>NC_140581.1:797459181-800146239 GCF_964204655.1 Triturus cristatus
CTCTTTCCTCGATCTTTGTATAACACCTGATGAAGTGCCCGTTTCCATTGATTTTATAGGAAATTGTGGCATGCACACCCGCTAGCACTTGCACATGCGAAGAACTTGGATTTTATGGTACATTTAGTCTGCCCACTTCCAGATTTATGGGAAAATATAAATCATTTTCAACTAAAAAGGGCACCACTCAAAGGTAGTAAATACTCATTAGAATACAAAGGGATGAATCAAAGCATGAGAGGAAAAATGACATGACCAACAACCAGGACAGCAACCACCGTGAAAACACTTAGAGCTGCCATACATCATTGCAAGGAGAAAACAGAAATGATATGGAATGAATCATTGACTCTAGTTAAGACTGTAGCCAAAAAAGTCAAGGAAAGAAGTGGAGGAGCAAAAAAGTTTACCCCTTTTCCTCGAATGGGCCTTGACCCTAACAAGTTGAAACCGTAAGATATTAACTGGAGGAACTCTCAGCCCAAAATACAAAGAGTAGGATAATCCATGACTAATGAAGTGATGGGAAAGATTCCAGTTCACTCCAAAGAAGCAAAACAAAGGGCGGGGGTATAAGAGAGTTCTGCAAAAGAAAGAGCACGAGAGTCCCAAATAAAACCTGATCTGAGGAAAAGGATGAAGTGTGCACTATAATGATCGATTTGGAGTCTAATAGAGAGCCACATCATTGAATGGCAAGTCCTAAAAAGAAAAAGAGGCATTAGCAGCACATCTCAATCAACCAAGTAACAATTTCAGACAGAAAGAGCTGCAATCAAATGGAACAGAACTCCCACCACTGCCTCTCTTTTTGCCTTTCATTGGGTATTTAAACTGATGGGTGACTAGTACAAGAGGGTTATTTCAGAACCTGTGCAGTGAAATATGTTTCACTGTGGTTTTTCTAAACTCACAGAATTAAACGTGAGGAATAGAAATACAATCATAAAGACATTGTCTTACTAATAACAATATTAATAATAATATGTGAAAACAAAGGGACTGATTCACAAAGGTAACTTACACTTTTGAGTAATTTACACTCTTGAGAAATGTTACTACTTTTTACTTATTCACAAAATCTGAGTGTAAATTACTACTGAAAAGTAAAACAGCTGTAAATCCAGCACCATACATGGCAAACCACTGATATTGCAACACCCTCTGCAGAAAGCAATGGAGGTGGGGAGAAAAACAAAACCCCATAGGAAATAAAGTTAAATGAAATAAAATTATTTTAAATACTTAAAAAAATAAACAGTATAATCTTAACACAGTATTTAAAAGTATTACATATTCATTATTTAATTATAATAGATTTTTTTCTTTATTTATTTTTTATTGAAAGTACAAAAGTCCAAATACAAAAATAAAGAGCCATTTCGAACAAGCCCCTCCTACCCACCCTCCCTCCCTCCCCCACCCACCCCCGATTAAAACATCAGAATGGGCTCGTGGTGACGAGTGACCTAATACAGATATACAGTGTCTAATGTTTCGAGAGTCGATAAAACAGTGAATAAAGGGAAGAGAAAAGGGATAAAAGTATTATTATACCAACACTTGCTCTCATAGAAATGACTGTACATTATGCGTATACATTTAAATCCTATATGACACAAACAGTATACGTAGGAATGTATCACAGTTGTAAATACCCTGAGGTTCCCCCAACATAACCTTTCCGTGACTTGGGTATCACCTATATTTCTAGATTCATAAAATTTATATATCCTACTTAAAGTAGAGAACATGAGTTATTGGTTATATTTCAAAGACCCCATTATGTCTATCGATCTAGCCAAGCTGATAAGGGTTGCCAGATAGCTAGACCCTTCTGTTTTTCCCCGGCTTCCCTTTCTAGAAAATATGGCCTTTTCCATATGGCAAGTAGAACTCAATCGAGCTAGCCAGTGAGAGAATAATGGAGGATTTGGGTCCTTCCAAGATGAAGCTATACATAGATGTAATATGGTCGTAGCCACAAAAATAAGTGCACCTCCATTCTTTCTACTGATCTTGTCTTGTGTGCCTAATGAAACAATCATGGGAGTTAGCTGGATTTCCTGAGAAAGAACTTTAGTGAAGAAGTCTTGTATCTGACCCAGCAAAGGTATAAGTTGGGGACAAGTGGAAAACAAATGTATCGAGTCAGCGCTGAACTCTGAGCATCTGGGACAGAGCGTTCCTGCCCCCGTTCCCCATTTAGCAATTCTACTAGGTGTGATATATAAAAAAAATTGCGCCTGTAATTTAGCAGATAGTAAATCACTCCTGGCGGATTGCACAGCCTGGTTAAAGATGTTAAAAGAAATATTCAGTTTCACTTGCCATTTATTAGCATTGACGAGCATATCATCAGGCATTAGACTAACTCATATAGCATATATATATATCCAATCCTGGGTAAGGTGGAGTTTTTTAATTTGTCAATAAAATCTACTTTGGAGAAATCAGCAGTCCTCCCGGTCTTGCGGGTCAGGAAGTCGCTTATAGCCATATATTTAAAAGACTCCTGTTCCCCCAAATGAAATTCAGTTTTAAGTGCACAGAATTATTTAATGCCATCAGTAGTTATCATGTCTCCCATTTTTAGTATTCCTGCTCGATGCCATTCGTGTAGGTAAGAAGCTCCGAATATTGCTGGTAAATTAGGATTATTATTAAGAGGGGAGTAATAATTCAGACTAACCAGCCCTAAAGTTTTACAAATGTTAGAAAAAACTTTATAGGCGCTCATTAAGGTCTTAAATCTTACCCGTTTTTAGTAACCGAAGGAGAGCTGCCTCCAGAGGCATCCGCAGGTCTCTACTGCTAAAAGCAATTGATAGGGTGACGGTAGGCCTTCAGTTGGAATATATGAATATTCTAAAAGCTGCTCCAAGCTATATTGTATGACAGAGGCCCAATAGTAAAATCTTAAATTAGGTAACGCCCAGCCGTCCCTTTCCCGAAGGAGGGAGAGTAGTTTGAAAGCTCGCCTTGGTCGAGAGTATGCCCAGATAAATTCGAAAAAAAAATTGGTTGAATTTCCGTAGCATTGCCCTAAAGAAGTATAGAAGTTTGGGAAAATAAGTCATTTTAATAACATTGCATCTCCCTACTATGGTAAGATGTAGGTTATTAATTCGTTTAAGTGCCCGTTTAGTCTCTGTGGCCAGCGGGATCAAATTTCCCTCTACTATCAGGTCGGTGTTGGCAGTTAAGGTGACCCCTAAATATTTCGCGGACTGAACCACCCGGCCAGCTATCCAGTCAATTTTGTTATTAATAATGATCTGGGTTTTACCTTGATTGAGGGCATAGCCTGAGATTTTCCCAAACTTTTTAGCCTCTTGTTCTAGAGCATTGATGGCGCTCAGAGGGTCAGGGGTCACTACCGCCAGGTCGTCGGCATAAGCCATGATTTTAGTATCTAGCCCAAATCTGCTCACCGCTCGAATAGATTGAATATTTTCTATTACCTTTAGGAGAGGATCTATATAAAGAGCGAAGAGCAGAGGTGAACACGGACAGCCTTGGCGGGTACCCCGTGAAATTTTAATCTGCTCCGTCAGTATCTCATTAATTGATATGTTAGCTGTGGGATTGCTATAGAGAGCTTGTATGGCTTGTATTGCTTTAGGCCCAAAGCACATTTTTCTCATGACAACCCAGAGAAATGACCAGGAGACCCGATCAAACGCTTTCTCAGCATCGAGTAAAATTAATGAGATCAGGTCTCCTGCTACCTGAGCTGCATCCAGCAGGGTGATGGCCCTGCGGATATGTTCCGTCGTTCTTTTTTTAGCGATAAACCCGTGTTGCCACTGTGAGAACCGGGACTCTATTCTCAGAGATAGTCTCGATGCGAACATTTTTGCATATATCTTAGAATCGCAATTAATTAAAGTTATTGGTCGGTACGATCCCATTTCGAGATGAGATTTATCTTTTTTTGGGCATATTACTATCTTGGCATTAGCCCAAGAATCTGGTGGGGGTGCGCTGTTAAAAATAGAAGCAACCAATAGAGTAAAAAGGATGTTTATCTGAGGGGCGAATATTTTATAAAACTCAACCGGTATATGATCAGCACCAGCCGCTTTCCCATCCGGAAGGCTTGCCAGGGCATTAGCTATCTCGTCCCATCCGGGAGTTTCCTCAAGTTGGTCATGGTCTTCTGAACTAAGCGCCGCTATAGTAATTTTGTCCAAATATTCCAAACTTTCATCCTCTCTCAATTTTAAGGGCCCTACATTGACTTCAGAATAGAGAACTCGAAGAATGCCTTGCGGTTCTTAGTTGCATCCTTTGAAATCTCTCCGAAACTGAGTTGAATTGATAGAATTTCACTAGCAGACACCTGTTGTCTAATTCTGAGGGCAAGTTGATGGCCGATGTTATCACCACATTCATATATTTTTTCCCTAGCAGAAGCCCACTTCATGGCGGTTTTCTCAGCGAATATGGACCCTATTTCTGCCTTACTGGCTATTACTTCTAATTGAACATTCTCAATTTCAACCCCCGATTTGACTGCCAAAATGAATTTTTCCTCTGCCCTTTCATCTTGTCTTGTGCCCTCGATAGCTGTTCTTTGGCTTTTTTGTTCTTCCTTATAGAGTACCGCAGGGTCTCCCCTCAGATACCCGCCTTCATTGCATCCCATACGGTTCTGACTGCTGCGGACCCTATATTAATTTCCAAAAACTCTTTGATCCACCCCTGCATATGTAGTCAGTAACCTTCATCATACAATAAGGCTTTTTCGAAACTCCAGCTTGAGGTTTCCCCCCTGAGACCCAGCCCACTAATGTTTAAGATGAGAGGATTGTGGTCCGACATAAAATGTGGGGTGATTTCAATAGAGCAGCTTTGGAGTAGTGACGAAGAAACAAGAAAATAATCTAGTCTAGCAAGGGAGAAGTGCGGAGCTGAAAAGTAAGTATAGCCCGGATTAGTCGGTTTTAAAGTGGCCCAGACATCACTGAGCCCATGAGTTTGTATTGAGTTAAGTAGGGCCTGATAGACTTTAGGCTTCCTACCTGTATAGGACCATTGATTAGTTGCTTTCCAGTTACTAGGTAGATTGATGTTTAGATCCCCAGAAATTACCAGTGGTAGAGGCCAGTGGGCAAGTTCTCCTGAGATCCAATTAATAACCATCAGTGTTTCTCCCATATATAGAGCATAATGTAAAAACCAAGTTAGGGGGGAGATGGCATTCTGCAATGACCCACCTACCAAGAGGATCAGATTTCACCCTACTAGAGGTCAATGGATGTCTATTTTGAGCCAGAACTCATACCCCTCTTGTTTTTGCCCCCTGTGAGGTTGCTCCAACAATCCTATACCCCACAGAGTTCAGTAAGTGCTTCTGGGATTCCCCTACATGTGTTTCCTGGAGGGTAATTACTTCCGTTCCCAATGAGCGTAGACCCTGAGCTACCTTCTGTCTTTTCAGGGCATCATTTAACCCACAAACATTAACGGACACATTTTTAAGGAAAATAGGTTATTCATATTATTTAGCATATTTATTTTTCTCCTAAGTACGCATCTTGAGTCACCATACATTTTGTATATCCCATAGCATCCTAAAATTTATTTGTTTGTGCGTTTTTTCTTTTCCTATTTTCTTTTTCTTACCTTTGTTTTTTTTCCTTGGTTTCCAGTGTTTTAGTTTCACCAGACAATACCAAACTTTCCAATATCGTGACCCTCCCCACCACCAAATCGGGAACCCCCCCTTTCCGCCCTTCCCACCCTCCCCCATAGATAGATCAATCAGGGAAACCCTGAATGATGGTTGTCAGTTAGGTCTCCTTGCCGCTAGGCTGCGCCTTTAATTAGCGGGTGAGATTATCGGCCTTGGACTATTGTACAGTATAAGTTTGAACCCAAAGAGAGGGACCACCCAGAATCTAGGTGCCCCACAGTACATATCTTATAGGTAACTTCCCCATCAATCAAGTGTGATAAGAGACAGATATTCCGTTAGACTGGGACTACTTCCCTTACATATCAGGCTGAGCTTATACTGGTAGATTTCCCTCTGGCCTTTACTTGCTACCCTTTTTTGCCTTAACTTCCCCCAGATACTCCCCTGCCTTGACCTCGGACACGAAGATCCTCGTGGACCCATTCAGAATAACTTCTAGTCTGGCTGGATTCATTAAAAACACTTGGGCACCTAGCTGTTCAAATGGGGTGATTAATTGACGCAGGTGCCATCTGCGCTCTACCATTGTGTGGCAAAAATCGGGTTTGGCAAAGAACATCACACCGTTAGCCCCCTTTAGTGAGTCCGGACGGGCTTGATCATACACAAATTGTCTTAGGAGGAAGTTCCCAAAAAACACTAAAGAAGCTCTGGGCTATTCCGCAGAAGAGCTGCTGCCACTTCGATTCAGTTTGAGATTGAAGGGAAAGCGATGCACTCGCTGGACTTCATAGTCCCAATTCCTGTTTGCTTGTGCCGGGAAGGTTTCATGTAACAGTTTTACAATGTATCGCCTTGGGTCGTCTCCCTCAACTCCTTCCGGAATGCCTAGTAGACAAAGATTACTAGACTTTTAGTCTGGCTGGATTCATTAAAAACACTTGGGCACCTAGCTGTTCAAATGGGGTGATTAATTGACGCAGGTGCCATCTGCGCTCTACCATTGTGTGGCAAAAATCGGGTTTGGCAAAGAACATCACACCGTTAGCCCCCTTTAGTGAGTCCGGACGGGCTTGATCATACACAAATTGTCTTAGGAGGAAGTTCCCAAAAAACACTAAAGAAGCTCTGGGCTTTTCCGCAGAAGAGCTGCTGCCACTTCGATTCAGTTTGAGATTGAAGGGAAAGCGATGCACTCGCTGGACTTCATAGTCCCAATTCCTGTTTGCTTGTGCCGGGAAGGTTTCACGTAACAGTTTTACAATGTATCGCCTTGGGTCGTCTCCCTCGACTCCTTCCGGAATGCCTAGTAGACAGAGATTATTCCTGCGCTGTCGATTTTTTTACTCCTCCATTTTCATCCTGACATCCACCAGACATGCCTCATGAGTAGACCCCTGATTTTTTAAATTGGTTACCTCTGTTTCTAGGCTGTTTGTGTGGCCTTCAACCATGCTGACCCGGTCGCTGATGTCAGTGCATAGTTTGTTTTACTTTCGCAAGCCCCCCTTTAGCTTTTTGGCTGCCGCCTTAGCGACCCGATTATCGGAGCGAACCTCTTCTTGAAAATCTTTAATAGAGGCCAAGATTGAGGATAAGGAGGGTTCTGCCATCGGTTCTGTTGCTGTTGCTGTTTTGGCATTTTCCCAGATAGCCATCTGTTCAGCTTCTTCTCATGGGGGATAGGAAGTTTGCGAGTCTGAATAGTCCCATTTGAGTGGATACGTCTCTTGGGAGGGTTCCTATTTCTCATCTGGCATTGTACCGTCCCTGTGTCTTTAAAGAGGTCGCTACTAATGTCTTTGCTAGAGCTGGTTTGGTCTCCATCAGAGGTTGACAGAGAGCCGTCTGAGACCAAATAGAAGTGTTCACCACTAACCTCTGGAGTCCAGGGGGCTCTGAGGCCAGGATTGGGTTCTGCTCTGAGGATGTAGTCCGTGATGCCTGTTGCTAGGTATTTTGACCCAGTCTGACTTTCAGCCATCGTCTTGGTAGGATCTAAGTGTAGGGAAGGCAGGTTCCGGGAAAGACATTGAGCCTGAGTCTAGTGTGGAGCTAGGAGCGTCTTCAGATGGAGGAATAGTAGTAAGCAGGTTAGTGGGTACGTTTACCAAAGCCACTAGTCCCTCTGTGCTACTTTGATCTACCGGCTGCTCGCTAAGAGATGCCTTCTTTTGTATAAGCGTGCCGCTTTCTTGGGACCCAACCGGCTTTGATTCAGCGTCAGGCTCTCCCGTGCATCTACGAGCGGGTGACCTGGTTCGGGCACTGCAGGGGGTGGGGTGTAGGTTTGGAGCGCCGTCCAAAGCAGTATCAAGATTAGCAGGTAATGTCTTGGGTCCAGTGAGCATTTCTACAATTGTTGGTTGAGAGCCCTCCTTAGCTCCCCAGGCGCCCCCGCCACCCCCGATTTCTCCCGTGGCCGGTTTAAGACAATTAACTTCCTGTTTACCTCTGAGTGAATTGTCCAGAGCAGCTGCTTTCCCAGGAGCGGTGCCACTTGGCGGGGGCTGGGCAGCCTTTAGCTTGTTGATTTTCCCCGCTTTGGAGCCCCTGGACGACATCTGCAGCCTCCGTTGCCGCCTTCTCGTTGTAAGTAAAAATCCCGGAGTGAGCACCGAAGAAACAAAGTAGCACAATATCAGGTGGTGGAAGAAGAAACGTAGTGCTCTTCCTAGCGCGGCATGTTTCCCACAAACAAAGTTGATTCTCGTGCTTCCCCGGGCTTGAGAGCGGGCTGCTGCACCCGCGTCCTGCTCCCTCTCGGATTCAGTGTTGGTAACAAGAGTCCCGGAAATAACGCGAGCACCGAAGAAACAATGTAGCACAGAATCAGGTGGCAGAAGGAAGAATGTATCGCTCTTCCTAGCGCGGCGTATTTCCCATAATCAAAGATGATTTTCAGGCTTCCCTGGGCTGGAAAGCGAAGCGGCTGCACTCGCGTGCTGCTCCCTCTCGGATTTAACATCTTAGATCAGTCCGCATAGCCGATGGTCGAGATGCACGACATGCACGGCTGTTATACGTGGATTCACGCTGACACCATCTTGCCCTCCCCCAATTATAATAGATTTGAATGCCCAATTTTGAATTAAAAAAATTAGTGTGGCAATCATTTTTGCCAAATATAATGTATTTTTAATTAATTCTATACATCACTTTAACTTATTATTAATAATGCATAGTGAAACACTTTTTTCTTTAGGTGGAAATTTAATTTTTAATTTAAACTTCCCAAAAATAATTGTAATTTCATTTATTATATTTTGATAAATGAAAGATTTATTTCAAAATTAAATTATTAGATCTGTAGCATTTAAAAAAAAAGTTCTGCATTTAAAATAAGTATAGAAAATGAATTTGCATTAATATTTACTATAAACCTACTGTTTAAAGTTTTCCTATGCTTTGCCTTGGGAGGCAGGTTTATGATCTCCACATGGTAAAATGCAAATTTAATTTTTTTAATTTTCCCCATACTTTGGCATAGAGGGGCTCTGCAGTCAGGCAGAGATCCCCGCAGGTTAAAAATTAAATTATATTTAAAATTGGTCCAGACACTAACTATGAAGGATCATAATGCGACCACTATTAGTTCCTGTTACAGCCTACGTATCTTATGCAAGATACTTCCTTATCTGCCTATTAAACACCGTAGAACCTTAGTCCAGGCTATGGTGATGAGTTGCCTTGACTATGGGAATGCGCAGCTGGCTGAAGTAGGTGAGACGTTGCTTGCTAAACTGCAGGTGATTCAAAACACCGCGGCAAGGATGATTTTAAATCGCCTTCCAGGCTCTTCCTCAACCCCCTTGCTGAGAGAGCTCCACTGGTTACCAGTGAAGAAGAGATCCTTTTTTAAGATATGTTGCCTCACGTTTAATGCCTTAAACGGTAAAGGTACTCATTATCTACAAAAGATCTTGAGCCGTAACCTCAGATCAAACTTGTTAGCTCTTCTAAAGGTCCCCCGAATATGTCTAAGCCGCACTGGCGGTAGAGCCTTCTCATACCTTGCGCCTCGGTACTGGAATCCGCTCCCCATGGCCCTGCGAAAATGCACTTCGTACATTGCTTTTAGGAAACAACAAAAAACCTTTCTGTTTTAATATATTCATCAAATGTTACCAGTTTCTTCCACTTGTTCACTAGGTAAGCACCGAGATGCCCCCGGGTGAGTCGTGCGCTATATAAATATGCTAAAGAAAGAACTATTGCTATTTTATTTGCTGCATTAGAGGTGCTGGGGTGTAGGTCTAACCTAGTTTTGAATTGTTTTAATGTTGTTTAAGGGAAACATTTTAAAGCTATATCCACCTTTTCAGTCCCCTTTTAGGCAGAAACCACATAGCTTAGTTATCTTATCAAGGACTGCAGAGGGCTCTAATTTTATAGACACCTGTCCAATTTTTATTTGTGCCATATCCCTAAAATGTTTGGGGAGCCCGCAAGCCAAATTGTGGCACTTATTGGGGTTAGCATGGGACTAATTGGATTTCGTGATAATAACCCCAATGACCCGGCCCTTGGTATAACAGGAGACATCAAGAGGCTTTTCAAAAAGGGTATTACTGACTTAGAAGTGAGAGCTAAGGGTTTGAGGCACAGATGGAAGACCCTGGGGGGCATATTCTCAAGAGCGTGTGATAACAATCTCAAAAGTTACTTAACACAACCTACAACATCGCAGTCCATCGCGGGAATTTTACTCCATGTTAACCAGGTATTCACAACACAGTGGTACCATGTGATAGTCACCAGATAATGCGTCAACTGACCGCGTTAAAATCAATGTCACGCCGCAAAAACGCAAAAAAAGCTGCGATGAGGCCAAACGCAATACAAAAAGCTGCGAAAACTAGCCACTGGCCTGCAAATCCCACGTGTCTGGGGGGAAAATGCAACAGAGAAGCAGAGAAAACAATCCGTGAGATGACAACCTGCAAGCACAACCCCACAGCTGTGACGCAGAACAAATGACCATTGTCCAAATCAGATAGGCATTTCCCCACAAACAGCCACAATGCACATATACATGCATTCAGTATGTAACCTGTGCCAATCCGGAAACTAACATGGTACACACTCTGAAACTGCATCCCCCCTCACATTGCAGAGGGACAAACAACACCCCCTGCACACCGACGTGCCATGTACATGACCAGACAATAATGAAAGCACGGACCAATGCAGGGGCCGTGACTCCCCCTTACGCACATGTTGCCCATGTCATGGGCCTTGAGTCACAGGGTGCATCCCTGCATCATGGCTGCACATATCAGAGCACAAACGAATTCCTGTTGTCACCTGTAGGCCACAAATGACAGACAAAATGGAATGACATGGGACACATGTGAAACTCCGAAGAGTGGGATACCCTAACAACTGTGGCACACAGAACTGGCAGTTAGTATACGTGACATCATAAGCAGCCCCACTGAACAGAGGAGACAAAACCCACCATCGAACAACAAATCCCTCAATTGACAGCACAACATGATGCACCTACACATGTCTTAGTGAAGTGCCTGTACAGATGAGTAACATGCACACAGGGAATGTGTATTGGAATGCGTTTATTAGCACATGCAGTGCCTGTGGCAGTCAACGTACTGTGCCATTACTGCGAAGGACCCACACAATGTGACGTCAACCAGAGAAGAAACTGTCAATGATGTAATCCCTACGGGCTATTCCTGCTGCGGCTGCAGTGGGGTGTGGTCCACCTGCCTCATCTTCATCATCATCGTCCGGTGCATCTGGCACTCATATCCATGGGTCTTTGCTGCGTACACATACGTTATGCAACACACAACATGCAATGATTATCTTGCACACGAGGTCTGGGCTGTACAGAAGCTTACCACCTGTGACATCCAGGCACCTGAAACGTGACTTCAACACACCAAATGTGTGTTCCACAATGCCCCTGGTGTGTTTGTGGGCCAAATTGTACTACCTCTGGGGCTGTGTGTTCGGGGCTCGGAGGGGTGTCATCATCCAAGCGCAGAGTGCATATCCTTGGTCATCTGTGACAGTGCAGAGAGACATGAGTCACGACCACATACTGCATGATGTTTTGGCAGGCTCACTGATTCATTGGTGTGTGATATGTGTGACTTAGTGATTCCTGTATGACATGTACTGCATGTTGCAAATGAGCTGCATCACTGTGTACTACGTAGCTTCACTGCTGCAACTCCCCCCCAGGACATTCACTAGTGTGCACATGCACCCCTGTCACATGCACCCCTATGGCACCCCATCGACATGCCTGTCTGCGCATGTCTACAGGCCAGAGTACGACACAGTCATGATGCTGCGCAGTATGTGGCCTGCCACGTGTGTGTAGGCCCATTGCAAGGACAGTGCTGACACAGATGTAGAGCACCTGCCTGGCTGAACTCGACAAGTCGTTAAGGGTACATCTTTGGCTCATGCTGCGCTCATAGCGACACACACAACAGCTGGCCTGTGTGATCCCTGAACCCGAGCGGGCATGTCCTCTCCCATGTACCCCTTCGGCCGACCACACACACCGGGGACATGCCACATAGCAACATTGTCGATTGCGTGACGGGTTGTGCAGACACTACAACAGAGACACACGCATCAGCCACATCCTTGTCAAGGCCCACACTGAGCCGCACCCAGATCCAAGTGTGTAGGAGCCACACCCCTACGCAGTACTGTCATACACCGGGCAAGCCCACTCCGCTCACGCTTACAGGGGGGACTTAACAAGCTCCGGGATCTTCCCCACTGGCTGGGGTGACATGGTTGCGTCCACTGTCCACTCCACTCACCAGCGGTGTGTGTCAACATGGATATGTGTGTGGTCTGCATACTAAAGTCAGGCCAGCACATCCACTCCACACTTAGCATTGTGTACATGCTTATTAATGGGTCACTTGCCTCCTTCGCACATGCCTTGTTCCCACTTTTCCCCACAATCTGCTATTGTGTGGCTGAGGTGCCATGTCGTTGATGGCTCATGTACATGGCTAGCCCAGGTTACCACAGTAAGTTGTGCTGTCATGTCTGGTAGGTGGGCATGTTGTTTGGCATGTTGCATGTGAGTCTGTAACGTGTGCATTCCCAGAGTTGTGAGTTGCACGATTGTGGAGTTGTAGTGTGTGGTGTGTTCATTTGGTACTTACCAACGAGCAGGGCATTTCCGTAGGTGCCATCCTGGGAGCGCTGGTTGATGATGGACTGTCGGAAGATGTAGGAATCATGCACACTGCCTGGGTAGTTGGCGACGACATTGGTGAAGAGTCCACGGTGGTCCACTATTGCCTGCACATTGATGGAATGCGTGTGCTTTCTGTTGTGGTAGTTGTGTGCTGTGTCGGCAGGGGGCACATGTAGGACATGTGTGAAGTCAATTGCCCCCAACACGTGCGGGAATGCAGCTATTGTGTAGAAGACTTGATTGGTCTCCAGCTGTTCTTACGCAGTGTGGGGGAAGTATAGGTACTGAGGTACCAAGCTGATGATGGCATCCAGGACAGGTTTGAGGAACTTTGATAGGGCTGGCTGTGAGACCCCTCCGACTCTGGCGGTTGTTGGTTGGAAGGTACCAGAGGCCAACAGGTGCAGCACAGCCAGCAGCTTTGTCTGAGGTGGGATGTTGGTTATCTGCTGTGTTGGTACCGTCAGCCTGTGGGGAATGATGTTCAGGATGCGGAGGATGGTTGTCCTTTTGAGCCTGTAGTGGGCAATGACATACTCTGGTGTCATGTCTGTGAGGCTGGTGCGTTTTCAGAAGGTCTGCGGTCTGTGGCATCTGTTGTTCTTCAGGTTTGGTTGTGGGCTGGGCTCCCCTTTGTGGTGCCGGCTGCCATCCAACTTTACACCAGGTCAGAGCAGGTGTTAATATCATGCTGCTAACATGCCTTATCTCATGTTTTGTGGTCGTATCACCGATCTGGCTGGCCGTTGAGAATGTTGTGGAGTGGTGCTGTCGCTGCTTTTTGCACGGGTACGCCTACTCTGCATCTCATTAGCGATAGTTGCGGGGGTCATCTGTGGCGATGTTTTTTGTGGCTGCTATCGCATGTTAACTAGTGCTATGGGCTGTTGGTACCAGCTTGTGAATGGGGTGATGAATTTATCGCAAGTTTGGCTGCGCTAAGGTGCCGTTAACTCGGAGATAGCTCCTTCAGAATATGGCCCTGGGCATTTCTACATATTATTAACTAGATTAATGTATGTTTGCTCCATGACAACAGCTCGTGAGCATTGATTACTGATGCATTTGTCAGCCTGGGTCAGCATGGGTAACTATTAGGAATGCGTTCCTGACATTTGTCAGGAGCATTAAAGCTGAGCACTCAAGCTTGTTTGATAGGAACTGCAGGGAAGCTAACATATGTCTGCACAAAGAACTAAACATGAATCCTAGGAATCAAGATGATATCTTTAGATGTAGCAATGAGTGTTAACTTGCCCTAAAAAAGAGAAAATTAGCCATAAGGAAAGAGACCTAGGAACATTTAGTGTCTGCTTTTAATCTTAAAGACAAAAGCGCTTTCTGTAAAATAGTTATTGGAGATTAATAAGATAATTAGGGTTATTCGGCATGTTTAGACATGAATAAATGAGCTGATCCATGGATGGAACACTTTAAGCCCATTTACCATCTGTGGCGCGCAATGAGCCACAATCAGAAGACATACATCCCATCAATCCTCTCACTAATAGTTTCGAGTTACAGGATGTGAATACTGCCATCTCTCAAAGTCTCTCTGTAATGCCCCAGGACCTCACAGGAAGATCTATGAAAAAACATTGATTTTTGGACCTTGGTTAATATTGATGCCCTAAGTTCAGTGTGCAGCATCAACCTGTTGCTGGCATAATGTAATTAGAAACTCTGTATTTTAAAAATGGCAACAGACAAGACCTGTGCTGCAATAGATCTTTTTCCCTGCTTGGCTCAAAAGTTAATGTGGTTGGTCAAGGAGTCTTACATAGAATAGGGGCCTAAGATGAAGAACAAAAATTCCTGTCTGGGGTCTAATGCATATTGAGTAAACCTCTACCTTTATTAAATATTATACTGTTGCAAACATTTGCTCCCTGTAACTGTCCTTCATGGGCTTCAGCAGTGTTTCGACATAGTAAATTGTCCAAAGCTCTGAGAAATCCTAACTAGTATGAGCATAAACAAGCCTTGGTAGACGTTCTATGTTCCCAACATACTGGAGTCTCAGTTATTGCATTACACACATCCTTCACACTGAAGAAAATAAATTTTAGAGATGTCTATTATGGCGATGACCCAGCAGCCCACACTTTTTACTTCATGAAGAATTAAGGGCTTGATTACAAGTCACAGACTTTTGGTGGCGGTGGTCAGTCCATCGCATTATGACTTGAAAAGTTGTTGCGGCAGAGAACCACCAGCTGAGCCAGGGAACAGTCGCGCCTGATTACGACTTTGGCACAGTTGTGCCGACTTTCCGCCGACACAGCTGCGCCAACGTTGCACAAGGATCGCCTGCCTTATTGTGAATTAAACTTGGGTAAGGCGGACTTACTTTCCCGTACCAGGGCCTGGAAAGCTTTCACTTCACTGGGAACGGCAAAAAAGTTCAAGCAGGGCATGGACGATATTGTCCATGCCATGCTGGAACTTTGGGGAAATGCAGACAGGGGGGAACATATTGTGCCCACCTGAATATATCATGGCAGGGGAACATGGGGGCCCAGTAAGGTCCCCTTTGTTCCTCCACCGCCAGCGCTTTTCATGGCCGGGCTCTCGCCATGAAATGGCTGGCAGTGGTGGAACTCGCAAGATGGTGAGCGGGACTGTGCGAGTCCCGCTCAGTATGTTACATTGTGACGCATCCCAGCCACCGCCAGGAAATAACTGTTCCCTGGTGCAGTGCAATGACTTTTGAAGTCGTAAAGCGGGGAACAGGTTACCGCGAGTTTGGTGACCGTAACTCTGAATCAGGCCCAGTCATTCCCTGACAGTGGCGGAGCTGTGCCACAATGTAACATGCTGAGAGGGTCTGGCGCAGTCCGGCTCAGCATATTACAAGTTCTGCCACCAACAGCCATTTCATGGCAGGAGCCCCTCCATGAAAAGGCTGATGGTGGAGGAACAAAGGGGGCCCCACAGGGCCCCCATTCTCCCGTCATACTGACTCATTCAGGGGGCACAGCATGTGCCCCCCCTTTCTGTATTCTCTGAACATTCCAGCACACATGGGCATCACCATCCATGCCTTGCTGGAACATTTTTGCTGTTCCCATTGTAGTGCTTGTTTTCCAGGCACCACCATGGGAAAGGCAAAGGACTGTCCGCATTACACAAGTTTAACTCGTAATAAGGAGGAAGGTACTTGCACGGCTTTGGTGCAGCGGTTTTGGCGGAGAGCTGTGCAACTCACCAAAGTTGGAATCAGCCTATGTGGAGGATTGTATTAAATTTGCCTCAATGATTTTAAATCTGTCTATCTGGTCTAACGCCCATGCCTCTTTAAACAAACAAGTCATTGAGGACTGCCTTGCTTGTTACAAGCCATAAAATTCTTTGGCTCCTTCATAATAATTTGATTGCTGACACCATAGGCAGATCCGATCTATACGACTGCCTCCAATCAATTACCCGTGTTAAGAGATCATGTGCGAAAGCCAATTTTGCTGCTCTTATGACCTATTCCCAGGAAGTGACAGGAACTGAAGAAAACAATGATATGGGACTACATTATTTTTCAAACTATTGGGGTGACAGAGCTATATATGATAATTCTGGTTTTAAATCCCTGGTATAGATCGTTATTATATTAATCAGGTTTCGTTTCGTTGAGCAGCATCTAAGGTCATCTCTGTTTTCCTCTTGACCAATAAGAGTATTTTTCTATTCTTGCATGCCCGTGCGATTAATCTTCTTTGAAGACATTGATTCACTTTGTAGTCTGCTGCAGATTCCACACTTTGTTTTTTAATTTCTATTCTTAAGACTCATGGATTTTTTGGTGATAATCAAGAATTTGAGATAAACCACAGATTTACATTGGCAGCGAAATCAAGCACAATATCTGAATAATATGGAACCGTATGATAGATGACAGAAACTCGTAAGACATTCTCCAGGGTAGAATCTTGCATGAAGGCATCATTAATCATAAAAACACACACCCTCCTTAGGATAATAAGTTGAACCATTTACCCCAAAACTTTCCAAAAAGTTCGGAGCAGCCCCGGGCTTCAAAGAGGGATTCTTCTTGAGTTCCACACCAGTCTACCCCTCGTTGCCATTTCTGTAAAGTAGGGGACTTGGCCTGAGACCAGAGTGCTGTTATATCTCGCTTTGCCACAGCCACCGCTGTTTCAAGGAAGCGCTTATCAGCCCGGGAGCCGTCCAGGCCGCCAAACACACCCAAAATCAAGCGCAATGGGTCATGGGGAACCGTCCACCCCAGAGTCAGTGTGAGATCTAGTTCCACTCCCACCCAGAATGGTGCAAGGACAGGACATTGCCATTTTTAATCCACTGAATATCTAGGACCCAGACGGTCCTAAATATTTGAAGGGCCAAGAGGAATGGAGGGGAGTACGCCCTCCTGATTCTAAACTTTTGTCACAAAAAAGTACTCCACTATTGTTCTCATTAGATTGTTGTTGAAGATCAACAAACGCGAGACTAGGGAAAAGAGGAAAACACTAGGATATCCCTACGTGAAGCGACCTCTGGAGGGGTCTTACAGGAAAAAACTTAGTTTTTCTTTAATTTCGCTCACACACCCTAATGGTGTCATGCTTCATCATCGGGACACGGCGACCCCTATAAGTCGCGGTGGGCTCAACCAATGTTCCAGGGAGCACTTGAATGATATATCAGATCAGGGGGATAAAGAATAAAAATTCACTGCTCGACCCCAGTATCCCTTTATTCTTGGGTCTCACAGGAATGTTAAAATATTTACAATAGGGTTGTATGGAAAATTATGGTCCTAAGACCCTTAGGCCAACATGTTTCAGTCCTTTTATGCCCAAAACGCCAGGTTTGGTGCTAGGACTTTCTTCAGGGCTATATGAACCCCTGGTACAACAGGAACAGAGAATTTCCCTATCCTATTTATTTAAAAGAGCAGATAGCTGCTCCTTTAGGTCTTGATTTTATTTTATAGTTGTGTCACTCCATCTGTAAAAATAAAACAACAGCAAAATATAAAAAAATATATATATGTATAAGGGCATGTGCTTATATGTCCGAATCTATAGATGCTAAATAGCACCACATCGTGAAGAACACCCTCATGTAATCCCATTGAAGACAAACAGTTCTCTTGTCGTATTACCATACCATGTGATAGAATTCCACAGGGGCATGATTGCATCGCGTGCAAGTCGGGGAGGGCGTAGATGGGCGCTGTATAGACGCGCAGGGGTGAGCTATGCCGTATGTAGGTAGTAGAGTTGGACTAGACGCAACTTGGAGGAGATCGTTAAGGTGTTGGGGGCCATGAGAGTATCTCTCCAGCCCGCATCCTCTAGGGGGCCCAGCCAACTCTCCCAACGTGCACGCAGTGAGTCTAAAGTTGTGGGGCCGTTGTTCACGAGGGAGCGATAAATCCGTGACACCCCCCCTCTACCCAGGTTCCCCATCATCACTTGGGCCTCGAGGGGACTAAATTCAGGGAGGGAGGTGGGAGTTGGAATGTGCACCTGGAGGGCATGCCTAAGTTGTATATATTTATACAATTGAGAGGAGTGGAGGGAATAGCGCTGCTGCAAGTCCGCAAAGGTTCTGATGTGGTTCCACACCCAGACGAAGAAGAAGCGAAATCCCAATGTGGTCCCACCGACGGAAGTCCTAGAGAGATGAAGACTCATGGATTTTATAAATGAAACCTGCAGTTTATTTCATATGAATGTTGAGCAAATCTGTAGTGTGTAACTCAGTCAATTGTTTTCTGAAATTTGCAATGCGCCATCGTAAATCATTGCTATTTTAAGATGGATTGCTATTATCATTAATGGATAACTGATTGACTGCTTTTTAACTTGAGTTTGCACTTTTTATGCCATCCTTTTATGTGTATTCAATAATAATCAAATAAAGAATGAAAAGAAAAAAAAACTGTTTTAAAATAACTTAGTTTAATTTAATATTATTTCCTATGGGGGTTTATTTTAATTATCAACCTATATTATTTTCTGTGGGAAGGTGCTGCAGTGCCAATGTTTGACATTGTGTGGTACTGGACGGACTACTGTTTCAAAAAAAAAAAACAATTAGTAGTAACTTACACTGTGAATAAGCAAAACGTAGAAAACTAATGCAAAAGTGTAAATTATTTAAAAGTGTAAGTTATCTGTGTCACACAGGCCCATTGATTTTAAAACTTAAGTCACCAATCTGTCTCAAGCTAGAGAGGACTTTACTATTATGAAATGAATGAAAAAGAAATGGATTGACGTTTTGGAATGTACAGCTTAATTTTGAGTTTGATGCCCAGGTTCCCTCTAAAAATGTGGCAGATGTCATATTTAGAGTTGCATTTACTATAAAGCACTTGAAGTATGGAAGACAGGACATCTGCCATGTTTTGACTGGCCTATATTCTTCTGACACACAAATACACATGCAGTCAAACACCATACATACTGGACTTACCAGCACATACCCAGCAAACTTTGTATGCCATGATAAATGGATATTTGGATGCCTGTGGATGCAGACGATGGTACTTGGGTATTAAGATGGATGTGTGTTGTTTCAGACCTGGATGGATGCAAGTGTAGGTGGATGGTTGATGGTGTGGGCTGATGGATCCATGTGGGTGAGGCTGGCGAACTACTGCGTAATGGGCATAGCAGACAGTCATGGTGAAAGCGTCCGTTACCTACAGGACAGGTAAAGCTCAGGTAAGAGCTTCACAAGCATTTCCTTACACAGAGCAGTTATAGTACTGAGAACACCAGTAAAAGCTTCATACAAGACATGACAGATTCTGGCAGATGCACCCAAGTCTTGTTTTCAAACCTAATATGCAGCATAGAAAGAAGTTTAACCAATTTGGTTCTTACTCATAATCTCTTAAATTTGTTTGCGGTCACTGCACTGAGCACCGTAGTTCTCACCTTGAAGACCACTGCATAATGCATGACAACTCGATCAAAAATTTTTGTGAATTATTGCTGCTACATATCTTGTATTCCAGTTTAAATGTTCTTGGATGAATAGACAATAAACTTCTCCATTAGATTTTGGTTATTACAAATTTGCCCTTGCTTCTAGAGAACGATCCAAAGAGGTTTAATATTTATAGCCAAGCTGACATTAACCTAACATACTAGATCGTCGGGAGGGGGGGACAAGGGTGGGGAGGGACGCCGTGACACTGTCTCCACATTTATGAGTGGGGAGGGATGGCCGGCGCTCTGCAGAATTTGGGATATGGGTAGTTTGAAGCCCGACATGCAGGGAGGCATGGAGGGGGGCAAAGTTTTAATAAGGTACCAGAGGATTTGGGAAGTTTTTATTGTAGCTAAGCTTAGTACATACTTGACTTGGCAACCAGAACAGACAATCATGGTCCCAGTGGCAAAACGAAGGAAGACTTTATCTCCGTCCGTACGAACAATGGGTGGGCAGCACAAGGAAGTGAAGGCCCCCATAACACAGGGCTCCCAAAATTCAAAACATGAATCAGGAAGACATAAGACACAGTGAAGGGAATGGCAGACATGTTTAATATTCCCCAACTTTGGCTGCTATCATGGAATACCAATGGGCTGGGGCACAAGTTAAAAAGATGACTGGTGCTACAATTCATAAAGCGATGCTCGCCGGACGTGACCCTGTTAAAGGAAACACACCTAGTGGGTAATTCCTGCAAGGCTCTAAATAGATGGGGGACTAAGTTAGCTGTACATTCCGGGTTCACATCAGGGTCTAGGAGGGCGAGGGTGCTGATAAGGAAGCAATTTCTACTCATCTGGAAATGGATTTGGGTGGACGACCAGGGTAGATGTGTGGCATTCACAGGCAAGTGGGAAAGGAAAACAATCCACATAGTCTCGATCTACATACATCCAGCAATTCACAACATCACATCCCCAACTTGAACTCATTCCTTCTGAGGTTGCCAGAAAGAGAGCTCTTAATTGGAGGTGATTTCATAATTACACCAAATGACACTCAAGATCGATTCCCCGCTTGGCAGCAACCACCCCATCCCTCCGCACTTTCAGAATTCTTGGCAGCAATAGGACGGACAGGCGTCTGGCACACAGAATCCTCTAAAACAGGGGCAACTATCAGTCACTCACGCATAGATTTTCTGTTCATACTTGCAGATAGAGTTCCTCACTTTAGGGAAGTACACCACATGGCATGGGGACTTTCTGACCACTCCCAGTTATGGGCAATCTACCAAGCTGAGACTCGGGGTACCCAACGAAATATAGTGTTGCAGCCATAGTGCCTGAAGGTACCTCAGATTCGAAAAGGCCTAGTCTGGACTACACAAACCTATTTCAATGAAAACAACAACTCGGTAGCATCAGCACGGATCTTGCGGGAAGCTTACAAAACAGTTATAAAAGGGGAAGGTCTCTCACTAATGGTAGGTCACAAAAGAGATAAGAGATCGGCTCTGGAAGAGTTGGAGCATGTTATTTCTAATCTAGAGATCCAACCGCCAGAGTGTCACACAGAAGATCTGCTAACCACTTTGCAGTGCAAAAGACAGTGGTATAGGGAATTACCTTCGGAGGCAGCCAGACCCAGAATGTCGTCTACTGGAGACTGCATTTATGACACAGCGATAAAGCCGGGTAGAAATTGGCCTGGCTGGAGTGGTGCGAATAGGCAAATAGGTCAGTGAGTACAATCATGGCAAAAGATGGGGCCATGATAAATGATCCCCAAGAGATAGCAGATACATTTGCACAATATTTTGCCAAGGTATACTCTGCAGCCACAGCAGAGGCCTCAAAGGCCATCTTGCTGACTTACCCATACCAGTGCTGGCTCATGAGGATGCAGCAGATATGGAGAACGATATTACGGTGGAGGAAGTAGCCTTTGTGAAACACAGTACAGTCTGGAAAGGCGATGGGACCAAATAGCCTTCCGATCGAACGATATAAAGCCATAGCCTTCCAGGTCGTGCCATGAATTGCCCAGGGACCAATGTCTGGCCTCTATAGTGGTGATCCGTAACCAGCAGACCAATTCGCTTGATACCGCGCTATCTCACTCCTTAACGCCGAAATAAAGATATTGACTAAATTTCTCACTGCCAGGCTTGTACGCCACGTCTCACACCTTATACAGCCGGACCAATCGGGATTTGTGCCTGGAAGAAATCCGGCACTCAACCTACAGCGCCTCCACTCGGTAATAGGCAGGAAAGATACAATTACTGAAGGTGCAGTCATACTGTCCCTAGACACAAGCATGGAATTCAATACTGTGGAGTGGCCATACATGTTTGCTGTCCTGGAAAAAATGGTGTTTGGCCCCAAATTTCAGGCATGGGTTAAGCTACTTTACACTGGGCCCAGGCCACAGGTGTTGGTGAACAGGAGGTCCTCCGCCACCTTTTTGTTGAGGAGCGGTACCCTTCAGGGTTGCTCCCTGTCTCCGCTATTCTTTGCGTTAGTCCTGGAATCACTGGTGGTGTGGATCAGGTGAGACCATCTAATCAGAGGCCTTCGATGGTCAGGACAATGGGAAGACCGTATATCACTATATGCTGATGATGTCCTGTTATATCTTGCCTCTCCTCGCCACTGAAATGCTAGAACCATGTTTATCCTCAGGGAATCAGGGTACTCTATTAATTGGTCAAAATCCACAATTTATGTATTGTGCGGAACTCCCCCTAGTTTGCTGAGTGGTTGCGAGGTGACTGTGGTAACAGAGGGCTTCCAATATCTTGAAATATTCATGACAGATAACCCAGACCAGTTCTTTATACAAAATTTACAGACCCCACTGGCACGTCTCCGCACTGACGCCCAGTAATGGAGGAAACTTCCGCTATTACTATTGTGACGTGCAGCGCTATATAAAATTATAGTGCTGCCACGATTTCTGTATGCCTTATAAAATGCCACATTTGTAATCCCACCAACATTTTTCCAGGCACTAAACAGCAAGGTGCAAGACCTATTATGGGATGGGAAGCCCCAGAGAATAGCTACGCAGTGGTTAATATCCGGGTGGTATAATGGAGGCATAACACTGCCACAGTTAGAAAGTCATTATTGGGCGGCACAGTTGATGGTGGTTCACCAATGGGTACATAGACCCCAGGACGAACTGGCCTATAGGATGGACAGGTATTTGTTGGGAAAGGGAGGATAACCTGAGAGCCCTTTACATGAAACCCACATACGATCACCCTCTGGCATAAGGTGAACAAAAGGATGGGATGGAATGATAAACTAACTCAAAATAGATCACTCTGGGTAAGGGAGAGACTGGAAGGACTTCACAGAAGCAAGGGATTCACTAAATGGGACCTTATCAGCATCACAACTGTGGTAGACCTATGGAAAGGGGGAAGGTGGTGCCAATTGCTGGCACCGACAGACACATTCAGGTACCTCCAAGTGAGACACGCCCTATGGGCAGCCATTCCACCAGGAAGCAGCCTCCCGTAAGCCTCAACTCTCAAGGGCAGGCTCCACACAGAATATATGGATCAGAAGGCAGTTTCCCTGACATATAAAAAGCTAATGTATAATTCTCTGATCCCCTGGAAAAACTCTGTGACCTCTGGCACCGTAATTTAGGTGTGCTTGATGACGAAGACTGGCAAGAGGCTCAGGGTTCTCCCCGGGAGGTAGCCATAATAGCTAAATTAAGACTCATCCAACTAAAAATCGTTCTCAGAGTATACCTACCTAGAAACATACTAGCTAAAATGAGTAGAGGAATTACCAAATACTCTGAGCTTGTTGACAGGGAGGAACATTCTGCTACCTAATTTGGGACTGCCCGGTGATAATAAACTATTGGAAGGAGGTGGTGAACATAATGGCAGAAGTCTGCGGGGGGAAGTAGGATCAGAACCAAAACTATGCCTCCTGAATGTTTGGGAGGGGAAGGATTTGAGCCGGAAAGATCAGATATGGGCGACACTGGGAATGATGATAGCTAAACGTAACATAGCCAGATACTGGAGGGCTCAAGAAGCACCATTGGCCCAGGACAGGGAGAAAGACATGGATTCATGTATGATCACAGAGAGGGGGGTACATAGCGGCAGAGGTTGCCCAAAAAAGTGTGACCTATACTTCCCTTAATACTTTGCCTTCTCCATCCTAACTAAAACCGATCTCTAACATGTGCTGTCCAGTGCAGCTTTGTAAGTCGACTATTGCACCTCGTGCTGCTACAGCTGCTAAAGCAATCACCAAAACAACCCCCAGACCAACCAATGCAGCGCACAACGAAACAGTGGTCAACTAATGCACTAACCAGTGGTTCCCAAATTTTTTTTACCACAACCCACGTTTTAGAACAACAAGCTTTCATAACCCACCTAACTGTATTGGACATGAGGCAGAGTAATTTTTTTATGTAACTAAAGCATCATGTGGTAGCGCATTGTCATTTACAGCATCACATTTTCAATTGAAATGGCCAGTAAATTTGCACATTGCAATTTTACTGATAAAACTATACAGCACAAAAAGGATAATTTATGGAAATCGGGTTTCTTTTAATATTTATCCTTTGTGCCTCACCAAGTAAGTATCTTGATTTGTTTTGATTCAGCACACTTAAGAATTACAAACAAAGTGCTTAATTGTTGCTTTCTGGACTGCTAAATGCATACAGTTAATTTACAAGTATTTACATTCTCACATAATTCAATTTAAAATTTCCTCTCGCTTTGCAGTCAGAGAAATAAAAGTAAACACCAATCCCCATGTTAAAGGAATAAGGCAACCTGACATTTGACCTCTGTCTTTGAATCACCAGTAAATGTGACAAGTTAAAGGCACATTGGAATTTTACTGGGGAAATGGAACAATTATAGCAGGGAAATTTGCACCAGCCCTACAGTGATACCAAATGGGACCAGGTGGCGAAATGACGATCCCGGATTAGTGAGCGAGAAAGAATTCGTACCAGACTAGAATGCTGAAGTAATGTCTGTCTTGGTTGTGATTTGATGGAATAGTGTAAGTGGACCGATTTGTAACTGGTTGTCTACAATTGAATCTGTAATTCATTGATAAAAAGATGATTTAAACAAAAAGATTATCATACTAAGAATGCTACCAATTAAAATTAATATATTAGCTAATGTCAGTAATATTGATCAAATCAAGATTTTACAATTATATAGTGTTGCTATGGGAGAGCTGAGAATGAAATGAGGTGTGTAGTGATCATTTCAGATAACGGTCAGTTCCTGTGACTGAAATTACTTATCTTGATGGGAAGACAGCAATGAAAGTGTAGCCTGACATGTGAATGCGATGAATATTCAGATGGAAGACAAACGTTTCACGGCTCGCACGAAGGCATGGTGGTCTGATGTCATGCAAGTTTGTCAAATCAGATCTCCTGAGATAAAATGAATGTGTGATCTGTTGTGCTATCTGATATGGAATCCTAGAGAGCATCATCAAATGTTGAGTGGTGTGACAGTGGATACATGAGAAGAAAGAAGAGCATGAAAGTGAAGGATGTCGAGAGGCAAATAAGTATGATTTACCATTCCAGAAGTGAGTGCCCTGTAATGCTAAAGGTTGGTGCTATTCTATGCCATTGCTAATTCTATACTATCCTTTTTATTCAGAGGGCTACTCAACCAGGTTAGATACTTATCACAAACTGCTTGTGTAGAATGGGCTCAAACTCTTTATCATCCAGATAGTTGGACAGAGGTCAGTAGATCAGATGTGATGGGTCTATTAATGCATCTGATTAGGATGGCAACAGTGTTCGGATTGTTGGATTTTATTGTGTAACTGTATGCCATGGATAAAAAGATAATGTTATGGCTGTGTCAAAAGCTAACTCTTTAAAAGGTGACCAGAGGTCAGCAGA
Organism: Triturus cristatus; assembly: GCF_964204655.1. Taxonomy (NCBI): domain Eukaryota; kingdom Metazoa; phylum Chordata; class Amphibia; order Caudata; family Salamandridae; genus Triturus; species Triturus cristatus. The sequence continues at coordinate 797,484,867 of NC_140581.1, forward strand.
CTACTGCACTTGTTGTTCTGGTGATTGTTCATATAAACATGTGTTATATTCTATTCTCAATGTTAAGCATGTTAACAATCACTGTCTGCCAACGGGATGTGTTATGTGATGTCATCTACTGATGTCACAGGTGGAATGTTATGTTTAGTTCAGAGCAGACTGGCTGATGATGAAGGTGGTTGGCAGTTTAAGAGCTGTGTAGTTTTCCAATAAATCAACTTTCATTCAAACTGTTCCTGAGTGAATTACTACAGAATTTTGGCGACGAGAGAGAAAACATGGTTTGACAACAAAAGGAGTGTTAAATTTGTTGCTCTTTCTGTGGGTGATTTTGTACGCAAATAATTGTTAAAGATGGAGCTATTCCTGTTAAGCACAAGCTCAGAGGTGTTCCTTTCAGTATACGAGAAGATCTCAACAAAGAGCTTATGTCACTATGTGATAAAGGAATTATTGAACCTACTGAGTCCTCTCTCTGGTTGTCACCATTGGTTGTCGCTCGGAAAAGGGACGGGCAGCTGCGTGTGTGTGTAGACCTCAGGTCTCTCAACAAAGAGATCTGGGTAGATTCCCACCCTTTGCCCAGAATATCTGATTTGTTCACATCTATCAAAGGTGCTACTGTGTTCTCGAAATTAGATTTGGCTAGTGCCTATCATCAAATAGAATTACATCCTGACTCATGTGCTTTAACTGCGTTTGTGTCCCCTCTTGGTACTTTTCAGTATCGGAGAATGCCTTTTGGTTTGGCCTCCGCTGCGTCAGTCTTCCAGAGGGTTTAAGCAAAATATGTTAAGAGATGTTGAAGGAGTCATTGTTTTCCAAGATGATGTCCTTATTTATGCTAAAGACAATGACTCACATGACATTATCATCAGACAGGGTCTTGAAATTTTCAAGAAGTGTGGTGTTGTACTTAAGTCTGAGAAGTGTAAGTTCTCCTGTAGGGAGATAGAATATTTGGGACATTTGTTATCTCATGAGGGTATTAAGCCTAGACAAGGTCTGATTGATGCAATTTTGGAAGCTCCAGTGCCGAAAGACAAGACTGGGGTTAAGTCTTTATTAGGTCTTCTAGAATACTATTCTAGATTCATTCCTAACTATGCGTCCATAGTCAGACCTATTAGCAGTCTACTCATGGGCTCGAGAAAATTTCTGTGGTGTGCAGGATGTGATCAGGCATTTAAGGAGGTTAAGAGTGTTTTGAAAAATAGTGATGCTCTTACTCCTTTTGATCCAAATCTTCCATGCTGCATAACTGTAGATGCTAGTCTGGCAGCTTTGGGCGCGATACTTACTCAACAGAATGGTAGTGTAGAAAATACTGTTGCGTTTGCTTCAAGAGTGCTGAGACACAATATTCAGTCATTGAGAAGGAACTACTTGCCTGCTTGTGGGCTATAGACAAATATCGACCTTATGTTTGGGGAAGACGGTTCTATTTACTAACTGATCACAAGCCGTTAGTTTCTATATTGTCTTCGGGTCCCAGTAAGTGCTGTACTCCTAGGATTACTAGAATGGTCAGCAAACTTCTCCAATATCAATTTGAAGTTTTCCACATTGCTGGGGGAAAAAACACCAGAGCTGATTTTTTGTCTCGTTTTCCTCAGAGTAGTGGACATAGTGAAGGAACCAGTTTTCTAGACTTGAATGATGAAGATAATGAAGATTGTTTTGTAGCTTCATTACATATTCCGGTGCTTGCAGTTGGTTCTGAATCTGATTGGAGGGAAGCATTATTAGAAGATTCTCTTCTACAAGAGGTCTGCAGACTTGCTAGAGTTGGGTGGCCCAAGGAGAGATCTTTGCCTACAACACTTCAAGCTTATTGGAAGATTGAGTCTGAAATTTCTGTAGAAGGTGGTCTGTTGATGAGAGGTGATAAACTTATTCCACCTCACTCTTTGAGGCCCAAGATCATCAAAGAGGCTCATGAGGGACATTTAGAAATCACTCTCACCAAACGACGAGTCCGTCAAGATTTTTGGTGGCCTAGTATGGATGTTGAGATTTCTACATTGGTTGAAAGCTGTCCTGTTTGTCGAACATCGGAGAAAACACTGAAAGTGTCCACACCCCCTTTGCACCAGGGTTTCCACAGTACCTTGTGTCTGATAATGGGACGCAATTTTTGAGTGATGAATTCCAGTCTTTTCTAACACTAAGTGGTATCAAGCATCTCAAGAGTTCACTTTATCACCCACAAACAAATGGTCTTGTCGAGAGAATGAATAGGGTTGTGGGTGAGTGTATCAAATGGGCAGTGAGTGGGAGTCATGATGTATATAAGTCTCTTGAGAGTATGCTGTGGTTTTATAGGACCACACCGCATTCATCAACTAAAGTGTCTCCTTTTGAGATACTTAGGGGTAGGAAAGCGAACACCAGTTTCCGACCGGGTTGGATGAGTAAATGGGTAGAATCTCTGTGTGATGTGGAGGTTCTTATGGAGAAGGTCAAGGTTAATTCTGATATGACTCAGGGAAAAGAGAAAACATGGTTTGACAACAAAAGGAGTGTTACATTTGTTGCTCTTTCTGTGGGTGATTTTGTACGCATTAAGAATCCTGTGCACACCAAAAAGGGTATTGTAAATTCGGTAATCCTGTCAAGGTTATTCGCATTTACAATAATGCTGCCCAGCTTGAAGGGGGTTGTTGGTGGAATTTGTCTAGATTAATTAAGACAAGATCTCGTCCCATATCAGGAATTTCAAATTTCACATGTAAAGAGAACAGCACTACCGAGCTTTCTGCGGGTCAGCGTAGGAAAAGTTCTAGGGTTCGTGTTATTCCTCACAGGTTTCATGATTGAATTTATTGAATTCATGCATGTTATTATAAGAAATTTCTGGTTTGTTTTAGGAGAAAAGGAGGTATATGTTATTTTATTTGACATGATTTGTTCATTTCCAAGCATGATAATCTTTCTTACAGGTTTCGTGATTAATTAAGTGATTAAGAATTCACTTAGGTTTTATTTTGTAATTTAGGAAATTTTCTGTTTTGTCATTAGTCTTTTGTTTAGAAGAAAAGGAAGTATGTTATATTCTATTCTCAATGTTAAGCATGTTAACAATCACTGTCTGCCAGCTGGATGTGTTATGTGATGTCATCTACTGATGTCACAGGTGGAATGTTATGTTTAGTTCAGAGCAGACTGGCTGATGATGAAGGTGGTTGGCAGTTCAAGAGCTGTGTAGTTTTCCAATAAATCAACTTTCATTCAAACTGTTCCTGAGTGAATTACTACAACATGCTATTGTGGATGGAACTTGCAGGAGAGGAAGCTAAGGCCAAGATCATGGTTTAGTGGAGCGCACACTGTCTAGTGCAGTGTTTTCCAGTCTTTGGGTTGCAAGCTGATTTTTGGCGGGTTGCAGAAGTCAGAGCAATACATAAAGATGCCTTTAACTTCTGCCTTTAACTTGTCACATTTGCTGGTGTTTCAAAGACAGAGGTCAAATGTCAGGTTGCCTTATTCCTTTAACATGGGGATCGGTGTTTACTTTTATTTCTCTGACTGCAAAGCGAGAGGAGATTTTAAATTGAATTATGTGAGAATGTAAATACTTGTAAATTAACTGTATGCATTTAGCAGTTGGGAAAGCAACAATTAATCACTTTGTTTGTAATTCTTAAGTGTGCTGGATCAAAACAAATCAAGATACTTACTTGGTGAGGCACAAAGGATAAATATTAACAGAAAACCGATTTCCATAAATTATCATTTTTGTGCTGTATAGTTTTATCAGTAAAATTGCAATGTGCAAATGTACTGGCCATTTCAATTGAAAATGTGCTGCTGTAAATGACAATGCCCTACCACATGATGCTTTAGTTACATAAAAAAATCGCTCCGCCTCATGTCCAATACAGTTAGGTGGGCCATGAAAGCTTGTTGTTCTAAAAAGTGGGTTGTGGTTAAAAAATGTTTGGGAACCACTGGTTAGTGGATTAGTTGACCACAGTTGCGTTGTGTGCTGCATTGGTTGGTCTGGGGGTTGTTTTGGTGATTGCTTTGGCAGCTGTGGCAGCACGAGGTGCAATTGTCAACTTACAAAGCTGCACTGGACAGCACATGTTAGAGATAGGTTTTAGTTAGGATGGAGAAGGCAAAGTATTAAGGGAAGTAAAGGATAGAATACGGGGGGCTCTGGGATAAGGAAGAGAGATGAAAAGTAAGTGTGCCAGTCCAGCCCCTTTTATAACAAACATTGTGGCAAGGAGCATAAGTCGGACCAGGTGGGTGTAAGTACTTAAGCACAAGTATTTGAGATTTATAGACGAAAATAGAGGTTGTGAGTGAGACAGATGAGATTTGAGAGATGGGACGAGAAGGTAGCAGGGTAGGGTGAGCAGAGCTAAATGGGGGCTTGAAATTATTTAGGGGTTAATATAGTTAGCGGTAAAAGTTTCAAGGTGACGGTATAAGAAGCTTATAGGGCACATGAAATCGAGTAGGAGCAGGAGAATGATGAGGAGGGTAAGAAAGGTAGGAGCAAGGGTCTGTTAAAAATGGATGAGTAGGTTGGGGAGAGGCGGAATGTATGGGAATAGAAGTGTGCATCAGACGAGGAGTTGTAGGTGATATCTTATGCAGAAGCAATAGATCAATGAGTGGTGCCTCTTATCAAAACTTTGACAAGGGAGGGAGAATTTATAATGGTTACCTGAGCAACAAATCTTCTTGTATAGTGAAATGTTTGACATTCTATATAGCCCTTGAAGAATGGGCGCTGATGCGCAGGGTTTTAAATTGCCTTTGTGGATTCCATTGGTGGCTGGTTGAGCAGTACTTCAATGGTTGGTTCTCTCAGATCATTGCAGAGCAAGGAGAGCAATAGGTTCATCTTGTAAAGTAGTGCACTCTAGGTGGTAGAATGTGTTGCATGTATTTTTCTTATTTTGTATCTCTTAAGTTCTTGTTAGAGGTTCATTCCAGTTATTTCTAATGGAGCATGATGTTTTCTGTACCAGTGGAAGCTCAGTCATCAGAGCAACTTGGGATGTTTGTAATCCATTGTAGGTTCTGACTTTAGATATGTGACCATTGGTCATGAGAATTAGGAACAAAGCTATCAGACTCTGGAGCACTCTAGGTCGTTGATGTGAGTGTGGTTCAGTTATTACTATTCTATGTGAGTCTGGTGTTTAGCTCTGTAGCACCAGAAGCTAGGATATCAGAGTCACTGGTCCATTGTGTTTAAACCCACTGCATGGTCTGCATTTAGATGTGTGGCAATCTGGTATAGAGCAGCAGAAGCTCAGCTACCAGATCCAGTTTGTACTCTGTTGTGAGTTCTGGAATTTGTATACATGGTGATTTCATCTGGATGCGTAGAAAATCAGTGAACTATACTTCTGGACAGTTGGGTCCGTTGTTGCGTGTCTTAACAATTTTAGCTCTGTATTAGCAGAAGATCATCTATCAGTGCCATTTAGAAACAGTGGTTATGATATGTCTTGATTTAGTCCGGAGTGGATGAATGTCTATACAAAAAGGAATACATATGCACTAGTACTTTAAATGTTATTTCCACATAAGATCACTGTTGTTTGGCTTGTGCATTTTAGGATCGATGTTTGCGTCTGTGTGTTTAAATATGTATGTATCTTTAATTGTCAGGTTGTGTGTTTCTGTGTGTGCTTGTTGTGTCTGTGGTGTTTCTGCTGTGCAAGGTTGTGGAAAGATTGATCCATGTTTTGATGTAAATGTGTATGCACCTTTTTTGTTCGCTGGATACGCGAATTCTAGGGTGCATTTGAATGTGTGTGTGAATATCTGACTTGAGGGATTTGTGCATTTGCAAATATATAGGAAGAAGCAATATGGGTCAGCTGTCTTATCTTTGCATTGTTAGAGGTTGGACACATGCTTGCATATTTTGTTCATGATCTCTGCATATGTGGAGGCCTATTTGTTTTGGAAAAACACGGTGGCTTTGTTTCTTGTGGAGAATCGTCATGTGTTAATCTCTGTTAATATATACATTGGTGTTTTCTCATTAATGTTAATATATACATTGGTGTTTGCTCATTAATTTTATGCATACATGTGTATTTGAGTTTAACTATGGGTTGTGTGTGGGGGATCACCATTCTCAAGTGTCAACGTGTGTTTGTGTATGCACAATATTTTGCCATTTTGACTTCTTTCCTTTATCAATGATGCCATTTTCAGACCTTTTGTGAGACCTGGAACCCTCTTGTGACCGCTTGCGGTGGCTACATAAAGCAGCCATCTACATTAGCCTCACTTTAACCACATATTGGTGTGTGCTTTTACTGGTATTTTTATTGTAAATTAGTGTTTGTGATTGTTAATTATTGTGTGTGTGTGCGCGTGTGTGTGTGTGTGTGTGTGTGTGTGAGAGAGAGCGAGAGAGAGAGAGAGAGAGAGAGAGCGAGAGAGCGAGGCAGAGGGAGACTGAAGTTCCTTTCTTGAGAGGTCCAGCTCATCAGCACATAGACAATATTTTATTAAGCAAGGATTTCCAGAGTGTTGATCCTTTGACCTTGCCTTTGATGTTGCAATGCCTTTTAAAGTCTTGGAAATGGATTAAGATAAAATAAGTAGGAAAATGTATTGAAAGGTAATGATGATGGAAAATATTTTTCATAATAGGATTACAGACATTTATAATGATGCTCATGAGAGAGTCCCCACAAAGATATTACCAATGCATGCAAATGGGGAGGAAAATGTAGAATCACTTCTTTGCAAATTGAGCAGTTATGATCCCTGTCCACTTATATTAACCTTACAATACAGTTTCTCAGAAAGATAGCAAACCACTTCAGCAGTGTTCTAAGGTGTGTTCATCAGCAAGAGATTCTCAGCCAGATAATAGGCTCTGCAAATCAATAATGTTTATGTCATTGGTTTGACCCTAGCCCATTGGCAACAAAAATTCCATTCTTAATTTTCCCACTAGCCTTTCCAGCACGTCTCTATTTTTTTAGGTCTGGCTACAGACGACTTTGGCTCTTGGCATAAAGAAAGTACAAAAAGGAAGTAAGGAGAGAGTGTGTTTTTTCAGTCCCTATAGAGACTGAATTTGCTGTTTTTGTTCATGTTAGCCATTACTAGGACGGTCTGAGAGTCAAACCAACAGCATTGTTTCATGAAACTTACATTAAGGCTGATGATTGGGCATAAAACATGCATTTTCTTTAACTGGAGCAGCTTTTGATCTTATGCATGCACTTACAACGATGTTAGTGTGTGTGTACAGGGAGTGGAACGTTCACACTACAATGATAGATAAGTGCTTATGTGGGAACATACAGCAACATGCAGAGAAGATGAATGCTACTCCTGCAGAATGCAGTATCATCCCAATACAACATGGCCTCTGGTTCTGATCGCATGTGTGGCTTCATTTAATTAGTGGCGTCTATCTCTAGAGGTATTGTGATGCCCTCCATTGCGCTACTTATGTGGAAGAACTCTACTATGGCACTCCAAATACCTAGGGAAGGGATAGCATGCGGATAGTCAACCCTCACAAATCGGAGTCAGTCATGCCTGTGGGCACATTTCCTCTCACCCTGTCATTCCAAGTAGGATCACACTCTGTTTGCCATGCACCTGCCCGCTGGTGCTTGCTCACAGAGGGGTGAGCACCTCTGGCATCATTTTGCAATTGAGTTTTATGTATTCAGACCCTCACCCAGTAGCGCTGTCAATTACTCAATCAATTACTCAACAAGGTGCCAGAAACTGTGAAGCTGCTTCCCCTTGGGAGCTGCTGTAGTGAGTGGAACAAGGCAGATGAGATGGCTGTTCTTACCTCTCCACATCTACAACTTGGTTTGTGTAGGAGAAGTAGTAAAAAGCCCACACCAACATTAATGCATCTGTGCTTCTACTATCACACCTCCCGCATAAGCACCATCTCCCAACCACTCTCCCCCATGCCTATCATAAGGAAATAGTTCACAAGTGCATCTAAGACATTGAACCTCCCCACAAGGGCACCCGCTCCCTCACCCTGCCACCATATTTGGCTGATGTCATTGGTTTGCGGCTTGGCGAGGGAGACAATGCACTTACCAACAAACCAGCCAACCATCTGCTTTCCACTGGATGCCATAGTCCCCCAAGGAATGAGAAGGGGATACATTAATGTGAGAATTTTTGGCTCTATTAGTAATTTCTTGTGTCCTTAATGTTACTCTTTTTTCTTTTTAATGACTGCCTCCCGGCACATTTTCCATTCTTTCCCTGGAACGTTCCTACCTTGGCTCCTTCCCTCCTCAACCCTGAACTTTACTCCTTCCTTTTGTAGATCTTGTCTGTCATCCTGCACACCTCAACAGAACGCAACTTTTCAAGCATGATTACGGCAGAAATGGCTTGTAAACTACATGCATTCCAAGAAAATTTGGGGAAGGTTCAATGCTTAGCCTGCTTCGAGGTTGGAGCAATTGTAATCATATGCGGGAAGTTTGAGGTTTTTATTTTAGAGTTACGGCCCACAAAGCCTTACCTCACTCACTGATGTCATCAGCCAACACATTGCTGTACCAGGTATACTTACTACTACACCTTCCGCTTCGCATCCGACTTTACTCACTGGAGCCTCACTTCACTTCATTCCAGTCTAATCATGCATATTACCTCTAATCATGCATATTGCTCACCTCATTCACTGTTCCCGTCACACTCACTGCCCTTATCTCAGTCAATCAACCAAGCAATTTACAAAACAGCATGCAACCATTGTATAACAAACACAGAGAGGTATGAAATGCGAGACCTGTTGGCTTGGACAATGCTTGTTGATAACATTGCAAAATCTATCTTTCTGGCCAGGATCCCTTGGGATCTTGATTAGGAATATGAAATCTACCTTACAGTGAGCCTAGTAAACCTCCTTCGCTTTGTTTTGCACGATGGTCCATTTCCCCTATTTTGCCAATTTTCAATGATTTGACTTTTTTCTTAACCATTTCCACCACATTTTAGTTGGTTGAATGTTTCTAGCTACCATATGCTGCTGCACCAGCCTCCTGTCCCACCGCCAAATGCCCCAATAGTAGGACTGATGACAGTGATTAGCAGTAGCTAGAGTGTATGTCACATCATTAGCACCACCACTGTTTAAATATGAGTGCTCTTATTCAAAGTAAAACATAACTATTCAACTTTTTTAGGCTTGGTCTGGAGATAGCCTCACAGTTTCACTAGCCTCATGTTTCCCAAAATATCATAATAAAATACATACATATAAAGACATAGCGGGGCTTTCAGTCAACCCTGTTCATCCATTGGTCTGTTCAAGAATCAATCATATTTTGCTTTCACCCCCCACAGCCTAAAGCATAGGGCAGTGGGTTAGCCAACTTCAGCCACTGTCTCTCTTCCCTGTGAGTGATGGCATTTTGCTCTTGCACCTGTGGGCATCAACATAGTGGACATTGAAGGTAGTACATTTCTGAGTCAGGACTGGGAGTCCAATCTCTGCTTTCATTTCTGCTGCCAATTCATGTTTTTTTCATTTATTTTTGAGAAGGCTTTTTTTTTACAAGCATATGTACACCACCTTTAGATGGTAGCACTTTTACCTTGCATTTACACATATCATGTCTATTGCACATGTTTGCAAAAAAAAGAAAACAATTGCCGTCTTCCCAGACAAGACCATGTGATTTTGCCAGTGCTTGCTCTCACTTGGAAGTCAACACTGCAAGGGGCATAACAGCAACAACCGGCGATAATTATCGCTAAGCGCACTTAGCGCTAGGATAACTAGCTAGCGTGGATTTTTATCGCTGAGATAGCATTCTATTTAGCAACGCTTATCTCAAAAGCGATAAAACTCCTAGCGCTAACTGCCAAATGTGTGATTATCGCTGGAAACCCAGCGATAATCCCACGATGTTTGGCGATAGCTTGCTGATTGGGCCTCACATACTTAACCATGATATCCACCTTCCATAGGATATCATGGCTAAGTCAGTTTCAAAGCAGGCGTAAGGAAAGTAGTGATAACAGAGGTTATCGCTACTTTTCCTGTCGCTATGCTGCTTTGCGTGAGGCTTGATAATAGGAGAAATGTCGCTTAGCGACATTTCTCCCGTTATCCTGGGGAGGAACGTCCACTTTGCATCTCATTAGAGATGCAAATATGGGCGTTAAGGGAAATGGGGATAAGGCAAGGTTTCACGCGATAGTGTGACCTTGCAGATAAGGTGATAAAATTATCGCTGCTTTTCGTCCGAAAACGAATGCAAAAGCGGCGATAATTATTTAACGCCTGCTTGTTGATATGCCCCCAAGTTAGTAAAGTTTCCAAAAATATGACTTACGTTAAGACATAAAGACTGCTTAAATGCCATCAGATTGTTCTGACTCATCATCTGAGATTGCCTTGCAGTCTGATGATACTGCCTTACCTTCCCACCTACAACAGTAGGTTGCTGCCTTTCTCACCAGGAGAACTAAAACAAGCATTGGTAATGCATCGGTTTCGTCTATGTAGTGAATAAAGAGCTGTTTTCATCAATAATCGCAGAGGGAAGTAAAGTGCTCCCTGACCGACAACACGGGAGTGGAGAGGATGTGGAGCAGCAGCCAGAGCTGCTGACTCAAGAGGTGGGGGTCCCAGTTCAAGAATCGGCAGAGCAGTGCATCATCCTGTGATTCCATGCAAATCACTACTCTCTCAGGGTGATAAATTGTTATATAAATATGCAGCAATAGTAAAAGGCAAACCGTTATGAAAATATAGTTCCATCAAAGTGGATGTTATCAGTATTTCGGCGGCAGGAACTGATAACAGAAGCAGACAAGAGGCACACATTTGTAAATGAAGGGAAATATTCTACATCCAATCGAAATTGAGAAAAGTTAAGGGGTACGCACAGGAACCAATGAGAAGTCAGGATATGGAGGTCCCTCTTAAGTTTATATTAAAAACAATAGATTTCTCAAGCAGAGGTTGAGTGCTGTGCAGGTGAAACCTAAAAAGTAAGGAATCCGTCTGGAACCAAGAAAAACACGTTATAATGTGATCAGTGAGTAAAAGTAGCATTGAGGACATGGCATAGTACATTAAAAACGATTAAGAAAGGCTTTCCATAAAGAAATCAGCAATTTGATCAGTGCAGAGTGTCTGAAACACTCCATGATACGGAGGTAACCCCAAAAAATGACGCCTGAATAATCAGAGGTAATAATTGGAGAATTAAGGGTTTGGAACTACTGCAACGATAAAGTACTGAATAATTCAAGATCTCTGATTGAGATAATTGGTTTATCCATGGAGGCCAAAGTACTAACAACTGTACAGACTCAGAGGGGCTTTGATTCAAAAGTTGCTCTTTCTTTTAATGGGGCCAGTAATCAGCCCATTTCTTGGGGAAGGGGTCACAAAGGTTGTAAAGAGGAGCCTTCAGCCGGGGGACATGAGGAGAGGTACACCACAACATACTTTCGAACGATAGGCTGATTCAAAAGAGAGAGGTGCTCCCCATCGCCAAAGAATTTCTGCGGATCAAAATAGCAATTAGCCCAATACGGACATAGACATATTACAAACTAGGGACCATAGGACTATCTTCAGTTTTGGAACAATGGTAAACTAAGCTTGGTCCCTCCACATATCCCAGCTGGTTATGGAACTCTACCATGTCCCATTTACCCATCCATTTCACCCTAGCAGATCAAATGGTAGTATAGAAAGAAGAAAAGAGCCTTTGAGGGGAAATAATCATAACTCACCCCTGTCAGCACATCCTAGAGTTCAAGCAGTATACTTATTACACTAAGAGGCATATTCACAAGAATCTATCGCTAAAGTTGCAATAAAAATACCTCCCCATTCACAAGCCAGTGTAAACAGCCCACAGCACCAGTTTACCCGTGACAGCAGCCGCAAAAAACATCGCCACAGAGGCCCCCCGCAACTATTGCTAATGAGAGGCAGAGTGGGCGTTCCCGTGCCAAAAGCCGCAGCAACATCACACCTCAACATTCTCAACGACCAGACAGAACTGCGATAAAAACACAAAACAGGCGATAAGGCGCGTTAGCACCAGGAAATCTACACCTGCTCTGACCTGGTGTAAAGTCGGACGGCAGCGTACACCACAAAAGGGAGACCAGCCCAGGGCCACATCAGAAGGGCAACAGATGCCATGGAGGCAGCCATCATGCGGCCCGGACACCCAAGAGGGCCAAAACACCCACTGACACCACCCCAGGACCACACCCACCCCGGACCATCACAGACGTAGCGAAGACAAAGACAGCGGACCTCAGAAAGCGTACCAGCCGCACAGACCCAACCTCTGACAATGTCACCGTCCACCACAGGCTGAAAGGGACAACCACCTCACGCATCCCGACCATCATCGCCCAACAGGCCTACGGCACCAACATTCCACACCAAGCTGCTGGCTTGGCTGCACCTGTTGGCTCCTGGCACCCCCCAACCAACACCCACCAGAGTCAGAGGAGTCCCACTGCCGGCCACATCCAAGTCCCTCACACCTGTCCTGGACATTACCAACACCCTGGTACCCCAGTCCCCATACATCCAACACAATGCGCAGGTCACGCTGGAGACCAAGCAAGGATCATACACCATAGCAGGATGCACGCACATGTTGGGGGCAATCCACAGCACACATGTCCCACCTGTGCCCCCTGGTGACACAGCACACAATCACCGCAACAGAAAGCACATGTCCCACCCCAATGTGAAGGCAACAACAGAACACCATGGAACCTCTAAAAAATGTCGCCTTCAAATACACAGCCAGTGTGCATGATTCCTCCATCCTCCGACAGTCCATCAGCAACCAGCGTTTCCAGGATGGCACCAAGGGAAATGCACAGCCTCTTGGCAAGTTCCAAATGAACACCCTACTCACCTCAACTACACAACCATGCAAATGAACAACTCTGGCAATGCACACATCACAAAATCACAACCAACATGCACAACAACATGCCCACCCACCAGACACGACAGAATAACTCACGGTGCAGGTGCAGGTAACAGGTGCAGCCAAGCCAGCAGCTTGGTGTGGAATGTTGGTGCCGTAGGCCTGTTGGGCGATGATGGTCGGGATGCGTGAGGTGGTTGTCCCTTTCAGCCTGTGGTGGACGGTGACATTGTCAGAGGTTGGGTCTGTGCGGCTGGTACGCTTTCTGAGGTCCGCTGTCTTTGTCTTCGCTACGTCTGTGATGGTCCGGGGTGGGTGTGGTCCTGGGGTGGTGTCAGTGGGTGTTTTGGCCCTCTTGGGTGTCCGGGCCGCATGATGGCTGCCTCCATGGCATCTGTTGCCCTTCTGATGTGGCCCTGGGCTGGTCTCCCTTTTGTGGTGTACGCTGCCGTCCGACTTTACACCAGGTCAGAGCAGGTGTAGATTTCCTGGTGCTAACGCGCCTTATCGCCTGTTTTGTGTTTTTATCGCAGTTCTGTATGGTCACCTGGCCAAGCCGTGAACATAAGCCGTCAACGGCATGGCACCTCAGCCACACAACAGCCAAATGTGTGGAGAGGTGGCAAACAGGCATGTGTGAAGGATGCAGTAGTATCATGATTGCGAAAGTACACAATGCCAAGAGTGGCGGAGATGTGCTGGACAGACCGCAGTATGCAGCACACACCCATATCCATGGCGACCTCTGGTGTATGGAGTGTAGTGGACAGTGGACGCAACCATGTCACCAGAGCCAGTGGGGGACCTCACGGAAATCTTGCCTTTTATGCCCCCCCTAAGCATGACTGGAGTGGGATGGCCCGGCGTAAGCCACGCCAGCACAGGGGTGTGAATAAGAAGCATGTAGCCCTGGCATGGTCCTCTTCCGGAAACCCCAATGTCTCTGCCAGGGCAGCGCCTCTCACCACCGGCGTGTATCAAGGAGGGCCCAACACGTTCCGGCTCAAGGTCCAGGCCCGAGTCCCACGACCTTGGCAGCCTCCTCAGACCGGGCCCGCTTTAGTCCTTTTTCGTTGACGTACTCTACTGCCGCCTCAGGCCTACTCCTTGGCCCAGTAGGTCCCATGTGTGAAACTGTGTCCTGAGTCATGAATGGCAGTGACCCCAAATCCGGGCCACCAGCAACAGCACCAGACTCCATTCGATCAGTGAAGCATAGTTCCATATGGGCTTCTTGCGACACGTGGTACCAATAACCCTGTTCAATGCCAGCCGGCGACACGTGGTGCCACAAATCCTGTTCAACGCCAGCTGGCGATACGTGGATGAGGGACCAGGACTACCCTGCAGACCAGTAGGTCCCACATCCAGCACCTAGGCGCAAATCACGAATGGCAGAGTCCACACCAGTGGTCACACTGAGAGGAGTAAGAGGAAGATGCGGCTCAGTCTGGATGAAACCCGGGTCACATACACGGAGGAGTCTGAACACATGGTGCCACTGAACCTGAATTATGCAGGCCGGTGGGGCCATCCAACCTATGCCGGCGACACTTGATGAATGGGCCGTGCTGACCGCTGCCTCAGGACTACACCATGGTCGGGTAGGTCACACATTTGGAACTGAGTCTTGATTACACCATGTCATGGGAGTGAACACCATTTAAGGCATAGGACAAGTCACTATACTCACTTCAATGTGAGGCCAACAAGTCTCTGCATGGCATCACAACCACATGTGTCTGTGGCCCTACTGCCCTCGGCCTACGCTGCGCACGAGTGGGTCGCAGATTTTGAACTGAAGATTGGTTATTCAAAAGGCAGAATACATGTCATCACGCACACGGAGAGGTGTAAGAGGATGATGCTTTGCAGTCCAGAGGGAACAAGATCATCGTTACGGAGGTGATCAAACACTACCGACAACTGCCCTTGTGTCACTAACTCTGTGCCTCACCAGCCAACGACACTTGGCTGTGGGCCACTGCTGACTGCTGCCTCCGTCCTACACTGAGGTCCCCGTAGATCACAGACTCTTCATTTTGCAATGGCTGAGTTCATATCAGGGTACAGGCATCATCGCATGCAGAATCCCCTCTCAGCCCCGGTGCCACTAAGTCTGTTACCCCACAATCATGGATACTCTCTGGTTGAACTTTGGTGGCGTCTGAGTCTATGGACTAGGGGGCAGTTTTCATCCTCATGTATCTGATACCTAATTGGTGGTGGCAACGAGGCTTTCGCATTCCACTCCTTCATTTGCTGCTCCCGGATAAAATCAAACCTTTCAGTGTCATGCCCTGGAGGACACCTTCCACTGTCCCCCGATACCCTCCGCAACATACACCTCAGACATTGATGGTGACCCGCTCAGGTTGCATGGCCCATCTGACTGCAACACAAGTCACCGTCTCATGGCTGGGTCCCTGTGCTGGCCGCTGTGCATCCGGGGCCACTAACTCTGTGCTGGTCAGGTCTGGGACTCCTTCTTCTGAGATATTGGATGGCCCGTGAAGGCGTTGGCCTTGGGGTCATCAATGCCATTTCTCTGTGGCCCTGCGCTGTATGCAGCCTCCGGGCCCAACAGCGTCCCACAAGGGCTCACACACCAAATCGAGTCCTGACCGGCCCCGACGTGGCATCACCGCAGGAGTTACACGCCACC
Source organism: Triturus cristatus (assembly GCF_964204655.1). Taxonomy (NCBI): domain Eukaryota; kingdom Metazoa; phylum Chordata; class Amphibia; order Caudata; family Salamandridae; genus Triturus; species Triturus cristatus. The sequence continues at coordinate 797,500,437 of NC_140581.1, forward strand.
ACTGCAAGGACCACCTCCAACAGTCATCTGCCAGAGTCGAAACGGTGGTCCTGAGAGACTTGCGGAGTTGTTCAGACCTGTCGTGGATGCCATCATCGGCCTGATACCCTGCTCAGCACTCCAGTTGCCAGTGACTCAGTGCACCGCAAGCCATAGTCCGTTACTGATTGAGTTTTAAGCTGTGGAGAGGTTGCGCAGCTATGTCACCTCAAACAGTGTGGGGGCCCTGAGACGTTAATGGGGAAGATGATGCAGGTATGACACACCCCACTGCATCTGCATCAGGTGTCTGTCAGAGGGACACAATCCGCAACTTTTTCTTCACATGGGTGCGCTCATCTGTAGTGTCCCATCCCCAGTGCACTGCAACTCACGGACACTTCTGTTTGCATGCTGGCAGTCCTCTGGACTTTCTCCGGCTCCCTCCATGTTGCTCAGCAGTTGACTCTTTTATGCATGTGTTTTCTGTTTCCGTTGCACTGGTGTCTAATGTTCAAGTGGTTTCCAGCACCAGACATTCCGTGTGGAATGGCTTACACTCACCCCACACACATCCAGCACAGGCATCACTGTACATGTGGCCCTGCCAATAAAGGGGCCGAGCGCATGTGCCCGTAGCGAGTTCAACATGATATCTGCGTGTGTCCCTGTGGTCTTGTTGTATGCATGAGGGCCCTGGGCCCGACGTCATTACATTGTGCTGTGTACATCGGATGCAGACGTGTCACCGCAGGCAGGGGTTGGAGCTTGGACATGTAGCTTTGTCGTTACCCACTCAATTCGTAAGGGGAGTGGCCAGGGCTGTCGTACGCAAACCCAACATGGGTGTGTGACTGCAATTTGAGCACCCCTGCCCGTGGTTCTGTACTGTGAATGTGCAACTGCATGTGTCTCTATGGCAGTGTGGTTCTCCTTAGTGGGGTATTGGTGGCCCCTGAAGGGTGATGGACACCTACGTATGCGTCCTGGTTCCCATTCCATGGGTTCGGCCCCACCGACACTTGTTGGGCCACCTCCTTTTGGCGTGCAGGAACATGGCATTGAGGTGCGATGTGTGGGTGGGTGAAATGTCGTGAGCCAGCTGTGCTTGCGGGTGCTTCCTGCTGTGTGGGCTGTTGCAGGCTGGGTGTTCTCCTCTGAGTAGCTTGGCTGTCTGGGTCCTGGTGGGGGGTTGTGTGGTATATCCATGTGCTGTTGTAGGCGGTCGGTGTCGACAGTCTTGTGGTCCTCTCCGGCTTCACTGATGTGTTGTATTGTGTGCTCTGCTGAAGGTGTTGTGTGCCCCTCTTCAACGTGAAGGGGAGGTGCATATTGACTTTGCATTGACATATATGTTGGCGCATTGTGCAGGTTTGCATGCAGACTGTATCGCAATGTACATTGTGACTGTTTGGGGGGGCGGATTCTACTGCGGGACAGTGTACATTTGGTCTACATGACAGATGTGATGTCGTATGCGTACATTTCGATTTCACAGTTTCCAGATCCGTCAGATGTAGTAGGCATGTTTCTGTGCATGTGCGGAGCCAGTTGTGTCCTCTGTTCTGCAGTGTCGGCTATGGGCGTTGTTCCTTGTTGTCATCAATGTGGGTGTGCTGTTCGTGCGATGTGTGTGTGCTGCAGTGTGCCAAGGGGATGGGGCCCATGGACCTTGGTGATCGTGGGTGTGCAGTGTGCTACACCTCGTTGTGCATGTATGCCATTGTGCCCACTCCCCCGTCCCCCCAGTCCCTGTTCATTGCACTCCCTGTTGATGTTGTGTCAGGTCCTCTCGTGCTGTGTCCGTACTCCCTACTCCTTGCACCGTCTCCACACTGATGACTGTGGCCTGGGTTTCCTTCAGCTCCTCCAGTGGCGCTGGACTGCCACCTCCTGTCGCCGTTGCTGCCTACCTGTTGGCAGCGGGTTTGTGCCTGGTTTAGGTAGTCACATCATGCCGGCGCCTCTTGGCCTCCTGGATTGGCCTCCTGGGCACTCCGACTGCAATCCAGGTGGTCTGCTAGTGGGTCAGTTGCTGTTAGTGTTCTGTCACCTCTGTGATGCTGGTCTTGTTTTCCTGAGGTCTGCACCCCATCTTCCTCTCCCTCTTCTCCTTGGCCTACCCCGACCCCGTTGTTCCTTGCTGGTAGTCTGTGGAGGTTGTGGGGTTCGAGATGGCCCCTGCGCTGTGTCAGGGTGCATCCATGTTGTTTTTGGTGTATTTTTGGGTTTTTTTTTATGGTGCATTGTTCCGCCAGACGCGTGGGATTTGCAGGCCTGTGGCTGGTTTTCGCTACTTTTTGTACCGTGGTTGGCCTCATCGCATTTTTTTTGCGATCACGTATCGCATTTATGCGGCGTGGCGTTGATTTTCACGAGGAGATTTGGCGGGTTATCTGGTGACTATCGCAGCTACCGCCTTGTTGTGAATTCCCCGTTGGCACAAGCTTCTTTTCCCACGATAGGCTGTGATATTGAAAGTTGCGTTACGCTACTCTTGCCGTAGTTATCACACGTTCTTGTGAATATACCCCTAATTAATGTACACAGTAGCAAATGAAGTCCCTCTAATCGCTGGTTGCGGTGGCCATCCCTTTTTGAACTATTACTGAGGCGTTGCTCAGAAGACAAGTATTTTACATGTTTCACCTGTAGACATAGATTTGGTTAAATTATCAATTGACCTGGACAAGTGAAACCTTGAATTTGTCTACACCTTAGACACACATGATGGCTGCTATGGGTAAGTGGACTGACAGAGAGGGAAATTAAGGAAGGATATGGAATGTAACGCAAACCTTACTATGGCCAGGACCACTGGTAGTGGAGTACCAAATTATATGACAGGGTTACGTAAATTATGTGGAAAGGAAATAGAAGTTATGCAGTAAATATGTAACTCTCTCCATTTAAGCCAGCTCGATCAAACAGTACAGCACATTTTATAATGATTATATACTCCTCCCACTAGAAAGTACCTTAGTATTCAAGACACAGGACTTTTTTGAAAAAAAGAAGCACTTTCGTGATTCTTCCAAAGTGTGAGTGTCCTGTTAATAACCATAGCTTTAGGAACAGCGTGATCGTTATTTTGTGTTAATTGTGAAATGACCACAATCATAATAAAGAAGGAATAATTCAATCCAACTGGCTGAATTAAATTGTTTTTATTCCTATTTCAGGCAAACACCCGTTTCTTAGTTCATCATTTGTGGCTGTTTACCTATCAGGATAACATTGCCACCTCTTTTAAAGACTGATTATATAAATCAACAGGTTAGAGGGGCATGCTACCTTTTGTAAACTACTAGGAGCAGCAGGAGCAGCATTGCACCATGGGTGCAGCAACTGTTATATCTTTGATCCGGTTAAGATAGAAACCATTTTTTTTTTACCATCTGTAAACTATTCAGCAGACAATGGATTTTGTGGCATGTCCAGTGTATAAAGTACTTTGAATGTGGATTGTAAGCGTAGAATCTTCCCATGGTTCTATGTTAGATGTTAGCGTGGTAACATTCTCTACTATGACAGTTGCTCCCTAGTCAGCAGGGATGGCACCATGTTAGGATTGTACTCTGAAATAAAGCTGTTTACCCTTGGAATACGCTTACATAGAAATTATCTACAACAATTTTCGTGATGGTCTTTCTAGGGGAGACCACAAAGCAGCATGGAGGAAGTTGATCCACGTGTGAAAGGTCTATAACCATTACAGCACTTCATGGAGAAATTGAATGCTGATGGAAGGGGGGGGTGATGGCTGTTTAGGCTGCAGGAAGATACTGAGAGGTATATTGTACTCAATTCCTTGCTACGCGAAAGCCTTGGGTGTGTTTTTTCTACTTGATTCTGTGGTACGGTTTTGTGATGAGAGAGCGGTCGAGCAGGTGTGAGAGCAAGCCCGGGGCGGAAGACTGAGCGATGTCCTAGCACAACGCCTTCATATTCTTTCTGATTGTCTCACAGAATGTATGACGTTACAACGCTGTCTTTACAACGCGGTCATTACAACGCAAGTCGTTACAACTACTTGCGCTAGAGGCGCTGGACTTAGGAATAGTATGATTTACTATTCCAACTCCAGCCTCTGTGACAGTAGGGAAGGTGTTAGAATAGTAACTCATACTACTCCTTAGTGTATAGCGCCATCCAGCGCAAGTCATTGTAACAACTTGCGTTGTAATTAACACATTGTAAACGTATTGCGGTGTAAAGACCGCATTGTAATGGATGTCTCCCATCTCACATAGTGCCTCGCATATCGCTTGAGCTTCATCATGTAACATACATGAACGGTGTGTATGAAGCAGTCATTTTGAATTAGACCAAATGCAAACCCTGATCAGAAAGACAGAGCACCATCCGATGGATGTTGCAGGCTTAACCTTCAAGTGACTTTTAATTTTTTAATTAAAAAAAAATCAAATGGAGGATCTGTGTGAATGGTGATGTGTACACCTAATTCACGTCATTGCTCAAAAGAAGCGTACATTTGTATATGTATATGTGGTGATACACACACCTTGTGCAGAAAACTTCATTTCCTTTTTGCACCGCCATATGGATATATTTTTAGAGTGCATTACAAAAGGTGATATGCACACTAGTGACAGTGTTCTCTTTCTATTGGTGTGACAATTTCACTTTTTTTATTTGCTTTTCTTTCCCTCACAAAGCTATATTTAAAAAAAGAGGACAGATGGAATCTCTGCAATCTTCTGCTATTGGTCTACATTGTTTTCTTTCACAGGCAGGTCCACCACCCATTCAGCAGGAGGAGGAGGTGGCTCTGTTAGACAATTATTTCATAGCTTTAGATGGCCAGGACTTTTGGGCTTCAAGGAGGAAAGCTCTATTATTGAGCACCTTGAGAAAGGAAGGACTAGATGGTCAACTTATTAAAGATGAATTCAAAGAAGCCAAGCAAAGATTAGAGTTTGGATTTGCAAAAGAAGTACATTTAGTCATGTTAAATGTAAGTTTTATACCCTACCACAGAGTGTTGATGAATCAATTGATGAATTTGTTGCACGCTTAAGTGAGTTGTCTATTAAATGTCATTTTGGTGCCATAACGGATGAATTGATCCATGACCAACTTATTGTGCAGTGCTAGAGTAAAAAAAAATACAAGAAAGGTTGTGGGCAGTGAGAAATCTTTCTCTTAGAAATGCCATTGGAATTGTGAAGGTGGTAGAACAATCTGATTTATGTATGAAGGAAATGGAGAAAAAACACAGACATTGTAATTATGTTTCTGAAGTCAGGGATGTTACAGGTATGAGTGCAGTGGTGGGAGCATTAATGATCAAATCGGTCTTTTGAGCACAGTGGGTCTGTCAAACTAATTAACAAAAGCTGTACTAGGTGTGGGAGGGCTTATCATGGGTCGGACTCAAAATCTTTTTTTGCCCTAAACAAACAATTCAGAAAATGTGGTCACCTAGACCATTTTACTAGATTGTGCAAAAGTGGGGTTAAGGAAGAAGTGACAGGGGTATCAGAGGACTCCTCATCTCTCACGTGTGATGTTGTCACCAATGAAATCAATTTAAGTGTGGGAAATGTAGAGGATGGCGATGGAAGGGAAAGGAGGGAAAATAGACCAAAGGCTAAGTTTATTATTAACAATTGTGAATTCCAGCTTCTGTTGGATTAAGGATCTATGTATACCATCATACCTAAAGGCTTGTTTGCAAGGGAATGGCCAGATATACTTCTAGAACCTAAAGATAAATGTTCAGGCGGATATCAGAAGTATATGGGGAGTGCGCTTGGTGGGCACCAGGGCATCTACCTTTGACAGTGGAGATTGGGTCCCTGAAGCCTTACAAGGCTCCCGCGTCCAGATGCCCCCCTCCTTTTAATTCAAATAAACCACCCTGGCGATGGAGTCCCTGGTGCCTAACAAAGCATAGGGCGAGAGGCCATGTGGTCCCCTCCCTTTTAATTTTGAAAAAAGGGCCTTGGGGAGATGAGGGATCAGATACCCGGGGCCTAACAAGGCTCAAGTAGGGGGCCACGTGGCCCCATTCCATTTGAATTTGCTTTAAACGGCCCTAGAGGGCGGGGTCCTCAGGACCTACAAGGCTCATAGAAAGAAGAAGTGTTCTCCCTTCCCCTTTAATAAAAATAAATGGCCCTGGGGATGGGGTCTCCAGGTCCTATGAAACTTGGGAAGGGGCCCACACAGCGCCCTCTCTTTTAAATAATATGAATAGCCCTGGGACATGGGGTCCCCGGGCCTAACAAGTGTAGGTAAGGGGGTCCATGCGGCCTCCCTCCCCTTTAATTTAAAAAAGGGCACTGGGGTATTGTGTCCCCAGAGCCTAACAAGGCCCTCCCTTTTATTTTAAGTAGTGGACTTGGAGGATGGGGTCCCTAGGGCCAAACAAGGCTTAGGGAAAGGGCCAACACGGCCCTCCCTACCCTTTCATTAAAAAGGGCCCTGGGTGATGGGGTCCCCAGGGCCTTAGAAAGTGGAGGGAAGTGGGCCTATTGGCCCCCCTCCCCTTTCATTTAAAAAAGCAGACATGGGGGGTGGGGTCCCTTGGGCATAACAAGGGTTTCAGAAGGGGGCCATGTGGACCCCATCCTCTTTAATTTAAGTAGTATCCCTGGGGGATAGAGTTCCTAGTGCCTAATAATGCTTGGTGAAGTGGTGCGTGTGACCACCCCCCTTTTAATTTAAAAAGAACAGCCCAGAGTGATTGGGTCTCCAGGGCCTAATAAGACTCAGGAAGAGGGGCATGTATTTCCCATAAGAATTTCACTATCTGCAAATAGTGTGGTACAGAGTAAACTCTCTCCATAGTGTAAACACTGTTTACAGAACCCACTTTTCTACTCATATCAACTTCTTTTCTCAATGTAGGTTTGGTGACTGTCAGGGGTTTGATACAGGTAAAGACTGTCCATGTATATAGATTGAACACACTGTGCAGGATAGGTAACCCTTTCATCTGTATTTCATAGTCAACATGAACTGGACTACCCATGAATTGTATGGTATAGGGCCTGTGTTGCACATAACACAAGCTTACTTTACTATCGAGGTTGTATGTATGATAGCAGTAATGATACCTCACATCATTCTGACCTATTTTGCACTTACTTTCATAGCTCTAATGCTATACCCATTTACAGAGCAATGTGTACAAAGGAACCTTGGATGATGCCATCAGTGATGTCATCAATGATGTCATTTGAGATGTCATCAATGATGTCATAAATTATGTCATAGAACATATCATGAATGGTGTAATATGTGAGGTCATAAGCAGTGCACAGCAGGGCGCAAGTTATAGTTAGCACTGCTAACTATAACTGGTGAATTTCTGTGGTTTGTTTTGTTCAAAATGTTAATATTGTCACTGGCATACTCACCTAACTATAATGTTACTTTAACCTTTGTTAAAAGTAAACACCCTCTTTTTAAAAAAATAGTTAAAATGTAAATTTTTCTTTATTGAGGCAGACCCCTCCACCCCCCTTCCCTTAAAAATTATTTTTAGTCTCCCTTTTTTAAACTTTAACACTCTATATCTTTAACGACCACTAAACCATAAAAACACCCTCATCATCCAATACCCCTACCCACCCTTAAAACGACCCTTACCTCCCTAAAACCTACTCACCCCATAACCCTAAAAATACCCTTACCATCCAATACCCTTACCCAACCATAAACCCTGAAAATACCCTTACCACCCTGTACCCTTACCAACCCCATAACCCACAAAATACCCGTACCACCCTATTTTCCTACACAACCCTAAACTCTAAAAAAAACCTTACCACCTTATACCCCTACCCACCCCAAACTATAAAATTCCTGTACTGCTCTATACCCTTACCCACCCCTGAACCCTAAAAACACCCTTACCAACATAAACCCCTACCCACCCAAGAAACACCCTAAGCACCCTATACCTCTACCGACCCCAAATCCTAAAAATGCTCTTACTAGCCTATACCATTACCCACCTCTAAACACTAAAAGCACCCTTACCATCTAATACCCTTACCCACCTAAACCCTAAAGCATCCTTACCATCCTTACCATCCAACAACCCATCCCTAACCCCTAAAAAGATCCTTATCATCCTATACTCCTACCCACGCCATGCCCTAAAAATGCCCTTACCACCCTATACCCCTACTCACCCCATTACCCTAAAAATACCCTTACCACCCTATACCCCTGCCCAACCCTAATCCCTAAAACTACCCTTACTATCCTATACCCCTACACAGAAATGTGCTACATCTACTAAGATATGACACATCTCTCTCTCTCCCTGTGCTGGTGCACTGTGTGCTGCCTTTTGCCAACTCAGGCACCATTGCGCCATGGTGCAAGAGTGCCTAGATTATGAGTAGTATTATTTTTCTAAAGGAAATGGCACCTCCCTGCACAAAAGCAAAGCTTTGAGTTATTTTCCTCTTTATGTGCGTGCTGCGAAATCCAGCACACATAGAGAAAGGAAGTAAGTAGAGCAATTCAGATATTTCTCCGTGTTATGCCTCACTTGGGCAGGTGTAACATATTGATGGAATCCAAGATTTACTCACCATAGTAAATATGTGATTGCATCAAAATCCATGGGTCGATGCATGGAAATGCCCATGCTCCACTCATGGAACACCTTCTGAGCACAGGGTAACACAAGGCAACAATTTGTACTGCCTTGCGTTACTATTGATTTACAAGGCCAAACAGAGCCATGCGAGGTGGCTTTGCGTGGCTTAGTAAATCCCATTTTACCGCTTGTGTTACCTTGCATTGCCTTGTGTGATGTAAGGGCAACGCAAGACCTCAGTAAATCTGCACCTAAGTGAGTGGTAAGACTCCTTGTGTTATGAATGTTTTAGTGCATGGGTCAGTGGTATGTATTTTACATGACATGATGGGAAGTAGATAAAGCTTCCCTACACAGTGGGCATGTAGTGACAGCATCCCTGTGGATGGAGGGTATAGACCTAGAACTGAAGGGAGGGAGAATGGAGAAATTCTGTGACGTCCTTTTTTAGCAAAGGGCTGCTGATTACTTATTCCTGGGTGACAACATAGGGTACATGGTAGAAGTAAGCGGTAGATTATAGATTTTTCTTGGTAAAGATGCTGAAATCTAGTTCTTTATTGTGCCCTTGTTTTGGGTACTTCTGCTTGGAGCCAGCACTGTTGCTGCTGCTGTGAGAGCCACCACTTAACGCAAAGGCTGTGTCTGAGTGTCAGCCAGAAGATGATATCTGAAAGAGAAACACATCAAGTCAGTTTTGAAACCTCAATGGTTAAAACACATCTCTTGTCTGGAAAACAAATATTAAAGTGGAACTGTGAAATGATCGATCAGCAGGTCACAAAAATGGATATAAAAAAATCTCTCTTTATTCAGTGTCTGATTTCTAACAATATTTGTAATAAAGTCAATGAACAAAAATCTCTGTGAGTTTCTATTCTTCTGTGCCTACATGACTTGCTTTGATTTACTGCGAAAATTCATTCATATTCCATAGGCATTCAATTCAATGAATTGTAGGCCAATTCCTTTGTTTGTGGCTTCTCAATAGAATACTTCATCTAATACACAAAGTATGGGCCATCGAAGGTCAGACTTTATACCATCTACCCTGTTTAGAGTAAAACCTTACTGTGTCTGTAAGGCACAGAAAAAATAATAATAACCCTGTCACCCTGGAAGAAAACTCTCAGCAAAACAAACACCTGCTTTGGGAGTTTGCTTTTGAAAGTCTTTTTTTTATACCTTTGCTAGACAGCCATCATGTCTGGCTGTACTGCCATTCAATTGTTTCGTGCATAGACAGGAACCGCTATGACAGCAATTTCTGTCAATATAGCGAGTTATCCACAGGGCCAGCGTACAAGTCTAAATCTGGCAGGCAGAGGTCCCTCAGGTTGTCGGAGCTATTGTCCTCTGCCATCCTGACAGAGTTAACTCTGTCCTCAAAACTCTAAATCAGGCCCATAGTTTTTCTTACTTCTGTCACGAGATTGGAATGAAGCCTCTCAATTATATCTCTCTAGGGTGCGCCATCAGGCAGGTTCATAATATCTCTCCTGATATCCTAAGGCTTACTCTTAAGGGAGCCCAGGGAAGGAAGTCTTTAGACATATTTAATGTTTATGCCAGGGGCTTAAGTGGAGGAGCTTTGTCACCTGTATTTACACTCCTTGAGGGTGAATTACGTAAGTGCCATCACGCATCCCATGTTCTGGTAGCAGGAGATTTTAATTGCTCCTTTGAGCCCCTTGCATCATTAGACCTTCCTGATCTATTGGAGGATGATGCCAAAAGAGGCATTCCGATATTAACATTGCCCCCCATTAGGAGATGGACAAAAACAGTTATATATTTGAACACCATGAACTTAGATATTGTACTTAGGGCGGTAAACGGCAGAACAGCTTCAGACCCGCAAGGCGCCCATACCTACAATAGGGTAAATCACACCTCGAGGATAGATTATATACTCCTAAGATTTTAAACTTTGGGCATATGTGGTGGATATGGAAATAATTCCCTCACATGATAGTGATCACAACCAGCTATCCTTGAGTATGAAACCACTATGGGAGGGAGCATATGGGTCCTTGGCTCAACCAGTAGCCAGTTTCATGCAAACCCTCGAGGTGTACCCCGCAAATTGCGAGAGGCGCCTTAAATGGCGTAAAGTGATGCTCGATGAAGAAAAAGTCCAGTTAATCGGGACAATACTGTGTGCAGCACAAGATGAGCTGGCCACGTCTATTAACTACGAGGCTGCCTGTGGTAAGGCTTTAACCGTTTTTCAAGGTACCATCAAAGAACTGGGAAACTTATTTCGAGTCTATGGTAAAGGCGGGCCACTGAGGGGGGGGGCTAAGCATTCTTTCATAGATGGTTGGTTTACACAAAACTGCAGGCGGAAGAAATCTGCCTTAATTATAGCCCTTAAAAGCAGGATCACACCAAAGATCCAGATGGCCAGGAAGGAGTACAGGATTTGTGTAGCCAATGCCAAAAAGGTATGGGAGGAACAGTATTGGCAGGCATTAAGGGAGGCTTCCTCAAAACGTGATTCAGGTTCTTTCTGGAGCATAATTAGGACCAAGAATAGACCAGCTCACGACCTTTTGACATGTAACATCACTAGTGAGGTCTGGTTCGAGCATTTCTCCAAACTTTATTCTTCCCGGCCTGAGGACGAGGAGGAGCATCCTCTTATAAAGGCCTCTCCCTCCATGGCCACATCGAACACTAACCCTTTTACCGAAGGGGAAGTACTCTACGCTATTAAGTCCATCGTTCCCCAGAAGGCATCTGGTCCGGATGCCATCCCTGGTGACGTCCTCAGACTAGATCCATCTAGATGGGGGAAGCTCCTTTCCACCTTAATTGATGCCATTGCCAACGGTGCTTCGGTCCCTGAATCTTGGAAGGGGGCTGAGGTTGTCCCGATATTCAAGAAGGGCGGCAGAGACGATCCAGCCAACTACCGCCCAATCAGTCTGATCGACTCATCCCAGAAGGTTGTTGGGAAGGTGATTCTGGAGAGGATCCTATCCTGGGCAAATGAAAATAACATCCTCTTAGACTACCAGGCAGGCTTCAGGGTTGGGACAGGCACCATAGAACAAGTTTTTAGACTGCTCCTCATTTATTGGAAGGTTGTCCTTCTCGGAAAGGGCAGCCTTTACCTCGCTTTTATAGACCTTAAAACAGCGTTTGACCTTGTTCCCCGTGATACTTTGTGGGGTGTCTTGGCTAACATGAACATCCCCCCATACTTACTGGCTCTACTAATAAAACTCCACGAGGGAAACTATGCTCAAGTGCGGTGGGGCCCACAGGGCCAGAAAACAGAGAGAATTCCAGTGAACAGGGGTGTCTGCAAGGGATGTGTCCTTGCCCCTACGCTTTTTTCACTTTATGTGAATGGTGTAGTGGATCACCTGATGAAAGTTCCTTCTGACGCGCCATCCCTGGCGGGCGAGCGTATTCCAACCCTCCTGTTCGCTGATGACACTCTTTTGTTGTCCAAATCACCTATGGGTTTACAAACCCTTCTCGACAGTTTTCAAGCCTTTTGTAATGACAGAGGCCTTATAATAAATTCGGCCAAAACAAAATACCTAATACTGAATCCACCCAAAAAATTAGGGCGGCCCCCAGTCCTGAATGCGGTTAACCTTGAAAGGGTAAAAGAATTCGACTACCTGGGTATCCGCATTTCAGATACTATGCGTTGGTCATCTCACATACAAAAGATGCTTTTAACCCATAAGAGAGTCACTGGTGCCCTTCTCAGGGAACACCGCTCCTCTATGTCTAGGCCAATAGTTCCTGCCCTAGAGATATACAAAGCAAAAGGCGTGAGCTCGGCTCTCTATGGCGCTGAACTATGGGGCCTGAATAACATTGACGAGCTTGCCAAGTCCGAGTCCAGTTTTTACAAGGAATTGATGGCACTACCTCAGAGCACTCCAGTAGTGCCTCTGCTAATGGATCTGGGGTGCCATGCGATGAAAGACTTGGCAAAAGTACGCCCCCTGCTCTTATGGGCTCGGCTCTGGCGAACCCCTGAGCTAGCCAAGTATGCGGAGGGACTATCTGAAATATTGTCTATGCCTTGTTGGCACAAAATCAAATGGCTGCATGATGTAAAAACCTTGCTCTGTGACCTAGGCCTTAAAGATGCCTGGGTGAACAGAACCTCGCCCCCGAAAGCCGAATTGAAGAAATTATACTGGAGTTGGGTTACTGAGAAGAGGAACTCTAGCCCTTATGGTGGCAGAAGCACCACTGAGTTCCTAAGCTTTAAAGACGAATTACGCTATGAGCCTTACCTTGACACCATCCAGAAGCCTTATGATCGGGCCCTTTATTTTAAATTTAGGGTTGGTACTCTTCCGGTGCGCGAGCTGACCGCACATTGGAAGCCACCATCTCAGACATCACCATTTTGCCCTTATTGCAAGACTCAAGTCGAGTCAATCGCACATGTTTTATTTGTTTGTCCTGAATATAAAATTCCAAGGTCCTATTGGCTTAAGCCTTTGTGTAGGGACTTGGGCACGCGAGACCATCTCATAGCTCTGCGCATTCTCAAATCAGATACACGATCCTTGTATGTTTGCGCTCTATCGAAATTTTTGAGGTGGTCCTGGCTCATAAGATCTAAAGCCCCTGTAGCCCACACATAAGCAGCCCTACTGTAATGATGTCATTTTGTATTCCCTTTTTAAGAAATTGTCCTATTTATTCTGTTTTTATGTATTTTTAATCTTGGTCTGCTTTGGAAATTTGACGAAATTACAGTTTAATGACTCGACCTTTGATCTTATATTTTTGTCTATGTTACATATGTAAGTGCTTTTAAGATATGTTTTATATCGAAATAAAGCTTATTTCATTTCACTATGGGAGGTGTTTCGAATTTGGTAACATCATCCTAAATATTAGATGCCTCTGTGTTACTGGGATACAACTTTTCCATTTCTGATTTTTACTTCTACAAATTAATGTTTTCATGTGTTTTAGTCTGATTTGTTCACTTTAACAGAACCAGAATGAATAACTCCAGAATGTACTGATTTGCTGCAGAAAAAGAGGTGCTCTCATAATATGGAGCCTTTTGGTAATTCCATATCTGGCCCTTGTACATTCCCATGGCTCTGTGAGTAAAAGCAATTATGTAGCTTTAGAAGAGAATAGAGCTTTAACTAGTCTTGCAAAGGTTCTACTTATCTTTATCATTAGTCACATCTGCAGATAAATGTGAAGGAGTAGGGAGCATTTGTGGAGCACGAGACAGCTCCCTAAAGGAACTCCCAAGTTGCTCTGTCTTGGCTTACAGTGTAAGGGAGTGGCATTTTGTGCCAAGTCTGTCAAAATAACTTGGAAACATTCTAACATTTGGGGCATTTAGACTTATAAGTTAGCGCCTGCATCTATGCCATTTTAAGCACTAAGGGCCTCCTGTTGCAAAATTACATGGTTTGTGACCACAAAAGTAGTTATCAAAATGCACACAACCCTTTTTATGATTTTGAAATTTCTTTAGACTATTAAAAGGAACTTTGTGATTGTTTCTGAAATGCAAATAGGATGGTTAATGAAAGTGGTTTCCTTCCTTCCCTTTCCAATTCAGAAAGAAATGTATTGATAGTTTGTGACTGCAATTGCTGTTGTAAAGCATTGATAAGCTAACGACTCCCAAGTTGGCGTGATAACTAATTTGCAAAGGGAAAGGGGTCCCGTTAGGACAGGATGTTGGCCACCTCAAGGGTGGAGAAGTTTTCCAAAAAATGCCTGTCAAACAGTGCAAAATATCTATCATTTATACAGCGACCGGGTAAATAATGAAGTTTTCTATTATTTGCACTGCTGCCAGCCACACTGTGCAAAATCTCTACTGATTAGCCAGCGACCCGGTAAATAGTGAAGTTGTCTCTGCTATTTACACAGCTGCCAGCCTCACAGTGCAAAATCTCTACTAATTAGTCATCAGCCGGGTAAATATTTAAGTTTTTCTGCTATTTGCACAGCCGCCTGCTTGACAGTGTAGAATCTCTACTATTTAACCCACGGCAGGGTATTTTGTGAATTTTCCCTGCTATTTACATGCCCGCCAGCCAAACAGTTCAGAATCTCTACTACGTAGCCAGGGGCCAAGAAAATAGTGACATTTTTCTGCAATTTGCATGGCCATCGGCCAAACAGTACAGAATCTCTACTATTTATCAAAAAGGAGTAAACATTGAAGTTTTTCTGCTATTTGCATGGCTGTCTGCCAAACAGTGCAGAATCCCTACTATTCAGCCAGCTGCTGGGTAAATAGTGTAGTTTTTCTGCTATTTTCAAGGCCACCAGCTAAACAATAAATCCTTTCTACTATTTATCAAGTAGCTGAGTAAATAGCAGAAAATATTCTCTATGTACCTGGTGGTCAGGTAGAAGGCCACTACCAAAAAGAAATGAAAGCAGCTCTCCCGCAGCAGGAGAATTGCTCTTAAAATATTCACTGCTCTGGAGCACCCCATAATGCCTCAGGAGAGGCTAATCCACGCAAATGTTTCCTACTTGTGGTGGCCCTAGGAGAACAGGGGCACCACCAACAAATTCAGAAACTGTTGTGGGGGGGCTATAGGAGTTACAGCAGCCCCCTAGAAGTAATCTTTGAAAACTGACCCTATGATTGCGGGGTCCATGAATCCATGACCCTCCAGGATTTTACATTTTTTAAATCTTAATACTATAACTTTATTTAAGTTTTACTGCATTGGTACAGTGATTTATTACTGCTGTATAATCAGCATACTTGTAACTACACAGCAGCACATGTGTCATAGTTTACATAAATAGTCATTCTCATTATAGAAGTCCCACTAGGAAACATTATGTAACCCCAGTACATAGACCATTATTTAGCCCTCTATTTCTATCTAGGCGTTCTGAACTGTACTCCGAACCTGCCAGTATCTGGCAACAATAAAACCAACAGTTAGGTCTAAGCAAAGGATTGGTATAGGGGTCCCAGGAAGAGCATCAATCCATTAGAGGACATGTCTTTATGGTGTCTTAGATGGAGGGGGTCGTATCTAAGATTGGAAGTCCTGCTGAAACCGCCCCTAATAGACTGCGCTGTCCAGGTTGGTGTATGGCTTTACTGGTTAGATTCACATATGTGTTTAAAGCTCTCCCAATGCTGAAGATTTTGCTCTACAACTGGGAGTGAAGCGCCCTCTAGGGACTGGTTCTACTGCTGCATTTATGTGTCCTGAACGTGTATAAAGAAGATGCATGGAGTGTTGCGCCCTCTAGGTGCCATTTCAATGGCTGGATTTTATGTGGTCAGAAAGTGGCTCCCTCTAGGGGCTGTTTTTATTGTTGCCATTTATGTGGCCTGAAAGTATATCAAAAGCACAGATACAATATGTTTGTTTAAAAAAGCTTTATTGATATATTACTATTGACACTGATTACTGATCAAGGTGGATATATTTTTTTTGCATTTACACATGGTTATTATTGATTATTGCATTTACACATGAAATGATGGTGTTTTTAACATGTGGTTTATTTTTCTTGTAATATGGTGAACCCTGGACAAAGCCAAAAGGGCTGTGTTATCTAAAGTGATCATCCCCTATATTGTAATGTGTTGTGTGTTATAGATCGAAAGGGCACTGGGAGTTTGACGGTCATGACACTTTGAGGTCAAATGTGTTTTCATAACGTAATCAAAGGTATTTTTGCTGTGTCTTATCTATATATTTTTTAAATGAATGCATAGTATTTAGTGTGTGTAATAAGAAAAAAACACTGATTGGACATCCGTTTATTATTGCATTCCATAGAATGGTGATTGCTAGCTCACACAACCTCGTCTGAGTAGGTCTTGGACTGCTCTACTTCAATACCCATAGAGAGTCAAGCGCTACAGTGAGGTGCTTGGTTCCCATTAAGGGGAAATTGTGGACCTATTACTTGCGTTGGGCTAATAACTAATTTTCCAACACTTCCCAATTAATTTTAATTAAAATTCCTTAGTTAGGGAAATCACTATGTACGTATCATGAATATATAAACAGCATAAAGTGAGAAGGTGAGCATACATTTTCACATTAGAACCAGGACTGGTTTGTGCGCTTTAATGAAGTGTACAATTGGTTTATGAATATACTAATAGTACCTTATTTTATATACAGACAGCTAAGGAGGTTTCTGCAAGAAGTAATTCTTACTAGTACAATAATTCAATGATACTAGTTTTAGTAATCTTTTAAGAATGAAAGACTAAGTTGGTCCTGTTGATATTCAAACATGTAATGTAGTTTACACACGCAGAGCGCAGTGCGAAAATCTTTATGAGACCTTTCTCCAAGGAATCCCTCACTACCACCCTCCACCAGTGCCTCTCATCTCTTCATAGCCTCTCTCTGACATTTAACTCATTTTTTATAGAGCTACTCATAGTTTATTCACACTCAGTTCTGTGTTCTGTATGAAACACTCTCTTTGTAGCAGATACATTAACCATCCACGCTACTTTATGATCAGTTAAAACTGCCACTAGACAAGATCCCCATCTCTCTCCAGCAGGAACATTAATCACCAGAGTTATGATGATATTTTCTATTGTTTTCTATGTTGCCTGACAACTGTGGACGCACAGGGAAGCTTGCATACTTTTAAAGCAATAGTTATTGTTAAACACAGTGCCCCCGCCAAAGTCAGCGCCAGGTGCAGCTGCACCGGTCACACCTCCCTAAAGCCAGCCCTGTACACAGTTCTCATCAGCAAGTGATACATTCACTGAGCTGGCTCACCATTTGGCACAATATTTCTGTACATTTAAGGAAGCGAAGTGTAGTCAGTATCATGTTTCAACAGTTTTCAAATATATTTTCATATAGCATTTTTAATGATGAACAAAATGCAAAAGTGGACCTAATTCAACCTCTTTACATATTATGGTAACCAGCAGGTGCGACAACGCTACCTGTAAAGTTTGTATGTGTCTTAAGGCAGCATGTTGCAGGCATAAACGATATAAGGCATATTTTCAATATTTTATAAAGTACAAAATTAAAGTGTTTATTCAAAACGTTTCATCCACCTTTTTGGTTCATGTGCGTACATGATTTACTTTGTGAAAAAAAACAGTAAATCGAACATGTTATAAAGAGAGCAAAGTAAAAGAAATTATTCACAATGCAGTTGGTGAATGACACTATCTCTATTACAGACTGATGCATCTAAACAGCAAGCCCTTCCTAAGCAATATAGTCACAAGGCAGCAATTATAATGTTGCAGTGTCAGAAAAGAAAATGTGTTAGAATTTGAGTCTAACTTGATGCTCCTGACTACATCCTAATGGGAATAGAAATGGGACTATGCAATAGCCAAGAAAATCCTTTTGCCTGAAGGTGTAAGGGCGTAGCCCAAAGTCACATCTATGTCTGTAGTCTTTATTGTACTATGAAGACAACTGGTGACATGAGGGCGGCAATAGTTAAAGCTGTATATAGCCAGACCTGAAAAATGAGTGCAGCACATAACTGCTGAAGTTCGGCATTTAGAAATTGTTTGCTTTAATGCTTTGAAATAGCTATAATTGTGCATCGTGCAGGGCATGGCAAACCCCCAGGTAACTTGACTAGAGAAAGATGATCTGCTTTCGTTGAAATTAAATTACACTTTGAGCTAAAACCAATGCCCCCTTTCTAGAAGACTTGGACACATCTGAGAGTTAAAAGGAGCCCTGCCCAAGACTGCATATTCTTAGCCTCTGGGTAATTACAATGGTTACACTACATGAAATCAGCCAAAACCTTTGGTGGGTTCTTTTCTACAGATGTGTCTAGAGATGTGTGTACCATAATGACACACCAGCAAGCTCTCTCAGTCTTTTGTGTGACACGTGGCTATGGTTAAAAGAAAACCTCTGATGGATGTGTCTGCTCAGTCCTTATGCTTTCCTTCAAAAAGGCATAAAGTACTAGATTGCTTGCGCTACTTATATACAGATGATTTCATATTGAAACAATTGCCATGTTAAACACTGAATATCTTGTACATATTTAATGAATTATAATTTGTTCTAAGAAGGCATCTATAACATTTTAATTTTGACAGAGTTTTACATGAATATTAAACAGTATATACCTACAAATGAATATACATATTAAACACTTTTCCAAATCCCTGCATCCACCTATGGCACCTTTTTTCTTACATTATACATAATTGTATTTATTTAATTTCTATATCTTTATTGTGTGTGACCAAGTCCCGCAAGTATCTTTCCGGGGGCATGTTCAAGGCTAGCCACAAGAATGTGAATGTTGCCTCACCTATTAACACACATATTAACACGTTTTTGTCAACAATCTCTTGGCAGACCAAAATAAGCACACAACACAATTCACAACTGTGCTCTCTAGAGTTCTCACAACTTCCCTTGAAAGGCTTTGGCGCTGAATATCTGAAATATTAAGCAACGAGCAGCTCGTGTGATTTACCTGAAACAAGACAGCATCGTGCACATGGGAAATTCACTATTCTGGCTTATACTGTATGAAAGGTTTGCAGTTCTGATGTCATCGCTAACTTAAAGAAACTCGCAGTACCTTGATGCCCTATGCCATCATTGTTTCCCTAAAAAACCCATGGGAGGTAAACACGCGTGTCCTTGGAAAGTAGAGGTCATTGCCATTCCTCCCGAGACAACAGCATGCTTTGGACCTGGAGCACTCGGTCCATTTAGAGGTAAAAAACAATTAAGAATGGTTTGCTGTATATTTATCTGATTGAAAAATGAGTGCGAATCGTTGGCCATTCTAAAATTAGCAAAACTGGCTCAAAAGCAGACATCTGAGTCTGTTACAGCATATAAATGAGGCAAAGTGTAAATATTATATTTTCACCATGTTTTCATTTATGCAATAGCAAATAAATCCAAGCTTGCCCTCCTGGAACCTATTGCTATTATTAAACTGCTCTTGTTTTTCCTTCCCAGCTGTGTTTCTGAGCCAAGTCATCCGTTTGACAGAAGCACAACCCAGTGGCCTTAAGGCCTCTCAAGGTTTCAACCACTAAATGCATTCCAGATGGCCAGGGCTGGGGCAGAATCTGTTCTCCAACATATTATAAACCACTGCATAAAGCATGGGTGAAAAGCTACATTTTCGTTTAAAGAATGTTGTCAAACAAATTACAAGGTTTGATTTCGTGCAGCACACTTTTACCACTCTGGTAGCTGGCTTAACCGAATGGCCAGAAAGCATGGTAGTTCATATGTAATTTAAAATAAAACAACAAAAACAGAAAACAACGTGACCAGGAATCAAAGCCACGAGGCAAATTTAACTCCACAAGACGCTGATCTTTCTAGTGGCAGTGGTCAGTGGTATCCTTCCGTCCTCGAGTATCTGCAAATCTAACACAGCCCTTTATCTTGCACAGATCTATAAAATAAAGGGCATTAAGGGGCATATTTACAAGAACTTAACGCAGCTGTAGCATCAATTTTTTGACGTTATAACGGCTTTCTTTTATTGCCTTATTTACAAAGTGCCGCTACTTTCCCAGCGTAAACGTGAAATTTCAAAATCGCCACTTCTGTTAGCGGGACTTAACGAAAATGAGATACAAGGTAGGCGTTCCCGTGCAAAAAGGTACGCTAACCCCAGTTCACGATATTTACAATGAAATTTCCGTCCGGCGATAACCCCCCAAAACTGCCACTAAGTCCAATTAGAGGCAGTTTTTTAAGACCAGAAAATAGCTGGTCTCAAAATTGGTGCAAACACTTGGGGGCCTCATTTCAGAGGTGTTGGTGCTGGACAGCACTGCAAGGAATGTTTCTGCGCTGCGCTGTGACAAAACAAATGGGCAGGAATGCGCACTATCAATAAGATAGGAGGCATTCCTTGGCCTCATTCATGAAAACTGTTGTATCTCTGTGACAAAACAGCCTTGCGACAATTTTCACTGCGCCCTTCTTGCAACCCCATGGATGCGCCTTATTCACTGTATGGCACTCCATGTCGAAATTAATGACAGATACATCTGGAATCCTGACATATCTATCAGTGCTAAAGTCACGCATTGCTGCAGTTGTGTCACAAGCAGGACGCGACTCCAACAATGCATGGGGCCAGCCTATCACTTTGGCACTGCGGCACCCTTACGCCTGCCATGAGCACGTCTGCCTCCCACTCTGGGTCACAGACGCAGGCCCAGTGAGGCCTCCATGCCCCGGGGGGACTGTTCCCGCTTTCAAAGTTTTGGTTGCCATGGCGTTGCAAGGAGGGTGTTATGAAAAGTGATGCATGACTGGTTTTTCCCAGTAATGCACCTGGTTTCATAACCGTAGCCCTGAATCTGCATTTCCTCTTCCCCTGGCACTCTGGTTTGTCTTCCTGGCTGTTTGGGGGTTTGAGGGGGTTGTTGATCTGTGCTGCACTTGGCCCTGGCTGCTCCATTCTGCATTCCATTGGTTTTATTTCCTATTTTTCATTGGAGATGGAATTATAGTCACGTTGGGCTGAGTAAAGTGAGTTTTTTTTGCCACTAATGCGCATTTCGTCACTTTTCTCTTGCTAACATCAAAATGTTTATCGCCTTGACGCTAGTGTTAGCGGCAGTTTTCACCACGGCTAGCTGTTACTATCGCCAAGTAACAACGTATTGTAAATACATCGCTAACAGGGCGATTTTGATAGGCCGCATTAAGAAAACTGCTGCTAAAGATGGTTAGCGGCGGTTCTTGTAAATATACCCCTGTGTTGGGTAGTAGTGTGTTATTTGTGTGTATTCTCCCTCTAAAGGCCTGTCATTATTTTTCATGCCAAAGGTACATTCTAATGATTAAACCTGGTTCTTAAAGGGGTATGCCACTCATGGATGTCAATTCACCAAAATGCAAGGGGTAGCAGAAGTGACATAGTTTGCCATTTGACCTTTACTTTGACTCACACACACATGCTTACACATACTAACACATTCACACACTCTCGCACACATAAAATGACACTCATCCGCAAACATGTTTCCAACATACATTTAACAGCACATTTTACTTACCTCACCTTCCAGCTAGGGTCATATTCCAACTAATGTTCTCCATTTTTGATTACACTAATAGTGAATAATGTTGTTCACTATTTGTATAAAAAAAATGACAGAAAGCCAGGCAAGTGGAGCTCCAACCAGCGTCCATTAGAAAGAGCTGTCCCTGTGTTCCAGGCACTGATTTTGCCATCTCTGAGGCAATGGGTCGCAAAAGCAGTGCCAGGGGTAGCAAGGGGCAGCTGAGACCCCTGGCGACCCCTAAATAATGTTCATGATGCCACTAGCCAATTATAACACACTACACCACAAACTACATGCATCATACTTTGCATTGCTGATTGGGTAGATGTAAAGGCGCGGAACCGTGAAGACGAAAGAGTAAGGTGGAGCCTATAATATCCCTGCCCATAAACTATGACTTACACAAATAACATTATATAAGTCTGCTTGAAAAATCGCTCTAATTTTCATCTTGGCACTTGAGAAAGCTACGCTATGTCAGTAAAGGTTCGTCATGCACTGTTCTTTACTTCACAACTATTTCCTCAACATACACTTACTTCATGGGCATTTCATCTACATCACCATTTCCTTACCCATCAGTAACTCGTCTAATTTGACTCCATTAAAAAAAGAGTAAAGATTAGTCAATTATTAGCATCCATTGTTTAAATTCAGTTTAATTAAATGTAGTACTAATAATACGGTACCAGCATGTGATTGTCTTTGGAGAAATATTTTAGTTGATGAAATGTCTGCAATAGGAAGAGTTAAACTCAGTGGCTTGGTATGTCTATGGGCTTGATTTTCCTCATTCGGAAATAAATTAGCCATTCACATCTGTTGGAAAGGATGTGTGAAACCGCAGTCACTGGCAAAAGGATATGGTTTTTAGATCTCAGTTTCACAAGTTTCCAGATCCGATCTGCTCTTTGGTGAACCTTTTGCCAAAACTCGTTCCTTTTTTAGAACAATGGTTTGGTAAAATTTGGGCTAATTTGTGTGTTTTGTCCTTTGCCGTCTAGAAAGATAGTTCCATAATGAAGCAACAACATGGCAATAAAACAGAGAAACTGGGAGTAGGATCCCTTTGCTCATTAGACTGCATTAGTAGCTTTACATTGTACCTCTAAATAAGAGTGTTTTGAAAAAGAGTAAGAAGATGGAGTTAGATTTGTAAGGGATAAACCTAAAAAGCATACAATTCAAAATAGTTTGTAGTATTAATTTCTAACAAAAGGCCAGTATTTTCAATGCATCTTTAAGAAATTCTATATGTGCAGGTTTTTACTTGTCAAGACAATAAATTCAATGTGTTCTGACAGCAAAATGAAACAAGTGAGCACACAAGGTTGATAAGTGAATAGCATTGTGCTTCAATGAGAGTCTAAGGCATCCAGACAGAAAAAAATGTTTGAGGTTGCAATCGGCTCCCAGCAAGCAGATTCCACAAATTTGCGGTGGCTGAAAGAAGATGCTTTTATTGGCACCAAGAGCAACCATCAAAGACCAGGGATATCAGCTGCTCCTTCCACTGACTTTGCACTCACTTTCCCTCCACGTTCTAGATGACCTTGTAGAATACAAAAGCATTCACAGCACCAGGCACCACACACACCCTTCAACCAAACAACAGGATCAAAGAAATAAAGAAAACAAAAGAGAGAAAAAAAAATGAATGAACACCTAAAATCTGCACTGCAGCATATGAGGCCTACAAGAGAAAGATGGAAATCAATGAAATATTTGCAAACAGTTAGAATCATGGTAAATTACAAATTGTTAGCAAATATAACAAGCAGATGCTAAATAAAAGTTCACTTCACTATGCCAATTTAGGACTAACATACATGTTCATCCAACATGGCTTTCTTCTGTGACTTGATGTGTCCACTTTCCTTGGAAGTTCCAATGTGATATCCTGATGACCTTGGACATTTGCAAGATTTGACTTAACCAAACTGGACGATCTCCAGACATCATCATTGTCGCCAACCACTATGGGGCATATTATCAAGAACGGAGTTAAAATTATTGCCGCTTTAGCGGCAGAAAACGTCCGCTAAAGCGGCAATAATAGGCTTGATAATATGCCCTTGAGAATTCCAATAGAAGCACAGGTTCACACCAGAACATGGGCTTCTATTGGAATTCTCAAGGGCATATTATCAAGCCCATTATCGTCGCTTTAGCTGCAGTTTTCTGCCGCTAAGGCGGCGATAATTTTAACGCCGTTCTTGATAATATGCCCCTCCATTCCTTCTGACTTCCTTTAAGTTCAAAGGACTAAATATTTATTTCTACCCTTCTTAACAATCCTGTGTTTCTTCTCCATCACACTCTCTCCTAACTTACTCTCAATATGTTTCACTTTGCAACTTTTGTCTGACAAAGTCCTATATTTTACTTTTCCTGGTGATTCTGGCAGACATTTGCAATCTTTCTATCACGCTCCAATTATAATGACTGCAACTTCATTCCAGTCTTCAAACTAACAAATCGCGAGACCACAGATATGCAGTTTGGCACAGTACAATGAGTCCATGATGTCACTCTTCAGAGGTAATCTTGAAAACAACCACTCTTTTGCACGCAAAATTTGATCATCCACATCATTCTTTCAGCAAACCCATTGGTTTGTGCAACATAAAAGGCAGTTATTTTGTGAGTGATGACCAACTCGCTGACTAAATCTTAAATCTTTTGGCGCAGAAACTGGACCCCCTTGTTTGCCACCATGATTTCAGGTACTCCTTCACCTGCAAACCTTTTCTTCTGGAATTCAAGGATCATGGGAGCTGTGACATTAGCACACACCCAGTGGATACCCACTTAATAGTGTAGTCGGCCAGCAAAATGATAAATCTCTCTAAAGATTACAGGAGATCAAATGGACTCTGGAGCTCTACGGCTGCCGTAGACAAGGCTTCATGACAGAATATTGTGGAAAACAATATCGACTCACCAAAAAATCCTTAAAATAATATTGATTAGAAAAATATCTCCTTCCTATACTTAACCAAAAATAACACAAATATTGATGACAAAAATATTGACATCAAAAATATCTAAATTTGACTAATATTGAAACACAAAATATCATTTACAATGACAAATATATACACAATATCAAAAATGTCCAAACACAATATCGACTACATTAAAAACACTGAAATATATTCTTTTACAATTGGCTTCTTGCCATGAAAGGAACGCTGTACCCTGCATAGCAGGGGGAAAGTGGAGGTTTCCTATAATAGAGATCTGTGTGGATAGCTTCTTGGCCAATTTAACCCTGTCCCATGTCCCAATCATCACCCTGACCCCCAGCGAGACATACACCCCTGGCGGGAGATGCTTTTTAGGAAGACAATGCATTTTCCATAAATGGATCCCGGCGATCGCTTAATCAGTGAAGCACCAGTGCTTTTCAGTGTGTGTCCTGTTCCATTCCATCATATATAGCAATTGGGATGCCTGGTAGTAGCGGGTTAAGTGGGGGATATCTAGGCCTCTCTCCGCTACGGATAAGTAGGCTTGTTTCCCGGCCATACATGACTTCCTGTTGTCCCAAATTTAGGTTTCTAACAAATGCTGCAGTTTCCCCAACAGGTGCAGGGGCGGGGTTGCAGGGTAATGGCTTGCATTATGTAAAGAATCTTTGGAAGAAGAGTCTTTATTTATTTAATTCCGAGAGTTTTCTATAGCGCTCGCTAGATCCAAGGGTAGCAGAGTGCTTTACAACAATTGTTAGGCAATATCAATCAATAGTAGTACTTCATAACAGTTGTCAGGGGCATTGTCAGTCAATAAAATACAATTCTGATTAAAGTGTCTGAGATTTGCTATCTTACCCAACCAAGAAAGGGGGCTGCCCTCCAAGATTGGAGGTCAGAGCGAGTGGACGCTAGCAAGGCAGAGTAATTATGTTTTGCTGTTTTCTCTACTGTGGAGTGTATTTTGAGGCCCAGGAATGGCACCACTTGAGTGATCCCTGGGAAAAGGTAAGATGTGTTCCAGCTGGGTCCTATCTCTCTGAGGAATAGTAAGGCTGAGGGCCTGTGAGTTTTGTATGTTGGCACTGCCAAAGGTTTCGAGGTCCTGCAGGAGCAGGGGTATGGAGGTGCGGGGTGGTGTGAGTGCAATCATGACATCATTTGCATAAAGTGCAATTTTGTGTTCCTAGTGGCCCATGGTGATACCCTTTATATGGGGATTCATGTGAATTATTTCAGCCTAGAGCTCCATATAGAGCAAACAGCAGCAGGGACAGAGGGCTCCCCTGCCTCATGCTTCTTTGGATATTAATGTGCCGCAATGTCAGTCAGTTAACTCTCACACTAGCTCTAGGCTTAGTTTAGCTACACCATATCCATTTCTGAAAGCGGGCACCCAAGCCGGCCCTTTTTTAGCACTAGCTGGAGAAGGGACCAGTGCACATGGTCAAAGACATTCTTCGCATCGATCAACAGCAGGAGTGCTGGGATCCGGAAGCAGCCCGCTTTGCCGATAAGGTGCAAGAGCCATTTTGTGTTGTCGCTACAGCACCTTCAGGTATAAAGCAAACCTGATCTGAATCGACCAACCCCTTCATGTAGGGGCCAAGACCGATCGCAAAGATCTTGGCTTCAACATTGAGCAGGGAGAAGGGCCTGTATGAGGGATCTTTCCCTGGTTTGGGAATCACTGCAATGGTAGTATTCTCCATCGTGCAGGTGAATGTGCCCATGTCACTAAAATATTTATAGAGGTGGGTAAGGAAAGGTGCCAGCAGTGTGGCAAACATTGTGTAAAAGCCGGAAGTGAATCCATCCTGTCTTGGTTCCTTGCCCAACTGGAGTCTTTGTATAGCTGTAAGGACTTTGTCCTCTCATATATCCATTTCCATCTGGAGACCGTCTCTCGCTGGTAGGCGTGTGGTGGTTACCTGAGACATATAAGTTGTGGCTTCCATATTGCTTAACATTTCTGCTGAATACGGTGCATAAGTGTTAAAATTCCTGTGCTACAGCCGCGTCAGTATGTACATGTTTGCCATGCCTTCCCTGGATACCTGCCTGCGTGTCCCAGCACTCAGTCAGTGGGAGAGTAAACATCCGGTCTTATTACCCCCTGAATTTGGTACAGAGGAGAGCACATGCAAGACGTACAATGTACAAGGTTTTTCATAGAAGAAGGACAGCGAACAGCAGGAAGGATTTGGTACAGAAGAGAACATATTTCGCTTTGTCCATATCCAGTGCTTAGAGCTGTTTCTGACCAATGTTAGTTGTCTCCTCACTTTATGAGAGCCCGATTGCTAAAAGAATTATAGAGGTGGGTTAGGAAAGGTGCCAGCAAGGTGGCAAACATTGTGTAAAAGGCAGAAATGAATCCGTCCTGTCTTGCCCAACTGGAGCCTTTGTATAGCTGTAAGGACTTTGTCCTCTCATACATCCATTTCCAGCTGGAGAGTGCCTCTTGCTGGTAGGTGTGTATTGGTTACCTGAGACATATAAGTTGTGGCTTCCATATGGCTTAACATTTCTGTTGAATACAAGTCAGTGTATAAGTGTTAAAATTCCTGTGCCACAGCGGCGTCAGTATGCATTTGATACAGAGGAGATCACACGCAAGACGTACAACATACGAGTTTTTATAGAAGAAGGACAGCGAACCACAGGAAGGAGAGCGGCCAGGCAGAGGAGGCAGCCACGCAGGTAAGTGCCTTTTTAATTTTTTTTATTTATTTGGGAGGGGGGAGGGAGCGGTGTTCCACAGACTTTTTTCAACTCCGTGGGACCCCGCGTCGAGGCACTACGCTAGCTCCACCCGTCCTTAATATTAATCCTTGGATACTAAAGAAGCATAGCAGCAAAAACAAAAGCACTTCACACCAAAAAATCCAGCTCCACACTCTTAAGCCTGGACAAAGGCACTTTAAAAGTATTTAAAACAAACACAGCTCTAAAAATAGAACAACCACTAAAGGTCCCATTTAAAAATAAAATCCCACTACCCTAAAAACTAACCAAACTAGTTTTTTTAAATGCAACCTACACAAACATTTTCTCACCAACAGAAAAAAAAACACCTGACCCAAATCTCAAAAACATCAATGAAAAACGTAAGAGAATAAAGCGCAAACTAAAGCAACAGCACATATGTAAGTATAAGGTAAAATATTTTAAAGCATGTTTAAATTATATTAGCAAGGAGCATAAATGACTGTAACTGAGAGAAAAGTGGATTATAAGTTGTGGTGGGGGTGACACCCCTCCAGATGAAAGGAGATAAGGAACTAAACTACGACCTGGTAGCTTTCATAATCTAAGTGGGAAAAAAAGGCCCTCTGTATTGGCATGATCACTCCCTTTCCTGTGTTCCACTGTAAAGTCATACCCTGAAGAGAGAGAGATGGACCACCTCAATCGGTTGGGGTTTTCCCCTCCCAGTTGCACAAACCACCTGAGAGGCTTATGGTCAGTTTGAACTTTGAAGTGAGTCTCAAACAAGTAGGGACTCAACTTCTGAAAAGGCTTCCTTCTCAATGGCATTCCAGCACTGCTATCTGGGGAGAAGTTGCCTATAAAAATAGCATCTAGTTGTTCCTGGCCCTCATCATTTTCCTGTGCAAACGCAGCCCAAATCCCATGTTCTGAGGCATGTGTCTGGACAATGCCTCTCCGCTATAGCCAGGTTCTTTTAGGACAGTTGTTGAGCACATTGCTTCTTTCAAGGTGTCATATGGTTTCTCACACTCTGCATTCCAAATACATTTATTTGGTTGTTTCTTGGAGGTTACTTCTGTCAAGGGTGCTACAATAGAGCCATACGCTTTAACAAACCTTCTGTAGTACCCTGTCAAGCCAAGAAAGGATTTGACCAATGTTTGACTTTGGGAGATTTCCAAGCCAGAATTGCCTGGATCCTGACCTTGAGAAGCTGTCCATGTGTCTTGCCCTGTTTACACTTGCTTGCCTTTGTAGTCAGGCCTGCCTGTTGAAGGGCCTGAAGGACTTCCTTCAGGTGGGTTTAAATGCAGCACTATCATCCATATATGCTGCACTGAATGCACACCCCAACCAGTACTTGGTTCACCATTCTCTAAACTAAAGGGTATCTACTTAAATTGAAAGTGGCCCTCTGGTTTCAATCACTGCAGTCTGTGGAGATTTCTGGCTGGGAAGTGGTGGAGAATGCAGACCTCTCCTTGGCTCCCTCTATTAGAGCAATCTGCCAGCGCCCTGAGGTAACAGCAGACATACTCAGGTATCTGGCAACCCCAAGTTTGCTGATGAGCTCACCAACACTTGGTATGATGTGAGCATCAGTCTTGATGACTCCATTGAGTTCCCTGTAGCCCACACAGAATTGTATCTTTGGCTTCTCACCTTTTTTGGTGGGTTTGGAAATTAGTACCACTGGTCTGGACCAAGGACTACTGGAGGATTCAATCACTCTAGCATCGTAGTAACCTCATCTTTGATGCTGGCCTTTACAAGGGTGGAAAACCAGTAGATTTTGCTTTTGAAAGGTAAACTTCCACCTATGTCCGCAGCTTGAACACACCACTGGGTCTGACTTAGTGTTGAAGAGAACAAACCAGCAACTGTCTTGACAAGTGTTGACATTCCTTTTGCTGTTGCTCTGTCAGTGTGGAGAAGAGTATTACTCCTTCCACTAAGACATCGTTGGAATAATGTG
The DNA here is from genome assembly GCF_964204655.1 of Triturus cristatus. Taxonomy (NCBI): domain Eukaryota; kingdom Metazoa; phylum Chordata; class Amphibia; order Caudata; family Salamandridae; genus Triturus; species Triturus cristatus. The sequence goes on from NC_140581.1 coordinate 797,529,689, forward strand.
ACGGGAGTTCTGGGAGAGGCTCACCTTCGTCTTCCTTTCTTCAAACTGTTACCATGAGCATTGTCATGTCAGCCCTATCAGGTTGGGGCGTCAACCTGTTTACATCGATTACCCTATGAAGGTGCCTGGGTGTGCCCAGATCCACCAAGTTGGTGACCTACCCTCCTTTTCCAGCAAAGGGTTCCAATTTTGTATTCCCACTCCAATGTAAACCATTTGGGGGACGGTGTTGGGAACTAAATGATCAAATTTACTATTCACACTTCAATTTAAATAATTTTAGGTAAGGCGTTGGACACTAAAGAGGTAAGAAGACTTAATTTCTCAAAATCATAAATAGCGATTAAAAAGCAAATGAATAGAATTTTCTGCGCATATTTACAATGTTGATAAACACTACACAAAATAAATATAAAACAATATAAAATAAAACATAACATAAACTATAAACAACATCTAAAAACAAATAACTACCATACAATTATGTATATTTTTAAAAATGCATTTATTATTAATAATGATCTAATATTTGTAAAGTACAACATTTTAATTTTATACAACAGCTACACGAACAATATAAGTATCATAAAATACAAGCTAATAATAAAAAGAGGGTGATGAAAGATCTTCCTGGCAGGCACGTTGACTGATCTCATCATGGCGGGCTGAAGCAAGAGGTGGTGTTTGTGGCTCGCAATTGGAATGCTGCAGAGCCATAATATCCTGAAAGTATCAGGGGTACCTGATACACTTGATTGGTGAGAGAAAAACCTTGGTGATGCTCTGGGCATCAGTCCGCTGAGCAGGAGTGCCCTATATGCAAGGTACTGTACTTTCTGGCCCTCTCTTCAGCTCCATTTCAGTCATGTGTTTTTTGGCATACCATGTGTGGCTTCAGCATAGAATAAGAGAAACAAAGGGGAGTATAGTGTTGGTTTGCTCTTAGATTCCACTGCAGCATATGAAAGGACCATTTGCCATGGATGGTAGGAGCACACAGGAATGTGGGAGTGCTTCTCCAGCTTTATTTTCCTCTAGCCTTGGATTGGTGCTAGTATTTAGCCCAGGTTGGAGGCTGGGATATCTGCCCTTTTTTTCTTTTGATCTCTATTCATTTTTAAAAAATATATATTTTTATTAGGTTTTATCAACCCTGTTTTTTTTTTCCCCCCTCCGGCACAAAAGGAACACATACAGAATACAATATATTCAATATAATAATAATAACAATAATGATAGTAATGGTACAACAAAATACATCAAGCTTCTTGAGTTCCGTTTTCTATTAGGAGATCCATTCCTGAATTGGTAACCACATTTTATGGCCTAGCCTTCTCTTGCTTCGCCCTTTGGTTCTATAAATTGATAGTTCAACATTATACATAGCCAATAATCTTGCCCTCCAGTTCAAAAAGGTAGGGGGGTCGGGACTTATCCACTCAGAAGTAATACATGAACGAGAAACTGCCATCACAATAAACAAAAGTGCACTCACCATATCATTTCTTACATTGGCTGTAGGATCTGAACCTACCCCACTAATAACTAAATCGGACGTAATCTGTATGGGGGTTCCAAATATGGATTTTAGAAATTCCTCCAATTCGAGAAAGAAGCTCCCCAATCTCAGGCAGGAAAAAAACATATGAAGTGAATCAGCAGCGAGCAGACCACATCGATTACAGTTGACACCGGTTGTAACCCCCCAACAGGATATCTTCCCAGGGGAATATTATAGATCAAACAGGGCCATATAATACTGACTACGCATTCTTCCTGTCATTAAAACAGTGTTGACGAGATCAATTGATTTCCTTATATTAAGTTCAACTACCCCACATTGCAGTTCCCATTTCCTTCGGCATTCCTTCAAATCATCAGGGAGGACATCGACTAAGTATTGATAATATTGCCCAATCGAGATTTTGCTCTTCATTTTCTCTATTATAATACTATGTTGACCAATATCAGCACCCAATTTATATAAATAACTCTGAATTTGTAAATATTTGAAGAAATCCTGTTTGTCTAACCCAAACTTTTCGCTAAGATCTGAAAAAGTTACTAAGCTCCCTTGGTCAAACAAATCCCCTAGAAAACAGATTCCTTTCAAGCCCCATTTAAAGGCTACTTGATCCCGAAAAATGACCGGAAGTAACCCTGAGGCATTAAAAGGAGTATATACATTTATTTTAGGGATACGAAATAAACGTTTAATTTGCTGCCAAACTTTATAGGCAGCCTTAAGGATCTTAAACCTGTTTTTTTTATAGTAACTTGGTTCTATCATAGTTACTAAGCAGCAGTTTACATCTCTACCTAGCCCGAATTCAAAGATAGATGGTCTATGACATAGAGGGATCGAGGTTTTGCTCCCCACTACTAGCGGCCCCAAGATCTGCATCATGGCTGCCCAATAATACATTATAAAATGTGGAATACCCCCCCCCCCCCCCGATTTCTTGGAAGAATCATTTTCTTATAGGCTCTTCTAGTTCTTCGATTTCCCCACAAAAATCTTGAACACATCCTCTCCAATTGAATGAAACTAAGCTTAGGGAATTCTATAGGGATGGTTCTAAATAAGTACAAACATTTGGGGAGAACTAACATTTTTAAAACATTGCATCTGCCGTGAATAGAGAGGTGTAAGTGATCCAAGCGTTCCAGAGTTGCATTGACCTTTCCAATCACTGGAAGCATATTCAGAGCAGGAATTCTGTCCACGCTTGGAGTAATTATTATTCCCAAGTACATTGCCTCCGGAGTTATTACTATGTCAGTCGGAGGGTCCTTGCCAGAATAAAGTACCTGTGGTTTTTCAATGTTGAGTTTGTAGCCTGAAAATTGACCAAACTGTACAGCTAATTCTTTTATTACCAGAAGAGCTGTTACAATATCACTGGAAACTATAATGATGTCATCAGCGTAGGCAAACGCTCTATACTCTACCTCACCAACTTTAATAGTTTTGATATCTTGATGACAATTTATTTTTTCCAAAAATAAATCAATATATAAAGCAAACAAAAGGGGGGAACACGGGCACCTCTGCCTTGTTCCTCTCTCTATGTTAAATAGCACAGATTTTAACCCTGAAATTCCTATAGAGGCTACACGATTAATATATAACGTCTTAATTGACTGGATAAACTCCGCACAGACGCCCTTCCAGCGCAAAACCTCCCACAGATAATGCCACGAGACCCTGTCGAACGCCTTTTCGGCATCCAACAGGATCATCCCTAACGCTGAATCAGTTGCCTGAGCCCAGTCCAAAAGGGCAATAATCCTTCTGACATGGTCAGCAGTATCCCGCCCTGGGATAAACCCATGCTGGAAGATAGAAACGAGCGGGGTAATAACAGCCGCTAATCGCTGAGCTAGGATTTTAGAAAAGATCTTGCTGTCTGAATTTATTAGCGAGATCGGCCTGTATGATGACGGAGAAAGTGCAGGCTTGCCCTTTTAAAAAAAAACAATAATCATGGTTTCTCGCCAAGAATCTGGTGCTATACCACGTTGAGCATCACAGAATAAGATCATAAATTCTGGTAAAAGCACCTGACGAAAGGTTTTATAAAATTCCAATGGGATACCGTCAGGACCCACTGCTTTGCCCTTAGCTAATGACGATAATGCCTCTTCCACCTCCTCCAGAGTAACATCTGCTGCCAATAGCTCATCCATAAAGTGAATTTCTAAGAGCCTGAGCTGGTTCATCTCCTCCTTAATTGCCCTAATTGACTGGCTATCGAGTAACTCATTGTTACCCCCCGCACACCCGCTTTAAATGTATCCCATACCACAGGATCCGAAGCTGTACCACGATTGATCTTAAAAAACTCAGGAATCCACTCACACATCAAATTACAATATTCAGGATCAAACAGAAGATTACGCTCAAAGGTCCAGACGCTGGATTGTGTTTTTTTTTCTAATATCAAGTTCAAGTACCAGAGGATTATGATCAGAGATTATCCTTGGCATAATCTCTATTTTCGCATTGGCCACCATATTGGCCGAGATAAAAAAATAATCTAATCGAACATGTTTCTTATGAGGAGCTGAATAAAAAGTACTGCCGGGAGCATTTCTCTTCAGTGCAAACCATACATCTACAAGACCAAACTCTTTAATGATGCCCTTGGTTGCTCTAAAAACTTTAGTCTTTTTACCTGTGTATGGATTATTTCCCATAATATCAAAGTCTCCCGCCAAATGAAGGTTGACACCCCCGCAAAAAATCAGGGGCGATGGCCAACCCGCCAATTCAATACTTAAATAATGTAGTACCTCTGGATCGTCCAAATTAGATCCATAAACAGAGCAAATTGTACAAAAACAGCCATTGACCACCAGCTCTGCTATTATCCATCGCCCCAAAGCGTCCTCTTTTACCCGCTTACAAACTCCTAACCCGTGCCTCATAAGTATTGCTACCCCTCTGATATTGGAACTTTGTTTAGTACATCCTAGAATTTCCATACCAAGATCGTTGAGCCATCTACGATTATTCCACGCTATATGTGTTTCTTGTACACATAGCAAATCATATCGTTGCATCCGCAGTATCTGAGCCATCACCCCCCTTTTCCTTTTGTCATTTAACTCGCATATGTTCCAGGAACAAATAGACAATTGAGCCATATACTTTATGAATTTAAATCAACAAACTGGATCAAGCAATCAAATCTAGCCTCCAGTACCTTCGAACAGAAACTCAAGTATATTAGAATCCACATCAAAATGATAAGTACCATGCCCTTTCCAAATGTCAACCACACCCACCGCCCCTCTGTGCCTTCCCCTCCTCCCCCAAACCCCCCCTCCCCATATCCCCCCCACCCCTCTCCCACCCAAATGAGGCGTAAGGACTGAGTCCTCAATGATGGATAGTGGGCTGAGAGCATATCCCCCGAAATACCCCCACACAGGAGAAGATAATAAAAATAAAAAAATTAAAAAGAAGCTACACACAACCTCCCCCCGTGACCCTCCCCATACTAAAGGGGCTGTTGAAACAGATTTATAACAAACTAAATTGTCACAGTGCCTTCAAAGATTCCTCTGCTGCATTTACAGATACAAAAACTTGAGTCTTCTCTTTATAGATTATTTTCAACTTTGAAGGATTCAGTAGAAAGGCCTGAGCCCCTTTAGCCTGGAAAGATGAAATCAATTGGCGTAACTTCCATCTCTCCTGGACAGTAACCTGACAAAAATCTGGCCGGACAAAAAACACACACCCCGGCCAGATCGTAAAGGGCCTCCCTCAACAAATAATTATTTGAGCAGATAAGTATTGCCCTAGGCTTTTCATTAGGCCCTCCTGCTCCACTCTTCAGAGAAAAAGGAAATCTATGGGCCCTTAATATCTCTGTCTCCAAATTCCAATGTTTAAGCTCGGGGAATGCCTCCAAAAATAACTCAATAATAAATTTCCTAACATCCTTCCCTTCCCGTCCTTCCGAAATACCCAAAACACGTAAGTTATTTCTTCTGGAGCGATTCTCTAAATTGGTTAGCTTCCAGTTAGTGTCATCTTTTAGGTTTTGGAGAGATATTATCGACGCCTTCTGCTGCACTATTTGATCTTCTATGGCGGAGATCCGTTCCTCCGCTTTCCCAATCCTGGTTGCAAACCCGGAGCATGTCTTTGCTACCCGTCTCACCGAATTCTGTAACTTGCGGCCGCGGCCTGGGTCCGCATACTTTCCACCTTAGTGTCCTCTCTGTGTGCCATTATTAGTTGATAGATGGTACTTAGGGTAATTTCACACTGACCGGAGAGTGGTCCGGGGAGGGGCAAGATTGCGGTCGCCGCGGTGGCCGTGTGAGTGGTCTGTGGTGCGCTCCCTCGTATACCCCCTTGATGAAGAAATTCCCGTGATTTTCCCTGACTTCTCCTTACCTGTTTTTTTGCTCGTCTTCGACGCCGTTCTCACTGAGCCGGGATCAAGGCTATGCTGTGGCGGCATTTTCTTCAGTCTTCGGGCAGCAGTGTTGTCGGAGTCGGCGTGCGGTCAGGAGACAGCCTAACGTGGTCCGCCCTCTCAACCTTGTTTCAGCTGCGGTTTCGGCTCTGGTGGGGGAAAGCCTAGCAGGTCATTGAGCAGCGGCGGGCAGGATCAATGGCTCCAAAGGGGCGCGGTAAGGGTGCAAAGACCCGGGGCACCACTGTAGCTACGCTAAATACACCGGCAATCCTGACACCATCCTGTATGGAGAACAGGCAGGCTGTGCTCGTGATTGCGGCGGACTGCGGATCAGAGGTACCGGCAGAGTTAGAACGGGCGGGGTCTGCTTCCTCCTCTCCTATCGGTGAAGCACAGAAGGGGGAAAAAAACGAATGGTGCCTGCCATGTTTAAAAAACTTGCTGGGAAAGGCAAACCTGAGGCAAAGAAGCATGGGGACCAGGAGAAAGCAAATTCGGGGGGGGGAACAAAGTATCTGTTCCTGCTTCTGATGCTGAGGACGAACAGCATGATTCTTTTGAGAACGAAACTATGTTGCTTGATAACACTGTGTTAGAAAGCCTGGCTAGTAAAAACAGAAATGAGGCTGGGGCAAGCAGTGGTGCCATTTTAGGAGCAAAAGGGAAGGTCAGAGTGGCAGAAATACTGAGTAAGAATGCCAATCACTCAGAGGCGGACAATAGGGACGAAGGCATGATTAATGACCTGGAGTCTGGAGATTCAGGAGGAAAATTCTATTCAATGTCCGATCCCTCTAACTCCTCTGAGAATGAAAGTATTGCAGGGGATTGGGCTGATGACAATAGCTCCCAGCGTGATGAGGAGGAAGGAAGCTTTGATGTTTCTATAAACCAGGGGACTGCCCGGAAAATCTTAAACCCCAATATTTCGCATGCAAAAGCAAATCCAGCTTATTCTGCAGAGTGGGATTGTTTATTCCCCCTGCCGGTGACTGATTGCAACACAGCTAACAGTTCTATGGCCCCGGTGGCGAGTGTATCTAAAACCGGTCAGTGTTGATCTCTATTCAATAGCTATGTCTGTTGTTGTGCTGGGATATCTTTGGCTGTTGTTGTTTGGCAGACCTGAACCTTGAGAGTAAACTGTTGGAGGGATGGGTGCAGCGGGAAGCAGCAGCTGGGCAGGTGGATTATCACTGGGGGCCAATAAGTATTCAGGGTGCTCAGTCCCAGGCAATAACATCAGGAACCTCCTAAGGCGTTACTATCTCATGGCATATAATATTTTTTATAAAGAGCTATGAGGCAATAAAGCCTGAGTGGAAATGCGAGCTAAGCCCATTTTAGTAGGGACCATACCAGTGCCTATGAAAGGGGAGAGAAGTTTAAATATCAGCCAAAAGGAGAGACTGCTACTTCATTTGTCTTCCACTTCACAGAACGCCAAGAGTGTGGGACATTGTGCTGTACCAGAAATGCCCAAAATACCTCATATCAAAGCTCAGTCTATCTATGGAAGATAGAGGTCCCTCTGATGGAGAGGTTTAAGCATTATCCTGGAACTTTGGATAAAACTGGGTTATTGTGCTTGGTTGTCCCCTCACAGATTGGGCTGGCTCTGGAAAGCCAGTCAGAAGATGTTGTCAGCAGCACCTCATTCGTGGAGAAAACATTAGCTCATGTAAATCCTGCATTGTTAAATCACTTCCTTAAGCACCCGCGAGCAATAATTCTAGCAGTTGAACTTGCCTGCCGCAATATCCAATTTTTGGCAAAGACATATATCAGGAACTTGAATCACCTCGAGGTCAGCAAGATGTGAGACAACATTATGATCCTCCTTTAGGGTAGGCAGCATTGCGGGTCACATTAGGCTGGAAGTATCTGGATCTGAAGCACCACTGGTCATAGTGGCAAACAAAGTGACCTATTCTGCTAATTAAGTGATCAAGGGGCATATGTATGATGCCCATTTCCTGTTCGTAAACGGGCCGATTCTCAGAATCAGACAGTTTGCAAAAGCGAAAAAGCCTTTTGGGATATATCATCCCAAAAGGCCCTCGCAAAATAGGGAATCGCATAATTTGCGCTTCCTTATTTTGCAAAAGCATTTAAGGAATCGCAAATTGCGATTCCTTAAATGCGATGTAAAAAGCACCCAAGTTGTGCGATTTCTCCTTAAGAAATCGCAAATTACCACCAACTTCAAGTTGGTGGTAATTTGCGATTTCTTTGAAAAATGCACTTTTTTGCATTTTTCAAAGTGCCATGTGGCGCTTAGGGCATGTATGTGTGCCACATGTGCACACATGCACATTTCAGGAGTGCAACAGTGTGTCCTTTTAAAACCTTGGCACCCTTGAAATTGCATTCTCAATTTGCAATTCTCTAATTGAGAATTGCAAATTGAGAATGTCTTCCCATTCATTCCTATGGGCCTCTAGGCCCATAGGAATGAATGGGGAGGTATTCCTTAATTTCGAATCGCAATTTGCGATTCGCAATTAAGGAATATGTAGGATTTGCTAAATTATTTGCAAATCCTACATACATAGCGTTTTGCAATTCTCAAATAGCGATTCTCTAAAAATCGCTATTTGAGAATCGCAAATGTATCCTTTGATACATATGCCCCCAAATCTGGATCCGTGTCATTGACTTGCCCACCCTAAAGGTTTGCAAGTGGTTGTGATTATATTCCAAAAGAAAATACCCTGTAAGATCCTGTGTAAGTTTGATCAACCAAGATCACAATAAGAATGAGCCACTTAGTATCTTCAGGGAGTCTAATGCTAAGCTATGCTGCTAAATTTGGCAGAAATACAGGAGATGAAAATGGCTCACTAAGAGATGGCAAGACAAATTGAGAACAGGCTACACTTAATTGATAAGGGCCTGCAGGCTTAAACTCCAGATGTGCTGAGGTGGAAAAAGAAATGTCTTATTTGCAGGATGTGCAACGGTCTCACTCATAAATGAAAACTCAGCTTCTGAAGACAGGCATAATGTTAACTATAAGCTGGAGTACATGGAGAATAAATCATAGTGGGTAAATCTTGATGGGAATTCCTGAGAACTTTGCATGAACTATGGATCTGATTGAGGAATCATCCAAGTCACTATCCAAATCTGTCCAGAGTCCACAGGATCCGTTCCACCCCACCTAATGCAGACGCACACCCATGGACTATTTTGGTCTATTTCCAGGATATGAGAATTTGGGAGGATGTCCTTAAAAAAGCAATTCAAATTAAATCCATTAAAGCAGGAGCTGACTTCTCTTTTAAAATCTTTCCAGACCTTGCATATGAAACCTCCTGATGGCACTTGGAACTCAAACATTTGTCTGAATCGATTTAGGCTAAGGGCGCCCAGGTCTAGCTTCTGCAACCTGCTAAACCGAAAGGGGGCACTTTCACATTTTTACTGAATGCTCAGAAACAGAAAATTATTTGTCTGAGACGATGAGCCCGAGGCATGAGAAGTAATAGACCTCTGCCGTCGCTGCTGCAGAGGAAATGCACCAACAAAACAGAAAGTCTAGCTGCTCCAAGCTTTTGGAGGCTAGGAACACCTGTAGGGGCATGAAGGTTTTGAGGTAGAGAAGGGAAAAGTGGAGTGCTGGGTGTACGAGCGTATTGGATGGTGGTGGGTATTGAGAAAGAGGGTTCATTGCAAGGTTCCAAGATGTCGGTATCTCGTCTTCAAGCGACAGCTGAGATTTCGCTACCTCAATAACTACAGGCTTTTAGGAACTCCTTGCCTCGTTCGTGGGTTCTCAAATGGAAACTGCTAATTCCTTAGAAAGCATGTAGAAGGCAGGATTATCAAACCTGGTCCTTTGATGCAGTACTTTCAGAGGATGATTGAAGCTACTGGCAACACTTCAAGCAAGGGATGTTGCACACCCTCCAAAAGTGCCATGGGTGCAGATTGATATGCAGCATACACTGATGATGAAGATGTCAGGGCCTCAGAGGTCATTTTGTCCAAGGGACTGATTTATCTGAGGCTATGCTTCATCACAGGGACAATCTATGATTTCAGCCCACTCTGCCAACCTTGTCTGAAGAGGACTTTTTCTTTCAATACCAAGTCCCTCAGTGGATTGGTCTTGACTCACTAGTGGAACAACCTTGAAAAGCAGTCTTTCCCTATATTTTTGATAAAAATGTACCCTATTGAAAAATTATCTGAGGAATTTCTACAACGGTTAAGGTGGATAACCTCATGGCAGACCTGCCTACCCAAGTTACTGAGATTTTAGAGGATGTGTTACCAGCACATCCAGTGGACTTAAACATTGAGAATGCAGGTAAAAGAGCTTATGCTTCCTCAAATCTTGCTGTACATGCAAAGGCATGCACAACATATACCGTATAGTCACTCTTGAAGGACTTTCATACTCTGGTTGAACAACTGCATGAAGGAACAGACTGCTCTACGATGCTGTCCCTTATGGAGAAACAAGTCTGTTTACTCTTGGACATTTCTTTTGATAATCTCTGTACTTCTACAGTTACAGCAGGTGCCTCCATCTCTGCATGCAGCAAATATTTTGATGAGGTAATGAAGGACCGGTGCTTCACAAAAGGTGATCTTAATTAAGCTTCCTTTTGCAGGAGATAAAGTCTTTGACAAACAATTGGAAGACTTAGTAAAGAAATTGGGGAAAATAAAAAAATGATGACCCAGTGGGTTCTTTCTTACAGGGAAAGGTTTTTTCCATTAGAAGGATCTTTGGAATAGAATCTTCATGCGGCGGTCACCCCTTTTGAGGCAGGGGTCGTGGCCAGGAGGGGTGAGTGCCAACCTGGTGAGGAGTCCCGTTCCAGTGTCCCTCCATTCCTAGCAACCCTCCTCCTCCACCGCCCAAAAGCATGCCTATCCTTGGTCAGCTCCAGTGTGGTGGAGACTGCTGCTGTTCCAGAATGTGTGGAATATCTCTATCACAGATGCCTGGGCAGTGAAAGTAGTCATCTTGTACCTTTCCTAAAGCATCCTCCAAACTGCTACTGGCAGACATTGGTTCTGCAATGCGCAGTGTGGCTACAAGACTTGTTTCAGGTCATTCAGCTGTTACTCTAAAAGGCGGTTCAAGTTAGTCCTAACAAGCCACGTTTACAAGGCTTTTATACTGTAATCTTCTGGGTGCAGAAGCCCTCAAGGGATTTTCGTCCGGTAATAAGGGAGTCAACAAGTTCATCCCGCTACAGAGCTTCAAGACGGTAATACTGCAGTCAATCTTCACCGTATAGAATCAAAGAGACTTGTGCTTGATTGACCTCATGGATGCATACCTCCACATGCTGATACACCCGCACTCTCAGCAGTTTCTTCGCTTTGCAGTGAACGGGGCTCACTATCAGTTTCAATTCTTGTCATTCTGCCTGTCATAGGTCCTGAGAGTTTTCACCAAAATTCTCGCTCAATTGGTAGTTATATGGTAGAGTATATTTTTCGAGTCCTCAAGTCTATCTGTATCTTATGACTTGTTGATTGCATCTTCCTCTTTTCCTAAGCAACAGAGGATGTGTAATGGGTCTACATGATGCTATGAAATCATGGGTTTTGAGTGAACCACAAAACATCTCACCCAAAACCATCTCAGATGCTAGAGTTCATTGGTGTCATCTTCCTTGCCAACTTGAGACTCATTTTTCTCATTGGAAGAGAGGAAGTCGAAGTTGACAGTGCAGTTAACATTACTTCTCTCCAAAAGATCAAACTTCAGCAAGGACTTGACTATGGAGTAAGGGAAAGGTGACGTCTTCGTTGGCCATTGTTCCCTGGGCTTGACTTCATCTGTACCCCCTAGTACATCAATTCTTGCGGTTCTGGAACTCATCTTCAGAGAGATACAGCATTTTAATTCCTGTTACTCAAAAATCTTGGACAGTCTACACTGGTGGCATCAGTCCATCAAATGCAGAAAGGGAATTTAATTTCCAATCTTGCCTCACTCTGACATTGACAACAGATGCCTGCAAGATAGGGTGGGATGCAGTATTCAAATCATATCTAACAGGGACAGTGGTAAGTCTGGTAGGGGGCTCAGTCATACAATTGGAGGGATTTGGCTGCAGTGTTCAAGGCTCCCATTCATTTTACTCCCTTATTCTCCACCAAGCAGTTGCATTCAAACCGACAATCAGGTTGTGAGGTCTTATGTAAACTGACAGGGGGTTATGGGGCCATGGCCTCTCGAGCTCCTTTCTCAAAGATTGGTCTGTGGGCAGCCAAAATATCCTGTAACTGTCAGCAGTATATCTTCCGGGTAAGGAGAATGGGCCTGCAAACTCACTGTACTACTTTTTCCCATCCTCAGTGAGTCTTTGTCTCTGCTTGCATCTTTTTCATGATTTAGGAGAGATTTGGTGTCCCATGGCTGGATGTCTACACCACAAAAGGAAACACTCCCCTTCCATCCTTCTGCAGTCTAATGCCATTAGAGAAAGCTTGGGCCATAGATGCTTTTTTTGTTCCTTGGCATCCGGGTTGTCTGTACGCCTTCTCCCTTTTCCACTTGATACCATCAGTACTGACAAAAATCTGGGCGGATCATGTAGAAGTTCTATCAGTTGCACCATGGTGATCAAGGAGACCATTATATCCCATCCTCCTGCAATTGTCACTGACCCATTGCTGGCAATTCCAGCTTCATCCTTATAAATTGATAGTGCCTTATCTGTCTCCAGACTCAGTGAAACGGTTGAATTTAGGGTTGGCATTTGAAGGGTTCAATATAGTTGCGTGAGGCTGTTTCAATTAAACTGTTGAATGTATCCAGCAATCTAATAGCCATCAACGCTTAAATCTTACAGTCGACATTGAAAAGCTTTGAGACATGGTGTTCTTCCAATTCTCTTTCACCTTTCATGTGCGATCCAAATATAATTCTGGAATTCATATGAGTTGGGTTCCTCTTGGTATTAGCAGTTTCGACACTCAGGGGTCAATGGGCTGCGACTCAAGCTTTTGATGGTACATCCGTGTTACCTATAGTCCTATTGGCATCTTGATTGTTGAGAAGTTTTTCCTGTAATGCCCAGTCGTTCATTAACCGGCCCCAAACTGGGACTTCCCTTTTGTGCTGAAGGGTCTTCAAGAGACACCCTTTGAAGGGGAACAACCTTTACAACGCAACTTTTACAACGCACTACCATTACAACGCATTTTTTACAACGCATAATCCATTACAACGCATGACATTACAACGCATGACACTACAACGCATTTTTAAAAACTACCTTTACAACGCATTCCATTACAACGCATACTACCATTACAACGCATACCATTACAACGCATAATATTACACTATACTATCCAACACTTAGCCTACTGATGCACCCCCTGGAGTTAGAATAGTAATTTTTACCCCTATACTATCCAACACTTACCCTACTGATGCACCCCCTGGAGTTAGAATAGTAATTTTTACCCCTATACTATCCAACACTTACCCTACTGATGCACCCCCTGGAGTTCGAATAGTAATTTTTACCCCTATACTATCCAACACTTACCCTACTGATGCACCCCCTGGAGTTAGAATAGTAATTTTTACCCCTATACTATCCAACACTTACCCTACTGATGCACCCCCTGGAGTTAGAATAGTAATTTTTACCCCTATACTATCCAACACTTACCCTACTGTTGCACCCCCTGGAGTTAGAATAGTAATTTTTACCCCTACACTATCCAACACTTACCCTACTGTTGCACCCCCTGGAGTTAGAATAGTAATTTTTACCCCTACACTATCCAACACTTACCCTACTGTTGCACCCCCTGGAGTTAGAATAGTAATTTTTACCCCTATACTATCCAACACTTACCCTACTGTTGCACCCCCTGGAGTTAGAATAGTAATTTTTACCCCTATACTATCTAATACTTACCTTAAATGTAATTTAATATTATGCGTTGTAATGGTATGCGTTGTAAAGGTAGTATGCGTTGTAATGGTAATGCGTTGTAAAGGTATTTTTTAAAAATGCGTTGTAGTGTCATGCGTTGTAATGTCATGCGTTGTAATGGATTATGCGTTGTAAAAAATGCGTTGTAAGTGCATGCGTTGTAAAAGTGTGCGTTGTAACGTCATACATCCCCCTTTGAACCATTGTCTTCAGCAGATTTTAAATACTTATCTGCTGAAGGTTTTCTTTCTAACAGCCATTTGTTCTGGCAGGAGGATTGGAGAACTGAGTACTTTAATAGCATCTTCTCCTTACCTAAAAGGTTTCCCTGATAAAGTTACTCCTGAAGGTGTCTACCTCTTTCCACTGTTCAGAAAATATCATGAATGTCTTCTATCCACAATCCAGAAGGGGCTGACCAATGTGGTCTGCATCCTCCCTGTACCCACAGAGCACTCTTCTCAATTTGCTTAAGGTTTATTTCCTTTTTGTGACTTTCAGCCTTGAAGGAAGGGGTTTTCTTTCATCTACCTCAACCCAGTCCATATGGGTCAAACAAGCTATATCTAAAGTTTGAGAGCTTGCGGGGAGTGAGCTGCTGGGTTCAGTCTAGGGGAGATTGACAAGAGGGGCCTCTAGTTCTTGGGCAGTCTTTAAAGGTACTAGTTTGAAGTTGTTTGTTGTGTGGGTACCTGTGCAACGCCTCACACATTTATGGCAAGCTACAGTCTTCAATTTGGTGGTTCGTCTGACTCGTCAACAAATGTTGGATCTTGCGTTTTGTCTGCAATACATGATACTTAAATGCTTATTTTTTTGGTTTTTACAACACTGGTATAGCATCACTTATACCTCTTGTATGATTTTGGGAACTCAGCCCCAATATTCTCTTCTGCTTGGTTATTGACTCATTTAGTAAGGACTAGATGAGGGAGACAGATGAGGAGGTAATGTCCTGGTTAATTTTCTGTAATCTTCATACTGTGATTCCAGGTCTTCCTTGCAACAGTCCTGAATTCCCACCCTCCCAGATCCCTCCCCTTTTATGGGGGTTTGATATTATTCTGCTTGAATATGTTTAGGAGGATGTGATGTCACCTTCCACTTTAAAGGTATTTTGGGATGTATGGGGGCGATTTTGGGGGAATTATTTTTAGTTGGCTTGACAATTACAATCTGTGAAAAGGGAAAACAACTCATGTAGTAAGGACTGATACGAGGAAGACCTGGACTCAGAGTAAGGAAGATTACCGGTAAGTAACTGGGACATTTACAGTGCTTGGAAACATCAGAAGTGTGGTATGAAGCACTACAAATAATCAATATTATTTTTACTAGTGGTTACAGTAGTTGATTCACTTTCTTTCCTAATTTTTGGCTGTGGGTCCGGTTGACTGTCTGAAATTTACCGAATGAGTGAAGGAGATGTCCTGGGTCTTAAAAGTGTTGCATGACTCACATTTTGTGTATTTGTGTGTTCAGATTTGTCTAGGGATGAAAATCACCTCTACCCACTTTCTTTTATTAAAATTCTTATCTTTCCATTAGGATGGACTTCATGCAACCCACTTTAGTTTATTTTATGTGCACTACTTCCAGCTGAAATGAGGAGTTACACTCAAAACTTTTGCGTAAGCTGCCTATCTTTTTATATCCATTTATTTAATTTGTGTGGTTGAAATGCTTTGGGTAAAATTTCACATTGGTTACTGAAGACTTTGTACTCCACTTTGCATGATGCCTTGCTCCTGGTGGAATGCCTCTTTTGTACTTCCTGCCTTTATATTGGCTACCTTGCTTAAAAGAGATTACCAAAGATTTACTTATCTACATGTTGTCTGCTACCTTCTCCTTTGTCTGTGAAGCTATTAATCTCTGGCCAATGTTAATGGGCCAGTTTGTGTAAGAGTCTACTGGAGGCACACTATTTTCCAAACATTTCATGCAGGGTTATCCCACAATGCTGTCTTTAAGGCATTTATAACGTGAAAAAAATCGCATTTTTAATGGCATTAGGGGAAGTTCTCACCTTACCCTGCCCAGGATGAGCCATTACATGTTAATAAGCCAAGTGATTAATTATCTGTCCACACATGGTCAGACCTTGTGACTCCAAACCCAGCATATGGTGTTCCTACCTGTCTTCTGTCTCTTGCAGCACCCCTTCTTCAGGTTAGGGTGTAACACAGAGAAGTAGAGCTGTTGATCTCAAATACAGAGACCTCTTCCATTTTCATCATGGCAGGTAGTAGCTCAAAAAGATTTGGAGTTATTACACTGTGGGGGAAGTGGGTGTACATTGAATTTTGGCAAGATCAAGTGTGAGTGGAGCATTTTAGGATTGACATTCCACCAAGGGTTACGGTATATTCTTATATGATGCAAGCTTTCTCCTACTAACCTTTGTAAAAGCCTTGGAGAAAAAAGTTATCCTGACTCTCTTACTGTCATATTAAGAGATTTTCTCACTTCTCCTCAGTTGACCCACAGGGCCAGTTGAGTTCCTGGTCTTCACTGCCAGGCCTCACTGTTAATCTGTGGTCATGGAAGAACATTTTAATAATCGTGGACCTTTTGGAACTTTATCTTTGAGACATGTATCTGTCTTAAGAAACGTGCATTGTCAGACATCCTAAAACCTTTCAATCCAGAAAGGCTCCAGCCTAACATCTGGCCCTGATTACATATTACAGAGTATATGCCAAGCCAAAGACTCTTTAGGGTAAGGCAAAAACCTGAGTTCTGCAAATGTGCAAATCTACAACACCCAGAAGTCTTACATCTAATAAGATTATTATATAGCAATTTTGAACAACACAGGCAGACATACAGTGCCTTCCAGTCTCCCTGCTTTGCCCAAAGGAGATTTAGTTTCAGATATTGATAACTATGAGTGTCTTCTTTGCAATCTCCTTGGTGTCTTTAGCCATTCCAGGTGTAATCAAAGATTTCAATTGTCTTGTTGGTCTTTATTAAGACATTGTGTGATCACATCTACAACTAAAAATGTGTGAATGTGAGAAGTAGATCTCTAGCTATTGGACATCACAAGTAAATTCAAAAGTAGTCTTCAGCTTTCGGACATTGAATTCATTGAACCCGAACAAAAAGAGAATGCAACTGCCCAATAACTGTACACAGGGTAGAAATAAATCTAGCAGTTCTAGGCATCCCAGAGAGAGAGAGAGAGAGAGAGAGGGGAAAAGAAAAGGAAAATTTGTAAAATACATAAGAAATACATGCTTATTAATGAGTAACAAGGTGTCATGATATGAACTAAGTACTGGAACTTGCCTTTCAATGCTCATCCTATGAGCAAGCGTAAAGCTGTGAACCTTCTAATGCTAAAGGCATTCGAAGAAGGCAAAGGTAGGTGGTGCCCTTAAAATACTGGTGCCGTTTGACAATTAGCAATGGATATCTGGAAGACACACTGATTATAAGGTGCCCTAACTCAGAATCCGAAACTACAGTTTTGAGAGGTCACAGAACTCTGATGGCGGTGGACATTTTGAAGGGATTATGCATAAATTCTGCATTTTCCAGAGTATCCTGGTTAGACAATTGAAATACATTAATGCTGCTGCCAAGACCTTGCTTCTGTGGGACTGTTTTTGAGGTTTATGTTTTTGAGCACTAATAACAGCACAGAAATGCTCTTTTACACATGATCCTATGTATATAGAATAAACTAATAGAGTTGCAGTTGAAACAAATTTCATACAATGTATGGAAGTGAAGTTATTAATATATTTTAGTTAGGCCACATGTCTGTGTAAATCTATATTTTAAACAAGATTGATGAAATCTCTGTCACTCACTCATGTTTGCCCCCTCGCCCCTTATGCACATCTTCTCCCCATAGGCTCTGCATAGCACAGTCAAGCTGACATGTAGTAGTTTATTTACACTGTTATGATTACATTGTTTTTGATGAAATTTCCCCTGTTCTCTTTGACTTGTAACGTGTGTCAAGGTCCCTTCCACTGTTTTCAGCTGAAATCACTAGTTTATTTATTTGCTGAAAGTTTAATTGTTCAATGTGTCATATTTGTTTGAACATCTCCGGGTGACAGCAGCATAGAGCGTGTTGAATATTTTTTAAGTAATGGGATAGTGCTTAAGTGTTAAGGTAATTATGTGCATTATTTTTGTGGTCTGATTTGTAAAGAAATTATTATTTTGCTCACACCATAATGATTTGCAGTTTCTCTAATATGTTGTGCAAGAATGGTAAATAAGAACCCCTCGATTTTGGGAGTGAGCCAGAAGACGTTTTTATGCTGCTAGTGATGCTGCTCAATTTCTTATTGTTTTGCTACCCATTAAGACATAGAATATTTTCAGATTTTTACATACTCTGTATAGCTCTGCATCTGAGAGCCTTTATGGCATTGACTCTGTACTGTTTATTTTGAATTTTTGTAATAAAACCCTTTAACTTTTCACTAATTTAGAACTTAGTTATTGAGTGGACCCCATTATTTATTTAACTATTTTTACACTGCTAATTGGTGTTTTGGGAGGTCTCTTAATGTGGGGAGATATTGCCTCATTAAATTGAATATTATTAAATTGAAGTTTCACACTTTCTCTTACCCAGTAAACCATGCGAGAACCAATTGATTTAAATTTTGGGGTGTAACTTTTGGGGTACGTTTTTGTTCCCACACTACCAGGCACTGTCTTTTGAAAGCCTTGGTCATTGTTTTCATTTGGGAGGCATGAGAGAAAGTTTGTAAAATATAGAGAAGTATTCCACGAAATTATTATTTTTCAAACAAATTTGATTACATTTAAAGTACTTTGCAGAGAAAACCTTTATGGATTATAAATTCTACATTTTTCTTTTCCCTTATGGATTGTAAAGATATCAGGAGGCTAAGGCCAGCTATATTTGTGGTCAGGAGGGCTTCATCTACAACTTGTAAGGTAGCTGTCTCCATTCAGCATTGTGATCTGAAGTTAAACTGGTAGTCTTGCAGGAAATGTTTAGCATTAATGTGATCTTGACATGTCCAAGGACTGTTTTTTCAATGATCATGCCGATCAATGGTAGGTGAGTGGTGGGCTAGTAGTTTTCATGGTCTGCTAAAGCTTCTGGAAAGATGTCTTGTGTGAGATATACATTGGCAATGGTGAGTATGAGTGAGGGAGTGTCCCCAAAGGGAGATTTGAAGGACGAGAGTAAGGCATCATCATCAGAAGTGGATTTGAGGAAGTTAATTATGTTAGAAATAAGACTTTGAAGGTTGATCATGGCTGGATTCTATGGGAAGGAATGGGTGTAAGAGATGAAGGAGGCTTGGTGTTGTCAATGTATTGTCGGATCATCTGCATTTTTTTACTGTAGAAAATGTTGATGACATTGCACCTTTCTATTGAGCTAGGAATAGGTGAGTCGAGCAGGGGTTGATGCAGTGCTTCATTGTCTGTGAAAAGCAGTTGATTTTGTTGCTGACTTCATTGATGGTGTTGGTAGAGTACTTTGTCTTGGTGGATGTGATGAGCTGTCTGCATGCTGTGCAGACAGCACACATAAGAATGGAGGAGGCTTTGCTGTCATCCAGAAGTCCTCCTTGTCCTACACCCTAGGAAAGAAAGTAGCACTTAGCACCATGGCTCCTCAGATATTCACTTTCCCACTCTTTGCAACTCAGGCCGCAAACTTCCATCTTATCTATAGGTCTTCAAGACAGAACAAGGACTTCATTAGTGAAGTCTCAGATATCCTCACCACTCCATTCATCTGACATGCCCACACCACCCTCTTGGGTGACCTCAACCTTCTAGACAACACAAGTTCAAAACAAAAACAAGAGGCACCCTCTTCAAACTCATCAACTCATTCAATGTGGTATGGCGTATCACATAGCCAACACCCTGCAAAGTTCACCTACTTGACCTTGTCTTCTCAACATTCCGGTTCTTGTAGAGTAGTCAGTGGAGGTTGAAGGGAATGATTTTAGGTGTGTTTCCTCCCATTGAAGCATGGAAACACAATCTATGTGAATGCTCTGACCTTGAAGGCAGGTATCATAATATGAAGGGCACATTGTTATATAAGATATTGCATGGTTTTGTGTTTCAAATATACATATATTGACCCTCTGTGATCATTTTCTACTCACAGCTCACATCATTTCCATGAATGGGATGCAAACAGCTCATATTCTAAAACGAAGTAATTTGCAAACTATTCTTATTATTGACACTTGGAAAAGGGTGTTAAATGTGAAAGTGGTGTTTTAAACAAGTTGCATGTATGAAGTAGTTACATCAAATATATACATATTTTACATATCTATCAGTCATCAGATTTATATGGGTATGAAATTAACCTAACAATATAAAATGCATAAGTTTAGTAACCGAGAGTTGTTTAGGTATGTATCCACATGACACTTAGGGCCATATGTAGGAAGCCCAATACCGGTCGGTAACGGCCGATTTTCGGTAAATATCCCGTTACCGACCGGTATTCAGGCTTTTGGTATGTAGGGGGCACATTTCAGGATTCGGTAATTTACCGAATCGGTAAAATTACCGATTCGGTAATTTTACCGATTCGGTAAATACCGAATCCTGAAATGATATGTAGGGGGAGTGTGTGGTTGTTGTGGGGATTCGTTATTTACCACCAACTAAAAGTTGGTGGTAAATGACGAATAGCTGTAAAAAAGGATTTTTTTGCACTTTGAAGTGCAATGTGGCAGACATACATGCCCTTAGGGCATGTATGTGTGCCACATGTGCACACATGCAGGAATCAGGGGTGCAACAGGGTGTCACTAAGACACCCTGCCACCCTTGATTGTGCTCCCCCCATTACCGAATCAGTATTTACCGAATCGGTAATGGTAACTGGCTTCCCATTGATTCCTATGGGCCTCCTGGCCCATAGGAATCAATGGGAAGCCAGTTACCATTACCGAATCGGTAAATACCGATTCTAAATTACCGACCCATTCCGAATCGGTAATTATTACCGATGGATTACCTACATATCATTTACCACTTCATAAATACCGAATCGGTGGTAAATGTTAGCCTACCTTCATATGGCCCTTAATGAGGAGGGTCATCAACAGGACATACAGATTCAGAGATCATACACAATTCCCGATCAATAATCACAAACTCACATTAGTCTCTGTCTTAGGTTGAATGAATCACAAATTGTACTTCATTTGACGGCAATACAATTATTGTGCCCCTAAATAATTTCTTTGAATCAAAAAATATATATGTAATGGGTGTACTGCTTACTCGGAAGATCTCATTTCAAAACTTTCTAAAATCTACATTACTAAAAAAAATTTGCTGTGATAGACATCACATTGGGAATATATCTCTGTGTTGTATCTTTCTTTAGCTTACTTTTGTTTTTTGACTTTTCTTTATACAAGACATTACTTAGACGCCCAATTACAGTGAATCAAAAACATATCAGTGTATATTGCTTACTCAATACAGTTGAAGTCATAAACTTGACAGTGGAGGCATCCACAGCTTCTTGACAAATGTTCTTCACCCACCAAATTCTAAATCAGCTCCTTAGTGGTATACAAACCGAAACGTCAAGGACTCTCTGGGCTGCTGAACTTAGTAATGTTTATGTTGTTAAAATCATTTGCAACCAATATTAACTTAATGTAGCTGCTGTATTGCTATAAAAAGAAAAAAGGTTAAAGCTCTGTTGTAGTTAGTAAAACTTTATTTATTCTTTCTATATAAACCAAACTTAAACTACACAAACATTAGAAATTCCAAAGATACACATATCTTAAATTGATAATTTACGTACCACCTTCAAATTACTATAACTTTATTTATTCTTTCTGTGCAAACCAAACTTAAACTAAACAAACATTTGAAATTCTAAAGTTATCGTCATACCTTAAATTTATAATTTAGGTGCCGCCTTCAAACTACTATAACTTGCATAACTCTGTACACAGTGTTATCAACTCGCTTGCCACGCTACATGAAGAATAACTTGCGCCTTTACAATGCACTGCTTAAACCCTTTCATATTACATCTCTTATACTGCATAAAATCATAGCATTGATAAAGAAAACGTATAGCATTTCAAATGACATTATGCTTGAGAACACTGTGCATGATAGAGCTGTGACGTATAGTTTAAGTATTTTGGCTAGCGGATTAACTACATTGTGTATGAAGGTGCGTGAGTTATAGCAGTATGGAATCACCTTGAAACTTCACATCATCCACCAATGTAGAAAAGCAAATAGGCCTGCAGAGGTTTGTGGAGATTCATCAAACAGGGACAAAGTTCTAACCGATTAAAAATCAGAGGAATTCCTATCTCTGGAAATCCTAGCTAAAACTGCAGAGTCACTACCACCACTCTGTAAAATATATAACGGATAAACTGCCCTCTGCCATAAATTATACGGATATTGCGGGAGAGGAGTTCGCCTAACGAATCTGGGGAACTGGGGAATCTGGGGAACTGGGCAATCACCCTGAACATCCTGTGATTCTGGGCAAATCACTTAATCTCCCCGTGCCTAACAAAAATGAATGTGTCCTCATGTAATGCAACTGGTGCTATGTAAAGCGCTCTGATACCCGATTCGGGTCAAGTTCGCGCTCTATAAAACTCTGTAAAATAAAAAAATAAAAAAATTACAAGTAACCGAGGAGTTCCTTAACCATATAGAAGAACGAGGCCAAAGGCCAAGTTCCTTTATATGGTTATGTAACTCTGAAGTGACTTGCAATATCCTTATAGTGTATGCGGGGTGCTTTATCCCATATAATACATAGTCACACCATCAGCTTTCCCAGAAAACACTTAAGATCTTGGTGCGCAGCTCTTTCACATGAAAGAGCAAGCATGTTTACAAACATGAAGAATAAAAATAAAACCTCTAGTGTAAAATTAAAGACATCAACAACCTATTAGTAATTTGTTACAAACAGGTACTAGAAACAGTTCAATACAAGTCAGTTTAAAAAAAAAATCTGCACTGGCTCTGGATGTGTACAAACATGCAGAAAGATTCTAGCTTTTTTCTGACTATGTAAGGAGTGTAAAAATAAACATGTTCTCTCAGGTTGTCAGTGTAAGCTAAAAAATAGAGCAGAAGAAAGAAAAGCAACATTCATTTTTGTAGTGCTTTAAACAGCTGCTTCAATTATGCTATGTGACCTGACCTACCTTTCACCTTGGCTGTCGGCTCTGGCAGCAGGCATCGTGACATCAAAACGTGACTGTAATGCCTTATAATAGTCCAGTTCTGATGTAATTTATTTATATTCAGCGACTGGGTGTGTCACAAGTTGCCGATTATAAAGAAATTAGAAACTGGCAATTATACAGGGATTACAGAATCCCATATATTATATTGCTATTACAACTTTACACACACCACTGTTTCATTAAATCCCTCTCACTTTTGAAATATCTTTCGGAGCCTTAATTTGAAAAAGCTACTATGCAAATTAGGTTTATCTCGAAGTGGATCCACTTCCACCCTATTCTTAGAAATTAACTGTCACTTGATTAACGTACCTTAGAGTATAACCGCTTTTCCTTCCTAATGAGGCCTTCTCCACCGATCCCATAAAAATGCTTTACATAAACTGATTAAAGAATCCAGGTAGCAGGTATAACTCATAGAAGTAAACATCTAAGGTTTATGATTATGTTATTTATTAACATTTACGTACTCCTCTGTGCTTGTACGATAAGTCAGATCTGAAGAAGATATTAGAGGAAATAACCTATTTAATTCAAAATAGCCCGACATATTAGACAATACTTTGTTGAAAACCTAACTGTGCCACCCAAGGATAATACTGTAACAGTCTCTCTTTTTAATACATGCAATATAGTAGAAGAAATTTGGGTCCTTGCAAAGGAAAAAAACAGTGGTCTAAAGAGTTTGTGAGCACTCATTCAGTTAGTTGTGGTGGCACTAAATGAAAAAACTGACTTGGATATTACTTCAATATGTGATTATTGTTTTGTGCACACAACTATCTTCTCTAAATGTTTCAATTTTGAAAAATATATCGTCCTCAGATGACCATTATTCCCAGATATTGGAATTCAAAACCCTGGTTATTTATGATACCAAGCGTAAATGACTATAGGTCCCAGTGTTTATGTTAAAAAAATCAAATAATTAAATGGAAGCTGCATTTAGAAGTCCCTTTAAAAACCTTATGAGGTAAGGAAAGAATTTAACACTGCCATACATCAGTTTTTACCCACAATAACCTAAATGCTAAGAGTACAGAAATGTGAGAAACATTCTGAGAGAAAGGAGCAGAATATCAAAGAATTCATGTTAAAAGGCTCAATCCCTATGCCAAAACATAGAGACAATTAACTTTGAACTTCAGGAAATCAAACAGATTGGCAATGAGACAAGGAAGATTCTGTGGATAAGGGTAGATCAATAAGGCCTGCAAAAACTGTGAGATAAGAGTTGGGCAAGCTTAACTAAACAAACAAGACTCCAACAAGACACTCTTGTTTTATTCTATACAACAGTGGATTCCAGGGCCTTTTGGCAATTAGAACACAAGGCATGTGTGAAAAGCTGACTCTTTTTGAGTGGCCACCCCATGTTTCTGTGGACTGACACTGTTTTGTTATACTCCATGCACTCAGTACATGTTAACCAGGGTGCAGTGCATGTGCGCTGATGCTTAAAACATGTTGACATTGGCTGAAACACTATTTGCCATATTTTAACTTTCCTATAAAGCCATAGTATCTGGTGCCTAAAGTACACCCCGGGCATGGAAAGATCATGTCACCTCTGGACAACAGCACTGTGCCATCCACTATTGTGACCAGGCAAACATGATTCCAGGCTTGCCAGAGATAGGGTGTGGGGAGGTAGTTTGTTCCTCTGGCAGGAATACCAGTTGAGCAGAGGCCAGGAACTTAATTAAATTCAGAAAGGCCTCACTGCCTGAAGAAGATGTCAGAAGGCACTTGCACATCTCCTACTTTTGTCCTATCGGTCAGGCAGGCACTAGCCCCAGTGGGCTAAAGATGCCCCCAGAACTGGTTTGGAGTGTCCAAGGAGAAAGGAGCTGCTCATTATCCTGGCCACACCTCTGTGTGGGTACATAGACTATGCACAAGGGGAGAAGGGGTTCTCCATCCTGGATTTAGTGAGTAAGAGTCACTGTGGGATTGTTTGCAGTAGGGCACATAGGAACTGCAGCAAACATGAGTAGGGTTACCCATGGTAACTTTTCCCCAGTGGTTAAGAAAGTGTCAGGAGTCACCACCACCCTCAAGCTAGTACCAGACAAAAAAGTTGAATCTCTGGCACCCGCTACAGAACACTACTGAACCTGTGGAAGAACAGAAGGACGACTGCATCTGCTGTTTGAGACCTGCAAGCAAACCTTAAGGGCTCAACTTGGTCTCCTACATGTCCCCAGACAAGGACGTGGACACCAAGGGTCAGTTGGCTGATCTCCGGTGTAAACTACAGGGTCACAACAAGCTGCAAGAATCCTTTCCCTTAAGAGCCTGGCTGACCAGTACCGCACTTCAAGGCCTCTGGAGGGCCAGAAGAAACCAGCCAAGTTGATTCCCTGGGTTAAAGAAACTGGTTTCTTCTAGCTCAGAGCTTCTCTGCCACAGCAAATCCATTTTAGCTGGACCTCATTGAGGGTGTCTGGCCTTGTGGTGTCCTCTTTGGACACGCCCGCAGCCTTGACTCTCTGGAGGATATCAAACTCCAAAAAAGAGACTTTGTTGAAAAGGAAGAAATCTCAAAGGTGTCAAAAGTGTCCCACCAGCAAGAGGACGTCTGATGGGTAAAAATGTAATTCCACCCACACAGAGCTTTTCCAAGCAAACCCAAGGGCTTCTCTTGGACCTTGCCCAACTCCTATCTGATGTGGTGGAATCCAGATACATACTGATGGTTTTCCTTGCTGGAGGATTTTGACTATCTGAAAAAGACAAGTTCAAAGGTAAAACATCTGACCAGGTTGAACCTAGTTGTTATATCTGAATAGGAGCTCAATCACGGTTGGCCTGAAATCACGCTGTGGATAGGGGTTTACCACAACCAGTGACTATCAGTGTAATTTTATGCTTTTTGGAGCTACTTTTACTTAAAATATACACAAATTGGTGTCACATTTTGTTGTCATTATTCTCATTAAATTATTCTTTATTTTTATTAATTGAAATAGGATTTTTAATTGTATTCTGACTTTTTAACTGTTTTGGTACTTCTAAATCCTTCACATGTTTTCTTAAATTAAGCCTATTTGCTCTGTGCCACAGCCACCAGGACATGTCCATGGTTTAAATATACTGAATCCTTTAACTGGACCTAACAGAATAGTAACCTTATTACTTGGATTAGGGTGGATTACCTTCCACCCTAATCAATATTTCACTTTCTCATAGTATGGCTTCCTGAAAGTTAACTCGAGATTATCTAACTCCCATTTTCAAATAGCTTTTTCATATTAAATATTTGTATTTTTTTAAAGTGTCCCTATGGACATTTTCCATTAGAGGTCACAGTTTACACTCCAGAAATGTTATCAGAGGTTACTGTTGCAACAACGCTTGAGAGCACCAAGGTCAAATGGACTTTACATACATGTCTTTGAAGTTAATTTGCAAACATGAGCTAATCTCATAAAATATTTATTTTCAAATGTATTTTCATCTGGGATAATTCCACAATCTTGGCTGAGATTCATAATCTAACCAACACATAAAGAAGAAAATATGTCTGATCCAGAACAGTTCATATTAATAGCCTTGCCTGATGCAGATGGAAAACATTTTGCTAAAGTATTATTGAACAAACTAGAAAGTCTTTTGGAAATTGTGATCAACATATGCCAATGTATTTGTTTTGTCATTATTGAAGCATTGCAGAGAGGAAATGCAGCTTTACACATTTGCGATATTGATTATACATCTGCATTCAATGCCTTAGATCCAGGCTATGTCTAAAATTCCAAAATTGTAGTACAGACTCTACTTTATTGCACTTAATAACTGAACTGCACTGTCAAACAAGAGTGTGAGTTAAATTATTGCAACCAAATGGATTGTCACCAAAACTATTTATGGAGTACATCCTTAAGCGAGGGCCCAGAGATGGATACTTTGGATTAAAACACTGAATAAGAATAGTTTAAAATCGAAATAAAGAAATGTAGTCTTATAGAAGACCTGCTGAGTTTCAAGATGTTCCATCTTTTTTCAGTACTTTAATTACTACTAATCAATTGCTTGTCAGACTTATTTGGACAACACTTTGAAACCATGTCTCAAAAAACCTTATATACAATTTCACTTCATGCATATATTTCTATGCCATTTTGAAGATAAATGGCATATTAAAAGTTATATGTACTCAAGCTTTGGATTGTGCAATAATTATTTTTCAAAAATTGAGCATGCATTGTGTATATATCCTGTTTTGACAGAGAACTATCTAAAATATCTACTACTAATTCTTCATGAAGTTGGAACCATAACTGTTATTTCAGCTACTAAACTATATTTGCATGGTCGATTAAATAGGGAAATTGCTTGTGTTATTAAATGCATGCAGTTAGCATTACGCTTATTAAATTGATAAAGCTTGAAAGCATCTTAGCAGTTAATGGCTCATAAATAATTTCCGTCTATGTTTTTTTAGCTTTTGTACTTTATAAGACCTGGGGCTTATTTGGACGATATTTATTTTCTTTTTTAAATGTTATTTTTATCTTTTTTTATTTCCAACCCAATGTAATTGATTTTATTATAGCTACAATAGGAAGTTAATGTTATTAATAGTGTTACTCTAGAATATCAATTCATGTATACCTTTGCAGAACTCGTGGGTGCACTGGGTTTAACCAAAACGATTTCTTAAATATTTAATTTTTTTCCACAAAAGTTTCACTCATTCAGATTAAACAATATCAAGATCTATTATCATAACTATGAAATCTTAAACGTTATTTTTCACATTGAATTTGTTCCATGTTTTATTCTGGCAAAAATCTTGAATGAAATTTATGATCGCCAATCAATCGCTGGCTAAAATAACTTTACAATGATATTTGCAGACTCTGATCCTCTAGTCAGGAAGCCAGAGTACATTATACCTGTGAGAAATTGGGTTGTTGGCTGAAAGGGGTGTGAGCCCTTCCCAAGCAACAGCCACATTCCTTGTCAGGGTGAACTACTAAAGCCACTAAATGAACCAGTGCCTAACTCCCTGGTATCTTGTCACAAACTGAATCAAGATTAAAGTAGAGGCAATGGGCAAAGTATTTATGCAGCACACAAACAGTAATAGGTCAAAAACACAACACAAAAAAATCCCACACCAATTTAGAAAGAGAAAAATGTAATAACTTATTTGACACCAAAAAGACAAAAATCCAATCAGTAGAACTGAAAGTATGGAATTTTAAATGTTTCAGGTAAGTATAGCTCTTAAAAGCACAAAGTACCACTCGTGGTCATTTGGTCATATGAGACCAGTTGAAAGTCACAAGTTCAGGCTGACCGTGATGGGACATGGGGTGGATACAGGTACTAGGTCAGTCCTTCAGTCTGAGTTACCTTCTAAAGTCCAGGGCAAAGAGTTCAGTTCGCAGTGTAGGAGACCACAAGAAGCAGGGAGAACGTAGTGGAGGGTCGTCGCTGTATCGCATAGAGCAGGCAGGGCATTGCGGACATTCATCACTGTAGCATGAAGATCCTGTCGGGCTCCAAAGACAGTTGTTGCTGAGGATTTGCATGGCGGTCAAAACAGGCCATCGATACTGTAGTGCAAAGTGCAGATCACGCATTGAGCGGTCATCATTGGCAGTCACTGTAGCGTGAAGAGTCGAGTTCAAAGGAGCTTCGCATCTGCGGGCGGCATGGGCAGTGCCAAAACTTCAGGATTTCTTCCTTTTCTCAAGAAGGAGTTCAACTGATGCCACACAAAGGGTCCAGGAGCTGAGGGGCACCTCTTGGAGATCAGGAACTCACTCCAGCAGAGGCCAGCAGGGCTCAAGCGGTTTCATTTGCAGGTCCAGTTGCGGATCCATGCTGCAGGTTAGCTTGGAAGATGCAGGGAGGCCTCTGTAGATTGTTAAGTACCTGTAGCTTAGAACAGGAGGTCAGTCAGCTGACCCTTGGAGGTACTTCGGTTTGGAAAGAAGTTTGCATGTTCAATCACAGCAAGCATGGTAGGCCTCAGCAGCAGGGTGTCCTTCACTTGTAGTTTCCACAGTTCAGACGTGTACAGAAGCATGGGTCTGAGGATGCCATTTTTATACCTGGTGCTCATTATGAAGTGGGAGAGGCTTCTGGATTTCCCCCTACAGAGGCGTCTGAAATTTTCTGCCTCCCTGACATGGTCCCAGTCTGTCTGCGGGCACAATAAGCTAGTGTGAAGTACTTTGTGTGTGAGCTGAGCCAGTGCCTTTTAAGTGTAAATGTGTTAGGTGACAGCTCCGCCCTGCCATCCTACCAGAGATGGCCCATTCTGACCACACCCAGACCCTCTATTGTGATGCTGTCCAAGAGGACCACACAAAGGCCAACTGTCATTTAAATCTAGTCATGTGACTTAGGAACAGCATACAGACACCAAGTGTTTGGGACCACAAAACGGCAACGTCTGAAAGTTGCATTTCAGAATTGTGACTTCAAATCTGAATTAACCAGTAAAGAGGATTATAAATTACGATTCCCAGATACTAAACATGATGTTCCTGCCAGCTCCTAATGAAAAAGTATCACTATTTAAATATACTAAGGTAGCCCAATTGTTCTCCTTTGGGAGGGGTAGGTGTTGCAATAATAAATAACAAATTTGAGAGTTTTTCAATACCAGGACATGTAAAACTTAAGAGTATATGTCAAACTTTTTAATTAAAATGTGCCTTGCCCATTAGCTGTTCAGGGCCTGCTATAGGCTTAACTTATATGGCCCTCTTCATTTAACGGTGCTAGTATTTACCCTATGCCATGTTCTGAAGAACTATGAACTCCTGGGAGAAGTCAGGGGTCTTGAGTACCGGTGCTGTGCACATGGCCTCCTTGAGGGTGTCAAAGGCTTTCTGTCAGTCTTCCGTCCAGATCACCTTCTTGGGCTGCTTCTAAGAAGTCGGCTCAGTTAAAGGGGCAGCAATGGTGCCATAGCCCTTAATTCACCTTCTATAGTAACGAGGGAGGCCCAGGAAGACCCTCACCTATTAGTTTTAGGGTGTCTCCAAGCCAGAATAGTTTCAATCTTGGCCCGGAGGGGCTGCACATTGTGCCACCTACCAGGTACCCCAGATACGCCACCAAACCCTGCCCAATCTGGCACTTGATGGTCTTTATCCTCAAGCCTGCCTGTTGCAGTGCCTGAAGCAACTATTGGAGGTAGAGCAGATGTTCCTCCCAGCTGGAGCTGTAGACAGGTATGTCGTGCAGGTAGGCAACACTGAATGCCTCCTTCCCGGTCAGGCACCTGTTAACCCTCCTCTGAAATGTGCCTGAGGCATTTTTCAATCCAAAGGGCATCACTCAAAATTGGTAGTGGCCCTCTGGATTACAAAATGCAGACCTCTCTTTGGACCCTCAGTCAATGCAATCTGCCAGTACCCTAACATCAAGTCAAGAGTACTCAGGGACCTGGCTAATCAGCTCAGTGGATGGGGTGAGCATCAGTCTTGGTGATGGAATTGATCCCCCTGTAATCTACCCAGAACCTGAGTTCTGGGTGGTGCCCGGTGGGATGGCCTGTGGTACCAGAACCACAGGGCTGCACCAGAGACTATTGAAGTGTTCGATCACACCCAGTTTAAACATTTTGAAGGTGTCCTCCATAATGCTGGCCTTACTTTGTCTGACAACCTGTACATTTTGTTTTTAACAAGCATACTGTCTCCAGTAATAATGTCTGCCACCCACCAACCTGGTAGTCTCTCCATTATCATGTTAAATCTTTCTGCAGCTACATCACATACATGCTTACTCCTTTGGTGAGCCGCTTTCCCCCATCTCAGAAGTTCCCAGATCATCTCCTTGGCTAGGTGGCTCATCGTCTGATTCTAGTCACAGTCTTTCCTCTCCAAAAGAGAGGCACATCTTATGACATCATTGGAGTTGTATATGCTACAGATTGCATGTTTTGTTCTGCATATGTCTCACAGTGTATTTTGTATTTCTGTCATTCATGATAGCCGAGCAGCAAATCGGAGATGGTTTCAGTTGCTGTGGGCGCCATTTGCAACCTGTGCCTCCATTGTCATTTCCCTACTATTGTTCCCAATGGGAAACATCCATTACAACGCAGTCATTACATCGCACTGCTTTTACAAAGCAACTGCTACAACACAACTGCCTTTACATCGCATACCATTACACCGCATGCCATTACAATACATTATAAGGTAAGTAATGGAGATTTTTTAGTTTTAGGGTTGGTATGGGTTTTGGGGTAGATGGGAATAATAATTTTTACCCCTACACTATCCAACACTTTCCCTACTGTTGCACTCACTGGAGTGGGAATAGTAATTGTTACCCCTACACTATCCAACACTTACCCTACTGTTGCACTCACCCAAGTGGGAATAGTAGTTTTTACCACTACACTATCCAACACTTACCCTACTGTTGCCCTAAAAGTAGTATGCATTATAATGGTATACATTGTAATGATATGCGTTGTAATGGAATTTGTTGTAATGGTAGTTTTTAAAAATGCGTTATAATGGCATGCGTTGTAAAATCATGTGATGTAATGGTAGTTGTGATGTAAAAACCGCATTGTAAAATCATGCGTTGTAACTGTTTGCGTTGTAACATCATATATTCTTCCCAATGTTCCTAACCTCTGTGTTATTATTGAGTACCAGGGTTGGAACAAGTTGAGAATTGGGACTATTGGCTATGCTCCTGTTGGTGATTACATCTCATCCTTAAATCATGATAGTCACTTGCAATGGAATGCTGAACTTCCAGATATTCTCATGGGAGGAAAGCAATCTTCTGGTAAAAGTGAGCGACTAATAAAATGTAAGAGCTCAGACTTGTTAAAGTTACTGGCACATGCCCTAGTCACATGAATTCCAGCACCCACTGAAGCACTGGTCCATCAGGAAGCAGGACATGAGGTTTATGTTCCAAAAGGAGAAGTGCTCAAAACTTATCTGCACTGGGGTTGAGGTTGAGCAGAAGGCCACCTACTCACTCATGGCGAGTGCATTGCGCGATAGCATCTTGCCTGTGAACATCAAGTTCTAGACATTCGCAGCTGGTTCAGGTAAGAGCGGTGGGGCGGAGCGGAGTGGGGTAAGTCGACAGACGACTGATTAGGGAAAATTAAATAAATAAAAGCACTTACCTTGTGAGCACCGCATCGCCAACTCGGCGATGCGGCGAGTGCAAGGTAAGTGGTTTTATTTTCTCTATCCATCGTCTGTCGACTTCCCCCACTCCGCCCACGCCGCCCCAACATTGTGGAACTTATCTTCTTTAGAGTTTTTTAGGACAACCAAATCACAAAGAAATATTATGGGAGTCGAAGAGTTTGAGAAAACAAACTCTGAAGTAAGCTTGTTTGGAGAAATTAACTTTTGGACTGTTCTGTTTAGAAATTAATGGAAAACACTTTTGGAACATTGACAGTCTTTTTAACTTAAATTCTTTAGCAAAGTAATCCTTGGAATAATTTTCTCAATGTACAATTCTTATCATGATGTAGATATTGTGGGCACTAAGGCATCAGTGATGTTTAGTAAAATTACATATGTGTTGTCAGAATAGGGGTTTACAAAACATTAATAAATGTTTAATGACTTTCCTTTTGTACTAAGGTTATCAGACTAGAACCCACTAAATCCGAAAGGCACACATATATGTAGAAGACAGGTAGTTATCTTACTAATACCATGAGAGTCGAGCCAGCATTACATTGGCCACTTACTTCTTGCATTTCAGTTTACTGAAATGTTTGCTTCTCATTATGAAACAGAGAGTTGGTTACAGAGAAATGTTTGAAAAGCATATCCTTTTTCATCATTGAAGTTAGATTCCAAAGGTTCATTACAGATTAATAAATACTTATTTATTTGAATTTACCTGTCCATTCTAATCTGCAACTATCTGTGCCCAGCAGAGTGAGAAGGCACAAAGTGTGTTTTTTTCCCTCTCTTATCCCATTTCCCTTTCTGTCTCATGTATCATGCCATGTGTTGCCAGTAGTGTTCGTGAAGAGTACAGAAGAGTGCATCGCTCCCGCTGGATCCCAGGTACAAGGTTAGTGCTATGCGCCAGCCAGTCTAGACAGCCGAAAAAACACTGTCCAATGGAAAGAGCTAATACAAAAGCGATCCCTAGAAGATATGTGGAGCATATTATCAAGACAGGCGATAAAACTATCGCCGCTGCCGCTAAAACGGCTATAATGGGCTTGATAATATGCTCTATGGAATTGTAATTGAAGCTCAGGTTAGATGTCCTTCACATCTAACATGGGCTTCACTTGAAATTCCATAGAGCATATTATCAAGCCCATTATCGCCGTTTTAGCTGTAGTTTTCTGGCGCTAAAGCGGCGATAATTGTATCGCCTGTCTTGATAATATGCCCCTATGATTTTAGAGCAGGGAGAGCAATTTCTTCCAAACAAGTAGGTACATCACACCCTTATGCACATCGCCACACTTGACTTATCAGCCAAACATAAGGTCCAGAGAGTAATCATACTCATTATGCTTCTAACCTGATGCAAATGAAAAGGAAAATTTCGGATGAGTAAAATCCCTTACTGATCTGTAAACATAGCAATTTTATTTACACAAATGGAGTAACTTTTAGGCAAGGGAGTAATGTTTATTATTTCCGATAAATTAAGGTATTTGCCATTACTCTTTTGACATGGAAATACCAAAAATGATGAGATTGCGCCAGTTTGCATAATTGTGAGTGTTTGGCACAAAAATCCTTCAACAAGAGGACAGGAACGGCAACTTTAGCTAGTCTGAGTTAATACTGGCTGCTGTTGTTCATGTTATGTTCCTTTCAGCGCTATCTTCTTAGGGTAAAATGCTTCCCCTGGTCAATTTCGGATGCAAGGGTCCCTTTTGAAAATAGTGCTAAATGCTGGGCAATGATCCTCGAATAATTCTGCATAATCTTGCGCAATTATGCTACAGCAAATTACGCAAGTTATGCCCACCCCTAGTAAATTTATGAAAACCAAGCATAAAACAGAAAATAAATCTTGCCATTTGCTGGCAAGCAGCATAAAGGTAGATATTTCTTAAGGTGATGATCAGTTGGTGAGTTTGTGGAACATGAGATCTTTAAATCCTGGGGCTTGCTGTTTGGTTATGTGAATGGGTGTGAAAGGGAGGGGCCCATTACTTCAGGACCTGTTCTAGAGACACAAAACCAATGATTTTTTTCACAGCAAGAAAGTGTAAAGGGGAGAAAATTGTTAATACGCAGTCAATTATCAACAATCCTTCTTACCACATAATGATCCACAGACAACTAGATAAAGTTAGTTAATTTATAACAAAGCAAAAAATAACTGAACATAGAGATACTTTAATACAAGGGTGGAGAAATACAAAGGAAATAGCATGAAGCTAAATCTATGCATCCAGTTTAGACGATGCAGCCGGAACAGAACTATTAATTCAAAAAGTAGGATACAGAGAATCCAAAAATCATGAGTCCAAATTTCCGTACATCAAGGGTTGATGCGTGAAAAGCATCAATCTATCCCTACTCTAGCTCTACGGTGACATCCCTACATAAGCATTTTCAATGGAAAGAGAAAAAGGTGTCAGTGTGTGGAGTCTTCCTAAAAAGTCGTTCAACCAGCAATGGGTTAAGTAGGTAGCATAAAGCCACTATCAATAGCAAGATCTCGTTCTGAGATGCTCTCTCTCCCATAGCAAGAAAAAAGTGGGCACTTTCCTTAGTTCCAAAAACCAGTTATCCACAGGTAGCATACCCATGATGTCCCTCACATCACACCATCCCCTCTGGGTGCCATTCTGATCATACTTTTCCACGGTGTTGTATATAAGCCTTCGTCACAACAATTTATCCTTGGCTCCAATACCTTCTCCCGTGTGAAACCGTCTCTGTTTTTATCACCTCCAACCCATGTAATTGTAACTTCTTCTTTCCTTGCCTAGCTTACTAAAACAAAGATATTACTTTTCCTAAAGGATTCTTCTCTACCTGCAATGGAAATGTGAGAAAGAACAGATTCTGTAATGCACATTAAATTCAACTATTAGTCCAAAAGCGAGAGTTTTCACGGACTTGGATTTCAGGCCTATAACTTCGGCTAACATAAGAAAGTGTTACTTTCAGCAATACAATTCATATAATCATTATAGCAGTTCAATCAATACATTAACCTATTAATAGGAAATCGTTTGTTAAACACATTTGATAAGTGAGTAGTGTCAGCTTCACAGCACGAGTTTACATATTAACGTTTTCTACTAGTCATTTTTATTTCCTAGGTTAATTCTCCATGACAGTTATCCATAAACTAGAGCACGTCACAGAATTGCATTAATACAGTTCACAATTCTAACACCTGATGTTTACATAGTTGCAAGATTATATGCGGATGCATTCTACACGTGATTATAATGCACCCCTACAAATAAAATAACATTTTCGCTCCATCAGGTTTTTACTGCTGTTGGGTGGTTGGCAGTAATAGAAGAGAGTGCACTTTATCCAAGTCTCAGGGCCAGTGAATTGCCTTCAACCTGCCAGTACTTCAGTGGATGGCAAATATTTCAGTTTTTTATATGTACTTTGCTATTCCTGCTAAAGTGTTCTAGCATTTCCACAAGAAGTAGTCTATGATACCCTCCTAAAAATGAAAATCTAAAAATCAAAACATAAACGCAGACTATATTTGTATGCAACTCGCGATAGCGGTGATTACATGCTTGATTACACGTGAGTGTAATTTTCTGGGCTGCTTGCCTAGAATCAACCACAAACTGCCGACTTCTGAATTAGATGAAAGCAAATTAAATAATATTCAGCACTTTCGCTTGGCTGAACCGTATACAATCTGCGTTTCTCTTTTGTGAGGGCCGGTTTACGTATGATAATTCTTCTGGTATTTAGAAATGACGAGAGATGTTGACACAGGCCATTGTGCTCGGAGATAACTCTATGAAGTTCCTTTCAGCCACATGTCACTTCAAATTTACCCAATGTAGAAACATAACAAAGCTTTTTTCCAATGTTGTATTACATCTTCCAAAGGTGCCAAGGACTGGTGCGTTCTTGATAAATTGTTTTGTGTAAAAATAAGTTTCACGCTTTAAATGGTTTTTCTCTTTATGCAGACCATCATTTATACAGTGCCTCCACGTTCAACCTTTTATTTTTACTAAACGCTAGTATGCAGCTGACCGAGGAAACTAGTTGTCTTGTAGGCAAAGGTTGCTCTTCATGCTACAAATTGTAGCTGCTGTTTTCGATGTATTTCTCAAATGCAAACGTGTGTATGCGAATCTTGTTAATTTCTATGGAAATGTTTTTATCAAATTAACATGATAAAACTTTTTATTAGAAAATAAAGTATGTAATCATATAGATTGCATGTTTGACATGCTGTAATGAAAAACAATATAGTCCATGATCGTAACTGAAGCTTTATGTATACAACTATGCTCACAGAATCCATTTTTTGTAACCATACGTCACAGAATAGCTCTGCATGTTGGCTTAGCTGGCTTTTGTTTCCTCTCTCAGCCTGGGCACATTCGTACCGAGGTAGTGGCAGCATGTAAGGGGGGGAGGGGAAGGGGTCACCTTAGCCATGTCTTTACCCTGTTATTCTTTGCAGACATGTACCCATCGGCTGTCTTTGGTATGTGCGAGAGCAGAGTCTGGCTATGGGGACACAGGATGACACATCGGCCCCTTGCAGGTTGAGGAGCATGCGGGCAATGGCAGTGTGTGTCCCGAGTGGCAGTGGGGATAAGACTATTGGGAATGAGTAAAGAATGGTGACGTGGATGAGTTGCAGCCACCTATGATGCATCTGCTCCTGCGTTCTTTTGCAGCAGATGATTTTTGATAACCATATCGTGTTGAAGTTTTACCTGTCCATTGCTTCACATGTATCCTATCCCTGGATCTGCCAATTGTAGTACTTTTGCCCCGTCTCCGTCTTCTGCAATCTGCCACTGACCGTTTTCATCTCCTTTGTGCAATATCCTACTGTAGTGAACGTGGGAGACTACGAGATGCCCAACAGCTCCACTACGTGCTCTTCTTCCACCTCAAGCAGTTTCACAACTTCACCATACTCCGATGTAGGCAGTAGTACTACAGAGTAAATCTTGAGTGTAACAAAAGAGATATAGCCTGGGTTGAATCCACATTTTCGGTGGACTTTATCCTGGGCACAGAGTGATAAAGCCACTTGTAGGGCATCACTTGGTGCTCAGACAAGCTTAAATATGTGCGGCTGCTGTCCAAATATGCTGCATATAGATGCACTTTTATGCAACACAGGATTCACTCCCCTGTGAGATAGTGCAAGTAAATGTATGGTAAATCCACACCCTGGCATATTTCCAACCCTGTGGGTTTTAGATCCTCATAGTACTGTCTCCTTAAGATGGATGGATCTGACCTCCATTTTGGAAATCTGGCATACTCCCTCGGGAATCATAAGATCGATACTAGTAAAGAAGGCAGAAGGTTGCTTGAAGAGCACCACATTTAGGGCAACACTGGGCTGCTTTCAGGCTTGTACTCACCCTCCCTTGTGATAAGCGAATCTAATAAGCATTAGCAGTCCAAGTGTGTGAGGAGAACATAGAAATATCTCCAGAGGATCTCTCCCCAAAATTCACCTCTAACTCCTCATATCTTCATTAGGTGCCCATGAACTAGGAACAAGGACTGTGTAGTGGGATGATCTGTGGGGAAACAGGGATGAGAGATATACACTAAAGGGTATATTCACAAACTTCATTTTGTAGGATGTTTAGTAGCACTTCAATAGTACTATTAACATACTACAAAATGATGTTCACATACCTACGTGCAGAGGTCTGTGCCTCCGCATGTTCTATCTTTTATGGGTGAAGATCTCTGCCCCATCTGCAGAGATCTCCACAAATGCAAGCATAGATTTTAGTACTAAATATTGGACTGAAAGAGAGGAGTGGCTGGAAAATGAGTAATACTTACCACTCAAGGGAAGGGATCAAGGGCCTCATGTAGGTGGCATACACTTTACCGATTCTAAAATACCGAATCATACCGATTCGGTATTTAAGAATCGGTAAAGTGTATGTAGGTAAAAATTCGGTAAATGTTACCGAATCGGAGTGAGTCGGTAATTACCGAATCGGTATTTACCGATTCGGTAATGAGGCATACCTTCCCATTGAGGGGAAGGTATGCCTCATTACCGAATCGGTAAATACCGATTCGGTAATGGGGGAGCACATGCAAGGGTGGCAGGGTGTCACATTGACACCCTGTTGCACCCCTGATTCGGCCATGTGTGCACATGTGGCACACATACATGCCCTAAGGGCATGTATGTCTGCCACATGTGCACACTTCTAAGCGCTTTTAAATGCTTTTACTCATCCATACTTAATTTACCACCAACTATTAGTTGGTGGTAAATACCGACTCGAAACAACACCCACACAGTCCCCCTACATCTGATTTCTGTATTCGGAATTTACCGAATCGGTAAAATTACCGAATCGGTAATTTTACCGATTCGGTAAATTCCGAATACAGAAATTCACCCCCTACATACCAAAAGCCAAAATACCGGTCGGTAACGGTATAATTACCGAAAATCGGCCGTTACCGACCGGTATTTGGCTACCTACATGAGGCCCCAAGGGAGGATTTAGTAGGGGCTAAGGGAGATTTAGTGATGAGTTTAGGGAGGGACATGCACCCATCCACAAAAGAGTAAGCATCTTCCTAGTCACAAACTGCCCTCCTATAGTTACTACAGCCAAAAGGACCCCAAACAGAAGTAAAAATACAGCAGCCCATGGCCACTCACAGGTACTGCAACACTCTCCAAAAGAAAGTAATTGAGGCAGAGACTTACAATAATACCCCATAAGAACCAAAGTTAAAATAAAGTAATTTATTTCAACCTTTTAAAACAAATAAACCGTTATTTAATAAAATAAAACATATATATTATATATTTGTAAATATGTAAGGACACACACTGGACCCCATTTTTACATCGAGCAACAGAATCAGATATGGCCACACCTCGTAACTCACCTGGTCGGACCACTCCATCCTACACTTCATCTCACCGGACCCCTCCGCACCGCCCCCAACCATCACAGAGCCCCCTACCGCAGCTGGATCAAGGTCACTCAGCAACAATGGACTGACACCCTCAGCACCAACATCATCACCAACCCTGACCAGACAGCAGACAACTCCAGCGCTTGGATCACAAGTGCCGCCAACTGAGACGTTTCCACCAAACCAGCCAAAACACACAGACCCACCATTCGAACCTTCTGGTACATTCCGGAACTCGGCATGTCAAAGCGCAGGTGCTAACAACTGGAAAGAAGATGGCACACCAAGAGGACCCACACCAACTGAGACACCTATAAATCAGCCCAAAATGACTACCACTGCCAGTTCAAAGCCAACAAAAGGGAGGCCCTGACCCACCGGATCGAGTCTTGCCAGAGTTCACCTGCCATCAGCCACTGAAAACTCAATACCCTCCTCACAGGAATTCTGCGACACCCTTGCCAACCACTTGCACAACAAGATAGCAACCATTTATAGAAACTTCGATCCCCAACCCTCCAACCTCTTCATAGACCACCACTGCCGACCACCCCCTCACTGCATTGGAACAACTCAGCACACTAAACACTAACACTCTTCTGCACTCCATCCACTCAGGGGCACCCACCGACTAATGCCCCCACTGACTCGTCAACCTCGGAAGAGACGAGATCAGCCACCAACTCATCACCATCCTCAAACCTCTATAACCCCAGCCACCCTTCCCAACGCATGGAAACACCCAGAGGTCAGACCCCTCCTCAGGAAACCTTCGGCAGACCCAAGCGAGCTCCAGAACTACCATCCCATCTCCCTGCTCACATTCCCTGCAAAGTCCTGAAAAACGCCATCAGCCTCCAACTCACCGAACACCTGGAGAGAAACAAACTACTGGACCCTTCTCAATCAGGTTTCAGAGCCAACTACAAGACTGAAACAGCCCTGGTCGCCTCAACAGATAACATACGCAACCTAATCAACAGAGGAAAATTAGCCGAACTGATTCTCCTGGACTTCTCCGTAGCTTTCAACACTGTCTCCCACCACACGCTATGCCAGATTGGAATCACTGACGATGCGCTCCGATGGATAACATCCTTCCTCACAGGATGCACCCAGAGAATCTGTCTCCCTCCCTTCACCTCACAACCCAAGCACACCATCTGTGGCATACCCCAAGGCCCATCCCTCATCCCAACCCTCTTCAACATCTACATGACACCACTCACAGACATCGCCAGATCACACAACATCAACATCATCTCCTAAACCAGTGATACCCAGCTCGTCCTCTCGCTCTCAGCAGACCCCACCTCAATGAAGATCGACTTCCACAACTGTATGAAGTATGTCTTGGCCTGGAAGAAGGACAACTGCCTGAAGCTCAACATGGACAAAACTGAAGTTCTGATCTTCGGCAGACACACCGCCCTCTGGAACAACTCCTGGTGGACGGCAGAACTCGGACACACCCCAACGCTGAAAGACCATGCCCGCAAGTGCAGCATCATCCTTGACAGAGAACTCTCCATGAAATTTCAGGTCAACGCTGTTTCCTTGGCTTGCTTCCCCATGCTCCGTATGCTCTGCAAAGTCTTCAGGTGGCTCCCAATTAGCACCAGGAAAATGGTTGACACAGGTGCTCATAACCAGACGATTGGACTTTGGCAACACACTCTATGCAGGAACCACCACTGAACTCATGCAAAGACTCTAGACGATCCAGAACGCATCTGCCCGACTGATCCTCAACCTTCCCAAGAGGACATACATCACCCAGCATCTGGAGAACCTCCACTGTCTCCATGTCCAGAAGAGATGCCATTTCAAGCTTCTGACCCACGCCTACAAAACCCTCCATGACCAAGAACCCGCCTACATGAACCACCACCTGTATTTCCACCGACCTTATTTGAAAATGTAATAGAAATGACAGAGGTAACATTTATATCTTATCTGAATTATATCTAGACAGCCTTTCTCTCAGTTTTGGTCGGTCTAATTTACTATTCCCACTCCAAAATTAGCCACATTAGGGAAATAATGTAATACATATTATAAAATGTAAAAGTAATTAGTAACTTAATTCAAACAAGCAATGAACAAATATATTTCTTATAAAATGCATCAAATATATATATGTATATATAAATATATATATATATGTGTGTGTGTGTTTATACGTGATCAAAGAACACTTCCCACAAAATCCTTCAATCCCAAAAGTCTGCCAATAAAAAATGCACTGTTAAAAAACATAAATCACCGGCAGATCTGGCTTTCTAATAGAGCATGCACAGACCAACAACAATGGAGGCAGGTAAGCGAACACTCAGACAACACTCACAATAACACAACCATACAAACAACATTTTTGGGGTCAGTATCCCGCTTGTAAGGCTATTCCCAACAAGTATGCTAATAAAAAAAATAAGTAAATCATAAACTAAAATGGATGGATCTCTTCCGTTCAGCATATAATGTATGTGCTACTAGCTAGTTAATGAAATTAACTAGCTAGTAGCACATACATTATAAATCGACTAACAAGTAACAAAACGTTTTTGGTTTTTTTTGTTACGACACTAAAATAGCTCTAAGCTCTTACGTCGTGTGAGGGTCGACGCATTATTAGATGCAGCATTAATAAGGGCTTTTTTTTCTAGTCGTCTCTGTCTCCTTGTACAGGAAGAGAGAGTATGTCTTCAGCCTCTTAATCATTAACGATTAATGGTAAATCCATGAAAACAGTAATGAGTTTATTTACTTCAGAAGCTTACAGTAAAGTTTAACGATTACATGCTTCATGAAGGTTTCCATAGAGGCAATTCCTGGTACGCTTTTCCCCACCAAACTCTCTCTAATGGAATGCATCGGGCCATCACTAAAGGCACTTGGTGCCGCCCACCCTTTCTCAATTCCTCGGAGCTAAATGTGTTCCAAAACATGTCCAACTAGTTTACAGAAAGAAAAGATGTGTTTTCCGCTCTGATGGAGTCCCATTAGCACCGGTCTCTCCTTTAATCCTACTTTCCTACTTTCTTTAATGGATGGCTGAGTGAATCAATGTGTTGAAAGATACAGAACTAAACGTTTTGACTGCTCCCATTGACAGCACTCCTACCGTCACAAACATTATATGATTAAAATAAGATTGCAACACGATTCTAATTCCAAAGACATCTTTCAAAGGGTGCAAAAAATGACTGTCATTATATAGTGTTTTGCTAGGTCGAAAGCTTACAAATTAAAACCCCAATACATTTCTGCATGATTGCCGACTATATAGAACTTTTCTGGAGAGTCATAGCCATCATGTAGAAATTAATATAATATTAAACAAATTTCGATTTTTTAAAATCTACTGATAAAGTCTGGTAATAAGCACTGGCAAAGCCAATAGGGCTAGATATATTACGTTGCACTGTGCACTATTATGTTATGTTATGTTATGTTATAACAATTTATTACGCGCACAGCGACTCCAGCAAAGGAGCATCCCGGCGCAGAGACAAGGAGCAGTCATAACACAACATGGAGATGATGCAACAGAAAAGTACTAAAACAAGGGG
This sequence comes from Triturus cristatus, assembly GCF_964204655.1. Taxonomy (NCBI): domain Eukaryota; kingdom Metazoa; phylum Chordata; class Amphibia; order Caudata; family Salamandridae; genus Triturus; species Triturus cristatus. Next base: position 797,572,449 of record NC_140581.1, read on the forward strand.
ACTAAAATAGGAAGGTTTTTATGGCTCTGCGAAACGGCAGCAAGTCCTCTATCAGCCGAATTTCAACTGGAAGGGTGTTCCAGATTGACGCGGCTCTCACCCTGAAGGACCGGCCCCCCATCCTGCTGAGCCTAAATCTGGGGACAACAGCAAGAGCCTGACCTTGAGATCGAAGATTGCGGGTGGGAACATAAAAAGAGATGGAGTTAGCCAGGATCTCAGGGCCTATGCCTCTAAGGATTTTGAAGGTCAGACACAAGACCTTGAAGATAATACGCTTCCTCACCGGAAGCCAGTGCAAGGAGCGGATGACATGAGACACCGGGCAGAACTTAGGAAGTCCAACAATGGCTCTCGCAGCGGCGTTCTGCACCCGCTGCAGACGGGTTAACTCAGCCTGGTTAGCCCCCACCAGCAAAGAGCTAGCGTAGTCCAGACGGGAGATGATGGTTGCCTGGACCACAAGCTGTCTGGTAGGGGCATCGAAGAACTTAAGCACCGGCCGTAAGCCTCTTAGTAGACCGAAGCAACAGGCTGCGATTTTTTTGGTGTGCCCTATAAATGTAAGACCAGCGTCTAACCAGACCCCAAGGTTCTTCACCTCCGACACTAAGGTCGGAGAGGGGCCCAGCTCCGAAGGCCACCACTGATCGCCCCAGAGCTCCACTCCCTTCCCGACAACCATAACCTCTGTTTTTGTGGCATTAAGCTGGAGACAGTTACCTGTCAACCAGCTGGCCACCGCCTTCAGTCCGGACTGAAACCTGGGGGCATCCTGTTCCGCATCCCCGCTGAGAGTAACCGCCAGCTGTGTGTCGTCGGCATATGAGACCATGGTTAGGCCCCACTGCCTTGCGACATCAGCCAGCGGTCTCACGTAGAGATTGAACAACGTGGGGCTCAGCGAGGATCCCTGCGGAAACCCCATGGCCAGAGGCTGGAACCTGGACTTGAAGGGTGGGATGGAAACACAGAAGGAGCGGTTGTCTAGGAAGGAGCGGAACCATTGCAGCGCCAGGCCGCCGATACCAATCTCCTCGAGCCGCCCAAGGAGGATGCTGTGGGATACAGTATCGAATGCGGCGCTGAGATCTAACAAAATCAGCGCCGCCGTCTGACCAGCATCCAACCTTGCACGGAGATGTTCCACCATCACCAGAAGGGCAGTCTCCGTGCTGTGGCCAGCACGGAAGCCATTCTGTGTGGGATCGAGGGCATTGGACCGGGCTAGGTATTCAGACAGGGCCAGATTGACATGGGCCTCTGTCAACTTAGCTGGCCAAGGCAGCAGCGAGATGGGACGGTAGCTTTCCGGCTTAGACGGGTCAAGAGATGATTTTTTAATAATCGGAGACACCACCGCCCGCTTCCAACTGATGGGAACGACCCCGGTCTCTAAGGAGAGATTGACAAGAGAGCGTATAGCCACGCGCCCCACAAAGGTCTGGTCTCGAAAGAGGGCAGGCCTCACTGGATCAGATGGAGACCCAGATTTAACTTGCGTAGCAAGTTTGTCAAACCCTTCCAAGGTAAGGGGGGGTAGTGAGAGCAGGGCGGGCTGGTGAGGTGTCTCCTTAGGGCTACCCATCGCTATACCAGTGCTCGGGAAAGTCCGATATATAGACTGGACTTTTCCTAAGAAGTAGGAAGCGAGGGATTCACAGTGTGTGACAGAACTCTCAGCCATAGAGATAGCCCGCTTAGACATAAGATCTTTCACCGCCTTGAAGATGGCCTTCGACGGGTTAGTGCTATTCCGGAATTCCTCGGCATAAAATGCCGCTCGGGCACGACAGATGGCCCGGTGGTAGAGCTTGACGGACGCGACATATGTAGCTTTTAACTCAGCCCCATATGTCTTCCGCCAGGCCCTCTCCGCCCGTCTACAGGCTCCCTTCAGAGCGCGCAAAGCATCGTCATACCAGGGGCTTGACACTCGAGGGTTGATCTTCGTTGTTACAACAGGTATCAAAGCATCCAGAGCCCTAGTGAGCCAAGCGCAGAAGCGATCGTACCCCTCCTCTACGTTGTTAGATAGGGCCAGAGGTTCCACTGACAGAAGATGGTAAAAGTCATCCAGCCTGAGTTTACTCCAGGGTCTCCTGGGTACCCGCTTGGCTGAAGAGGTGGAAATGTTGGTAGTCATAGGGCAATAGATGGATACCAAAGAATGGTCAGACCACTCTACAGGAGCCACCAACGTGACTTTAGCCTCGGTCAAGTTGGTAAAAAAAGGGTCAAGGATATGTCCCCCGGAATGAGTGGGCTGGGAGACCAGCTGAAAAACTTGAAAGGCCTCTAAGTCCATAAGAATACTACGTGCTGTCAGACAGGATGGAGCATCAAAATGCAAGTTTAAATCGCCCAAGATGGAAAAATTAGCACAGTCAGTGACCAAGGTGGCGACAGTGTCCGGGAAAGCATTCCTGAACGCCACATCACTGCCCGGCGGACGATACACCACCATCCCAGAGAGTGTAAATTCTGGGCTGACAGAGACTTTAAAAGAGGCACTTTCACAGCCAGCGATCTTGAGAATGGTCCACACACAGGAAAAACTAGATCTCACTATCAGAGCTATGCCTCCGCCTCTAGATAGCCTATTCGCAATATACATTGAGTAGCCGGGAGGACAAGCGAGATTGGGAATAGCAGTGTCGGCTTCCTGAAGCCATGTTTCGGTTAAGGCTAAAATATCCGGGACTTCATTTTCAATCAGGTCGTACACATTCTGTTGATGTGTAAGGATCGACCTGACGTTAAGATTCAAAATCCGCAGTGAGGGCGGTAGCCCCCTGTTGTGCCGAACGGCAGAGGGACAAAGCCGGGAAAGAAGCAGCGGAGGGTCAAGCGCCAAACCATTACAGGGACAGCGGTAGGGGCCACATAACGGATGAACGGGCTGTAGAGCGCAATGACCGCTCACCCTGCCAATGGAATACAGGCGCTCCCTGGAGTATATACGCATGGCAACAGTGCTAGATAGACGAGAGCAGGCCGGAGCTCGCCACGTCCCGCGCGTCCTTAGCGCGGACGGGCGCAGACGGGCAGGACTCTGGCACGACTCCGGCCACGCGAAGGCACGCCCGCTGCGCGATCCCGCTGCACTAGGGGAGGAGCATTAAATGCCCGCTCAACCACTGGCGCATGCGCAGTAAGCGCTGTCTACCCGGTCCGCTCCCCAACCCAAGATGTCTGCCACCCCGGAAACCAGCCCGCCAAACGGCGGTGAGGGCACGAATTATAGTGCAGGTGAGGGGGAAGTGAGGCACAGATCCGCAGACCTAAAAAGAAATAATAGGTAAGAATGTTTAAAATTCGCGCGGCAGCGCCGTAACGCTCCTGCTGCAAACGCTCCTTGTCAGGGGAAAAGGAAGGCGGGGACTCGCCTTAAATGCCCGCTCAACCACTGGCGCATGCGCAGTAAGCGCTGTCTACCCAGTCCGCTCCCCAACCCAAGATGTCTGCCACCCCGGAAACCAGCCCGCCAAACGGCGGTGAGGGCACGAATTATAGTGCAGGTGAGGGGGAAGTGAGGCACAGATCCGCAGACCTAAAAAGAAATAATAGGTAAGAATGTTTAAAATTCGCGCGGCAGCGCCGTAACGCTCCTGCTGCAAACGCTCCTTGTCAGGAGAAAAGGAAGGCGGGGACTCGCCTTAAATGCCCGCTCAACCACTGGCGCATGCACAGTAAGCGCTGTCTACCCGGTCCGCTCCCCAACCCAAGATGTCTGCCACCCCGGAAACCAGCCCGCCAAACGGCGGTGAGGGCACGAATTATAGTGCAGGTGAGGGGGAAGTGAGGCACAGATCCGCAGACCTAAAAAGAAATAATAGGTAAGAATGTTTAAAATTCGCGCGGCAGCGCCGTAACGCTCCTGCCTCAAACGCTCCTTGTCCAGCTCCTACACCAACTCACCCTATGCTCACATGGAAAGAGCCTTGTATCTCTGGTTTACTGGGAGTAGGGGCCAGAACCAAGTAAGAACACCTGCTTGGTCTGGTGCCGTGGGGCATGGACACAGCAAAAGAACACAAGAAAACGACTGAAGCATTTGTGAGGGCACGTAGAGCTGAAGCAGAGAGCTGAGATACCCATGACAAGCGCCAGCAAATGTATTGTACATTATGCAAGTGTGGTACAAAAAGATCTGTTTATTCACTGGTCACTGGTGGAGCACGTCCAACTGGAACTTAACAGAGATGCACTGAGGTAAATTAAGGACACCTGCATTTTACACACTATGAATGTGACAGATAAGATATTTAGGTATGTCAAGCAAGACTGCATTCATGTAATGCAAATAGGATGTGAAAGCTGCCTGGATCAGGCGAGCAAGGACGATTTGTCCTTAAAGGGGTGGCATGCCAGTACTTTTGTTGAGATGCGGGCAGAAGAGAAGGTCAGTGCTGTTTGTAACATCAACATTTTTGGTCATGTCAGCAGGGGTTGGTGGATGAGCCAAGAGCCAGTGATTGCTAAACTGAGGTCTTAGTCGAAGGATGATTTCATAGAAGCAACATCTCTGTTATCTGCATTTCACTTTGAAAGGTTATTGGTCACTCAACATGCGAATGAAGCAAGACATTCCTGACGTTTAAGAGAAACTCAGTTTTACTACCATTTTCTTATATGGGGAACTGGTTACCAACAGTGTAGTTTTAAAAGTCAAGCCAGAAGAAGGAATTAAAGCAACTGAAGGCGTTAAATAATTGCTAATGAATTCCACAAAGCACACAGTAATTTTTAATAATTCATGTCCAGTGTTTGTACATTTATTCACACACGACTAAATACTAAACAATACAATTTAAATTGTTCACAATGTAAAAAAGATCATGCTGCCAACACCTTAACTAGAGATCCATGTCAGAAGGTCTCTAAAGTGTTAAAACATGTTTAGCCCCTCCCTATGATGTCCTTCAAGGAGTTCACAATAGGACGTTCTACCTATTGTAGTTGCCACAGAGTTCACAAAATAAAACACTTTTCCCATGCATTTATCAGTGTTTACAATGTAAACACCCTTTCCACTGTATTTGTTAAAGATTTCACAATGTAAAACCGAGTACTAAGGGTAATGAGGCGCAGAGGTCCAAGGCTGACTCAGCGGGGTGCTGTGGACTAGAGACGGAGAACTGAGCAACACACAGAAATAAAACATAATAAATCAATGCTGAACCAATGCCTTCTCTTTAAAAAGGAAAGGCACTTTAATGCACAGATTATGTGGTCAAGATCCAAAATATTGAATGATTTCAGGTGAAATTAAAAATGGAAATTTCCCTCCTTCAGGGGTCTTGCAGGTAAACTAGGGTGCAAATCAAGTACACCAAAGAAATATCACAGGGGCAACTAACCCAGAAAATGTGGTCTGTTGCCATTATCTGCGCAGTACTATGTGGCAATTTGGGCACCAGAACACTCTAATCCTTAAAACCAGCAATGGCCCTATTGGAAACATGAGCCTTTCCACAATCAAAAAGTTAAGTCTAAAGGCTTTGCTTAGTCATTCACAATGTAAAATGGGAAGCTCACTTTCTTGTTGCCACATTTGGTAATTAATAAAGCAAGATTGTTGGCCTTAACATGTAAATAAATAAATATGACTGTTTGGCGCCTGCCTACTGAACCTCATAAAACCGTCTGGAAGACTAAAAATATACATTTTCCAGGCCAGACAGAAAAGAAGTATTAAACACCTTCATATTACATTTACCAGAAAGTTCATTTTGTAAAGGCTCTTTCTATTGTATTTGTCTGATAACTAAAAATGAAAGGCCCTCGCTAAGAGTTTCCAATGTAAAATCCCTCCCTTTTATAATTGGCAAAACGCCTGCCATGTAAAACAACTTTCCGTTGCATTTGTCAGAGTTCACAATATAATACTAGTATACTTTGGATTATTGGTTGAGAGGATGGAAGCCCCACTCAAATAATAAACACAGTCTTTGTCAGGGTGAACCATAAATATCACTCAATTACCTATGCTTAACCCTCTGGTAGCCTGGCACAAAAGCAGTCAGGCTTAAGTTAGAGGCAATGTGTAAATTTATGTTGCACATATATACAGCAATAAAGTGAAAACACCACACAAGAAAAATCCCAAACCAATTACAAAAATCAAAGTAAATTTTAGTGAATGACACTACACCAAAATTAACAAAATACAATCAGTAGAACCGAAGATATTATTTCTTTAATTTTAGGTAAAAATAGCACCGAAAAGCCCAAAGTGCAACTTGTGGTTCTCTGGTTGCAATAGACAGGGCAAAAGTCACATGTTCAGGCCGACCAGGATGGAGTGTGGGCCAGGTTAGTCCTGCTAAAAAGTTACCTTCTCAAGTCTGGCGCAAAGAGTTCTAGTGATGTTGGATGAGGAGCTTGTTAATGTGAGGAGCAGGTCAAGTGTTTCAGGCATTAATCGAACAGCAAATCCTCAATGGAGTTTCATGTTGGTTGATTGTCATGGACAGTTGCTATCAACGCTAAATAAAGGTCTTGTGTTACCAGCCGTCACAAACACTCGCTGTTGGTGCAAACAACAGGACCTGATAGTGATCTGTTGGCGTGGGTGGTCGAATCGTGGCTTGACAAGTGCACTTCGAGGCTACGAGGAGCCCAGACTTCAAGATTTTCACCTTTTCTTGAGGATGAGTTCACAGTAATGTCAGCCAAAGGCCTAGGGGCAGCTCTTGGGATCAGGACTCACTCCAGCAGAGGCCAGCAAAAGGGAACAGACAGGTCCAGGCAGTTCCAGGTGGTGCTGGTCAGCTGGGCAGTTGCAGGAAGGCCTCTGAAAGCTTGTATGTCCATGTAGCTCACACAGGAGGTCAGCAAACTGACCCTTGAAGCCACTCATGGTAGCCCAGGATCAAGCATCTGGTGTACACTTTCTTCTTCAAACAGCAAAGTAGTCATTCCAGCCACAGGGAAGTCCTTCTTCTGAATCATCTACAGGTCCAGGACTGTGCTGAAGAAAGATTCTGGCAATGCCACATTTATACCTGGTGCCTAACTTTTTGAGGGAGAATTCCCTGACCTACTCCCAAAACTGGTTCTGGTCATTTCCTCCCGTTCACCTGGTCCTGGCTCCAAACTGTTCAGGCTGAGCACTACAAGGTTCCTTTGTGTGTGCTGCAGACAGGGCCCTTTGACATCTAATGAAGGTAGGATACAGCTCGTCCCCAGACATCCTGTCAGGAAGACTCTCTCCCCTTACACCCAGGCTTCCTTTGTCCCACTGTCTTGAAGCAATACACAATCCACAACAGCAGAGTCATTCAGTCATGTGATTCCAGGCACCGGAAGGAAAGCACAGTTTGTTTTAGGTAAGAGAATGCCAACTTTCCAAAAGTGACATTTTCAAAATTGTAAATTAAAATACGACTTCACCATTAAAGAGGATTTTTAATTACAAGTCAGTTGAGTGAAAATAGCAGATCTCTATCTTCTTCCAATCTAAGTCAGCATTTATTAATTATAATAAGGAAACCCAGTGTTATTGTATGGGAGAGATAGACTTGCAACAGTGAAAACATGATTTTAGTAGTTTTTTACTGCTATGTGGAAATATGGATTTTTCTGGTCAGTTATGTCCCCTATCTTGGACCCCAACGGTTCTATGTGCATGTTACAAGTACATGTATGTTCCCTCCAGTTCCAGTTATGAAGACGCAAACACATGTGCGTCCACCGTCAACATGTCCTCTGTCAGATCCGCCATGAATAGGCCGGATATTCCATTCCTAAGTATGAAAAGCCACCGGCTTTATATGGTTCACTTATGCCATTTTACAGTCCAGGCAAGTAGGCCCTGATTCTGTCATCAAGCTTTTCTTGCCTTCTGCCTCTGAAAGCTCCAGTCTGAGCCTGCATCTGTGACCATGAACTTTGTCTCATTCTCTGCGCGGCTCACGAAGCCTGACATCAGCCTATTCTCTGCCAAGAACTGTATTTCACCTTCGAGTTATCTGCTCCCCCCTCAGCCGATGCATTCCTGTCTAGTAGTTTAAGTAAACATTCTTCCAGCTACCGAGCAAAAGGCCCGGCTTCTCTGTCTTTATACAAGTAATTCATAGCCCTGTTACTATGGAAGATTCCTGCCTCCGCATTTAGTGTAGACACTTAGACGCTTGTACACGCACACACAGTCAGTATAGAATAGATTCTGTCCGAGAGTCCTTCTTTTTTGGATAACATAGTTCTTTAAACATAGGATGTTAGATATGATTTGGGATTAGGTTGACTTGACCCCCCAGACTTTTCGTCTCCACATGTAGAGCTAAATGTCAAGTCCCCTTCACCCCCTAGTTGCACGTCAATCACACGTCATGCTGCTGCGCGCGCATCTATGCCAAGTATTATCTTATAGATCCACCTATATATGACATCATAACCAATTATGTTCCTTTTTACTCCTTATTACACCCATTTTCGGTTACGCATATGAATCGTCATTTTCCTTATCAATTGTTACGCCTACTGTATTCGCTTCATTGTAATGTATGTACTATAAAAGTCATTTCTTGTCAATAATGTATGTACTTCACTTCCTGAACCTCCGTGGTGATGGAACTTGGAGCAACCGATTATAATCGTTCATTGGAATAAAGCCCATTCCGAACCTCTAATACCACGGATTCTGCCTCTCATTTTACTGAGCTGTTTTATTATGTTTCCGTATCAAATTAAGTCCCGGTAAAGGAAAATTATTTACCACATGAATGGCGCCCGAACAGGGACACTTTCTCATCTCACGCGCCGGCGGTGAGTTGCAGGCCCGGTCTCCTGCCACAGCTGGACGGACAATAACGCGTACCAGCAGGATTTCCTGTATCTCCCTCCGGTCAAGCGGGGGCGACTGAGGCTGCGATCAACACCCAGACGAGGCGGTGAGAAGTGCGAAGTATCCCGACCAGAGCCTAGCTGAGAGAGCAAGATCCGAGGTATACAGAGGCCCACCAGTTTCCGAAGTCCCAAGTCGAGTCCAGTTTCCGACGAGTCGAGTCGAGTCCAGTCCGGTCCAAGTCCAGTTTCCGAGGCCTTCCGTTTCCGAAGCTACCCGGTGAGTACCATTGCTGGGGAGGCATTTCTGACGTGCACATAGGTTGTGCCGGTCAAGACGGGTTTGGGTACACAAATCCGGTCTGCACTGTTTTAGCAGTGTATATGTACTGTTTAGCAGTATATCAAGTATTCCGAAGTATCTAGTTATTGTCAAGAATTATGCTTGGTGATTAGTTATGCAGACGATCATCATTGTTGGTTATTTTAAAGGTTAAGAATGTTTAATGTTTAATGTTTAATGTGTTAAACGTCCTGCATATTGTGGTATGAATGGTTGTTCATTATAGTGCTTTTGTACTAAGTGTGTTCAAGATTAAGTATCAGATCAGTTCTCAATATGCCGCTCTTTTCAAAATTAAGACAGATCACAACAAGAAAAGGGGTACTCGAAGAAGCCGTTCCTATTCCTCCTAGGGACACTCCGGGGTACTTCATGTATCATAAACATGGCTTAGATGCTATATTATTTCTTGATTTATGGGTAGACTACACCAAGGAATTACCAGAAAGTCAGAGGTGGCCCACAGCGGGAACCTGGGATGCAGAGTGCATCATGAAAGTAGAAGAAGAGTTATGGAAAAGGAAAGTCAGACAGTCACAGAAAGATGCCATTGAATTATGGCGTAAAGAATCACATAGACGAACAGAAAAAGCACGTAGACAGGAAGAGAAGAGTAAAGAGAATTCTAATGAAGTCCGAGAAAATCTATTAATTGAGGAAGGTATCCGAGTGATATCAGAACAAGTAGACAGACAAAGGAATGCCCTTATGAATGGTATGTATCCCCTTCTGGCCGAAGGATTACCTAAAGCTACTCCAGAAATACCGAAAGACTTGCCGCCCCCATTATTCCCAATAAAGGTACATCCTAAGGGGCATCCTAGAACCGCAGAAGATGTTTTTCTTTCCTCATATTTAGATGACGCAGCTCCCGAGTATGCAAATTCCGCCCCACATAGACCGCATACCAGGGAGATTCAACGCCAAGATCCAACACCCGTACCCCTACAGCAACAGATCGAGTCACAAGTTCCGGCAAGCACATCTGTCTCTACATCTGTTCCTACAGCTGCTTCTATAGCTGTGTCCACACCTATAGTTGCTGTATCACGTTCAACGAATCCTTTCACACCCGACACCCCAGATGGGGCTACGGGAGGTGCTACCAATATTTTTTCTACGCCACCCAGAATAAATAAACTTACTTTTCAAGAGTCAGCACATTCACGTACACCCAAACTCATAAATGCCCGTACGCTTAAGGAACTTCTGATAGATTGTAGATATGACCCTGTGCCCGGAAAAGAGGACGAAATGACCCTAGCATCATTACGTATCAGACGAGCCGCAGTGTACTTAGGGAAGTTACCAGGAATGACTGCGCATCTAGATAAAATATACCATTTTGTCCAAACAGGGCGAGATCCAGAATGTATTAACAGAGCTATGGAATACCAGAAAGTGGAGATACAGGGGGAACTGTTACGTTTCCTCATAAATTGTGTGATCAGAAATGAAGACCGACCGGGGGTAGACCCGGAAGCAATGCAAATTCTTACCAGATGGAGCCAGAATATATCAGAAGGTAGACATGATAAACAAAATTGTATAATAGCCATGTGCCGAAAGATCCGTAAAGAAATAGAACGCCTACACGAAGAAAGATTAGCGGTAGATGAGTTCGAACAAAACGAGGAGGAAGGATCAGGACTGCCCACAGGACAGTCAGACACTATAGCCTATGTAGGTAGAGGAAGATCTTGTAATAGTAATAGATGTCCTATTGACCCGATACGTCCGATATGTCCAGACAATAACAGGAGTTTCCCAACACCCGTAGTCCATATGAGGTCTAACGAGCATTCGTTCCAAGTCGCCGACAAACTACTCCGAGAACGAAGGGGTTATCATTTCCTCGATTCTATGGATGAACAAGATTTAGCTAGGGCAGCTGTCCATTGGGTGGACAGTCCCGGAAAATATAGTGATGATACAGTAGCACGCACGTTTTTGAATCTCACCCCAGATGAACAGAGGTTAGCTGGGATTTATATGATTCAACAACTCATTATACTATATCGGAGTCAGCATTCGGACCCTGGTCCCTTACCTGACATATTGACTGAATTGCTTATGAATAAATGGAGAGGTTCAGGTACTAAATTAATTAAAGAAATTCTAGAATCAAGAAAGCAGTATATTCTTTTTGTATGTTCAGACCGTGTCTCATTACCCGTCAAGGAAAGAACCACGTATTACATGGATAGACAGAATCCCTTACGAGAAGTGCACCCAATAAAAGGCGAGGACAACGAGTTTAAACGCGTATTTGTATATACGCCCATATCAAAAATAGAATTGTTAGAAATGAAGAAAGTGGTACCCAGTCATGACAAAGACCCAGCGGGTTTTCACCGAGAAATTAAAGACATGTTACTCATGGGAGAGTATACCTATCCCGACATTATGACAATATTAAAGGTATTGATGCCTGCTGGCATTTATGAGAAACTCAAGGAAAAAGAGTGGGAGGTAGGAGACCAAAAGATAGAATGGTCAGTATTGGAAGCAGAAGAAAAGGCCCGAACTGCAGGAGCAGGACTTGGGGATAAAACTAAAGCACTACCAGGTTTATTAGTACAGGTACTGCCACGTTTATTAACTACGAAAAAGGAAGATTGGGGTACAATTTCAGCCTGTAAACAGAAGCAAGATGAAGACACTAGTGATTACTATGCCCGATTTGAAAAATGTTTTGGTATAAATAGTGGCCTAAAAGCAAGTAGCGAATCATACCCACATCTGTTTGTAACAAAATTAGTAGAAAATGCTCTACCCCAAGTAAAGAATAGAGTATTAAAATTCGAGAGTACCTGGCAAGGTAACACTCCATCACAAATGTTACAAATGTTACAATACCATCACAATAGAATTAGAGAGGAACAAGAACATGAACACAGACGCATGAAAGACACGAAAATGAAAATGCTAGTTTCTCAGACAGTTCCAGCTGAAGGACATAAGAAGGGTATGACACATTCCGGTGATTCAGCAGGACCTGTAAAAGGGACATGCAATTATTGTAAAAAGCCAGGTCATTACGTACACGATTGTCCAGTTTTGAAACATAATATCGCCATAGGTAAAACACAAGAGAGACCACGGCCACCTAGACAGGACCAGAATGAACAAGGAGCCCTGCAGCATGCACAGTCCATGCCAGCTCCACCACAGTCTGTACAGTTTGTGCCAGCTGCACCAGCGCTGCCTGTTGCTGCCACACAAACCACGACACGACAACTGTACCAGACCGCACAGTACGACTATCCTGATTATCAACGATACGCATGAACAAGCCTAGAGAGGGAAGTTGACTTACCCCTTATCGAGATCCCTGTAGATCAAGAAGGACCTTATATACATAGTGAATTATTAGGCCAAGACAGAAAATTTTTACTCGATACAGGGGCAAGTCGAACGACCATAAAACGTAGTGAAGTTCCAGGGGCACCCCTCTCAGGCTCACAGAATATTTCCCTTGGTTTTTCAGGAAAGCCTATTGTTAATGAAGTGTCACAGCCTCTCCCACTTACGATAGGACCTTTGACCCGAACTACCGATTTATTGCTTACTAAATCATGTCCAGAAAATCTGTTAGGAATAAAAACACTGAAAGCTCTAGGAGCCATAATATGTTGTTCTCCGGAAGGAGTAAGATTGTTTTTACGTGATTTTAAAGGTCATTATGTGTCTAGAGACATGGATCCCCGATTGCAGACTTTACCTACACATCTATGGGCACAAGGCCCCACTGATGTTGGATGCATGAATATTACACCATATCGAGTCACATTAAAGGCAGGAGTGGTACTACCACGAATGCGACAATACAAGTTACCACCAGATGCTGTAGTGGCTTTACTACAAATCATTGACGAGCTCATTGCCCAAGGAGTGGTTGTGGAAACAGACTCCAATGTATGTAATTCACCGATAATTCCGATTCTTAAACAAACAGATCCAAAGGCCCCGCCAGTCTATCGATTGGTTATTGATCTGCGCGAGTTAAACAAATGCATTGTGCCACAATTCCCTGTGGTCCCAGATATCTCGTCATTACTGACAGCCATTGATTCCGAAGCAACATTCTTTACTGTAATTGATCTCAAAAATGCCTTTTTCAGCGTCCCAATAGATCCGGAAAGCCAATATTTGTTCGGATTTAGTTTAAATGGGCGTAGCTTTAAATTCTCACGCGCACCTCAAGGATTTACAGAAAGCCCCAGCATCTATAGCCAAGCACTGAAACGAGAACTTGATAGTATCCACATGCCAGTTAACACTGCTCTGCTTCAATACGTCGATGATCTGTTGATCACCGCGAGAAGTGAACCGGAATGTGAGAAAGCATCACTGACAGTTTTACAATTTCTAGCCGAAAAGGGGCACAAGGTGTCCCCTTCTAAGCTGCAATTCTGTGTCCAGCGAGTTATTTATCTTGGACACTCGCTGTCCAAGGAGGGAAGGCAGCTTACACCCGACCGCATTCAGTTAATAGCTAACATGCAAATACCCAAGACACAAAAGGAGGTGCGGGCTTTCATAGGCCTCACTTCATACTGTAGACAGTGGATCCCGCAATACGCATTTCTAGCAAAACCACTCATTCAGTTGACAACACAGGAGGCAGCCACATCGACTGTTCTCCCTTGGACCCAGGAACATACACAAGCTTTTGAAAGCCTAAAGAAAGCTTTATGTCAAGCACCTGTTTTAGCAACACCATGTTACAGAAAACAGTTTACACTCTTTGTTACAGAACGCGAAGGTACTGCCTTGTCAGTACTCACACAGGAACAAGCAGGAGCACACAAACCATGTGCTTATTTTTCTAGTACATTAGATCCCGTAGCTCAGGCTTTGCCTGCATGCCTAAAATCAGTGGCAGCGACAGCTTTAGCAATCAGACAAAGCGATGCCATAGTGTTAGGACATCCATTGACAGTTCAAGTACCACATGCAGTAGAGGTTCTTGTAAATAGAACGCAAACACAACACTTGACTATAGCGCGACTTACAGGGTACGAGCTTACATTGTTTCAGCCACATATAGAAATCAGACGCTGTAACACATTGAATCCTGCTACACTTTTGCCAGTAACCGGAACAGACCCACTAGCCCATGACTGTATTGAAGTTATTACTATAACGACGAAACCCAGACAAGACTTAACCGATGTCCCATTGTCAGACCCAGACCTGACATTGTATGTAGATGGTTCATGTATGAGAACAAATACAGGAGAATTAGTGGCTGCTTACGCAGTCACAACAGATACTGAAGTCATTGAAACTAATCGTATAAATACTTTGTCAGCTCAAGCCGCAGAGCTCATCGCTCTGACACAAGCCTGTATTCAAGCCACAAATAAAAAAGTCAACATATACACTGATTCACGTTATGCATTCGGAGTTGTACATGACTTCGGCGTGCTGTGGCGAGAGAGAGGTTATTTAACTTCCCACGGTGCCCACATTCAGCACGGACCCCTCATTCATGCCTTATTAGATGCAATACATCTACCGACTGCAATATCAATTATGAAATGTAAAGCTCATACGAAAGTTACTGATATCATTTCTCAAGGCAATGATCTAGCCGACAGAACAGCTAAACAGACTGCTCAAACCCAAACATCCGACATGACAAAGACAATAGTCCCGATGCCGACACATTGTATGACAGTTAAAGATCCTACCCTTGACGTAATTGACATACAGACACATGCTACACCAGACGAAATAAAGAAATGGACTGAATTAGGAGGGATCCAAACGGACCAAGGATGGATGATGAAGGAAAAGTCTGTGTGGTTCCTTCCGGATTCAATGGTCCAAGTTATAGTTAACACTATACATAGTCCAGCACACCTAGGAGAAAAAGCTATGCTAGATAGCATTCAACACATTTGGTTCAATAAACATTTACGAGCAGCAGCCAAACAAAAGGTCCGTACCTGTATGATCTGTTGCCAGTTCAACCCAGGAAAAAGTGTTCCCGTAGAACAAGGTGGATTTCATCCTCCTAATCACCCTTTTGAAGTCCTCCAGATGGATTATATCCAGATGGAACGATGTCGAGGATTCAAATATGTTCTCGTAGTTGTCTGCGCTCTGTCCCGCTGGACGGAGGCATACCCGGTTTCAGATTACACTGCCCCGACTACTGCCAAACAGTTGGTTCGAGAATTCTTCCCACGATACGGTTTACCACGTGTTGTTCACTCAGATAACGGCCAGCCGTTCTCATCCGAATTAATGAAACATGTCTCACTTCTGTTAGGTTATCAGTGGAAATTCCACTGTGTCCGACACCCTGAGGCAGCAGGTCTCGTAGAAAGACATAATCAGACCCTGAAAATTAGATTGTCCAAAATATGCAGGGAGAAAGGTGTCGACTGGGTAGTAGCACTACCAGTTGCACTCTTTTTCACAAGAATGGTCGCACACTCTCGAACAGGGCTATCCCCGTATGAGGTGATCTTCGGCAGACCACCAAATATGTGGGGGACGCCTATACCACGCAAAATAACTGATATTGACTGTAATATGCTGACAGATTACTTGGCTTCCTTGATGTCTGCACTACAATCTTGTCGTTCACAGGTAGCTGCAGCCTTTCCCGACAACACTGAGGTGAAACCCCATGACGTAATTCCGGGGGACCTCGTCCTTGTGAGGAATTTCGACCGAAAGACTCAGCTGGAGCCCAGGTGGAAGACACCCAAGTTGGTCTTGCTGACCACAAGGACAGCCGTGAAGATCGAAGGCAGGAAAGGATGGATTCATTCAAGTCATATCAAGAAATTTCATGGACTTCCTTCAGATGTAAACAGCCCACCTCGTGTGTCCTCACCAATTGACTCAAAACTACCTCTGGCTGAGACCGACAGTAAAGAACTTTATAAACTAAAATTAAGGCCTAGACCGTCGGACGATTTGATTGTTTAAGTCCTCTCCTAGGTGAAGCGGTTGAATCTGTCTCCGACATGTATCGCCTAGACCTGAATCATGGACAGTCGCGAAAAATAATGAAACGACAGGCGTATTGTAAATCACTGCGTAGCCATTGCATAGTGACATTATTAATCTTGTTTTTCTTGAGTCTTTTAATAATTACTGCAAGTATATTGTTGCACATATATTACCCTATTGCCAGAAATGTTTACAATGTTACTGCTGAACATTCTTTTAGTGACTTACCTCCGCATGAATTGTCTTATAGACTTGCGCTGCGCAATAACACTTTCATTAGTATGTTACATCATTCCCATCAGACTAGTAATGCAACTAATTGTTGGGTGTGTGGCCGGCTCCCTCCCTATCAGAATTATGAAGGAGTCTTGCCTTTCTTTCCACATCCGTTTACACATAATGGCTCCTGTGGAGCATGGTTTAGTTTAATCAATTCCATAGACTCAGACACAGCAGTTTACCAAGACCAGTGGGTATGGGGAAATCTGAACCTAGTTTTATTCAAAGTCTGTTACCCTGACCAGGAGGGTCGCCCCAAAGGAACGGGAACTGATCTAGAAAATGAAGTATATGGATTAGGTAACTTCACACCTAATCTCATGATTCTAAATGTCGAATCCGAAGTTGAACTGGTTTTACCAACCATGTCAGTATTCCCAGCGAAAGGTGAATTGTGTGTAAGAAAAGTTGGTTCCATACATATGGGCCATAGTAAATGCACTACTACAGTAGAATTCAGTGATCAAGGCAAATCTTCATTTAGAGCTTATCGCCACTCCTACTTTATATGTGGTCAGACTGCATATATGCGTCTACCTCTAGATTGGGATGGTACCTGCTACATTGCATTCCTTTTGCCACCTGTTTTCCTAGCTCCTCCTGATTATTATAGAAATATTCATTTAGTACACAACAGAGAGCGGAGAGATCTCCCAATTGTCGATTACACTGAAACAGCATGGGAAAAATACACAGATTTCAATAAAGGCATCTTTCCCTATATAGGTACTGTTACTAATAGTAAGCTGATACGTAGATTAACTAGAACCCTTGAAGCAGTAGTGAACGAAACTATTTCCGCCTTAGGCAATTTAACAGAAGAGCAGTCTGCTATGCGGATTGTTGTGCTTCAAAATCGTCTTGTCCTTGACGTCATCCTGGCTGATAGGGGCGGAGCTTGTAGGGTCATCGGATCAAGCTGCTGCGTATTCATACCAGAAAATTCGCCATCTGTATATAAAGCTATAACTCGCCTTCACAAGATTGTAAGCCAGATACACCAGAATCCAGGCACCTGGACTTGGTCCGGTTGGTTTTGGAGTGTGATATCAGCCTGGGGATGGAGAGTTCTATCCTTCCTAGGTATTGGCCTTCTCATACTATTCAGTTGCTGTCTATGTCTACAATGTGGACCAGCGATCTGTGGTCTGTGTGCCACATCGTGCATTCCACATCAAGATTTTCATTCAAGATCACGGAAGAAGAAAGAAGAACAAATGATGTTATATGAACAGATCAATGGATTGATGAAGATTGATATCTCTTAACGGGCAAGTAGGGGACAAGGAGGGAATGTGGAAATATGGATTTTTCTGGTCAGTTATGTCCCCTATCTTGGACCCCAACGGTTCTATGTGCATGTTACAAGTACATGTATGTTCCCTCCAGTTCCAGTTATGAAGACGCAAACACATGTGCGTCCACCGTCAACATGTCCTCTGTCAGATCCGCCATGAATAGGCCGGATATTCCATTCCTAAGTATGAAAAGCCACCGGCTTTATATGGTTCACTTATGCCATTTTACAGTCCAGGCAAGTAGGCCCTGATTCTGTCATCAAGCTTTTCTTGCCTTCTGCCTCTGAAACCTCCAGTCTGAGCCTGCATCTGTGACCATGAACTTTGTCTCATTCTCTGCGCGGCTCACGAAGCCTGACATCAGCCTATTCTCTGCCAAGAACTGTATTTCACCTTCGAGTTATCTGCTCCCCCCTCAGCCGATGCATTCCTGTCTAGTAGTTTAAGTAAACATTCTTCCAGCTACCGAGCAAAAGGCCCGGCTTCTCTGTCTTTATACAAGTAATTCATAGCCCTGTTACTATGGAAGATTCCTGCCTCCGCATTTAGTGTAGACACTTAGACGCTTGTACACGCACACACAGTCAGTATAGAATAGATTCTGTCCGAGAGTCCTTCTTTTTTGGATAACATAGTTCTTTAAACATAGGATGTTAGATATGATTTGGGATTAGGTTGACTTGACCCCCCAGACTTTTCGTCTCCACATGTAGAGCTAAATGTCAAGTCCCCTTCACCCCCTAGTTGCACGTCAATCACACGTCATGCTGCTGCGCGCGCATCTATGCCAAGTATTATCTTATAGATCCACCTATATATGACATCATAACCAATTATGTTCCTTTTTACTCCTTATTACACCCATTTTCGGTTACGCATATGAATCGTCATTTTCCTTATCAATTGTTACGCCTACTGTATTCGCTTCATTGTAATGTATGTACTATAAAAGTCATTTCTTGTCAATAATGTATGTACTTCACTTCCTGAACCTCCGTGGTGATGGAACTTGGAGCAACCGATTATAATCGTTCATTGGAATAAAGCCCATTCCGAACCTCTAATACCACGGATTCTGCCTCTCATTTTACTGAGCTGTTTTATTATGTTTCCGTATCAAATTAAGTCCCGGTAAAGGAAAATTATTTACCACAGCTAGAACATGTAAAACGTAAACACACATCCTAAGTTGTAAATACTAGGCACCCTGCCCTGTGAACTTTTGTGACCTACCTTAGTGGTGACTTTTAAGTATAAAAAAGGGAACTTTAGGCGTTGTTTTGCCAGATCGAAATGACTGTTTAAAACTGTGCTACAGTCTGCAGTGGCAGGCCTGAGACATGTTTTAAAGGGGTACTATAGTGGATCACATAATGAGTATTGCTGCCCACTAGTAGCATTTAATTTACAGGCGCTGGGTACATGTAGTAGCATATACTAGGAACTTAAAAGTAAATTAAATGTGCCAAATAGGTGCAGTCCAATTTTACCCTGTTTTAGGGAGAGAGCACAAGCACTTTAGCACTGGTTTATAGGGGTAAAGTGCACATAGTCCTAATGACAACAAAAATTAGCCAAACATGTTTGGGGGAATACCACAGCAAGGATGTCAGGTGTAACAATAGCCACTGCTATTCCATTTGTCTTTGTTTTCTTTGGTGTTTGTCATATAATTCATAATTGCAGAGTGCAGATTACATACCCCAAAGAAATTTCACAGGGGGCAACTTACCATATAGATCTAGTCTGTTCCATGTGGTGCCAGGTGACAATTTGTTTAAAAAACAGACTCTACCCTTAAAATAGCTGTGCCCCTAAAAGAGCCTTTTGTAACTCATAAAGCTTTTCACAATCTGCAAAGGTAGGCCTACAGGCTTTGTCAAATCACTCACAATGGAAAGTGAGAGGCCTACTGCCTTGCAACCATATTTAAAAATCAATAAAGTTAGTGTGTAGCCTGCAATATGGAAATGAACATAACCATGTTGTCTCAGCCTAGAAAGACCCATCAAACATTTTAGACAGACCCACATTCCACAATGATATGAACATGAAGTTATTCCTGGGAAAAATGTTAACTACGCCAGAGTAACTGTAGCCATTTTGTGTTACTCTTTTGACATGAAATTACCAAAAATTATGCAATTATGACTGTTTGCATAAGTATGCATATTTGGAACATAGGAACAACAAACTTAGGGACTAATTATGATGGCGGGCGGACATCAGTCCGCCCGCCATCGCTGCGGAGCTGGGACCGCCCACCGGTAAGACGGCAGTCCCGCTGAGTGTATTAGGATGTGCCCGCCACTATGGCGGGCGCATCCAGGCCCCTGATCATTGTGGAAGGTGCTGCTGGCTGCAGCACCGTTCGCAATGCACAAATGCCACGTAGTGCATTTCCATGCACAACATGGCAGGCACCACGCGGTGCCTGCCACCTTGTGCATGGCAATGTAGGGGGTACCACGGTTACCCACTCCCAGTGCACATAGACCCTCCCCCCACAAAGAGGGGGCCCGCAACAGGCCCCAGAATCCAGCCTCCACCAGCCTTTCCACCGCCATGGAAAGGCTGGCTGACACCAGCATTGTATTCTGGAGAGTGGTGCCTGCTAGGCACTGCTGCCATTTCACACATGCAGAAGGCTCCGCCAGGCAATTTTGACGATTGCCGTGGCGGAAGCGTGGAGAGCAGATTAAAATGTAATCTTCGATGATTTTTAAACTTATAGAGGGCCAGCTCCCTCTTTCAGCCCTTTTTAAAAATCACAGACTGCACTGCTGTGCAAACCTTTCGGTGCACTTACATACTCAGAATATGTAAGGCTACATACTCTGAGTATGTAAGGGCACCAAGTGCATACACCTTGGCACCATTACATACTCTGCAGTGATTATGCAGAGTATGTAAGGATGCCGATGGGTATGCACCATAAGTGCATTTGGCATTTCACACTGCTGTGCATACCCCTCTGCACCCTTACATACTCTGCAGTGATTACTGCAGAGTATGTATGGGTGGCAAGTGGTATGCACTGTAAGTGCATTTGATATTTGGCAGTGCTATTTCTTGGTGCAAAATGCATTCAGGCATCCATTTTTGGATGCAAGGGTGCATTTTGTTCTAAGAAAATTGCACCAAATGCCCACTCCGCCCGCCACAGAATCCCGCGGATTCTCGTGGAATCTAATGTAATGAGGGTAATTCCCATGTCCCTTCCCCCGATCCTTGATACTCATCTTTGTTGGATGTGAACAGAATCCTTAATCTTCTTCTTTCATGGCAATGTAATAGTTACCTCTCTAGGAAAGAGTTATCAGGTAAGCTGGCTGTCCTGCAGGCGAGTGTCAAATGTTCGTGTCTTGGCCATTACAGGTATGGTTTTCACCCCAGAAGGGGTTACCTTTCACATCTCAAGGAGAACCAAATGTAAATCCATGACAGTTTCCTATCCAACTTTTGATAAGGGACCCAAATTATGCTTGGTCAGATGCTTAAAGGCTTACAGGAGTATGACTGCGGACTTGAGGCCCTGGGTGATTGGCAAGTCCTGATTTCTATCTGTACAGCTTGAAGGTGGTTTCTTCCCCCATTATAGCCAGGTGGGTGAGATGGGTTATGCAGAAGACTGGTATAGATATGTCTATTTTGGTGCACACTCGACCCGAGGAGCAGTAGTCTCAAAAGCTTTTTCTATAGGTTCAAGAGTGGAGGACATCCTTAATGCCACAAAGTGATCTTCAGATTCCATGTTTAAATGTTTTTATTTTAGGCCAGCTTTGGAAATGGCATCTTTAGTGGTTGATGAGCTGTGAATGAGCATAATCCTCGCCTCCAGTCCTGACATACAATGTTAAATTTCCTAGCTTCCTTGACCTACAGTTTCATATCTATTAAGGACACAGATGTGAGGATTATCCCATCCATTGAGATAAAACACTCGTATACCTACCCTGGGTAGAATATGTAAAACGTAAACAAACATCCTAAGTTGTAAATACTAGGCACCCTGCCCTGTGAACTTTTGTGACCTACCTTAGTGGTGACTTTTAAGTATAAAAAAGGGAACTTTAGGCGTCGTTTTGTCAGATCGAAATGACTGTTTAAACTGTGCTACAGTCTGCATTGGCAGGCCTGAGACATGTTTTAAAGGGGTACTATAGTGGATCGCATAATGAGTATTGCTGCCCACTAGTAGCATTTAATTTACAGGCGCTGGGTACATGTAGAAGCATATACTAGGAACTTAAAAGTAAATTGAATGTGCCAAATAGGTGCAGTCCAATTTTACCCTGTTTTAGGGAGAGAGCACAAGCACTTTAGCACTGGTTTGTAGGGGTAAAGTGCACATAGTCCTAATGACAACAAAAATGAGCCAAAAATGTTTGGGGGAATCCCACAGCAAGGATGTCAGGTGTAACAATAGCCACTGCTATTCTTGGCAGATACCTTGCATGAGGTATAAGTATTGATCTTTTGAGGTTAAGGGACAATCATTTGCTCCATGCATAAATCATGTGAAATGAGGTTGAGAACAGACCATCTTGTAATGGTATGTTATGTACATAACTTTCATTGGGACGCACAAGTTAACATTTTATTTTTATGTAGCAGAGAATGATAACTCTAAACAAGAATGAGCTACTGCCACACAAAGAAAGAGGCAGCATAGAGATGAAGAATGGATTATAAAGGACATTGTGGACTATGATTGGTTGCAGATTTTTCTATTTCCTTTTCGCTCTGGTTCATGTGAAAGATAGTTGTAAAAGCTGACTTGAAGGTAGCTGTAATGAATAAGGTGAAATTGTTGAGTGTAATCCTTGCGAACATATCCTTAATAGAACTGAATCTTTCCGCAATAGATGCTATCAAATTTTACAGTCAATGGGCTTTGTCAAATCAATCACAATGTAAAGTAGGAGGCCTACGTCTTTTGTCACCACATTTATTAATGAATAAAGCAAGCCTGTTGGGTGTAATTTGAATATGTACATTACCATATTGTTAGAATCCCCGGATCCCTGGTTGGCTGAGGTAGGTACCTTAGGCGAAACAGGGACCCACGAGCCCCCAAAGTTAGGGAAAGACAGGTCGCCTCTAGAGATAGCCCCTGCTCCACCCCCTTGGAGTTTGGCATGAGCAGCCAGGCTTATCTTCAAGGCCAATGTGTAAAGTATTTGCAATTATGCTCACAGCAACCCAATGATGACACCACAAATAGACTCTGCACGAGTTTCATAGAAAAACAAGTATATGTTTATAAAAAGATATGCGATGCGACCACACAATACTAAACCAACATATGCGTTGGGGTTTGCTCCCCCTGGTCTATTATTATTGAGCTGAACTAAACAATCCTATGTAATCCTAATGTCGTAATATGCAGTTCGTTATGCAACATTCAGGTACTTCACAACATCAGCATAATGCAGATCGTAATATGGCTATCTGGCGATTTGTACTGTTACTGTAATGCAGTGCGTAATGCAACAATGTTGTGAACTGTTATGCCCCCCGTAATGCAATGCGTACGGTTCCCTTTAGATACTCTGTTAAGAAAAAGTAATGCAACGTGTAATACAGTTATCAGGCAGTTCGTTATGCGAAACTAATGCAATGCGGAACACATATATCAGGCAGTTTGGTATGCAACACTAATCCAATGTGTACAACAATCCGGCAATGCGTGATGCAGGACTAAGGCAAGGCGTAACACATCTATCAGGCAGTTCGTTATGCAAACCTAGTGCAATGCGTAACACACCTATCAGGCAGTTCGTTAGGCAAAACCAATGCAATGGGCAATACAAGAAACAGGCAGTTCGTTGTGCAGAAATAAGGCAATGCGTCACACAATCATCAGATACTACGTTATGCAGGAACAATGCAATACGTAATTTACTCCAGCACCATTCACGGTGCCTCCGGCGGTCTCTCCGAAACTCATGCTGGCTTGCGGTTAGTCTCCGGCCACAGTTGCCCCCCCACACAGGTAAGATATAACACAGTAAATGCAGCTCAGCACTCCGGCCCCTGTGCTGCCACTCCTGTGGCACATAGGCCGCTATCCGAGCCGAAGCAGAGGCTCACGCTGCAGGACACAGAAGGAGGACGAGAGCATCTCCCTCCAAGCCCGTGCCCTGCCCTAGGAGTCGACACACATTACCTGAGGGGTGAGAACCCACTCTCCTCTCCTCGTCCAGCAACTAGGGCCTCCGATGCAATCTCTGAATTTCCGGGCAATGGAAAGTTCCCAGGCTGCACACTACATCCGCACTCAGAGTCAATGAGACTCACTGGACCAGGTGCACGATAACCAGACAACTCCTCACGAGGGTCTCAGGGTGCACACGACACACGCACACAGCATCGCTGAGACTCAATTGATCTTCTGGTGCCCATGATCACAGGGCACAACTTGCGCAAGTCTCCGGCGGTGGAAAGCACACGCACACCGCGTCGTGGAAACACACTTTATCTTCTGGCGCCCCCGATCAGAGGGCACAGCTTGCGCAGGTCTCAGGTTGTAGAAAGCACACGCACACAGCGTCGCTCGAGACACATTTGATCTTCGGGTGCCCCCGATCACAGGGCACCTCTGGGGAGGGTCTCAGGCTAGACAGAGCACACGCACACTGCATCTCTGAGACAGACTTGACCCTCCTGGTGTGCACAATCACAGCCCAATCCACGCGAAAGTCTCAGGCTGCACCAAGCACACACACACCGCGTCGCTGAGACTTACTTGGCTTCCCGGTGCACACGTTCACAGGACGATCCTCTTGAAGGACTCAGGCTGCACCAAGCACACGCACACCGCGTTGCTGAGTCTCATTTGGAACTCCAAGTACCCAAGATCACAAGGCACAACTTACGAAGGTCTCAGGCTAGACAGAGCACACGCACACAGCGTATCTGAGTCTTCTTTGGAAACTTTTGTGTTCCTGTGTTTCCAAACAGGGAGCCAGCTCACCTTAGGCCCTTGGGGATAGTTACTTCAGGACACAGCACACAGCAAAGTCCTTCAAGCAGGGGGACACAGCACACCGCAAAGTCCCTTTAGCCTTTACTTGGTTGAAACAGCACACTGCAGGCCATCCCCAGATCACACAGCAAGAGCAGTACTATCCTTCAGTCTCTTCAGTTGTTTCTTCCTTGGCAAAAGGTCCTCTTGGCCACGAAGTAGCTACACTCTTGTTCACACTTGATCAAGCTATTCTCCAAAGTTCAGGGCTTCAGCTCACATAGTTATACCCCTCAATGGCTTTGAAGTCTTTGTGTTACAGGGGGCACTGACCCATGCTCAAACCAGTTCTGGGTGCCTCCCTACCAATGACACCTTCTTCCTTTGATTAGTGGGGGTCTGGATTCTCAATCACTCAGCAAAAGATGGGACAATTGTTTTATAGCAGCATCCCAAGCCTCTTCACCTCTAGTGGCTTGTCCTCCCCCTACAATCCAGATGCAAGTCAGCCTGTGCTGTCTTCAAATCCAGCCAGTCAATTCACAATCAGGCAGAGACACACAGAAATGTTTAAAGCACAAAAACCCAGCCTCTTCTGAAAGAGTAGCTTACAAACACATAATGCAAAAACCATCTTCATAAAAAGATGTGTTATTGCAGGGTGAGTTCAGGCATACTAAACTTCACCTTTCCATCTTAAGCCTTTGGGAAGATAGACTGGAAAACATATTACATAGCCTTCCCATTCTATTCTAATGGGCAAGATGGCCTTTCAACAGTGAAACACGAAATGGAGATTATTTCACTGTCAGGACATGACACACAGCTACCTTTCACATGCACTGCACCCTGTCCAGGGGGTATCCTAGACCTACCATAGGGGTGCCTGATGTGTATGGAAAGTGAAGGGTAAGGTCTGGCAAGTGAATTCACTTGACAGAACAACATGGCAGTTTAACAAACTGAACGCAGGCCCTGCAATTGCAGGCCTGAGTCCCCTTTTCAAGGCTATTTGAGTGGCTGGCACAATAAGTGCTGCAGACCCACAAGTAGCATTTGCATTACTAGCCCTGGCACACATAGTAACTTTTACTAGGGACTTCACTAGTAATACAACATACCAATTATGGACAACCAATTACCATTACACTGTACACAGGGGGCACTTGAACTTTGACACTGATTAGCGGTGGCTAAGTGTCCAAAGCATCTAAGTTGGCAACACTATATCCATCACAGTACCAAAAGTAGAAGAGGTAGAGGCAAAAAGTCAGGGGTAATCACGCCAAGAAATGCCAGGCCTAACACGGGTCCCTCCCAGCCAAAAATGGGGAGAACTACCCACCCTCATGTGAGTTCTCATCACTAAGGCGGAAAAATCTGGACAGGCCATCGGCATTGGCGTGTTCCGTTCCAGGGCGGTGTTCCACCGTGAAGTCCATTCCCTGTAGGGAGATGGACCACCTCAACAGTTTTGGATTCTCACCCCATATCTGCATCAGCCATCTGAGGGGCCTGTGATCTGTCTGAGCCAGGAAGTGAGTCCCAAACAAGTAAGGTCTCAACTTCTTCAGTGTCCAGACCACAGCAAAAGCCACCCTCTCAATTGCACTCCACCTCTGTTCCCTGGGAAGTAGCATTCTGCTAATGAAAGCTATTGGTTGGTCCAAGCCCTCGTCATTCAATTGTGAGAGCACCGCTCCCACACCATGCTCTGAAGCATCTGTCTGCACTATAGATTTCTTGGGGAAATCAAGCGCCTTGAGCACGGGCACCGTGCACAAGGCAGATTTCAGGGTGTTGTAAATTGAGACAGCGATGTGATTAAGCATTTAATAAAGACATTAATTCCCCTCTTATAGAGCATGTTTTCTCCGTTATGTTGACCGAAGTTCGGACTCCATTTTGTATTATCATGCTTCCACGTGTTCCCCACGAGAAGAGTCCAACCTCTGTGTTAGCTGCTCTTGTAATCTGCCTAGTAACAGTCTATAAATAGCTCCTTTGTCCATCTGACACATGCCCAGACTTGACCACATCTGTTATCAGTTAGCCTTGCTTGACCATGTTTTCGCGGGCTCAAGGAGTGTGTCAGCTCCGCCCACATATTGATCTTGCATCGAAAATGTCCATAAAAGGTAACATTCCTTGCCTCATGTTGTATCCACCCACTTATGAGCCCCTCTACTGTGTATAAAAGGGGACCGTGTACGCAAGTTCTTTGTGCTACTCTATGCAATACTGAAGAGTGTTGTGTGGATTGTAGGACCACCCTTAAGGGTTAATAAATGCTGTCTTTGTACTTTGCAGTTTCCGTGCCAACTTCCTTATAGATTCCCTTACAGAAGAGCGAACCCTTGTGTCCTGCGGGCCTAGCTGGGGCCTGTACTCATCAATTGGCGCCCGTCACGTGGGGCTCATCGGCGACTCGGATGCTCGAAGGACTGGTCGCGACGAAGGTGAGGAATTTGGCCGGGGACGTGATCACTGCCAGCGGCGTCTTAGCCCTGGCATCCCGAGGTTTTTCTTCCTTCCCTTCTGAGCTGACCGTCTGGGTGGCGCCGGTCCTCGACTGAGACCTCTTCTGTCGGTCCTGCCGTGAAAGCCGTTTGGGCGATTGTGGAGCTTGGCAGTTGGAATCTGGACTCTTGATTGGTAAGAACCGGTGTACGGTACTTGCTCCGAGTTTTTGAAGCCTGGTCCGGCTATTTGAGTTTGATTTGTGATGACTAGTCATATTTTGTATTTGTCTTTGTGAAAATATATGCGTTGCAACACATATAGGCAGGTAATGTGGAGAGATTTCTCCGGAGCTGTGTAACTTTGAACGGCGCAACGATTAAGTGCCATTTTTTCTATAATATTGCATATTCTGCATTATTTCTGAGCATGCCTGCTTTCAGCGCACTCCGTAAGTGGTGTTGCTGTTTTGGGAACCGGTTGAACCTCGAGGAATCTGCTCCAGCTCCCCCAGAGGGAACTCCTAATAGGGATATGTATGTGAAGCATGGTCTTTCTTCCATAATGTACAGCACAGTATGGAGGAAATATACAAAAAAAGATCCTGAGTTGCGATGGCCTTTGTATGGATCGTTTGATATACGTAAGATTGAGTATGTGGAACAGTGTATGTGTAAGCGGCGTGCTCGTCAGGATATGTTTGAGTGTGTACGGTTGTGGGTGAAGGAGGTGCGTGAGCGAGAGAAGCGCGAGAAAGCGCTGTTTGATAAAGAACAACGGAAGAATGATCATGTGCGAGCCCAGGAAGCGAAGCGTCGGGAAGACAGAGAACAGACAGAGAGACAAGAGAAAGAACGTAGGCTGCAAGTTTCGGGTCAATATGCTGTTCGGCAGCCACTCTATCCTGTCCTTAATAATATTGATGATGATTTTTATTTACTAGATCGCTCTCCGCCCCCTTATGTTGGCGCATCTGCTCCGAGGCCGCAAGATTCTGTCCCGAGTCCGGGTAAGGTAGATACGCGGTCCATGTTATCGGCTGAGCATATGGCTGAGCTTCGGCAAATCTCTTTCCGTGCACTTAAGGGTAAGGTGTCCGTGGATGAATTGTTCCATACCTGGGGGTCGTGGCAGGATAGAGAGAGATTGTATTTTTTGAGTCATTTCGCTGAGGAAGTGATTGCTGCCTTTCGGAAATATTCTAGTGTCTTTGAGCCTGAAGAAGTGACATGGAATGCTAAAGCATTACATGATGGTGTTTTTTCTCCCTCTAAGGCTTCTGATACGGCTCGGCGGCTATTCGCCTTGCGGGACGCGGTGCTGGCCCATAAAGAAAAAGCGCGCCGACGAGCAGGGGAGGAGACGCAGTCGGATTCGTGTACTACAGGAGGCCCCTCATCCACCTCTCAATCAGATAAGAGCGATCTAGTGCATGCTAAGCCAATGCGCGAGGCGGCGCCTTTGTATGTTCCTCCTAAAGGAGCGGGGACTAGCTCGGACATTACCTCCGCCGATGCTAAGGGATATTTTGTGTATAATTGGGTTTATACTCCGTGGCATAGAGCTGATGTTATGGCATTAAAGAATGCGTTGCCTGACCCCCGCAAGAATCCAGCGGCCTTCTACGAAGAAGTCGAGGGGGCCTTGAATTCTTGCGTTATGACCTTAGCAGATATAGACCTGTTCTTTGGCCTTATTCTACCACCGGATATGTGGCGATCTGTCCGAAAAGTAGATGATACAGTTGCCTTTAAGGCCCGGTGGTCTGACCTTGAGGATGAGGATAGGGAACGGAAGCCCGCGCAGAAACCGCCCCAGATTATTTTAGATCTCCCTGCTGCTATTGTGGCTAAGCTAAAGACAATTATCCCCCCTAAAAAGATTGACTGGAATATGTTAGCTGCATGTAAACAGAAAGTTGACGAGTCAGTTGCGGACTTCTTTACGCGCTTTGAGGAGACGTTTCATGATTTTAGTGGACAGTCGCTTACCGACGATACGGGACGCCACCTCTTTGCGGATAAATATGTGGCTAATCTGCTGCCGGCAGTTGCGGCCCGTCTAAAAGCGAGTGAAAGTTCTTGGTCCTCCGCTACACCGACGGCCCTCCTGACTATCGCCCAGTATTATGAGCGTCAGGAGCAAGAAGCAAAGGGCCAGGAGGAAAAGAAATCGAAAGATTTGAAAACAAAGGTGATGTTGGCACAAGTCTATGGCCCGCCTCGACGGGGTAGTAATAGAGGTAGGGGAGGATCTTATGGTCCTCCCTCGGGCCGATCTGATTTGAATAGGAACCAATGTGCGTATTGTAAGCAATCGGGTCATTGGGCTAGGGACTGCCCGGTGTTGCATGCTTCGCGTCAGGGGCATACTCAGGGTGGCCCGCGAGGTAGAGGGGGTTTCTCGAACTTTAGAGGGAATTCTAACGAACAGGCTCGGTTTGACTCTGCTGGGCAGCACCGAGATAGATCGAATGTTTTTGATCGCCAGCATCAGTACCAAGCGTCGGGGATTGACCGGTCGGGGTACTATGACTCTCAGCATGCATAGGAATGCGTTGGATGGGGGTTAGAATCAGTTGAGGTGCCGGTCGATCAGAAGGGCCCTTATGTATCGGCTGAGGTTTTGGGCTCTACTGATCAGTTCCTAGTGGATACAGGAGCGACACGTAGTGCACTGTCTAAGCAATTGGTTCCGGGGGCTCCCCCATCCGGCTTAATGGTCTCATCGGTAGGGTTTGACGGTACACTCTCCCGAAGCCCTCTTTCACAGCCCCTCATGTTTAAGGTTGATTCTTTTTCTGCACCCTGTCCGTTTCTGCTTGCCCCGTACACACCGGACAACATTATGGGTCTTGATATGTTAAAGCATTTTAGGGCTACGATCCGTTGCTCCCCTGCTGGTGTACGGGTAATATTGAATGACAATTACCCCCGATCAGAACGGATGTGTACGATGTCTGAGGATGCGCTGTTGGCTACCCTCCCTCGTGCTTTGTGGGCAACTTCGGATACTGATGTGGGACAAATGGTGATTCCACCGGTCCACATTAGCGTCCAGGAGGGGGCGGTGTTACCACGCCTCCCACAGTACCGTATTCCCCAGGAGGGGGAGGAGGCTCTTATACAGATAGTGCAGGATTTGATAGCGGTAGGGGTAGTGGAGGAAGTCCCCTACAACATTTGTAACAGTCCGATTCTTCCCATACTGAAAAAGGATACGGATGCCAAAGTTTATCGGTTTATAATTGATTTGAGAGAAGTGAACAAGATCGTGATACCTCAGTACCCAGTGGTTTCCGATATCACGACGTTGCTTACCTTGGTCCCGCCTACGGCGACCATGTTCTCAGTGATTGATTTGAAGAATGCCTTCTTTTCCATTCCTATTCACCCTGATAGCCGATATCTTTTTGGATTTACATTAAATTATAGATCTTATCGTTTTTGTAGGATTCCCCAGGGCTACACAGAAAGCCCTAGCATTTACAGTCAGGCTTTGAAACGACAATTGGATTCCTTTGCTCTGCTCGAGGGGGTCGCCCTCATTCAATATGTCGATGACATCTTGCTGGCGGCTGACACCCTGGAGTTGTGTGAAAAAAGTACGTTATCCTTACTTTCCTTTTTAGCATCCCACAATCATAAGGTATCTAGGAAGAAATTGCAATTCTGTAGACCACAGGTGACTTATTTGGGTCACCTTTTGTCTAAGGAGGGGCGTGCACTCACACCGGATCGTATCCGAGTAATTTTGGACACACCGAGACCGTCCACACAGAAGGATGTGCGTGCATTTCTGGGTCTTGTTTCTTTTTGTAGACAGTGGATATTGGGGTTTTCGCACATAGCTAAGCCATTGTTAGCCCTCTTGACAAAGGACACGCCTATCCCAATCCCTTGGTCAGATGAGTGTGATACTGCTTTTCAGCAACTACGGCAGGCCCTTTGTTCAGCACCAGTGTTAGGGACCCCTGATTATGCAAAACCCTTTTCGTTGTATGTGCATGAGAAAGATGGATGTGCATTGTCAGTTTTAGTGCAGATGCACGGCGATAAGCAGCGCCCTTGTGCATATTTTTCGGCTGTACTTGATCCTGTCGCCCGAGCATTACCGGGGTGTTTTCGCTCGGTTGCGGCGACAGCTGTGTCAATACGCCAAAGCGAGGGAATTGTGTTATCCCATAAGCTGTTGGTATTAGTCCCCCATGCTGTCGATGCCCTGCTCAATCAAACGAAGACGCAGCATTTGACCAGCGCCCGTTTAACGGGATATGAGTTGACGCTTTTGGCTCCTCATATTACGATAAAAAGGTGCGTAATGTTAAACCCGGCAAAATTGTTGCCATACCCCGAAACCCAGCATGAGGCGCGGAAAGCGCATGATTGTATTCTCGTGACTGAGGAACAAACAAAGGGTCGTATTGATCTCCAGGATACGCCCTTTCCAGATGTAGAGGGAGAACTGTGGGTGGACGGATCATGTCTGAAGCTACCAGATGGTACGACTTCAGCAGCGTATGCGATTACCACATTGCAAACGATAGTGGAGACAGCACGCATACCACAGAAATCAGCTCAAGCAGCGGAACTGATAGCATTAACACGAGCATGTGAGCTCAGTACAGGATTGTGTGTGAATGTTTATACAGATAGCCGCTATGCCTTCGGAGTAGCGCATGACTTCGGCCTACTCTGGAAGGAGAGAGGGTTTTTAACGTCACATGGAGTACAGATAATGCATGGAGAGTTAGTTCACAACCTTTTAACTGCATTGACATACCCAAAGAAAATTGCCATCGTCAAGTGTAGCGCCCATAGGAAAGTAGTTGATAAAGTTGGAGAAGGGAATGCGTTGGCAGACCGAGTAGCACGGGAGACTGCGATGCAGCCCGGTACTACTGCCATGTATGTAGTAAAGTCACAGGTGGAAAGATGGCATGATGCGAAGGAGGAAGTGCGAGAAATGCAAAGGACCGCTTCTGACAAAGAGCGGGAACAATGGGCTAGTGAGGGAGAATTGGATGATGAGGGTTGCTGGAGAAATAAGCAGATGGATAGATGGAAATTACCCACGGCTTTTGTTCAGCCTATGGTTCAGATGGCACATGGGCTAGCACATGTTGGAGCTTCCGCAATTGTAAAATTGCTTACCCAAGTTTGGGAGCATCCAGAGATTGCTAGCACAGCGAAGAGGGTGGTGCAGACCTGTATGATCTGCCTGAGGTATAACCCAGGAAAGGGCACTCGAACTCCAGCAGGAGGGTTTGCGACACCTACTGCACCCTTCGAGGTTTTGCAGATGGATTACATCCAGCTTGAGCGCTGTAACAATCTGAAGTATGTTCTAGTAGTGGTCTGCGCTTTCAGCAAATGGGTTGAAGCGTACCCTACGAAAGACAATACTGCAATGACTACTGCGAAGTTGCTGCTGAAAGAGTTCTTCCCTCGATATGGCGTCTGTAGACTTCTGTGGAGTGATAACGGCCCTCACTTTGTAGCGGATGTTATAAAGTATGTCTTGAAGGGCCTAGGCATCACTCAGAAGTTCCACGCCGTGTTTCACCCTCAGTCTGCAGGCCTAGTTGAGAAGTATAATGGTACACTGAAGCTTAAGATTGCTAAAATTCAAGCTTCAACGTCTTTGACTTGGCCAGACGCTCTGCCACTGGCGTTATTGTCAATTAGATCGGTACCACACTCTCGAACTGGCCTTACACCTTATGAAATTGTTTTCGGACGCCCAATGAATATTTGGGGTCCACCAAGACCTAAGGCTGTGTATGATGTACCTTGTGTAATGATGAGCGATTATCTGGCACAGTTAACGGATAACTTGGTTTCTATCCATCAACAGGTCCGAGAGGCGCTCCCTGATCGGTCTACCGGTGAAGGACATGGTCTCCGGCCTGGGGACCATGTCATGGTGAAAGTTTTCGACAGGACGAACAGCTTGGAACCGAGATGGGTGGGTCCTGAGCAGGTCCTCCTCGCAACGAGGACGGCTGTGCGAGTCTCCAACAGAAAGAATTGGATCCATTCCCTGCACTGTAGGAAGGTGCCGCCCGGATTGGTGGAACCTGCCGTGCTGACCGATCAACGAGAAATCTTGGCTGCAGAGACAGGCCGTGCTGCGGATCCAAACGCCACTGAGGAGCTCTTTCCGGACCACGCGACTCCTGGAGGAAGGCGATATCACCTTCGACCAAGGAAGTGAGTTTTCCAGTACCGGGACATACTGTCAGAACGGCCCTTGGGTTAGTGAAACGGAGAGCCGATGAGGCAAGGGGGGGGGATCAGCCCTGCATTAGTGTAGCGACACCCGTCTTGGCCCGCTGGTGAAGAAATCAACCGCTGCCCAAGGGGAAGAGTTCTGACAGACTTTTAGTTTCAGGAAGATATTGGGTTTTATTTTTACTTTGATATGGAGAAAAAGAAAATCCTTTGTGCATTAGGGTTCATGTTGACAGTAGCTATTGTTGGGATAACCACATGGTTCGTGGAGGATGTAACACCCGCTCGGAAGATTCTTGTGTTGACAACTCCGGTGCCTGAGGAGCACTACTTTTATACATTACCGTATCAAGAGTTGAAGCATCGACAGTCTTATTTGAATAACACTTTCATCCAGATGCTGCATCATACCCACGTTGCTACGAATGCTACGAACTGTTGGATATGTGGGATGATGCCAGCTCATCAGAAGAAAGGAGGAACGCCATTTATACCTCTTCCTTTCTCTCATAATGGCTCTTGTAGAGCATGGTATACTTTGCTTTTTGCTACTCGGAAACCAACAGTGGGACGATTGCTCTTCAGACTCAATAAAGAATGCCATCAAGACAAAAATGGGTATCCACAAGCGAATGGGACAATTTGGGAGTGGGAAGAGTACCGACCAGACAATGAATCCATTCCCTACATCTTCACGAACACAAGAGACACTGTAGGAAAGGATAAATTTGTGATTCAAGTAGCACAAGCTCAAGCGGACCTATGTGTCCAGAGTGTGGGTTTTATTCCTGTTGGTGTTAGTGATTGTGTTACTGTTCTGAATATTGATGGGTTGAACAATAGTACCTTTTTAGCCTCCCATAATACGTACTTTGTGTGTGGAAATAAAGGTTATTACCGTCTGCCGGCTGGGTGGTCTGGGGTATGCTATGTATCATTTCTATTACCTCCTGTATTCCTAGCACCCGCATCTTATCATAAGGATCTGAAATTATTGAATAATGTGACTGTAAATAGGTATAAACGTACCTTATCAATTGATGATGTAGATCAGACTGATACCAGTCTGCAACAGTATATTGATTTTAACTTAGGACTGTTTTTCTTTGTTGGAGCTGCCCTGAACAGTAGGAAGATCCGAAGATTAACAAGAGTGGTAGAGGCTGTGACAAATCAGACCGCTGCTGCACTTGGGAATCTTACGGAGGAATTGCAAATTACTAGAATTGTTGCATTGCAGAATCGTATGGTATTAGACGTTATGCTAGCTGATAGAGGAGGAGCATGTAAAATTATTGGAAGTAGCTGTTGTGTGTTTATCCCTGATCATACGCCATCAGTTTATAATGCCATCAATAAACTGCATAAAATTGCAGCTGAGATCCATACAGAAAACGGCACTTGGTCCTTTTCTGGATGGTTTTGGGCGTTAATTACTGCTTGGGGATGGAAGGTTCTAACTGGTCTCTGCATTATTGTAGCGGTTCTGTTTTCATGCTGTATCTGCGTTCAATGTGGTCCTTTACTCTGCTCATTATGTGTATCATTTTGTATCCCCGATAAGAAAACTATTGCCAATGTTGCTCACCAGAAACATTTAGCTAAAGAAGTTGAAGAAATGATGACAATTGACATACATGATGATTATCCTAACAAGCCGGATGTCTTCAGTAAATGCTGAAAGGGTCGTCTGTTGTAAATTGAGACAGCGATGTGATTAAGCATTTACTAAAGACATTAATTCCCCTCTTATAGAGCATGTTTTCTCCGTTATGTTGACCGAAGTTCGGACTACATTTTGTATTATCATGCTTCCACGTGTTCCCCACGAGAAGAGTCCAACCTCTGTGTTAGCTGCTCTTGTAATCTGCCTAGTAACAGTCTATAAATAGCTCCTTTGTCCATCTGGCACATGCCCAGACTTGACCACATCTGTTATCAGTTAGCCTTGCTTGACCATGTTTTCGCGGGCTCAAGGAGTGTGTCAGCTCCGCCCACATATTGATCTTGCATCGAAAATGTCCATAAAAGGTAACATTCCTTGCCTCATGTTGTATCCACCCACTTATGAGCCCCTCTACTGTGTATAAAAGGGGACCGTGTACGCAAGTTCTTTGTGCTACTCTATGCAATACTGAAGAGTGTTGTGTGGATTGTAGGACCACCCTTAAGGGTTAATAAATGCTGTCTTTGTACTTTGCAGTTTCCGTGCCAACTTCCTTATAGATTCCCTTACAGAAGAGCGAACCCTTGTGTCCTGCGGGCCTAGCTGGGGCCTGTACTCATCAAGGGCATCAAAAGTGGTCTGGCAGGCATCCATCCAGATCACCTTCTTGGGCTGTTTCTTTGACATCAGTTCTGTCAAGGGGGCAACAATGGTGCCATACCCCTTCACAAACCGTCTGTAATACCGAGTGAGTCCTAGAAAGGCTCTCACTCCTGTCTGGGTCTTGGGGGGTTCCCAAGCCAGAATGGTATCAATCTTTGCCTGTAGGGGCGCCACCTGGCCACTCCCCACCTGGTGTCCTAAGTACACCATGGAACCCTGCCCTATCTGGCACTTACGTGCCTTGATAGTGAGGCCTGCCCTCTGCAAGGCCTTCAACACTTCACCGAGATGGCGCAAAGATTCCCCAACTAGAGCTGAACACAGCAATATCGTCCAGATAGGCGGCGCTGAATTCCTCCAGCCCACTCAGCACCTGGTTCACCAGTCTCTGAAAGGTGGCAGGGGCGTTCTTCAACCCAAAGGGCATAACCCTGAACTGGTAGTGCCCCTATGGTGTTGAGAACGCTGACCTCTCCTTGGCCCCCTCGGTCAAGGCAATCTGCCAGTACCCAGATGTCAAGTCAAATGTACCGAGGTACCGGGCAGCTCCCAGCCTAGCCACATGAGCTCTGGGAATGGGATGAACGTCAGTTTTAGTGACAGCATTGAGCCTACGGTAATCCACACAGAACCGGAGTTCTGGGGTGGCACCAGGCACAGCAGCTTTTGGCACAAGGACCACTGGGCTAGCCCAGGGGCTGCTGGATGGCTCAATCACCCCTAGCGCCAGCATCTTAGAAACCTCCTCCTTGATGCTGGCCCTGACCCTATTAGCTACTCTGTAAAATGTTTGTTTTACAGGTAGACTGTCTCCGCTGTCCACATCATGGACGCACCAAAGGGTGACTCCTGGGGTCAGGGAGAACAGGGAGGCGAACTGACCCAATACCTGGCGACAGTCCCTCTGCTGTTCCGGGGTCAGGGTAGGCAAGAGGTTCACTCCATCCACTGACCAATCATTCTCTGTGGCTGAGAGGAGGCCAGGAAGAGGTTCACTCTCTTCTTCCGCCCCGTCATCTGTAGCCAAGAGCATGGTCACCTCTGACCTCTCAAAGTGTGGTTTGAGGCAGTTCACATGGAGGACCCTCAAAGGGTTCATAGGAGACCGGAAGTCAACCAGGTATTTCACTTCACTCCTACGCTCTACCACCTCATAAGGCCCAGTCCACTTGTCCTGGACACACAAGGCTCCACAGGCACCATCACCCACACTTTCTGTCCAGGTTGAAACTCGACCAGAGTGGCATTCTGGTCGTACCATCATTTCATCTCTTCCTGGCTGTCTTCCAGATTCGCCTGAGCGAGTTGTCTGAAATGCCTAGTTTGGTTCCTGAAGGCCAGCTTGTAGCTATATATATCCTGGGGGGGGGGGGGGGGTTACTAGGAGAATTCTCCCAGCCCTTCTTCACCAAACTCAAGGGTCCTCTCACAGGGTGCCCATACAGGAGCTCAAAGGGGCTGAACCCTAAGGACTTCTTTGGTACCTCTCTGTAAGCAAACAGTAGGCATGGTAAGAGGACATCCCACTTACGCCTAATGAGTTCCTCAAGACCCATAATCATGCCCTTCAGGGTCTGGTTAAATCTCTCAACCAGACCATTACCCTGGGGGTGGTAAGGTGTGGTGAACTTGTAGGTTACTCCGCACTCCTTCTACAGAGATTCCATATACCTAGATATGAAATTAGTACCCCTGTCGGACACCACCTCTCTGGGGAACCCCACGTGGGAGAAGATCCCCATCAGTGCACGGCCCACCACGGGGGCTGTCACCATCCGGAGAGGAATGGCTTCCGGGTGGCATGATCCACCAAGACCAGGATGAACTTGTTGCCCATGGCCTTCTTTGGATCCAGGGGCCCCACAATGTCAATGCCCAGCCTTTCAAAGGGGGTGCTGACCCCTGGGAAAGGTTGGAGGGGAGCCTTGCGCTTCCTCCCACTCTTCCAACTTGCCTGGCAAGTCTGACAGGTCCTGCAATGAGTATCAGAACTCTTGCGCATTTGAGGCTAATAAAAGTGTATGACAAGCCTCTCAAAGGCCTTGTCCTGCCCCAAATATCCTGTCAATGGCACATCATGAGCCAACCCCAGTAGAAAAGCTCTGAAGCGCTGGGGTACCACCAGCGTACGGTCTGAGATGGGCTCGGCAACCCTAGACTCGCTGTACAGGAGATCGTTTTCCCAGTAAATTAGGTGTGACTCAGACTGATCACCTGCTGCCTGGTTTGCTGCCTGTTGCCCCAAACCCACAAGAGAAGGGCTTTTCTTCTGCTCCTCACAGAATTCCTCCCTGGAGGGCCCGCCTTCCTGCTGGCATTCAGACAGCTCAGGTAGGGCCCCCAGTTCAGCCACTTGTTCCCCCATTGGTTCCAGGCCATCCCCCTCAAATGGTGCCTCCTCCTGGACCGTGGGACCTGCGGGGGTGATTTCCCACACCCCCTGCCTCTTCTCTTCATGGCATGCACCTGGGCCACGGTTTCAGGCTGCAGATTCTCTTGAACACCTTTACTGGCTGCCATAGACCGAGTGGTTACACAAGCCCACTCAGGCAGGCCCAACATCTCCAGATGTGCCTGGCACTCCGCCTCCTTCCAGGGGAACTCTCCAGGTCATTCCCTAGCAGACAGTCTACAGGCATGGACGGACTTACAACCAATCAATCATTTGTAAAGCGCACTACAAACCCGCGAGGGTCTCAAGGCGCTGGGGGGGAGCCGCTACTGATTGAACAGCCAGGTCTTGAGTATCCTCCTGAAGGTCAGCAGGTCTTGGGTCTGTCATAGGCTCAGTGGGAGGGTGTTCCATGTCTTGGCGGCGAGGTGGGAGAAGGATCTCCCGCCGGTGGTTGTTCTTTGGATGCACAGGACGGTGGCGAGTGAGAGGTCGGCAGAGCGTAGCTGGCGGTTGGGGATGTAGAAGGAGAGCCGTCTGTTGAGGTAGGCTGGGCCGGTGTTGTGGAGTGCTTTGTGTGCGTGGATGAGGAGCTTGAAGGATATCCTTTTGTTGACGGGGAGCCAGTGCAGGTTTCTCAAGTGGGGGGTGATGTGGCCGTGTCGTGGTACGTCGAGGATCAGTCGTGCCGAGGCGTTTTGGATGCATTGTAGTTGTTTGATGAGCTTGGTCGGGGCTCCCGTGTAGAGGGCGTTTCTGTAGTCGAGTTTGCTTCTGACGAGGGCCTGGGTGACTGTCTTTCTTGTATTTGGCGGGATCCATCTGTAGATCTTGCGGAGCATGAGGAGGGTGTTGAAGTAGGAGGAGGAGACGGCATTGACTTGCTTGGTCATTGAGAGCATTGAATCGAGGATGATTCCCAGGTTGCGTGCATGGTCGGTGGGTGTCGGGGCTGCCCCCAGTGCTGTTGGCCACCAAGAGTCGTCCCAGGCTGAGGGGTTGGAGCCGAGGATGAGGACCTCCGTCTTGTCCGAGTTCAGCTTCAGGCGGCTGATCTTCATCCATTCGGCGATGGCCTTCATTCCTTCGTGGAGGTTGGCTTTGGTGGTGATAGGGTCCTTGGTGAGGGAGAGAATCAGTTGAGTGTTGTCTGCGTAGGAGATTATGTTGAGGTCGTGCTGTCGGGCGACGTGTGCGAGCGGGGCCATGTAAATGTTGAACAGTGTCTGGCTGAGGGAGGATTCCTGGGGTACGCCGCAGATGATCTCGGAGGCTTTGGAACGGAATGGGGGGAGGCGAACGCTCTGGGTTCTGCCGGAGAGAAGGAGGTGGTCCATTCCAGAGCCTTCTCTCAGATCCCTGTGGCGTGGATGCGTGCGCGTAGTGTGCGGTGGCAGACGGTGTCGAAGGCAGTGGAGAGGTCTAGGAGGATGAGTGCTGCGGTCTCACCGTTGTCCAGCAGGGTCCTGATGTCGTCGGTGGCGCCGATGAGGGCAGTCTTGGTGCTGTGGTTGCTGCGGAACCCTGACTGGGAAGGGTCCAGGATTCTGTTTTCTTTGAGGTATCGGGTTAGCTGTCTGTTAACGATTTTCTCGATGACCTTGGCCGGGAAGGGGAGCAGAGAGATGGGCCGGAGGTTCTTGAGGTCTCTTGGGTCTGCCTTAGGTTTTTTGAGTAGGGCGTTTATCTCAGTGTGTTTCCAGCTCTCTGGGAAGGTCGCGGTCTCGAGGGAGAGGTTGATGACATTGCGGAGGTGGGGTGCGATGGAGCTGCTTGCTTTGTTGAAGATGTGGTGCGGGAATGGGTCTGACGGAGAGCCGGAGTGGATTGTGCTCATGGTCTTGATGGTGTCATTGATGCTCACGCTGGCCCAGGCTAGCAGGGGGTCGTGGTCGATGGTGTGCGGAGGGTCTGTTGTGTTTGTGTCTGTTGGGGCTGTCTGGGTGTTGAAGCTGTCGTGGATGTCTGCTATCTTGCGGTGGAAGAAGGTGGCGAGGGAGTCGCACAGGGCTTGCGATGGCGGGATGTCGTTGGTGTTGGAGCTGGGGTTGGAGAGTTCCTTCACGATGTTGAAGAGCTCCTTGCTATTGTGTGCGTTGTTGTCGAGGCGGTCTTTGAAGGAGGTCCTCTTGGCCGCCCTAATGAGGTGGTGGTGGTTGCGGATGGCGTCCTTGTGGGCTGCGTGGCTGTCCGGAGTTTGTTCACTGTGCCATTCCTTCTCTAGTTTCCCGCAGGCTTGCTTGGAGGCAAGGAGTTCTGGGGTGAACCAGCTGGCCCTCTTGCTGGTGTCTCTATGGGGGGTTTCTTCAGCGGGGCGAGGGTGTTGGCGCAGTCCTCGATCCAGCATCTGAGGCTGTGGTCAGCGTCGTCGGAGGGTTTGTGGGTGGGCTGCGTGCGCGTAGTGTGCGGTGGCAGACGGTGTCGAAGGTGGTGGAGAGGTCTAGGAGGATGAGTGCTGCGGTCTCACCGTTGTCCAGCAGGGTCCTGATGTCGTCGGTGGCGCCGATGAGGGCAGTCTTGGTGCTGTGGTTGCTGCGGAACCCTGACTGGGAAGGGTCCAGAATTCTGTTTTCTTTGAGGTATCGGGTTAGCTGTCTGTTAACGATTTTCTCGATGACCTTGGCCGGGAAGGGGAGCAGAGAGATGGGCCGGAGGTTCTTGAGGTCTCTTGGGTCTGCCTTAGGTTTTTTGAGTAGGGCGTTTATCTCGGTGTGTTTCCAGCTCTCTGGGAAGGTCGCGGTCTCGAGGGAGAGGTTGATGACATTGCGGAGGTGGGGTGCGATGGAGCTGCTTGCTTTGTTGAAGATGTGGTGCGGGAATGGGTCTGACGGAGAGCCGGAGTGGATTGTGCTCATGGTCTTGATGGTGTCATTGATGCTCACGCTGGCCCAGGCTAGCAGGGGGTCGTGGTCGATGGTGTGCGGAGGGTCTGTTGTGTTGCTGTCTGTTGGGGCTGTCTGGGTGTTGAAGCTGTCGTGGATGTCTGCTATCTTGCGGTGGAAGAAGGTGGCGAGGGAGTCGCATAGGGCTTGCGATGGCGGGATGTCGTTGGTGTTGGAGCTGGGGTTGGAGAGTTCCTTCACGATGTTGAAGAGCTCCTTGCTATTGTGTGCGTTGTTGTCGAGGCGGTCTTTGAAGGAGGTCCTCTTGGCCGCCCTAATGAGGTGGTGGTGGTTGCGGATGGCGTCCTTGTGGGCTGCGTGGCTGTCCGGAGTTTGTTCACTGTGCCATTCCTTCTCTAGTTTCCCGCAGGCTTGCTTGGAGGCAAGGAGTTCTGGGGTGAACCAGCTGGCCCTCTTGCTGGTGTCTCTATGGGGGTTTCTTCAGCGGGGCGAGGGTGTTGGCGCAGTCCTCGATCCAGCATCTGAGGCTGTGGCCAGCGTCGTCGGAGGGTTCGTGGGTGGGCTGAGAGCGAGGTTTGCATATAGTTGGTCTTCGGTGATTTTGCTCCAGCAGCGGCGGGGGATCTGTTGGGTGCGGTGGTGTGTGGGGGGTTTCTGGAAGGCGAAGTGGATGCAGCTGTGGTCAGTCCAGAGGAGTTCGGTGGTGTGGCTGACGGAGACGTGCGGGCTTGAGGAGAAGACGGGGTCATGCGTGTGGCCAACGGAGTGGGTGGGCGTTGTGACCTTCAAGGAACCTGAGACCCCTCCCCTCTCAAAGGGAACCAGAGCCACCTTGCAGAGGCGCACTGAGTTTTCTGCTGCAACTACAGGGTGAAGCACATCGGAAATTACCTGCTCTTCAGACACCCACTGACACCTGACAGATGTCAAACTAGCTCCGGTGTCCCTTAGAGCCTCCACCCTCCATCCATTGATGGTCACCCACTGCCTGTATTTCTTAGTGTTCTCAGGCAGAGAGATCTCCTGGAACTTCTCTCGGTCTCCCAATGAGACCAGGGTCATAACTGCTTGCTCCTCCCCCTTCCAAGGACTCAACTCCTCCCCCAATGCTACACTCACTAATCCTGGTGTTGGAGCACCAGTGGGAGCAGATGACTTCTTGGGGCATTTAGGGAAAATATGACCCACTTCCTTACAGAAGTAACAAGTAAGAGGACCTCGGTTGTCCCGCTTGCCCTTATGGAGCCAGGCCCTCCCAGCCTTTGGGGACTGGAACCCTTTCACCGGGGAACTACTTTGGGGCCCTTTAGAGAACCCCTTGTGGTTACCCTTGTCCTCCCCCACCTTCTGCGGGGGACCCTGTACACTTTTGATAGGGGTACCTCCAATCCCCTTGTGGACCCGGGTACTGGTCCAGCGGTCCGCCTCTTCAGCAATCTTACTGGGATCAGTCAGATTACTGTCCAAAAGATGCTGGCACAGCTCTGGAACACACAGACTCCTCAAGTGCTCCCAACTAATTAAACTGCATAAGCTCTTAAAATCAGTTTCCTTGCTGCCCTTCATCCAACCCTCCAGTGCACACTTGCAGGCATTCACACATTCAACCCAAGTACTGGATTCCTGTTTCTTGAAGCTCCTGAATTTCTGCCGGTACTGTTCAGGAGTGAGCCCACACCTGAGGCATAAAGCCTCCTTCATATTGGCGTAGATTAGGGTTCCTGCCCTCTCTAAAGGGGGTAAAACATCCCTCCCACAAGCCTCAAAGTGTTTCCATAGGCCCGCCCCCCAATTCTTCTCAGGCACCTCATTCATCCTCAGTGTGATCTCATATACCATGAACCACGCATATATATCATCACCCCTCTGGTAATCTCGCACTAAGTCCTCGGGAATGTACCCCTTCCCCCACTGGCACAGGTTATATGCTGCCACCATTTGAACTGGACTCTGCCTTTTTAACCTTAATGTCCATTTCCCTCATGCTTAACTCATAAGCTAATAGAATCTTTTTCTCTTCCGGGGCAAGAGCATTCCTGCTCTCCTCTGCTCGCTATTCACTTTCAATGAGCAGCTTCTTTTCCTCTGCCTTAGTTTTAAGTTTCAACACCTCCAACTCATGCTCTCTGACCCTTTGGTTTTCCTCCAACTCCTCTGGTGAAAAACTCCTCCCTGAATGGCTACTACCAGCCCCTAAAGCTGGTCCCTCCACTGGCAAATCCCATGGACCAAATCCATTCACTGGGTCATCCTCATCCACCTCAACATCACCCTCCTCCTGAGTCCCTTTGGCTTCCCACCAGGCCCTCAAGGACACTTGTAGCTCCTCCTTCTTGGCACTACTTTCATGGGACATCCCAAAGCCTTACAGAATTGCCTCAATTGATCAACCTTGTAGGTAAGCAATGCCTCAGTGTTGAACTCTAATTCTGCAGCCTCACCGGCTCCTTGACTCCTCTGAGACATGATGTGTGGCTTAAAGGTTTGCTCAAAAATAAAACCAACAAATCAAAAACACAAAATGTGGTTGCGCAGTGGTCTACTAAATTTGTGATGTACACCAATCACTATGAGTGAACTTGCAAATACACATTCGACTCCTACGCCAAAATGTTAGAATCCCCAGATCCCTGGTTGGCTGAGGTAGGTACTTTAGGCCAAACAAGGACCACGAGCCCCCAGTGTTAGGGAAGACAGGTCGCCTCTAGAGATAGCCTCGCTCCACCCCCTTGTTAGCTTGGCACGAGCAGCCAGGCTTATCTTCAAGGCCAATGTGTAAAGTATTTGCAATTACGCTCACAGCAACCCAATGATGACACCACAAATAGACTCTGCACGAGTTTCATAGAAAAACAAGTATATGTTTATAAAAAGATATACGATGCAACCACACAATACTAAACCAACATATGCGTCGGGGTATTGCTCCCCCTGGTCTATTATTATTGAGCTAAACTAAACAATCCTATGTAATCCTAATGTCGTAATATGCAGTTTGTTATGCAACAATCAGGTACTTCACAACATCAGCATAATGCAGATCGTAATATGGCTATATGGTGATTTGTACTGTTACTGTAATGCAGTGCATAATGAAACAATGTTGTAAACTGTTATGCCCCTGTAATGCAATGCGTACGGTCCCCTTCAGACACTCTGTTAGGAAAAAGTAGTGCAACATGTAATACATTTATCAGGCAGTTCGTTATGCGAAACTAATGCAATACGGAACACATATATCAGGCAGTTCGGTATGCAACACTAATGCAATGTGTAATACGACAATCCGGCAGTTC
Source organism: Triturus cristatus (assembly GCF_964204655.1). NCBI lineage: Eukaryota > Metazoa > Chordata > Amphibia > Caudata > Salamandridae > Triturus > Triturus cristatus. Next base: position 797,616,657 of record NC_140581.1, read on the forward strand.
GTGATGCAGGACTAAGACAAGGTGTAACAGGTCTCCGGCCGTGGAAAGCACACGCACACCATGTCGCAGAGACACACTTTATCTTCTGGCGCCCCCGATCACAGGGCACAACTTGCGGAGGTCTCAGGCTGCAGAAAGCACACACACACAGCATCTCTCGAGACACACTTGATCTTCGGGTGTCCCCGATCACAGGGCACCTCTGGCGAGGGTCTCAGGCTAGACAGAGCACATGCACATGGCGTCTCTGAGACACACTTGACCCTCCTGGTGCACACGATCACAGGCCAATCCATGCAAAAGTCTCAGGCTGCACCAAGCACACGCACTCCGTGTTGCTGAAACTTACTTGGCTTCCTGGTGCACACGTTCACAGGACGATCCTCTCGAAGGACTCAGGCTGCACCAAGCACATGCACACTGCGTCTTCCTCTCTCACTGACTGTACTAATTGCGACCTTGGCGTGTTCTCTATTGTTACGCTTCATACAGTATCTTACCATGGATTCTCCACACTCAAACAACCCCCACAGGACTGTTGGGGCCACTTTTGGAGGTCGTAAAGATTCAGCTGTTAGCACCAGCAAGCGCGCCAAGAAAGATCCATCCTCCCCATCAAAGTCACCTCTTCCTCTGACGTTAGAGGACATCTTGGATGAACTGCGTCCCATTCGACCCTTTATGACGGATACCACTGCTACTCTCCAGAGAATTGAAGATAAATGGTCCGGCCTGGATTCGAGACTTTCAGATGTTGATCAAAAAATAAGTGATGCACAGGACGTTGTTGCCAGTGTTGACAGCCTCACTAAGGGGCATATTATCAACAAACGGCGTAAAAATTATCGCCGCTTTAGCGGCAGAAAACTGCAGGTAAAGCGGCGATAATGGGCTTGATAATATGCCATGGAGAATTCCCATAGAAGCCCATGTTCTGGTGTCAACATGGGCTCCTATGGGAATTCTCTGTGGCATATTATCAAGCCTATTAGGCTAAAGCGGCGATAATTTTAACGTTGTTTCTTGATAATATGCCCCTAAAGAAGTTACTCAACTTAAAAAGACTACAGATGACTTAGAAAATCGCAGTAGGCGCAACAACCTCCGCATTTATGGAACTCCAGAAGGTTCTGAAGGTTCGGACATGATTTCTTTCTTGAAAACTCAAGTCCTGCAGATTGTTGGTCTCCCGAAGTCTATGGATTTCAACATTCAAAGATTAGGACTTCAGAATGCATCTTCTTCAATTAAACCAAGAGGCATTATTGCCTACTTTCTACTGTACTCTGACCTCATGGCAATCCTCAACGCTGCCAAGCAACACAAGCAGATTCTTTAGTCTGGACACAAAGTTTTCTTCAGTCAGGATGTCTCCAAGCCAACCGCCAACCGGCGAAAGGAATTTCTCGATCTCAGACCAGCATTGAGATCCATGAATGCCCATTATGGTCTTATCTATCCTTGCTTTTTCAAAGTGACTTACAAGGACAGAACTTTTACTTTTGATGATCCAGCTGACCTTTGGCAATTCATTCATGTTCATAAAGGAGAACTTATGAAACTGAGCAAACCTTAATTGTTGTTTTGTTTGTTCTCTTCCCTGTTTCTTAGGTTTTAACTATGCAGTGTGCAAGCCTTAACTAATTTCTTGTTTGTTCTCTCCCATGTCTCTTAGGTCTCCCTTGTGCAGTTTTGCCACTGACGCTCATACCCATGTTCTCCTTATGTCTGTAATGTATGACTCACTACGCTGCATTGTTTACCTAATGTTTGGTAAGTTCCCTTCCTTTTTGTTTTATTTGTTTACTATTTTGTCTTTGGACTTTTTCCCTCATCTCTACCTTATCATAGTATGGTAAACCTGTTTCCCCTCGGTGTCCCCCTTCTGAAGTGGCTGTCTTGTTTTTCACCCCCCTCATTAATGTTCTTCTTGTTGTTGAGCATTATGACTAAAGCCATCAGGCTTTCTGTCATCTTTTCTTTGATAATTCTTATTGGGCGACTATGCTCCCCTTTTCTTTTCTTCTTCCTTCCTTCCTTTTTTCCTCTTTTCTCTCTCCTTCTCTTTCCCTTGTGAACCTGCCTTTGTTTTCATTGCACCTACATTTTTCCACTTTCCCTTTACGGCACTTTATTGTTCTCTCCTTCGCTCATCTCTATGGTTACATCAAGCTAGCTTCTCTATTTTCCTTTCTTTTGGTTACTTCCTTTTATTTGTTCTCTACTGATATCTAATGGTTTTTCCTTATCTATATCTGTTTCTCCTTCTCACTGGTTTATCTTCCTTTCTGGTGGTCCGTCACATCTCTTTTACTATTCTTATATTTTCTTCCTGTTTTATTTTGCATAAGTTTTATTGATGAAAGTACTCTGCATCATTTCATGGAATGTTAAAGGTATTCGTAATCCTGTCAAGAAACAACATGTTTTGTCTCACCTTGCTAAATTAAAATGTCATGTAGCGTTGTTACAAGAATCGCATCTTAAGTTACAAGATTTGCCTTCATTACATAAACAATGGGTAGGAGATATTTTCTGCTCTCCAACTGTGAATAATAAGAATGGTGTTGTTATTTTATTTCATAAATCATTGAATGTTCTCCTACAAAATGAATTTAAAGATACCAATGGTAGATGGCTTTTTTTAAACACTAAAGTTAATAACACCCAATTCTCTTTTTGCAATGTTTATGGCCCTAATGGTATTGATTTATCTTTTCTGAATGATTTCTCTACTCTTCTCTCCTCACATGCTGCTGAAAATGTGATTGTGGGTGGTGATTGTAACCAACTTATGGATCCCTTCCTTGACCAGAAATCTCAAACGAAATATATCCCCAACAAGATGCAAAAGATTTTCATAAGGTTATCACTTCTAGAGGAATGGTAGATACATGGAGAACCTCTCACCCTGATGTTTTAAAATTTTCCCTTTTCTCCCCTGTTCATAGATCTCACTCTCGTATAGACTACATTTTTCTCATACAACCAGCCTTGCAGTTCATGACTAATGCAGAGTTTGGCTCCATTCTTATCTCGGATCATGCCCACGTCATTTTTGATATGGACTATCCTTCATCTGCCCCTACATCCCGGCGTTGGCATTTCAACAATTCCATTCTTTTGGATTCTCAATTTGTCAAACAAATCACGCTTTTTGTTCAGGAATTTTTCAAATAATAATCTCTCCTCTGTCTCTCAATATCATTTTATCTGGGATGCCTTTAAAGTTACTGCCAGGGGTTTCATAATCGACTTTGTGTCCCGGAAAAAAAAAAGCCTTTTTTGGACTCAACATGTCTCCTGAAGCAAATTAAAACTTTAGAGCATAAATATTTCACTACCAACTGCCCTGATACATTGTCAAATCTTATCAAAGCAAAAATTCAATACAATAAACAGTCTTGGGATTCTGCTTGTAATAATCTCCTCAAATTCAATGCAAAGATGTACGGTGGGCGGAACAAGGCAGGCAGATCTTTAGTCAACTATCTCAAAATCAAAAAAAAAAATCCAAAATTGTAGCTATTACAGATCATTTTGGAGTTCGGCATATTTCAGATGCTAAGATCCTCGATTGTTTCACTGACTATTATACTTTCGTTTACACCCCAGAGTCCTCCCCTTCTCCCGATCAAATTGATTCCTTTTTACAAAATATTCCCAAATCCCCTGAGAGTCACACTGATCTCACATCTTTGAATGTTCCCCTTTTTTAACAGGAGATCATTGATGTTATCACCCTTTTGCCCAAAGACAAAACACCGGGCCCTGATGGTTTTACTGTTTGATTTTTTCTTCATTTTAAACTACTTCTGGTCCTTCAGTTACTCTCATTGATCAATCATTTTCTCACCATCGGCAAATCGCAAGGTTCTTTCACCCAGACAATGCTTTGTCCAATACCTAAAAAAGATAAGGACCCCTCTCTTTGTAAAAATTACAGGCCCATTTCCTTGATTAACACTGATGGTAAAATCTTCGCTAAACTACTCGCCCTCCGTATCAATAAAGTAATCCCTGATCTTGTCAATATATAGCAATCAGGCTTCGTCAAGGGACATTCTATCACAGACAATTCGAGAACTTTTCTTATTATCATCCATCTGGCCTCTAAAATTGACTCACCTATCGCCACTTTCACATTAGATGCTGAAAAAGCATGTGATAGGGTAAATTGGGAATTTATTTTTGGTGCATTAAGGTGGCATGGTTTTAGCCCTCCTATTATTAAATATATCCAGCTTCATGACTTGACTTTAAATATATCCAGCTGTTATACTCTGCCCCCACTACTTCCATTTGTGTGAATGGTTGTCAATCTAGATATTTCCCTCTCCTTAGGGGAACTAGGCAGTGTTGTCCCCGTCCCCCTCTCCTACTTATTCTCCCTTTTCTCTTCACCTATTATTGTTCATTCCAAAGCACTCGCAATTTCTCTGCTTAATACCCATCTCTCTTCTGCAGATCAAACCTCACACACTTTAGTCTGGTAAAATAAGCATTTAAAGATTAACAATAGAGCTCTATTTTGGAAGGAATGGGTTGACAAAGGCATTATCACAATTGATCACCTGATGAAGGATGGGTCCTTTATGGAATTCTCGGAGATTCAAAACTCCTATGGTATTTCCTCCACACACGCCTTTCATTACTCTTTGCTTAAGGATTCTCTTAATAGTCTCTTTTCCCTGTGTAGCTCTATTGATACACCCTCTCCTTCTTTTGATTTTTCCACTCAATTTAAAGCTGCTGCTATTTACAAGATATTATCCTGTCCTGTTAAGGCTAGAATCAAATCCGATCTGGAGCTTCTATGGCAAAAGGACTTGGCCCTAGATCTCTCCTTTCAAACATGGGACTCCATCTGGTCAAAAATTCACACTTCCTCACGCTCCGCTAGTACAACGCAGACTTTATATTACTTTTATAAGAGACTTTTTTTTTACCCATACAGCCCTATATAGATTAAAACTTAGATTCCCAAAAGTGTTGGTCTTGTTCCCACGAAAATAGTGACTTTTTTCATATGTTTTTCTACTGCCCTTTGGTTAAATCATTTTGGTCTCGTATATGGTTGAAATTCAATGAAATTTTATCGATTAATGTTCCTTTTGATATCATACATGTTTTTGGGTAGCTCTTCACCTGTTTGGGTCGCTCATAGTAACGCGGGTAAATTTATTGATTTGTTTTCAGCCATTTCCTTTCAGTTTATCACCACTAATTGGAAGGACACTTCAAAAATTTAGTTTCAAGCTTGGTGGAACTTTGTCACCTTCACAGACTAGATCGTGCTTATGCCACTTCTACATCTCTGTTGATCAAAAAAGACTTGTTGTGGTTACCACTAACATCCTTTCTTTCCAGGTTGAATAATTGATTTTGCTTGTTTACAAGATACTAATTTTTATCTCTATATAATTCATATTGCTAATCATTTTAGTTTTTTCCTCTTATTGGATTTAACCTTTGCTATATTCCCTTTCCCCCCTCTTTCTATTCCCCCTCTTTCTTCTCTTTTTTCTTTCTCTTATCCCTTATACTTAAAAATGTTAAAATGCATTTACTCTTTGTACAGGTTTTACCTTTCGAGGATGTTTTTTGTTGTTATATAGTCACATATACATTGTATGTTTATCCTCTTGCTACATGACTGTGTACTGATGTTTTACTTTGTTTATTATCTCAATAAAGCATTCTAAACTTTAAAAAACAAAAATTGGGCTAGGTTCACCTGCTCGAAGTCATTGATCCTACAACCACTCTACCATCATTTGATACTGTTTGTCTTTCTATTTCAAATTATCTTTATTAATTTTCTGTAGAATCATAACAAGAGCTGGTAACAAGGTCGAGTACAACAGTATACTTGATATGGTAATTCAGCTGGTCATAAAGCATTTACTGGCAATAGATGTTCATCTTGACAATGAAATGACCTCTTAGTCACCAGCTCAAGAAAGGATGGAAAGATAGAATGAGTAAAGGAAAGAGGAAAGGAAAACCAGAAAGGGAAGAGAAAAGAGAGAAGAGACTGTCCAGTGCCCCAAGCCCCATACTTAGCATAGCATAATACAGTAAATATCCAGCAAGCACAATTTCCATAAATGTAAAGCCCACAGATACTGTTTGTCTTTAAAGCTTAGTGTGCAGCCCTTCGCAGCCCGCTATATACATGTTTATTGTATTTCTCTCCTTGACTCAATTGTCCTGTAATTATGCGATCATTCTCGTTTCTTATTCTTACTTATTATCGATATTGCATTTATGTCCTTCCTTCCACCCTATTGTAAAACGCTCTGATATCCTTCGGGATCTTGCTTGCGCTATATAAAACTTTATAAATAAATAAATAAAACCCATTATATGGTGGGTGGGGTCCAAAGCTGTAAAGTCAGGCTACTTTCCATTAAGGACCTTAGATTCTCTCAATATTTTTCTGTCTTGTCTCTCCAATCTGTGCTTCTGCCTCAAACACGCCCTCGAGCCTTGTATGATGTGTGCTTAGAAGTCAGTAGTAAACCAGTATTGCCCTTGCTCGAAACTCAAAAGATTAAATGTATACCTGTGCTGGCTTATGAAGCAGAAATATGGAGCTACAGTTAAAAGAGAACCTTTTTGGCAACCGCTTGCTGGGACTAGTTTGTCCCCATTATTTGCTGCATGAGGAGCTGGGCTTGGCGTACGTGGTTGACCACATGAGGCTGGCCATCCTCCTCCTCTGGATTTCATTGTGGAATCACTAAAAAAGTGGAATTTAACCACAAAGTCATAGCCGATTGCCTTGCATGCGATTTTGGGCCTAGGATCCGGTTGTTGAACCATGTACAGAAAACTGCTGAAGTGCTGGGCAGACATCACTTAGTCACATCACGCGGGTCTGTTAAGAGAGTTGACGGTTTTAAGGTGAAGGAGCTCTTCATGAGGCTGTCTGCTGCCAACAGAGAGCACAAGAAAATGATTAAACAAGACATGAGGGATTGAGTTGTTATTCAAACTGACTTGAGATCCGAACCATTCCTTCTCTAGTTAATAATGTCTGGAAAAGGGCACTTTGATCAAATTTCTCTTGGGCATTATACGAAGCTATCTTTCTTCCCCCCTTGGTCAATTTGATTCAAGGTCTATTTTGCTTTGCCCATGTGGCAAATCTTATTTTCAGTCTTTAGTACATTTCTTTTTTTTCAGTAATTTGTTATGAGCCCTGCAGACATAAAAATGTGGTACTGTTCTTTAAATTTGCGGTATTTAATAATGTAAACTTGCCTTTTGTTTTCTCCGTATGTTGTCTGAACCTCCTGTGTGTTAGTTATCCCAAGGGAAGAATTAAAAAAAAATGCTTTATGCTGGTACTGGACTGCTGATTTTTAGCCTTTATGTATGCATCAGCTTATCTTATATCCCACCCAAGGATGTATGTTAATTATTTTTTACTCAAGGTTGTCATGATTACTGCATGAAGGGGATTTTATGTTTTTTGTATTTAAGATAGATGCATATTTGTATTTGATTCATGGTTTTATACAATTGTGTAAGTGTGAGATTTTAGGAATTGTTTTTATAATTATTTTATGCGATCATCGGTTTTTAATGTATTGTATTTTCTCTGCTCCTTTATGATTATATGTGTATAATCAAAAAAAGATATTCAATCAATCATTTGTCAACGTTGGCAATGTGAAATCCCATTTACTGTATTTGTCAGAGGGTTCACATTTTAAATTCCTTGCGTATGGTGTTTGTGAAGCATTTTGTATTGAAAACCTCCTTCCTGTTATATTTGTCAGAGTTTACAATCTAAAACCACTTGGTATATTTTTTGTCAAGCAGTTCAATGTAAAACCCTTTCTTATAATATTTGTCAGAGATTGTTCACAAAGTGAAACTCCTTCCTACTGCGTTGGTCATGGAGTTACACCATGCAAAGCCCCTTTCTGATGGAATTGACATCCTCTTCCTAATGTGTTAACGATGTCACTATTAGCTTTGAGCAATGGAACTACTTCTTGAGTAGACTAAAATAACAATTTTTCAATCGAATATGTGTAGTACTGGTAACTCTAATTCTGTGTCAGGAGCTAAGGTGAGGATTATGCTCATCTTTCTTCAGTTTATGTCATACACCAGCTTTAAAAAACAACTAACTTTCCCAGAAAACCATTGGAGAAGGAGAGAAAACATTATACCCAATCATAATTCAGTTTTATGTAATATAGGGGCATATTCACATGGACTTATCTCCGATTTATCTCCACCTTAACGCATCAAAAGTGTAGATAGACCTAACACCCCATTCACAAGCTGGTGCAAACTGCAGACATCGCCAGTAATCCCGCGATAACTTCCCCAAAATGTATCTCCACGGTGGACACCACCAATTAACCCTAATGAGATGCAGAGTAGGCCTACCCGTGCAAAAACACACGAATAAATCACAACACCACTGTCACAACGAACTGCCAGATCTGCGAAGCGAAACAAAAACAGGCGATGAACCGCAGGTATTTAACACTGCCTCAAGCTGGTGTAAAGACGGACGGAGACCCCGCACACAGCCACACCCGAAGAACACACGATACCATGGAGCTACGCATCATACAGCTCAGAGCCCCAACAGGGCCACAACACCCACCGCCACCACCCCCAGGACCACCACCAGGAAATGGAACCGCCCACCCCCCACGGACCACCACAGAGGCAGCGCAGAGTAAGACAGCGGACCTACTGAAAACGCACCACTCTCACAGACCTAACGCCCGAGGAAGTCATTGCCCACTACAGGCTCAAAAGGACAACCATCCTCCGCATCATGACCCACATCGCCCACAGGCTGACGGTCCCAACACAGCAGAGAACAAATATCCCTCCGCAGACAAAGCTGCTGGCTGTGATGCACCTGTTGGCCTCTGGAACCTTCCAACCAACAACTGCCAGAGTCAGAGGGGTCTCACAGCCAGCCCTATCAACGTTCATCACACCTGTCCTGCCATCCTCAGCTTCATACACCAGTGCCTTCACTTCCCCAACACTGCACAGGAACAGCTGGAGACAAAGCAAGGCTTCTATGCCATATCCGGATTCCCGGCCGTGATGGGGGCAATCGACTGCACACATGTCCCACTTGTGCCCCCTGCGGATACTGCACACCACTACCGCAACAGAAAGCACACGCATTCCATCAATGTGCAGGCAATAGTGGACCACCGGGGACCCTTCACCAATTTTGTCGCCAACTACCCAGGCAGTGTGCATGATTGCTTCATCTTCTGACAGTCCATCATCAACCAGTGCTTCCTGGATGGAACTGGACTGCTCGTTGGTAAGTGCCACATCAACACATCACACACCCCAAAGCCACCAACGCACAACTGTGGGAATGCACACGTGACCAAACCACATACAACAAGTCAAACTACACGACCACCTACCAGACACGACAACACCACTCCATGGTCATCCTGGGCTACCCCTGCACCCAATACAGACATATTTTGATTTGATTTGATTTGATTTACAGACTTATAGAGCGCACGTATGCCCGAGGGCGTCTTGGCGCTATAAATGACGAGTATGCTCACTTTTGCAGATTAATTATACTTCTGACATTTCAGTTCTTAAATAACCATGTTTTCAGCAGCCCTCTAAATGACGTTTTTTATCGACATAAGTAAGGAATTCCAGGTTTTTGCTGTACCCAACAGGAAACTCCTGCCCCACCCAGCGAGCTTGCTTGTACCTGGGGATTGACAGTAGTTTTGCCTGAGCTGACCTTAAATTTATAACTGGCATGTATTTCTTAAGATGTATTCTCAGATACAGTGGCCCTTTTCCCTTTAATGCCTTATATGCCAGGCATTGTGACTTAAATATAATTCTTTTACCCACCGGAAACCAGTGGAGGTCTTTCAGTCGATGGGAGACTGATTTATATTTGGGAATATCCAGAATCATTCTTGCCGCTGCATTCTGCATTCGTTGAAGTCTAAGTAGGAGCTGTGTTTGAAGTCCAACATATAATGCATTGTCCAGTCATGATAAAGCTAGGGCTGTGACCACTGTTTTTAGTGCATCCAAGGGAATGAAAGGACGGATCTTCCTAATCATTTTTAGAATGCCCCAAAAAGTGGAGGCAAGCTTATTAATTTGACATTCAAATGTCAGTCTTTCATCAAATATTACACCTAGGTTCCTGACCTTTGTGACAGGAATTGGGCAGTTGCCCAGATCAGCCGGCCACCATCTTGGGGACCAAAAGGAGGTCTTTGACCCTAGTATCTACACCTCTGTTTTTTCGCCATTTAATTTGAGGCAGTTTTTCTGCATCCAAATATTAATCTGTGACATGCAGGTGTTAAAACAGTCTGCTGTCTCCTCAATATTATTTGACACTGATACCACCACCTGCGTGTCATCGGCGTAGGAAACAACCGAGAAGCCACATTGCCTGATAATTGCTGCGAGAGGGGCCACATAAATATTAAAAAGGGTGGGGCTCAGGGATGAACCCTGAGGCACCCCACATGGCAGTTTGAAGGATTTGGAAGCTAGTCCATCCATTTCTTCAACAAACGTTCTGTTGGTTAGATATGATCACCAGAGCTACACAACAGCTGAACGTGCGGAGATGCGGAATGCAGCCATGTGCGAAGGATGCAAGTGACCCGTGAATGGGAATGTACACAACGAGATGCGAGGTGTGGATGTGCAGGACAGACATGGGTATGCAAACCACAGACATGTCCATGCAGACCACAACTGCTGGTGACTGGAGAGTAGTGAGCAGTGGATGCAACCATGTCACCCCAGGCTGTGGGTTAGATAGCGGAAGTGTCCCACGCTGCGTCCCCCCAGTGTGCAAGAGCGTAGTGGGTTGGCCCTGAGTACGCCAGGGCTGCACAGGGGTGTGGTCAAAAACCCCGTTGCGCAGAGCGTGGTTTACTCTCGGGAAGGCCAACATCACCGACAGTGCGGCACCGCACGGTCTGCCACCAGGCCGACGCCATGAGCAGCGGGGCCTGCGACCCTGTGTGCCTGCAGCACCCCAGGACGCTTATGCACAGACCAGGCCTGCCCGGCTCAGCACACCAGGGCCACACTGCTCACCTGCCAACACCGTCATGTGTCAAAGGGGGCCCACCACCTGCCGGTGCAAGCTCCAAGCCCCAGTCCCGCGACCTCTGCAGCCTCCGCAAACCATCCCTGGCCCCCCCAATGTTGGCCCACATCACTCCTTTCTTATTAACATACTCCACCGGCATCCTCTCCGGCCCAGTAGGTCCCATATGTGGGACTGTGTCATGAGTCCTAAATGGCAGTGACCCCAAGTTTGTGGCAACGGCCACAGCACCAGACTCCCTTCGATCAGTGAGGCATAATTCCATATCGCAGGCCTGCAACACGTGGTGCCCCTAACCCTGTTCAATGCAAGCCGGCGACACTTGGTGCCACTAATTCTGTGCGCCATGAGTGACCGTCATCCTCCTGCGGAACATTGTTGGTGTCTGAGCCTGTGGCCAGGGGGTTGTCATCAGCAATGGGCAGGTACGGACTCGGTGTCTGGCATGGGTCTGTGGTATTCAAATCCGCCATGTTGCCGGACACAGCTGGCATGTGCCCTCTGCATCATGCCCCGGGGTAGACCTCCCATTCTCCCCATGGTACTCCGTGGAAGGCACCTATGACACATGCGAGGTGGTTGTATCGCGGAAATTGTCCACGGTTTCGGCAGACGATCGCATTGTACCACCTTGTTGTGAATTCCACGTTGACACAGGGTTATTTTCCCGCGATAGGCTGCGATGTGTAAAGTTGCATTAACATTTTTTTGGTGATGTTTAGCACACGTTCTTGTGAGAATACCCCATAGTTCATTATCACTTTCTTCGCTGCTCAGCAGCCATGAGTTAAGTGCCCTTGATTGTTGTGTTATCTCAGTGTATTTTACTGCCTTAACCCCTTCGATGCGGCGCCGATTCCCGCTGAGCGCTGACCGTTTCTTGCGCGGGCGTGGTCATGACGGAACGGTTCCGTCATGAGCACAGCTCAACCGACGCTCATGACGGAACCGTTCCGTCATGAGCACCGAAGGGGTTAATTGTGCTAGTTGGTGATTTACATTGATTCATGTATTGTTTTTATGGTTGTGTGCGTTGTAACATTGCCTTTTTTATGTTAGCCAGCCGAGGGTGTGTGTCTCAGCACTCCTCTCATGGTTTAGATACTCTGACGGGTGCTGCATGCTCACGGTTCCATCCACCAGCTACTAGAGGGTGCTCAAAGTCGAACGAGATGCTCCTTTGGGTCTGTGAGTGTTGCGCCCCATTTCTGCAGTCGCCGAGGTACTGCCTCACATCCCAGAGCCTTGGCCATTCGCGGGTGCCCTGTTTCAGGCTGGAAGCATCTTCACCCTGTCTGGGGTCTGTAACAATAGAGCAAAACGCTCAGTGATCAGTGCAGTGACAGCCATGCCCGCAGGGTCGGGTATGTAAAATTTAACTTCATACGCACCAGAATTAGTGTGCAGGTTCTCCCTGCGGCATTTTGACAGTCTCTTAGTATCTTAGGGCTTGTTTTTTTTGTGGCGTATACCTTCAATATATATTGTAGGTTGTGGTCCCATTGTTTTGAGTCCTTGACTCATTTTGCCAACTAGGTTGCCTAGCGATACAGGGATTCCTAACATGCAGGAATCAGAAGCTGAATATCATGAGGAGGAATCTGCCTCTTTCCTGCCTTTGGACAATGAGTTTTGCGAGGCAGTGCATGCCTCGATACAACACACTGTGTCCCCGGCCTTGGCACCCCTAGAAGAGAAAATTGAGAAGCTGGCACAGGCGCATCAAAACCCGAAACCACACCATGTGCCCAAGCGCCTTGTAGACCAGGACATCATTAAAGACATTTTCGAACACCCCATGAAAGCCTGTCTGCAAGTTCAGCCACAGACTCATCCGGTCGAATCTGAAGACAACAAAATCGGCTGAAGAGCCAGCTGCGGCGGCAGCCACAGCCCGTGCAAGTAAGAGCAGTGGGGCCGGGTGGGGGAGGGGGGGGGGCGGTTGAAGGGATTTCGACAGACGACGAGGGAAAATTCATTATTTATTTAATTACCCCTCTTGGTCGGCTATGCTATTAGATTTTGGTATACTCAAAATGTGAACCTATTCATAGCTGCTGAAGGAACTCCCTTCCAACCAGGCTACTGGGATACTAAGAGTTGGTTGAAGAGATTTATACCCTATGGTCATCCTTTTTACATGCATCCCTGTGACAGAAGCCTACTAGCACTCTTTGAGGAAATCTGTCTATTCCCTTAAATGGGATGTCCTACTCTAGGTTACACAAGTTATATGTGTGTACTGCATGAATGGTGTTCTATGTGAGGGCCTGATGTCTGTGACTAAAGATGGTGGTTAGGTGCTGTCTCTATCATCTACCTGTCCTTTACAATGAAAAACCAATGATGTTTTTTCACCTGTCTCTAAGTGCCCTGTATTATACATCTAGCATAGTAAATGTGGAGCAAGAGCCCATGAAAGCCCATGAGAGCTTCACAAGAAATGATCATATCTGTTTTAGGATGCCGCATTCACATCCAACCAAATATCTTGTCTTTCCATGCTCCTCAGTTACACCTGGTGGAGAACACTCAGGGACAACACATTGAAAAGACTGTCTGTTCTGGTTGGCTTGCCACCAGGAATTCAATTTTTGCCACAAAGACGGAGTGGAGAAGACTTTACTGTCCAGCCAGGAGGTTAGGAGTAAGCCAAAAGGACCTGAGGGAATGACTAATGCTGCTGAAGCATGCAGAAGAAGAGTAATTTGTGACCTGCTACTGGAGCTGCCAATGACCCAAGGATTAGAGCCCAGAATACAACTCACATTCATCCTGTATGGAGGACTGTGGCGTGGCAGTGCAAGCTGAAGATCAATGAGGACCTGCATCCAGACTGAAAAAAGTCAAAATAAGGATTGCCTTCCTGCAGCAAAGAGATTAAGCTGTGATGCTTTGCAACCTCGCTCCCCTATGTAAGCTTCTGAAATCTCTAGTACTAGAAAATGTTTGGGTTTATATAACCACCCACTGATGCTCGCATTTAGAGGCTCATATTTGTCTCTTATAGGACATATATTTCCAGTGTATAAATAAAATCAAAACTATTTTGAAAGAAATGTTAATGACTGGACGTTGATGTGAATTGTTTGTGATACGTGTGTCATAGTGTGTTAGGGCAAAAACCTATTCCACCTTCTGCTCGGCAAGGCTACCATTGGAGCATTGGAGAGTCAAATAGACACACAGAGCATTGGCTAACCATTTGTACATTAACAGTGCACACATCTTTGGGAGCAAGATGCAAATATTAATACTCACAAAGAATATTTCCCAGCAAATACTAACTGTCCCAGGATTTGGAGGAAATTCTTCACACTGTGGCCAAGATTTTCAAAGGCTTTGCATCAGATTTGCGTTACTTTTTTAAGGCAAACCAGATGCAAAAACGTTTTGGGGGTTTACAAACCAACTCAAATTGGTATTTGGTTTGTTTTTTAAGGAAAACTAACTCAAACCAGTGGAAAGCGCTGCTTTGCTTTACTTAGCATCAAGGGGGCATTACATGGGTGGTACATGGGCGTTTCCATGCAACTACCCATGCTTTTTGATGCAAAACCCTATCTATTAACATTAGTCGACATGGTTTGCACCAAAATTAACACTGTTCGAAAGCAGGCGTTAAAAGGAGAAATATTTTCATTTCTCCTTTCTTTACAGACTTTGCATGCGTGCTGGACTGTACAGCACAAATACAAAGTATAGATCTATGTCCCCCATGAAAGTGCAGGCCGCCTGTACTGTGAAAGGTGGACTAGCTGCTACCTGGTAAGTATGAGTTTTGGGTTGGCTTTGGGACACAGCATTTTCAGTATAAGGTCACATTGTCCTTTTTTGCACAGAGCACACCTAGTTAAAAGTAAGCCACAGCACAAACAGGGACAATCTGCTCTATCTACAATACTGGCCAATCTGGGGTCGTATTAGACATACAGCGTATTTTCCTTCATTGCGCCGGGAGCACCTTTTAAAAGTTGCTCCAGGCGCAATGAAAGAAAATGCTCTGTACTATGATGAATGAGCTGCCCCCAGTGCAGCCGCAAACTTAGCGCATTCATGTGAAAAACAGAACATCTGCTTTGAAGCTGCTCTGTGTTTTCACAATGCAGGCAGGAACGCGCCTGCACTTTGAAGGGGGAATAGAAATCCCCTTGCAAGCAGGTGCAGTGAGTGTCTGCACCCGCCTGCAAGGGGATGTCTGGGGGGACTTTAGCCCCTCCTGAGGGCTGCCATCGGGTGCTTCCTGGGAGCTTCTTTGCCTCTGCGCCTGCGTCTGTAATACGGCGCAGGTGCAGAGGCAAAGGGATTCCCTCCTTTGCATGGTGCACGACCGATGCAAATGAGGGAGCGCCCTCTGAAGATAGCACTGTCGTTTTATGTGCACCAGCGCTATCGGTATTACAGAAGGGGCAGCACAAGCGTCTGCTTCCTCTGTTGTAATACCAAAGTGCCCCGGGGGCGTGCCACATGGGTGCAAACACCCAATGCGCCCCTGGGCACTTGTATAATATGGCCTTAGGTGCACTTAATTTGGGATCTTTGGAGGAAGTCATTCTCTTCCTGTACAATTAACGCAGCCTGCTATCTCATCAGCTAAAAATGCTTTGGTCGCTTGTTAGCAGGACAGTGTTACTGATTCAAGTTTTTTTAAACTTCGATTTTGTTCACTTTAAAAGACAAAACTCCGATATTAAACAGTGGCCGCTGGCGAGGCTCGTGGGAGGGGTGGCGGGCACGGGTGGGAGGGTAGAGCACCCAGATGGGCGCATTGTAGAATATTTTTGGGAAAAATAAACACTTACCTTGCCGCCGGGTCCCGCGTCTCTGCTCCAACTCTTCTCCGTCAGACTCCAGGAACAGGAAGCACAGCTAGGCTCCCCTGACCAATCACAAACAGGGCCGGACAGGGAACCAAAACTGGCCCTGGCAAAGTGCTCGGCCGCACCCCCCCCCCCCCCCCCTGCCACGGAGCTCTTTATCAGGGCCGGATTTCGGCCAATTTTGTTACAGGGCCGATTTTGCAAAATCGGCCCTGTAACAAAAAGGCCCCCCAGGGGCCCAAAACCGGCCCCCACCCGTGCGGCCCACCGGGGGATTGCCCGGTGCCCGCTACGGGCAGTCCGGACCTGATCACAAAGCTGCAATGCAGCATTGTGATTGGTCTGAACATCGTAGTTTGACGTTCAGCCAGGGAATGGGGGCTCATGCATGTTATCCACGCAGGCTGTAATGCAGCCTGCGTGGAGAACAGGGAACGTGCAAATGACTGTTTCACCGGCCGCAGAGGGCCGGACAAACAGTCATGTACACTCAGGAGCGAGCAAACCACTCCTCCCCTGCCCTACTACAAGAGCAGAGTAGCCCCGCCAGCCGGCAAAGCAGCACGGAAACAAAATGATAATAACTCAAAGTTATTATAATGTTATGTTTCCTCTATTTGCACTGCTTAAAAGCAGTGGGGCGACACTCCTCCGCCATAGTGAAGAAGCGGCCGCTGATATTAAATTCATCTTCCTTCTAAGTATAGTGTCAACAAATTTACCTGCCTGATGAGCTAATTTATTTGAACGTCTAAAATACCCATACCGTTTAACAATATCACGATCTATCCTGGACATTATTCTGCCCGACCAAACAGTTGCTGAAAATGGAAGCGCTAACTGTGAAATTTTTCCTGAAATAAAACGTGAAATCAGCAAATATAAAACACATCCCATTCTCCATGACAATGGAAATCAAAGCGACCTGTTTATACCTCTTGATGATAGGACAGGCAGTCAGACACTGTTGTGAAGGTTCTGGCCTGTCAGTCACAGAAAAAGGCAATCAAGGTAGCCTGCTTGTACACACTTGAATCAGACGTCATCCATTGCAACAATGCAGGCAAATAGTTACTATAGAAACATTGTTAACGGCAATTCAACCTCAAGTTGTCAAAATATTTAACATCGATTGTGTTGCAACTCGGCTCACAAAACTAGAAATATTCAATTCAGTTCAATGCAAGCTTTAATCAGAGGCATTATAGCATCCCTAGAAGAATCGTATAATATAATCAATCAAGATGCAATTCATAAAATACAAGAATAAATACAGTAATTAAGATGATAATAAAAACAGCGGAAATAAACAGCACCCATTTTTCAGACAACTTGGACCTGCGAGCTCGAACAGCAGATTTAAAAAAGCCCCAAGAGCTTCATTGTTATGTAATAATAATAAAAATCTAAAAGCATGCTTGCATTGACTAATATTTTGACAATTCTTTTTTTAAAAAGGAATAAAAAAAAGTCTGGTGTATCTAACATAAAATTTACAGAAGAAGGTAAAATGAAACATGGTTGGCCTGATACATTGTCACAGGGGGAAGGCATAACATCTAAGGGGCATATCAGCAACAACCGGCGATATTTATCGCTAAGCGCACTTAGCGCTAGGATAATTATCGCCGGCTAGCGTGTATTTTTATCGCTGAGATAGAGTGCTATTAGCAACGCTTATCTCAAAAGCCTAAAGTGAGATTATGGCTGGAAAACCAGCGATAATCTCACGAAATGTGGCGTTAGCTTGTTGATAGGGCCCCACAAACTTAGCCATGATATCCACCTTCCATAGGATATCATGGCTAAGTCAGTCCTGAAGCTGGGCGTTTAGAATTTGGGCGCTAATGCAAGGTTTCACGCGTTAGCGTGACCTTGATAATTAGGCGATAAAATTATCGCCGCTTTTTGGCCGAAAACGGCCACAAAAGCGGTGATAATTTTCTATCGCCGCCTTGTAAATATGCCCCTAAATTCTCTGCTAAACCCAGGGGGAAGCAGAGCAAATATTTGATTGTGTCTGATCTAAAACTTAATAACAGAGAACGTTCTGACTGTGCCCGCACCAAGGGGCATATCAGCAACACCCGGCGATAATTATCGCTCAGCGCTCTAGCGTGAGGATAATTATCGCCGGGTAACGTGGATTTTTATCGCTGAGATAGCGTGCTATTAGCAACGCTTATCTCCTCAGCGATAAAAATCCACACGCTAACTGCCTAACGTGAGATTATCGCTGGAAACCCAGCGATAAACTCACGCAATGTGGCGTTAGCTTGATGATAGGGACTCACAAACTTAGCCATGATATCCACCCTCCATAGGATATCATGGCTAAGTCAGTCCTGAAGCAGGCGTAAGGAAAGTAGCGATAACAGGGGTTATCGCTACTTTTCCTGCCGCTATGCTTCATAGCGTGGGGCTTGATGATAGGAGAAATGTCGCTTAGCGACATTTCTCCCGTCATGTTAGGTCAGGAACGCCCACTTTGCATCTCATTAGAGATGCAAAGCTGGGCATTAGGAATCCCCACGCTAAAGCAAGGTTTTACGCGTTAGCGTGGCCTTGCTAATTAGGCGATAAAATTATCGCCGCTTTTCAGCCGAAAACGGCCGCAAAAGCGGCGATAATTTTTTATTGCCAGCTTGTAAATATGCCCCCAAATGAGGTCAGTTGAACAAAAGATTCACTCCGATTTAGGTATTTAGTCACACTGGACTTTCCTTCCCCTAATCCGTCGTGATTCCGCAAGATTATAACGTGCTTGTGCCACAGCCGTAGAACTATTATTTATTATTATTGCTGTTCCAGATAGCAAGGTGGCCGTTTGCTTTTTCAGGTTGCCAAAATTCTGCTCTTGTTGAGGAAATGCGAAGTGGTGAAATGCTCCCTGAAGTCGACATAAAGAGGTCAAGCAATATTACTTGAAACAATCAGTTAGTTAGCCCGGAAATTAAAGAGCAAGAGCTATAAATATTATTTGATTTAGTAAACTGACTTGAAGAGATAAAAATAATCTATATTTTAAAACTATATTTAATGTGGTGCAATATCGAGCAGGCAAATACTTAGGCCTCTTTACTTAGCTATCCACCTGAAATTAAGGTGCTATTGACACCAGAAGATAACCTGCTATGCACCGTGAACGCATTATCGCAGCGATAAACTACAAGCACGCACGTTTGTTGAGTAAACCTGACTTTTTTATGGCACTGAGCGGTGTAATCTAAATTATAATAGCTGAACAAGCATTTCTAAACACACCAGGTTTGATCATATCCGCGAGGATAATTTTTTTCCTTTTCTTTCATTTTGTGTGTGTGCTTAAGCAAAGAATTGCTCCGCCTACAGGTATATACATATATTTTTTATCCTACTTTAAAATTAATGTAAATACAAATAAAAGGTGCATGGGCTCTGGACAACATATACTGTGCAAGGTATGTAACAGTATCAATATAGAAATAAAACCCATAACACAATATCACTAATCTCTAGGGTACAGAGGATGTGAAATGCATGTCCAGCGTGAACTATTGCTGGAACCCCAGGTCATCATGGCATGGTATGTTCCACCGCCACGCATACCCTGTTGCGATGGAGTGAAATCCCTTTCAGTCGAGCGGGCTCATGTAGGAAATCAGCTCTGGAGTTCGTCTACAGCTGTTTGGACCCTGCACAGAGAGGTGCATGCTCATTTGAAACCATTGCTTACCAGCCCAGACTTCTCGCTGCCATTTCATTTGTGCACCTCATAGCAGGATTCCTGACCAAGGGATTCATCATAGTTTTACATCTCCCTTGCGTCACACAAGGCGACATAGTGCAGCACAAAACCTAGAATCAGATTTACTAAGGCTACCCTGAGTGGCCCTGTGTGGCTTGGTAAATCTGGTGTAACCTAAAGCAGCACAAGTCGCTGCCTTGAGTCACACTGCGGGGTGAAAGCATTACATAGGTGGACTGTACACGGGAGGTGGGCAACAGGCTCTTGACTGGGTCTAGAGCGTGGGGCCCCCCTCCATGTCCTTTGCAGGGGGGCCCCCCAAAATTTGTTAAGCCAGTGATACCTGTTGATGCCATTGATGCTGCTGAAGCCAGAAGATGAAACTGTATGTTGCCTATTTCCTCCTAGGTCACAGCACACCAAGTCAAGGATTGCTGCTCTCCATTATACCTTATACTTTCATTTTTAATTTTATCTCTAGC
Organism: Triturus cristatus; assembly: GCF_964204655.1. Taxonomy (NCBI): domain Eukaryota; kingdom Metazoa; phylum Chordata; class Amphibia; order Caudata; family Salamandridae; genus Triturus; species Triturus cristatus. The sequence goes on from NC_140581.1 coordinate 797,636,805, forward strand.
CCCCTGTGGGTTCTTCAGCTTTCCTTTTGGATTGGGTCATGAGCAAGAGAGGGGAAGTTTTAAACCCCTGATTACTGTCAAGACCAGAGTTGAATATGTCCAGAAGGGGGGGTGGGGTGGGGGGTATTAAAGGGTTACAATATTGAATCAGGGACACACCACGATTGACTGTGTGCCAAAAACCAAAACAGTTCCTGTAGCTCTTGAATAAACCTCGTGCTCTCTGGGAGCAGAATCTTGTTCCCCCAGAGACCTCTCTGCACAATTTGATTGAGGAGGATGTGGAAGGGCTGACTTCCATGGTCACCAGTTCCCCTATCTACAACTGCCTTTCTGTAAATACAAAAGCTGCTCTTGGTGGACTGTGGTGTTGTGGTTTACTTGGAAAGAGGTGAAACCACCCAATCCCTCTTTCTCTGGGATCCTGGGCTCTGGGATGGTGGTTTAAGGAATCTGAACTAAGAAATGAACATTGATGCTTGTAAGCAACTGTGCTCTAGTAGGTAGTAGGTTGCATGGGTTAAAATCCTCTGGCCCTGCCCAAAAATAGAGCTGAATATTCCCTGAGCAAGCTTTGTAGGGGGCAGGCACAAAGCCAGATTGGTCTACGAAATTGATTCCTTTTTTGTAGTATCCATGACCAAACATCACAGAGATTACAATACATAAATAACAGCACAGCATGCGGCTTGAACACCCATATGACCTACTTTCTTTTCCCATCATCATACCTTTTCCTTTTCCCTATCCCTCTCCCATCCATTTACTCACCTTATCCCACACAGCTCTTAGCATTTGCTCCTGGTTCGACTGCTCAGCCAATGCTTTTAAAGATTGTTCTCTCTTCATTCTCTCTTATAATTGCTTCCCTCGTTTTTACTATTCCTTCCCCAACCCCTGGCCATTTTCTTAATATAAATATGTTTATTTCTTTTTTATGTACTATTTTCGCAAAAACTATTAACATAAGCCTAGTACTCTCAGTACCGCAGTGCATCATGCAAGGTTTGTGGAAGTATTTATAGTCCTTAACAATTGATCCAAGGGGTGAAAATTGCCCACATATATTTAAACTATAATTTGGTCGAGTGCCAGGGCTTTCTCCTGGTCTTTCTTTATTGGTTGTGTATATCCGCTTCTTCCAGCTCATGATAAGCTCCCCGGTGTCCCGATATTTTCCTGTTCTTTGTGGGCAGCCTATGCTTTCCTAAACCACGTCCTCTGCTTCCATATACATGCTTGTTCTAGATTGCTGAGTATGCTTCATTGGGACTTGTTGGATGCTCCACTCAATAGCAATGTAACTCTTGTCCATTCTTATCTCATTAGCATTAGTGCCTCCACTAAAGACTGCACCACCTCCTTGTCTCCTGCTGCACTGTTAATGCCCACGCTGAGAGCCCTTCATTCGAATGGAGCTGCCTCCTCCACATTTCTTTTAATAAAATTAGTTTTTTATTTACTCCTTCATAAGAGGTCTGCCTGCACCCTCCTGGTAGCATGGGACAAAGTCTCCCTGGAGGGCTGCCTATTACAGGGTGTACCATGGGCTTTCAGCATCCTTTACAGGATTAGATTTGACCCCCCAGAACAGCTGAACGTCATCGGGGTAGGCCAAATAATGATCCTTGGTCTTCTGTGGATTCCCACAAATAAATCCCCACATCAATCTATCACTGCAAGCTAGTTAGGTGGGGATGATAATGAGGGGAGTCAAAGTGCCAATGGTGACACTTCCTGAGTTTCAGTTTTCTCTAAAAAAAACTTTCCTGGGGGTATAGGTTGGGTGACCTGCATTTCACTAAGGACTGCAAAGGGCTATAAGCTGTACCTGGCCACACCCCCACAACAAATATTGTTCCTGGGTTTCTACAGATATTTGTTGGAGGCTGCAGGCCTGGGCTGATATTTATTATTTTTCATACAATGCAACGCAGCAAGACAACTTACTGCACTATGCTAAGTGAAAAGGAGAAGCGGCGAGAGGACCGCGTTATATATCGGCACTGAAAAGGCTTCTAAAGAAATGGCTCGGGTTGCTGAAAGATGCAATATCTGATTATTGGCGGTCACGAGTGCACATGCTTAAAATCAGCGCGGTACTTGTCTTTAGACCATGACAAAATTAGCAAAACATGGTAAGATTGGTCTACACCTGTTTGGCGTGTTTAATTTTCGTATCAGTCCCCAGTAAAGTGCTGTCTCATGTACCCGGTGCCAGTAAATTAAATGCTACTGGTGGGCTTCCAGAGCTGATTGTGCCACTCACCAAAGTAGCCTTTCAAACCTGTGTCAGGCCTCTGCCATTGCAGGGCCTGTGCATGCAGTTTACTGCCGCTGTGACGTGGCACATAAAGTGGGTGCCACGTCTGTGACTCCCCTTTTACTACATATCAGTCACCCCTAAGGTAGGCCCTAGCTAGCCCTATGGGCAGGGTGCAATGTAGGTAAAAGGTAAGACATGTGCCTTAACTGTGTGGCATGTCCTGGCAGTGACAAACAGCCATTTTGGTTTCTCACTACTGTGAGGCTGCCCTCTCCTAGGAATGCATTGGGGATTCCCTGATATGTGTGTCAAGTTTGGTATGTTTGGAATAGTGGTAATAAATGCGGCGTAATGGTGTTTGCAGATTTAGTATCACTATTTTAGAAATATCAATTTTAGAAATGGGCATTTCTGTGTGCTATGTGTCTTTGTGCCTGCCTGATGTGTATTGCATGTCTGGCTCTGGAGTGACAGGGGCTGGGGAGGTGCAGTGGCTCCAGAGGGGCTGAGTGAGTCAGAACTAGGCTGAATAGGAAGTAGGGGGAGGAGTAGTCCCTGTCCCAGAATTGGTCTGTGCGTGCCTTGTACAATGCTGGCTCCGCCCCCTGTAGTGTGTCTGGGGCCAGGACCTACACTGTCAAAAGGGACTGTTGTGCACTATAAACAAACGGTTGATTGCCCCCCAGAACTGGTTTGAACTGGGCCCCTAAGCCCTGTGCCAGGGAAGAACAAAGACATTTGAGGTACAAATATTGAGGCTCTGACCCTATGTTGGTTGTACCTGTTTTGGAGCAGAAGGGCTGCTAGGTGTCAGGAGGGACCGCCGTGGGACCCAGCTGCTGTCTCCTGGGGTTCCTTACATGCAGGCCTGCTTGTGCCCAGCTCTGCCCCAGGGAACTTTAGACTTAGTGCCTCGTGGGCGCTACCTCTTTATCGCCTGATTTGTGAGCCCAAGGAGGGGGCTCCAGCTGCCACAGTGCGGCGGGCGCAGTGGCCCAAATACGGCGACATCGACCGAGACTTTCGCCCCGTGACTTGCGGCATCCCGGAAGCCAGGCAAGATTGTGCCTGGAGGAGGGCGGGGATCCCGTGTGCCGGGGAGAGCCCCGCATGTTGCCAGAGAAGGAGACGAGGTCGACTGAGACTCCGCTCCATGCTGGGACATCATCCGTATTGCCCAAAAAGGCCTACCCTGCATTTTGGTGCCTGGAGAAAGCAGCCACGGTGGGGAAGCCGGAAGTCAGGTAAAGTTCGTGCCTGACTGTGGGCGGGGTGACCGGCAAGAGAGACAGAGCCTTGCAGGCTTTTCCTATCCCACAGAGGGGCATCCGGAGACTCGAGGGCATTTGGTGCCTAAGGAGAAGTCAGCGCGGGGAACTCCCGGAAAGCTCCAGAAGCCAGCCTATTCGGCCCTACAAGGATAAAGAAGCCCCGGTGGGACTTATGAGGCACACTGGTGGAACCTGTGTGTGCACATTCCCCTGCTTAGGTAAACCCAGGTAAGGGGGGCTTACAAGGTACTCTGTTGGTGCCTATCTCCAGTCTACAGCTGCACCACCAGATTGCGGACAGCTCCAACGTGGGGAACAATTTTTTTGTGTCTATGAAGAGACACAGGATAGCTGCACCCTTGCCTCCATTTTTGGTACCGACCTAGGAGGGGCCTGTATCCTGCTACAGTGACAGCCTGGTGGCAGAGGGAAGTCACATACTCCTAGATCCCTGACTTTGTGGACAGAGGGCATTGCGTGGAAGCCCAAAATGGGCCCCAGAGGAAAGCCAGTTGGCCTGGGATCACTCAGTAGTCTGATGGGGCGTAAGGCCCTCAGGTGATGTGTGAACCATACCAGTGTTACTGTGGTGCACTACTGGATTAGAATGTGGTTTGTGCCTAATGTAATTTATGTATACACACAACAGAATAGGGGGTCTAATGGTCGACAGCACAAGAATAAAGAAAGGGAAAAACAGTGTGTGAAGTATCAAACCCATACATAGTCAGAGCAGAGCACGGAAAACCATCAAACCGACTCAACCAAAGAGACCAATATTGAGAGCAAAGTCACCTCTCACGATCAGTTTATATCATATGGTCTCCACCTAAAGCCGAGGTATGCCTCTTGATCATAGAGACTTCCTCGTTAGTGGAAGGCTCTATTGCTCACTTGGGTTGATAAAGAGAAGTCCAGAAGGCACGTGACAGACTGTGACCACCAGACAAAGGAAGTGCAGTGCAAAAGAAAAATGTGAATTTTAAAAGGAGATTGTGTGAAGAGTACGATATAATTCACTCATTCCGCGCATCTCGATTAAAAAGGTGTGTGAACAGAAAAATATACCAAGCAGTGCTAACTAGTCACTGTTGAATGAGGGTCGACATGTTTCAGCCTTCACGGGATTATAGCCCACGGCTTTCTTCAGGACCTATATAAATTAATGCTACAGCATTCAATTGATGGATTTCAAATAGTGCAAATGTAAAAAGTGAAAATTAACATAAGAAGAAGTAATAAATACAACCTCACGTTGTCCTAATCCTCTATATCACAAGGTGCAAGCATCACCTGAGGAGAAAGGACAATTAACACACATAATAAACCAATTCAAACAAACTGTGCCGTCTACAAACAAGCACATTTTCTTAAATATGCCTGGTTAATTGCTGTGAAAGAATCTACGCAATGCTTACCCAGCGTGATCAGGGATTTCACCTCACCTACCCTGGAACCTGGCTCAGGTTAAGGAGGCCCCGCTCTAAATCATGGGTGAAAGAACAAAACATCTTTTTTATATCTTTTTTATATTTTGTTTATTTTCTGGTTATTTTATTTATTTCTAATTTAGAACAACAAAGAGCCAAAATTCCTGCCAATTGCTCTTACGCGTTTTGCTAAACGCAGAAAACTCCTAACACTCTAATAGTATGCTCTCCCCTTCAGTGCAAATAACCCATCTCAGTAAATCAACTCTCAGAAGTAGTATCATTAGAACTACAAAGGTGCATAGTTTTAGCCATTGTGAGTATACCTGACTAGTGAGAGACCGGATCTCTAACTTGTCATAACCTATCTCTCTCAGTTTACAAATGTAGGAAAATGACTGCCAATCTACCTAGTTGTACTAGTCAGGTGTCTCTATTCGAACGAGTGAGGCTCGCTTGTAAGCATGCCTCAGCCAAAATCTGCTAAAGACGAGTAAGAGAAAGCAGAAAAAAACGAGAATTTAGCGCTCGGTTAGCAGCACCTCTCACCTGTCCGTCGTTGCCCCTAGCTTTCCTAAGCAGGGTGGGAGGCAACGTGCAGGAACATAGAGTGTGTTCAAATACTGTCACCACACGCAGCACGCCTCACGCTACGTAACAGGAAACTACGGCGGGCGCCGTGTCCAGTTTAGCAAAACTACAGAAAAGTGGCATGCCTCATGGGAGATGTAGTTAGCCGCTGTCAGTGCGCATCAGGGTTAACTACGCGCAAAGCTGGGAAACAGACAATCCATTACTGGTACGGGGTTGCCGCTTCATTGGTTCCTATAAAAACTTGCCAGACAACAGTATTACTCTGTGTCCAATCCATTATCAAACAAACCCGAGAGTCCCAAATCAATGCCACATATTGTTCGAGTGTCATATATTATTCTGACTGGGCAGAGACAGTTGTATCGTTGCAGTGGGAAGAGGGCTCTTATGTATTATGTGCTTTATGGGTCATGTAGTCAATACCGAAACAGCAGGTTCCTCTCTCGATTTTGAAGTGTTTGTAACTATCGCTCTACCCCATATCCAACCAGAGATTCTGACTGAACAGCTATAGAGAAGGAAAAATCCTGTCAGTGTCAAGTTTCAGCTAGTATCATAAATGTCACGATATCCACGTTCAGTTTAATAATCACTGGAAAGACTTAGTGTATTATGAAATGCTCATTTGCATGCTGGTGTACCGCAAAGATTAGTAATTGGTACGCTCTTCTCTGTTAGTTTCTATTTAGTTCCAGTAGTTCACATCTAGTGTTCGTATTGTACTAAAAGTCAAAACAGTAGTGAAACGAAGGGCCTAGGTTAGTTCATCATCCGTTCTATCAATACACAGCATATGTAATAAACTAAGGCCTGGAGTATCACGATGCCTTATGGTTCTGCCCCGCACAGTTATGAAAAGCCAATACTTAATACTGGATGCTAGTCCAGGGAATATCATCATTTAGTCCCAACGTGTCACAACAGAGCCTGTGGACCCATTTTTGTTCTTTGGTGAACAAATACCTGGAGATATCGCTGATATGTTGTGGAATGATCGGTTTCTCCAGTATTCTCCAATGGAACTCATCTGCAGTGTGATTGGCTTCAGTATAGTGCCTGGTGAGTTTTGTGTTGGATTTGCGGCACCTGAAGGTGCTCTTGTGCTCTGACATGCGGAGCCTCACCTTCCGGGTGGTCATACCCACATACCTCGTCTGGCACGGGCATGTGAGTAGATAGATGACATTACTGCTGTTGCAGTTTGTAAAGTGGGTCTGCATCCAAGGTCTATTGGTCCCAATATCCACTGAAGAGCTGTGGGTGGTTTGTGGACACACCGAACATCCCCCACAGGGGTGGTGTCCTGTCACTGCTGGCAGGTCCCATAAAGTACCTAGAGGTCTACTGGGCCCAGTTGGTGGTCGTGTATGGACCAATCTGTCCTTTATGTTGTCTGATCTTTTAAAAGCAAAGAGTGGCATCGCTATTCTCTCCTGGCAACTGTTTAATATCCGCCAATGTTTTTTGATGCTTTTCTTTATATCATTTGACAGTGTGCAGAAAGTACTGATCATCGTCAGACGTTCCAATGGTGGCTTCGGTACTGGCGGTTCCAACAATGCTTCCCGATTGTTATTTGAGGCCCTTTTGAGAGAGCGTTTGACCAGCTTGCGGGGATAGTGTCTCTCCATAAGTTGCTCTGATAGCAAATTGGCATGTTTGGCAAAGCCATCTGTTGTAGAACAGTTCCTACGCACCCTTAGAAACTGGCCATAGGGTAAATTATCCCTTAGGGCCTTTGGGTGCTGACTGTCATAACGCAAAAGCGAATTGCGTGCCATGGGCTTGCGGTATAGTTCACTTCCCAGGCCCTCAGGAGTTACAAAAATCGATAGGTCCAGAAACGCCAAACGGCTCTTGTTCACTTCAACCGTGAACTTCAGATAGTCATTCCGTGAGTTAAGCCACTGGTGGAAGTGGCCAATGGACTGTTGATCTCCTCTCCACACCACCAGGACATCATCAATATACCGCTTCCATAAGCGGATTGATGAAAAGAAGGGGTTGGTGGGAGCCAAGACGTGTTCCTGCTCGAACGCATGGACATACAGATTCGCTAAGCTGGGCGCGAAAACGCTGCCCATGCTGGTCCCCGACGTTTGCAAATAGATGGTGTTCTCAAATTTAAAAAAGTTCTCTTTCATCGCCATTCTGGCCAAGGTCCTGATGAAGGGTACAGGTGTAATAGACTGTAAATCGGTACCCTCTAGAATGGAGCATATTGTATCCAGTGTCTCATCTTGGGGAATGGATGTATATAGAGATTCGACATCGAAGGAGACTAAAAAGTCTCGCTCCGGGTCGAACTCTACCGTGGGAAGCAAACGCAGGACATCCTTGGTATCCTGCAGATACGTTGGCATCTTCTGAACGATAGGTCTTAGAAAGTGGTCCACAAACATAGACAGTGGTTCCAAAAGGGAACCCTGTCCCGAGATGATTGGTCGCCCAGGTGGAGGTCTCTGGGCCTTGTGTACCTTTGGCAGTACATAGAAGTAGGGGATGACAGGAAACTTGGTCTGTAGGAACTGTGCTTCGTGGTTAGTGATCCAACCTTCGCAGAGAGCTTCTTCGGTGATGTCACCGATAAATCGAAGCAGTCTAGCAGTAGGATCATGACTTAGAATCCTATATGACCGCTCATCGCCCGGTTGGCGGAGGCATTCTGCTCTATAGTCAACAGTATCCAGGATAACGATGGAACCACCCTTATCTGCAGGTTTGATGGTAATTTCTTCTGCTTTAGACAAGGAAGTAAGTGCCTGTCTCTCATCTCGTGGTAAGTTACTAAATCTCTCGTTCCTGGTGTTACACAGGGCACTGATCTCACACGTAACCGCTTTTTCGAAAGTAAGAACCTGTGGAGGAACCAGGTGTGTGGGAGGGTTAAATGTTGACTTAACTCTGAGCCCCGTGTTTTGTTCCTTCTCTTCAGGATCAGCTATTGTTTTGTCCCTGAAAAAATGATGAAGCCTCAGTTTTCTGAAAAACTGTGCCAATTCGCATTGGATCTGAAAAGAGTCCCCTGTGGAGGTGGTAACGAAGCCAAGGCCCCTGTTAAGGACAGACTGCTCGTCTGCTGACAGGATGCGCTTACTCAGATTCACTACGAGGTTTGATTGGCACTGCCTGTGGGTGGAGCCGAGTTCTTCCTCGTATTGCTCCGTGTCCCGGCATGAGGACCTGAGGGTGGGCCTGAGGCTAGATCCCAATGAACTTGGGCTTGTGCGTTTCTTCGCCTGCCTCGCGTTCTTGGGGGGCCATACCCTAAAAAAGACTGGTTGTCAAATTCTGTTTGGTATGCTGTCATAGGTGGTGGAAATGCTTGTGGTGGGAAACCCCAGGGGGTGGGCGGCCACCACTGTTGGAATTGTGGTGTGCCATAACCCCTTTGGTGGTAGGGTCTAGTGTATCTACCTCTGCCTCTAGAACGTAGTTTAGGTCCGTCAGTGTCGCTAGATGTTTCATCTGAGCTGGAGCCTGAATAGGAAGAACCATATCTTCTCCCATTACTCTTAAACTCAGGGGGTGTATAATTCTCACTGGTGTAAGGGTAAACCTTTTCATGTTTGAACTTGGCCAAATCTTTTTTAAATTTTTCAATTTTAGAGAGGAGAATAGAGTCCTTAAACTCCTTGTTGTTCTTATTCGATTCGTCCAAGTTCTTTTTAAATAAAGTGGCAGTGATGGTAATTTTGATTTGGGCTTCTAGGGCCTGTATCTCTATAAGGATGGAATCAGCCACTCTCTTCGCTGTGCTGATAATTAAAATCAGCCAATCACGCATACAGCGCCATGCTATCAGTGACCAGTCTTTGAGAAACACTCTATCATCCAGAAAAAGCCTAGGGGCATTGGTTACTATCAACCCAGGGGGCGCACAGTTAGCTCTCAAATATTCAGCCATGATGGCACCGTGAATAGAAGAGCGTGAATGGGATTTCTTAAGAACGAGGACTCGGCCCCAATCATTACCTGTTTCTGTGAGGGGAGCATTAGAACCCTCAAGTATACTGGGTGTATTGTCAAGAATGGATTGATATACTGCATCATCATACGCCAAACCGCTAAATTCGGCCATTTTATGGTGACCAAAGCAAAAGTTGAGATACAGCAAAGAGGCTAAATGCTAAAAGGAAAGAAACCACAAAAAGGTGTAGGCCAAGCAGTTACATAAATCTGCAGTGAAAAAAGGATTACCCACGAAGGCAGTATAATCCTTGAACAAGACCCGCAGCCAAAAAGCTGCTCAAAAACATCAAAACTACCACCTAGATAAAGGGTCTAAGGGAAAAAATTTTAAAGACCTGCCCAAATTCTAATCCCCATAACAAGACTGTATACACACAACAGAATAGGGGGTCTAATGGTCGACAGCACAAGAATAAAGAAAGGGAAAAACAGTGTGTGAAGTATCAAACCCATACATAGTCAGAGCAGAGCACGGAAAACCATCAAACCGACTCAACCAAAGAGACCAATATTGAGAGCAAAGTCACCTCTCACGATCAGTTTATATCATATGGTCTCCACCTAAAGCCGAGGTATGCCTCTTGATCATAGAGACTTCCTCGTTAGTGCAAGGCTCTATTGCTCACTTGGGTTGATAAAGAGAAGTCCAGAAGGCACGTGACAGACTGTGACCACCAGACAAAGGAAGTGCAGTGCATAAGAAAAATGTGAATTTTAAAAGAAGATTGTGTGAAGAGTACGATATAATTCACTCATTCCGCACATCTCGATTAAAAAGGTGTGTGAACAGAAAAATATACCAAGCAGTGCTAACTAGTCACTGTTGAATGAGGGTCGACATGTTTCAGCCTTCACGGGATTATAGCCCACGGCTTTCTTCAGGACCTATATAACTTAATGCTACTGCATTCAATTGATGGATTTCAAATAGTGCAAATGTAAAAAGTGAAAATTAACATAAGAAGAAGTAATAAATACAACCTCACGTTGTCCTAATCCTCTATATCACAAGGTGCAAGCATCACCTGAGGAGAAAGGACAATTAACACACATAATAAACCAATTCAAACAAACTGTGCCGTCTACAAACAAGCAAATTTTCTTAAATATGCCTGGTTAATTGCTGTGAAAGAATCTACGCAATGCTTACCCAGCGTGATCAGGGATTTCACCTCACCTACCCTGGAACCTGGCTCAGGTTAAGGAGGCCCCGCTCTAAATCATGGGTGAAAGAACAAAACATCTTTTTTATATCTTTTTTATATTTTGTTTATTTTCTGGTTATTTTATTTATTTCTAATTTAGAACAACAAAGAGCCAAAATTCCTCCCAATTGCTCTTACGCGTTTTGCTAAACGCAGAAAACTCCTAACACTCTAATAGTATGCTCTCCCCTTCAGTGCAAATAACCCATCTCAGTAAATCAACTCTCAGAAGTAGTATCATTAGAACTACAAAGGTGCATAGTTTTAGCCATTGTGAGTATACCTGACTAGTAAGAGACCGGATCTCTAACTTGTCATAACCTATCTCTCTCAGTTTACAAATGTAGGAAAATGACTGCCAATCTACCTAGTTGTACTAGTCAGGTGTCTCTATTCGAACGAGTGAGGCTCGCTTGTAAGCATGCCTCAGCCGAAATCTGCTAAAAACGAGTAAGAGAAAGCAGAAAAAAACGAGAATTTAACGCTCGGTTAGCAGCACCTCTCACCTGTCCGTCGTTGCCCCTAGCTTTCCTAAGCAGGGTGGGAGGCAACGTGCAGGAACATAGAGTGTGTTCAAATACTGTCACCACACGCAGCACGCCTCACGCTACGTAACAGGAAACTACGGCGGGCGCCGTGTCCAGTTTAGCAAAACTACATAAAAGTGGCATGCCTCATGGGAGATGTAGTTAGCCGCTGTCAGTGCGCATCAGGGTTAACTACGCGCAAAGCCGGGAAACAGACAATCCATTACTGGTACGGGGTTGCCGCTTCATTGGTTCCTATAAAAACTTGCCAGACAACAGTATTACTCTCTGTCCAATCCATTATCAAACAGACACGAGAGTCCCAAATCAATGCCACATATTGTTCGAGTGTCATATATTATTCTGACTGGGCAGAGACAGTTGTATCATTGCAGTGGGAAGAGGGCTCTTATGTATTACTAATCTTTGCGGTACACCAGCATGCAAATGAGCATTTCATAATACACTAAGTCTTTCCAGTGATTATTAAACTGAACGTGGATATCGTGACATTTATGATACTAGCTGAAACTTGACACTGACAGGATTTTTCCTTCTCTATAGCTGTTCAGTCAGAATCTCTGGTTGGATATGGGGTAGAGCGATAGTTACAAACACTTCAAAATCGAGAGAGGAACCTGCTGTTTCGGTATTGACTACATGACCCATAAAGCACATAATACATAAGAGCCCTCTTCCCACTGCAACAATACAACTGTCTCTGCCCAGTCAGAATAATATATGACACTCGAACAATATGTGGCATTGATTTGGGACTCTCGGGTCTGTTTGATAATGGATTGGACACAGAGTAATACTGTTGTCTGGCAAGTTTTTATAGGAACCAATGAAGCGGCAACCCCGTACCAGTAATGGATTGTCTGTTTCCCGGCTTTGCGCGTAGTTAACCCTGATGCGCACTGACAGCGGCTAACTACATCTCCCATGAGGCATGCCACTTTTCTGTAGTTTTGCTAAACTGGACACGGCGCCCGCCGTAGTTTCCTGTTACGTAGCGTGAGGCGTGCTGCGTGTGGTGACAGTATTTGAACACACTCTATGTTCCTGCACGTTGCCTCCCACCCTGCTTAGGAAAGCTAGGGGCAACGACGGACAGGTGAGAGGTGCTGCTAACCGAGCGCTAAATTCTCGGTTTTTTCTGCTTTCTCTTACTCGTTTTTAGCAGATTTCGGCTGAGGCATGCTTACAAGCGAGCCTCACTCGTTCGAATAGAGACACCTGACTAGTACAACTAGGTAGATTGGCAGTCATTTTCCTACATTTGTAAACTGAGAGAGATAGGTTATGACAAGTTAGAGATCCGGTCTCTTACTAGTCAGGTATACTCACAATGGCTAAAACTATGCACCTTTGTAGTTCTAATGATACTACTTCTGAGAGTTGATTTACTGAGATGGGTTATTTGCACTGAAGGGGAGAGCATACTATTAGAGTGTTAGGAGTTTTCTGCGTTTAGCAAAACGCGTAAGAGCAATTGGCAGGAATTTTGGCTCTTTGTTGTTCTAAATTAGAAATAAATAAAATAACCAGAAAATAAACAAAATATAAAAAAGATATAAAAAAGATGTTTTGTTCTTTCACCCATGATTTAGAGCGGGGCCTCCTTAACCTGAGCCAGGTTCCAGGGTAGGTGAGGTGAAATCCCTGATCACGCTGGGTAAGCATTGCGTAGATTCTTTCACAGCAATTAACCAGGCATATTTAAGAAAATTTGCTTGTTTGTAGACGGCACAGTTTGTTTGAATTGGTTTATTATGTGTGTTAATTGTCCTTTCTCCTCAGGTGATGCTTGCACCTTGTGATATAGAGGATTAGGTCAACGTGAGGTTGTATTTATTACTTCTTCTTATGTTAATTTTCACTTTTTACATTTGCACTATTTGAAATCCATCAATTGAATGCAGTAGCATTAATTTATATAGGTCCTGAAGAAAGCCGTGGGCTATAATCCCGTGAAGGCTGAAACATGTCGACCCTCATTCAACAGTGACTAGTTAGCACTGCTTGGTATATTTTTCTGTTCACACACCTTTTTAATCGAGATGTGCGGAATGAGTGAATTATATCGTACTCTTCACACAATCTCCTTTTAAAATTCACATTTTTCTTTTGCACTGCACTTCCTTTGTCTGGTGGTCACAGTCTGTCACGTGCCTTCTGGACTTCTCTTTATCAACCCAAGTGAGCAATAGAGCCTTGTACTAACAAGGAAGTCTCTATGATCAAGAGGCATACCTCGGCTTTAGGTGGAGACCATATGATATAAACTGATCGTGAGAGGTGACTTTGCTCTCAATATTGGTCTCTTTGGTTGAGTCGGTTTGATGGTTTTCCGTGCTCTGCTCTGACTATGTATGGGTTTGATACTTCACACACTGTATTTCCCTTTCTTTATTCTTGTGCTGTCGACCATTAGACCCCCTATTCTGTTGTGTGTGTACAGTCTTGTTATGGGGATTAGAATTTGGGCAGGTCTTTAAAAATTTTTCCCTTAGACCCTTTATCCAGGTGGTAGTTTTGATGTTTTTGAGCAGCTTTTTGGCTGCGGGTCTTGTTCAAGGATTATACTGCCTTCGTGGGTAATCCTTTTTTCACTGCAGATTTATGTAACTGCTTGGCCTACACCTTTTTGTGGTTTCTTTCCTTTTAGCATTTAGCCTCTTTGCTGTATCTCAACTTTTGCTTTGGTCACCATAAAATGGCCGAATTTAGCGGTTTGGCGTATGATGATGCAGTATATCAATCCATTCTTGACAATACACCCAGTATACTTGAGGGTTCTAATGCTCCCCTCACAGAAACAGGTAATGATTGGGGCCGAGTCCTCGTTCTTAAGAAATCCCATTCACGCTCTTCTATTCACGGTGCCATCATGGCTGAATATTTGAGAGCTAACTGTGCGCCCCCTGGGTTGATAGTAACCAATGCCCCTAGGCTTTTTCTGGATGATAGAGTGTTTCTCAAAGACTGGTCACTTATAGCATGGCGCTGTACGCGTGATTGGCTGATTTTAATTATCAGCACAGCGAAGAGAGTGGCTGATTCCATCCTTATAGAGATACAGGCCCTAGAAGCCCAAATCAAAATTACCATCACTGCCACTTTATTTAAAAAGAACTTGGACGAATCGAATAAGAACAACAAGGAGTTTAAGGACTCTATTCTCCTCTCTAAAACTTGAAAAATTTAAAAAAGATTTGGCCAAGTTCAAACATGAAAAGGTTTACTCTTACACCAGTGAGAATTATACACCCCCTGAGTTTAAGAGTAATGGGAGAAGATATGGTTCTTCCTATTCAGGCTCCAGCTCAGATGAAACATCTAGCGACACTGACGGACCTAAACTACGTTCTAGAGGCAGAGGTAGATACACTAGACCCTACCACCAAAGGGGTTATGGCACACCACAATTCCAACAGTGGTGGCCGCCCACCCCCTGGGGTTTCCCACCACAAGCATTTCCACCACCTATGACAGCATACCAAACAGAATTTGACAACCAGTCTTTTTTAGGGTATGGCCCCCCAAGAACGCGAGGCAGGCGAAGAAACGCACAAGCCCAAGTTCATTGGGATCTAGCCTCAGGCCCACCCTCAGGTCCTCATGCCGGGACACGGAGCAATACGAGGAAGAACTCGGCTCCACCCACAGGCAGTGCCAATCAAACCTCGTAGTGAATCTGAGTAAGCGCATCCTGTCAGCAGACGAGCAGTCTGTCCTTAACAGGGGCCTTGGCTTCGTTACCACCTCCACAGGGGACTCTTTTCAGATCCAATGCGAATTGGCACAGTTTTTCAAAAAACTGAGGCTTCATCATTTTTTCAGGGACAAAACAATAGCTGATCCTGAAGAGAAGGAACAAAACACGGGGCTCAGAGTTAAGTCAACATTTAACCCTCCCACACACCTGGTTCCTCCACAGGTTCTTACTTTCGAAAAAGCGGTTACGTGTGAGATCAGTGCCCTGTGTAACACCAGGAACGAGAGATTTAGTAACTTACCACGAGATGAGAGACAGGCACTTACTTCCTTGTCTAAAGCAGAAAAAATTACCATCAAACCTGCAGATAAGGGTGGTTCCATCGTTATCCTGGATACTGTTGACTATAGAGCAGAATGCCTCCGCCAACTGGGCGATGAGCGGTCATATAGGATTCTAAGTCATGATCCTACTGCTAGACTGCTTCAATTTATCGGTGACATCACCGAAGAAGCTCTCTGCGAAGGTTGGATCACTAACCACGAAGCACAGTTCCTACAGACCAAGTTTCCTGTCATCCCCTACTTCTATGTACTGCCAAAGGTACACAAGGCCCGGAGACCTCCACCTGGGCGACCAATCATCTCGGGACAGGGTTCCCTTTTGGAACCACTGTCTATGTTTGTGGACCACTTTCTAAGACCTATCGTTCAGAAGATGCCAACGTATCTGCAGGATACCAAGGATGTCCTGCGTTTGCTTCCCACGGTAGAGTTCGACCCGGAGCGAGACTTTTTAGTCTCCTTCGATGTCGAATCTCTATATACATCCATTCCCCAAGATGAGACACTGGATACAATATGCTCCATTCTAGAGGGTACCGATTTACAGTCTATTACACCTGTACCCTTCATCATGACCTTGGCCAGAATGGCGATGAAAGAGAACTTTTTTAAATTTGAGAACACCATCTACTTGCAAACGTCGGGGACCAGCATGGGCAGCGTTTTCGCGCCCAGCTTAGCGAATCTGTATGTCCATGCGTTCGAGCAGGAACACGTCTTGGCTCCCACCAACCCCTTCTTTTCATCAATCCGCTTATGGAAGCGGTATATTGATGATGTCCTGGTGGTGTGGAGAGGAGATCAACAGTCCATTGGCCACTTCCACCAGTGGCTTAACTCACGGAATGACTATCTGAAGTTCACGGTTGAAGTGAACAAGAGCCGTTTGGCGTTTCTGGACCTATCGATTTTTGTAACTCCTGAGGGCCTGGGAAGTGAACTATACCGCAAGCCCATGGCACGCAATTCGCTTTTGCGTTATGACAGTCAGCACCCAAAGGCCCTAAGGGATAATTTACCCTATGGCCAGTTTCTAAGGGTGCGTAGGAACTGTTCTACAACAGATGGCTTTGCCAAACATGCCAATTTGCTATCAGAGCAACTTATGGAGAGACACTATCCCCGCAAGCTGGTCAAACGGTCTCTCAAAAGGGCCTCAAATAACAATCGGGAAGCATTGTTGGAACCGCCAGTACCGAAGCCACCATTGGAACGTCTGACGATGATCAGTACTTTCTGCACACTGTCAAATGATATAAAGAAAAGCATCAAAAAACATTGGCGGATATTAAACAGTTGCCAGGAGAGAATAGCGATGCCACTCTTTGCTTTTAAAAGATCAGGCAACATAAAGGACAGATTGGCCCATACACGACCACCAACTGGGCCCAGTAGACAACTAGGTACTTTATGGGACCTGCCAGCAGTGACAGGACACCACCCCTGTGGGGGATGTTCGGTGTGTCCACAAACCACCCACAGCTCTTCAGTGGATATTGGGACCAATAGACCTTGGATGCAGACCCACTTTACAAACTGCAACAGCAGTAATGTCATCTATCTACTCACATGCCCGTGCCAGACGAGGTATGTGGGTATGACCACCCGGAAGGTGAGGCTCCGCATGTCAGAGCACAAGAGCACCTTCAGGTGCCGCAAATCCAACACAAAACTCACCAGGCACTATACTGAAGCCATTCACACTGCAGATGAGTTCCATTGGACAATACTGGAGAAACCGATCATTCCACAACATATCAGCGATATCTCCAGGTATTTGTTCACCAAAGAACAAAAATGGGTCCACAGGCTCTGTTGTGACACGTTGGGACTAAATGATGATATTCCCTGGACTAGCATCCAGTATTAAGTATTGGCTTTTCAAAACTGTGCGGGGCAGAACCATGAGGCATCGTGATACTCCGGGCCTTAGTTTATTACATATGCTGTTTATTGAAAGAACGGATGATGAACTAACCTAGGCCCTTCGTTTCACTACTGTTTTGACTTTTAGTACAATACGAACACTAGATGTGAACTACTGGAACTAAATAGAAACTAACAGAGAAGAGCGTACCAATTACTAATCTTTGCGGTACACCAGCATGCAAATGAGCATTTCATAATACACTAAGTCTTTCCAGTGATTATTAAACTGAACGTGGATATCGTGACATTTATGATACTAGCTGAAACTTGACACTGACAGGATTTTTCCTTCTCTATAGCTGTTCAGTCAGAATCTCTGGTTGAATATGGGGTAGAGCGATAGTTACAAACACTTCAAAATCGAGAGAGGAACCTGCTGTTTCGGTATTGACTACATGACCCATAAAGCACATAATACATAAGAGCCCTCTTCCCACTGCAACGATACAACTGTCTCTGCCCAGTCAGAATAATATATGACACTCGAACAATATGTGGCATTGATTTGGGACTCTCGGGTCTGTTTGATAATGGATTGGACACAGAGTAATACTGTTGTCTGGCAAGTTTTTATAGGAACCAATGAAGCGGCAACTCCGTACCAGTAATGGATTGTCTGTTTCCCGGCTTTGCGCGTAGTTAACCCTGATGCGCACTGACAGCGGCTAACTACATCTCCCATGAGGCATGCCACTTTTCTGTAGTTTTGCTAAACTGGACACGGCGCCCGCCGTAGTTTCCTGTTACGTAGCGTGAGGCGTGCTGCGTGTGGTGACAGTATTTGAACACACTCTATGTTCCTGCACGTTGCCTCCCACCCTGCTTAGGAAAGCTAGGGGCAACGACGGACAGGTGAGAGGTGCTGCTAACCGAGCGCTAAATTCTCGTTTTTTTCTGCTTTCTCTTACTCGTTTTTAGCAGATTTCGGCTGAGGCATGCTTACAAGCGAGCCTCACTCGTTCGAATAGAGACACCTGACTAGTACAACTAGGTAGATTGGCAGTCATTTTCCTACATTTGTAAACTGAGAGAGATAGGTTATGACAAGTTAGAGATCCGGTCTCTTACTAGTCAGGTATACTCACAATGGCTAAAACTATGCACCTTTGTAGTTCTAATGATACTACTTCTGAGAGTTGATTTACTGAGATGGGTTATTTGCACTGAAGGGGAGAGCATACTATTAGAGTGTTAGGAGTTTTCTGCGTTTAGCAAAACGCGTAAGAGCAATTGGGAGGAATTTTGGCTCTTTGTTGTTCTAGATTAGAAATAAATAAAATAACCAGAAAATAAACAAAATATAAAAAAGATATAAAAAAGATGTTTTGTTCTTTCACCCATGATTTAGAGCGGGGCCTCCTTAACCTGAGCCAGGTTCCAGGGTAGGTGAGGTGAAATCCCTGATCACGCTGGGTAAGCATTGCGTAGATTCTTTCACAGCAATTAACCAGGCATATTTAAGAAAATTTGCTTGTTTGTAGACGGCACAGTTTGTTTGAATTGGTTTATTATGTGTGTTAATTGTCCTTTCTCCTCAGGTGATGCTTGCACCTTGTGATATAGAGGATTAGGACAACGTGAGGTTGTATTTATTACTTCTTCTTATGTTAATTTTCACTTTTTACATTTGCACTATTTGAAATCCATCAATTGAATGCAGTAGCATTAATTTATATAGGTCCTGAAGAAAGCCGTGGGCTATAATTCCGTGAAGGCTGAAACATGTCGACCCTCATTCAACAGTGACTAGTTAGCACTGCTTGGTATATTTTTCTGTTCACACACCTTTTTAATCGAGATGTGCGGAATGAGTGAATTATATCGTACTCTTCACACAATCTCCTTTTAAAATTCACATTTTTCTTTTGCACTGCACTTCCTTTGTCTGGTGGTCACAGTCTGTCACGTGCCTTCTGGACTTCTCTTTATCAACCCAAGTGATAACCTTGCACTAACGAGGAAGTCTCTATGATCAAGAGGCATACCTCGGCTTTAGGTGGAGACCATATGATATAAACTGATCATGAGAGGTGACTTTGCTCTCAATATTGGTCTCTTTGGTTGAGTCGGTTTGATGGTTTTCCGTGCTCTGCTCTGACTATGTATGGGTTTGATACTTCACACACTGTTTTTCCCTTTCTTTATTCTTGTGCTGTCGACCATTAGACCCCCTATTCTGTTGTGTGTATACAGTCTTGTTATGGGGATTAGAATTTGGGCAGGTCTTTAAAAATTTTTCCCTTAGACCCTTTATCCAGGTGGTAGTCCTAATGTAATTTATGCATAATGTGTTTATGCCTAATGTGAGTGCCTAATGTGGTTTATGCCTAAGTGCTAATACCAGTAGTTGTTGGTTGTTTTATTTTCACTACTTGCATTCTAATGGTTATGACAGTGGCCCTATTGGCCTTGTCATGTATATAATCCCCTGTAAAGTTATATCTAGTGCCAGGTGGCAGAGTGTACATATGTGATTACATTCTAATGTGTTTATGAGTAATATAAAGGCTATTCTTTTAATATAACCTTGTGTGGAGTTTCTTTTGTGGTGTGCCTAGAGTGTCTCTGCTGTTTGAGGGTATTGCAGAAATGCTTTACACATTGTCACAGGAATAAGCCTGACTGCTCGTGCCAAGCTACCAAGGGGGTGAGCAGGGGTTATCTTCGGTGTGTAACTCCTTTGCCCTGACAAGAGTGGGGGTTTCTGCCTGGCTTAGGCGCTTGCCATGGCCAACCAGAAATCCCATTTCTTATAACGTTAAACACACAACAGGTTGGAAGTGATCGCAAAACTATTTATGTTTGAAAACAATCCCAAAGCCCTACGAGAGCGTTTTATCAAATAGATGGAAATCCTCACCCACATAGTTGTGGCAAGATGGTCTCAACCTCTTGAGAACATCTTAGTGATACTATCCAACCAAAATGGAACAGAATTGCCTATAATGAAGCATGCTACATTTATTTGGGTGAGGCTTTTCCGTCCACTTTTATAAAATGCTCTCAGTAAGGCTTCAGAATTCTTTTCAAACTTCATTGCTGTTGAGATTACTACCATATTTGTTGTGTGTGGCGCATTCCTGTCCTCTCTTAGAGCTGATGGACTCAGTGCAGTCTAGTGCCAATGCAAACACCTTTGCCTCATGGTGGAAGGGTGCCTGTGTTTCTAGGAAGGTGGTGCACCTTCCTAACAAAAACTATCCTTAGAGGAAACTTCCTCTTTCAAACAAAGAGAAAGCACAACGGAGAAATAAAGATTCTTCTCCTCATTGGGCCTCTGGTGGAAAGGGGAACAATTCTGATGCATGCCCAGGTCTATCAATGTTGGTAAATCTAGGAATGCATCAGAATGCATTAGTGGATACGTGGGAAAAACACTGGCCTAAAGCAAAAATATTTTTCGGGTCTTAAGATCCTCACATTGGAACCTCGGAATAATCAACTTCAAACTGGACACAACCGCACAAGTCAACGTTGTAACTAATTCCTACTTCCACACTCTAAGATGCTATGGAAGATCTTTAAATGACTGCCAAGGACACTAGAAAAACTGTCATTCATGACCTAGTCACCAGCAAGTTGGACTATGTGAATGCCCTCCACGCCGATATCACCAAGCAACTCACTAGAAGACTACAAATCCTACAGAACTTGGCAGCCAGACTCATCCTCAATCTCCCACACAGAACTCATATCCTACCACACCTCAGGAGACTACACTGGCTCCTGATACACAATAACGCTCACTTCAAAGTCCTCGCACACACATTCAAGGTACTATACAACTCAGGGCCCAACTACCTGAACAGTAGCATCTCCTTTCACCAACCACACAGACATCTCCACACCGCAGGACTCATCCTTGCACACATCCCAAACATACACAGAACCAGAGGAGGAGGATGGGCATTCTCTTACATCACTCCCCCCTCCTCACTTCTTGAATTCCCCAAGAAGCTGAAGATATGGCTTTTCGAATAAGTAACCTACCATAGTCTATTCTATTCTCTGGGATTTCTAAAGTGCATGGCTACCCAGAAGGGATTCCCAGTGCTAAGCCAGTAATCAGGACCTTTAACCTTGCAGTCAATTACAAAAACAATTTTCTAAATTTTAATTCTGATTCATTTTGCCTAATTTGCCACAGGAGAGCGTTCCAAAGCTTGGGAACAATGTAAGCAAAGGATCAGTCCCCAGTTCTAGCTTCCTTTATCCTGGGGACTATCATCAGCTGCTGGTTAGTGGAGAGTTGCAGCCTTGAAGGATTTTGGAATGCAATTAGTCCCTGGATCATCTTAGGTCCTTTTTCATGCACAGCAAGGTTGAGTGCCTTAAAGTGAATTCTTTTATATCCAGGGAGCCAGTGCAAACTTGCCAGTGCTGCCGTTTCAGGCTGATGTTTGGGTATTTTCAGAAAAATATGGGCTGCAGCATTTTGTATGACCTGCATTCTTTTGATAGCTGACTTGGTACTCCCAAGACAGAAGGAATTTACATAGTCAAGTCAAGAGATTACCAGATCTTGCACAACCACTATGTGTGCTGATTCCGGCAATCATCTCAGTAGTCTTCTTAAGGTCGGGAGATAGCCAAACCAGGTGGCTGGCAGTTACTTGTAAGTTTCTTGTCAAGCCAAACTCCTAGACTTTTAAAATCCGCCTTAGGGGTGGGTTGATTGCCAAAATGATTTTTGCAGTGCATCTCCACCCACCTGGTGGGGTTCTTTCCCACTACCATCACCTCTGTTTTATATCCATTTAATTTAAGATTGCTTGCTGCCATCCAGTCTACTAAATGCTTAAGTAAGTTGTTGAGGTAAATAGGGGTGCTTTCCGTTTGAAGGGAGACACTGATGATAATTTTCATATCGTCTGCATAGTAGATCGACGAGAAGCCATATGTCTTCCTGCTTATGTGTACCATAAGCATGGCTAGACACACACCTTCTCAGTGCCAGTGTAGCCTCGCTGGTTATATTGAGCTTAACATAACGTAACATAACAGCATAACATAGCATAGCATACAAAAGCATATCATAATACAACATAACATAACATAACATTGCATAGTATAAAATAACATAACAAAATATAACTTTGCCATATTAGACCCTAACACTTGAGGGAACTACTTTGTATGCAGATGTTTTTTTGTGAATGGGCAGAATGCTGTCACTCAGAGTGAAGTTAGCCAATGACTAAAACGGCCTAACCAATGCCCTATGCTGGATGCTGTAGAGGCGGAAGAAAAATGTGAACAGCAGCCCGGGGACGCCGCAGTGAAGGTAAGTCTTTTTTATTTACTTCTTATTGTAGTTTTAATTCATTGTTTTAATATGGGTGGGTGGAGGCGGGTGGTGGAGCGGAGCGGAGTTCCACGGAGTTTATCCCCAACTCCGTGGACCTCCGCTTAGTGCTGCTCTGCCAGCTCTCTCCAGGCTTAGATGCGACGTCCTTCATTCTTTCCTAAAAGCTGAGTCTGGTGGTGATGGGGTCCTTGGTGAGGGAGAGGATGAGCTGGGCGTCGTCGGCATAGTTTGGTTGTTGACGGTCTTCTTGGTGACTTTGGGGTCCGTAGGTGCTCCTGAATGGATGCTTTTCATGGTCGATTCGATGTCTTCGGTGGTGGCTGGGGTCCAGTTCGAGATGGATTGTCCACAGATAGAGCTGCATAGCCCCTGTAGTTAGTCTGGAGCCAGGAAGGCAAGGCACCTATAATCTTCAAAGGCCTGCCTCTAGAAGCTTCTCCACACTTCAAAGGCACTACTGGGTATATATACGAGAATCTGACACCACTACTTTAGTACCTGTGGATACTCTGCCAGATAGAAGGACTGCTGTGCTGCTGAAAGAACTGACACTCTTTTGGACTGCTGCTCTGAAGGACCTGCTGCCTGCTGTGCTGACCTTCTGCTTGCTGCCCTCTTGCCTGGGCCTTGACTGGACCTGCATAGCTTGAACCCAGAATCCCAGAGCGATTCCAAGGGCAAGTTGACTGGCCTCCTGATCTGAAGCCTCAGGTACACAAAAAGCTTCCAACATCCTTGCACCTTCACCCAGACTCTATCATTGGCGAGTCTACCCTGCCAAGTGGTGCCTCCCAAGTTCTAGACCCTTAGAAGTTGGCCTAAGGTGCTTGCCAGCCTCTGTGGATCCAGCAAAACTGACGCATCTCCTCTGCTGTGAAACCCACACAGAACTACTGCAATGCTGCTGCTGCGTGGATTGGACCAGTCGCTAATGCCCGCATTGCCTCTGCAGCCTCTTCAGACCCCCAGCCGCGTGACTCATCTTTGGCACAGACTCTTGCATCCCTCATCAACAGCAGCCTCTATGATGAAACAAGTCTCCGCATTTCAACCTCGAAGCTCTTCAGAACCGAAGCATTGCCCCAACTGCGCGACGTATCTTTGTAGCTGGACTTCACATTGCAAGCCTTCATTGATGAGATCCTCAACGATGACGAGAGATCTCGCATCGCAGTCTCGCTGCACCTTGGAGCTAACACATCGCTTTGGCAGCGCAATGCGCCTTCAACGCAGATCCTCACAATGCTCCGCTGTTGGAGCCGGCCTCGTGGCGTGGTCCTGTTCCCCCTCGCTCAGCCGCACGAGGTCCCATGCACCTCGGGGCTCCTCCATCTTGGATTACACGTCACTCCACGTGACCACCTCCGTGACCCTGCTCTACCCGGCCTCGGTCCCAGCGAGGCCCGACATCGAGGCGCCAACCCCTGGCCCGGGGGATACCACGTGAGCCCTTCCCACTCCCGGCGGAGGGCAGTATCGATGGGACCCCCAACCGTCCTTCCACACCTAGGTGCGATCGCCCCACAGCTCTCTGGGGCCTGGCGCCTCTCCTGCTGGGCGTCTGGCCGCGCCCTACGCGGCCTCTCCGCCCTCCTGGGCGCAAGGGTCCGGACATCAAAGGGCTCAAGACCTATATCTGGGGCGACCCGACAACAAGATGACAGTTGTATCCCGGAGTCAAGAGCCCTGCTGATCGGATCGCGGCTGACCCTACGGAGAAAGACTCTTCCTGAACCTACCTACTGAGCCCTGCTGACGACGTCGCGGCTCCATCGTGCTTACAAGACCTTCACGAACCTTTGGGGCCCTGCTGACGCCGTCGCGGCCCGACCTTGTTGCAACAGACCATCAGAGCCCAGCTGACCTCGTCGCGGCTCGACCGAAGCGGACCTACCACCGGAGCCCTGCTGACTGTGTCGCGGCTCGACCCAAGCGGAACTACCACCCGAGCCCTGCTGACGCCGTCGCGGCTCTCCACGTCCGAGCCGCTCTGAGACCAGCACCCAAGGTCTGACGCAGAGCCTTCCCGTACCTGGCTGGTACTAAGACTGTCCCGCTACCCTATTCCCTCAAAGACATTGAGACTCTTACTGGATCCCTCGATCCCACTGTACATATTGAACGTGCTCCTTTTTTTATATAAAGAACCAAGATAAGCAACTGATACGGAGTCCTGTGTGGTGGTGTTACTGGGCCTAGTACGATTATAGGAGAAGGACCTCTCCTAGGAGGTTCTCAGCGGCGCTCGGCTATAACTTGGCGGTAGGAAGGTGCCCGGAGTAGTCCCTCCGACTCCCCGGTGATCCTCCCTCCAACATTTGGTGGCCAGCGACGGGATCCGAGCCAGACGCAATCGTACAAGCAAGTAACGCACCCACTACCTAACCAGACGGAAAAAGAAAAGGGAACCATGGACGGCCAAGAAGCAACCGTGGCCGCAACCTTCCAGCTGGAAAAACTGGAAGAATACACCCACAAAGAACTAAAACAATTCTGCAAGGACAAAGGGATCCCAACCACAGGATTGGGCACCAAGGAAGAAATGCAGAAAGCCCTGAAAGCCTGGGCCGAAGCCGAGGCCACTCCACCCCGCACCGAAGGGACCTCGGCCCGGAACGAAAACCTGCCGACCACAACCCCGACAGATGGGGGGCGAGGCATTCCCGAAGCCAGCCTATCCCACGAAGAAATACGAGAACGAGAGAGGGTCCGGGCACACGAAATGGACCTCGCACGACTCCGGCTGGACGGCGAGCTCCAGCTGGCGGAGAAGAAAATAGCCCTGGAGCAACTACGGCTGCAAGAGGAAATAGAGGAAAAGAAGCGGCATCGAGAAATCGAAGAGAGACGGCTAACCCTCGAGCACGAGAGGAGCCTCAAAGAACTCGAACTGAAATCCAAAACGGGGGAGACCAGCACCCCCGGGGCCCGGGACGCTCTGCCACTGACCGAGCCAAAGGTTCATATCCCCAAGGATGTCGTCAAAGAGTACTACAAGAACGACGACATCCAGCAGTGGTTCCGAGCCTACGAGGTAGCCATGACCTCCCATCGGGTACCCCGGAAGGATTGGGGTGCCGGCCTATGGGGGAGGTTCCTCAGCGAGGGCCGTGATACCCTGCTGCAACTCCCCGACGCCGTGATGACCTCCTACGATCACATGAAGGAAGCCCTACTCACCCGCTACGGACTATCAGCCGAGATGTACCGGCAGCGCTTCCGGGACTGCAAGAAGCTCCCCAGTACCACCTGGGTCGAGAACGTGGACTTCTTCAGCCGGGCCTTTGAAGGATGGATAAAAGGGAGCAAGGTCACCTCGTACAATGAACTGTTCGACCTCATTGTCTGGGAGCACCTCGCCAACAACTGCTTTGTGGAACTAAGGCAACACCTCCTGGACAGTAAGTTGACCGAGCCCCGGAAGCTCGCCGACGAAGCAGACCGATGGGTCAACACAAGGGTCCCCCGGAACCCCGTGGGGGACTACCAACGGAGTACCACGGGACCACCTCGCCAGCGGGGCGGAGGAGGGGGGTCCCACCGCAGCCGAGAATTCCCGGCCGGACCGCCCAGAAGCCCGCCACGAGGCCAAGCCGCCAACCACACGTCCCCGACCGTGGGCCAAAGGGGGACCCCCATCACCCGACCGGGACCCCGACCACCAGTGACCTGCTTCGGCTGCCAGCAGACCGGCCACTATGCGAGCGACCCGGCCTGCCCCGTGAACAGACGAAACGGGACCACTGGGCCCCCTCCCCGACAAATAGCCGCCGCTGCCCTGGGGGAAGGAGAAGAAGAGGAGGAAAGCCGCGAGGACGGGTCCCCCGAGTGGGAACCGGCTGCCATGTCGCTCGTCTGCCTGGGCTCCCGAGAAATGGTGCCCCGAGCGGCCATCCCAAGCAACACCCAGAAGTACCAGCAGTGGGTCACCATCAACGGACGACGGGCCGAAGCCCTCCGGGACACTGGGGCTAGCGTGACCGCTGTCCGCTGCCACCTAGTGACCCCCGAACAAATCCTGCCACATGTCCTATGCCCTGTCCGGACCGCGGACAACACCGAAAGCATGTGCCGGATGGCCAGGATCCCCTTCGAGTGGGGAGGAGTGTCCGGCACCCTAAAAGTGACTGTCCGCGACGACGCCCCCGTGGACTGCCTCCTGGGGAATGACCTAGAGAGCTCCCCCTGGGCCCAGGTGGAGCGCCGAGAGCATCTGGGGATGCTAGGGCTGCCTGAGTGGGCCTGAGCCACCACCCGGTCCATGACCGCCCAACCCGCCGCTGCCGCGGCCACCGACCAGCCTACAGGCCCAGAACTATCACCCTCCTCCAGCACGGAGGAACCCGACAATGAGGCCGGGCCATCCAAACTGTCTCCCGATGAGGCCGCCTCCCTCAGCGAGATCCCCGAGCTGGCTCAGTGGCGCCACGATGGGGGCCCCACCCGCGAACAATTCCAGCAAGAACAGAAGGCCTGCCCGTCCCTCGAGGGGGCCCGACAGCAAGCGGCCGCCCAGGCCTTGGGGGACCCCACGGGAATCCACTGGGTCTATTGGGACAATGACTTACTATACAGTGAGCAGAAAGTCGCCGAGCTGGGAGCCGGCCGGGTGTTGGTGGTTCCCCTCCGGTTCCGGGAGTTCCTCCTGAACCTGGCGCATGACGTGCCCCTCACCGGACACCTCGGGCGGGACAAGACTTACAGCCGCCTAGTGACCCATTTCTATTGGCCCCGAATGCGGAGAGACGTGGACCACCACTGCCGGTCCTGCCAGACCTGCCAGGCTAGCGGAAAAACTGGGGGTCGAGTTAAAGCCCCCCTCCAACCATTTCCAGCCGTCCACACCCCGTTCGAACGAGTGGGGATCGACATCGTGGGGCCCCTCGACCCCCGAACCGCCCTAGGACACCGCTTCATCCTGGTACTGGTCGACCACGCCACCCGATACCCTGAGGCCATCCCACTCAGCACGGTGACAGCTCTAGTGGGGGCCGGGCCCTGATGGGCATCTTCTCCAGGGTGGGGTTCCCCCGAGAAGTGGTGAGCGACAGGGGTACGAACTTTATTTCAAAGTACATGAAATCCCTCTGGCAACAATGTGGGGTCACCTACAGATTCACTACCCCTTACCACCCCCAGGGGAACGGACTGGTCGAGCGGTTCAACAGGACCCTAAAAGGGATGATCAAAGGTCTGGAAGAGCCCCTGCGGAGGAGGTGGGATGTCCTGCTGCCCTGCCTCCTGTTCGCCTATCGAGAGGTACCACAGAAATCCCTGGGCTTCAGCCCCTTCGAACTATTGTATGGGCACCCCGTCCGAGGGCCCCTCAGCCTGGTCAAGGAGGGCTGGGAGGCGAACGTCCAAGATGCCCCCCCGACGTCTACCGGTACCTCCTGACCCTGCGGAACCAGACTTGGAAGTTCCGGGCCCTGGCAGAAGCCAACCTCGAAGCCAGCCAAGAAGACATGAAGCGCTGGTATGACGCAAATGCCTCGACCATCGAGTTCGAGCCAGGCCAGAAAGTCTGGGTCATGTCACCCGTGGACCCCTACGCCCTGCAGGACAAGTGGACCGGGCCCTTCAAGGTGGTTGAGAGGAAGAGCCCCGTCACCTACCTGGTCGACATGGAGTCCCCGAGGAACCCCCTCCGGGTCCTGCACGCCAACCGGCTCAAGCCCCACTTTGCCCAAACTGAACTAAGCCTGCTGCTGGCTACTGATGATGGGGGCGAAAGCGACTCCGAGCCCCTGCCAGACCTCCTGGGGTCCTCGGGCCAAGACGGTTCCTTGGAGGGAGTCCACCTCTCCGACACGCTGACCCCAGAACAGCGCCATGACTGCCGGAGGCTGCTGCAACCCTTCGCTGCCCTCTTCTCTCTCACGCCCGGGGTGACCCCCTGGTGCGTACACGACGTGGATACCGGGGACAGCCCCCCTGTGCGACATCGCGCCTACCGAGTACCTGACCGAGTCCGGGCCTGCATACAGACCGAGGTCGCCAAGATGCTCGCCCTCGGAGTCATTGAACCCTCAGACAGCCCGTGGGCCAGCCCGGTGGTCTTGGTGCCGAAGGCCGCCGCCCCCGGTACTTCTCCGGAACTCCGATTTTGTGTAGACTACCGGGGCCTGAACGCAGTCACCAAGACCGATGCCCACCCCCTGCCCCGGGCAGACGAGCTGATCGATCGCTTAGGGGCCGCCCGCTACCTAAGCACCTTTGATCTCACCGCTGGGTACTGGCAGATCAAGCTCACTCCCGGCGCCCAGGAACGATCCGCCTTTTCCACCCCCGATGGGCACTACCACTTTCGGGTGATGCCTTTCGGTATGAAGAACGCCCCAGCGACCTTTCAGAGGCTGGTAAACAAGGTCCTGGCCGGGCTAGAAGCCTTCAGCGCGGCCTACCTCGACGACATTGCAGTCTTCAGCGACCATTGGGCCGCGCACCTGGGACACCTCGGCGAAGTCCTGGCCGCTCTCCAAAGGGCCGGGCTCACAATTAAGGCCAGCAAGTGCCAGATCGGTCAAGGATCTGTGACCTATCTGGGCCACCAGGTGGGGAGTGGCGCCCCTCCAGTTGAAGGTCGATGCCATCCAGGCGTGGGAGCCCCCCGCAACCCAGACCGCTGTTCGGGCCTTCTTAGGCCTCACAGGCTACTACCGGCGATTTATTAAAGATTATGGCAGCATCGTGGGCCCCCTTACGGAGCTCACTTCCAAGAAACAGCCCAAGGTGGTGCACTGGACGCCCCGCTGTCAGACCGCTTTTGAAGCCCTCAAGGCGGCCATGTGTGCTGCCCCGGTGCTCCAGGCCCCTGACTACAGCAAGGAATTTGTGGTGCAGACCGACGCATCAGAGTACGGGGTCGGGGCGGTCCTCTCCCAGATGGACGCCGAGGGCCTCGACCGACCTGTGGCCTTTATCAGCCGCCGACTGCTGCCACGAGAACAGAGGTGGAGCACCATCGAGCGGGAGGCCTTCGCTGTGGTCTGGGCTCTCAAGAAGCTCCGGCCCTACCTTTTCGGCACCCACTTCAGGGTCCAGACTGACCACCGACCCTTGCGGTGGCTCATGCAAATGCGTGGCGAGAACCCCAAGCTGTTGCGATGGTCCATCTCGCTGCAAGGGATGGACTTCACCGTGGAACACCGGCCCGGCGACGACCACGCCAATGCTGACGGCCTGTCCCGATTCTTCCGCCTCGGCGAGGAGAACCCCCAAGGAGATGGGTGACTCTCCCTGCCTTCAGCTGGGGGGACGCGTGTTGGAGCCGGCCTCGTGGCGTGGTCCTGTTCCCCCTCGCTCAGCCGCACGAGGTCCCATGCACCTCGGGGCTCCTCCATCTTGGATTACACGTCACTCCACGTGACCACCTCCGTGACCCTGCTCTACCCGGCCTCGGTCCCTGCGAGGCCCGACATCGAGGCGCCAACCCCTGGCCCGGGGGATACCACGTGAGCCCTTCCCACTCCCGGCAGAGGGCAGTATCGATGGGACCCCCAACCGTCCTTCCACACCTAGGTGCGATCGCCCCACAGCTCTCTGGGGCCTGGTGCCTCTCCTGCTGGGCGTCTGGCCGCGCCCTACCCGGCCTCTCCGCCCTCCTGGGCGCAAGGGTCCGGACATCAAAGGGCTCAAGACCTATATCTGGGGCGACCCGACAACAAGATGACAGTTGTATCCCGGAGTCAAGAGCCCTGCTGATCGGATCGCGGCTGACCCTACGGAGAAAGACTCTTCCTGAACCTACCTACTGAGCCCTGCTGACGACGTCGCGGCTCCATCGTGCTTACAAGACCTTCACGAACCTTTGGGGCCCTGCTGACGCCGTCGCGGCCCGACCTTGTTGCAACAGACCATCAGAGCCCAGCTGACCTCGTCGCGGCTCGACCGAAGCGGACCTACCACCGGAGCCATGCTGACTGTGTCGCGGCTCGACCCAAGTGGAACTACCACCCGAGCCCTGCTGACGCCGTCGCGGCTCTCCACGTCCGAGCCGCTCTGAGACCAGCACCCAAGGTCTGGCGCAGAGCCTTCCCATACCTGGCTGGTACTAAGACTGTCCCGCTACCCTATTCCCTCAAAGACATTGAGACTCTTACTGGATCCCTCGATCCCACTGTACATATTGAACGTGCTCCTTTTTTTATATAAAGAACCAAGATAAGCAACTGATACGGAGTCCTGTGTGGTGGTGATACTGGGCCTAGTACGATTATAGGAGAAGGACCTCTCCTAGGAGGCTCTCAGCGGCGCTCGGCTATAACTTGGCGGTAGGAAGGTGCCCGGAGTAGTCCCTCCGACTCCCCGGTGATCCTCCCTCCAACATCCGCTAACCAGGATTGAAGGTACTTTCCTTAGCTGGCCTAACTGTGCCCCTACAGCCAGCCCATGCTCCATCGCAGTCGTCCCAAACTTGAGATTTTGTCCTGGTTCAGTGAGACCCCAAATATCCACAGGTGATGCTTTGTGCTTTTTGATTGCATTTTCAATAAAATCTTTAAAATTGCATATCTCTGGCTCTACTAATTGGATTTCTGCCATTTAGGTCTTGTTTTATTCATTAAATATTACTATATTTTTCTAACTTGTTGGATCCTTTTTGTGTGGTGTTTTTTGCTTTAGTACTGTTTGAAGTGTTGCACAAATACTTTGCACATTGCCTCAAGGCTAAGCCTGACTGCTCTGTGCCTAGTTACCAGAGGGCTGAGCACAGATAAATTTAGTGTTGGCTTGTGCCTCATCCTGACAAGGATTGTGGTTGCTGCTTGACCAGAGCTCACACCCCAGTCAGCCAACAACCCAATTTATTAATCTGGTTTGTAAAATTGGTTGTACCCTTAATATCTGATGTTACCCCTTTGATAAATGGTTTCAAGAACACATCAACATACTTTGGGAAGGGCTCCAAATGGAATTAACTCCTGATGTGATTTGTCTTCCCGGCAGTTTGTCTTTGTCTTTCTGTATCTCAGCAAAAAAAACATTACTGATGTTCTAGTGCTCTAAGTTTATCAGAACATCATATTCATTTTCAGTCAGCCATCCTTCCTCAAGGGCTTCATCAATTGCATTCTTGATCTCTGCTTGTATTTCTTTAGTAGGGACTTACTCAATGTTTCTATTGTTGGCATTATTGTTCAGAAGTTGGAAAATTCAAGTGTGAATTCAATGACCAGTGGTATAAATTGGCCACCTTGGATGTGGAGAGTCTTTATACCAACAGTCCCCAAATGATGCACTGGAAACCACGGAGTGGAATTTGGAATCAAGACCCCAGTCACACTTAGTTCCTACTTACTTCATACTGTGTCTGGCCAGGATTTGTTTGAAAAAGAATTTCTTTAAATTTAACCAATCATTTTACATCCAAAAGAAAGAGTCTTAAATGGGATGTCCCTTCGCACTAGAACTAGCAGTACTGTTCATAGCAAAGTATGAGGAAAGATGGGTATACATTAACAACCCTTATAAAGAATAAAGATCAGTTCTTTTTATGGACAAGATATAAGTATGATGTTGTCCTCATTTGGAGAGGAAACACCTGAGAACTTTATGGATTTTCACAAATAAATGAGTGCACAAACAACGTATATTAAATTCGTAAATACGTTTTTTTTCTTCCCTCAACACTTCCCTAACCTTGGCTTGTCTGATCTCTTGATTCAGAGAAGCTGTTTCCTCAGGTTTAAGCATTGGGGATGGGACCTCATTTAACCAGCCTTCTATCTGACCCTGCATCATTGCCGACTTCTCCATATATTGATCTTGATAAAAAAGCAATAAAGGCGTCTTCTGTATCTTTATCATCAGTCCACGCCTTCTTAATCATCCTATCCTTTATCCCTCTAATCAAATTCCTTGTGGAGCTCACATTAGTTTTCCAAGCTAGAAGCTTACCGCATCCTTCCCCACATTCGAACTGAGCTAGATTGCACCTCCTCCAACGTTCGATAATCCTTCAGCCCCTATACTCCCTGAATTCCGTACGTGTACCTCCTTAATGGCCATTCAAGCTCTTCCTCTGATGCTATTTTAAACCTTGTGAGACTTCATTTGTTTAATTAGGCTCTCAACCTCCTTCTGCCCCCTCAAATTGTGCATAGTAATGTTCCACATTACCTTCAGGGTTACTAGGAATCTAAAATGGACAGTAGCCCCTAATTACCTTAAGTCTTTGATAAACTTCCCCAACTCCTGTTGCTGATCCTGAGTAGCCCTTGAAATATCGGATCTAATGTTCGAGGAAAGGTCATCTACTTTCAGACTCCCATTGTAGACCCAGAATCTTCTCTTTAATGGAGTATGCCTTGAAGATCACTGTGATCTTCCTAGGAATATTCCTATTCAGATTCAGATTCCTTTTTGAGAGGGTCACTATGTACCCTTTGTATATCAGAGGCAAGATCTAGAGTAGGGTATGGGGATGGAATGGCTTTCCTAAATTGGTAAACCATGAACACTTTCAAATTGTCACCTTCCGTCCCCTCTGGAAAACTCAACAGCTGTGAATTATTGCACCTAGCATTCTTCTACATAGTTTCCAATTTCTCACAAATTTCTCTGTACCTCATTGTCAATGTCCCAATTTCTTTGCTGTTTAATTCGACCTTGCCCCTCAAATCCTGAGTCTGCAAAGGCTTTCATTCTTTGACGAAATATATCTATTTTTTCTTCCAGCACGTCACACGGGCCCTGGAAGCCATTTTGATTTTTCATTGTAATGACAAATTTTGTGCTTCAACAGGTACACAAATGTCTCTCTGCTCCATTTCATCGCTGTTGTGACCTCGACTCACTATTTTCTCATGATCCACCACTGCATAATCCTCTGCCAACACCTGAAATCTGATTCCCCTAGTAATTCCTGTCATAGTGCCTTTTGCACCTCCCCCAACGTTCAATAATCCTTCAGCCCCCACCTTCATAGTGCTGTTAATCGGTTGTATATTACTTCAAGGCTCTATGGGGCCGGTTCGCAGAACTAACTTAAGACAAAATCCTAAACTTACTACTTTTGGTATTCACAGAAGTTGGGATTTTGTCTTAAGTTTGTCTTAAGACAAACTTAAGACAGACTTAAGACAGACTTAAGACAGACTTAAGACAAACTTAACACAGACTTAAGACAGACTTAAGACAAAATCCTAATTTAAGTCTGTCTTAAGTCTGTCTTAAGTCTGTCTTAAGTCTGTCTTAAGTTTGTCTTAAGTCTGTCTTAAGTTTGTCTTAAGTTTGTCTTAAGACAAACTTAAGACAAAATCCTAACTTCTGTGAATACCAAAAGTAGTAAGTTTAGGATTTTGTCTTAAATTAGTTCTGTGAATCGGGCCCCATGTTTCCTTGCAAAGATTCTCCTTCCTTATGTCCTCCCTTCTCATCCTGAACCCTAAAATAGGACCTCAGTGAGGAAGTAAATTTAAGCTTATTTGGGTGTTTTGGCTGCTCATTAACCCTGGAGCTGTTCTTACTCTGCTACCTCCAAGGGAGTGTACAGTCAGGGCTGAAGCCGAAGTTGAGGCTGTAATAGAAGAAGTGGCAACAATGGAGGCAGTAATACATGCTTAATTCCATCCCAACCTCATAAAACCCCTCAAGGACCGATCCTCCCTTGCTCCTGCATTTCTCAGGGGATATCTACCCCTCACGCAGCTTTGCACACCTTCCTCCCCAATGGTTTGCACTAACATTTTACCTCTACCCTTTCTCAATCTTTCTGAGGGCGTCCATGGATTTTCCTACTACCACCTCTTGTACTGGCCCTCCTTTTTGCTGGCATATATCCGCTCCATTATCCTACTTCGCCCTTAGATGAGGGCTGTAACACATGACATGCCAATGTATCTGCAGGCTTCTGCCAACATGTGCTGATGCTGATTGTTAAACCCTGGGACGAGATCTGAGCCGATGCCCGGCAATCTCTGTCAACTCCTGCTGCTGCCTCCCTCCAGACAGCCAAATCACTGCAGGATGTTGCAGGAGCACGCGGTCTGATCCCAGCCACGCTCCCCCCACACATCAGCACCCAGGAAGAGCTTCTCCTTTCTCCTCTACCCCTACAGATGATCCATACATGTTCGGTATCTGCGTTCTGCAGCTTTGCTCGTGAGCAGGGCCAGCTTTAGGGCAGTGTGACCGGTGTGCCCGCACTGGGCGCTGGCCTGTGGAGGGGGTGCTGATCTCAGGGGGGGTGCAGTATTTAGCAATAACTTATGAATGGAGAGATGAGGGGCACATGTGCCTTGTGGAAGAGAGAGAATAAGAGAAGGCGGTCTTGGGGTGTGTGGGTAACAAAATGTACTGTCGCACCAGGTGCCACCAGTGCTAATGCCAGGCCTGCTCATGAGCAAAAGAGAAGAGCTCCTGACTGGCTAGTCTAGCTAGCCGTTATGTTCCTCCCCCATAATGCCTATTAATCATACGTCTTATGATGATTCAATTTTCCTTTTAAGTGTTATTTCCCTGTGCTTTGAATATTAATAGAGATTAACACTCTCTATAGGTCTGTGTTACTACGGTACAGGGCAGAATGCAAGCCTGTTATATGAGACGTTAAAATTATTAGCTCTGATTGTTATGATCAATATTTATTATTATTTTTATTTTCTGCAGTTTATTCTGTTTTTTTTACATCTTAACGTACGGTTGCATTAGTTCATGTCATTTTCTGATATGGTGTTGTAGGTTGTGTTTAGTTGTTCCTTTTTTAAATTGCACCAGTTTCACCCCTCCCAATGTCTTGTGATTCCGTCGGTGTTTGAGGATACATATTTGCTTTATGCAGTGTTCAATTTTGACCCTCATTTCATTGCCACCACAAAGCTCTACTTATGCCTTGAAGTGTTCTTCATTAAAATTCAAAACATGTTTTGCAAAAATACAGTAAGTACACTACTGGCTCGCAAACGGGGATTAACTAGTATGTCAGTGCTGGAATGATGACTACACACATACATGAAAGATTTTACTATTCATTGGCCTCAGAACAAAAAAGTCATTGGCAAATCCAACATGTCTTGCATTGGCGAGTGTGTGATATTTTAGTCGCTTTCTTTGTAACCATATGCAAAATAAATTTGGCAATAGTAAAAAAAATATAAAAATTAGGGCGAGGCCCTGCAACTGTGGCTCTGAAATGCACTACTTTTTTATTGCCTCTTTGCATGTGAATGCAAAATGCTGTCACTCACTGCGCAAAGCAGTGGCAGCAAAAATCTGGCCCCCTCTTACATGTGCTGCAAGTGCATTAGTTACATGTACTTGACGAAATATAATGTGTGCCATTACCTTGTAATGTACAACGTAGCATGGAGGCCCAATTTAAAACCATCCTCACACTAGAAATGTTTTCCCTGTAGAAACTGAAGAATCATTTATAATCGTGTACACTCATGCTTTCATAAAAGGTATAATGTAGTTCTCGTTCACTTTTACATTTACATATTTTGAATAACATTAAAGTTGCTAATCGAATAATATGAATTTAATTCTGATTTATTAATAAGGCTATTTGTAATTGTAGCACTGGCAAAGGTTATTTGTATTTGCTTTGCGTTTTTGTCTTGCATGCTAAATGCTGAGGAGAGTGTGTTCATGAGAATTGTAAAGAAGGGTGAGCTGCTGCAAGGAGTTAGATGATGTCACATTGTGCTGTGCTGGTATAGGTCAGGTGGTGTAGAGCAGTACTGGTATTGGTTGACTACGTCATAGAGTGCTGCGCTGTCATTGGTTGCTGAAGCCAAACAAAGAATTTTGGGTAAAGAATACACTTCTTGATTGAACGAGAAGTCACTTATTATTTATTTTACTGCTGTAAATGAATTGTTTTAAAGTGATACGAAATTTGATGAGAGGAGATGTGACAAAACCTGTTAGAGAGGGAGAAGTGCCTTCACCTGAAGGTACTTCAGACCATTATATGATGATAAACGTAGGACTTGAAACATGTGTTTGGCTTGGTCAATGGCACAAGATCACAGAGAAAGAAAGTGCGCTGACATTTCCATGCTATGGTACTTTAAACGTTTTGAGTTTCGTTGAACATTTAAGTAGGATGCTGTATGATATAAGCCTCCTAGACCTGCACAATATGAAGCACTAGGGGGCATATCAGCAACAACTGGCGATAATTATCGCTAAGCGCACTTAGCGCTAGGATAATTATCGCAGGCTAGCGTGGATTTTTATCCCTGAGATAGCATGCTATTAGCAACGCTTATCTCAAAAGCAATAAAAATCCTCACGCTAACTGCCTAACGTGAGATTATCACTGGAAACCCAGCGATAATCTCACGCAATGTGGCGTTAGCTTGATGATAGGGACTCACAAACTTAGCCATGATATCCACCTTCCATAGGATATCATGGCTAAGTCAGTCCTGAAGCAGGCGTAAGAAAAGTAGCAATAACAGGGGTTATCGCTACTTTTCCTGCCACTATGCTTCATAGCATGGGGCTTGATGATAGGAGAAATGTCGCTTAGCGACATTTCTCCTCTCATGTCAGGTCAGGAACGTCCACTTTGCATCTCATTAGAGATGCAAAGCTGGGCGTTAGGAATTCCTACGCTAACGCAAGTTTTCACGCGTTAGCGTGACCTTGCTAATTAGGCGATAAAATTATCGCCGCTTTTCGGACATAAACGGCCGCAAAAGCGGCGATAATTCTATCGCCGCGCCTTGCTGATATGCCCCTAAATTCTTGGAAAAACTTAGCTCATACTAGACAAAGAGAGAGATATCAGGGAAGAGTCAAAAAGGCTGTAGGCGCTTGTGCAGATGCTAGGTGGGATGAAGAACAAAAGAGATGAAGAGGTGACATGGCAGAAGGGACTAAACTGTATCCTCTATTGATGAGTGAAGAATCTGGGAACACCAAAGGAAAAGAAAAGCAAGACAGGAGAGAAGCAGATGACTCAGAAGGTGTAAATGGGGACAGTGATATCGAATTTAATGATGACTTCTTGAATGAATTACTGACAAATCATCCACCCCCATAGAATGAGAACCGACATGAGGGAACGAGTGAAGCACAGACAAATGACAGTATTGGAGTGCATAATGCACCAGTGCCTACAATTTCTAACCAGATAGGAGAGGGTTCAGGGACTGTTGCCCCTCAAAATACCTCTGTCTTAAGTGCTCCAGATAAATTGACTGTTTTGGTCATTATTGGTCCCGTGGTTCCCTTGTATAATCCTGGATCAACAGGAGGTACAACACATACTTTGGCTGTTCCAATGGAAAGGGGTGCCTCAGGTAACACTTCCGTGGGTGCGATAATGAGCAAAGTTCCTCAAGTTCCTTCAGTCCTGACACAAGTACAGACCCCTTATGCTGTAAGTGCAGATTAATCACTGAAGTTTTTCCTGAAAATAGGTCTTGTTCAAAGATTGGCTCCTTTTTCATGCCAAATTCAAATGTACCTACCTACAGAAGACAAAGAAAGTATATCAAATTTCTCATTAAGAGAAGTGCCTAGTGGAGGTTTTGTCTATGTGCCTTGGAACAGGAGTGATCTTGCGTCATTCGCAAATGATTTCCCAAAACTGAGAGAGAAGCCAGTGGAGTGGTACAAACAAGTTGATCGGTTTGTGAAGATTTCAAAAGTTTTGTGGACAGATTTGAACACCTTGTTTGACATTGCAGTCTAGAGTGACTTTTGGACTGAATGCAAGATAGCTGCGGGATGGCCTGATGCGGAACCCATGAGACATCCTATAACAAAGGCTCTATCGCGATTAGTGATGAAAAGTATCAGAACGCAATTACATGTTTAAAATCGAAGGTGTGACCTAAATATACTGATTGGCTCAAGACTGATAGAACAACGTCTAAAGAGATGATACACTCTTATTATGAGAGACTACTGCAAGTGTTTAAACAGTACAGTGACAATTGAAGCCAAAAACATGGGACATTTCATGTTCAGATTTGAGCAGGGATTGAAGCGTGAGATTAGCTTGATTTTTGTTGGCAGAATAAGTCAATTGATGATATCCTGAGGTATTCGAAGTAATGTATTGATGAATTGGGATAACACACAAAAAAAATGAAGGAGAAGTTGATGGTGGCCTAGATGAGAGCTGCACAGCAGGGTCCGAATCAGTCGTTTGCTGGGAATAT
Organism: Triturus cristatus; assembly: GCF_964204655.1. Lineage (NCBI taxonomy): Eukaryota > Metazoa > Chordata > Amphibia > Caudata > Salamandridae > Triturus > Triturus cristatus. Next base: position 797,675,496 of record NC_140581.1, read on the forward strand.
TGGTTCTATGCAAAGAGTGCAACAGAAGAGAGTTCCTATGATGCAAGGTGGAAATGGAGTTTAACACCAGAGTAAAGGTCATGGTGTTCCAATTGACCTGAGTACTGACATTTGTGTGGCAACTTTGAAGAAGTAGAATCCTTGTCACGTTTGGAGCAAGTTTGGACATTCGAAGTAGGATTGTCGTTTTAATGCTGGAAATCAGGGTCAGAATACTGGATTTGCACAGGCCCAAAATAATAACTTCAATCAGACGCAGATTGTGCAGAGGCAAAGAATGCAACATTTTAATGTACCACAAGCTCCAGTGATCAGGTTCCCTATGCCAAAGCAAAATGCAAATGTTCAGCAAATAATGTGGATCAAGTCAAGAATGCCCAAAAACTATTTTGTGAATCAGACTACCTTTCAACAGTTTCCCATGATAGACATTTTTGAGGATTACAATTCATACACGTCTCTATGATGGTGCCTGAGGGGAGGAAGATTGCGTACCTGGCTTATCCTTGGAGGTAGACCAGGTGGTCCATTCATGAACCTTGAGGTTAAAGGCCACCCCCTGTCATTTCTCTTTGACACTGGTGCTACCCGCTCTACTGTTAGAACAGCAGAGGTTCCCAACCTACCCTTCTTGGGAAAAACAATCCAAGTTGTGAGAGACACAAACAAACAAATGACAAATTCAGTAACAGAAGAGGAACCTGTAAGAATAGGGCCCTTTGAGAAGTATTACTGATTTGTGGTGTGTGATTCGACTCCTGTAAATCTGCTAGGACGTGATCTTTTCTGCTAGTTAAATTGCACAATCTACTGCACCCAAAAAAGCATTGGGTTTCGTACTATGAGGATGTTGCCTTTAAAATTGAAAGTCAGGATACAAATGTCACACTGTACCCAATGATGGCAAATGATGATTTACCCTCAGATCTTAAAGACACAGAGAACCTGAAGTCTGGGACTTTTCAGAAAAGGACATAGGTCTCATCAAAGGTGTTGAACCTGTCTGCATAATATTGAAACCTAATGCAGAGTATCTAAAAAGAATATGACACTTTACTCCACACGCGTTTACAACAGGTGCCATTACCCTGCATTTTTTACTCCGCAACAACTTTTACAATGCAGGGCTTTACAGCGCAAGTCATTACAATGCATTGTCCATTACAACGCAATTTACTATTCTAACTCCACCGGGGTGTTGTAATGAGGAATGCATTGTAATGACTTGCGGTGTAAAGCCCTATGTTGTAAAGGTTGCTGCGGAGTAAAAAATGTAGGGTAATGACATGCGTTGTAGCACAGTCTGTGTAAAGGATGTTTGCCGTCCAAGAACCCCGCAACATAATCTGACCCTATAACTATTGCTGGAATTACTCGTGTGATTGATTCAATGATCCAGCAAGGCAGTTTAAAGGAGATTATGGAGAGTCCATGCAACTCACCCCTCAAGGGCTTACAGAAGTCCAATGGAAAATACTGCATTGTCCAAGTTTGGAGAAAAATTAAACAAATAGGATGTCGTTCAGTAAGCCTCTGACCCCTCTGCGGAGGCTTACCACCTGACATCCTTGGTTTGAATTCCGACTGCCGCATTACAATTATGGCAGTTGGAATTCAAACTGGCCGGTCAATCCAGCTGCCTTCATACGGGCTCTAGGAGCCTGTTGGCCAGTCGGAAACTGAAATTAATACCTTACGGACGGAGTTTCTGCCATCAGGATAATGATGTCAGTTTCCAATAGGCTTTCCATGTCGGGCTTTCCTGCATGGAAGGCCTTTCAGAAACTGACTTTGGTAGCCTCTAGCAGGGACCCCCTTCTTCTGCAGCCTCCTGTTGGAGGCCGAGGGGGCCCCTATGGTGTCCCTTGTAAATCCCTGCACTGTGTGGCAGGCACCATGTGGTGCCTGCCACACGGTGCAGGGGTTTACAGTTACTCCAATTTATCTATTGGAGCTTGTGCTGTGGCCAGTTTTGGACTGCTGTACATACACAATAAGCTTGTAAGACAGATACTGTTGCCCTGTTTAACCACTTAGCTGAGAATGACATAAATTATCACCAAAAAGTTGCAGTACTGTAAGAAAAAAGTACCTGTACTTCGGACATCACATTGAAAAAGGAGCAAAGAAGGTGTCACAAGAAAAAATCTCAGTGATCTTGAGAATGAACCCGCTAACCACACAGAGAGAGCTCAAAATGATCTTGGGAATGGTGGACCACTGTCGTCAGTGGATTCCCAACTTTTACCTAGTGGCCAAGCCTTTACAGAGGCTGACATGCAAGGATATGTTTGATGCAGTACCTTGGGATGACATCTGCCTGAGAGCTGAGAGAAGGTCTCTGTCATGCCCCAGCACTAGAAATGCCTGACTACAATAAAGAGTTTTCATTTTTCTGCAGTGAGAGGGAGGGGTGTACTCTCTCAGTGCTTACACAGATACACGGCAAAAGTCAAAGACCTGTTGCATACTTTTCTGCTACACTTGACCCAGTAGCTGCAGCATTGCCTGGCTGACTTGAAGCTGTCGCTGCTGTGGGTGTCAGCATTCATAGGTGTGTAAGCATTGCCATGGGTCATCCATTCACAGTTCATGTGCCCCACTCTCTGGACATATTGTTTACCCATACCTGCACACAATACCTTAACAGCAGTTGTCTGACCCACAATGAGCAAGTCATACTGGCTGCAGACAATATAACCCTGAAACGATGTACAACATTGAATCCCACAACGTTGATACCTGTTACGGCAAATGACGTTGATGTAAATGAAATTGAGCACATTTGTCTCAATGTTACTGAAATGTGCACCAAGCCAAGACCAGATATATGAGATGAGCCACTAGCTGAAACAATAGAGTCCCATCCTGTGGTGTTGACTGAGCTAGATTCCGACTCTGATGAAGATCCTAGTGCTGTGGGAATGCGAGTGGTGACTGGAGATGGGAGGCCAAGAAGGCAAGAGAGATGGAGGCAGAGTTTGCCTGCAGAACGCTTGCCTCCAGCCATTCCAGAGTAAACAGAGGAGTCAGGTGTAAGTGACAGTGAAGACGAAATGCCTGCCTTAAGGTGAGCAAAGAGAGCAAGAGTAAGCTGTCAAAGGTACTCCTCACCTAAATGGACATATTTTACTGTAAATGACTGGGAGAGAGAGTTCTTGAAATTCTGCTATAACAGCCCAGATTCATCGGAGCCTCCATGAACAGAACTTTGTGATTAAACTCCAATTCAGATACACATTGCTATTGGATCGGCTAATATAGCTTTTGATTAATTTAGTACTTCCTGAAAATTGAACTGTGAACTATTAGAGACATTTAAATAAAGATAGACTTTGTAGGGAAGAAAGAAGAGTACCTAGGCCTGAGACTGCTGAAGAAGCGCATGGTTTTTATTTATGGTTAAAGCAACAAATCACACATGTGCAGCTAATTGGGCCATAGACGAGATTGAGCATAAAATGGGAGAAAATATAGCAGCATTAGCATTAGTTTGGCAACACCAAGGAAAACTGTGTGCATACACCAAAAGATTCAAATCAGACACACAAATGTTGAAGGAAAGAGTGAATGTGATCATACCTATGAGACACGTAGAGACTGGGGATTACATTTAGATGGAAAGGATCCAATTATTCCTAGAGTTTAGTACATCTGTTGGAAAAATGCTCAGTATAGATTGACTAGGAGATGGTATAGTACATGCTGTATGGGGGGTTCCAAATATTTATCATGTGGGACAGCTTGTTGACTCAGTAAGAGGAAAACATACCAGATCCAAAAGAGGTGCAAATGCTAGTGAAATTGTTGGATACATCTTTGGTGCAATTATTCCTTCTGTAGGAGTGATTCTGAAGTCCCATACGATTAGAAAGTTGTCTACTGTGGTTGATAAGCTGTATACTAGCAGAGCAGGAGCATTTTTAGTTGTGGATACTGAGATGGTTGCCATCCGATTCATGGTTTTGCAGAACAGACTTGCATTAGACTTTTTTTCTTGCAAAGGAGGGCAGGGTCTGCAGCATGTTAAAGGTCCAGCTGTGTTGCACCCACATTCCTGATAAAAGCAAGGACTTGAAGAAGAATATTAAGAACATTACTGACCTGAAGAAAGATTTGAAGGATTAGAAAGAACAGGTGCATGGGAAGCATTTTCCGCTGAAGGTAGATCATTTGGAAATCTAGGGTTTACGGTTAGCATCTTGAGACCCCTAGTAATAATTGCTCTCTGTGGAGTATTCCAGTTTATAAACTATAAGAGATACAAAAGATCAATCAAAGGATAAGACGGGAGTAAAAAAGAGAGAAGACGTAGAACTAGAAAACAGACACTGTAGATACTATGATGACAGCAAAGGTCTGGAGGAACATTTTTAAAGCCAATAACATTGTAAATCTTCTATCTGATAGGAATTAGGGGTGGGCGGAATTTGCGTAGTCGAGCTCCACAAAGCTCCACAAAACGGTAAAAAATCTCCGCGAGCGCACAAAACTTCCGCAAACACGCAGAATTGCTTGTTTCGCCCGTTCTCAATGCTTTTTTCCTGTTCACGAACGCTGTTTGCGTGCTCAGGGAGAATATCTCGCGAACACGCATTTTGAAAGCGCGAACCAGCAAAAAATTCCGCGAAGGCACGGATCATGGAATTTTTGGCAATGCCGCATTCTCCGCGGAACGCAAAATTACCCAAATTCCGCGAGCAGAACGGAATTTACTGCCCCGGCCTAGATAGGATATCATCATGTGATGGCTAATTTTGCCATCTGAGGGGAGATTGGAGCAGCATAATTTTGGTTCCTAGCGTACATGTCACTGAAAGTGCAATATTTACATGCACTTTACAACATGTACTGTGTGGCTTAACATTTTAATGAAAAACAAAATGCAGGCCCAATTTAAAACCATCCTCACACCAGAAACATATTGTTAGATTTGGCACCATTGGCGTGCGTGTCCCTACCACTGTTTGCTGTTGCCTCATCTGTTTTTGTTCGTCTAGATGCTTTGGGCACTTTGCCACTGCTGATCAGTGCCAAAGTGCAAGTGCTCCCTACTGTAAAATGATGTAATGGATTAGTGATTCCATGATTGGTTATTTGATGTACTTGTCAGACCCTAGTACAGTGCACCATATGTGCCCAGGGCCTGTAAATCAAATGCTGCTGGTGGGCTTGCAGCACTGATTGTGCCACCCACAGAAGCAACTTGTAAAATATGGCTCAGGCCTGCCATTGCTGAGCCTGTGTGCAGTCTGGGGCTGCCATGTAGACTAGGCAAGTGCACCCACTTGCCAGTCCCTAAACCTTCCCCTTTCTACATATTAGTCACCCCTAAGGTAGGCCCAAGGGCAGGGTGCATAGTATGTAAAAGGTAGGGCATGATGTGTGTGGCATGTCCTGATAGTGAATTACAGCCAATTTCATTTTTCACTACTGCAAGGCTACCTGTTCCCATAGGCCTGAATGGGCAGTCTGATTATAACATTTTATAATCCTAACTGACCCAAGGAACAAGGTAGAAATTCGAGTTTAGTATGCCTGAACTCAAAATGTTAAAATACATCTTTTAGTGAGGGTGATTTGTACATTTTGTGTTTGAAAATACCCCTTTTAGAAAGTAGGTATTTTCTTGCCCAACCATCCAGCATGCCTCTGCTAGGTTTGTGTGTTCCATGTCTGGTTTGTGAGTGACAGGAGGCTGGAGTGGGCCTTGGCTCCAGCAGTCTGATGTGTCAGGGCTGGGCTGAATAGGACTTGTATTGAATAGACAGTAGGGGGCGCAGATTTCCTTTCACTGACCTGAGCCCTCATAGGATAGAGAGTAGGGGGAGGAGATTTCCTTTCAGCTACCTGGGCCAGGTCTGCTCCTAAACAATGCTGTCTCCACCTACTGTCAGGAAGCAGCACCCAGGAGGACAGAACTGGTTTTGACTAGGTACAGACACTCTCTGCCTTTAGAGACAAAGGATATGTGTGCATAAAAAGGGGGACCCTGACCCCAGAAATTTAGATCACTTCTGAGAAATCAAGAGGAACCTTTGCCAAGGAGAAGAAACCGGAGAAGCTGAAGGAGAATTACTGCCTGTTAGACTTGGGGGTCTCTAGTTGGCACAGGTATACACTTGTGACAAATAGGGACCCTCTCCTCTAGTCAGGGTAAGGGGGTACACTCCTAAAATAACCCCTGCTCACCCCCTTGGTAGCTTGGCACGAGCAGACAGGCTTATCTCAGAGGTAGTGTGTAAAGCATTTGTGAACACATACAGTAATCCAGTGACAACACTACAAATGGACACCACACAGGTTTTATATTAAAAATAAGTATTCTTTATATAGATTTACCACAAGACCATTAAATGACAAAAACACACAATACTGTTACTTTAGATGGTAGAATTTTGCTTAGTTCTCTTAAGGTCTTAAATGCGACACTTTAAGTCAATGTACCTTTTAGGTGCGACACGCAGGGCAACAAAAGTGTTGCAACAATGTTGATGCGATGAAGTTTTTGGTGTAAAGAAATAAAGACGTGAAGATCTTCCAGATGCGTTACACTTCTCCGATGTTGCGAGAAGACTCGACTCGATGCTTCAGCTGCAGCGGCGACACACTTTACGCAATGCGACGACAGCGGCCTTGGCAGCGACACTCTTCTCTGACGTTTGTGAGATGCTTCCGCTCGATGCGATGTTGCAGTGGTGACACCCCTTTACGCGATGTGACGACAGCAGCTCCGACGGCGCTTTTCTTGATGCGGTGCAATGCGACAACTATGATGGCTGCGATGGCGACACGCTTCTTCCTCGATGCGAGACTCTTCTCTTGATGCGGTGCAATGCGTCAGCTACGGCGGCTGCGATGGCGACACGCTTCTTCGGCGTTGCGAGACACTTCCTGGATGATGCGAGGCGCTTCCGCTCGATGCGATGCTGCAGCGGCGACACACTTTATGAGATGCGACGACAACAGCTCCGACGGCGGCACGCATCTCCTTCTTGAGTCGCGCTTCCAGCTCCTTGCGACACGCAGTCCCTCAGATGGCCCAACAACAGCAGCAGGCACTTCCAAAGAACTCTGGGGAGCTGGGGGGTGAAGTCTGTTGTTCCTGAGACTTCAGCAGGAGGCAAGCTCTTTTCCAAGCCCTTGGAGATTCTTCACAAGTTGAGCAAAAGTACACACAAAGTTCCTTTCTCCTCTCTTTGGCAGTAAGGCAACCACTGCAGGCCAATCCCCCAGGTTCAGGGATAGTTTCCTCCTCAGCTTCTTCTGGTTCCTCCCTCAGCAGAGGTTCTTCTTGTTTTCCCAAAGTGATCTAAATTCTTGGGATCAGGGTCCCAATATTTATACCCAGAAATCCTTTGTCCTCTGAAGGCAGAGGGGCCTTTGCCCAGTCCAAACCAGTTCCTGAGCACTTTGTTTACCAGACTTCTCCTTTCCTTTCACAGTGCAGGGCAGAAACATTAGACGCCCCACAGGAGGTGGAGGCAGCATTGTGGAAGGCAGGCACAGCCCTATTCAGGTCCCAGGTGCAACTCCTCCCACCCATCTGGATGCAGATCTCTCTATTCACCACTGGGACACCTCACCCTGTCTCCTGGAATTCACCAGCCTTGTCACTCAAACTCCAGACAAAGGAATACACACAGCCGAGCAGAGGCAGGTTTGAATGGTTAGACAAGAAAATGCCTACTTTCTAAAAGTGGCATTTTCAAGCACAGAATGTTAAAACCAACTTCACTAAAAGATGTATTCTATCATCCTGAGTTCAGGCATACTAAATTCGAATTTCTACCATGTTCTCTGAGTCAGTTAGGATTATAAGATGTAATAACCAAACTGCCCATTCTGGCCTATGGAGAATAGGTAGCCTTGCAATAGTGAAAAACGAAAATGGCTGTAATTCACTATTAGAACATGCCACACACACCAGGGCATGTCCTACCTTATTCTTACAATGCACCCCGCCCTTAGGCCTACCATAGGGGTGTCTGATATGAGGAAAAGGGAAGGTTTAGGGACTGGCAAGTGGGTGCACTTGCCCAGTCAGCATGACAGTACCAGACTGCACGCAGGCTCTGCAATGGCAGACCTTAGACCCACTTTTACAGGCTGCTTCTGTGGTTAGCACAACCAGTGCTGCAAGCCCACCAGCAGCATTTGGATTACAAGCCCTGGGCACTCCTGGTGCACTGTACTAGGGTCTGACAGGTAAACCAAATCAACCAATCATGGAATCACAAATCATACATCAATTTACAAAAGGGAGCACTTGCACTGTGGCAGTGGACAGCAGTGGCACAGTGCCCTGAGCAACTGACACCAGCAAAAATACATGCCGCAACAGCAAGGGAGACTAACGCCAATGTGCCAGGTCTAACACTGCCCCTGTGCTGTTTGCTGTCTGGGGTTGGCCCGCAGTGGTCACTTGTTGCCAAGGAAAGGAAAAAAGGACTTTGCTGTTTGCTTTGCCATCTTGAGGAAGATCTCCATGGGCTTGAATTGGGCTTGCCTCCTGTCTGAAGTCTCAGGGACACAAAGACTTCACCACCAGCTCCCCCTGAATTTCCTGCAGCTGTTTAGAACCTCTAGAGACTGTTTGTCACTGGGAGCTGGAAGCGCGACACAACGAGGAAGAAGCGTGTCGCTGCCACAGCAGTTGTCATTGCGTCGCCGAAGAAGCGTGTCACTGCCGCAGCTGTTCGCCGTCACATCGCCGAGGAAGCGTGTCGAATCACCGGAGAAGCGTGCCGCCACCGCAGAGGTTGCCGTCGCTTCACCGGAGAAGCGTGTCACAGGGCGTGTCGCAGCTCCAAAGTTTATCGATCTCGCCGCACGGCCGTTGGGTGTGCACGCATCGCATCCACGTTGTCGCATCGCATCAAAGTCGCCATTTTGTCGCATCACACCGTATCGTCGCATCACATCGTGGCACCATCTTGTCGCATTGTAACCGGAACGCAGTAAGAAACGGATGCATCACCTCCTCTCCGGTAAGGAACTGACACATCACCTCCCCTGCGCTGCAGTAAGGAACCGACACATCACCTCCCCCAAAGCAAGGAACCGACGCATCACCTTCCCTGCGACCCTTTTGTTTGTTTTGCGTGACGCATCCAAGGTACTTTGAGAGTAAAGTGTTGTATTTACCATCTACATTGAACTAAGCTAATCCTACCATTTTAAAGTCATATTTTTGATTACTGTATTGTGGATTTTTGTCGTTTGGTTTTGTTTTAAGGCTAGTAAAGATTACTTATTTTTCTAAACTCGTGTGGTGTCCATTTGTAGTGTTTTCACTGTATTGCTGTATGTGTTCACAAATGCTTTATACACTGCCTCTGAGATAAGCCTGCCTGCTCGTGCCAAGCTACCAAGGGGTTGAGCAGGGGTTATTTTCAGGAGTGTAGCCCCCTTTCCCTGACTTGAAGCAAGGGTCCCTATTTGGACAAAGGTGTAAACCATTGCCAACTGGAGACCCCCATTTCTAACACATTACCTGTTGAAACTGCATAATCATTTATAAACGTGTGCACTAATGTTTTCATAAAAAGTATAACATGTAGTTCTTGTTCACTTTTGCATTTGCATATTCTGAATTATATTAAAGTTTCTAAACAAATTATATGGATTTACTCCTGATTTATTAAGTTTGGATTTATTTGTCATTTTAAGTTCACTGATAGCCATATTTTAAAAGTGCACAATTTCCTATTTCATAATAACTTTAACATTACTAGGTCTGTGTTTCTAAACTGTGAACATGTATTTTTTCTCATTTTACTTGCAATAACGTTTTCCCTTGCAGGTGCCTTCTTGTGATTTTATTCAGTAAGAATTAGAAAAACAATTTACTAGAGATAGCAAGTCTGTGACAGAAATTTTGGCAGGAACGTGATGATTTAACATGCTACATGAATGCTTCCTGCCCGCCCTGTACCAGGAGTGGCAGGTTTCTCACAGCTGAGAGCTGCGGTTCTAGTTGAGATGCTGGGAAAGAGGACTGATGTTGCAAAGCACCTGAACGCTGTTTTCTCATTGGATGATTGTGGTGTGATCGAGATAGCACCATCTGAATCTCACGTTTTCACTATATCGAGATGTTCACCCCGTTCACTGTAGAGCAGATCCCCTTTGGACTTGGAGAGGTACAGACCTCTCTGCTTCCCTTAGTCTTTCTGAGTGTGGCTTTCTGCTAAAACTTGTTCTTTTCCTGGAATACTTCTAGAGACGTTTCCGCAATTCTGACACCTTTCCTTCATGCTCCTGATTCTTTAGAGACCCATGATTTGGACTGTCCCTTTCCTAGCTCAAAGTAGATGATTGCAACCATTCTAAATTTTGCCTGGACTTTTAACTTGATGACTTTAAAGCTTGATGAGGAGAATCGGGGTTTCCTTAAGGAACACTGAATATTGTTTGTAACTCTCTGTATCTTTGTGATTGTTTTTGTTTCATACCTTCTACTCAAGGGCTGAACTTATTCAAAAATCTGAATTTGCCCATTGCAATTCTGTACCTGATAGATATACTTACATAAATTACCATGTACTAATTGATAATTCGTAATAAATCTACTAAATGTTATCCTCGGATTCCTTGTCTTCCTTGGGTAGCCAAATTGGTTGCAGGAATGTTGATCTGAGCAATTGAATGTTGACTCCTTTCTGCCTCAATCAGTCAGACAGTCCAGGTGGACGGAGAAGCGGAGCGTCCAAATCTGCTCCAGCAAGCAGCTAGCTAATGGCAGACCTACACCCCCACGCTCCATGCTGTGATGAGCGGCAGCAAAATGTGAATGACAGTTGAACGAACCAATGAATGAAGAGGTCTGACTCAAGCCTCTATGTAACTATATAAGTATTTTTTATCTGCATTTTTTTTTTTATTTCATGAGGCTGGCTAAGCGCCTAAAGCTCTCTCTAGGGCATATCTGAAAAGAGCACCGACAAACAACAGACATATTTTAATTTGTACGGGTGAGATGTTGCACAGAAGAGCGGGTTCCGTCATTGTTTTGGGGGGATTATGTATGCTCTGTTCTTGCTCACTACTGGAAATCACTACTTCATGAAATGGAAAGGGGCCTCCGGTTTCTTCTGGGCACTGCGCTTTGTGCACATGTGAACTTTTCTGACCTTTACTGGCTGCACAGGCATGCCGTGTGTCTGGAATTCCGATGTGTATTTATTGATCTCATTGAAATTCTCAACCTCGTGCAGTTTAGGTGGCCCTGGGATTCTGACAAGTATTAACATAACAACAAATGGGTTAAAAATTAGATTCACACAGAAATTATGTTCCCAGAGTCGGTAGTTTTGCTACACTCTCCGGCGCGTATTCAAATGCCATATCACATACACGAAATACTCCTTTGTATTCCCTTAAAAAACGGCAACACAAAATTCAAGTAACTCAAACTATTTTCAGCATATAAGGCAAACAACTGCAGGCAGAGATAGAGCTCTTAAAGGCTTCTCCGTTCCTGGCCGAGGCAGGTATTTTTAATATCTGGCCATCCCTCTTCCTCCCTCTTGTGTATCTGCAGGATGAACACATCCAGAAGTTGCCAATATGTAGGGAGACCAGATTCGGGAAAACAAAATCCGGGTCATTCCCGAAACATAGAAGCAGGACAACAATTCAGCATCACACAAGACAGAAAAGCACTTAAGTGAATTACATGCATCTTTTACACGTAGTATCATATGTGTTGCTAAGGGCAGTGCTTTAAATGGGCCGGTACTCACCGGTACTGAGTACCGGCACTTCTGAATTTTCTGGCCCTCAGTACCGGCACTTCTCATTCGCCAGGGAGAGTACCGGTATCCTAGTAGATGGCACTGCAGGCTCCGGTTATTTATCTCCTCTAGCACAGGGCAGATGCCGCTCTGCTTCTCAGGAGCTTGTAAGAGCGTCAAGCCTCATTCTGAGTCCCTGCTGGAGATTCCAGCAGCGCCCATGTGAATGGCCTGAGCCTGCAGGGGGCAGAGGGCTTACCGTGCGTCACGCCGTGACTAACAGTGCAGGGTCTAGACAGACCCTTCACTGTCGATCATGTGCCCCAGGACTATTCTGCTGAAAGTGCTTTAGCCTCACCCCGCCCCTCTCCATCGGACGGGCAGTCAGTCAGGATATTGATTGCACTGGCCATTCTAAAGCAGTGACAGCCCAACAAAATCCTCTGCCTTCGCCAAAGCCGGTTTTCTTTTCATCTTTTTGTTCAGGACAGGAGCTGCTTCTCTTTGTGGACGGAAGGAGTAAGGATGAATGTAAAGACGTGAGGTGGTTGAGTTTTGAAATCATGAATCGTCTCAGAAATTGTATTTTAACACACATTTCTGTAAAGTCAAATCTGGTGCATTTCTTAACTTTAATTTTCCAGACCGCAAATTTAGGGGATGAGTGCAGCATTTAGGGGTGAACAGGAGACAAGTACGGAAAAACCAGGGAGAAAATGTAAGACTTGTGGAGAGTAAGCAAAAGAGGAGCAGAACTAGTGAGAAGTTTATAGGCTGGGTGAAGATTAGAGGCAAGTGGAGATAAAAGGGAGAGAATCAGGACACTCAGATTTTAGAGGGAATGTGGAGAGATAGAGCGTGGGTGTGCACGCTTGAGAGCATATAGTATTGTGCCACATAACAGCATGGCATTAAGAAGCAGCAAATATTACAGAACGATAAACTGTTAACATATCATCCTTTTTGGGTTTCATTTTGTGTAATGAGTTAACTTACTGTTTTGGTTACATAAAAACATTTCTCATGTGTTTTTCTTAGTTGCTGCAACTGATATAGAAGTCATTACCTCTACGTCCCTCGTCCTCGACCCAGTCATCACTAATGAGGTATTCCACAAGACAGGAAACAAAACAGGAAACGCTTTTGTAGGCTCCACCCACCCTCCCGTCAGGGGCTATAAGAACCCAGCCAACCAAAAGCACATCCTGTTTTGTTTCCTGTCAGTGGACCTGACGGGGACGCTGGGGTAGGTGCCGGGCACTTACCTGCTACAAGTTGCTGTTGTCCTGTGGTCTCCTCCTCTGCTGGGCTTTGGGGGCGCTGCTGGACCTCCGTGGGACTTCTTGAGTCGGGCTGCTGGGCTTCCTGGACTCTTCAGGTTCCTGGTTGCTGATCCTGCTGGGCTGTGTTGGCTTCCTTTGGTTCCTGCTCCTGCTGCACCGGATTTGCCTCCAGGTTTGTTGTCCAGGGCGGGTCCTTTTGTTGCCTTGGGCCCGCCTTCTGTTTTGAGCGCCCGGGTTGGGGTCCGGGCGCTCGTGTCTCTCTGGCCGCTTCCAGTCTCGGGCGCCCGGGTTGGGATCCGGGCGCTCGTGTATGTCCAGGACCGGCTTCTGTTGGGCGCCCGGGTTGGCTCCGGGCGCTCGTGTTCTCCTCTGCCTGCTTTTGGATGCGAGCGCCCGGGATGGGGTCCGGGCGCTCGTTTATTCTTGCGCCTGCTTCTGTTGCGAGCGCCCGGGATGGGGTCCGGACGCTCGTGCTTTCTGGGCCCGCCTTTCCGTGTTGAGCGCCCGGGATGGGGTCCGGGCGCTCGGTGCTCTTCCGGGCTTGTTTTTCTTTGGAGCGCCCCGGTTGGGGTCTGGGCGCTCGCTTTTCCTGGGTCCGAGTTCCCGTTTCTTGGATGACGACGGGTGGGCTCCGGTTGAGTTGCTGGCTTGTTCTGCCTTCGGCGGCCGAACTCAGCGTTGTTTTCTGTTCTCCTGTGCTAGCCACGCCCCCTTTTACCTCTCTTTCGGTTCTGCTGGGGGGGAGGGGTTTGTCTTGGATTCTTCAAAAGGAGTCCTTTCTCAATGTCTATACTGCGTGTTGGTCTTACCTTCGGTTACTGCTCCTGGTTTGCTGCTGTTTGTAATGGGGAAACATCATAGAAAGCGGAGGCATGTGTCTCCTATGTCCTCTTCTTCTTCTCCTCCGGATAGTGAGGATCCTGCGCCTGCGGTGAAGCGTCCCAGGTTGGATGAGGACCGGTTGAAGCTTCTGATACTGAAGACTTTGTCTGACATCCAATCCTCCAAACACTCTGCTGCCGGTCGTTCTGGTGGGGGTGTGGCCATTTATTCTGACATTTCATCTTCTGGGTCCTCTGATGATGCTTCTTTGAGTGCGGTGGATCTTAAGGGGAAGTATGTCTCCAGGGAGTTGTTGCCGGACCTGCTTTCTCATGTTCGTGAGAACATGGGGTTTCCAGAGGACGCTGTGGCCAGTACTTCGTCGGATGCTGTTCTGCCGCAGTTTCGGAAACCTGTTGCGACTTCACTTCCTATTCATCCGTTTGTGATGGATGTGCTCTTGAATGAGTGGAAGGACCCTGATCATATTATGTTGCCGCGCTTCATGTCAAAGCTTTACCCGTTGCAGGGCATGGAGGATTCTTTTCCTGAGTCTGTGCAGGTGGACTCCATTGTCGCTAGTTTGGTTGGCCGTCCTTCCATGGCTGATGATAACATTCTTCGCGATGGGGTGGATAAGAAGATTGACTCTGCTTTGCGTAAATCCTATGCTGGTTCTCTCCTTGCCATACGTTCCGGTATCTACGGTGCTTATGTGGCTCAATCACTCCTGACTGACTTTAAGACTTTGTTTTCAACTATGCAGGAGGGTGGCTGCTGTCCTGATTTGCTGGAATCTATGGAGCGTCAGACTGAATTCCTTTCGGATATTGCTTTTGATTCTGTGCGTGCTTCTGCTCTGTCTTGTGGTTCCTCTATCGCTGCCCGTAGGAATCTACTGTTGAAGGGTTGGAATACTGATGCCGCCCAGAGGTCCATGGCCTTACGTTTACCTTTTACTGGCCCTCGTCTCTTTGGGGATGCCTTGGAAGACAAACTGCATAAAGTGTTTAAAGAACGTAAACATTCCTTTTCCTTCCGGAGGCAACCTTCCCGTAAAGATTTTTCCTCTTCGCAGGCCAAGTCTTTTCGTCAACCTTCCCGGTTTCAGCAATCCTCCTTTAAAGGTTCTCGTGGAGCCGGTCGTGGTTTCCCTCGGAAGTTCCAGAAGAAGCCTCCTCGAGATGCTGGTCCTGGGCCGCAGCGTTCCTGACTATGCCCCTCCGTTCGTGGATCCCACTGGAGTGACGCCCGTGGTTGGTGGGAGATTGAGGTTGTTCCTTCCAGCCTGGCGTCTGTCGACCTCGGATCAGTGGGTGCTGGATGTCCTGGACCGGGGGTATCGGATCGAGTTTCTGTCCCCTCCGCCTCCCTCGGGTGTGGTGCGGACTCCGACTCCCTTGTGCCACTCCCGTCGACAATCCTTGAGGGACGGTGTTCAGGCCCTGTTTTTCAAGAACGCTATTGTTCCCGTTCCCAGGTTGGACTGGGGTCTGGGGACCTATTCGATTGTTTTCCTGGTGCCGAAGGTCACGGGGGGGTTCCGGCTTGTCATCAATCTCCGGAGTCTGAACCTATTTGTGAAGAAGATCCCGTTCAAAATGGAGACCTTGCAGCGAGTGGTCCCGCTGATTCAGGCCGGATGGGTGTTTACTACTCTGGATCTCCAGGACGCCTACCTTCATGTGCCGGTGTCCCGGGAGGATCAGATGTTCCTGCGTTTCTGCCTGGAGGGTCATCATTGGCAGTTCTGTGTCCTTCGGTTTGGTCTCCGGTCCGCTCCCCGGGTGTTCACCAAGGTGGTTGCTCCTTTGGTGGCCCTTCTTCACAGCCGGGGGGTGTCTGTGTTCCCCTACCTGGACGATTGGCTGCTCCAGGCTCCCTCCCCAGAGGTCATGTCTCAGCACCTTTCATTGACCATCCTTACGCTAGAAAGTCATGGTTTTCTGGTGAACTTTCCAAAGTGCCAGCTTCTTCCTGCCACTCGTCGGACTTTCATTGGGGCCATCTTCGACTCCGTCCTGGGCAAGGTGTTCCTGCCGGATTCTCGGATTCAGCGTCTTCAGTCCCTGTTGCGGATCTTGTTGTCCCAGGCTGTGGCCCCCCTTCTTCAGTGGCTCGAGGTTCAGGGTCATATGGCCGCTACTGTCTTCACGGTGCCCTGGGCCAGGGTTCATCTGCGGCCTCTGCTGTGGCATGTTCAGCGTTGGGTGCCGTTTCCAGTTCGGGACTATGCTCTGTCTGTGCCTGTGTCCTTGGGGGTGGTGTCGGATCTCCAGTGGTGGCTGGATTCCGCGAATCTCTCGAAGGGGATGTGGATTCACCTGCCGCCCCCTTTGGTGTTGACGACGGATGCCAGTGCGGCCGGTTGGGGGGCCACGTTGGGACAGTGGTCTGTTCAGGCTCGCTGGCTCCGGATGGAGTCCCGTCGCTCGTCCAATTGGAGGGAACTGTCTGCTGTGGCCAGGGCTCTTCGTTTCTTCCATTCCCGTCTGCTGGGGTGCAATGTCCTGGTGAGGTCGGACAACACCGTGACTGTGGCTTACATCAACCACCAGGGCAGTACTCGCAGCCCTTCCTTGAATTTGGTGGCTTGTGCGATTGCGGGTTGGGCGGAGCGTCATCTTCTGGCTCTCTCGGCTCAGCATATCCGGGGGGTGGACAATGTGGTGGCAGACGCCTTGAGTCGCAGGTTTCCATCTTCCCTCTCCCTGTGTCTCTCCCCCAGGGTGTTCCGGTTGATCTGTCGGAGGTTCGGGACTCCCCTGCTGGACTTGTTTGCCTCCCGGGCGAATGCTCAACTCCCCCTGTTTTGTTCTCGGGCCCCGGAGTTGGGTGCTTGGGGGGTGGAGGCGTTGTCTCTTCAGTGGCCCCCTTGGTTGCTGTACGCCTTCCCCCCCTTCCCCCTGATTCCTGCCTTCTTGCTGAAGGTCCAGCGGTTGGGTGCCCAGGTGGTGGCGGTCTTGCCTCACTGGCCGCGGAGGTCCTGGTTCCCTTTGTTGTTGAGCCTGACGGTGGGCCCTCCTTGGATTCTGCCACGTTATCCGTCTCCCCTGAGGTCCCCCTCCCCTTCCCTCCTGGTCCCTCTCACCTTGGCGGTTTGGAGGTTGAACGGCTGTCGCTTGGAGTCCGGGGTTTGCTTGATCACCTCATCACTGTGATGCAAGGGTCTCGTAGGGGTTCCACTTTGTCCTCCTACTCTAAACATTGGGCTTCTTTCTCCTCTTGGTGTGCGGGGCTTGGTCTCTCTCCTGTCTCTTGTCCTATCGCTTCCGTTCTGCAGTTTTTCTTGGATGGTTTTCAGAAGAAATATGCCTTATTTACTCTGAGGGGCCAGTGGGCTGCTCTTCGGGCTTTCCGGGATCCGGCTTCTCTTCCTCTTGCGGATGGTTTGTTGGTTTCCCGTTTGTTCCGGAGTTTCTCTCTGTCATCTCCTTCTTCACGCTCTCCGGTTCCTCCTTGGGATCTCTCTTTGGTCTTGGGTGCTCTGCAGTCTGCTCCTTTTGAGCCGTTGGAGTCGGTGGACCTCAAGTTTCTCTCTTTTAAAGTGGCGTTTTTGGTTGCTGTGACTTCTGCCAGACGGTTGGGTGAACTCACTGCTTTGCGTTGTTCTCCTCCCTTTTTGCGTTTCTTGGATGACGCGGTGATCCTTTCTTTGGATCCTGGTTTTGTTCCCAAGATTCGTTCTAAGTTTCATTGCTCTCAGGAGTTGATTCTTCCTTCTTTCTGTCCTTCTCCTTCTTCCCCTGCTGAGTTGTTGCTTCACTCTTTGGATGTGCGGCGTGCTTTGTCCCTTTATGTTGCACGGTCTGCGGGGTTCCGTTCCTCGGACTCCCTTTTTGTGACTTTTGGTTTGGCTGGTCAGGGTAAAGCTGCGTCTCGGCTTACTCTTGGTCGCTGGATTAAGTCTGTTATTTCTTTGGCTTATCAGGGATCTGGTTTGCCTTGCCCTTCTGGTGTTCAGGCCCGTTCCACTAGGGGTGTTTCTGCTTCCTGGGCTGCTTTTCATGGGGTTTCCCTTGATGAAATCTGTCGGGCTGGGACGTGGGCCTCTGAGTCTACTTTTGTGAGGCACTATTGCTTGAATTGTGCTCTGTCTGACCGACCCAATTTCGGTAGTGGTGTGTTGCGTGCGGTGGAGGTTGTTCCGCCTCCCTGATTCTGTGTTTTTTCATTAAACTATTTTTGCTGCACGCCTCTTTGTGTTCGGTCTCTGTTTTCTGTGTGGTTTGCCAAAGGCCTGTTGTTGGGGGTGCTTTGGTATGCCTCATTAGTGATGACTGGGTCGAGGACGAGGGACGTAGAGGTAATGCTATGATTACTTACCGGTAATCCCCATTACTCTTAGTCCTACTCGTCCTCGACCCAGTCATACTTCCCGCCCGCCCTCCCTATCCAGGCCTTTGTTGCTTGGTATGTCAGGATGTGCTTTTGGTTGGCTGGGTTCTTATAGCCCCTGACGGGAGGGTGGGTGGAGCCTACAAAAGCGTTTCCTGTTTTGTTTCCTGTCTTGTGGAATACCTCATTAGTGATGACTGGGTCGAGGACGAGTAGGACTAAGAGTAATGGGGATTACCGGTAAGTAATCATAGCATTATGTATCGTCATATGTTGCCCTAAGCCCCGCCCCTAGCCCCGCCCACTCACCACGCCTCTAGCTCATATTAATGATGTGTAATTTCCTGTGAAATGTAAAATATATTCCTGACAGCCACCACAGAATGCCGTTCTCGTTCGTGACGCTGTGTTCCTCGTCAAGAACGAAATGTGTGTGTGTATATATATATATATATATATATATCTATATATATTATGTATACACACACACACACATCAAACGTCTCGTGCAGAGAGTTACAAACAATATTCGGTGTTCCTTAAGGAAACCCCGATTCTCCTCATTAAGCATGAATAAGCTTGAAAGTGGTATATTTTATGGATGAGTGTTTGGTTGTGTGAGTACTTGTATGGGTCCATGAATGGGTATGTGAGTGGATGTGTGGGAGTGGAAGAGGGTGTATGAGAGGTTCTATGGGTGTGTGTGTGGGTGTGTAAGTGGTTCTGCATACAATGTAATTTGAGATGTCATCAGTGATGTCATCAGTGATGTCACTGACCATATCATGAGTGATGTAATATGTAAGATCAAAAGCAGTGGATTGCAGGGGCATGAGTTATAATTAGCTCAGGTAACTATAAATGCTGAATTTCTATGGTTTGTATGAGTAAATCTGAGCCTAACTATAACGTCCCTGTAACCCTTGTTTTTTTCTGTGAATTTCAAAGTTTTTTTAATTGTATTTCCTAACTATAATGTCCCTGTAACTTTTGGCTTTTGTAAATGAATTTCGATGTTTTAAAAAATGTTATATCCTAACTGTAACTAATAACCATTCACAGTAAGTGTGTGAGTGAGTGGATGAGTATCTCAGTAGGTCTAAGTAGGTGAGAGTGTCTGAGTGAGCCTGTGAGTGACTGCATAAGTACCTCTCTGGGTGCGTGAGTAGGTGCATGAGCATCTGAGTGGGTCTGTGAGTGGGTATGTGAGTGTCTGAGTGGTTTGCGAGTGCCTCCATTGGTATTTGAGTCAGTCTGTGAGTAAGTGCATGAGTGAGTGGGTCTTTATGTGGGTGCGTGAGTATCTGAGTGAGTCTGTAAGTGGGTGTGTGAATCTCTGAGTGGCTCCATGAGAGTACATGAGTGTCTGAGTGGTCTGTGGGTGAGTGCATGTGTCTCTGAGTAGGTCTGTGACTGAGTGTACAAGTCTATAATCGGGTCTAAAAGTGGATGCATGAGTCTCTGGTTGGGTCTGTGAGTTGGTGTGTGAGTCTCTGAGTGGGTCTGTCAATGGGTGTGTGAGTGTCTAAGTGGGACTAGATGTCAGTACATGACTGTCGGAGTGGGTCTGTGAGTGGGTGCATAGGTCTCAGAGTGGGTCTGTGAATGAGGGCTTGAGTCTCAGTGGGTCTGTGTTGAGTGCATGAGTCTCTGAGTGGGTCTGTGAGTGAGTGTATGAGTCTGAATGGGTCTGTGAGTGGGTGCGTGAGTCTCTGAGTAGGCCTGTGAGTGGGTGCATAAATGTCTAAGTGAGTTTGTGAGTGGGTCTGTGAGTGGGTGCATGCATCTCTGAATGGGTCTGTGTGTGGGTGTGTGAGTGCTCTCTGTTTTGCCCTCATGCTCTGCTTTGCCTTTTCTGCTTGTTTGTCTGCCCTCCTTTTTGCCTTTCCTGCTTGTTTTTCTGCCTCTTTTGCTTTTCCTGGTAATTTTTCTGACCTCCATTCTGCCTTTTTCTGTACGTTTTTCTACTCTCTGTTCTCCCTCTTCTGCTCGGTTTTGCCTGTCCTGCTTACTATGAAGTTTGCAGCCTTTCAAACTTTTGTTCTTTGTACGTTACTGTCATTGTTTACTCCAATCATGTAAGAAGGTTTAAAATGTTTTCAAATCTTTATTTTCAGTAAGTCAAATGGCAATTGCTCTATTACCATACTGATGGAAGAAAATGCTACTATGCAGGCAAGCAAACCATATTTGCTGGAATGTGCTACTCAAATCACGGGTTGAAACTTTAAAAAAAAAGATTTGAATCAATGCAGCAAAGGGTATGCCCAGAAATTGGTATCTTGCTTGCTGTGCCACAGGTTGTATGATGGTACAACGCATGTCAGAACCACACGGTCTCAAACATGACAGCGCCTTTACCGTGCATGCCTTTCCCATGCATGCCTTTACCATGCAATTTTGTGGTAAAGACATGATTGGTAAAGGGACATTTGTGGTAAAGATTGCACACCTGCCCCCAGTCCTGAAAACTGTTCCTTTTCCCCCGATCCGCCCTAAGCCCTAAAAACATCCTCGACCGCAACCGCCCCCTGCCCAGAGCACTAAAAACTGTCCTTTACACTTGGAAACTACCAGACACTGTCCCCCCACCCTGAGGCCTATAACTGCCCACAGCCCTGAAAACTCTCCCTTGTCCCGGCCGCCCTGATCCCTAAAAACTGTACCCATGCCCTAAAACTATCCCAACTCCAACTACCAAAACGGAGCCCTATCCCTGTTAACTACCCAGACCCAGCCCCCCAGGCCTGAGGCCTATATTTGCCCCATCCCTGAAAACTGTTTCTTCCCCTGCCCCACCCTAAGCCCTAAAAACGGACCCCTTGCCCTAAAAACTACTACAGCTCCGTGCCCTGAGCTCTACAAACTGACTGAAAACTACCCGACCCCCCTGCCCTGAACTTGAAATCCCAGCACCCTGTCCTATAATCAACCCAACCCTAAAAACTACCCCCACCCCCAAAATCCGGCCCCAGCCCCACTTACCTGACCGCATCCTCTCCTGATCCTTCCTCTTCCTGTACCCCATTCCAGCATCTAGACCGCGCACTGCCTTAACCACGCATATGCGTGGTTAAGGCAAGCATGGTACAGCTTGCAGGGAAAGAGCACGCGTGGCTCAGCCCGTGTTTTTAAAGTCATTTCTCTGTGCCACATAATGTAAGCTATACATCACTGACAATGCCTAACTAGGCCCAAACCATTCTGGGGTTGCCTGCCTTCCCCTTTGGAGGGGCATCACTTGGCATTTTGGGATGGACTGTTCTCATAACGGCAGGAATAGCACTGGCACTGGTTATCATAAACTGGTCGTCTTTGTAGAGTGGTGCAGTGGGAAAAAGCAGTGGGTTAGAAGGCTACCAGTATTTACCAGTGGTTTAGACTATATGCAAGCATTCCTCCTTTTGTGGGTTAGAATCATTGTGAGTCAGTCAAGTTGCTCATCCATGACCAGTAGTGACTCATGTCCCAGCAGAGTGGTGGGTAAGGGGGGGACGGATGACAAACACAGGAGACTCAAAAAACAAAAAACAAAAATGTACCTGCCACATTACTGCAGTGCCACTCTTGTGCTCTGTCCTCACCAGCACAGGTTTCTAAAATCCCCTGTGGCCAATCTTGATGCTTCTTTTATGCTGCTAAAGAGAGAGACGGCTGGCCAAACCGTCATGCGCACTGACAACAGTACCCTGCCCACCACTCCTCCTCCATGACGTACCCCAATTAGGCCCTGCCCCCAAGCCTTGGCTATTTAAGTGAGAAAAAACAAGAAACACTTTTATTGTAATTTTATTTTAAAGTATTGAGGCTGATGAGAGGGCAATGCTCTCCCGCCATAGCGGAAGATCCATCTCTGTCCATGACTGACTTGTCAGAATTTTATTGCGTAGCGGTATGCACAGTTTCAAAGTCTACAGACCTGCAGATGTAGGATTTAGTTTTTTTAAAGCCTTTGAAATTTGTCGAGTTCACAACTTTTTTTTAAAAAGAACAGCTTCAATGACTGGTTGAAATTCTCAATCCATTCCTAATGAGGCAACAGTCCTTTCATGGCATGATGCACATTCTCTCCGACCTCACCTCTGCTCCAAGGAACATTCCTGCCTCAGTCTTCACATCATTCACTAAGCCCTTGTCTAGTCCCAGCTTTGACCCATCCCACTCTTAGCCTGACCCCCTGTTAAGACAATTTCACTTCCGTTTCACTAGCATATATATGTAGGTATGTTGAATGTACATGATATTTCTATAGCGTGAACCTAGCCAAAAGGCAGCTGAGCATAGTACATGGTCAAAGACAAGCATAAAGTCAACCAGTACAGGGGAGGAAGCTAGGTTATATGTGTTAGTGCATTGTAATGTAGTGTTCTTTAAAGTGGTGAGTTTTTAATTCTCCTTTATTAGAGCAGTGTTGGAGTGGGCTTGATTGATACAGGCATATTATTCAAGATCCTTGGTGCATAGATGAAAAAGACCTGCTGCCTTATTTCTTTCTTTTTTACTCTACTTAGTCTGCAGACTGAAGGTGTCCTGGCTGTGGTTGTGCTGAGATCCACCAGAGATCACTAGCTTGCCTGCAAGATAGGTGTCGGTGTTGGTTGCTTTGTAAGTGATGGAGCTCGTTTTGAAGATAGTGTGGGACAGCAGGGGGAGCCGATGGAGTTCCTGCAGGATGGGGGTGATGGCATCATATATGTTCAGTCTCTGGATCAAACGTGCTGTGGCATGAAGGATGCACCTAAATGTGGAGTCTGGGAGGCTATGGAATATGACATTATCACCATACAGATACAAGAGTATGAAGGCTTGAACAGTAGTCCTTAAGTCGCTTTCTGTAAGAAAGTTCTGGTAGCAGGGCGTTTTTGGTTTTTGGCAACGAGGATTTGAGGGTGAGGTTGGTGTCTAGGGTGAATTTAAGCAACTTGCCATTTGGTTAAAGTTGGGGTTTGAAGTCATCAAGGTTCATATTATTAAGCAAAGTTTTACTGTATTTTGTTTATTGTTCTTGGCAAATTACAGAAATTCTGTCTTGGTTCTGTTGAGCTTTAGGAAGGCACTGGACATCCAGGTCTGAATGATAAGCTAGCTGTGTTTGATAAGTTGGATTTCTAAAGCAGAGGAGATTTTCAAGTGAATTTGTGTATCTTTAGCAGACTGTCAAATCTTGATAATGTTATCTGTGATCAGAGCACAAAGTGGCTCCATGTACAGCTTGAAAATGAAAGGAGATAGCGTGGAGACCTAGGAGTCTCCACAGGTGATAGGGATCTTTTGGGACCTGGACTGATGTCCAGGTCCCAAAAGATCCCTATTTTGTGCAGTCCAAGTCACAAAAGATCCCTATCTTTTGTGGTCCAGGTCGCAAAAGATCCCTATTTCTTGTGTGGTCCATGTCTCAAAAGATACCTATCATCTGTGGAGACCCCTAGGGCTCCATACTGCCTCCTGTCATCTACAACCTATACGTGGAGCCACTTGGTGCTCTGTGAAACCTATCTAAGTGTTCTAATCTCAAGACAGCTCCAGTGGCCAACAAGCAGTCTACAGTCACATCCTGAGGGCTATATCTCAGGCTGCTGCCTTCACAAGTGAACAAATCCCAGAGGAGAGAGAGAATCCACTGTCTTGTGCCAAACAAGGCAGAGATACCCATCAAGTTTCACAAAACATACATGCTTTGTCTTTAGACAGCAAAACAGTTACTATGACTACACAGAAAGTACAAGTTCAGGCCTCAGACAGCAGAGCTGTAGTTCAAGCCAAAAATCTGACACTCCGAGGCCTGACAGAGGATAGCTGTCCCTAAGTTTCACTTCTCTTAGTATATGGCTGATTGAACATAAATTGTAATGCAGGGTAACCGTGTAGGTTGTCGAGCAAGGAGGTGGTACCTCATGACTTGATGCCTACCTTATGTGAGGCCTCTCAGCTCTACACCCTGATGACTTGATGTCTAACTTATGTGATGTCTCTCAGCTCTATACCTGTTCTCTGATGGTTGCTGAAGCATGGAATTTCAGTATTAGACGTTCACTTTGTATTTTTATTTCTTGCATTAGTTCAGTTATGACTGAAGTCTGTCTTTTGTTTAGTGCATAAACTGTTGTGGTGTCATTTATCCCTATCTGGTAATAACTGTGACAAATACACCCCGGGGCAAAGAGCACCAGAGGGGTTTTGTACTAGATAAATGCATTTGTGCCAAAAGATGTGGAATAACATACACAAGTGGTGTTCATGATATAGAAGTGTATGTTATTGACTGTATTTAGGCTAATGTAATGTCTAGTGGGATGCAATGAACCAAGGAGAAATTGTTCTTGTGAAGAAAAGAGGTTGTCCTTAACAAATGGTAACAGGATGTGGGCATTTCTGACGTATAACAACAAAACTTTCCCAAATGATGCCATACAATGTATGCATAGAAGTTTAGAGAAATGTTGTGGGCCAGGCATGATTGTGTTAAGATTAGGAGTTCTGGGATAGAATGTGGGAGAAGGATGCACAGGCTTGAATGTTGAATACATTGTTCTGATTAGTAGACCAGTGGATGCTTTGACCATAGCAAGTGATGTTTCAGTGGTACCTTAGCTATACCCATGTTGCCCCACCTAAAATGAGATGTGAAGTGAGCATAGTTAATAGAGGGGAGTGGCACTTTGTGTTCAGGGTTGGACTAGCCTATAGGAAAATCAGGTAGTGCCTGAC
This sequence comes from Triturus cristatus, assembly GCF_964204655.1. Taxonomy (NCBI): domain Eukaryota; kingdom Metazoa; phylum Chordata; class Amphibia; order Caudata; family Salamandridae; genus Triturus; species Triturus cristatus. The sequence continues at coordinate 797,700,385 of NC_140581.1, forward strand.
AGGCTGGTCCGAAAGATTAGTGTGTGGGATGTTTTTGTGGCGGTTTATGGGTCTGTTTCATGCTATGCTGGGCCTGGTTTGCTGTTTATTTTGCTGATATTAAAACAAACACGGCTTGAAGCAAGCTCAAATTCATGCAGTCGTCTAATATCTCAAAAAAACATGCATACAGCGTGCCTTTAGAAGTTCAAAATGGCCCCACCTTGCAAACACAGGCCACCTTTTTAGCTTGCTAATTAGCTAATAGGGACCACGTTTATTTTGGTGCCCGGGCCTACATTCTGTCTCAGTTCGACCCTGCTTGAGCTGTGCCTATTATAAAGGGGTTTGCCAAGGACTATCTGCAAATCTAAGCACCAATGTGTGACCTATACAACATTTTTCTAGTAGAATTTTCTGGAGATTACTCCTAAATTTGACTTCATTTAAGATCTTATGAAAATTTGCAGAGATAGTCCTTCTAAACATCAGACATGCTTTTTAGAAACTGGGACAAATTGATTTTGACTTTTTCCTTTAAACGTATCATCCCTCATAGAATGCCTTGAACAATACTAAGCATGTATTAACATTTAGAAACTACTATTTATCCTTGAAGTCAATTCAGATATTTTAGAAATATGTATTTGTTTAGCACCCACACTTCTTCCTGTTTATTGGTGTTTGATTTACTTGCTTGCCATAATCAGAACAAATTTAAGTTAGGGTCAGATTTAACAGTTATTCTCAAAGTGCAGCGCTCCCTTTCCTAAGTGGAAATCATAGCCTTCCAGGACAAAATACCATTCTTAGACCAGCTTTAACCCTTTTCTCTCTTTGTATGTGTGTTGTAAATTGCAGCACGCAATCAAAGTCGGAAAAGGAAGGAGAAATGAAAGCATTTCTCCTTCCTTGTGCCTACTTCAAAAGGGAACAGTTTTCTGATGCTAAACCCTGTCTACTTTATTTAGTAAACAGGGTTTAGCATCACAAACCTCGGATGGTTGCATGGGAAAGCCCATGCACCACCCATGGTATGCCTGCTTGGCACAAAGTAATGGAAAGCAGTGGATACTTTACTTTCCACGTTATTTCCAGTGCTAAACAAGTTTAGCGCTGGAAAGTAAAGCGGAAAAAAAAGATTTTGTGATGATTTACGTAATTATTGTGCTGCAAACACGGCGTAAAATCGTAGCAAACCTCCCCCTTGTAGTCTTGTATTGTTCCCAGTTGAAGTTGCACTGCAGGAGTTCCACCTCCAGGCAATACTGATTATTGGGGGGCAAAATGCCTTCTCTGAGTGTCATTCCCTCACTCACCTCTCTGTATGTGCTTCTACAGGAAGTCAAAATATTGTAGGATGGACTTCCAGTTCTACAACGCATTTGGTTAGTAACTTCCAGGTTCTCAGAGCCAGGGTTTCCACCTACATTACTGTGCAGTCCACTGGGATCAATAATTGACTCACAGGAAACTCATTTCAGGGCTACTGATACTACCATCAGCTCAAAATTGGTATTAGCCACATAGGTGAATTTGGTTCTCCTTTTGGGGAGCTGCAGGGGGAGCATTGATGAGGCCTTATCGGTACATTGCTCATTGTCTTTCTCCCTAAGATCAGCTAGGTTGAAGTCACACATGCCTTAGCATATTTTAATTTGCCTGTACTCCCGGCACGTAGCCTGGTGTTGCATGAATTTGTTTAAACTAATTTGAGTTAGGTCTGGCTACTCAATAAGAGGATGCAACTAATGCACAGAAGTTCTCAATGGGAGGGGTATGAGGGGATACCTTAGCATTTTTCGCATTGGAGCTGCCGGAGTAATCACAAGGCAGACCATGTCCCCAAAGCAACCTCCTCATTCCATGAGTGCTCCCACTCCCTGCCTCTTGGGTGACTATATTAACCAGTCTAGCTGCATAACAGACCAGGGGCCATATTTAACATTATGCCCAGGGGGGCAGAGCAGGCTTGTGAGCCTGCTTTGTGCACTCCTCAGGCACAATGGTATTACAGATGGAGCAACAGACGCTTGTGCGTCCCCTTCTGTGATACAGATAATGCAGGGGCACATGTTGTTCCAGCTTTATCATAAGAGGGCGTTTCCTCATTTGCATGAGGTTGTGGCCCTTTGCAAATGAGGGAATCAATTTGCCACCTATACTGGCAAAGTGGTTTTGAATACTTTGATTGTCTTTTAACATGTATAGGTGTTCTTATCGAACTTAATGACAATATCATAATACTTGGTCTGAATAGCAACGTAAATCATGCGTTAATTTTTTCAGCATAATTATCAAATGACTGATAATTGCTCGGGATGGAAGGATTCTGCCTCACCTACGTTTAGTGCATGGATTGAATAAATGTTCTCTGAAATTTGCTTGTAAATGTACGGAGACACCCAGCATGGCTTCAACCAGGTGTAGGTAGTTTGGTGTTTCACCCCAATATCAAGTTGGAAAATTGTCTTACCAACACTATCATTGCTTTTTATATCGTGGTATCCAAAATATCGTCATCTGGAATATTGAAAGTAATAATACTGGGCCTGATCCACAGAACTAACTTAAGACAAAATCCTAAACTTAATACCATTTTGGTGTTCACAGAAGGCACTTACTCATTTTGGTATTCACAGAAGGCACTTACTCATTTCGGTATTCACAGAAGTTAGGAGTCCTAACTTTAGGATTCCTAAATGCCTTCTGTGAATACCGAAAGTCTTAAAGTTAGGACCTTTCTCAGTTTAGGAGTAGTAAAGTTAGGACTCCTAACTTTAGGACTCCTAAATGCCTTCTGTGAATACCGAAAGTCTTAAAGTTAGGATTTTTCTCAGTTTAGGAGTATTAAAGTTAGGACTCCTAGGTATTCACAGAAGGCATTTAGGAGTCCTAAAGTTAGGAGTCCTAACTTTACTACTCCTAAACTGAGAAAAATCCTAACTTTAAGACTTTCGGTATTAACAGAAGGCATTTAGGAGTCCTAAAGTTAGGACTCCTAACTTCTGTGAATACCGAAATGAGTAAGTGCCTTCTGTGAATACCAAAATGAGTAAGTGCCTTCAGTGAATACCAAAATGGTAGTAAGTTTAGGATTTTGTCTTAAGTATGTAATATTGTTTTTACAACATTTTTGTATTATTGTAAATGTTTTATGTTCTTTAATTTTTTTTTGTTTATTAAAGTGTTTCAATATTTTAGGAGCAGGCTGTTTTTGTAGGGCTATGGCGTGGATAGTATTTTAAATTGTTGAAAAATATTTTTTAAAGTTGAGATGTAAAGAAGTTGATTTTGATGTATTTTTGTTGTGTTCATTTTATTTGATTTATTTGGGGGAAAATTGGGGAGATTTCTTTGAAATAGTTTATTTTAATTTAAAAATATATATATTTGAAAATATAATGATCATTTCTTTATTTGTTTTAATTAAATTTGTTTTAAAAGTAGTAAGTCATTATTTTTTAATTTTTCATGTTTTTGAAGTTATTTTTTTACCATATAATTTTTTAACATTTTTTTAAAAATCTGTTAGAGATATTTTAGGCCTGATTCTCAAACTGCAGTTTGTAGTACATTTTTTATTACAGCAAGACATACTGCAGAATGTAAGTTTTTCCTTTACTTATGAGAGTGGAGTTGTCCACCCTGACTGTAGAGTCCTCACAGATGCAAGTATAGATTTTGGTAGTAAATGTGGAAAGAACACAGGGGAGTGAGTGGGAAAAGAGGCAGACTTACAACTAAAGGTAATGGGACTAGAGAGGAGTAAGAGAGGTTAAATAATATTGGATCAGTTAAATCAAATTGTATAATTAATTTATTGCATTAAAAAAATATATTTATAATTTATTTTACTACTTTTTTATATATTTGATGTAACATTTTACCTATTTTTTTGCTGTATTTTTAGTGAAAGTTATACTTTTTTTAAATTATAGTTGTATTTGAGTTGAAATAGTAAACATACCTCCATTTCAGTCCAACAATGTCTCCATTGTTGCATAGATTAGAGTGGGAATAGTAAATCTAGCCCCTTCAATGACCGACACTTTCCCCAATGTAGTTTACAAAGGAGCGGGAATAGTCAATCTAACCCGTTAGATGTTCAGCGCTTTCTTTCCCCTATGGTGCCTAGATCAGTGGCCACTCCTCCATAGAGAGAAAAACGCTGCATTTAATTTCTTAATTATTGCAGCTTTTACATGAAAACAAATGATCACACCGATCATTTGATTTCATAGAAAATCTGCAATCTCAACTTACACAAGACAAGGGCTTCCCGGGCCTGTATTGTGCATGTGTTAGGGAGGGCTGTTACAGTCCATCCTCACACAGACACAATTCATATCTGACATGCTGCACTAGCGTCAGGCAGTGCAGCATGTCAGATAATGGTAATATGGGGCCTGTCTGTCATGCGCTCTTATGCCCTCTCAGAAGCCTCGATAAAGGAAAAAGGATAGCCTCCTTTCCTATCGAACCTTCTGATTGGCATAAGGTTGTGAACCTTTCTCTGGGGCGATAAGGACTGAGTTCCCTGGCAACGAAGTGAGTGAGGAGAGTGCATCTATAACAAAATCCTCTGGATAGGCTAAACCAGTATGTTACCCAATGCTCATGTTTCAACATGACACACAGCTTTGATTTTGGAACACAGCAATTACACAGCCCTTACCTCATAGAAAGCACAAGGAAGGGAGAGTGCGAGTCCCGAGCTATAAGTAAGTCTTTCATTTCTGCACCTTTCACAGTCTATGAATTAAATAAATATTTAATAATAATTATAAAGTTATTATTAGTTCATTATAATTAATTTACTTCCCACACTGTACTGCTACAAACCCCACAACCCGGACCTAAAGCTTAACTTAAAAAATAAATGAATTACACAATGTACCTAATTAATTATCAATTAAATAATTAATAATAATTGAAAATGAATTACTAATTAATTATAATTAATTTACTTCCCACCCTACAAACCCCAGAACTCACTATGACACAAAAATTACAATAAACAATTAAATGACATTTATAAACAACAAAAAATGTAAAAATGTAAATGGGCTAAGGTTGGGATTGATACATAGTCTTGCATTTCAAATTCTATATCTTTCGTAGATATTGAGTAAAGAGGGGAGAAATGGCTAACCCAAGTTTTAGCGTCTTAAAATATGTCTTTGCTACATCTCCCCACTTTGTTTCCTTTAGATATCAATCGCCAAAAACCAGAATGGTCTTTGGCTTTGGCTGCACTAATCAATTCAGTCCAGATGTTATGTTCCCATTGTTTCTTAGTTTGTATTAGTAATTTCTTATACTTGTTCCTTTTCTCCCTTAAGGCCACTATATCTTTGTTGCCAAAATAAGTTCCTTTTTTGCCTCGCAACACTCTTTGTTATACCAGGGATTATCTAAATTACGTGCATCAGTTTTCCCGTTTTTGCATTCTTTAGGAATCCTACTCAGGATAGGTGTCAATGCATCTACCAATTCACAATGTATGTTCATAATTGGTAACTCTGAAGCAGGCAGATCTACATGCGGAGAGATAATGTCTGCAAAGGTTTCGTAAATCTGCTTCATGGGCTCATCATTTCCACCTATAGAGGGCCATTTTAAAGCTCTACAATTATTACTGAATAATGGTTCAATGACACTAGAGTTAATATCTCCATTATTCGAGGGAGTTGATTGAAAAAAATGAGCTGCTAGTGTCAAACATAGGGGATAATGATCACTATCCAACCTAACCTCAACTACCAAATCATGTAAAATTGGCCAAAGGCTAATGGATACCAGTATATAGTCAATGCTGCTTCTACAGTTATCCCTGTTAAATGTAGCAACATTCGGGCTATCAGAGGGCAATCGGCCATTACAAGCTCGGAGTCCATGTCCTGACACCAATCTTATTAACTCTGCAACGGTGACTGTACAGGGTACAACAGGGCCACTTTACAATGGGGGAATGTTGTTTGCCATATCCTCTTCTTTGAAGATATTGTCAAATCCCACAACAGGCTCACATTTACGATTGAAATCGCCCCACAATATTACTCTTGGATCTATTGAAAATAATAATTGGTCTAACTGTTATATTACAGGGGATTCTTTGCTAGCTAAACTAGGTCTGCTATAGATATTTACTATATATAATTCAGTTTTATCCTGAGTTCGGATCTTTACTCCAGCTATATCCTTTGATGGAAAATCCAACTGAGTTATATCAATACATAAAGTAATTCTTAGCCAAATAACAAGACCTCCCGAAGGCCTCCCTCTAACTGAAGGAGTAGCATTAGTGCTACATGTTTTAAATCCTACTTTATGAAGGGTTTCCACGGCCCAAGTTTCTTGCAAAAGAATTATGTCACTTTGTCCAATGTACTCCTGCCCCGCTACATCCATTTGTTTTCTTGTCAGCCCCTCTATATTACAAGATGAGAATCGTATTTCTGATTGCCATTCATTCCTTATTTGCTGATAGAGTACTACTTCCATCTCATTCCCGGTTCCTAAGGTTTCCTGATCCCTATTATCTAGGTTGCAATTATAATTAAGAAAATTAATTTCATTATTTTGTAATGGCTGGTTAACCTCAGCTGTAACCACACTTTCGCCAGGCAAAAGCACTGATGGTACACCCGCTGCATCATGAAGCGTAGCTGCTTCTTGTCCATTTGTCAAACATATCCGATCCTGATCGTCAGTCATCAATTGTGGTTCACCTGCATTTCTGTTCGAAGTGTTTAAGCAGTAATACGTGTTGTTAGTTGTCAAATGATGTCCCTGCATGTTGTTACTCAAAGCAGTATGGTCATAAGCCATTGCGCTATCTGGATGTGCTTCAATCATTAGCCCCGGGCATTACAAAGTAGGATTTTCATTTAAAACTTCGGAATTGCTATGGTCAATGTATGCGGCCTCCATTGAGTCCATAGGTGCCAGCAAGGCTAGGGGATTTGTTTTTAGCGGGCCCTCTAAAATCTGCTTGTTTTGTGGTAGGAATGAGTCAGTCTATATCTTCCAGAGATGGAAGTATTTCAAATCTATTTTGTAAAGGGAGACTAAATTGTTGGCGAATAGTATGGATTGTAAGCCTCTGTAATAAAGGTTGATGTACGTAGTGCCTAGGAGGGTAAAAGTATCATAATGTTAGAACACTAATTCCATCTTGTGACACGTGGTCACTACCGAGTCTACACAGGAACTCAGGTACCAGTCTCGATGACCTAAAAGTTAGAACAATGCAGTCGCCAGGCAGTGTTTTTTCCCTTCTCCATACCCAGCCTATTCTTCTCACCATCTTAAATTGGTCCCGAGCCAACAGAGGGCCTTCTTTCTCAGTGTCTCCCATGATTCAAATACCTGGGTGGTAGGGTGTGGTACATTCACTAGAATTATGGTATATGGAGTGGCTTCGGAGGGCAAGTTCAGTCTCGCCTCCTCCCTTACCAAAGGGAATGTGTCTGGGAGTGGCGGCAATTGGATTTCACTAGACTTGGTATGGGCCAAAGCAGAATTAAGTAGTGGGCCAATAATAGGCATGGGACCTAAGGGCTCGCAGTTTAAAGAGTGCGAAGAATTTGCCTGGGAAGAAGGGATCACAACTCCATCAGCCAATAAACAATCTGAGGGGTTGCAAAAAGAATTAGTGGTATGTGCTCCATGACCCTTTCTCAGCAAATCCTCAATGGCTGTTACCCTAACCAGCATGGTTTCTAGGGGCGCTGTAACAATAGTCTGAGGAGCATTTATACCCAGGCCTTCCCCTGTAGGAAAAGTAAGCTGTGATGACACATTTAGACTAGACAATTTACATAATTCATAGTTCAGAAAGTCTAGTCGGCCCCGAAGTTCAGCAAAGCTGTTGTCGAATAGTTCTTTCAGTTGTGCAAAAGCCATACCCACAGTGATTCTCCCAGCAATTACAGGCACGGTGTTCTCTGGGGAACTGCTTATGGGTGTCAATAAAGCAAAGTCAGTCTGTGTGCCAGTAGTGCCAGTAGTGCGATCCTGAGGCTCCTCAAGGTTAGGTCTCTAGGGCCGCTTCAGTTGTTTGGATTTTCGGGTGCCCTCCCCCTCCTCCGCTTCCCCAATACTTCATTCGTCTTATCCTTTGAGTGAAGGAAAAGGGCCCGTGACCTTGTAGCTAGACTGGGCCCATTTGAGGTAGTGGAAGGTGGAAGGTGGAAGGTGGAGGAGGTGCTTCCAAATCGGTTGCAGAAGGGGGCTGGTACTGACCATCTGCAGTGGAGGGCAAACAGGTAATAGGCGCCCCACCCGCGGTGTTAGAGCCTAGTAAGGGGCCTAAGGAAGAGCGCCTCTGCAAAGATAGAGGTTCTAGGGACAATCGTCTCTCTGTGAGTTCAATCTCATGTGTGAGCATTGATTCTGCCCTAATAATGAAGGCGTCCAGGGTGCCCACGACTCCACCATGTTTGCTCATTGTGAGTAAAGGGACGACGTCACAAGATTTAAATACTCTTCAATATTTAATCCTATCGGGGTATGTGTGTGCAATTCCAAGATGTAACATGACTCGAGTTTTCTGAGCTTTTTTTCTCGGTTTCCACCTCGAACATTAGGTGGAATACAGTCAATTACAAAGTACGATAGACCTTTTGCATTTTTGTCATGATGAGACTCAAAGTGGCGCGCCACTGGGTAAAACCTGTCCCCATTACGGATTGCTCTTAGATACTGCAGCACTCTTTTGTGTATGGGGTGAATTGTGCTACCCACATACCTCATGCCACAAGGGCACTGGAGGACGTAGACTGCATAGTCTGTTTTACAGGAGAAGAATCTCTTAATCTTTTTTTCTCTTCTAGAGAGACCTAGTACATACAATGAAGTGTTTTTACTGTACCCACAGGCCTTGCATTTGGTACATTTGATAAAACACTCCTTTCTTTTTAGCCAGTTAGTGGCATGACCAGCTTGTTGTTTCTTTGACACCATGTTGCTGACTAACATTTGTTTTAAAGAGCATGCTCTTCTGAAAGTTATTGCAGGTCTTTTCTGTACTAGATTGCCTAGTAGCGGGTCATTGCGAATTAGATGCCAATTTCTCACCTTCCCATGTTGGCGATTAAAGGAGGTGATCATTCTAACTTGATTACTTTTAGCTTGTTCTGATTTAATTTTACTCTGACTTTTATTACAGAGGATATCTTCTCTGGATCTCTTTTTTGCTCTATGGATGGCAGTTTGTACATTTCCTCTGTGTAACCTCTTGCTTTGAAACGAGTTCTCAAGAAGTTTAATTCTTTATCTAAGACATCCTGTTCACTACAGTTGCGTATTGTTCTCAGGCACTCTCCATACGGAATGCTTCTTATCAAATTATAGGGATGGAAACTAGTTGCATGAAGCAACGTGCTGCCTGCTGTTGGTTTCCTATAAAGCATTGTGTGCAATTTGGAGTCTTTGACATAGATAGTCGAGTCCAGAAAGTTAACAGAGGTGTTGCTGATTGTGCTGGTAAATTTCAGATTTAAATCATTTACTTGTAGCTTTTTAATGAATTTTCTCACTGATTCCACAGTACCTTTCCATACGACGAAAGATCGTCGATGAAATGACTCCAATGTGGCACATTCTCCTCCCATTCCGCCTGGTAGATGACCCGAACCAAGTGCTCCTCCCACCAGCCCCTATGCAAATTCGCATAGCTAGGGGTGAAGCAGGTGTCCATTGCTGTCCCGCAGATTTGGTGAAACAGCTCGTCATTAAAGAGGAAATAGTTGTTTTTCAAATAGACAAAGACCATGGATAGTAGCATCTGTGTATGTGACCATAGTTTATTTGGTCGATTGCTCCGGAAATGCTTGATAGCCTTTAGGCCATCTTCATGCCTGATGCTGGTATATGATTTGGTGACATCAATTGTTACCAGCAGCAGGTCTTGGTCCCAGGGAAGGTCATACATTTTCTTCAAAAAGTCCCCCGTATCCTGACTATAGGAAGCGAGCACCTTTACCAAAGGGCACCAAAACGAATCTATGAACTTTGAGGTGTTTTCTGCAGCTCCACCAATGGCGGAGATAATCGGGCATCCTATGGGAATCTCAAGCCTTTTGTGAACTTTTGGTATTAGATAAAATACTGGCACCAGAGGATTATCAACTTTAAAAAATAGCAGTTCTTGATGTGTGATTAGACATCGATTATACCAATCCTGTAGTTGCTAATTGTACATCCTAAAACTAGTATGCATAGTTGTTTCAGTAATTTTAGCATAGTTACTCCGATTGTTCAATTGCTTATAGGCTTCATTAAGATAACTAGCCTTGTCCTACAAAACGACATTCCCAACCTTGTCAGCATTACACACAATGCAATTACTGTTCAATGCCAATTGAGTAACCAAAGCAGAGTACTCTTTTTCATGCTGTGATAAAATTGTATAAACAACAATTGATGGACAGAATGCAGAACAATGTCATACATTCACCCCAGTACAGAGATCTGGGCCTAAATCCATCGTTTTTTTGCTCACCATGCCGTTCCAGTTTGAACCCAGCCATATGCAAATCAGTCTTGACCCTGTGCCTCATGGGAACAGTCCAGCCCGAACTGCCAAGCCAGGTCCTCCCTGGACTGGAAACAAGCATCCTAGGACCGGTTTCTGGCATTTCAGCCGTCTTCAGCCAGGCTTGCTTGATTTCCAGTGGCATGGAGAGCAAGGGACCCACGTCTGGGCATACCCTTCCCACTCGGGGTGACAAATGCAAAAACAACAATTGATGGACAGAATGCATAACAATGTCATACATTCACCCCAGTACAGAGATCTGGGCCTAAATCCATCGTTTTTTTGCTCACCATGCCGTTCCAGTTTGAACCCCGCCATATGCAAATCAGTCTTGACCCTGTGCCTCATGGGAACAGTCCAGCCCGAACTGCCAAGCCAGGTCCTCCCTGGACTGGAAACAAGCATCCTAGGACCGGTTTCTGGCATTTCAGCCGTCTTCAGCCAGGCTTGCTTGATTTCCAGTGGCATGGAGAGCAAGGGACCCACGTCTGGGCATACCCTTCCCACTCGGGGTGACAAATGCAAAAACAAAAATTGATGGACAGAATGCAGAACAATGTCATACATTCACCCCAGTACAGAGATCTGGGCCTAAATCCATCGTTTTTTGCTCACCATGCCGTTCCAGTTTGAACCCAGCCATATGCAAATCAGTCTTGACCCTGTGCCTCATGGGAACAGTCCAGCCCGAACTGCCAAGCCAGGTCCTCCCTGGACTGGAAACAAGCATTCTAGGACCGGTTTCTGGCATTTCAGCCGTCTTCAGCCAGGCTTGCTTGATTTCCAGTGGCATGGAGAGCAAGGGACCCACGTCTGGGCATACCCTTCCCACTCGGGGTGACAAATGCAAAAACAACAATTGATGGACAGAATGCAGAACAATGTCATACATTCACCCCAGTACAGAGATCTGGGCCTAAATCCATCGTTTTTTTGCTCACCATGCCGTTCCAGTTTGAACCCAGCCATATGCAAATCAGTCTTGACCCTGTGCCTCATGGGAACAGTCCAGCCCGAACTGCCAAGCCAGGTCCTCCCTGGACTGGAAACAAGCATCCTAGGACCGGTTTCTGGCGGAGAATGTCTGCATTGTCAGCATTCCGTCCATCATTTGTTTGTTGTAACGCTTTTCGCCCTAAGTGGGATGGGTATTCCCAGACGTGGGACCCGTGCTCACTACGCCACTGGAGTCAAGCTATCCTGGCTGATGACGGCTGATAGCCAGAAACCGGTCCTAGGATGCTTGATTCCGGTCCAGGGAAGACATGGCTTGGCAGTTCGGGCTGGACTGTTCCCATGAGGCACAGGGTCAAGACTGATTTGCATATGGCCATGTCTAAACTGGGGTGGCGTAGTGGGCAAAAGAACGATGGATTTAACCCAGATCTCTTGACTGGGGGAGAATGTCTGCATTGTCAGCATTCCGTCCATCATTTGTTTGTTGTAACGCTTTTCGCCCTAAGTGGGATGGGTATTCCCAGACGTGGGACCCGTGCTCACTACGCCACTGGAGTCAAGCTATCCTGGCTGATGACGGCTGATAGCCAGAAACCGGTCCTAGGATGCTTGATTCCGGTCCAGGGAAGACATGGCTTGGCAGTTCGGGCTGGACTGTTCCCATGAGGCACAGGGTCAAGACTGATTTGCATATGGCCATGTCTAAACTGGGGTGGCGTAGTGGGCAAAAGAACGATGGATTTAACCCAGATCTCTTGACTGGGCGAGAATGTCTGCATTGTCAGCATTCCGTCCATCATTTGTTTGTTGTAACGCTTTTCGCCCTAAGTGGGATGGGTATTCCCAGACGTGGGACCCGTGCTCACTACGCCACTGGAGTCAAGCTATCCTGGCTGATGACGGCTGATAGCCAGAAACCGGTCCTAGGATGCTTGATTCCGGTCCAGGGAAGACATGGCTTGGCAGTTCGGGCTGGACTGTTCCCATGAGGCACAGGGTCAAGACTGATTTGCATATGGCCATGTCTAAACTAGGGTGGCGTAGTGGGCAAAAGAACGATGGATTTAACCCAGATCTCTTGACTGGGGGAGAATGTCTGCATTGTCAGCATTCCGTCCATCATTTGTTTGTTGTAACGCTTTTCGCCCTAAGTGGGATGGGTATTCCCAGACGTGGGACCCGTGCTCACTACGCCAATGGAGTCAAGCTATCCTGGCTGATGACGGCTGATAGCCAGAAACCGGTCCTAGGATGCTTGATTCCGGTCCAGGGAAGACATGGCTTGGCAGTTCGGGCTGGACTGTTCCCAAGAGGCACAGGGTCAAGACTGATTTGCATATGGCCATGTCTAAACTGGGGTGGCGTAGTGGGCAAAAGAACAATTGATTTAACCCAGATCTCTTGACTGGGGGAGAATGTCTGCATTGTCAGCATTCCGTCCATCATTTGTTTGTTGTGACAAAATTGTATGCTTTACACTTGTGCATTTTTCCAAATTCTTCAGATCAATAATTACTAACTCATTGAAAACATCAACTGAGTCTCTCGTGGTCATTGGTATGAATCTGGTAGCTGGTCTAAAGTTTGTGGCGCGCATTGCCGCCAATATCCACTTCTTGCTCCCGAGCAACTTCAAGAACCTGGCTGGCAAACATCTGAGTGTCCATATTAAGACTAGATGGATCCATCTCAATTGTTTTTTCCATATTTAGACTGTGAGCTTGTTTCACTTACATTGTCCATTCGCCTTAAATGTAATAGAAGATCCATTTATGTATATATATATATATATATAGCACCAAACTTCAAGTCCATATGAGCATTCTACAACACCTCAGGGCAATGACCAAACTTATCCAGTGGCGAGGCACTTCAAAGAGGTTCATAACAATAACCTTCAACACCTCAAATATTTTGTTATTGACAATGTGCCTGTATCAAGAAGAGGTTGTAACCGGGAAAAACATCTTAGACAACTGGAGTCACGTTACATATTAGACCTTAACACCAAGACACCAGGGGGCCTTAACATGAGTGAAGATCTTTACAATTTCTTATAATTAACTGTTTCTGTACCTGTGTTCAGATTTTTGTCGAATCCACTAATTCCCTATTTTTTTCTCTTTCTTTTTCCTCTTCTCCTGGTTAATAGAGTGATGATTGTCTGTTCCAGGCATCTTAGTTAGCTACATAATTTAGCATCATGCAACTATGTTCAATTTCATGCATTCTTGCATCATCATGCTACACTTTGGTATGATCATAATCTATGTATTTACATGATCTCAATACCCTAGACTATTGTCTATGATCATTTTGTTAGCTACTCTTTTATTGTTCAAAGAGTATCTGGTTGAACTCTGATTAAGTTATCCCACAATTCCCGCCTCTGGTGGGGATGGTGGCGTCTGGCTCCCATTTTATCAATCTCTGGTTAACTAGAGGACAGCACATTTAGCATTTATACCTCACACTGTATATATCAATAGTATGTTACCTTTTCTACACTTGTTTCACCTTTGCACATTAATTTTGCTGTAAATGCGTTTGCAGTTCCAGCAGCACTTTCTTCTTTTAATTAACACTTTGTGCACCCAGCACCTCTTTACCTACCCGGATCAACTCTTATTAGCCAGACGGTTATCTTATATTGACTCACCAAACACCTTCTAGTTGTCCTGATTCACCACACAGGTAGCTTAACGGCATTACAGGGCTACGTGTTCAGAGATATGTGGTTTTTTAACATATTGCATTATACAGAGATTAATTATTGAGTGTACTCAGATTGGAATATTTGTGGTTTTAGCTATGTTTTTTTACTTTCACCATTTAGTGAACTACTTGTTTTCAGTTTGAGCCACTTGTGAGTTATTATATGACATGATTCAGCTTTTAACTAAAAACAATGAACATGTCTTTAATGTCTGATGTGCCTGGTCGTTATGAGAGTCTGTCCATGATGTCTGTGACCAACTTGTTACTACCATGTGGTATATGACCTAGGGGAAGGCAAAGGTTCTCTCAGCTGTGCAAATTCACGTTGAGAATGACAAAAGGGTAAAAAGACTGTACCTTATATAAACTTGCCATTTGTATGTAGCACGTAATGTGAGCAAGGCCGCAGGTCAGCGGCCGAAACTCTTCATGTGGACCATGTCATTGAATAAAGCCTTTCACACAATTTGGAGTCTGTGCCCGAGCCATGATTTTCCATTCACCTGGAAGGATTCGGATATATATATATATCTGATTGGGAACACTGGATGGTGGGAAAGCTGTTGAGTGCCTCCTTGGAGCTCTGACATTTGTTTGAAAAAATATGGACACGTCGGCCCTGCCGTGGTGGAGTGCACCATCTGTGAATCAAGAGAGGCTGCGGTTGGAACCGTATCCGAGCTGCTATGCAGCACAGTGAGTCATAAATGAAGATTGTGTTGCCCTGACAGTCTGGTTCCTACTAAGGACAGCTAAATTGCTTTTAATAAAAAGATGGCGCATTGAACTCCCTTAGGGGAATTATTTATGTTTTCTCTGGAGGACCACATGTCCCAGTGTGCAACGCAGATGTAAGCACACTCAGCGCAGCCCACTCGGGCCATCAGCAAATCAAAGCACGCCCAACAATTGATTCAAAGAGAGCCGTCATTGTACCACATGTGAAAGAAGCCAAGCCTTTGAGGAAGAGGCTTCATGCCTCGAAAAGCGTCAGGCTATTGAATTTTTACCGGAAGGTTGAGGTGATCCGATTGGGAACACTGGATGGTGGGCAAGCTGTCAAGTGCCTCCTCGGAGCTCACGGGCATTTGTTTGAAAAAATATGGACATGGCAGGCCTGCCGTGGAGGAGTGCACCATCTCTAAATCAAGAGAGGCTGTGGTTGGAACTGTATCCGAGTCGCTATGCAGCACAGTGAGCCGTAAATGAAGATTGTGTTTCCCTGACAGTCTGGTTCCTATTAAGGACATTTAAATTGCTTTTAATAAAATAATGGCGCATTGAACCCCCTAAGGGGAAATATTTATGTTTTCGCTGCAGGACCACATGTCCCAGCGGGCACCACAGATGTAAGCGCACTCAGCGCAGCCCACTGGGGGCCATCAGCGAATCAAAGCACGCCCAATAATTGATTCAAAGAGAGCCGTCATTGCGCCATATGTGAAAGAAGCCAAGCCTTTGAGGAAGAGGCGTCATGCCTCAAAACGTGTCAGGCTATTGAATTTTTACTGGAAGGTTGAGGCGATCTGATTGGGAACACTGGATGGTGGGCAAGCTGTCGAGTGCCTCCTCGGAGCTCACCGGCATTTGTTTGAAAAAATATGGAGACGGCGGCCCTGCCGTGGAGGAGTGCACCATTTCTAAATCAAGAGAAGCTGCAGTTGGAACTGTATCCGAGCCTCTATGCAGCACAGTGAGCCGTAAATGATGATTGTGTTGCCCTGACTGTCTGGTTTCTACTAAGGACATTTAAATTGCTTTTAATAAAATTATGGCGCATTGTACCCATTAAGGGGAATTATTTATGTTTTCTCTGCAGGACTGCATGTCCCAGCGTGCACCACAGATGTAAGCGCACTCAGCGCAGCCCACTGGGGACCATCAGTGAATCAAAGCATGCCCAACAATTGATTCAAAGAGAGCCATCATTGACCATATGTGAAAGAAGCCAAGCCTTTGCGGAAGAGGCGTCATGCCTCGAAACGCGTCAGGCTATTGAATTTTTACCGGAAGGTTGAGGCTATCTGATTGGGAACACTGGATGGTGGGCAAGCTGTCGAGTGCCTCCTCAGAGCTCACAGGCATTTGTTTGAACAAAATAAATATATAATATATATTTATATATACATTTACATATATATATATATATATATATATACATATATGTATATATATATATGTTTGGAGATATATTAAAATTATTATATTATATATATTATTATTATTAGATTAAATATTTTTATAGGTTTTGCATTGGTGATTTAAATTAACCATTTTTATTTAATGTTGATTTAACGTTCATTTTTGTTCATTTAGTTTAATGTTACTTTGATATATTTAATTTTTTGTTTTAAATATTTTTTTGTTAAAATAGATATTTTAAAATATTTTAATGTGCTATTTAGTAATTGAAAACATTTAAAATAAGTAATTTAATGGAATTTGATTATAGATTTTTTTATTTATTTTCAATTATATGTTGGTTGTCGATATCTATAGTGTTGATATTTGGGTATTATTCTCTATAGTTACATACTCATGATAGTGTGTATTTATTTATTTATTTTTTAATATTTGGGTGTTTATGATATTTTTCACTGTGTTATTTTTGTAGTCGATATTGCAGTTTTTTTGTACATGTATAGGGTGCCGATATTTTTGTGAATGATTATTTTTGCTGATATTTCTGTATTTCGATATTGTTATTCTCGATACTGTGTTATACAACCAGGTAGATTTGTACTTTTATATAGAATAAAACAGAGATCCAGTTTTCCTCGTGAAGTGATATTCAAAATGTTGTTCTATTTACCTGTGCCTTCTATCTTGCATCTGCTTGCAATGCTTGTAATTTCGTCATGTACAAAATATGATACTAGTGAATATCTAATGTAGGTTATATTTCTAGTCTGCAGAAAAATAAAGAAAGAAAGCAAGAAATAAAACAGAATATTCCAGTGGTTTAGACAACATCACCATATCCACCCATACTTCACTGGCTAAGGAGCCAGTGACAGACATTGTGGGTCAGGGATGGCTTCTGGTCAACCCTAAAGAAGGGTTGATGAGACCATCACTTCACGATAAATTCATGTATTGTCATCTTTGCTGATCTGCTGCGGCATTGTCCTCCCTGGGGCCCCTGTGACGTACTGGCAGGAATCCTCTGTTTTGCTGTTCTTCCCATGAATACGTGGGCTGTGCAGTTATGTCCCACTGGAGAAGTAATGAATCACAAGAATCAAGGAATCATTAACCTGCTCTGGCGGGCCCTGGAAGGCCACAGTGAAATATGAGGCGCTCTCTCCAAAGGGCATTCTTCTTCATAAAGCACGTTGTAATGCAGTGTTGTCGTTGGCTCTGCCAAATGCTAGAATAACAGCCATATCAAGTTAAAGTGTACTATTCACCCCAAAAACATAATTTCTTATTAATTTAGCATAATTTACGGTGTGTGCTGCGCATGTACCTGAATTACCATAGATTCCAACTTCCTGATCGAGTTGTCAAAGGACGCCGTCCGGTCTGCAGGCTTCTGTGTCTGCAAGGGGTGCAGATGAGATTCCTGCATAGAGGGTTCGTTCAGATGAACTGAATAACAACTTGTACTTGATTGGAATAAAATATAGAAGCTTTTCTTATGCTATGCTCTGAAAGGGCTGCAAGTGAAAGATTGATGGCAAGCATCAAACTGGTTTGGAAGGGAGAGTCTTATGACATCAGCCAGCGAGCTGTTTATCTCTAATAGCAACACTATATGGGCCTTTATTTATGAAGGCCTTCGACATTCTTATGCTGTTGTTGCGTTAATGTTTGTGACACTGCAGCGGCATAAATAATGCCCCATGTTGCGCCATATTTACAAAGTGATGCATCTACGCAGATGTGTCACTTTGTAAACCCCTGCACTACATTATACCTGCATCAGTTATATGGATGCAGGGTTGGCGTCCCCACACAATAAAGGGTCTTTGGAGTGGCGGAGTGAAATCTCTGAGATTTCACTGCGACACTTATAGGACGCTATTGTGTCAATATCTCACACCTGCCTCACTGCAGGCTTAAGACTGATGCAGGCCCTTTCACATGGGGCTTGCAGGGCACATTGTTGAAGTTGCGTCTGTTTTCCGACACACCACAGCAATGCGCCACTTTTGCGCCTACAAATACATCAGAAATACTGACATATCTGTAACTTCTTGCGACATGGAGCACCATACACTAAATACCACGCATCCATACTCACGCAAGGAGGGCGCAGTGAAAACTGTTGCATCGCTGTTTTCACGCAGCGATGCAACAGTTTTCATAAATGAGCCCCTACGTCTTTATGGATAGATATATTTTTTGTATACAGGGCTGTTTGTTTGGCATGAGAGGATTAGGATGGATTTCTTGTAACCTTTTTATTAATTTTGGGCAGCTCAAAATCACATGTTACTAGGCTGGGATCTGGACTAGTATCACCTGCACACACTGCTTTAACCCCTTACCTGCGGGGGTAATTCCCCCGTGGTGCAGGGGGGGCCGCGGCACCGCTGTGCTTGTGACGAGCTGAGCTCGTCCTGACTCACAGTGGAGCTGTGCTCATGACGAGCTGAGCTCGTCACGACCCCGCCCACTGATTAATTCTCCCACACAGGCGGGGCATTAATCGCGCCTGGGCGGGCCGCGGCCGTTATGACGAGCTGAGCTCGTCATGAGCACAGCTCCACTGTGACTCATGACGAGCTGAGCTCGTCATGAGCACACAACGGGTTAAAGAGATTTAAACTGTTTTAAAGGAATTATTTATATAAGTATAAGCAAGTCCAAATTAAGCCAAGTGTGTGTTTTTCTCATGCAAGGCCATGTAACACTTATTAATTATCCACATATTAATTATTTGATATCTAAATTGGTTTGACATGGTTTATCTAATGTTGAAAAGAGCAACACACATGCTACAGCTTCAGAAACAGTTTTCATTCACGTATATATACCATATTAGAACATTGGTCGTTTGGGAACTCTATTGAAGACAATGGAGATTCAGAGGGCCGATAATGGCTGATAGAGACATTCTATATAAAATACTAGAGGTTATTGCAGACCCTAAGGGGAGATGGTTGATAGCCATTGTAAACATCAACAGCATTAAATATTTCCTGATCACCTATTATGGTCCAAATGTAGATGATCCTTCCTCCCTGCAGGATCTATTCCAACTACTGCTAGACAACAAAAACATTATTATAATGGCTGGTGTCTTCAACGGATTACTCGATCCTGTTCTAGACGAATCCTCTACACGACCAACGGTGAATACCCCAAAATGAGAAATGTCATACAAAATCCAATGAAGAATATGGGGTTGATGGATCCCTGGAGGCGTAAAGAGTGCAGCAGCAAAGGCTACACATACCACAATAAGAAAGACGGCCAGATTATTTTCTAATCGATGTCAGGTTAGGCAACAAGGTTGCAGCAATCACTCATCAATCTGAACACCTGTCAGATCACTCCGCAGTCAGACTGGTTTTAATTCTAGATAGTGATACACCTACTCCTCAGTGGACTCTAGATAGATCCATTTTAGAAGACCAGAAGCTAACAACGAGTCTGAAACGAGACACCCTAAATTTCTTAGACATAAATAAAACTTCTGCTCATCCGGGTATAATCTGGGATACATATAAGGCCTATTTGCAGGGGAAACTGATAAGCTATGCTACACATAGGAGAATGGAAGCCAACCATAGAATAACCGGGCAAGAGAGGTTAATAGCTGCTGGGCTCTCAGGTCTAAATAATGCAGTTGACCGCGGAGAGGTCACCAGAATCCAAAAACAATTGGACAAAGCTAAAAAGGCACTCTCAGAATATCTATATGAGATTATACAACAAAAATGGAATGCTAGCCAACTTGCACATTATGAATATGGGGAGTGCTGTGGGAAGCTACTGGCTTGGAAGGCAAGAGGGGCTGTGACCAGAAATACAATAAAAGAAGTTGAAGTTGAAGTAACAAGGGAAATTTGCCAGACTGATCAAGATATTGGATGGCCTTCACTACCTTTTTTTAAAACCTGTACAGGGAGGACTGTCCTGCGACAAAAATCCAGATCGAGAGTTGGCTAAGTCTGCACTCATTCCCAAAACTCGCACTAGACAGAGAGCAATATCTCAACAAAGAAATAGCCTGCAAGGAAGTTTTTAAAGCTATAAGCACGCAAAAAAGAGGAAGGCCCCAGGCCCAGATGGTATTCCGTCTGAGATATACAAACGGCTAGCGGAGGAAATACCTCCAGAGTTGACCTCGTTATTTAATCTTGTTTACATAGATAATAACCCCATACCTGATACGTGGAACAATGCTACAATCACTTTAATCCTTAAACCAAACAAAAACTACAAAAGATGCGAATCATATAGGCGAAATTTCACTACTGAACACCAATTATAAGTTGTTTACAAATATTCTGGCTAAAAGACTGGGTGGAGTTTTGGGACAACAAAACAACACTTCTCAAAAGGGGTTCATGACAAACAGACATCTACATGAGTTGGTTCACGACCTGGTCTGTGCGATTGATTTAGCCACTGTCCAACAACTTCCCTTAGCCATAATGATGGTGGACGCCGCCAAGGCATTTGATAGGGTGAGCTGGCCCTTCC
Source organism: Triturus cristatus (assembly GCF_964204655.1). Taxonomy (NCBI): domain Eukaryota; kingdom Metazoa; phylum Chordata; class Amphibia; order Caudata; family Salamandridae; genus Triturus; species Triturus cristatus. The sequence continues at coordinate 797,721,242 of NC_140581.1, forward strand.
TATATGAAGTCCTAAGATTTAGGGCCTCATGTAGGTAAATAAATTTTACCGGTTCTTAAATACCGAGCCGTACCGAATCGGTAAATTAGAATCGGTAAGTTATATGTAGGTAAAAATTCGGTAACAGTTACCGATTCGGTAACATTCGGTAATCACGAATCGGAATTCACCGAATCGGTAAATACCGAGGTGGTATTTACCGAATCGGTAATTACCGAGGTGGTATTTACCGAATCGGAAAATACCGAATCGGTATGTACGGATTCGGTAAATAAAATCACATGACTTGACGAAACAGCTAATCCTGTGCAACGACAGCCCACCCAACCGGGAAGTGCCCACACCCAGGCAGGTGTACATAATTAGCCGAAGTGGCCACACCCAGGCAGGTGTACATAATTAGCCGACCCTGGAGAGGCTTGGAGTGCAGAGGAGAGGCAGGGAGCCGTTGCATGTGCGAGCGGGTAAACGAACAGCATGTCCAGCCAGAGAACACAGAAAGACGGAGGGGAAAGGAGGAGGAAGCTGAAATTTAGCCCCAAGGACCTCCAGGTGCTGGTGGAGGAGGTGGTGAAGCAGCACCAGAAGCTGTTTGGAAGGCAATCCCTGCAAGTGCCTGAGGCGGAAAAGCGCAACATATGGCTGGCCATCCAGGCGCAGGTCAATGCTGTGGGAGTGACCCACAGGGACATTGAGGTCCTCAAAAAGCGCTGGTATGACCTGAGGATTGTAACCAAGAGGAAGATGGGCGACATCCAGAAGGAGGCCAGCCAGACCGGAGGTGGAACCAACAGGGCACCTGCCCTCACCGAACTGGAGGAGCTGGTGGCGGCCACAATCGAGCAAGAGAGCGTCGTGGGTCTTGGGGACGCCGACAGCTCTGCCAGAGCCGCAACACACCAAGGTAAGACGAAAGCACAGCAATGTAGCCCCCCCTACCCCTATCCCACATCCCCCATTGTGAAACGAGAATCACACTGCAGTCCACACGTGTCAGTGCAGACAGGCAATGCATTCCGGGAGATGTAGTCAGGGCAACACTAACCATGACGTAAATGTTACAGGGCAACAAGGCATGTCACGCACTCGAGGCACAAGGAGACAGAGGACATATTGGAATGTGAAATGATTGATTGTGACGCTTGCAATGCAGCCCTTCGGGGACACTGAGCCAATGTTGTATTTCTGTCCACAGATGTGACATCATGCAGGACAGGGCATGCTGCAGGAGAGACGGCACACCGGCCACAAGTATCACCTCTAGCCAGCACAAGTTCAGACCAGGGAGCAGGCCCACTGGCAGCCGCACCACCAACACAGCCAGCCTCACCGCACCCAGAGCCAGCATCACCTCACCGAGAGCCAGCTGCACCACAACCAGAGCCAGCATCGCCACTCATGTTCGAATCACCGGCCACATCTCCGCTTGCAGGTGTGAGAATGAGGAGGCGTCCAGCAGCCAGGCTACGAGCCTTAGACACCTCGTCAGACGACAGCATGGGCCCAGAAGACCGCACCGGGCCCCAGGAAGGGAGCCATGCCACTGTGCCCCACACCTCACAGGCAGCACAGACGGGAGCAAGAGGGCGCCGCAGGTCGCGTGTCCAGAGTCCACCAGCACCCACTGACGGCCATGGTGTCTTCTTGGGGCTCGAGGGCCAAATGTTGAAGCAACAGCGCCTGCAATCAAAGGCAGTTATGTCAGTCCAGAGGCACATGCGGGTGATGAAGACAACATTAGTCAACATGGACAATAACATTAGCGGCATGGCTGCGGGCATTCGGGACATGTCCCAGTCAATCCAGCAGTTGTGCAGCAAATTAGATGCTGACATCGAAGCACGGCGCCGGGAACGCCAGAGAAGGGACACTACCAGCAGGGCACTCAACCGTCTGGCAACTGCGACTTCTCTACTGTGCCGGCGCTCTGTGACGATGCAGGAGGGCCTAACACAGTGCTGCAGCGACCTGTCTCGGGGGATGGTGCAGGTGACAAGTGCACTAGGGGTGCTATTGACTAGTCAGGCGTCGACAACTGCTGCAGGGGATGCTGCGGAGAGCATCGACACCAGCAGCAGCATCACACCCCCCGTCCCAGAAGCACGCAGGAGCAGCAGGCGGCTTGGGGTTGGCTCTAGTGAGGATGCACAGGCCGTGCAATCCACCACTGCAGCGCGTATGCGCAAACATTGATGTAGCCCTGCTTAGCCACTTCCCATTGGGTGACGTAACCCTGGACATACTCCTTGTATAGATGGTATATTGCCAGATTGGCCTGTTCATGTGTTCATGGCGTGGTGCCACATTAAAACTACGTCATGACTTCTCACAACTCGCTGTGTCCCCTCACTTACTCAGAAATAGTTGCATGTGATCTCTGCCCGTCTCTCTCTCCCATCGATTGCAGTTGGCACTCTAGCTGCGTTGCCCTCTGGCTGGCCTGACTCATCCTCGTTGTCCTCAAAATATGTCAGTTCCACATCTGTCCCTTTTTTCGTGGCAAGGTTGTGCAGCATTGCACAAGTGGCAATAATCTTGCAGCAGGTGATGGATTTGTACTGGCGTGCGCCTCCGCTCTTGTGCAGGCAGCGGAACCTGCTCTTCAGTAGTCCAAACGTGCGCTCCACCACATTGCGTGTTGTTTTGTGTGCCACGTTGTATCGTCTCTCACTCTGGGTTGCTGGGTGTAGGTAGGGAGTGAGGATGAATGAACGGCATGCATATGCACTGTCGCCTGGATGAGTAAAAGGGAACCATCAGTAACATGCCTCTACACACTATGATTTGCAGGTTTCAAGGGGCGTCACTGTTACTTACCTAGCAGGTATCCCTCTCCGAATTCTCCGGCACTCAGTCGTGTGTAGATCCCACTATTCTGGAAGATGTAAGAGTCGTGGGTGCTCCCAGGAAACTTTGCAACAATATCTGTGATGATGTTCCCTGCATCACAGATCACCTGCACATTGATGGAGTGGGTGGACTTCCTGTTCCTGTAGATGTGCTCTGTGTCAGCTGGTGGACAGATTGGGATGTGTGTACCATCAATACAGCCGATGACATGGGGGAACTGTGCCATGTGATAAAAGTCTGTTTTTGTTTTCTGCAGTGCAGCCTGTGTGTTTGGGAAGCTTATGTAGTGGTGCATTCTCTGCATCATGGCATCCAGGAACTTCCTGAAGAAACGTGACAGGCAACTCTGGGATACCCCACCCACCGCAGCTATCACCACCTGATAACTGCCGGATGCCAACAGATGTAGGCTGCAGAGCACCTGCACATGTGGGGGTATGGCGTGCGCCCTTCTTATTGGATGGTCCAGGAGTGGGTGTAGGTCCCTGATTAAGTCCATGATGGTTTCGGGGTGTAGCCTGTACCTCTCATGTATCTCTGCATCAGTCAGCTGGAATAGTGTGATGCGCTGTCTGTGGATTTGTTCCTCCCGTCGCCACACCCTCAGTCCTGCTGCCTGTAGACGTAGGAACCTTGCAATGACGTACATAGCGGCCATGTTGTCCACGCTGTTGCATTTTGGGATTGCTTATGTGCACTGTTGATGGTTACCACCTGCTTTCAATCCGTGTTAATTACCGACTCTTATTTACCGATTTTCCTGGATTTCTTAATTACCGAGTGCTCCTACATGTCATTTTAATTTTTACCACTTCATATTTACCACTTCATATTTACCGATTCGTTAAGTATGTATTCGGTAAATCTGATTCGGTATTTTAGAATTCGGTAAATATGAATCGGTATTTACCGCCTCATATTTACCGAAAAGTGGTTTTTGGACTCCTACATCTCACTTGTCTGAATACCGGTCGGTAACGGCATATTTACCGAAAATCGGCGTTACCGACCGGTATTTGGCTACCTACATGAGGCCCTTAATGAGGTAGGCAGCAACTTCCTACACGTAATTCAAAACATATATAGATACCAAAAGGCAAGGATCCTGGTTAATGGCACGCTTACATCTGTGATGGAGATAGGGAGAGGCACCCGGAAAGGCTGCCCCCTATCTCCATTACTGTTCGACTTATACATTGAACCTTTAGCCAGAAGAATCAGGTAGGAACAGCAAATCTCACCATTCCAATATCTAGAATGGACCAAGAAAGAGGCCCTCTATGCAGATGACTTAATGATATACACACATAGGTGCCTATCCCACCATTATGGATATATAAACAGATTTTGGAAAAGTTTTGAGATACTCAGTCAATGAAGGGAAAACTGAGATTATGGCATGGAACACACCTTTAAACACAACCCTGAAAAAGCAAGAGAAGAACAAGATCAGGTACTTCAGTGTACAAGTGCCGAAAGATATAGATATCATTACAGAGACTAATTGGTCAAAAATCACAAAAGAAACCAGAAAGTTCCTAAAACTCAGGTCCCACCTCCCCTTATCGATTATTGGCAGAACTAACCTAATTGTTTCTCCCAAAATGTACCTTTCTGTTTAATGCAGTACCCCTCCATTTTCAGGCTAAGGGGATGAGAAAGGTACAGGGTGAGCCAAATAGTTTTATTTGGGACAATAAGGGCAACAGAATTTCCTGGAAGAAGCTGCAGAAAAACGAAATCGATGGTGGTGTGACCTTGCCGGATTTCCAAATAAACTGTTGGGCCTTCCAATTAAAACACTTCAAAAGTCTCCTAACAGATCATTTTCAAATGGGGACGTCCTGCTTTGGAGCCTTAACTGAAGATCTGGCAGAGCAAAGAGCTTACTTTTTATTCAAATTTGGGCACCCCAAATCTTTTAAAAAGGTCTGACTTAGGGTTTTGAGTGCGCCATGTAAGTAGTGGATACAGGTTCGGAGACTCCTTGGAATCTCCTACTATTGTCCCAATTTGGAAGTCCCCGGGAACGCCGTTATGCCTAGCGGACTCATTGGCCTAGTGACCTAGTGGCAACACCACTTATTGAGGCCGGGATAGAAAAATGGGGCCAGCTGCTAGGGGTAGAGAATACAATTTCATGGGACCTCCTTGCTCAAGAAACAAACAATACGCTGTCAAGGTTTAAATATTTACAATTAACAAGTTGGGCTCGTGAACAAACAGATGCAGGTTGCGCTATGGACTGGGTAAAAACATTTGTGACACCAACGCACAAAAAAAAGAGATCTCAACCTTGTACTGGATGCTGATTCACACAGAAGATTGCCCTAACTCCCTACCAGAAGAAAGATGGAAGAAAGTTCTCCTTGCAGTTGATATGCCATCTCCGTGGCAAGTATCTATGGCTACTCTTTGGTCTTTTGTCAGATATGCCCGATTAAGAATAAAACATCTGTTTACTTCACATAGAGTATATTGGTCCCCCCTGAAATTGTCCAAAATAGGAGAGGAAATTAAGCACTGTCCGAAGTGCGATGAGGAGAAGGCAGATGACATCCACATGTTCTTAAAATGCTCAGAAATTTAATCTTATATGCAGGATGTGGGTAAGGTATTGACTATCCTTATGGAAAGAAGAATAGAGGTAAGCTTAACACTGATTATCTTTGGGGTACTAGAAAATAATGACCTTGTGGGAAGAGCTAGGAAGCTCCAAGAACAACTTTTACTTACCTTGATAATCATCGCATGTAGGGAAATCTGTTTTAAGTATGTTTCACGCATACCTCCCTCTTGCGCAGAATGGTTAACAGCCGCTGAACGCATTGGTAGACTAGACTGCTTAAGTGGGTCACCAAATAGAATCAAAAATTGGGAGCCTCAACAGTACTGACAGGAATTGGTCCAATGATTAAGACACTCGCCTCCAGAGAGAGCTTGGGCGGGTGATCCAATTACCGGTCGCAATTGGAGCAGGAAGGTACATCCGGAGCAAATGTGCCCAACAGGCAGCGGGCTCGGGGCGCCAGAAAAATATAACACCTGATTATATGCCTTTGCAATTCGTCAAATATGAGGTCTAAAAAAAAGAATTCAACCAAAATTGATGGATATCTGAAATACCATCCTCCTGTTGGCAGACTGGACATGTTTGTTGTGATGGAGACTTATCCGCGCAGTGGCTGGCCTGAGAGACATAAAATGAGGTCTTTAATTTACATCACTGGTAAATTAAAAGCAGTGGCGACCGGCACAGGTAAGAGCGGTAGGGAGGTATGGCGGGGCGGGGCGGGGAGGAAGTCGACAGATGATTGAATCAGTAAAATTAAATTAAAAAAATAATAAAAACACTTACCTTGCATTTGTGCTTTTACCGTCATCTGTTACCTCACCACAACCCATCCAAGCCCACAGCTATTACCTGTGCCAGCTGCCACTGATTAAAAGGCTAGTGTACTTGGAAGAATTGAGCAGTAATTTGATATGTGCTCCTTAACGGGGCCTTCATTAAAATTCTTCATTAAAGCACTAATTATGAATGGCTCAATTTCACATGGAGTAATAACTTTGAGTGGAATTCTGGCACCCCAACATTTTAAAGTAAACATGAAAGTGTTGGGCAGAATGCTTGAATTAATCTCAGTCATTGATAATTATTCTGACTGCATCCCAGTCCATCACTATTTTGCCCATTATGCCACCTCATGTTAGACCCAACCATATGCAGATCAGACTTGATTCTGCTCCAATAGGAACAGTGTAAGCCTGGTTCTCTCTGAACCAGAACGCAAGCCTCCCAAAACCACCTTTGTCCTAGTTGAGACTTTTTTGATCAGGTGCAGTCACCATGTTTGAGGCTCTTGAGTCTGGTGTAGCATGGGATGTAAACCCTAGTAATTAGCAGTGGCTGATATTAATTCAAGCATCCCACCATCACTCTTTTGTTCACTTCAGTGCAACATCTTAACTATGACGTGTATGCCCAGATGTGGGTCCCAGGCTGTCTTTGCCACTGGAACCAAGCTGCAACCAAATGAAGAGCTTCAGCTAAAATGAAACCTGATTTGGATTGCTTGCGCTCCACATCAGTGAGGGCCTAGCTTGGCAGTTCGCACTGGGCTGTTTTTACTGGAGAAGGGTCAAGAATGATTTGCATATGATTGGGTACAAACTGCGGTGGCATGGTAAGCAAAATACTGATTTACTGGGATGTATCCTGAGTAATTACCAGTAGGCGAGATTAATTTAATCATTCAACCCATCATTTCTTTGTATACTTCAGTGATGCCCTCATTTATGACATCCCTGATGACATCTCAAATTACATCACTGCTGACATCACTGATAACATCATACAATGATTTTGGTATTTTGTTTTACAGTTTACATAGTGACAGGGAACTATCATATTACTTTTCTACCTAATTTTGTACAGCCTGTGTTTAGCTAATGGGCATAACTGTTTACAAAACAGATGTGCCTCTAACGCATCATAGGGGTGTAGATGTATTGAACATGTTACGAATCTTTGCATTGAAGAGTAACTCTGTGTGCACATGACAATTGACGACTTGTGTCCAGTATGTTCCACACAGGTTTTTTGACCCTGCAGGAAACGTTTCCAACGGGTCAAAGATTTTAAGTAGTAGATACTAAGTATTGTAAGCAGTTATGAGTTATTAGACAGAATTGTCTCAGTATGACAATTTCTACATAACATAGAATACTTTGTGCACCAGTTACTAATCTATGTACATGTGCTTCTTTTGCTTCAGAAGATGAACTATCTGTAAAGTTTGCATCAAAGTATGAAAGCTGCAGATAGTATGATTTTTACCACATTCAGATCGTTGTTATTGTTTGTGAATACTGTCTTTTTGGCAAGTGTTGCCTAGACTGTACACTGTTCTTTGTAGATACTTTTAATTCTTTGTGGTGCAGGTCCCCTGAGAGTTTCAACTGTCTGCAAACAGCGTGGTATAGAATAAACTCTTTCCATAGAGTGAATACTGTTTATAGGACCCATTTCTTTACTCATATCAACCTCATTCCTCAATGTATGTTCAGTGACTGTGAGGTGTTTCACACAGATAAAAGCTGTCTGTATTTGGGCATTCGTTTTGGAACAGATGCTGAATATCTTAAGTAACTTGGCTTTCTCTGAACAGTTGTATACATATTGAACACTGTGTGCAATGCGTGTTTCCCATATATCTGTGGTTGATTGTAAATGTGAACTAGGGTACCTGTGAAGTGTGCGGTGTAGGTTCAGGGCTGCTCAGAACACTTGCTTGCTACACTTAAGGGAGTCATGTATGTGATGGCAATAATAAAGCTTCATATTATTTTGAGCTATTTTGTACTTACTTTCAGGCCTCTAATGCCATACTAGTTTGTAGAGCAATGTGCACAAAACAAGTTTGGATGATGTCATCAGTGATGTAGTCAATTATGTCATTCGTGATGTTATAGAACATGTCATGAGTGATGTATTATGTGAGGTCGTAAGCAGTGCATGGTTGGGCACAAGTTATAGTTAGCTATGCTAACTATAACTGGTAGATTTCTGCGTTTTGCGGCCCCCTCCCCGAGCCTATTCTGGAGTTGGGGACCCATTCCCCTTGGGCCGAGGGCCTATGGCACCCACCATGCACCAGGTTGGGGGTTGTGGGGGGAGCCCCAGGGCATATATTATATATATAGGGCTATGTTATGCCGCTCCCTTACAGCGAGAGCAATATCTTGATCTGTTTCCCTACCCACATCAGTGCGTGCAGGGAAACAGATTAAAAGTCTGCTCCCAGCTGGTGTGACTATTTTTAAAGCTCCTGCCTGCTGGGAGCAGACTTTGTGTTTGTTCCAGTTTGGCAGACATTTAAAAATTAGTCCCACCAGGCCGGAGCAGACACAAGTTTCCCTGCCCACACCAGTACGGGCAGGGAAACTGCTGTATCTTGGGGTGAGCTCCCCAGGACACAGCAGGTGAACTAACCCCTCGGGCTGGGGTCCCCGGGCCCATAGAAGGCTCAGGGAGGGGGGCCCATGGCCCCCTCCTTTTTAACTGAAAGAGCAGCCCTGGAAGATGGTGTTCCCAGTGCCTTTTAAAGGCGAGGGGCTGCGTAGTCCCTCTCCCCTTTTTGGAACTTTGTGGCCTGGGGGTGGGCTCCTCAGGGCCTATATTAGCTCGGGAGGGGGGCCACATGGCCTCCTCCCCTTAATTAATGCAATCAGCCCTGGGGGATAGGGTCCTAGGGGCCAATGGAGGCTCGAGAGGAGGTCGGCTCCCCAGGGCCTACAATGGCTTGGGAAGGGTGCCCCGTACATAGACAATGCGGCCCCAGAGCCTGGGGCTGGGCTCACCTGGGTCTATAATAAAAGAATGCTTTCACAACCACCATTATTGTTTTCAATCTCGCAGGAGTACTGCAGCATAGCACCAACAACTGCTGATTTGTTTTGTATTTTTGCCCCAGGAGGAGTGCCTCTGGGTTCCCCTTCCATGAGATATAGGGGGCAGGGTATTCCTACTCTCACCTTGTTTCACTACTTTTGTTTAACTTCAGGACATGGGACTAAGTCCCAGAGTCCTCTAATGGCAGCCAGCAAAATCTTTCTGATGTTGCTGGCGGCCAATGAGAGCACTTGCTCCTGCAGAATTCCATCTCCCATGAGAGCGAATTGGTCCAAGGGAAATAAAGATCCCTGGGCCAATTAGAATGTTCTATTTTTGGATCGGCACTCCTGCAAGAGTCTCTCTCTCTCGAGCCTCTCGCTAACCCAACTGTCCAGATATACAAATATTGTTCACCCTTAATTTAAAAAAACTACTGAACCAACTCACAAAAAGCGCAATCTGTGGACTAAGATCTAGCTTCCAGCCAAATTTTGTGTAACTCCGTTTGCAGTTTTTTCTGAAGGCCTGCCAAAAGATGTTCATGGAAAATGCATGGGGATTTTGTTTTCTTGGCCTCCGCTTAAAGGGTCACCCCGAAACTTTCCATGCAGAAACTAGTCAAACAATAGCACCTTTTTACTGAGTTTCGTGGAGATTCCGCAAACGGGGCCAAAGTTATTAGCAACACAGAAAACGATTTTCCAATGAAACAGCTGACCTAACTATAACTGCCCAGTGATGGCTGTCGGGGAGAACCATCACTAGGTGCATGTTCGTGGCAAATACAATCATGGAGGTGTTACTATATTGCATAGCGTCAGGAGTAACTGAAATGAAATATGATAGGGCACACCACACACATTCACCGCTTGATGATGCCAGACAGCTGCGTGCCGTGTATACTCTTTGTGTAACTGAATATGCTCTCGCATTTCTGGATTCATTTGACAGAGATGGCACAGTCGAAACCTGTGTCAATGACTGGTAGTGGGCATGCCATTATTATCTATGAATTTCTTGTTGACAGATGTGAATTAGTTTTTATGGCACTCTATAAAGTCGTTTCTACACTTCACATGTAAATGTTTGCTTCTCATTTCCCCCTTACACTTTGGACCCATGTAATAATTAACTATTAGATTACATTTCAGGCATCAACATAAACCGAAAACCAGCCAGAGTGGACCAGCAATGCAGCATCACAAGCTAAATCAGAATATGGTCTGAGAGTGTAACCTCAGGACTATGTACAAAGCCACTGTGTTGCCAGAAGCGTTTCCAGGGCATAGCAGTGCAAGAAAGCGCACTATACAAACACCACTAATGTGATATATTATGACATAGCATGACGTGACATGATGTAATGTAACATGGCATAACACAAAAGATCATAATAACTCTGTAAACACCCTGCATTTATTTTCGTATTAGAAACATGTTGTGACATAAGAACTTGGTTTGACATGAAAAGGCCTCATACAACATTCCCTGTAATATTTTAGGTGACAAGTGATGTCACAATGCACTGAAGGCACTGGCCACGCTAGAACATATCTCCTCGTCTTACTGTCCTTCTTTTACAAGCTAAAAATGAGCTATCAAGGAGGTGGCATATTTGTGGGAGTTACTTTTATTTCCTTTTCCTGACACTTTCGACAATGTAACAGTTGCAGTATTTAAAAAAAAAAACTTATGACACTATAATTGAAACTTGGGACGCAAGAGGCCCGCGAAAAGGGGGTGCACCGAATTGGTTGCCCCAAGGTAGCCGCTGGCCCCCCCAATCAGGAGATAAGGCGGCAAGCAGCCGGAAAAGTTAAGAAGGGGGACAGGGCCCAGTTTCAGCATTCTACCCCCCAAGACGAAGACGGAATCCCACCCACCCCAAAGGAAGCGGGCGTCGCAGCCGCTGGGTGGGAGGGAGGGGCGGAAGAAACCCAGAAAAAGTACACAACAAAGAAAATTACTAGAGGTAGATGGGTGGCTCTCATAGTGTCCTTGGGATGCCTAATGGCAGGGGCACTGAGGGAGCTAATGGCAGCACACAGCCACAGGCAGAGTAGATGAGATGCTCGCACAGGGTCCTTGGGATGCCACAGGCAGGGGCACTGAGGAGCAGGTGAGTGGCCAACAAAGGGTCCAGGGCAAGCAGAATGGTACTTGCAGCCTGGCAGGTCCATTCAGCTGTCATTCTTTGCCCGTTTTCCGGCACTTCCTCCTAACATAAGGAACCGGCACAAGCCGTGGTTAGCTTGCTTGGACCGCATTTTGACTTAGTAGAGGACGCTTGCATCGTGCACTTCTGAATAGATTTGAATCAGTAAGTATTCGTACCTCCCCGTTACTCGGCGCTTCCCTTCACGCCCATATGTAGGTCCTTACACCGCCACCTCATGCCTCTAGCGTACCAGGCCATTTTTGTTTCTTATTTAAATTTTTGTATTTAACATTGTTTGTGCTCAACCCTAATTGATCTTGCTTGTATAATATTAGTTTACCGGCGATGTTACTTCCAGGCCGTATTTGACGCTCTTTGGCATCGTGGCTCCCAAATTTTCTAGCATAGGCGATGCACAACTTATATCGCGCATCTATCGACCACTTCCTGGTTTTAGCCTCTCCTTGCAAACTCCTCTTTTTGTTCAAACTTTATCTTCACACTTCGCAGATACTTAACGCCAACTGCAAAAGATTCATCTGGTAAGTTGAACTTGCCTGACGCCCACAACTACCTAAGAAACACTTATTTTTGTACTGTATGTTCCCATTCAGCAATATACATACCTGCGCATAATTTATGTCGACTACTGTTTTACCGTATGCAAGGTAACACGCTATGTTCTTGTGTTCTACTGCATTTAAGCTACACAAGTCACTCAATACTGTGTGCCAATCTCCCCCAGCGCGCATGCACCTAGCTGGGGTAAACCAATATGAACATGTTTCACCTACTTGAATCAATGTAAACAATTTATGTTTTGCCCTCTCTACCTTAATACTTTTCTACATGACCTGAATGTAGATTCACTTACCTGTGACAGAACTGGCTATACCTCCAATGTGGCTCCGTCTCTTTTGGTTCCATTAATTTGACATATATTTTTGCTTATCTAATTGCTTATATTTTTTCGTCTTTCTAAACTTTGCCTTTGTTTTCATGTGCTTATTAGCTGTACGTTTATGACTAATGTTGAAATTACTTAATTATCTTCATCGACATCCTTACTGTATCTCTAATTGAATTGTACCCTTTCTCACTTTCAACTTACTTTTTTCTCTCATTTTCAATATATCTTCATACACTCTGGGCCTTATTGTGTGTTACTCACCAACCTACAAACTGCTTCCTTCACTGTATCAACCTTTTTCTCTGCTGCTGTCCAACCTTTCATTCTTTCTCTCCGGTCGTCACTTTCCTTTCTCTCCTTCCTCTCCCTCCTTCCTCTTCTCGCCCTTTCCCCCCTTTTTTCTCCATGACTTTCCATTTGTTTTGTTTCTATCTCTGCTCACCACCTACTAATATGCCTATCTCCTAAAACCTTATAACTCCACTCCCATATTCAGCCTTAAGAAAGCCCTGGCCTGTTGGCCCCTGGGCGAAACACGTGTCGGCTGTTTCTCTGTTTCTGCACATGTCTTTAAATAAAGAAGAAAAGAACACCACAAACAAGTACTCAATTTCTCAGTGCATATGACGTCTAGAATTGAACTTGGGGATTCAATTACCCCTGAAATCAATATCTAAAAAAAGCACAAAACCTATCACATAACTCTCTACTGCCATGTAAACCTGCTGCGCAGCTCTTTCAGAAATAGAGAGCATGTTTGTAAATATGAAGAATACAAATAGAACCTCTAGTGCAAAATTAAACACATCAAAAACCTGTCAGATAGTTGTTACAAAAGGAAATTAGAACGAGTTCTGTACAAGTAAGATTTTTATTAATACTGCAGTAACTCAGAAATTGTTTAAACATGAAGACAGATTCTAACTTTTCTATAAATACCTAAAGAATGCAAAAAATAATCACAATGTTTCTGCTAGTCACTGTAGCTAGGAAAAAAAGCAGAAGAAAGAAATGCAATGTTTCCTTTTCATTTCTTTGAACAGGTCCTCCACAACCTGACGTGCGGTTCACTTTGGCTGCTGGCAGCACAAATTGTGAAGTCAGAACTTGACTGTAATAACTTATTGCAGAGTTCTAACTCTTTAACCGAGGACAGGGTGCATCACGTCACCAATTATAAAGAAATTAAACACCTGAACTTATACAGGGATTGCAGAATCCCATATATTGTTATAGGATAATGTTCAAGGGCAAGAAATAGAGATGTCAGGAACAAATGTTGGCTAGTCTACTTGAAGCAGCTTGAGCAGTTAATATTAAAAAATATTTTAGAAAATTATATTAGGTGACAACCATACCCAGGAAGCTTCATTCAATATATGAATTAATAGGATATGATTAGTGTTGGCGTTTCTGTATTTTTTTATAACAGAAATGATGCAGAATCTGGTGCTGGATTTCTTTTTTATTTTCAAGCCGGCCTTAGTTGAACCTGAGGAAATTTTAGAAGCAGCAATGGTCCAAAGGTACTCCAAGAATTGTACCCCCGATTTCATGCTAAAAGCCTTATTTCTAGATGAACCTGATGAGTGGGTACCCACCCTGTGGAGGATGGGAAATACTTCATCCACTTGCCTTGGGCACAAGTGATGTAATTGTACGGTTATGTAAAAAGGGGGAGGGTTGCGTCCATGAACTATCACACCACAGCCCTGTTGGATTGGACCAGAAGGCTCTTGTTAAACCGAAAACAGGTATAGCGAAATGCGGAGTCATCATGCTTCAGTTTTCACAGATGAGTTAGAACATTAGATCATTGATCTGAATAATTTGCAATCAATTTTTAAAAATGTTGAGAAAATCAACAATATATTTAACATTTAATAATCTAAAATTGGAGTTTGACTTTGTGAATTGACCTAAGTTTTACAATGTACCAAAAGCATAAGAAACATCTTCGTGTTTGATACATTTTCGAAACTCTTTAAGGTAGTACAAATGACACACCAAATGTCTGTAACAGCTGGGGTTGGCAAGAGTACATATGGGTCCTTGCCTTTTTCAGTAAATTGCTAAATAATTTGGAGCCTTCTTACTAGCCAAGACATGTGTTTTCCATACACTGAATAATGTTTTACTGCTGATAGTGTTGCTTACACCTATAGAACTGTTGATGTACAAGTTTCCCATCTACTGCACTGACAAAAGTCTAGTTATAAGTAAGGCCAAAGCAAAAAATGATCTTGGGAACCAAATGGAAGCCTGGGTTTGAGGTTTGAAGGTTTAGTGCCTTGGACTCGGCAAATCAAGAAGTCACTGCCACTAATGCAAGCTTCCAGTGTCACTAAATATTTCAAGACATTTTTGAAAGATGACTGAGGAGTTATTTTAAAGTTCAGGTTGTTGAAAACAACATTTTAAGGTAGATTTTACTTTTGGGCACATGGTCACTGCTGGAACGGGAATTAGTGTAAATAAAAACTCGGTTTACCATCTCATACAGGGTTGATCCCCACTGTTCTCCTTCCAAAAAATTGACTGACTTTGACCACTGTATTTGAGACAATCAGGAGCAAATCATCACATAAATATTAGTCACGATCTCTACCTTAAGTTCAGTCAATAATGAGAATATATTTAAGTTCAAAGGATTTTATTTCCAAAATTTAATCAATCATCTTTGTTCAAAATCATAAATTTTATTTGTATTAATTTCAATAATCATGCGCTTACAGAAATGAATAAAAGTGGTTAATTCAAAATTTTAATAAAATGCATTAAGCGTGTTCCATAAAGGAAGAATCCCTATTCTAAGAATGGGGCAGAAAAGGTGTCAGAGGGAACCCATAAAGAGTCCAAGTTTGAAGGAGAGTAAGAGCAGCAAAAAAGCTTAAAATTTATTAAAAAATTCAATAATTGATCAAAGTAGAACTTCTCATAAAGAGAGGTTCATTAAACTCAGTAGAGTCTCAAAACATTTAGGAATTAGGTGGGGTAAATGTGCAGTATCAGTAACAACCGCAATCATCAGTAAGGTCTGGGAAAATGGTAGGACAAGAGCATTGTGGCAAAAGAATGTGTGGGAGAAAAGTGTTAGCCTACTCTAGGAACATGTACTATTATAAACAGCCGAAAATTATGTTGCATCCCATGTTGCATTTTCTCCTCCTCTCGTTCAATCAGCTTTCGGTGTTCTTCTGAGAACAGGATCGCTCCTCTTCTTCTCAAGCGAAATACAATGGTCTACAGACAGTAATCTTTAAGTATGTAACTTTGCTGTCCATCTAAACTACACATGAGGCCTTTTCAATTCAAGACCTCTTTCCCACAAATGGCAGTATTTCTCTAAATTTCAAAGAAAACAAATTGCATGCTAGCTAAAACGGAACTATATAGAAATTGAAACATCTGCAGTAACGAGAGAAAACTATTAGTACAACATCATCCCTTGGAAGTAAAACAAGTATATTAAAAAAGATCAAGGGCAGTTTATGTGCAGCATTTTATGTGTGAATTTTCTTCATAATTCTACTAAACGATAAATTCTAAACAAGTACTTCAAACCTTATTTGTATAAGAAGAAACACTTTGCAAAGTCATGTGAATCATTTATTTAATAAGAAAAAACATGTTCGTTGTAAGGTCAAGAATTTAATATGTTATGAATGCTTCAGAACATCTCGTCAAACTGCTTGTTAAGCAGTGCTGCTTTTAACATTTTACGGCCTTCTACCGGTAAGTATGGCTATCTACTACAATGGGGCACATTTGTAAACATATTTTGTTCATTTAAGTCTGCATGTTAATATTGCACATGTATTTCAACTATATTATTTTGAGTTTTCCTAAAAACACCCCTTCAGCACCACTGAAGATACCAAATGTGGACTAGACAGCAGTACATTTAGAAGTAGCATTGGGTTGAAACAGGTCATGTTTTATGGTAACATTGTGGGTAACGGAGCAAACATTGCTGCATAAATTGGGATTGTTTCAGGTGCAGAATATAGAGCGGGGCAACACACTACCATGGTTTGTGCATATAATGGAAACTATTTCTGATTTGGGAAGGAAACTTGTTGAACTCCATCCCTATACCAAGGACAGCGTAGAAAAATAGTGCAAGCAAAGACTTAAATTTGGACTGATAAAAGTTGATGTAAGTCTCAGATTTGCACAAATTCATAGACACCAAAGATAACCTAGGTATGGGACCCTAAGACGAAATATACCATCCTTGGAGGGTTGTTCTTCTTATGACAAATGTGAGCTACAGGCAGTTGCATTTCTTTTTTTCTACAATTAAAAAATTGTCTGCTGGAACTAATGAAAGGGCTGCAAGGTTCGCACTTTGAAATTAATATTATTTGAATACTTTATAATGAATAATGTTGGAGTCGGTTTCCTATTTAATTGGTTCGATCATTGTTATTGCATTATTTTCCTTTTAAAATACATTTTTTTAACAAAAACAACGTACTTTTTGGAATAGTTTTCACTAACTGTCCAATAGTATTAGCCCAATAGAAGTAAGATCGTTTTTTCAAGAAATTTGACATGGTCATAGTTAAAGATGCAATGATTCATTGCCATTTAACCAGACCAGTGCAATATAGTGTATCATGTTGATTAACAAATGCTTTGAAAATCATTGAATAAAATAAACTAACCAGAAACAGAATTTCTTCAAAGATATTCACCTACTATGACTTAACAATTATGTTAGGCACATGGATGGATAACACCCATGCAGGCTCTCACACTCAAACAAATGCCAATACAAACTCACATACACAAATAGCACACCATATGTTGTTATCTGTGTTTGTACAGCACACACATCACACAGGAGGGTATCCTAGAACTGTATGGATAGAGCTAGGTGAAGAGCCAGGCCTTCAATTTCTTGTAGAATTCAAGAATTGGTGAGGCGGCCTTGATGTGCAGGTCTTCCCAGGTTTTAGTAGTGTAGTAGGAGAAGGCAGAACTGCTGAATCGGGGTCTCTGTATGAAGGTGTGTGTGCAATTAGGCATTTGGCTGAGCGGAGGTGTCTGGTAGGTTTGTGGAAGTTTATGTGGTTGTTGTGGTACTAGGGGCCAATTTTATGAAAGGCTTGGTATGTGTGCCCTGACACACTTACTTTAGTTAATTATTTGGTCATAAAATAGACAGTATACTCAGCATCGTTTGGGGTTGCAAACTCCCACGGCCCTCTTGAGTTAATGATCCATTTTCGATGAAGGTTAAGGCAGAGCAAGGCACATCATGCCTTGTCATTGATTGCTGCTCAGCAAAACAGCTGAAGATGGTGAAGCCAAAGGCAATATATTATCATCTGACTAGATGTCTCCCTGTGGAAAGACACAAGTATTGCTCTTGCAGACTGCAATTTAGAGGCACAAAAATGGACTGTAAGTTGAGATGGAAACTGAGTTATGAGATGTGAGACTCTACGGATCCAAGCAGAGCCCTACTGTGGGGAATTGGAGAATGCCCAATATATTATGTCAATGCGCCTCAGAGAGAGGGTTCAACCACCTTAATGAGAAATAAGCAGAGGAGCGGAACAGCCTCAATAGTGAATGGGAGTATCAGAACTTGTATGTGAACCTAAATGATCGTTTCAGGTAGGGGTGAGCCCACTTGCCCATTGATCATGAGTGTATTCTGTTATTTCGATCTCCTGTGAAAGATCTAGCTGTAGTCTTTCCATGATACCTTCTCAGACCTACGTAGGTGCTAGTTAAAATATTACAGAATGTATTTCATGTTTTTGTTTTCAGCCATTTTTGTTAAAAAACAAACAACACAATACAATTAAACACAGAACTTTTCTTTACCTCACTAATAGGAAGAAAAAAAGAGAAACAGTTAGAAATGGGGGTCTCTAGTTGGAAATGGTCTGCACCTTTGTCCAAATAGGGTCCCTTGCTTCTAGTCAGGATAAGAGAGTTACGCCCTTAGACAACCCCTGCTCACCCCCTTGGTAGCTTGGCATGAGCAGACTGGCTTATCTCAGAGTGTGTAAAGCTTTTGTGCACACATACAGTAATACAGTGAAAACACTACAAATGGACACCACACCAGTTTAGAAAAATAAGTAATCTTTATCTAAACCAAACAAGACCAAACCTACAAAAATCCAACATACAATCATCAAGATATGACTTTTAAAAGGTAAAAACATTTCTGTAGAACTATAGATGAGACACTTTCAACACAAAGTACCTTGATGCATCAAAATCATAAGCAAAAACAGCCGCAGGAAAGGTTATGCGTCAGTTCCTTACACACAGGGAAGGTGATGTGTTGGTTCCTTGCTCCAGGGGAGGTGATGCATCGCTTCATTACTGCCACGCAGTAGAGGTGAATGGTCGGTTCCTTACTGAAGAGGATGTGTAGTGTCGTTTTTTTACTGTACAGGGAGGTGATGAGTCAGTTTCTTAATGCGGTCCTGGCGTTGCTATAAACTTGGCACCCCGGTGCGATGCGTGGGGATTCCAGGAGGCGTTGGCTCTCGATGTGGCAACGGCGCTACGTCGATCTATACAGTCGCTTTCCCACAGTGCGTCGGTTCTTGCGGCCGCACAGAGTTGGTGATCTCGGACTTCATATAGCGGTGCACGAGACTCGACGTGCCGGGGTTTCTCCAGCCGCGGGTAGGCACTGTGTTAGTTTCTTCAGTGGCACGCCAGCGATGCATGGAACTTCTTCCTGCATGGCAGTATTGGTTGGAAACAGGTGTGAATGTGTCACACTTCTTTAGTTGCATCAGGTTTTCTCAGCTCCCAGCAGCAGGAACAACCTCCAGAGGCCCAACACGGTAACGGGCACCTTTTGGCAGGTCAGAACTCCCAGCAACAGAGTTCAGGGGAGCTGGTGGTGAAGCCTTTGTGTCCCTGAGACTTCAAAACAGGAGGCAAGCTCTACTTTAAGCCCCTGGAGATCTTCTTCAAGCAGGATACACAGCACTCATCAAAGTCTTTGTCTTCTCCTTGACAGAAACAGCCACTGCAGGCCAACCACAGACAGCACACAGCAAAGGGGCATTTATACTCCTTCAGCTTTCCCAACTCTTCTCCTTGGCAGAGGTTCCTCTTGAGTCCAGAAGTATTCTAAAGTTTTGGGGTCCAGGCCCCAATATTTATACTGAATTTCTCTGTGTTCTCTTGTGGTAGAGAGGCTCTGTGCTCAGTCAGAACCAGTTTGGTCCTCTCTGGTCCAGCTTCCTAGCAGGCGGTGGAGACAGCATTGTGTAAGGCAGACCAGGCCTATTCAGGTGCAAGGAAATCTCCTCTCCCTACTCTAAATGTAGTGCAGGTCTATTCAGCCGAGCCCTGACTCATCCAGGAAAGGCAGCACACACCTCAACCCCCCCCCCAGTGGCTGTCTGAGAGAATGGACATCCCCAGCACCTGTCACTCCAAAGCCAGACAGTCAATCCACAACCCAGAAGAGGCACCCATAATGGCTAAATAAGAAAATACCCACTTTATAAAAGTGGTATTTTCAAACACACAATATAAAAATCATCTTTGCTAAAAGATGCATTTTTATATTCTGAGGTCAGGCATACTAAACTCCATCTTCCTACCTGGTCCCAATGGTAAATTATACTTATAAGATATTATAAATAAATTCCCATTCTATCCTATGGGACAGATAACCTTTCCATAGTGAAAAACAAAATACAATGTATTTCATTATCAGGACATGTCACACACACCCGTATATGTCCTACCTTTCACATACACTGCACCCTGCCCACAGGGGGATCTTGGGCCTACCTTAGGGACTGGCAAGTGGGTGAGAGCCCTGCGTCACTTTGGCACCACATAAAGTGGTACTTGCGTGACGCAGGGCTCTGAATCAGATTTATGAAGCCACGCAAAACCACCTTGCATGACTTTGAGTGGCCTCATATATCTTGAGTAAGGCACCATAGCGCAAATCACTTCCGCAGGCCAGCAGTGAGGACACTAGAGTAAGTCTCAAGTTACTGATACATTTATGCAATGAGGATTTATGGAAACCAACCCTTTCACCAGAGTGCAGAGTGCTGAGTGCAGAGTATCATGGTTTGCTTTGTATCACTTATCTGCGTGTGATTACAATTCTAAAGATAAGGACATTCATTATTTTGTGATGTTTTGTATTTGTCAGCAGAGGAAATTGAGTGAGTAGCAAGTGCATGTTTTGTGTTTGTTCGTCTACCCACACATGCATACCTGAATGTTAGAATAATGAGGCAGCACAAAAACACAGGATTCATTTTAGACCTGATGAAGGCCTACTGAGGAAGCTCTGCCAAGGAGAAGTGCTGGGAAAGCTGAAGGAGTATTAATGCCCCTTTGTTGTGTGCTGTCTGTGGTTGGCCTGCAGTGGCTGTTTCTGTCAAGGAGAAGACAACGACTTTGCTGAGTGCTGTGTATCCTGCTTGAAGAAGATCTCCAAGGGCTTAAAGAAGAGCTTGCTTGAAGTCTCAGGGACAAAAAGGCTTCACCACCAGCTCCCCTGGACTCTATTGCTGGGAGTTATGACCTGACCAGAGGGGCTATCTCTGTGGCTGAAAATGTGTTGGCTGGGATAACAATAATTACGTCCTACAACCATCCACTCTTCTGAAGGTTTGTCATCTTTCCAGAGCAGCCACCATTAAACTACTATGTAGGTTAGGCTAGAAAATGTTACTTTTCTCTAACATTGAATAAAATGAACCAGCCTCCCAACATCATATCAAGAGCTCCAATTTTTGGTACCTATTTTTGGGGCCTATCTTCCTCCGTGACACAATAATGTCATGGGGGAATATAGGCCCTATAATGAAGTATGCCACAAAATGTGAGTGAGGGATGTTTTATCTTTCCAAGAGGAATTCTAGTATATACGAAAAATATAAGATCACAAGAGGTTTTATTTTTCTTCAAAGTTTTATATAATGTGAACTTGACACAAAGGCATCAGAGTGTTTTACACGAGCACCACTTGCATTACATAAGGACACATTCATTTTCGTAAGGCACAGGGAGATTAAGTGATTAGCCCAGAATCACAGAATGTTGAGCAACGTTGCCGAGACTCAAACCCGGTTTCCCAGATTTGAGGTTGACCGCCCAAGCAGTTAGGCCACATCCTCTCCCAAAAGAGTGATGACTGATCTTGCTTTGCCTTGCTTATAATGAAAATATTAGGGACCCAGCAGGCTCTATATTATCCCCTTGGCACGCCAGTTGAAGCAGGTATTTAATAGACTGTGGTTCACTCCTTTCGCTCTTGATATTGCCAATGCTGACAAACAATAATCCTCCAGACAGTTAAGCATTACTGGAAGAGGGGAAAAGTTCATATTTATTAGCATATTGACATAGCTCAGACAATCTTCAGAGACAGTGCCAAATGATTGCAATAGTTTAGAGACCTAGAATTAGAGTACTTCTATTGTTAAACTGTTGAGCCATCCGCACTACTGTGGCCCTGACTTCATAGCCCACCAACAAAGTTGTGAGCCCATGAGGTTAATTCTTATCAGGTCAAAAGGGGCCAGCCATGGCCTGACATGCAGCACTCTTCAGCATGAGGGATAACTCTCACTTGGACACAGCATAGCTCACCTTACCAGTCAGGCACTACCTCTGACCTGGACTCCAGGCCTCCCTATCAGAAGGCAGGTCCATCATATAAATGCATGCACTAACATGCCCTTGGCCCAGAATATTATTCTGGGGTGCAGTTGCTGTGATGTATCGTGCTAGACTCTGTTACCTGGCCTCTCCCTGTGAAGTCATCCAATCAGCCTCCTTCAACAGCACGGCAACCATTTGATGCTAAACGATGCTTCAGCCATGCATGACAGTGGCTATTTTGACATGATAACCACAGTGAGGGAGAGCTAACTTGAGGGCTGGCATAGCACAGGTCCATGATGATGTACTCTCCAAAACAATTGTCCTCTTGTGCCCAGTATCAAGACATATATGTGGATGTCAGTGAGATTTTCTTTTTACGTTTACAAAAACGGGAAAGTCGGAGAGGCTTCCCAGACTTCAGAAGAGATACTTCATATCGGATTTCCTCACAGGACCGGCCCTCCTCTTGTCCTCTAGATATTGGTTTTCCTGTTAATGGTCCTGTTTCTGTGGTCAATCCTCCTGGCAGCGCTCCTGTGCCGAGCCTTTTGAGTCCTGGTCTTGTTCCTGCATCTCTTGCTCCTCTTAGTCTTAGCCATCCTGATGCAGGTCCTCCTGGCCCCAAAGATCCTGGTCGGTCTAGGATTTCTTGTCCTGGTCCTCTGGTCCTCGTCCTCAAGCCTGGGTCCTTAGGTCCTTGTGCTCATGGTCCTCTTAGTCTTCCTGGCTATGCTTCCTCCTGGCTCTGTTCTTGATGTTCCTGGTCTTTGTCCTCCTCCTCTTGGTTGTGCTCATCCTCCTGGTGCTTACCCTCTAGGTCTTAGTTCTCCTGATCATACGAGTTCTGTCGGATCTGCTGGTGACCCTGATCATCCTCCTCCCCTGTCTCAGACACCACCTCTAAGCCTGTCATTCAGAATGGTGGCTGGTAGGGGACGGTGGGGGCAGGGGAGGTGGGGGGGGGGGTTAGGAAGTTTAAAAAAAGAAAATTTAACAGCTGATCGCCGATGTTGCCACCGCCTCTTCTCGCAGGAACCAGACTCCCCTGACCAATCACAAGGCTGCTGATAGCAGCGTTGTGATTGGTCTGGGCACAGTGGTTCAGCGCACAGAGAGGGAAAGGGACCTTGGGCATGTTCTCCACCCAGGCTGTAATGCAACCTGGGTGGAGAGTGCGCATGACTGTTTGGCCGTCCCGAGACGACCGGCCAAACAGTCATGTGCACTTTAGGAGCAGCAGCAGCCCCTCCTCCTCCCCGACGTCATCTAAACCCAGCCCCGCCCCACCCTAACCTGGCTGCAACTAAAATGCAAATAATAAAATGGTAATAACTTCCGTTAGTATCATTTTTTTTCCATTGCACTACTTTAAAGTAATGGGCTGACGCTCCTCTGCCGTAGTGGAGGAGGCGCCAATGGTCACTCATCACATTTTAGCAGCTTCTAGATTTTTATGGTAAGTTACGGAGAGAGCAGGAAAAAACATCTTCCTTTCAAGTATTTATTTTTGCCTCAGCACCGGGAGGAAGCACCCACTGAAAGCCCTGGGTTTAAGGCACCTATTGCAGAGATCTACGTATATCCAGCAAATTTCACGGTATAAGAGCGGTAAGTTCACTCTGGTGGTTAATGAATTTGCTGGAAAGAAATGTAGGTCACCCATAGTTCCAGGTATGAAGCATCATAAATACATCATAAAATATTATAGGGAATTAATATGCCTGATTCAGAGCTTGTAATGTGTAGGTAGCATGTTTGTACTCTAAGTAAGATAGCTCAGTAGGTGAATGATCTTGTTGCAGGCCACAACTTAAAAAGCTGGTAATGTACCACTTCAAACAGCTCCATGTAACTTTCAAGACATGTTTGAAATCTTGTGGGGATTAAGTCAATCTTTTGTTATTTAGTGGTTGATAAAATGTGCTCTGTGAGGTAATACTAAATAAAACACTAAGGAGCCAATTCACAAAGACTTTAGTGTACGTTTACCACTTTTGGGTATTCACGAAGGTAAAGTTATGAGTAGTAACTTTATAGGGTCAGAAACTCCGCCCCCGTAAAGTTACCATTCCGTTCTGAATACCCAAAAGTAAGAAACTTAGATCGGTTGCTAAATTTCTTGGCTGGATGTGGATCATTAGGGCTGGGAATATTCCAACAACAATAACTTAGTCCGGGGTCTCCCGGATTGCTGCTAATAGAGATGTTTTCCTGTTTTATTATTGATATTTGATGTGTCGAAATTGACAATAATTGTGTGGTTTTATTACTGAGAATTATTTTTATAATTCTTATTTTTATCTGTTTTTTAATCAATTTGGATTTTATAGTCTAGTAATATGTTCTTTGATCAATACTGGTTTATATTGTATGGAATTTTTTATGCCCGATTGTCATTTTACCTGTTTTTAGTTATTGTCATGTCTTTTATGATGAAATATCGAAATAACGACTAATGAATGAATGAATGAATAAACTTAGACTAAATTCTATGTTTACCTTTGTTAATTGGGCGCTCATTCGTTTATTGTAAGTGTGCTTACATTCATAGACACATATAACTGGCATTCTGACATAGCAGGGATAGACTTACATGTCTTACATGTATTACTTACATGTAATACTAAGTGGGGAGAGACTACAAAAACCTTCCGATCAGATTTTGTCTCTTGGCAATTTCTGAAGGGACATGTCCCATGTATGTAAGTTTTGCTTATGGTAAATGTGTTTAGCCCCAGCTGTGCTCGAAGTGATCTCAGACTCCAGCCAACACACAATTTAGACACAAAGAAGTTGACTCCCCTTTAAGGGAGGTATTTGCATCTCTCTGCGGGCTATGGTGATAAACATAGTGAATGTGCACGTGCACCATCCATCCTAGTCTCAGAATCCTGCATCAGGGCACTGATAGTACGACTCATCCGGGTCAGAAACAGTTGCTACATCCGGAATCCGGCTGGAACCCAGGCTATTCCAGCATTGCTTCTAGAAAATATGCAGTCAATTGCACAGAAATATGTATTCTTGTTCAATAATAGCTAACAGCTGGCACGCGTCTTCTGTTGTGTGAGGAAGTCTAGGCGTCGTGGCAGCACGAGATAACCAGCGGCCAATCTCAGGGTACTTACGCACGCGCCAGGGAAATTAAAATGTGTTTGCTATGTTGCAAGCAGCATATGGTAGCAATCAGTATTAGCAGGTGCACCTGGTCTCAGAGGCTGGATGAACGTCCTTAAATCTCTGGATCTGCGGCTTCCAGGGACGAAAATCAGTGCTCAGGCCATCATTTTGCCGATATCTGCAAGTACTGACGGGAGATTTAATTTCAACCATCTGACTGCTTGGAAAGGTGAGAGAGAATAATTTGTGAATCCCATATTCGTAGGGGTATAGTGTGGCACAGACGTATATGTTGAAATATATCCGCACCATCGGCCAGTTTATTTCTATGATATTTTGGAATTAGCAGAGTGGTGCTCACTGTCGTAGAAACGAGTTTTCGGGGTCTTCCTAATTTACTCGTGCCTGTTTCCAGCTGTTTGTAGTTGATTAGTATTTCTTTGACTTCTTAGCGCTATTCTTCATGCAGTTATAAATAATATGCTGATTGTACATAGAATAAAGTACGCCCCGTTGTACTTGATAAGGATATTGCAACTCAGTAGGGAGTTCTGGAGGATGCAGAGGAATGAGACCAGGGCGAATTCCTTTATGAGGTCATAGACTCCGAGTTGACGTGCATTTTAATATACAGCAGAGGTGTTTTATTCCTTATAATATATGGTTACTCCATTACCCTTCTCCAAAAACTTAAATCCTTAGTGGCTTGTTGCGCCATATGCTAGAGATAATAAGGCTGCAGATATGAAGAATAAACGCATAATCAGTAGAGAGCAACGAAAGAAACACACCAAAGCAGAATTAGTAATCTGCTGCAAAAATATTAGAATCAGTTTGTCAGTCAGATTTAAAAAGTCTGTAGCTCAAAATGAGTAGTAACATGCAGAGTTGCTTTCAATTAATGAACTATAGCATCCAAAACATAATTATGTCGCTGTAAATATCTTCTTTCTAATGATCACTGTTCATTTTAGAAAAACAGATCATAAGAAGGAAAAGACGGTTTTCATTTTCGTTGTTTAAAGAACAGTTGCAATGATTCTCCATGACCTGCCATTCAATTTGATTGCTGGCTCTGACAACAGGCATTGTGACATCACAACTAAACTATTTTTTTTTTTAAGTTTAAAGAGGATTTTATTGAAGAATGAAAAAAGTTGCAGTACAATAATAATATACATATATGATAAAAAATACATTATAAATCAGATCAGAGCAATGGAAGAGGTAGAGATGGAAAGAGAAAGAAGAAAAGAGGGAAAGAAAAAGGGATATCATCAAAAACATATTACAGCAATATATTAAATAAGTGGTAGTATAAAGAGCAAATATGATTTCATAATACAGGAATTATTATGTAACAAGAAATAGAGCAAATTGGTAAAGTTACCTATAATAGTACTATCAGAAATATTAACAAGAACAAAAGCATCAAGGAGGTTTAGATACTTCTTCTCTGCAGGGGTTGTGTAAGGGAATGGATTGGGCAGACACATTTAGAAAAGAGGTAACGGGTAGCCATAATAGGTCTCTTTTAATCGCAAGGGAGATAGGATAGACATATGCTCTATCTAGCCTATGGTTATAACAAACTCCATACCACCATGCTTGATAGGAAATAAGGGAAGTATCTTTCCAAGCTTTCGTGATTTGTTGAAATGCCACAGCAAGAAGGAGGTCAACAATGGAGGTATCAGTGTTGGAGGGGGACCATATTTGTGAGAGACTCCCAAGAAAAATATGAGAAAAAGAAAGGGGGAAATTGGTAGAAAAAATGGAATTAATTTGTCGCCAAACTTTGCCCCAAAAAAGGTGAACAGCAGGGCAAGAAAACAACATGTGGTTAAGATCAGCCACTAAAGCCGAACAGGACCAACAGCTGGACGGGATAGAGGGGTCAATGAGGTGCAGTTTGGATGGGGTAATTAAAAGTCGATTGTATATAAAAAATAGCGTTTGGGTTGTGTTCGCCGCTCTAGATGATTTCCTTATTTTGATCCAAATGTTATCCCAAGTAGTAAGAGGAAAACAATCCCCTAAATCTGATTCCCAGGCACATTCCACAGAAGATTTCGTTCGATTAGCAGACGTATCTCGTAATTTTTTATAGATTTGAGAAGCCGACGGAGAAGAGTGCAAAGATGGTAAGGAAATGAGAGAGGAATTGTGTTGAATGGAAGTATCCGTAAGGGCATCCAAAGTAGTCTGAGCCGCCGATTTTAATAGAATATATTTAGGGTGAGAAGAAAGAGGGAGAGAGAAACGATCCTGAAGAACAGAAAAGGAGATAAAAGAACCATCATGAAAGAGTTGATGAGTCCATTTGAGACCTAGGGAGAGCCAATCGTTCCAAAAGATAGATCTATTTTTAATTTTGATAAGAGAGTTATACCAAATAGGGGACTGTAAAAAACGAGCACGGTCGTCTAGGTTATGTAAAATAATGGGTTGAAAGGTCTTACAAACATGCTGGAGAATAGGAAGAGAAAATTTCTTTGGAGCTTGTGACAATGAAACAAATTCTTCAAACGTAAAAGGTTGAAAAAAGGAAGATTCAACCTCTACCCATAGAGGACAAGAAGAGGGGTCGGAAGTATGATCAGAAATGAAAAAAGCAGAATGAGCAAGGAAAAAGGAAGTATGATACGACGAAAAATCAGGAAAGTTAACACCACCTAAGTGTTTAGGAGATTTGAGTCTAGAGAAAGACATTCTGGCCGTTTTGTTTTGCCATAAAAATTTAGATAAAATGGAGTAGATATTCTTGTAATAGAACTTAGGAATGTGAACCGGAAGGTTTGACAAAAGAAATAGAACTAAAGGAACCAGCATCATCTTGATAGAATCTAGTCTACCCCACCAAGATAGGAACAAAGGATGCCATTGACTCGTAGAGGTAGAGAGGGCAGTAAGTAAATTTTTAAAGTTCAAAGCCACTGTGTCCTTAATAGAAGGTGTAAACCAAAGACCAAGATATTTGATTTTGTTCGGGCTCCAATTAAAGGAAGAAGTTAAAAAATCGGCATGAAAACAAAACTTATTAAGAGGAAGAATTTCGCACTTGTCCACATTAAGCTTATAACCAGACACTGATGCATAGTTCGAGACTTCTGATAAAAATGCTGGAAGAGATGTATGGGGATTCGAGAGAAATAATAAAATATCATCTGCGTATGCGGAAATCTTTAACTGTGTAGAACCATAAGGGAAACCAGAAATATCAGCGTTCATACGAATTTTAGTTAAGAAGGGTTCTAATGCTAATATAAATAAGAGTGGGGACAGCGGGCATCCCTGTCGAACTCCTCGGAGAAGCGGAAAGGAAGAGGAAACAAGGCCATTAGCTAGAATGAAGGATGTAGGAGAAGAATAAAGCATTGAAACATAAGAAAGAAACTTAGGACCGAAACCAAACCAGGAAAGGGAGGAAAAAATAAATTGCCAATTGACTCTATCAAAAGCTTTCTCAGCGTCCAATGCAATAGCTGCCAAGGACGACTTATGAGAGTGCGATTTACTTAAAACATTAAAGAAGAGACGGGTATTATCAGATAAGTGACGTCCTTTGATAAATCCACATTGTTCTTTGGCAATTAATTTTGGGAGAATTTTTTCTAAACGAAGGGCAAGGATCTTGGCAAAAATTTTGTAATCTAAATTAATTAAGGAAATGGGCCTATAGTTCTTACAAAAGGAGTGATCTTTACCATCCTTGGGGAGAAGACAAATAAGGGCCTCCTGAAAGGTACCTTCTGATCTTTGGGAAGTTATAAAGGATGAGAATAGATGGTGAATCCTAGGAAGAAGTAAGGTGGAGAAATGGGAGTAAAATTCTATAGTAAACCCATCAGGGCCAGGGGCTTTACCCCTCTTCAGAGTTTGGATAGCCTCCAAAATGTCATTACGGGTAATGTCAGCCTCTAAAGGGGAAAAATCAACTTCTGAGGAGGAAGGTGGGGCAATGGACGATAAATAACGAGTAATTTCGGATACAGTTGGAGAGGCATCCGGAGTATATAGACGCTGATAGAAATCCGTAAATTCGGCCAAGATATCTTCATCCTTATGGACCTTAACATTAGCGGAGGTAACAATAGATTCAATTTTGGTGCGTTCCTTCCTGACTTTGAGGTATCTAGCAAGAAGATTACCGGCTTTATTTTGGGCAGTATAATACTTAGCACTAGACTTAAGTAAAAATAGATTGGCAGAATCAGTGGAAATTTTGTTAAAGGAGAGCTTAGCCTTAATAAGATTATCTAAGTCGGATTGCTTCTTAGAAAGGTAAAAGGAGTGTTCTAATTGTTTAATTTGTGTGTTAAGTGATTGGGCTGATTGAGAGGCTTTACGACGCTTGCGGGCAACAAATGTAATAATGAAGTCTCTAGAGGCGGCTTTAAAAGTGTCCCAAATAAGAGAGGGAGTTAACTGAGGTGAGTCATTTTCTACAAAAAATGAAGAGGCAAAATCCATAAAAGCTGGTGGAAATTGTGGGTCCAGTAAAAGAGAATTATTAAACCTCCATCTCCTAGTGCCTTTCACGGGGGGGAGTAAGTCCAGGCTTAAGGAGACTGGAGCATGATCAGAAATTAGGATAGAACCTATGTCTGAGTGAGTAATTAGCTGAGTGAGGGCTTTGGAAATGAAAATATAATCTAACCGGGACTGGGAAGAGTGAGGGGGTGAGTAGAAGGTATACTCTCTAAGAGTAGGATGGCAGAGCCTCCACGAATCAACAAGGGCTCTTTGGGAAATAATGGATGTAAACAGAGAATGCATGTGGGAAGGGGAGAATCTAGAGTCAGATCTTCTATCCAAAAAGGGATCTACAACCATATTACAGTCCCCACCCAAAATTAGATAATCATCGGTGACTTGCATAAGTAAGGAGAGAATATGGGCCAAAAGACTTTGTCAGGAACAGTGGGAGCATAAATATTAATAATAGTCAAAGGAATTTTATTAATCAGCAAAGAAACTGCTACCCACCTACCATCTGTATCGTTATCTTGATTGACAAGCTGAACATCTAACTTCTTATGGCATAGAATGGCAACACCATTGCGCTTCCCAGAACCAGGAGAGGCAAACACATGACCAACCCAATTGCGACGTAATTTAGGAATTTCAGTATCTTTAACATGAATTTCTTGTAGTAAAACAATATCCCCTTTTAAATTTGCTACATGAGATAAAACTCTTTGGCGTTTAATAGGTGACCCAAGACCTTTAACATTCCAGGATAAAATATTCAAAGTCATTCACATTCAAGGAGAAAAATGTAAATAAAAGGAGAACGGAAAAGTATAAATAGGGAGAAATTGGATAGTAACCTTACATTAATAAAGGAAGGAAAGACAAAGCATTGCAGAGAGAAGAGATAGTATCAAACACAAGAGAGAAAGGTAGATACATAATATAATGAATACGACCAAGGAACTACCATAAAACACATTATATTGAAAAGGGAAGAAAATCAAAGAATACAGAGATAAAATGAGAATGAAAGAGGTATGAACAAATAAGGAAAAAAGATAAAAGATAGATTGGAGAAACTGAACCCCGAGAAAGAGAGAAGAGGAAAGAGAAAAGCAATAGGTAAGTGTAAAAGAAAGAAGAATGAAACAATGATACTGAGAAAAGAAAGAAGAAGTAAGAGAGGAAAATAGAAAAAGGAGAAGAAAGCGAGAAAGCATACAAAACCAATTCCATAAACATAAGAACACAATGGCAAAAGACATACCACAGGAGAACAAGAAAGGATGAGGGTGTTGGAACCACATCAGGGAAATGAAACGCCGAACGGGAAACCACAGGGCAACGACGGCAGGGAGGGCGGCATCCAGGAAAATTGAGGAGGATAACAGACAGGGGCCCACGTATCCAAAACTAAGGGGAAAAAAGACCAAATACAGATGTTAACGAAGTGGAACAATAAACCATATATAGTAAAACAGCTAACATTCTACACGAGAGAAGAAAAACAATCATAATCTGGAGACATCCATAGACTCATGAC
Source organism: Triturus cristatus (assembly GCF_964204655.1). Lineage (NCBI taxonomy): Eukaryota > Metazoa > Chordata > Amphibia > Caudata > Salamandridae > Triturus > Triturus cristatus. The sequence goes on from NC_140581.1 coordinate 797,752,323, forward strand.
GACAGTTATTCAAAAATTGTTGGAGAACAGCCGGATCTTCATAAGAGACAGTCTTGTTATTATATGTCACTTTAAAAAGGCATGGATGGAAAAGGCCATATCTCGCATTCAGACTTCGAAGAGCAGGTCTCATTTCCAGGAATTTTTTCCGACGATCTGCAGTCACTTTGGCATAATCTTGAGTAAAAAATAGATTGGAGCCTTGCCAAGAGATCTTTCCTTTTTGTTTGGCAGCTTGAAGTACTTTGAGGAGGTCCGTATATTCCAAAAAGTATAGAATAGAACCTCGAGGTCTCGCTGAGGAGGAGGAAGAAGCAGACAACCGGCCCAAACGATGAGCGCGTTGAATGTTCAAAGGAGGAGATTCAGGAAGACCAAGGAGAGACGGTAAAAATGACTGAAAAAATGAAATTGGATTGGAACCTTCAAGGCCTTCAGCTAAACCATAAATACGTAAATTGTTGCGCCTGTTGCGGTTTTCCAATTGTTCGACTTGTTGTTTGAGTCGATCAACTTCTGTATGTAAGAGGGGTACTTGCTGTAGGGTATCTTCGGACGCGTCAACTCTTTGTTCAAGGACCACAACTCTCTGGACGGTGTGAGACCAGTTGTCTTCAAGGCTTTGTAGGCGCGAATTAGTTTCTTCCATATACGGCTTCAAAGCACGAATTTCCTCAAGGAGAAGCTCCATAGAGACTGAAGAGGATGTATTAGTAGGAGAAGGAGGGTTAATTTTTGCCCGTTTGCCAGAGGGCGGAGCTGTGGGTAATTTGGAGAGTTGTTTGGGGCGAGTATCCGCCAAAGAGGAGGATTTATGATCGGAGGACTCTGGAGAAGCTTCATCCATAGTGTCCCGTAGGACATTAAAAGGATTGTTGTCAGCCAGTGGCGAGGAGATAACTTGGTGAGCTCCAGCGCGGGCGCCACTGCGAGCACCGCGCGGCATTGCCATGAAGAAACAAAAGACAAGGTCTCTTTTGATGACGGAAGAGACGGACCCAAGTAGAGATGATTCGGATAACAATATCTGTCAAAAATTGGAAAAAGTCCGCCACAGAGCGTTGATGAAAGGAGAACAAAAAAAAAAAAAACTGAAGAAAAAAGATTTTGCGGGAAGTACTCCAATAATTGTCACAAAGAAAACCCGGAAGCTACACCATACATGAAGAAAAAACCTTTGTGCAAATATTATAATGTCAGTCTCGTAGTGAATGGTACTGATAAAAGGGTGACGAACGCATCAGTAAACTATCGTCACAGAAAACAAAATGGCGGCCGTTGTTCTGACTGACTGCATTTCTGGAAATAAAATCACCTTAACGGCATGGAAACTCTCCGTTATTCCTCACACCGATAGCTGAGGTATTCCGACGAAGGACATGTCGATTTTGAGACCCAGAACAGAAGAGAAGAAGCCTGGAAGCCCTCTACTGTCTACGTCGCCGCGGAGCTCCCGAAATCAGCGGCCATCACCAACGGCTCCAAAGCCACGCCCCATCACAACTAAACTATAATAAGTTATTCCATTAGAGCAGCTGCATTATTTTCCTATTACAAGTGACTAGAGATGTTACAACTCAACTGTAATAGGGACATTAAAGACAGGTTTTTAAACAGGGATTGTGGTTTCCATGTTTTATGGGAATACTGTTGAAATAATTTCCCCTATGGTAAACAGGAGTTTCTTATTTTTCTCGTTACCTTTCAATGTTGCCTTCCGAACATGCTATAGTAAGAAAATTACAACACTTACCTGCTTGTAATAACTTATTGCAGCTAAGTAAATATTTCTTGGTACACGCATTTCTCCTTTTACTGGTGCAATACTCTTTTCTCCACCCTCAGCATCCATCAGCATCCTCACAGACAAGAGGAGGGAGTCCTGGACAGCCCTTCTGTTTCCTTTGATCAACCTGGCCCCAAACTGGCATTAACTCAGCTGCTTTGTATAGTCTCTCACTGACATTTAATGCTGCAACAGGAGAGGTGCATGCTGGTGACAACCAAGCCATCACCCATAAACCCTTATAGGATAGGGCAGGCGATGACAGAATAGGCAGAACTTGTCAGCACCTGCCAAGCCACCTCTTGGAGCCTCTCACTGGCAGTAAACTTAAAGGCTGTGACAACATTGGGCGCACATGCCATCACCAACCAAGCTAACACCCCCAGCATCTCAACACAGTGGCCTTTTCACAGTTGAGACAGCACGTTCATGTGGTTCTACCTGACAAAGAAGTTGCACTAATGCTCACAGGAAGTACATAATACACATGTAATGGTTTGGCATGCTTATTTGATTCCATGACGGACTCCCACGGATACATGTAAAGTGATATTGCAAAATACTGTTAGAGTCAAAAAGGCTGTTCGATTTAGTGATAGTATACAAACAGATACCCAGGGGTCTGAGGGTGGATATTTTTCCCTCATTCGACGACTTGGGTTGTGAACCGTTAAAGGAATGGGAACATTTGATCACATCGTCATCATATGGCATGATAGATATTCTAATAAGAGATGCCAGTATCAAGAGAGAGAAACTACTAGCTGAAATTAAGATTGCGGAGGAGGAAATCAAACATATGAATTTACCAGAGGTAGTGGACAAAAATTAGAAAATTCTGAAAGATGTACTATATAACCATCAACTTTATATCAAAGTTAAAAAGATGCGCAAACTAAGGCGCGATGACAATGACTGCAAAAATGGTAGGGTTTTTACCTATGCCAGTAAATTTGATAATATCAAAATCAATAACAGAAGAGAGCCTGAGGGGGTACCAGTTGGGGCTCAGCGGCAACTGCTGCTTCAAGTGAAACTGATCTTTCCAGTATATCTAGTTATACTAGCGAAGACTCCACCACATCGGCTGGGCCTTCAACCAGTTCCAATATGGGACAGTCGACCTCTTTTTTATTGGAAATGGAGAGGTCCAGAAAGGGCACGAGACAAAGAACAACAAAAAATCAGGACCAAAATCAAAGAAAACAAAAAGGGGCAAAAAAGGAGTACAGAGAGGGTCAAACCGAAAAAGAGCAGATGACAACGAGATCAGTTTCTCGAACAGCACAGAAGTAACGGGCAGTGACAACACAGGGTCTGTGGATGTGTCTGTTGATAATGTTAATGTGATTAATTTGTCAGCCTATGCTTTGGACAGGGAAGGATTAAAAAATTTGAGCAAAGGTCTTGGCTTCTGTCCAGCATCTTTACCCAATTTTACAGACCTCCACATTGGGCATTTCAAGTTTGTAAGAAATCTTAAATTAAAAAAATACTTCTCAGGCAGGAATGATGGGGGAGTCATCACCAGTAGGTTGGATACAGATTGCCACATGACTGTTGGAGATGTTCGCGACATACAACTATTGTTACCCTTAGAACATGATGACAATGACACACCATCTATCACACAAATCCTACACGACTTGTCATTGTTGTTTTCTACTAGCAGGTAACAAATGAACTATACAGACTGGAGGATGATTTTTATGCAAAGCGGATCAATGTGAAACACAATATCAGGAGAGAGGAGAGATTGGCACTATACAGACTATCGAATAACAATGAGATAGTCATAAAAGAGGCTGATGAAGGGGGGAATGTGGTGGTCATGAGTAGAGAAGACTATATACAGGAGATAGACCGGCAACTGTCGGACATCTCAGCATATGAGACAATGACACACAATCCCCTGGGCAACATTACTGGCCGGGTAGAGAAAAGGCTAACATTTTGGAAAGAACAGGGCCTATTGACAGATGCAGAATGCAGGTGTCTATTTAATCCCACCCCTACATCACCATGCATATATGTCCTACCAAAAGTACACAAAAGGGATTCATTTCCACCTGGTAGGCCCATCATTTTTGGAATTGGGTCCCCAACTTAGCAGTTATCAGAATATATCGATCTATTCCTGCAATCTCTGGTACTTAACCTGCCGTTATACCTTAGGGACACCAAGGATTTATTGGGGAAAGTGGAGGATTTTGAGTGGACTGAAGGGCATCTTTTAGTCACACTAGATGTCAGTGCATTATATACGTTCATTCCCAAACAGAAGGTCCTGGATGCTATCCAACACTTTTTGGACACTAGGAGTGCCACTTTTAGTGAACATAACACCATGCTTATTGATTTGATCACCCTTTTTTTTTTAGATAACAATTGTTTTGTGCACAATGGAGGATGGTTCCGACAAACAAAAGGGGTGGCCATGGCCGCTAAATTCTCCCCGTCTTTTGCCAACCTGTAGATGGGGATGTACAAGAAGGTTCATGTGTGGTCGTTGTGTCCGTCTATTTTTACCGAACACATTATATTTTGGGCACGGTAAATAGAGGACGTCCTGATGTTCTGGTCAGGGAATGCTACAACTCTGAATGACTTTTTGAGCAAGAACAACTTTAACATAAGATTTATATATCAATCTAGTAATAAGAGCATAGACTACCTAGACACCACCTTGCACATGGAGGGACAGCAAAACTAGATCAAAACTATTCTGAAAACAAACAGCTTGCAATTCAGTGCTGCACACATCTAGTGCCCACCCACACACACAAGTCACGGCCATCCCCTATTGGGAAATGATCCGGGTCCGGTGTAATTGTAGTTCAGATACTATTTTTGCTGTGGAAATTAACAATCTGGATATGAGATTTCTGCATAGAGGCTATACTAAACAGACCTTGGAGCAAGTCAAGAACAAGATTAGAAAGGTACAACGCTCCGATCTATTACATAATAGACCCAAGAAAAACAAGTTCAACACCACTTATGAGAAACGTAGACTTGCCATGATCATTCCATGCAGTGCAGCCAGTAGTGATCTATATAAGATCTTGACAAGACATTGGCACATCCTTAAAATGGACTGTACACTCAGTAAGGACATCACAACCAAACCTAACATCATACACAGTAGGGGAAGACCGATTAGACAAACTCTGTGTCACAGCTACCTCAGACCCAATGTTGGTAATACCTGGTTGCCCACACTACCTGTGGGTTTTCACAAATGTGGTATATGTAGTGTGTGTTGTCTAGCTACGAATAAAGTGACGTAGTTTCAATACAACACCCGCAAAATGTATAAAGTCACAAAGTTCATCAATTGTAATTCTAAGTATGTTGTTTATTGCATTGTTTGCACCTGCGGTTTAATCTATGTAGGTAGCACTATAAGATCTTTGAAGAAACGTATACAGGAACATGTGCGTGCAATAAAAAACAAGAATCTTGACTATCCTCTAGCCGTGCATTACAATATTGCGCATGGCGTGGAAGGACGATTGAGAATCACCTTTCATGGTATCGACATGCTGAGCACGTCAGGTAGGGGAGGGGACAAGACGCTGCTACTTAGACAATTGGAAAGTAGGTGGCTCATCAGATTGAGGGCTGTTGACATGGGTCTCAATACGGATAGAGAACTATATACTTTTTTACATTAAGGTGAATTTTTATCCCCTGTGGTTTGGACTCACATGTTCCTGATGCCCATATGTTGAATATGATAAATATGGTTAGTAATTGCATATTTAAAACAAGCTACATATGGTGGATATGAGATTTCCCTGTGGCACAATTACATTGCTTAATGGGAAAGAAGCAAAAGAGGAAATGAAAAAATCAACAATTGCTATTTGTAAAAAATGTATAATTTCATGCACTCTAAACTGTTTTATCTTGCGATGACCACACCAGTACATGCCTAGGGGTCTCCAATGACTCTCTATTATATCATGATGCATAACACAAGGGGTGTGGAATACTCAAGGCGGCTACCTGTAGTTACAACATTGTGTGTATGACCTGAGGTTGAACCTAACAGGTCCTACATAATTCACTTTGGTGCACCAAGTGTGTTTGGGGGACAATAGGATCTCCCTTGACCCAACACTGGCGGGATTCAGTGGATACCTGTGGATAACATTCTGCTTGTCCATATATCATATTTATCTGTATTACCAAACACAACCGTAAGTTACTACTGTTATTCAAACTCACACGCCTTTCTGGTCTAGCATACATACTCTCTGTCTAACACATCGTGAATTTAATATTCTTGTTTCTTCCCCTTGTGTGGGCACATAGCCACGGCAACATTTATGTATTACTAGTGCCGTCCCCAGTGGTAACCCACCATCAATAGGCACATAACATATTTCCAACATGGCGCCCACGAAAACAGACGCCTGTCGGAGATCTAAGATTTGCCCCGTTTTCCATTTCTATTGACCACGCGTGAGCTCAGACATTAAACTCGGGTTGAACACAGTGTCTGGAGCTCTCGGCTAGCTGCGATACATACGGGCTTCCCGTCCTGCTGGGTGAGTTTTTTCTAACCATTATAAGAGGCCCGTCTGTGATAAGATTTTTGTAATGGTTTCTTTTTATAACTGTAATTTTGCTTACACACTATTACAGACGTATCAGGGCCTTTACTTGAGTGTTCCACCGATACCTATACGGTGGGGCTTATGGTCCTGTTTTCATGCACTCAGGACTCCTACCAGTCTCAACTTCATTAAAACTTTATTGAGGTCAGTATGGTCGCTATCGCAACACAATTATGCAAAGTTGCCAGATGGTGAATAGCGTTAATCCATTCTTCTCCCTTTTCTCCTCGTTTTATTTTTCCTTTCTCGTTGAACTTTGGTTATGTAGATTCGACTAGCACCCCAGGTGCTTAGGATATTCTTTTTGTTTATAAACCTCGACATCAAACGGACACTAGTTTGACATTGAGAATCCCTATAGGTCAGTGCGAAAGATCGCTTTATGTGTAATTGTTCTGGTCTAGTTTTGTTGGACTCTTGATTTTAATTATATTTCACGAACTGAGTGCTCATCTGTTGTTTCCTTCTTACTAGGAAGGGACAATTTTTCGTTTTGGGGTTATTGAAACCTTAGACGATATTCCACATCCACTTGTTCACACGTATTGCATTTACTATGCATTTACTATGCATTTACTGTGCTTGCAGGTTAGTCCTGTTTGAGTGATAATTGTAAGAAGTCGGGCTGGTTTTTACATTGCCATCTGTGGTATGATCACTAATGGAGTCAATTGTGCACTGCCTGGTTTACAATGGAGTTTCTTAATTTGTGCCGTGCTCCTGGGTATCGCTCCCTGCTTAGGAGAGTAAGAATTATCAAAATGGTTACATCCCCACTTTCATGGGGTGTCTCCCTGGGCACTGGTCCATGGCTAAATAGCTTTTCACTTTATTCTGAAGAAACAATGTGCTTCTCAATAAGTTGCTGAATGTTCTAGTTTGTTTATTTTCACAATCACATATTTATGTTCCAAAAAACTTCATTTCCCAAGATGCAATATTTCCGAATTGATCAATACAACATCTTATTCAACGTTCCAATGCATTTCGGCGAGAAGCCTTCGTCAGGGAACATCTATGAAAATCAAAATTAATCTGTGTATAATATGAGGAATTTACACCTGAATCACTACTGTTATCGCATCATGCCTTTGTCTCAAAAAAGTGCGTTGTGCGTTAATTCTTAGTTTTGTGACAATTTCACAATTTTTTAAAAGAAAACTAAGGTGTGTTATTAACGTGCCTTTAATGAAATGCGTTAATTTTTGATCTCTTTTGTAATGTGCCTCTAACATAAATGAGCGTGTTGGTAATTCTTATAAGTGTACGTCATCTTACGGTTAATGGTGAAATCTCGTGCTGGTGTTAGCGTATATGACATGCATCGAATTTAGTTTAAGATTGGCTCTCGACTTCCCGGTTAACTGATAACCTGATGTTTCTAAATCTTACCGGTATTACACGGTAACGTGCCTCTCTCTCCGGGAGCTGCCGTCTGTGTTGGTGATAATCCATGGCTGCTCATTGGATGGTTTATAACGTGTTTACGTGCTCGCGTGTTTGACTACATATAAAAAGAGGACTGATCTTGACGTGCTAAAAGCCGTTGTGTGTGTTGATAAAGTTATTTGAATACGATGCTGTGAGCGATGATAATCAAACGTATGAAAATGTAATTTACACGAGTATAATGAAATATTTAAGATGATCTGCTGTTTTCGAAATTCCTATTTAAATTGTATGTATATGAAGGTATACAATGTAATCACATGAATAATCACTTAACAACATGTAGAGTACATTAATAGTATTAACAAAATGATATATCGCTAGCAGTCCGATATGATACCCAGAATAACCTTAAATTGGTTAATATCTTGATCTTAATACAAATTGCTACAGTTCATATGAATATTTATCCGCCATTAGTGGTTTAAAGATAACATTGAAATTCCACTCTCTCATTCATTCCATTGGGCTGTAACGTGTTCAAATGGTAAATCCAAATGTTTTCTCTTTGGAGTAATGAGATGTGGTTATCTTTCCCTTCTTGTCTTTCTATTATCTCCACTACACAGGCTTTAAGTTGACTGATATGGTGATGTGCTTCAATGAAATGGTTGGCTACCGTTGATTTCATTTGTTTGTTCCTGATGATGCTTTTATGTTCATTCATCCGAACTTTTAGTTTGCGTTCTGTTTGACCAATGTAGGCTTTTCCGCATGGACATTTCAGCATATAAATTATATTGGATGTATCACATGTTGCCGTAACTTGCAATTTAATTTTATGCCCTTTCATAGGGTGCGTGATGTAGGTACCCTTAATTATATTATTACAGTTGTTATAGTTCCAGCTCGGAATAGTGCCTTTATGTGTAGCCTGAGACTTATCTTTGTTCGGGTGTTTAATGAGTTCACCTGTATTTTTGCCACGAGTGTAAGCAAACATCGGTTCCTGGATGAAGATGTTTTTGAAATCTTGTTCTAATTTTAATAGCATCCAATGTCTTTTGATTATTTTTTTGAAATGTTGACTCATGGTGGAGTATTTACTCACACATGTCATTCTGTCTGCCTTCGTTTTAGGTTGCGTACATAGTAGTTGTTGTCTGGTTTTATTTTTAACACGATCTTTAGCTTGTGTCAATATATTTTCCGGATATCCTCTTGTTCTAAATCTCTGTAGCATATCTTCTTGTTGATGTGCTTCTTTCATGGAGTCTGAGATGATCCTCTTCACCCTCAATAATTGAGAATATGGTAAATGTTGCTTGAGAGGTTGAGGATGGAAGCTGTCATATGCTAAAGTGTTGTTTCTGTCTGTGCTTTTTCTATATAGGTTTGTTTCAAAACCTGTAAGAGTTTTAGTGATCTTTACGTCCAAGAAATTGATGGTGTGTTCATGTATCTCATACGTGAATTGTATTCTGTCGTCTATTAGGTTGAGTAAAATAATTTGTTCCTCCAATTCTTTTTCTGGACCTTTCCATATCATGAAGATATCATCAATGAATCTCAAATATAATAGTATTCGATTTTTCCAAGGTTGAACGTTTAAGATATGTTCTTCCTCATAGGCATTCATGAAAATATTGGCATACGGGGGTGCGGCACAATTGCCCATCGAAGTGCCGGTCTTCTGTAAATACCATGTGTCTTGCCACTTAAAATAGGAATGTAGAAGAGTGAATTCCAAAAGTTCCATTAAAAATACCTTTATTCCTTCTTCATATTCAGTATTCAACAGAGCCTTTTCAACCGCCTCTGTACCATCTTGGTGAGGGATTGATGTGTATAAAGATTTTACCTCTATAAAACAAAGTAGTGTGGTTTCCTCTTCTGTGATGGTAACTTGATTGAGTTCGTTAAGAAAATCAGTGGTGTCCTTAAGGAATGATCTCATTTTCAACACACATGGTTGTAAATAGCTGTCCAGAAATTTACCCACCGGTTCGTGAAGGCTTCCTCGAGTCGATACTATTGGACGGCAAGGTGGTTTAATAGGATCTTTGTGAATCTTTGGTACCATATAGAACGTTGGACTTTTGGGATGGTTTTGAAATAAATATTTCCTCACTTTTTCATTTATGATGCCCCCATCCACTGCTCTTTGTATTATATGTAATAAAATTGCTTTGAATTCCTCTGTCGGGTTTGTTGCCACACCACAATACATTTCTTGACGGCCCAATTTTTTGAATATGTATATACAGGAATTCGGTGTGGAAATAGAGGTTGGTGACTTGGACCAACCTCTTGTATATGTTGATTCAACGTTTGATAGAGGAGCAATGGATGACGGGGTGTTTATACATTATCCATACATTACCTATACATTACCCATACATGGTTATCCAGGTCAGTTTTTATAATAAGCTTACCGGGCTCTTAGTCTTAGTTCATTATTTGGAAAACTCATTTTATATAAAGTCTGGTTACCCTTATTTGGGGGAATGATGCACATCATTATTTCTATTGCATACAGAAGCATATGTGACTATATGTCAATTTGGATGTGCATTACCAGATAATTAATCAATCAATCAATCAATCAATCAGTGGTTTATAGAGTGCGCTACTCACCTGTGAAGGTCTCAAGGTGCTGGGGGGGAGAACAGCTCCGGGTCAGTCGAAGAGCCAGGTCTTGAGGTCCTTCCTGAACGTGTGAAGGGTTGGGGAGCGTCTGATGTTGACCGGGAGCTCGTTCCAGGTTTTGGCTGTGATGTAGGAGAAAGCTCTCCCGTCGGCTCTGCTTCTGCAGATGCGGGGGACCTCTGCCAGGGTGAGGTCAGCGGAGCAGAGGTGTCTCTTGGGTATGTGGAAAGATACTCAGTCGTTGAGGTATTTGGGTCCAATGTTGTTGAGGGATTTGTAGGCGTGGGTGAGGAGTTTGAATCCCACTTGGTTTAGACTTTGAAGAGTTCTTCTTATCTTTATTTAGTAACATATGTTCACTGTTTATCTCATTAATATTTTTATCTATGATAAAGAATTCGTTAGACATAGGGGCATGATCAATTCTTAATGAAGTCCCTTTTCCTATACAGAACTCTTGTGCCCGTATTGGTCGTCAGGACTCCATACATTCTTTGCCTATCTTAATTAGGTAAGAATATGGATCACGTCCACCGTATATATAGAGCTTGTGCATGTCCACCGATGATCAGTCGAACCTTTCTCACCCTGTGCCTAGGGATAACTGCTCACCGGCACTATTGTTTCTGGAATTGTACATCTTCGCACATTTTCTTTTGGTATCTTTTATTTGAACATGAAATTGGTGCTTTTGTCGTGTGTTTATCACAATAATAATTTCTGTCTCACTGCTTTACACTCTGGTGGATTGGTGCTGGGTTTTTTCTGTGTAGTTGTCTATAGTGGCATGTTTATGCGTTTGTGGTTAACTTAATGTGCTGCTATTTTTATTTGTATATAGATATTTATTATTGTGTCAATGTTAATTATGTTTAATTGTTTGCAGCCTTAAAAAGTCCTTCAGACAAAACACGTGTCAGCTGCCATTGCTTGCTTTTGTATACGAACCATTGAGAAGAATAAAAAGAAAAAGAAAATATCCAAATGAACTTCCTTTGATTACTGTATGGATCAATGCCCATTTGACAGTTTGGACTTATGATTGAGTGTGCCTCGGCTATTGTGTAAATCATTAGTGATATAACTGTCAACAGTGTAACAACTGCAGTGGTCTTAGGGTGTCAACTTCATCCCAATTATGGCTGGTTTTTACCCCAGAATGGGGGTAGGCCCATTTTCCATGCTTGATTGAAGGCCTGTAGCTCTATTGTCCTTTACAGATAATATTCTTGCAGCATCATCTTCCTGCCTAGTGGTGCTTACATACTAATGAACACATGCCTCATTTACACCCAGTACTGTAACCTTAGCTCTAGTAACTTGAAGTCTAACTGCCAGACAACATTCAGACCTCATTAGCAGACCGCAATGATTTTTTTAATTTTAAGTACCAGGTAAAAAGATTTCTAAATATAGCCTCTGTCACTTGAGCTGTTGTGTTTTAGCAACTCGGTTGCTATCTACACTGGATTCTAGAATGGAGATTCCAGTGGGGAGAATGGAGCCAGTTGCTGAGGAGAGAGGACATGTATAGGGCCTGCTGCTACCATCTTAATAAACCCTACATCTACCTTCAACCTTGTCCTAGTGTCTTAAAAGTGGTGACAAAAATGGGATCAGGATCCATGGTGTTAGAAAGTGGTTGCCGTTGTAGCAATTTTCAGAATAAATGCAGGAAACAGCAATTTGTAAAAATTCCGTCTTTATTGGAAAAGACGTCCGTTCAGAAGGAAGTCCAAGTCTGTAATGCCAACTCCCACTACATGACAGCACTACATTCCACAACGCATTTGAAGATAAACATAAGATCGCAAATCGCGAGGAAGCCAAGACCATCAACACGAGTGCCATGCTCGTGCCTACCTCGCAGAACACCATACTAACAGAAAAGGTGTGCACCCAACACACCTTCCCCCCTTAAAAAATAAATAAAAAAATAAAAAAAAGCTTTAACTCACAACATAATCACGGAATCTCACAGGAAGACGGTGAACCCTTGCACACTTGGCAGGGGCATTGGAAACACAAGAAGATGACATGTTCTGATTCATAATGTTACCTTGTTCACTAATACCTAAAAAAACATTGGAAGTTGAGTCCTCCAAACTGCTTTTACTATCATTAAATAAAGAAATTCTATTTAAATTCCAAACACTTCCGCCATTCACCCTGACTGCATTTCTGAAAATCTCTACAACTTTTTTAGGAGATGACCAATTCGGAAAACCCTTTGAAACACCCTTTTTCTTTTTGATGCGCACCAAATCACCAAACTTAACTACACGTTTACTTACAATGCCTTGTCTTATTTTCATATCTTGTCTCATTTTTTCCTTATAAGCTTCAACTCTGTGGCGCACCTTCTCATAATCAACATTAGAAAAATCAGAACCCTTACCTATACGTTTCTTCAACCACCAAGGCACCAACTTGGTACTAGGCTTGCGTCCTCCCAAAAGTTCAAAAGGACTGACTAAAGTTACAGAATTGGGTGAAGTTCTGTATGCAAGTAACATGGACTGTAAAGCATTACACCAATTCAAACCTCCTTTCACTGACAATTGGATGGCTTCTTTTACAATGCGGTTCAATCTCTCAACCTGACCATTATCCTCAGGATGGAATACTGCAATTCTTCTGTGTGTAATATCACATTTCTCAAAGAAACACTTCATCTCTTTGCTAACATATTGTGGCCCATTCTCAGTTACAATCTCTTGAGGAATTCCTTCCCTGTAGAAAATGTCATCCAAGAATTCAATCACTTTTTCTGAAGTAACATCCCTTAACATTTTAACTTCCGGCCACTTTGAATAGTAATCAATGAACACAATGCCGAAAACCTCTTGTTTGGGCAAGACAGCTAAGGTCCAATGATATCCAGGCCTCATTTCCACCACAGACCTACAGGAAAATCAACAGGCTGGGGTTCAGGACAAAAAGCCACAGCAGACTTATCACTGGATGCACAATTAGTGCAAGACCTGACAAAATGTTCCACACCTGAGTCAATACCTAGCCGCCAAAAGAACTCTATAACACGTCTTCTCGTACAAGAAATACTTTAATGTCCATCATGTGCTATTGCTACAACAATGTTCCTTAAAGCATGGGGAGGAATAATTTTATGGCCTCTCACAACAATAATATTTTCGATGGATAACTCATCTTTAACTTTGGAATAGCTCATCATGTCACCAGGAAGTTTTCTTTCTTCTGGCCATCCTTTTAAAATATACTCTTTCACTTTGTTTAATGCCAAATCCTTCCCCATTTCAAGGAGCCATATGTCCTCTTGTAAACTGGCTTGTACATTGCATCCCAAATTAATATCACACAAAGTAAATGCAACTTCACAATCTTTTTTCTCAATGTTTTCCAGATTAAACAAAGGAGGAGGAAACCTAGACATGCAATCAACATGTACATTCACTTTACCTTTTACATATTCTAATTGAAATTGGAAGCTTTGCAACCTAGAAGCTAATCTTGCTAAACGTGCAGACATAGTACGACCACCACCTGGTGCCATCATATAAACAAGGGGCTTGTGGTCTGTTTTTATAACAAATTTGGTGCCCTATTAGAATGTCCTAAAATGTTCAGCACCCCAAACGCGTGCTAGAATTTCCCTCTCTATGACAGAATAATGTTTATCAGCATCTCTGAAGGCTCTAGATGTGTAGGCCACAATCCATTCTCTTTCGTTGTCCCTTTGGATTAATACTCCCCCCAAACCAGTGCTGCTGGCATCAATCATGATGATACATCGTTTACCACACACAAAAGGTTTTAAACAAGGAGCATTCACAACAAAATCTTTTAAAGTACTAAAAGCAGTTGACATATCATTTGACCAAACAAATTTCGCATTTTTCTTAAGGAGGCACCTGAATGGATCTACTTTGGAAGCATAATTGGAATTAACTTGGCATAAAATTCTATAAGACCCAGAAACACCACAAGTTGTTCCTTTGAACTGGGAATTCTGGCATTAACTATATTTCTTACATGATTACGTTTAGGTTTAATGCCCAAACCACTGATAGTGTATCCCAAGTATTCCACTTCGGTTGCCTTAAATCTGCATTTATCAAGACGAAGGGTAAGACCCTTATTAGACAAGGCAGTAAACACTTGTTTTAAATTGTTGTCATGTTCATCAACATTCTTACCATAAACAAGTATATTATCCTGAAAGGCTATTGCACCTGTTAACCCCTCCAAAGTTTCTTTCATCAACCTCTGAAAAACAGATGCAGCACTAGCAAGACCAAATGGCATGCAGCAATATCTGAAGAGACCTTCTGGTGTAGTAAAAGCGGTGAGATTTTTAGATTCCTCATCCAAAACAACCTGGTGGTGAGCACTGGCCAAGTCAATACAGAAAAACACTTGGGCTCCAGCTAATGTGGACACCATCTTATGCAGGTTGGGTAGTGGATGGGAATCTACCAAAATTGCATTATTTAAGCTGCGTAAATCAACACATAACCAGAATTCACCAGAAGAGTTAACCAGAGAAACCCACAGTGATGATTCTATAGGTTCTATGATATTTTTTGTCACATAAATCCTTAAGCATATCTTTGAGTTTGCTTGTGTAAGAAAGAGGGATATTTCTTACCCTGTGACGGACAGGTACAGCATTGTCATGAAGTTTAATAGTGTTTTTGAAACCCTGATATTCTCCTATATGCAGCTTAAAAAACACTTGAAAAATTTGTTTATAAATCGGAAATAAGTTTAGAACTGCCATTATCAAGGATTTTTAAAGATTCTAGCACATAAACAGGAGGATTAGCCCTAGGGTCAAGTCTAATCCCATCTGCTCTTGGTGAGGCCACCCTAGAAGAGATTGTCCATACTTTGCGACATACACTTTGCCGAAAGTGTGACATCCAAGAAATTCCAAATTGGCCCAAACATACCCTACCAGATACATTTTGTGTACAGTGTAACCTCCTGGTGTGACATCAGGAGCAGTTAACTTCTTATTGGGCCATTTGAGGTTTACAACTTCTAATGCAATAATGGTATACCATGCACTCGACTCAACAAGAAATTGTAAACTGACACCGTCAACACAAATCTCACATGAAGGAAATTTGCTGACTCCCTCACTTCCACAAATATTGATAACAGTGTTGATACCATTGCCGTAATTCTCATAGGTGCTATCACAATCATCTGTATCGTGTATCATGTTTACCCTTCTGTGGATTGCCCGACAAGCTTTGCTGAAATTGCCCTTCTTGCCACATTTTGAACAGGTTTTATCAATAGCTGGACATACTTTAAAATTAGCTAAATGTCCATTACTTCCACATCTGTAACAAAAAAAATGCACTTCTTGTTCTCGCTCCTCACACCTTTGGTCCATCCGTCATTTTTTAAAATTAAATCCACTCTTTTGTGAAAGAAATTGCTTTGGTCTCTCAGTTTCTTTAGGAATAGTAAGAACTACAATTTTCTCATTGCCTCTTATCCCTTTGACAAATTTTTCAGAATGTTCAATATATTTAGCTATGTCTATAGCAGAATTTAAGAACATATCGGACGTAGTCCATAATTTTCTTGCACTTTTTTGTTGTTAGTTCTCATTAATATTTGATCCCTGAGTACTTGATCATAAGAAATATGCTCAAAATTGCATGTTACTGCAAGAGATCTAAGAGTTGACACAAAATCTTCAATCGACTCGTCGGGTTATTGTTTCCTTGAATAGAAAATGAATCTTTCCATGACAATGTTTTTCTTTTTCCCATATCTCTGATTAAGTTGCAGGAAAGCATATTCGCACACATTAATATTTCCAGGATTCACTAATGGAGGTACATTTTTAAATTCTTTTAAACCTATCCCCCCCAAACAGTGTTTCAATAAGCTTATTTTCTTTCAGGTTCACATTCCTCTCCCTCAAGTACTTCAACATGAGCTAGAAATACTGGTTCCCAAATGTCCCAGTCCATTAATGGTTTTCCAGGAGATGCTAGGAAAGAGGGGGGTGGAACAATGCCAGACACAGTTGTTACAATGTACTAAAGGAACACAAGACAACACAGAAAATATTTAATAAGTGAGGTAAAACAATAAAAGTAGTGACCGTGGTCATTAACAAATTAATGAAATGTATGCATATCACAGAATGCAGTGTATGCAAATGGTTTGTTGATTCTCACGATGCGACAATATGAAATGCATCCAAGTATAGTTGCTGGCTTGCTTAACATAAGACAAAGTATCTTTGAGAATCACGAGCAGCTCTCCACGCTCTGCCCCACCTTGGAAACTCCGGTTTCAATTCCGGGTTTAATTTTGGAAGTGTCAGCACTTGCGGCTTCCTGGAAGAACCGCAGGGTGCTGGTTTGGAGTCAGGCATCTGTCGGCCAGAGAGAACTACTGCTTCAGATTCGAAATCTGCTTGGATCTTGTCGCGGTTCAAAGGGTTTTTGCCAGGAACCCTGAATATAATTCAACGTAGGGGAGAGCAGATAAAGGAAGTAAGCAAGAAGCATGGCATGAGTTCATGGCTTATGGATACAGTCTCCCCGTCTCTCATGAATAAAAGTCTGGTTGATAAAGGGAGCGAGTCAGTAATTCAACCCAAGGGGAGAGATGTACATGTTAATCCTGATAGTGAGGTAACACTTGGTAGGAGTTATAAATTAAGATCTAATAACTTTCTTGGCAAAGCAGCTGTGTCTCAGACAGAATTACAAATTAGACAGCCTTCAGCCCCCCCCCCGTTGGGTAAAACCAAAAATAAGAGTCTCTCTGTTAAGATAGGGAAGAGCACGCCTTTAAAAGAAAGGAAAAAGAGATTAGCGCCATTAGGCCCTAGAGTGACACCTTCGCTCAGGTCCTACTTTTAAAAAAAATTAAATCTACCGTGCAATATGGAACCCCTTAAAGAGGCAGCAGCCACGCCACAAAATATCTCGACACCCGGCTATTCTAGCTTCAAACAGGTTCTCGCCCTTGAGTGACTCCACTTCCATTCCATAACTGGGGGATCTTGATTCGGTGGGGAGGGGTGACCAGATCTTAAGCAAGTCAGCTAAGGAGCACACTAAAGATACCTCAGGTTTAGACGTAGTGCAGGGGCTGTTGAGCCAGCTCTCGCTAGAAATTAAGGACCGCTTCGCTACTTCAGAAACTAATCAGAAAAAAATCCAACATACTTGTAGAAGTTTGGAGGAAAATCCATCAGCACTAACAAAGCGTATGGAGGTCTTGCAAACTAAAGTCCTAGAATTGGGGTCAGACCTGAAAGATCGTTCTCAGGAACTGGACAGGCTTAAGATGAGAGAAAAGGATCCATCAGACAGACTAGAAAGGATGAAAAACAACTCCAGAAGGAATAACATACAGATTCTTGATATTAAGGAGGGAGCGGAAGGGAACAATGTTAAAGCTTTTGTGGTAGAGATCTTGTCTAAATCTTTTCCTCAAGTTGCCTCTGCCTCAGTCTGGGACATGGAAATCCAACAAGTGCACCGGGACCCTTTCAGGTTTAATCCCGGTCGGAAGCAGCCTAGGAAAATCCTGGTGTTCATACAATTGTACTCCCTTAAGGAAAAACATTTAGGGGCATCTCTCAAATTGAAAACCATTCAGGTTCAGGACTTATCAATTAAAATAAGGTCTAATATATCCCGAGTGACAGAAGACAGATGGTGGGAGCTGGGCAAATGGATGGACCCCCTGAGAGAATTGGGTGCCCAAGTTCAGTTAAGGTTTCCTGCATTCCTTAAAGTGATGTGGGCCAACAAGATGTTAAATTTTCATTCCCCAGAGGAGGTTGATAGTTTTTTGTTAAGTAATAAGGCAAGTACCTAGTTGAGTGAGTTAAAAAAAAAAGGTTGAGTCTATGCTGTGGGGTTAGTGTTTTGTCTTCTGGTAGGTAATGAGGGCGGGTGGTGGATAGTGGCTCGAATTGGCACTAGCCAATAAGTAGTCAGTGAGGGATCCCAGGGGAGGAAGGGGAAGGGAAGGGGGGCACATGAGTGGTGGTGCGGAGCATGGGGTTAAAAAGACAACAACAAAAAATGAAAAAAACGTCCTCTTTTGATATAATTGACATTATTAAAGGTAGCGTGACCAGGAATATTGATGATGGGGGATAGGGATAGGCCTTTGGGAAGAGAACGTATGGGCATATTATGTTGGAATGAGAACGGTCTAAGGGTCAAAAGGAGGCAGCGATTGGTTCTACAATATCTGAAGAACAGACCAACAATGCTGTTGTAAATGAGTGGCAATAGTTATTAAAGCAAATGCTGGAATAGTACTGGGTAAAACACAGGTGGATATTAAATGGCGTTGGGTGGTAGCAGAAATAAAAACTCGTGCTAGCTCCTACACGCTGGCTTGCTATTATGGTCCGAATGAGGAAGAAGTTACACCTTTGAATAACCTCAGTTCTTTCTTGCTTGATTTTGAAGTCCCTTTGATAAGTGGTGGGGATTTTAACGTACTCCTAAGCAACAACTTGGATAGGTCCTCGCCCCGCACTCAAATTAATGTGCCTCGAGATAAAGCCTGTCTTTCTGCTACGCTAGACAATCTAAATCTATGCGATGTATCGCAAAAGAAAAAGGGAGACACAAGGGACTACTACTTTTTTAGCAAAAAGAATGCCCATTTCTCAAGGATTGACTATATGTTTATGGATCTCTCAGAAGTGGACAAGGTTAATAAAATTGAGTATCTGTCTATTCATCGATCAGATCATGGAGCAATAGAATTAAACATGGAACTCCCTTTAAGTTCCTTAGTTAGGAGGTGGACTCTGAATAGAAGGCTGCTTTTACAATCAGTTATTATGGATAAAATTAAATTATAATCAGCTGTATTCTTTAATCAAAATCTAGAGTCTGCTCCCCGACATGTCGTTTGGGACTCATTTAAAGCCTGGCTGAGAGGGACGCTGAAGGGTGCCGCAGCAGTCTGGGTCAGATTAGAAAAAGAAAAAATAGCTTTATTGGAAGAGCGGTTAATAAAGGCAGAAGCAAGCTTATAGGCTGATCAAACCCAGGGGGAGGAAAAAGGAAACCTATGGGGAAAGTTGAGGATCTGCAGCGGGAATATAGGCTGGTAATGGAAGGAATTATGTTACAGCAATGGGAAGCGGGTAAAATTGGAGAGTTTGATCAAAGTGAGAACTGCGGGAACTATTAGCAATGAAGACCAGAATGGATAGGTCCCAACATTTTGTCAGAAAGACCAGACTGGAAAATAGTGGCAAGCCTTCTGACCAGCTTTCTGACAACAAGGGTGAGATAGAGTCGGAGTTCTGTAAATTCTTCCAGGACTTGTACAAGGAGAATTTAGAGGTAGATGAGCTCGCTCTAGATCAATGGCTGGTTGGAAAACAGCTTCCAAAGCTGAACGTTGATAGTTTATCGCTGCTTAATCAAGATATAATAGGGAGTGAAATTTTGGATGCCCTTAATAAAATTAAGAAAGGTAAAGCTGCAGGTCCAGATTTGATCCCTAACGAGATCTACGGTATACTAGCAGATGAAGTAATTCCTATCTGGTTAGGCTGTTTACTGATATTTTGAGAGGGTCCTCTCCATTGCCGGACTCCTGGAAGGAGGCAGTCATTACGCTGATTTTAAAACCTGGGAAAGATCCTTCTCAATGTCAATCTTACCAGCCAATATCACTGTTAAATTGTGATTATAATTTTTTTTACAGGAATACTGAACGCCCGATTATGTAAAAACATAGGGTCAATAATACACGAAGACCAGAAGGGCTTCCTCCCCGGGCGTCAGATAAAAGATCTAGTTCTTACTAGGCCTGGGCTAAAAATCTGTTCCGCTCGCTCGCTAATTTGACATTTTCGTGTTCCGCGGAGAGCGCGAAAATGTCAACATTTCCGCAATCCGCATTTTACCGGAAATGTTTTGCTTGCTCGCGCTGTAAAATAATACATTCTCGCGTGCGCGCGATCGCCTTACCTGAATCCCCGCGTTCGCCGCCAAGTTTTCCCGATCCGGTCGCGTTCTCCACGAGATGTTGGATTGTTGGTAGCCATTTGCGCTGTCTCGCGACAGTTCGCGCCCGCAGTAACGTCATTCGTCACGCGATCACGTCTTTCCCCTCGCAATCATGCATCGCAAGACAAGTGAAAACAAGATGGCCGCGCCCGCGAGCAACCGCATGGGTAAGTTGGCGAGCCGCGACCACGCAGAAAATACCGCGAACGGGCGGGAAAAAAACTTCCGCATCTTCGCGATATTTCCGCGTGTTTGCGGAGATTTTTAACATTTTCGCGATAATTTGCGAAAGTGAATTTCGCAAATTCCGCCCACCCCTAGTTCTTACCATAGTTGGCGCAATAGATTTGGCAACGGCGTGTAGTGTACCTCTATCAATTATAACCCTAGACGCCGCAAAAGCCTTTGATCGGGTTAACTGGTGTTATCTTTGTAGAGTACTGAAGGCTTTTGGTTTTGATGAGACCTTTAGAGAAGTCCTTAAAAAAAATTACATAAATCGTCGAGCTCAAATTGTAGTGAACGGTAACCTCTAAGCTCCTATATTAATAGGGCGTGGCACCAGACAAGGGTGCCCGCTGTCTCCTATTCTTTTTGATCTATACATCAAGCCCTTGGCTCAAAGCCTAAGGCAAAACAAAGAAATTTCCCCTTTGCTGTAAACGAGTTTTCAAGGAAATTAGCATTGTATGCTGATGATTTGATACTTTTTTACATCTAATGTTAATCAAGCCTTACCCGCACTATTTATGAAAGTGCAGGTTTTTGGGAAAATGTTAGGGTATGAGATTAACAGTAGTAAGACCGAAATCATGACTTGGAATTTAGAAGCGCAGGGGTTCAGGGTCTCAAAGAAGTTAAGGTGTTTAGGAATAATTATTACTCAAGAGTTAAAAGAACTGCCCAAAATAAATTTAGCTAGAGTCTCTAAGGAGGTCAATATCCTTTTTGAAGAGATGGCAGAATCTTCCACTTACACATTATAGGAGGACAAACCTTGTTAAAATGTGTGTTTTGCTTAAGTTTGCTTATCTTTTTAATAACATCCCTCTGACGTTTGATAAAATCTTGTAATTTAAATCCAGGGAAGGATCTCTACTTTTATCTGGGCTGGTAAGGGGATCGGACTATCATGGAAAAAGCTTAGACGGAAGTTCTCACACGGTGGCCTGGGTTTACCAGATCAATAATTATATTGCTGGGCATACCAATTAAAGAATTGTAGGGTGCTCCTTCTCAGACCTTCTCAGACCAGATGATACTTTGATTGGTTGTATATTTAAGGCCTGTTTGCTGGATAGCCCAGATGAGGGTTTAATGTACAAATTTGGTGCCCCAATTTTTTTTTAAAAAGTCCTCCTGAAGGTTCTATATGCTACCGCCAAATTATGGTTCGATTGCCGCTCAATTCTAGGGATACCCTACTATAGTGAGTGGGCCCCCGTATGGGACTCGCCGGGCACCCCTGAGTGCTTGAATGACGCCCTATCTCAGCCTTTGAAAGTGGTGGGTGTCCTGCGTTGGGGCGATATAGTCAAAGGAAGCAGTTGCTTGCCCTGGGACACTTGGAAGAACTTAACGAACGGCAGGCTGTCTAGAATCAAATATTATCAAATTTCAACGTGGTGCAAGAACCAACAATGGCACTTCCCCGGAGACAATGCAATGGAGGACGACCTCCAAGACCTAAACCCAAGGAAAAAGGAAATAGCACTCTGGTATAATCATCTCCTTACTGCTGTAGACAGGAAGCATGATCCTCCTCATTTGGTCTGGGAGAAGTGCTTTCCGGATGAAGAGCTGCAAAATCTATGGTGAGTATCTTTAGATATAGTATACCCTTTGATCAAATCGGCTACACTAAGGAAAAACCTTTTTACCCTCCACAGGATATACTGGTCTTCCGCGTAAGATATCCAAAATAAGGGGAGGTGGAGATGCCAGGTGTACAGGATGCCGTATCCACGAGGCGGACAACATCCACATGTTTTCTACCTGTTCATTGTTGAAGGAAAACTTGGACAATGTGGGTAAGACCATGTCAGAAGCATTGGGTAAAGGTGTGGAGGTAAGTCCTACTTTAATTTTATTTGGCATTGCACAGCCTTCAGTGGCTATGGCGGACTTTACGGATGAGCAGTGTAAACTTGTGTTCTACCTAATCGTCTTAGCAAGACGAGAAATCTTCAAAAGATAGCACCAGGCAGGTCCTCCAACTTGGGGGGGTTGGTGGAACTCAGTAAAATTCTTTAGAGACCTAGATCAAAAGGTTAATTCCTACAATAAAAGAAATGAGCTCGGGCTGTTCTGAAAACTATTAGACTCCGAGTAGATGGACATGGCTGGTATAAAGTGTCCAATGATTACACCTCTTGGTCAGCTCATAATGTGCAGTATGAGCTGGTCCCCATAGAACATCAGCTGAGATCAGACCCCAAGATACCAGCAATTTGGTTAGTTAGGACCGAGAGGATGCTTATTCCATGGAGGTTATATGAGGACAAAAAAAAAAGACAAAGTATCATTTAATAGCACTCCAGAGGAATGTACACAGAAGAAAAAATTATGTGTTTCCAAGTTCAAGAAATGGTTTTCCCACGAATAGAGATGGTCACAAGAAGAGGAAAAAAAAACAATACAAAATGTAGTATTTTCTCACGTGTTCCCAAACTTTAAAGTCCTTGGTAAATATATTTACTTACTGTGCCACAGCTGGAACAAAATATGAGCTTACAACATGCTCGATAATGCTCCGAAACAAACAACAGAGGCTGACACTGAAATTGACGAAGAAATTTGTTTTTAACAGAAAAATGGCTGTAAGGTCACGCTGCGCGATCTCACGTGATAACTTGACACGCTGTCTTCCAGCGTGCTCTATATCACTTCAAGCACGGTCGCAGGAGGGTGGAACACGTAATCCAATATGTTCCTGAACGTTGCTGCCACTCAAAAGATGCAGCAGATCGACGTTTCCCAACGGCTCCAAGGGAAAAAAAACAAGTAAGCTTCCCGTTGCTTACTTGCAGAATTTGACAAAACGTAAATCCATGAACTGCATGAATAAAGAAATACTTGGGTAGTAGTAAAAAACAAAAAAAAAACCAAAGTCAAAATCCAATTTATGAAGAAAGAGAAAAAAAAATGATAATCCACAAATGAGCTCTTATCCCCGCTCGTCGCCGGTGTTAAAAAGTGGTTGTCGTTGTAGTAATCTTCGGAATAAATGCAGGAAACAGCAATTTGTCAAAATTCCGTCTTTATTGGAAAAGACGTCCATTCAGAAGGAAGTCCAAGACTGTAATGCCAACTCCCACTAAATAACAGCACTACATTCCACACCACAATTGAAGATAAACATAGCATCGTAAATCGCGAGGAAGCCACGAGCATCGACACAAGTGGCATGCTCGTGCCTACCTCGTGGAAAACCATACTAACAGAAAAGGTGTGCACCCAACACATGGACACTGGTTCATTTTTGGGATTGGAGTACTGTCATAATTTTGTGTGAAGCAAGCGACCCCTGGTTCTCTGGGAGCAACTGAGCAATGGCTGACGCGAAGTTTGGAGCATAGAGCAATTCAGGCAGATTGGATAGGTTCTGCAAATTATCGTTAGAGAAACCAGCACATTTGAGTTGGTGGATATTGTGCTCATGTAAGGAATTAGTGTGCATTGCGTGCGTGTCAGGCAAAGTTCCTGTTAGTATGGAGTGTGTCAGCATTATTTTGTATATGCTAGTTTTGAGGCCAAAAATTGGATTCATTTGAATGTGCTGGCCTGGAAGAGCAGAGTGCTCAGTTAAATAGTTGTGTGTTTGGCTCCTGGATGTACTGTATCGAGTTGCCTGCTACCAGTCGGGTTTGGAAGTGAGCCTCAGTAGCGCGTGTGGATGGACACTTGTTATGGTTCAAATGTAAGTGACACATTCTTACCATGAGTTGTAGTGCATTCTGAGGTGCGTGTGAGACTCTGCTGCAGCCACGGAAGCATTTTTTCTTTTAGCCTCCATGTCTTGGATCGTAATAATGCTGCATGAGTGTTTGGCCAATCAGAAGCAGGGAACGTCATTGGTTGTCATTGTTATTGTCTACGCAGAGGGAGCCGCGGTCGTTGCCTTGGCAAGTAGAAACTCTACTGCGCGACTGGAGTAGGAAGTCATCATCTTGGTAACAAGGACATTATGGCGAGCTAGAGGGATTGTAGTGAAGCCAGAGAACAGCGCTCCATGTTGTATCCCGCATATGCTACCAGTAAAACAACCAATCAGATTACTAGAACGTCACTGTAATCTGATTGGTTAAACATGTTCGCGTCAGGTTGGAATGTGGGGGTGGTATTTATTCCACGTCAGGTTATGGGCGAGGACCTTTCCCCTGCGGCAAGCGTACGAGC
This sequence comes from Triturus cristatus, assembly GCF_964204655.1. Classification (NCBI taxonomy): domain Eukaryota; kingdom Metazoa; phylum Chordata; class Amphibia; order Caudata; family Salamandridae; genus Triturus; species Triturus cristatus. The sequence continues at coordinate 797,777,180 of NC_140581.1, forward strand.
CGGTTCCTATGGTTCGTCTGATGATTTCCATTCAGCTGTTCTTGAATAAATGAATAATATACAAACGAGCTGTTGTGGTTCAAGAAGTCTTCCTTTGGCGTCACACAACAAATGGCGACGAGTGCGGGATCCCGATTATTCATGAAGTATCGGGTGAAATTCATGTGAAGAGGAGATCTTCAAAAGTTTAATTCAGGCAAGTTACAATATCATGTTTAGAATGGCATGTTAATCGTTAGCTAATCGTCCTGTATTCTACTATTTCGTAGCGATATTCTGTTGTCTACAATTTCGTGGCGCGGCTACCTGCTTCGTGTGAGGAAAACTGGAGTGTTGTTGTTTTCTGCCTGCAGATTTACGCTTTAAGGCAAGTTACTGCATACATTTGTTTCGTGGAAATCTGCATGAAATTGAAGACGGCGTTTTTGTTTATTTTGTCAGGCATCGTCTATGAAAGGCGTGTAGTGAAATCTTCATGAAGAGTGTGGGTAATCGTAACGGTATTCAACCGTCAGTTTCAACCGCCGCATTGCTCGTTGACGTTTGACAGTTCAACATCAGCTGTTCTTCAAGTAAGGTGACGCATATGAACGCGTCGGGTTCGCGTTACGTGACGCCATTTTTTTTTTTTGGTTTTGTTTTGTTAGTGATTCAGAGTTCACGGCCAAAGTCCACATGATTGACAGATACTGTTTGAGGTGAGCTAAATGCTCAGAATTCATTTCTCAATTTAAGGAAAGAGAAATAGGATATACAGTTGAAATATATTTCTCTTGTGCAAGCAATGATATGAACTTATAATATAATACTATTCTAGTGTGACTAATACATAAATAATTTTTTCAAGATAATTTTATATTTTCAGAAAGTCAAGCTTGTTTTGTGAATAACATGGCGAACAATTCAAATATCAGTGCGCCGGCTGCATTTTTGAGTGAACCAGGAAAACCAGTTATGAGGTGGAAAAATTGGTTCCGGGCACTTGAGAACTACCTGGTGGCCATTGATGGTAAAAAATATGAACCTGAAAGGAAAAAAGCAATTATGTTCGGTTTATTAGGTGCAGCAGGTCAAGACATTTTTGACAGTTTGCCAGAATATGAGGCTCAACCTGGTCAATTTATTCCGCTTGATGAATTTCAGGAAGCAACTAAAAGATTGGAAAAGCAATTTGGGGAAGAACCAAATATTATGGTTGGCAGACATCGATTTGCTATGCGCAAGCAATCTGAAAATGAAACAATAGAGGGATATATTGCGTGTTTAAGAGTTTTAGCAACTAAGTGTGACTTTAATGATATGGTTGATGTGTATATTCGCGACCAGTTTGTGTTCCATTGTTTTGAAAAGAAAATACAAGAAAGGTTATTGGCATGTAAAAACCCAACATTAGAAGAAGCAATTGATATAGCAAAGGGCATTGAACGATCACTTGAAAGTTCAAAAGTATTATCCGCAGAAAATGGTACCAAGACTAGTGTGTATTATCTGCAGGACAATAAGAGAGTTTCAAATGTGCCAGACAGAAGAAATAAGTTTGCGTCCAGTTCAGAAAATAACACATTTGTTTGTTTTGGGTGTGGTTCGAGAAATCATAAAGCAGATTACACAGGATGCCCAGCACAGGGGAAGAAGTGCACGAAGTGTTTTAAGGTAGGGCATTTTGCAGGTGTATGTAAGAATTTCAGGGTGCAAAAGTTTTCAAAAGTAAAAGTCAATGCAGTAGACGATTTTGAAGAGGATATGTGTTCCAACATTGTTCTAACTTTGGGAGATGATTACCAATCCATAAAAGGTCCTTTGGGTATTGCACACATTGGAAGTGTGGAATTAAATATAATGGCGGATTCTGGGTCTCCAATAACAATTGTTTCCGACCAAAAATATGAGCAATATTGGCCAAAAGTGGATCTTTTAGCTTCCGATGTGAACCCAAAGGCGTTTGGAGAATTTGACATCAACATGTTGGGGTATTTTCATGACGATTTGGAGGTAAAAGGTAGATCTGTCACTACAAAGGTTTATGTTGCAGAGCGAGGTAGGAATATAGTTGGTTGGAGGGATTTAGCGCGTTTGGGAATTATTTTGAAACCCGGTGCAAGTGATCCTATCGTATTAGACGATAATTGGGTGTGCTCGATTTCTAATTCCAGTTCAGTATCCTATCCAGAAAATGTAGGTATGGTGCTGAACAAGTATTCATCGTTATTTGAAGACAGAATAGGTTGTGTAACTGGATTTGAGCACAACATCAAAATTAAGAAGGGAGCCATTCCAATTAAACATAAGGTAAGATCAATTCCTTTGTCTGTAAAAACGGATTTGAGGAAAGTTTTAGATAAGTTAGTCAAAGAAGAGGTAATTGAGCAAACAGATTCGGCAGAATGGGTATCTGCAATTGTTTTAATTTAAAAAAAAAATGGCGAGGTGCGTTTGTGTGCTGACTTGAGGTCTTTGAATAAAAATATTGTGGTGGATTGTTATCCTTTGCCTAAGGTCCAAGAAATTTTAGCAGCAATTAATGGATCCAGATATTTTTCACTCATTGACCTCAAGTCGGCATATCATCAGGTCAAGTTGTCTGATAGTTCAAAAGATTTCACAACATTCATCACACCGTTGGGTGCGTACAGATTTAAAAGATTACCATTTGGTTTGGCTTCATCGTCAAGCGTATTTCAAAAACTGATGGAGTGTATTTTGGAGGGTGTTGAAGGTGTACAGAAATTCCAAGATGATATACTCATTCATGCAAGCACCATTGAGGAGCATAATAACATTCTTGATTTAGTATTGAATAGATTAAATGAAAGAGGAATGACAGTTTCAAAAGAGAAATGTAAGTTTTTGCAAACAGAAATTGAGTATTTAGGCCACTTAATTGGGGGAGATGGAATAAAACCAAAATTAGATTTAGTCAAAGCCATAAAAGATGCCCCAGTACCACATGACAAGGATTCTTTGAAATCATTTTTGGGTTTAAGTGAATATTATTCTCGATTCCTGGAAAATTATTCAGAAGTGGTTGAACCATTGTGCATTCTTCTGCGCAAAGGAGAAAAGTTTTCATGGTCTGCAAAGCAAAATGGTGCTTTTGAAAAAGTCAAACAAGCAATTGTAAATGCACCTTCATTAAAACCGTATGATCCGGAAGGAATAAACATTATTACAGTTGATGCGAGTTCAGTTGGAATCGGTGCAGTTTTCACACAAAAAGTGAAAGGTAGTTCACACACGATAGCTTTCATTTCAAGACGGTTACAGGAAGCAGAAGTGCATTATAGCACTATAGAAAGGGAAGCACTGGCATGTGTGTGGGCCGTAGAAAACTTAAAAATGTATTTGTGGGGAAAGCAATTTGAATTAGTAACGGATCATAAGCCATTAACGTATTTGATGGATGGATACGGTAGAGGTAATGGAAATTTGTCTGCCAGATTAGTAAGATGATTGGCTAAGCTTCAGGAATACACATTTACCATAAGTCATATTCCAGGTAAGAATAATGTAAGAGCAGACTGTTTGTCGAGGTTACCATTGGATATTCCTGAACCAAGAGTGGATGAAAACACGGAATGGGTTGTTTCTTGCATAAAAGATGTTGAAAAGGATTTAAAAGTGGGAAATCCAGCAGAGTGGTTGGAATATATTGATAACGATCCAGTGTTGACAAAAGTTAAGAACTATATTGTAACCAATTGGCCACCAATCAGGAATCTGTCTTCAGTTCTCAAAACATATTTTCAGGTAGCAAGTGAATTATGTATTGATAGTGGTTTTGTTTTAAGGGGTGACGCATTAGTGCCGCCGACAAAAATAAGAAAGAAGTTGATTGAACAGGCACACAAATGCCATTTGGGATCTACCATGACAAAAAAGTTATTGAAGGAGCATTATTGGTGGCCGGGGTTAGATGCTGATGTCAACATATTTGTGGATAATTGTGCTATTTGCCTTAGATCAGACAAACATTGGAAGATGCGAGTGCAAGAAATGCAATTAGTACAAATACCAAATGCACCATGGATAAAAGTGGCAATTGATTTTGCCGGACCATTACATGTATTGGAAAATGTCTGCAAATTTTTAATTGTTATGAGTGGTTATTATAGCAAATGGATTTATTTCAAATTTGTGTCTAAAATTGATTCTGAGGAAGTGATTACATTTTTGGAATCTTGTTTTGCAATAGAAGGTTTACCAAAAATATTGGTATCAGACAATGGTAAACAATTGGTTTCAGAAAAAATGGTGATGTTTTTGAAACAAAATGAGATTGTGCAAGAAAAAACACCAAATTATTCACCTAAATCAAATGGTCAGGTTGAAAGGGTGAATCGATTCTTGAAGGAAAGTATACAGATGGCATTGGCAGCTGGTTACCCAGTACAGGAGTTCGTAAGGGAAAGAGTCAAAGCATACAATGCCACAACTAATAGTGTTACGGGATATTCACCATTTTTTCTTATGAGAGGTAGACAGTGTATTACATCTATCTCACCAAACTTCGGTTTGCAAAAGGATGAAGCTTTGACGAGAATTGAGGTGAAAGATTCTGAACTTAAGATAAAGGATAAGATTGTAAGTCAACAACTTAAGTCCAAGGTTTACCATGATAAAGTACACAGAGCAATTGTAAAAGACATCGTCATTGGTGACTGGGTTTTGCTCAAAAAACCATTTGTGAAATATAAAGGAGAGTCAAAATTTTATGAGCCGCAAGAAGTTGTAGACGTGTCAAATAGTGCAGTGCTATTGCAAAATTTTGGATGGCGACACAAGTCAGATATAATTAAAATTAAAGACATGCAAAAAGATCTAATTAACAAAGAAGGAAGATGGGCCGCAGATAATGATCAAAGTAACGGGTGGTATGATTTTGGGGAAAAGGAGAAAGAGGTTCGATCAAGTCAATGGAGGAAGGAAGAGCAGGATGATTTGGACAGCGAGAAAGATGTCAACCGTACTTTGATGCATCCAAGATCTGAAGTTGCGTCCGAGGAGGTTAGATGTGAAGCATCGCAAGGTGAAACACAGTCAATGAGTGATGTGAATGTTAAAGATCAGAGCACCAGCAAGATGCCAACTTGTGAGGCATCGAGTAGTAGTCAAGAGGTGTACCCTAGCACATCATCTGGAAGAATTTCGCGCTTTCCAAGTATTTACAAAGACTTTATTGTGTATTGAAGCATTGGTGTTTAGAATGTAAAAGAAAGGTTATTATTTGTAACTAGTTTGATATTTAAATTGTTTATGAAAGGGAGATGTTGTATCCCGCATATGTTACCAGTAAAACAACCAATCAGATTACTAGAACGTCACTGTAATCTGATTGGTTAAACATGTTCGCGTCAGGTTGGAATGTGGGGGTGGTATTTATTCCACGTCAGGTTATGGGCGGGGACCTTTCCCCTGCGGTAAGCGTACGAGCCGGTTCCTATGGTTCGTCTGATGATTTCCCTTCAGCTGTTCTTGAATAAATGAATAATATACAAACGAGCTGTTGTGGTTCAAGAAGTCTTCCTTTGGCGTCACACAACACTCCATTCACTGACAAGGAGGTTGCGACTTGAAGGAATGGAGGAAAAGTGGAACTAGCTCTCGGTGCACAGCCAAGGGTGCATGAGCTATAAACTGGGGATTCCACAGTGACTATATTTTTTATTTTGTTTGTTTTTTTTTTGTTTGTCTTGCTTTAACTCCACAGGCACGTCCTGCATACAAACACGATCGACAGTGACTACATTATTTCAGTTTTTTTTGTTGTAAATCCACAAATTCACATTATGAGTATTCATTTATGTTAACAAGTATGTAGAGGGGTGATTCACAATAATTGCTAATGGGAAAGGCATAATTGTGTACAGGTACCACCGTGTTAACTCTGATGGAAGGCAGTCTTTTTAAAGAGATATGTCATAAATAATAGCACCTCCAAAATGTTTACAGAACCCAGTAGTGCCTGGCATGGTGTGGGAGGATTGGCGTGAATAATTTGAAACATACTTAGAAGCAACTGGTGGGGAAGCCTTTGTAGCATCTTGCAAGGTAGCCTTGTTGAAGCACAATCTAGGAGTTGAGGGCAGGAAGGTCTTAATGACTTTACCTATACCTACATGTGTCAATTCTACCAATCAAGAGGGAGAAGAGGTAGAAGATGTAGGAAAATTCCATTGATGAATGTGTGGAGGTGATAAAGGCATTGGAAGAGAATTTTGGGAAAAAGACCACCATTGTAGTTGAGAGGCATACATTATTTTCCAGGGCACATCAGCCAGGTGAAACTGTTGAACAATATGTTTTTGTATGAAGAACTTTGGCAGTGGCTTGTAGATTTAGAGATCTACATGAAGAAATCATAAGAGACCAGTTCATCAACAGAACAAGTAAAGTTAAAATACAGGAGAGACTATTGGAGTTGAAGGACCCATCTGTACAAAAAACTATAGCTGTAGCTAGACAAGTGGAAACCACATCTAAGTATGCCAAAGAGCTTAGTGGGGATCAGGCCAAGGAAAATGGCAATATCAATAAGGGACATGTTGTACAGGAAAAAAAGATATTAGGACTGTCACCAAGAGTGAATCCACAAAGCACAGCCATGTTTGTTATAGGTGTGGCAGCTTTAAACATACAGCTGATTCTGAAAGATGTTCTGCGACTAAATCAAAGTGTTTCAAATGCCAGAAACTTGGATATTTCTCACTTATATGCAAATCTGGATTTTAAGATGGGTGGAAACATTCTGTACATATGGTCAAGGAAGACAGTGGGGAAGACACTGATGGGGAGGAAGACAATGTAGAAATATTGGTAGTGTGTGATGATATTATAAGTGAAACTTGTGGTGGGTATAGTCCACCTAAGTGCACCTTGGAGATCAATGGTACAAAGATAATGGTTTGGCACATTCATGCTTGCCTTACACCATCATTGACAAAAATGCATGGGAAAAAGTTGGGGAATGTAAATTAAGTTCTCCTGACATAGAACCTGTGGGTTGTTGCCGCATTAAGCTTCCATTGCTGGGATTCTTTAATTGCAAATTATCTTACAAGAACAAGGAAGCCTATAGTAAGGTATATGTTGTGGAGAAAGGAAGAGCGCTGTTAGGTTGGTGTGAGCAGACAGCATTGGGAATCGTCCTAGACCCCAATCATCCTCAACAAGTGCTGTTGACTGAGGATGCGGAAAGGTTAAGGTGGTGAGCCAAGTATCCTAAGTTGTTCAGAGAAAACCTGGGGTGTGTAACCAAATTCGAGTACCGCATTATATTTAGACCAGGTAGCATTCCCAGTGTGCACAAAGTGAGGAATGTGCTGTTTGCGCTTAGATAACAATTGAAGGGGGAGTTACACAGGCTATGTGAAGCACAGGCTATTGAACCCATAGAGTCATCTGAGTGGCTCAGTCCCATAGTCGTAGCATGCAAACCGAACGGAAATTTGCTCATGTGTGCTGATTTGAGGGATGTAAATCGTAATATCTGTGTGGATCACTATCAATTACCTCTCATAAATGAAATGGTGCCTTCTGTTACAAATGCAGGATATTTTTCCTTGATTGATCTATCCAGCGCATACCACCAGATCCGACTACTTACCACATCCAAACATCTGACCTCATTCATCACATCAGAGGGCGCGTTCCATTTTGTACAGATGCCTTTTGGTTTGGCTTCTGCAGTTTTTCACATAGCGATGAGCAACATTTCGGAAAAAATTACAAATGTCATGGAGTTCCAGGATGATGTTTTAGTGTGGGGTGCCAGCCTGCCAGAACATGATGGTATTTTGAACAAAACTTTGGAAAAACTGCAGGAAGCAGGGTTAACTGTGAGTGCTACTAAGTGTAAAGTTGGTGTCACACAAGTTGACTATTTAGGTCACACCTTGTCTGTGGAGGTTATGAAACTCAAAAGAAATTGTTGGATGCCATTGAAAATGCACCTGCATCTAGTCATAAGGAACAGCTAGAATCCTTCCTCGGTCTAGCCAAGTTCTACTAAAAATGTGTACAGCATTTTGCAGATAAAGTTCCTGTTTTAAGAGCATTGATGAAAAAGGGGATCAAGTCTGAATGGACAGATGAATGTCAAAGCGCCTTTGAGGAAATCAAGGAACAGATAGTAAAGTCTGTTGCACTAAAACCCCCTTGACCCACAGGATCATAGCATAATTGTGGTAGATGCCAGAGCGGGTTGTGGCAATCGCTTAGCAAACTATGAAGGGAGCAGAGGCCAGGTACTCATCCATAGAAAGGGATGCTCTAACATGCTAGTGGGGAGTCAACTATTTTAAAACCTATGTGTGGGGCAAATATTTTGAAGTAAGATCTGATCACAGACCATTAATAGATATGTTCACAACCAAGGGAGCTGGCAAGGCAGCACCTAGGATTGTTGAGTGAATGTACAGATTGCAGAGTTATTATTTTGTACTGAATTATGTTCCTGGGAATCGCAACATTAATGCCGACTGTCTGTCCCATTTACCTTTACAGTGTAAGGATAAGGAGGATGAAATGAGCGATGGGTGTGTCATAGCCAGTGTTTCTGAATCATGTGATGGTGCCATAAGTGAGGCAGAGTGGAAACAAGCTATGATGGAGGATAAAGTCATAAAAGAACTCAAAGTTATCAAAGTCTTCTAGATCTGATCTAAGTGTAAGAAAGAAGTTTAGCGAGTTCAGGACAGTATGGTCAGAGCTTTCTGTTGAGGATGGTGTGGGCAAAAGAGATGGTAGATTAGTGGTGCAAGTAGGGCTGCAAATTAAACTACTCATGTTATCACATGAGGGGCACAGCGACATGACAGGGAGAGCAAGAGAAACCTTTAGGTGGCTTGGGATGGACACAGAGGTGGAGAGCTGTGTACGTAGTTGTGTTGAGTGTATGTGCAGTGACAAATCCCACCACGCAGAAGAATCATACATCATGTCCACAACGTTACCTAAGAAACCATTGCAGAAGGTAGCTATGGATACTTGTGGGCCTTCCTCAGCCAGAAGAATAGCAAACATAACGTATGTAGGTGTGGTGTTAGATTATTATTCTTAATGGCCGGAAGAGGCTTTCACTAGAGAGATTAAAGCATCCAACGTCATAGAATGTTCTGCCAAACTTTCCCCAGGGAGGGGTGTCCTGAAATATTGATTATGGGCAACAGACCGCAACTCACTGCGGAAGAGTTCTTGAAGTATTTGGGAAGGAAGGTGCATGCCAAACTGCTGAAGATGGCGGACGCGTGAACGCTGATCTCCGTATCGGCCCAGCAATTATCCTGTTCAAACAAGGGATACAGCCTGGCCTTATTTGCCGGACGTGGTGGCCCGACGTGGGAGACTGGGGCAAATCACCCGAGACGAAATCGGGCACCCCGACCCCACCGCTGGCGAGAGGCGGTCGAGTGCAGGGACGAGGCCAGGAGCCCCGACCTCGAGTGGTACGACATGATGAAGCCTGCTCAGGCCTCCCATCTACGGGAGCTGAGTGTCTGCGCAGCCTAAGCTGGAAGTGCCGGGCCTGCAATGAAAGGGTGCGCCTGGGCCTCGCCGGCACGCCAAGACCAAGGGCTGGGCCGATGGAGTGGAGCAGTTATGCCCAGAGCGCTGGCCGCTGGCCCCGAGGACTGCAGTGCAGCAGAGCCTACTAGAGCTGTCTGGCGGCAGGTGTGGAGTGGAGCGGTCGAGTCCCTGGCATACAGGGATGGAGGCACTGAGACGGGGGAGCTCCTGGGAACAAGGCGGAGGAGAATGCTGGCCGGCCCTGGCGAGATGGCGGTGCTGCGGCCTTCCCTGGAGCAGTGGGGCAGTAACGTGGCGGTGAGAGCCGGTGCTGCCCCTGGGCTGCGGCGACCCCAGGGGACATAGAGACAGTATGTGAGGGTCCGCGGTGACTGTGCACCCCACCTCGGGGTCAAATATGGACTTTGTTGTTATTGTGGGGCCCATCGGAGTGCTGCAGCGGCCTGTTGACCTGGGCCCGGCGGACTCCAGGTGATTGGGGCATTTCCCCCAGTGAGAAGCGAGGTGAGTGAGACCTGTGGGGGGGCATTCACACCCGCAGGTCAGTCGCAGAGCGATGGCATGGACTGCTGGCCACACTCTGGTCACTGAGGAGGGACAGAGGCACATTGAGGTGGGGCCAGATGGTGGGATTCATCTGCGGTGCCTCGGCAGAGCGGAGGTGAGTGACCAGCGACGATGGGGCAGTGAGGCCTATGGCCTAGGGGCCCTGGAGCAACACTTGCTTTGGGTAGTGGAGCGATCTTTGGGAGACAGTAGCTTCCCTTTTAGACATCACGTTTAGCGGCCACCATGGATAGGTGGGTCCTACATCCCGCTGGGACTCGGCCCTAAGGAGCGACTGCACACCACACAAGAGATACCTCAGAGTCTGGGTCCATATGTATCAAGCCTTTTGCAAACTGGCAGATTCTCAGAATCGGCCCATTTGCGAATTGGAAAAAGCCTTTTGGGATGTATCATCCTAAAAGGCCATAGCAAAATAGAGAATTGCTAAATTTGCGATTCTTCTATTTTGCGAATGCAATTAAGGAATAGCAAATTGCGATTCCTTAAATGCAATTCTGGAAGCACCAGAAGTTTGCTATTTGGCCTTAAGGAATTGCAAATTACCACCAACTGCAAGTTGGTGGTAATTTGTGATTTTCTTTAAAAAAGCACTTTTTGGTTTCTTGTGCCATATGTCGCACATACATGCCCTTAGGGCATGTATGTGTGCAAAATGTGCACACATGCATGTATCAGGGGTGCAACAGGGTGTCCTTTTGACACCCTTGCAACCTTGAAATTGCATTCTCAATTTGCGATTCTCTAATTGGTAATCGCAAATTGAGAATGAATGGGAAGGTTTTCCTTAATTGCGAATCTCAATTTGCGATTCGCAAATAAGAAATATGTAGGCTTCGCAAAATTTTTAGCAAATCCTACATACATTGCATTTTGCGATTCTCTAAATTGTGATTCGCTAAAAATCGCAATTTGAGAATCGCAAAACTCTTTTATGATACATATGGCCCCTGGTGAGCAATCTACTGTTAACAGCTGCTGGGTCAGGGACTGGGCCCTTTCTCTGCCTCTGCCTGGGATGATGGGAAAACCACGGGGAAACATGCCGGGATCACCCCTGTCCACGAGGGGGACCAGACCGATCAGGCTCAGGGTAGCCCAGAGCCTCAGGCAGGCCGGACCCCATCCAACTGCAGCTCTCCCAGATACTGAAAGCCATCTTGGATATGAAAACCACTCTCCACCAAGACATAAGCACAGTGTTGGTGGGCCTTGGCCTCCTTCGAGCCAAACACCAGAAGCTCAATGAGAGGGTGAAAGCAGTGGAATCCAGTTATGAGGAACTAGTGCCTGGCCACAAAGCCCACTCCCAGCAGGTGGTGGAATTGATGGTCAGGGTCTGGATCCTGGAACGACAAGCGGAAGATGGGTAGGGTCGTAACCGCCACAACAATCTGCGTATTCTTGGCCTACCGGAAGGGATTGAAAAAGAAGACATGGTGGCGTACCTGGAGCCGTGGCTTCAGGTGGTCGTAGCCACAGGAGGGCTGACACAGTTCTTCATGCTGGAAAGAATGCACCGTGTGCCTGCCCACCCGTTGGTGCCGGGCCGCCCCCTGAGACCAGTGGTAGCCAGGCTGCTGCATTACAGGGACAGGAACATCATCCTACAAAGGGCCCTTTGTGGTCAACAACGCCAAGGTCTCCATGTTTCCGGACTACACTCTGGAAGTCCAGTGGAAACGGACCTCATACAATGAGGTCAAAAAGGCACTCCGTGAAAAGGTGATCCAGTACTAGCTCATGTTTCTGGCCAAACTCTGCATTGTGGTGGACGGCAAGACACACTTCTGCGACACCCCCAGGTGGCTTGGGACTGGCTTGAGGCCTATTGCACCAGGCAGCCAGGCCCAGAGCTGAAACCACAGCGGGCGACGAGGGATCGTAGATCAGGGAAAAGATCTCAGAGATGGTCAGAATGTATCGGGGTGAAGAAACCCACCTCCTCGCAGACGGAGCTGGAACGAGCGGTGGCGCTGCAGGCAGTGGTGGAGATAGCCCGGAAAAGGGACCTCTCCATCGGACCAAGGTTCAAGGACTACGAAGGGAATGGGGGGCTCCGAGTCGGACTCTTCGGACAAAGGTAGTCTGGAGTTCCCGGTGGTGACCCCACACGCGGCAGATAGCTACATTTAGTAAGGGAGGCCAGACTGAGCGGCTCTGAGACTGGGCCGATGCAGGAGGTCTTGCACCACTGTTCATGGTGACTTGTTTGTTGCAGGTCACGCTGGACTTGTTAAGTCGGCGGCGACGTGACCCCCCTTGAGGTCTTCACCACGTTTGGTTTGGGCCTTCATTGCTTGATTTTTATAAAGGTGGAGTTTGGGCAGATGGCCGTTGCCAGAATGCCCTGGGGCTGGGGAGCTGTTTTATTTTTGGGGTTGTTACAGTCCATCAGTCATGACTCTCATACTGGCGGGGGTGTACTGTTAGTGGATCCTGTTGTCTTGGGGTGGGGGTGGGCTTCAGGGAGGAGGGGTGTTGTAACACACTGAGCAGCAATGGCACAACATGAGGTTATGGCATGTTAAAATAATTTCTAAAGCGCGCGTTCACCAACGGTTTCTTGGCGCTGAGCGGGGACAAATGCTTAGACAGACACAGTGAGAATTAATTAATTGTAGGCCAGGGCAAAGAGCCATGTTTTAAGAAATACTTTCCTGGAACACTAGAGGTATAGGGTCCATGACTAAGCGCTATAACATTTATAATTACTTAAAGCGCCTGGGAGTGCAGGTTGCACTGTTGCAGGAAACTAATTTTACGCTAGAAGAGGTGAGTCAGTTGAGGAGATGATGGAGGGGCAGGTTTACCCCACTGGATACTCTGCATTTGCCGGGGGGGGTGTTGGTGTGGCTGAGCTCGGGATTCCCTTCGAAATGACCCGTGCCTTGACGGATGCTGATGTGTTAGTGGCGTGACAACTGCTAGGTTGGGAAATGACCATTTGCTGCTGTTACGCCCTCAATCATGACCAATTGGCTTACTTGACATCCTTATTGGCACACATAGCGGACATAGTGGTGGGGCAGATGGTGGTGTGGGAGATTTTAACTGTATAGCGGATGTACATTTGGCCCGCTCTCACCCCACCCGGCACAGACGCTCAGGACGGCAGCGGAGTTGCGGGAGTGGATGACACAATGGGACTTTCACAACATATGGCACTTACAGCACAGTGGGGACAGGGAGTATTCTTACTACTCGCACTTACATCACCTCCAGACTCGGATTGATGCATTTTGGTGCTCACAAACAATTGGCACCCTCACTCACTCTACCGAATACCTGGGCTACACATACTCGGACCACAGCCCCTTGCTGTTGACTCTCCGCCCCCAAGGGTGCAGGCCTCCGATACTTGCGTGGATACTTAGTCCTGCGGCCCTGGACGATGCACCATTTGCAGACTCACTGCGTACGACAGTAGATGCATACTTTACTGAGAATGCGGATACTGCATCTACGGCCCTGGTTGAATGGGAGGCTTTTAAGGTGGTGGTGGTGGGACACTGTATGGGGCAGACCGTTGGGATACAGAGGGAACTCCATAAAGAGTTTGCGGAGATTGAGGGTAACTTGCGAACCCTCGATAACATGCAGGGGCCGGATCCCAGAACCCGTGAGCAATTGCTGGCCAAGCGCAAGCAGCATGATGAAGATGAATACAGAGCATATATGGACAGGGTGCAGAGTAAGGAGGGGAAAGCGGGCGGCTATTAGAATGCCTTATTAGGCCTGAGTCTCTGGATCCCCTATTACCCGGATCAACCTGGCAGAGGATAGGACTGAGTGTGATCTAGGTAAGATTAATGGTGCCTTTCAGACGTATTATGAAACACTGTACCTGGCGCTACTGGGCCCGTCGCATGAGGAGTTTACAACCTTCCTGGCACCTTTGGCCCTGACGGAGATTGAGGGCTGTGGATGAACTGGCGGGTACGATCACCCTTCAGGAGGTCAGGGGAGCCATAACCCTGCTGTCTGGAGGCAAAACACCTGGCCCAGATGGCCTGCCTGCAGAATTTTATACGAAGTATGGTGTTGAGCTGGCCCTTCGTCTGGTAACCATGTATAATGAAGCCCTTCGGTTGGGCCGTTTGCTGCCCATCCACGCGCTCCGCTACTGTGATACCACTCTCCAAGACTGAGCACTTGGAGACTGGAGTGCAGGATTTTAGACTGTTATCTATGCTTAACACTGATTTTAAGCTACTTAGTAAAGTACTAGCGCTCAGACTGCTTCTACAAAAGACTCATCTGATTCACCTGGATCAGAACAGGTTTGACCCTCACACAAAACGTCATTTAATTTGCGTCAGCTGTTTTCGGTCTTGTACCACTCTGAGTTGAAAGACCTGCCCCAGGCTGCGCTTCTCTCAGTAGACCTGGAGAAAGAATTCGATACAGTCAACTGGGACTTTCTTTTGGAGGTAATATGGAAGATGGGGCTGGGTATGGGCTGGCTGAAGTGGATGCACACTTTCTCCACATGACGTGGAGCTGCACGACTGTACAACGGTTTTGGGAGGCAGTTGTGACTAAACTTAATGACACACTGGGCTGCGCGTTGACCCAATCAATAGAGGTCTGTCTCTTGGGGCTATATCCCAGATCGCCTAAGCGTAAGGTTGGAAGCCGATTTATTGATCTGTCCCTGGCCTTGGCTAAGAGGCGAATCACGATCTCCTGGAAATCAGCGGTTGGGCCGCAGTCTGGGACCTGGACCCTGGAGGTCCTGCGCTGTGCGGTGGTGGAGGGCAGGGCATTGCACAGGAAAGAACTGAAGGGTTTGGTAGGCGCCCTATCGCCAAAGCTGGCTGAGAAGTATTATTCAACTGGGAACACCCGAGCTGCCCCAATAGTGAGGAGGAGGAGAGTGGCCCCAACACAAGGGACTTAGTTGTGGGAAGGCATAGAGAAGAGGGCGGGAGACTGCTGGAGAGGTGACGCCACGACTCCTGACCTAGACCGGATTGACCCTGGCCGTCCACTTTGCCTGTGCTATGCCCCCCTCTTATGGAGGCCCTCCCTGGTCGTTCCCCCCCTCGCTCCCACTACAGCCGTAGTTTCTCAGTAGCACTCGAGAGTGGGCCTGACCCTGGCGACGACCGGGCGACCTCACCCAGTAAGTCAAGTGGAGGAGAGCGCCCCCCCCCCCCCCGCATGGAGAGTAGTAGTACTAGAGACAGTGTATGTGAGGACTGGTTTTGTTTTTTCATGTTCTAGTGTAATGGCATACAAACTCTGGTTCTCACCGAGACTGATTACAGGGGGCTTATCTCTCGTTGATAACTGTCAGGCCCCAGAGACTGAGGAGAGGTGTAGCATAAACACAACCAAAACACTGGATGGGGTGGGCTTGCCCTGCCCACACACTGCGATGGAATACATGGAGTAACATGTGTACCAATTGATTGCATTGATTGATTAACTGCCTATCTTTGTACTGCATGGAATGTATCCAGCTAAAGGCCAAATGCCCGAATGGATAGACATTGTATATACTGTGTTTGTCAGCTACTACATCCTGAATTTCTCCGTGTGAATGTTCTCATATATGATTATAAATGCCAATAAAAATATTTCCACAAAAAAAAAGTATTTGGGAAGGATGGGAGTGTTGCATCACACCAGAGCTGTGTATCATCCCAGGGAAAATGGTCTTGTTGAGAGATTCCACTGCGTGTTAAAGGAGTGTATACAGTTGTGTGAAGAAAGTGGTGGTGAGTGTAAAGAGGCAGTCAAGGAGATGTTGTGGCGTTATTGCAGCATGCCCCATTCTGTCACATTGGAAACTCTTTTAAGCTTTTGAAGGGAAGGCAGGCAGGTACCAGACTCTCACCACCGTGGATGACTAAATTTGACACAGGAAGATTGAACAAGAAGGATTTGTAATGTAGAGCCAATAAGTATCAAGAAAAGTATGTGAGGAGGCACAATGACAAATTGAAGAAGATGCAGAGGTTTGTGGCAGGAAATTGGGTGAGGACAAGTATAATGGGCACTCAGAAGGTTGGTTTGTCTGAAATGGTCCGAGCCTAACTGTGTCAGGGAAGAGATCAGGTAATAGTATGTGGTTGGACGATGGGAAGAGATGCAACATTTGCAGGATCATATTATGCAATGAGCTGGAATGTGACAAATGGCTGAGGGAGTAAGTGGTGGTGCACTTAATGACCAGTGTAAATCCATTGCTACAAGAAGTGATGAAAACCGTAGCAATACAAAAACTAAATGGCATGTTTGTTAGTTGTTTTGTTGGTTACATGTTGGGGGGTTGTTTTCCTTTCGGGGTTTGTGCCTCATTCCCCTGATATTAGGTTGGTGGCACATATTAGATTTTTCTAGCGATGTGCATTATATTGGTGAATTTCCATTGTGTCCCAGTCTAAGTTATTGTAATTTTAAGAATTGTTTAAATTCAATGTTATTAAATGAACGTTCTCGTATTTGGGGAAAAAAGGAGATGTGTGGCGTCTTAGCAACTGGGTTGCTATCTACACTGGATTCTAGAATGGATATTCCAGTGGGGAGATTGGAGCCAGTTGCTCAGGAGAGAGGATGTGTACAGGGGTTGCTGCTTCCATCTTAATAAACCCTACATCTACCTTCAACCGTGTGCAAGTGTCTTAAAAGCTATTACATGTCAGTAATTGGGAAAGCATGTGGACATAACGTGTGGTAAAACATGTTACTATTGAAGGTAAGAGCCTTCATATTCCCGCCCTATCTGACTTGCACCCACAGGGTCATGAAGTAAATACATGGTGACATATTAGGACATCAACCAAATTAATAAATTGCCCTTATATCTACCAAGTAGGATGTGCCCCACTAGTAAACAAAAACAAGATGCACTCCTAAATCCAACATTCATAGGCAGTCCTGTTGAGTTTTAGCATAGGCTGAAACTCATTTAGTCCTTAATGCTCCAAGTTTTGATTTATCAATGAATATTAGAGCAGCCCCAGAAGCATATTGCAAAATGCCTTTCACTTGGTTCACAATATAAATAAAATGTTGTTTTCTTTATGAGGTCTGTTTACCACTTTGTTTGGAGTACCTGGAATAATCACTTTGCTGATCGATGAATGATGCACTACTCATGTCATAAATGAAAGATTCTTACAAGGGCCTCATATAACCTATTTAGGGCTCTGCGCAATGTAGCCAGGCTTTTATTTCTATAATGCGGCACCTCTCTCAATGCCTCCATGCCTGGAGCCGCTTTGGCGAAACAACACAGTGGCGGCATGTCAATATGGCACAGTGAACCTGTCAGCAATTTAGTTTTTTCCAAAGACAAATTCCCAAAGCAGGGTTTGTTTTGGGGGAAAACTAAATAAAATGTCCCTGCGGCTCTGGGAATTGTCTCCGAGTATGTGGGGGACATTTTAACATTGCTTCTGTCTGAGACTAACTTTGTTTACAGTCATGTCATGTCTAAATGACAAAAAAGCTGACGATATAATGTTTGAAGCTACATCTTAAAATGGGCAGCTCTTGAATACATGTATTGTTGTGGCATCCCTGAGAGTGGAAGAAGTGCGGGTTCAGGAAGGCAAAGCTGGGCCCTAGAAGGGACACCAGCCAATGCACCCCCAGGGTGGATGACGACAAGGGGAGGGCAGCTGGAAGCCTTCCAAATTCCCTGTATGGCATTGGCCAGTGGGTACAAGATATTCAATCAGGTGGCAGGAGGCGGGGTGAGCATGCAGCTAAAGGAAGCAGAGGACAACAGCAGAGCATCGTTGCCAAGATTGTTGCAGCCAACCCGAGGATACCGCCATTCCACACCAGACCTGATACCACCACCACAGACCCCTGATCGCAGCCAGCGGTGTGCCAGGAGCAGACAAGGGAGGTCTGGATCCACTAGAGGAGATGAGGGAATTCCGGACCCACCATGAGGGCAGCGTTTGGTTGCGGTGCATGGAGAAGCATGGCGGCTGACACTGGTAGCAAAGAGACCACACTGGAAACCATTTACTTCAGAGAAGATGTCAGGAACATAACCCCGCCACATTAAGAGGCCAGCATCGCCCAGCAAGAACTTGAGCCAGCTGATAACAGTAATCAAAGAAGCAACTGGGCAGTGCAGCCATGAATGGCTCCTCGAACAGGTGGTGACCGCGACCCCGGGAGTGCACAGAAAAGCAAGCAAGCCCCGTTCAGACAGAGCACATGGTGGGTAGGTGTCCCTGCTGAGAGAGCGACAGAAGCACAAGCAGCACCGGCAGTGAGGGGGAGGCTGGCACATGCACAGGGAGGTGAGGGAGGAGCCAGCACAGACAAGATGACTGGGGCAGCAGTGGACAAGATGAGAGCAGCCACTTAGAGAAAAAAAGGGATTAGAGGATGCAAAAGGAAGGATCCGTGGAGCATCAGCATCTGCTTGAGCGCCAGGGAGACATGGTGCAGGAAGCCACAAATGAACATGAGGTTGTGCAGGTCGAAGGCCAGCTGGACATCCAGAAGCAGTGGCAGTTCATCCAAGTGGATGGGATTAGCAGGTGGACATGTAGCTGGAATGGTGGCTCATAGCAAAATGAGGCGGGCTCCCACCATGCCTCTGCACAGAGAATGGACTAGCAGGAGCACCCACAAGTGTGAGGCCCTTATCGCTCATGAGACACATGGAGCCAGTACGGCAGTGTTAACCTTGATCAGGACAAGTGGGGTGGAGCATCCTTCAGTGACACATGGTGAGAACTTACAAGGGTGCATAGCATCCTGTGGGGAGCTGGGTGGGGAGGGTGCAAGCCTGCAAGAACATCTGGCATCAAGTGCAGATGCACCACACAGGATAGTAATTAAGGGAATAACATGGTTATAGTTAACCCCACCACTAACCCGCCTAATCAAAGACAATACCTGGAAGTTAGCACAGCTGGGTGGGGGACATCATCTCAAAGCAGAGGCCATGACCGCAGCAGCAATAACTTGGGGGGGCAGCAGCATCCTGGCACACTTACTTACCCCCAGTGGTGGCACTCCCTTCATGGCAATCGCAAGGGGTCAGATGCTACAGCCCCTCAGTGGACCCACTGTCCATCTGACTGGGTACAGCCTTGTGGCCTGGTTACTGGCCCAATTAGGGAGCACATGAGCGAGAGCAAGGGGGCACCACGGGGCCAAATGCAGCAGCTCCAGTCACCCTGCAAGCAGGAGCTGGGTTGGCCAACATCAGGCTTAGCACAACAGGATAACATAACCAGTTGCAACAAACGGAAACAGCTCCCCGAAAACAGCAATAGGAGTCCTCTAAGGACCCGGACATGGGGTGGCTCACTGAAACCAGCCACGCCAAATGGATTCTACAGCAGCCTCACAAGAGGACACTACTCAAAACACAGCAACTTGCACGACAGACAGGGAATACATAAGGCTGTCACCAGGCAACCCTCCTATAATTTCTCATTAGACGGCCCCAGCAAGTCTACTCCCCCTAGTTATTAAACAACTAAATGGTGCAAGGAGATCAGAGACATATTCACCTTGTTGGAGGCCAGGTACTTTGGGCTGGACCTGGTGGCACAAGATGAAAAGGAGAAGGATAGAATGGAGAGGCGCAGGCCAAAAGTGGATAGGTCAATTGACAACTAGCTTTACACATTCAGAACATTGGCATCCACATTTGCTGAAACGTTCCCACAGAGCGTAGCTGCACTTTTTCTATACGAGTAGAAAGTGCATAAGGTGCACACTAAATACCAAGGAGAGGCTTGCCTGCAATACAATGAGGGTTTTAGGACCAAGATGCAAATATGGCCAATTAACGACTGGGATCACCAGTAGGCCCTTTGAGTTCGCAGAGTTTTACTCTGGTGAACTCAGTGAAGTGCCAGAAAAACTCAGCTGAACTCTGGGGAGTTCCTCCAGCAGAGAAGTCTGTTAAGTCATGCTGCTCACACTGATTTTTAGCGCCGGGAGTTTGTTTTGCGCTTTAAAATCAGCACAACCGGAATCACTAAGATGTTACATGCTTAACGCACAACATGGTGACAGCACACGAATGGGTCGACACACAGGAGCATACATTTTGGACCTATAAGAAAAATCTAAATAAAGCAGGACTTGTCACAACAGAGCAGTCGAAGCAAATCTTTTCTCAGGAGGGAGGATGGAGAAGTACCAAGCAACAAACTGCTGGAAAATTCTAAAGCGGTGGCTGTAAGAGGTGCCAAGAAAGCAAATTCAGACACACTTGTGGCAATTGCAAGGGACACCACCCGGCTAGTGAGTGCAAAAAGGGATGTGAAAGTGGAGAGAAAAAAGAGCTTTCAGGCTTAGCTTCCAACCCCATATGTATTCCACAGCTCACCGATTATACAGTAACTATCACAAACGCGATGATGCACAGCTCCTAGCAAGGGGCTTTACCAAAGGCATCCTAATTTCCAACAATAGCCCCCGTCAGGTTTCCTCTGCCAGAACCTTAGGTTGGTTGAAGAGAACATGGAAGGTGGCAAGGTGAAAATGGCCAAAGAACTGCAGCTAGACAGACTGGCAGGCCCTTTTGAGTACCCGCCCTTAGAGGACATTATGGTCTTGCCCCTTGAGGTGGTCCCTGAAAAAGAATGGGCCAGTTTAGACTCAAACACCATGTCTCATAACCTCCGGGTTCTTCAGTGAACAATGGGTTGGACTAAGATATTCAGTGTCCTATGCCACGCTGGATGAAGGGTAAACATGCTGAGGGATGCCCGAAGATGTGCACTAATGGCCAAGGTGGACATCAAATCTGCCTTCTGCCTCCTCCAGATGCACCCGGATAGTTATTATTTGCTGGGTTTCCAACTAGAAGGATGGTTCTACTATGACAAATGTCTACCCATCGGTTTTTGTAGTAGTGAGTCAGATACCCTCTCTCTTGTAATAAACCATATTCAGGCTTTGAGTAGAAACAGAAAGTTCTTTTTATTCGTGGTTTTGAATGAACAAAAGAATCAAACGAACATAGACAGCCAACACGTGTTTCGCCCCCTAGGCTCAGTTGAGGCCGGGGCTTTCTCAAGGCTGTACAAGGATGAAGGAAAAAAGTACGAAAGGGAATTAGTCCTGAGAAAAGTCAATAGGTGAGCTAAGAGAAGTTAGTGTGACCACTCCCTGTGATTAGAGGATGTATTTAAAGAAGAGGAGAGTGAAGGCGTGATGTTGAGCCCTACCCGTGAGTATAGATGAGTCTGAATCTGACAAGTTACTTCGAAGGTATAGTGAACAGGTTAGTTTATTTTGCTACTATTCAGTCCGAGGTCGCGTTAAAATAGACTTGGTGACCTATGTAAGGAGAGAAACGTTTGTGCTAAAAAAAGTTGGTTGAAGTTCGTGAAGTATAGAGTCCAATACCCAAGAACTATGAAAAGGGCGGAAGAGTGCGAGCATATTTTTACCTGGGGATGTACTTGCAAATTATTTTCGATTTAGAATATCGCAAAAGGTCATAATATCTTCAAAATCTTGTCATTCTTTCCACAGGTTACGTGTAAAATACAGGTAAACCAGCCTCTGCATAAGACAATATATACGTGTATACAGAAACGAAAATTGAAACAGGCAAAACATACATTGATATTCAGAGGTAGTCAGGCAAAGTAGTTATTTGTACAGTATGCATTATTTATACAGAGGACACTCCAGTAATGCGAGTTCTAGTTTTTTAGCCAAGCCTTAACATTATTATAAACATTGTGGTCTTATTATCCTTGTTTGTCCCCTCTGTTATATATTCAACATGAATAAAAGAGTTGAATAAAAAAGTTCCGGGTGCCCAATGGTTGTTTTTATGCAAGAAAAGGTTATTTCGGTCGGTTAGATCGGTTATGAGGAGTAAAATAACCCGTTAACTGGAGAAACATTATGGCCCATAATGGGGGAAAAAAAGAGGTTCTATTTTAATAAACGACTGAATCGCCAGCTGGATTTCGTTACCGAGACATTGCCTACAGAGGGTCTACTTACTTTCAGGCATGAGAACAGGATCACGGCGAGAGTGCCGTCTCTGATGTTCCTCCGTGCGATGTGTTCGCGTTCTGGTCTGCGGCCATCTTAAAGAAGGTTAATGCGACCTGTCGCGTGTTGTTCACGTCAGTTGGGCTCGTTTTGTTGCGCCATCTTGGAGTGTGGTTTAGTTTGTCGGGATGGTTAGTGTCTCCGATCGTCATAATTTATTGTCGATTATTTGAAGGTCAACTTTCTTCCTAGTTTATTATCTTTGAATTCACTCTGATTGTCGCAATTGGTATAAATTGGAGGAGTATTTAGGTATGATTTTATTTATTATTTATTTAGCGCGATCGACTATACATAATTAAGTGAGTAGTCCGCGCCTACCTTAAGGTATAGTCTGAGGGACTGCATAATCTCCTATCAGTTCGATTAAATTAATGAGGCTCGGGATGTGGTAGAAACGCCGTTGCCATCTTCGAAGTTGCCCGGGGGCAATGAAAAGTTTAGATTAATTCACAGCTTTAATCTGTATTATTAAAAGCAGTGATTACGTGTGCGGTGGGTTCATTTTACTCCTTTAGTTTAAATTTGCGAGTCTTGTATCGAAATTATGTTTACAGTGTTATTTTGGATGTTAATTATCGCGATATTATGGTGAGAAGGAAAACTCAAGAAGGGGAGTATTTTGTAATTTTGCTTCCTATTTATGACGCTGAATGCTCTTTGCATTCAATGGAATGTAGTAGGGCCAGTAAGGGGAAACATGGGAGATAATTAAGACTTTCAGATCAGGGAACAATTTGGTGGACAGACAACAGGAAAACAACAGTATATTGAAAAGCTGAATATACATGTATCCACATAAGTGTCATCATCAATGTGACTAAGAATATTTTGACCTTCATATCAGTCTTTTCATTGGCTTTCGGATGTGGCCAGTGTCTTATTACAGCCAGTGATGCCACTCGTGGTCTTTGTTAAGGCCAAATTCTACAGTTCCACAACGGATTATGTAAGAGCTTTCTTTCTGTCTCAGGCGTTGTTCCAGGTTTCCTCCTCTGTCAGATTGTCGCAATCTTTCTAAGCCACAGAAAACAAAGTTCCGGTTGTGATCATGGTATAGGTTGTAGTGCTCAACTAAAGGTTGTCTATCATCTGTTTTGTGGATATTGCGATAGTGTTCCTGTATCCGCTTTTTGAGTGGGCGGGTTGTGCTCCCAATGTAATGTTGACCACATGGACATGTGATGAGATAGATCACATTCATACTCTCACAATTGATGAAATCTTGGATGTTAATTGTATATCCATTTATTGTTGTTTGTTGTAGTTTTGATTGGCCGAGTTTACATATTGAGCAGTTGGAACATGTGTAGAATCCATGTGGTTTCTGTAGAAATGTTGTCATTTTTTGTTTGGCTTTGAAAAATGATGGACATAGTGAGTCTCTCAGATTTTTACTTCTCTTGAAGCTGAGTTGTGGTTGGTCTTTTATTGCAGATCTGGTGGTTGGGTTTAATGTTAGTAGATTCCAGTGTTTTTTGAGCACTTTACGTATGTGATGGTGACCGTTGTGAAACGGGGTAAGGAAACGTATACTAGATTCCGTCTCCTTCTTTTTCCTGTTTTGTAGAAGGATGTTTCTGTCCAGAGTGGAGACTTGTTGTTGAGTATTTGTAAGAGAACTGGTGTTGTATCCTCGTTGGGCAAGTCGTGATGTAATGTCCCTAGAGTGTATTTCAAATCCTTGGTCTGAGCTGCAATTGATTCTGGCCCTGCGAAATTCTCCTGATGGTATGTTTTTGATGGTATGCTGTGGATGGCTGCTGGTCGCATGTAGGATGGAGTTAGCGGCTGTGGTTTTGCGATGAAACTGTGTTATTAGGGAGTTGTCTTCGACAGATATTTTTACATCCAGAAATTCCATTTCATTTTTAGATATGGTGTAGGTGATGTTGATATCCCATTGGTTTGGTGTCAAGGTGCTGAGGAAGTTGAGTAGATGTTCTTCGGATCCTTGCCATATTAGCAGCACATCGTCGATGTACCTTCCCCACATGACTATATTCTCAGAGAAATTTGGGTCTTGATCCTTCCAAATCCAGTGACGCTCTACTTCCCCCATGAAGATGCATGCGTATGGAGGAGCAAATTTTGCCCCCATCGCCGTGCCTTGGGTCTGTAGGTAGTAGGTGCCATTGAATAGGAAAAAGTTGTTATATAGGCAAAATTCCAGGAATTCTAGAATCATGTTGTTTCTCGCTGTAAAGTGTACTGATCTTCCTAGTAAGCATTTCCTTACTGCCGCTATACCATCAGGATGTCGAATTGATGTATATAGACTGACGACATCAATGCTTGAGAGGAGGTAATCCGGTTGCCATGTGATGTTATTCAGCTTCTGGAGTATATCCTTAGTGTCCCGGATGAAGGAGGGAAGGTCTCTCATGAACGGCTGTAGTTCTTCATCAATGTATGCCCCAATCCTGGAGCATATGGAGTCGATGCCTGCAATGATGGGTCTTCCTTTGGGAGGTGTGCCTGGTTTGTGGACTTTGGGCAGAAGGTATAGGGTCGGAGTTACTGGCGTATCTATGAAGAGGAGTTGTTTTTCTGCCAGTGTGAGGAGGCCTTTTTCATACCATTTATTCAGTAAGCACTGCAGTTTGTTTTGTATGTCTTTAGTTGGATTGTTTGTCAGTTTACTGTAGCAGATGGGGTCTTGCAATTGGCGTTCGGCTTCTTGAAGATAATCCGGAGTATTAAGGATGACAATATTGCCCCCTTTATCTGCTTCCTTAATTGTTAATGAGGAGTCATTTTTAAGTTCCAGTAGTGCATGTTCTTCTTCTCGTGTTATGTTGTGTCTAAGGTATTTTCGTTTGGACAGATATTTGCGATGTTCAGATCTCAGGTCATTGCTCACTGCCGAGAAGAAGGTGTCTATTGGATTACCAGATGGTAAGATTGGCGTAAACTTTGATTTGCCCCTAAGTGTTGTATTTTTACAGTAAAAGATGTCGATGTCCAATTCTTCTGCCGTACTTGTAAGGGATTCCAGATCGTCTGTTGGAGCATCCGTAGACAGGTGGGTTAATAGATTAATGTCTTCTAGATCTTTGGCTGAAAGATGGCTAGTAATGTTGGGGTGACCTGATTGTCTCTGTTCTTGAGTTCCGTCAGAGAAAAAGGAGTGTAGTTTCAATTTCCGAGTGAATTTGTATAGATCCACTTGGGTCTGTACCAAATTCCAACTGGATGTGGGGCAGAACGATAGGCCCTTATTTAGTATTTGGTGGTGAACAGGGGTCAGGGTCTTATCCGAGAGGTTGACCACAAGGTTGCATGGTGTTACTTCTGTACTGGTGGTCCCGACTTTGTCAGCTCTTTGCTTCGTGCCCGTGTTTGCACTCCCAATATACTTGGTTTTGTTGTTTGTATATTTGGAGGACGGCTTCGGTTGTCTTGTATATTTCCCAGACGGTGTCGGCGTACTTCCTCGTGAAAATTTACCTGTGGTCTCGTGTTTCTCACTTCCTCTGGTTGTTCTATTGATTCTACATCTGATGATGGTATCATTTCAGAAGAGCTGCTTGCATGATTTGCGGTGGTGGTGGGAGTGATGTTATCATACTTTTTTGCAAAGGTGTAGACCCTGCCTTGTTGGTAATCAGTCATGTCACGTCTAAATTTTCGATTCTTCCTCTGGATGATGTCTTCCTCAAAGTCATCTAGGACTTTGTTCAGAATAGCATAATTTTTGATTGTAATGTCACCCCAGTTGGCTTCCTCAATAGTTTTGGACAATGTGTCCACTTCCAGTTTATATTTATCATATTCTTCCTCGGCAATATCTATTAGTTGTCTTAACATGTTATTTGATGCCGTTCTGAGATTGTCTTCCCAAAGTTGTAGTTTTTCAGGTAGTGTGGTTTCAATTGGTGGAAATATCAGGATTCTCAGGCCTCTCGGTATCAGGTTGTGTTCTAGGTATTTCTTGAGTGAAGCTCCTTCCCACCATTTTGAAGTTTCTTTTTTGACTGATTTTTCCAAAGCCTGGAAGGTACTTTTTGCAGATTGTGTGTTGAGTACGTTAGTTGATCTTGATATATTAGTTCCTAATGGGTCAAAGATTTCCTCAAGTCTGATGTTCCTTCTTTCTCTCCTATTGTCATAGGTTGCCATTGTTCCTTCAGATTTTCCTTGTTTTGGTGCAAAGTAGTGAGTTTTTGTGATATATGACAGAGTTTCTGTTTGTTAGAAGATTTAGTTATCCAGATATTTATAGCGCTCCAGGGATAAAGGAATCCTTATTGTGTAGAGTTTGAAGTTCTGAGGCCCTAGGATCCCGGGTCCTGGAGAGTATTGCTCAATTCCATTAGAATGACTTCTCGAGGGAGTAGACTCAAGGCGCTGGACCTCTATGGCCTTAAAGATTCATGGGTTTTTGTAGTAGTGAGTCAGATACCCTCTCTCTTGTAATAAACCATATTCAGGCTTTGAGTAGAAACAGAAAGTTCTTTTTATTCGTGGTTTTGAATGAACAAAAGAATCCAACGAACATAGACAGCCAACACGTGTTTCGCCCCCTAGGCTCAGTTGAGGCCGGGGCTTTCTCAAGGCTGTACAAGGATGAAGGAAAAAAGTACGAAAGGGAATTAGTCCTGAGAAAAGTCAATAGGTGAGCTAAGAGAAGTTAGTGTGACCACTCCCTGTGATTAGAGGATGTATTTAAAGAAGAGGAGAGTGAAGGCGTGATGTTGAGCCCTACCCGTCGGCTGCTCAATATCTTGTGCGGATTTTGAAGCGTTCAGTATCTTTTTGGAGTGGGCACTGGGAGAGCCTTTCGAGAGGGGGGAGAATGCACTACGTAGATGATTTCCTTTTCGTAGGGGACCCAGGTTTGGATTAGTGCACCACACTCCTGGAACAGTTTATTACTTTAGCGAAACAGCTGGGGGTCCCATTGGCACATTATAAGACCGAAGGCCGATCAATGCGTTTGACCTTTCTTGGAAGAGAGCTTGATTCGGTGGACGGTATATGCCAGCTACCAGCGCAAACAGTTGTGGACCTAGAGCAAGCAATCAGGGAAATCCTGGGTAGAAAGAAATCAATCTTGAGGGAGGTCCAACAACTACTAAGCAAACTCAACTTTGTGGGCTGGGTAAACCCTGCTGTGCGAACATCTGCCAAATGGTTAGCATGGCTGTCCAGAGGCACCAGCAAGAAACACCATAGGATCAGGCTGATGAATGGGGAAAAAAAAGACCTTAACCTATGGCTATCATTCTTCACATTGTAGAACAATCACAGGAGTATTACCCGTAAACCCAACTGAGATCTGGGTAGATACAATGTAAGTGCAACAATATCTCAGCAGGATATATTTAGATTATTTAGACTGGTATGTACAAGACATTACAAACAACAGCACAAAAAGAGGAGGCTTCAAATAGTTCTTTTCAAGCGCCTATAGGCGTCATGTATTTAGAAGATCAAAGAAAGGATACAATGGTAGTTACTGCACTACAGGGTATCAATACCAGGCAACCCTAGTGTAGAACGTGTGTAAAGTGCTCGTGCTGGTGAGGTAACGGCGCTAGTGACAACATGAGAAAACCACAGCAAGCGGCGCGGAAGAATATACAATATATACAAGTTAAACGGTTCATTCAACAAATTATTCAATGGTATAATTGCTTTTTTTCATTGATTTAGTGAACCGAATGGACATGCGCCAGAGGAGTTGGTGCTGGTGGACAGTGGTCGACGGCGTTTCGATCCTCTCAATTTAGGATCATCATCAGGACCTGGGATGCCTATGTTGTTGAGTGCTCTGTGGATGAAAAAAGTATCAGGGCGGCTGAACGGGAGGGGAAGAAAGGAAAGTGGGAGAAGAAGAGGAAGAGGAAAGGAAGGGGCAATGTGCGATCGGAGCCTACCTGGCTTCAAGAGGTGAGGCGAAAGCTGGAAGGCCGTGAATTACTGGCAGCGAATCGCGGTGCAAACCAGGGGGTCCAGGGATTCCCCGGGGTGTCTGCGGAAATTTAAAAGAGGGAAATCACGAATCGGACATGAGTGAAACGGGGGGTATCGGAAGTGGGTGGAGAACGGCAATGTAAACAAGCGACTTACCAAAATTGAATTATGATGTAGGGTAGCGGCAGGCAATGTCAATTAGTGCCGCGGTGCAGGAGGGCGGGACAGCGCCTGGGGAGAACCAAAGACGGGGCAGAAGTTAAGTTAAATCAAGGACAGCCCGGGATGGTGGGCGGAGAGGCCGTGTCCGAGTGAGAAGCTTACCCGATTAATGGAGCGCGGGAGGAGGAGTGAATCCGGTGCCAGGAGTAAATCAGCGGCAGCGAAGCGAGCCACGGACGTGTGCTCGAATGATCAGTCACAGCGGTTCTGATCGTGTGGGCGAATTATAAGGAGGAGGGGCAGGCAGCCCCTCCCCCTGGCTCCCGCACCCAATGAACAGCTTCCCCGTCCCGCCTGCCCCTCCTCCTTATAATTCGCCCACACGATCAGAACCGCTGTGACTGATCGTTCGAGCACACGTCCGTGGCTCGCTTCGCTGCCGCTGATTTACTCCTGGCACCGGATTCACTCCTCCTCCCGCGCTCCATTAATCGGGTAAGCTTCTCACTCGGACACGGCCTCTCCGCCCACCATCCCGGGCTGTCCTTGATTTAACTTAACTTCTGCCCACGTCTTTGGTTCTCCTCAGGCGCTGTCCCGCCCTCCTGCACCGCGGCACTAATTGGCATTGCCTGCCGCTACCCTACATCATAATTCAATTTTGGTAAGTCGCTTGTTTACATTGCCGTTCTCCACCCACTTTCGATTCCCCCCGTTTTACTCATGTCCGATTCGTGATTTCCCTCTTTTAAATTTCTGCAGACACCCCGGGGAATCCCTGGACCCCCTGGTTTGCACCGCAATTCGCCGCCAGTAATTCACGGCCTTCCAGCTTTCGCCTCACCTCTTGAAGCCAGGTAGGCTCCGATCGCACATTGCCCCTTCCTTTCCTCTTCCTCTTCTTCTCCCACTTTCCTTTCTTCCCCTCCCGTTCAGCCGCCCTGATACTTTTTTCATCCACAGAGCACTCAACAACATAGGCATCCCAGGTCCTGATGATGATCCTAAATTGAGAGGATCGAAACACCGTCGACCACTGTCCACCAGCACCAACTCCTCTGGCGCATGTCCATTCGGTTCACTAAATCAATGAAAAAAAGCAATTATACCATTGAATAATTTGTTGAATGAACCGTTTAACTTGTATATATTGTATATTCTTCCGCGCCGCTTGCTGTGGTTTTCTCACGTTGTCACTAGCGCCGTTACCTCACCAGCACGAGCACTTTACACACGTTCTACACTAGGGTTGCCTTGGTATTGATACCCTGTAGTGCAGTAACTACCATTGTATCCTTTCTTTGATCTTCTAAATACATGACGCCTATAGGCGCTTGAAAAGAACTATTTGAAGCCTCCTCTTTTTGTGCTGTTGTTTGTAATGTCTTGTACATACCAGTCTAAATAATCTAAATATATCCTGCTGAGATATTGTTGCACTTACATTGTATCATTCTTCACAGGCTTTAATGGGACACTAGTGTGGCGGGATCGTGTGATGACCGCTGAAAAGCATAAGCTTTTAATTGATGCCGCAGGTGGTGAGGGGTTCGAAGTCATACTATGCTAAGCTTGGTGTGCAGCACTATGACCTGCCTTGTGGAAAGAGAGTGTCTTGTCAAAAAACATAGGGGCATATTAACAAGGGCCGGCGATAAATATCGCAAAGCGCGCTTAGCGCTTGCATATTTATCGCCGGCTATCTCTGGAATTAATCGCCTGGTTTGCGCGTTATTAACAACGCGCATCGCCGAGGCGATAAAAATTCCAGAGATAGTTGGGATATCGCCGTTTTCCATGGTGGAAAACGGCGATATCCTAGATGATAGGGCCTGTGGTCTTAGCCACAAAATCCACCCCCCATGTTAAGTATGCCTTAGTCAGGAATTTAACAGACGTTAAATTCCTGCGTTAAGGCATACTTAACGCGATTTTAAAAATCGCTACCCTCCCTCCCTGCCATCGCGATATTTTCCCAAGGGAGTCTTGCCAGGCACGCCTCCTTTGCATCTCATTAGCGATGCGATCGGAGGCGTGCTACAAACGGGCTCTAAGTCAGCAAGACACGCGATAGCGTGTCTTTGCTGATAAGGCGATGAAATTATGGTCGCTTTTCGCCCGAAAACGGACGCAAAAGCGGCGATAATTTCATATCGCCGCCTTGCTAATGTGCCCCAATATGTTGCTGGAACTCTTCCAGATTGTAGTGGTTTTCTCAAGCTAGAAAGGGAAGTTAGCTAGCAAGCAAGTGGTAATGTGGTCTAAAATTCACACGGTAGTACAGCTGATAAATCTGGGCATGTCAAAGTGCCCAAAGCAGTGCTTAATTTGTGCTGGTGCTTTCCGGTGCTTAGCACCGGCACCTACTTTTCAGGGCCGGGTCTACACATGTCTGCACGACTCCATGTCACACATGGCATGATGTTAGCTTACTGACTCGGCGCAGAGTGTTGTTCTAACTTCTCGGTCTCCCGAGTCCTGGTACTGGAGAACACCATAGCTACTGCTGCGTGCCTTTACCAAAACGCCAGTGGGCATATCTAAAATACTAGATGCAATAATTCTACAAAGAAACTTTGCCTTAGATGGGGTGGTTCTCCTAAAACTCCGCTGCCCTTGCTTCTAAGCACTACAATCTTGCATTAAGGTACAAAATGAAAGCGAAATAATCGATGTAGATGCATTTTCCCCACACATTTTACAATGATAACAAATCTTAGAAAAAAATTTAATGATATTTGATGAGGTAATAATACTTGAACAATCTGACTATACACTTATTTGCTTAGAATTGATAAGTACTATTAAAAAACACTCGGATACTTTTTTATGCATCAGTGAGATACCTTCCATCAATGGGTAACGACGGGCCTCAGAAGGAGCAGGGGCCTCAGTCTGATATTCATCTGTACCAGTATCAGTGCCAGTGCTGCAATCCCTGCACAGCACAAAAAGCAGAGGAAGTATCTGTTGCATGAGTGCGATGTTGGATCTTGACAGTACGTTAATTGTGCTTCCCACCTGCTCTTGTCGTGCTGAATGTTGCAGTCAGCGCTCTAGCGTCTGACGCTAGAGCGCGTAAGTCACCCATGGTGTGCGTACGCCACGACGGTGGCGTACGCGGCAGATATAAATAAAGGGGGCGTGCCCCGTTTGGGCACTCGCACCGAGACACTGAAAGTAGTGTGGTCTCAATTCTTTCGCGCGCGTTACTGCCGCTAGGCCAGCGCTTTACACGCGCGCAACACTGAACACAGACCAGAGGGCACCAGGTACCACGAGCACTCTCCAGCGTGCTCACAAATCCGGAAGAAACCCCCATGCATGGACTCAACAAGGAGTCGAGGTGGCGTGTGATTAAGAGGCAGAACGGGACAGGGCAGGCAAGGGGAAAGCAGCCAATCGAGAAGTAAGTTAGGCCACAGAGCTGGAACGGCAGAAGAATAACACAGGCGTCTTCTTAAGCAAGCGATCTGCTTGGTGCGTTTCGCCGAGGCCGGCAAGTCCGCTTCCTTTCACTATCTAGCACATCTTCCCACACTGGCCTCAAACCAGAATTAGCTTCCAACCAAGCAGGGTGGTAACCCAGGACAGCAAATAACCCACCCTGCATATTAGGCTATGTAATTACTGAGAATTTGCCTTAAAACAGCAAATTAGTGGATGGATGCTAATAAGGGACAGGACCTTCACCTTTGAACTCCCCACCCCGAAAACATCCTATTAATCCCAGAGTTATTTCAGCCGAATTTAGAAGTTTCGGTGGAGTGTACAAGGGCATGGGGCTGGAGACAGGTTGATTTTTTTGGGAACGATTAATGGTCTTTCGCTAGTTTAATAAAACACACACAGACGGGACTTTCAGATTGAGTCTCCAGCTCTGGGGAAGGCGGTCGTTTCCTTAGATGCACGCTCTACTGTGCTCCCAAAGGTTTTAAAACTGTTATGACATCTGGTGGGCTGCCAACTGAGCACAAACATAGTCATAAGAGCGAGGCATGTGTCAGGTTGTGAAAACTAATTCGCTGGTGCTTTCTCTTATTTTCAGTGGGTGACGTTTTGGCAGTTGTCACCATGAGCTGGGAAGAAAATTACACTGTTTTCTCATGGCTATGGGACATAGTAGACAAGACCTAACCTTCCTTGTCTTGTGCGATTATCCCCGCGATTTTGTTCCACTTTGACCGTGTTCATTCAGAACGCTGACATCGGACCTACCATTTAGCGCCCTGAGCATCGTGGCATTCTATATTGAAAATATCACAATTAACGTTTATCCGCTGCAGTGTGCTCTACGAAAGGTCCTTTGGACCCAGGTCCTCGATTTCTTAGGCTCCACGTGAACCGCCTTTGGAGTCTTTTCGATTAAAGTGCACTTGAAACAAAAAACGGGAGGAACATGGCCGGATCTGTTTCTTTCTAACGGGCGCATGTTTTTCCTGCTGTATAGTCGACTGCCTTGTGATTTGAGATTTGGAGAGATCTGCCTAAGAGCTTTATCGCTAGGGAACCCCTGGCTTTTCTCTTTTTGCCGTTTACGCAGGTCCCAGCCTGTGGGGGTTTGTCTGTCACGCCCTGAGGAAGGTGGTGCTCCTGGTTAGGAGTGGTTTCACCGAAACGCGCGTCGGCGTTGTTTGTTGGGCCTGCCATTCCCACCTTTGAAACTCCCTATATACCTTGATAAATAGCTCTCTCTGACCATCTTGACTAATCATCAGAGTCCCTTGTGATCACCTCCTTGGGAATGGGCCCTCGAAAGTTTGTTTGGTTTTTGTTGAATGAATTTTGTGATGCTGCATGAATGTGAGCTGTTTGAATTTGAATGCATGCCTGTCTGATTAGAAATTGTTCCCCTATTTCTTACTTTCTTTCCCCCCTGTTTGGGAACCTGCAGTTTGTCCATATTTGTATTATATTTCTGTTTTGTACTGATTCTTAGTATGTTTTGCATGTTATTGATGTACTGCAAAACAACATAAACAAATGAATTGAATTCCCTTATTTATTTCCAAATAAAAGGAAACTATATTCTTTCTATTGTGATCGTTTTGTGTTTTGTGTACCTGCATCCGTCTCTATGGTCACTTTATGTATTTTAATGTTACACTGTTCTTTTCCTATCTGAGTGCCATACTGTTGGAGTCTAATATATGATACATTGTACATTCTTTAAACATAGGGGTAGAGTTTTTTGTGTTTTTTTGCTTGCTAACCTTCCTGGTTGACAGGTACCTTGCGCCCATGACCGACGCCACATATAGTAGGTAGTGGGCATGCTTCTGGTCAGTCATGGGTTGTAAATAAGCACAGGTGAAGCTGTTGAGCAGACAGGTTGAAAAATGTATACACTGGGCATTCACGCACAACTAAATAAAATCCTGGGTGCAGACAGTCGCATATTTTTCAGAGTTACGAACTGGAAAGGATCCTACTACTAGCACATGGCCATAAGTGGGTAGGGTCGTAGCCAAAGTAAAGGAACGGATATGAGGCAGCCAATTGACTTTGACAGGCTGGTGGCACTGCTACAAGCACTGCCCAGAGACTGCACTGCAAATGATGAACCGGCCCTCTTCAGGGCCACGTTTGCTCATGCTTTCTTTGGGACTTATAGGATCAGCGAGCTGGTAGCTTCTTCCAAATGCAACCCAGGGGTAGTGTGTGTAATGTCGAGATAGGACGTGGGCCAGCCCACACCTATCGCTGTGAGAGGGGGAGTGTTGGTAAAAGAGACCCCCGTCACTGGAAGTATGCTGAATGGTCTCGCCCCTGCGGAGACCACGTGATAAAGCGAATAAAGTGCCCAGGGCTCTGGGCGGGAGTCACTCTACGATTACCCGAGAGCTGCATACTGTGTCCCGTGTCTTTGTTAGTGCCCCTAGGCCCTCCAGAGTCCACGACTTTACATTGGCGACGACGGTGGTGACTCTCACCTGCCGTGCACCCTGTGTCCGTGCGCTGCCTCCATCGCAGTGCCAGCCATAGCCCGGGATTTCGCCTGCAGCTCTGGGTGCTTCCCGCTCCGCACCTGCTGCCGGAGCGTCGCATGGCGGCCTCGCTACGCCCTCCTCGCCTGCCAGGCCCTCTCTGCTGCCGACCGGACCGGGACCACGTAACGAAGACCTGCGGTGTCCCGGAAGTCGCGGTGAGTGTGCGCGTGCCCTCTGCTGCCCCCTGGTGGCCGCCAGCGGTACCGCACCCGTCCTCCTGCCTGCCTCGCCTGCGCCTGCATAGGACCCGGCACCTGCACCACGTGCAGCGTCAGCGCTCCTCGCGCCCCTACTCACGGCTCCTCCCATGCCCCAGCACGACGGATAGGGACAAGCCTAGCCTGGGGAACATCAGCACCTGCTCACAGCAGCCTTTCCGTGCCCATAAGCAAGCTCGTCGTGGAGAGCCCCCTGTGACTGTCGTGGGTGCCTATACCCGGCTACGTTGCACCACTGTGGCCCCAGTCGCCACCACGCCCGCTTACCGCCCGGACTCAACGCTGCTGTCAACGCTGCTGTGTGGGCTCTTGCGCCTGCTGCTGCGTGGGTTGCCGCGCCAGCTCCTGATTAGCTCTGTTCTGCCGCCTGCCTGCAGTGTAGTTGCTGCGCTCCGGAGCCACAATGACCACTGTCCCGCCCGTGGAGTCCTTCGAAGTCTCAGGCCCGCCGCCGTCTCAGTCGGCGAGGTGGAAAGAGTGGGTTAAGCGCCTGGAAACTTTCTTCGAGGCCGCGGAAATCAAAGAACGGCGCCAACGGTCCATGCTGCTTCATTTGGGAGGAAAGGGTATCCACAAGATCGCGAAAATTGTTCACGAAGCTGGGCCCCCGAAGACCTACGCTACACTGCGGGATGCGATCACGGCGCATTTCGAGCCTTATGCGAACCCGGATTACGAGCGATTCCTCCTTCGGCAAGCAAAGCAGCTCCCGGAGGAGTCTGTTGACGTGTTCTACGCCAGGCTGAGGGAGTTAGCAAGCACGTGCACCCTACCTGACGAAGATGACGAAGTGCGCGCGCAATTCATCCAAGGGTGCGCCTCGTCCAAGCTACGTGAGCACGTGCTAGAAGAACACAACATGCCAATGAGAGATATATTGACCCCGGGACGCTCAAAAGAGCTTTCAAAAGCGAGAGCCGCTCACATGGAACTGAAAGCCCCAGTGACTGTCAAAGAAGAGCCAGTGTGCGCCGTCCAGTCCAACGCCCGTGGCCAACGGCCAAAACACAGGAAAGCAACAGCTCAAGAGTCCGGACAGAATCCCAAGCCTCGCCTCTGTGGGTGGTGCGGAGGCCCACTCCCGCATGACGGAGCATGTCCAGCGCAAGGGAAGACGTACAGTGCCTGCGGAAAGGTCAACCACTTCTCCAAGGTGTGCCGCTCGAAACCAGCCCGGCGGGGGCATGGCCCAGCAAGACCAGTATGCACTCTAGAAGCAGGACCCGAGGAATCGTCGGACAGCGACATGGACGACGATGAAGCCGCAACGGTACACGTAGTGCACATGTTGCATGCCCTGTCGGACAATCCGCAATCCGCACCCATGTGTACGGTGAAAGTGAAAGGACACCCAGTGGCGACGCTAATCGACACTGGAGCCACAATAAATCTCATGGAGCTCAGCGCATACAGACAGCTGCCCGATCCGCCGGCCCTCCACCACACCAATGTCCAGGTGTACGCATTTGGGACCCATACCCCTCTCCGGATGTGCGGAGTGTATCAACCGGAGCTATCTCATGGCGAGTCCTGCCTAATAGCCAAAGTGTATGTGTCCAGAGAAGGGTCCGGGTTTCTACTTGGCTGTCGCACAGCAGTAGACCTGCGCCTCATCCAGTTCGCGTGCGCCCTCCAGTCACAAGACCTCGACCAGCTGGTAGCAAGTTTCGCACCCCTTTTCAAGGGCATCGGATGCCTCCAAGGTCCAGCAGTGCGACTGCACATTGACAAGACAATAACCCCGGTGGCCCTCAGGCACAGAAGGATTGCATTCCACCTCCGGCCGAAAGTGGAGGCGGAGCTCCGCATGTTGGAAGCCGCAGGGATCATAGAGCGGGTGACAGGACCCACGTCGTGGGTATCCCCCATCGTGGTCGCAAAGAAGCCAAAACAGCCTGACGTCGTTCGCATATGCATCGATATGCGCATCCCGAAACTAGCGATCAAACGAGAGCGCCACCTGACGCCCACTGTGGACAATATCATAGGCGAACTGGCCGGCTCCAGGTGGTTCTCCAAGATGGACCTCCGCTCCGGATACCATCAAATCCCGCTCCACCCTGATTCGCACCCGATAACAACGTTCTCCACACACGCTGGCCTGTGGCGGTATAAGCGCCTAAAGTTTGGAATCTCCAGTGCGGCGGAGGTGTTCCAGAACATCATCAAGACAGTACTCCAAGGACTGGAAGGGGTGCTCAATGTGAGTGACGATATTCTCGTCCACGCCCCCTCTCTGGAAGAGCACATCACCCGCCTCAACGCGGTGTTCACCCGCCTGCAAGACCGTGGGCTAACGCTCCACCGAGAAAAGTGCGAGTTCCTGAGGAGAGATATAAGTTTCTTCGGATACCGGTTCTCGGACAAGGGGATTGGACCGGATCCCGCCAAGGTCAAGGACATCCAGGAAGCACCCGCCCCAACGTCAGTGACCGGTGTACGGAGTTTTCTAGGGATGGTCACCTACTGTGGCCGATTCATCCAGAACCTAGCAGACCTGACGGGGCCACTAGGAGAACTCACCAAGTCGACGGCTCAGTGGACCTGGGGCCTGCCGCAAGAACAGTCGTTCCAGCAAACCAAAGCTGCGCTGTCAGCGGACACCACGTTGGTGTACTTTGATCCGCGCCATGAGTCTCAGTTGGTCGTCGATGCTAGCCCCACGGGCCTGGGAGCGGTGTTGTCACAACGGCAGAGCTGCGGAGAGTGGGCGCCAGTAGCGTATGCCAGCAGGACCTTGACGCCCACCGAGCAAAGGTATTCACAAATAGAGCGGGAGGCGATAGCTATTCTGTGGGGGTGCCGCCACTTTCATATCTACCTATACGGACACCCGTTCACGGTCGTAACGGACCACAAGCCGCTGGTGCCACTCTTCCAAGGGTCCTCGTCTCAGCCCCCTCCAAGGATCGAAAAATGGATTTTGCAGTTGCAAGAGTTCCAACTGAAGGTGGAGTACCGACCCGGCTCGAAGAACCCCGCAGACTTCCTCTCACGGCATGCCAGACCGGTCACGCCGCCGGAAGCAGCGGAAGCAGCGGAAGCCGCGGCGACGGAAGACTACGTCCGGATGGTGGTCGAGCGTTCCCGCCCGCTCCCGATGTCGCTACGGGAGGTGGTGGCAGCCACACAAGACGATGACTGCCTCCAGCTGGCGATACAGGCCGTCCGGTCAGAAGACTGGCAACCTCTCCAGTGTCCTTCACCCCTGCGGACGACGACTGCCCAGGCCACGCTCAAGTTGTTATACCAAGTGAGGCATGAACTGTCGGTGTCGGAAGAAGGCTGTCTCCTGCGAGGCCCGCGCCTAGTCCTGCCAGCCACCCTCACCCAACAGGCAGCGATCCTCGCCCACGGAGCCCACCAGGGGATCGTCAAGTCTAAAAGTCGCCTTCGAAGTAAAGTGTGGTTCCCAGGTCTCGACAACCTGATAGAAACACTAGTGCAGCAGTGTCCCGCGTGTCTCGCCACCAGTCTCCCGAGCAGACCAGCGCCGGTAATTACAGAGGAAGGACCTCGGCGGCCGTGGGAGAGAGTGAGTGCGGATTTTGGAAGCCTCCCAGATGGGCGCTACATGCTAGTGGTAGTCGACGACTACTCCAGGTACCCGGAGGTCGAGTTTGTCCCTTCTACGTCAGCGGCGGAAGTCATCCCGAAGCTCGAGAAGATGATAGCCACCCACGGGCTGTTCGGAGAACTGCGGACGGACAATGGGCCACCATTCACCAGCTCGGAGATAGCCGTTTACCTCGCGTCCCATGGGACAAAGCACCGCAAGATCACCCCGCGCTGGCCGCAAGCCAACGGCGAGGTGGAACGCATAATGCGGACCCTCAAGAAGACTATTCAAATTGCAATGTCAGAGTCCCGTAGCATAGAACAGTCGGTCTATCAGTTCTTGCGAGAGTATCGGCTCACCCCTCACTGCACCACAGGGATATCACCGAGCCGCCTATGTTTCGGTCGGACTGTGACGGACACCATTCCCCACCACTCCCACTCCCTGTGGGAACAGGAGGAAAACCCAGCGAACCCGTCAGATCTGAGGCGAGTCCAGACCAATGCAGCAGCATCCCAGAGAAGAGGCGCCCAAGAACCGACCATCGCAGTCGGTGACCGAGTCCTAGTTCAAGACCGACACCCCTCAAGCAAGTTCCGGACACCCTTCGAAAAAGACCCATGGACTGTCACGGCGGTCAAAGGTACCATGGTCACTGCCCGGAAGGGTTCGGAGATCGTCACCAGGAATGTGTCTTTGTTCAAGAAGGTCTTCCCCACGGAGCCGGCCACACCTTCCAGCGCGCCAGTCCAGAGAACTACACCCGACAGCCTGCCAGCAGACCCAGGAACCAGCGCGACAGGCCAAGAGTCACCAGGCCCCAGCCTCCTGTCACCCTGCCTGCAGGGGCCACTGCCGTCAGCCCGGGAGCCGAGGTACAGCCAGAGCAGGTATCATCTCCGCCCCTGCCCTAAGCCGTCCCAGAAGTACAAGGACTACGTCACCAGTGGCTAGTCGGCGACTGGAGGTCGAGTCGCAGCCGGAACCGGTGGCCAGGAGCCGCAGCACAAGTAAGACTGTTTCAGTTTATTGAGTATGGGGCTGGAGCCAATGACCTGGGCCATAAGGGACTGCCGAGAGTGTTTGGCACTGGAGGACTAGAAGTGACTGTTTGTAAAAGTTATCCCGTTGTGTTGTTTGTTATTGGGTTGGGGAGGAATGTAATGTCGAGATAGGACGTGGGCCAGCCCACACCTATCGCTGTAAGAGGGGGAGTGTTGGTAAAAGAGACCCCCGTCACTGGAAGTATGCTGAATGGTCTCGCCCCTGCGGAGACCACGTGATAAAGCGAATAAAGTGCCCAGGGCTCTGGGCGGGAGTCAGTCTACGATTACCCGAGAACTGCATACTGTGTCCCGTGTCTTTGTTAGTGCCCCTAGGCCCTCCAGAGTCCACGACTTTACAGTGTGTCTGTGGTTGGACGATGTAACCCTGTGCAAGAGACACATGATATTTAGACTGAGCCAGTCAAAGATCAACCAAGAAGGGAAGGTTCACTCGCCTGGACTGCATCGTATCTCATGAGCACTGCCCCGTCTGCTTAACCAAAGACTACCTGGGATATAGACCTATAGGGTGTCTTTCACTATTCATATATCGGGATGGAACATGCCTCAGCAGATTCCAATTCATAGCAGTTATGAGGGCAACCCTAGAGCACAATGGGCTTGCACCACAAGTTTTTGGCTCACTCTCTTTTGGCATAGGAGGGCAAAAACTGCGTGGTGCATGACCTGAGCAAGGGAAAGATTAGGCGACTTGGGAGATGGATATCGCAAGCCTTCATCGCATATATTAGACCAGCATGCCTGTAAGCTAACCTTATTTTCCTCCTGTGACAGGGTTCAGATCTGAGAGGTAGACGGTTTGTATACTGGACCATTCTTATATTGCGAAAACATTGTTGGACAAGTACACGGAGACACTACGGGAGCATCTGGCTTTGCAACACCACAGTGAATGGGATGGGCAAGCTGGGTATGAAGTGGGCCCAACTCCTATCCTGTGTACGCTAGGCGCTATGACTGCTCGGTAAACCTGAGGCCATAATGGTACATATGGGAGGCAACAACCTCACTAAACTTGGGTGTTGGGAACTCCTAGAAAGGATGAAGGCGGACCTGACAGCCCTCGCCAGACTGGAACTCCCACACGGAGACCCTGTTGTCCAAGATAATCGTGCATCAAGAGAGTAGAGGACACGGTACAAAAGTCGAGGGGAAAACTTAACATTTCAATGTCTAAATTCTGAATTATAAATTGAAGGGGTCAGTCAAGAAGAATTTTTGATGCCCCCAAGGACTGATCTGAGATTGCAAATTTCAAAACTGACGCTATGAGTTATGTCTATGTAGAATGATTTGCAGTGCGCACGTCCATCATGGCATTTGCATGCATTGGTGCATATTAATGACCAAATACCTCCTGAAACTTATGAACCAGCATGAAAATGTCCTAATACATTGCGGCCGTCTGCACACCAAAGTATGAGTATGATATCTTTGCTATAAGGGCGGGAGGGTGTATATGGCTGGGAGTGGGAGATACGGGAGGAAGCTCGCTCATTGAGGTGGGTAAGCATGTTCCCCCTGACTGCTAAATGTGGTGATGAAAGCAAGACTTGAGAAGTCAGGAAACTTGCCTTTTTGGCGAATTTCCCTTCCTAGCTGACCTCAAAAATTAGGCTATAAGCAAGCATGCCCTTTTAGAAGTGACATTGGGTTTGCTAAACCAGATGAACTTGCTTTTAAGTCTTCCTCTCTTTTAACTGTTTTAAACATAGAGATAGATGCTTTAAGTATGTCACTGTCCCATTTGGAGCACTGCATCGACATGAAAGTCAGCTGTTTACATTGCATACATTAACTCAGAAAATCTCATAGTTTAGTTAATGAGTTGCAGAAAATAAATCACCTCTCTCGGCTTCTGAGCAGTGCTGTCTGCAGGGTCAGACTTGCCTATAGTGCAATTTAGCCATGCCCAAAGGCTGGTCCTACCGGTCCATGTGGACGGTTTTTTGTCTATTTGTGCTAGTGTGTCTGTTAGGTCATTTTTAGGCCTTGCCTGTGACAGAGCATGAACTCATGCCCAATTGCTTGCAAGAGATAATGTATAAAAAAAGGGGCTTGGAGCACGCACATCGCTTGCTATTTATTGGCTTCATTGTCACTTTATATGTCCTGCTCTTAATTGTCCAGTGCCTACCAGGTTCTTTTGTGTGGACCATGGACCGACTACTTTATGTGATTAGAGTCCTTCCACTGCTCTCGCTTTGATTCAGGTACTATTTTTCATTCTTGTTCCCTCCCACCCTCCTGTTGTTTGTACTGTATTGCCACCACCCGCCATACGCTTCTTTCCTCTTACCCTACCTTCCACCCTCCTGTTGTTTGTTCCCCCTACCCTTTTGTTCACAATAGAGAGTGAGAGAAGCAGATCAGTTGTAATCTCTCCGGTACAATCGCATCACAAAAAAGCAACTGCTGCTGTCTGTATTTCCATTACGGATGTCCAGACAATCAAAAACAACAAAAGAGGAGGACAGAAAAGGAAAAAGTGCAAAGGGGTCCCACAGAGGTAGTTTGTTTTGCCTCAAAATATCCTAGGGTGATGGGATATCCAAAGACATTGGAGAAGACGCCTCACTCACTTATCGTGACATGCTTCATCATAGGCGTCTTTCCACACCCAGGTGAAATGGTACTACCTGGGCTGACTCAATCAAAGATGTTATGGGAGTTCTTATATAAAATGTTAACTGGCCATGCAGGGAACCAGATGAGTAATGTTAAAAATACCTACAGGCATACCCAAGCAATATGTTTATTCATAGGGTGCCTGGGGTACAAAATAAAATTGTGAACCATACGGGGTTTATTCTGAACACTATTAATTCAGTTTTACCCTTTTCAGAATGCCAACATGTTTCGCCCACAGCGTGAGCCCTCTCGGATCTGGGACCTTCTTCAGGGCTAGAATCCCTACTGCTAGGTGTCCCTGCTCTAAAATCAACACGCATTACATGCAAAAATGAGGCCTAATGTGCTCACCTGTATTTTCTGTTTTCCAGTAGT
This sequence comes from Triturus cristatus, assembly GCF_964204655.1. NCBI lineage: Eukaryota > Metazoa > Chordata > Amphibia > Caudata > Salamandridae > Triturus > Triturus cristatus. The sequence continues at coordinate 797,819,208 of NC_140581.1, forward strand.
TTTTCTACTGGATAGTGCTAATTTGCACCATGCGGGTCAAGGGTTTCGATGCTGTCTTTTACTCACACATTTGTCAAAGTACAGTCAACACCAGAGTTCCTACGTCCCTCGCCCTGCCCGCCCCCTACCCACCTTAAGAAACAAAGAGCTATGATGTGCCCAGCGCTGGCTGCATTTTAGCACTTTTTTAAAAGAAAATTCTGGTTGTCTGTATCTCTTGGTTTTTTATGCAACATATCCTTTGCCGGTTTTAGTCCAGAACGAATTTGCAATTTCCGTGTCAATTTATTATGCTTTTCCACCCAAAAAGTACAAAAAGTAACATATTTTTTTGTTTTTGGAATTTTGGCTTACTGGGAATTTAACTCCATGGGCATATTTACAAGGAGTTAATGCCACCAGAACGTCATGTTTTCCAACGTTCTGGTTCGTTAAGTCCTTCGCCTTATTTACAATTAAAGCCGCCTTGTAAATAATGCCCCTATTCACGCATCACTTAGCACTGGGCATTCCACGGCACCAGTCATTGCTTTTTGATGCTGCCCCATAGTTACAAGGTATTGGCAGGGCCAAAAATATAACCAGGAAATACCTAGTCTTAAGAAGGTGAGACGAGGACAAATGTTTGAAGCACACATAGAGACAGCAAATCGCCTTTAAAGATTGTTTATGGGAAGGAAGGTGTTTCCGTTCTTGCACATAAGCAATCACCCCTGAAGCGCAGGCATCCTTGTGACATGGCACAAGGGGGCCTGCGCAGGCCCAGCTTCTTTAGCGCCTCCAAGTCTCCATAACCACTGTCTCTTAGATTCATTAGTTTTATAGCGCCACTCATACCATTTTAAGGTGTCAGAACACTTTACATCACACACACATTGCATGGAGACAATCATAGGTGTGTAAATCAGTGTATAGGAAATGTTACATAAGACACTGGACTACAAGGAGTAGGAGTCACATGTCATCCATGCTGGTAGGCAGTATAGTTTAAGAGTTCTTGGTCTGGAAAAGCACAAATTCAGAATTTAAAATGTAACTCCATTGTAAGGGGTTTTCTTTAATAATAAAAATTGATTTCTACCCAAATTAACCCTTTTTTTTTGCAATATTAGGAAAAGGAAAGACTGGGCAATAATCATGTAGCTGTAATATATCCCTTGCAGTTTGCATGCAGCTCTTTGATGACAGTTAATTGCTCAAAGCTGTATATTAGGATTTTAACTTTTAAACTGCAAGTAACAAAAGGATCTCTCAGACAAATGCGATAACTCATTAACCTATTTATAGTATATGCATTTTTGTGATCTGAATGGGACACGTTCTTTGCAGTAGGCATATTAACCCTCTGCACTAGGGTGAGTCAAAACTTCCACTACCACTCAAAGCTCCCGTCTTTCTCCAGGAAAAACATTCATCACCAGAGTTATCTTGACATTTTTATTGATGCTTGAAAATTGCTGGGACAAGGCACGTGGCATCAGGTGCTTTTAAAACAATTAACATTACGCCCCCACCCCAAGTCCCCGCCCGGCGCAGTGGCACCAATCGCACTGCCCTAGAGCCAGCCCTGTATGCCCTAATGTGTGATTCTCGTGTGTTAACAGAAATCAATTAATCGCCATTTTTGGCTTCATCTTTCAGACAAACCACATATATTTGTAACTGAGATGGGCCCTGTAAAGAAATATTTAAATGTGAATGATCTTGAGCTCAGGGCTCCCAATCATCATCATCTAAGAGTAGGCGCATCCGAGTGTGTCTCAGTTTAAAACAGCTTTAATGACAAATACTGCAGCTCATTGGACGTTTGTTCACTTGTTCGGTTCACTGTGATTCATAAGGGAGGAGAGCAATGATTCAATAAAAGCTGACAGGCATGCACACACTGCTTGACACTATACATACTGCTCAACACGCACAGGCACAGACACGTGCACACTGCTAGAGCTACCCACATACACAGCTACACATATCCTTCCAGACACCCACAGGCACACAGCTAGACACACACAGGCACACACACACACAAACACACACTGCTAGACACACACAGACACAAATACACTGCTGGACATACAGACACAGACAGAGGCAAAATGCTAAACCCACACAAGCACACACACTCTCGGCACATAGACACTGCTAGACACATATATGCACAGAGAGGTACCCAGACACATAGACGTACAGACATACACACACACACTTCTAAAAACACACATAAAAACTGCTAGATATACACAGGCACTTACACACTTCTTGACACACATAAAATGACGCACCTACACAGCATTCCATTATAAGTTCACAATTGTCCCTATTTACAGACTGTGGACTGCTTTTTAGGTCTCACTCGCAAGAGAAATTGTATAAAACAAGGGGTTTGCAGCTCGCCCATTAATTACCATTCACTGGCTTAGTTGTCACGCTTATTTGCTGCCATCTAATTGGTCAGCAAGAGCCAGCTTCACTTCCTCTTCTTTCGACTAGAGCATGGACAAAGTACTGATTGCTTCAACTTGGTTGTCCTTCCACTGATCGCACTGCGATTGAGGTATTTTTATTTTTTGTTCTTGCCCAGTTTCCCTTGTCCATGTTGCGTTTTTACAGCCACCCCCATTGTCCATGTTGCTTCTTCCCTCGCACCCTCCCATTGTCCCTGTTGCTTCTTCCCCTCCCACCCCCACCCCATTGTACATTTTGCTTCTTCCTTTCCCAGCCCAATCCCCTCTTTGTCTATTGCTGCTACCCCCTCCTACTCTGTGCCCTTATGAATTATTTCTCCTCCTACCCCCCTGTCGATGTTGCTTGCCTCCCACTCACCATTGTGCGTGTTGCTTCTCCCTCTCCCACCACCAGCCTCCATTGTCCGTGGTGTTTCTTTCCCTTTACATCCCTATTCCCCCTATTGTCTGTTGCTTCTTCCCTCTCCCACCCTCCGGTATCCATGTTGCTTCTTCCCCATCTCAGACCCCTGTTGCACGTGTTGCTTCTTCCCCCTACACACTCCCATTATTCATGTTACCCTCCCACCCCAACATAAGGAAAAAAAAGTGCTAGGATGCGGCCCTCACTGGTTGCATCATAGTGCTTTTTTGGGGGGTCTCCCACTCTCCCTCGTGTTATCAGTGTTGTTTTTAACTTCTCACCCTCTCTCCTGTTGCCCACCGCCACCTGCCATACAAAAAAGCGCTATTACACAGTCAGTGCTGGCAGTGTTTTAGAGCTTTTTAAAAAACTTTTAGCCATGCCTCACAGCAGCCATACTGCTCTACAATATGGCTAAAGAAATTGGAAAATCCAATAAACTTGCTTAGGCGAGACCTATTGGCACTGCTAATGCTTGTTTACTGTTGATTCCCTTGATATTACCACAAAGGTTGCCTGAACAAGCACAAATGCATGCAGTCTGCTATAACTTGCAAACCACTTATACAGCGTATTTGCAAGTTCAAAACTTCCCTGATTTGCAAATGTGGGCTACTTTTTAGCTATCTGATTAACGAGTGGGGTCCACTTTTATTTTGGTGCCTGGGCTTATTTTTTGTCCCAGTCCTACATGAACTGGAAGATTTTCAGCATAAATGTTTGCATTGTTCACAGCCTAATTTCTGGGGAAAAAAGCATGCTTGCAGTACGGATCAGATTACAAGATATCTAAATTGGTATATATGCGCAAAATCAATGCCAGTTTTGTTGACAAAATAAAAAGAATCCTCCCGTGGCAGCTGGTAAACAAGATGGATTGAAAATACTAGCACCATACAGCTTATAGCAAATGAGTGCAGCAAGCAAGTCCAATGCCTCCTGCATCTCTGTGGGGACACTTTGTGTGGGAAGGGTTGATCTTGCCTCAACAAAAAATATTATCATAATAATAATTAGGACCATATAATGAGTTTAACACCACAGTGTTCCAGAGAAATCGACTAAATACTTAGCCATAGATATTATAGGTAATCCTAGAAGGAAACCGGTGAAATAACATTTCCATGCCTCCCAAGCACGCCTGAGATTTACTGCTCCAGCGCAGAGTGCAAAATCCCTCCCTCCGTCAAGGACCAAAAGATCTCACATACACACACTATCCATACATTTGCTGGTGGGGCCCATAACACCAACATTCAATCACCATCAGTCCGTGTGAGAGGCGATTATCCTTCCAAGCGCTGGAAATGGGAGGGAAGATACCACTTCTACCCTAATGAGCAACAAATCTACACACCCTTCTGATACTCATTAGGCCCTAAATTTCACCCTCGGTATTCCTCTCATAAAACGGGACGGATCAGCTAGTTGCTGGTTTAAGTGAATTTCTAATTCCCTAATTAACCTTTTCATTAACACGTTTCAATGAATTAACAACCCAACTCATCTCTGTGGATATTCAATTCGAATTTTATATTAATATTGCAGATTAAATCATTCATTTGATCAAGTTGCCATTCATATTGACCTATTCTGGCTAAACATCGTCCTCTATGTCAAATCTGTCAGTCTCGCAAATCTATGGCCATCAAATTTGTAGGTTCAGTTCATCAGGAATTTGGGCATTAATTCAGTCCATCAAAGATTCAGGCTAACAGCTGTCCTGCAGTGTCACCGTCCTCTCCGCCAGCATAACGTCAGGAAATCGAGAAAGGCCAGAAACGAACCCGCACCAACCTCTCTATTCTACCATAATTTATAGTAAAAACCATTGACAATTTGTATCAAAAACGGGTCTTCAAATGTTCTGATTGGTCCATTGAAATCGTCTGACAGGATTCTCATCAAAATAAACACTCTGATGTCATTGTTCTTGAATTATCCGGTTTTTTAGTAGCACATTATTGTTCATTCAGAAAAGCTGGCTTGCATCCCAGAGCAACCTTGAAGGATACATGTTCATCTGGGGTCAGGACGAGGCCACTGTATATCTGTTGTCAGCGCAGGCGCACTTCACCCAAGCCTTGTTCCGCGTCGGCAGTCGGGTTAGGCACCAAAGGCAGCCATCTTTCGATAGGCCAAAATGGTCAACTTAAGCAAAGAAACACAAAAACGTAATTAATACATAAAAATGACTAAATAAATGTTATTCTCTCGCTAACACCCATATGTGTATGTATTTATCTAGCAAAAGCAACACTCAGTGCGGATTATACTTACTAAATAAAGCACGAATCACAAATACATCACAAAAGTGACATATATCATGCAATATTCTAATTGTCTATCATTAGTATGCATACGAAATTTAGTTCACGTATTAATTGAGCCATGCAGTTGCAAATCCCACGTGTAATTCGTATATTAATCAGGTTGGTAAATATTTTCCACATCACTCCAATCCATTAGTTCGATTATAATTAATTAATTAATCTAATTAATAAACAACATGCAAAAAATGGGGTGGGTATCCAAATTTTGCATAAACCGCTCCAGCAATAACCCCTTTGGTGATTTTATCACCACACCACCCAAAACATTTTTCTGTCTTGCGGAATCTTTAAAATGTTTTCTTGCTCTTAATCATAATTCAGTTTCACCTACGTCTTCTCTTTTAACTGATTCATACATACTTTCCTTCCACTCCTCCAATTCTATTTCCTCAATTTCTCTTTCTTGTTTTTTATCTTTTCGTTTTGAATTTTCACCTTTTATTCTTTTCTTATTTTTCTTATTTCTACAGCACATACAACATAATCCTATCACTAAAATTAGGCAAATTACACATGTTAATGGAAACAATATTTTACCTATAAGAGTACTTCCTATTTTTACTAAGAAATTCTTAACAGCAGCCATTTTCTTTCCAATTCTTTCCCAAACACCTTCAACCTCCAATGGTACTAGTTCATCATGCAATTCAGTAATATTCTTAATCTAAATTTACAGATCTTTGCTTTCGTCAGGAATGTAAGTACAACAATGTTGAACTTTCAGCATTCCACAGACTCCACGCTCTTTTGCCAATAATATATCAAGGGCAAGTCGATTTTGCATTACCATAGCACGCATGGCAACCATTTCAGTGTTAACCAATAAAAATCCTCCAGTGGTGCTTGTTGACAAGCGATCCACTACTGTTGACAATTTTCTAATTTTGTTTGCATTCAGAGTTATTGACACTGCTGGTATCAATGCTTGAAAAATGTCCCCTACAATTTCTGCCCAAGATTCTCTCTTGGTCCTGGCTAAATGATTACTTAAGCTATGTACACCATCTTCTCCTCTATCCATATGAAAATGTTTCGGAAAGACCAGGCCTACGTAACACGTGCCATACCAATGGTCTGGCAAACGATAATATGCCCTGTTCCCACAAATAAAATATAATCCAGGAAAGACTGGATCTCTACCTCCTTTGGATCCCCATCCACCCATGATTCGATATGTATCATGGCACTCACTATTACCTAGAAAATAATTATCATACGCAGTTTGATTCCTTCGAATGCTAAACTTCCCTTTCTGAGGCCAATCTAAAGCTATAGTTGGACGTGCTTCTCCCTTTAAATGTTTTTCTTTCTCTATATCCCAGACTGTTTTCTCCACCTTTCCTTCTGCTGCCTTTCTTTGCATTTCCAATCTCCTTTCCTCAACCATGTATAGGAATGTCTTTTCCTCCTTCTACAAACTGCATGTCAGATTGTTTCTAAAAATATACTCTAATGTTAGTTCCTTAGTTTATAAGAAAAATTCACCTAATACCTTAGCAGGTTTTAATTTATTATAAGAAGGCACTTGCGCAAAAATGTTATCTACATCTGAAAAATAATATTCTAATTTCCCTGTCTCATAAAATAAACTAGCTATTACACTACATGTTATTCCATACGTTGCCGGGAGGTGATGATAAGTCACTCCTTCAGAAACAGATGCAGGTAACTGCATACATACGTAGCAGTCCCGTACGTCCATTGTCTTTACATATTCATACAATAATTTTGAAAACACATTATTAGAAAAATCTGTTATTGACCTGTCTTTATGTAAATAATTATTATCTATTCTAGTTGGAACTACCTTTGGAATTTTCCCTATATTAGTTTTGTTCTCACTATGTCCTTCTAATGTATCTATAGTGGCCTTAAACGAAATGACAAGAGCAAGGATGCGCCATAAAAGCATTAATAATCCTGTACAACAACAACACATTTTACACCACCTTCTCCTGAATGTACATCTACCTTTACTACTTTCTATGTTAGCCATCTTATTAAAATGGACCGTGTCTTTTGACTTAGCCTCTTTCACTTCACAACTAGTTTTCCTAACCTAAGGTTCTAACATCTAATTGGTTCTACCAGTCTCTATCTTTTGATTCAATATTTTGTATTCTTCATCAGTAGTTTTCTTAACTTATTCAGTTTGGCATCTCATCGTTCTTCACTCTCCTCTCGTCATCCAAATATGGATTTTCCTGAACTTCCGTTTCTTCTTCTCCAATGTCGGACAAGAGAACTCTCAGGATTTCCGATTCTATTTCATCCTCAACCACTTTCAGTACAGTCTCCTCTGGATTTCCTTGACTATCTGCCTCTTCTCCCTTTTCAGGCAGAGCCACATACGTCCAGTCTGGTGACTTATACTTCTGGTTAGGCTTCCTTGTTCTTCTACTCTCATTGTCTTCAGTTAATTCGTCTTCTTTTGATTTTTCTTGACTTGTCACTTCATTCCCCTGTTCAGCTCTCGGTGACTTCACTCGTGTCAGTCGGTATCTCAGTTTCCTTATTTTATTGGGCCAAACATCATCTCTTGCAACTCTTTTTACTTTGCTCCCTTTGTCATTCTTTTCATTCCTTCAAGCTCTCTTTCTTAGAACTCGACCTTCAGGTATTTCATTTTCACTCTCTTCAGACTCTGTCTCAACTTCCTTTGTCTTTTCAGCGACTTCTTCTTCCACCACTTGTTCTGTTTTCCCTACTTCTGTCCCTCCTCGGATCTCCGACACGCAATCTTCCTGCTGGATACTTGTCCCTTCACCTAACTGGATATTGCAGTTCCCTACACCTCCTCGGGGGTCTTCCGCAGAAATCTGTCCCTCTCTCTCTGTACCTGTCCCTTGTTCACTTATATTTGTTATTTCAGGTGGAATTTCTCTCAGTCTCTCGTCTGGTACTTCCTTTTCACGAATTTCTCTTATTGTGTCTTCAGTACTCTTCCCTCTTTTCTTTCTGTGTTCTCTTTTAGAACCCTGCGCTTCTTGCTCGTTTCCAGAATCGCTGGATTCAGAAATCTGCAATCTTCTTCTCAGAGAGCTACTTCTGGGGACCAAAGCTGAACTTTGTTCTGTTTCCCCCCTTTCAGAGTTTCCTCGTGTCTTTGACCCTTCGTCATCTGATTCATTACTTGATTCTGATTCATCAAAGTATTCTTTTCCTGTGCTGTCCACCGGATTTGGAATTCTCAATGTATGACTGACATGGATCCAGTTCTTCAGTCCAGCACACTTCACAGCTGTGGTCGTGGTCAAAATGGCTTGTCGTGGTTTTCCCCACCTTGGAACCAAACAATTTCTTCTTCTGTGGACCTTTATCCTTACCCAATCACCTGGGCTCAGATCATGGGCTGGCTTCTTTTCAAGTGTGGTGGTATCTGGTCCAACCTGATGAAACACAGAATGAACTGCGTCAGCCAGGCCTTTACAGTATTCCAACACCATGTCATCAGTTATTGTCATCAGCTTGTTGACTGGTATAAACACATGTCTCATAGCACGTCCCATGATTATTTCATGAGGACTCAAGCCTGTAGTTCTGTCTGGAATTGACCTTATTCTCATGAGTACTAGAGGCAAGACATCAGGCCATTTCATACATGTGGCCAAACACATTTTCCCTATTCTATTTTTGATAGTACCATTCATCTGTTCAACCACACCAGAAGCCTCTGGTCGGTAGGCACAATGTAGTTTTTGTTGTACATTCAATGCTTCACAAATTAATCCTACAATCTCATTATGGAAATGTTCTTCTCAGTCTGACTCAATTGTCACTGGGAACCCGAACCTGGGGATGAATTCTCTCAGCAGTAGCTTAGCTACGGTCAACCCATCATTTCTTCTTGTTGGGAATACTTCCACCCACCTGGAGAATAGGCAGACCACAACCAAAACATACCTCAGTCTGTTACAGGGAGGCATCTCAATGAAATCTACTTGCATTCTGGTGAAAGGCCCTCCTTCTCGACCTATTGTTCCCAGACTCACTACTGTCTTCCTTCCAGGATTGTACTGCTGACATATTAAACATCTCTGACAAAGAATTTCTGCTACAAGTCTGAAATTTGCATTGTACCAGGTCTGCTTAAATGACCTGATCATGGCATCTCTCCCAATTTGTCCCTGGCCATGATACAGCCGTGCCATGGTAGACATCATGCTATCAGGCATAACTGGTCTTCCATCTCGATAGACCCACACATGATCCTTTTCCATTGGGGCACATCCTGCTTTTACCCACTGTCTCATTTCCTCATCTCCTGCCTCATCCTGTAATTGTCTTACCTCTTCCCAAGTTCCCACAATGTTAGTGAACATCAATGAGCAAGAAGACATTTCTCTTTCCTTAGCCCGATTGACCGAATTCTGATTTCGTGCACAATACTGCGCCATGTCGTTAGCATACCTATTCCCAGTGGCAATGTAATCACCACCTTGACTATGTGCAGCACATTTTACAACAGCCAATTGTTTAGGCAGCTGTATCGCCTCAAGCAACTTCCCAACCACTTCTGCATTCTTAATGGGAGTTCCACTCGAGGTCAGGAATCCTCTTTGTAGCCATAGTTGGCCGAAGTCTTGAACGACTCCAAAGCAATACTGGCTGTCAGTTATCACAGTCACTCTCACACTCTTCCCAATCTTGCATGCTCTAGTCAAAGCCACAAGTTCTGCTACCTGGGCTGATTTCACTCCTTTCAGATATGATGCTTCTATTACTGCTGCGACCGTGCATACTGCATACGCTGCACTCAGCACTCCTTCCTCTGTTCTCAAACATGATCCATCAACGAACATCACAAAATCAGTTTCTGGCAAAGGTATATCTTTTATGTCTGGTCATGGTTTGTACAAAAATCAAGTACATCCAGACAATCATGATCCCCTTCATCTCTTACTTCCACAATCTCAGCATCAGGCAACAAAGTTGCAGGATTCACATTCACACATCTCGCAAGACTCACATTAGTGGCACCCAATATGACCTTTTCATACTTAGTCAGCCGACTATGTGTCATATACTGAGTACGACTCCTTGTCAACAGAATTGCTACATCATGGGGTACAAACACTTTCAATGGATATCCCATCACAATTCCTTCACTCTGCTCCAAACTTCGACATGTTGCAGCCACCGCTTTCAAACATCCAGGTAAACCTACAGCTACTGGATCTAGCATTGATGAAAAATATGCAATTGGTCTTCTCATTTTTCCATGCTTCTGGGTCAACACAGAAAGTGCACATCCATTTCTCTCACTGCAATACAACTCGAATTCTTTCTCATAGTCAGGCATACCAAAGCAGGTGCTTCACACAAACCATCTCTCAATTGCCTAAATGCTGCCAATTCTTCTTTGTTTAATTCAAGGGGATCTTTCACATCACTTCTCGTTAATCGCACCAAAGGCTTTGCGATCAAGGAAAAGTTACCTATCCACTGACGACAGTATCCAACCATTCCCAAGAACATTCTCACTTCTCTTTGAGTGATGGGAGCTCTCATTCCTTTATTCTAATTCTGTCTATTGTTATTTTTCTTAGTCCTTTCTCAATGTTGTGACCCAGATACTGTACTTCCTTCTTGCAAAACTGTAATTTTGCTGGTGACACTTTAAGTCCTCCATCTGCCAAATGATTCATCAAGGCTATTGTATCTACCTCACAGGCTTCACATGTTTTTGACGCTACTAAGAGGTCATCAATATATTGGACCAAAACAGAGCTTTCAGGCATTTCTAGACTCTCCAAATACTTCTTTAATAATTGATTGAATATTGAGGGGCTTTCTGAATACCCCTGTGGGATTCGGCACCAGGCCAAAATACGCTCACCAAAACGAAATGCAAAAATTTGCTGACTGTCATGATGCAATGGGATGGAAAAGAAAGCATGACACAGATCAATCACCGTGTACCATTCTGCATCATGGGGAATCTGATATAAAATCACTGATGGAATTGGTACAATGGGACAACATGATACCACAATTTTATTCACTTTTCTCAGATCTTGCACTATTCTGAATTTCCCATTAGGCTTTTTCAGTCCCATTATCGGTGAATTACATGGACTACTCATTATTTCTCTCAAAATTCCTTGCCTGATCATTTTCTCTATTACAGGAGTTACACCTTCAATTATTTCAGGTGTCAGTCTGTACTGTGGAACATTTGGATATGTTACTCCTTCTTTTACAGTTATTTTGACTGGATCTACATTTCTCATTAGTCCTACATCTTCTCCAGTGAAATCTCAAACTTCTGCTTTCACAGATTTTCTCAGTTCTTTAGGCAATTTGTCTGGGTTGAATACAGCATATGTTTCAGTAACTTCACTTTCTCTGTTAGCTAGGGTCATCTTGTACAAAACATCATCATCTGGTGTTTCAAAAGCTATTCCATCTAGTGTACAAATTATAGTGCAATTCAATTTGCACAACAGGTCCCTACCTAATAAATTCACAGGACTGGAGTCACACACCACAAAGCGGTGCATTTCTGAAAATTTCCCTATGCTAACTTTCACTGGTTCTGTAAGGTATGTCTTAATCTGTCTGTTGGACACACCAACTATTTGGATCGTTTCATCCGAGAGAGGCGGATTCTTAACATCAGCTGACCTAACAGTTGATCGAGTAGCACCAGTATCCACTAGGAAAGTAATATTTTCATCATTAACCCTCCCATCTACAAAAGGTCCTGTCTGGTCTACTTCTAGAGTTGCGCCAAGTACGCACTCTTCTTCCTCCCTTCGGCACCGTCAATAGCCCTCTTCTACGTCACTCTTATCGCGTTGCAGCCAATACTGCGAGACAGTGCTAGCGCGTGGCGGCTTATTTACCTATTCTTCCTTGTAGAATCCAGATTCACTACTATACTTCTGTGTGTTTCTGCTCTGTGGAAAAGGTGGTTTTGGCACCTGATTATGTGGGGGAACAACTTGCTGCTGTTGCTGCAGTTGACCACTCACCTCATGCTGCACCTGTGGGTTCAATGATGGATTTTCATTGTTAGTACTCGGGGGAAATTTACACTGAGATTTCCAATGCCCTATCCTGCCGCAATTATGACACGGGAACTTCTTTTTAGCTTCTTCAATATTCCCTTTGTACTTCCCATTACTAAATTTTGGCTTTGTCCCTGCTTGTTCCACCAGTAAGGTGCTCTCCGCTATTTCATTTTATTAGAATTGCTGCTAAGAAACGGTTAAAATAGAATTGTAGTGCTGTTCGAATGAAAACTGGGGGGAAACGGGCTATTTTATTTTATGTTTTTAACTGGGGGACTTCAGAGTGATTTTTAACGTTGCTCGTTCTGTGCCTTACATTGTTGACGTAGCCATTCTTCGGCTACCCACCATTTGGGACGGGACACACGCTCCTCGCGGTCAGCAGTCCACTCGTTCTACGTCTTTCTCTGGCACTGGGCTAATCTATTTAAGCAGGCTCAGGCAGAGAGACGGTGCTCCAGTAAGGTGCTCTCCGCTATTTCATTTTATTAGAATTTCTGATAAGAAACGGTTAAAATAGAATTGTAGTGCTGTTCGAATGAAAACTGGGGGGAAACGGGCTATTTTATTTTATGTTTTTAACTGGGGGACTTCAGAGCGATTTTTAACGTTGCTCGTTCTGTGCCTTACATTGTTGACGTAGCCATTCTTCGGCTACCCGCCATTTGGGACGGGACACGCACTCCTCGCGGTCAGCGGTCCACTCGTTCTACGTCATTAACCTGTCTATTTAATGGCCTGCTTTCCTACGTGCAGCGGGTAAGCCCGTCTGCGCCCGTCTGCGCCCGTCAGCGCTAAGGAAGGGCTCAGGGCGAGTAATACTGCTTGTCAGGTTGTACCTAAGAGTCATTGTGTTCAGTATTCTAGTGCGGCCCTTACGTCTTTTCGTCCTCCTCAATGTCCCTCACACGGCATTCCCTTGGCGTGCCTCTCGAAAATCTCTGCGTGTGTGGATTGTGGCTTTTGCTTAGGTACCCAGCTCCCTCCCGATAGAGTGTCTACTGCTTCACCTGTCCAAGGGAACATCAGGGCCGCCCTCATTAATGCTAGGTCCTTGAGAAGGCATTATGTTGATGTTGCGGATATGGTCTCTGATAATCATTTAGATTTACTATTTATTACAGAGACGTGGCTTGATGTTCTCTCGAATCCGATTGTGGCCTTGGCCATGCCAGCTGGCTACAAAATCCATCGAGCTGATCGCCCTGTCGGTAGAGGGGGGGGGGTACTGGCTATTTTATACAGAGAGTGTTGGACTCTGTCTGGTGAAACATCTTCCATCTGGGGGGCATGTGAGGCTCTTGATTTTAATTTACAACTCTCAGCCCACTTTACTTTGGGTGGGTCTTTGATTTATCGTCCACCGGGGCTAGCCAATGTATTTTTGGATTCTTGTGGGGACGCCTTAGCTAATAGAGTCTTGCGGTTCTCGAATTATCTGCTTCTCGGGGACTTTAATATCCATCTTGACGCTACGGAATCAGCTGATTCAGCAGTTTTCCTCGATTTGCTGTATTCGGTCCATCTTTCCCAATGGGTCACAGATTCGACACACCAAGGAGGTCATACCCTGGATTCCATTTGCTCCAATTTCCCTATTGTAGTAGATCGGCCCCTCCCGGTCGCCTGGACAGATCACTTTCCTATATTTTTCTCTTGGGACATTATGCGTCCAACTCGTCCAGATAGAGTCCATCGGCCGTCTACTTTTAGGAAACTGGATGCTGGGCAGCTGAGTAGCAGCTTGGCAGCCTCTTGCCCCTCCTTCTCCGAAGACCTGGAGGAGAATGTGTCAAGGTTCGCAGACTGGATTACAGCGGCAATTGGTGCTCCCTCTGCTCCAGGACAGACTATCCTGAGAAGAGAGACACCTTCTAAGCCTTGGTTTACTTCGGAACTGGGGATTCTGAAGCACGCCTGTAAGGTACTGGAGAGGGCATGGCGCTCCAGCGGTATTGCCCTATTGCTAAACTTGCTCTCAGATCCAAACAAAAATCTTATTATACAACTATTGGTCTGGCCAAAGGCCGATATTTCTCCGATCGGATTGATCGGGCAAATAATAACTCCAGAGAAATGTTCTCTATTGTGAAAAGTTTTGTATCTCCTAGTGCCCAGGCTTTAGTGGTGCCCTCCTCGATCACTTGGTGTAACACCGTAGCTCAATTTTTTAGGGACAAAATAGTTGCCAGTCAGGAGTCCTTTTCAACGATCCCCAGGAATTCTACTTCTGCCTTGTTGGGGATGCAGATGCTAAAGACTACTTCTACTTTTTTAACTTTTAAATCTGTTGATCTCTCCTGTACCCTTAGGATTCTCAAGGCACTTAAATCTGGTTCGCCTAAGGACCCTTATGCAGCTAGGCTTCTATCTGAAGTAGCAGACTCGATCAATTTCGAAGTCAACCATATGGTTAATGCATCACTTCATGACGCTAGTGTTCCATTATCATGGAAACAGGCTCTAATCCTCCCCCTCCTTAAGAAGCCTTTTTCTGACCCTCTGCTTCCTGAGAATTATCGACCTATCTCGCTCCTACAAAGTCTGGTGAAGGTCTGCGAGAAGGTTGTTACATCTCAACTTACCCACTATGTAGAGGTATCCGGTTTGCTTCACCCAGCTCAATCTGGTTTCCGTGCTTCTTATAGCACAGAGTCAGCATCGCTGGAGGTGACTGAGGCAATTCGGGAGAGCTTGGATGCCGGTGGGAGTGCGGCTTTGGTCATGCTTGATCTCTCAGCGGCATTCGATACCGTGCCCCACTCTTTACTTCTCGACCGATTGGAGGCTATCGGTGTTTCGGGAATGGTGCTGAGCTGGATTAGATCTTTTTTAGAAAACAGATCTCAACAGGTCTGGCTTCCACCTCATGCCTCTACCCCTTTGCAGCTGGTTACTGGGGTTCCACAGGGGTCATCACTTAGCCCTCTGCTTTTCAATATCTATGTGACTCCACTGATCTATCTTGCTGAGTCACTGGGGGCTAAGGTGATGGCTTATGCTGATGATACCCAGCTTCTGTTCTCTTGGAGGAAAGGCGACATTTCAGTTGAGGCCGCTCAGCTCTGTTTGTCGGCTGTGTTTCATTGGCTGGTGAATGCACAATTAAAGTGCAACTAAGAAAAATCGGAAGTGCTGTTGTATGGATCGTTCCCTGAGGATTTTAGGGAAAGGTTGTGGCCATCGGACTTTCCCTGCCCATCTATGGGTAAGGGCGCCGTAAAAAATCTCGGGGTCTGGTTCGAGGAAAACTTGGATTTTTCTACTCATGTGCAGAAACTGGTAGGAACTTGCTTCGACACTTTAAAAATATTGAGGAAGTTTCTCCCTCTTTTGCCTACTTGTGCCAAGGAAACGGTGGTCCGGGCATTGATTTTGTCTCGGTTGGATTATGCCAACGCCATTCTGGTTGGATGTCCTGCCTATTTGGTTAAAAAGTTGCAAGTAGTTCAAAACTCGGCCGCTAGACTGTTGCTTGGCCTTTCTCCTACTCAGAGTGTTCGGAGCCACCTATGCAGTTTGCATTGACTTCCAGTCAACTCTCGGCTGATATTCAAGATGTTATACATTGTACATCGGGCCCTGTATGGGTCAGGTCCATCTTACCTTCAAAAAAGATTTGTTTTCTACAGTCTTTGCAGACAACTTCGTTCCTCAGATCAGCTGTTGATGCAAATCCCTAGGTTTAAGCGCCAAAGGCTGGGTGGGAACTCTTTTGCTCGTAAAGCCGGTCTGGCTTGGAATGAGCTACCATTGGCTCTTCGGGCCACTCAAGACCCTCTGTTGTTTAGAAAAAAGCTCAAAACATTGCTCTTTTAGGTCCTGATTTAGTGGAAGTTCATCTTCGTTATGGAGCAAGCACCGGGACACTTTGAGTAGCTGAGCGTTTTATAAATTGAATATAACATAACATAACATAACATAATTGTGCTTCCTGTCTCTCCGCTACCTTTACCTGTGCCCACATTGCCTTCTCTTTTAACTTCCGCTGTTTTGCTTCAATTTCATCACTGAAGTATTTAGCATGTCTCAATACTTCATCTATTTTCTTGTTTTGCTAATCTACCGTATGCTGTTTAATCATCTCACCAATTTCTGGTCGTAGACCATATACAAATCTGTATACAAAATGGCTCAAATCCTTTTCACTCAGATTCTCATCTCCGCTAAACTGCTTAAAAGCTTGTATTAGCCTCTCGTAATATGCATGCACTGACTCTTTACTTTCTTGGTGTGTTCGATCAATTTTTACCCAGTCTGTCTCTTTAGGAGGCACTTTATTTTTCAGAAATACCATAACCTGCTCATATTTCTTCATTACCTCGTGGTCTGGTGCTCCTGTTTTAGGATCCCTAGGATATTCCTTGGTTGGCCAATTTCTCATCAGCTTGCACTCTGACCATAGATCTGCTGGTACAATCATGTCAAATAGGCTATTCAATTCAATCCATAGTACTTTAGACAATTTCACAAATCTGTCTACCTGCCTGTACCACTCGATGGGCTTTTCGCGTAGTCGAGGGAAATCATTTGTAAAAGACAAAATATCCTGTCTCGTCCAAGGGACATGTACATATCCTCCTCCTGGAATCTCTCTCATAGGGCACTCTGTTACTACCTTCTCCTTTTCTCTTACAGGAAAGGCTGAAAATGTCTTATCTGAGGCATCATCTCGTTTTCTATACCACCTGCTTCTCCATTTATCCACGTCTCCCCATTTTCTCAGCAAAATGATTATGTCCTTAATTTGACCTATTCGTCCTGTGGTGTTCATATTCTCAATGTCCTTTTCAGTGAATTCTACTCGATATGGTTTCTGTAAAGCTTTTACCTTTTCAATATCAATACCCATTTAATTTGCTACTTCTTCTAACCTTTCATGCAAATGTTTCGCTCTCCAGGTCACACTCTTGCACAAAAACAATTATTCTTCATCCTGATAGGTTTTCAATTTTTCTGTTGGGATAGTCCCTACTATTAATTCTTCCAATACCATTCATAACTTAGCCACATCAATTAATTGTCTTTCCTCTGCAAGCTTCTCAACCATTCACTAAACTCGTCTGTTGATGGTCCTACTGGTTTTTCTATACTTCCGTGTCCATAATCTTTTTGTGTTTCTGACACTGTCTCTATCATTGTCATACGTCTCTCTGCACAATTCTGATCTACAAATGGATTATTTGTAAAATTCGGTTCCATTACACTCATAGTCTGCCTCCATGGATTCTCATTCTGACTCACTCTTGGTTGTTCTACAGGTTTATTACTTCTATAAGGGACTGTCAAACAATGCTCACTGTCCTTCTGTTTGTCAAAAATAGGCATTACTGGACCTATCGTTACTGGAACAGTTACCGCTTCTAGATTCTTAGTTAATTCTCTTATTTTCTCAGTTAATACCAGGGTTGTTTTCGCTAATTCTGCAGAATTTTCTCAATGTGTTCTTTCTTCCAATCCCTTTTCTACTTCCCTAGTAGCACTGTTTTTATTCAAACTTAGAGATTCTGGTTCCGATTTTATAATCCGCATGGTTTCTCTCATTGGGGCACTTGGAGTTAACATTTCTGGTTCTGGTCGATACGGTGGTGGATTTTTATAGAACATATCATCAAAAACATCATCCTCAGACACATTCGCTCCATATCCTCTCAACTCCACATTATGCCTCTTTTCTACACACTTTCTTCCTTCATTCTCTCCTACCGTTCTTACAGGGAACACACCCTCAGTCATACTCGCATCTCGCCATCTTTTCATTCGATCACTATGCGTTTCGTGTCCGTATGGTCTTCCAAACCAGTACCTATATCCTCTACCACTTCTTTGTCTCTCTCGTTCATGTATTTCGTCTTCCCATTCCGTCAAAGCCTCAAACTGTGTCAGTCTAGGTCTTGGTTCCAAATTCATCATCTTTTCTCTCAAATTTCTTAAAACAGCCAAATTAAATGAAGCATGCTCTGGAAAAGCTAATACTCCGTCATCCTTGGTGTATCTCACCCAGTTATCCAACCAAATACAAGTATGATACCCATATTTCGCTATCATAAAGGATGCAGGGGTTTTCGGTGGAGGAAGTAACTGTCCTTCCCTAGTCTTAACTGGTTTATCCTTCTTAAACCACTTCTTGATTCTCCCTAGCCAGGTTTTCTTTTCTTTCTCTGGTGGGTCGTAATACATTTTCTTGTCTTTCGCGCAACGCTAGTCCCTCTTTACAACTGTACCGCTAATCTATCCAATCACAGCGCGACTTCACCCTAACGCACCAATTCAGAGCGTCCACGTCACTGTCACAGTCCTCAAATCCTAGCGCGACTCACACCAACGCACCAATAAGGAGCGTCTACGTCACCCTGTTTCCCTCCAATCCTAGCGCGGCGTACACTAACGTACCAATCCGGAACGTTTCACAGTTCTGACCGACTGTCCAATCCCAGCGCGGTTGTTCTGACGTCAGCAGCTGCTGCGGCAGCTCCTGCTCCTGCTTCTGCCTACCCCTCCTTTACAATCCGCTCAGTAAGTTTTTGTTTCAATTTCTACATTCTGTTACTAACAACATATAAACATCTCTATTGTCCGCGTCGCTAACCAAAGAACAGCAAAAAGACCTTTCTCACGAGAATTCCGTCTTTCCCGAGAGCAGCCCTTACCTCTGCCCTACTACGGAATCATTACTTCCGTTGATAAAGTAGCACATCCCTCTACTTCACCCTTCTAACTAGCATTAGCTAATTGTTTCTCTAGTATTTAAGACACAAAGGTGCCGATTAGGATCCTGGAGAAATTTTCCCCGTACGACTCGTATCCGGTCTTTTTACCGTACGAATCGTACAAGTGCCGTACAAACTGCCAAGTACGATTCGCATGGGAAAAAGTCCATACGAATCGCATTGGGAATAATTCCCCACACGTCCTCGGGTCGGAAAATGTGTCCGACACGTCCCCGGACGATTTACCGTACAAATGTGAAAAGTGAAGTCCGACCGCGTAAGTACGATCCATCCCGTGCGTCCGATGTTACAACCGTATGGAAAAAACACCGTCCGCACCGAACTCCCATAGCAACCATGGAGACATGTGCCCGCATACGCGCCGAACACCCCCCCAGCCCCCGTATGTACGCGCCCAACCACCCCCCCAGCCCTCGTATGTACTCGCCGAACCCCCACCCGTGCATGTACACCCCCATACGTGTGGACCGTACACCCACCCGTGTATATACACCCGTGTACGTATGGCCCGTACCCCCACCCGTGTATGTATGGAGCGTACCCCCACCCCAACAGTGAATGTACGGACCGTACCCCCACCCGCGTATGTATGGAGCGTACCCCCACCCCAACAGTGGATGTACGGACCGTACCCTCACCCGCGTATGTATGTAGCGTACCCCCACCCCAACAGTGTATGTACGGACCGTACCCCCACCCCAACAGTGAATGTATGGACCGTACCCCCACCCGCGTATGTATGGAGCGTACTCCCACCCCAACCGTGTATGTACGGACCGTACCCTCACCCGCGTATGTATGGAGCGTACCCCCACCCCAACAGTGTATGTATGGACCGTACCCCCACCCCAACAGTGAATGTACGGACCATACCCCCACCCGCGTATGTATGGAGCGCACCCCCACCCCAACCGTGTATGTACGGACCGTACCCTCACCCGCGTATGTATGGAGCGTACCCCCACCCCAACAGTGTATGTACGGAGCATACCCCCACCCCAACAGTGAATGTACGGACTGTACCCCCACCCGCGTATGTATGGAGCGCACCCCCACCCCAACCGTGTATGTGTACCCTCACCCGCGTATGTACACCAGTGTATGTACGAACCATACCCCCACCCGCGTATGTATGGAGCGTACCCCCACCCCACAAGTGTATGTACGGACCGTACCCTCACCCGCGTATGTATGGAGCGTACCCCCACCCCAACAGTGTATGTACGGACCGTACAACCACCCGGGTATGTATGGAGCGTACCCCCACCCCAACAGTGTATGTACGTACCGTACCCCCACCCCAACAGTGAATGTACGGACCGTACCCCCACCCGCGTATGTATGGAGCGCACCCCCACCCCAACCATGTATGTACAGACCGAACCCTCACCCGCGTATGTATGGAGCGTACCCCCACCCCAACAGTGTATGTACGGAGCGTACCCCCACCCCAACAGTGAATGTACGGACCGTACCCCCACCCGCGTATGTATGGAGCGCACCCCCACCCCAACCGTGTATGTACGGACCGTACCCCCACCCGCGTACGTATGGAGCATACCCCCACCCCAACAGTGTATGTACGGACCATACCCCCACCCGTGTATGTACGGAGCGAACACACACCCCACCAGTCTAAGTACGGAGCGCACCCCAGGCCCCAACACCAGCACCCTCACCCAACATCGCGCATGTACGAGTCGTACCAAGCCAGAGACAAGGACAGCACTGTACAACAAAATGGCCGATGTACGCACCGTACAGACGCTAAAAACACACGTACACAACCAGGACAAAGCAAAACAACACAAGAAGACTCCATTCGAATCGCACAAAGCCACAAAACATGTCCAACAAGCTCAAATACAACCTATTCACTGACCTGCAACTGCCAAACTCCCAAACAGAGGCCCAAAACACAACCACTCCTTATAACACACCCACCCAAAGTTCAAACACAGCCACAACCACCAATGGACCAATAAAAAGGCCCAACACACACAAACCATGAGCCTTTGCAACAGACCCACTGCTG
Organism: Triturus cristatus; assembly: GCF_964204655.1. Lineage (NCBI taxonomy): Eukaryota > Metazoa > Chordata > Amphibia > Caudata > Salamandridae > Triturus > Triturus cristatus. Next base: position 797,840,191 of record NC_140581.1, read on the forward strand.
CCAGACCACACAGAGAAACAACTGCACCATAATACAACCTCCACTACACCTTACACCTGCACACCTTCACACAACCACCTTCACAAACACCCCCTCATCACATTCACACACACACCTGCACAACCACACCCACACACCCACAACCATCCACACCCACACCCCCCACAACCATCCACACCCACACCCCTCACCATGCCCACTAACAAGAATCCAAAGTTCACTAGCCAAGAGTTGGAGGTCCTTGTCGACGAAATCATCAGAGTCGAGCCACACCTCTTTGGAACATTGGTCAGACAGACCAGCATTTCCGAAAAAACAGCCATGTGGCAGAGGATTGTCGATGCTGTGAATGCTGTTGTGTCCACCAGAAGGACCAGGCATGAATGCCAAGCCAGGTGGTACGATCTGCGGAGGACGGTCCGCTGCAAAATGACCGACGACCACAACCAGGCCAACATCACTGGAGGAGGGCCGGCCCGCAGACGCGTACAATACCATCCCTGGGAGGAGAAGGTGATGGCCATACTGCCGGTGGTGGCAGTGGAGGGAGTAGACGGACTCCGAGAGCCTGGTGAGTACACAAACAACTCACCTCACATGGGGGGAACGTCATCCAGAACCAAACTCACAATCATGCACGCAACCACCCCAAAGCTATCACATGACTCAACCACACTCCATAAACACGCACATGCCACTAGCGCCACCATGCCCCATGCACCCAGCTGGACAATGCCAAGTCACAGGCCACAGAAAACACCAACACAAGACACGGTAAGCCGGATGGCGGGAGTGTGGGCCTCAAACATCACATAGTGCAACTCTGAAGCAGACAACAATGCCCTCTGACCATATGGCCTAGGTCACAGCCAGACAAACAGTGTGTCCCCACACAGGAAAGACTTGCCTGCAAATGGCGGACGCCTTGCATGAAGACATGGGGGTGAAGGCACTTTTTGCACATGACAGCAGCCAATGAACAGCCAACACTGTGAAAGAGTGGCAGCACACACCACCACAGCAGCAGCGCAGACACAGACACTACACCCAATGGGTGCCTGGAGATCAGAAACAAACTCACATGAACAAGCCAAGGGCCATTCAAAGATCTGCAAAAAGTGTGTGCCTAGGAAGCTGGGAGAGGGTGACACACAGAGGGAGGGAGAGGGGGAGAGAGAGGGAGGGAGACACAGGGAGACGGACAGAGGGAGGAGGCTGACACAGGGAGGGAGGGAGAGGGGGACAGAGAGGGAGTGAGAAAGGGATACACAGGGAGACCAATTCAGCCTTGGGTGGTGTGGGAATGTCTGCTCGTCAGCAGGTGGACTGCGTGCATGTAGACAAGGGTGGCCAGTGCCTGACTCCCCCTCTCTTCTCCATGGCAAAACACTGGGCCATGTCTCAACCTGTGCACGAGCACAACGCCAGCTACCTGCAACATATAAGTGTGTGGAACAACTCCATGTGCCCACGTACAGTGCAACACGGAAGGTGCCAATGCATGGCTCGCCACACCTGCTCACTCCACTGCTGACTGCAGTCACAATTGCCGCAGCAAGTAAGACTGTCACACATAGGTCAAGTCTCAAAAGCTGTGGCCAAGGGACATACCCATGCACAAGTGCACTGTGAGTGGAATGCAAGACATATCCAAATACCCAGAGGAAATGTTCCAACTTTTAAACGAATGAAACATGGATGTTGCATGGAACAAAAATAACATTGTCTCTCTCACACACAGGTCAACGTCGTGGATCACCCCCCAACACTGGGGGGAAAGACACACAGGACCTGGCTCTGCAGGATGATGATCCCACCGGCAGCGACGACTCTCACCACTCTGTGGACGACCCCGACCAACCTGGCCCCTCTGGTGTCCAACCACCTGCAGCACCTGCGTCAGGTACAACTGGGCCAACAACCACCCCCACTCCTTCCACATCCCAGGAGACACCCAGGATCCCTGCCCCACCACCACAACGCAGCCAGGCTGACCAGGAGGGACACGGTGTACCGGGCACCCAGGAGGAGGCAGGCGACAACGCAAATGCCACCCCTCAGGGGTCCCGGAGACCCGATGTGCCCACAAGGGCAGGCCAGGTGCAAGTGGGCAGGGGTGGTGGGAGTGGAGGACGGCGGAGGCGCGAGCCTGACCAGTTGGCTGCGGAACCGGTATATTCCCATGTAAGAAACATCCTGGACACATACCGGCAGGACACCACGGGCATGAGCCAGGTTGTGTCCACCCTCAACGAGATGAAGGGGACCCTCGAGGAGATCAAGACCCAGCAGGCCCAGCAACATGCGGAGCAACATGCCTGTCAACAGCGACACCAAGGACGGATGGAGGACAGACAGGCTGAGCTCGTGACGGTGCTCACGGGAATTAACCGTTCACTCCGTCGGATAGCCGACAACATGGGCAACCCTCCCTGTGCCACCAGGCGAAGAACATCACCACCCACAGGGATCAGGAGGAGGAGGATACATCCGACGGAGCATCCCAAACATCGTCACGGCCTGCTTTTGAGGGTTCCCGCAGGAGTGCAGGTCGTCCACGGAAAAGACCGTGAGGGTCGGCGCAACAGCACCGTCTCCCAGGACACCTGGCCTGGCACCTGGCCCACTGACCCAACAGCAGCACATCAGCAAATGACATTCTCTGCCACATGGACTTGCTGGTCACTGTCTGACCAATGTTGACAAAGACTGTGGCATGGACTCTGATGATTTCCAATGGCAAGGATACCAACTCCCCCAGTGAACTTTGGATTCCACACACCCGGAAAGCCCCTCTTGTCATACCCCCCCCCAACACGTACCCCAACACAAATAAAAACTTACACGATCAAGAGATGATGCCTACATTTTGCATTATTTCCTTACATGTGTCTTGTAAAGTCTAACCATGCCTGAGTTCTCATATGACTTCAACCATCCATACCCTGGGGCCTGAGTCTGGCACAGGACACACATGGGTCACAATGTATTAGGCAAGACAGACATGGAGCACCATACACACCCGTGATGGGCCCAACCAGCTGAGGGGGTGGCCGCACAACCGTGCCGACAGACATATTGAGTACAGCAACAGTCATGCGCAGAGGTCAGGGATCATGTGGAGTGTCCTGGGAGGCACCCAGGTATGTGTAGACAGGTGGCAGAACCATGTCCTGCAAGCTTGAGTCAGGTGGATGCAGAGAATGGTGGCCTGGCCAACGTTGGATGCATGGGGATGGCACACGTCACAATACCCACACAGTCATGGACATCATGCACAATACAGAGTCTAATCCCAGACAAACAGCTTGCATCTTGCTACTCTACACATAGACTCATATGCACCATCTCTGAGAACAATGCCAGACATGCCGCATGCACAGTGGCAACAGACCACCATTGACAGAGATGAGGCACCTTGGAGGCAGAGGGACACCTTTATTACTCATGTGTGTCGGAATGCTAATGCAACTCTGTCAACACATACACAGGTCATGTGGATGAACACGTGGGACCAACACTGGCACCCCCCTTACCACCACAGATGCTGGAAATCCATGGCACTGGCACACAAGTGACGGGTTACAGCTAAACACCCCCTGCTGCTCACGGAGAGCCTGCTATACACCATTGAGCTCCTAATGGGGAATTCACACACCATGTCAACCCGGTGCAACCCGTATGTTTCCGAGGCCAGTGTTACACACATTGATGGCTCCATCACAATCCCATTACAGATGACTGTCACCAAGTCTGACCATCAATTCAGGTGAATTCTGCTCCAGGTCATGTGCCCCATGGTGATTCTACATGTATGTAAAGTATCCAAACATGAACAGGAGCAGTGCACACACATTCAAAACAAATACCACTCCCAAAAAGCCGTGCTGCATCCCTTACCCGAAGGAGTTTTTCAAACTTGTCCATGCATGTCACGCTGATTCAGCACATGTTGCTGTGTTCATGAGGAATAGCAGGAGCACAACAAGGCCACCAGCAGACAGCATGCGCAAGTACCTGGGGATGAGAGACACACAAGAAGTCAGGAAAAACATAGTCATCCACATGCATGTGCATGTACTCGACACGTATTAGGTTGTCAACATGCGAGGTGACTATGATGACTCTGGAAAAACATTCTTCTATTGCACCATCACTCGAGTGACACATCCAAACACACCTCAGACTCACTTGGAAGACATGCAGATGGACACACACATTGCAACACATGCCACACACAGCCCAATGCGTGCACACTCAGACACTGGTACTCACCACTAAGCAAAGAAGTCGCGTATGAGCCGACTCCGGATGTCCTCTTGCGGAACCACATCCTCCACATCACTAGCCCCATTGCCAAGCCCTTCGTCCTCCACGGGTGGATGGTCCTGATCATCTTGATCCAGGATGAGTGGCACAGCTTTCTCAACTGCCATGTTGTGCAGCATGCAGCAGACCATGAAGATTTTGCAGACCTTCGCCGGGGCATATGGGAGGGCACCGCCGGTCTTGTGTAGGCACCTGAATCGGCTCTTCAGGAGGCCAAATGTCCTCTCTATCACTCGCCTTGTCTGGCCATGGGCGGTGTTGTAGCGGAGCTGGGCCGGCGTGCTGGGGTTGCGGAGAGGTGTGATCAGCCATGGCATGTTGGGATAGCCAGCGTCCCCTACATGGAAACCACATGGACATAAGTAGGACAGGAGAAGCAGTCGGGCTGGAAGTCTACGCAAAATACAGGACAGACAGAGTGTACCCACCAACAACACATGCTCGTTCGTTGCGCAGTTGCGTCATTATTTCAGGCACCCTGCTACGCCTCATGATGTAGGCATCGTGTGCTGATCCTGGAAAACGAGCACAGACATGTGAAATCACCATGTTGGACAGACACACCACAAGGGCATTGATGGAGTGGTAGTGCTTGCGATTCCTGTATGCTACCTCCTGTGCCTGTGGTGGTACCAAAGCCACATGTGTCCCATCTATGGACCCAATGACATGGGGCATCCCTCCCAGGGCATAGAATCCACGCTTGACACCTGTCAACTGTTCAGGAGTTGGGAAATGGATGAACTCATCCAGGTGAAGCAACATGGCCTCTAAAAAATCATGCAGCACACGGCTGAACATGCTCTGGGACATGCCACCAACATGAGCTATGGTATATTGAAAGGTACCCGTGGCAAGAAAATGTAGGGCTTCCATTACCTTCAGCTTGGGTGTCAGTGCCGTAGGATACCTGTGCAGCGGTTGCAGGTGTAGTGCCAGCCTTGCCGTCAACTCCTCAATCAACGGTTGGGGGAAGCGGTAGCAGCGTATACAGTCATTCTCCCGCATGTCAGCCAAGTCCGGAATTGCTCGGGGAAGAGGCGGCGCTCTGCAGTAATTTGGAAGTGACAAGGAAGCGTGAGTGCACTACAACCACAATTCATATGTACTGAGCACATGTTAATCTGTCAATACACATATGCTACATACGGAGTCAGGTATGTGCTACATGCCCTGGACACGTATGGCTGACAGGTGACACTCCTACCAAGACCCAGCTACACACTGAGATTGTGAACCTCCACATCCCATGGCATGGGACTAGCTGTGTCCCAGTGTAAGTGAACAGCCAGACGCAATACAGGAGTGACACACATCAACATATCAGCAGAAGTAGGATGTTGATTGCAGAGACAGTTAGCGGAACACTAGAGCCACAGGTCACATGACATTACACTAGGACAGCCCACACACCTTGCCATGAAGGTGTACATGTCATGACTGACCACACTTACATTGAGAGGATGCAGACAAGTCCTTGTTACGCTACTCCGTGTCCCATGCATAAATACACACCTTACATCCGATACCACATGTAGCCTGGTGTGCGTAACAGTGTGCCATGGCCATCTACACACAGACACATGTTGGTTGCAGCAACTGCAGATGCATTTGAGGGAACACCAACATCAAGCTAATGGGAACACACCACACATACATGACATAGTCACATCGTACAACGTGGGTAGGCACATGTCAGGTGTGGTAACCCCTGTAGCAGGCATCAGGGGACACTTGCGTGTGTTGTTGACTGTGCCATGCCAGTGACGCTCATCTCATGTGTCCTGTACAACATGCACGCATGTCAAAGGAGTGAAGGGCATGTCTGGCACATAGTGCACCATCACACATAACATCTGTACACATCTCATCCTACAACTATTGCCTTCACAACTCAGGAGTAATGTGCCACATCCCAGCCTTTCACACCTGTGCCCCACACATGTATTACTGCCCAGACAATGCCTTGATGTCCATCCATGGACAAGTATGTCAGCTCTATTCCTTTCTGTGTGCTGCCTGTCACCACTGTTATGTGTGAAAGGCACCGTACATTCGCTCTGAGGGCGTGTGTACGTTCCCTATCACTATGGGAGTGCTGCCGTAGGCCTACCCATAGTGATAGTGAGCGTACAGGTGTGTGTACGGTCCATATCACTATGGGTACGCATACGCGAGCACATCCATAGTGATAGTGAGCGTACAGGCGTGTGTACGGTCCATATCACTATGGGTACGCATACGCGAGCACACCCATAGTGATAGTGAGCGTACAGGCGTGTGTATGGTCCGTATCACTATGGGTACGCATACGCGAGCACACCCATAGTGATAGTGAGCGTACACGCGTGTGTACGGTCCGTATCACTATGGGTTTGCTCGCGTATGCGTACCCATTGCGATACGGACCGTACACACGCGTGTACGCTCACTATCACTATGGGTGTGCTCGCGTATGCGTACCCATAGTGATACGGACCGTACACACGCCTGTACGCTCACTATCACTATGGGTGTGCTCGCGTATGCGTACCCATAGTGATACGGACCGTACACACGCCTGTACGGCCCGTTGCTATGCATTTGGGGTGCTCCAGGGCCCCGGAACGCACCGTACCTGTGTGTGAATCTCCAAATTACATAGGGGACACATGAGGGACAAGTGTAAAGCCCTACATGCATGCTGGTTGTCATGGAGACCAAGTTTAAAGTTTGAATTTTTTTCATCAGGTGCCCAGCAGAAGTCGGTTTGAAATAATCTACTTTGTTGCAAAGTGGTTGTGGAGTTGACATCATGCTCAAGAAAAAAAAGGAAAGGAAAGCCACTGACTGTGCTAGGTTTAAAGGGATTGGAGGAAACATAGGATGCAAATGTGAGTGACCAATCACTCTGTACTCCTGTGCATGAAACAGGGCAGCAAGGCAGATATAAGGCAGCCAGGTCCCATGAGAGAGCACTTGCCTGCACATCTTTTGTTTCTACAACACTGCTGCTGCTCGTGATTCCCTGGCACCATGTCAAGGTCTGTGGAGAGGGCCCAGCCTTTCACCCTGGAGGAGAATCTGGCATTGCTGGATGTGATCCTCCCACAGTACCCCATGCTGTATGGGCGACCAGGGTTTCAGGTGAGTGCAGAGTCCACTAGCACAGACTGTGTCCCTTTTTTGTGACTGGGACTTCTGGCATTGTGTCCAGGTGTGACACACATGCATTGTACTGTAGAGTGGGTCCCGGGGGGGGGAATGCCTGATGTCCCCCAGCCAGAGCATGCTGTGGTGCATGTCTGCCGTCCTCACTTGCATTGTGTTTACTGTGACAATCACTGCATGGTGCATGCCACATTCTGCCTGTCTAATCCTCCTGGGAATGTTGCTTCTACAGTCCTCATGTGATTCTGTGGTCACCCCAGTGTGACAGGTGACTGTACCCACATATGTGTGTTAGTTCAGTGTACCTGTGCTGCGAGTGTCCACATGATGTGTTCGTACCCTGGACATCGGTGTGTGTATAAGTCCCCTGTCATGTGGGTGGGTGCATATGTGGAGTGTAGCACCCCAGATGCATAAGGGATGGATATACCCTGCCCATCTGATGCGAGCAGGGAGCAGTGCTGTGTGTCTGACGTGCAGAGCCAGCCCCACACCTGTGAGCCCCCCCAGTCTAGTGGCACATGTGCAGAGTGAGGTTTGTAGCTGCATTTGGCAATGGCAGGTGAATGTCCTGTGCCTGTGTGTGTCTGTGTACTCTGCTGAGGTAGTGTCAGTGGCCTGTGGCATGTGACAGCTTTGAGGTGCTGCACATAATCCTGGTGTACCTTCTGATGCACAGTGTGAGTCTGGATCGTTTATTGTGTCGTACCCCACATGCCACCTGTGTACTTTCAATGGCACGTGGTGCATTTGCCCTTACACAGAGAAAAATGTCCCTATGACAAAGGTGCAATGCTTTGGCTGCATACTATGCCTTGTTGAAACCAGCAAAATTGTTCTAATGTGTGTCTCTGTGACATGTGGCAGGTGTATTGATGTAGTCTCACTTTTTCAACCCCATAGGTAGGCGCCTCTGCCAAGGAGCAGATCTGGAGGGACGCCGTCAGTGCCGTGAGGAGGACGGAGGGTCGCAAGCGGAGCCTGGCCCAGGTGAGAAAACGCTGGCAGGATATCCGGTGCTGGACGCGGAGGATCGCACGGGTCCTGCTGGGGGACTCACCTGTGGGCCCTAAGAACCATGGGCGTCGCCGTCTGACCCACATCCACAAGCGTGTGCTGGCGGTGGTCTTTCCAGACATGGACAGGCGCTTACGGGAGAAGCAGCAGCAGGAAGGGGGTAGGTACATGTGTGTTTGTTGTGTGTCACCAGCATTTGTAAGTGCGCAGTTGCATGGATACACTGCCAGTGTTTAAATGTGCGGTGCAGGTCCTGTCACCCACAGTATAGCGGTGCTGTCCTTCCTCCCTTCCCCTCCTTGCCATGTGCTCCCTGGTCTGTGTGTAGTCACTCTTTCACAAGGTCATCTGGGCTGGCAGTTTATCCACGTGACCAATGCTTGCAGCATCATGTGTGGGGGTGGTGTGTAACAGGTTTTGGGACCTTGCCTGTGCCCTGTCCAGTTCAGTACTTGTGGGGTCCATGTCAATTGGCACTGATGCTGAGTCCAGACATAGGAGTATGTCTCTGAAGTGTAATGCCTTACAGCAAGCATGTCCTATGTTGTGGCCTGTGACATGATGTGCATGAGTGTGAGATACGCAGAGTGCAGGGATGGTGGCCTGTGTTGCAGTCATTACCATTCAGGACCATGGAATATTGTGGCCACTACTGTCCCCTGGGGCATATTTTGCTAGGTATCATGTGTGTCATCACAATATGTGGACACTCTCAGTGTCTACAGCATAGGATGTGCTCTGTGCCATTGTCCCTTGGCACCATGTATATTTACGTAACGTGTTCTACAAGTGTCCACTGTACAGCCTGACCTAATTTTCCTCGTTCATACTCACAGTGGCCAGTGCCTGTGTGTCTTGTTACAATTATCTGATGATGGCCATTTGTAAATGAGATCGTTGTACAGGCGCACATGGGGTATTTTGGGTCCAATATGGGTTTCTTGCAGCCCATGTGTATTTCTCCCAGACTAAGAGATGCAAGTGCTTCCTGTGTCTCATCAAATTGTCTCATGTAGGGGGTGGTTGGTGCGGGCAAGGCCTACATGTCGACACCTGGAATCTCATTGCTCAGTCTGGCCAGTGTGTGATGTTTGTCTGGACATACACTCAAGGTGCAGTGACCCATTCATGTTGGGCATGTCTTTAAGTATTACCTTTGCTGCATGTGCCTCAAGTACATGGAGATGGTCCCTGCTCATCCCTAGTTACGGCAACGCTGTGTGGTGCAGATGCAGTGCTGGATTGTCCCCAGAGCCTGGCTCCTCTGTCCAAATCCATATCATGTCATTTGCAAATGTGTCATGCTCTCCATAGTTTCTCAGTGGCATGGTGTGTGAACCAACTGTGTGTTGCAGGGCCTATATATGTACCTTGTATTGTAGATGTTACTCATCTTTCATTTCAGGCTATGCACTGTAACCTATGTAGATTTGACTCATGTGACATATGTATACAGGTGTCTGATTAATTCCTGTTTATTCACCTTGCCCACAGCATCGTCGGGGGACACGGATGGAGACACCGGCACGGACCGTGCGGAGGGACCGGGCACCAGTGCCAGCAGTGACACCTTAGCTGGCACATCGAGTGGAACTGAGGACCTGTCCACTGCCACCACAGAATATGAAGCAGACGGGTCCGAGGCTGAGCTCTCCGAGGGGGCGGAGGATGCTCCACCAGCTGACAGCAGCACAACATCTCTCCCCGCCCCCTCCATTGCCATCACCGGCCTCCCACTTGCTCGTGTCCCTTCCTGGCGTGCTAGGTCACCACGTGTCTCCTTCCTGCCAGGCACCGCACCCCCTGCCCCTGTCTCCACTGCTGCTGCCAATGCCGAGTCTGTGGACATCCTGCGGCAGTTGCAGGTTGGTCAGGCTGCGATGCTTAATGTCCTTCATGGCCACAGCCAAGTGCTCAACAACATGGAGGCATACTTGGAGGGCATTTCAGCATCGCAGGCTGACCAACGCAACTTGCTGCGGTCTATTGACTCGACACTGACTGCAGCAGTGGGTCTCCTGCAGCACTTCGTCCCACCCCCTACCCATGCCCCATCCACACTTCCCACTCCCATGCCTGTCCCACGTACACCCAGACGTCAGCATGCACACACCCCACCAGACACAGGCACCACACCAGCAGGGAAGGCAAAGCGCACACCTCCTGGCACGCACACACAGGGTGAAGTAGGCACACCCACTGGGTCAGGGAGGAAACATAAGACACGCAGCCAGAGTGGGAGTCCACATTCCTCACGACCACCACCCTCCAAATCCACTCCCCTCAGCTCTCCTGGCCAAGAGTCGGACACAGGGTCAGTCCTGCCCAGTCTGTCCATCAGCCCCAGTGTGGCACCACCCCGCAAGCGGTGGAGGCAGGACACCGGCAGGGGAGTTGAGTCCCCCCCCTGTCCACACCCCCCCCAGTAGCGCTGCGACCCATCCCTCCAACCCACCCCCCTCCTTGGGGCCTGTGGTTCCTTCGGGTGCAGGGGAGACGCTGGGCGACCTGGCAGTAGTGTGCAGCGCCGTGCTCGAATCCACCTTTGGCGCTGCCCCACCCTGAGTCGTCCGTCCCTGCACCCACAACACCTCCCCTTGCCCCTCCTGTCCCTGCGGTGCCTGGTCCTTCCCCCCAACATGATGCCCCCCCCTGTGGAAGACAAAGGAGTCTGACTGTGCAGGCAAGCTAGGGGACACACGTCCCACTGTGTCCCCCATCCAGATTGGAGTCATGGACTGCCCTATGGGCCTTGTATATATTGACATTTATTATGATGATGACTTACATCCTGCTGAATAAAGCAATTTGTTTTTTCCTTGGAACACTACTGTTTATCTGGTATTGCTGTTGGTGGACCTGCTCCCTGATTTTGGGTGGTGATAATGTGTTGGGTGTGTGGGAAATGTAGTCTTGTGCTGGTCATAGGGTGGACCCTGGTATCTGTGTGCCATCACAAGCTGTTGGCTAAATTTCTTTGTTCATGTAAGCAATTACTGCATGGTGACATCGTCCCAAGGTGTGTTCCTTCCTCTGTGTAACCTGACATCTTCCCTGCAGGGTGTTTCCACTATGTGGTGCTGAGCTGTATCTACATCAGCTGGGGGTAGGACGGACTCCTTCAACTTTGCACATGCATGCTGAGCGATGTCTCCACCTGCATCATTCGTGGCAACCTTGGTGGTCACTGTACTTGTGTATGTAGACTGTTGACATGACTTCATGTGGACAAGTTCTCTTTTAGGCGCTATGCATGTGTGTACTCCCAGCCTCGCACACATGTGGTACATGTACTGCAGGGTCTTTGTGCACCTGACTGACATTTGTGGGCATTGTATCTGTGGCAACTCCACCCTTTGCGTTCCATGGGCACTGCTGGGAGGACTCTGCACCCACCCCTCCTGTGTCTGGGCACTGCTGGGAGTGATAGGCACCCACCCCTCCTGCGTCTGGGCACTGCTGGGAGTGATAGGCACCCACCCCTCCTGCGTCTGGGCACTGCTGGGAGGACTCTGAACCCACCCCTCCTGTGTCTGGGCACTGCTGGAGGACTCTACACCCACCCCTCCTGTGTCTGGGCACTGCTGGGAGGACTCTGCACCCACCCCTCCTGTGTCTGGGCACTGCTGGGGGGACTCTGCACCCACCCCTCCTGTGTCTGGGCACTGCTGGGAGGACTCTGCACCCACCCCTCCTGTGTATGGGCACTGCTGGGGGGGACTCTGCACCCACCCCTCCTGTGTCTGGGCACTGCTGGGAGGACTCTGCACCCACCCCTCCTGTGTATGGGCACTGCTGGGGGGACTCTACACCCACCCCTCCTGTGTCTGGGCACTGCTGGGAGTGATAGGCACCCACCCCTCCTGCGTCTGGGCACTGCTGGGAGGACTCTACACCCACCCCTCCTGTGTCTGGGCACTGCTGGGAGGACTCTACACCCACCCCTCCTGTGTCTGGGCACTGCTGGGAGGACTCTGCACCCACCCCTCCTGTGTCTGGGCACTGCTGGGGGGACTCTGCACCCACCCCTCCTGTGTCTGGGCACTGCTGGGAGGACTCTGCACCCACCCCTCCTGTGTCTGGGCACTGCTGGGGGGACTCTGCACCCACCCCTCCTGTGTCTGGGCACTGCTGGGAGTGATAGGCACCCACCCCTCCTGCATCTGGGCACTGCTGGGAGTGATAGGCACCCACCCCTCCTGCGTCTGGGCACTGCTGGGAGGACTCTACACCCACCCCTCCTGTGACTGGGCACTGCTGGAAATGATAGGCACCCACCCCTCCTGCGTCTGGGCACTGCTGGGGGGACTCTGCACCCACCCCTACTGTGTCTGGGCACTGCTGGGAGTGATAGGCACCCACCCCTCCTGCGTAGGGGCACTGCTGGGAGTGATAGGCACCCACCCCTCCTGCATCTGGGCACTGCTGGGAGTGATAGGCACCCACCCCTCCTGCATCTGGGCACTGCTGGGAGGACTCTACACCCACCCCTCCTGTGTCTGGGCACTGCTGGGAGGACTCTGCACCCACCCCTCCTGTGTCTGGGCACTGCTGGGGGGACTCTGCACCCACCCCTCCTGTGTCTGGGCACTGCTAGGAGGACTCTGCACCCACCCCTCCTGTGTCTGGGCACTGCTGGGGGGACTCTACACCCACCCCTCCTGTGTCTGGGCACTGCTGGGAGTGATAGGCACCCACCCCTCCTGCGTCTGGGCACTGCTGGTAGTGATAGGCACCCACCCCTCCTGCGTCTGGGCACTGCTGGGAGTGATAGGCACCCACCCCTCTTGCGTCTGGGCACTGCTAGGAGTGATAGGCACCCACCCCTCCTGCGTCTGGGCATGTACGCTCCATACATACACTGTTGGGGTGGGGGGACGCTCCATACATACGCGGGTGAGGGTACGGTCCGTACATACACTGTTGGGGTGGGGGTACACTCCATACATACGCGGGTGGGGGTAGGGTCCGTACATACACTGTTGGGGTGGGGGTACGCTCCATACATACACGGGTGGGGGTACGCTCCATACATACGCGGGTGTGGGTACGGTCCGTACATGCACTGGTGTACATACACGGGTTGGGGTACGGTCCGTACATACACTGTTGGGGTGGGGGTACGCTCCATACATACGCGGGTGGGGGTACGGTCCATACATACACTGTTGGGGTGGGGGTACGCTCCATACATACGCGGGTGGGGGTACACTCCATACATACCCGGATGGGGGTAGGGTCCGTACATACACTGTTGGGGTGGGGGTACGCTCCATACATACGCGGGTGTGGGTACGATCCGTACATACACAGTTGGGGTGGGGGTACGCTCCATACATACGAGGTTGGGGGTACGGTCCGTACATACACTGTTGGGGTGGGGGTACGCTCCATACATACGCGGGTGTGGGTATGGTCCGTACATACACTGTTGGGGTGGGGGTACGCTCCATACATACGCGGGTGGGGGTACGCTCCATACATACGCGGGTGTGGGTACAGTCCGTACATGCACTGGTGTACATACACGGGTGGGGGTATGGTCCGTACATACACTGTTGGGGTGGGGGTACGCTCCATAAATACGCGGGTGTGGGTACGGTCCGTACATACACTGTTGGGGTGGGGGTACGCTCCATACATACGCGGGTGTGGGTACGGTCCGTACATACACTGTTGTGGTGGGGGTACACTCCATACATACGCGGGTGTGGGTACGGTCCGTACATACACTGTTGGGGTGGGGGTACGCTCCATACATACGCGGGTGTGGGTACGGTCCGTACATACACTGTTGGGGTGGGGGTACGCTCCATACATACGCGGGTGTGGGTACGGTCCGTACATACACTGTTGGGGTGGGGGGTACGCTCCATACATACGCGGGTGTGGGTACGGTCCGTACATACACTGTTGGGGTGGGGGTACGCTCCATACATACGCGGGTGGGGGTACGGTCCGTACATACACTGTTGGGGTGGGGGTACGCTCCATACATACATGGGTGAGGGTACGGTCCGTACGTACCCGTGCCCACGCTGTGGAATGCTTGTGCGGCCCATACCCAGGCCTTTGGCACATGGGTACGGGCCGTAACGCCATTGTTGGGGTGATGTGGGTGTGGGCGTGGTACGACTCGTACCCACGCTCTTAAGGCGTGGGTACGGTACGTACCTGTATTGTTGTGTTGCCGGGTCGCGTCGTCGCCCACTTCCGTTGTGGCAGACGCTGGCGTTGCTGGACACGCCCCCACCCCCTCGAAGTGACCAGGGCCTGGAGGTCAGGTATGTCCAGGGCATGTGTGCTGTGTGACTTGGGTGGGGGTTTTGTGTCCTGCCCCTGCCCCCCCCCTTTGACCCTGGGTGTTGTTCTGACCTTCTGCGGCGTCTGCGTCGGTACCTGTAGAGGAGGGCCGGGATGACACGTAGGTTCGGGTCCATGTCTGTCCGTCGCGTACAGGTGCTCCTTGTGCGCGTCGTCCTGATTTCCCGGCAGTTTTTGGCTGCCGGAAAATATTCTCCGTGCGGGATGATGCCGGTGCGAATCGTACTTCCTGGTTCGTAGAACGCAGGCTGCATACGTCCCGACGTCACGTCGGCGCTTTTCCGGATGTCATTTGTATGTTTATTTTCCTCGGTTGGTGTTTTGTACGATTCGTACGGAAATAGTGTTTCCGTGCGAATCGTACTTGCATGTTTGTATTGTTTTACAACCGGGTACGTGTCGGACGGAGAAACGCCTCCGTCTGACGGTTCGTACCCGGTTTCTCCAGGATCCTAATCGGCACCAGAGTTGGAGACCCAATGCTCCTGAGAAATAAACCTAGAGTTTCGCAATCAACCCGAATGCCTTTACATTCACACTCGTTCACAAAAGAAAATGTAGTTCATTCGCACAGAATCCTGTCTTTCCCGAGAACAGCGAACAGTCTGTTCTACTACAGAATTATAACGTACGTTAACAAAGCAGCGCATACCTCTCCTTTGTCCTTTTAACAAGCTCAGAGAGTACCTATTACCTTTCCAGTGATAAGCATTATCGGAATGCCAGTTGGATCCCTGGTACCTAAGACCAGAATTTCACAGGTAACCTTCGCTATCATACACACTTCTCTTACACTGTAAATGTCTCTAATGGCAACACACGACGATGTCACCGAATCGAACCCAGACAATGCGTCGTGCAACTTCAATTGTCACACGTTTCCCCTGTGTACCTACAGGGCAACAACAATTCCGTCTTTCCCAAGAGCAGCGCTTACCTCTGCTCTACTACGGAACCGTCACGAACTTCCGACTTACTACATCCCAGAAGCCGTGCAAACAACGAATAACTCAACGTAACTCAACATAGAGTGTTAGTACATAAATCAATACCAATCAATAACCAAATCAATAAGCAATGTACAAGCAATAATCACTAAACCAAAACAATAACAACCATCATCTTGCTACCAGAAAACTGCTCCAGCGCAGAGTGCAAAATCCCTCCCTCCGTCACGGACCAAAGGATCTCACATACACACACTATCCATACATTCGCTGGTGGGGCCCATAACACCAACATTCAATCACCATCAGTCCGTGTGAGAGGCGATTATCCTTTCAAGCGCTGGAAATGAGAGGGAAGATACCACTTCTACCCTAATGAGCAACAAATCTACACACCCTTCTGATACTCATTAGGCCCTAAATTTCACCCTCGGTATTCCTCTCATAAAACGGGACGGATCAGCTAGTTGCTGGTTTAAGTGAATTTCCAATTCCCTAATTAACCTTTTCCTTAACACATTTCAATGAATAAACAACCAAACTCATCTCTGTGGATATTCAATTCGAATTTTATATTAATATTGCAGATTAAATCATTCATTTGATCAAGTTGCCATTCATATTTACCTATTGTGGCTAAACGTCGTCCTCTATGTCAAATCTGGTAGTCTCGCAAATCTATGCCCATCAAATTTGTAGGTTCAGTTCATCAGGAATTTGGGTATTAATTCAGTCCGTCAAAGATTCAGGCTAACAGCAGTCCTGCAGTGTCACCGTCCTCTCCGTCAGCATAACGTCAGGAAATAGAGAAAGGCCAGAAACGAACCCGCACCAACCTCTCTATTCTACCATAATTTATAGTAAAAATCATTGACAATTTGTATCAAAAACGGGTCTTCAAATGTTCTGATTGGTCCATTGAAGTCGTCTGACAGGATTCTCATCAAAATAAAGACTCTGATGTCATTGTTCTTGAATTATCCGGTTTTTTAGTAGCACATTATTGTTCATTCAGAAAAGCTGGCTTGCATCCCAGAGCAACCTTGAAGGATACATGTTCATCTGGGGTCAGGACGAGGCCACTGTATATCTGTTGTTAGCTCAGGCGCACTTCACCCAAGCCTTGTTCCACGTCGGCAGTCGGGTTAGGCACCAAAGGCAGCCATCTTTCGATAGGCCAAAATGGTCAACTTAAGCAAAGAAACACAAAAACGTAATTAATACATAAAAATGACTAATTAAATGTTTTTCTCTCGCTAACACCCATATGTGTATGCATTTATCTAGCAAAAGCAACACTCAGTGCGGATTATACTTACTAAATAAAGCACGAATCACAAATACATCACAAAAGCGACATATATCATGCAATATTCTAATTGTCTATCATTATTATGCATACGAAATTTAGTTCACGTATTAATTAGGCCATGCAGATGCAAATTCCACGTGTAATTCGTATATTAATAAGGTTGGTAAATATTATCCACATCACTCCAATCCATTAGTTCGATTATAATTAATTAATTAATTAATCAAATTAATAAACAACATGCAAAAAATGGGGTGGGTATACAAAATTTTGCATAACCCGCTCCAGCATTACCATGATGGTTGATGAAGCAGAGGCAATGTTCCCACGAGAAATGTTGAAAACATGCGGCCAAATTTTCCAAATTGTCCTAAGAGCTCAAAATATCTAGCCTTTACAAGCAGTTATTAAGGGAAATTCAGATCATAAAAGTCTCTAAAATACTGCACCACCTGGCAAAATGCGTGCATGCAAAAAAATGCAGCTCGTAATGAGAGAAAACCAGTGGTATTACCACAACTTGTCCGTAGAAACTCTGAGCACTTCGGGGATTATTTACAAGCCCCTTGCGCCACGTTTGTGTCACTTTTGACATGGGAAAAGTGACGCAAAAGTGGCGCAAGGGGGCTTGTAAATTTGCCCCTTCATTTACAATATTTTGACGCACGGCAGCGCAGCAAGCCTTCCTGCTGCACTGCCATGCGTCAAAATAAAAGGGCAGGAATGCTCCGGGCCGCATAACTACCGCCAGACCGTCACTTTTTTGACGTTCCAGTGGAGCAATGTGCCACGGCATATATATAAGGCCATGTAGAGCCACTTTATGTGGCTTTTCATGGCCTTATAAATATGTGTCCCTTTTAAGCAGAAAACTGAGTGAAAGCGGCTTCCATGGGTGTTGCTGTGGGTGTTCCCACGCAACACCCATGGAATCCGACAAATTCCCAGATTTACGAGAAATCGTAAACCTGGGAATGCGTCAGAACCTAACGTCACCCCCCTTGCACCATGGTGCAAGAGTGCCTGGGTTAGCGCATGGCAGCCCACTGTGCTCCGGCGCTGGGGAGAAGGACAGGAATGCGCTGTATCACATAGATAGAGCGCATTCCTGTCATTTTGTTTTGATGTATGGCAGCGCAGCAAGATTCCTTGCCGCCCTGCCCTACATCAAAACCTCATAATTGAGACCCTCTGTATCTACAAGATACAACGCTTTCCTGTACTTCTCCCCTGTGCTGGCACAGACACCCTTGCATAATTTTGCAAGGGTGCCTGCGCTGAGGGTATGATTGTTTTATGCAGGAAGAGATACCTTCCTGCACAAAAACAATAATTAAAGGCATTTTCCTCTTGCTATGCATGCTGCTGAATGCAGCCCACATAGAAAGAGGAAAAACCAAGGAGAAATAAAAGTAATTTTCCTCATTGCGCCTCCTTATGACTCCCCTGGGGAGGCGTAGGATTCTGACGCATTGCCAGGTTCACAAAATATTGTAAATCTGGGAATGCATCAAGTTCCATGGATGTTGTGTGGAAACACCCAGAGCAACACCCATGGAACGCCCCTTTCATGCAGTTATGCATGAAATACAGAAAGACCGTCACCCACACACTCATAACCAGCAGACTGGACTACGTTAACGCCCTCTACGCCGGTATCAACAAAACCCTGCTACACAAGCTCCAAACCATCCAGAACACTGCAGCCAGACTCGTCCTCGGAACCCCACAACATATACACATGACTCAGCACCTACAAGACCTCCCCTGGCTCCCCATCGAAAAGAGAGTCACCTTCAAGCTACTTACCCACGCATACAAATCCCTCCACAACATCGGACCCACATACCTCAACGACAGAGTATCCTTCCACGTACCCAAAAGGAACTTACGATCCGCTAACCTCGCCCTGGCAGAAACCCCGTGCATCCGTAGAACCAGAGCAGGTGGAAGAGCTTTCTCCTACAAAGCACCAAAGACCTGGAACGAGCTCCCAGTCAACATCAGACACTCCACCACCCTGCACACCTTCAGAAAGAGCCTCAAGACCTGGCTCTTCGACTGATCCGGAGCTGCACCCCCTCTCACCAGCACCTTGAGACCCTCACAGGTGAGTAGCGCACTTTATAAACCCCTGATTGATTGATTGATTGAAAGTGGCCCGTATTTACAAGGCAATGACAAGTCACACAGGTTGACTTTACATGGCCTTGTAAATATGGGGAAGCACATTAAGCTGCCGGTGCATGAATAAAAGCGACACACTGGCGGCGCAATG
Organism: Triturus cristatus; assembly: GCF_964204655.1. Taxonomy (NCBI): domain Eukaryota; kingdom Metazoa; phylum Chordata; class Amphibia; order Caudata; family Salamandridae; genus Triturus; species Triturus cristatus. Next base: position 797,859,548 of record NC_140581.1, read on the forward strand.
GTCTTGTAAATAGGCCCCTGAATTGGACGAAATAGGACATTATTTTTACTGAAAATAAAACTGCTCCTGCTGTATGCCACATCACTGCAATCTAATTCCAGGATATTTAATTTATTCATAGATGTGGATGTAAAAGTATGTGTTGTGGCCAACTCCGAAGGATTGCTGCTCAAATATCCAAGGCAATGCTAGTAAGATGCTGAAAGTGCTGGGTCACCACAGACTCTGTTCAAATACTGTTCAAATATTCTATAGTGCTGCTGAAATAGGCAAGGGCATTGCAAATAGATTATATGTCTTATTTCCACTCTTCATGTCTATTGGCAGAGTAGACAATGGCTGCTCAGTGTGCCAGTAGCATTACCGAATTATGCCTGAGCTGCTCAGTGCGAGAGCAGTGCTGCACAAATAGGCCTGAGCTGCTCAAAGTATCAATTGTGCTGTTTAAATGTGCCAGGGCTGCCTGTTATACAAGACAGCTGCTCAGTGTGCCAAAGCAAGTGAACATTACCCTTAGGCTATAGGCTTTGCAGGCTCCGCAGTTGGGCTATCACCCATAGCTATTGTACCTGCTTTGGTTCCCGTATCCACATGACCCCAATTCGAAATTCAACCTACATTGTTGTAGCAATCTCTCCTTTTCTGCATGGGCTCCCTGGATTGTTTGTAGTTTTATGGACTGGTTTGTGCTGATATTATGACTGTAGTGTGACACTCTGATTCAGTGGCACAGTACAGGCCCCCTGCCACTGTAAGCATGAGTACATTGGTTACCCCTCATTCATTTCTTTAACTTTCCAATAAAGACATGGTCATTTGGTGCAGGAAACCTAATAGTGATGTGGAATATCATATGTGGGTTGCAGTATGTATTTTCACCACCCACATGAGTGAGCACCATTGTGTCCTGCTTGAATGTAGTGTAAAATCATACGGTATCCACATGTCAGAGACAGTAGCAGCTGCTACCGGACGGGGGTGGTGGGTGGGGGGGCAGGAATATAACAAGAAAAAAAAGGACTTACCTTTAACAGCCAGCCGCTGCCTCTCCTCTGACCTCAGTCCTCGTCATCTTCATATTCCGGTCCCGGCCGGCAGCAGCCGGAAGCACCCAGGCAGACAGGTGCCCCTGTGACAATCACAACACTGCAATGCAGCATTGTGATTGGTCTGAGCGCAGTGGATCGGCACTCAGACTGTAACAGGGAGCCTGTGCATGTTCCTGTCCAGGTTGTGTAATGCAGCCTAGTAGGAACATGCGAAGTGTGCATGATCTGTTTGATCGGCCCAAGAGGGCTCGCCAAACAGTTAATGCGCACTTTGGGAGTACACATCACTCCTCCCCTGCTCTGACCAGCCTCGCACCCAACACTGACTGCAATATGGAAAATAAAATGATAATAACAATACGTTATTATCATATTATTTTTCCCCCTTGAACAGTGGGGCGATGCTCCTCTGCCCTAGTGGAGGAGCCGCCACTGGTCAGAGAAAGTGCTCTGTCATTTAGCCAAGCCTACTGGTATCAAAAACTGTTTCTCACTATGCAGGCAAAGTTGCATTTTCTTTTGGGTTGCTCTGGTTGTGATTATGATTCTATGTTTATAATTTCACCTATGAAAATAATAGAAACTTGCTTACAAGTTAAAGTTCTTTTTTACTAATTTAGCACAAATCTAATTCAGTGATAGAAGTGGATCTTTGTATATATCTAACGGACAAATACCTTTTAAAAATCAGAATGTTTGTTGCCTGAAAACTAGGCAGAGTTAAACCTGGGCTGTTGTTTTGTTTTTCTCCAGAGGCAGTAATTTGCATTCCACTTAGGTGTGAAGTGTTCTTTTGCCTCGAAACAATACTCCAAAGGCAGATGGAAGGAAGACTGTTGTGCAATTGGTTAACTTCTAGCTGCGGTGGGTCTTGTGGGTTGGTACAAAAACAAATAGATTCACAAGGGACAAGAGCAACAGCCTTCCTGAAGATGCCACAAGGAAGCTCCAGTGACGGAAGCCTTCCATCCAGGGGGTCTCTCGAACATTCATCTCTACCCAAAGCCAAAAGAAAGGTTTTCCCCATATCAGGAAGAGGGGTTGAATCCTCATTTCCATTGGCGACATCTGATAAGGGACTTGGGGCTCCTCAGGAGGGGAGTAGCTAATGTCTGCTATTTTGAATAGAGTTCTCTAGAAAGACTTACACTCAAGTGAGACAGAAAATTTGCTAAAAAAAGAGAGCTATGTTCATTTCTTTGGGGATTTTACCCAGTTCACTGGTTACTGCTCTGTATAAAATGGCATCCGACCACCAGCTTGTCAGAACAATGTTGAACCTGGAAGAAGATATCTGAATGAAGAAGGTTACTGACTGACCTGCTGGAGAAGAAGCCTGAAAAATTCATCTTTTCCAGGTGCACAGAGCGACTGGAATTGTTCGACAAGGGTCAGCTAGCTACCCTTGTGGTATCTGCTTCAGGGACAGAAAAGGCTAAAGAAGAACATCATCCTGTGTGGAAGAACCAGCTGCCACGATAGGAGCGGGCAGCATTGACACTATGAGAGCCTTGGTTGGAACCTAGGAAGCTACATGGAAAGCATGGTGTCAGAATTAGGACAAGAAACGGTCTGAGGACAAGAAAGCCTAGACTGTGGGTAGATGCCTATGGCATGCAGGAGCAAGACGGTTAGAACATTAAGTCTCCATTAGTCCAGCAGGCAGTAGGGATCACTTCTTGTATTACTCACTCACCTTCTGGGTCGCCCCTGGACTGGCAATACACCAGGGGTGGGGATTCTGCTTCCTGAGACATGGAGAACCTCCTGAGCAGCAACATTTTCTCACTTCCCTATTCCCTATTTTCCCCTTACAATCTAGTATTCACGGATCTGGTAAGGCATCACACAAACCGTGAACGGAAGACATGGTTTATATCTGATATGTCTTGCTCTTGGATCCTGTAACTTTGGTGCTCTAGCAAAGAACAGAACACATTTTTTCTGCATCTTCAAGAAATTGGGGATTTCATTTCTCGTAGGAAGGAGGGACAGAGAGGTCTGTTTCACTCTTGAAGCTGTGTCTAGAGTCCTCCAGAGGACTGAAAGCCTATGAGTGTACCAGTGTGGTAAGTCAGCTGACTCGGCCTTTGATTGCCTAGTTTCTGTAAAGCAGAACAATTTGGCAGTAATTCTTGATGTTTGCTTTTGCTTCAAGAGCAGCCTCTAGTGGCTGTTATGGGTACAGCACATAGACCAACAGTGACTTTTACATCCCTATTGTTCCTATGGGTATTTGTTGACATTTCTTTTAAAAATTCATAGATACTACTTCCTTAATACTATTTTAGCCATTTAAATTTAATTTTGCTTTTTATGTTTGTCTTGATTTTTTAAATTGATATTTAGATTTTATTATGTTGCATTCTTAACTTTAATGTTGGTTGAAAATGGTTGAACATCACACATTTTTCTGGAGAAAAAATGTGTTGCATGTGCCATGGACACTAGTGGTTTAGCACAGTTCATCAGTGTATTGCAACCTAAAAATATTGCTTGTTTATAAAGTTCGGTTGGGTCAACCGTCCTACATTAATAGCACATTTTCTGACAACTGCCATGCCAGCTTGCACATTAATATGGTTAAGCACGTTTTGTGTATGTTTTTACATATTGCGAGTAGGCATTATGTATATCTATTCATATGAAGTCCAGAAATTGCCAGCATAAGTCTAGGTATGTCACCCAACATTTGCCAGCATTACTATTATGTACCACATACTACCATTATATACCCATGTAGATAGGTACTCCTATCATATGTCAAGTAGTGGCAATATAATTTTCATGTAGGTATTTTCATTATGTGCTAGATATTACCATAATCTATCCAGCTACTCAAGTTTCAAGTTTATTTATTAAAAGTGTCTAGTTAATTAAAACGTTGCACCAATAGGTCAAACGTACAATTTTAAAACAAAGGCAAATAATAAAAAGAAGCCTCTTATACAATGTAAAGTGCAATATTAGTATGAAACATAACAGTCAATGGTTGTTAAAATAAAAAAAAGTGTTCTTGATATGTTGTAAATATAATTTTAGATAAAAAAAACATTTTGTGGTGTAGTCGCTCTAGAAAAAATGTTTGTTTATAGTGTTGTGCCTGAACAGCGCCGCGCCCTCCACGCCAACAGGTATTCAGCTGAGGCAGGCGCGGATTTAGATTTTCAGTTCTGAGTTTGCTGATGCATGGGGGACAGGTGCTAATAATTTCAGAGTGGGTTGCAGCAAATAGTATGAAAGGTACCCCTGGACTCCTGTTGTTAAAGTATCATTGGAGGGCAGGATGCATGGAATGACCATGCTCAACTACACTTGATGTGCAAAGGTGTAATAAGGCAGTGGTGCTTGTATATTCAGATACAAAGCGAGAACAAGACTCATTTTCCAGTCAGGACCTATATTCATTTTCAGCTGCCGAGTTTCTCTATTTTCCGCTCAACCCTTCACAGGAATTTCACTAATCTGCAGTTCAACTGTATGACTGAAGGATTGGAACAGTCTATGACAGCCTGTCTGTGGTGGTGTAGCCCCCTCATGTTGAACACTTGTTTTAGTCTGATTTTCCAATCTTCCAGAGTTTATTTGCATAAGCAGATTTGATGTACCTTGATTTCTGGTCCTTGGCCGTATAGTCGGCATAGCATAATGCCATTGGTGCGTAGCCATGGTGGCAGGCGTCAAAGTGAGGGCAGACAACCCCGGTGATATTTGAGAAAGCTTCTTTTGATATGAGCACCAAAGCCAGATCCTAGGCATGGTTGCGCTGTCAGAGTTTTAAAGCCAGCTATTGTTAACCAGGCATGTTGTTGTTTCGAAAATGTCTGTTTGTCTGCCAGCAATTCAACACGCTTGATTATTTTGTTTACAATATTTTTAAATTGAGAGTAGCTGGCAGTTTAGTCCAATAGTGGGTTCAGGCCAATGTTAATGGTAAATTATATTTATAAAGTGCCAATCACCGGAAGGTCTCTAAGCACTATAGCATAAATCAGAAGTCCAGAATCCTTTCGCGCAACTATACACAACACACAGCGGTGTAAGCTTATCCAAACGCCTCTGTTAACAGAAGGGTTTTAAGTCTCGTCTGGAACGGTAATAACCAGACTTCCTTACGCATACCGTCAGGTGTTTTGTTCTAGATCTGGGGGATGGTGACTGAAAATGCCCGGCCCCCAAGGGTCGGTCTATTAAAACGTGGGCAGACTAAAAGGCAAGACTCTGATGACCGAAGATAGCGTCCGGGCATATAGGACCTCAGGCGAGCTTTGATGTATTTTGGTGCCTCTCCAAAATGAGACTTATGTGCAATGCACAACCACTTAAATGTAACCCCTTTGCTTGATGGGAAGCCAGTGTAACTGCTGCAGCAGAGGAGTGGCATGGGCTCTTCTTGGCAATTTATAAAATAACCTTGCCACATCGTTCATAACCACTTGGAGCTTTCCCAGACGTTTTTCGGGAAGCCCAGTGTAGACTGCGTTGCTGTAGTCGAAGCGTGACAAGATTAATGCCGTCACGACTGTCTGCATGGTGGAAAAAGACAGCAAGGTCACCAGTTTCCGAAGTTGCCGCATAAGGCCAGTACAACTCCCCACAACAGCAGCTACCTGGCTATTTATGGTTAATCTAGTGTCCAACTTTATACCCAAGCTCTTCACTGCTGGCACCGGTGTTGGGGTGGTGCCCACCTCTATAGGTCAAAATAGACTGGACCAGGGCGAGGCCCTTGAAGTAAGAGCAAGTACTTCTGTTTTATCTGGATTTACCTTCGGTGAATTGGAGGTCATCCAGTTCATAGTGAACCGGAGGATATTCTGGATGTTACGCTGTGAAGCAGAAGAGTTGTCAATTCGCACAATTAACTGGGTGTCATCAGCGTAATTGAACACCTGACAATCTGTTTTGGCTAGTGCATCTATCAGAGGCTGAAGGTAAATATTAAAGAGTAGGGGGGACAGCGTGGAGCCCTGTGGGACCCCCCATTTTAGGATGCCCTGCCTAGATGTACAATCTCCTAATTGGACTCTTTGAGATTGATCATCCAAGAAGGAGGTAATCCATTGGTGGACCATCCCAGTGACTCCCATCCACCGGACACGGGCTAGCAACTGCACGTGATTCACCGTGTCAAATGCGGCTGAGAGGACCAATAAGAGTAGAGTTGAGGGCGTCTCCCATCGGCTGCAAGCTGCAGGTCATCCAGCACTGAGAGCATCACCAACTCAGTGCTGTTGTGCGCCCTGAAACCGGCTTGCCAAGTGTGTAGCAGCTGATGTTGTTCAACGAAAGACGAGAGGACTCTGAGTACGTGTTGTTCGAGAACTTTAGCCAGGAAGGGGAGTCTGGAAATGGGTCTAATGTTTTTGAGAATCTTGGTGCCTGCCCCTGCCTTTATCAGCAACGGGATCACCAAGGCTTCCTTAAACTTCTGTGGTACCCTTCCTGTTGCCAAAGAAAAATTTAATAGGGACAACACCTCAGCCTCAATCACTGGAATAATGGTTTTGAACAACTTTGGCGGGCAAGGGTCCTCAGGTGACCCCCGATTTTACTTTGGCCATAAAGTGAACTAAATCGTGTGGTTCAAGCACAGGGAACACCGAGAGAGCAGTACCCTGAAAGTCAGGCGGGTCCTCCACTGACAGGGAGCAGGGGGTAATGCACGTGTTACCTATATCTGTAATAATGTCTTCAACCTTAGTTAAAAAGAAATCCTGCATCTTGTCGCAATCAACTTGACTGGTGAATGTCCTTGGCTCTTTCAAACATCTCAGCTCCCTAAGAACATTAAAGGTCTCTTTCTGAGTATCTGTCGCTTCACTGATCCTAGCTTCATAGTATGTAGATTTAGTTCTGATAATTGAAGCTTTATAGAGGGCACATTTTTCTTTGTAAACGTCCTTCGACTCAGGTTCGGAAAATTTCCACCATTGTTGCTCACATTGACGGAGAGCTTGTTTTTTCCCTCTCAGTTCTTGCGTATATCATGGGGCCCCCTTCATACTATTCGTTATTCTTTCCCTACGGGCAGGGGCTACCTCGTCAATGGCTAGCCTCAGCTGATGTAAGAGTTTCTCATACTTCAAATCCGGGTCCCCAGACTGAGATCCAAGATGTATTGTCTAGTTCAGTACTTCCCTCAGCTTGGCGTCTTCAATCTTACGCCAATTCCGTACCACCCTCCATCCTATGGATAGATGTTTGGGGCGGCTGTCTACAGGGAGTAAGAGACTGACCAAGGAGTGATCAGACCAACTACATGGTCTGCAGTCAGTATGTAATATAGCTGATGACGTGGTCCAGATAAATGCAAAATATGGCCTTTCTCATGTGTGGGGAGCCCCACAATTTGATGCAACCCCAGCATGGCCAAACCTGCTAGACGTACAATCTTTTGCTGTCTGATCCCAATGATATTTAAAATGGCCAAGAACCAGGATCTGTTGATATCTTGAACACAGATCACTCATAACTTCATGAAACAAATCATTGAACAGCGGAGTTAGCTGGGGAAGACGGTATACCACCACCACTATCAGACGTGAGGATGTAAGTCCTAACTTAATCCCCAGAACCTCAGCCCCATCCAAACTCTCCTCTACTATTTTCTTGGTCGCAAATGTCCTGCGTGTAAAAATGGCAACTCAACCTCCCCTTTTATGTCCCCGCTGATTACAAGTCAGGGCGCTGTACTCAGGAGGAAGGGAGGCCACTATATCAGGCCCTGAAATGTCCTCTAACCATGTCTCTGATAATGCGAGGAGATCAAGCTCCCTCTCCTGAAGCAGCGTAAATACTTCTAAACTGTGCTTTGTAAGGGACTGAGTGTTTAGCAGGGCAATCTTTAAGCTAGAGGGTACCTCTGAACCTGTGTCTCTAACAATCGAAGCCGGCACGCGGGTCGTCGATGGATTCCTACTGCCTACTAACAGGTTTTCTGACCGAAACCGCTCTGCAACTGAATCCAGGAGAGGTGGCAAGTGAGGTGTGCTCTTAATTATGCTGAGTTCTTCCCTGGTATAAACCAATTTTGGACCAGGGGTCCTGGCCTCTGGCCGCGGTCAGACGAGGATGGGCGCAGACGGGCTTGCCTTAGGCTTGGTTTTAAGGGTGTAGGTGTGCAGGAGGCTGAAACGCTAACCTGCCTAGGGCGGAAGTGAGCCAGATGCTTTCTCCACGCAAACAGCACCAGATGCGGTGGACCGGAAAGCGGCTCAGCAATATGAAATACGGCCAGTACGAAGTTTATAAGAGTACGATATATTTCTATTGTTATAAAAGCATTTTAAAACTCGCAGATACTAATAGGAATTTCTAGAAAGCTGTGGTGTGGTCAGCACGCATAAAAACTACCAGCATCTGATCCACTGCGCGTTCGTCGCAGCATTGGGTTTAAGGGCGTAGGTGTGCAGGAGGCTGAAACGCTAACCTGTCTAGGGCGGAAGTGAGCCAGATGCTTTCTCCACGCAAACAGCACCAGCTGCTGTGGATTAGAAAGCGGCTCGGCAATGTGAAATGCAGCAAGTACAAAGTTTAAAAGAGTACAATTTATTTCTATTGTTAAAAAAGCATTTTAAAACTCACAGATACTAATAGGAATTTCTAGAAAGCTGTGGTGTGGTCAGCGCGCATAAAATGTACCAGCAAGAGATGCTAAGGACAAGATGAGGTAGTTCCTGGCATAGGAGTTATCCCTTGTGAAAATATCCTTGCATAGGGAGAAATTCAGTGTATTTGTGATGCAGTCTTTTAGTTTATAGCAGCATTTGATAAATGCCACTTGCCTGGCAAGAGTTTGTTTTGTGAAGCCAAACTCCAATCTCAGCTGAGCAGTTGAGATGTGCTGATGTAGATGGAATACTGACTTAAAGACCCTGGCTACGATCTTGTCCCGATGAAGGGCATCTCTGCCCTTTAAATCCTCGATGCCAAAGGCTAGATTGGAATAGATTGTGGTGGCGTTCAGGAGTCTTTGGAGACCAATCTTTATGTGGCTGATCAAGGCTGGATCATGGTTGTACATCAGACTTGGCAGGTGGAAACTCCCTACCATTGGAGCATGTGCATTAACCTGGCCTAAAGTTGGTGCAAGGTCTACCAGAAGAGATTGAAAAGTATGGGAGCAAGCACACACCCTTGCCTTACAATCTGATACATTCGAATCTGCCTTGACAAGTGGGGAGCATTCCCTAGTTTAATTCTGAGCCAGGTATCAGTATGTAGGAGGATCAGGCTTATCAGTATGTAGGAGGATCAGGCAGCCATGGCAAGAGTGGTGAGGCCCGGTGGGGGGACAAACGATGACGAAGGAAAATTAATTATTTCTTTTATTTCCCCTCGTCATCGTCTGTCGAAATCCCCCCATCACCACCACCACCGGGCCCCACTGCTCTTACCTGCATGGGCAGCAGCTGGGATCAGGGCTTGCAGCAGGAGTCTGGATGTTCCAACTTGCTAGCTTCTGCCACAACATATTCCGATCGACTTGCTCGAATGCTGCTTTGTAATGTATAAAGCAAAGAAAGAAAAGATGGTGAATGTTCTTCTGTTGGTTAAGTAGGAGTGATAGAGCTAATATGTTGGTTACTGTCTCTATGCCCCTAGAAAATCCAGTGTGATTAAGGGGGACTATTTGCTTTTCTGTGGCCCAAGATGGTAGTTCTTCAAGTAGAAATCCAGCAAAATACTTTGCCTCCATGTCGAGAAGTGCTATTAGGCAATAATTGTCTGGATCTGAGCTATCCCCTTCCTTATAAATGGGAAAGATGATCAAGCCCTTCCAAGAGGCGGTTATGCAGTTAGTTGTTATAATGCTGTAGAAAACCGGCTCCAAGCTCTTTGCCCAAAATACGTGGTCGTCTTTGAAGATAACCGTGGGGAAGCCATTTGGTCCTAGTGCTCCTTCACGGCGACCCTTAATGATTTGCTTTTGATCTTCAGCTGCCTGCAGCTTCAGGGAGCTAGAATCACTGTGATCGCTTTTGGCCTCACAAGTTCTCCATTGAGTCCCATATGGTGTGCTAGACAGGCATTTTGAGGGAGGTTTTGTACTGCTGAGGCTTTGTGCGCCGTAAGGTAATCCACATTTGGTGTGCTTCTGTGCAAAATGATTAGACAGAAACTCGTGCCAGCGCTCCTTCTGGATATTTGCAGTTATTATAGAATTTGAGAGGGTATTTAGACTTCACGGTTTTTCAAAAGCTTTCATTTCTGTTAGATATTTTATCATTTAGATGCCTGACCCAAAGTTGGTCGTTCGCCTCTCTCCTTAGGTCCGACCTGTACTTTCTGTAAGCTTTTTTGCTTTCATCACTGCGACTTTCAGGAGTTGGCCAGTTGGGTGTTTTTTTGGAGTGCCCTAAGGGCCTGATTGTGAGCGTTCTTCTTTGTGCTCCCAGGCTAATTGCCAGGGCCAGGTACTGGCACAGCATTTTGATCAGCAAATCACCTAGAGAACTAGGTCCAGGCTATTTGATCGGCCTCTCCTTCAGCTATGGGTGCAAGGAGTGATCTTTTTGCTAGCTCAGGTAGATTGAGCACTTAATTAGTTGACCGTTTTATTCTTCTGTTGTTGACAGTATAGTCAGAGCCATGGGTTCCTTTAACAAGGTCATGATGAGCAAGTCAGATGGCTAGTCTCAATTCCTGCGGAAGATCTTTGCGTTTCCCTCTAGCTGCTACTCAGAAGCTGTTGACGGGATGGAACAATGAGACTGCAATTACTGTAACATCTATTCGGGAGCTGCTTGTATGATTGTGAAAGGTAGCTGGTGGTGGGTCGTCTGATGGGAACGACTGTTGACTGCCCTAAGTTTAAGATGCTCTAATTTGTTAATAAGGTCTTAGTCTAATTTATCTAACTTGAAGAAGTGGGTTTGCCCCTGGGCTGAAATTGCCCAATATGTGTTCTGGGCTGTCAGAGTTTCGTCTTCTTGCATCAAGTCAAGCAGGCTCATGTTAAAATCACCGGAGAGAATTATTTTCATGAGAGACAGCCCTTCCAGGAGTTTACTGATCTTGGTTTTCAGATGATCTATAACTATATGTTTAGTATTTGCTTTGGGGATCGCACTTGTACCCCATGTAAAGGTGGTTTGAACAATTTGCAGATGTGGGCATTCATTTGGTTTTAGTATACAGTCTCCTTTTAATGCAGCAGATATGTACATTGACAATCTCCCACTTCAACGGCCATAGGGTGACTCCTTTGTTGCTGCTGTTGAAAAATTGAAATAGACTGATATAGTTGGTGGACCCCCTGCCCATGTTTCCTGTAACATGATCACCTAAAATGATTTTAGATATTTTAGCAATTCACTATCATCTAATTTGTCTGGCAGGCCATTAAGGTCCCATGAACATATCTGCAGGTATCCTGTTTGAGCAGGAGCGGTTTTAATACTCGGGTTCATTGCTGAGTTCTGGGTTTGTTGAGCAATACGGAGACCCAGCTCCAGTCATGGTCATTCATCAGTGGCTTTATGTGTTCCTGGACTAGTGGTAGTTCTGGTTCTCGAATTTTCCTTGGGGAATTTCTAAGGGCACTCCTTCTCCTACCTCGCCGCCAAGACCTGGAACACCCTACCTACGGCAGACCGAACACCTACTCGCCTTCAGAAGACTCCTCAAGACCTGGCTCTTCGAGCAGTAGCGAAACTCCCCCCCCCCCCCCTCTCAGCGCCTTGAGACCCTCACGGGTGAGTAGCGCGCTTTACAAATACTATGATTGATTGATTGATTGAAGACTGAATATATATTCTTTGGGGCGCTGTATGTACCTTGCCACTTTGCCTCATTTGCTAGAGGATGAGGGTAAGCTCATTAAAGGGGGTCACATGTATCCCACATCCTTTTGGGACCATAGCTATTTCAAGCACTCACATGCTAGATATTGCCACCCCATAGCCCGGTAGGCATTGCTGGGAAATGGCAAGCATTGTTTATCTAAGCCCACACGCTTACCTGCCAATTATTGGAGTCATACACCTGTCTAGGTAGGAACTGATATTCTATGACAAGCATTGCTGTGATATGCCCAGGAAATCAATATGCAAACTCATGCCCCTGGAAAAAATGTTTGCAGTTAGAACAGCCTATTGTTTGTCTCACTCCTCTGGCACAATGATATCAAATTGGTTAGTGGGCAGGACTCTTTTACCAGGACATGCCCAGCCTGACTGTCAATGTCCAAGGAAAGTTAGGGACGCCCACTGAGAGGCACAACCACCACTCTGAGCTTAAGTTCAGCAGTGTGGACCATTATTTCCTGTTCAACATAAGAATATATATGTGTACAGATCACACAGGCTTAATATTTAAAAAACATGATCAATAACTGTACCAGCAACATATGCAGATGTATTAATTTGATGGTAGACTAATTGATTTAAATCTAGGAAAAAATCTAATTCTCTACAAAATGTTATGTTCCTGTGGCCAGAGACAATCAACGAAAAATTAAAATTACCCAAAAGAAAGGCTGGTCGTGCTATGTTATAACATGTGATCAAGGTCAAATATTACATCTGTAGAAGCAAATTCCACACGGGACAGTTGAGATTAGCACATAACAAGGTATTCAAAGATTAAGTGCTGCGGGTCAAAGGCAAAAAAAGTTTCATGCTGCAGCCTTTCCATAGATAAGCAGTTTTCTTATAATTGGAGCATCGCGTCTCCCGTCACACATAGGTGTGCTTCGCGCAAACACTTAAAGTGCATAAACCGCTATACATCGTCTTAAGAGCTTGGCTTAGGAAACACTGGGGCAGACGTCTGGATGCCTGCTATAAGACTTGCACCAACACTGAAAAAAATGCTGGATTGCAATTTCCTATGCTGCTGATCCATCATTTGTCATGTGCTAATTGATGCTAATTGATGCTAATATCTGTTAAGTGAAGCCTGGCATTGATCTTGCAATGTACATTCTCATGAAACATAAACATTATCCTTATAGAATTCTACCTTTGCATTCGGAAGATGACTGGAATTTAGTGAAATTACGTATTATGCGCATTATGTGATATGGGAAAGCAACGCAGGACGCAGACCATAGGGATTCTATTGATTCCAGGTAAAGCATATTAAAAATTAACAATCAGCAGAACAATCTATCATACTTGTTATTGCCTTAAAAGGAGTTTAGCAGAAAGGGCTATTTCGTATATTTCCATTCCAAACGCATCTTTCCTCATTAGCCTTGGCTGAGTTCTTAGTATGTGGCATTATCCATCTACAACAAGCTGGGCAGCGTGGGTCTGTCCATTTAGAAGGGCACAGTCCCTTTTCCAATCCATGGCTATTTCTCCTAAAACGAATCTCACTTGGGAAGAAGGTATACCGACCAAGATTAATATTCCAAGAAAATGTATTGAGCATTCACCCCCTATGCCCACCTCCACGTAGCACCTTTGAGCACTAGTAGAAGCTGCAGTAAATGTTTGCCAATATTATTAAGAAAAGGGAATCTCAAGCTAAGATGTTCCTGGGGAAACTAATCCCAATGATATAGAGAATAATCTAAAAAATGGCGACACACAAAAAACAATGAAGAACGCCCGAACAGTAGATGGAGTGTTACAGCTCAACCCAACTGGTGGCAACTTAACATAAATAGACGAAGATCGATAAAGGACTGGAGTAGACCCACTTACCCCCGTCCCAACGATTCTAAAGATGCAGACGCAGAGATCCAAGAAGTCCTCTCTAACGCTCACCAGACATTGGAGGAAGGCAGTCAAGAAGGATCCTGCGTCTTTAAGTGCGCGTGAGTTGAGATGTCACTCTCCCAGGTGTCCCTGGCACATGACTTCATTGATTGAGGACCCCACCCTCGAATACCCATGAAGGAAGAGAATCTTGTCTAAGCACTCCTCCCCCTCTCCAGTACCAACATCTATTACCCTGGCCATGATACTCTTGACATGGTATCACTGGTTCTGTTTTTCATTCATAAGGTATCCAGTTCAAAAGCACTGTTCAGCCCGAAGCCCAAACTGAGAAACAACGCGGGCTTCCTAAGTAAATAACTTTTTTACACGAACACAGAAACAAATATCCCGTTTAACATAAATGCCCTAGTAGATGACTTGTATGTTTTTGTGGGATTTTGTTGCTTTATTGATTTGCGTTATGTCTATTGCTTGGTTCCCAGGTTTTCCTGCACCTATACATGCATAGATATTTAAAGTATTATTACAGTGGTGTTTATAGATGAAATACCACGTTTGGCTCACATGCTATAAAGTGTTAACTGTTTTTTTCTGTTTTTACTCTTAACCTTAACACCACATCCTTGGATCTGTTCCATGACTGCTCAGGATAGCTACCACTGGCTGCAAATTTAAGTTACTCACTCAAATGGCTTGATTCACAAGTGCAAGCAAGCCATAAAAGGGGAATTTGGAAACCTGTGCCAGCATCCATGTGAGGCAGCAAACAAGCAGGTGCAGATTGAGATGGATTGAGGGGCAGAACTCTCTAGGCTTGGGAACTTGATTAGAAACAAATGTGTGTGTGCGTGTGTGTGTGTGTGTGAACACACAACTTTCGTAACTGTTTCTACATCCACACCATTAGAACCTTCCTCCATACCCATATCTGCATTCACAGGGCACGCTCTCTTCAGAACTCTGGTACCTATATTGGTGCTTGTTTTCTAAATGAGGATACATATTTTGGGCCAGAGGCTAAAAGGCCTGAGGAGCAGGGATATAATTTACTGTTTTTAAAGTAGTTTATTTTTGTGTGTCTATCTATCTATCTATCTATCTATCTATCTATCTGTCTGTCTGTCTGTCTATCTATCTAGCTATCTATCTATCTATCTATCTCTCTATCTATCTATCTCTATCTCTCTCTCTCTCTCTCTCTATATATATATATATATATATATATATATATATATATATATATATATATATATATATATATATTATCTACTGGCGGTCGCCAGTAGATAGTTATAGTTAGGACCGTGTTTCCATAGGAAATCCGCAACATTCTATTTGGAATAACTTTGGCGCCGGTTGACGAATCCTCGCGAATTTTTCAAAACTAATGGGGCGCTACGCTCCGCTCCTACCCTGAAAGTCTCGGGGGGATTCGTCAAGCGGGGGCTGAGAAAAAAGGGGGGTCCCAAAACACGTTTTCCCCATGCATTTTCCCATAGGACCTTTAGTCCGAGCTACAGCCCGAACGGCTGAACAGAATTACTTGAAATTGGGCAGAGAGGTAGTCCTCAGGTCAGGGATGTGCCTTTTGCAGGTCTGGTGTAAATCTGTTCAGTAGGTCCTGAGAAAATAGCATTTAAATCAATATATATATCGGTAAGCTTACCGTACGCGTACGGTGCCGTGCGCGAGCTCAATTCTGATTGGTGGTTACATGACTGTAAACATTCGAATCGGTCGAAATCAGAAAGTATCGGCCGCCATTTTCTGTCTCTCGCACTGAAAAACAAAGGTTGATAACATGAAAAGGGGGCAACGAAGAGAGTTGCAGACCCCCTAGCGTTCGTCAGGGGGTTCACGAAGGACCAAAAAGTATGAAAAATAAATTTAATAATTTTTAAAAAAAATCGCGGAGTGCGCGTACGGTAAGCTTACCGTACGCGTACGGTAAAAAAAATTTAAACAAAAAAAGAATTAACAATCACATTTAATATATAAATCTAAGAACCCCCAAGGGAGAAAAAAACAATTGATATTTTGTAAAAAATTGCGAGGCGTGCACGGTACAAAATGCGCAACATGGGCGCTCGGTGCGCGAAGCGCACCGAGTGCCCACAGCGCGCGCACGGTGCGCGAAGTGCACCGTGCACGCAAAAATTAAAAATAAATACATAACTTAGCATTTAAAAAAACGTACAAATTCACTGAAAAAACCATAGGTTTCACACACGTTATAGTTAGGAATTAGCATTTAAAAAACCTTGCAAATTCACTTAAAAAACCATAGGTTTCACACAAGTTATAGTTAGCTGTACATTACACTCGTAAAAAACCAATGAAATTCCACGTTATAGTTAGATCAGGTAACTATAACTTGCGCGACCGCAATGCACAATGTGTCATTTCAGATGTCATCATTGATGTCATGAGTGATGTCACTGACCATGTCATAAGTGATGTAATATGTGACGTCATCAGCAGTTTATTGTGGGTGCGCAAGTTATAGTTACCTGATCTAACTATAACGTGGAATTTCATTGGTTTTTTACGAGTGAAATCTACAGCTAACTATAACTTGTGTGAAACCTATGGTTTTTTAAGTGAATATATATATATATTATATATATAGATTACACTCGAACAAAACCAATGAAATTCACCAGTCATCGTTACCTGAGTTAACTATAACTTACGCCCCTGTAATACACTTCTTATGATCTCACATTTTACATCACTCATGACATGGTTAGTGACATCACTCATGACATCTCAAATGACATCACTGATGACAAAATCCAGTGAGAGGGTTTTTAAGTTTATGGGTGTTAAAGATATATGCTAACCTACTACAAAAATTAGATACTTTATAATGAGTGATGGTGATCTGAGTGGGTGTGTGAATGTATCTGTGTGTGAATGGGTGTGTGAGTGGCTTTATGGGTGGGTAGGTGGATTTGTAAGTGGCTGTATGAGTAAGTGAGTGGCTGTTTGAGTGGGTGTTTGGTAAAGTGAGTTGGTGTGTTAGTGGCTGTATTGGAGAGTAAGTGTCTGTGTGAATGGCTACATGGGTGAGTGAGTGCTTGTATGGATGTGTGAATGGGTATATAAGTGGTTGTGTGGGTGTGTGAGTGAGTAAGTGTGTGAGTGCTTGTATGGGTGAGTGAGTGGCTGTGTTGAGAGGCTGTATGGGTGAGTGAATGTGTGTGTGAGTGACTGTGTAGGTACCGAGTGGGCGTGTGAGTAGCTCTATGGATGAGTGTGTGGCTATGTGAGTGGCTGTACGTGTGAGTGACTGGTTGTATGAGTGGCTGTATGGGTGAGTGAGTGTATATACAAGCAAGTGAGTGGGTGTGTGAGTGCCTCTATGGAGGAGTGAGTGGGTATGTGAGTACTGGTATGGGTCTAAGAAGGTTATGTGAGCAGTTGTGTGGGTATGTGCGTGGGTGTATGCGAGGTTGTATGGGGGTGTGAGTGGTTCTGTGGATGATGTCATCATTGATGTAATTTGAGATGTCATCAGTGATGTCAACAGTGAGGTCATTGACCTTTTCATGAGTGATGTAATATGTGTGATCATAAGCAGTGCATTATCGGGGCATAAGTTATAGTTAGCTCAGGCAACTATAACAGCTGAATTTCACTGGTTTTGTACAAGTAAAATCTTGGCCTAATTATAACATCCCTGTAACCTTTGGGTTTTTTTGTGAATTTCTAAGGTTTTTTAAATTCTATTTCCTAACTATAACGTCCCTGTAACATTTGTTTTTTTAAGAAAATTTCTATGGTCTTTCAAATTCTATTTCCTAACTATAATGTTCGTGTAACCTTTGGTTTTGTCAGTCAATTTCTAAGGTTCTGTAAATTATATTTCTTCACTGTAACCTGTTGAGGTTTAATCTCTGTGAAATTAGCATTGTGCGAGAATTATTCCTGCCCAGCATATTTATCCAATCAAACCCCACCATTTTCTGCAACACTTCTACCCAACTGGAGTACTTCCTACTGTCTAATTAGTAAGTGCTACATTGTTAGGTAAATGTATAGTGCATCTCCTACACTACAACTGATTAAAGGATGCCAATAAAATGTCTCCAGTGACCTTGTGTGTCTGTAACTTTGTCAATGTGATTGTTCCTCAAGCGTCTTCACCAGATATCTATAGAAAGTAGAACTGCAGAAAACACACACTTGGATGATTTGTATATTGCAGAAGTAAGAGCTTCTTTGTTTGGGGGGGAATCAATTGCATTCCTAGGCATGAGGATTGCTTCTCTAAAATGGGAGGAAAAGGCGCTGAAAGTTTATTTTATTAAGCTGCCCATCATCCTGGGAAAAGGGCAGAAAGACGCTGCATACCAATAATATATGTAGAGCGGGGCTAATCAGACGGGGCTGGTTGGCAAGGTTACATACTTCTAGTTCATAAAAGTTTAGAACACGATCTCTGGTCTCAGGAGCAGATGTCAAAAAAGAACCCCCTTGTCACAGACACTATATGAGATTTTGTGCTCGAGAAAAACAATGATACAAACACCTCTCAAGGATTACAGAATACTTTTCACAGTGGAAACCCAGAGAAAACACACCTGCTTTGCCCTGGCCATGCTCATGAAGTTAGGATGATTAGTAGTTTACAGAAGTGGAGCTTCAACTCAGGCACCTGCTTTGTATATATCTGCAAGTCTTCCAATTGAAGTTTATTTCTGTTAAATGAGCATCATTGCAGAATGAATCCTGCCATGCCTATTTGTTCAAGAAGCGACTACCATTTTGTGCAACACCTCTACCCAACTGGAGCACTTTCTACTGGCTAATTCATGGTTTATTTGGGGGAGATACCATCGTATTCCTAGACTTGAGTAAGCATCTCCAAAATGGACAGGAAATACGTTGGAGGGTTCTTTTAGTAAGCTGTCCATCATCTTTGGAAAAGGTCAGGAAGATGTTGCATACCGATAATGTATATGGGGTGTAGGCAAGTTCACATAGTTCTAGTTTGCGAAAGCTTAGAACACAATCTCTGTTCTCAGCAACACATGATAAGAAAGATCCCCCTCGTCACAGGCACTATATGAGATTTTGCCTTTGATAAAAGCAAGGATGCAAACACCTTCATCAAGGATTACAAATAACTTTTCACGGTGGAATTGCAGAGAAAACATAATTGCGTTGCTTTGGCCATGCTCACAAAGTTAGGATGATTAGTATACTTTACAGAAGTGGTGCTTCAATTCAGGCACCTGCTTTTTTATAGTATTGGGAGGGGACTGCACGTCCCCCCTCCCTGGGCCGATTTAGGCCTCGGGAACTCTATCTCCCAGGGCCAAACCTTTTTATTCTCTCTTTTAATCAGAGGGAGGCCGTGCGGCACCCCCTCTCTGGGACCGATGTCTGCCCTGGGGACCCTGAGGCCCTCTCATTTGTCCTGTGGGCCCCCAGGCAACTCAGTCTGCACTGGGACATCAGGCCCCCACGATCCTTGCCGGTTTATTACCCCCTGCGGGAGATGGCATTGCTTTTACACACAGGGAGCTGCTGAACATGCAGTGCCCTGTCTGTGAAAGCAATTTGCCTATTTCCCTGATCTCTTGAGAGCGGGCATGGAAACAGACAAATGCTCCGCTTTCAGCAAGCAAGAGCATTTTCACTGCTCTCGCTTACTGAAAGCGGAGTGTTTTCTGTGGGATCACAGGAGTGGTTAAAGCTCATTGCCCAAGTAGAATCACGGTACACACTTTTTAAAAACAACTTTTGTGAAGATTCGTCAAATGACGCCAAAGATATAGGCAAGTGAATAAATGGATTTCCTCTGGAAACATGGTCCCGACTACAACTATCCACAGGCGACCTCCTTCGCCGGGGCCCGGCCTGTAGTGTGGGTGCCCTGGTCAAACCCAGGACACCTACTTTTTAGAGGTTGGGGACCGCGGGGGGAGCGGAAGGCCCCCGTGGTCCCTGCCAGCTTGTCACCTCCTGCGGTAGGATGCATTGCTTTAACACATAGGGAGCTGCTAACATGCAAGTGGTATTTTGGCCCCAGGGAGGTTGTGGGGGCCAAGCCACGTCTCAAAATGGCTGCCAACACTTCCTGGTTTGAAGTGTTGTCAGCCAATTAGATCTCAGCATGAGATTTCAGTGGGATTGCCGATCCTCTGCGTCCCCTGTGGTATATCTGAAAAACCTTCAAATAACTCTGCAACTACTTAACAGATTTACACCAAATTACAAAAAGCCACTTCATTGGACCAACATCTACCTTCCTGCCAAATTTGGTGAAATTCCGATCAGTAGTTTGGGCTCTAGCTGTGTCAAAAGATCCTGTGCCAATTAACTTGGGGAAAACGCGCTTTTTTGCACCCCTTGGTTCTCGGCCCCCTCATGACAGATCACACCGAATCTTTCAAGACAGCAGCTGAAGTCAACATCATGTCCGTTTTTTAAGTTTCGTGATGATTCATTAAACGGCGCCAAAGTTATTGATAAATGAAAAAACGCTCTTCTCATGAAAACTAGGCCATAACTGTAACTACCTGCTGGCGACTGCCTACTGGTGGTCACCAGTAGGTACTTATAGTTAGGACCAAAGTGTCTGTAAGAAAAGTGTTTTTTTTTTGCAAATAACTTTGGCACCGCTTGACGAATCTTCACAAAATGTTTAAAAAACTTCCCCTTTTTGGTTCATCTGCTTTGTTGAAAGTTTTGGGGTGATCTGTCAAGCAGGGGCCAAGAATAAGGGGGGTCCCTAAACATGTTTTCGCGATGATATGTCTATGGGGATTTTTCATTTTTTGAACAAGACTAGAGTCCGAACCCCTGAACGGAATAACACCAAATTTGGCAGAAATGGTTTTTGTGATTTGGCGCAAATCTGTTGAGTAGTTTCAGAGACATTTAAGTTTAAAAAATATAGATATCTGTGAACTTGAGTCTTTGCAGTGGGTTCCCAGATCCTACTGAAATTTGATTGGCTACCAACACTTCAACCAGGCATCTTGAGACTAGGATTGGGGCTGAGTCCCACAAAAAATGTAAAAAAATAAAGAAAATGGGCAGGGTAGAAATACCTCGACCCCCCCAGATATGGTGGGGAGAACCCATAGGGTCCCCGCAGCGGGTTGAAAGTATTTATTTTTATTCAATTTTGCAGCGCAGTCATGGGTGTACACACAGTTCTGCGGCAAAATTAGAAAGAAAGACATGAGGTCTCCCGCATGTCTTTTTCAGAAATCCCCCTGGTGGGCCAAATCCTGGGAGCATGCAGGCTTATTATAATCAAGGAGGGAGGCTCATGAGGCCCCTCTCCTAGGCACCTCCCTGGGGTACTAAACTATACAAATGAAGGGGGGAAGCATCCGGCCCCCCGCCGGCCTGGAGACTGACACCTCCCTGGGGCAATGAACTATACAAATGCAGGGGGTCCATGAGGTATCGCCGCAGCCCCAGAGACTGCCACCTCCCCAGGGCAATGAGTAATAGAAATGTGGGGGGCCCACAAGGACCCCCACAGCCCCGGGGACCGCCACCTCCCCAGGGCTCAAATAATATAATGGAGGGGGTCCGTTGTTGTCCCTCATTGACCACCACCTCCTAGGGCATATTCTAAACAAAGGAGGGGGACTTACGGCCCCCATCCTGGTGCCAAAGATGGCCCTAGGGACCACCGCTGCCAGCACTTCAACCACAAGTGTTGGCAGCCATCTTGGCACTCCGAGTCCCAGAAAAGAGGTAAAAGAAAAGAAAAGGGGGCAGGGTAGGAATACCCTGAGCCCCCCGGAAATGGTGGGAGGGTAAAAAGCTTTTTTTTTATCTTGCTGCGGACTCTTGATAGGAGCCGTGGCACAATTAATATATAGAAATATATATATGGTTTTGAAAATGATAGTCTGTATTTTAGAGTGGGTGTATCAAAGGTTATATTAGGGTGTGAGCAGGTGCATCAGATTTTCACATGGATGATGTCATCAGTGATGTCATCAGTGATGTCACTGACCATGTCATGAGTGATGTAATATGTGATGTCATCAGCAGTGCATTGCGGGTCGCGAGTTTTAGTTAGCTGAACTAACTATAACAGGGGAATTTCAATGGTTTTGTACGAGTGAAATGTCCAGCTAACTATAACACCCCTGAAACCTATGTTTTTTTTCTGTGAATTTCTAAGGTTTTTTAAATGCTAATTCCTAACTATAACGTGCCTGAAACCTATGGTTTTTTTAAGTGAATATATATATATGGCGCCGGTTGACGAATCTTTGCAAAATTTTCCAAACTTTTGGCCAGCTCCGCTCTGCTCCTACCCTGAAAGTTTCGTGGTGATTCGTCAAACGGGAGCCGAGAAAAAAGGGGGGTCCCAAAACGCGTTTTTCCCATGCATTTTCGAATAGGACCTGTTGACGGAACTACAGCCCGAACTGCTGAACAGAATTACACCAAATTTGGCAAAGAGGTAATCCTCAGTTCAGACTCGTGCCTTTTGCATAAATGGTGTAAATCTGTTCAGTAGTTCCTGAGAAAATGAGACTACAAAAGATAGATATATCTATAGCCTCGGAGGATCCGCGCACCCTAAGCGCACCCTATGCCCACCCTCCCCAAACTGAGCACGCATCCTACCGATCACGCGCTGAATGCTAATTGGCTGTTAAGTGTTTGTCTACATTCGAAACCAGGAACTGTTGGTAGCCATTTTGTGCCTCGGTAGAAGCGAGGCTGAAGAAGTAAGGGGAATAAGTGTTTAAAACATGTAAAGGGGGCAGGATAGAAATACTCTGACCTCTAGTGTTGCTTAGGGGGTCCCAGAAGGACCCCCTGGTGCCCCCTTTTAAAAAAAAGAAAAATCTGGTAAATGCACGCAGGGTGCGCGGATCCGGTCGAAAAAAAAAATAATAATTAGCCCCTGGGCCAAATCCCGGGGGCAAAATGTTTTTAAATTAATAGGGGGAGGGGGGCTGCGTGGCGCCCCTCCTGGAGCCCTCGAGGGCCCTGGGGACCGCCACCCCCCAGGGCCGGCTCCTACAGTGTCCTGGGGTGCCCACCCCCAGGACACTGTTGTTTGTCATAGCAAACTTTGTTAGGATTTTGAAAGAGAGAGCAGGGAAACCTGCTCTCTCTTTCAAAATCCAAACAACATTGCTTTTCCACACGGGGAGCTGCAAGTCAGCAGCTCCCCATGTGGAAAAGCAATGCCGGCTCCCGAAGGACGCGGGGAACCGACTGGGACCGTGGAGGCGTTGGGGCTCCCCCCGCGGTCTCCAACATTTTTTATAAGCCCCGGGGGACGGGGTCCCCGGAGATAATAAAAATTAGTGATAGGGGCTATTTTTTTTTTATGGTAAAATTAGGAGTCGCTGATCCTAACGCATTGGGTGCACGGTTTCTCTCGCGTTGGGTACGCGGTTCCTAACGCATTGGGTGCGCGAATCCAAGGAAGAAAAAACTGAAATTTTTGGGAGAAAAGAATGTAGGATTAGATGTAAAAATATATTACTTTTATGAGTAGTTTACAGTTTGTCTTCAATTAATATTCACATAAAATACATATATATATGTTTTTTTAAATGATAAATATTTTGCAGGATTCGCGCACCCACCGTGTCTTGCACGCACATGACGCATTGCGGAAGCACGCAAGCATCGCGTAACGAGCATCGTACGTGTCGCGTATAGGCTTGGAGTCGCGTACCGGTCGCATTGCAATCGCGCACCAAACACGTACCCAACGCACACCGTACACGGATGCTAACGCGTAGGGGTCGAGAACAGAAGCGCATAGGGTGTGCGGATCCCCAAAAAATTGAACTTTTTTTTAAAAATAAAGTTTTGAAAATATAGCTTAAAAAATATTTTAAAAAATATAAAAATATATTTTAAAACATTAACAATTTTTTTTTAAAACCCCAATAAAAACTAATAATATTTTTTCATTTTTAAAAGAATTAATTGAAAAAATAAGTTAAAAAAAGGTGATAAAAAACTATTTAAAAAAACATAATTAAAGGAATTGACACACTGAAATTGAAAAATTTTGAAATTCAATGAAAATCATTAAACATCATAGCTTTAGAGATAAATTATAGATAGGAATTAGCATTTAAAAAACCTTTGAAATTCACTGAAAAAACCATAGGTTTCATACACGTTATAGTTAGGAATTGGCATTTAAAAAACCTTAGAAATTCACTGAAAAAAACCATAGGTTTCAGGGGTGTTATAGTTAGCTGGACATTTCCCTCATACAAAACCTTAGAAATTCCCCCGTATAGTTAGTTCAGCTAACTATAACTCGTGCGCCCCAGCAATGCACTGCTGATGACGTCACATATTACATCACTCGTGACATGGTCAGTGACATCACTGATGACATCACTGATGACATCTCAAATGACCTCACTGATGACATCACTGATGATGTCATCCAGTGAGTCTGTGTTTCTTAAAGTTTTAATATGTTTAATATATATAGGAAAAGACCTATGGAAGAATGAGTGGGTGTATAAGTGTGTGAATGGATGATTTTCTAGGTGTGTGACTGACTCTATAAGTGAGTCATTGTCATATTCCGTCCCTCTGTTCCCTCCCCGCTCCCCGCTTCCCGCCACCGCCGCTAAGCCCCGCCCCTTTTTGCCTTCTGTATCCCTCCCCGCTCCCGCCTCCCAGCTGCCCCGCCCACCCGCGCACTTCGCCATATATGGCGACCGTGCGAACGCGCAGCGGTCACGCGCAGAGGGCGCGCCGATTGTGCGCCGAAGGCGCGCCAAAGGCAAGCCCGTCTACGCCTGGACCGCGCCCAGTGCCAGGACCCCTGGCCCTCGAGGACCCCGACTGACCCGCCTGACGTACAACGCCGCCACCCTCATCGCACTCAACAACGGCGGAACCCAGGGATGCTACCGAGCTACTCCGAAGCACACCCACGGGCCCTTCAGCTGCCACGCCTGCAAGTTCACCTGCATCCGGACCTGCCCGACACCAGCACCTGCCATGCCGAACACCAGCAGCAACCACCTCAAGTGCATCCTGCTCAACACCCGCTCCGTCCACAGACACGCCATCGAACTCTGGAACCTCATCGACACCACAGCCCCCGACGTCGCCTTCATCACGGAGACCTGGATGAACGCCTCCTCAACGCCCGACATCGCCATCGCCATCCCAGAAGGATACAAGATCACCCGGAAGGATCGCAACGCCAACCAGGTGGGAGGAGGCATCGCCATCATCCACAAGAACACCATCCGCATCACGACCAGCACCGACAACTCCCCACCCTCCGCCGAACACCTGCACTTCCAGATCCACACCGACCCGAAGACCACCCTCAGAGGCACCCTGATCTACCGACCTCCGGGACCACGCACTCAATTCAGCGAGGACATCGCCGACTTCGTCAGCCCGCACGCCCTCCCCTCCGCTGACTACATCCTCCTGGGGGACTTCAACTTCCACCTGGAGAACAACAACGACTGCAACACCAGCACCCTGCTCGACAACCTCGCCAACCTTGGACTCAAGCAGCTGGTGTCCACCCCCACCCACCTCGCCGGACACACACTCGACGCCATCTTCTCATCCAGCAAAGACATCGCCTTCAGCCACGCCACAGAACTCCACTGGACGGATCACAGATGCATCCACTTCACCTTCAGAAGAACGACGATCCACCACCACCAGCAACAGGCTGCCCGAAGAAGCTGGAACAAGATCACAGCCGACCAGCTCGCCGCCTCCCTGAGCCAGCACCCTCCGGCCAGCTCAGCGAACCCCAGCCAGGCCGCCGACAACCTCACGAAGTGGATCAGCGACTGCGCGGACGAACTCGCCCCACTGAGAACCCCGCCCAGCAGACCCGGCAGCAAGAGAGCCCCTTGGTTCACCGACGAACTCAAGAGCTCCAAGAAGAACTGCCGCGCCCTCGAGAAAGCCTGGAGAAGGGAACCCACGCCGGACAACAGGACCACCCTCAGGCTTGCCACCCGGAAACACCACCAACTGATCCGCATCGCCAAGAAGACGGCTTTCAAGAACCGACTGGACAACAACGCGCACAACTGCAAGGAACTCTTCAACATCGTGAAAGAGCTCTCCAACCCCAACGCCGGAAGCAACGACATCACCCCTTCGCAAGACCTCTGCGACTCCCTCGCCTCCTACTTCCACAACAAGATCGCGGACATACACAACAGCTTCAGCACCCATCCGACCCACGCCACGACCGCAGCAACGCCACCCACCACCACCCTCCGCGCCTGGACCCCGGTCAACACCGAAGACACCGTCCACACGATGAACTCCGTCCACTCCGGATCTCCGACCGACCCCTGCCCTCACCACGTCTTCAACAAAGCCGACGCTGTCATCGCTCCCCACCTGCGGGACATCATCAACACCTCATTCGACACCGCCACCTTCCCCGAGAGCTGGAAGCACGCCGAACTCAGCGCTCTACTCAAGAAACCTACAGCAGACCCCACCGAACTCAAGAACTACCGCCCCATCTCTCTACTACCGTTTCCAGCCAAAGTCATCGAGAAAACCGTCAACAAACTGCTGGCCGCCTTCCTCGAGACGAATGGATCCCTCGACCCATCGCAGTCCGGATTCCGTGCCAACCACAGCACCGAGACCGCCCTCATCGCCGCCACTGACGACATCCGAGCCCTGATGGACAACGGGGAAACAGCGGCCCTCATCCTCCTAGACCTCTCCGCGGCTTTCGACACGGTCTGCCACCGCACCCTAGTTCAGCGCCTCAGCAACGTCGGAATCCAGGAGAAGGCGCTGGAATGGATCGTCTCCTTTCTCGACGGAAGAACACAAAGAGTCCGCCTACCACCGTACAAGTCAGAGGCCACCGAAGTCATCTGCGGCGTCCCTCAGGGATCCTCACTGAGCCCGACTCTCTTCAACGTCTACATGAGCCCTCTCGCGGCCATCGCACGCCAACACAACCTCAACATAATCTCCTACGCCGACGACACCCAGCTGATCCTCTCCCTGACCAACGACGACCCCGCCGCCGCCAGAGCCAACCTGCACGAAGGGATGAGAGAGGTAGCCGAGTGGATGACGACGAGCCGCCTGAAGCTGAACTCAGATAAGACAGAGGTCCTCATCCTGGGCTCCTCGCCCTCCGCCTGGGACGACTCCTGGTGGCCCCCCGCCCTGGGCACCGCACCCAAACCGACAGACCACGCACGCAACCTGGGTTTCATCCTGGACTCCTCCCTCTCCATGACCAGGCAAGTCAATGCCGTCTCCTCATCGTGCTTCAACATCCTGCGCATGCTTCGGAAGATCTTCTGGTGGATCCCCACGGAGACCAGGAAGACCGTCACCCAGGCCCTCGTCACCAGCCGACTGGACTACGGCAACGCACTCTACGCCGGAACCACCGCCAAGATCCAGAAGAGACTCCAGCGCATCCAGAACGCCTCAGCCAGACTCATCCTCGACATCCCACGTCACAGCCACATCTCCGGACACCTAAGAGACCTGCACTGGCTCCCGATCAACAAGAGAATCACCTTCCGCCTCCTTACCCACGCACACAAAGCTCTCCACGACCAAGGCCCGAGCTACCTCAACAACCGAATCAACTTCTACGCTCCCAAACGCCACCTCCGTTCCGCCAGCCACGCCCTCGCCACCGTCCCACGCATCCGCAGAACCACTGCTGGAGGAAGGTCCTTCTCCTACCTGGCCGCCAAGACCTGGAACTCCCTCCCGGCCGACCTGCGCCTGACCCAAGACCACCTCTCCTTCAGGAAGAAGCTCAAGACCTGGCTGTTCAAGCAGTAGCGGAACCCCCCCCCCCCCCCCCAAGCGCCTCGAGACCCTACGGGTAGGTAGTGCGCTCTATAAATTTCCGTGATTGATTGATTGAATGTATCTTACTGCAGACTAGTAACTAAACTGTGTGAATGTCTGTATCTGTCTGTCTGTTGGTGTATAAGTGGCTGCATGGTTTTGTGAATAGCTATATGAGTGTCTATATGGGTTATTGATTGGTTGTCTGAGTATCTGTATGGGTGCCTGAGTGTTTGTGTGGGTAGGGTGTGTGTGCATAGATGTGTGAGTGGGTGATTCTATGGGTGCATGGTTTTAAGAGTGCATCTGTGATGGACTGTATGGTTGGGTGAGTGTATGTATGGGTGTGTTAGTGATTGAATGTATATCTCAGTGGTACATGTGTGAGTAACTACATATGTGAAAGGCAGGGTATATGTGTGTAAGAGTATATAACTGAGTATATGTGAGAGTTTGTGATTGTGAGAGTGGCTGTATGGATGAGTGTGTGCTTGTATCAGTAATTGTATAAGAGCGTAAGAATGTGGTAGTATTTTTATGAGTAAGTGAACTTGTGTGTGTATAACTGTATAGGTGAGTAAATTGGAGTGTGATTAATTATTGCATGATTGACTAGGTGTGTGAGTATGTCTATGGATGATTGGCGGTGTCTGAGTGTCTATATAGGTGTATAAATGCATATGATAGTCATGTACTGAGTGACTGTAAGTATGAGTGACTCTACAGGTGAGTGAGTGGAGGTGTGTGTAGACCTAAGAGTCAAAGAGTGGGTATGTAATTATTGGTATTGGAGTATCTATGGTTTTGAGAATGGCCGTCTGAAATTTTGAGTCGGTGTAACAAAGGTTATATTAGGGTGTGAGAACGTGCACTAATTTATTACATGGATGATGTCATCAGTGATGTCATTTGAGATGTCATCAGTGATGTCATCAGTGATGTCACTGACCATGTCATGAGTGATGTAATATGTGACGTCATCAGCAGTGCATTGCGGGGGGCGCGCGAGTTATAGTTAGCTGAACTAACTACAACGGGGGAATTTCTAAGGTTTTGTATGAGGGAAATGTCCAGCTAACTATAACACCCCTGAAACCTATGGTTTTTTCAGTGAATTTCCAAGGTTTTTTAAATGCCAATTCCTAACTATAACGTGCATGAAACCTATGGTTTTTTCAGTGAATTTATATATATATATATATATATATATATATTCACTGAAAAAACCATGGGTTTCACACACGTTATAGTTAGGAATTAGCATTTAAAAAACCTTAGAAATTCAGTGAAAAAACCATAGGTTTCACACATGTTATAGTTAGCTGGACATTTTACTCGTAAAAAAACCAATGAAATTGCCCCGTTATAGTTAGTTCAGCTAACTATAACTCGCGCGCCCGCAATGCACTGCTGATGACGTCACATATTACATCACTCATGACATGGTCAGTGACATCACTCATGACATCACTCATGACATCTCAAATGACATCACTGATGACCTCACTGATGACATCATCCAGTGAATGTGTGTTTTTCTGAAAATTAAATATGTTTTATATATGTATATCTCAAGGTCAATGGAAGAATAAATGGGTATATAAGTGTCTAAATGGATGCTTTGTTTTTGAAAAATTTATTGTGTAACTGACTGATTAAGTGTATCATAGTGAATACATGGCTTACTGTGTAATGTTTAAATATGAAAATATCTGTATCAGTCTCTCACTTTGTGTATAAGTGGTTGCATGGGTTGGTGAGTAGCTACATGGGTGTCTATATAGGTTATTAGTTGTTTTTTGAGTATCAGTCTGAGTGTCTGTATGGTTCGGTGGGGGGTATTATGTAGTGCATAGGTGCATGAATGAATGATTCACTCTTTGTGTGTGTTGAACACAGCATGTGTGCAGGACTGTATGGGTGGATGAGTGTGTGTATGGGTGTGTTAGTGAGTGAATGACTGTCTCAATAGTGTCTTTATGAGTAACTACATATGTTTAAAACTAGTATATGTGACTATTGGTGTATATATGTGAGTATATGTGAGAGATTGAAAGAGTTCCTGTATGAATAAGTATGTGTTTCTATAAGTGATTGTTTAAAAGACTAAGTATGTGTAAGTTTCTGTAGAAGTAAGTGTGGTGGTGTGTGTATAACTGTATATGCTAGTAAATGTATGTTTGATTCTTTATTAGCATGAGTGACTATGTGTGTGAGTAACTCTGTGGATGAGTGGCATTGTGTAACAGGATGTATAGGTGTATGAGTACATATGATGAGTGAGTACATGTATGAGTGACTGTATTGGACTGTTGGTAAATGAGTGGAGGTTTATGTGGATCTTAGAATTACTGAATAGGTTGTTGTAACTGGTATTGGTATGTCCATTGTTTTGAAAATTTTAGTCTCTATTTTTGAATGTGTGTATCAAAGGTTATATTAGGGTGAGAGGAGGTCTGCCACTCTATCACAAGGATGATGTCATCAGTGAGGTCATCAGTGATGTCATTTGAGATGTCATCAGTGATGTCATGAGTGATGTCACTGACCATGTCATGAGTGATGTAATATGTGACGTCATCAGCAGTGCATTGCGGGCGCGCGAGTTATAGTTAGCTGAACTAACTATAACGGGGCAATTTCATTGGTTTTTTACGAGTAAAATGTCCAGCTAACTATAACATGTGTGAAACCTATGGTTTTTTCACTGAATTTCTAAGGTTTTTTAAATGCTAATTCCTAACTATAACGTGTGTGAAACCCATGGTTTTTTCAGTGAATTTGTACGGTTTTTTAAATGCTAATTCCTAACTATAACGTGTTTGAAACCCATGGTTTTTTCAGTGAATTTGCAAGGTTTTTAAAATGCTAATTTTTTTTTTATTCCTCAATTTTTTCTAACATATTTTTAATTTAATTTTCATACCTTTTATAAAGACTATGCTTAAATTTTTAAAATTCTTTAATATGTTTTTTTTATATATTTTTTAAAATAAACATGTAAAATTTATTTCCAGTTTTTTTATTTTTTTTGTTTTTTTTTAGTACGCGTACCGTAAGCTCACGGTAAGCGTACGGTTTACGCAACGTCCGTTATCTTTCTACGCTGCTTGCGTATAGTTACGCACTTTGCGTAGCCGCTCGTACTGCGCGTGGGACGCGTGCGCGCTTACGCCACGCGCGCACGTTACGCGGAAGTGTCGGGGAGTGACTGTTATGCGCATGCGCGCAAGCGCATGTCTTTTTTACGCGCATGCGTACTTTTTGCCGTAAGCGTACCGTAAGCGTACCGTAAGCGTACGGTAGGTCATGTGATCATGAAACACAACTTTTGATTGGTTGAAACTACTTTCAGTTCTAGAACTCTCCTACACCACACCCATTCCCCTCATTTCTGCTTGTGATCCCTTGGGAGAAGGAGCTGGTTTGTCTTTGGGATACGATGGCAGAACAGCAGAGCCCTTCTGAGAGTGAGGCTAGCACCAGCAGCACTGTCTTGAGGCAGAGAGCGAGGAAACAAAAGCCTTCTTATGTTTGGGATTATTTTACTTTTCCTGAAGGCCAGCAAAAGGTGAATGCACCCTTAGTTACTTGCAGGCTGTGTCAGCGTGTACTTTCTAGAGGTAATCCTGACAGGAAGTATTCCTTTGGGAATCACACCATGAAGAGACACCTCCAGGATGTACACAGAAGGACACATGGTCATCTTTTTGGAGGTAACTCTTCAGAAAGACGAGCCAGTACATCCACAGCAGCTCAGCCTGGACCATCATCTGCAGGGCTGACTCCTTCTTCTGCAGGTCAGGTGAGCCCTTCATCTGTGGGGGGAGAATCTCCTTTTGCTGGCCCTCTGGAAATTAACCCTCGGTTTGCGAGGGTTGAAGTACGGTGCGCCACTTGTCACGATCTAATTACTTATAGGGAGACCAGTGTTTCCCTGGTGAACAGTAAAATAGATCAGCACAGTTGTCGTACCGTCTAATATTCCCAATCTTTCTTTCCTCTGTCCCTGCATGAACACAACGGTTCTTTTAAGAGCCAACCTTATCTTTCATCTTTTTTTTACATATGTTTTTAAAAACTTTTTTTTATTTTTTTTTACCGTACGCGTACGGTGCGCGTACTTTTTTTTTTTTTTTTTTTTAAAAACACTAAAAATCATTTATGACATTACATTGACCTTGAGAGACTACAATTATTATTATTGACTTACCATACTCACTGAAAAAATATTTATTCATTTCTTTTTTTAAAAAATAGTTTTAAAAATGTTTGTAGTTTTCGTAAATTTTCTATATCTATCTGGAAAAAAAGGAAAAAGTATTAATATTTTAAAAACTTTATAAAATACAGTACACATATTTACATTTTTTCCCAAAAAATATTTTTGCCTTATTTTTGCTGTTTTCAGAATATATTGCATTTCACTATAAATTGTGAAAGCAATTGCATTCATCATTTTACAGCGGGCAAAAAAAAATACCAATCACAAAGATTGTATTAAAAAAGCCCTGATTCTTTTTTTACTTAAACTTAACATTATAGAAATGCATAATATTGTAAAAAAATATCATCTAATACCAATACTTATTCCCTTAAAATACCGTCTGATATGTTTGTTTCAGAAGTATAATCACAATATTATATCTCAAATAACTCCAAAAAACATCTGATTTCATTTCCTTTAGGCCAAATAGTAATTTTAAATTTTTGTTTGGATTAAATTACCAACGGTAATCCAATAAAATTCTAAACTTTAATTTGTCCAGATCTCACAGATTCTCTGTAACATTTTGGTTCATGAAAATTTTTTGATTAATTTATTTAGTCCACAATAGAATTGGTTACTTTTCCACATGGCCAAATAGTAATTTTTTAAATCATTTTTGAAAAAATTTCCAATGGCAGTCCAATAACATTCCAAAATATAAAATGTGCAGAAGTTACCGATAATCTCAAAATTATTGGTTTTTCAAAATTTCATTAAAAATTAAAAAAGTCCACATTACAATTGGTTATCTTTCCATTAGGCCAAATGATAATTTTAAAAAATATTTTTCTTCAAAATTGCAATGGTAATCCAGTAAAATGGTAAAATTGTTTTGTCCAGATCTTGCCAAGTCTCTCTAAAATTTAGGTTTCAGGAAGATTAGATATGAATTTGCTAAATCAAAAGGCAAACGTTGTTTGAAAATCAATTGAGAATCATTACACAGTGTCCAGCCTTTTTCACATTTAAGATAAACTGTGTAATGTCCAGAAGTAACAGTAGGTCCATCATGGAAAATTATTGCAACAGTTACAAAAGTTTTTCCTGAAATTGATAATTGCTGTCCTGTAAACTTCTTTATTAAAGTATCCAATTTTGAACCATCAGCTCCACATCGTTGCATCATTAAAATTACATACTGTCCGTATTCCTTTAAAATTAATGTTGAAAACATGTCAGAATTACACTCACCACATTTCATGCTATGATTAGCATCTTTAACTAATTTTGCAAAAGTGACTGTTTTACTCTCTGGCAATGTCAAATAAATAAACCTTTCATTATCAACAATAGAGCCACTTATATTATAACAATTATCACAACTATGTTCCCATTTATAAGAGAGACCAAAAAAAATGTCAATGGGAACTCCTTCTTCTTCCACTACCTGAAGAAAATACATCAAAAATTCATGTGCATCTTGCTGTTCATTTTGAGAAAACTGTGTTCGTCCTGAACATACATCTAAAAGTTTTCTAATGTCAGTAGCACTTTCTATTTGAGTTTTATCTTTACTCAGCTTTTGAAAAAGGAGACTCAGCTCTGAACAGAATCTTTTTCCCTGATTTACTATTATCTGCTCTTGCAAACTTTCCAGATAAAATGCAACATTCAGCACTACATTTGCGTAGCAGTTGACACCAGAGCTATTTTCAAAATGACATCCTACAACCTGTTCTTCATTTTCCTTTTTCTTTTTGCTTGCAATTACATCACTCCTCTTTTTTTTCCTCTTCTCTACATCTTCACTACAGATATTCTCATTTTTCCTTTTACGAGAAACTACACGTTTCTCCAACACAGGATACTGACCTAAATGAGGAGCATAGCTTCTTCTTAATCTATTATACTCCTTTACACAATTTGTATCAGCACTAACTTTTGATTCTTCAAAGTCTATCATGAATAAACCTGATAATGTTTTGACTCGTGACAAAGCAACATATGCCATACCTTCTTTGAACACAGTTGAACCAATGTTCACAAATGCACAATCTACAGTCAATCCTTGAGACTTGTGAATAGTTACAGCATATGCTAGAGAAAACTGAAACTGCTTCCTACGTACATATAAGTCTTTCACAAGCATAAAACGAACTGTACAACGACAAATATCTTTAACTTCATCTATCTGATCAAATTTTATTTTTAAACATTCAATTCCTTCTTTTTTCTGATAATTAATAAAACCCACAACTCTACCCATCGCTCCATTAACTAAACCTTTCTCAACATCCAAATTTCTCCTTAAAAACACTCTACAGTTCATGCAAACATATAGATTTTTTTCTAATCCAGCTGTTTTGGAGATGTTCTTCTCTAGTGAGTCCAATTTATTTTTCAGTTTGCCTGTTACTGTGACAGTAATTCTTCCATCCTCAATTTTGTCCACTGCTTCCAATTTCCTGATCTCTTCCTTTTCCAATTTCAAAAGCTCCTCATTAAATATTGAGCATTCACGTAGAGTTGGCATTAAGCAGATGACACTTTTGTTTTCTGCAATATTCTTGTATATTTTCTCTGCAACTATTTCTTCCTTTGGAAATAAATTATGTAGCAGCCGACTCTGTAATGCTTTTTTGCCAACTTCTGTGAGTAGTCCAATTCTGATATCTTTCAGAATACTTCCATATTCTTCATCGTTTGCTTGCCTCATATTAGTTGTAAGTTCCTTGTACTCAAAGAAGGACCAAATATTTGTATTTCCGATGCTTCCCAATGACTTCTTCGTGTCTTCATGTGTCACAGTATTAAACACTGGTTGTCCTTTAACTGGAGTAAGTTGCAAAAGATCTCCAAAAACTATGACGTGTTTTCCACCAAATAACACGTCATAGTCTGTCTTCAAAATTTGCTGCATTCTTAAATGCACAAAGGCAAGCATTAAGTTTGATACCATGCTCACCTCATCAATAATGAGAACTTGCATCTTCTTCAATACTCGTGAAACTTCCAAGGATGCTTCTCCAGTTAGCTTGTTGAATTGTATTTTGTTCTCATGCTCCACTGGTAACATTAGCAAACGATGTAAGGTGATTCCTTTTATGTTATACGCTGCTAACCCAGTTGGAGCAGTAACCACACAAGACAAAGTAGAATCAGTTTTTTGCTTTAGGTAGCTTCTGATAACTTTAATTAGGAAACTTTTTCCAGTGCCAGCTTGTCCGCTTACATACATCCTGATTGGATGAAATGATGTGCATGAGCACTCTTTTTTTACATGTAGAAATCCGTGATCAATTTTGTTTTTGATCTCTTCATAAATTTGTTGCTGCTCTTGATTCAGTTGTCTTTCCAAATTTTCTAAGTCTATAAATTCTTCTTGAGCTTGATTCATAGCCGTTTCCACTTCATTCATGGCTATTGATGCTTCATTTTCAACGATTGGTTGTCCTAGGGGATCTTGACTGTGTGTTCCTGAACTTTGGCTGTCCTGAGAACTGTCTCTAGCTATTTCTGCTGCAATTGTAGTTTCCTGTTCAATTTCTTCATTTAACATTTGCAGATAAGTTGTGAATGTATTGCATTGTATGCTGTCTTTGCAAGCATTAAATGAATCCTCATAGCTTTGAAATTCTCCCAGTAGTTCATCCTCTGTACGCCATGGTTTAAACAACTGTAAAAGAGCCAAGTAGTAAAATTCTTTCTTGTCGGTAGTGTCGCAACTCAGCTTCCTGTGATTTATCAAACTTCCTTTGGTTTGCTTCACCAAACATCCTTCCTCACCAACGACTTTATATTTTCCATTGTTGATGTCTTCTGCAGCTTTCCGTAAATGTAGTTCTGCAACACTTCATAGAGACACATGTTCTCCAGATGATGACTTCTCTTGGGATAATATGTGTCCAACATGTTTGTTTTCAATATATCTGTACTTTCTGGGTCATTCTCGGCCAAATATTCAATTTCTCCAACAGATTTCAGTACCCGATTTCTCATTGCTGCAAGGCCTAAACTTGCCCAAATTATTCTTCTTGACTTCGAGTAGAGACTTGCAGAAGATAACCTATCTGAACATTCGTAGGATCCAATTTCTCGATGCGATAACATCTTCAAACTGAAACTGTACAGCTTCTTACTGACAGTCTTCTCGTGAGAAATCTCTTCCCACATTTCCTTCAATTCTGTTTTTTCTGATTTCGTAATGTAAGACGTTACATATCGTGCAACAGCAATGGAATTGTCAGCTACATACTGTATATCCATGTTAGCGTTCCACATGGATAAAATGACTGGGTTGTAGTCATTTATATTTTTTGATTCTTCTTTTCTTTTAAGGTTGTAGGTATTCTTAGGTGATTTTCTTGTGATAGTATGTCTCACAGCTGACATAAAACTGTTTACTCTTCCATTTGAAAGAACAGGTCTAGGAAATCCAAATCGACATTTAGAGTAGTATTTTTCTTTGCTCTTGTATTTCCGTCGACAGTATTTTCCACACCGATGACTTTGGAAACGTAAAACTTGCTCCTTTAACTTTTTCTCTTCTGTGCTTTTTGGTATAGCACATGTTGCATATTCTTCAATGTAAGATAACACTGCTTCATCAGTATCTGTTCCAAACTTTGGGGCATCCTTGATCCACAACAGCATATGAATATGAGGAGCACCTCTTGCCTGGTACTCTTTTCTCCAAAAGAAATCCACTACTTCTCCAAGGGGTGGATTTTTTTTATTGCAGATGAAGGACATCATAGCCTCAAATCTATGATTGAAATATCTGCAAACATTAACCGGATCCAATGAGCACAGTTCTCCTGCTGTCTTGTATTCGATGTTTTTAATGTTTGAATTGGCCTCTCGTAGAAAATCCAGTAAATCATCCCAAGCGTACTCGGCACAGCTTAGGGTAAGGAACCATGTTGGTGTTCCTAAATTGCGTAACATGCATTTTAGTTCACCATGGCGTCGGTACCAATATTCATTTGTCCCACGCTGACAAGCCATCAGATTGATCAGTTGTGTTTCCAAATGATCATCTCGGTGCTGCACTTTCTCCATAAAATCCTTAGCAGACACATTTTGTAAATGTACTCCACTTTTTAAAATGTGATTTACTGCATAAGACAGTGCAGACAAGTCGCTTTCAAATAAAAGATGGAACAAATAAGGAATACTTTGTCGAAATCTGGGATCTTCAGCATATAGTCTTGTAGTCCGATACTCTGAAGCTGGAATCTGTTCTGGACGTTCATCGTATCGTCCTCCTTTTCCCGTAGGAAACAGCTGGGGAAAACATCGAGCTTCCAAGCTCTCCTCCCATACACTCACGGGAGTTCCTTTTGCTTTCTTCATCTGAAACAGATCAATATTGTCTCCCATAACTTCTTTCGAATGAAGAGGATGTATGCTAAAATGTTCATAAATTTCTTCTTCCTTTGTCTTGTCCACTTTTTCAATTTGTCCAGTTGGTGTTTCTGTGTCTTCTTGAAAATCTTCGTCTTCTTCTTCTTCTTCTATATAAATTGATTTATACCATTTGTTATTTTTTTTCAAATACAAATTTGCTCTTTGTACTTTCCGCACATCTACCAGCTCCTGCCAAATCTTCTTATTCTTTGTAGGTACACCATTACCCAGAATAATTAATGGTTCAGTTTCCAAAGTATCCGCATCAATAGTTTCCATATTTTTTTTCAAATCCAAGGGCAAATACACCACTCTACCTTTTAAACCTCTCAGTAAATCTGAAGGAGGTAATTTACCAGTTTTGGGCTCCATACGTACTATGGTCTGGAACGGATGAACACATTGAATGAGTATAGACTCATATGTATTTAATTCAGAAAGTTCAGCAGGAATAGCATCCAATTCTAAATTATTATGTACAGCTCTGGTCGGCATTCTATTTTCCTCTAACTTGTTGTAACAGTATTTACAAATACGCTGATCTTCACCCAATTCAAAACAATTTTCAAGAAATATATATGTGGCAAAATCCTTCCACTTATAATTATCTTCATTTTCACTCTTTCTGTAGAGATCAACATTCCTAGTTTGTTTTCTATAATGAGTTCTGCGGCAACAAATACAAGTAACATTTGGTCTTTCATTAGAGACTATTGCAAATTTTGTTATGTGATCATTAAATGTCTTACTTACAGAAGGTTCTACATTCTCTTCCACTTCTTCCTCATTTACTGTGTCCTTCTCTGCACTGTTTTGTTCAGGACCAAAGTAACAAAACTGAATTTCATCAACAACCTTCTCTACATCTGATACCGTTCCTCGGAACAGAGCCCTATTCAATTCATTTAACTTTATTGCTGGACTTTTAGCAAAATACAACCGTCTCACAAACTTTCTCATTTCAGTATGATGAACAGCCAGCATCCTAAAATGATGGAAAACACTATTGCACACTTTTCTAGATAGACAAGCCAGAGAATGACCCTGCAAACCAGTATTCTCTCTCACTCTGCATGGATCCAGACTTTGAAGCAACTTAATCTTCTGTTTTACACTTTTTTTACTATATTCTCTTAGAAACTCTCGAAATCTGTCAATAGATTCCTGACGCACAGTGCAAATACTACTACAATTCCAAGTGTACACTGGGGCTTTAGGACGTCTCCCCATTGCCTCATCTGCCATCACTTGTACCTCATCTCTTGGAACCATTATCTCCTTCTCCATTATGCAACCATTTTTTACTTCGTATGAACGACCTCTGGTGTCAACTGCATGCAGCAAACTATTACTTTGAAAATAGCTCTCTTCATTAAAAAAAGGTTCACTACTTGAACTATGCATCCACTTTCCTAAAAACACTTTACAAAAGTTTGTTCTGTTCACTACTCTTTTGCTTTTGCTTTGTGATTTCAGTACATTAACCATTTTATCTAATGTACGCATCCTATTCAAAATTAAAATGAATAGTTTCCTTTTTAATTCTAATGCTTTTGCTGCAATGGCTTCAATTTCTTTTTTTCTCTTATAAAATTTAGCCTTTTGCTTATATTTCTTCACATCCTTTATCAAATTGGACATAACTCTTCTCTGAAACATTTTTCTACGTATCTCTTTAAACGCTGTTTTTCTGTTTATGTAAAACTTTTCAGTTGCAGAAGGTATATTTGCATTAACTAAATTCTCAATTTTTTGCTGTTCTCTTCGTTTTGTTACATTCTTTCCAGGACAGACATTTTGTACATTTTTCTTTGTTTTGAATATTTTTTTAAGAAATTGTTTTTTCTGCTTACCAGAAGATTTTTTCTTTTTCCCAACATGAGCATCTTCTACTAACTTTGGTCCTCCAGTTGTCTTCAAATATAGTTTTTTTTTTAGTGTTTTTTGAACTCTAGATTTTGTAGGCATCTTAAATTTTGTTCACTGTTCTTCAGCAATACCTGAAAAAAACTAAAAAAAAATCCTTTATTGTATTTAAATATATTACTACATTTCTTTTCACAATAGTCACAAAACGAAATTTCTTTGCCAATTTGAATGCACACAAACTGCTCTTTTTTTTGGGCAAGTGAAAATCACTTTTACAAACTGTCACATTATGAAACAACTTTTCAGATTTTTTAAAAAGCCCATGTCCAGAGTGCTACACTCCAGCAAGGGCAACCAGCCTTAGTGAAGCTGAATGTATTTGCATTACTGACTGAAACCTCAAACCCCACTCGCTTGTAAATACTGTGCATGACTATACATGGCAAGCACATGGGTGTGTGCTAAGACTCTGCTTCTTCCCCCAAAAATTTGCTCCCCCTTTCCATCTAATGCAACTGTGAAATCACCAGAGCAAGACGCAATAAATCTCTGCCTATAATTCCTCTATGCACACAGAGTCATGTTTTCACATTAGTCCCAAAACGAAATTTCTTTGCCAATTTGAAAGCACACTTACTGCTCTTTTTTTTTTCGGCGCAAGTGAAAATCACTTTTTACAATTGGAAATCACTTTTACAGACTGACACATTATGAAACCACTTTTTTTGATTTATTTAAATGCACATGTCCAAGCTGTTTTTTCAGACCACCACCATGTGTATTCTCGGTGACTGCCTACACTCCAGCAAGGGTAACCAGCCTTAGTGATGCTGAATGTATTTGCATTACAGACTGAAACCTGAAAACCCCACTCGCTTGTAAATACTGTGCATGACTATACATGGCAAGCACATGGGTGTGTGCTAAGACTCTGCTTCTTCCCCCAAAAAATCGCTCCCCCTTTCCATCTAATGCAACTGTGAAATCACCAGAGCAAGACGCAATAAATCTCTGCCTATAATTCCTCTATGCACACAGAGTCATGTTTTCACATTAGTCCCAAAACGAAATTTCTTTGCCAATTTGAAAGCACACTTACTGCTCTTTTTTTTTTCGGGGCAAGTGTAAAACACTTTTACAGACTGACACATTATGAAACCTTTTTTTTAAATTTATTTAAATGCACATGTCCAACCTGTTTTTTCAGACCACCACCATGTGTATTCTCGGTGACTGCCTACACTCCAGCAAGGGCAACCAGCCTTAGTGATGCTGAATGTATTTGCATTACAGACTGAAACCTGAAAACCCCACTCGCTTGTAAATACTGTGCATGACTATACATGGCAAGCACATGGGTGTGTGCTAAGACTCTGCTTCTTCCCCAAAAAATTCGCTCCCCCTTTCCATCTAATGCAACTGTGAAATCACCAGAGCAAGACGCAATAAATCTCTGCCTATAATTCCTCTCTGCACACAGAGTCATGTTTTCACATTAGTCCCAAAACGAAATTTCTTTGCCAATTTGAAAGCACACTTACTGCTCTTTTTTTTTCCGGGCCAAGTGAAAAACACTTTTACAGACTGACACATTATGAAACCTTTTTTTTTTATTTATTTAAATGCACATGTCCAAGCTGTTTTTTCAGACCACCACCATGTGTATTCTCGGTGACTGCCTACACTCCAGCAAGGGCAACCAGCCTTAGTGATGCTGAATGTATTTGCATTACAGACTGAAACCTGAAAACCCCACTCTCTTGTAAATACTGTGCATGACTATACATGGCAAGCACATGGGTGTGTGCTAAGACTCTGCTTCTTCCCCCAAAAATTCGCTCCCCCTTTCCATCTAATGCAACTGTGAAATCACCAGAGCAAGACGCAATAAATCTCTGCCTATAATTCCTCTCTGCACACAGAGTCATGTTTTCACATTAGTCCCAAAACGAAATTTCTTTGCCAATTTGAAAGCACACTTACTGCTCTTTTTTTTTCCGGGCCAAGTGAAAAACACTTTTACAGACTGACACATTATGAAACCTTTTTTTTTAATTTATTTAAATGCACATGTCCAAGCTGTTTTTTCAGACCACCACCATGTGTATTCTCGGTGACTGCCTACACTCCAGCAAGGGCAACCAGCCTTAGTGATGCTGAATGTATTTGCATTACAGACTGAAACCTGAAAACCCCACTCGCTTGTAAATACTGTGCATGACTATACATGGCAAGCACATGGGTGTGTGCTAAGACTCTGCTTCTTCCCCCAAAAATTCGCTCCCCCTTTCCATCTAATGCAACTGTGAAATCACCAGAGCAAGACGCAATAAATCTCTGCCTATAATTCCTCTCTGCACACAGAGTCATGTTTTCACATTAGTCCCAAAACGAAATTTCTTTGCCAATTTGAAAGCACACTTACTGCTCTTTTTTTTTCCGGGCCAAGTGAAAATCACTTTTACAGACTGACACATTATGAAACCTTTTTTTTTAATTTATTTAAATGCACATGTCCAAACTGTTTTTTCAGACCACCACCATGTGTATTCTCGGTGACTGCCTACACTCCAGCAAGGGCAACCAGCCTTAGTGATGCTGAATGTATTTGCATTACAGACTGAAACCTGAAAACCCCACTCGCTTGTAAATACTGTGCATGACTATACATGGCAAGCACATGGGTGTGTGCTAAGACTCTGCTTCTTCCCCCAAAAATTCGCTCCCCCTTTCCATCTAATGCAACCAGCCTTAGTGATGCTGAATGTATTTGCATTACAGACTGAAACCTGAAAACCCCACTCGCTTGTAAATACTGTGCATGACTATACATGGCAAGCACATGGGTGTGTGCTAAGACTCTGCTTCTTCCCCCAAAAATTCGCTCCCCCTTTCCATCTAATGCAACTGTGAAATCACCAGAGCAAGACGCAATAAATCTCTGCCTATAATTCCTCTATGCACACAGAGTCATGTTTTCACATTAGTCCCAAAACGAAATTTCTTTGCCAATTTGAAAGCACACTTACTGCTCTTTTTTTTTCCGGCGCAAGTGAAAATCACTTTTTACAATTGGAAATCACTTTTACAGACTGACACATTATGAAACCACTTTTTTTGATTTATTTAAATGCACATGTCCAAGCTGTTTTTTCAGACCACCACAATGTGTATTCTCGGTGACTGCCTACACTCCAGCAAGGGCAACCAGCCTTAGTGATGCTGAATGTATTTGCATTACAGACTGAAACCTGAAAACCCCACTCGCTTGTAAATACTGTGCATGACTATACATGGCAAGCACATGGGTGTGTGCTAAGACTCTGCTTCTTCCCCCAAAAATTCGCTCCCCCTTTCCATCTAATGCAACTGTGAAATCACCAGAGCAAGACGCAATAAATCTCTGCCTATAATTCCTCTCTGCACACAGAGTCATGTTTTCACATTAGTCCCAAAACGAAATTTCTTTGCCAATTTGAAAGCACACTTACTGCTCTTTTTTTTCCGGGCCAAGTGAAAATCACTTTTACAGACTGACACATTATGAAACCTTTTTTTTTTAATTTATTTAAATGCACATGTCCAAACTGTTTTTTCAGACCACCACCATGTGTATTCTCGGTGACTGCCTACACTCCAGCAAGGGCAACCAGCCTTAGTGATGCTGAATGTATTTGCATTACAGACTGAAACCTGAAAACCCCACTCGCTTGTAAATACTGTGCATGACTATACATGGCAAGCACATGGGTGTGTGCTAAGACTCTGCTTCTTCCCCCAAAAATTCGCTCCCCCTTTCCATCTAATGCAACTGTGAAATCACCAGAGCAAGACGCAATAAATCTCTGCCTATAATTCCTCTCTGCACACAGAGTCATGTTTTCACATTAGTCACAAAACGAAATTTCTTTGCCAATTTGAAAGCACACTTACTGCTCTTTTTTTTTTCGGGGCAAGTGAAAATCACTTTTTACAATTGGAAATCACTTTTACAGACTGACACATTATGAAACCTTTTTTTTTTATTTATTTAAATGCACATGTCCAAGCTGTTTTTTCAGACCACCACCATGTGTATTCTCGGTGACTGCCTACACTCCAGCAAGGGCAACCAGCCTTAGTGATGCTGAATGTATTTGCATTACAGACTGAAACCTGAAAACCCCACTCGCTTGTAAATACTGTGCATGACTATACATGGCAAGCACATGGGTGTGTGCTAAGACTCTGCTTCTTCCCCCAAAAAATCGCTCCCCCTTTCCATCTAATGCAACTGTGAAATCACCAGAGCAAGACGCAATAAATCTCTGCCTATAATTCCTCTATGCACACAGAGTCATGTTTTCACATTAGTCCCAAAACGAAATTTCTTTGCCAATTTGAAAGCACACTTACTGCTCTTTTTTTTTTCGGGGCAAGTGTAAAACACTTTTACAGACTGACACATTATGAAACCACCATGTGTAACTACAACAAAAACAATTCCCATTTCTATTATTCATTTCT
The DNA here is from genome assembly GCF_964204655.1 of Triturus cristatus. NCBI lineage: Eukaryota > Metazoa > Chordata > Amphibia > Caudata > Salamandridae > Triturus > Triturus cristatus. The sequence continues at coordinate 797,903,071 of NC_140581.1, forward strand.
TAAGTTACCACATACATCCCCTCTCAAACTGTAAACTCACCTTTAAAATTAGTTAGTAGTGAAAGAAATGTGACACTCAAACAGCAGATTATCAGAGCCAGGATCTCTGTTGTGTTCACCTCTCTCCTCTCAGCAGAACCAGATAATGGCAAACTTTCCCTCTTTTTTTCCACACATATACTTGTAAGTTTCAAATCTCAGTGCTTCCCCCTTTTTTTCAAATGTAATCACACATTTCTATTGGTTGAAAACCAACCCTTTTCCAAAAGTACCCTTCCCCCAACTTGACTTCTGCCTAGTACCCTTCCCCCAACTTGACTTCTGCCTGCTACCATAGCAACAGCTCATGGAACACTGCTGTGTGGAGTTAGGTCAGAAGTTCGCCACACAATGTTTCAATTCCACAGAGCAAGAGTGCTTGACTTTTCAAACCTTACAGCAAATCCATAGTACTGTTCTTTGGTTACACATTTTTTTGTACCAATACAAAACATGCTTCTATTAATTTACACATACAGCCTAGTTTTTTTTCTAGAATGGTATGAAACAGCCAATCAGTTCTTTTTGTTTTGTTAAAAATATGTATGCCTCCATTTCCAAACTGTCTTTCTTTTCATATTGCCATTCTACTGAAAGACACCTCCTGAGTGCATCCAGTTCTCCTTTGAAGATGTTCACAGTGTGGATTGTAGGGCACAGCTATGTCTTCTGGAGTGAAAAGTTTGCAGAGAAAACAGGTATGGTGAGAGACCTTGCTTTGCCAAATGTAGACATTTAATGGATTGGTCAGAGAGGGTTAAAGTGGCACCAATTGATGCCATTGGTGAAATCCTTCATTCAAATCCAACACCCTGACCTCATAATAGTGCACTGTGGTGGCAATGACCTAGGCACTTTGACTGGGGTAGGTCTGGAAATGCTTATGAAGGACACCTTTGCACAACTGTTTACACTTTTCCCTAAAACTGCCTTTGTGTTTTCCAACATATGCCAAAGGCAAAAATGGAACTGGTCCAATCATTTCTGTCCGCAGATTGACAAAGCAAGAAAGCACGTCAACAAATCTGTTTCTGCTTTCCTCCGTGACTATGGTATGGGTGCCATTTACCACAACAACTTGCGTTATGACATGCAAGACATTTATAGAGGAGATGGTGTGCACTTCAATGATGAAGGGAACAGAGTCTTCCTCTTGAACCTTAGACTCTGCATCGGTACTTACTTGTAGGTACCACTAAAAAAATGACTTCATAAACACAACAGCTCTTTTTAGAGCTCCCTAATTTCTAAACTCTTAATTCGTCATTTCATTTATTCATTTTTATTTTTTTTAACCGTACGCTTACCGTAAGCTTACCGTACGCGTACCCCGTGATTTTTTAAAAAATCAATAAATGTTTTTTTTGTACTTTTCTGTCCTTCTTTGACCCCCTTACAAATGTTAGGGGGTCTGTAACTCTCCTCCTTGCCCCCTTTTCTTGTTTTCACTCTTTTTTTTTCAGAGTGAAACACAGAAAATGGCGGCCGCCGCTTCCTGGTTTCGGCCGATTCGAATGTTTACTAAGATCTAAGAGCCAATCAGAATCGCGCTCGCGCACGCCACCGTACGCTTACGGTAAGCGTACGGTAAGCGTACCGTAAGCGGGCTCAGATATATATATTGATTTAAACGCTATTTTCTCAGAATCTACTGAACAGATTTACACCAAACCTACAAAAGGCACTTCCTTGACCTAGGGACTACCTCTCTGCCAAATTTTGAGTAATTCTGTTCAGCCGTTCGGGCTGTAGCTCATTCTAAAGGTCCTATGGAAAAATGCATGGGAAAAACGCGTTTTGGGACCCCCCTTTTATCTCAGCCCCCGCTTGACGGATCCCCCCGAGACTTTCAGGGTAGGAGCGGAGCGTAGCGCCCCACCTATTTTGAGAAATTCGCGAGGATTCGTCGACCGGCGCCAAAGTTATTCAAAATAGAATGTTGCGGATTTCCTATGGAAACGTGGTCCTAACTATAACTACCTACTGGCGACCGCCAGTAGGTAATATATATATATATATATACATACACATACATACATATTCACTGAGGAAACCAAAGGTTACAGGGATGTTATAGTTAGGTTCACATTTCACTCGTACAAAACCAGTGAAATTCGGCAGTTATAATTACCTGAGCTAACTATAACGTACGCCCCCACAATGCACTGCTTATGACCTCACATATTACATCACTCATGACACGGTCAGTGAAATGATGACATCTCAAATTACAGCTTGCTAATCGAGGCAATAAGAAATGAAGAGTGTCAAGTATTTGCACTTGTTCATGGTCTGTAAAGCCACCAAAAAAGCCATTAAAGAAGGGCCTTGCCCAAGTATGATCCATAAAGAATGTTTGTAAAGCCAATGTCAACTTCCTTGGACAATCTTTGGGTAGTAGTAGGAGAATACGAGACTGGTTCTTTTCAAATGTTGTTTCCTCTTCCCACATTCTTGGTTTACCAAAGTCCCTAAAGATGGCCAAGCAAAAGGAAAATTCACTGTATGAAAAAAGTCCATAATTTTAGACAAGAGCATTAATGTTCTCTTCTTTAAATCCCAAATGTTGGGGAAGATAATGTCAAAAATCCCCACTCTCAATTGTTCAAAACTCTTAGTACCTTTTAAAGTTATTCCAATGTTAAAAGAAATGCATTTTTAGACTAGTATTTGCTGTGGTTTACCACGGCAAAAGGATGTGAAGTGACAAAAGTACAAATTCACTCCAAACTGGTGACAACCATTGTTTTTGAAGCAACAGCAGAACGGGTCTCCAGCCATACTGAGCTCTGTGATGGCCCTGTGGATTCCTAATTGAGGAACTTAATGATCTGCCCACACGCCCCTCCATTTCTTAGAAAACATAGGGGACTGGCTTCCACACAAATTTACCTTCCCCTCCACACTACCACTGGGTTGGGATGACCTCTTGAATCTCAATGCCTCAGTGAGACACATTATTCACAGCATTAGTACTGTGAAATAAACAAAGGAACACTGTAAAATACAGTGGGTATCAAAAAATGGCACAGCACAAATGGAGTGTTGTAAAGGGTTTATTATGTGGCAGATCAGAGGTAGATGAACAGCCCTGTTTTGGGAGATGGAATACAAAAGAGGTGCAAGAATGCTCATACCAACATGGTGAGGTAGGCCCTAAACAATTTGAACTATTTAACATATTTTTCCACTGGTGTTTCTTCCTGTTCACCAGTCCTGGCATGTCTTAAGTCTTTCCACTTTTGAGGGAGACTTTATGGCAAACTTTTAACCTGTGTAGTCTGTGTGTAAGAAGAAATTAAAAGACTGTCTATGATGAACTTTGAACTGAAAAAAATGCATATAAAATATTAACAATTTTGTAACCCTTAAGCAGTGAGAGGAGAGTTTCGCTTTAAAATTAACGTTACAAATTGTCAAAGAAAATATTGGGCAAGATATTGAAAATGAATGCCTGGAAGCAGAGAGGAATAGCACTCATTTGGGGGTTCCTGCAGTACTATGGATCCACCAATGCAATTTGATTGCCTAACAAGAAGATAAGAGAACTGTACATGTCATGAAGAAGGCGCCTGTAAGAAGCATAGTTGTACTGAAACATCTTTTTTATTAACTGCACTACCAGCACACTAACAGACTTTGGGGCTTTTGATAGGTAGTTGCTGTAATGTAGGGGGTATATGGTATAAATGATGTGTGTTTGATATGATTGTGCATTTCAGATGTGTATGGATGTTTTACAAGTAAGGCTTTTTTAAATACGAATTGTTTAAATGTTACACTGAATGTTATATTAAATGAATGTCTTTAAAATGACGTGTACATTGATTTACAGATATTTAAATAAGCAGTTGTGTTAATAAAGAAATAGTTTGACCTCGTCTTTGTACCTAATGCAAGTTGGTTTTTCTTTTAAATATCTCGACAAGGAATAACAGTAGATATCAACATTTTTGTTTGGGATAACAAGATGCATTTGATGATTATCCCCAGACAAATTTCTTCAATATAAATACATTTTCATAATGCCTATACCTATACTTGGATAAGCCTCTTTTATAGGAGATGTCTTATCAATGAAGCATGTCATTCCTCAATCAGGAAACATCCGCACTGCTTAATTCAGGGCACAGACAGATTGGCAGCATATAATGGGATGTATGTGAGTTTAGATTCAGTTTATGAGGATTACTGGGGAATGAGTCTGGTGTAGGAGAGTAGGATCTGCTTCTTATAGTTACCCCCACGTTTTGCTGATGTTTCACTGTTTTTCGACTTTAGTCTGGCTGGGTCCCTGCTAACCAGGACCCCAGCCTCGCTGCTTCCTCTCTAAATTGATTATCAGTACTTTAGGTACACTCCAGATTGTATTCTGGGGTATCCTTATAAGTCCCTAGTATATGGTATACTATGTACCCAGGGCATAGGTACCCAAGAGGCCTACCAGGGGCTGCAGCATGTATTGTGCCACCCCTGTGAAGCCTTCCAAAATGACACCACAGGTCTGCTACTGCAGCCTGGGTAAGGTGGTGTATGCACCCCTTACTGAGATATAGGTTACCTATATCTCTCCATATCACTGCACATGTAAACCTATCAGTCACCCCTATGGCAGGCCTTAACAATCCTGAAGGCAGGGTGCTGGGTTTCATGCGAGAGGGTGCCCATGCATGAGCAGAGCCCCTCTGCAGCTTTCGGAATCTTTATTCCGGGGTTGTTTGTGGGGCAGCCAAACCATATACTCTTAAGTGCATTATAACCTTGCGGTAAATGCTAACTTTGGAATGGCTGCATGGAAACATGTTGTGCTTGGTGTCAAACACCTTGGAATCATACCCCCACACCAGTAACTGGTGTGGGGGTATGATTCCACCCTACTAGATGGAGAAACATGACAGCACCGGTATACCCTGTACCAGCTTAACAGACCCTGGCATCACAAAATGGATGCTGCCAGCCACAGACATGAGTCTGCCCTCCTGCTGCTGGATGAAACTCCAGCAGGGGAGGCCTGGACAATAGGTTTCCTGTCATAGGGAGGTGTAACCACATTCCAGACAGGCTTTAGTGTATTGGGACTGGCTGGGTGCACTCCAAGAGTGCTTTGATGTCTGCACTGGGGGCACATTTGGTGTCCTGTGCATAGTCGAGCTCAAACCGGTTGCAGGGGCTACCAGCCCCTGCTCTGGTGTGAAACTGAACAAAGGAAATGGGTGTAGCCACCCCTCTTTCCTGACCCTCCCATAGGTGGGTCCCTAGAGTTTGTCCCACCCCTTCCTTGGGTATAAGATAGGAACCCCTGGCTACGGGACTTTAGATCTACCTTGACGAAACTCTGATACATAATCCTGGAACTTCGATGATCTACAAGGCGCTAGATGACTGAAGAATCTCCCTTGGAGTAAAGGAGTTACTTCCCTGCAAGGCAGGAACCTAAGACGCATATGACTGGTTTGCATCTCTGAAGCTCCCGCCGGACTCCAAAGAATTTGCGACACAGGAGGTGGGTTCTCAAACTTCCCAGAGGCCGACCCAAGCTTCTAGCAAAGCTGCGACCCGTAGCCCTTGTGGGGACTGTGGAACCGAAATCCCTGGACACCGTGCATGTTTGCAAGTGCATATGCTTCTGGCCAATCCTTGAGGCTGTGCTTTGGGCTACGTGTAGTCCACACCCCAAGCAGTGTCTCCACCAAAGATTACTGGCCTACACACACCGAGTGTCCTGTGGCCTGGTATGTGTGATTCCTCTTGAGCTCCCTTCGCAATCCCTGGTCCGTTGACTGGTGGGTTCCTGTGAAGGCAACTCTAACTTTAATTGGGCTTACCTGGTTGCCCCAGATGTGCCCTGACTCTCCATCACTTGGGGAGTCCCCAGGACCTTGCTGGTCCGCACCGAAGCATCTTTTCTCTTCCTGCATGGGTTGCTCTTGCCAAGGCTTGTTGGCTTCAATCTGAGCACCGACACCGCAGCAGTCAACATTGTTTATGGGACAGCGTGAATCCAGCTCCTGGTTGTCATTGACACCTCCTGGTCCTCGTGGCTGCAGAGTCAAGCTTCACCTCTTCACACCTGAAACACCCAACATCTGTGAACATTCGTCTATCATGCCCCTGGTCACTGGCAAGTGACCCAGACTCTGTCCCCTCTGCTTTCAGTTTCTTCTGATCTTTGATCCAGGCTTGGATCACATCGAACACTTTTCTTCTTCCCGGCAGCAGCACTTTGCAGCGGATAGCCATTGAAATCAATGACGATTCCCAACACCATTTGACACCTATGCACCCGGCCTCCCTCGGTGAGGTAACTTGAGTACTCTGGTGCTCCCGTGGGTGTTGGCCCTAGAACCCCCTAAGTCTAAAGGGGTTTGCTCAAAGTCCTCTACTAAGTGTCCTTAACTTCTAAAATTCCAACCGCTACTTTCCAATAGAATAGTACGGGGCTCGCACCTGTGTTCTGACACTGCACACGTCCACCCATGGGTCTCCTGTGTCACTACCTTGGGTGGTTCCTTGGGGTCCCAGTGATTCTACGTGCTCTAGGCACTGTGTCTAGTCAAATCGTGGTTCTTATACCACTTTCTTAGTATATGGTTTGGTAGCCCCCTCGGGCCCATTGTATATTGTGCTACTTATTGCTATTTTAGAACTGTACTATTGTGCATCTTGGACTCTAATCTCGTAAAGAGATTAGTAGTTATTGTTTAGAAATAAATACATATATTTTATATATACCTAGTGTGGTTCTCCTTTCACTAAGTAATTCAAGAGGTTATAATCTGGTAAACAAAGCTGCTTTACACTCCTTCAAGACTTAGCCTGAAGGCTGCTCTCCATAGCTACCACTAGGATAGCTTTCAATAAAGGTTGTCCTTAAACCTATTCATCAGTAAGGGTTGTTTGGACTGGTACAAGGTGCCCACTATAACTAGTAGACAGCATATACCAGACCAACTTCTCACATATGGTGCCTCCATCCAGGCCCTTGCTGCAGCCCTGGAGGAGCACCAAGCTGTAATTGCTGCTGACCAATGGTGCTAGTGCACTGGACTCCAGTATTACTCGCAGCCATGGTGATTTTTGCTTAGAGGGTATCAACTTCCTTGGCCATTTAGTATATGGCTTACTCAACCTCAGGTCATGTGGCAGTACCAGAGATAAATATTATACTGGTCTCAGGACCGATGGCTGGGGAAAAATGGAAGAAGGAAGTGGAGAAACAATGGGAGATGTAATGCGCATTTCTGACGAATGCATAACACTTTTAGGCAGGTTCTAGTGCATAACGCCATCTGGATCATTCACTCATAAAACTATTTGGCCTGTGGTCATAGTTTGTGAATATCAGCTTCCTGAGCATAACTCTTATGTCATTTGAACAATAACAGGGAAGATTAGCGTTTCAGGTGTAATTCTGCTAAACATTCTATCCAAGAAATCCAGTCCTTCTAGGTTAATGATAAAATGTTTATTTATTACCATTTTTGAGTTCAATACAGAGAAACAGGAATATGTCCATTTGGTTTGGGATAGACATGCCCCACTGGTTAGTAAACGATGTGTACCCCTGCCCTGAGTGACCCAACTGCAAGTGAATTTGGTATTCTGATTTTGATTTTATTTTGACCTCAGAATACATGCTATGTTGCATTTGACACCGAGGACCACACCTGGCTCTGAGGTCATGGATCAACGCGAAAAGGCTACAGTTGGCTGAGCATGAGACCATCGTTTGTATCTCTGCCCATAAACAGTGAGTGGTGGCGGCAACGTCCTATGTTTTTAGTGCTCAGTTGCTGAGCAGGCTCTTTTTCTTTTAGCTATTTAGCGAGTGCAATGTCTACAGGTCTCTTCAAGTAAATATCCACGCACATGCCATGATAAGTTTCTGTGCATGTGTGTGTGATCCTACCACTGGAATCCATTGTGGACTTTCCTTCCTCTGACATGGCTCCTTGAAAGTAAAAGCAAATTGCCTGCATTTTTGAGGAGCAGATTGCAACCCTAGACACAAAAGTGTGGATAGGGACAGGACTGCCTTTAGAAATTCTATGTAACTTTTTTCGCAAGGGATATTTGATTATACCTTCCTGAGCAGTAGCATTTGGTTAATGTTCAGCAGACACAGTTGCTAGTGAAAGAGATGTTTCTGGAAATAGCTGGGTCTTATGGTTTTTTTGAGTGGCCCATCCTGTTAGGCTAACGAGAGGAGGTGCTGAGTTTCACACTTATTGTGCTCACTTTGGGGCCGATTCACAGAACTAACTTAAGACAAAATCCTAAACGTACTACTTTTGGTATTCACAGAAGGCATTTAGTAGTAGTAAAGTTAGGATTTTGTCTTAAGTTTGACTTAAGACAAACTTAAGACAAACTTAAGACAGACTTAAGACAGACTTAAGACAAACTTAAGACAGACTTAAGACAAACTTAAGACAGACTTAAGACAGACGTAAGACAGTCTTAAGACAGACTTAAGACAAACTTAAGACAAAATCCTAACTTAAGTCTGTCTTAAGTCTGTCTTAAGTTTGTCTTAAGTCAAACTTAAGACAAAATCCTAACTTAAGTCTGTCTTAAGTCTGTCTTAAGTTTGTCTTAAGTCAAACTTAAGACAAAATCCTAACTTTACTACTACTAAATGCCTTCTGTGAATACCAAAAGTAGTAAGTTTAGGATTTTGTCTTAAGTTAGTTCTGTGAATCGGGCCCGAAGTTGGTACTCCTGTTAGAGCCAGCATTATCACTAACGGCTGTAAGAAGCCATCACCTTGCACAAAGAAGATGTCTGTTCTGGAGAGGAAAAATGAACTATGAAAAGAAACAATGCCAAACCCATTTCTGAACCCAGACAGTGGGTCTATAACTCTTGTCTGAAACATCCTGTATAAAATGCAGTCCCTAGCTTTCCCACTTTGTTCCAGTTCAAGCTGCTTCACTGCCCTGAAGAGCTGCTGTGTTTGAGGATTGTTCTCTCTGATAGACTGTCTATAAATGAGTGATGGAAAATGGCCTCGTTTCTGCAACAAAATCATCACTCTTCCATAAAAAAAATGTTCTAGAAAGTCTTTCTCGCTTGAGTCTGTAATCTGCATTATTTTTGTTATCACTAAAATCTCATGGTCTTTTCTAAGATTTGTATATAATTTCTAATTAGCATGAAGCCACCCCCAGGCCATTTTTTGTTATTTCCACAAAATCCAGAGTTGCAATTAAATAAGCGTTTTGGTTTTGACAATTTAATATCAAAGGTCATTTCCAAGTAAACTCTTTCACCAATCTCTACACACAAATGAAAGACCTTCCCATGCTTCACAAAGGTGACACCATGTGTAAACGCCATCCTGTACCATTAGTTGAACTCCTTTCATCTATAAACAGATTCGTTATTATGCAAGGATTGCAGACTCATCTTTGCACTGTCTACATAATACATGTATTTCTCATTAGGTTGAAGCATTCAAAGAGTGCTTCACATCCGCAGGACTTTAAATGATGTACTATGGTTATGCTAGATATTAGTGTTAATTTCTATGGAAACTACTTTAATGCTTTTAATGGCCTCGAACAGTATCCTCTTCCTCCGTATGTATATGGCATTTAGTCCATGCAGTAATTGCTTTCTTAGGTTTGGCCCTAGGTGAAAGCTTGTATTGTCTTTCTCCAGCCCACTCTATGGAGAATACAAATGTCATGCAGGTTTGTTGCTTTATACTTGCACTCACCCACCCAAGCAATAACCACAATCCTTGTCAGGGTGACCCGCACAAGTCACTAAATAAGTCTGTGCTTAACCCTCTGGTAGCTTGGCACAAAACAGTGTCAGGCCTAACCAAGAGGTAATGTGTACAGTATTTATTCAGCACAAAACCAGTATTAAACTGAAAACACAACACAAGAAACACAAGAAAAATCGCACACTCATTTAGAACAGTACAGTAAAATGTAAAAAATAAAATGGCATTCAAATGAAACAAATCTATAAGCCATATCAGTTTTTCGTGCAATTGCATTGCAAGGTTTGAAATTTCCCAGACGGTATCCCCTATGCGCTATTTGATTACTGTTTTAGTTTTTGCCCTGAAGAAGTGGAGACAGAAATTCTGCGAATCACATTTGGGCACCTCCAGTTCTTCTATTTGGCTCTCTAAATATCCAGTTTCACATATTTGTTCTATTATTGCTGCATTGGGTGTGACGTACCTAAATATACTGATGGATTGAATGTAACCTAAGTATACTGAATCACATCGATGGATGTAACAACTAAATCATACTGATGTTTGAGACATAAAATATAAAAAAAATGGATGAATAATTTACTTATGGTGTTATGTGTCTTTGTATTACGATTTTGACTCCACACTACCCTCATTGTATTTGATTTAATTTTCGTCAGCTGGATAAACTGACACCAAACAAACTGACACTGACGCAAAAGTGCGTAGGGCCATTTCTCAGCTTATCCAGTTCTAAATTGTCACTCTTCTATACAACACTCTACTCCACTCTACCACAGTCCACACTACTCTATGACATTAACACCACTCCACTCTAGGATATGCCACTCTACTGTATGACACGCTATTCCACTCTAACACATGCCACACCAATCTACGATATGCCACTTCAACGTACACCAATTCAATCTAGGACATCCCAGGTCACTCTATGCCACTCCACAACCCTTCACTCTATGATATTCCAGTCTACGCCACCTCACCCTACGCCACTCACATATACGCCACTCTACTGTATTCTACTCCACTCTACAATACTGCACTCTATGCTATTCCACTGTATGCCACTGTATGCCACTCCACTCTACTCGATTCCAGTCTATGCCACTCAACTCTATGCCGCTGTACTGTGCACCACTCAACTTTAGGCTATTCCACTGAACCCCACTACACTCCACGCCACTTCACCATGTGTCACTCCACTCTACAACACTTCACTGTATGATGTTCCAATCTACTCCACCACACTCTATGCCTCTCCACTCTCCACTGTTCCACTGTACACAACTACACTCTACACCACTCCACTCTATGTGATTCCACTCTAAGGGGCTCCACTCTCCACCACTGTACTACACAGCACTCCATTGTACGCTATTCCACTCCACTCCACTCCACTCTATGCCACTCCACTCTACACCACTCCACTTTACCCCACTCCACTCTACCCTATTCTACTGTACACCACTCTGCTCTATGCCATTCCACTCTACAGCATTCCACTTTATTCCACTCCACTCTACTGTACCACACGCTACTCAAATCCATGGGACTCCAGTCTATGCCACTCCACTTTACATCATCCACTCTACAACATGCCACTTCCATCTATGCTACACACTCCACTGTGCAGTATTCCATTGTATGCCATACCTTTCTACGTCAACTCTGGATTTTGTGCAAATGACAAAGAAATTGGCTGTGGGTGGTTTCATGCTAATTGGAAATTAACTATGAACCTTAGAAAAGACCATGAGATTTCACTGTACACAATTCCACTGTATGCCACTCCGCTCAATGGCACTCCATGCTACTCAATTCCACTCTAAGCCACTCCACTCTACACTATTCCACTCTATAGCACTCCTCTCTACTATTCTACACACTAATTGAGTCAACACAACTCCAATCTATCCCACTCGACTATTAACTATACTCTATTCCACTCTATGCCACTACACATTGCGGTACTCCACTCTAGACCACTCCGCTCTATACCACTCCACTCTACGCTATTCCACTATATGCCGCTCCTCTGTATGCCATTCCACTCTACATCACTTCAATGTATGCTGCTCCACTCTACACACTCCACTCTATGCCACTTAATTCTATGCCATTCCATGCTATGCCACCATACTCTACGCTATTCCACTGTAAGCAACTCCACTCCATGCTTCTCCAATCGCTGACACTCCACTGTACGTCACTTCACTGTATGCCACTTTACTCTATGACACTCCACTCTACACCACTCGACTCTACAGTATTCCACTCTACGGCACACCACCCGACTGTACACCATGCTATTTGATTATTTGCCACTCTAGTCTTTGCCACTCCACTGTATGCCACTCCACTCTACTCTACAACATGCCACTCCACTGTATGCATTCCACTATTCCATATTCCAGTCTATGCTACTCCACTTTACACCACCCCACTCATCTGCACTTTTTACAACGCAAGTGTATGCCACTCCACTTTACGCTATTCTACTCTATGCCACTCGATTCTATGCCCCTCCCCTCTATGCTATTCCATTGTACGACACTCCACTCTCTGACACCCCTCTCTATGCTACTCCACTCTATGCTACACCACTCTACACCACTCCACTCTACCCCACTCCTCTATATGCAATCCCACCGTATGCCACCCTACTCTATGCCACTCCACTCTACAGTATTCCATTCTATGGCACTCCATTCTACTGTACAAATCACTGCTCAACTGTACGGCACTCCAGTCTATGCCACTCCACTCTACTCTATAACATACCGCTCTACTCTACGCTCCACACCACTCCACTTTACATTAGTCCACTGTATGCTGCTCCCCTATATGCCACCACACAGTGTATGCCACTACACTGTACACTATTCCACTGTATGTCACTCTACTCTACAGCACTCTACTCCACACCACTCCATGTCACTGTACACTATGCCACTCCACTGTACACTATTCCACTCCACCCTCATACACTCAACGCTACAGTGCATTATTTGCCTCTAAGCCAACACCAGTCTATGCCACTCCACTCTACTCTATGACATGCCACTCCCCTTAACTCTACAACGTGTTACTCCTCTACACCTCACTCCGATCTACACCACTCCACTATACACTATTAAACTCTGCACCACTCCACCCTACATTACTCCACTGTACACCACTCTACTTTATGCCACTTCAATCTATGCCACTCTTTGCTACTCCACTCGACGTTACTCCACTGTATGCTGTTCCACTCCACACACACCAGTCTATGCCACTTCACTCTATGCCACTCCACCCTATAACACTACCCTATACGCTATTCCACTGTAAGCAACTTCCCTTTATGCCACTCTATGCTACTCCACTCTCTGCCATCACAATATACACCACTCCACTGTACACTATTACACTGTACCCCACTCCATTTTATGCCACTCAACGCTATGCAAATCCATTCTTTGCCATGCCACTCTACACTATTCCACTCAATTGCCACTCCACTCTACGCAACTCTAGTCTATGCCACTCCCTGTAGGCCACTCCATTCTACCCCACTCTACGCTATTCAATTGTGTGGCATTCCACTATGTGCCACTATATTCTACGCTATTCCACTGTACAACTCTCCACTCTACAGAACTCCACTCTACAGAACTCCACTCTCCACTGTTTCACAGTACACCCCTCCACTTTAAGCCACTTGACTCTACACAATTGCACTCTACAGCACTCCAATCTACTATATGACATGATACATGACTCTACACCACTCCAGTCTATGTCACTCTACTGTATGCCACCCCACACTATTCAATGACACGCCACTCCACTCTACTCTACAGCATGCTACTCCACTGTACGCCACTCCAGTCTACGCCACTACACTGTGCGTTATTTGACTGTACTCCAGTCTATGGTATTCCATTGTAAGCCACTGCACTCTCTGCTATTGCATTTTACGCCACTCCATTCTATGCCACTCCACTCTGCAGTCTTCCATGAATGTCATTCCACTCTGCACCACTCAACTATACCCTTTACCACTCCCCTTTATGCTATTCCAGTGTAAACCACTCCACTGTACCATACTCCACTCCACACCACTCCACTGTACACCATTTCACAACACCCAACTCCAATCAGTGACACTCTGCGCCGTTCCACTCTACCATACAATACTCTACTCTATTGCAAGCCACTGTACAACTGTGTACTCCCTTCAATGCAAGTGTGCAGCAATCTACTTTACTCTATGCCATTGTATGGCACTCTACTCCACTCTGCGCAACTCCCTCCATGCCACTCCACTACACTCCACTTTACTATGCTCTACTCTGACACAGTACTCCACTCCACTCTACTATACTCCACTACTCTTTTCTGCACCACTCCACTCTATGCTAATCTATGCCACTCTAATCTACAACACTTCATGCCACTCAACTCTACCACACTCCACTCTACTCTATGCCATTCCACTCTTTGACCATCTAATCAACTCTGTGGAACTCCACTGTATTCCACTTGATGACTGTTCTTGACACTGTACGACATGGCAGTCCAAACCACTGTATGACATGCCACTTCACAGTTAGACAATATACTCGGCTGTTCGCTACGCTCCTCCATTCTACTGCACTCCACATCAGTCTACTGTAGACAACACTGGACTCTATTGTTTAAGACACATTTTTTTTTTTTTTTTTTAAAGAACATTGAAATTTCAATGAAAGAAACCAAAGTAATAGTTTGGAAAACTTTATTTATTCTTTCTATACAAACCAAAGGTTTAACTTTTGCCACTAGGTAATTATAGTTAGGTGTGCTTTTCCATAGAAAGAGCGTTTTTTTGGTTTGCTAATAACTTTGGATCCGTTTGGCGAATCTTCATAAACTTCCCCCAAAAAAAGGTCATCCACATCAGCTCAGACCTGAAAGGTATCGGGGTTATCCGTCAAGCAGGGCTGATAAAAAAGGGGAGTCACAAAACTCAAAATACCTAAGCATTTTCCATAGACTTCTTTAAGACAGGCTACAGCAAAAACTGCTGAACGGCATTACACCAAAATCGTCAGGAAGCTAGATCCTAGTCCACAGATTGTGCTTTTTATTATTTTGTTTAAACCTTTTTGGTGGTTTTTGGAAAATTTAGGATAAAATATAATTGTATATTTTGGCAGTTGGGACCATGAATGTGTTGAGAGACTCTCGTGGGAGCGCAATTTAAAAATAGAGCATTCTGATCCGCGCAGGGAGCTTTATTCCCTTATGCCATCTCGCTATCATGGGCGTCAGACTCCCACAAGTTTGAGCGCCAGCAAAATGAGAAAAATGTTGGTGTCAGCCATTGCAGGACTCGGGGACAGAAGTCCCCTGTCCTCAAGTTATGAAAAAATAAAGCTATATGGGGCAGGGTAGGAATTCCCTGACCCCCTAGGCCCCACAGGGAGAACCCAGAGACACACTCTTGGGGCCAAAAAAGAAAAGAAATATGCATAAAATGCCACAATCCAGCTAGACTCACGTAGGATCTGGAAAGCAAAAAATGGCAGCCGGGCCACATTCCTTAGTTATAGGCCCTGGGGATCCCACCCCCAGGTCCAAATGAATCAAAAAGGGGAGAGGGTCCATGTGCCCCCCTCTCTCGAGCCATTAAAGGCCCTGGGGAGCCTGCCCACAGGCCGAAATGTGTTAATGAGGGGAAGGGAACATACGGACCCTCCCTCCTCAAGGTTCTAGAGACCCCTGGGCTGAATTCTTTATTAAAGGATGGGCACCACACAGCCCCCTCCCTGAACCTCTAAATGCCTCGGGGAGCTCACCTGAGGGGCCAAAATGTAATAAAAAGGTATAGTGGCCCCATCAACGGCCCCAGGGACCCCATCTCCTGGGACCGAATCAGATGCTATGTCCCATTGAGCCAACCTCTGGGACATAGCAGTTTCCTTGCATGCAGCAGCATGGGCAAGGTCAACCTGTGTTTGCTCTTGCTTGGCGGGAGCGTTATGTTATTTCCCACCAAGCGGAGCAAACACAAATTACGCTCCCAGCTGGTGGGAGCTTCAAAAATGCTCCTGCCTGCGGACTTTTGAACTGTTTTTCTGCCCGCAGTGAAGCGGGCAGGAAAACAGATCACAATATTGCTTCTGCCCACAGAGAGCATTATTAGGAGCTGCTCCCTTCAGGCGGGAGCAATGCCGGCTCCAAATGTATGCACAGACAGTGTGGTGGGTGCACTGGGTGAGTACCTGGTCACCCACCTTTACATTTGAGGGCCCCAGGGGTTAGGCTCCCAGGGGCCAAAGTGGGCCAGAGAGGGGGCAGCGTGCCCCCTCCTTCAAATAAATAATGCCAGGCCCCAGAGGCTAAAACCAGCCCAGGGAGGAGGGGGCACGTACCACCCTCCCCCAGCAAAATGTAGCAGGGGCCCGGGAGATGGGGAAACACTTTTAATGTTGGTACATAGACTTGAAGACTATGGAATATCTCTTGTTACAGTGATTTTATGTTCCTTTTAATTCTGTCACAAATTTGTAACTTTTAACTCAAGTAGGAGAGTTTTGCGCCAAAGATAACATCATATTCTTTACGTTTTTTGAGGAGAATGGAATCGGCATTGAACCGCAGATCTAGAGTGAACCTGTGTGAGGTGACTTGCCAGACAATGTGTGCAGATACATTTCTCGTTTGATCGCTGTAGGTGGAAGGAAATGACTGATTCTACAGGTCGGCATAGATCTAAACACCACCAGTATTTAAATGAAACTTTAGGTAATGTTTAGTAAGATTAGCCAATAGGCACATGCGGTGCCTAAATTGAGCCTGTGATTGCAGGGGGGCAGACTGGTACTCACATTTTGTGAATGGGACTTACTTTTTACTCAAGAGACTTTGAGCCAGAGTGAGAAAAACAAAAAAGTAAAAAAAAGGAGTGGGAGAAAGATGGAAAACAGTGACAAACAAAAAGTGGGAATGAAAGAGGACCTGAAAGAGTGAGGTAAATGGGGGGGAAGTGTCAAGTGATGGATTAAAGAGTCCTGAGGTGGAATCAAGACTATGCAACCTTGATATTTGGCACCCTGACCTTTGGAAGTGCCAGCTGCAGGCTTCTAAACAAAAGGTTGGGTCTGTATTCTTTTAAAATTAGGCACTGGACACATGTAAATGATGATTAGAAAGGGGTGCTTTAGGTACCCTAAAACTAGAGGATTTACCTCACCAGGTAATGCTGATGCTCACCTTGGTAGTGTTCGATCATTGCCATTTCCATTGGTTGGAAGGTCGAGAATTGTGTAGAGAGAGGGATGACCGTATGTTAAAGTAACTGTTCGAGATTGTCAAAGACGTTTCTTTTATTTTTGTTATTTCGTTTAAATGGATTTTAGTAGGTTCTTGCAATGTTGTCGCAATTGACTCTGACAATTTTTACAGCTCCTGAGTTCGTTTATCTTAATCGCTTTTATGACAGAGGTAATTTCCCCTTTGCATCTAATTTTGTCAACCTCCTTGGTTCTTTGATAATTGTGCCATCACAAACCATTTTTCACAAGTGCTTGCTATTTGATGTCCTTGGTGGAATGTCAAAGGAGGACTTGCTCCAACCATTTTTTACCACCTCTCAGGGCCTTTTTCAAAGGGTCACAGTGCACACAGGGGCTACTAGGCCCAACCATGGGCCTGGTCTTGTATGGATTCTGAGCAACTGGCCCAAGTACCCCTTCTGCACCTATCTCTCAGTGGTAGATATTTTTTAACAGTCCAAGGCTCCCTCAGGGGAGGCGTGGATACAGACTAGCGAACATGGACTCACAACTCAAAGTGCACGCAGCAGCAGGAATAAACCAGTGTCCAGCCAAATACTCACTTTTATAAAAAAAAGAGAAGTATATTATTTCTACCGATTGCCACACAAAAAAATTGACATTCTCAAATAATGACACAATTCCTCTTGAGGCTGGGGCTATATTGTTTCAATGGCAATGCTCTGTCCCACTCCCTCTGGCATGCGGGATATTGGTTATTCCTCATTCACTGTTGGCCAAATCCAGAGAATTCCCCACTAGCAGTGTGTTTCTGACTCCTAAATTCAAATCAAAAGTGTCCTAGCACTGCAGCTCTCTCAGCAGCAAATTCTCCAGAGATCAATAGGCCCAAAACGAGAGGTGTGCATAGTCCTGGAGTTTGCCCAGTCTGCAGGCACTCACAGTGGCTCAGGTCCCGATCAGGTGAGTCTGCTACACGCAGACTCAGTGGCTGCACTTTACAGGTGCAGGCTCTCTCTACCTCGCGATCACACTGTGGCAGCGATCTAAGATTTCCTGCACTCCTCCTGCAGGGTAAGTGTTTCTATGTTCCCGATTGGGAGTGTGATTCCATAGCTCCGGTCCTTGATCTCGAACTTGGATGACAATGCTCCCACGGCATCCTCAATTGCTCAACAGGGTCAGACCAGTCATAGTCTTCGTTGCTCCGGGTGACCTACAGGTGTTCACCACTCGCTGTCTAAGGGCTCTGATCTGATAAACACTGCACAAGTGTTCCAGGCAGCCCCTCCTGGCATACAGGGTTGCCGCACAGCTTTCACACAAGGCTTCAGCCCTTGCCCCGTATGGCAGTCTTTACCCCAGTGGCCCCTCTTGGCATACCAGATCACCACAACGCTGCCATGCAAGGCTTTAGCCTAAACTGCATGGTACTCTTTTCTGTGGCTATATTCACAGCGGTCGTCTCCTGGCATACAGGGGTGCTGACTCAGTCCTGCTTATGAGCAACAACCTCATCGGTGATGCAGCCATTTCCGCACACCACACACAGGGAGTCCAATCAACAGGGTTCCTCTCTGGACCTTGCTCCCACCAATGCTCTCCTCTTCCACACAAGGCTAGTAGGCAGCCGCTGGTGTTCCAGGCTCCAAGGCAGGTGGTCTTGGATTCTCTGGGTTATATCCCCTTACCCAGCAGGGAGACTAGCAAGTCTTGGCTCCAGTCTTAGTCACTCCAGTCCTAGTCACAGGCAAAAGTCCTGCAGAGCTTCCCCTCCTCACACAGCCTATCTGGTTGCTTGGCAGATGATCATTTTGGGAGTATCTTTTGAATAGGGGTGGGTGGAATTTTAAATTAAGCCAGCGGAATTAGAGGAATTTAGTAATTCTGCGTAACTCTTGTAACACTGAATTACTAATAAAGTCTGCCGCTCCTCCGGTGGAATTAATCAACACTGTTTGGTTTTTAAACAGGGCTAAAAGATTAGCAGTCCCTCTATGTTTAAAAACCACTGCAGAATAAACTTTAATCTGCAGTGATTTTTAAACATAGAAGGACCGCTACCTTTTCTAGAACTGTTTATAAACCACTTACTGCACTGCTGTGTATACCCTTTGATGCCCTTACATACTCAGATTATATAAGGATTATATACTCTGAGTATGTAAGGACGCCAAGGGGTATGCATAGCTGTGCACACCCTGGCGCCCTTACATACTCTGCAGTAATCACTGCAGAGTATGTAAGGGCGTTGAGGGGGATGCTATAGTGCATACCCCTTGCGCCCTTACATACTCTACAGTGATTACTTTAGAATGTGTAAAGGCACCAAGGAGTACGCACAGCAGTGTCAAATACCAAATGACCTTACAGTGTATACCCCTGGGAGCTCTTACTTACTCTGCAGTAATCACTGCAGAGTATGTAAGGGGTCTGAGGGTTTTGCACTGTAAGTGCATTTGGTATTTAGCAGTGCTATTTCTTAGTGCAAAATGCATCTTCACATCCATTTTTGGACATGAGTGTGCATTTTGTGCTAAGAAAATAGCACCAAATGACCACTCTGCCCCTCCAAGGAACTCCACAGAATTTTAATGTAATTCCACGGAATTCTGCAGAATCAAATTCTGCCAATTCCGCCCAACCATACTTTTGAAGTGCATACTCCTCTGCTCTCTCATCCTCTTGAAAATCAGTCTGTCACAGAAGGAATGTCTCTGAATATGATAGTCCCACAAAACAGGCCATGGTAGTGACTAGAGTTCACACTTGGAAGTCAGACACAGTGATATATGCATCAAATGGTGAGACCAGGGCTCCCAGCCCTACTCATTGTGGTTCTCTTATCAGCCCCATCTCCTTCCTGAGATGTGCCCAGGCCCCTTCCTTGTGATCTCTAACTGAATTAAAGAGCACCATTTGAGGCATACAGGGGAGGCCTGGCCCTCCACTCGCTAGTGTGTGTCCCACACAGTTTACAGGATTGCAGCCATCCACAAATCTGTGGGGGAGCTCTCTACCTCTGCTCCATGTGTCACCATGCAGGCCTGGGTCTCCCAAACTGGAACCCATGGCCCTCCATCTATTGTACCATCCACAGACACTCATAAACCCAGTGCATGCATACAGCGTACATGCACTGCATAGTACTGTAACCTCCATGCACTGTACCACTCACAGGCACACATACGCCCAGCACATGCACTCATCCTGCACGCACTGCACTCTTTATGTATTTTACCACTCCCAGGTACAAATCCACCCAGCACATGCACTTAACCTGCACGCACTGTACTCCTCAGATATTGTACCACTCCTAGGCACACATACACCCAGCACATGCACCCATCCTGCATGCACTGCACTCTTTATGTATTGTATTACTCCCAGGTACAAAACCACCCAGCGCATGCACTTAACCTGAATGCATTGTACTCCTCATATATTGTACCGCTCCTAGGCACACATACACCCAACACATGCACTTATCCTACACACACTGCACAGTAGTACATCTACCAAGTATTGTACCACTCTCAGGCACATGCAACTCCAACATATGCATACACCATACACGCACTTCTCAGGACTGATTTATCCCTGTATGGCACCCTCTGCCGGCACACACACACACACGAAGCGCAGATACACCATTTGTGTGCATCACTTCACACCATTCTGATGTAGGCCAAGGGTGAGTTAAGCACACAGGAGCAGAACCTTTAAACAGTGAGTGAGCCTGTAGGCCTCACTCCAGTGACAAAGGGTAAAAAGAGGTGGTTCACTCCTACTGATCACTACACTGTAGGCTACCACCACTGCCCACATACTGCTTAAATCCTGGTGAAGGTAGGAACCTTTTACCACTATGAGGGTGGTGCTTTGGGTGCCCCTCCCGGTCCAACAAGACCGCAATCCATGAAAAAGGCCTATGTCACGGTGCACACGCATGATCTGTGTTTGCCCATGAAAACAAAAGTCAGCATTAGGGATCCAGACATCAGTACAGTTGATCACTCAGGGCAATGATGCACATCCATTACCATGAAGAGGGCTCTTCAGTTCCATCCCCACCGTATTATGAAAACAAGATTCTGTAAGTGGTAATGTATGACAAAGTGTGTGCACATTTATTGTGTAGTAATGTGTTCTTTTGCTCTTTTCACTGCTGTTTTTTTGGGCTGCATTATTGCAGAGCAATTTTATCGTGCTGTACTGTAGTTTTTGTGGTGCATTTTGCTTTGACTGTTTTGTTGTGGTTTGCCCTGTTATGTTTTAATTGTGTCATTATGTTGATTTGTGTATACTATTGTGTTATGTTGTTTACTTTATATATATCAACAAATGCTGGTACATTTCCAGGCAAAAGCAGAACATGCCTAGAAAGTTCCCTTGACAAGCAACAATTTGCCACTGTGTAAAGTAGTAAAATAGCACTGCTCCAGCTCTTTACCTATTGAGGCACCAGTCAGCCCAAGACTGTGGCAGAAACTGTGTCTTAACTTAGCTCTCCCAGTGCTCCCATTATGTGAAACGGCAGCAGGCTGGGAGTTAAATATGTTACCATTTATTTCTCATATTATTTACTTGCCTCATTCTTTTTGTCTATAGAGGAGAAACTATCTCCATTGGCTTGTTAGTATTGGAGGGCAGTGCTATCTCTAAGTTTTATAGAGGTTGATTTGTTGTTGGACATTCAGTGTATTTCTCTGTAGGAATCTGATGACAACGGGAATACATTACTATTTTTGAAGTGTCAGTGTTGTGTGTGAGCGCAGTATCTAGCATTTAATCAGCTGTTTGGGGGGGTCGTTTTTAGTCCTTCAATCCAAGGACTTTTGTGTTCTCCATTAGATCTACAGCTTGTATTTTTCTCCAGGACTTCCATCAACAGAAACAAAATCTGAAACTAACAAAAAGTTCTGGCAAAGAGATAGAGGTGTAGGAGCTCGAATTATGTTGTCACCACATAACATAGCTCTGCTGCCACAAGTATGCGTTAGGATTCGGATAAATAGACAGATAGACAGACAGGCAGGCAGGCAGGTAGGCGGATAGATGGATGCCAGACCTTGCTGGTTTCTTTCACAACAGTGAACCTGTTTCCAGGTCGAAGGTTGCAGGGACGCCATAGCAGAAAACCACCTGCTGAGTCACACCCTGAAGTATTGTTCAAAGAATGCATCAACAGTCTTGCTGCAGAAGTCTTGCAGTTGGTGAAGACATCCTTCCATATATCAATCAAAGGGAGGGAAATAGAAGAAGCTGTGATCCATTCAGCTTCCAGCTAATATAGTAATAATCAAAGGGAATGGATCACTTGTAGCTGGCACCAGGGTTCGGATAGTTGTTTCCGATATTTGGTAGAAAACCCTCATTCACGTAAGACAATTCGTGGGCGGTATATCTTGGTTCTCCGCCTTTTAAATACGTGACAGCATCATCATAGGGTTTTTCCCATGCTTCCTCCAACCCGGAGGGAACCACTGGACGTTCCAGTAGTGATCAGGGAAAAAAAGGGAGGAGTACAAAAAAGGTGAGGAGTGCTCAGGTGTTGTGATTAGTTAAAAAATTCCTCTAGCTACCTATATATAATTTTATTCCATTAGGTGCAGGGAAAATAAGGATAAAAACAGCTAGTTGCAGAAAGGACATATAATGAATCCGCTGCAGTTTTAGTCTGAGTGGTCGGTCGACATGTTTCAGCCCCTAGTGTGCCCAGGAGGGTCGGGGGGCTTTCTTCAGGACCTCAGGTGGAAGCAAAGTGGGATTTGAATAATATTCAATATCAGGTGGAAGTTCCAATCTTAATCACAAGAACTTCTTGAAGGTTAGTACCTATGTAAGGGGGGGGAGGAGGGAAGGTAGACAGACGTCCTTAGTTAATACAGGGAGAGTTAGTTAGTCTAGCTGAAAACGCAATACATAAGCAAATATAAATGGCAAATCTTTAGATACATACTGGTATACATCTTCAGGAGCAAGTGGAGATTCGAACCGTCTATATTGTAGACAGGTGAGTTAAATAAAGGCAGGTTAGGTGTGGTTAAAAAAAAATAAGGTGTGGTTAAAAATAAGGTGTGGTTAAGAATAGCACAGATAGTTTGGGAACATAGGTGTTCACTCGTTAAAACCAGATTTTACTGTTGGTGAGTTATGGTGCTGTTAGTTATAACATTAGATGTCCCTGGGTAATAATCATGTTAGCCCCAGGTCGTTGTTGAGCAATAGTTGTTAGATAACGAGGTAAAAGGAGTGATCTGCCTCTGTGGCGGAGAGCTCTTGGCGAATGTTATGTGATGCAGGGCAGAAGGATATAAGTGCCCTAGGTTATGTTAATCACAGTCGTTTTAAAGCCTCGGTTAGTGCAAACAATATCACAAGATAAAAAACAAGCAGATAGCGAGGCATAGAGAGAAGCATGCCTCTATTTTGGCGAGTTGTTGCTCATGTACTGCGATATAAAACATAAGCAATGTAAATACCTTTGGGGGTTCCAACTCGGAACTCCGTAGGGCGGAACAGGCAGCGGTATTACTGTTTGAAGAAAAACGAGGAGAAAAGTACACAGAATGTAGAAAACGTCAAGATTCTAAATAACGTTACGTGTCTTCTGTTGAGTCTAAGAGAAGTTCTTCATACCGCGGCTCCGGTGCAGTCACGACTTGTGCTGACACTGATTTCCTGTTTGCGTGGAAGACGTGGGAGGTGGGTTTTAAGTACTGTGTTAGCGCCACGGAAGAGAGACTGTTGGTATTCTGATGGTGTCAAGAAACTTTATTGGGCTAATAAACGCGAGTGTTCGAAATAGATAGTGATGTTTAAAGCGAGGGTCATTACCATAGTTTAGGTTATCTGTTGATGTACAGGCAGTAATTGTTAGGCAATGTTGGTATTGAATATGAGATAGAATGCTCATATATATATTAAAAATGCATATAGCGAGGCTTAATACCATAATTTAGGTTATCTGTAGATGTACAGGCAGTGGTAAATGTTAGGCAATGTTGGTATTAAATAGAATACTCATATATATTATTCTAAAGATGCGTATAGCCCATAATTAGCATGTTCAGAAGAGAATATGTACGTTCGTGTTCTCTTAATTCTGTAAGGCATCTCGCTCAGACAAAAAAGGAAGAGGTGTTCGTGTGTATTCACAGTCATGTTACTCAGATATCTATTTACATTTATACACTCAGCCAAGGGATGTCGTTGTTTAATCCTTGTAAGTTGGTCTTCAGACGATGGACCCATCTTTGTTCCTTCTCAAAGAGTAGTTTTTCTGCATTGAATGTTTTGGAGGTAAGGGTTTCAAGTATTAACCATCTAAGATCGTTCACTGTGTGTAGGTGGTCGATATAATGGCTGCTCATTTTCGTTGTTCCTCGTCTACACTTTTTTTTTTTTTTTGAAGCCGTTTATTACAAAATTAAAAAAATATACAAAGATGGGCCTACAAACTTCAGGCCGGCCGCTAGCAAACAAAAGGAGCATATGATACACACAATAGCGCGCATGCTGCGGCAAAAGGAGATGTACAGGAGTTAGCAGCGTTGATAGCCACACCATCCGGACCCCACATAACGGTTTCTTTTTAATATAAGTAACAACAAAAAACAAATCCACAAGGCAACCCACAATCGAAAGCAGCAGCATGTGCTCCCCTAGAAGGGGGACCCTACCAGTCCATAGGAGTATCAAGGGGGGGAAAAGGTCAGGACAGGGACTAGGTGGACTCAGTGCCTGGTACCGGGGAGATAAACCGGCTAAGGGGACGGGGCAGGAGACGTATCGGGCAATAACGGCGGGGTACAGATTCCCCCGCGGTAGGCGTTCCAGGGGCTCCATACTTTCACCCATGTCCCAGGCTTACCTCTCGCAACATACACCACCTTTTCCCGAAACATGCACCAGTCCATGTTATCCTTCCAGGCCGAAACAGTCGGGGACCTCTGGGAACCCCACAGTTGGACAATGTCGCGTTTGGCCACCATACATCCCAGAGTCACCCACCACGTCTGCGGCGCCGAGTAGTCGGTTGGTTCCCACACATTCAAAAGGCATCTCCTCGCTTCGGGCAGCAGCGACACACGCGTAACCACCCGTAGGACCTCATGCACACCACGCCAGAATCGCTCCACCTCTGGGCATTCCCACAAAATATGAAGAAAGGTCCCCAAAGAACCACACCCACGCTTACACAACCCGTCCACAGCATAGCCCATACGCAATAGCCTTGGCCCCGTGATGTAGACCCTATGGAGTATCTTGAGCTGGACGAAGCGAAGGCGGGCCGGTATGGCCACCTCTTTCGGGGAGGCCACCGCAGAGACCCAGTCCTCGTCGTCCAGCTCCAATCCATCGGCAACCCATGCCTCACGAAGGTTAGTCAGCAATCCCGAGCGGTCATTGATAAGTTTTTTATAGATTAATGAGATCGTGCTTTCCGGCACATGTCCATCCAGCACTCTATCCTCCAGAGGGGAATACTCCGGGATGGAGGCAACGTCCGGGAAGACGGAGCATAGCGCATGACGGATCTGCATATACCGAAAGTACTCCCTGTCCTGCAACTGGAATTCCGTCTGCAGCATCTCGAACGTTTTGAATCCCCCCCTCGTCCAGAGATCACCCACCCTGCTGATTCCTATCATGTCCCACTTCTCGAAGCCCTTCGAGGTCCACAGGGAGCCCAACTGCTCAGATGCGTATAGTGGCGACGCCCCGGTCAAACGATCCTTCCACCCCATCGCTACATTAGCCGCGTGCCACACACGTACCATGACACGCGTGGGGCCCGTCAGACGTGCGTCGAGCGAGCTGGAGTAAAGCGCTCGATTATAATCACCACCCGGCAGTAACATCTTATCCATTTCAAAGGCCGGGTTTAGAGCGGGCCCGTATAGGCCGTGATTAATCGCAGCCAGCTGGGAGGCCCAATAATACCGTTTGATATCCGGGAGGGCAATCCCCCCGTCATACCACGGGAGCGTCAGCTTCGCCAGGGCGATACACGGTCTCCCTTCCCAGAACAGGCGGCGTTGCAAACTCTCCACCTCGCGGAAGTAGCGCGCCGGGACGAGGTCCATTGTATTCTGCAGAGCGTACAGGAAACGCGGCAGCGACATCATCTTAAACAATGCCGCCCGGCCGAGCGGCGAGAGCGGCAAGCGCCTCCAACGCGCGACATCCTCCTTCAGGCGCTGGAGGGGGGGAAGCAAGTTCTGAGCATACCGGGCCTCCGCGTCCAGGGTAATGAAGACACCCAGGTACCTAAATCCCTGCGGGGCGATCTGGATAGGACAGCCCCGCGGGAGGATAGGAGCCTCCCCAGAGAGGACATACACGCACGATTTAGCCCAGTTGATGACAAGGCCGGAGTTACGACCAAATGAATGCAAAACATCAACCAGTACTATCAGTGATTTACGTGGGGAAGCCAGATACAGGAGAATGTCATCAGCGTATAGAGATACTCGGGGGTCCAGCGGAGACCACGGATAGAAGGATGCCACCGCAGCCACTCCGCCAGGGGCTCCAAGGCGAGCGCGAAAAGGAGCGGCGATAATGGGCAGCCCTGCCGCGTGCCTCTGCCCAGCTCAAACGGAGCCGACACTCTACCGTTCACAACCACCTGCGCCAGTGGGCCAGAGTACAACAGTTTAACCCAACTGATAAACCCTGGGCCAAACCCAAATTTCGCGAGCGTCGCCCAAATATATGGCCATTCAAGTGTGTCAAACGCCATAGTGGCGTCCAAGGACGCCAAGATGGCCGGCTCCCGTATGAACGGGACACGTGCGAGCACCCCATGCAAACGCCGCAGGTTAAGCGCTGTGTTGCGATGGGGGATAAAGCCGGACTTATCCTGGTGAACCAAGTCACACACTACGCCGACCAGCCGGTTGGCCAACACCTTGGCGAGAATTTTGGGCTCCGCATTCAATAACGAAATGGGCCGATAGGATGTGACCCGGTCCCGTGGCCTCCCCTCCTTGTGGATAACCACGATGGTAGCCAGACGCTGGTCTAGCGGGAGGGAACCCGCCGAGTGGGCCGCAAGGAACATAGCACGGAGATGCGGCGCCAGCGTATCCGGTCGCAGTTTATACAACTCGATGGGAAAACCATTAGGACCCATGGCCTTGCCGGAAGCGACCGAACGTATGGCGAGGGCAATTTCTTCGGAAGTTGGAGCGGCGTCCAACGACACTCTGTCCTCCTCCGAGAGGGAAGGCAGCGCGATATCTCTGAGCAGGGCATGGGAATCCTCTTCAGAGCGGGAGGACACCGGGGAGTACACCCCACGGAAATAGTCCGCAAAGCAGGAGACAATTTCTTCCGGTTCAGTGACACACACACCATTCTGTTTCTCAATCAACGGGACAACTCGACTCGCTCTCTCCTTTTTGTCCAGCCACGCAATCAATTTACCAGCCTTATCACCCACATCATACAGTCTCCCCTGTTGCTCTCTACTGAGGCCCCTGGCCACCTCCGTGACGAGGGCCTTATAGGCCGCTTGCTTGAGTTGGAGAACATGTCATTTGTCATCCGTCACCCCACATTCTAGATCACCCTCCAACTCGGTTATCTCAGCTTCAACACGGGTCACCTCCTCCTGCTCGCGCCTCCGGGAGTGGGAAATAAGGGACAGGGCCTCTCCCCGGAGTACCGTCTTGAACGCCTCCCACAGTGAGACCGCCGATGACACAGACCCCACATTCTCGTCAAAGTAGCGCTTAAGGGATTTAACCAGCTCTGCGCGAATGGTGGGGTCACGCAGGTACCAGGGATTAATCGGGACCACCCTACCCTCTCCCCTCGGAAGAATATCAAAGTGCAACAAGAGCGGGGAGTGGTCCGAAATACCCCGTGCCAAATGGCGCACCTCTCCCACCCTGCCCACATAAGCCGCCGGAACCAGGACATAGTCTAGCCGTGAGAGACTACCATGAGCCCCTGAATGGAAGGTGTACTGTAGCTGCGTGGGATGTTTCAAACGCCAACAATCCACCAGCCCCAAGGTATCCAAGAGGCCAGACAACCACGCTTGGGCCCGGGGGAAATCCCTAGGGGGGTGATGATCCACAGTTCCAGAAACCACAGCATTAAAATCCCCCCCCACCACTAGAATCCCCTCCGGAAGGCCAAGGAGGAGGCGCCCCAGATCCGCAAAGGTGGTCGTCTGCAGCCCCGGCGGGACATATACCGACACAAAAACGACTACTCTGCCCTCCATTCTGCCCACCAAAACCGTGTAACGTCCCCTGTCGTCATGGAGCACCTCATCAATCTCCAATGGGAGCGAGTTCTTGACCATAATGCCCACACCCCTTGAACCAGACGTGAAGCCCGAATGGGCCACAAGGCGGTAGCCCCGTCGATTCATAGCACAAAAGGAGTTGCCAATGAGGTGCGTCTCCTGCAGAAAAACTATATCGGGCGAAATTCGCTTCAAAAACTGCAGGACCACACCTCGTTTTATCCTGTCCCCCAGTCCATTCACATTCCAGGACAACAAACTCAGTGCCCTACCCCCCATCATAAACAGAAGCCATCACTCGTCCCCCAGAGAGCACTTTAGAGATAACACAATGATACGTTTGCCTTGTGGTGTAAACGAACAGCACCCCACCCCAACCCACCCACCCCAACAAAACTCCCCCCTCCCTGCACCCCTGCATGAGCCCGGACAGCCCCCCCAACTTGCAGTGTGCCTGTCGCCCCTATATAATGAAACTAGCTAGACCCCCTAGAGGAGGAAAGAGTACCCCTTCTAGACCCCACACAACCTCCATGGGAGGGGAAAGAACAAAGACAGAAGCTTGGTCGAAAGTGGCATCATAGTCGTCCAGAGTGAGGCCCAATATCGACCCCTCAGTCCCGATCCAGTGGGCCGTCCCCTCCCGCCGCCCCCCCCCCCCGCCATCTCGATCCCGATCCCCAGACAGAGTGTCCAGCCAGTCCCCGGCCGCTTCGGGACGATCAAAAAAGTGCGTGCGACCATCCACCTCCACTCGCAGCTTGGCCGGGAAGAGCATGGCGTATTTTAAGTTCATGTCCCGAAGTCGGCGTTTGACGCTCAGGAAGCTCAGTCTCTGCTTCTGGACCGCTTGGGTGAGATCAGGGTAAAAGTTCACCTCCATATTTTCCAGCTTAACCGGCCCTTGCAGTCTGGAGGCTTGCAGGATCGCGTCCCTGTCCCGAAAGTTAAAAATCCGGGCAATGAGAGGTCGCGGAGGGGCTCCGACCTTCGGCCTTCCCCCGGGAACTCTGTGGGCCCTCTCCACGGCAAAAAATTTACTCAGTCCCCGAGGCTGGAGATGGGTAGCGATCAGGTCCTCTACGAATAGATCCGCCGCCGCTTCCTCCCGTCCCTCGGGTACTCCGATGATGCGGATGTTATTCCTCCGGGCCCGACTCTCGGAATCCTCAAGGCGCCGATCCATAAGTGCACTCGCCTGACGAAGCCGGCGCACCTCCGTTTGTAGTGCCGCCACCTCAGTCGTGAGGCCCGATGCTGTTTGGGCCAAAGAATCAACACGGTCGTTGGTCTTGGAGAGATCAGCCCTCACCAGGCCAACATCCACGAGGACCGCGTCGATCTTATGTGCCAGGGTGTCGAACCGCTGGCCCACCGAGGCCTTCATCTCGGCAATGACGCCCATGACGTCTTGCAGAGTCAGATCCGTGGGCAAGTCCGAGGCATCAGAAGGGCCCTCAGAGGACTTGTGCGGTCCGCCGGGAGATCCCTTCTGGAGGGTATAGCGGTCCATGATGTTGGCCTGATGTACGGCGCCACGCCGGGTCGACTTGGTCTTTGACCGATCTCCATCTTGTTTCGTGGCCATCGCCACAGGTCTCACAATCGCACCAGCAGCGCCGTAGAGGGCAGGCAATCAGGGCCACGAGCTCCGGGGGGGCCACCCCAGATCGGCGGGGTGGGTCACAGCCGGCAGGCAGGCAGGGTCTCCCAGCGAGGCCACACCAACACAAAGAGCTCCGCGATCTCACTTGCAGAGACGGCAAGAGGGGTCGAAAGCGAAAGTGCGGGGTACGCGACTCGCCAGGCCCGGCCCGCCGTTGTTGTTCACTTTGCCACTGGGTCACCCCCCAGCGCAAATCCGGGGTCCGGCGAGAAGAAGGCCGCAAACTTCAATCGGTGCTCACTCCGGCACCCGAGGTCCAATTTGAGAACGGGAAACGGGTACCACCTCAGCTCAGGCTCACCAACACAGTCCCCTCAACCGAGGCAGGATGAATACAGGATAAACGTAGGAGGTTGCGGAGGTCCTCGGGAGCCTCGCACCTACGCGGCCATCTTGGTTGCGCGCTAGGCTCCTCCCCTCGTCTACACTTAACGTTACTTCTATGCTCGCAAATTCTCTGTTTGACTTTGCGGCAGGTCATCCCGATGTATCTGAGATTACACGGGCAAGTAATCATGTAGATGGCGTGGGTCGTGTTGCAGTTGGTATGTTGTCTCATTGACCA
The DNA here is from genome assembly GCF_964204655.1 of Triturus cristatus. Taxonomy (NCBI): domain Eukaryota; kingdom Metazoa; phylum Chordata; class Amphibia; order Caudata; family Salamandridae; genus Triturus; species Triturus cristatus. Next base: position 797,933,611 of record NC_140581.1, read on the forward strand.
GGCCATTTGTGGTGACAGTTCTATGGTTTTGACAGTTTCTGTGAGATTGCAAACGGAGCAATTTCCACACGGGAAGTGACCAGTCACTGGAGGTAAGGTCCACAGGGTATTCTGGGTCAGTCTCGGCCTAAGATCTGGTGGACGTGTCTGTACCAAAATGTCTTTGTAATTCCTTGTTCGTCTGTTAGCGAACATAGGTTTGGGCCAATTCAGGGTGCTTGAAGTGAGAATGCGCCAATTTTTGTTTATAATCTTTTTGACTGAGTTGGTGACAATGCTGTATGTGGTGACACATGTCAGTTTGTCAACTGTAGTATCTTTTGGTGTGGTTTCTAAGAGACTCTCCCTTGGCTGGTTTCTTGCTCTCTTCTGGCATTACTTTTTTTTTTTTTTTTTTTTTTTTTAAACCGTTTATTACAAGAGTCAAAGAATATACAAAGATGGGCCTACAACCTTCAGGCCGGCCGCTAGCAAACAAGAGGAGCATATGATACAGACAGTAGAACGCATGCCGCGGCAAAGGGAAATGTACAGGAGTTAGCAGCGTTGATGGCCACACCATCCGGACCCCACATAACGGTTTCTTTTTAACATAAATAACAACAAAAAACAAACCACAAGGCAATCCACAATCGAAAACAGCAGCACGTGCTCCCCTAGAAGGGGGACCCTACCAATCCATAGGAGTAACAAGGGGGGGGAGAAGGTCAGAACAGGGACTGGGTGGACTCAGTGCCCGGTACCAGGGAGATAAACCGGCTAAGGGGACGGGGCAGGCGATGGATCGGGCAGTAACGGCGGGGCACAGATTCCCCCGCGGTAGGCGTTCCAGGGGCCCCATACTTTCACCCATGTTCCAGGCTTACCTCTCGCTACATACACCACCTTTTCCCGAAACATGCACCAGTCCATATTTTCCTTCCAAGCCGAAACAGTCGGGGACCGCTGGGAACCCCACAGTTGAGCAATGTCGCGCTTGGCCACCATGTATCCCAGAGTCACCCACCACGTCTGTGGCGCCGAGTAGTCGGTTGGTTCCCACACATTCAACAGGCATCTCCTCGCTTCGGGCAGTAGCGACACACGCGTAACCACCCGCAGAACCTCATGCACACCACGCCAGAATCGCTCCACCTCCGGGCATTCCCACAAAATATGAAGAAAAGTCCCCAAAGAACCACACCCACGCTTACACAACCCGTCCACAGCATAGCCCATACGCAATAGCCTTGGCCCCGTTATGTAGACCCTGTGGAGTATCTTGAGCTGGACGAAACGAAGGCGGGCCGGTATGGCCACCTCTTTTGGGGAGGCCACCGCAGAGACCCAGTCCTCGTCGTCCAGCTCCAATCCATCGGCAACCCAAGCCTCACGAAGGCTAATAAGCAATCCCGAGCGGTCATTAATCAGTTTTTTATAGATTAGTGAGATCGTGCTTTCCGGTACATGTCCATCCAGCACTCTATCCTCCAGAGGGGAGTACTCCGGGATGGAGGCGACATCCGGGAAGGCGGAGCATAGTGCATGACGGATCTGCATATACCGAAAGTACTCCCTGTCCTGCAACTGGAATTCCGTCTGCAGCGTCTCGAACGTTTTGAATCCCCCCCTCGTCCAGAGATCCCCCACCCTGCTGATACCTATCATGTCCCACTGCTCGAAGCCCTTCGAGGTCCACAGGGAGCCCAACTGCTCAGATGCGTATAGTGGTGACGCCCGGGTCAAACGATCCTTCCACCCCATCGCTACATTAGCCGCGTGCCACACTCGTACCATGACACGCGTGGGGCCCGTCAGACGTGCGTCGAGCGAGCTGGAGTAGAGCGCTCGATTATAGTCACCACCCGGCAGTAGCATCTTATCCATTTCAAAGGCCGGGTTTAGAGCGGGCCCGTATAGGCCGTGATTAATCGCAGCCAGCTGGGAGGCCCAATAATACCGTTTGATATCCGGGAGGGCGATCCCCCCGTCATACCACGGGAGCGTCAGCTTCGCAAGGGCGATACGCGGTCTCCCGTCCCAGAACAGGCGGCGTTGCAAACTCTCCACCTCGCGGAAGTAGCGCGCCGGGACGAGGTCCATTGTATTCTGCAGAGCGTACAGGAAACGCGGCAGCGACATCATCTTAAACAATGCCGCCCGGCCGAGCGGCGAGAGCGGCAAACGCCGCCAACGCGCGACATCCTCCTTCAGGCGCTGGAGGGGGGGAAGCAAGTTCCGATCATACCGGGCCTCCGCGTCCAGGGTAATGAAGACACCCAGGTACCTAAATCCCTGCGGGCGATCTGGATAGGACAGCCCCGCGGAAGGATAGGAGCCTCCCCAGAGAGGACATACACGCACGATTTAGCCCAGTTGATGACAAGGCCGGAGTTACGACCAAATGAATGCAAAACATCAACCAGTACTATCAGTGATTTACGTGGGGAAGCCAGGTACAGGAGAATGTCATCAGCGTACAGAGATACGCGGTCCTCATACTCGGGGGTCCAGCGGAGACCACGGATAGAAGGATGCCACCGCAGCCACTCCGCCAAGGGCTCCAAGGCAAGCGCAAAAAGGAGCGGCGATAACGGGCAGCCCTGCCACGTGCCCCTGCCCAACTCAAACGGAGCCGACACTCTACCGTTCACAACCACCTGTGCCAGTGGGCCAGAGTACAACAATTTAACCCAGCTGATGAACCCTGGGCCAAACCCAAATTTCGCAAGCGTCGTCCAAATATATGGCCATTCAAGTGTGTCGAACGCCATAGTGGCGTCCAAGGACGCCAAGATGGCCGGCTCCCGTATGAACGGGACACGTGCGAGCACCCCATGCAAACGCCGCAGGTTAAGCGCTGTGTTGCGATGGGGAATAAAGCCGGACTGGTCCTGGTGGACCAAGTCACACACTACGCCGACCAGCCGATTGGCCAACACCTTGGCGAGAATTTTGGGCTCCGCATTCAATAACGAAATGGGCCGATAGGATGTGACCCGGTCCCGTGGCCTCCCCTCCTTATGGATAACCACGATGGTAGCCAGACGCTGGTCTAGCGGGAGGGAACCCACCGAGTGGGCCGCAAGGAACATAGCACGGAGATGCGGCGCCAGCGTATCTGGTCGCAGTTTATACAACTCGATGGGAAGACCATTAGGACCCATGGCCTTGCCGGAAGCGACCGAACGTATGGCGAGGGCAATTTCTTCGGAGGTTGGAGCGGCGTCCAACGACACTCTGTCCTCCTCCGAAAGGGAAGGCAGCGCGATATCTCTGAGCAGGGCATGGGAATCCTCTTCAGAGCGGGAAGACACCGGGGAATACACCCCACGGAAATAGTCCGCGAAGCAGGAGACAATTTCTTCCGGTTCAGTGACACACACACCATTCGTTTTCTCAATCAACGGGACAACTCGACTCGCTCTCTCTTTTTTGTCCAGCCACGCAATCAATTTACCAGCCTTATCACCCACATCATACAGTCTCCCCTGTTGCTCTCTACTGAGGCCCCTGGCCGCCTCCGTGACGAGGGCCTTATAGGCCGCTTGCTTGAGTTGGAGAACATGTAGTTTGTCATCCGTCACCCCACATTCTAGATCACCCTCCAACTCGGTTATCTCGGCTTCAATACGGGTCACCTCCTCCCGCTCGCGCCTCCGGGAGTGGGAAATAAGGGACAGGGCCTCTCCTCGGAGTACTGTCTTGAACGCCTCCCACAGTGAGGCCGCCGATGACACAGACCCCACATTCTCGTCAAAATAGCGCTTAAGGGATTTAATCAGTTCTGCGCGAATGGTGGGGTCACGCAGGTACCAGGGATTGATCGGGACCACCCTACCCTCACCCCTTGGCAAAATATCAAAATGCAACAAAAGCGGGGAGTGGTCCGAAATACCCCGTGCCAAATGGCGCACCTCTCCCATCCTCCCCACATAAGCCGCTGGGACCAGGACATAATCTAGCCGTGAGAGACTACCATGAGCCCCTGAGTGGAAGGTGTACTGTAGCTGCGTGGGATGTTTTAAACGCCAACAATCCACCAGCCCCAGGGTATCCAAGAGGCCAGATAACCACGCTTGGGCCCGGGGGAGATCCCTAGGGGGGTGACGATCCACAGTTCCGGAAACTACAGCATTAAAATCCCCCCCCCACCACTAGAATCCCCTCCGGAAGGCCAAGGAGGAGGCGCCCCAGGTCCGCAAAGGTGGTCGTCTGCAGCCCCGGCGGGACATATACTGACACAAAAACGACCACTCTGCCCTCCATTCTGCCCACCAAAACCGTGTAACGTCCCCTATCGTCATGGAGCACCTCATCAATCTCCAACGGGAGCGAGTTTTTAACCATAATGCCCGCACCCCTTGAACCAGACGTGAAGCCCGAATGGGCCACAAGGCGGTAGCCCCGTCGATTCATAGCGCAAAAGGAGTTGCCAATGAGGTGCGTCTCCTGCAGAAAAACTATATCGGGCGAAATGCGCTTCAAGAACTGCAGGACCACACCCCGTTTTATCCTGTCCCCCAGTCCATTAACATTCCAGGACAACAAACTCAGTCCCCTACCCCCCATCATAAACAGAAGTCATCACTCGTCCCCCAGAGAGCACTATAGAGATAACACAATGATACGTTTGCCTTGTGGTGTAAACAAACAACACCCCACCCCAACCCACCCGCTCCAACAAAACTCCCCCCTCCCTGCACCCCTGCATGAGCCCGGACAGCCCCCCCAACTTGCAGTGTGCCTGTCGCCCCTATAGAATAAAACTAGCTAGCCCCCCTAGAGGAGGAAAGAGTACCCCTTCTAGACCCCACACAACCTCCATGGGATGGGAATGTACAAAGACAGACGCTTGATCGAAGGTAGCATCGTATTCGTCCAGAGTGAGGCACAATGTTGACCCCTCAGTCCCGGTCCAGTGAGCCGTCTCCTCCCGCCGCCCCCCCCCCTGCCATCCCGATCACGATCCCCAGACAGAGTGTCCAGCCAGTCCCCGGCCGCTTCGGGACGATCAAAAAAGTGCGTGCGACCATCCACCTCCACTCGCAGCTTGGCCGGGAAGAGCATGGCATATTTTAAGTTCAGGTCCCGAAGTCGGCGTTTGACACCCAGGAAGCTCAGTCTCTGCTTCTGGACCGCTTGGGTGAAATCAGGGTAAAAGTTCACCTCCATATTTTCCAGCTTAACCGGCCCATGTAGTCTGGATGCTTGCAGGATCGCGTCTCTGTCCCGAAAGTTAAAGATCCGGGCAATGAGAGGTCGTGGAGGGGCTCCGACCTTCGGCCTTCCCCCGGGAACTCTGTGGGCCCTCTCCACGGCAAAAAAATTACTCAGTCCCCGAGGCTGGAGATGAGTAGCGATCAGGTCCTCCACAAATAGATCCGCCGCCGCTTCCTCCCGTCCCTCGGGTACTCCGATGATGCGGACGTTATTCCTCCGGGCCCGACTCTCGGAATCCTCAAGGCGCCGATCCATAAGTGCACTCGCCTGACTAAGCCGGCGCACCTCCAGTTGTAGTGCCGCCACCTCAGTCGTAAGGCCAGATGTGGTTTGGGCCAAAGAATCAACCCGGTCGTTGGTCTTGGAAAGATCGGCCCTCACCAGGCCAACATCCACAAGGACCGCGTCGATCTTCTGTGCCAGGGTGTCGAACCGCTGGCCCACCGAGGCCTTCATCTCGGTAATGGCGCCCATGACGTCGTGCAGAGTCAGATCCGTGGGCAAGTCCGGGGCATCCGAAGGGCCCTCAGGGGACTTGTGCGATTCGCCGGGAGATCCCCTCTGGAGGGTATAGCGGTCCATGCTGTTGGCCTGATGGACGGTGCCACGCCGGGTCGACTTGGTCTTTGACCGATCTCCATCTTGTTTCGTGGCCATCGCCGCAGGTCTCACAATCGCACCAGCTACGCCGTAGAGGGCAGGCAATCAGGGCCACGTGCTCCGGGGGGGCCACCCCAGATCGGCGGGGTGGGTCACAGCCGGCAGGCAGGCAGGGTCCCCCAGCGAGGCCACACCAACACAAAGAGCTCCGCGATCTCACTTGCAGAGACGGTGCGAAAGTGAAAGCGAAAGTGCGGGGCACGCGACTCGCCAGGCCCAGCCCGCCGTTGTTGTTCACTTTGCCACTGGGTCACCCCCCAGCGCAAATCCTGGGTCCGGCGAGAAGAAGGCCGCAGACTTCAATCGGTGCTCACTCCGGTACCCGAGGTCCGATTTGAGAACGGGAAACGGGTATCACCTCAGCTCAGGCTCACCAACACAGTCCCCTCAACCGAGGCAAGATAAATTCAGGATAGACGTAGGAGGTTGCGGAGGTCCTCGGGAGCCTACGCGGCCCTCTTGGTTGCGCGCTAGGCTCCTCCGACCTCTTCTGGCATTTCTTAATTATTTTCTCTGGGTAGTCTCGTATGCAGAGTTTGGAGCAAAGATCTTGTGCTTGCGTCTTGTACTCACTGAGTTCACTACAGTTCCTTTTTAGACGGAGGAACTGACTGTATGGCAAATTTTCTCGCAGGGGGCGCGGCTGGAAACTGTTGAATGACAGTAAGCTGTTTTTGGCTGTCGGTTTGAAGTAAGTTTTTGTCTTGAGGACATCACTCACTACATAGATAGTAATGTCCAAAAAATCAAGCTGTTCCTTATCCGCGGTGTAGGTAAACTTGAGACAGGGGCCTTGGGTATTAATCCAATCATGGAATTCTTGTAGGTTTTCTGCTGTGCCATCCCAGAACATGATGACATCATCTATATATCTTTTCCAAAAAAGAATTTTAGAGAGGAATGGGTTCTTGTCATTTTGTATGAAGGTACTCTCGAAATTGCTCACATATAGACCCGCCACACTGGGAGCGAAGGTACTTCCCATGGAAGTACCGTGGCATTGTTGGTAGAGGGTACCTTCATATTCAAAAAAGGTTTTCAGTTAGAGCCATTCTGCAACATTCCAGAACAAAATGCCTTGGTGTATGGTATGGCCAATCATGTTCAAAGAGTAGATTTTCGAGGGTGTTCAGAGTGGCTTGTTGTGGTAGGCTCGTGTATAAACTCTCAATATCGAGTCCTACGAGGAGCATCGTCTCACTGGGAAAGCTTTGGTCTTTCAGGAGATTGAGGAGATCTCGAGTGTCTTTGAGGTACGTAGTTGTACGTTGTACCATAGGTCTTAGAAATTGATCAGCAAATTGAGAAAGAGGTTCAAGGACTGAACCGATCCCAGAGACTATGGGACGTCCTGGTGGAGGTTGCCTTGCTTTGGGAAGAGAGTAAAAGTACGGTGTTCGTGGGAGAGGGGTACGTAGAAAGGAAGCTTCATTCTTGGAGATCCAACCGTTGGTCTCAGCTTCTTCAACCATAAGGTTGACAGTTCTTTGTAATCTTCGTGTCGGATCAATGATTATTGCTTTGTAGAACTTGTTGTCAGACAGCAACTCAAGGCATTGTGCATTATAGCTCTCCTTGTTTAAAATAACTATGTCTCCACCTTTATCAGCAGGTTTGATGATGATATTAGGATGTGATTTGAGTTCTTCTAGGGCTCTCTTTTCCAAAGTTGTAGTGTTCATGTACGGTTTTTTAACTGACTCCCCAAGCTCATTAATTTCCTTCATAATGGCTTGTTCGAAGGCTTGAATCTCTACCGGGATTTGGTGGTTTGCAGGACAGAACGTCGATTTGGGTTTCAAAAAGGTATCTCCTGTGTTCGAATTATCTTCCTTGTTTTGGAAGAAGGCCTTCAGTTTAAGGGTTCTACAGAATTGAGCAACTTCACTTAGTAATTTGTAGATGTCTAGAGGTGGAGTAGGTACGAAGCCTAGGCCTTTGTTAAGTACTGATTTTTGTTCTTCCGAAAGGATGTCAGAGAGATTGAATATCAGTGAGTCCTGCTCGTGCTTGGTTTTTCTTTGGTCATGTTGGACATGCTCCTGGTTATTATTTGCCTCTCTTGGTCTGTCCAAGTGACGCCTCTCCTTCTTCCTCTCTGGTTGGTTCGGCCTCTCCCTAAAAATGAAGGTTGCTGAGTGAAGGGTCCCATAAAGGGTCCTAATTGTGGTGGTACTGTTTGGTAGGGATTGATCCAACCTTGGTAGTTTTGAGCAAAAGGATGAAAAAGAGGGAGTGGATGTTCCCCAAAAGGGGGATTACGCCAAATATTCGGTCTGCGTCTTTGTTGGCGTCTATTAGAGCCTCTTTGTTTGCGTTGTTGCATAGTGTCTTCACCACTATAGTCTGAGTTGTTGGAAGAATTGCCACTAGACTCGTTGTCAGACTTGTAGTTAGGTGCTTCGTAATCATCTTTGCTGTATGGATGCATTTTTTCCATGGAGAATCGTTTCAAGTCTTTACAGAACATGCCTAGAAAGTTCCCTTGACAAGCAACAATTTGCCACTGTGTAAAGTAGTAAAATAGCACTGCTCCAGCTCTTTACCTATTGAGGCACCAGTCAGCCCAAGACTGTGGCAGAAACTGTGTCTTAACTTAGCTCTCCCAGTGCTCCCATTATGTGAAACGGCAGCAGGCTGGGAGTTAAATATGTTACCATTTATTTCTCATATTATTTACTTGCCTCATTCTTTTTGTCTATAGAAGAGAAACTATCTCCATTGGCTTGTTAGTATTGGAGGGCAGTGCTATCTCTAAGTTTTATAGAGGTTGATTTGTTGTTGGACATTCAGTATATTTCTCTGTAGGAATCTGATGACAACGGGAATACATTACTGTTTTTGAAGTGTCAGTGTTGTGTGTGAGCGCAGTATCTAGCATTTAATCAGCTGTTTGGGGGGGTCGTTTTTAGTCCTTCAATCCAAGGACTTTTGTGTTCTCCATTAGATCTACAGCTTGTATTTTTCTCCAGGACTTCCATCAACAGAAACAAAATCTGAAACTAACTAAATGTTCTGGCAAAGAGATAGAGGTGTAGGAGCTCGAATTATGTTGTCACCACATAGCATAGCTCTGCTGCCACAAGTATGTGTTAGGATTCGGATAAATAGACAGATAGACAGACAGGCAGGCAGGCAGGCAGGCAGGTAGGCGGATAGATGGATGCCAGACCTTGCTGGTTTCTTTCACAACAGTGAACCTGTTTCCAGGTCGAAGGTTGCAGGGACGCCATAGCAGAAACCCACCTGCTGAGTCACACCCTGAGGTATTGTTCAAAGAATGCATTAACAGTCTTGCTGCAGAAGTCTTGCAGTTGGTGAAGACATCCTTCCTGCATCATTCAGCCCTGAAACATTAAAAGAACATTAATAGTCCCCTAATGGAACCTGACTAGCTTCTGGAACAGATAATTGAAAGGGAATTCATGGCTGCTTGGGAATTAACATTTGTCTATATATAGAAAACGATGCAAAATAACTAAGGTAAGATCTAAAAAGTATCTAATTGTAATAAATCATTGAAATTATATGAAAGAAACATCTATGACTGGGGCAGATTAAGCTCCTTACTGGGTGAAGGGAAGATAAGCACCAGAGTACAGGACAGAGAGAGCAATACCAGAGTAGGAAGCAGATAATTAGCAAGACTATCGGAGGGAGTTGTACAGAGGGAGGCGAAAGGAGAAGGTACAAAGAGTAGATGGAGAGTGAGAGTGGAGAGAATAACAAAGGAAGTGGGAGACACTAAACCATGGAACAGAGATCAAGCCTCTTAAATGATGGGCAGAAAGAGGGTGGGCACCAGGATGGACCACAGAGAAAAGTTGACATCACTGTGGGGAGACAAGGATAGCGACAGTGGTTATTGTACCTGAAGTGGGAAACAAAGAGATAACGAGGCTCCAACACAAGGAGAGACAGATGGCAGACAGAGACGGGAGGAAACAAGGCACCGGAGTAGGGATAGATAAAGGGAGAGGGAAAGAAAGAGAGAGGCAGAGACAGTGAAAGAAAGAAAGAGAGTGAGTAAGAGAGAACGAGGAGGGAGAGGCCGAGAGACAATAAGACAAAAAATGAAGGCAGAAGAAGACTAAATGGGTGTGAAAAACAAAGTGGGAAAGAGAGGAGTAGGTGGTAGAAAAAGCATAAGAGTAAAGGGCAAACGAAAAGGTTAACATCAAAGTGGAGGCAGAGACAATGGGAGAGACTGGTTGAGAACTGAGAAAGGTGTGGACATAAAATTAAATAACTGAGGAAGTGGAAGGCACAAGAATTGGGGACCTTGAGAGACTGCAGCACCAGAGTTAGACCTGGGGAGACATGTGAGAGGAGGTCAAAGGTAGTAAGCAGTTCTTTATCTTTCCTGGCAAGTACAAGAGTCCTCAAACATGGGCCCTGTAAAGTAGTTGCAAAGAGACATGTAATCCTACACAAAATAATAGACAGCCATGTTTCTCTTTAAAAAAATCTACTTAAAACTAATTTTAAAATGTAGTGAATAAAGCGTGTATCCATAAAGTTTCCTATAATGGCTGTAACCCATTACAATAGATCCACAGTATAACTTCAGCAAAATTATTTGGAAAAGACACTGCCAGAGTACCTGTGGGGCACATGACATGCACATTGGCCACAATCTTTGCCTAAGTGCATGTACACAGTGCTTGCCAGGAGTGACCTGCACCTATCTCCTTCAGACAGTGGTCCCGCGACAAGAAAACCAGTATCCATACCTGCAATGAATGCAGGGCCCAGCCTCTGGCCATGTTTTTTGAGTTCTGAATATGCTGCATGGTCTTTGGTTACAAACTGTACTCACTGAGCACGGTGTAAGGCAGTGGTCAGTAGACACTGGTGACAGGGCCCAGTCAAACACTATGACTGTCCAAGCATCAGCATGCATCTCCATGCATAGGGAATCATTTTCAGCCATGACATTTTGATCTTCAGCCATGTCCTGTGAAGGTACCCATGCTTGCAATATCCTCCTGGTGCAAACTGCCTCTGTGGCCAGTGAGCCCCTGTTACAAGCCCTTCTGAATCAAAGAGCTGGAGCTGTGACCCATAGGGTCATTCTTTGATTGGGTAGCCGTACAGGAAGGACCCCAATGTGTCTATCCGCTCAGAGACCATTGGTTGTGAACAGCAAGACTATTTCTGAATGCAGCAACTAAATTTTCTTTTGAAAGCAGATTTCTTTCCATCCCTCAGACGTGTGTCCTGTTCCTCTATGGGGCGGGGGATGCTTTACTCCTCGCACATTGACTCCACATTTTTTAAAGATTATTTGGTGACAGCCACCAAACCTATTCACAAACCGTGGGAAGTGCAATTGATGCAACAGAACCCTAACCACATTGCAAGCTCAGATTCATATTTTTGATCCAACACCAATTTGTGAACCCTACTGACATATCTATTTATTGCAAGAAACATTCTAAAATTATTCCTACATACAAGTATCCTTTTTTGGGGGGACATTTCTTGAATGCTTGTCAAACGGCGGCCTCGGTTTATGGCAGTGCAAAGGGGCTCTTTCTCTTTTAAGTGCACCCCACCGTTGCTGGAGAGTGGCTTCCGCAGACCCTGTAATGCGGTGTGAGGTATTCGTCACACTCGGAGGACGCACCTATTGAAATCCTTTATTGTGTGCTGCATACCTTGTAAATCCTATAACCGGCGCTGGACTTCCTCCCTGCCCCCGGCTGTGTAAGGCCTGTGCCTGCTTTGGAGCTGGGAGCAGGCCTTTGCCCTTATGTAAACCCTGTCTGTCTCCCACGAGTGAGCACGCGCTCAGTCAGACCAGGACCTTCCCGTCTGAGGTCAACTCCACACAGATGGAAACGCCGGAGCTTTCTAAGTGCATTCCAAGACGAGATTCCAATTGCAATTATAAATTGATAGAGGGTTCCATTAGCGGGGCTCTCAGCCCCCGAGGCCCGAATTCATGAATGCCTGTGCTTTGTAAGATGACATTTTGGTCCATGCAAAATAGAAGGAACCTCGGAAATTTTTATACAAAAAAACGCAACTTGGCAGTTTCCTTATTTCTTGCATATGCTACTTTTGATCCAACATTTATTGTATAGATTTACACAAGGGAGAACATCTGCACAACATCCACTCTCCTATTAAGTATTTGCTACTAACGTTTCCTGGAAAACCTAATATTTGTAAGTCGTGCGTGAATTGGAAAAATGCTTAAATTAGAAAAGTTCATACTACTCTCTTATTTAATACACCGCAGTTAACCAGTAACTAAAGTCACTGTCTGTACTGTTTCTTTGTGATGAACTACAGACTCATTTATGGTGCACTTTCTGCTCTTAGTCAATACCTTTATAGAATACCAGCTGTTAGTGATTTGTACATCAAACCAAATGCAACGCATCTCTTTGATCAATAAAACCCTTTACATGTTTTCAGATTCTGACAAGCTGACGCAAGTTTACACAGCAGACATCAGTGAAGCTTGTCTCAGATTTCCGTCCCTAGGAACGGTTCACGGCTGCAACTTTTATTGTCTGTAAGGGCAAACATTTTGCTGATGCTAAGAGCAAAGTAAATATACTTTGATATTCAGATAACTAGATGGTGCAAGACAATTGCCTTGATTCACACAGCTACTTGCGCATCTCAGTGACATATAGATTTGCAAAAAAGTGTAACTTATGTCTGCAAATTGCACTAAGTGATTCACTAAATGTGACTTTGCATTCATATCTGTATTTGTTCGCACAGAGGGGTATATTCACAAAGGTATTTTGCAGAATGTAAAACATATTCCTGTATTATTCTTAATGTACTCTGACATGCATTCATGAATAAGCCCCAAAATATCCAACTCACTACTAGTAAAAGTGCATAGAGTGTACAATCTTTACTATTTGTTCTAATTGTAGATGATTGTTCCCTGAATATTCCCATTTTATTCCCATTTTAGCGTTTTGAGGATAATTAAAAAAGGCAAGTAAGAGTTCGCGAAAGAGTACTACAGGCGTACATTTTTTTGTGCACTAAAATGCTTCTGCGACTAGCCCCTTTAATGTTACCCATGTAGAGAGTAATGAGCCTGCTTGTGGAGATGGCAGTGGGTGTTGGTAGTTGGGACACCTGCAAGACCGTCTGCATTCGCAAACCTTCTGGAGGATGTTTCCTAACAAATGCACAGATGTTACATCTGTCAAGGGCAGATGTAAATTTGCGTTCAGAGTGTGAAAGGGTTGAGAACACCACACAAACTGGAAGGGATGGAGTTTCTCTTCAGATAAAAATGTTTCCTCGTGGAGTAAAAATATCAAGCACAAATGATCCTATACATATAATTATCTATTAAGAAGTATGTACTGGCTACATTTCTGAATGCACAAATGTTTATGCATGCGAGTAAATCTGAGAAGCGGCCAACGTTGCAGGTTTCTGCAAATACTCCAGGAATTCTAGATGAGTTCCAAATTAGTTGGAAATTTGCTTCACATGTCTAAGTAGCTCAAATGGAGCAAATTTGCAACTTTCCTTCTCAATTTGGCTCTGCTTTTCACATATATTTCCCCACTTGGGGGCATATTATCAACAGCCAGCGATAATTATCGCTGGCCGTGCTTAGTGATAAATTTCTTATCGCAGGCTATCTCTGGAATTTATCACCCTGGTAGGGCGTTATTAACAATGCGTTTCTCCAGGGCGATACAAATTCCAGAGATAACGAGATTATCGCCGTTGTGCAGGGAACATCGCTGGTTTTCCAGTGATGTTCCCTGCAAAACGGCGATAACTTTGCTGATACGACCCTGTGGTCGTATCAGCATAATCCACCCCCTATGTCAAACATAGGTAAGTTAGGATTTTAGCAGACGTTTGATTTTGGCGAAAACAGCCGTTTTCGCCAATATCTAACGTCTGCTAAAATCCTGTAGGCTGCCTTGTAAATATCGCGATGTGAACATCAGTGATATTTGCAAGGTAGTCCATCCAGGGTACGCCCAGTGGCGCCCACTTTGCATCTCATTAGAGATGCAAAGGGAGCCGCTGGGAAAAAGGGTGCTAACATGCGATTATACATGTTTGCAGCCTCTTGTAAATAGGGCGATAGTTTTATCTCCGCTTTTTTGGCTTTTTAAGCCAAAAAAGTAGAGATAAAGCCCTTGTAAATATGCCCCTTGGTAAGTTGAAGCTGCATCTAATTCTTAAATACATGAGAACATGTTAATGATAAAAATTAGATGGACAGAAAAAGTTCACAGAGGTATTACAACAGAAGGAAGCACAGGCATAGTTGCAATTTCAAATTGTGGAAGAACACATAAGGTGAGTGAAAGTCCAATTGTGTATAGCACACACTTTTCACCCAACATCCCCTCAACATACACTTCATCTGATCATCCAGAATGATACATTAACAATGCTGTAACTCAAAAGCTGCTGCTGATGAGGATGTCTTTTCATTATAGTTAAAGAGAGACTGTTCCCCAGTGGCTGTATGTCAGCATGTCGCTAAAAATACAGTATGCGAAAAACAGTTTTGTCCTGAATATTGATTCTGAAAATATTGTCTCATTGAGTATTGATTTGATATTATTGACTCAAGTAAGGTGATATCTATGTAAACAATATAAGGATAAGATGTTTCTGTCAGACAACATTTTTTAGATGAGATTCTGATTCTGTTGCCATGTCCCCCACCGCAACCCAATCCTCTCCAGTGGGTTGATCGACAGTTGCACGGGGCTCCACTGGATAGGTTACACTGTACACATACCACATGCACACAAGGAGAGTTGCAGCTGAGTACCAAGACCACTGTGCAGGGTTACACACGTAGTGTGGTCTGGCACAGCTATATGCCCTGTGCACAGTTCCTGAGCAGCCGTCTCGCCCACGCTTTTCTGAGAGCCTGAGGGTGGCTTTCCTTAGCCCGTAGGACTAATGATCCCTTTGAGAATGAGAGGCCTTTAGTCCCAAAAGTTGATTAAAAAGGTTTCCTGGTGCAGATCTAGGCGCTGCATACCCCCTTTCTTTTGGCAGGAAATGTACCAGAAAACCCTTCTAAAGGCTTTGGAGGCCGAGGTTTGTGGTAGGAGGTGGGAATGTATTCTTTGTCTATATCTTGTAAAGAGTTGTCCCATTGAAGGTTCGCATTGTCCTCCTTAACACCACCAACTGTGTCCCCAGAGGGTCCTAAAACGTTTAATGCCTTGTACTTGGTGTATGTTTTCAACTTGCCTATATTGCAAAGTTTGCTTCCTACAGGCAACATGTGCAGGGGCAAAGGGATTCTGTGATGTGCGTGATGATCTCTTACATACAAATCAGGGTATGGCCTGCTTTAGGGTAGTGCGTCTGGTGTGACTGCACTGGGCGCTGACCTCAGTCGGGAGCTGTGATTAGTGATAACTTATGATTTAGTAACACCTTCAGCAGAGTTCCTTGAGCGACCAGTTTTCGGGCAGCATTAGAAATGTCAAGATAATGTTCCTGCTTGAGAGAGAGAGATCAGAGTTTATTCTAAGGGCAGTTTTGACTCGCCATAAAGTAGCGCAGAGGGTTAATACGCCTCCAGCAAAGAACCCGTACCGTGCAGATCACGGATCTGTATTTTATGTGGATAGCTGAGTGGACTTCTGCTTTTGTCACAGTGATCCTTTTGTTACCGCAGTTCATAAGATACAACCCTAATATAGAACAGTGACTGTTACAAACTGTCATCAAAGAGCTGCATGCAAACTGCATAAAATAGGTTAGGGTGTTCTGTTTTTTCCTCCAGTCTTTCAATATCTCTTCCTAATGTTGCTGAAAAGTGTTTGCTTGGGAAGATATACATTCTTATTATAAAATGCAGCCTTTACCAGTGCTTTAAAACAAATTAAATGTATGTGAGAGAGGGGCTATGGAGAGATGAGGGGCACTTTTGCCTGGTGGTTGTGGCAGAATCTCAGGAGGTGGTCATGATTCACGAAGGTAAACTTGCACTTTTATGTACGTTTACTATTTTTTGGGTAATTATAAATTATGAGTTTATACTTGGCGTGGCGGATTTTCCGTACATTAAAAGGTGGGCCTGTCCTATCATTTTATGTGAAGAGTTCGCGTCCAGACTGCAGAGTCTCTGCAGGCGTGAAATTACAATTAGAGAGGGATCAGATACTTTTTTTAGACAAACTAGTCCATTAAAGTGCCAAGTGCCATAAAAAGCAATTAAAAGTATTTTGTTAAAAGGTGATAGGCAAGTAGCAACTTCTCAGTCATAATGTTTTAAACAATTAAGGAGGAAGAAATGGTTTAAAACACCTTTTGATAAAAGACATGTGGTATCTAAAATATACCTTTTCAGTTACATATAAAATAGGTAGTTTTTATCCTTGACAATAGAATACAGTGCCTCTTATGGTGGACATAGCATGACTACGCAGTTCACTTACCATGATGTGGCCATATAATTTAAGCGCAGCGTTTATAGATTGAGAATAAAATCTGCAGCAATACGAACATGTGGCTCAGCCAGTTATGTCTATTGTCTCTGTAATTTTTTATGTTAACTGTGCAAGGATAAAAGCCTAAGGTCTGAATGAATCAAGTTATCTACAACAGACTTCATGGCTGCATGACTATGTCTCCGGGGGCTCGCCATAAAGTGCTGAAGCATTTAAAACAGTGTTCTTCTTCCTTATCAATTTGCCTGCTGCATCCAAAAATGTTATAAGTTTGGAAATCGCCTGCGGCTGAGCATTGTTTAGAAGATAAGTGACGGTCGCTAGAATTGTTCGTAGACCTTCTTTAATCAGCTGACACATGAGGAATCTTCTGCGTTCCTCAAAAAGAACAGGGCAAATGCAGAGCAGGTGTGATAAAGATTCCTGGAGCAAGCCACATAGGTGACACATTTTAGTGTCAGATTGACATGCCTATCAAGGAAAAAAATCAAATGATGAAAAACAGCCCATCCGAAGTTGAAAGAAATTTCACTTTATGATACGACAAAAATGGTTCCATGACATGTTTTTGAAGTTCTCTTCTGGCATAGCTTGTCAGAACTAAGGCAACGTGTTCTCTTCTGTTGATAGCCTAATAATCACATTACCAGGGTCTCAGGCACAAAGAGAAATGCAGTCACAGGGAAGATAAACCGCTTTGTGCAAACTACACAAAGCAGTAATTCCACCCAGAGATTCTTGAGATTTTCTCTCATACCATATGGACATAGCTGTATGGTGGGTCGTACACCAGGCAATCTACCTCTTTCTCTTCAAATCAAGTACAGCCAGATCTCTCATTCTCAAACCCCTTCCAGGCGGCGAGTACTCCCTCCCCGTTCCCACCTTGTTTGTTACCAACTGCGCGCTTTCCCTTGAATCACCACCTGACAACTTCTTTGGTGCCTGAAAAGGTCACAGTTTATTTTTTAATTTTACATTAAATCTTCACATTTCAAAATTCCACATTTACGATTCAACATCCATGGTTATAGTATAGTCCTTCAATGTCCATGTTTGCTTTTCTCTATTGCTCATTGCAATGTCTCTATTTTTATACTGGTCCCAGCCTCCTTAATTTCCTGGGAGAGGAGGGAGGGGCCCCTTTCTGGGTTTCGATTCATGGGTCTAGGCTTCAGCTTGCTACCGATTTGGAGGGTGTCCTTTCGGACCTGCTCGGGCTACAAGTGATGTCTCGCTCGCCCCGTACCCTTTCATGGGCTCTCCCTTCTCCCAGGGGTCCCTGCCGTTTGGCATCCCAAGGACCTTACGTGAGCATCTACTCTATTTCTGTGAGGCTGGGACCTTGCCATCTTCTCCCTCTGCACCCCTGCCATAAGGCATCCCAAGGGTCCTGCGGGAGTGTTACCTCTATTCGTTCTCTGGGGGCACGCCGCCCCATGGCTCCCTCAGTGCCCCTGCCGGGAGGCATCCCAAGGTCACAGCGGGAGCCTTCAGTCTACCTTCTAGTAATTTCGTTTCCTACTAGCTTCTTCGTGTTAGATCCGCTACCCTTTCCCTCCTACGGCTGCGACGCCCATATTCTTAGGTGTGGGTGGGTGGGCTTCTCTTCTTCTTTTTCCCAAGGACAGGGGGTGAATTGTGCCTTTTTGGGCCATTGGGCCCTCTTTTAACCCCCTCCTTGCCTTACTGGCTCACCCCCTGATTGGGGGGTAGCCTTCTTTTGTCCCTGGACCAATCCCCTGCCTATCCGGAATTCTGATTAGGAGGGGGGTGGGGGGCTCCCGCCGCCGGCCGGCGTTCTCACCCAGGCCCCCATCGGGTCCGGCTCTGCCTTCCCCAGCCCGGTTCCAGCCCTGAAATATAGTCCCTACTCTCAGTCCGTAATTTGAGCTGTGATTGCCGTTTGGAATCATCTGCACCATTTTGGAGACTGGCACTTATTTTTCCTTATTAGACATTTACGGAGAGCAATAGAGATAAACGCACACAAAGGGGAAAGAATGAGAAAGTGGAAAACGAAAAAAACAGCATAGAAGGAGAAAGCAGGAACCTGCACGAGTGGATAAAGAGGCAGTGAGTGTCTGGTAGTGGATTAAAGATGGGGTGGATTGAAGACTACGCAGCCTTGGTATTCTGCAGGCTGTAATAGTGCCGGCCAGGGGCTTCTGAACACAGCTTGGGCACTGGCACTCATTCTTTTGCAAATTAAACACTGCCTACTCCTTCAAGGGTGATTACCAAACCACCTATTCCTGGTCCAGCCATTTCCTCTTGATTACTGTCCATAGCTCCGTGCATTACAAAAACGAACCTGAACACCCGGGATTCAGACCACCCTATACTAAGAAAGATTGAGCATGAGATAAGACACTGACCGGTGAGTTTCACATCTACACCTAAACATTCAGAAGTGTCCAGTTACAAACATTCTCATCTTGTTATAGCTGTATTTGAGCTACCAAAAAAACAGCATCTGAAAAGGCGCACAGTCACTCTGGTTTCTTTGGCGATTGGCAGCCGCTCACAGTTTTCACTAGGTTTATGTATGTTACAGACCATCAGTGGCAATTGCTGGGACCCCTCACCTTACAAGAACGGAGCACGACCCAAATCCTTTGCGAAGGTGTTTTGAAGCAGCCATGTCCTTGGCCATTGCCTACTGTTCAGGTGCCCGTTCTCCCAGGCCAGTGGAGGACTTGTTGAACTGTCTTGATCAAGTGAAAGGAGATATAAAAACGTCTTTGTGCTTCATTTACGGGGATATGAATTCCAGACGAGCAACACAATTTTTACTATACAATCACCTATGCAGTGAGCGGAGACAAGAACAAATCAGGGGAACATACTGGAAAAGGAGGCAATATTATGTCCGGCTACCACATTCCACATGGAACAACTTGCAATCTTGTGCTTACATATATCCAAGGAGACGCCCAAACTTGCGCAAAACATGGCATGTGCATCCAAGTACTCGCCACATATGCCTTCACACAGAAACGGGAGGAGAAGACGAGTCTTGACACACTGCTCATCATCATCATCATATCTTTATTCGGTCATTTGTAAAAATCATCAAAGTGTACAAAATATAAAACATAAATATATCTACAATAGAAATAGTATTAAACCATTGTAATCGTGAATACAAATGACATATCGAATCAATTTAAGAACATGAATACATGTACCATCAGTCTAATCATGCTTATGGAGAGGAGCAATGCAACCAACAAACATAAGAAAAATAAACCATAAAAATTGGCTAGGGAAAGGGAAAAAAAACCACACTACTCTGATTTGATCAGGTTGAGCCAGTAAGCCTTCCTCATTCTGAGGCGCAGGAACACCGACCAGTTCTAAGTGACTATTGATCAACTGGCAATGGCATCGACAGTTTATTACGGATAGGGATGGGTGTTATCAATGTTTGAAGGGGTTCCGCTTTATGGAGCCCTATAGACTACAGCAAAGTCTAGAAATCTGTTTAGGCAAACACAAAAATGATGTACAGGTTCTGCAAGGGGACTCTCGGGTCACCTTAGCAGCAACACATACCGGGTCTGCTCACTGATGAAATGAGGAGCAGGACAGGACATACTAATAAGCGCGGGACTTTTAACTCTGCAGATTTGAAAATGAATTTGTTTACAAGTGCCCTTTTCAGATCTAGTATTAGTAAAATAACTACAATAATTATTTCTCATATTGTTTGTTTTGTTTAAAGTTAACTTTTTTTTACAGTGATCATTGGCGTGCTCATTGGCGAGATATAGAATATGGAATGAAAAAATATCTCTCAAGAGTACTAAGTATGTTTTCACGTTCCAGATGGCAATGACAAGTGACCACTCCAATCTACCCACACACACCTTTGCCTCTTCAAAACACGACGAACGGAGGACCGCCCTGACCAGGAAGACAGAGGGTGGTTGGGGACTTACCTTACCAGACCAGGGGGCATATTATCAAGGTCCGGCGTTAAAATTATCGCCGCTTTATCGGCAGAAAACTGCCGCTAAAGCGGTGATAATGGGCTTGATGATCTATTTATAGAGAAGGGTATACTTGAATGTGAACTATTTCCGAAACCCACAGCATGCAACTCAGTGTTGCATGCTAGCAGTGCACATCCTGATTGCCAAATTCGAATAATCCCCTTTGGCGAGATTACACGCCTATGAAGAAACTGTAGCAATGATATATTTTTCCAACAGGAAGTAGATACTCTGAAACAATGTTTTCCAATCAGAGGATTTGACCGGACCATACTAGAAAAATCTCACACTTGGATAAATAGAACCAAATGCAAAGGGCTTTTGAAATCTAACTCAAAGAAGAAGAAAACAGACAAAAAATATTGCGTTCATAACGCAATTTAATTCGCACAGTAATAACGTGTTCAAGACTCTATACAGACATTGGCATCTCCTTAAATTGGATCATGATTTGGATCCATACATATCCAACAAACCGCAGATTACATACAAAAGGTGTAGAACCCTGAGAAACATATTGAGTCCATCGGAACAGATTTACTAGACAGACGAGAACATGGTTATCTGCAAAACCCTTGGGCTTTTATAAGTGTTCGATGTGTAGTGTATGTCAATTTGCTACTAACAAGACCACCAGTTCCAGCTACAATACAGGGCCGGTAAATAAGATACATCACTTTATGAACTGTAATACTAAGTACATCGTGTATTGCATCATCTGCTAGTGTGACTTAATCTATGTTGGTAGTACTATCAGACCAATTTAAAGAGGGGATACAGGAACACAACAGAGCCATTCGCAATGGCAATACGAATTACCCCTTGGCAGTACATTATAATACTTCACATACAGCTTTAGAAGTATTAAAGATTATACTTCATGGTATTGCCTTAGTGGAAGATGATCCACGGGGAGGAGATAAAACTGATGCACTCAGAAAATTGGAATCCAAGTGGCTAATCAAACTGAGATCTGTGGATCTGGGACTTAATACAGACAGGGAATTGCACGTTTTTGTACGTGACTGATAGTTTTTAGACCAATGCCTCTGTACTGTCCTTTATTGTGTATAATTTCTTTAACCAGGTATAAGCCAAGTATATGATGCCAATATACCGGATGTAAGTCGTGTCCCCATATAGTTCTGTTATCGCTTACTTGGGGGATGACGCATGTGAAGATATGTAAAAGAAATACTGTTTCTGACATGTTGGACATTATGTACATCCAGTGATCATGTATGATGGGCTATTGACTGTGCAATCAGAAGGCCTTTTTCTTTAAGATTTAATTGTTTGTATGACATGTCTTCTCTTGTCTTGACTTTCAGCACTCTTATTGGTGACGGGTACTTATGGGGGATACGTCCTCCAACGACATCACTTGGTTCATTTACCATGGGCTGTCATCTCCATTTGATCAGAATGGTAGGACATTATACTGTTCCAGTTATGTCTACACACCCATCTCCTTTAATAGTCGACTTCGTAACTTTCCTTGCTTTGATGAGTTTCCCCTTGGGATGCACTGAGCCCAATGGGATCCTTATTCTCATATATTTTTGGGGATACTAGCTTTTTCTACACTAGTTATAGCATCTCTCCAAGATGGCGCCTGTCTTCACCTTCGTCCTTCTAATACGATCGTATCATTACTCATTAAATTTTTCGTACGGGAATAGTTGCCTTTCACCATCTAGACTGGTATTACAGATTAGGGGTTTCCTCGACAATCATGTTAAGACTTGCTTTTCCTTTACATACATATTACGATGCCACTTAGACTACACTAAAGTGGGTCACATTATGATTATAGAATGCTGGACATTGCTCTTTGCCAGTTTATTGGGATGGATTATCTGTATATTCACGGGGATACCATCTCTTGTTTGGGTCTACCCAATACACTATAACGGCGAATATCGTTACACCGTCTGCTCCAAGATGGCAGCTACGTTTGCATACCATCATGGAGCAGAGGAGTCCTAGGTGACACCCACCTCACGTGCGCATTGGTCATGTGATTCTATTTGACGATGCCTTTTAAATTCAAGATGTCCACCGGCACTAGTTCTTGTACCTGGATAGCAGCAGCACGCGACTTGGTGTGTGGTGATGTTCGTCAGGAATGGTAAGTTACATAAACATGCGGGACATTAGAAACAGTTTTTTAAAGTTTACACTCATTGTTGGTTTTTTATTTTTTGACAGGTCGCAAACTTATCAGGGTTTTGCTTCCTGCGTCGATCATGTGTTTTTGATGATGTTGCTTATTTAAATGGACAATAATTATGGTCCCTATATCGTAACTGGATGTGATTTAGTCAAATAAGACATTATTAAAGTGTGAGTTGTTACTTTGTATTGCTGGAGAATCTGCCCCTGCATTTTGGTGAAGTGTTGAGAGTATATACTTGCCTCTGTGTTTTCAGGTCATATTTCTAGCGGGTTCTGCGCTACATCAGGGAATTCTAATCCTACTATTGTTACGCGCAGAAGTCCAGAGTGTGATTCTGGTGAGTGTCTCTATATGCACAAGGGGCATGTTTGACGTCTTGAACCTTCCATCTTTATAAGAGTTCTATCAGTGCATATTTCCCTATAGCATACACTGTAATTCTTGAACACCAGCGGCCCTGGGGACAAAACAAACATCCAACCATCTGAGCTTGTACTCTGCCATCTGTGAATCTACCCTGCCAGGTGGTGCCAACCCCAGTTCTGGACCCTTGTAAGTGGGCCAAAGGTGATTGCCAGTGGAACCGACGTATCTTCTCTGCTGTGTAGAGCATTCAAGAGCAGAAACAACACAACTTCCTGGCTGAATGGTGCATCTCTGATCAGAACCAATGCATTGCTTCTACTATGTGGATTGGACCCGTCGCAAAGAAATCGCATGGAACCAGCGTAACACCTTCAGGACTGCCACTTTGCAATGCTTTCCCTGGTGCAGCTCCTTGCATCTTTAGTCGACAGCAACCTCGGCGACAACGTCAAAAACTCTGCATCGCAGCTTCACAGCTCATCGGATTCGACACATCACCTCAGCTGCACATCACTGTCCTGGCACTGAACTTCACATCGCAAACCCTGTAGATGGGATCCTCGATGTCGACGCAACAGGACCGCACACTGTAGCCTCAGCGCATCTCGGAACCGATACATGTGCGATGCATCTCTGACGTGGTTCCTCTCAACGCTCTGCAACCAGAATTGATGGTACTCTTTTTAGCGGGCCTAACTGGATCCCTATAGCAGGCCCGTGCTCCATCATGGTCAGCCTGAACCTTTGACTTTGTCCTGGTCCGGTGCGACCAGATATCCTCAATTGTGCTTTGTGCTTTTTGGCGCTATTTCTCACTTTAAACATTAAAATTCAATAACTCCAGTTCTGCCCATTGGATTTTTGTCATTTTGCTCATGTTTTACTTATTAATCTACGTGGGATTATTATTGTGTGGTCTTTTCACAGTTTTACTGTTTTAAGTGTTGCTCAAATGCTTTACACATTGCCTCCAAGTTGAGCGTGGCTGCTCTGTGCCAAGCTATCAAAGAGCAAGCACAGGTTAATTTAGGGTTTGCCTGTTCCTTAGCGTGACTAGGATTATCATTGCTACTTGACCAGGGCTCATACCCAAGTCAACCAACAACCCAATTTCTAACATACATGATGATAAAATATAGCAACGTGCTACCCAACTCCCTGCTCTTTTTCAAGTTCCACCGGAATCAGATTACGAGATGTAAATAAAAGTAACTCCACAAGTTTTGTTGCTGTAATATCTTTCATACGGAGCATACAGAATGTATCCAGGAGAAAATCCTCCTAATGACAACAAAAGGAGTGGAACTTGATGAGTAAACACAAATTCTTGATAACACTTTTAAACATACAAAAGCAAAGCAAAGACAATAGCCTCTGGAATCCCATAGTTTGAGATAAAACTGCTTTAGGGGATTAAAGTAGATTTTCCATTATGAAATGAAATGAAAAAACTATACCTTTGCCCCAGGTATCAAGGCACTGAATCCAAAGGATCCAAAGCTCCATCTGGAAGAACCCTATCCAGAAGAGAAAGTAAAGAAAAGTAAAGAGCCACATCACAGTCTAGAAGAAGGATATGAAAGAAAAGAGCATCTGATAAAAAAGGACATAGAGAAAACTGATATAAGTGGAAAAGAGACAAGTTTTTAAGTGTTTTCTAAATGAGGAGAAGGAATTGATCTCTGCAATGGGGATTGGAAGGGTGTTCCATAACTTGTCCGCAGGGATGGAGAAGGAGTGTGAACCCCATTTCACCTTTTGGAATTTAGGAACAGTGACTTTCCAGCTTGAAGTGCCTGGTCGGTCTGTACCAATGAAAGGTCTGTACCAATGACAGGATGACCTAGTGAGCCCTTGAGGTGTAGAGCTAGGCAGACAGTACAAAGGGGGAGATTTCCAAAAAAGTAGCGCAACGCAGCCCCCCGCGATGCTGCGCTGTGTTGCGTGACAGGGTGGGAGCAGGAGAGCGCCATATTTTTAAAGATATTGCTCTCTCCTCCCCTTTCCCTTGCACAGGGGCTGATTTCAGCAGCTGTGTGCCATCCACACACCTCAGCGCTGTAGCGATAGGGTGTGTGCATGAGTGTAGCATAGGTTTTGTACAGGAAGAGTATGAACCAAAGAAAAAAGCTGTTACAGCACATCCATTATTACGTATGATAATCCAAATACAGTATTGGACATGTAATGGACAAGCTCTGAATTCAAATGTGGTCCTTGGCAGGAGTAAACGAGGAAAGTCTAATGAGACAACAGGTATACAGAAAATATAAGTAGTTCAAAGACTTAATCTGTTGGTTTTCATTCACTTTTTATTATTTTTCCAAAGATTCCCAGCACACTATTGTGCCGACACGTGTTTTGTCAATTCTTAGACTTTTTCAAGACTATAAGAAGTAAACATCATATATTCAATAATCTGTATTCATACAAAAGTTAAAAAAAGGAAAACCTTTACAATAGGATAAAATCCTGCAAATCATTTAGTTTGTCAAACCAATTCCAGTATAACAATGGACGATAAAACCTTACAGTGAATCTAATGTAACCATATACATTGATCAGATGTATTGTTTATCTTAGTTTGGAAGTTAATAACAGAAAAAAGATCGTTCGTTCGTTTTTTTACTTTATTTCGGCTTTTTTAGCCTTAAAAGCAGAAGTACAGAAGGAATAAACAAGGCATAAATACTTACATTACCATAATCAGCAAGAAACTTTAAAATTTAAACATAGCAAAAAAAGGATCAATAAGCTATGACCATTAATGAACTACCGCGGTTAATAACATAAATATAGTCATTAATTTAACTAAAAGCCAGATACTAAAAACAGTTAGGACTGCGAGAATCAGTGCATTAATAATTCTAGACAAGTTGGAAGTAAATATTAAAACACATCTATTCATTACAGTTTATGACCACACCGTTTCCTAATAAGGTACACACTAAATAGGAATCTACTTGTACCAAACACCATGAGTTGCGAGGTATTGGACTTAAATATACGCTCTGCCTCTTTATAGGATCTAACCCCCAGGTTTTTACATAGGGGTTTGATCCAACGATCTCTGGGTTTTTTATAAGCCGGGCAAAAGAAGAGTAGGTGGGCATCATCTTCCCTTGCTCCTTGAGGGCAAAGAGTACATAAGTCCATACCATTTTTGTCCCCCCACCTGCATGTAATTGCAGAAATCTGTAAGACCCCGTATCTATATTGCAAGAATAACGTTTTTGCTAATGGCGGCTCTATCTCATCCATAAATTGTTCAAAGGAAGGGCTATCTTTTATGTTCAAAAATCTCTGGGCCAGTGTGCCAATCGATGTGCTACATGTTAATTCATGATTGACATAAAACCAAAAAGTGTCCTTTATAAGCTTTTTTGAGGATGGGGTCAAATTCTGCGGAATCTCCTAAAAGTGGGAAAGCCCTAACCTCACGTACCACATATAAATTTGTTTTAACCAGGGTATTTTCATATGCCCATTGATCTGAATTATTTCAATCAGCCCATTCTTATAGTCATCCAACTCCAGAGTTGTCCACAATCTAACCCAGTACAATAATGGTCTTAATATACACCCTTATGCATCAAGCCAAAATCCAGTCGGTAAAATACCGATTCCTTATTAGCTCCCGGTATTAAGTAAAAAATACCCAATCCCAATGCATCAACCCAAAAGCAGAAATCGGTATTTAAGGAATCCTTAAATAGCGATTCTTTAAATAGGGATTCCTTAAATACCGATTCCTTAAATAGCTCTTGCATTTAAGGAATCCCAAAGTGAGATTCCTTAAATGCAATGCATCAAAGTTAAAAAATTAGCGATTTCGCTAATAAGGGGAGCAAATTACCATGAAGATGAACTGCATGGTAATTTGCAAAAACTTTGAAAAATGCACTTTTGTGCATTTTTCAAAGTGTCATGTTGCGCACACACATGCCCTTAGAGCATGTGTGTGTGCAACATATGTGCACATATCATTTTCAGGGGTGCAACAGGGTGTCCTTTTGACACCCTGGCACCCTTGAAAGTGCTCCAGCTATTAGCGATTCGGTAATACCGAATCGCTAATACAGAATGGCTTTACATTCATTCCTATGGGCCTCCAAGCCCATAGGAATGAATGGGTAGGTATTCCTTATTACCGATTCGGTATTACCGATTCGGTAATAAGGAATGTTAAGGAATCGCTATTTGAATAGCGATTCCTACATGCATAGCCTTTTGCTATTCCTTATTAGCGATTCCTTATTTTTCGCTAATAAGGAATCGCAAATGCTAATGTTGATGCATATGCCCCTTAGCTTGGTAATTAGTCCTTTTAAGATTAATATCAAGGAACATTGGTAATAAGGGGGTTCTAGTCGGGATTTTGAGCAGCCTACGAACAAAGTGATTTTCTACTTTATCAAAATTATCTTTACAGCAACATCCCCAAAGCTCAGCACCATAAAGTGCTGCTGATTGAGCTTTAGCTTTAAATACCTAAAGTGCCGGCGTAATAGCTTTAGAATAACTTGCGCCATGCACTTTTAAGATAGGTACTGAATTTTGTTTAAGAGATAAGTTGCTTTTTTCCAACTGCCCTTTCCATGTAAGGTTATTATCCAGCAATAATCCTAAATAGCTAAAGCTCCCCACATGTTCCAATTTAGATTTTTCTAAAACCAAATTTTTCCTAAATGATTTTTGGGGATTTATGGACATATATTTCGTTTTGGATGGATTGATCTCTAACCCCTTCCTCACACAATAACTTTGGAAGGAGTCCACCAGTTTTTGTAACCCCTTCGGGGTCTGTGAAATTAAGATTGTATCATCTGCAAAAAGTAACGACGTAATCGCCTCACCACCTAACTTCGAGGAATCATGGTCACAGTTACTTAAATGGCTAGGGATATCGTTAACATATAATGAAAAGAGTGTAGGTGCTAACACACATCCTTGTCGTACACCACGGTCCACAGGTATGGCCCTTGAAATTTCTCCACTCTTCCCCCACCTAATTTTAGCGTAGTTCCCAGTGTGTAGTTTAATAAGTTCTTTAAGAAGCTCGCCTGGGACCGCCATATCCCTAAGAGTAGTCCACAGCAAATTACGGGGAACAAGGTCGAAGGCGTCTCTCAAATCAACAAACGCTATGTACAGGCTGCCTTTCCTTAAATTAATATACTTCCAACAGATGCACAAAAACCTAAATACCTGGTCAACTGTACTAATTTTTGACCTAAATCCTGCTTGGTATTTGGTTAAAATCTTCATCTCATCAATCCAGTTTAAAAGCCTATTTAAAATGTGTCTGGCGAAATTTTTTTGTAAAATATCAATTAAACTTATTGGGCGGTAATTGCTTGGGTCATAACGATCACCTTTTTTAAAAATAGTTACAATTTCCGCCCCTTTCCATGATTCAGGGATTGGTGTTCATGCGACAATTGAATTACAAAGGAAATTTATATATGGGCCCCATACTTCCCCGTCATGCTTTATTAAATCACCGGGGATTTTGTCAGGACCAGGAGCTTTACCCATTTTTACAGCCTGAAGTGCCTGAGTAGTTTCTTCTAGGCTAAATCTCAAGGGATCAATATTCAAATTGACATTAATTGCTTGGAGCCCTAGGGTCAATCCCTCAGAGTCATCGGAATAAAGGTTTGAAAAGTGGTCACACCAGGTTTTCTCATCCAAGTATACATCCTTTGGTGATCTACCTCTTTTATTTCCTTTAGAGATTAAATTCCAAAATGTACTCTGATCTCTCAACTTTGCCGCACTTAAGAGATCATCCCATAGGGTTCCATCCCAGTTCTTTTTCGCTTGTACCAAAGCTTTCTTAGAAGCCAGTCTACCATTTTTTATATCCAGTTGGTTCTTAGATTTAACTGCCTGAATCAAACTGGATTTGGCTAAACGACAATCATTATTATACCATGGATTTGTCAGTTCGTAATCAATCCCTTTTGGATTTTCACCTTTTTTATACAATTTACTCATAAGGGGAGTTAACACATCTACCAATTTAATATGTAGATCAAGGACGCCCTCTGAGCCCAATAAGGGCTTCTGAGAATTTCCTACTGTCTCTGAGAATGTATTATAAATATTTGACAATAGCTCCTCGTTCCCCAAAATATGAGGCCATCTTAAGGCACGCCTATTATTTGGTATCATTGGCTCCTCATCAATACTAGATAATATAGCTTCACCAACTAGTCTAGAAGTAAATGGCTGTAAAACTAACCATAGTTGGAGTGGGAGATGGTCACTCTCTGACCTAAAATCTATCTTAAAGTCAGTAATTAGATGCCAAAGAGTCATTGAGACCAATACAAAATCAATATGTGACCTAGAATTTCCCTTCGAGAAAGTTGGAGCCGGTGGTCTATCAGAGCGAAAGCGACCATTGCATGCCCTTAAATCATGAGACACGGTCAGCTGTAGAATCTGTGTAGCTGCTATTGTGGATTTAACCGACCCCGTGGGCTCTAGGATCAAGATATCATTAGCAGCATCTTGCTCTTCAAATAGGGTTTCCAGCCCCAAAACTGGCTCGTACTTACAATTGAAATCCCCACCAACTTTTACTTGTGCACTGGGGCCTAATGTATCTAAAAAGGAATCCAGGAGTTCAACCACCTTCGATTCCTTATTTGATGGATATGGTCTGTTGTATATATTTATCAAATATATAACTTCTTTTCCTTTCGTCACTATTTTTAACCCTAGTAAATCCAAAGAGGGGATAGATAATTGGGTAACAACTATTTCCAAGGTGACTTTAACCCATATGACCAACCCCCCTGATGCTCTTCCTCTTTCTGATGGGGTTGCGTCTACACTATAGGCTTTATACCCTAGTCTATGGGGGGTTTCTACAGACCAAGTCTCCTGTAATAAAATAATATCATAATCCTCAATATATGAGCACCAAACCACATCCCCTAAGTTTCTAGCTAACCTGCTATGTTCCATGATACCAATTTCAAGCTTGGGTTATCTTCTACACTTACTGGGGGTATACCTAATATTGTATCTCTCTCAAGGTTAGTAGTGATTTTTGTATCTTCAACTTGGGTGTCATCCATAATATTCCCTGTTAGGGTTGAATCTGGAATTATATCATAAGCACTAATGGCCTCACCCTCCCTAGTCACCTCACCCATCTTAACTACTTCTCCCGAGTTAATTTTGAGAAGATCATTACTGTGCAACTGCTCATTTGACATCACAGCTTTTAGAGTAGATTCCAATTGGTGTATGGGAACAAAATTTACACTGCATGGAGTTTGCCCCCATACCTGGGTTACATAAATTGTTCCTATAGTGGGTATCCCATCCTGTAAAGGTCAATCATTGTGGTCCAATGTGCTTAATGGCAAAAATCTATTTGCGGTGGGGATTTGAAAAACTGGCCTATTATTAATATTTTGGGGTCCGTTTTTAACAATACCGAATTTAGGTATTCTATCAGGAGGACTATAAAAGAAACCCAACGAGTGCACAGTCACATCTTTCTCCCCCGGGGCCAGGGAAGCTGCTCTAAGCAAAACGGTCTTAGCATGTTGGGGATATCTAAAGTTAATGATCACACAATCCCCCATGCCCCTTTTCTTCGAGTTACCAATCCAGGGAACCCACCTAGTAGACAGTATTTGATGAAACAGATGTGTAGGAAAACCACAGTTTTTATTCAACCACGCAACTGTTTTCCGTTTAAGTGAGTCGTGAGGCTCATCCCGAGAATTAGGTACAATAGAATTTAAGGGAGGAACATTTGAAAGGACTACTACATAAGGATCGCAGTCTGGTGGAAGATTCACGGAGCATGTTAAACCCACTGAAATATTGGGCATCGCAGCACTGGATGATACTTTTTTTTCCCCCACAATAGTACTGTTTGCCTTCTGGGGTAGCCCCCCTGTTGTAAGGATAGATTCTAAGGGTTTTACTCCCCCCGATACACACAGATGTGCAGAATTGGTAGATTCTAAAGTCTCTGTATGTTTTATGCTCTGCACTTTATTAAGATCGGCTAAAAGACCACCTAACCTAGAGACTTCAGCAGTTAAAAAATCTATTTTTTCCACTAATGGCTTCGCTATGGCATTTAATTTTGTCTCAAGCATCTCTGCAATATGGCCCAGGAAAACAGAGTTCAAGTCTATAGCATTAGACTGGGTCTCTTTAATAGTCTTAGTGCTTCTCTGATCTAGTGCCAATATTGGCTTGGAACGCACATTCTTATCCTTAATCTGTGTTTTTCTACATTTCCTTACTGCACGTTTAACAGGAGAGTGTGGTTTAATAAACTCTCCACGGTCAGATAAGAGATCCTGATCTGAAGCATTTGGAGCCGGAACTGGACTTGCTAGAGTCTCCATAAGTGGGGAATCAATAATAGAAAAATCAGCCATAGCAGTACTACTGTTATCATCTATAGGTGGGAGTAATAATTCTGGGGGTATATCTTTACCCTATGATTTCCTTCTATCGTTGTTAATTTTGCTCACCATTTTAACTAAATAATTATCCATAGTAGACTTGCTTTTTGCCATAATCTACAAAGGAAATATAGAGTCTAAATAGCTAACCCTCACGGAATAAACTAAGACACCTCAAGGGTTAATTTACAATAAATGCTATCCTATCACTAAGTAGAGAACCTTCACAAATCACTTCACCCTTCTGTAATATAAACAAACAATACTCACAATAATCTAAAACAATAATACACGATGTACATACTAATACAAGCCTTATATAGGTTTTCTGATTACATCACCAGTCCTCGTAGTTGGTCACACTCCTGGGCGGCTAGAACTTAGTAGGGTGGCCCGACCCGTCCTCCCCCGGCCCCCTAACGGCCACACAACGGCCCGCCCTTTGCCCGGGCTTAGCCCGGCGCCGCCCGCGCGCGTCCCGCGACGCGGAGGGCGGAGTCAGTTTTGTAGCGCTTTCGGGCGCGAAAATGCGGCGCTTCCGGGTGCCAAGGATCTTGGGTAAGGTAGTTCCAATGCTCTCCCCCCACACAGCGGTCGCGTTGTCCGGCGACGGCGGGAGGGAGATTCAAGGCCGATAAGGAAAGCTGCCCCAAGGACCAAGAGGCACTACAGGTAAGTATAAGGACGCCAAAAAATTATTCCAACTTATGGCAACGGCCCCCGCTCTGCCGAGGGCGGAGTCACTTTTGTAGCGCCTTCGGGCGCGAAAATGCAGCGCTTCCGGGTGCCAAGGATCTTGGGTAAGGTAGTTCCAATGCTCTCCCCCCACACAGCGGTCGCGTTGTCCGGCGACGGCGGGAGGGAGATTCAAGGCCGATAAGGAAAGCTGCCCCAAGGACCAAGAGGCACAACAGGTAAGTATAAGGACGCCAAAAAATGATTCCAACTTATGGCAACGGCCCCCGCTCTGCCGAGGGCGGAGTCAGTTTTGTAGCGCCTTCGGGCGCGAAAATGCGGCGCTTCCGGGTGCCAAGGATCTTGGGTAAGGTAGTTCCAATGCTCTCCCCCCACACAACGGTCGCGTTGTCCGGCGACGGCGAGAGGGAGATTCAAGGCCGATAAGGAAAGCTGCCCCAAGGACCAAGAGGCACAACAGGTAAGTATAAGGACGCCAAAAAATGATTCCAACTTATGGCAACGGCCCCCCAGAAAAAAGATCAGAAATGAACCAATAACCAAATCATCAAGAAGAGGAAGATCAGATTTGCCTCAGTACCCAAATCATACAGAGGATGAGGAAAAAAGAACCACGTGATTTTGTTCTAGCTGGAAAAGTGAATATAGAAGGAGCTCTGGTGTGTAAAGAAATACCGTAAACCCAAGGATGTGTGGATTACACCAAGATAGGGCTATTAGAATGAGATTATGGGCAGCATAATGTAAATGTATATAACTGTGACTCATGATAGCACTATTTAACCAAGATGATCATGATGGCAAATGTGCATCCCACTAAGAAATACATGAGATCAAATGCAACAACGCCCCACAAAACATATAAGATACATCAAAAGGACAATGGAAGTAATTGTCTCTTCACCATGCATATATCCCCTGTGCAGGACATACCTTTATAGAAATTGTTCACTGTCACATAAGCCAAAGTTAGCATAGTCCCTGCTAATCCAATGGGAAAGAGATGTTGAGATGTATTTGTTGCAGCTTTTTGGGTGAAGGTCTCTGAAATGACCCAACTGTGCTGCTCCACTTTCTACAGCTACAATCACCTGGAATGTTCCTGAGGCACAGTAATGCTGCACCTTCTTCACTAAAGCAGAAATACCTTTAGAAGTTCTACTTGTGCGTTCCGTGCTCCATAAAAGCATTTAAGCAGCTTTAGATACCAGGAAGACTGTCCAGTGCTGCTGCAGTAGCTTCAAGATTTCTTTACATGGTGTGCCAGTTATTGGTAATTGTGTCAGGTGTATGCAGAGACTGCATTTAATCTACAGGTCATTGGCAGGGCACTTTGCATCAATTCATTCCAGTGGTTGGGGGGCTGGACATCAGTAGCTTTCAATGCCAGAAATATGACAGAGCAATATGTAGCATCAGTGTTTCTCTGATAACATTCTACATTGATACTAGAATTATATACAGGGCTGATTAGCATTTTAACATTGTGAGCCTGACCCAATATGTTACCCAGTTTTTTTACATCAGGGAGCGGCGCAGGCAGGGTTGTAGCTTAGTCAATGTGATTCAGGGGGTGTGAAGCTCAAATGTCCCAACTAAAAAGGCAGTGGGCTGCAGGGTGAATGGGAGAGATTGCCAAGGTTCAGGATGGACTGCTCCCATTAGGAGCAGGGTCAGTATTTGAATTTGGTGAGCCTCTGGTGGCTGATTTAGAGTGTGACTAACATGTACTCTTTTGCAACAGTGATGGAATTCCCTGTTCACTAAACTCAAGGTCCGCCTGTCCGATTTTTAGTTGGGTGGACTGCAGGTTTTATGCAGACGGAGTGAAATTTAGTCTGTGAGTGTAAAACTCCCTACCGACCATTGACTCCAGTAAAAGTGAATGGTCAGATGGCTATATTGAGGTCGAGAGTAAGCAAGCGCTGCTCTGCGAAGAGCTATGGTAGTTCAGTACGGAGAGAAGTTCTGCCCACTCCTCCACCCTTATTTTTCATTGGCTTTTGAGTTTGTCCTTTGTAAATGCTGTCTTCAGATTCATTATGAGGCGTGTTAGTCCCTCCTTAGTACCGCCATGTCGTCATTTGTATACTCCCATGGCTACTGGCCCCTTTACTTGGTTGTTATACAGGTGTGTACTATTTCCTTTATTGCGGTGGTGTATTTCCTCTGGAAGTCCAAGTCCCGAGGCCCAGGGAGCAGCTGGGGCCAGGACCCGCAGCAGTAGATGGACCAGGTAAATGTGAAGTGTCTTTTCCCCTTACCGCCCTCCCTCCCGTTGTCCATGCCTTCTCCTCCGCTCCCCCACCGCCCACCCGTCCTCCCGTTGTCCGTGCCTTTTCCCCCGCCCTCCCTCCTTACCGATATTCGTATCTTCTCCCCCCGCTCTCCCTCCCTTTTTGCTAACCATTTGCAATGCAATAGGTGTTGCGTAAATTGGAGACCTATTGCATTGCAAATGCTAGTTTTAACTATCCTTCACTGCAAGGTATATCCTGATGGTGGGGGACAGTAAAAAAAAAAGAGAAATAAACCCAACATTATTACAGAAAACTGGTATGGGGTTCATTAGTTTTTTTTTTTTCAAAAACATATCTTTATTTTGGGCATTTAATTTTTTTATAAAAAAATTCTTTGGAAAAGTTTGATGGCTAGCCGTCCTTTAAACATTTCCTACATTGACAGGAACTGCCATAATGGCGGAGCCAGGCAATGTATAGAGATCTCTGCAGAGCTGGCAGACATCTCTACATTTGGTGGGCGGAAAAAAGGGCAGTAAAATCCTGTGCCTGCTTTTACTCTGTCTTCTAAATCCTATATCCGGCTCTCTGTCAGAATGGCACAGTGGGCAACAAATAAGATAGTTTCTATTGCTAACCTGAGGGATTGCCAGTGCTTGGACTATTTGCAAGTATTCATTTAATCTCTATTTGGGTGTCTGATTGCCAGTAGTATGCCTGTAAACCTAAGATTGGCGTAACTTTTCAATCCTACTACTGACCATGTTTATGAACTCTAAAAAGTAGTAAATTCGCATCTATTCAAGGGGTACTTCTATTGGTTAAGATCTGCAAAAACATTTTGTAAATTAGACATTAAGGGGCATATTTACAAAGTAGTAGTGCAATGCAGCGCAGCAGGTAAAGTTGCTCTGTTGCTTCACCAGAAGAAAATAGAACTGTGCCATATCTTCAAAGAAATGGTGCAGTTCTACTCTCTCCATAAGCTGAGGCACTTCGGGGTGCCTAGAGCCAATGCAGACACCCTTGCACACCATACTGCAAGTGTAACTGTGTTATGGTCAGGATAGTTTTTGTACGGGAAAGTGTACAATCCTGCACTAAACTATCTTAGAATGCTTTTTCCTGTTTGTGTGAGTGCTATAAAATGCAGCACACATGCAAAAAGGAAATAACAAGGAGAAATAAAGATATTTTTCCTTGTTATGCCATAATCGGGCAGGCACACAATTTTGCTGCAAACCTATGTCTACAACTCTTTGTAAATATGGGCTTGCATCAACATCCATGGGAGGATGCTCTGGAATGACCATGCACTACCAATGAAACACCTACCTAATACAAAGTAACGCAAGGCAGCACAATGCACTATGGAGTGTTACTTTGCCTACAAAGCCACACAAATCGTCATTTGTGTGGCTCTGAAAATACCAGAAAGGATTTTGCATCGGGGTTTCGTCAAAAAAGTGATGCAACCTTCAGGCAAAATCTTTCTAAATCTGGGCCTAAATACAATTAAATTCATAATCCCAAAAATTAACAAGCAACATTGACATAGACATAGCAGACACGATTCAGGGTCCTCAGATCCAACTACTGTGCCCAAAATGTATTTATTTGGGGGGGTGCCACACCCCAACACCCCCCCTTCCCCCAGAGCTATGCCCCTGGTCTTGTTTCGGTGACCAGGGACTGGACTCATTCCTGCAATTTATTCCACAACCTTCTGATATCATCCTGAATATTGTGAGCAGTATGGAACATGTCCACATTTCTAAAGAGCATAGTGTTTCACTGCCTGAAGATAGTAGATAATATCCCAGAACCAAGGAGCTGGGATTCCCACTTAACTGTCTTTTATAACATTAACACATTACCTCCAATTCATTGTCTGTCAACCTGGGTGTACCTGCTAACAAGTGCAGAAATTCTGGCAGTAGCCAGCAGCATCGTGTCCTTGGGTAAAGATGTGTGTGGTCTGGCCTGTCTTTTTGTGGGTAGGAAATCTTTTGTTGAAAGTTATCCACTCCATATATCCACTGTTTAGTAGTCAAATGATCATAGAGCAAATTATAAGTACGGCAGTTAGTATGTAATGCATATCCGAATTAGCCTGTAAACAGTGTCAATCTGTTAATTATGAAATCACTCAATTAAGTGTAGCAGGTGCAGCAATTTTGATCTTTGACTGATGATTTGAAGGTGTGCTTCATGGTGAATTATCTGTTGCAGAAGCCATCCTACAAACTACAAGGCAGTCCACACCTGTGCTCACATGGCCAAATCCCTTTATGGTGGCAAACCTTAATATGAGCGATGTTGGTCCCCCACAGTAACTTTGGCCTGCTGGCAGACAGGCATGTCATTGCAACAGATTAGGACCGTTTACATAGCAGTATCTTTTTAACCTCTAAATATAGCAGAAGAGCAGCTGCTGTCACTATAAAGGATTTGGTACTGCCTTCGGAGCGGCATAGCAGCCTGTCTGTTAAATTCTAAATCTGGGACAATTCACAAGGCATTTGCATACACTCTGAGGAATATGTATTTGTAGATCCATGACCTACTTTATGTGTAATGGCAATTCAATAAGGCTTATTCAGATATGTATGTCTAGTAGAAACCAAACCAATGAGTACATACCAATCCACCACTAGAGCAGGGAACTCTTTGCTTGAAAATGTATTACTCAGGTGTAAATATGAAGGTGGATGATTGAAGACCCAATAATGGTCAATATCTTTCATATAAAGGAAGGAGCAAAGGGGGAAACAGAAAGGGCTACTAGGAGGGTCATTCAAATCCACCGACAGACAAAAAAGTTAAGCTATACCCAATCTACTAAAGTTACAGCCAAAACTACTCCAGTACGACTAAAGAACAAACAGGCTCAAATGCACTCAAGCCCAGTCATGAGCTACATCAAAGACCACTGCAGACAACTCATGGGAACGCAATGGCTTTACACAGAAACCAGCGGATGCATCTAATAACATTATCACGACATGGGTAAAATAAAAGTTTAATGGAACAACAGTTCACACAGACATACCAAAGTTCCATGATCACAACATCTACATATACAAGAGGCACCGAAAAAAATAATAATACATTCTCACAACTGTGGAGCACTTTCCCACAAGCAAGTCACATGATCACTCTGTGTAAATAAAAGTAGTTGGCCACATGAACACACAAAAAAGACATTACCATTACACTGTTGTGTGTTTTATGTTAAACACTAAGATGGAGATAATACGCTCATTTAGGCTGATATGAATGGTGTGTAGTTAGGCAAATATGTGTGGCAGAACAAAAATATATCACTGACATATGTCTTTTGTAAATGAGGCCTTCCTATTTTGACCTTTGAGTGTTGGACCTCAATCAAATGATAATGTTAGTTGGAGATGCAAAATATGGACACTTCTCCAGCTGAATCCTAGCTGTCCGTTAGACTTCATCATCCATGAATTATGGGCATGTGTTAAGTCCACCTAGAATATTGCATAACATTATTATTTAATATGATAAGGTTGATGATATGTCAGTGTTGCAGGGCAATGTTCAACTGCAAGATAAATTGCATCCATTGCTACTGTATCATTTGTAGCACATGCTAATACACAAATGAACTGATGGTCCTATCTTTATCTCTGATTCTCCAGAGTTGGCATCACTGACACTGGTGAAGGACAGAAGAACTTCGGCTGCAGTGTGGCCGCCCACCACCACCCCCTAAAGCTAGAGAAGGAGGAGTTCTCCCGTGCAGGAGATTTGGTACCAACCCGGAGATGAACCCGGTCATCTACAAAACACCTTTGTGGCATAGGCACTTAAGAGCGTGAGGTGGTGATGCTGAAAACCACCACATGCCAGGTGGACAAAGAGGTAGGTGGTACTCCTGGTCAGAAGCAACACCATTGATCCAGCTCCCGCTACCTAGAACCTCAACACACCTCTCCCATTCCTTCTCCTGTAATCAATGCCTAGCCAACTTACCAACAACAGTTCATTTTGCTTTATATCCCCCTGATTAATCTTGGACACCCCTGCACCATCACAGCTCATCTCCCTCCAGAATCAATGAAGGAGCTGTTAAGCCACTTGTTGGATGGACAGAATGGTATCCTGCCTATACTGGAGACGGTCCCTTTAAACTAAATAATTAATAACCACATAAATTGATGACTCAGAAATTAACATTCCAACATAGGACAGCCAGAATAACATGATATCTGCACTGGGGGTTGACTGTCATTTCATTTTAAAGTCCCTTCTCATTTTCATTTTGATTGTATTTTTGGACTTTGACATTCCCATTTGCAATATATTTATTTAGACATTTTACAACTGTCACCTCTTCACCAAGTTCAGGATCTCTCCCTGTAGTCAATATTTCTGTATCATGGACTGTCATCACCCCACAACCTATTTTTCTGTGCACCTTCTACATTTGTTTTGATATTCCTTCTGTGCATCCTATGTGGAAATACCTGTAGGTGTGACAATGTTTTTGCATTATTGTTAGATTATGCCCAAGCACTTTCTACACATCACTACAAAAGTAACACACGCTTTCATGTATTCACAGTAATGCACTAGAAAGGGTAGATGACGTATGTTATTCCAAACATGTATTATTGTGAGTTCTAGTTGGGAACTACAAATATACATGTTGGAGAAATATTCATATATAAGACGGGATGGTGTATGTGAGGAAGCGTGGTTATTTCCAGTGTTTTGTGATACTTAAGGTCGTTTGGATTGTGTCTATGTTTTGCACCTGCTTCCCTGATTTTGTGGCTCAGGTCATGGGTTAAGATGGAAATCAGATTGTTTGCTGGGAGGAGAGTGGGGTGGTGTGTGTGTCTGGGGCATTGCTGGTGCTTGTTGGTCACACATCGAACAAGGCGCATGACTTGCTACTACAGGCCTTACAATCATTGGGGGTGACTGATAGAGCACTCAAATGGCTTGCTGATTTCTTGACGAATCGCACGTTTCTGGTTTTTTCACCAATAGCATGCTCCGAGATTCACAAGTCATTGTATGGTGTTCCCCAAGGCTCTATTCTTCGCCCTCAATTATTCAACATCTATGTGAGGCCTATGGCGTTGATTGCAGAGGAAGCTGGGTTGTCTCTTTTTTCATACGCTGACGACACCCAGATTGTCTTCTCCCTCTCTACTGATGGGGCATTTAAACCGTCTTTACTTCAGATTGGCTTGAGGAATATTGCGGAATGGATGCACACTTAACTGCTAAAACTCAATGGAGAGAAAACAGAATGGTTGATCGTGGGCAATAACAAAGACTTGTGGGGTCCACAACATTGGCCCGCAGAAATGGGTCCAGTCCCTCAATCCAAACATCAAGTTCAAAATCTGGGTGTCCTAATCGATGATCAATTGTCTATGAAGCAGCAAGCAGGGAGAGTAGCCTCTACCTACTTCACTATCCTAAGGTGGCGAAAAAAAAAATAATGGATGTTACCTTCTTCCGCCCAACGTACAGTGGTCCAGGCGCTTATCACCTCAAGCCTGGACTATAGTAACATCTTGTACTTGGGTGCATCTAAGGAAGTGTTACGTAAGCTGCAGTTAGTACAGAACGCCGCAGCATGGCTGATTTGTAAGATCCCCAAAACTGCGTCTAAACAGGCTCAATTCGAGAACTTAATTGGCTCAGGATCGAATGCCGCATTAAGTTTAAGGCTTTGAGTCTTATGTTTAAGATAAAATCTGGTAAGGCTCCCTACTTGATGACTCTTGTTCACCCTTATGTTCCTTCCCACACACTTCGATCAGCTACTCAGGGGAAGTTTGTCATTCCTAGGATGAGACTAGTGCGTATGGGCGATCGCTCTTTTTGCCACCAGGGTCCTTCTTTATGGAACTCCCTTCCGGCAGGTCTCCGTAGTGAATCTTCTTATGTGATCTTCCGGGGAGGTATAAAAACTTGGCTATTTAATATGTTGTTCTCTTTCTTTTCTTTGTGCACTTTTCAGGTGGCGCCGGGAAACCCTAGGGTAGCTGTGCGCCTTATAAAATTAAAATAACAATAACTTGGTCCTACACGTGTGGCAAAGTTCTCTCGGCCAGTGCATAAATGTTCTACCAAACCTTGTTTTACCACCTCGTGTTCTCCACTGTCGCTGTTTGAAGATATTACCAGCGCAGCTCAGATGTGTCCAGGAGAATTTGATTCTGGCACATTAACTGGCTGTCAGGCGATTTGGCTTACCGTCCAGGCTGCTTTACAAAGGCAGAGAGCCTGGCGGTGTTTATCAAGTGACATCACGCCCTGGCAAAAGGCTGTGAATGAGAGAGGGACACACTAGTTGGTCTATGAGTTTGCAGAGACACAACCAATTACGAATTTTGATCTGGGATGTTGGCTTAATGTTGCACACAATTGGATCAGTGACTTTAGACAGTAATATGTCTAAACTGAACATGCCAAGGGTGCTCTGTGTGTGGAGGAATCTTTGGTAGGAGATACCCTCCGAAAGTATGGGTGGAGGGTTAGGGACATGATGATCTCAAAAAAGAATTTGTCATATAAAAGTTTAGAAGCATTTGAATTAGATGGCACATGGCAACATTTGACATCTGACATATCTGATATTGCTGGCAGACCATGTGTCCTGACTCCAACTGGATTTAATTACGTAATACTACATCAAAATAAATATTGAAAACCAAAAACGGAGTCAAATATATTGTTAACAAAAATATTGTGTTCCTATACTTAAACAAACAAAAACAAACACACTGAAAACTAACAAATATGAAACCAAAAATAATGAAATACTAACATGGTGGCAACACTAAAAGAAATTCAACCAAACAGTCATGAAAACAATAAAAAAATAGATATATAGATGATATTATTTAAAATGAAAACACTAATTAGCATTTACCATACATTGGAAAAAGATTTCAAAAGGCAGTGCAAACAACCAATAAAATGAAACATAAAAACAATTAACAAATAGAAACATTTTTCCAATTAAAAACAGTATACAAAGGATATTAAAACATACAGCAAAATACTTATTGAAAAGTGACGACAGCAGAACTAAGAACAATGGGGCACATGCATCAAAAAGTGAAGTAGCAATTCCTTAATAGCGATTTATAAGAAATCGCTATTACGAAATCGCAAAACTCAATGCATCAATAAAATCAGTAAAAATGTGCGAATCTGTAAAAATCGCCATCATCAATAGCGATTTCCTGTTTACCG
Source organism: Triturus cristatus (assembly GCF_964204655.1). Lineage (NCBI taxonomy): Eukaryota > Metazoa > Chordata > Amphibia > Caudata > Salamandridae > Triturus > Triturus cristatus. The sequence continues at coordinate 797,975,080 of NC_140581.1, forward strand.
AATAGGTAATAGCGATTGCTCAATTACAGAATCCTTAATTGCGATTTACCCATAGTGCTGCATTGTGATGACATCACAACCAGGAAGTTATTCACTGAATGCACACACCTGTTTAAAGGGAGAGTCTGAGGAGGAGGAAGACTGGTGGAGCTCAGCTGAAAGAAACTGTGTTTGGAGCAGAAGCAGTGAGAAAACAACAGCATGGCCACAGGAAATGAGAAAGATAAAGGAGAAGGCAGGAAGAGAAAGTTAAAATTTAGCAAAAAGGAACTTGAAATCCTCACTGAGGAAGTGGTGTTGTAACATGACAGGCTATTTGGGAAACTCTCCCTGCAGGTTGCTGAGTCTGTCAAAAGAAAGATTTGGCTGGGAATCCAAGCTAAAATCAATGCTGTGGGGGTAACACAGTGTGCAATCTCTGACCTGCGCAAAAGATGGTACGACCTGCGCAGCCAAGCTAAAGAGAGGTTGGCTGAAAGGCTAGCCGCTGCAAAAAACAACTGGAGAGGGACCATCTACCAAACGATCAAACACCCCACTGGAGGACATGGTGGAATCCACACTGCAGCCAGAGGCATTCATCTGGATTACACAGATCGACACCTCTGAACATGCGGGTACCTCCCAAGGTAAGACCACAGCTAAACATATTTCAATGTCAAATATAACTAAAATAGCCCCAAATGCATACTCTGCGTAGTGTAGCACACCTGAGTTCAGTCCACTTTTTACTTGCAATACCCAAATGCATTGTGGGAGTGGTTTACATACAAATGTAAGGGCAAGGCATGGAGGGACAAAAACAGCTTTACAGCAGTAGAGTACAGCAATGAAGTGACTAAAGTAGACTTTGTACATTACACAAGTAGATTTATTAGACTTTTGCATGCGCTATGTTAAAAACATGTGCAAAAAGAAGTAACTAAACTTGCACTGTTTAAAATCACAGATGCAGCACAGGACAGTGATGTGACCAGAACTGCCAGCATCCTCACCCATACCATGTTCCCACTCAACGCAGGCGAATAGTCCAACCACTGCCTGATTTAGAGAGTGATGAAGACAGCCAAATAGGAGCTCCAACACAGCAGCCTGCCCATACACCACCACCAGAGGTAACAATGCGGCGCTGTTCCATGCAATTCCGCAGACGAAGGCCCAGGGCAATCCTGTCGCCTGCAGAGGACAATGGCAGTGGGCTTGAGGCCAAGATGCTGAAGGTCCAGTGCAAGGTAGGAATATGAGGATTATGCAGGGCCAGCTGGGGACAATGGCAACACATATGGGGAACATACATGACTGCCTGAGATAGCTAACAACTGCGGTAGTTGAAGGGCACAGGGCAAACACCGAAAAACTAGACGGTGTTGCAACAGCCATACAAGATATGTGCAGGGTCCAGGCTGAGCATGCCTCACATGGCAGGAGGCATCACAATTCAATGGGGCGCATGCACAGTTACACCAAGGTAGTACAACCACAGCTCAGCTTTCCAGGAGTGCTGTCAGCATGCAGGTGGAGATGAACTATTGCTATGGGGATGTGGCCAGGGGCCTCATCCAGGTCACCAATGCAATAGAACAACTCCAGACCGCAGCAGCTAGTGGAAACAACATGCATGCAGGGGGGGGGCAGTAAGGAGGCCTCCAGCCTCAGCTACCTAATGGAACCTGTGACACATACCAGGAGGTGCAGTACCAAGAGTCACACCGGCACAAAAGGCTCAATGAGGGATGTAGCTGAGCCTACTGAAAGGGCCACAGGAGTGTGTGGCAGGAAGAAATAGACATTTGGACAGGTACAATTCTGGTGCAGTAACCAGACTCTTGTAACTAGCCCACACTGAAGTTTAAGTGCCAAGGCAATGACATTTAATTGTCTGTACCCACAATGCACTTGTCTGCACATGGTATGTGTGCATTAACACAACCACACAATTCTCACAATAAACCTTTGAGCAAATACTGTGTTGTTACACTCAAACTCGGCAAGATGGCCGCTGAGCTGGAGCTCCTCAAAGAAGCCCCGGGGCTTGGGATAACTCTTTGGTGAATAACCCCTTCCACCCTGCTACATGATATCCCCCTACCAAGAAACCTGCCTGTAACGTAATGATATGTTTTATTTCTCTGCAAAGAAGTACATTTGGCATCTATCTTACCTGAAGTACTGTCCGCCACGACGATGATGCTGCCTGGGACTGCTTCGGACCGGAGAGTGGTGCGGAGCTTGCTGAGTCCTGGTGGAAGCTAATGCACTCTTTCCCGCTGGACTCTTTCTCATGTTGGAGTTTCGTGCCTGCTTCGCACAGAATCCGGAGCTCCTTGGTGGCGATGTGGATCTTGTGGATGTAGTAAGGAGCACCCTTCCTCACCCAGCTGTAGCGATCCTGGAGTTGCCATTTCTCTGATGATCTGATCTGCCCTGCGACTTGTTTCGCCCTATAGCTGCTGGAGCTAAGCCCCCGTGCCCTGTGGGGAGACGTTAAGTGCTTCGGACATTGATTCTGCCTCCCGAGCATCGGGGCTCTAAGGACTGTGGAGACTTCATCATCAGGGCAAAGTAAGTATCACTTACACCGCCCCCTGCACCGAGAGCCTGGAGACGTCGGGTGCCCGAGGGTCCAATCTCACCGATCCACCCTGCTGCTGTGGGTGAAAATACCGGCTTCCACAACAGGAGTCTTGGCCCGTGACTCTTGCTGACTCCTGAGGTACTCCCGGATAGAACTCTGGAGGCGTAGAGAGTCCAGAGCGCTGCACGAGTTTTAATGTTTGCTGTTCTGTGCAGACCTGCGATGCTGCCTGGAGAGGTGGTGAAACTGTCCCGTGCTTGTTGTGATCCCAGAGAGTCTCGTGGTTCCAAGCGTGGCTCGGGAGGGATAGGAGATATCCTGTTGAGTTCTGGTGATGGCTGTGTTGGATGCATACTTTGGGTCTGACCTCCAGCGGCCCCGTATCACCCCCCCTCAGCCCCATCATCTGGTCAGTAATAAGTTCGGTAAATACCGGGCATTTGGACTGTAGATCTTTCCAATATGGCAGTCCTGTTGTAACATGCGAGCCAGATTTGGCCTGAATTCTCCCGGTGGGGGGGGGGCTGTCCTGGCTCGCTAGGTGACCCTTGTGTTTAGTGGTTTACATAATGGGCACCCATTTTGTTAGCCTCTAATAGTGTTTTGGTGGAGGTTTGGCATCCATTTTGGCCTCCTCCCATGGGAGTTGATGAAGGGTGCCCCCCTCCATAAGCACTAGATACTGCCAGTCATGGAAACAGAAATGGGCTTGCTTTGTACTGCTAGGCATGGAAAGAGAGAGAGGGGCATGTTCCTTCCCAGCATTGGCGGCCATCTTGGAGTGTGTTCTTCCTATATATTACACTCATGACTTGTTTTGTTTGCCCCATTTCCACATTGTTGGTGGTGAATATTTCCTATATGGCCTTGTATGAAACGGCCTGCCTGAACTGACTACCCTCTGAGGATTTTTGTATGAAACAGCCTGCCTGAAATGCCTTCCCTCTGAGGATTTATAGACACAGATTGCCTCCTTGGGGTTTGTTCTTCCACATTTATGCCACACATGTGACTGCTTAGTTTGCCCTATCACGCATAGTTGGAGATGACTCAGAGTGACAGTCCAGTGATGTGTCTGGGAACTGACGGCGCAAAATGGCGGATCGCAAATCGAGCCACCATTTTGTTGTTTCTTATCCTCTCCCTCGGTCCGTTGGACTTCATCCTGCCGACTCTCAGACATTGCTCCTCGGCTGGACGGCCTTATCTCTTTCTCCCCCCCTAGGCCCCCGTCTCTCCTATCACCTATCTCCTCTCCCTCCCCTCCCTCTCTCTACCCCCTTAGATGTCTTATTTCTCTGTTCAATCTGTTGAAAAGTAATATACAATTGATTTTAGCCTAATCGTTGTGAAAATGGAACCCTGAATGAATTTTCTATTTTGCATAGTTACAACTCTAACCACTAGTATATGTAGTAGTTCTTTGTACTTAATATCACTATTTTGTGATTCTGAGCTTTCCCGTTTGCATTTCTCTCCAGAGTGACTCTGCAACGCATACATTTCCTTTTCTGCTATCCGTATCTCTTCCTTGTGGGACTCTTCAACTCCCTGACTCCCTCCCTTTGTCCTCCCTGACTCTTGCCTTTCGTGGATCCTGTCTTTTTCTGGATCGCTAATTTACCCTGGTATTGAATGTGTTATCTTTCTGTAATTAATGCAATTTTCTTTTGCTGTTTGTTCCCCCTCTGTTGACCTGCCAGTTCCGACCCGCCTTCTAGCCCCCTGTCCCTTGTTGCCCTTTGACTAAGCACCCCTTGTTGGGGAAAGATCCAATATTCTTACTCTGGAGTCTCAGTGACCCCTCTGAGAGAGTCCACAGTGTCAAGGAAACCACGCACAGCTGAGGCATGGTATGGCACCCCTTACCAAAGCACTCCCTCTCCCCTTGTTGGGGAAGGATCCAGTAGGTAGGCCTTGGAGTCTCAGAGACCCCTTTGAAAGAGTCAACTGCGTAAAGGGAGTCTCACGCAGCGGAGATGTGGGAATGATACCACTTCCCCTTGGATCACAGCTTACCGGACCTTGGACGAGGTTTTTACCCGTTTACCGGTTTGTGCCCCCTTCACCCTTCCCCCTTGTTTCATGCTCTCTCTCACCCTCCCCTACCACTTTCCCTCTTTCATTCTTTATCGACTTCCTCTGCTCCTATCCCTCTCCCCTTGCCTGCTAAGCCGCCTAGCCCCCTGTCCCTTGTACCCTTTAAATAAGCACTCCTTCTTCCCTTGTTGGGGAAAGATCCAATTGCTTATACTCTGGAGTCTCAGTGATCCCACTGAGAGAGTCCACAGCGCCAAGGGAGCCGCTCACAGTTGAGGTATGGTATGGTGTCCCTTGCCAAAGCACTCCCTCTCCCCTTTATGGGGAAGGATCCAGTAGGTAGGCCTTGGAGTCTCAGAGACCCCTCTGAGAGAGTCCACTGCATAAAGGGAGCCTCTCGCAACGGAGCTGGGGGAATGATACCACTTCCCCTGGGATCACAGCTTACTGGATTTTGGACGCAGCTTTTACTTGCCTACCGGTATGTGCCCCCATCACCCTCCCCCTCTTCGTTTATACTGTGTCTCTCCCCCTCCACTTTCCCTCCTTCATTCACTGTCTACTTCCCCTGCTCCTACCCCCTCTCCCCTGAATCTCTCCCCTTGCCTGCTTTTTCCCTTATGCATATGTCCTTATTGTTTGTCTCGACCTAACATGTAACTATGTAGCTATGCTCTAATAACTGTGTAACCTTTGTAACGATGTAACCTGCAACTATGGTCTGATACTCATGTAAAGCGCCCTGATACCTCCGGGTCTAGCCAGCGCTATATAAAACCTTTCAAATAAATAAAATAAATAAATAAACATGTAATTGTCTGCACCCATACTGCACTTGTCTGCACATGGTATGTGTGCATTAACACAGCCACACAATTCTCACAATAAACCTTTGAGTAAATACTGTGTTGTTTTGTTATTACCCACCTTAAAAGTAATGTTGCGTGATTTCTGCCTGTCTCCGTCTCCTCTCTGCTGCATTTGGACCGCATGCCGCTTGGGGGGGTTGTCTTGGCTGTATGTCTAGTTCTTGCTCGCTATCAGAGTCTTCCAGGGGAATGCCCCTATTTGTGGCTATGTTTTGCAACATTGCACATGTGGAGACTATTTTACAGCAAGTCTCCAGCCTATACCGTAAAGCACCACCGGTTTTGTGGAGGACGCGAAACCTTGATTTAAGTACACCAAATGTCCTCTCAATCACATTGCGTGTAGAGATGTGTGCCTCATTGTATCATTGGTCCCTTTGTGTAGAAGGATTCAGATATGGAGTGAGCATGAAAGACCTCACAGCGTTTGCGCTATCACCTACAGGATGTGAAAATTAAATATACATTAGTCACTGCTATGTGTCACTATGGCGGACAGGTGTGCAAGACAGTATTACATCTGTTTACCCAGCAAATATACTTTTTCAAATTCACCCGCAAGTAGATGTCTGTGTATGCCACTATGCCGGAAGATATAGTCGTCATGTAAACTGCCAGGGTAATTTGCCACTATATCTGTGATTATTGTTTTTGGTAAAAATCAGGTTACACTTTTAAAATGGAGTTCCATTAAAACTCCGCCAAGTGCTGTATGGCAGAGCTTTTTTTCGTGCACAGCTCGCCAATACTAAATTGGCGAGTGAGAACTGGCATCCCCTAGCGCAGAGGTCTTCAATCTGTGGGGCGCAACCCCCAGGGGGGCGGTGGAGTCCCGGGATAGGGGTCAGCAATTCCTGTGGTGTTGTGGGGAACATAATGTGGTGGTGTATCCTCTGCAACATGGCATTTAGGAAAGACTTAAAAAAGCACGATAGGGCACTTTGAGAGACACCTCCAGATGCAGCAATTACTCCCTAGAAGGGATATGAAGCTAGGAGATGCAGAGAACACAGGACCTGCACATGGGTGGGGATGGCATGTGTCCTGCAAGTCTGACACTGCAGTATTGGGTCTAACTCAGCAATGAGATCTAAGATTGTGGCAGCATTCAGCCTATATTTATCATAAATCTCACCCTCCGCCTGCCCTAGCAAAGTGATGCGCACTCTGAAAATTCTCTCCTGTATTCTCCTTCTTCTCTGTGATGCTGCTCTTAGCCTCATCCTCCTCGCCAGGATGTAGAGCGCTGATATTGTGAAACATTCTGATGCATTCTGGGACTGTTTAAGTAGTTTACTGATGATTAACATCTGATTTTGTATTAATGTGACATTTTTACCACCTGATAGGATTTAGGAAATGCAAATTGCGATTTTTAACTGATTCTGTATTTGCGAATTGTTGTTGCATTGGATTTTGCGATTTCTTATTAGCGATTACCTAATACAAAATCGCTATTACAGATTCGGTATTTAAGTAATCGCAAATTTTGCTAAAATTTGTGATATTCTGCGATTTTGCTTCATGCATAGGAACAAGCAATTTTGCGATCGCAAACGCCCTTTTTTAGCGATTCGCAACATTTGCGATCGCAAATTAGCTTGATGCATGGGGGCCAAAGTCTCTCAGACGGATTGCCATGCAACATCAGATGAAATCTACACGATAAATCCCCACAAACTTCAACTGACAAAGTAAGCTAAATTAAATCAATAAAAGCTTTGTGTAATAAAAAATAAATGAATAACTGTAACAAAAAATAACTAGGGGTGAGCGATAAATTATGCTCCGCTGGTGGGGTTCGCTGAGTTTTATCCACACCGCATTACACTTTTCCATCAAATCTCCGCCAAGTGCTGTATGGCAGAGCTTTTTTCGTGCACAGCTCGCCATACTAAATTGGCGAGCCAGAACTGGCATCCCCTAGCCCAGAGGTCTTCAGTCTGTGGGGCACGACCCCCATGGGAGGCCGTGGAGTCCTGGGATAGGGGGTCACACATTCCCTAGCTTCTCTTGTGCTTTAGTTTTGGAAAAGACAGAAGTCCTGAAACCAGATCGTTATCAGCTGAAGTTTAATCACTTAAGTCTCCTGTGCTGTTAAAAGTCTTCATGCCTGGATGCCTGCTTGCCTGAATGAAATGCATATGTGCGCTATTAGCTTTTCTGCAAGTGTTAAGAGTGCTTGGGAACCGGTTCTGGCTTTAATTGATGGAATCACTCCAAGCTTTGTGATGACAATGATTTAGTTTTTGGAGTGGCAGTGCAAACTTAACTGGTCTGTAAAGGGCCTGATTTGAATTGTAACTCTATTACACAGCCCTTAGTACCCCTAAGGATGTGTTGAAGGGAGAGGTATGTAAAAAATTAATTGCAGTACATAGTTTCTGGTATTACTAAAATCTACATTTTGGAAGCACCATTTTATCCTAAAACTATTTTCACATTTTGTATCAGTCTATCTTATACTGTGTGTAATGCAAGTATACAATAATGACTGACATATTCTCAGTGCTTCCTGTCACAGGCTGTGACTTTGTAGCACTGAAAAATACACACCACTATTCTCCACTGGGCCAACCAAAATTTAATTCTGTGGATCTCTGGTTACACACAGACCTCTGCAGTGCATTAACTAATATAGGTTCCATAATTTACTACAGTGCATTTCCCACTGGAAACAACTTTAAAAATAAAAATGTAATTTATGCTGCCCATTATCTTATATGTAGATACCTGATAGTGAAAGACCTAAATAACGTACGGATTATTTTGGGGCTTATTTATGAATCTTGCACCACCAGAGCATCACTTTTTTTGATGCTCCGGTGGTGCAAGCATCTCAACCATATCTATGAGGCAGCGCAAAGTCACTCTGCATGGCTTTGCATGGCCTCATAAATATGGAGTAAGACAAAGCAGCGCATGTCACTGCTTTGCCTTTCTCTGTGTCAAGGAGGTGTTCCATGGCAATGTATACTTAGCATGCCATTAATATGCATGCTTTTAGTGCGATGTTTTTACATCGCAAATGCCATTAGTACGCATATTATTATTGCGCTTACCATTACTTCGCAAAAGCATTAAAAATATAATAAATGTATTTTAAAGCACAGACCATTACTTTGCATACCACTACTACGCATACATGGACCATTTGTAATAATTTTTAAATAAAATAACCTAACCCTAAACCCTAACACACTAACCCCAACACGACACCCTACACTACATAAACACCACTAAACTACCCTAAACCCTAAATCACTACCCCCAGCACGACCCCCTACACTACACAAACACCACAACACTACCCTGAACCCTAAAACACTACCGCCAGCACAACCCCCTACACTACATATAAACCAAAACACTACCCTAAACCCCTAAGCCCTAATACTCTACACCAGTACGACCCCAACCCCCCACTCCTGTCCCTACACTCCAACACTACCCAGCACGACCCCCTACACTACCCGAAACCCTAAAACCCTAACCTACACTACACATACACCACAACACTACCCTAAACCCTAAAACACTACCCCCAGCACGACCCCTACACTACACATACACCACAATAATACACTCAACCCTTAAACACTACACATACCCCACAACACAACCTACACTACAAAAACACACTACATCCCCCTTACCTCACTCTCCTCATGGTTCCTCTCTCCTCCTGGGACCTTCTTCACATCATCGTGAGGAAACAGCCACAGTTTCCTTACAACAACATGGATCGTTTTAAAAAAAAGTTCTTTAGCGCATACCATTACAACGCATGCGTTGTAATGGCACGCGTTGTAACATCTCAAGCGTAGTAACGCTTGCGAAGTAATGGTATGCGCAGTAGTAGCCGCGCACTAAAGGCTGTTTACCGTTCCATGGGCGTTGCATGGGGTTCAGGAGAGGACGGTGTAGGTAAACGTGGTGGGGTGGGCAGGCTGGGAGGGGAGTCAACAGACAACGATGAGGGAAAATAGCATTAAAAAAAGAAAAACGCTTACCTTGCGCTAGTCAACTCACACCCACCCCGCCCCACCACGCTTACCTGCACCGGCCACTCTGGGTAGGGTTCCCACGCAACATCCCGGGATTTTGATGTTGCCACATTTTTACAAAATCACGTAAACCCTAGGGCAGCACCAAAAAAGTGCACCTCGCCAAGGGAGGAGTGATGAGGAGAAATGGTTTAATTTCTTCTCGTTTTTTCCTCTTTCCATGTGTGCTACATTCAGCAGCTCACATAGAAAGAGGAAAATGCCTCTCATGATCATTTTTGTGAAGGAAGGTGTCCCTTCCTGCCCCAAAACAATCCTGCCTATTTTGGTACTAGGCAGCAATTTGTGAGCCAACGAATAGGGAAAGGACAGGAATGCACCATATTTTATAAATATGGTGCATTCCTGCCCTTTCACATTGTTATAGGGCAACGCAGCAAGAAGACTTGCCCTACGCCAATTCCTTATGAATGAGGCCCTTTGTTTTTAGCTACACTTTTGACTAAACCCCCATGCTCAGTGACCCTTGGTTTGCTAAAACCTGGTTAACTTTATTTCCCCACTGTAAAAATGATTTGCTATGGGAATTGGGGGTGTTTATGGTTGTCAATAGTTGTCGATGAGAAGTGCCAGTTTCTAGAAATGCGTGTCAGGAGGGGTCCTAACGCCTAAAAAAGTTTGACAAGGGGGTCTCGGCATCAAAAAGTTTGAAGACCTCTACCCTAGCGTGATTTTCAGGTGCTAAGATGGCACTCGGTGAGATTTTCTCAATGCAGGCAGTCATGGGCAGTCTCGTCCGCTTGTGGTGAGAAAACTGCTGCTCGAGTAGATAATCGACTTGAGCGGCAGCAAAGAAGCAGCGTGGTGCTGTTTGCTCTGATTTTGCACCACGGAAAAAGCTCCCAGTGCTAAAAATCATCCTGACATGCCGATTCCTCCTGCTCGCAGAACTCCACTGAATCTCATAGAGTTTTTATGTATCTGCGGAATCCCGTGGAGTGAAATTCTACAAGTTCTGCACACCCCTACAAATAAATAAACTATGCAATTTATTTATAGCTCCAAAAATAGGTATCTACTCTAAAATAAATCAAAAGTAAGAAGAATTTACTGAAAACCAACCCAGAAATATTTAAAACTAACAAGACCAAGAAAGAGAAACTCCAAAGTAAGTATTAAAGTACAGTTACAAATGTTAAATCAAAAAAAAGAAATACATTTAAAAAAAGTAAACTAAAACTAAAAGACAAAAACAATTATTAATTAAAAAATGGTGAAACAAATCTATTTCTTCTAAGCAGATAAAAAAAATACTAACTGCCACTAAAAGAAGAAACAAACATCCTTGCAAAAGAAAAATCTACACAAGAATCAAACTCAAGAAATTCTCCAAAATGTAAGTAAAATGCAAAACTACAAAGTTAATATGTTTAACCAAACATTAAAATACATTCTATATTACTAATTAATTAGTAATATTTTTTATATTCTATAACCACAGTTAAAATATCGGAAACAGCAACACAAATCAATTTCCAGAAAAGTAAGCTTTCATTAAGCAATAGGGGCTATACCTCAGGACAAGAGTGCACAACCAGTAAAAATACTCAACAGAAATGCACCAAATGCACGCTATGGCAGGGCTGCCTCTAAAAATGACATTGTAGAAAATATAAAAAAAGATAGTCAATATAATATTACTGAAATAGTAGTCAGAAATGTGGTACTGGACCTGTGCGAGGCCAGTAGCAGCTCATAAGAGCCAACAGGAAAGATAATCAGAAACATTACTCCAAATGGTCCTGAATAGACAACAGGCCAACTTTCTGGCATTCCGAATTTACAATTTCCAGAACACGTAGAACATCTAGGAAACCACCTGTAGCACCTAAATTTAATGAGTAGTGAAAGACATACCCTAACACTTACCAATCACGCATTAAAATGGCACTTTCTTTTTTACGACGAAAGAGTTATAATTTATGCTATTTACAGCAACTTACCAACCGTGTCACAATGTACAACATGGATGATAGATGGCATGTTTAAACTGTACCCTGCATCATTCAGTCAATTATAAAAAATACATGGTCAATACCAAAATACAAACATCCCATTGGAGTATGGACTGCTACCTAACAAAGTACAATTTACACTGAATTACTAGCAAATATAAAACAACAAGCTAAGAACTATGCCATCATAGGTTTTAAGCACACAATGATTAACAGTATACTTTAAATGCACCCACACACTGGAATTAAACGGCGCTACTATGATTATAACCAGAGTATATGACAAAAAATCTACCCTGAGTGTAGAATATGCAACTAATCTAGAATTTGCACTTGAAATTTAAAAAAAGCTTGGAACTTTAGCATATGTTGGGAAGGAAAAGTCCTCTTCATGGTAGCTGTTGTGCACCCCTGCCCTGAGTGTCTAACTGTGGTGATAAGAGAATCATAAAGAGTAGGACTAGGAGTCCTAGGCTAACCTTTTAATGCACGTATTACTGTGATTCACATTCGTCCCTCCCATTCCCTGTTTGTGGGACTATCACCTTCGGAGACATCCCTGCTGTGACAGATTGTTTTTCAAGAGGGATAAAAGGAGTAATAACTCCAAAAGAAGCAGAACCCCAACATAAAACTTCAACCACTCAGACCCTAAATCACATTTGGTGTTCAGAAATAGACTATAAGAGGGTGCGGTTGTTATCGGCCAAGCAGCCAGATGGACTGTGTGAGAAGGGGAAGCTCTGCAAGATGTCTGCCTATGACCAGGACCTGCGGCCAAGGCCTGCTACTGAGTGAGAGGACTTCACCCATGGAATCCAAGACCACCTGCCCTGGGGCCTGGAGCACAAGTGCCTGCCTGCTTGCGAAGATCAGTAGGCCCTGTGAGAAGGAGGAGAGCAGTGGAAGGAGCAAGGGCCAGTGGGAAGCCCTGTCAAGTGGCCTCCCTGTGCAAGATATAGGGAAATGGCTGCTGCACCGATGGTAAGGGCCAAAGCCTGCGATTTAATGTTGCTGTGACCCTGAATGCCATGAGGGGCCGCCATGGTAAAGACTGCAGTGCAATAAGGGCTAAAGCCTTGTGTGGCAGTTTTGCAGCAACCCTGTATGCCAGAAGGGGCTGCTGGGAATACTTGAGCAATGTTGATCGGGCCAAATCCATGTACTGTGAGCTATAGTGACCCGAAAGTCACAGGAGCAATGAGGACTGCAACTGATCTGACCCCGTTAAGGCAGAGAGGACACTGTTACAGCATCATCACCCAAGTTTGGAATTCAGGACCAGATCGATGGAATCACCCACTACTCATCAGGAGTGTGGAAACACTAATGTAGAAATGAAGCAGACGCGGTAAGTTGGGTTCTAAGTTTATTCCTTACAGCCTCACAAAGAGTGAGGTTAGAAGTCAGAGCTACAATATTGTTATGACCGTTGGGAGCAGGGAAGGAGAGAAGAGGGATTGGAGGAGTGTTGATGAGCCAATAGGATGGGGAGGATAACAATGGGTGCTCTCGCGCAGGAGAGCTTGTGAACAGTTACTGTCACGCGCTGACATCAGTGCGTGATATTGCATATGAATAAATTACAACACATCTTCCTCTCTTGAATGTTTAACAACTATTCACAAGCAAAATCATCAAAACGGTTGAGTTTGTTGATGGTTCTGCCAAACCTTCCTCTGAGACTGTGATGGTCTGACACGACCTCAGTGTCTGAATGGGGATCACTATTGGTCCTTCCAAACCTACCCCTGAGAACCTGCCTGTCAGATGTGACATCAGAATCAGAATGTGAATCACCATCACCACTCCGATCAAACTCAGGAGCGTGCAAGCTGATATCATCAAGCTGGTCCGATGTGTGACACTCTGTGGAGTCAGAGGTGGGTGAAGGACTGTGATCTTGCACATCTCCATTAGTGGGACACCCCCTATTGTTATAGGGTATGGAACTGTGACCCCCTTCAGGTTCGTCGTAATCAACCCACAAATCTTTACAGGTACTGTTGGGCTGGCATAGACTTGACCCATCTCTGTTGGCACTATAAGGCTGATATTGGTTCGGTTCTTTTCCAGAAGAATGACATTTGGCCAATCTGTTCATGTGCCATACTTTGCCATCACTGAGTCTGGCAATGTTGTTGTACAGCTTGCTGATGTGCAGGGGAGCAGTGAATCTGCTCTCTCCCTTCCTGGCTTTCCTTTCAAGGCGAACCTTGACCTGATCACCAATCTTGAAAGAATGCTCTTTGACACCATGTCTGGAGTCGTACCAATCTTTATAGCACATTTGCGCCTTTTCTATGTTGTTTCTGATGGTTTCAGGTGACTACTCAATCTGTTTCGAAGCTGGCATCATTCATAGGCCTTTGCTCAGGGGTTGTCTGCCCCTCATCAGGACAAAGGGTGCCTCATTAGTGCTGGCACATGGGGAAATGCTAAATGCCCAAATGAGTTTGAATACTTCCTCTTCCCAGTTGAGGTTGGCATTCCGGGATTGTCGTATATGCCCTTTTATGACTAATTGAATCGTTCAACGAGGCCATTACCCTCGGGATGGTAGAGTGAGGTGGTGTGGTGGGTGATACAATTTCCTTCTAAGAATGATTTGAATGCCTCAGAGGAGAAATGAGGGCCATTATCGGTGAGCAAGAATTTGGGTAATCCCTCACTCATGAATAGCTTGTCTAGAAATGAGATGATCGAAGAACTGTCAGTACTTGATACGATTTTTATTACAGGCCATTTGGAGAAGTGATCCATCACCAGAATATACTTGATCACTCCATCAAAGCCTTCAATGGGTCCGGTGATGTCCAAACCTATCCTCTCCCATGGCATTGTGAGAGGAATGAGGGGAGACAGAGGAAACCTGGAAGTTTTCAGACTCTTGTCCGAGTCATTGCAGTTCACGCAATCTCTAATCAGGACTTCGATCTGCTTATCGATTCCGGGCCACCAATATTTGCTTCTGACTCTTTGTTTAGTTTGTGAGATACCTAGGTGACCTATATGGCATAAGCTGAGGATTTTATTCCTGAGTGTGACGGGGACTATTGCTTTACCTATTCTGTACAACTTAGTTCATTTCTCATTTCCCAATAGACCTTGGCATTTTCATCAAGACGCTTTTTCTCCGGCCAGGAGCTGTTGATATATTTGCACAACGGCAGTAGGGTGGGATCTTTTGACATATGTCCTTTCCACTCCTCTGCCAAGATCCCGTCAAGATCTGAGTTGAACAGTAATGCTACTTTTTCAGCTTCTTCTTGGTCATTTATGACTTCCTCGTGGGGTAGGGGTAACCTGCTTAAGAAATCAGCTACCTTGTTCCTAACTCCAGGCCAGTATTCGACTGTATAGTTGTAGTCCAGCAGTTTGACAGACATCTTACTGAGCCTGGGGGAAGCATTCTGTAGGCCTGAGGCAGAGAGGATCTTGATCAATGGTTTGTGATCAGTGCGCAAACGTATATTGTATCCCCAAAATACGCTCTGAAATAGTTAAGAGCTCATGAACAGGCAAGCATCTCGCGTTCAATCACCGAGTACCTCTCCTCAGCCGAGGTGAGTGGTCTTGACGCGAAGGCCACTACCCATTCCTTGTTGTCAGCATCCTTCTGAGCTAGGACAGCCCCAAGTCCTTTGTTGCTGGCATCAGTTGTAACGAAGATTTCTGCTTTAGGTTCAAAACCTTTAAGAACAGGTGCATTGCTGATTTCCTTTTTGATGGTGTTGAAAGTGTTCTGGCATTCCGGAGACCACACAAATATAGTCTTGTTTTTGAGTAATTGCCTTAAATTGTACGTTTTTTCAGAAAAGTTACGAATGAACTTTGAGTAGTATTCGGTTAAACCGAGGAAGGCTCTCACATCATCTTTGCTGGAAGGAAAGGGAGCTTTAAGGATGGCATCAACTAAAACTTGCTTGGGTTTAATACCTTCATGACTAATCGTGTGACCCAGGTAAGCTACTTTTTTCTTAGAAAATTTGCATTTGTCTAATTCGACTGTTAGCCCATGCCTTTTTTAATTTTCTAATACATGCTTGAGGCGTGTGTCATGTTCCATTTGGCTGCTGCCTATGACCAAGATATCATCTTGGACGAACCTCACACCAGCAACACCCTCAAAAATGGATGTCATGACTCTTTGGAAAAGCGCTGTGGCCGAGGCCAATCCAAATAGTACCCTCGTGAAACGATAACAGCCAAAGGGCGTAATAAAACTGGTGTCCTTTCTGCTATCCATGTGTAAAGGTACCTGATGGTATGCAGATTTTAAATCAATAATGGAAAATACATGCATGTCTTTTGTAGCATTAAAGATTTCACAAATGCGTGGCAAAGGGTACTGATCAACAATTATATTCTTATTTAGGTCTCTGAGATCTAAGCAGAGTCTACTTTTTCCATTGGGGAGTTTGACGACCACCAGGGGAGAAACCAACTCTGTGGATTCAACCTTTTCAATTATTCCATCGTTGACCAGTCTGTTAAGTTCCATATGGACATTATTTCTGACAGAAACGGGTAGATGTCTAACTTTGTGTATGCATGGGGAGGCAGAGTCTTTAAGCTCAATTTTGTGTTGAAAACTGTTGAGAAGGCCCACTGTACCAGAAAACACTTCAGGGTGTTCTTTATGAAGTGAGCTTTTACATGTGTCATCAATGAACATAACAGGGTCAGCAGTATTGGGGTTCAGAATGATTCCTAGATCTGCCTGATCGCACCAACCTAAGACAGAAGTAACTTTTTTAGCTACAAAGAGTTTGCAGAATGCCTTCCTGTTTTTGAATTCGAATTCCAGTACACGAGTTCCTAAGAATTCGATATTATCTCTTGTGTAACTCCTACCAATTACGTTGGATTTTTCAAGTGAAGCACCTATTTTACCCACAAATTGCTGCTTCCATAAATTTTCGTTGACAATTGTGAACGGGGAGCCAGAGTGTTCATAGACACACCGCCCATTCTTATTTCACACATAGGTTTTTTGATCTTGGTGGGAGCAAGTTCAAGTATGTCATATTCAATGGAGAACACATAGTTAATCTCGTCAGACTCCGAGCAGTCTGAATCCTCAGACTTGGAGTAATCTCCGTCTTGGATGTGTTTCACAGGCTTGCTTCGTCTCAAGAATTTTCTGTTGCATACTTCTGCGAAGTGCCCTATTAACCCACACAACGTGCACTTTTGAAATTTGCCAGGGCACTTTTTGAAGTCTGCAAAATGGGAGGGAGAACCACAACGATAGCATCTACGTTCAGTGTTATCATTGTAATTCTTGACCTGTTCGTGTTTCTTCTTGTAGGGGCCGCTTTTCTTGTAAACTTCATTAGGATTCTTGCAAGAACTTTCTTTGGATCTTAATTTGCTAGCATTGGATGAATTGACTGCTTTCACCACATTGGGCTCATCAAGAACAGCTTTAGCACATCTGCCTGTAAGTTCCGCTTTTTTAACCAAGGCGACCACATCTTTCAATGATGACTCGCCATTTACCCAAAGTTTGTCTAGGATGTTGGAGTTACTGGCATGCATAATTATCTGGTCACGTATGAATTCTTCTTGTAATTGCCCAAATCTGCATGTCAAGGCTAAAGTATGTAAAGCGGAGACGTATCCATCAATGCTCTCGTCTTTGCCCTGTTTCCTTCTTGAAAATTTATAGCGGTCCACAGCAACACATGCTATGGGTGAAAAATGTGCATCCAAGTCATCCAAGGCATGCTGAAATACATCATCACCCTCCTTGACTTTCTTCTCAATTCTATTGTACGTTTTTAAACCTCCTGGACCCAAACAATGCAAAATAACTTTCTTTTTCTTCACAGGGGTGAAATCTTCATCCTCCACTGTTTCTATATAGTTACAGAAATATTCCTTCCACTCCTTCCATGGCATGCATGGTTCACCTTTGAGTGTAAGAAAAGCTTGGGGTTGAGAAAGGTTCAATGAGCTTAAGGCACACATTTTTAGCAAAAGAGTTCAGTATGCGCAATGAAGGGTGGTAGCTAACAAAAGTGTGCGCGTCACCGTGAGTGATAACGCACTGTTGTGACAGGTAGCGCACAGAATTTCTATATGTTAAAATTATTTGAATGAACCAAGGTTAAAGTCGTTCCAAATGGTGAAAGTGTGCGTGTCACTGTGTGAAGGAAACGCACCGTAGAATTGTAAGTGTGCGCATCACTGAAATAGGCAACGCACAGAAAAATGTGAGCATAGCGATAAAATAGGAGAAAATGACGTGAAGAGCTTGTCACGAGAAAAAAAAACTCCAGATTACACACAAGAATCAATGGAAGTGTGATGAAAGTGTGTGTGTCACTGTGTGAGGAAACACACTTGAAAATACTGAGTCTGGCAATGCACAAGAATTCCAGCGTAGTGGTGAAATTGAATAAAATCAAGATGTCGCCGTACGTGTGCGTTTCATTGAAGTCACACGCTCTGTGAGGGAAGTGCAGCTGCTGGAGAAAGGCAAGAGTGTCACTGACAGGATAGAGGGCAAAGGCTGGTCAGCGGAGAGCGGAATGCGGAAACAGACGCTGGTGAGATTTGAGGCGAAGCGTCGAAGGACACAGAACACATCAAGGCCTCCACACGCACACAAACAGCGCTGATCTCACCGCATGATGGCTTGAACTCCCTCTGCGAATACAGCAACACTGGACCATAGGAATCCGGCAGGACCCACGGAACTATGGAACAGCTGGGAAGTGCTAGTTGAGATCTGCCAAGAAGTCCCACGGCGCCGCAGCCAAGAAATCTCTCACTGTTTCAAAGCAGCAACCTGCAACAGGTATCTTCGTGACATAAAGCATACCGCAGTGGGGCTGTAGATGAGAAGTCCGATCATCGCCACTTGTAGAAATGAAGCAGACGCGGTAAGTTGGGTTCTAAGTTTATTCCTTACAGCCCCACAAAGAGTGCGGTTAGAAGTCAGAGCTACAATATCGTTATGACCGTTGGGAGCAGGGAAGGAGAGGAGAGGGCATGGTGGAATGTTGGAGAGCCACTAGGATGGGGAGGATAACAATGGGTGCTGTCGCGCAGGAGAGCTTGTGAACAGTTACTGTCATGTGCTGACAGCAGCGCGTGACATTGCAGATGAATTAATTACAACAACTAACCCTGCAGGAAGATTGCAGGAAACCTCCGATCAGTACCAGAGCATGACTGCAAGAGAGAGAGAACCTGTGCCTGCCGAGTGCAGCCACTGAGTTCACGTGCAGCCGACCCACCTCATCAGGATCTGAGCTGCTGCAAGTACCCACAGATGGGGTGTACTCCAGGACCCTGCACGCTTCCTCCTACCAGAAAAGGTAAGTCTTGTTTCGGGCCTATCGGCCATGGCTAGGAGCACAGGGGCTCTAGATCACTTGTGACTTGAAATTACGAGTCAGAGAGGAGTCTTAAGACATGGACTGCTAGTAGGGCATTCCATGGATGTTACCAGCTGGGAATCGGGAATAACCATTATCGGCAAAACAAAGAGAGAGTGAGGCAGGGAATCACCATTGAAGCACTAGAGACTCGACCTGAAAGGGAATTCTGTTATTGTTTGTGAATGTCATATTTTACCTTTGTGTGGAAATTGTAAGAATAAAATACTTCTCTTTTTTCATAAAAGTGAATATTTGGCAGGCCATTGATTTATTGCTGCTGCACACATTTTGAAGTGTGTTCACTAAGCTGTATCCACACCTTCCCCTCCTCTGAGGGGGCCTTGGACTCCTCACAAACATTTACCAATGAGAGTCAAGTGCAGAAGGGGTACTTGGCCCAATTGCTCAGAATCTATAGTAGGACATCAGAAGATAACGTCTTCAACACCCACGGTTGGGTCCAATAACCCCTGCTTACAACATGACCCTCTGAAAGGGGTGTTGACTGTACCTATAACAGATGTGACCAAACATTTTGATATCCTAATTGAATCTCCCAACAATCAACAATATGACACAAAACTTACCCCATTAATTAATTTATTATGGAGGTACTTGGGTGGTCACATACAGTTCAGCACACAGATCATATTCAATTATGGAATGAGAGAAAGCTGTGAGTAAAGAAACTGACATTGCAAAGACATACAATTTCCATAATACCTAAGATTTTAAAAAAAATAGTATGAGCACTCTATATCAAGGAGTCCATATGACAAACCTGACTTGCTTTAACTCTGAATATGTCTGTTAGAAGATCTCATGATTTTTTCAGTCCCCACGTATGAAACTGAAACTTATTGGTACTGTAGTGTCATACTTTGGTGCTTTGATTTAATGGACTAAAACTAGGCACTAATCCAAGGAGCAAGGAGCAGGGGACAGCATTTATTGGACTAACCCTTTATTAACAACTGATCGTGGAAAGGGCTCACTCGATTTATATACATATTTTAAAAAGTGTCACTTCCCTATTGTCAAGCATCTGTATTGCCATATGTCTCTTACACTTTTTATTTAACTTTTTGTGTGTAATTCTTTATGTATCAATGTTACACTGTCAAAAGTCTTTTGTTTGTGCAAATATATGTCCTGGCATATATACTTAAACATTATCGAAAGAAATGTAAGGCACCATGATGAATGGAGTCCACATGTGAACTAGGTAAGAATCTATGGTGAAGGAGGAAATTTGTTTAAGCTTATAGGAATATGCATGGCAGCATCACATCACAAGAAGAAAATACAAATAATACAGTGGAAGGGTGGCACAACTCTTTCCAAGGAACACTTGGAAGAAGCCACTGTATAATGTACACATTTGTAAAACTACTATATAAAGAGCAATGCTACCAAGAACTATGAATAGGTCAATCCTTGACAATAATCAAGTCCAAAATATCTAGACAAACTAAAGAACTGCATCAAATATTAATGAGCAAAGTATTTATGTTTGTTAACAATAAGCACCTAGCATAATGTGATTCCACAGCAAGAACCCAACTTTAAAATACTGCAATAAAAAACATGCAATCTCAAACTTAACAAATAATGAAATACATATCATGAATTACTATTTTTTCATAAATAATTTTGAAACAAATGTTAACTGTCAGTCTGTAATTTCTGAAAAAAGCACAACCATAACTGTTCAGACTGATGGTTAGGAATTGCAATAATATCTGTAAATAAATTGAAATAAAACCTAAAAATCCTTAAAATTCACATTAAATAAACATGTCTCAATACAACAAACCCATATACTGCTGTAACTTAAGAACACAGCAATACATGAAAAAAATAAATACCAACAACAAATTAACATTTCTTACCCAATAATAAATCAGTGAATAAAATAAATGTACACTTAATGGTTTTGTTGTTGACGCCCTTGTAAATTAAAGTAGAATACTTACAAATCTCAATCCAAATGTTTATCCACCACAAAAGTGGTAAAAAATGCTAAATTACACCACAGAAAAATAAATAATCCAGTACAACTTCATAAATCCAGGTAATCTATTAGAAATCTGAAAAAAATATATATAGAGGGAAAAAACACAGATGGTAAAATGATAAAAAAGGATAATGGTTCAAAAAATAAGCAAGTATTGTTCCTTGAAGAAAGCATCCAGATGAAAAACTAATGCCCAATGCAAAAATACAAAACAGCACATACTAACCACACATAAAACATAGTACAGTCGCAAATCTTTAAAAAACCAAATACATTAATTAAAATAAAATTATTAAACATAAAACCATTGCAAAGTACAATAATGTCCACCACACTGCCTATAATAGCTTAAGCAAAAAACACTAACAAATAACATAGTTAAACCACATTAACCAAGATATACTACCCTTGCTAAATCTTAACCCCCCCAACAAACCCCAGGCAGTAACTTTAAATTTCTCTTATGTGAATTGATCAGCAGTAATGTGAAACCCAACAGCAAAGTCCACAAACAGCCCAAAATGAAGAGGTTGGTCTATACATCAATACAATAGATAAAAAAAGTCAGAAAAATTGACATTAACACAGACTAACATCCCAAAGCAAACATGTAATTTCCAAATAAATGTCTAAAAACATTATTAAACATGAAAA
This sequence comes from Triturus cristatus, assembly GCF_964204655.1. Lineage (NCBI taxonomy): Eukaryota > Metazoa > Chordata > Amphibia > Caudata > Salamandridae > Triturus > Triturus cristatus. The sequence goes on from NC_140581.1 coordinate 797,996,651, forward strand.
TGCTATCATGTGTTGTTTTAGTAAATATATATGATGTTAATTTTATAAAAGAAAATAATTTTGCACATGGTATATCATAAGTACTGTATATATATGAATTGTAATATATATAATTTGTATGTGATTTGTCATATAGAAGCAGAAGCACTTTAATAATCCAAAGTACTGTAGAATTATTAAGAGACCAAAATAAGTACAACCACTTGCACTTTATGAAGGAAAACAACTTGGCACATGATGTATTTAACTTCTATGTATATATTTGCATTTCAGTATAGAGGAACTATATGTGTTTTATAATATAAAATAGTGGTACTTCAATAATCCAAAGAACTATTATGAAAAGACGAAAAAGTAAAATGTAATGCTTAGTATGAGCACTATTCGGAGAATGATCTTCGATATGTGGTGACCATCAACATGAGAGGCAGTCTACAAAAATATATGCATGTACATGAATATAAAAAAACAGCACTAATGTAATGTAAGTAGGTTTGCATAGCAAATCACTGTAAAAATGTAAAACAATAACAAATTGTGTTTGAAATATGCACTTGTAATGGAAAAAGATAAAATTAAGTATAAAACATGAGATTGACGCAAAACAAATGTGAAAAGATGGCGCCCACATAATGCAATGAACCAACAAGATGTGCTAGTGCTGGTTTTGTGTCCTATGTTGCTGTTCATGATACATTGTTTTAAAATGTTTGGGAAATGACGCTCCACATCGTGAACAAGACAGCAGGTAGCTTTCGAAACGCGTAGATGTTGCAATTACTTTGAAAATAAAGAAGCAAGTACAAATCAATCTCACGGAGTGCTGGATTTCTGCTGCATGAGCGGTGATCTATTTTCTACATTACGAGACGCAGTGGGCGTCTCTTAACCAGCACACCCGATGGTCAGGAAGCACGCCAGAATAATTGTCATTGACTCCATAGAACAGGCGTGCCCCCCGCTCACTCCCAATACAGGATACTGCAACCGAGAACGGAAGCGACGTGACCAGTGAGAGGAGAACTGCGGATGGGGATTGGAAGATCTCCAGCGGCAGGGGAAATCTCGCAGAGCATCAAGAAAGCTCCGGTAAGCCCGGGTGAAGCTGAGGGAGGAGCCAGAGTCGGGCAGAAAGGAGATACCATCCCCAGTGAAAGTAAAGGGGAGGGTAGGAATCGCCAAATAAGCGAGAGGTAATTGACCGCTTTTGATGAATGAGTGACGAGGAGTGTGCGGAACGGGAGCAGGAAGCTCTCAAACTCTTCACAGAAATTGGAATACCGGCAAGTAGGGAGAGAGGAGACTCTGTCCCTGTGGAGAACAATGATATCGCAAAGTAATTGCAGGAATGGGAAAAGCTCAAGAAAAGGGAGATTTCCCGATGGTGGGAGGTTGCTTCCCTAAGACAATATATTCAAGTGGGCCGAGTCCCGAGAGGACTACGAATCATGATAACCACATTTTATGAAATCCCGAAATCGGAATTATTGAGTGAATGGGCAGATAATAGCGCAAATAGCTCAAAAACATGATTCGTATTTTATCAAAATATGCAGAAATCGAAAGACATGAAGTATTGATGAAATTAAAGGAGTTAAATACCAACATGGAAAAGCATAGCAACAAGCAAAAGTGATAAAATTCAAAGGAGATGCCAAGAACAGTTTTGAAAACTATGAAAAAAGAATAAAAGACAGAAAAGCCACAAAGTTCGCAAGGGATCGAATGGACTACAAAACGGGGCAAATTTATACCTTTGCCAAAAGGTTTGACCCTGAAAGAAGACAGAAAGTCCAAAGAGGAGTAGCCATGCACTCGGAACCCTCGCAGAGTGAAGCCAGCTCCGATACAGGTTTGGAGGTAGAATTGGAAGAACAAAGGAAGAGAGGGGTTACAAAGACAAAATTAACGGTTACTGATGAATTTCGTTTTTTGCAACTGGACCAACAGACAGACCACCTGATAACGAGGGGTTGAGGAAGAGGCAGAGGCAGGGGATGAGGAAAAGGAAGCTTAGAAGAGGGGGAGAAGGATATCGGAGAAGCACGAGGAGAGTCAACTCACAGATCAATGCGCTCCAATACAAAGCAAACAATGAAAAAGTAACCCCAAATGCTACAATAATTAACTTGAGTGACATTACGCTATCAGCTGAAGATGAAAAAGTGCTGGAGTTAGGCCTTTCATACTGTGATGCAAATGATTTTAATTATGCTAACAGTAGAATGGACCTATATAGATTTGTGCGCAACCTCAAGATAATAAAAATGCATTGTAACAAGACTACCCATCAGCCTTCTGCATTGGCTCCAGATATAAATGCTCAAAATGAATTTACTACTCTGGCTGTAATAGATATACTGGTTCTTGAAGACTTCTGGTCACTATACAATGAAAATGGTGAAGGTATAGTGAATAATAATGAGCACATTGAAACTAATGATGAGGAATTTAGTCTCTACAATTTGACCTTGACTAAAGAGGATAGTACAACATTTTGTCCACGTTCTCGCTTTATACCACAAATGGCACGTGATAACTTAGATGTTTTCTCGGATAATGTAATACAGGACTTAAAAAATGTGCAATACAAAGCAGCACAACAAAAGAGAAAATTCAACCCCCAACAAATGAAATTCAAAGAACGATAAAGAGAATCCAAAATGAGAATGGAATATTGGTAAAACCCTCAGATAAAGGAGGGAATGTCGTTCTTTGGGGACGAGATGCATACAAAAAAGAGGCATTAAACCAACTTGAAAATAGAGAGTGCTATAAACTGATTGAAATGAAGAATTACGAAACTGTTAAGGAAAAATTCTTTGAGAGACTTGAATACTGGCAACAAGAGGAACTGCTAACTTGGGATGAACATGTTTATGAGGCAAAGCAACCCAGTGATACCAGTCTTCTATATGGTACCAATGGTTCATAAAAGTATCAACTGTCCACCAGGTAGACCGATCATATCTTTATGTGGTGGCTTATTTGAAAAAGTGTCCAAATATATTGACTATTACCTTAACCCAATTGTGAAATCATTGACATCACTTATAAGAGACTCCACCGATTTCTTAAAATACATTTATGATATAAGATGGGAGGATACTATCGTTTTGTTAACTTTGGACATTGCAACACTCTATACAAGCTTAAGACATGACAATGGATTGAGAGCCACAGAATATTTCTTAAATAGAAGACCTATGAGATTTTTGAAGCATAATAGGATGCTCTTGGAAATGATGGAATGGTGTCTCACACAATTTGTTTTTGTTTGGTAAAGATTTGTTGCAACAAAAACAGGGTATGGCCATGGGCATCTGCTTCGCCCCCAGTTACGCTAATTTATATCTCAGCTGGTGGGAGGAGCAGGTGCTCAGAGGGCCAGAGCTGGAACAATGGACTGATAATGTCCTACTATGGGTGAGACTCATACACAATGTTTTTGTGCTGTGGCAGGGCACGGAAACAGATATAGATGATTTTGTCAGGGACCTCTACTCAAATAATCTGAACTTAAGATTTGTGGAACACCATAGTAAAACCTCTATCAATTTCCTGGATGTAAGAGTAAGAGCAGAGGGAGACAGATTAGAAACCACTGTCTTCCGTAAACCAACAGCTGGCAACACCATCCTGCATGCAGGAAGCTCCCATCCTGCACCTCTCATCAGAAGTATACCATTTGGGGAGTTTTACAGGGCTCGGAAGGCATGCAGTAGTGAGGTGGAATATGAAAAAACAGAACAGGAAATGACCAGCCGTTTTTTACAGAGAGGGTATCCACTTGAAATTGTGAAGGGAGCCACCTTGCAGGCAAGGAAACTAGACAGAGGAAAAGCACAATTTGAACCATCCAGAACAGAGCTAAAAAAGAGAAAACAGGATTGTAAGGAAACTCAGAGGCTTATCAAGACTTTTAATTCGAGACACAAGGATGTGAGAGCCATTCTAAATAAACATTGTTATCTCATTAAAGGGGATCCAGTAGTAGGCCCAAAAATCAAGAAACATCTAGAAATAACATATAAGAGATCAAAATCATTAAAGGATCATATAGTAAGTAGTGAGTATAAAGAAAAAGAAGGAACTCCTACTTGGCTCCAAAGAAAAGTGGGTTTTAAAAAGTGTTTTAAGTGTAAGGCGTGTCAGAGTGGAGCAAATTTAACAAGTTTTAGAACACCTTTTAACAAAACCAATAATGTCAGGGGCTTCTTGACATGCAGATCTAGTTTTTTGGTCTACATGTTAAGATGCCCCTGTGAAAAAGAGTATATAGGGAGCACCACTTTACCTACCTACAAAAGAATATTACCGCACTGGAGAGCAATTGCAAATAAGGATAGAACATACCCGGTAGCTAGGCACTTTGAGAGTTATCATCAAATTGACCCTCTTTTCTGACAATACAGTTGTATTGTGGAAATCCCAAAGAAGAAAAGAGGGGAAAAAGAACTCCGGAGGTTAGAGACACACTATACCCTTGAGCTAGACAGTAAAGAACCAAATGGTCTAAACGTAGATGAAGATTTATTCACATGCCTAGATTGAGGAGAGTTACCGAACCAGCACACTCAGTTGACCAATTTCTTTTCAATACATTTTTTTTCTTTTTAACAGCAAAACATAGGATTTTAGTCACTTAAGCACAAATATATATAGAACTAAGCGTTTTTATGGACTGTGGAAATACATCATAATTGCATACTGAAGTAACTTGAAAATAATCATATGAATTTTAGAATATGTTGTTTTTAAATTATTTATTGCATTTGCACTTTCTATATGAAGTGTTGGAAGGAGCACTAAGTTATATAATACTGAGGCACTAGCACCAACACTTTATTGAGCACTTGCACATCATGAAGGAAAATAATTTTGCACATGGTATATCATAGTACTGTATATATATGAATTTTAATATATATAATTTGCATATGTTTTGTCATATAGAAGCAGAAGCACTTTAATAATCCAAACTACTGTAGAATTATTTAGAGACCAAAAAAAGTACAAGCACTTGCACTTTATGAAGGAAAACAACTTTGCACATGATGTATTTAAGTACTATGTATATATATACATATATATGCATTTCAGTATAGAGGAACTATATGTGTTTTATAATATAAAATAGTGGTACTTCGATAATCCATGGAACTATTATGAAAAGACGAAAAAGTAAAATGTAATGCTTAGTATGAGCACTATTTGGAGAATGATCTTCGATATGTGGTGACCATCAACATGAGAGGCAGTCTAAAAAATTATTTGCATGTACATAAATATAAAAAAAACGGCACTAATGTGATGTAAGTAGGTTTGCATAGCAAGTCATTGTAAAAATGTAAAACAATCACAAATTGTGCTTGAAATATGCACTTGAAATGGAAAAAGATAAAATTAAGTATAAAACATGAGATTGACGCAAAACAAATGTGAAAAGATGGCGCCCACATAATGCAATGAACCAACAAGATGTGCTAGTGCTGGTTTTGTGTCCTATGTTGCTGTTCATGATACATTGTTTTAAAAATGTTTGGGAAATGACGCTCCACATCATGAACAAGGCAGCAGGTAGCTGTCAAAACAAGTAGATGTTGCCGTTACTTTGAAAATAAAGAAGCAAGTACAAATGTACCTCACAGAGTGCTGGATTTCTGCTGCGTGAGCGCTGATCTATTATATATATATATATATATATATATATATATATATATATATGCCGATAAGTGGTAGTCCTTCTTGAGCAGCACTCGAGGAGACGACGGAGGTTACCAGCCTCAGTCACGGGTATGAACAGCTTTGAAGTAGCAGGTTGGTGAAAGCAGCCTTTCAAAATGCCTGACGCGTTTCGCTGTGTAGCTTCTTCGGAGGCTTTTTACCAAAGGAAGTGCAGTGGTGTGCCTGCTCCCCCATTTATTGGCCCACAATGACACGCCCCTGGATGGAGCTGTCCAATAAAATGCTGCTATAGGCATTGTGGGGGATGTAGTGCAATTTATTTCACCTTTAAAAATTATCGTGTGCACAATTACTTCTAAAGATAAAGTCCTTAATGAACCCCCGCCACAGAAAACCGTCCTCAATCCCGCGCCGCTCCTCTGCATCAAGGCCGGTGCATCCGACCTCACGGCCCCCTTCATCATGGGGTGGTGCTTTATTGACGGCTGGACCGCCGTCTTTAGATGCCGATAAGTGGTAGTCCTTCTTGAGCAGCACTCGAGGAGACGACGGAGGTTACCAGCCTCTGTCACGGGTATGAACAGCTTTGAAGTAGCAGGTTGGTTAAAGCAGCCTTTCCAAATGCCTGACGCGTTTCGCTGTGTAGCTTCTTCGGAGGCTTTTTACCAAAGGTAGTGCAGTGGTGTGCCTGCTCCCCCATTTATTGGCCCACAATGACACGCCCCTGGATGGAGCTGTCCAATAAAATGCTGCTATAGGCATTGTGGGGGATGTAGTGCAATTTATTTCACCTTTAAGAATTATCGTGTGCACAATTACTGCTAAAGATAAAGTCCTTAATGAACCCCCGCCACAGAAAACCGTCCTCAATCCCACGCCGCTCCTCCGCATCAAGGCCGGTGCATCCGACCTCACGGCCCCCTTCATCATGGGGTGGTGCTTTCTCGATGGCCGGACCGCCGTCTTTAGATGCCAATATGTGGTAGTCCTTCTTGAGCAGCACTCGAGGAGACGACGGAGGTTACCAGCCTCAGTCACGGGTATGAACAGCTTTGAAGTAGCAGGTTGGTTAAAGCAGCCTTTCAAAATGCCTGACGCGTTTCGCTGTGTAGCTTCTTCGGAGGCTTTTTACCAAAGGAAGTGCAGTGGTGTGCCTGCTCCCCATTTATTGGCCCACAATGACACGCCCCTGGATGGAGCTGTCCAATAAAATTCTGCTATAGGCATTGTGGGGGATGTAGTGCAATTTATTTCACCTTTAAAAATTATTGTGTGCATAATTACTGCTAAAGATAAAGTCCTTAATGAACCCCCGCCACAGAAAACCGTCCTCAATCCCACACCGCTCCTCCACATCAAGGCCGGTGCATCCGACCTCACGGCCCCCTTCATCACGGGGTGGTGCTATCTCGACGGCCGAACCGCCGTCTTTAGATGCTGATAAGTGGTAGTCCTTCTTGAGCAGCACTCGAGGAGACGACGGAGGTTACCAGCCTCAGTCACGGGTATGAACAGCTTTGAAGTAGCAGGTTGGTTAAAGCAGCCTTTCAAAATGCCTGACGCGTTTTGCTGTGTAGCTTCTTCGGAGGTTTTTTACCAAAGGAAGTGCAGTGGTGTGCCTGCTCCACCATTCATTGGCCCACAATGACACGCCCCTGGATGGAGCTGTCCAATAAAATGCTGCTATAGGCATTGTGGGGGATGTATATATACACACACACACACACACACACATATATTACCTACTAGCAGTCGCCAGTAAGTAGTTATAGTTAGGACCTAGTTTCCATAGGAAAAATGTTTTTTGATCTGCCAATAACTTTGGCGTAATTTGAGAAATCTTTGCAAAATTTTGAAAGCTAATGGGCCACTCACTTCAGCTGCTGCGTTGTAAGTTTAGGAGTGATCCGTCAAGTGGGGGCCGAGAAAAAGGTTGAACCGAGTCACAAGCAAAAGTATGAAAATAAGAAAAGGAGGTAGGATAGAAACACCCTGACCCCCTAGACCTGTTTGGGGGGTCCCTGTGCCCCAAAAAAGCATTTTAATAAATAATAATTTCAGCGCTGTAGATCCGCAAATCCGGCAGATTATTTTTTTTTTTTTAAATGAAGCACGGGCTCCTGCGGTTTATTTTCTTAAGGCCCCTGGTTAGGCCAGGTACTGGGGGCAATTAAAAATAGTGATGCGCAACCACGGGGATCGCTACCTCCCCGGGCTAATATTGAAGTGCGGGGACCACACGCCACCACAGCCCCTGGGACTGCCATCTCCCAGGGGCTACATTTAATTAGAGTGCGGGGGGCTCCAGCCCCCCGACACAGCCAGACTGCCACCTCCCTGGGGCTAGTTTGTTTTAAATGCAGGTATATTTGTAGATCTATGAATTGGTGAATGACTGTTGAAGTACTGGTATGGCTCTGTCTATTGGTTTGTGAATGGTTGTGTGGCAGTGGCATTGGGTGTTTAAAAGATTCTATAGGATTGTGAGTGGGTGCATCAGAGATGATTCGGATGATGTCATCACTGATGTCATTTGAGATGTTATCAGTGATGTTAATGACCATGTCATGAGTGATGTAATATGTGAGGTAATAAGCAGTGCATTGTGGGGCGCAAGTTACAGTTAACTCAGCTAACTAGAACGGCTGAATTTCTCTGGTTTTGTATGAGTGAAATGTCAGCCTAACTATAACATCCCTGTAAACTTTGGTTTTTTTAGTGAATACACATATATATGGATATATATTATATATATATACTCTAAAAAATTATTTTTTTTACAGTACATTTCAATAATGCTCTATGACATAATTTATAACATCACCATTGAATCCCAAATGACATCATTGATGACATCACTGATGACATCATCCGAATGTCTTTTATGCTCATTGCTCAATAACTGGGTATACCATTAGAGCTATGAAAGTAAAAGCAAAATAGCTCATAATAATATGAAGCATCTTTACTGCTATCATGCATATAACCCCAATAGGTAAAGTAAGCTTGTGTTATTTGCAACATTGACCCCATACCATACACATTGTGGGTAGCCGAGTTCATGTTGACTAGGAACCACAGATGAAAGAGTAACCTATCCTGCACATGGTATTCAAATTATTTAGGAAAAACCAAGTTCCTCCAGATACTCAAGCTCTGTTATTTAATAATGCGCTACTACAGAGACTCTTTACCTGTATCAAACCCCTGACAGTCGCTGAACCTACATTAAGAAATTAAGTGGATATAATAGAAAAGTGGGAACTGTTAACATTGTTTACTCCATGGAGAGCGTTTAATCTGTACCTCACTGTTTGGAGACATAAAATTCTCATGAGAAATACACCACCGAGTTTTAAAAAGTACTTACCAAGCAGTGTACACTCTATGCTGAACTTGTCCAAAGAGAGACCATTCACTTAAAATAACCAAGGTCTGAAGTTGCTTAGGATCATACTACCTGCAGCCTTCATACTGAGGTGAGACTTTACAAACACCAATCTTCTGAAGCAAAACAAGCGCATGCACATAGCTTAATACCTAGTGTACACAGTTACATAGAAATTGTCATGCTAACAAAATTCTGTCTGATACCTAAAGGGAGCTTACAATACTTAGTAAGTTGTATGTAGAATATTTGCCCTGTTGCAAACTTTTTCTACAAAGCCTAAAAGCTTGTGTGGAACGTAATGGACACACGTCTTTAACTTTAGTGATGCACCATGCTGCTGGAGTAATACTTGCAGGTTCTACATGGACTCAAATGAAAGACAAAGATGAACATTTATTGATGACAAGCGACATACAGAATTGGTTTTGGATTAAGAGAAAGGGATTCAGAGACAAGACATTGTTTGACAAATTAACAACTAGCGAGCAGAGAGAAACTTTGAAACCTAACTTAATACCATTGAAGAAATCTATCTTACGTGGATTGGGACGAAACGTGATGTCTGTGTCCTTTTATTCTGCAACAAAAGTAAAATAAAGAAGATGTTTTTCAATGTCACTCAAGATTGGTGATATCATTGAATGAAGCTATGATTGGACTTCTTGTTTGAATAGACATTAAATTATGGAGTGCCATTTCCATTATATATTTACTTTAACATGTTTTTGGGTCTTTGGTACAGTTGACCCAAGTTAGAGGAGCACCCATTCTCTAGGAACAACTTGGAGTGCAGTGACACATATCACAACCATCAGATCTGTTAATTAGAAATTGTCATCTGTCACTTACACAGAGGATTACTTTTCAATGTAAACATTTATAATGTCTTAAATACCTCAGCACACCTATGATACTTTAGTAGCACATGCGTTTTGTAAACAAATACAACCATTAGCTGGACCCTGGCTGTACAAAAATAGGTAGAAAAGTAATATGGTAGTTGCTCGGCACATATGTAAATTATAAAAAATACTAGCACACTCATTGGATGATGTCATCAGTTATGTCATCAATCATGATTTTTGAGATGTCATAAATGATGTCATAGAGCATGTCATGAGTGATGCCATATATGAGGTCATAAGCAGTGCATGGCAAAGCAACAAGTTAAAGTTGGCGCTAAATTTTGTAATTTTTTTATTGGTTCAAACATTATTGTCACTGACAAATTCACCTTTCTATAACGTTACATAACCTTTGTTTATTTCATTGAATATATATATATATATATATATTCACTAAAAAAACATAGGTTTCACACACGTTATAGTTAGGAATTAGCATTTAAAAAACCTTGCAAATTCACTGAAAAAACTATAGGTTTCACACACGTTATAGTTAGGAATTAGCATTTAAAAAACCTTGCAAATTCACTGAAAAAACCATAGGTTTCACACATGTTATAGTTAGCTGGACATTTTACTCATAAAAAAACAATGAAATTCCCCCGTTATAGTTAGTTCAGCTAACTAAAACTCGCGCACCCGCAATCCACTGCTGATGACGTCACATATTACATCACTCATGACATGGTCAGTGACATCACTCATGACATCACTGATGACATCTCAAATGACATCACTGATGACATCACTGATGACATCATCCATTGAGTATGTGTTTCTGAACAATTTTAATATGTTTAATATATATAGGGAAAGGCCTGTTGAAGAATGAGTGGGTGTACAAGTGTGTCAATGGATGATTTTCTGTGGTGCGTAACTAACTCTATAAGTGAGTCATTAAATGTATCTTACTGCAGACTAGTGACTAAACTGTGTAAATGTCTGTATGTTTCTGTATGTTGGTGTATAAGTGGCTGCACGGTTTTGTGAATACCTATATGAGTGTCTATATGAGTTATTTATTGCTTGTCTCAGTATCTGTATGGGTTCCTGAGTGTTTGTGTGGGTAGGGTGAGTGTGACTCTATGCATAGATGTGTGAGTGGGTGATTCTATGGGTGCATGTTTTTAAGAATGCATCTGTGATGGACTGTATGGTTGAGTGAGTGTATGTATGGGTGTGTTAGGGATTGAATGTATATCTCAGTGGTACATTTGTGACTAACTACATATGTGAAAGGCAGTATATGTGCGTGTAAGAGTATATAAGTGGGTAGATGTGAGAGTGTGTGATTGTGAGAGTGACTGTATGGATGAGTGTGTGCTTGTATCAAGGATTCTATAAGAGCGTAAGAATGTGATACTATTTTTATGAGTAAGTGATCTTGAGTGTGTATAACCACATAGGTGAGTAAATGGGAGTGTGATTATTTGCATGACTGAGTAGGTGTGAGAGTACCTCCATGGATGATTGGTAGTGTGTGAGTGTCTATATAGGTGTATAAATGCATATGATAGTTTTGTATGTTATGACTGTAAGTATGAGTGACTGTACAGGTGAATGAGTGGAGGTGTATGTAGACCTAAGAGTTAATAAGTGGGTATGTAGTTATTGGTATTGCAGTATGTATGGTTTTGAGAATGGAACTCTTAAATTTTGATTCGGTGTATCAAAGGTTATATTAGGGTGTGAGAAATGTGGTAATTTATCACATGGATGACGTCATCAGGGATGTCATCAGTGATGTCATTTGAGATGTCATCAGTGATGTCATGAGTGATGTCACTGACCATGTCATGAGTGATGTAATATGTGACGTCATCAGCAGTGGATTGCGGGCGCGCGAGTTATAGTTAGCTGAACTAACTATAACGGGGGAATTTCATTGGTTTTTACGAGTGAAATGTCCAGCTAACTATAACATGTCTGAAACCTATGGTTTTTTCAGTGAATTTGCAAGGTTTTTTAAATGCTAATTCCTAACTATAACGTGTGTGAAACCTATGGTTTTTTCAGTGAATTTGCAAGGTTTTTTAAATGCTAATTCCTAACTATAACGTGTGTGAAACCTATGTTTTTTTTAGTGAATCTGCAAGGTTTTTTAAATGCTAATTCCTAACTATAACGTGTGTGAAACCTATGGTTTTTTAAGTGAATTTGCAAGGTTTTTTAAATGCTAATTTATGAATGTATTATTATATTTTTTAAATATTTATTTTACAATAAGCTACCTATATATATAGTTATAGATTAACTTTATCCTGTAATATGGAATGGCTCCCTTTTATTTTTTGTTTTAATTTGGATAGAGTTGAACAGCATAGTTAATATCTTCTATAAACTTATAAACACTTTAAAAAAAATTTTTTAAGGGTTTTTGTCCGTGCGCGCACGGTGCACGGTGCATGCATGCGTACGTACTCCGTGTGTGCATGCGTAGGTGCTCCACGTGCACATGCGTACATCGTGCGTGCTCCGTACGCGCGTGCTCCGTTCGCGTATGCGTGCGTGCGCATGCTCCGTACGCGCATGCGTGTGTGCTCCGTGCGCATACGCACATGCTCGCGTGCTCCGTACGCGCATGCGTGCGTGCTCTGTGCGCATACGGGCATGCGTGCGTGCTCCGTGCGCACTACGTGCGCACATGGTGCGCGCACGGCAAGTCATGTGATTTAGAAACAACACTTTTCATTGGTTTATAGTAGTTTCAGGTCATGTGATTAAAAAACAACACTTTTCATTGGTTTATAGTAGTTTCAGTTCCAGAAACTTCCAACACCACACCCACTCCCCTCATTATTACTTCTGATTCCCTGGGAGAAGGAGCTGAGCAGCTTTTCCAGTACTCCAGTACTTGAGAATGGCAGAGCAGCAGTCATCTTCTGGGAGTGAGCAGGAGACCCTTGTGAGACAGAGACAGAGGAAACAGAAAGACTCTTTTATATGGCAATTTTTTAAATTTCCAGACGGGCAGAAGAAGGTGAAGGCTCCAAAAGTCACCTGCACTCTTTGTGATCGTGTCTTATCAAGAGGAGATCCTAAAAAGAAATACTCTTTTAGTATCTTCACTATGATCAGGCACGTTAGAGATGTACATCCTGTGGCTTATGCTCGAGCTGCTAGAGAAAACCCTCCAGCAGCTCAGCCGAGCACATCCGCAGCAGCTCAGCCGAGCACATCATCGGCAGCTCAGCCGAGCACTTCATTTGCGGCGGCAGCTTCACCTGCTTCGGTTCCTCTGGATATTCACCCTCTGTTTAAGAGGGTGCATATACGGTGCAATGCGTGCAATGCTCTTTTCTCTTATGCGGACACCAGCATTCCCCTAATAGAGAGCAAGATACAGCAGCACACGTGCGGCACCCTATAATTTTGGCCATGTTTTTTTTTTTCCTCTGTCCCTCAATTAACACAACGGCTCTTTTTAGAGCCACCTAACATCTAAACACTTAAATTTGATTTTTAATTCTATTTTTTTTATGATTCCGCCGTGCACGCACCTCGCGACGGTGCGCGTACGGTGCGTACACCGTGCGCGCACCATGCGATTTTAAAAAAAAAAAAAAATTTTTTTTCATCCTTCATGGTCCCTCAGGGACCCCCTGACAAAAGCTAGGGGGTCAGGAACTCTCTACCCTGCCCCCTTTTCACGTTCTCCACCTTTCTTTTTCACTGTCACACACAAAATGGTGGTCGACACTTCCTGATTTCGACCGATTCGAATGTTGACTGTCATGAATCCACCAATCAGAATTACGCTCGCGCACGGCACCGTGCGCGTACCGTGCGCGCACGGTGCGCGGCTAGAGATATGTATGTGCTTTTAACTGCAATTTTCTCAGGAACTACTGAACAGATTGACACATATATGCAAAAGGCACATCCCTGACCTGAGGACTACCTCTTTGCCAAATTTCAAGTAATTCTTTCAGCCATTCGGGCTGTCCCTTCGACTAAAGGTCCTATGGGAAAATGCATGGGGAAAACGCGTTTTGGGACCCCCCTTTTTTCTCGGCCCCGCTTGACGAATCACCCCAAGACTTTCAGGGTAGGAGCTGAGCGGAGCGCCCCATTAGTTTTGAAAATTTCTCGAGGATTCGTCAACCGGTGCCAAAGTTATTCAAAATAGATTTTTCAGATTTCCTATGAAAACACGGTCCTAACTATAGCTATCTACTGGAGACCGCCAGTAGATAATATATATATATATATATATATCAAAAACGCAGGGTTGCCCATAGAGGATGTCACACACCACAGGATTCTGCACAAAACATCGCAGGCGGCTTCATGGGAGAGAATGCAGCACGCGATTCAGGGCCATACGCGTTTCGGGCTTCCTCGAGCCCTTGATCACTGGCAGGTAATGAGGCAAGAAGCGGTACTTGAAGAACATAGCTTTATTGAATGTAGAGTCCCGCCCCAGTGGGCGTTACCTGGGGCATCATGGTCCTGGTAGTCCGTTATACTGTCCCCAAAGACTCAATAGTTCTCTTAACCAAGTGGCATACTGGCTTATGTCTCTGTAAAGCTCATCAAAGTGAAGGGCATGCCAACACCCCTCTCATGTTGCCTAATCTTTCCTGCGACGAAGGCACCTTTGGTCCACACAAGCGTTTCAATTCAAAAGCGCCCAGGAACGCCTGAGCAGCGTCGGGACATCCTCGCGGCCGGACGAGCCGCTTTAACATCAAAAACGCAGGGTTGCCCATAGAGGATGTCACACACCACAGGATTCCGCACAAAACATCGCAGGCGGCTTCATGGGAGAGAATGCAGCACGCGATTCAGGGCCATACGCGTTTCGGGCTTCCTCGAGCCCTTGATCACTGGCAGGTAATGAGGCAAGAAGCGGTACTTGAAGAACATAGCTTTATTGAATGTAGAGTCCCGCCCCAGTGGGCGTTACCTGGGGCATCATGGTCCTGGTAGTCCGTTATACTGTCCCCAAAGACTCAATAGTTCTCTTAACCAAGTGGCATACTGGCTTATGTCTCTGTAAAGCTCATCAAAGTGAAGGGCATGCCAACACCCCTCTCATGTTGCCTAATCTTTCCTGCGACGAAGGCACCTTTGGTCCACACGAGCGTTTCAATTCAAAAGCGCCCAGGAACGCCTGAGCAGCGTCGGGACATCCTCGCGGCCGGACGAGCCGCTTTAACATCAAAAACGCAGGGTTGCCCATAGAGGATGTCACACACCACAGGATTCTGCACAAAACATCGCAGGCGGCTTCATGGGAGAGAATGCAGCACGCGATTCAGGGCCATACGCGTTTCGGGCTTCCTCGAGCCCTTGATCACTGGCAGGTAATGAGGCAAGAAGCGGTACTTGAAGAACATAGCTTTATTGAATGTAGAGTCCCGCCCCAGTGGGCGTTACCTGGGGCATCATGGTCCTGGTAGTCCGTTATACTGTCCCCAAAGACTCAATAGTTCTCTTAACCAAGTGGCATACTGGCTTATGTCTCTGTAAAGCTCATCAAAGTGAAGGGCATGCCAACACCCCTCTCATGTTGCCTAATCTTTCCTGCGACGAAGGCACCTTTGGTCCACACGAGCGTTTCAATTCAAAAGCGCCCAGGAACGCCTGAGCAGCGTCGGGACATCCTCGCGGCCGGACGAGCCGCTTTAACATCAAAAACGCAGGGTTGCCCATAGAGGATGTCACACACCACAGGATTCCGCACAAAACATCGCAGGCGGCTTCATGGGAGAGAATGCAGCACGCGATTCAGGGCCATACGCGTTTCGGGCTTCCTCGAGCCCTTGATCACTGGCAGGCAATGAGATAAGAAGCGGTACTTGAAGAACATAGCTTTATTGAATGTAGAGTCCCGCCCCAGTGGGCGTTACCTGGGGCATCATGGTCCTGGTAGTCCGTTATACTGTCCCCAAAGACTCAATAGTTCTCTTAACCAAGTGGCATACTGGCTTATGTCTCTGTAAAGCTCATCAAAGTGAAGGGCATGCCAACACCCCTCTCATGTTGCCTAATCTTTCCTGCGACAAAGGCACCTTTGGTCCACACGAGCGTTTCAATTCAAAAGCGCCCAGGAACGCCTGAGCAGCGTCGGGACATCCTCGCGGCCGGACGAGCCGCTTTAACATCAAAAACGCAGGGTTGCCCATAGAGGATGTCACACACCACAGGATTCCGCACAAAACATCGCAGGCGGCTTCATGGGAGAGAATGCAGCACGCGATTCAGGGCCATACGCATTTCGGGCTTCCTCGAGCCCTTGATCACTGGCAGGTAATGAAGCAAGAAGCGGTACTTGAAGAACATAGCTTTATTGAATGTAGAGTCCCGCCCCAGTGGGCGTTACCTGGGGCATCATGGTCCTGGTAGTCCGTTATACTGTCCCCAAAGACTCAATAGTTCTCTTAACCAAGTGGCATACTGGCTTATGTCTCTGTAAAGCTCATCAAAGTGAAGGGCATGCCAACACCCCTCTCATGTTGCCTAATCTTTCCTGCGACGAAGGCACCTTTGGTCCACACGAGCGTTTCAATTCAAAAGCGCCCAGGAACGCCTGAGCAGCATCGGGACATCCTCGCGGCCGGACGAGCCGCTTTAACATCAAAAACGCAGGGTTGCCCATAGAAGCGCACCGCGTGCTCACTGTGCGCGCACGGAACGAACTGCGTTAAGTGGGCGCGCACGCCACGAATGGGGTAAAGTAACTTAGCATTTAAAAAACCGTACAAATTCACTGAAAAAACCATAGGTTTCACACACGTTATAGTTAGGAATTAGCATTTAAAAAACCTTGCAAATTCACTGAAAAAACCATAGGTTTCACACATGTTATAGTTAGCGGAAATTTTACTGATAAAAAACCAATGAAATTCCCCCGTTATAGTTAGTGCAGGCAACTATAACTCACGCGACCGCAATCTTCTGCTGATGACATATGTGTCTTTATGAAAAAAAAATATTTGTAATATATGTATAGCTAAAAATGTATGGAAGAAGACATGGGCAAATAAGTGTCTAAATACAGTATTAGCATCAGCAGAGGATTGCGGTCGCGTGAGTTATAGTTGCCTGCACTAACTATAACGGGGGAATTTCATTGGTTTTTTTATCAGTAAAATTTCCGCTAACTATAACATGTGTGAAACCTATGGTTTTTTCAGTGAATTTGCAAGGTTTTTTAAATGCTAATTCCTAACTATAACGTGTGTGAAACCTATGGTTTTTTCAGTGAATATATATATATATATGTATATATATATATATATGTATATATATATATATGTATATATATATATATATATATATATATATATATATATATGTATATATATATTCACTGAAAAAACCATAGGTTTCACACATGTTATAGTTAGCTGGACATTTTACTCGTAAAAAAACAATGAAATTCCCCTGTTATAGTTAGTTCAGCTTACTATGACTCGCGCGCCCGCAATCCACTGCTGATGATGTCACATATTACATCACTCATGACATGGTCAGTGACATCACTCATGACATCACTGATGACATCTCAAATGACATCACTGATGACATCAGTGATGACGTCATCCATTGAGTATGTGTTTCTGAACAATTTTGATATGTTTAATATATATAGGGAAAGGCCTGTTGAAGAATGAGTGGGTGTATAAGTGTGTGAATGGATGATTTTCTAGGTGTGTGACTGACTCTATAAGTGAGTCATTAAATGTATCTTACTGCAGACTAGTGACTAAACTGTGTGAATGTCTGTATGTGTCTGTATGTTGGTGTATAAGTGGCGGCATGGTTTTGTGAATACCTATATAAGTGTGTATATGAGATATTGATTGCTTGTCTCAGTATCTGTATGGGTTCCTGAGTGTTTGTGTGGGTAGGGTGTGTGTGACTCTATGCATAAATGTGTGAGTGGGTGATTCTATGGGTGCATGGTTTTAAGAATGCATCTGTGATGGACTGTATGGTTGAGTGAGTGTATGTATGGGTGTGTTAGGGATTGAATGTATATCTCAGTGGTACATTTGTGACTAACTACATATGTGAAAGGCAGTATATGTGCGTGTAAGAGTATATAAGTGGGTAGATGTGAGAGTGTGTGATTGTGAGAGTGACTGTATGGATGAGTGTGTGCTTGTATCAAGGATTCTATAAGAGCGTAAGAATGTGATACTATTTTTATGAGTAAGTGAACTTGAGTGTGTATAACCACATAGGTGAGTAAATGGGAGTGTGATTATTTGCATGACTGAGTAGGTGTGAGAGTACCTCCATGGATGATTGGTAGTGTGTGAGTGTCTATATAGGTGTATAAATGCATATGATAGTTTTGTATGTTATGACTGTAAGTATGAGTGACTGTACAGGTGAATGAGTGGAGGTGTATGTAGACCTAAGAGTTAATAAGTGGGTATGTAGTTATTGGTATTGCAGTATGTATGGTTTTGAGAATGGAACTCTTAAATTTTGAGTCGGTGTATCAAAGGTTATATTAGGGTGTGAGAAGATGTGGTAATTTATCACATGGATGACGTCATCAGGGATGTCATCAGTGATGTCATTTGAGATGTCATCAGTGATGTCATGAGTGATGTCACTGACCATGTCATGAGTGATGTAATATGTGACATCATCAGCAGTGGATTGCGGGCGCGCGAGTTATAGTTAGCTGAACTAACTATAACGGGGGAATTTCATTGGTTTTTACGAGTGAAATGTCCAGCTAACTATAACATGTCTGAAACCTATGGTTTTTTCAGTGAATTTGCAAGGTTTTTTAAATGCTAATTCCTAACTATAACGTGTGTGAAACCTATGGTTTTTATAGTGAATTTGCAAGGTTTTTTAAATGCTAATTCCTAACTATAACGTGTGTGAAACCTATGGTTTTTTAAGTGAATTTGCAAGGTTTTTTAAATGCTAATTTATGAATGTATTATTATATTTTTTAAATATTTATTTTACAATAAGCTACCTATATATATAGTTATAGATTAACTTTATCCTGTAATATGGAATGGCTCAGTTTTATTTTTTGTTTTAATTTGGATAGAGTTGAACAGCATAGTTAATATCTTCTATAAACTTATAAACACTTTAAAAACATTTTATGAAGGGGTTTTGTCCGTGCGCGCACGGTGCGCGCACGGTGCACGGTGCATGCATGCGTACGTACTCCGTGTGCGCATGCGTAGGTGCTCCACGTGCACATGCGTACATCGTGCGTGCTCCGTACGCGCGTGCTCCGTTCGCGTATGCGTGCGTGCGCATGCTCCGCACGCGCATGCGTGTGTGCTCCGTGCGCGTACGCGCATGCGCGCGTGCTCCATACGCGCATGCATGCGTTCTCCGTGCGCGTACGCGCATGCGTGCATGCTCCGTGCGCGCTCCGTGCGCGCATGGTGCGCGCACGGCAAGTCATGTGATTTAGAAACAACACTTTTCATTGGTTTATAGTAGTTTCAGGTCATGTGATTACGAAACAACACTTTTCATTGGTTTATAGTAGTTTCAGTTCCAGAAACTTCCAACACCACACCCACTCCCCTCATTATTACTTCTGATTCCCTGGGAGAAGGAGCTGAGCAGCTTTTTCAGTACTCCAGTACTTGAGAATGGCAGAGCAGCAGTCATCTTCTATATATATAGTTATAGATTAACTTTATCCTGTAATATGGAATGGCTCAGTTTTATTTTTTGTTTTAATTTGGATAGAGTTGAACAGCATAGTTAATATCTTCTATAAACTTATAAACACTTTAAAAACATTTTTTTAAGGGTTTTTGTCCGTGCGCGCACGGTGCGCGCACGGTGCACGCATGCGTACATACTCCGTGTGCGCATGCGTAGGTGCTCCACGTGCACATGCGTACATCGTGCATGCTCAGTACGCGCGTGCTCCGTTCGCGTATGCGTGTGTGCGCGTGCTCCGTACGCGCATGCGTGTGTGCTCCGTGCGCGTACACACATGCGCGCGTGCTCCGTACGCGCATGCGTGCGTGCTCCGTGTGCGTACGCGCATGCGTGCGTGCTCCGTGCGCACTATGTGCGCGCATGGTGCGCGCACTGCAAGTCATGTGATTTAGAAACAACACTTTTCATTGGTTTATAGTAGTTTCAGGTCATGTGATTAAAATACAACACTTTTCATTGGTTTATAGTAGTTTCAGTTCCAGAAACTTCCAACACCACACCCACTCCCCTCATTATTACTTCTGATTCCCTGGGAGAAGGAGCTGAGCAGCTTTTTCAGTACTCCAGTACTTGAGAATGGCAGAGCAGCAGTCATCTTCTATATATATAGTTATAGATTAACTTTATCCTGTAATATGGAATGGCTCAGTTTTATTTTTTGTTTTAATTTGGATAGAGTTGAACAGCATAGTTAATATCTTCTATAAACTTATAAACACTTTAAAAACATTTTTTTAAGGGTTTTTGTCCGTGCGCGCACGGTGCGCGCACGGTGCACGCATGCGTACATACTCCGTGTGCGCATGCGTAGGTGCTCCACGTGCACATGCGTACATCGTGCGTGCTCCGTACGCGCGTGCTCTGTTCGCGTATGGGTGCGTGCGCGTGCTCCGTACGCGCATGCGTGTGTGCTCCGTGCGCGTACACACATGCGCGCGTGCTTCGTACGCGCATGCGTGCGTGCTCCGTGTGCGTACGCGCATGCGTGCGTGCTCCGTGCGCACTATGTGCGCGCATGGTGCGCGCACTGCAAGTCATGTGATTTAGAAACAACACTTTTCATTGGTTTATAGTAGTTTCAGGTCATGTGATTAAAATACAACACTTTTCATTGGTTTATAGTAGTTTCAGTTCCAGAAACTTCCAACACCACACCCACTCCCCTCATTATTACTTCTGATTCCCTGGGAGAAGGAGCTGAGCAGCTTTTCCAGTACTCCATCACTTGAGAATGGCAGAGCAGCAGTCATCTTCTGGGAGTGAGCAGGAGACCCTTGTGAGACAGAGACAGAGGAAACAGAAAGACTCTTTTATATGGCAATTTTTTACATTTCCAGACGGGCAGAAGAAGGTGAATGCTCCAAAAGTCACCTGCACTCTTTGTGATCGTGTCTTATCAAGAGGAGATCCTAAAAAGAAATACTCTTTTAGTATCTTCACTATGATCAGGCACGTTAGAGATGTACATCCTGTGGCTTATGCTCGAGCTGCTAGAGAAAACCCTCCAGCAGCTCAGCCGAGCACATCCGCAGCAGCTCAGCCGAGCACATCATCGGCAGCTCAGCCGAGCACTTCATTTGCGGCGGCAGCTTCACCTGCTTCGGTTCCTCTGGATATTCACCCTCTGTTTAAGAGGGTGCATATACGGTGCAATGCGTGCAATGCTCTTTTCTCTTATGCGGACACCAGCATTCCCCTAATAGAGAGCAAGATACAGCAGCACACGTGCGGCACCCTATAATTTTTGTCATGTTTTTTTTTTCCTCTGTCCCTCAATTAACACAACGGCTCTTTTTAGAGCCACCTAAAATCTAAACACTTAAATTTGATTTTTAATTCTATTTTTTTTATGATTCCGCCGTGCGCGCACCTCGCGACGGTGCGCGTACGGTGCGTACACCGTGCGCGCACCATGCGATTTAAAAAAAATATATATATATTTTTTTCATCCTTCATGGTCCCTCAGGGACCCCCTGACAAAAGCTAGGGGGTCAGGAACTCTCTACCCTGCCCCCTTTTCACGTTCTCCACCTTTCTTTTTCACTGTCACACACAAAATGGTGGTCGACACTTCCTGATTTCGACCGATTCGAATGTTGACTGTCATGAATCCACCAATCAGAATTACGCTCGCGCACGGCACGGTGCGCGTACCGTGCGCGCACGGTGCGCGCACGGTGCGCGGCTAGAGATATGTATGTGCTTTTAACTGCAATTTTCTCAGGAACTACTGAACAGATTGACACATATATGCAAAAGGCACATCCCTGACCTGAGGACTACCTCTTTGCCAAATTTCAAGTAATTCTTTCAGCCATTCGGGCTGTCCCTTCGACTAAAGGTCCTATGGGAAAATGCATGGGGAAAACGCGTTTTGGGACCCCCCTTTTTTCTCGGCCCCGCTTGACGAATCACCCCAAGACTTTCAGGGTAGGAGCTGAGCGGAGCGCCCCATTAGTTTTGAAAATTTCTCGAGGATTCGTCAACCGGTGCCAAAGTTATTCAAAATAGATTTTTCAGATTTCCTATGAAAACACGGTCCTAACTATAGCTATCTACTGGAGACCGCCAGTAGATAATATATATATATATATATATATCAAAAACGCAGGGTTGCCCATAGAGGATGTCACACACCACAGGATTCTGCACAAAACATCGCAGGCGGCTTCATGGGAGAGAATGCAGCACGCGATTCAGGGCCATACGCGTTTCGGGCTTCCTCGAGCCCTTGATCACTGGCAGGTAATGAGGCAAGAAGCGGTACTTGAAGAACATAGCTTTATTGAATGTAGAGTCCCGCACCAGTGGGCGTTACCTGGGGCATCATGGTCCTGGTAGTCCGTTATACTGTCCCCAAAGACTCAATAGTTCTCTTAACCAAGTGGCATACTGGCTTATGTCTCTGTAAAGCTCATCAAAGTGAAGGGCATGCCAACACCCCTCTCATGTTGCCTAATCTTTCCTGCGACGAAGGCACCTTTGGTCCACACAAGCGTTTCAATTCAAAAGCGCCCAGGAACGCCTGAGCAGCGTCGGGACATCCTCGCGGCCGGACGAGCCGCTTTAACATCAAAAACGCAGGGTTGCCCATAGAGGATGTCACACACCACAGGATTCCGCACAAAACATCGCAGGCGGCTTCATGGGAGAGAATGCAGCACGCGATTCAGGGCCATACGCGTTTCGGGCTTCCTCGAGCCCTTGATCACTGGCAGGTAATGAGGCAAGAAGCGGTACTTGAAGAACATAGCTTTATTGAATGTAGAGTCCCGCCCCAGTGGGCGTTACCTGGGGCATCATGGTCCTGGTAGTCCGTTATACTGTCCCCAAAGACTCAATAGTTCTCTTAACCAAGTGGCATACTGGCTTATGTCTCTGTAAAGCTCATCAAAGTGAAGGGCATGCCAACACCCCTCTCATGTTGCCTAATCTTTCCTGCGACGAAGGCACCTTTGGTCCACACGAGCGTTTCAATTCAAAAGCGCCCAGGAACGCCTGAGCAGCGTCGGGACATCCTCGCGGCCGGACGAGCCGCTTTAACATCAAAAACGCAGGGTTGCCCATAGAGGATGTCACACACCACAGGATTCTGCACAAAACATCGCAGGCGGCTTCATGGGAGAGAATGCAGCACGCGATTCAGGGCCATACGCGTTTCGGGCTTCCTCGAGCCCTTGATCACTGGCAGGTAATGAGGCAAGAAGCGGTACTTGAAGAACATAGCTTTATTGAATGTAGAGTCCCGCCCCAGTGGGCGTTACCTGGGGCATCATGGTCCTGGTAGTCCGTTATACTGTCCCCAAAGACTCAATAGTTCTCTTAACCAAGTGGCATACTGGCTTATGTCTCTGTAAAGCTCATCAAAGTGAAGGGCATGCCAACACCCCTCTCATGTTGCCTAATCTTTCCTGCGACGAAGGCACCTTTGGTCCACACGAGCGTTTCAATTCAAAAGCGCCCAGGAACGCCTGAGCAGCGTCGGGACATCCTCGCGGCCGGACGAGCCGCTTTAACATCAAAAACGCAGGGTTGCCCATAGAGGATGTCACACACCACAGGATTCCGCACAAAACATCGCAGGCGGCTTCATGGGAGAGAATGCAGCACGCGATTCAGGGCCATACGCGTTTCGGGCTTCCTCGAGCCCTTGATCACTGGCAGGCAATGAGATAAGAAGCGGTACTTGAAGAACATAGCTTTATTGAATGTAGAGTCCCGCCCCAGTGGGCGTTACCTGGGGCATCATGGTCCTGGTAGTCCGTTATACTGTCCCCAAAGACTCAATAGTTCTCTTAACCAAGTGGCATACTGGCTTATGTCTCTGTAAAGCTCATCAAAGTGAAGGGCATGCCAACACCCCTCTCATGTTGCCTAATCTTTCCTGCGACAAAGGCACCTTTGGTCCACACGAGCGTTTCAATTCAAAAGCGCCCAGGAACGCCTGAGCAGCGTCGGGACATCCTCGCGGCCGGACGAGCCGCTTTAACATCAAAAACGCAGGGTTGCCCATAGAGGATGTCACACACCACAGGATTCCGCACAAAACATCGCAGGCGGCTTCATGGGAGAGAATGCAGCACGCGATTCAGGGCCATACGCATTTCGGGCTTCCTCGAGCCCTTGATCACTGGCAGGTAATGAAGCAAGAAGCGGTACTTGAAGAACATAGCTTTATTGAATGTAGAGTCCCGCCCCAGTGGGCGTTACCTGGGGCATCATGGTCCTGGTAGTCCGTTATACTGTCCCCAAAGACTCAATAGTTCTCTTAACCAAGTGGCATACTGGCTTATGTCTCTGTAAAGCTCATCAAAGTGAAGGGCATGCCAACACCCCTCTCATGTTGCCTAATCTTTCCTGCGACGAAGGCACCTTTGGTCCACACGAGCGTTTCAATTCAAAAGCGCCCAGGAACGCCTGAGCAGCATCGGGACATCCTCGCGGCCGGACGAGCCGCTTTAACATCAAAAACGCAGGGTTGCCCATAGAAGCGCACCGCGTGCTCACTGTGCGCGCACGGAACGAACTGCGTTAAGTGGGCGCGCACGCCACGAATGGCGTAAAGTAACTTAGCATTTAAAAAACCGTACAAATTCACTGAAAAAACCATAGGTTTCACACACGTTATAGTTAGGAATTAGCATTTAAAAAACCTTGCAAATTCACTGAAAAAACCATAGGTTTCACACATGTTATAGTTAGCGGAAATTTTACTGATAAAAAACCAATGAAATTCCCCCGTTATAGTTAGTGCAGGCAACTATAACTCACGCGACCGCAATCTTCTGCTGATGACATATGTGTCTTTATGAAAAAAAAATATTTGTAATATATGTATAGCTAAAAATGTATGGAAGAAGACATGGGCAAATAAGTGTCTAAATACAGTATTAGCATCAGCAGAGGATTGCGGTCGCGTGAGTTATAGTTGCCTGCACTAACTATAACGGGGGAATTTCATTGGTTTTTTTATCAGTAAAATTTCCGCTAACTATAACATGTGTGAAACCTATGGTTTTTTCAGTGAATTTGCAAGGTTTTTTAAATGCTAATTCCTAACTATAACGTGTGTGAAACCTATGGTTTTTTCAGTGAATATATATATATATATGTATATATATATATATATGTATATATATATATATGTATATATATATATATATATATATATATATATATGTATATATATATTCACTGAAAAAACCATAGGTTTCACACATGTTATAGTTAGCTGGACATTTTACTCGTAAAAAAACAATGAAATTCCCCTGTTATAGTTAGTTCAGCTTACTATGACTCGCGCGCCCGCAATCCACTGCTGATGATGTCACATATTACATCACTCATGACATGGTCAGTGACATCACTCATGACATCACTGATGACATCTCAAATGACATCACTGATGACATCAGTGATGACGTCATCCATTGAGTATGTGTTTCTGAACAATTTTGATATGTTTAATATATATAGGGAAAGGCCTGTTGAAGAATGAGTGGGTGTATAAGTGTGTGAATGGATGATTTTCTAGGTGTGTGACTGACTCTATAAGTGAGTCATTAAATGTATCTTACTGCAGACTAGTGACTAAACTGTGTGAATGTCTGTATGTGTCTGTATGTTGGTGTATAAGTGGCGGCATGGTTTTGTGAATACCTATATAAGTGTGTATATGAGATATTGATTGCTTGTCTCAGTATCTGTATGGGTTCCTGAGTGTTTGTGTGGGTAGGGTGTGTGTGACTCTATGCATAAATGTGTGAGTGGGTGATTCTATGGGTGCATGGTTTTAAGAATGCATCTGTGATGGACTGTATGGTTGAGTGAGTGTATGTATGGGTGTGTTAGGGATTGAATGTATATCTCAGTGGTACATTTGTGACTAACTACATATGTGAAAGGCAGTATATGTGCGTGTAAGAGTATATAAGTGGGTAGATGTGAGAGTGTGTGATTGTGAGAGTGACTGTATGGATGAGTGTGTGCTTGTATCAAGGATTCTATAAGAGCGTAAGAATGTGATACTATTTTTATGAGTAAGTGAACTTGAGTGTGTATAACCACATAGGTGAGTAAATGGGAGTGTGATTATTTGCATGACTGAGTAGGTGTGAGAGTACCTCCATGGATGATTGGTAGTGTGTGAGTGTCTATATAGGTGTATAAATGCATATGATAGTTTTGTATGTTATGACTGTAAGTATGAGTGACTGTACAGGTGAATGAGTGGAGGTGTATGTAGACCTAAGAGTTAATAAGTGGGTATGTAGTTATTGGTATTGCAGTATGTATGGTTTTGAGAATGGAACTCTTAAATTTTGAGTCGGTGTATCAAAGGTTATATTAGGGTGTGAGAAGATGTGCTAATTTTTCACATGGATGACGTCATCAGGGATGTCATCAGTGATGTCATTTGAGATGTCATCAGTGATGTCATGAGTGATGTCACTGACCATGTCATGAGTGATGTAATATGTGACGTCATCAGCAGTGGATTGCGGGTGCGCGAGTTATAGTTAGCTGAACTAACTATAACGGGGGAATTTCATTGGTTTTTTACGAGTAAAATGTCCAGCTAACTATAACATGTGTGAAACCTATGGTTTTTTCAGTGAATTTGTAAGGTTTTTTAAATGCTAATTCCTAACTATAACGTGTGTGAAACCTATGGTTTTTATAGTGAATTTGCAAGGTTTTTTAAATGCTAATTCCTAACTATAACGTGTGTGAAACCTATGGTTTTTTCAGTGAATTTCAAAGGTTTTTTAAATGCTAATTTTGGATTTTTTTAATATATTTTTTATATATTTCTTTTACAAAAATTTCCCTATGTATACATTTATAAATTATCTGTATCCTTTAATTTTGTGTGGGTCATTTTTTTTTTACTTTGAATTTGGATAAAGTTGAACAGCATAGTTAATATCTTCTATTAACTTATGTCCACTTTATTTCTTTTTTTTTTTTTTATAAATTTTTAGGGTGCGCGCACTGAGAGCGAACCTAGTAGGTTTGCGTACGTTTTTCATGTATGCAGGCGTCCGTTATCTACGTACGCATACATACGTTTTAGTGCGCGCTCGCAGCGCGCACCTAGTACGCATGCGTCCGTTTTTTGTGTACGCATGTGTACGTTATATACGTACGCATACGTACGTTTTAGTACGCGCTCGCAGCGCGCACCCAGTACGCATGCGTTCGTACGCATGCGTGCGTTGTACATGCTCCACGCGCTACACTCGCGTATACGCGTAGAGTACGCGTGCTGACGTTCGCGCATGCGCGCGTGCTGCGTATGCGCGTTACGTACGCGCATAATACTTATGCGCATGCGCGCGTACGCGTTCGCGCATGCGTAATTGCACGGTGCGCGCTCTGAGCTTGCTCCGTGCACGCACCTCGGGTTATGTGATTAATAAAAAAACACTTTTAATTGGTTTTCATTACTTTCAGTTTCACATTGTTTCAACACCACACCCAATCCCCTCATGGCAAGTCATGTGATCAAGAAACATCACTTTTCATTGGTTCAAAGTACTTTCAGTTCCAGATTCTTCCAAAACTACACCCACTCCCCTCAATATTAGTTCTGATTCCCTTGGAGAAGGAGCTACTCTGTTTTTGTGAGACAATGGCAGAGCACCAGCCACCTTCTCAGAGTGAGCAGGACACTCTTGAGAGACAGAGGCAGAGGAAGCAGAAAGACTCCTTTATATGGCAGTTTTTCACTTTTCCTGAGGGACAAAAGAAGGTGAATGCACCAAAGGTCGCCTGCATACTTTGTCACCGCATCTTGTCACGTGGGAATGCTAATAAGAAGTACTCTTTTAGTATTCACACTATGATGAGGCACGTTGAGAAAATGCATCCTGTGACTTTTCATCAAGCTTCTGGAGCAAACCCTCCACCTGCTCAGCCGATGACATCTGCAGCAGCTCAGCCGAGCACATCTTCGGCAGCTCAGCCGAGCACTTCTTCTGCGATGGTGCCTTCACCTTCTTACACACCTCTGGATATTCGTCCTTGTTTTGGGAGGATGAGTACACGTTGCATGGATTGTGCTACTCTTATTACTATGGGTGAGAGCAGTGTTGATCTCATTCAGAGAAAATTTGAGGAGCACCCTTGCACTAGGCCATAGTTTTGTTATTTTTTTTTTTCGTTTTTCTCTTCCTCTGTCCCTACATTAACTCAAGGGCTCTTTTTAGAGCCACCTAAAATCAAAACACAAAAACTTGTTTTTTGAATCTATTTGTCATTTTTTTTTGGGGGGGTGCGCGCACCCTGCGCACACCCAATGATGTTTTTTTTTTAACAAAATCATTTTTTTTACTTTAGTAAACCTTCAGGGACTCCCTGACAAAGAGAGGGGAGTGGCAAAGTAAGTAAAAAAGAGATGGTGTACATTTCACAGATGAAGGGAAGAGAGTCTTCCTATTAAACTTTAAACTCTGGGTCCCCGATTCACAGAATTAACTTAAGACAAAATCCTAAACTTACTACTTTTGGTATTGACAGAATGCACTTACTACTTTCGGTATTCACAGAATGAACTTACTACTTTTGGTATTCACAGAATGGATTTAGGACTACTAACTTTACGTCCGCACTCGGGCCGGAAATTTCGGCCCGGAAGCGGAGCTTCTGGCCCGGAGGTGGTGCTTCCGGCTGGAGGCGGAGCTTCCGACCCGGAGGTGGGGATTCCGGCCAGTGGCGGAGATTTAGCCATGGCCAAAATCTCCACCTCCGGGCTGGAAGCTCCGCCTCCGGGCCGGAAGCCCCGCCTCCGGGCCGGAAGCTCCGCCTCCGGGCCGGAATTTCCGGCCCGAGTGCGAACGTAAAGTTAGTAGCCGTAAATCCATTCTGTGAATACCAAAAGTAGTAAGTGTATTCTGTGAATACCAAAAGTAGTAAGTGCATTCTGTGAATACCAAAAGTAGTAAGTTTAGGATTTTGTCTTAAGTTAATTCTGTGAATCGGGCCCACTATCAGTACTTACCTATAGGTACCCTAAACCTATCAAAAAAGATACTAGCTCATTTTAGTGCTGCATTTCAATTGGCTGTATTTACAAGGAGAGGAAAAGACACACAGAGTGGCTTATCCTCTCCTTGTAAATATGGAGGAGCACCCTGCGCCACTAGTACGTCAAGAAAAGTGACGTAGTGGTGGTGCAGGTGGCTTGTAAATCTGCCCCAGAGATGTTAAGGAAATTAAGGGTAAAACAGACAAACAGAGAGTGACAGATACAGAGACAGAAAGCAAACAACTGAGAAGGAGTAAGGCAGTTAAAAAGACTAAGACATATGGATACAGAGAAAGAAACATGGATGAAAAATTTGTGATGGAGGTAGTAATGGTAGGGGAGTAGTAGAGAAGGAGTGAGGGAGTTACAAAAGAGTAGTAAAGCAGGAAGAGAGAGTGAGAAGAGAAATGAGAAAAGCAGAGTAAGGAGAGGTGAAGAAAAGGAGGCATGAAACGAAAGCAGTGACACATACAGATATGTTAAACTTACCTGACCATCAAAGTAACTTATTTAGAAATAAATGTTTTTTTTTATTTGCAAGGAAACTGAATTACATTTTCTAAATTTTCTTTCTAGTTCTGAAAAAAAGAAAAAAGTATTAATATTCAACAATACATTGTATTAAACAGTACATGTTTTTTCATATTTAGCAAAGCAATTTTTTGCCCTTCTTTTGCTGTTTTCAGAATGTTTTGATTTTCACTGAAAAGAGTGAAATCAAATGTATTCATCATTTAACAGCGGGCAAAAAAAAAACAATCTGAAACATTGTTTAAAAAAGCCCTACCGGCTCTTTCTCTGGACCTGCTACTGGACTGCTGTTGCTGCCATTATTGCACTTTGCCTTTTCTGACTTGAAATTCACCAGCAACTCGCCGGACCCGCTTCGCGGGTCCCGCAGCGCCCATTCCACCAGCGAGAGTTGCTGCTGAGAGAGGGGCTGTCTTCTGCTTACAGACTTGGGGCGTGTCATTGCTGGCAGGGCTGCGAGTACGTTAGCAGGGACTCCATCACCCAGGAGTCCCTGCGAGCCCAATTTGTTTCACCTGGGCTGCTCTCCCTGCTGGCCCCACCCCCCCGCCCATCACTCCCTCAGTTTGCTATTTCAGTAGGCCGTATTGCCGCAGCGCGGTAGCGTGCAGGAGGCGCCAGGCTAAGCCCGGGCAAAGGGCGGGCCGTCTGTGGCCGTCCGGAGCTGGGCTGGGCCTCCCCCCTGATATGTGCTGAAGGAGGTGTGTGTGTAGCAAGTATTGTGTTTAATGGACTGTTAGCTGAAGGACTCCTCCCCTAGGCCCAGTTAGTGGCTTAACTATCTTGCTGAGGTCTCTATGTCAATGTCTACGCGATCTGGTAGGGGCTTGAGGGGGGTAGGTGGGGCTGGTGCTGGTAGAGTTTCTGGGACTATGGACCAATTTATTACCCGGGTTGTTACGGTTATCGAGAAAGAAATCGCCATGACAGAACGGCGTCTTTCTCTGGAACCTCTGACCGGTAAACGCTCATCGTTGGGCTCTTTGGCATTAGTCCCTTCCCCAGTACACCCAACTGACCCTCTAGTCAATGTTTCTCCTGTTCATGCATCTGATTCCTTAGCTAATGTTTTATTAGACCCTGACCACCCACGGGTTGTTGCGATTAGGGCCAGCCTGGACCGGCTAGAGAGCTTGTCCGCTGCGGTTTTGCTGGGAGGCGAGAGCGTCCTACCAGAGCCACGGCCGATTGAGACCCCTACACTTTTGCTTCCTGTCGCTACTTCACCTCGTAAGGAGGATTTCACCTCCCCTTCTGTGCCCTTACCACTGGTAGCAAATAGCCTAGCTTCTAGTAAAAGGAAACGATTGGCTAGTCCACGTAAGGGCAGTTACTTAAAACCTTCTAAGAAACCTAGGAGAGTTGGAAGTAGGGCAGGTTGGTCCCATAAGGGTGCAGGGGTGGGTGTTGGTTATTCTCAGGGGCTAAAAGGGGGAGCAGTTACCGGTGCTACTGTAGAGAAGACATGCGTGGACTTGACGTCCGACCCTCCTGAACCTGCTGAAGGCCCTCTCACTGAGACCCCATAAACATCCAGCTCGAAAAAATTATGAAATCACTGTTGATCCCGGTTCTAGAGAGAGTGAAGGGGCTAACAGAGCGACTGGACAGATTCGAGCAAGTCACTCTTGATAATTTCTTCTCCCTAAAATCTCTCATTAAACTCCACTCTAGAATTAGGGAGGACGGTTCAGTAGGGAATTTTGCTCCTCGAGAGTCACCTACTGCCTCAACAAGCTTTACTAACACAGGTGGGGCAGTGCAGGGGGTGGTTGAGGCAATTAGCCCTGTTGTACAAACTGTGGCCATCCCAAACCTTGGGGTGGCCACAGTGGGGGTCCCGGCGCAATCTAACACAGCACTGGGTAGCATTGTCTATCCAGTAACAACTGCGAGGTCTGTGGGCCCAAGTTCAAGCGGTACCGCTACGACTAAAAAATCTGGCAAAAGTAATTGTACTGGTACTACTAATACCAAATCTGGCAAAACAACCCCAACTCCCATCTTGCAATTAAGAAATGCTCCAAGCAGCGTGCCTGCCCCTAATGCCAACCTACCCCCTGACTGCCAGCCCTATGTGGCAGTACTTACTGGGGTCCCCGTACTAAAGCCAGGCAAACAGGAGTCATACGCCGAACTTAAGAATAAAACCTTATTCTGGCTGAAGGAAAACAGACCTCTCCCTAGTTCATTGGGTGGTCGGGTTATCCATGTGAGGAGGGTTAGCTGGTGAGGCACCCGGCCCAAAGACATAATGGGGGACTGTATTATAGTTAATTTTGAAGACCCTAGGGTTGCCAGTTATGTTTGTAGTTTCAACAATAGTGAGGGCAGTATGGGCCCTAACACAGGAATTGGTACGTGCGACCTTAGTTTTTTTAATCCCTATGTAGCTCCCGCCCGGCCTGCTAGAGCCATTAGTTGGGAGGGATGGAATGGCAGACAAATTCCTTATAATCTCCCCCAATTTAGCCTGTTTCGCCAAAACCCATGCCCATTTTCCACTTGGTCCTGGCAGGATTATTGACATAATAGTTACCAACCTCCCATGAAGTCATCTGCTGTAATTGAGGAGGAGGAGAGCTGCGTTTCTGATTGTAAAGTGGTAGTTTTGGGGCCACCCTGTTGTAATTCATCTTCTTCTAAGGGTAGTGCTGTGTCCCATACTGGGGAGTCTACAGGTTATTTAAATTCTGATGAGTCCGCCTTTGATGCCCCAAACCAGCTGAAATCAGTGAGTGATGTACCAACTAACTCTGGATTTCACGATAGTCTATCCGCGCAGAGGTTTCCCTCTGCGCAGGTTGTAGTTGATGACAAGGTCCTGAAGATTGTCAGCTGGAATATAGCGGGCATTTCTCGCAACCTGGACATACCGGAATGGAACTCTTTTATTGAGTTATATGGGATATGCTTATTCCAGGAAACCTGGTGTCTGGAACCCCGGTACAAGGTTGGTTATATTACCTACTTTGTACCTGCAACCCCTTCGCCCGCCGGGAGAGGTCGACCTTCAGGCGGTCTATTAATCTGGGTAAGCATCATTTCCGGGTATCATATAAGGTCTATAGAAACTAAGTCCCCAGACTTGCAGAGACTAGTAGTCAGAGGGTCCTCTGGGGGGCGGTCTTTAGAGATCTTTAATATCTATGTTAGACCCCCGAAAGGGGGCGCGCCCTCATTGACCCTACTGGGTTTAGAGGATGCACTTAGATCCTGCAGGCCAGAAACGTATATTATGGTAGCAGGGGACTTTAACTGTACCTTTGAACCCCTAGCCGAGGATGATATATTAGGCACTCAAGAAGAAGATGTTAGGAGAGGTATTCCATCCCTGTCAATACCACCGATTAAGAGTTGGACCCAAAGTGCTATCCATTTAAATGCCCTAACCCTGGAATACGGTGTGAGGGCAGTAAATGGACGGTCTAAGTTGGACTCCTGTGGGGCTCACACCTTCAATAGGGTAGGTCATTCATCTCGAATTGACTATATCCTGCTGAATTTCAAGCTCTGGGGGATATGGCAGTCCTCCCTTCGTCTGACAGCGATCATAATCCACTGTCTTTGTCATTGTCCCCAATGTGGACGGTTGGGGAGAAACTGCAAGCCCCCCAGGCGTGGAAGTCAACAAGTGACATCTGTCCCTCGAATTGCGGAAGGCGCCTAAAATGAAGAATGTAGCTTTCGACGAAGGCAATATTGTGGAAATAGGATCAATTATGGCTAATGCCCTGTCCAGACTAGATTCCCTTGTGATAAACGTTCATGAGATTTCCACTCTGTTTACCTATACTACCAAAGCACTAGGTGATCTCTTCACCGTGCGAAACCCAGGATATAGGGCTAACAAGTTGGGGCGCCCTAAGGGTAACCCTGGTTGGTATTCCGCTCCCTGCAGAAGTGCGAAAAGGGACTTAATAAACGCAGTTAAACTTAAGGATACCGAATTGATTAGTACAGCCAGGAAGCTGTACAGGGGTGCAATTGGCAAGGCGAAGAAAGAGTGGGAGAATCAGTTCTGGTGTGATTTAAAACTGGAAAGTGCTGGGAGGGACTCGAAGGGCTTTTGGGACTTAATCAGAACCAGGGAAAAACCCATGGACTCCCTTATAACATGCAACATCCCTGAGGCGTAATGGTTTGACCATTTTTCCAACCTTTACACTGTAGCAACAGGGGTTGGGGTAGATTCAGCTGAAAGTTCTTCGGTTGACTTCTTTGGGCTGAGCGAGGACTTCTTTGGGCTGAGCGAGGACCTCCTGTTTACAGGGAAGGAAGTAGAGGATGCGATTTCGTGTCTTATCCCAAATAAAGCTGCGGGCCCGGATGGGCTACCCGGGGATTTGATCCGCATTAATACATTAGAATGGGGAAAGCTCATTGCATCATTACTTAATGCAAGTTTTTATGATGCACCTCTCCCAGACTCCTGGATAGGCGCTGAGGTCGTCCCGATTTTCAAAAAAGGGAGTCGGGATGACCCAGCTAATTATCGCCCTATAAGTCTATTGGATTCATCGCAAAAGGTGGCAGGAAAGGTGGTTTTAGGGAGGATGCTCCAGTGGGTAGAGGAGAATAGGATACTTTCTGATTTCCAGGCGGGCTTTAGGTCAGGTACTGGGACCATCGAGCAGTCATTTCGTCTGCTGTTGTTATACTGGAAGGTGGTCGTGCTGGGCAAAGGCAGTCTGTATCTCGCCTTTATAGATTTACGGACTGCCTTTGACTTAGTGCCCCGCAGCCGCCTATGGAGGGTGTTATCAGACTTAGGCATGCCACCGTACCTATTATCTTTGATAATTAAGTTTCATGCAGAAAACTTTGCACAGGTTCCGTGGGGTAATCTGGGCCAAAAGACCGCCCGAATAACTGTAAATAGAGGTGTCCGTCAGGGCTGTGTTCTAGCCCCCACTCTGTTCTCATTGTATGTCAATGGAGTGGTGGAGCATCTCTTACAAAATCCTTCAGATGCTCCATCCCTGGCGGGCAGGAGAATACCCACTCTATTATTTGCTGATGACACCCTCTTGATCTCCAAGACTCCAGTGGGGCTGCAGAGCCTCCTTGATAGGTTCCAAACTTTTTGTAATTTGAGGGGTTTAGAAATTAACACGGGAAAGACCAAATATTTGGTCTTGAACCCCCCGAAGAAAAGGGGTAGGCCACCTGTACTGAACTCAGTGTCCCTAGAAAGGGTCAAGGAGTTTGACTATTTAGGAATCCGCCTCTCCGACACCATGAGGTGGAATTGTCATCTCCATAAAATGCTGCTAAGTCATAAAAGGGTGGTGGGGGCACTCATTAAAGAGCAACGGTCCTCCATCCTCAAACCGATTGCCCCAGTACTTGACATCTATAAGGCAAGAGGGGTGAGTGTGGCGCTTTATGGAGCAGAGCTTTGGGGGACGCAGAATGTGGACCAGCTGACCCGTTCAGAAAATACGTTTTTGAAGGATTTAATGGGCCTCCCTTATGGTACCCCCACCCTTCCCCTATTCCTTGACATGGGCTGCTGCCCTATCAAAGACCAGGCAAGGTTGCGCCCTTTACTTCTCTGGGGCCGCATTTGGAGAGTTCCGGAACTTGTTAGTTATGCGGAGGGGCTAAATGAGGTTTTATCAATGCCAGGTTGGCATAAAATAGGATGCTTGAGGGATGTTAAGCGGTTGTTAGGTGAGGTGGGTCTTGGAGAGGCCTGGCAGTCCAGGACCGCACCGTCCAAGTCTGTCCTGAAAAAACTGTATTGGAAATGGGTAATGGATTCTAGAAACTCTAATCCTAATCTATGCAGATGTACTGCTGAATTCCTACTAGTAAAGCAGGTGGCACTACTTGAGCCTTATCTCGATATTATTTCAAAATCTAGAGAGAGGGCTTTATATTTTAAATTTAGGATAGGTGTTCTGCCCGTGTGTGAGTTGACTGCTGGATGGAAGGTGCCAGCACAGACTACTCCTTTTTGTCCTTTCTGTGAGACCAGGATTGAGTCGGTTTCTCACCTTTTATTTGAATGCCCCGCATATAAAGCTCCTCGCCTCAGGTGGCTGAAACCCCTATGTAAAGAACTAGGTACAAGACAATGTAGTGAGGCCCTCCGTATTTTAAAATCTGACACACGCCCTTTACTCGTCTGTGGTATGGCGAAGTTTTTAAATTGGGCATTGACGATCAGATCAAAAAGGCTTTTGTATGTTGTTTAATCATGGTTTTAAAATTGGAATTTTTTATGTATTTTATCTATGCCATTCGTATTTTGAACCTGTATAACTGTTTTCTTATGAATTGGCTTTTTATTGTATTGCTTTTAAAGGTATGTTTTATATCGAAATAAAGCCAACTTTGATTGATTGATTGAAAAAAGCCCCAAATGTATCCTCACTAAAACATACCTTAATAGAAGTGTCAAAAATACCTTTTAAGTACATTAACAATTTTCAAGAAATAACATCTGTAAACCTTGTTGCAAAAGAACATTTTCCAAAATAATATCTGTCAAAGAAGTCCACAATTGTTTGTTTTACCTTTCCTTGAGGCCAAATGGTAAGTTTAAAATCCTTTTTGAGTGAAATATCCAATTTTAATCCTTTTAAATTTAAATAATGCTTTCTTCCGATGCTGATTTTAGTATTTAAAATTTGGGTTTCAGAAAAATTAAGTAACAATTGGGTAAATCATAAGGCAAACGTTGCTTGAAAATCAATTGAGAATCATTACACAGTGTCCATCCTTTTTCACATTTAAGATAAACTGTGTAATGACCAGAAGTTATAGAAGGACCGTCATGAAAAATTATTGCAACTGCTACAAAAGTTTTTCCAGATATAGATAATTGATTACCAACAAACTTCTTTAGTAAAGTTTCCAATTTTGTTCCATCAGCTCTACAACGTTGTACCATTAAAATTACATACTGTCCATATTTCCTTAAAAATAACGTTGACAACATTTCAGATTTACATTTAGAACATTCCATGTTGTGATTAGCATCTTTAACTAATTTACTAAAAGTCACTGTTTCTGGTAATGGTAAATATATGAACCTTTCAGAATCAACATTACTACTGCTTGTGTTCATACAGTTATCACAACAATGTTACCATTTATAAGAGACACCAAATACATTTTCTACTTCTACTCCTTCATCTTCCAGTACCATCAGGATATACATCAAGAATTCCTGTGCATCTTGCTGGACATTTTGTGTAAACTGTGTACATCCAGAACATACATCTAAAAGATTTCTAACATCAGAAGCACTTTCTATTTTATTTTTATCATTACTCAGCTTCTCATAAAGGAGACTCAGCAAAGAACAGAATCTTTTTTCATGATTTAGTATTATCTTCTCTTGCAAACTTTCAAGATAAAATACAACATTCAGCACTACATTTGCGTAGCAGTTGGCACCAGAGCTATTTTCAAAATGACAACCAACAACCTCTTCCACACTGTCCTTTTTCTTTTTGCTTGCAGTCACATCACTGTCTTTTTGTTTTCTCTTCTGTACATCCTCATTACAGATATTCTCAAATCTCCTTTTCCGACAAACAACACGTTTTTCAAACACAGGATATGACGTGTTTTCCTCCAAATAACACGTCATACTCTGTCTTCAGAATTTGCTGCATTCTTAAATGCACAAAGGCAAGCATTAAGTTTGATACCATGCTTACCTCATCAATAATGAGTACTTTCAATTTCTTCAATACTCTTGAAACTTCCAAGCGTGCTTCTCCTGCTAGTTTGTGGTACTGTATTTTGTTCTCATGCTCTACTGGTAACATTAGCAAACGATGTAAGGTAACTCCTTTTATGTTATACGCTGCTAACCCAGATGGAGCAGTAA
Organism: Triturus cristatus; assembly: GCF_964204655.1. Taxonomy (NCBI): domain Eukaryota; kingdom Metazoa; phylum Chordata; class Amphibia; order Caudata; family Salamandridae; genus Triturus; species Triturus cristatus. Next base: position 798,034,216 of record NC_140581.1, read on the forward strand.
CAACACAAGACAAAATGGAATCCATTTTCTTCTGTAGGTAGCTTCTAATTACATTAATTAAGAAACTTTTTCCAGTTCCTGCTTGTCCACTTACATATATTCTCATTGGTTCAAAAGATGTGCATGAGCACTCTTTATTTTCATGTAGTAATCCGTGATCAATTTTTTTCCTGACTTCTTCATAAATTTGTTTTTGTTCTTCATTCAGTTGCTGCTCCAAATATGTTAAGTCTACTAAATCTTCCTGAGCTTGATTCATAGCTGTTTCCACTTCATTCATGGCTATTGCTGCTTCATTTTCTATGATTGGTTGTCCTAGAGGATCTTGACTGAATGTTCCAGAACTTTGACTGTCTTGAGAACTGTCTCTAGCTACTTCAGCTGCAATTGTTGCTTCTTGTTCAATTTCTTCATTTAACATTTGAACATAAGTTGTGAAAGTACTGCATTCTATGCTGTCTTTGCTAGCATTGAAGGAATCTTCATAACTCTGGAATTCTCCAAGTAGTTCGTCCTCTGAACGCCATGGTTTAAACAGCTGCAAAAGTGCCAAGTAGTAAAATTCCTTTTTGTCAGGAGTGTCGCAACTCAGCTTCCGGTGATTTATCAAACTTCCTTTTGTTTGCTTTACCAAACATCCTTCCTCACCACTGACCTTATATTTTCCATTGTTGATATCTTCTGTGGCATTCCGTTTAAAAATGAAGTTCTGCAGCACTTCATAAAGAGACATGTCCTCAAGGTGATGACTTCTTTGTGGGTAATATGTATCCAACATGTTTGTTCTTAAAATGTCTGTACTTTCTGGTTCGTACTCTGCTAAATATTCAATTTCTCGAATAGATTTCAGTACCCGATTTCGCATTCCTGCAAGGCCTAAACTTACCCAAATTATTCTTCTGGATTTGGAGTACAGACTTGCAGATGATAACCTATCTGAGCATTCGTAGGATCCAATTTCTCGATGCGATAACATCTTTAAACTGAAACTGTATAGCTTCTTACTGACAGTCTTCTCGTGAGAAATCTCTTCCCACATTTCCTTCAATTCCGTTTTCTCAGATTTAGTGATGTAAGATGTCCCATACCGAGCAACAGCAATAGAATTGTCAGCCACATACTGTATATCCATGTTAGCATTCCACATGGATAAAATGACTGGATTGTAGTCATTTATATATTTTGACTCTTCTTTTCTTCTTAGGTTGTAGGTATTCTTAGGCGATTTTCTTGTAATAGTATGTCGTACAGCTGACATAAAACTGTTTACTCTTCCTTTTGAAAGAACAGGTCGTGGAAATCCAAATTGACATTTTGTGAAGAATTTATCTTTACTCTTGTACTTTCGTCGACAGTATTTTCCACATCGATGACTTTGGAAACGTAAAACTTTCTCTTTTAAGTTTTTCTCTTCTGTGCTTTTAGGTATAGCACATGTTGCATATCCTTCAATGAAATATAAAACTGCTTCATCAGCATCTGTTCCAAATGTTGGGACATCCTTGATCCACAACAGCATATGAATATGAGGAGCACCTCTTGCTTGGTACTCTTTTCTCCAAAAGAAATCCACAACTTCTCCAAGAGGTGGATTTTTTTTATTGCAGATGAAGGACATCATAGCCTCAAATCTATGATTAAAATATCTGCAAACATTAACCGGATCCAATGAGCACAATTCTCCTGCTGTCTTGTATTGTATGTTTTTAATGTTTGAATTTGCCTCTCGCAGAAAATCCTGTAAATCATCCCAAGCGTACTCAGCACAGCTCAGGGTAAGGAACCATATAGGAGTTCCTAAATTCCGTAACATACACTTCAATTCTCCATGGCGTCGGTACCAATATTCATTAGTTCCACGCTGACAAGCCATCAAATTGATCAATTGAGATTCCAAATGATCATCTCGCTGTTTCACTTTGTTGAGAAAGTCCTTTGCTGACACATTATGTAGATGTACTCCAGTTTTCAAAATGTGATTTACTGCATAAGATAGTGCAGACAAGTCACTTTCAAATAAAAGATGGAACAAATAAGGAATACTTTGACGAAATCTGGGATCTTCTGCATATAATCTTGTAGTCCGATACTCCGAAGCAGGAATCTGTACTGGACGTTCATCATATCGTCCACCTTCTCCTGTAGGAAACAGTTGGGGAAAACAACGAGCTTCCAAGCTCTCCTCCCATACACTCACAGGAGTTCCTTTTGCTTTCTTCAACTGAAACAGATCAATAGCGTTCCCCATAACTTCATTAGAATGAAGAGGATGTATGCTGAAATGTTCATAAATTTCTTCTTCTTTTGATTTATCCACTTTTTCAATTTGCCCAGTTGGTATTCCTGTGTCTTCTAGTATTTCTTCTTCATCTTCATCCATATAAATGGCTTCATACCATTTATTATTTTTTTTCAAATACAAATTTGCTCTTTGTACTTTTCGTACATCCACCAGCTCCTGCCAAATTTTCTTTTTCTTTGTAGGTACACCATTAACCAGAATAACTAATGGTTCAGTTTCCAAAGTATCTGCATCAATTGTTTCCATATTTTTTTTCAAATCCAATGGCAAATAGACAACTCTTCCTTTTAAACCTCTTTGTAAATCTGAAGGAGGTAATTTACCTGTTTTTGGCTCCATACGCACTATGGTCTGAAACGGATGGACACATTGAATGAGTATAGATTCATACGTATTTAAATCAGAAAGGTCTGGAGGAATATCAACCAATTCTAATTTATTATGTACAGCTCTTGCTGGCATTCTATTTTCTTCTAACTTGTTATAACAGTATTTACAAATACGCTGATCTTCACCCAATTCAAAACGATTTTCCAGAAATATATATGTTGCAAAATCTTTCCACTTATAATTATCTTCATTTTCACTTTTTTTATACAGATCAACATTCCTTGTTTGAATTTTATAATGGCTTCTCCGGCAACAAATACAAGTAATATTTGGTCTTTCATTAGAGATGATAGTAAATGTTGTCATTTCATCTTCAAAATTTTTACTAACAGTAATTTCTACATTCTCTTCCACATTTTCATCAATAACTGTGTCATTTTCTGCACTTTCTTGTTCTGGACCAAAGTAACAAAACTGAATCTCATCAGTAACCTTCACTACATCTGATACAGATCCACGGAACAGAGCGTTATTCAACTCATTTAACTTTAGTGCTGGACTTTTAGCAAAATACAATGTTCTCACAAACTTTCTCATTTCGGTATGATGAACAGCCAGCATCCTAAAATGGTGAAAAACACTTTGACACACTTTCCTAGATAGACAAGCCAGAGAATGTCCTTGCAAACCAGTATTCTCTCTCACTCTGCATGGATCTAGTCTTTGAAGCACCTTAATTTTCTGTTTAACACTCTTTTTACTATATTCTCTTAGAAAGTCACATAATTTATCAATAGATTCCTGACGCACAGTACAAATACTACTACAATTCCAAGTGTACACTGGGGCTTTAGGACGTCTCTCCATAACCTCATCAGCCATCACTTCTTCCTCATTTCTTGGAACCATTTTCTCCTTTTCCATTACACAACCATCCTTAACTTCATATGCTCTACCATTGGTGTCAACTGCATGCAACAAACTATTACTTTGAAGATAACTCTCTTCATTAAAAAATGGTTTAGTACTTGAACTATGCTTCCATTCTCCTAAGAACACTTTACAAAAGTTATTTTTTTTTACTTCTCTTTTCCTTTTGCTTTGTGACTTCATTGCATTGACTAATTTATCTAATCTACGCATCCTGTTCAAAATTAAAATGAATAGTTTTTTTTTTATTTCTAATGCCTTGGTAACAATACTTTCAATTAATTTCTTTTTCTTATAAAATGTGGTTTTCTTCTTATATTTTTTCACATCCTTTAGCAAATATAACATCACTCTTCTCTGAAACATTTTTCGACTAATGTTTTTAAAATCTATTTTCCGTGTTATGTCACTCTTTCTTACTTCTGAGTCTACATTAGCATTTTGTTTTTGCTGTCGACTCTGTTGTTGTTTTGTACTTGAAACACTGTTTGAATTTATCTTTCGATCATTTTTTTTTTTTTTGAAGATATTTTTAAAAAATTCTTTAGTTTGCTTACCAGAAGACTTTTTCTGTTTTCCAACACAAGCTTCTCCTCCTATTGTTTTTTACCAGTTGTCTTCAAATATAGTTGTTGTTTCTTTTCTTTTCTCTTTCTTGACTTTATAGGCAACAGCAACACAAATAAAATCTCTGACAACAATTCCTCTGTCCACACAGACTCATGCTGTGATTCTAGGCAGAAAACGATATTTCCTTTGGCAATTTGAAAGCACATTTAGCACTGTGGATGGAGCAAGTGATAATTACTGAGACAGCCTCACACATTTCCCTTATATTTTAGAGAGGCAAAAAAGAGCACATGTCCTAACAGCTACTTGAGACCATCAGCATGTGTTACAGGGTGAGTGATTAGAGTAGAGCAAAGGAAATGAGCCTTGGTGACGTTGAATGTGTTTGCATTATACACTGCTATCTGAAACACAACACAGAGCTGAGTATTATGCATGGGAGTGTAGGAGAAGCTGCTGCATGTGTGCAAAGAGTGTGTTTCTGGAGACTGTGTATGGTCAGTTGCAAGAGAGATCTGCATGGAGACTTTTTCAACTGCATGAAGACTGCAGATACGTGTGTAAGAGTACATGTTTGGTAAAGGTTAATTGGAGTTTTGAACATGTAGGAACTACCTCACCCATTGCAGGAGTGGAAGGAAAATCTACCCCGTGGTTTTCAAATGTGTTAGCATTTGCCTCTCATTTGTGAGATAGTGATTTCTGCTGAGTGCTAACCATCACAGTTGAAGAAAACAAGCTGCCCTTTTCCTGCGAGTGCAAGTGTTACAGACACATTATGTAGATGTACTCCAGTTTTCAAAATGTGATTTACTGCATAAGATAGTGCAGACAAGTTTCTTTCAAATAAAAGATGGAACAAATAAGGAATAACATGTTCAAGGCACTTAAATATCTTCCTTAACATAAAATGTAAAACACAACTTTTAAAGTGGTAGGAAAATGTACCATGCTATTTTCAAATGTGTTTGCATTTGCCTCTCATTTGTGAGTAACTGATTTTTGCTGAATGCTAACCATCACACTTTAAGAAAACTAACTGCCCCTTTCCTGCGAGTGCAAGGCTAACAGAACAAGAGCAACACAAATTAAATCTCTGACAACAAATCCTGTGTGCAGACAGACTCATGATGTGATTCTAGGCACAAAACAGTATTCCTCAGTGATACCAGTACACCTTAACTTACAGTGAAGACATACTCCATAATATCTTACAAGTTCAAGACAGTTAAATATCTCCTAAAACACAAAATGTAAAACACAACTTTAAAACAAGAATGACAATTCTAATATTTATTTCAAAAATCACCACATACATCCCCTCTTAAACTCATAACTCACCTTTAAAATTAGTTAGTTGAGAAAGAAATGGGGCACTCAAACAGCAGATTATCAGAGCCAGAATCTCAGAGCTGTACACCTCTCTCCTCTCACCACAACCAGTAAATGGCAATGTTTCCCTCTCTTTTTTTCACACATATACATGTTAATGTAAAATCACAGTCCTTCCCACATTTGTTCAAATGGAATCACACATTTCTATTGGTTGCAACTTTCAACCCCTTTCCAAATCATCCCTTCCCCCAACATGACTTCTGCCTGCTACCACGGCAACAGGCCATGGAACACTGGTGTGAGCAGAGAGGTCAGAAGTTCAGCACACAATGTTTCAAATCCAAAGAGCAAGAGTGCTTGACTTTTCAAACCTAACAGCAAATCCAAAGTAATGTTCAGTGGGAACACATTTTTCTGTATCAATCCAAAACATGCTTTTAAAAATGTAAACATACAGCCTAGTTTTAACTGTAAAATGGTTTAAATCAGCCAATGAGTTCTTTTTATTAAAAAAAGTATGTATGCCTCCATTTTTCAACTGTCTTTCTTTTCATATTGCCATTCTACTGAAAGACACCTCCTGAGTGCATCCTGTTCTCCTTGAAAGATGTTCACAGTGTGGATTGTAGGTCATAGCTATGTCTTCTGGAGTGAAAAATTTGCAGAAAAAAAGGTATTGTAAAAGACCTTGCTTTGCCAAATGTAGACATCAAATGGATTGGTCAGAGAGGATTAAAGTGGCACCAATTAATGCCTTTGGTGAAAACCTTTCTACATCTCCCACAGCCTAACCTTATTATTGTGCACTGTGGTGGAAATGACCTAGGCACTTTAACTGGGGTAGGTCTGGAAATGCTTATTAAGGACACCTTTCTGCAATTGATGTCACTTTTTCCACAAACTGCCTTTGTATATTCTAATATATGCCAAAGGCAAAAGTGGAACTGGTCCAACCAATTTTGTCCGCAGATTGACAAAGCAAGAAAGCACGTCAATAAGTCAGTTTCTGCTTTCCTCAGAGACTATGGTATGGGTTCTATATACCACAACAACTTGCGTTACAACATGCAAGACATTTATAGAGGAGACGGTGTACATTTCAATGATGAAGGGAACAGAGTCTTCCTCTTGAACTTTAGACTCTGCATCGGTACTTACTTGTAGGTACCGAAAAACACTCAATGAACACAAGGGCTCTTTTTAGAGCCACCTAATATCTAAACACTTAAACTTGATTTTTATTTCTATTTTTTTTAATGTTTTTTTTCGGGTGCGCGCCGAGTGCGCGCACCTCGCGATGTTTTTAAAAAAAATTTAAATCATTTTTTTTGCCCTTCGTGGTCCTACTGTGACCCCCTGACAATGGCTTGGGGGTCAAGAACTCCCTACTCTGCCCCCTATTCACGTTCTCCACCTTTCCTTTTCAGTGCGACAGACAAAATGGCGGCCGACACTTCCTGATTTCGACCAATTCGAATGTTTACTGACATCTAACAACCAATCAGAATTACGCTCGCGCACGGCAGGGTGCGCGCACAGAGCTTGCACAGTGCGCGCCCCCTGCGCGCGTATAGATATTGATATGCTTTTAAATGCTATTTTCTCTGGAAATACTGAACAGATTTACACCAGACCTGCAAAAGGCACTTCCTTGACCTTATGACTACCTCTCTGCCAAATTTCAAGTAATTCTGTTCAGCCGTTCGGGCTGTAGCTGCGTCTAAAGGTCCTATGGAAAAATGCATGGGGAAAACGCGTTTTGGGACCCCCCTTTTTTCTCGGCCCCCACTTGATGAATCACCCTGAGACTTTCAGGGTAGGAGCTGAACGGAGCGCCCCATTAGTTTTGAAAATTTCGCGAGGATTCGTCAACCGGCGCCAAAGTTATTCAAAATAGAATTTTGAGATTTCCTATGGAAACACGGTCCTAACTATAACTATCTACTGGCGACCGCCAGTAGATAATAGATCGATATATATATTTGTATACAGCACATTAATCTCCCTGTCAAGGGCGGCTTCGGTGTGATGGGCATGAAGAACCCATCTCAACCTTCAGCAATTCCTCTTTTGCAAGAAGACACCGACATTCCGTTTGAAGAATTTGAAGTGCATTTATTTCTTTAGGAGTATGCAGCAGTTCACTTCCATTACCTTACGCGTTTCAACTCTCCCTGGAGCCTTGATCACAGGTGAGCTTTCTCCTATTTTATAAACTGACCACGTGTTTCCCCTTCATCCAACCACCTTTTTATTCAGTAGTTTTTGTTTGTGTTACTTCTATGGAGTGCGCAATGCAAACTTTAAAAGTTATTCTTTACCTAAAGCAGCGTACTTGTCGGCATTTCAGTTGATTAATAAAAGTTGCAATACTTGACAACTTATCTTACAGTCCCAGTGCGCATGAAATAAGCTACATACATAGGGCCCAATTCACAGAACTAACTTAAGGCAAAATCCTAAACTTACTACCATTTTGGTATTCACAGAAGGCACTTACTAATTTCGGTATTCACAGAAGTTAGGAGTCCTAACTTTGGGACTCCTAAATACCTTCTTCTGTGAATACTGAAAGTCTTAAAGTTAAGATTTTTCTCAGTTTAGGAGTAGTAAAGTTAGGACTCCTGACTTTAGGACTCCTAAATGCCTTCTGTGAATACCGAAAGTCTTAACCCCTTCAGCGCGGCGCGGATTATAGCATTATAGCATTATATAGCATTATAGCATTATAGCCCGCCGTAGCGGGCTATACCGGCTATTGAAGGCCTGCTGCAGCGTTAAAGGCCCGAGCCAAAGACAAGGGACTTTAACAAGGCAGCGGGACTTTAATAGCGGTATAGCCCTGCTACGAATGGCTATAAGGCTATTAGAACATTCTGCCACTAGAGGGCAGAATGTTCTAACAAATTAAACAAAGGCTTCTCGAAGCTCGAGGGGATTTAAATCCCCTCGAGCTTCAAGAGGCTTTTGTAAAACATTGGAATGTTGCTCTGCGGGCCTTTACCGGCCCGTAGAAGCAGGGAGCACTCCATTGTCTACAATGGAGCTCCCAACATTCCAGTGTTCTAATTTGCCTTATGCCACTGGTTGCACGGTAATGACAGCTACCCTTCACCTCTTGGGGTAAATGTTTAGTAAATTCTAGCATATGCCGAATTGATGCCGCAAGCAACAAGTACTGAATGCAATGCATCACTTTCACAAAGAAAACCCAGGTCAATTAAATTCTTCATCACCTGCGGGCCTATGGCCCTCTGTCTCAAAATATTGTTAATTCATTTCTTCCACACCAGGTTGGAAAATGTTTGAATTCACACCTTTGACCCGAGCTACAACCACTGTACTTTCCACACTCTTTGAGCTATCAGTGCTTGAAAGAGCCCTACTGGCACTATACATAAATTAAATGCAAATAAAAATATATAATAATTACATAAACATCATAACAGTACATGATTATATGAACTATTACAATGTCAATTAACCCCTTCGCCGCGGCAGGAATTCCGCCGCGGCGCTGGGGGGGTTTGGGGGCAGCGCGGTGGCGCTGTGCTCGTGACGGAACCACTCCGTCACGAGCCATGGTTGAGCTGTGCTCATGACGGAGTGGTTCCGTCACGTCTCCGCCCACTGCGCTAATCGCCCGCACAGGCGGGGAATTAGCGCCGCGTGGGCGGAGCGGCCGCCAACGGCCGTAGCATGACGGAACCACTCCGTCATGAGCACAGCGCAACCGTGGCTCATGATGGAGTGGTTCCGTCATGAGCGGGGAAGGGGTTAAAGAACCAACTTAAGAATGTGGTCCGCTCTCTTTCCTGCCAACACCTATGTTACTGTTTAATACACAATCCCTTCTACTGAGAGTAAGTTCCATCTACCACTATTCAAGCTATTAAAAGTATTTGAGGTATGGGAATTACAGATTTTTTTGGAGGGAAATTTCACAAAAAAGAGTCACAATTTCGCACACACCTATATAATTCCACACAAGTAAATGTCATGAAATTCACTTGCAACTATCTTGTTTGAAAACTGAATGTGAGGGCATGCCTTACATTCAAAGTCGCATTAGATACCAGCAGGAGACTGGGTTGAGGAGAACATTTCTCTTACAAGATATTTGCTGCTTGTCAAATTCATTAATTTTGAAGGCGTAAAAAACATTTCACCCAGACCTACTGGTTTTGATGATGCCCCAAAGAGGACAATATGTCACAATGATTCTAAGGAGGACTCATTGTAAGTGACCCTTTTCCAGAGGGGCTGTTAGTGGGAATTACTCCCTCCATCTAGATTGCAAAACTTGATAACAACAGGTCTGAAGTGTTTTGACCCAGGCACTTCACCTGATGAAAGCAGGTATAGTATGTGTCTGGATGACACTCCAAAATGGAGGAAAACATGCAAGAATTAGAGTGGAAAGACCAATTCCCACAAGTTATCCTCCAATAACTTGCAATCAGTCATAATTTCCACCCCATGTGGCAGTGGCAGTTTAGGGTAGGGAGATACTGGTTTGATTACTGACCCTGTCATAATGTTCCCTACCAGTGTATAGTCAAAATGATGTTTGAATTCAGAATGCTCAACACCAAGCATCTTAATGTTTATTAATGCATTGAATATCTTCTCTTCGTCCCTCTAGACATAATGGCCAGCAAGGACTATGCTGGGAATATGTCCACTTGTTGCACCAGGAAGATAAGTGATTCAGAGTTTGTTGCCCGGAATGCGGCTGTCATCTCTTATGTGGACCTCACTGGATTTTGTGGAGAACCTGCAGTCACTACCTTCCTGCACGTGTTCATGCTGATCATGTTCCTTCTCTCTATAGCACTCAACCTGCTGGTTATTTCAGTAGTTGTGTACAAAAAGGTTAGGAACCCTATGCATCTTTTTATTGTGAATCTGGCATTTGCAGACCTTCTTGGCTCCACAGTTGGCATTCTAACCTTTGTACCCATGTGGGTCACAAAAACCTCCTACATTTCCAGCGAAGTGTGCCTCATCCAAGTGTTCCTTGTGTATTTGTTTGGAGGGTCTTTGGGGGGCATTATAACCACAATGGCTATGGACAGATATGTGGCCATTTGCAACCCTCTAATGTACCACACCATTTTTTACCACCGAAAGAATGTCAACATTTTGGTGTTTACCTGGGTTGTCGCCTTAACAATGGCAGCTATCTATGTGGGTCTGTGCATGCGGTTGATAGGGGAACCGCTGGTTCTTAGAAGCTACATTTGTGACCACTTTTCCATTGTCAACGCATTGATGCCCACTTCCGGTTTTGATGTAATTTTCAATGGATTGTGTACCTTTCTCATGATTGTAGTTTGTTTTTCCTGGCAATATTTTACATATAAGAAGATATTTGAAGAAATAAAAACTGCAAATAGATCTGGTTTGGGGCACAATTCAAAACTAAAATTAGCAAAACATCTTCTCATACCTGTTTCTACTTATGTTGTAGGGCTTCTAATGTATGTCTCATGCATTGCTGAGCATTTCATATGTCACCCGGTGATAATCAACATGAAAGTGATTGCACAAGTTGTATATTATACAGCTGTTCCCACTCTAAATCCGGTCATGTATGCCCTTAGGACCCCAGAACTAAGGACATATATAGTTCGCATTTTAAGAAATTGGAACGTGGCCATCTGTGACCTACTAAATGTATAATGAAATGTTCTAGAAGAATTCCCAGACGTGATTGGTGCTATTTATGGAGCTGGTCTCATATATTTATGACAGTATTCTCAGACAGTAGGCAATACATGAATGATAATGTGGGTTATTTATACATAATGTTCGCCTTTCCAATGAAAGTCTCACAACCTACCCCTGCCATTTCAAGAGAGAGTTCACATAAACACTGACCTGCTTTATTCTTCTTAACTGACACATTCTCATCAAAAATATTTTTATTGTATCCCTCTCCGACGTGCAGTATTTGTGCAAAGAACAAGTTGATGTTTTCTAGACTTTCTGTGTTTGCTACAAAAGTACCTTGAACCAGAAGTGGTACGCTGATCATGGCAGATGTCTCAGCAAGACCTCCCTTCTAGAACATGCCAGGGGCATTTCTATTGTGTTATTTGCAAATATTATGGCTTCAGGAATCGTAAGTCAAAGGTGTGTCAATGTAGAGTTTAAGTAATGTAATCATGTAATGCAGGCGATAATAGCTTATATTTGATATGAACAGTTGAGTCATAGCAAAATAACTACCCAATGCACTGTCTACAATATTATTGTATTTTAAATAAATTATAGTGCATATTTTAAAACAAGAAACAGTTTTTTGAGTTTATATTAGTTTTTTTATTAACCGGTTGCCCCTTTTAACTTGAGAAAATCACCCACCCAAACTGTACCACCACATTTTTGATCTAATATCTCTTTCCCTCCCTCTTTCAAAACCTACCAACTCTTGGTTTCATGTTTAATGTCCCTGTACGAATAAGATTTAAAAAGTAACTCAGTATCTGAAATATTACATAACACACTGACCAAAGTAATTCTGTAATTTGAAGTGAGTTCAACTGAGCTCTATTTACTGTGCCCTGGTACCACAACAAATAAAAATAAAAATTGGCCATATCAACTACATACGAGTTTCATGGTTGCCTGGCACAGAGTATGTATTAGGACGTTTGTGAATACCAACATTGTACAGTAATACGTTGAGCATAGGATATTAATTCTCTTGGTGACTCAAATTGTGATTATATCCTTTTTATGTTATCCTAGAATTTTCTGGAGAAACGAAACAATAATGTTAATTTTTATCGATGATCATTCAGATTACTGAACAATCCTACTGACTTCCAGTGACTGCAGGCGGGTCTGAGGTTCATGTGTCTGATGCTCCAGCAAGATCATCTCACTCTTCTATCATTTCCATCTGAACTGAGCATCATAAATTGTTTAACATTAGCATCTGTTATTTACAGTGCTTAGTTTGGAATTCACAGTGGGGTATGTAGACTATGTGATAATACATTCTTATTATCACAGTATGTGTTTTATGTACTCTAGACACAAAGTTCAGCCTTCTTTTACTTTTGAACACATTGATATTAGGACTCTGCTCAACAAGACATCATAATATTGTGACAATTTGACACTTTGTCTACTGCTAAGCTCTACCTCTACTGTTAGAAATGGGGATCTCTAGTTGGCGGAGGTAGGTTCCTTTGTCCAAATAGGGACCCTTGCTTTTAGTCAGGGTACGGGGGATACACTCCTAAAATAACCCTTGCTCACCTCCTTGGTAGCTTGGCACTAGCAGACAGGCTTATCTCAGAGGCCGTGTGTAAAGCATTTGTGAACACATACAGTAACACAGTGAAAACAATACAAATGGACACCACACCAATTTAGAAAAATAGGTAATCTTTATCCAAACCAAAACAACACCAAAGGACAAAAATCCACAATACGGCATCAAAAGTATCCGTAAAAATAGGTTATTCACTCAAATCAAGCTTCTAGCAACAAATACCTCAACTTGGAGTTATTACGACGTCAGATGCAAATCCCAAAAAATGTCGCAGACCGCGAGGTGCGCGGCATCGGGCCGTAGTCAAGCAGACCCATAAAGAACAGTACCTTGGAAATAATGAAAGCAAAGACGGTGCACGGCTTCGGGGAGGTGATGCTTCATTGGCGCCTGCGGCATCGGTTACTTACGACCCGAGGGGAGGTGATGCCTCTGTTCCTTACTGCAGCACAGGGGAGGTGAGATGTCGGTTCCATACTGTGTCGGGGAGGTGACATCACGGATGGCGGAGAGGCATTGGTTCCTTACGACGGTGTGATGTCGATGGTTTCAGGAGTCACCCACGTCGAGGATCAGCTCTGGTGCAGGCAGCAGCCTCAATTAAGTCTTTGGAATCCATGCGGCATGGCATCAGCAGGCGTTAGGCCTACGGGTGCAAGTCGGGGGTGCGTCGTGCTCTTCACGAGCGGTGCCCACGGCTTCGGTGCAGGTTACGGAGTTGCTCGCCAGTGTCGGTGTTGCAATTTCCTTCTGTGGCAACTGAAACAGAAGTTCCTGATGCAGAGAGACAGAAGAGATGAAGTCTTTCTGTTCCTGGGAATTCAGCACAGGAGGCAAGCTCAGTTTCAAACCCTTGGAGATCTTTTCTTCAAGCAGGTGACAAAGCAAATATCAAAGTCCTTTATCTCCTTTCCTTGGCAGCAAGAAGCCACTGCAGGACAACCCCAGACAGCAAACAGCACAGGGGCAGTATTTCTCCTCAGCTTATCCGGCTCTTCTCCTTGGCAAAGGTTCCTCTTGATTTCCCAGAAATGATCTAAAGTTCTGGGGTCTGGGCCCCAATATTTAAACCACAAAAATCCTTTGTTCCCTGAAAGCAGAGAGTGTCTGTACCCAGCCAGAACCAGTTCTGTCTTCACTGGTGCAGCTTCCTGGCAGGAGGTGGAAACAGCATTGTTGTAGGCAGACCAGGCCCATTCAGGTGGAAAGGAAATCTCCTTCCCCTACTCTAAATGCAGCGCAGGTCTATTCAGCCCAGCCCTGACCCATCAGACTTCTTGAGCCACTGCCCCTCTCCAGCCCCTGTCATCCAAAAGCCAGACATGCAATACACAAACCTAGCAGAGGCACACTGGATGGTTAGGCAAGAAAATACCTACTTTCTAAAAGTGGTATTTTGAAACACAGAATCTAAAAATCAGTTTCACTAAAAGATGTATTTTAACATTCTGAGTTCAGGCATACTAAACTTTACTTTTTCATCTTGTTCCCAGGGTCAGTTATGTTTATAAGATGTTATAAACAAACTCCCCATTCTGTCCTATGGGAACAGATAGCCTTGCAATAGTAAAAAGCAAAATTGGCAGTATTTCACTATCAGGACATGCCACACAAACCAGGGCATGTCCTACCTTTCACATACAATGCACCCTTCCCTCAGGGATACCTTGGGCCTACCTTAGTAGTAGCTGATATGTAGAAAAGTGAAGGTTTAGGGACTGGCAGGTGTGTGGACTTGCCAAGTCGACATGGCAGTCCCAGACTGCGCCCAGGCTCTGCAATGGCAGATTTTAGTCACATTTTACAAGCTGCTTCTGTGGGTGGCACAATCAGTGCCCAGCAAGGCCACCATTTGATTTACAGGCCCTGGGCACACATAGTGCACTGTACTAGGGTCTGACAAGTAAATAAAATAAGCCAATCATGGAATCACTAATCCATTACCATAATTTACAAAGGGAGCACTTGCCCATCGATCAATCAATCAATCAATCAATCAATCAGGTGGTTTATATAGCACGCTACTCACCTGTGAGGGTCTCAAGGCACTGAACAGCAGAGGCAAAATGCCAAAAGCATCTAGACCAGCAGAAATGCAGTATAACCCACAGCAAAACACAGGAGGTAACGGCAAAGAAATAGAAGGGAAACCCACGCCAATGATGCAATGTGATCCATAAAAGTTTACTATATCTCCAATATTACTGGTAAAACCAATGCAAGTGGAGAAGAATGAAGGCTAAATAATCAACATTTTTCTCATTAATTCTACTTATTAATAACCACAGAGCCTATATTCTCCTTGCAGCAATAAGTACTATCCAACATGATGTATTGAGAGGCCCTGTCAATAATTCATTTTCATCAACAGCCAACACCAACTCTGGTCGAGACAGCTTGCTCTCCAAAAACTTAAAATTAGAGGTCCTTCTACACTTGACTTGATTCAGATTAATACCCTACTAAATAACCCTTAGCTTCAAACACATCTTAACCCTTTATTGTTGAGCCTGTTGGTTTCTGTAGGTAAATATGGACATACTTTTTTCAATATAGATACAGATGTTTTTTATGCTGTTATTCCTCTCACCCATGGATAACTAACTTTGAATACTACCCACTGCATTGGCTAAGCCTGGCTAATTTAATTCACCTCAGTTATAGCCCTTAAAGGTGCACAGTAAGAGGTATACACCATATGAGGTCTCTGTAGCAAAACAAATTAATTCACTTGTGGAGGAACACAAGTACCTAAGACCACAATCCAATTCTCATCAGGAATTATGGGATAGCATTGCATTTCCACTCATTGGATGAGAGGGTGAGCTGCAGGATTATTGATGGTATGGTGTGGGTCAATTCATTATCATTCATGGGGCTATTGCCATTCTCTATTGCCTGCCATTTCAGCCAACCAAAGAGCTTGCACCCACTGCCCAGCAGGTAGTCATAACTCTAGGAGTTCCTACACTAACACCAGATGCCGCTTGCTGCTGCCATGGGAACCAGCTCTGAGTGCTCGGCCACAATGGTTCACTGTACCTCTGTGAGGTATTTGTAGTTCATGAATGCAATATCGTGCCTCCTCGCTTCAGCTGCAAACTGTCTGCTGGTATAGAAAACAAGTTGATAAGCTATTCGTCTCTTGTCACTTTGTCACTTGTGGGTGGGCTTCATAGGAGGGGAGCCTTAAAAAACATAACACAGGGATCGCAAACATTACAGCTTTATTAAACATTTGGAACAATGAATAAATCGACATTTTATTGGCACAATACACAGTTGGCTCCAAAAATATGCTATAAAAGGCAGTCTTCTACCATTATCAAAAATGTTGAGGTCATGTATGAATGTGTTTACTTTATCTACAGCAAACACTGTATCCAGCTGCTACTCATGTCTGTCGATCCCTTTGCATTCTGGGCAATTGGCGCTCCACCCCCACTGATTTCGAACTGAGGGGCAAATTTATGAGAGCAATTCCTGCTGTCAAATCGTACTACCTTATTGATTCTCTGTATTGAGGCAATCCCAAGAATTGGACGACTGCATGGCTCACTCACATAATGTGACATGCTTCATCATTTGCCACCTCGTCCCACCCTGGTAAGATGGTACTACCAGGGTATGACTCAATCTCAGGATGCGGCTGGCCAGAGGGAGTTTTTAGATATTACTTATCTTTTCTGGATAATGCACAGATCCAGTTTTTTTCATGAAAAAAGACTTAGGATAAACCACAAAGTTTCCTTTATTAGGGTGATATCCTAGGCTTATTAACAATTACAAGAGAGTAGAGTGAGGAGGCATGTATTGGTTTAATGACCTATTTGCATCACTGAGTAGAAGATATCATGCCAACATTTTTCTGCCGATAACTAGCCTAATGGTCTAAGGCATTCATCAGGGCATAGTCTATGTGTCCCTATACCACAAAGAGTTTGTGCAGGGTAACATTTGATTATTGTCTAAACTGTGCTAGGTTTTTTACAATAAACATTTTGAGGCACTGAATATAGGAAGAATATGAACCTCATAATCTAAAGTAGAGATTAATGCACTTAGGAGCATCCCCACAGCTATACATATATTTTAATAATGTCTTACTGTTACCCTTTTTGTATCAATTCCCAGGTGACTCTTCAAAAAATCCTATTGGAGAGGCAGATCCTCACTCGTTGTGGTGTAGGGACACATAGACTATGCCCTGATGAATGCCTTAGGCCATTTGAATGAATCTTGTTATTCTGAAGAGGAGAGATTGGAGCTAATAAATTTAGATGTTATTGTGGGAAGATTAAACTGAGTGAGTATCGGGTCTAAGGGGTCACTTCCTTCAAATACTTTTCTCTCTGATAAAAAGTTAAAGGTTTTAAAAGCTAAAAGGAGTTAACAGCTTTGGAGCACAGATGAAAATTGTGATGTATTAAATGAAATATTGAAGTTCCTCTCATATATCCATTCAAAATGTACTATTACAAGTTTTGAAAGTCAATTAGGTCTAGGGCCTCTTCAAGGTGGATTGTCACTGCAGATGCTTTACTCGTGGTTGTCTTTGGTGAGGTATTTACACCTGCACATTATTTTCAGTGGAAAATATCAAAAGCATAAAGCGCCAAACAGTATAAAGCTATATTAGAACCACATTTTGTCTATGCTTAAGATCTTACTTATTAGCAGTTTTTTTGATATATCAACTTTTAGTTTTGCATAGGAGCAACTAAATCATATGTTTCGGCATTAATACCCAAGTGACATCCAAGCATCATAAGCCAATATTTGTATTCTGTGACAATCTCTAATCATAATGGGCCATATGTAGGTAGCATACAAGTTACCACTTCTTAAATACCGAACTTTACCGATTCGGTATTTAAGAAGTGGTAACTCGTATGTAGGTAATCATTCGGTAAATATTACCGAATCGGAGAAATTCGGTAATTACCGAATCCGTATTTACCGATTCGGTAATGAGGCATACCTTCCCATTGATTCCTATGGGCCTGGAGGCCCATAGGAATCAATGGGAAGGTATGCCTCATTACCGAATCGGTAAATACCGATTCGGTAATGGGGGGAGCACATTCAAGGGTGGCAGGGTGTCACATTGACACACTGTTGCACCCCTGATTCCTGCATATATTTGGTGCTAAATACCAAATTATTTTCTCTACACATCACTCATTTGAGTGTCACCTACATCTCATTTCAGGATTCGGTATTTACCGAATCGGTAAAATTACCGATTCGGTAATTTTACCGATTCGGTAAATTACCGAATCCTGAAATGTTGCCCCTACATAGCAAAAGCCTAAATACCGGTCGGTAACGGGATATTTACCGAAAATCGGCAGTTACCGACCGGTATTAGGCTACCTACATATGGCCCTTAATCCTTTTCTAACGCATGATGTGCCCACCATTTACCCCATTTCCTGATATGTTTCTGGGGGAATCCCATGGTTTGGTAAATTGGCTGTTCCAGTTTCGGACATAAATCCACTCCTGTCCACCATTCCAGCAAGATAGGTGAATGTGGGGACTTTCATTTAAGTGCAACGTCACGTTTGGCAATCATTATTGCTAGCCCTATCACTGTACAGTCTCCACAAAATCCCCCAACACCCTCCAGTATGACCAATAGTGTCAGATCCACACATGGACAAAGACTTGGGCCAGCATCCCCTCAGTTCTCTATCATCACTGTGCTATGAGGGGACTAGCCCGTACACGAAGAAGAAATCTGCATACTCACACCAAAAGCAAGCAGTATGGGCAATCACACCAGCTTGCCTAAGGTGGTGGGGGTGAGGTAGGTAGCATGCATACAATTCAGCTGAAACATTCAAAGACAAGAGAAAATTACAATTTCATGTGGTGCCATCCGTGAATCGCACCGGTCAGCCTCGTCAAGGGGTCCCATCCTCTCTTCCCACTTTTGTTTAAGGGAGAGGAATGTATAGGGGGCATTAGGCACAAGTATTCAATATATCTGAGCTATAGCTCGCCTGCCCAAGTGACCTACCAGGAGTTTAGACTCAAGCGGGTTGTGCTCGCGTAGTTCTGTCTGTTAAGTCATATGGCTCAAGAGAGTATGAAGGAGTTGTATATATAAGTGGAACTGGTTCCAGGGTGGGGAGATTTGACACTGGAGATCTTGAAACAAGAACATTTGCCCATCTGTTACATCCTTCTATCAGCTTTTCTACCTCTTTTCCTCACCTCTTCCTTATTTGTTACATCATCTTGCTGCTTGCCAACCTTGGCATGCGCCATGTTTACTTTATATCCACATTCCAGATTTTGCATGGTTTGTTTGATACTGGGATCTTGTCTGTTGCCCAGTTGCATCTGGAGCTGTTTATGGATGGACTTACATTGCTGTGCTGAGAATTTTTTTAACTTTAAAATCTATTGGATATTGGACTCTTTTCAACATTGGGGACGAGTTGAAGAATCACTCTTGTCATCTCCATCAGCACAGGTACAGAGTGCTTCTTAAACCCATGAAGAAATTTTAATTTCCATTTACTAATTGGAATACTACTTTGATATACATTACTTCTTCTTCTTCTCAATCTTTATTTCGACAAATAGTCATAAAAGTACATGCAATTTAAAAAATACAGGAAAATGAAATATATATGTGTATCACAAAGAGGAAAACATATACTAAAATTTCCGCAACCTGGAGAAACAAATGCCTGTACAACGTGCAAATATAGTAAGCAGTATAAAATACCTCCTTAAAGACATTAGATTAAAAGCCCAAGTCAAGACGTTGAATGGCATTGACTAGGTGCCTAGAACTTCAAACAGAAGTCACACAAAATCTTCTTTTCCTCCACATAGATGCAAGAAAAGATGATACGGCAAAGACTATTTGAGTAGATAAGTCTGTTTTAAGAACCCGATAAGCTGGCATGCATAACGTAAACCCCATATTCTTGCAAACCGGTACAATCCAACATCTCCTGATTTTTTTATAAGCAGGACAGAAAAATAATATGTGTAGGTCAGTTTCCTGATCTGCATCACAGCCCGGGCAATTTTTAGGGGAAAGCGGGGACCATTTGCTAGTGAAAGCTCTTAAAGGCAGTGTGCCGTATCTCCACTGCACATAGAGCTTTCTGGCAAAATGGGGTCTAATCTCGCTCAGAGCCGCCTCCAAATAATAGAAATCTTTAAAAATTAAGAAAGTTTGTATTAAAATAAACGATTGAGATTTGGAAATAAGAACTGCCATTTTGGAATCATAATAAGAGTTAATAAGGTGCTTTCGGGAGACAGTAGAACATGTTGTCGCCGGGTCGGACCACAACTGTGAGAAGCCTAGTGTTCCTAGTTCATTCTTCACATAGCTGAGCAAAGGATGTTTCCCTGCATTAGGTAGACTCAGAACTTCCATAAGTTCATTTCTGTACACCTGGAGCTCTGGAGTACTCCAGATCCTTCGCCAGAATGTCAGAGGTTTAAGGCCAAGAACTTCGTCAATGGGTTGCAAGCCCATATCAAGTCTCAATGGAAGAAGAGGAGTACTAGAAGGAAGGGCTAGCAGTTGCCTTAGGAACTTATTTTCTATAGATGAGATCTCCGGGCGGCAATTAGTCCCCCAGAGTTCACTACCATAGACTACTCGGCCTCTTGCCTGTAATTTATATATTTCGAGGGGTGGGGCAATCAGTTTTGCACTTGATGTATTATAGAGTTTCATGATCCCCCGGTTGCTTGCACTAATTTCAACTGGGCCTTAGTTTGGTGTGGAGCCCAGGTCATTCTTTCATTTAGTGTAAGCCCCAAATACTCAAATGTATGGACCCTTTCCAGGGTGGTTCCCCCTATACAGGGATTTGGGTGTGTCGTGGTTGGGGGGGTTAAAAATCATAAATTTAGTTTTAAGGGTGTTTATTTCTAGACCCTGCTCCAAACAGAATAACTCAAAGCCATCCAACACTCGCTGTAAACCCAGCAGTGATTTGGAAAGTAATAGTGTGTCGTCTGCGAACATTATCGCTGGAACCCTATTACCTGCAAGTTTGGGGGCATAGTTGTTAATAACCTTATTTAGATGTGAGAAAGCTCCATTGACGTAGAGGCAGAAAAGGGTTGGGGCCAAAACACACCCCTGTCTGACTCCCTTGTCAACGGCAAATCTAGATGTTAGAGCCCCATTTTTCCCACACCTAACTTGCGCAAAATTTCCCTTATGTAGGCGAATTATCATGTTCAATAAAGAGGCAGGGATACCCAACTGTGATAGTACGGACCACAATTTAGCTCTGGGAACCAAATCAAAGGCCGCACGTAAGTCCACAAATACAGTGTACAAAGAGCCACCCTCCACTTTTACAGTTTTCCAATAGAGCATCATGAGACGAAAGATTTGGTCCAAAGTTGAAACATTCTTCCTGAACCCTGCCTGGTAGGGACTCAGGATAGAGAACTCCTCTATCCAGTCCCTAAGGCGCTCTAAATTCAACCTTGCAAAGATTTTTTGGGGGACATCTATAAGGCTTATAGGCCTATAGTTAGCCGGTAGTAAGGGGGAGCCCTTCTTAAATATTGGAACTATTTTGGCTCCCAACCAAGGGCTGGGTATTGCCATACCCCTTTGAACTGTATTGAATAACGCCGTTAGATAGGGAGCCCAAACCAACGGTTCATTTTTAAAAAGATCACCAGGAAGTTTGTCTAGGCCAGGTGCTTTACCGGCAGGTAGACTGGAAAGTATGTCAAAGACTTCCTGTTCCCCGAAATCGTCCCCGTATTGGGCAGAAATAAGTTCATTCAGTTTTTCCCCCTGTACCAGAGCATTGGTGGGAGGATCGCTGCCATAAAGGGAGGAAAAATGACACTCCCAGACACTGGCAGCGATGTTGGGTACTATCGCCGATAAGGGATCGGACGATCCCGTATTAACGATTTGCCAGAACTTGCGGGGATCTTTCTTTTTGAGTGTCTCAGATAAATTATCCCAATTGTCGCTATCCCACTCTGACTTTGCATGGTCAATCAATTGCTTGTATTCCCAGCGTTTCTGTCTAATTTGCGCCTTGCTGTTGTTAGACTTAACAGCTTCAAGGAGTTCTGTTTTAGATTTCCTACAAGCGTTATTATACCAGGTAGGTACATTACGACTCCTGCTCTCTTTGGGCGCTATAGGATTTAACATGTTAGCCAGGATAGCATTTAACTCCATATTTAACTCCTGAAATTTTTTATACATTTCAGAAGTGGGAGCGTACAATGGTAAGGAACCTACAGCTTCCAGTACTGGAATTATTTTCTGGTAAAGATCGGGCAATATCCCGGGATGATTGGCTATTTTTTCCCACCTCAGCCTGCGCCTATTGCTGGCTAGATGGCAACCAGTATTAGAGTCCTTAGCTTCATTACCTAAGTCACTAGGGATCCCCGGGGATAGAAGCTGGAGAATCAGTGGGTTATGGTCGCTATCTTCCCTTGATTCGACCCTAAAATCTAGAACCTTGTCCCACGCACAGGTCTCAACAAATATATAGTCCAGCCTGGACTCATTACCAATTTTATTGAAAGTACACTTGGCAGGGACATCTGATTTAAAACGGCCATTACATGCCCTAATTGAATGCTTTAAAGTTAGGGCTGTAATCTGGACAACTAGAGGCATCCATGACCTGGGTGACAAGCCCACGGCTGGGGGTATCACCCAGTAGCCATCCTCCTCCTGAATATCACCATCAATCAGACCCGGAAGAGGCTCAAAATGACAACAACTGTGAGAAGCCTAGAAGGCTGGGATCAAAAAAGAAGCGAAACCCTCCGGTGATGATCATCCCTAGCCCAGGTTTCTTGGAAGAGACATATATCATTCTTGTCTATAAACTGGCCCCAATTGGGGCTCGATAGTTTATTGCCAAGCCCTGCTAAGTTCCAAGATAAAATTGTCAAGGGTGCAAGTGGAGCTGGAACTTCCAAAATGGGGTCGAGAATGTCTTCGATGATTGTTTGATTTACAACCCCCAGGCCGTTGTAAATAGTCGTAGTCGGTCCGCCTAAGGACATTTTAACGGGAGAAGGCCTAGTTAAAATACTCTTATTTGGATCCACGCCCTCTAGACCACCCTTACTCACTACTGTGAGTATTGAGTCGGTGTGGGTAACTTTCATGCTATCCTTGACCTCAGCAAGCGGCTGGGTCGCTAGATTTGGGTTAATAGTCAGTCAGTCTATCTCACTCAGGCATCTGAACCTGTTGAAATCCCGAAGGTACGGAGTGGTACTTTGGGGATAGTGATTATACATAGCCCCACTACAGCGTCTTCTGTGTCCCACCCTCGTCCACCCTAATTCCTGAATCCCAGGAAGGTGCCTGTCTTGTGGTGGATAGAAGAAAGCCAGTGGGAGAGTCCGGATCAAGGACTCTTCCTCTAAGTGGGAGCAGCTCAGTATAAAAGAGACTGCTCCAGGATCCCTTAGATTTACAACAACACAGTCACCACTGATATTTTTCTTGGTTGTTCCCAGCCATTGGACCCTTCTTACCATCATAATTTCACCAAGGAATTTTGGGGGAAGAGGTCTATGTTTGTTTAGCCAACTTACTACTTTGTTCCTTAGTGAAGAAAATGTTTCTTCTCTTGTATTAGTAAGTTTAGGAACTCCCGGTTAGACTACTACCAATGGCACTGCTTCCGGAGGAAGATTTAGTGTTTGATCCTTCCCCAAAGTGTTGGCCTCCTGGATGTCTTGCTCTATATCCCCAACAGGCTTGTTCTCACCCTCACGAAAAGAGGAAGGGACAGGATGTTTATTCGTTGTTGGAACAACCTGTAAACGGGGGGGGAGATTGCCGGAATTGGAACAATTTCTGGAGCAACAGAGTTAGTTGGACACTCAGTTAATACAGTAACGGCCCTCCCCCTTTCCGTAGTTTGCAGTATATGAGGGAGTTCAGACCTAGGTTCGATAGTCCTTTCAATATTTGCTAGCCTGAAATCAATTTTGTCAAGTCTGGCAAAGAAAGGGTTCAAAAGAGATTTTAAAAGGCCTTCAAGATCCTGGATTTGAGGGTCGTCCCTTGCCTGTGTATTATCACTGTTGGTCATGATAGGAGAGTGATCTACCAGGGAGCTCTGGGTGCAGTGGGAAGCCGATAGGATTGCAGTGTCGTTTTCTGCAGTAGGAATCACCTTAGGTTTTACTCCTGCAGAGGAATCTATGTGGGATAGAACAGCCGTTACCCTTGGCTTTTTCCCACCCACGACCTGCACTCCCCTCTTTCTTTTAGACACGGCCCCCTCCTTGTTAGCTCTTAACCGCTTGCGACTGATTTCTGGGCCTCTCGCAAGCAGTTGGTTAGGTGCAGAAACAAGATTAGAACCGTTAGAGGAAACGAGAGGGACTGTAGTTTCACCAGAGGGGCACACAGGAACCTGGGGCATATTAACCTCTAAACGGTCACTCAGCAATGTACACTCAGGCAACATAATGGGCAACGTAATGGGTCTGTCAGGTGACCTTACATTAGCTATATGGACAAGAGACGATCTCTTAACATTATCAATGCCTTGGGAGAGCCGCCTTTCCAAAATAGTAATCTCATTTGAAATCAGAGAGTTGGCTCTTAACAAAAAACAGTCCAAGGTACCCGGCATAGATACACTGGACGAAAAAGCTTTGCTCCTAGTCTCCCTAGACGACATTTCCTATGTGCGTTCTATATCTAGTCCCCTGGATCAACAGACTCAAAGCAAGGTGAACAATACTGATTTTCAAAAAACCAAGAGTAATGGCCCGGTCCGGTCTGTAACGGGCTAGAATGGGCCTGCCCTTGGCCCGGGCTTCACCCGCGCTGCGTCGCGCGCTTCGTGACGCGGCACACTCAATATTCAATCAAAGCGGGGGGCGGAGTCACAAGGAAGAGGCAGCAGCTGGGTGTTGGAGGGCTGCTGGACCTCGCAGTCCTGTAGTCAAACTCCCTCGTTGACAGCAAGTAAGGCTCCCGAGTGGCTCCCGCGAAGCGGGGGCCGCGAGGCGTTTTGTAGCGTCCTGGATAGGGAGGCGGAGTCACAAGGAAGAGGCAGCAGCTGGGTGTTGGAGGGCTGCTGGACCTCGCAGTCCTGTAGTCAAACTCCCTCGTTGACAGCAAGTAAGGCTCCCGAGTGGCACCCCACTACTACTATTTAACCTAATTGGGTACTTAAAATGCCTTATATCAACTGTTATAGAATTTTTGCCCATAATTCATTTTTACATCTCAAGTGTTTTGATAGCACCAGCGGCTGTGTTACATTACTTTTCGTGCCTTGATTGCACCAGCAGAAGATTTTCCTAATGTATATAACAAGGGCAATGAAAACCATTTTATGCTGACTACATTCAATATATTACGTGATTTGATGGCACCAGCGGCTGTTTCCATATCTTTATAGTACCCTGATTGCACCCGCGGGAGAGTCACTATCTGTAATATGATGCATTTTTACTGTTCTTGACACGGATTTCACACTATTTGGGCTGGTAGAGCAGTCATCGTGATTTACTACAAAAGAACTGCATTCATCAAAAAAATTGTGAAATCTGCCGTACTGTCATTGAAACCTTTGATGTACTGTCATTGTATTCCTCGGCATCTTTTGAATACATAACTCCACACAGAGCGCGCTCCGAGCTCCATCACCGTCAATGTCTTCATTACGCTCACGCAACAAGACACGTCATTTCAGTACCAGCGTCACCAACCCGTATCATCATCAGCAGCCATTTTGGTTACCGTAGTAACCGCAATGCATTTTGAGACGCTAGTTTTCCGATTTGTTTGTTTGGCGTAAAGACATACAATGCATTAATTATACGGATTGATCACATAAGTGAGTTATATTTACGAGTTGTTTAATGATTACTCATTTTAGCAATTTTATCCCAATTATTACCCAACAGTTGCACAATTCTTTATGGCAAGAATATATATGTTATTTAACATTGTAAAATTTTCTCATTTTACTTTTCCTTCCAATTGATTATTATTAACGATAATACAATATACTAAAGAGCAAGAATATATATATATATATTTAATGTATAACAACAACTGCACACCAGTTGGATGCAATCTTTAGGAGCTTGCCATATTATTTGTTGATATATTTATTGTGATAAGTATCATTCTACAATGCAATTTGATCCCCCAGCTAAATATTTGCAATTGAAAAGGGATTCACCCATGCCATGTTCAAGGTAGAAGGAAGAATGTATAATGTATATGAAGGCCATAGATGGGGAACGCATGGGAGCGGAAAGAAAAAAATATATATTTTTGCATTGTCTAGGCTCCGAGGGACAGGTAATTTTTAGAACATTACCACAAGTTGTTGCACCTAATGATGGTAGTGGAGATAACATCAATGTATACACTGAGGCTTTATTGAGGATGGAGAAAAGGTTTAAACCTGTGACAAGTATTGCTTTAAACAGATTTAAATTTTATACCAGATCACAGACAGAAGAAGAATCATTTGATGACTTCTTGGTGGCTTTAAGAGCATTATCTATACATTGTAATTTTGGTCTAATAACAGATGAAATGATAAGGGATCAAATAATTGTACATGTAAAAAATTAGAAAATCCAAGAGAAACTGTGGGTCATGGGAGATCCCAGTTTGGCTGAAGCCATAACTGAAGCTGAAGCGTTAGAACAATCTGAGAAGTGGATGGAAGTGGTCAAGCAAAATTCTAACAAAATCACTACGGAAGAAGAAATATGTGTCCTTAAACCCAAAAATGAACATCATCATACACGTTACATGCCTAGTGGGAAATTCAAAGGGAACAAATTTAACTACACCCAAGTCCACAAAAGAAATGACACTTCTTCTAGTCATAGTGTGTGCTATAGGTTTGGTAACAAGTCTCATATTGCTTCTTTTCCAGGTTGTCCAGCAATAAATAGAGAATGCAAAAATGGTGGCAGGATAGGACATTTCAGTAGTTTATGTAGGGATAATAGACGCAACACTACACAAGCACGGGGCGCAGTGTCCTATGTCGTTGGCAGTAATGAGATTGTCCAACCCTGTGATCCAATATCTGATATAAACAAGGGATTTCTGGTATCTATTATCGATGGTGTTCCGGATGACATGATGAAATCTCCTTATTGTGAATTTCAAATTTTAGGAGGAAAACTCATGCTTATGGTGGATTCTGGTTCTCCGTGGACAATCATTACACAGCAGTAGTACCAAGAAAAATTAGGTCACATGATACAATATGATAGCTTACAGCCATCTGATATAATAGCAGAAAGTTTTGATGGTACAAAAATTGATATTGAGGGTTTCATTCATGTAGAGTTACATTTCAAAAGTAGATGTGCAAATGTGAAATTATATATTACACAGAAAAATGTTAATGTATTGGGATGGCGCGACCAATGGAAATTGGGTTTAACACTGAACCCAAGGTCTAGTGAACCTGTGTCCTTGTGTGATGATAAATTGTATAATAAAATTGCAGTAGTTAATACAGAAGTCGAAGTGAGCTGCAGATAAGAGAAATTAATTAGTATGTATGACAAAGTTTTTTGCAATAAATTAGGAAAGTTGGAGAACTTCTAACATAAAATCATATTAAAAGATAATGTGGTACCAGTCAAACAAAAAATAAGAGGTGTGCCAATCAATATTAGGGAGGAACTCAAAGAGATGTTGAAGGAATTATCTGATGAAGGAATTATTGAAGCTATTGAATCCTCTGAATGGATTTCGCTGATTGTTCTTGTTCAGAAACCTGACCAAAAATTGAGAGTCTGTGTGGATTTGAGGGCTCAAAATTCAAACATTGTAGTTGACTGTCACCCACTACCGAATATCAATGAAGTAGTTTCTATGTTTGAGGGTGCCCAAATATTTTCCACGCTAGATTTACGTTCAGCGTACCACCAGATAGAATTAATGGTAGAATCAAAGGAATACACAGCTTTCATCACGCCATTTGGTTTGTATCAATATACAAGAATGCCTTTTGGGTTGGCGTCAGCAGCGTCAGTTTTCCAGAGAGTTATGTTCCACATGTTCAGGGATGTAGATGAATATGTTAAGTGCTTCCAAGATGATATTTTAATTTTTTCAAGGAATGAATCTGGGCATGTGTTACATTTGAATGAAGTTTGTAAGAGGTTAGAGAACCACAGTCTCACTCTCAAGGCACATAAATGCAAGTTGTTTAAACGTTCTGTTGAGTATCTGGGACATACATTGTCTGGAGATGGAGTTGTTCCAAAAAAAAACTAATGTTGATGCCATAAATAAAGCTCCGTCACCAGCAAACAAGGAACAACTTTTATCATCCGCAGGGATGTGCGAATATTATAGTAAGTTTGTGGAGGGATTTGCAACTAAAATGGAGCCTTTAAGAGTTTTATTGAGACAAAATGTAAAATATGAATGGACAAAAGAACAACAGAAAGCCTTTGAGAGTATAAAAAAAGATATTGTGAATGCACCCACTTTGAAACCCTTTCGTACGTAGTAGGAATGTATTATTACAGTGGATGCTAGTCTTTATGGTTTAGGAGGAGTTCTTTCACAAAGAGAGGGCAAAGAGCAATGGAATGTTGCTTTTGCATCACACACATTAAATGAATGTGAGCAGAAATATGCAGTGATAGAAAGAGAACTCCTTGCATGTGTATGGGCTTTTGAACATTACAGGTTATACGTGTGGGACAGTAAATGAACTCTTAGAACGGATAACAAACTGTTAGTCAACATTCTATCCACGGGTGGGGGTTGGAACTCCACAGCCAGAATTACCAGGTTGACTTCTAAGTTGCAAGAATATAATTTCAAGACACAGTTTGTTCCTGGAAAGAAAAACCTCACTGCGGATTTCCCTTCTCGTTTACCCTGTGACCAAGATAAAGTAAATATCACCAAGGAATGTGGCTTTGTTATTGCTATTGGTGATATTGTTTCTAACCAATTCCAGGAAATCACAGAAGACAAGTTGGATAAATGTGAACAACTAGATGACAGGTGGTGTGATTTAAAAAACATTGTTTTAGGTGGATGGCCGAAAAAGAATATGGTAAGACCAGACCTTTTACCATTCTTTAATGTATCCGGAGAATTAGATTTTGAAGGTAGTTTACTGTTTAAATCAGGTAAATCTGTCTCTCCTAGAGGCATGCAAGACATCATACTCAATATAGCCCACAAAACACATCCTGGATAATCGCCCATGAAGCGATTGGTTAGCTGTTTCTTTCAGTGGCCAGGCATGGATAGGTTTATAGATCGCATGGTCAGAGAATGTCCTGAATGTGTATCAAGTGAAAAATTTTGGAAATTGCATGTTCCACCATTGAAGGTTGTCAAGTGGCCTGAAGTGCCATGGCAGACAGTTGCTTTTGACATATCAGGTCCTTTTTATTGTTTGCCTGAGTGTTCACGTTTTGCTATGGTCATGATTGACTATCATTCCAAAGGGCCAGAGGTTAAATATGTTCCTGTAACGCCCTGAACGTCTCAGGATCGTTTAACAGACACGACAATGAGGACGCAACCACTTGTGAAGGGTTAGTTCTTTTAATGAAGGCAAATAAAATACAAAGAACAAACAAAGGTTATAGTAACTGGAATCCTCCAGGCTAAGTACGTTACCAGCCCACAGCACGGATGGTCCTAACCGTCCTCTGCATATACGCCGATCCCGGCGTATGCCAACAGAGGGCAGAAATGAAATGGCCGACAATGCCAATCGGTAGGCTGTGAGGGGCACGAAGAGTGTTGGGGAGAATCGAGGAGTCAGGGAAACACCCAGCCGGGGTCTCTACCTGAAGGGAGCAGCCGCTCAACCTCTTCCTCAGACTGCACCGGGACGCGGAGTCACCTCCTGGTGATGCGTCACCGATACCCCAATCACAAGCAAGAAGACTGAACCGAGAGCAGCCGCTCGATCGATCCTGTGGACTTCCGAGTCTGTAACGCGGCAAACACCTCCTGGTGTGCGTTACAGCTGGCAGTCCCTGTGTCTCTGGTCGGGCTGGGAGTTACGACTCCAACCAGCAAAAGCGCCACTGCGCTTGGACTCAGCCGAGTCAAAAAGCGAAGCTCAATGGTTGACCGGTAGAGCTTCCGGGTCCTTCACAGGTGACGATGGGGCAAGACACGGCCCAGGGAGTAACGACTCGACCTACCTCCGTTCTTGCCTTACTGGAGCACCACTCCGGAACACTGCTCTTCACGAAGCAGGTACGTCGGTGTAAACACAATATCCGACAGCCTTGTACCTCCCGGTTCCTCCCTTTATAGGGCGTGTTTTCCTTGAGTTATGTAACAGCTCTCCTGTTTACATAAGGGCGTGTTTCCCTTGAGTTATGTAACAGCTCTCCTGTTTACATAAGGGCGTGTTTCCCTTGAGTTATGTAACAGCTCTCCTGTTTACATAAGGGCGTGTTTCCCTTGTATGACAGGAATTCTTGACAGTACATCCTCCCTCTCAGCGGCTCCCCACGGGTCCAGCGCTGGCAGGAAAACGCCGATGGAACAAGGAGACCAAGCGCGGAGCATGAACCCCTTCAGCCGGTTCCCATGAATGCTCCTCCGGGCCATAGCCTTTCCACGCAACCACGTACCACAGCTTCCCCCTGCGCCATTTGGACGCCCATATGCCCGACACTTCATACTCCACCTCCGACTCCACGCATACCGGCCTAGGTGTCCCAGACGGCTTGGAGGGTGCTGGTTTGAGCAATGATACATGAAAGACAGGGTGTATCCGCAATGACTGGGGCAAGCACACCTTCACGTTCACGGGACCCATACACTTGGTAATTCGATAGGGGCCCATGTACTTGGGATGGAACACACTGTTCTTTCGAAACCTCATGTTTCTTGTGGATATCCAGACGTAGTCTCCAGTGCGGTACAGTGGCCCGGGCCTTCTCTTCCTATCTGCCGCAGCCTTGTATCTTCTCTTGGCCTCTATTAGGACAGCCCTTGAGCGCATCAACGTGTCTTTTATGTGTGCCACCCTGTCCGCTGTGGCGGGAATCCTGTCCTCTCTGAACGGATGTAGAAATGGCAAGAACCTGGGATGTTGGCCATAGTTGCTATAGAACGGAGATGACTGTGTGGAGCTGTGAGTGGCGTTGTTATAGGCTATCTCTGCAACCCATAGCAAGTCGACCCATTCTTCCCTGCCCTGGTCCACAAAACATCGCAGATACTGTTTGAGCGTTTGGTTCAGGCGCTCGGTTTGGCAGTCCGTTTGAGGGTGGTAGCTGGTGGACAGGGCGGTCTTAACATGCAGCGCAGTGCACCAAGTCTTCCAGAATTGCGCAGTAAACTGCGACCCCCGGTCCGACACGATCACCCCAGGTAATCCATGCAGTCGTACCACATTCTTTAGGAGTAGTGACGCCAATTCCCCGGCCGTAGGGACTCTCTTGCAGGGGATGAAGTGCCCCATTTTCGTCAAGTAATCCACCACCACCAGTATTGCCGTCATCCCCTGGTCTACCGGTAGGCCCACCACGAAGTCCAGTGATATGCTATCCCATGGTCTATCCGGGGTCGGAAGTGGATGTAAGAGCCCTTGGGTTCGGCCATGGTCGGCCTTCATGGTAGCACACGTAGGACACTCCTGTCCCCACCTCCTGACATCCACTCTCATGGTTGGCCACCAGAAATGCCGTCCCATGCTAGCCACCGTTTTTTCAAAGCCCAAATGACCTGCGCATGGAGAGTCATGGCACCAGATGAATGCTTGTTTCCTTAGCCTAGGCGTGGGTATCAATAGGCACCTGCCCTTCAGGGGTATCCCGTCCTTCAGCTGCCATTCTCTGTGACTGAGGAGCCACCTCCGCCATGCGAATGACCTGATCCCTCTCTTTATTCCCCTCAGGAAAGTATCCGGTTGGATAACCCCCAATACCATCCTCGGGGAAATGATGGAACGCTCGGTTGCAGGCAATGGTTCCTTAACTGCAGATTGACGGGACAGGGCGTCCGCCTTCCGGTTTTCCGTCCCCGGCCGATATGTGATGCGGAAGTTGAACCCCGCAAAGAAGATCATCCACCGCAGCTGCCTGGGAGAAAGGTGTCTAGTGGCAGTCATGAACTG
Source organism: Triturus cristatus (assembly GCF_964204655.1). Classification (NCBI taxonomy): domain Eukaryota; kingdom Metazoa; phylum Chordata; class Amphibia; order Caudata; family Salamandridae; genus Triturus; species Triturus cristatus. The sequence goes on from NC_140581.1 coordinate 798,066,080, forward strand.
TAGGTTCCGATGGTCCGTGTACACCGATACCACATGTCTTGCCCCCATCAACCAATGCCTCCATTCGGTGAAGGCATCCTTGATTGCGAGAAGCTCCTTCTCCGCAATATGGTAGTTGCGTTCTGCGTCGTTGAGTTTGCGGGACATGTACGCAGCGGGATGAAGCACCCCTGTGTCGTGGTTGCGTTGGGACAAGATAGCCCCCAGCGCCACATCCGACGCGTCCGCTTCCACCACGTAGGGGAGATCCGGATCGGGGTGAGCCAACACCGGCGCCTTACCAAAGGCGCTTTTCAGGGCCTCAAAGGCTTTGTTCGCTTCAGGGGACCAGACAAACTCCTTGGACTTCCTCAGTAGCTGTGTGATTGGGGCCACCACTCCTGAAAATCCATCTATAAACCGCCTGTAAAAGTTGGCGAAGCCAATGAAACTTTGGACGTCCTTCACGCTTTGGGGCACCGGCCATTCTTTCACCGCCTTGATCTTTCGTTCTGCCATCTCCTGTCCCTCTGGACTCAGCATCACTCCGAGGAATTCCACGGATGTGACGTGGAAGTCACACTTGCTGAGTTTACAAAACAGCATGTTTTCCCTCAGCTTTTGGAGCACAGCTTTGACGTGGTGTACGTGCTCCTCCACACTGGACGAATAGATGAGGATGTCGTCGATATATACGACCACGTAGATATCCAACTCCTCTCTGAATACCTCATTCAAAAAGTACTGAAAGGCTGCCGGGGCGTTGCACAGACCGAACGGCATGACGAGGTACTCAAAAAGGCCGAACCTGGTCTTAAAGGCGGTCTTCCACTCGTCTCCGTCCCTCATGCGCACCAGATGGTATGCCCCTTTCAAATCCAACTTGGTGTAGATACGAGCTTTCTTGACCTGTTCCAGAAGTACACTGATGAGAGGCAAGGGGTACCGATTTTTTATGGTTATCGCATTCAATGCCCTAAAGTCCACACAGGCTCTCAGCTCCCCATTAGCCTTCGGGATGAAGAAGAGTGGCGAGGCGGCCGGAGACTTGGACGGGCGGATGAATCCTAGCTTGAGGAGTTTATCCAGGTACCCCCGGAGATGCACGTTTTCAGGCTCCGTCAGGGCATACAGCCTGCCGCTGGGAACGCTGGCCCCTGGCACCAGGTCGATCTGGCAGTCAAACTGTCTATGTGGTGGTAGCACTTCCGCCTTCACCTCATCAAATACATCCTCAAAACTGTGATAAGCCTGGGGGAGAGCCACATCTTTTTCTGCCGCTGTAGCCACCGTCTGACTCCCGCTCTCATCTGCGTCAAGGGATTCCGTTCTTATTCCACAATGCAGGATGCAATACGGTGACGTCATTTCGATGCGATGTGTTGGCCAATCCACAAAGGGGTTGTGTTTCTGTAGCCACGGCAATCCCAATATGACGCCATATTGGGGCGCTCGGATGATGTTAAAATCGATTTGTTCCAAATGGTTCCTCCCATATCTCATCGGAAGGACCCCCGTGTGCTGTCCGATGGGCCCCGTCACCAATCGCCTTCCGTCTACCGCATAGACGTCTTCGGGTACTGCTTTGGGAAGAAGCACTAGCCCTAGCCTGCATGCCTCGTTGTGGTCCATAAACATGCCAGTGGCCCCTGAATCCACCATGGCCACAACGGGTATCCACTGGTCATGCACTCCCACGTGCACCGTGATAAACAGGTGTCGTTGTCCCTTAGTGACCGAGTTGGAAAGTGAAGGGATGGATGAGTGACTCCGAGATGCCCCTTCTCTGGTCTTGGAGTCCTCTAGTTTTCCGCCGGTATGTCCACCACGGCTGTTACCGACCGGTTGGCCCGATAACGTGACGTCTTCGGTTTGGCAGGGCATTCACGTACGTAGTGGCCTTTTTTGCCACAATATAGGCACAATCCTTGTTTACGGCGTGACTCTTTCTCCGTGGCTGTGAGGCTCGCTCGTATTGCGCTGATGTCCATGGGTTCTCCCTTGGATGCGGTGGAAGTTTCAGGACTTCCCACCGTCACATAGGATGGAAGGGATTTTCCTTTTCTCCCATGATCCCCCTTTCTTTCACTTAGCCTATGTTCCAGCCGTAATACCAGGTTGATAAGGCCCTCACATGTCTTGGGTTGAGGGTCAATATGAGCCACGGCGTCCTTGAGCTCATCGCACAGCCCTTGATGGAAGAGCGCCGTCTGTTTAGCAACAGGCCACTTGGTTTCCGCAACCAGCCTTCGGAACGCGTTGAGATACTGCACCAGGTCGTTGGATCCCTGTCTCAACTCAAGCATTTCACGGTCCGCCGTGTACGAGTCAGCCCTTCTGTCGAATACCTTCAGGAATTCCTCGCGAAAAGCACCCCAATCACATAAGAGGGGGTCGTCCCTGCTCACCAGAGGTACAGCCCATTGTGCCGCGTTTCCAGCCAAATAGGATATAAGGAAAGCCACACGAGCCTGACTCGTGGGGAACGCCTTTGGTTTGCACGATAAATGTAGCGCCACTTGTGTGAGGAATACCTGCACTGTGTTAGGATCCCCACTGTACCTCTCTGGTGTTGCCAAGGGGATGGCTACCGGCATTTCCACTACTACCGCAGGGGTCTGGTTCGTGTGGGAGGTGCTGGGCGTGAGCGGGTCCAATTGGATAGCATCCAGTCTGGCTTTTACATCGGCTGTTTCTTGCCTAGAGGCAGCCACTTCAACTTGCATGGCCGCTAAAGCAGCCAGCACATCATCAAGTGTTGCCATGTCTGTTATCGACCGGGAGACAGTTAGTGTTATTAAGGTCGGATATTTTGTAACGCCCTGAACGTCTCAGGATCGTTTAACAGACACGACAATGAGGACGCAACCACTTGTGAAGGGTTAGTTCTTTTAATGAAGGCAAATAAAATACAAAGAACAAACAAAGGTTATAGTCACTGGAATCCTCCAGGCTAAGTACGTTACCAGCCCACAGCACGGATGGTCCTAACCGTCCTCTGCATATACGCCGATCCCGGCGTATGCCAACAGAGGGCAGAAATGAAATGGCCGACAATGCCAATCGGTAGGCTGTGAGGGGCACGAAGAGTGTTGGGGAGAATCGAGGAGTCAGGGAAACACCCAGCCGGGGTCTCTACCTGAAGGGAGCAGCCGCTCAACCTCTTCCTCAGACTGCACCGGGACGCGGAGTCACCTCCTGGTGATGCGTCACCGATACCCCAATCACAAGCAAGAAGACTGAACCGAGAGCAGCCGCTCGATCGATCCTGTGGACTTCCGAGTCTGTAACGCGGCAAACACCTCCTGGTGTGCGTTACAGCTGGCAGTCCCTGTGTCTCTGGTCGGGCTGGGAGTTACGACTCCAACCAGCAAAAGCGCCACTGCGCTTGGACTCAGCCGAGTCAAAAAGCGAAGCTCAATGGTTGACCGGTAGAGCTTCCGGGTCCTTCACAGGTGACGATGGGGCAAGACACGGCCCAGGGAGTAACGACTCGACCTACCTCCGTTCTTGCCTTACTGGAGCACCACTCCGGAACACTGCTCTTCACGAAGCAGGTACGTCGGTGTAAACACAATATCCGACAGCCTTGTACCTCCCGGTTCCTCCCTTTATAGGGCGTGTTTTCCTTGAGTTATGTAACAGCTCTCCTGTTTACATAAGGGCGTGTTTCCCTTGAGTTATGTAACAGCTCTCCTGTTTACATAAGGGCGTGTTTCCCTTGAGTTATGTAACAGCTCTCCTGTTTACATAAGGGCGTGTTTCCCTTGTATGACAGGAATTCTTGACAGTTCCCAAAGCTACAACAAGTGCAGTAATTATTTTTTTTAAAGAAGTTTTTGCACATGAGGGGTGTCCTTCCATCTTAGTTAGAGTCAATGGAGTACAGTTAACTTCTGGAGAAATGGAAAGTTTTCTCAAGGATTGTGGTATCAAACATAAATGTACATCTTTATATGAACCACAAGAAAATGGACAAGTGGAACTCTTTAATAGAGTTCTCAAGACTTTTGTTGCTGATTCATTAAAGTTAGGTGCCGATTGGATGAACTCCTTGAGAGAAAAGTTATGGGTTTATTGAATTACACTTCATTCTACGACAGAAGTCAGTCCTTTCAAATTACTCAAAGGAAGGGATCCTGCGTCTTGTGTATGTCCATGGTGGTTTAGGAACAAATGTCAAACCAAATTTACTGATAAGGAATGTGTGCATGATACTGCCAAAAGGGTTGAAATAAAACAGAACAAAATGGTGAGATGGTACAATGAAAATGGAACACCAAGGTGCACAATTTCCAAGTTGGTGACTTGGTTAGAATTCTTAAGCCTGGTCTAATGAATAAAAGTTCAAACAAATTTGGAAAGCCTATTCAGATTAAAAAGGTTTTTAGCAATAGTGTAATTACCCAAGACGGAAAAGTTTGGAATGTGTGTCCTAGCAATGATGTTGCTCAGTATAACAATTTTAGAAAAGCAAATTATTCCAATACAAATATATGTAATGAAATGAACAATGAAACTGTTGCTTCGAGAGTCAAATTGTCTGATCGCATGAAACAAATGCCAAAAAGTTTTAATTAATTTGTATAGTCATGTTGGTGTTCATTTGTGTTTTTATTATTAATAAGGGGGATGTTTTACATCCTTCTAACAGCTTTTCTACATCTTTTCCCCACCTCTTCCTTCTTTGTTACATCATCTGGCTGCTTCCCAACCTTGGCATGCACCATGTTTACTTTCCATCCACATTCCAGATTCTGCATGGTTTGTTTGATACTGGAATATTGTCTGTTGCCCAGTTGCACCTGGAGCTGTTTATGGATGGACTTACATTGCTGTGCTGAGAATAAAACTACTTTAAAATCAATTGGATATTGGACTCTTTTCAACACCATCCTGCCATACATCTCCTAGGTTAGTGATGCCTATTTTGTCCTACCCCACAAGGCCCTCCAATCAAGCCGTTTAATGAAGCCCTTTCTTTTTAAATAAGGATGTGAGTTGTGTCAATTTAGCATCCCAACCAAGAATAGGGAAATGCACCAATTGGTAAAGACGACCTTGGTAATTTCAGGAAGATGTGGAAGGATAACAATATAAAACCCAATCACATTGTTGAGGCAGAGACGTGAGAGTTCTGTGTGGTATGCTGTATCATCCTAGCCTCCTCTCAACCAATTAATTATCACCTTTATGCAGTGTGGACCAGACCTACAAACAATATAGTGTTTTCACATGGAGTCAGCTATATTATGCAACACAAATAATAAATGCATATACACAAATAGGATTAATAACTACCTACTATACAAAAAGTAGCGATACATAAAAAAGAGCATTACAAGGTAAAATTCCAGCAAATCAGTGGGGTCTATTCTGCCTATCCACGAAGATATTTTGAAGTATATAAAGTAGTACTTCTGTCGTACTCTTTTACGTTTTCATCATATGCCTTTGTGAATTGGCAACAAAACATTACAATTAGAATAAAATGGGAATATTCCGGATAAATTGATATACAGTTAGTTTTAATAATAATGACTGTGCCTTCTTTGCACTTTAACCAATTGAGGGACGTTTTGGGAACTATTCACAAAAGCATGTAAAAGTGTGCAAAAGAGTACTCTTGTAGTGCTCCTTCCTGTACTCATAAATGTTTTTGCATTTAGTCCCCATTGTGAGGAAATAAAAGAGGAGAGTTTTCCAAAAGTGTTAACACAGGCACTGAAATATCTTAGGTGTTTAGCACGTTCTCAGTAGATTATACTCACAAGAGAGGACCATTTAAAGAAGAAAATTATACTGGAACAGAAAATCTTTTAACTTTTTCCTGAAATTTTAATAAACTTAAGTGAACTAATGACTGGGAATACATTTCTGACCTTAAGTGCACTTTCTGCTTTAATGCTTTTTATTAAGGGCTGAGATGTTCGAGAGTCGAGACAAGGGTGTCAGAGATCTGAAGATGTCCTTGGCTGACAGAGATGACCAGTTTGTAAGAAGATAATTTGGTCTTCAGTGGTGTGATTCACATGTAAATAAGACAGCTTGACAGAAATGTGTCTTACATGAATAAAGAGTCAGTTGGGAGTGATAGGTATTGACTTGAATCGATCTTACCTCTCATACCAGGAGTCAGATTGTAGGAGAAGGAGATTTCTACATTCCAATCTGTTAACACAAGAGATTGAATGAATTGCTTCAAATTTTTTTTAGGGGGATTAAAGATTTTGTCCCTATAGGAGCGCCAACTGGTGCTGTGCCTTATTAGCTTGAAAGCGAATGTGTGGTTAAGGTTCAAAATATTGTCTTGGAGAAACCCTTGCGATTCAGAGCATTCCATAATGTTAGGATTGCAGTCATGCTCTGTAAGAGTGGTGACCCAGCTTAGAATTGGAATTAAGTACTTTGATGGAGGGAACTAACGAGAAACTCAGTTTAAGAAAACTTATTTGTTGATGAAGATGAATCACCTAGGATTGAATGAGTCTAAATATGATCCAGGAATCCAATGTCAATCATTGAGGATACTTTTATCTGTAGCTTTGTATAATCAGCACGGATTTTGGGATGTTTGAAATGGGAGGTCAGAGGATTCCTGTACATGTTGAATAGAGTAGGATAGAAGTAGAAACCTTTGGGTATGCCATACTGGAGCAGAACTGGGTGTAAGTGAAAATATAAAAATAAAAATGTTATGCATGGACGTTTGTTTTCAAGGTAAGTGTTAGAAATGAAGGTCTATGGTTGGTAGAGGTAGGTACATTTGTCCAAATAGGGACCCTTGCTTCAAGTCAGAGTAAGGGGGATACACTTCTAAAATAACCGCTGCTCACCCCCTTGGTAGCACGACACGAGCAGAGAGGCTTATCCCAGAGACAGTGTGTAAAGCATTTGTGAACACATACAGCAATACTGTGAAAACTCTACGAATGGACACCCCACCAGTTTATCAAAAGAAGTCATCTTTATCTAAACCAAACAAGACTAAACGACAAAAATCCACAATACAGTAATACAAATATGACTTTTAAATGGTAGAAATAGTTCAGTTCCAAACAAATTGCAGATGCAACACTTTCCATACAAAGTACCTTGGATGCGTCACGCAGATAAACAAAAAGGGCCGCAGGGAAGGTGATGTATTGGTTCCTTACAGTCAGGGAATGTGATGCGTCAGTTCTTTACTCCGGGGGAGGTGATCCGTTGGTTCCTTACTGAAGTGCAGGGGAGGTGATGTGTCGTCTCCTTACAGGAGAGGAGGTGATGCATCGGTTTCTTACTGTGCGGGGAGGTGATGCGTCGGTTTCTTACTGCATCCCCCACCAATGCGACAGACTTGGCGCCCCGATGCGATGCGACATTTGGGATGATGTGTGGGTTCATGCAGCCACACACCAGGGCTTGCGCCGGGATCGGTGCAGTAGTCCAGACTTCGGAGATCGGTGCACTTGATGCGGCGTGCGGTAATTACTCGAGTCGCGAGCAGGCGCTGCAATGATTTCTTTGGCGGTGCGTCAGAAGCAGGTGCAGAAGCTTCACCCTTCTTGTTTTTGCATTGCTTTTCCAGCTCCCTACAGCCAGAACAACCTCCAGAGGCCCAGAACAGCTACAGGCACCTCTTGCAGTTCAGAACTTCCAGCAAGGAAGTTCAGGGGAGCTAGGGTGTAGTCTGTGTGTCCCAGAGACTTCAGAACAGGAGGCAATCTCATCTTCAAGCCCTTGGAGATCTTCCTCAAGCAGGGGACACAGCAAACAGCAAAGTCCTTTTCCCTCTCCTCGGCTGAAAGTAGCCACTGCAGGCAAACCCCAGACAGCAAACAGCACTGGGGCAGTATTCCTCCTCAGTTTCTCCAGCTCTTCTCCTTGGCAAGGGTTCCTCGTGATTTCTCAGAAGTGATCTAAAATGTTGGGGTCTGAGCCCTTCTTTTTATACAGTAAATCTCTTTGTTCTCTCCTAACCCAGGGCTCTGTGCCCAGTCCAAACCAGTTCTGGGGTGCACTTTGAAAGTGCACAACAACCTCCACTGTCAGTGTAAGCCCTAGCTCCAGACGCACTACGGGGGGGGGGGGGAGCCATCATTGTGGAAGATAGGCACAGCCCTATTCAGGTGCAAGTGCTACTCCTCCCACCACTCCAAATGCAGACTAGGCCTATTCAGCCTAGTGCTGACTCATCCAGAGTCTCTGGAGCCACTGCACGTCCCCAGCCCCTGTCACTTCAAAGCCAAACAGCCAATGCACATCCTAGCAGAGGCAAACTGGATGGCCAAGCAAGAAAATACGTACTTTCTAAAACACAGAATATAAAAATCACCCTCACTAAAAGATGCATTTTAACATTCTGAGTTCAGGCATATTAAACTTTATTTTCCTACCTTGTTCCCTAGGGTAGTTATGCTTATAAGATGTTATAAGAAAACTCCCTATTCTATCCAATGGGAAGAGATAGCCTTGCAATAGTGAAAAACGAAATTGGCAGTATTTCACTTTCAGGACATGCCACACACATTAGGGCATGCCCTACCTTTCACATACACTGTGCCCTGCCTACAGGGGTACCTTGGGCCTACCTTAGGGGTGACTCACATGTAGGAAAGAGAAGGTTAGTGCCTGGCAAGTGCACTTGCCAGGTCAACATGGCAGTACGAGACTGCACACAGGCTCTGCAATGGCAGGCCTGTGTTACATTTACAGGGTGCTTATTTGAGTGTCACAACCAGTGCTGCAGCCCACTAGCAGCATTTGATTTACAGGCCATGGGCACACACAGTGCACTATACTAGGGACTGACTAGTAAATCAAATATGCCAATCATGGAATCACCAATCTATAACAACAATTTACCAGGAAAGCATATGCGCTTTAGCACTGATCAGCAGTGGTAAAGTGCCCAGAGTCATACAACCAACCAAGACAGGTCAGAAACAGAAGGTCAAAAAGCAAAAAGTCTAGGGATAATCCCCATGAAAAAGCCAGTTCTAACAGTAAGGTATGCACCAGTAAAGAAGAGAGCCATTCTTCCCTATAAATGTTTTGAGTACTTCTAGGAGGGTAGCATGGTTGACCGTGTCGGACATCATGGACAGGACCAGAACAATTAAGCGGAAGGAGTCACTTTTGTCCTGCATGAAAAGTGCACCACTGACAATTTAAAGTATGTGGTCTCGGGTTCTACATCCTGACCTGAAGCCTGATTGACACTCGGGAAAGTATGTGTCAAAAATAAATTGTTTCAGCCGTACAGCTTTCCAAAACATTCACAAGGAATTGTAAATTTGACCAATCAGGAGATATTCACATCTTTAGTAATAGTGATGTAACGTGTCCTACTTTCAGATAAGCTGGGGCCTCTATGTGTAAAGGGGAGGGTGGCATTGATTAAATGTATTTAATATGGTGACACAGACATACCGATATCTTGGAAGATAATGTTGTTAATTGGTTCCTAGAAGTGAGATGAAGGTCTAGTCTTGCTGGTAATATTTAGGATTCAGTTGTCGTCACTTCTCTGAAGGACGAGCTTTCTTTCCTGGATCAGTATATAGGAAACGTTACCTTAGGTCACCTTTTTCACAATTTCTTCAAAAAACTTGGAAGCATTTAAATAGGTATCGGATTATATATTTCAATATGCACTGCTGGGACTCATTTATGAAAAATAATACATCTTGAGGGAATTCCCCACATATTCTGCTAAATGGGCTTGGCTCATTCAGTAGCATAGGCACTTTTAATAACCTATAATGTATGTAACTATAGAGCAGCACAATGTTTCAACAGCACTACCCTAAAGCAGCCATACGTTGCCCTATACATGGCAGCACCAGCATGTAAGTGTCCACCTTTAATTTACATTGTAGGAACGTGTCAGGAGATGGTTAGATATTGTTGCATACGTTTTTTTATGTTCCTTTGTGCCATAATCAGCATCACAATCAAACGCATTTATACATGGCTAAATACTCCCAGGCGTAAAGCAATGTTTGACTGAAACTATGATGGCTTCGACAGAAAACACCCCTCCTCCCATCTTAAACTAAGGAGCTGATTGAGACCTGTAACACTTGGCCTCAGAATGTTGCAGGATCCTGGCAGGGGCTTGAATATGAGGACAAAGCACAGTTTTATGGGCAACTGTTAGGGTCTTAAATTCAATCCTTTATCCCACTGGCAATATCTTGAACCGGGATGGGAAAAGCTCGCATTTCTGGGAGGGTGTACACATATGTCCTCCCTTGGGTAATGAGTTGGGTGTCCCGTAGCATGACGTGAACTCCGTGAATTCCTATACGTCATTCCGTTAAGTACGTCAAACTCGGCAGACCTCCTTGAACCAGCTGATAGAAGCCTGGCTCCTTGGCAGCCACAATAGCGCAGCTGTAAACACACTGATGCAAGTTGTTCTTTTCATTTGTGAATACAGTGAATATTTGATTACATCTCAAAGTTTTTGTTCTTTGTATATACCAAGCCATGTACAATTTGCTGGATTTGCGGTGAGAATCTGGAACTCACTTCCCCCATTGCTCCGTGCCACCTCTTCTACCCGGATCTTCAAAGCTGATCTCAAATCTCTCCTCTCCCAAAGACACTTTGAGAACTAATACTTTTATTCTCAGGCCCCTCTTGGAAGTTCGCTCCTCATTGTAAAATTTTGTATTTTTCTCCTGTACATTCCTCTCTCCTGCGTGCTTTATTGGAATTTGTTTCTATATAACCTTCATTTTTAGTCTCCTGTTTTTCTTTGTAATGTTTTATTGTGTTCCACTGTTCTTTTGTAATGTAACTGGCTCTATTGTACAGCGCTCTGACACCTTCGGGTAATGTCCGCGCTTTATAAAAAAAATGCACAAATAAATTAGTGTTTCTGTGTTTTCAAATACAGCACAAACCTATGTAGGGAACAACCATTGTTGTATATTAAGATGGATGAGATGCAGGGGCATCCTAATGCATGGGCAGACAGAACGCACCTTTCTGAGGGTAGGGCACATCTGTTACTGACTGACGGTGCCTCTTCTATGTGTGAAGGATAACGCACTTGGCATTGACCTGTGTAACCCGATGGATAGTTTTTGTGGCTAATCTATCTATAATCAGTTAAAGGTTTTCTGTCGAAAGAGTGTACCAGTAAATTCGGTGTAATCTGAGGGATTGCTTTGCTTTCAGAAGTCTGAATTCAGAAGATCAGTGTAACCGGAAACATAGCTATCTCAATGACTTCCATTCAATTTTTGCATCTATCTGCATCGGCGGACAACTCATTCTGCTGTGAGAACATATTTAAAGTCTGTTTCTATTATGGTCATTTAAACCATGAATATCAACACTAACAACCATGTATGTAATCTCAAATGTATCCACATAATCAAATCTGAACGTTATCTTCTATTTGATCTTCTATTTGCTTGAAGCTACCCATGGTATTGTATTAATCGCAAATATTTCATGGTCATTGCAGGCCCAGTAGCCATAATGTTCCACGTTGTACATTACACATTTTCAAGTTGGATTGTTTTTACCCCTGCAAGGGAAGTTGGATTTTGTAAGAAGACTGAAGCTAGTATTTTGTATATGATAACATCTTCCCTTAAGGGCATCCTCTGCTTGCTTGAAGGGAAGATCCTGAAACTTGCACATTAGATATGTTTTCACTGATAATAACAAGTTTCTAAAAAAAGGTCATGTTGCATTTACGTGCATTGACAAAAAGTGTTTATACACTAGGTCAATTTTATATGTTTTTAGCAAGAAACAACCATTACATCGCGGTCAATACAACGCGATACCGTCACAACGTGGTTGTTACAACGGAAATGTAGTTACAACTCATGAGCATCACAACGCAATTTTTTTACCACGCATATGCCTTCACAACGATTTTTGTTGTAAAGGCATGAATAGAAAAGGAATATGCATTTCAAATGTAAGTATTAGGTAAATATGGGTAATTTTAGGGCTTTGGGATGGTATGGATTTTGGGGTGGCATGGGTAATTATAGGGTTTAGGGGGTAGGGATTGTAGGGTGGCAAGGGTAATTTTAGGGTTTAGGGTGGGTATGGGTTTTTTGGTGGCAAGGGAAATTTTAGGGTTAAGGGTGGCTATGGGTTTTTGGGTGGTATGGGTAATTTTAGAGTTGAGGGTGGGTATGTGTTTTGGCGTGGCATGGTGAATTTTAGGGTTTTGGGTGGGTAGGGGTTTTGGGGAGGCATGGGTAATTTTAGGGTTTTGGGTGGGTAGGGGTTTTGGGGTGGCATGGGTAATTTTAGGGTTTAAGGTGGGTATGGGTTTTTGGGTGGCAAGGGTACTTTTAGGGCTTAGGGTTGGTATGGATTTTGGGGTGGCAAGTGTAATTTGAGGGTTTAGGGTGGGTATGGGTTTTGGGGTGGCATGGGTAATTTTATGGTGTAGGGTGGGTAGGGGTTTTGGGGCGGCATGGGTAATTTTAGGATTTAGGGTGGGTATGGGTTTTGGGGGAAAGTATAATTTGAGGATGGGTGGGTAGGGGTTTTTGCGTGGAAATTATAATTTTAGGGTGGGTAGGGGTTGTGGGTTCTTGGATATATATATATGATTTTATATCTTTCAACAGACATCATTGTGTGTGGAGTATATGAAAAAATATATAAAAGTAAGTAAGTTAGTTTTGTTTTACATGTATTTTTATGCATTACCATGCATGTCATTACTAAGAAATGATAAGTATTTTACAGGGAAATACAAAGCTATAATGTATACATAAATAGCATTTATGTTTACCTGTAAAATACTTATATTTTCAATCACAACTTTAACCACACATATACGTTTACAAAAAATGCCTTTACAACAAAATTCGTTGTAAAGGCATGCGTTTCAAAGGTATATGCATGGTTAAAGTTTGCGTTGTATTGGTAACTCATTGTAACAGCACTTGCGTTGTTACAACCTCATTGTAAAGACATGCGATGTAATGGCATGCGTTGTGGATACATACAACCATTTTTAGCTCTTAGCTATGACTGACTGTTTACTAGTGAGAGTCCCGGGCATTTGCAATTAGAATTGTCTTTTGATTGTTTGCATTGCTGCTTGCTACTTTACATTAATGCTAGTTAGACTTCAGTCTTCCCGGCTTGTTGTGTTTTATTTTTAACACTATTTTCTATGTTTGTGTACTTTTTGACACTTATTCAGTCTAAATATTCTGAATGGGGGCATTGGGGCCACAAATCAAGCTGATGCCTATATCTCCTTAAATTATGAAGGTGGCTCTGGTTGGAAGTCATTACATTTGTTAGATCTATCATCCTTAGGGTGGTCTTATCCCAACCATTTTGCCTTCTTTCCTCCTCTTCTTGCTTTATCCTTTTGTTGGCCTTAGGATTATGTGCACTTTACCATTGCTAACTAGTGCTAAGGTGCTTCTCCCCTAAACATTGTGACATTGGTCGATACATGGTTGGCATGTTTAGTTTACTTAAAAGTGCCCAGGGCCTGTAATCTAAATGCTACTAGTGGGCCTGCAGCACTGTTTGTACCACCCACACAAGTAGCCTTCAAACCTGTCTCAGGCATGCCAATTTAAGGCCGATGTTTGCAGTTTACTGCCACTCGACTTGGCATTTAAAACCACCTACCAAGCCTTAAACACCCATTTTATTACATATAAGTCACCCCTAAGGCAGGCCCTTTGTAGCCCTAAAGCCAGGGTTCTATGTAACTAAAAGGTAGGACATGTACTTTTAAGTTTTATATGTCCTGGTAGTGACACACCGCTAAATTAGTTTTTCACTACTGTGATGACTAGCATTGGGAATTCCTTAAAACACTTTAACTGTAACTCCTGATTAAGAAAGAGTAGCTGTATAAGGTTTCATATATTTGGAATTGTAATAATAAATCCTTGTTACTGGTAAAGTAGGATTTAACATTATTGTTTAAGAAATGTAACATTTTGAAAGTGGACATTTATTTGCTCTTACTGCTCTGTGTGCTTCACAGCCTGTCCCCAATTCATGTATGAGATGGGTGACAGTTACACTTTCTGCATTCTCTCTAGACAGCCACAAACACAGGAAGGGTGGGTGTGACAGAGAACTCATCTACATTCACCTACATTCTGATAACTCTTCCGGGGCAGGAAAAGGGAAAGAGAGCTGACACTTACACCTGAATAGACAGTATCCTGTGTCTCACACAAAGACCAGATTGCCCGCAAAGATAGCCTGGGAGACAGGGCTGGGATGAAAGGAGACCTGTGCATTTCAAGGGCCTGATTTGAAGTCACCTCCACTTCAAAGGCACATTTAGGTTGTACCGGGGCTCTGGTCCTACAAAGAAAGTACACTACTGGACCTGTGAAGACCTCTGCCAGGAGTAAGGACTGCTGTTCTACAATGATTGCCACTTTGCCTGACTGCTGTTCTGAAGGAACTGCTTTCTGCTTTTCTCAGATGCCCTGCTGCCTGCTAATCCCTGCTCTGCTTAGGACAAGGACTGGACCCATCTCACTTGAACCTAAAGTGACTCCAAGGGCTTGCTAGCTTGCCTCCTGTTCTGTAGTCTCAAGTTCGTCAAAGACTTCCTTAAACTCTACAACAGTACCTATGTTATATTCCCAAGTTAGGCCCATGATGTGAAGCAGCTTATTTCTTCCATTGCCCTAGAAAATAAAATTTCAGCTGTAAACTTTTACACACATTTGCATACATGGCAATGTTGGATTTGTTTCTCTGAAACTACCTTGTTTACACATCCAGCTTCGGACATTACCACAACGTCATGTACTAGGCCTCTCTACGCACTGGGTACAAAAGTCATCCTATCTTCATTCATGAGGCACCAACGCTATCCACATATCCATAACATCACTAATCTAACGTTCACATTGCGACGCGCCTTTTATTATAAATAATAGGCATCCTGATAGATTGGTAGAGGAGGTACTTCCGCTGACACTGAGGGTCCGTGCATGCTGTCAATTCACCATGCACCGTTCTGACATTCCGTTAGGGGTGTCCAACTCGAGACCAAGATGAGTTCCTTCACTCTCTCCCATCAGGTGATGGGGTTAGGACCGCCCCTTGGCAGGATTCTTGGCTCTACCCCTACACACACTCTAGGTACACTTAGAGTAGGGTTCGCATAGTAGGAGTATGCCAGATTACTGCCTTGTTTATGTGCATGCATATATACAATTGTTTAGCACCATGGTAGAACTATATCTACTATATACGCTCTTGGTGCTATTAATCTAGTCTATCTGCTTCTGTCTACTAATCATTGCAGCACATGTATTTTGTGCAAGAATAGCGTTGTTCAATAAATATTATTGAAAACATCCCACTGTGTATTCTCTGTATATTTCTCTGAGAATAAGTGAAGATGAGTGACTGAGTGAAAGGTTCTGTTCTGTTTCCCCAATTCCTGAGGACTCAGGGTTGTCATGTTCAGTGGTTGCCAGAATCTATTCCCTCCCTGGTAGGATAGAGGGGCTTATGCTGGCACTGTGAGTTAGCTAGACTATAGGCCAACATATCCTGCGGGGTTGTCTGGAATCATTCTTGACACTAAGCCCTTAGTTTATGTTGTCCGAACAATGCGCAGGTCCTACAGATTGGTGTGAACTACACAACACCTGCACTCTGCCATCTGTGAGTCCTGCCCTGCCAAGTGGTGCCAATCCAGTCCTGGGCCCTTGAAAGGTGATTTCTGCTGTCCAAAACCATAAAAGTAGACATAGCGAAGTCTTTGCACCGATCAGAACCAACGCATTGCCCTTCGACACTGACGCAGGAGCCGATCGATGACTTCGCCTTGATGGACGGTGCGGTTTGACGACGAAGGACAGCACGGCTCGCCGATGACGCAGCAACTGCATCATAAAGGGGGTTCAACCCAGAAGCCTTCAACGACTGCGTGGATCAGTGTCTGTGCTTCACCTCCATCCACGGGATCGACAACCATGCAGTGCCTCCTCGACTCATCTCATTCAGTCTTCAACGTCAATGCTTGAACCATCCAAGGTACTTTCTCAGGGTGACCTGCGTGAGTCCTATAGCCAGCCTGCCCTCCATCAGTGTCGGCCTGAACTTTGGATTTGCCCCAGTCCCGTGCAACCTCAAGTAACGTCCAAGAGCTATTGACTTCTGAGCACTGCTTTTTGATTTATTCTATAAACATTCATAACTCGTGTTCTACTTATCAGATTTTTGTCGTTTTGGCCTTGTTTCATTCATAAAATGATTCTCTATTTTTCTAAACCTGTATGGACTATGTATGTGGTGTTTGCGTTGTGACTATGTGTGTGTGTGTTGCATTAATACTTTACACATTGCCTCTATCGATAAACCTGACTGCTCTGTACCAAGCTACCAGAGGGTGAAAACAGGTTATCATTTACTGTGTATCAAGCTTACCCTGACTAAGACTGTGGTCTCTACTTGAACAGGGTGCATACCTCTGTTAACTAGAGACCCAATTTCTAACAACATATATTTACATTTATTTAGGAAGAAGGATGTTAACTGATTTGGCCAGAATTACAAGCATGTGCCAAGGCTCCCAGATCTGTATTAAAACTCACATTCCTGGGTTACCATGTAAAGATTTCAGTCTCTAGACCATGTCCTTTGTAATATGACGCTGTTGACAGCAGATGATATTTGGTGAATTATGCCATAACATCATCCATTTGCATCATGTATTTTCCTTTCTGCATTTTAAAACATGCAATGCAAACTTAGTAAACTTAAATAAATTATGATCTTTAGCCTTCATTAAATCTTTAAACAGGAGCTGATTTTCAACTGCAAATAGTATTTCCTGCTGAAAGCATAAGTGATAGCAAGGGAGGTTCAGCCATCTATTGTCATGCTTGATGAGCCAAATGCTTACATAAGCTACCGGTACTTAGAAATCTCTCCTGTTAAGCTTTTCATTTATATAAGCAATGAAAAGCAGCAAGCCAGTGTGTCCTGGATGAAGAAAAAGCTTTGGCCGATGTTCAACTACATCTGTGCTATCAAGTGGTGTGAAGCTACATAATGTATGTCCTACTGTTATCTTCAACTTAAAAAACATGGAGGTGCTGCTTATTAGGGCTGGACAAACATGTCACAGGCATCACTTCAAACCTCTGGAAGAAAATCCAGTGAACCATGGATGAAGAGAAGTGCAAATAAAGCAGTGGCTACAAGGAGGAAAACAGTGCCAGAGAAGAGAGTGACTTGAGAGGGGTAGCATCAAGGCTCGCGGGAGAGTGAAAATAGCACAGTACAATCACACACTGCAGCAACTCAGGGCTTCAAATGGTGTATACATAGTTAGTGACATGTTTTTAACTCTACATTACCAATCAGCCGGTTAAGCTCCCAGCTGCTGAGACACGTGTTACTAGATTTCTCAAGATGTTGTATGTTTGTCATCTTTTCATGAATCAATTATACAAAAGAAGAGGGTACCCCTGTAACTGGATATGTTCCTAAATCAGGGATTAAACAACAAATGTATACATGAATACTTAGGTAACTATTAAACATATGGGCAAGCAGATAAAGAAATGAATATACACCCAGGATCAAGATCTATATCAAAAGCAATTTAATAGTATAAGAAATACAGATAGGGCATGAGACATGATCAATGTACATTAAATAAATACATAATCCAAAGTGCATTATTCATGATTATACATATTTTAAAAGAGCCATATGTATCTCCATCTAAACAATTATGAAACAAGCCTAAATGTTCACTCCCACATTCATATTTCTAGAATAGATGCAATGGGGTAAATAGATTTATAGGGGAACCAGACCTATACAGTGTATAGATATATCTGCATTCTATTACGCGGCAGTGATATGTGCCAATTCGCTTTTTAATACATAGTGATATGATGGTCCAGTACGAATTACAATTATTTCAATTTGCATCAATGGTCAAACATTCTAGGTCTTCATGGCTTGTCAGAGTAAGATGGAGAAAATTAAATTCAGCTCAGCTAATTAAATAGAAGCATGTGCAAATACAACATGGTTAGAAGAGTTTGACCAATAGTGATCTACGCACGTTTCGGCCCTACAGCCTTCATCAGGAAGCCATGATGAATAACCTCAACAAGATAATTATATAAACAGATCTGGGTTAAAATAACTGCACCCATTTTCAGAACCACAACCAATATTTGGTCATGAGAAATGGTCAGTATTGGAGGGATTAAACCAGATACTCATATTCAATCTGAGCTCACACCCTTTGGAACCCCCTTTGGAATCTCTACTGACTAAAGGCTTATCCTTCGTTCCACACACTAGGATTAATCAATTTGAGATATTTGCAGACCTCATGGCCTTTTTTCGGAAGATTAGGCTTCGTGCTTTCTTTGAAGGACAGGTAGAATCCTCGCCTCTTGTCACCAATAACTCAGGCTTGGCCCGGTGTCCACATTTTTACCCACCTTAGACCAAGCTGGTCCAGAGATAGCTATCTTTGAACATTTGGGCTACAAAAATTTGAAGACAGCCATCAAGTTCGTCCCTAACCCAAGTTATAACATCACCCAAGATGAATATACAGCTCTTCGGGCATTAACTCGAAATAAGTCACTGACCATACTGTAATAGTAATTTTTGTTTGGGTCAGCGCACTACTAATGCTGCCTGTACTCTAACCAGCCTGCATATCAACTAAAACTAACACCTTCAATTGGACTCTGAATGACGAATACTTCTGCACCATACTCTATAGCGTGCTGTCGATATGCAGCCACTTTATTGAAGGAGTTATCCTACTCTTTGCCCATTTAGGAGGGCTGGGTTATGAACACATTTAAGCAGCCATATTACCAGCACTCCACACAACTTACAGTGTACTGCCATCACACTGCATTTTCCCCAAGCCTTGTCCCATACAACACTAATTAGTCAGGCCCTTCCCTATCACGTCCAACAACATCTTGAGTCAGGCTCTTACTAGTTCTGTTCTCCTTTGTCCTTGTTCCTGTGCAGCTCAGTGGCCACCACTCTAGCTCACAATATCCACAACAGCTTCCAGTCCTACACTCTGACAGCCCCCTCTCATCTTTACCATCATCCAAGGAAACCCTTCATAACCTATTTTATCAACAGAACCCGACTATACACAAAGCAATGCGTCAATTAAACAAATCCCAACTCTGAACCCTCGCTCATAGCTTTCTGTGTTTAGAATGCCTAATCCATTTGCAACAAAATGCCTGAATTACATCAACTTTAATACTCACTCACACCCCCACCTGCACTATTCTACACTGCCATCCCTGAGAACTGGACCCGTTTGCAAAGTCAAAGCCGCAAGAGCAGCTAACACATTCTCCAACACAACTCTCATCAGTCATTAGGGCAGTGGGATAAGCTTTTAACTCAGCAAGACACCCATGACCATTACCATTATTTTATTAATCTACACTTCCTCGTCCTTTGAGTACCGCTCAAGCACTATTGTTGCCCTATATAACAGACACACTTTGACCATCAATCGTAAACACGTTTAGAACGGAGGTTACACAGCCGGCTTTCACTCACCTCTATGGAGCTGGACAAGATCAGAGTGTCAGTGTGGAACAGAGGACTCATTTTGCAAAGTCTTACAATTCTATTCACATCATCCATCTCTGTATGAGGGAGGAATATTTCACAAAGCCCCCCAATTACTCTGATTGTTTTACCCTGCAGCCTGCTAAGCATACAGTGACTTTTATAAATAACTCAGTCAAAAAGCCCTGCATTTCACGCATCTTCCAATCTGATGTAATTTATCTTGGTCTTTGGAAACCTCTTGTTTATATTAGCGCAGTCATGAAAGTGTTTCTTTCCTGCCAATTTAGTATAAAAACACAAAAGGGAACTTAGTGATTCATTTCTGATAATGATAACTCAAGTGAGTTGATCTTCACTATGACTTTGTCAGCACGAACTGCCAAATTCCCACATTTTCAGGAAGTTTGCAGATGGGCTGCCAAATTTGAAAATCGTCTCCCAGCACATGCACAACCTTCACACCAGAACCTGGGCTTCTATTGGAATTCTCAATGGCATATTATCAAGCCTCTTATCGCCGCTTTAGCGGTAGTTTCCTGCCGCTAAAGCGGCAATAATGTTATCGCCGTTCTTGATAATATGGCCCCAGATTTTTTTCTTTGTGTTTTCAGTTTCGCTCGTAAATCAATGATTGTTTCTATTTTCTATTTTTTTCATTTCCTAATGACGTCAGTACTTGAAATAATTTGTACTTTTTTAGATGGGTTGGATCCGTTCTACACTCTGGAAGCCACCATATCTGTACCCAGCCTGAGGCAGTGTTATTCCTTTTTATTGAGCTGTACATTCATTCTGCTCCTCGAATGGAGTAGTTATGGTTTCATCAGTGCTTAGCGCTCAGAAGCGCTTCCAGACATGAGTCTATAAACGAAGATGGCATGTGCTCACCAAGAGTTCCCAGAAGACTGCAGGGATGTTGCAACAATCAGCCGCCAACACAAGCCCAGCTGCACGTTATCAACACACTGTCAATGAGGGAGACAGTTTAGCAAATAAAATCTCTGCGGTGGTCTTTAAACAAAGGAGGCTTTCAAAGGGCTGCAGCGTATGCTTTTCTAAGCATGACGTATCTTATGTGCTGGAAAAACTGCAGCTTTCTTAGGATGCACAATACACTCTTTTTGGAGATGGAAGTGATTAGTAATTCAACAAATATACCAGGGTCAGATTTCTTCATATTTGTATGCCTATTTTTCCAAATTTGGGTCATTATCATAAAAACATAAGAGTGACAAAGGATATATGGAGTTATAAACAGTGCTTTAAATGGGCCGGTACTCATCGGTACTGAGTACCGGCACTTCTAAATTTTCGGCGCTTGAGTACCGGAACTTCTCTTTGTCCAAAGCGAGTACTGGTACTCATGGGCCAAGCTAAGTGATATTGGCATTTACAAAAAAGAAGAGCAATACAGCTGACAACGAGTGGGTACGGGTACATTCTCCCCTTTCAATGTGCTAATTGAACCGCGCCCAGTAGGCATTCATTCAGAGGTGGCAGGAAGTTTGGGAGGGGCCAGACTTGCACTGTGATGTCTGAGGCAGTGTCCACCTGGTAGTGATGACCGTGAGATAATCTGCTAAGTGGCACCGCTGTCTCGAGAGCCGTGCTTGTTGTGCCTTTTAAAGACACGCAGCACCTGCTCTCAGACTCACGCTGTGTGGGACACAAACTTCAGGGATCCCCCAAGATAGGGGCTAAAAAGGCAGGAAGTGTTGTGGTCAGGAGGTGACAGTCCCAACACAGGCCTCAGTAAGGTTGCATTTCCATGTAAAATGTTAAGAACTTTGATCTAAGACAAACTTGAGAAATGTGTACCAACAGATGTCTGTGTTAAAAAAAATGACATACAAAAAAATGCCGTTGTGTGTAGGGGTGGGCGGAATTTGCGAAATTCACTTTCGCAAATTATCACGAAAATGTTAAAAATCTCCGCAAACACGCGGAAATATCGCGAAGATGCGGAAGTGTTTTTTCCCACCCGTTCGCGGTATTTTCTGCGTGGTCGCAGCTCGCCAACTTACCCATGCGGGCGCGGCCATCTTGTTTTCACTTGTCTCGCGGTGCATGATCGCGAGAAGAAAGACGTGATCGCGCGACGAATGACGTTACTGCGGGCGCGAACTGTCGCGAGACAGCGCAAATGGCTACCAACAATCCAACATCCCGTGGAGAACGCGACCAGATCGGGAAAACTTGCCGGCGAACGCGGGGATTCAGGTAAGGCGATCGCGCGCACGCGAGAATGTATTATTTTACAGCGCGAGCAAGCAAAAAATTTCCGGTAAAATGCGTATTGCGGAAATTTTTACATTTTCGCGCTCTCCACGGAACGCGAAAATGTCAAATTATCGCAATTTCCGCAAGCGGAACGGAATTTTAGCCCAGGCCTAGTTGTGTGCTTCCCTGGAGGATGTTCGAAAATGAATGTGCATTAAGACAAAACATGGACTTAGAATATAATTCCTAGGTGAAAGCACAGCGAGCTGCGTTTTCCGTTTAATAAACAGCAGTGTATTAAAGCCATAATTCTCGGGTATAATGCAATACCTGTAAATTGCAGAAGTGATTTAAGTGTAAAAGAAGAGTTAACCAGAATTTCAAGAAAAATCAGCATTTTTATCAACTTGTAAAACTGGCCACAAACACTGCACAAATGTGTTCAGTGGTGAACTTGAGAAATGTCTAGATTTGGCAGTTAATGCATATTGTGTGGCTCTCTCTGGAAAAATGGGGTCCAGGGTGAATGAGACGAGCTGCTCGTAATGCCCCTTAACTGGGCAGTTTGTGTAGTCTGTGTGGGTCTGATTTTATTAGAGAAAACCACATGAACTGCACGACAGGTCACTTCTCAGGGCTTAGGCCTCTTTCTGCGTGGTCGGTGGAATTGAATTTCACAGAATTTCGTCAAATTTTACTTCCCTGTTAGTTTACTACAAAAGTGTAACAATTATTCTTAATGAAGGATTTTCTGTCATGTGTGCTTGTTACACAAGTAGGTATGTGCTCACATGCAAAATGTTTGCCTGGGAAGGAGTGCATTTGCTAACCCGGCCTTGACAACCTATTTTCTGAACTTCCAAATGTTCTTTGGCAATCTGTGCGTGGTCAAAACGCACCTATACTCAGGGACACTGGAATTATGCGGGAGGGGATGTCTATATTATGTGGCAGGGTTGAGTTAATTATGCAGCTAGATACAGCATATTATTAGGCATAATGCGGCACATTTTGAGATAGTATTACTTTATTATTTTGTCACATTTACACTTCTTAACAGTCTGGGCATTGGTTGCACCTCATTAGTACCAGTTTAACACCCAAATATAGCAATGAGCAACAGAAAGGTGGCCAGTCAACCTTTGCAAAGGGCCTTTCACTGCGAGGCAATACATGTTGATGCAATTTTAGTAACTTTTGAACCGTTTGAGCTAGAAACATCCTTTTAGTTAAAATCTGCAGATTATGCAGCAGAGTATGAATTATGTGGCACATGCGTCAAATCTACAACGATGCATAAAACGCCACAGCTGCACAATCACATAATACCAGTGGCCCTGCCTATAAGGAGAAGGATTTTGTGAGTCAGGAACAATGTTTCTTTATGAGTAAAAAACAAAGGCTGCCTTGTTGTTTGTCATCTTGTGACCTGAAACCATTGATGGGGTTATAGAACCATAAAACATCACTTTGAGACCAAGTTTGGTTTATAGTGTAAGCCTAAAATTCACTGTACTTGATAGGGCAGAGGTCTTCATCTTCTCTAAAAGGCTAAGCAACATAATTTGTACCTCTCCTTGCACATCCTCTCCATCACTTCACTATCCTGTTCTCTGGGCACCCAGTACATGGGATTTTTAAAACAATATATTCAAAACAGGACTGATTTCTCTGCTGATCATCTGATCCAAACCACCCATTGTCACTTCTTTTGTGTTACAGCATTACTACTACCTATTTTAATGGTCCCCAACTCACAGGCCTCAGAAGGATAAAAAGCTGAGTTTGACTTGCTGAGATTTGAACTTTTGAACTGTAGATCGCAGGACATATCAGAGACCAGTGCTGAACACGTTTAGCCTTTTCATTTAGCATCAGGGATACAACATTATGTGAATATAATCTGCACACACATATGTCAATTTTAGATTCCTCCTGAAAGCACCCGGAGTGCTACAGTGAACAGCATCCACATGTGTTGTATTTACATTAACCTGATCTGTAGTCTCTGTCATGCTTTCCATGCTTTGCAGGACACTATCCTATTCCTCCTCTGATGTGCCCCTGTAATTGAATATCTTGAAAATCTTCCATGAATCTGTCCCTACTGGACTTATGTTTTAAACAGAGGGACCGATTTATCATTGAATTGCATTTCTCTTGTGTGACGCTAGATGTGTGTGAGGCCAGTCCGTAACTTTTTGTGAGATGCCCACACTCACGACGTTCTTGTAACTCGTTTGGGTTATCACACTAGGAGCACTTTGTGGAAAACATTTATATTGGAGGCTGCTAGCTCCTAGAACCCCATGCCTCTTGTTCCCTCCTCCACATATGTAGTGGAGTCCTTTTGTGATTTAAGGAAAATATCTTGTCATGTCATATGTGATCTAGGTGTTGCACCATGAGAAGCTCACATTAATAATAAATGTACTGTTTTGTATGTATAAGGGAAATGGAATAATCAAAATATACCAGAAATGATTTTGTATCATTATGCACAATTGCACACCAATTAAATCTCAATCACATTAAATGTGTGCCCCAATTTGTTGAGTTCCTGCACTTATTTTTTTTCTGTTCTGTTTAAAGCACTGGTTATAAAGGTAATATGGAACACAGGATGCACTATAGGGATCCACCCGGACCCTTCACCCATGAATGACAGTTGCACGCACCCCTACAGAAAGGCGTAACCAAGGGGCGAAACAAAGGAATCAGCCCTGGTGTTAGCCCAGTGACACCAAGCGATATGCAAGTGACACCAATCAATGAAGAAACAGAGGATGCAGCTGGAGGAAGAATAGCGCAAAGACCACAGGCAACAAGGGAACAGAACTTGAGCAACCAATGGAACAATTGTGGGCTGGATGCAAATGCAATGGACGAGTGCCCTGCCCAGGGCAAGGTGTGCTCCAAATGTGGAAAATAAAACATTTTACCCAAGTGTGTCAAAGAGGGAACGAACTGAGGGTGCAAACCTGTATGGAAACAATGGATCACCTCAAATCTCCTCAGACTAATGCTAGAAGAGGAACATGAACCAGACAACACCAAAACCTGGACAGGCGAGAGTTACGTGAGGATGAAGCTGAAGAGAAATTGGAAAATGCACCACCACACATGGAAGACGTTAAATCATGACATACCGGTGGTGACTAGTTGACAAACTGATTCTCTCTCGGTTGTGGAAGATGAAGGACGAATTGAGTAACAGGAATACAATTCATCAACACTTCGCCCACTAATCATTGTTTAGTGCAGTGCTTTATGAAACCATTGAAAAGAGGGATACATAAGGGAAAGTGCACTGATGGGGTATGTGTTCAAATGAGTAACTTTTGCATCCATTGGGTACAATGCCCATTGCAAAATGTAGATTTTTTCAGACAGGGGGTGCAGTATAGGTCAGCAAATGATGTAACTGGGACCCAATAAAGGTTGATTAGAACCCCGATACAGACAATGACTGCGTTAATATGGAGAGATCCAAAGGAAGGATCATTATCCTCATTTGAGGTGCGTGCAGCCTATTATCCTATACCTTGATCCCAAGTTCCATCAACAAAAGGTTTTAAAAGCATATTGTAGCTGCCTACTTCTTTGTATCTGGGTGAATGGAGCATTTTGGTTGGAGGAAATAGGCAATATGTTCTATTAGGGCTGACAAGTACAAGAGACATTGTTCTTGGCATCTCTCAATAACAAGGACATTCTTTGCCTTAATGGGGGTGGCGTTTGACATCTATTTTGAAAGTGGACAAGATGCTAACAGCTTTAAGGCAGAGGGAGTCAGATTACATTGAGAGTGGACCAAGAGGCACAAAGACTGGAATCTGTAAATGCACAGGACGTTCAGGGGCAGTGAAGTGCTGTTGGCTTTGTAAGCAAAGGGTGTTTGCCCAGGGTGTAATCTGGGATGATGCACAAGGAAAGGGAGGCGAGGCATGAACTGTTTGGAATAAAAGAACAAGTCATTTGTTTAGTGGCCATGAGTCAAACGAAGGTGAAAGAAGAATGAAAAACAAAATGAAAGCTGTACATCTTCCACTATGCTATGGGATGTTAGGGAGGGCAGCCTTACTGAAGGCAGGCGCCGATGATGAGTTACATGCCCCTTTGTTTGAGAGAGAGAGCGCAATCTGTACTTATGTCAGATCAATCACACAGAGCGTGGGCTTAAAGTGAACTTGTTATTGGTAACCACCTGTTGGACTTGGCCCTTTTTGGCTAAAGTTCCTTAAACGTTTGGACTTCCTCCTAGACCTTTTTCTGACATGGTGTTGTCGACTTAGATGCTTTGGGCACTTTGCCACTGCTGATCAGTGTCAAAGTGCAAGTGCTCCCTGTATAAAGTGTTATGGTAATTGGTTGTCCATAACTGGTTTGTTTGTCTTACTAGTAAAGTCCCTAGTAAAGTGCCCTATGTGTGCCAGGGCTGGAAATACAAATGCTACTGTGGGCCTGCAACACTAATTGTGCCACCCACATAAGTAGCCCGAAAGAGAGATCTCAGGCCTGCCACTGCAGTGCCTGCGTGCAGTTTGTTAACTGCCTTGTTGTCTTGAAAAGTGCACCCACTTGCCAGACCTTACCCTTCCCTTTTTTATGCACATCAGACACCCCTGTAGTAGACCCAAGGTACCCCCCTGGGCAGGGTGTAGTGTATGTGAAAGGTAGGACATGTTCTGACAGTGAAATACTGCCAATTTCGTTTTTCACTGTTGCAAGGCCAACATTGCCCATAGGACAAAATGGGGAATGTTGTGTAACATGTTTCCAGCATATCTTCCCATCGGCATAAGATGGAGAGATGGGGTTTAGTGTGCCTGAACTCAGAATTTAATGACACATCTTTTTGTAAAGATGATTTTTAAATTGTGTGCTTAGAAACTACGCTTTTAGAAGTGGCTGGTTTCTGGTCCTAACCATCCTGCGTGCCTCTGCCTGGTTGTGTATTGACTGTCTGGGTTTGGATGTGACAGGGTCTGGGAGGTGTCCTGACACCAAGGAGGAGTAGGTGAGACACAACAGGCTAGCCTGCATTTGGTGTGGTGGGAGGAGTAGCCCCCTGGATGTGAAGAGGGCTGTACTGCTGCCACAAAAGGATGGCTTCACCTCCTGCGGAGCGTTTGAGGCCCAGACCCTCACTATCAAAGGAAGAGGGTGTGCACCGGCAGGCAGACACCCAGAACTGGTTTGGACCGGGCTCAGAGCCACCTGAACACAAAGACTTCAAAGGCATTTAGTGGTATAAATGTGAGAGCTGAAACCCCTGAACTCAAGAGTGAAAAAGGATTGAAACTACTTTGTGATGAAGAGGAACCTCTGCCAAAGAAGAACAGCTGAAGAGACTGAAGAGAAGGACTGCCCTTGCTGTGTGTTCTAGGGCTGGCCTACAGTTTGCTAATTTGACTAAGGAGAGGACAAGGGACTTTGCTGTGTGCTGTGTCCCCCTGCTTGAAAGGACTTTGCTGTGTACTGTGTCCTAAAGTAACTTGTCTACAAGGGTCCGAGGAGAGCTGGTCCCCTGTTGTGGAAACTCAGGAACATCAAACTTTCCAACCGTGTCTCAGCGACGCGTGTGCTTTTACATGCCTGAGACTGCCGTGTGGTCTGTGGGGCTGTTTACGAGGTGCCCCGTGACTGCATTTCCCCCGCAGTGTGAAACATCGCCCACGCTGCTGTATTGCTGTTTGCGGCTCGAGCAGTCATTGTAACTGAGGCTGTGAGTAAGGATTGCTGCCGCCGGCCCGAGCCACAACGTGCTAAAGGATTTCTTGAAACTAAGGAAGCTGCAAGGTGAAAGGGTTCGTGTTCGTTGTTTGCCAAGAGGAATCTGCCCAAGATCGTCAACGAAGGAGAAGGCAGCGCCGTAACCTGTCCGGCTACAGCGTCGCCTAGCAACGGAGCTGCAACGTCATCGGGCCACCCAGCAGGACGTCCAATGACTGGGGAGAGAGAGAGAGAGAGCGAGACAGCGCACCCCCCAGGTAAGGCTTGGAATCCGGTTGGGAGCCGCAAGCGTGTGTGGCCTGGGGAGGCATGCAGGAGGAGTACAGGAGTGCACCGATCTCTCCTCTGCTGCACCACGTTAGACAGCCGAGTCCCTGAGCGGCCAGTACCTGCCCAGCAATACTGGGGCCGCCCCATAAGTTTACGACCGTTGTCTCTGTTGTTGGGCCTAGTGGTGCCCAAGCTGACTGCGCAGATTGGCTTATAGCATTATTCCTTGCATTACGAACTGCCTTATTCTTGCACTAAGAACTGCATTATTGCATTAAGAACTGCATTATTCTTGCATTACGAACTGCATTATTCTTGCATTACGAACCGCATTATTCTTGCATTATGAACTGCATTATTCCAGCGTTACGAACTGCATTAGTACTTGCATTAAGGACTGTCTTATTTCTACATTACGAACTGCATAGCATTGCATTAGGACTGCATTAGATCATCGTAAACTGCTCATTAATACCGCAAGAACCTACAAGTGATTGTTGGCCTAATAACCGGCAAAGTGAAATATTACGAATACGCATAGGTTGGATTTCTATCGTTTGGTCTCATCGTATTTCTTTTGATAAAGTTACCACTATTTTTATCAAATCAGTGTGGTGTCCATTTGTGGTGTTATCACAGTGTTACTGGGAGTGTGGTTGCAAATACTTTACACATTGCCTTGGAGATAAGCCTGGCTGCTCATTCCAAGCTACCGGAGGGTGAGCAGGGGTTATCTAAGAATGTGTCCCTCCTTCCGCTGACTAGAAGCCAGGGTCCCTATTTGGACTAAGGTACCTACCTCAGCCAACTAGAGTCCCCCAGTTCTAACACAATCCTATTCCACATCTTTCAAATGAGGTTCTCAAATGGATTTTGAAGGTAAATCCGTACCGAACCACGTGGGAGACCCTAATTTCTGTTTCAGAATGATGTTATTGGGTAGAACCTTGTGTTGGTCAGGAAATCTAATAAAGGACAGTAAGGCTTGAAAAATCATCCCATCTCTCTCCCCTCCCTAGGTGGCATCTGGGTGTTTTTTTTCATGGAAGGACGAGTAGGTTGGGATTCAGGTGAGCATGCGGGCTGCAACTAACATTACCACATACCATTACCTAAGTTGTTTTTTCTCTACTGATATGATTATTCTAAAAGCAGCACTGGGGAACATATGGAAACCAATTTCAGACTAAGGCCCAGATGCACTCATTTTTTATGCAACGTAGCACAGCATCCAAATTTGTTGGGCTGAACCACGTTGCACAGAGGGGAAATCACAGGGCAGCACCATATCTACCTGCTTTTGCTGTCCCCCTGAACTCCCCACCTCCGCCACCTCTTGCCCGCGCTAGCGCCCAAACACAGCTGCCTTGTGCCGCACACAGCCTTGCACCATAGAACAGATGTCAGTGTGTGCTGTCTAGCATAGGATTTGTACTAGAAACACATCCTTTCAGTACAAAGTCTAATGTTTACACATATTCAGGAGTTTCCTATGCTCTGGATGTGTGCTGTGCGCTGCAGTACACATTAAATTAGGTAGATGTAGTGTAATAAGTCGGTGGTATCTTGATGGAAAGCTAGGCCCGACTATCTTAGGAGATCTAGTTTTGTGCCAAAACCTATGGGCATTTGAACTAATCGGCTGTGGTATTGAGAGAAAAGCCTGTATAAGCGCTATTTTCACTGGAAAAAGGGTACCTTTCCAGTCCAAACAGCATGCATCACTTTGCTTTGGCTGCAAAGCATTAGTAAATATGATTCTAAATGTTTGAGAATTGTAACAGAGGCATGATTGCTGCTTGCCAAAAATGAAATGGAAAGGACACGCAGTGTGAAAGGAGATGGCTTCCAAGAAACATGTATCAGGTTCCCTGGAGGAACATGAAATAAATGGTCTCCATGACTTGATGGAGACACTGCAATCTTGGCAGGCTCCAGAGAGGTTTCCTCATCATGACATCTTTATGGACTGATTTCTAGGAAGAGAGTGCTACCAGAAATTATACTGAAATCTACAGAGGCTTCTTGCCACTGTTGCAACACAATCATCCCAGTTCCTTTTTTCTTGATAGTTTGCTGCCAACTAATGACAGACTGTTTTCATTTAGAAGGCAAACTTCTAAAAAGACCTGTACATCCTGTGGCCAAATATTCCAGGAAAAGCAAATCTTCCCTTGCATGCATGTATCGACTTTCTCACAACACGAAGCGCACTAGCAGCAAAGCACAGCTAGTAAGGATGGTCCAGAAATCCATCTGCAATGAAGTGTTTAGCTCATCCAGCAAGTCTACCTCAGAGAAGGCCTTAGGGGCATACTCACAAGGAGCTATCGCCACACCAACGTCACTTTATCGCAGCCAAAGTCGTGATAAAAATACCTCCCCATTCACTAGCCGGTGTAAACAGCCCACAGCACCAGTTTACCCGCAATAGCAGCCGCAAAAAACATCGCCACAGAGGCCCCCCGCAACTAGTGCTAATGAGATGCAAAGTGCGCGTTCCCGTACCAAAACCCACGACAACACCACACCTCAACATTCTCACCAACCAGACAGACCTGCGATAAAAACACAAAACAGGCGATAAGGCGCGTTAGCACCAGGAAATCTACACCTGCTCTGACCTGGTGTAAAGTCGGATGGCAGCCTGCACCACAAAAGGGAGACCAGCCCAGGGCCACATCGGAATGGCAACAGATGCCATGGAGCCACCCATCATGCGGCCCGGACACCCAATAGGGCCACAACACCCACCAACACCACCCCAGGACCACAACCCACACCCGGACCACCACAGACGCAGCGCAGACAAAGACAGCGGACCCTCAGGAAGTGTACCAGCCGCACAGACCCAACCTCTGACAATGACACCGTCCACCACAGGCTGAAAGGGACAACCACCCCAAGCATCCCGACCATCATCGCCCAAAAGGCCTACGGGACACAGCGGACAACCAACATCCCACACCAAGCTGCTGGCTTGGCTGCACCTGTTGGCCCCTGGCACCCCCCAACCAATGCCCGCCAGAGTTGGAGGAGTCTCACTGCCAGCCACATCCAAGTCCCTCACACCTGTCCTGGACATCACCATCACCCTGGTACCCCAGTCCCCATACGTCCAACACAATGCGAAGGTCACACTGGGGACCAAGCAAGGATCATACGCCATAGCAGGATGCATGCACGTGTTGGGGGCAATCCACAGCACACATGTCCCTCCTGTGCCCCATGGTGACACAGCACAAAATCACCGCAACAGAAAGCACACGTCCCACCCCAATGTGCAGGCAACAACAGAACACCGTCGAACCTCCAACAATGTCGCCTTCAAATACACAGCCAGTGTGCATGATTCCTCCATCCTCCGACAGTCCATCAGCAACCAGCGTTCCCAGGATGGCACGAAGGGAAATGCACAGCCTCTTGGAAAGTTCCAAATGAACACCCTACTCACCTCAACTTCACAACCATGCAAATCACAACTCTGGCAATTCATACGTCACAAAATCACAACCAACATGCACATTAACATGCCCACCCACCAGACATGACAGAACAACTCACAATGGTTACCTTGGCAAGCCAAGAACATGAGCCATCAACGGCATGGCACCTCAGCCGCACAACAGCCAAATGTGGGGAGAGGTGGCAAACAGGCATGTGTGAAGGATGCCGTAGTACCATGATTGGGAAAGTACACAATTCCAAGAGTGGCGGAGATGTGCTGGACAGACCGCAGTATGCAGCACACACCCATATCCATGGCGACATACACCTCTGGTGTATGGAGTGTAGTGGACAGTGGACGCAACCATGTCACCACAGCCAGTGGGGGACCTCATGGAAATCTTACCTGTTATGCCCCCACTAAGCGTTACTGGAGTAGGATGGCCCGGCGTACACCACGCCAGCGTTGGGGTGTGAATAAGTAGTACGTAGCCCTGGGCGTGGTCCTCTTCCAGAAAGCCCAATGTCTCTGCCAAGGCAGCGCCTCTCACCCCGTCACGAGGTTGACGCCGGACCACGAACCCATCAGGCCTGCCCCTGCGCAGCCAGGCCTCACTGATCACCTGCCGACACCTGCCGACACCTGCATGTGTCAAGAAGGGCCCACCACATTCCGGCTCAAGCTCCAGGCCTGAGTCCCGCGAACTGAGGAGACGACATTGGCAGCCTCCTCAGACCATCACGGCCTCCACGCCACAGGCCTGCTTGAGTCCTTTTTCGTGGATGTACTCTACTGCCGCCTCAGGCCTACTTCTCGGCCCAGTAGGTCCCATGTGTAAAACTGTGTCCTGAGCCATGAATGGCAGTGACCCCAAATCCAGGCCACCGGCAACAGCACTAGACTCCCTTCGATCAGTGAGGCATAGTTCCAAATGGCCTTGTTGCGACACGTGGTGCCACTAACCCTGTTCAACGGCAGCCGGCAACACGTGGTGTCATTAACCCTGTTCAATGGCAGCCGGCGACACGTGATGCCACTAACCCTGTTCAACGCCAGCCGGCGACATGTGGTGACACTAACCCTGTTCAACGCCAGCCGGCGATATGTGGATGAGGGACCAGGACTACCCTGCGGACCAGTAGGTCCCACATCCAGCACTTAGGCGCAAATCACACCAGTGGTCGCACAGAGAGGAGTACGAGGAAGATGCGGCTCAGTCCAGACGAAACCTGCATCACATACACGGAGGTGTCCCAACACGTGGTGCCACTGAACCTGAACTACGCAGGCCAGTGGGGGCCATCCAACCTATGCCGGCGACACTCGGTGAATGGGCCGTGCTGACCTCTGCCTCAGGCCTACACCACGGTCAGGTAGGTCACACATTTGGAACTGAGTCTTGATTACACCATGGCGGTGAACACCATTTAAGGTATAGGACAAGTCACTATACTCACTTCGATGTGGTGCCAACAAGTCTGTGCATGGCATCACAACTACATGTGTCTGTGGCCCTACGTGGACTACTGCCCTCGGCCTACACTCTGCATGAGTGGGTCACAGATTTGGAACTGAACATCGGTTATTCAAAAGACAGAATACATGATATTGCACGCACGGAGAGATGTAAGAGGATGATGCGTTGCAGTCCGGAGGGAACAAGATCATCGTTACGGAGGTGATCGAACACTACCGACTACTGCCCTTGTGTCACTAACTCTGTGCCTCGCCAGCCAATGACACGTGGCTGTAGGCCACTGCTGACCGCTGCCTCTGGCCTACACTGCGGTCCAGTAGGTCACAGTCTCTTCATTTTGCAATGGCTGAGTTCATATCAGCGTACCGGCATCATCGCAGACAGCATCCCCTCTCAGCCCCGGTGCCACTAAGTCTGTTCCCTGACAATCATGGACACTCTCTGGTCGAACTTTGGTGGCGTCTGAGTCTATGGACTAGGGAGCAGTTTTCATCCTCATGTAGCTGATACCTAATTGGTGGTGGCATCGAGGCTGTCTCATTCCACTCCTCCATTTGCTGCTTCCAGATAAAATCAAACCTTTCGGCATCATGCCCTGGAGGACACCTTCCACTGTCCCCTGATACCCTCCTCAACTTACACCTTGGACATTGATGGTGACCCGCTCAGATCGCATGCCCATCTGACTGCATCGCAAGTCACCGTCCCATGGCTGGGTGCCAGCCACTGTGCATCCGGGGCCACTAACTCTGTGCTGGTCAGGTCTGGGACCCCTTCTTCTGAGATATTGGATGGCCCCTGAAGCGTTGGCCTTGGGGTCATCAACGCCATTTCTCTGTGGCCCTGCGCTGTACGCAGTCTCCAGGCCCAACAGCGTCCCACCAGGGCTCACAGACCAAATCGAGTCCTGACCGGCCCGGACGTGGCATCACCGCAGGAGTCACATGCCACCACCGCAAGGACCACCTCCAACAGCCATCTGCCACAGTCAACACGGTGGTCCGAACAGACTTACGGAGTTGGACAGACCTGTCATGGATGCCATCATCGGCCTGATACCCTGCTCAGCACTCAAGGTGCCAGTGACTCAGTGCACCACAAGCCATTGTCCGGTATTGATTGAGTTTTGAGCTGTGGAGAGGTTGTGCAGCTATGTCACTTCAAACAGTGTGGGGGCCCTGAGACGTTGATGGGGAAGATGATGCAGGTATGACACACCCCACTGAATCTGCATCAGGTGTCTGTCAGAGGGACACAATCCGAGACTTTTCCTTCACAATGGCGCCCTCATCTCTAGTGTCCCAGTGCACTGCAATCCATGGACACTTCTGTTTGCGTGTTGGCTGTCCTCTGGACTTTCTCTGACTCCCTCCATGTTGCTCAGCAGTTGACTCTTTTATGCATGTGTTTCCTGTTTCTGTTGCTCTGGTGTCTAATGTTCAAGTGGTTGCCAGCACCAGGCATTCTGTTCGGAATGGCTTACACTCACCCCACACACATCCAGCACAGGCGTCACTGTACATGTGTCCCTGCCAAAAAAGGGGCTGGGTGCATGTACTCGTAGCCAGATCAACATGATATCTGCGTGTGTCCCTGTGGTCTTCTTGTATGCATGAGGGCCCTGGGCCCGACGCCATTAAATTGTGCTGTGTACATCGGATGCAGATGTGTCACCGCAGGCAGCGGGTTGGAGCTTGGACATGTTGCTTTGTTGTCATTCATTCAATTCATAGGGCCGTCGTACGCAGAGACAACATGGGGTGTGACTGCAATTTGAGCGCCCATGGGCGTGGTTGCGTACAGTGAATGTGCAACTGCATGTGTCTCTGTGGCAGTGTGGGTCTCCTTAGTCTCCTTAGTGGGGTGTTGGTGGCCCCTGAAGGGTGATGGACACCTACGTATGAGTCCTGGTTCGCATTCCATGGGTTTGGCCCCCACCCACACCTGTTGGGCCACCTCCTGTTGGCATGCAGGAACATTGGGGTGTGATGTGTGGGTGAAGTGTTGTGAGCCAGCTGTGCTTGTGGGTGCTTCCTGCTGTGTGGTCTGTTGCAGGCTGGGTGTTCTCCTCTGAGTAGCTTGGCTGTCCGGGTCCTGATGGGGGTTGTGTGGGATATCCATGTGCTGTTGTAGGGCGTCGGTGTCGACAGTGTGGTGATCCTCTCCGGCATCACTGATGTGTTGCATTCTGTGCTCTGCTGAATGTATTGTGTGCCCCTCTGCGATGTGAAGAGAAGGTGCCTATTGACTTTGCGTTGACATATATGTTGGTGCATTGTGCAGGTTTGCATGCAGACTGTATGGCAATGTACATTGTGACTGTTTGGGGGTGCTGGATTTCCTCTGCGGGACAGTGTACAATTGGTGTACACGATGGATGTGATGTCGTACGCGTACATTTCCGTTTCACAGTTTCCGGCTCCGTCAGATGTAGCAGGCATGTTTCTGTGCATGTACGGAGCCAGTTGTGTCCTCTGTTCTGCAGTGTCGGCTATGCATGTTGTTCCTCATTGTCATCAATGTGGGTGTGCTGTTTGTGCTATGTGTGTGTGCTGCAGTGTGCCAAGGGGATCGAGCCCATGGACCTGGGTGATTGTGGGTGCGCAGTGTGCTACACCTCGTTGTGCATATATGCCATTGTGCCCACTCCCCCGTCCCCCCAGTCCCTGTTCGTTGCACTCGCTGTTGATATTGTGTCAGGTCCTCTTGAGCTGTGTCCATGCTCCACTCTCCTTGCACCATCCCCACACTGATGACTGTGGCCTGGGTTTCCTTCAGCTCCTCCGGTGGCGCTGGACTGCCACCTCCTGTCGCCATTGCTGCCTTCCTGTTGGCAGCGGTTTGTGCCTGGTTTTAGGTCACATCATGCCAGCGCCTATGAGCCTCCTGGATTGGCCTCCTGGGCCCTCCAATTGCAATCCAGGTGGTCTGTTAGTGGGTCAGTTGATGGTAGTGTTCTGTCACCTCCGTGACGCTGGTCTTGTTTTCCTGCGATCTGCACCCCGTCTTCCTCTCCCTCTTCTCCTTGGCCTTCCCCAACCCCGTTGTTCCTTGCTGGTAGTCTGTGGGGGTTGCGGAGTTTGAGTTGTCCCCTGCGCTGTGCTTTGGATTGTTTTTGGTGTATTTTTTCTGTGGTTTTTATGGTGCATTGTTCCGCCAGACGCATGGGATTTGCAGGCCTGTGTCTGGTTTTTGCTACTTTTTGATCCGCAGTTGGCCTCATCGCATGTTTTTCTGTGTTCGCCTATCGCATTTATGCGTCATGGCGTTGATTTTCACGCGGAGATTTGGCGGGTTATCTGGTGACTATCGCATGCTACCGCCTTGTTGTGAATAGGGGTGGGTGGAATTTGCGTAGTCGCGCTACGCAAAGCTCCACGAAATGGTAAAAAATTGCTTGTTCTGCCTGTTCGCGATGCTTTTTTCCTGTTCGCGAACGCTGTTTGTGTGCTCGGGGGGAAACATCTCGTGAACACGCATTTTGAAAGCGCGAACAAGCAAAAATAAAATTTGGCAATTCCGAGTTCTCCGCGGAACACAAAATTACCCAAATTTAGCAAATTCCGCGAGCGGAACGGAACTTACCGCCCAGGCCTAGTTGTGAATTCCACATTGGCATGGGGTTATTTTACCACGATAGGCTGCGATATTGAAAGTTGCGTTACGCTACTCTTGCGGTAGTTATCAAACGTTCTTGTGAATATACCCCTTAGCCTATCAATTGAAAAGGTACACATGAGCAATGGTGCACTGCATAAAGACAATCCCTTCCACCTGAACCACCCAAACACGGCAAGGAGGTGAGTCTGTCAAATATGGAATTTACTGTAGAAAACTCCTCCCACGCCTGCTAAAAGAAATTGCACCACACAAATGTACATAAAACACTTACGCAAGCACTAACAGTTCTGTCAAGTGGTTAGCTGATGTGTGCAAAATTGCATTCTTTTTTTTAAATAGTTTACTAAGGGACATATTATCAAGACAGGCGATAAAATTATCGCCGCTTTAGCGGCAGAAAACTGCCACTAAAACGGGGATAATGGGCTTGATAATATGCTCTATGGAATTCCAATTGAAGCCCATGTTAGATGTTAAGGACATCTAACATGAGCTTCAATTGGAATTCCATAGAGCATATTATCAAGCCCATTATCGCCGTTTTAGCGGCAGTTTTCTGCCTTGATAATATGCCCCTAAATTCCTTGAACTTTTGGAAAATTATGCAAATAATTTGCAAACCACTGTCTAAGCAAGATGGCTCATCTGTGAGTCGGAGTACCGGTTTACACCATGAGGCTTGAAGTTTATTTTAACCAAAATGTGTCAGTGGTTCAAGAACAGAGGAAGCGCTTGGTTCGATATTTTTTTCCTTTCTCTTATACACATTATTAGATTATCAATAGTACTGATGAATGACTGGAAAATTAAGGTACTTGGCTAAAGTATGCATTGCACTGACACTTGAACACACTGTTTGTACTCATGTAGGAGGGAGGTCGCAATAAAATACCTCACCTGCAAACATCCCTTATCTATTTTTAGCTTGTTATTTCCCAAGCACCTCACTAGTAGGAAGGCATACTGATGTCTTCAAATAAGCTCCAGGGAGTGTTGCCCACCTGAAACCGCAGTGAGGAGGGGCCCAATGATGAAGCATGTCACTTGGGAAGATGAGGGCCTTCATCCTTTTTAGGAAATTCCCGAGTTAGGTTTTGATTATCTCATGGTCACCTTCTCACAATGTTAGAGGAACCCAGTACAGTCCTCTGATGGATCTCCTATTACTTTCTGTAGGATTTCAGGCCACGTGTTGGTCTTGCTTGAACAATACTGTATGGGTTTCAGCTGGCTTGTACTTAGTTTGCAATGTGTATGCATCTGTCAGTGAAATGTTATCTCTCTCTAAGGATCTGCCAGTTTCAGTATGATTGTAGATAGGTAAAGGAAACTTCTGTAAATCACAGAATTGCTAATTTTCTGGTATCTTTTCTCAGCACAAGCCTTCCTTTAGAACACTGGCATATTTTAAAGAAACAATGTAATTCTTTGAAAAATTTTAGGAAAAAATAACATGCTATTTATTTATTTATTTGTATTCAATTACCGCTAGGGAAAAAAAAACATATTTGACAGTCACCCTTTACATTGTCATTCATACTGGCAAACCCAACTGGAACACTTTGTAACTGCAGACTACTAATACTTTCGGGCTAGACCTGTAGTTGCTTCGCAATCCAAAGTAAAACAGGAAATACCTGAGCGTGTATATTTTGTGGAAAGTCACTTTGTATCAGAAGTCAGGGTGCTCTATAAATGTATGAAACATGGATGAAGCCAAGATCGCTAGGCTCTGGCAAATCAAGACAGTAAATTTGGGTGTTTTCAAATGGAATAATGGCTTTGGAAATGGCAAGGAAGGTCACAGGAGACCGACCATATGGGATCCTTTTTGGATCTTATCATTGGTGTTTAAAGGCATCTGGTACTACTGGACTTCAATTTCACAATTAAATTACTTTTCTGACCGTTTGGCACTCTAGGAGCAGCAAAACATAGCAGCCAAAGCTTAGTGTAAGATGTTGCAGTGGTTGGAAACAGATTCATCTTGACAGACTAAACATCACACAATAATCTCTAAATCCAGTCAACAAAATCACTGAAAAAGAAACAGGGCTTAAATTACATGTATGTAACACATGTAAGATAGGGGAATACAAATAGAGATTGACAAAACAAAATCCAGAAGGTCTTCAAATCACCCGGGACTGAGGTACGAGAGCATTGGTAAATTAGTGCTGGTGGCTGTCGTTGGTCTCCACCGTTACTTTTTTTTGGGGACTGGGAACCTTGAGTAGAACTGCAGCAAATAGAAGCTATATGATGCCCCACAGCAGGAGAAAGACAACTTTAGCCCGATTCTACACACTGGCACCCTTACACTACCTGCCATTCAATAGATTTGAGGCGGCTTCTCAACTGGGTTACAGGGTACGAAATCCCAGAGTGATATCTGTGCACTCTTCCTCTCTCATCTCATGCTTGCTGAGGCTGTCCTATTGATGGAGCAAGGTCTCGTAGAAAAGAGACTTGTTCGGAAGCAATCCACTCGTTTAACTCACTAACAAGTTATTAATAAAGTTTCGGGAAAACTAATTTGCATTACATGAGCACGCGGGTTAGTGAAGCTTGCATATGCATGTACTAACGCGGATAACATTGAAAAGGACTAATATCCCTTTAAATGGGAGCTCTGTTTTTTTGCATGCGTCAACTACATCTACGTAGGATGACGAACTAACGCTTGGAGGAAAATTCCTGCGCATGAGCAGAAGCTTTAAAAATGGAGTCTTGAAGGCTCACATGCATGGCACCTGCTTGGCTGAAATAAAAACAAGCTATTTTATTAATGCTACTGCGGGGAAAAGTATTAATAAATAAAATGGGATAGAGTAGAGGTGGGTGGTATACAGTGCAAACACTTTATTTGAAAAATTAATATTTGTTTTTCTGACTTTATCATTAGTGCGTATTTGGGCCTTTCTCGCATAACAGAATGAGCTGAGTAACGCGGAGTCTGCACATGCCCACTGAGTGAAGCCATGAAGGTCATGACAAAGCAGTTGAAAGGGAGCCAAGATCGAGTGCTAAAACGTGGGAACAGGATGATGTAGAGTTCAACCATGAAGAAACCTATTCATATTTAAGTTAAAATTGTATCAACATCGTTACATCTAGCACGTGGAAATAAAGTTTATGAATAAATAATAACGGGTTGGTTTACGAACAATGCTTTAACTGAATCTTGTGACATGTAAGCATGGTGTGATGAAGACCCCCCTTTGCCTGACCAATCAAATTTCATATTTTTTCCGATATTGAAGCTTTAAAGGGTGGGACATGGAGAAACGGAAGGTATAATTAAGATATCCTTAGTTAGTTAGATAGAACGAGATGTTGAGAAAACGAGAACGGGAACAAGATGCTGAGATGATGCTGAGACGCTGGTGATGCTGATGGAGATCTGAAGAATGACAGAGCTGGGTGGAGGGAGCTGATTGCAGAGCCTGAAGCAGAACATTCTATCCTAATTTAATTGGGTTAGATCAGAAGATTACGGAAGAAGCTCGAGGAGGAAGAGAGTGTCAGAGAGGGGTGCGGGCCAACCGTCGGTATCCTAGAGAGGTCGACTATCCTGTCCTGATTCCTGTCCTGAAGTCTTTGTCCTCTGTCCTATCCCAGGGGACCCTTACCAGCCCTTTGGCCAGGGGGTTGGTCTTCCACACCATCCTTGGCAACTATAATTTCTCGTTATTTGTTAATTTTCTTTTCTCACTGTCCTTGCCCTTTCTGAGCATTTATTATTGAATGAGTCTGAGACAAATTGCACTGTGTAAATTAATTGAATTTTCTCTCCTATGAATGTTGGTGACTGCACTGTAATATTAAGATGGTTCAAATGCGTTTAATTTAGATAAAGATTTAAAACTTTACTGAGTCTGTGGTTTATTTTATCACCTTTAAAGTATAAGTAAGTTAGTTTTGTGCTTTTATCACCATCAACTAGTTCAACTAACGGTCCATCGACCAGAGGAAAGAACTTTTTGATCTGTGAAGGGTTAGTTAGAGATGAACAGAAGTATTAAATAACTAATCCTAAAATATTTTGAAAATTACAAACTTGACACCAGCGGGTTACACACTGTGAGTTTATGGGCCCAGGTGAGTATTTGGTAGTGGAATATTTGTTGTTGTTGAACCGCTGGATCACTATCTGAGCCTCTGGCAGGATGCTACTTGTGCTTTGCAGAAGGAATGGGGTTAGAAGGGCTGGAGCCTGGCACAGCAACTATAGACCAGCCACCACAGTCTACCGCCAGCAAGTAGGGTAGCAATCAGCACTCAGCCATCAGGTCTGCCAATAATTAGCCACTTAGCCCACCATTGTTCCCTTATAAGACTGCTAGGCTTTGGATGCCCATGTGCAGGGTTGCAGGTGAAATATAACAGAAGTCTAAATAATATCTACAAAGAAAACACAACTCCCAGACTTCTCCTCACAAGAGGTAAGCATAAGGTCATACCGTCCTGACAGGTACATTTACGAGGTCATTTAGACCATGGATGTAATAACGAATGCAAAAATACCCTGGTGCAATCAGCATTGGAGCAAGGAATCAGGTAGGTGTGTGTACCTGATTATAAGTAGGTCTGGGCGGTAAATTCCGCTCCGCCCATGGAATTTGTGGAACTTTGGCAATTCCGCGTTCTGCGGAAAACGCGGAATTGCCAAAAATTCCACGATCCCAGGCGTAGCCAAATTTTTTCCTTGTTCGCGCTTTCAAAATTTGTGTTCATGCACGCAGGAGCGACTTACCTGGAGCCCTGCGTTCGCCGACGAGTTTTCATATCCGTTTGCGTGCGCCATGAGATTTTGGTAGCCGGCCGCGCGATCCCACGAGAGTGTACGATAACAAATACGTCATTCGGACTTGCCATCGGACATCCGCGTTCGCAAACAGGAAACATGCATCGCGAGCCGGAGGGTCAAGTGAAACAAGATGGCCGCTCCAATTGGCGACGGCATGGGCAAGTTCGCGAGATATTTCCCACCGAGCACGCAAACAGCATCGACGAACAGGAAAAACGCATCGCGAACGGGCGGAACAAGCAAATCGGCTGAGATTTTTTACCGTTTCGCGGAACTTTGCGTAACGCGATTATGCAAATTCTGCCCACCCCTAATTATAACCTTGTGACAATTAATTAGAAATATTGCGAGCGAACAGTTTATGGACACTTTTTACCCAGGCAACGAGCACTCTAATTTTAATCTTTGAGAGTCACGACAGTAATTACTTTGTTTTTTAAAATCGAAAGGAAAATCACGA
This sequence comes from Triturus cristatus, assembly GCF_964204655.1. Taxonomy (NCBI): domain Eukaryota; kingdom Metazoa; phylum Chordata; class Amphibia; order Caudata; family Salamandridae; genus Triturus; species Triturus cristatus. The sequence goes on from NC_140581.1 coordinate 798,107,667, forward strand.
GTGAATGTGTGTGTGTTGAACTAAAGAACCTCACCGTTCCTCATTTCAAGCCTCCTGCCCACGGCCTCGCAGCAGATCTTAGCGCTGCCGAGGACACTCTATCGATTCTAACATTGCCGCCATTTCCCGCCGCACCCTAAGGCCACGCCCACTTTTACAAGGCCACGCTCCCTGGACTATAAAAGACGCGAAAACCCAGCGTCCTGACAGAAGTTCATATCTCCTGAGGCGGAAGCCGGGAGCCACAGGCAACGAGCACTCTAATTTTAATCTTTGAGAGTCACGACAGTAATTACTTTGTTTTTTAAAATCGAAAGGAAAATCACAAGTGAATGTGTGTGTGTTGAACTAAAGAACCTCACCGTTCCTCATTTCAAGCCTCCTGCCCACAGCCTCGCAGCAGATCTTAGCGCTGCCGAGGACACTCTATCAATTCTAACATTGCCGCCATTTCCCGCCGCACCCTAAGGCCACGCCCACTTTTACGTGGCCACGCCCCCTGGACTATAAAAGACGCGAAAACCCAGCGTCCAGACAGAAGTTCATATCTCCTGAGGCGGAAGCCGGGAGCCACAGGCAACGAGCACTCTAATTTTAATCTTTGAGAGTCACGACAGTAATTACTTTATTTTTTAAAATCGAAAGGAAAATCACGAGTGAATGTATGTGTGTTGAACTAAAGAACCTCACCGTTCCACATTTCAAGCCTCCTGCCCACAGCCTCGCAGCAGATCTTAGCGCTGCCGAGGACACTCTATCGATTCTAACATTGCCGCCATTTCCCGCCGCACCCTAAGGCCACGCCCACTTTTACGAGGCCACACCCCTGGACTATAAAAGACGCGAACACCCAGCGTCCTGACAGAAGTTCATATCTCCTGAGCCGGAAGCTGGGAGCCACAGGCAACGAGCACTCTAATTTTAATCTTTGAGAGTCACGACAGTAATTACTTTATTTTTTAAAATCGAAAGGAAAATCACGAGTGAATGTGTGTGTGTTGAACTAAAGAACCTCACCGTTCCTCATTTCAAGCCTCCTGCCCACAGCCTCGCAGCAGATCTTAGCGCTGCCGAGGACACTCTATCGATTCTAACATTGCCGCCATTTCCAGCCGCACCCTAAGGCCACGCCCACTTTTACGAGGCCACGCCCCCTGGACTATAGAAGACGCGAAAACCCAGCGTCCTGACAGAAGTTCATATCTCCTGAGGCAGAAGCCGGGAGCCACAGGCAACGAGCACTCTAATTTTAATCTTTGAGAGTCACAACAGTAATTACTTTGTTTTTTAAAATCGAAAGGAAAATCACGAGTGAATGTGTGTGTGTTGAACTAAAGAACCTCACCGTTCCTCATTTCAAGCCTCCTGCCCACAGCCTTGCAGCAGATCTTAGCGCTGCAGAGGACACTCTATTGATTCTAACATTGCCGCCATTTCCCGCTGCACCCTAAGGCCACGCCCACTTTTACGAGGCCACACCCCTCTCCCCCATCAGCCTCCCACTATAAATCATGTGTATATTTCGGACGCGCAGCGGGCGAACGCAGCGGGCGCGACGATTGCGCGCCGAAGGCGCGCCTAAGGCAAGCCCGTCTGCGCCCGTCCGCGCGAGCTCCGGGCCTAGGGCCAACCATAATGTTAGTCCTCATCCCACTCAGAGACTAACCTGGACCAGATCACAGCTCCTAGACCTAGGTAAGACATCCTGCTCATCTCCCACCTCCTGTAACCTCCCCCTACCCAGCCCTTTCCTGCACAAATGCCTAAATTGCCCTTTCTCCCTATGCCCCGACCGGACCCGCCCCCGCAAACCCGCAACCAATAAGCCCCCTCCGGCAAAAACCTATTTCATGGGTTTAGCGAACTGCCGCTCCCTATCCTGTCACGCCAATGACATCTAGCTTCTACTGTCCTCCACATCCTGGGATGCATTATTCTTAACTGAGACCTGGATTAAAGACTCCTCCAACCCAGACATCACCCTAGCTGTACCAACCGGTTACAGCTTTACCGGACTAAGCCGTGAGAAGGCACCAAAACGGGTGAAGGAATCGCTGTGATCCTAAAGAATCACCTGAAAATTACATCCAGGAAAATCTCTAACATCAAGCCTATAGAAGCTCTATACTTCTCAATCACAGACTCCTCCACCGCCATCTCCTCAGGGATCTTGGTTTATAACCCCCCGAACACCCCCCAACCTGCCATTTCAGAGCTATTGGCAATCGCGGCAGATCTCTCTCTTAAACATCCCCACTTCATGGTATTAGGAGATTTCAACCATCATGTGGACGTAAGCAACTGCAACCGCGCCTCTCAGCTCCTGGAATCTATGCAAAATTTAAATTTGTCACAAAAGGTAATAGGCCCCACTCATTCCGCAGGACACACCCTCGACCTTATTTTTTCGAACTGCGAGAATCTTAAAACCCTCCCCCCCTTACCTCTAACTTGGTCTGACCATCACTTAATAACTTTCGAGGTCCCCTTGGCCCAAATTGTCAAACAGGAGTCCACCATTAGAACACAAGGCAGGAAATGGCACAAGCTCTCATTAACTACCTTAGAGCAAAAATACCTCAACAGTCTAAACCCTCTACTGGACGATCTCAACATAGCGGTACGTATATTTGACAACGACCTTACGTCCGCCATAGAGAAAATTGCCCCTTTACAAACCCTTACCTCCCGCAGACAAAAACCTTCTGCCCCATGGTTCACTCAAGATCTCAGGGCATACAGAAGCAAGTGCAAAAAGATGGAACGACTTTGGAGGCAGCACTATGACCCGGAAGCCAAGGCCCTTTACCGACAAGGCCTGAAAGAGTTTCGCAAACTCAAACGCATCTCCATGTGCACCTACTTTTCAGATACTATTGCCAAGGCAAAAAACTCGACCAAGTCCCTTTTTAATATAGTAAAAGATTTCACTCATCCCAGTGCATTGTCCTCCCCTGTTCCTATGTCCCAAGCCCTGAGTGAAAAGCTTTCAAACTTCTTTGAAGAAAAAATTGCCAATATTGCAGCAACTATCCTTCAGAATGGCTCCAACATTACCGAAGGCCCCGCCTCTAACTGCAATCATGAATTCACAGCATTCCAACCACTAACTAAGGAACTTGCCCTGAAGATTTTTCTGGAATGTAAATCAGGCTCTCCCCTGGACCCAGCCCCGGCTTTAATTATGAATGAAATCGCCCCCCTAATCATCAATCCCCTTCTCGAAATCTGGAACTCCTCTTTAATCTCCGGTGTTGTGCCCTCCGCCTGGAAACATGCATTACTAATCCCAATCCAAAAAAAAACAGGCTTAGACCCTTCCTGCCTACACAACTACCGGCCGATCTCACTTTTACCCAAACCCGCCAAAGTACTTGAGAAAGCTGTTCAAAAACAACTATCACACTACCTAGAATCAAACTCCCTGCTCCACGATACCCAATCGGGTTTCAGACCGGACTACAGTACTGAGTCGGCTCTACTCGAAGTTTCCGAGTCGATCCGAGAATGCACGGATAGGGGAGAGGAGACCATGCTGGTCCTCCTCGACCTATCCGCGGCATTTGACACCATCTCTCATGACAAACTACTGACTCGCCTACAAGAGATAGGTATCGGCGGACCTCCCCTCTCATGGGTAAAATCTTTTCTCACGAACAGAACCCAACAAGTTATGTTGGGACCCTTTCTCTCCTCCAAAAAACCACTGATTTGGGGCGTTCCGCAGGGCTCCTCCCTTAGCCCGCTCCTTTTCAATGTGTACCTCCTTCCACTGGCAAAAGTTGTTGAATCCTGTGGCGTCAAAGTAACCTTCTACGCTGACGACACCCAACTGGTGTTCTCTTTCAAAGACCACTCTGAAAAATCATTCGACAACTTTCGCCACTGCATGCTGAATATCGCCTCATGGATGTCTGCAAATAATCTAAAACTCAATACAGATAAGACAGAAGTCTTATTCTTCAATCAGGAAACTCCCTTACCCTCCAATCTCTGGTGGCCGTCTGAACTCAACCCTCCTCTGGAACCAGTCCAAGCCACCCGAAACCTAGGCTTCCAATTCGACACCTCCCTCTCTTGTAAAACCCAAGTCAACAAAGCCACCTCAGCCTGTTTCGGGAAGCTACGAATGTTAAAAAAAATCATCCCCTTTCTACCGCTGGACTCTCGAAAAATAGTAGTCCATGCCCTCATCACCTCCCACCTGGACTACGCTAACAGCCTGTATGTAGGTGCTCCTACCTACATCATTAACCAACTACAGAGAGTCCAAAACGCAGCAGCCAGGCTGATATGCAATATCCCTTACCGCCATTCCATCTCACCCCACTTGATCAAACTCCACTGGCTCCCAATCAGACTGCGCATCCAATTTAAAGCCTTAACTCTGGCTTTTAGAGCTCTCAATGACCAAGGCCCCACATACCTACGGCGCAGATTGAGGTTTTCACAAGCCCCACGAAACCTCAGATCTAACCATCTCCGCCTCATGGTATGCCCCCGTTATCGTCTTGCACGCACGGGAGGAAGGGCCCTTGCAGTTGCTACATCCAAACTCTGGAATCAACTGCCCACAGAGTTAAGATTTCTGACATCAGAACCCCTATTCCGAAAAAAACTGAAGACCTGTTTTTTTCCCAGATCTAATACTAAAATCCACCTCTCACACTCCCCTTACCCCTTAGAGATTATGTCTTCAGCGCCGGGACACCTCCGTCGGAGGTAGCTGTGCGCTCTACAAAATACTAAATAAATAATAAATAAAATAAATATCACCCTTTTAGCAGAGAACACATGTTTTTGCTTAGTTACTCACTACAATCTATAAATGATGTTGTAACTTTCTGCACTCAGCCTCTATAGAGTGGAAGTGTTAAAGTCTGGAATTGCTATTTGAACCATTTTATTGCCACTTACCGTGGGTTTATATTGCTCTATCAGCATGCACCACAGGTTGTCTAGCTAGCAGTGCAGTAATCTACTGTAGGCAGATGTTTGTTTCAATTGGCAAAAAGTAATAACGCCGCGTTACAGAGATCCAATATGGCTACGCAATGTGCACACCGGTTGGTGTAGTCTTAGTTGTGTTTTTTGACATAGCATGTGGATCATCAAGAAAATTTATAAATAAAATCATGTTTCACCATTTTGTCTTTAATTTGCAGATAAAATCTTCACCCGGTGACTGTACATGTCGCATTTGAGCTTTGGCAGGCCAGTGACTTTGTCACCATCACCTCCTGCATAGCTGCAAGGCACCTAAAGCTGTTTTACAGTGCTTAAAAGGTATATCAGTCAGTGTCTTGTGTATACAACTCCTGAATAGACTGTGATCAGCATCATCCACCTAGAAGAGAGGGTGAATAACTTGTACATGAACACGCTCTATAGTATCCCTAACCAGGCACTGTGACATCGTATGATGGAGCGGACGTAGATGTAGGCATGGGAAAAGATCCTTCTGACTCACACTCCTACTCAGGACATCATATTAAAGGCCCTGTTATTCTGGGAGGTAATGCATCATCTGATAAATATTGTTACCAGAGGTTGTGGTCTTTATCTTGGGTGGTATGACCTCCCCATTCTGTGTTTGCCATCTAAGAATGGGGCTTAATAAAGTTGTGGGGTCAATTGAAAACTGAAGGATTTTGTGTTGATGCCTTAGTTTTCCATGTATTGAACCAAATTTCTAAAAGCACTGTTAACTCATTAGGTCATTTGAGGCAGCTACGTCACCCCCTAAACAAGTATGCTATTGTCAAATACACCCCTACCAACATCTTTGAAAAGGTGTTGAATGAACATAAACTTGCAGTACATAAAGCAATCCCTGCCATGACGTCCAGCGTGTTCACTGCATACGTGAAGAAACGTGTCATGGTTCTCTTGCCAGCCACGATACGCCATGGCATGCACACTGGTGGATGCAAAAGTGTGCCCTGAGTGATCCTCAGCATGTTTCCCTCATGTGTTTCTTTTACACTGAACTTTGAAATCATGCCATCTTTACCTTAAATTGTAAACCCTGCATTTTAACCCCTTGGTAGCACTGATTGACAAGGCAAAAGGGGTGACAGCTCACTCTTCTTTCAAAAATGTGCCGTTAGGATCCACCATCTTTCTTTCTTTCATTCCATAGCCAAGTACATTGTCGTGTTACATTCTACCATGCTGGTTGTGAGTGCTGAGAAAAAAAACAATGATCAATCTGGCAAAATGTAATGATATTGTTTACCATCATTTGGCTGTTTAGGATATCATAGCATCATTTACACAAAGATCATAAGACTAAAGGTAAGACTACATAGAAACTTTGTAGTAGTCTTACCTTTAGTTTTGTCTTACATAAAGCCAAATTATTGCAGCAGGAGCAATAAGTGAAAGCATCATGGAAATGTAATTTTTGTGCAAATTGCATACCGTAGAATAAGCATTTTTAACTATTCACACTATATCATGCTTAATGATTGCACTGGAAGCATTTATCTAACATGGGGCATATTCTCAAGGACTCATCGCAGAGTTATCGTCACTTTAGCGCCGCAAAAGTGGCGATAGATTTATCGCCCTATTCCCAAGCTGGTGCAAACTGCCGATATCGCCAGTTTCCCAGTGATAGCTGCTGCAAAAAACATCGCCATGGATGAGAGCGACAACTAATGCTAATGATATGCAGAGTAGGCATTCCCATGCAAAAACACACAAAAACACCACTTCGCGATATTCTCAACGACCAGCCAGATCGGCGTGGCGATCCAAAAACAGGCGATAAGGTGCATTAGCAGCAGGGATTTAACACCTGCCTTTTACTGGTGTTAAGCAGGATGACAACCTGCAGTATGAAAGGGAGCCCAGCGTCACATCTGAAGACCAACACATGTCATGGAGCCACTGATCACGCAGCTGGAGCACCCAAGAGGGCCACAATACCCACCACCACCGCCCCCAGGACTTCCCCCGGACCACCCCCCCGGACTACCACCTACGCAGTGCAGAACAAGACAGCGGACGGTCCTAAAACGCACCAGCCTTAGAGACTCAATGCCAGAGGATGCCATTGCCCACTACAGGCTCAAAAGGACAACCATCCTCCGCATCTTGACCCACATTGCCCACCGGCTGACGGTACCAATACAGCAGACAACCAACATCCCTCCGCAGACAAAGCTGCTGGCTGTGCCGCACCTGTTGACCTCTGGTACCTCCCAACCAACAACTGCCAGAGTCGGAGGAGTCTCACAGCCAGTCCTATCAAACTTCCTCACACATGTCTTGAATGCATGTCAACAAAAGCAACGGCGGGCCCCTGTACCCGCACCACAAGCTAGTTCAACTTCGTAGTGTTCCTGCACAACCAACCGCAAAGCCAGACGTTGTTTGACACCTCTGTGCCTCAGATCCACGATTGTAGTCACTGAAATGGGGGTGCGCCAGGTCATGAAGTCCAGTAGTCAACAGTAGTGTAAAAACAGTTCTTTATTACAAATACATAAATCAACAATACGAAAAACTCAATCAACGCGTTCCATTCCCAACGTGGAACTTCATCAGGGCAACGTGTGGATTCAATTAACTGCATATGCTGCGGGAACTCCCCAATACAATTCCATATTCTGAAAGTCAGCATTCAGAAACCTGTTGGGTAAATGGTGACAATGGTCAAGCGCCTGTATAGTCACAAACGTAATCTGGTACAGTGCATTGCAGTTGGACAAACCGGAATGCTTACAGGTATGATTAATCCTGCATAAAAAGACCGTAACAGACGTTTGCGTGGTCGTAACCTCCATAGGAAAGAAAAGGAAGGTTACGACCACACAAACTTCTGTTACGGTCTTATTATTCAGGATTTATCATACCTGTAAGCATCACGGTTTGTATCAGTTTGATACCCCTGCACCTTCACTACCCCAACACTGCGCAGGAACAGCTGGAGACCAAGCTAGGGAACTAAGCCATGGCTGCCTTCCCGCACGTGTTGGGGGCAATTGACTGCACACATGTACTACTTTTGCCCCCTGCCGACACTGCATACAAGCACCGCAACAGAAACCACACGCATTCCATCAATGTGCAGGCAAAACTGGACCACCGGGTCCTGTTCACCAATGTCGTTGCAAACTTCCCAGGCAGTGTGCATGATTCCTTCATCTTCCGCAAGTCCATCACCAACTAGCGCTTTGAGGATGGCACCTATGGAAATGTACAGCTCATCGGTAAGTACCAACTGAACACACCACACACCTCAACTTCACAATCATACAACTCGCAACTGTGGGAATGCACACATTACAAAATCACATACAACATGCCAATCAACATGCCCAACTACCAGACACAACAACACAAGTAACTGTGGTAACCATGCCCAGCCATGTAGACAAACCATCCACGGCATGGCACCTCAGCCACACAATTACAGAATGCGGGTAGAGGTGGGAACCAAGTATGTGCGAAGGAGGCAAGTGACCCATCAATGAGAATGTACACAGTGCCAAGTGTGGCGGTGATGTGCTGGACAGACTTTAGTATGCAGAGCACAGACATATCCATATGGACATATGCTGCTGGTGTTTGTAGTGTTGTGGACAGTGGGTGAAAACAGGTCACCTCAGGCAGTGGGTAAGACCTTGGACATGTAGCTTTGTCGTCGTCCCCTGTAAGCATGAGCGGAGTGGCCTTGGCCGTTGTATGTCGTGAATAAATTTCCCGGGGCTCTGGGTGTGGTTCAGTTCCAGGATGGCACCAAAGTAACTACTGCATGTGTCTCTGTGTCCACCATATCCTGTCCATAGGCCTACACACACAGTGGCCAACCACCTTCAACGGCCAGATTTACACAGGAGACGAGGTAGCTACATCCCCACCCAACCCGCGCACATCTCGTCATTGCTTGCAGGGTCGTGTCTGCCAGTGCGGCGGCCCCCATCCAGCCACGAGGCCACCGGCATGACCGGTGGTGCCTGCGCGATCCTGTGCGCCTGCTCCACCCCAGCCCAGGTCCCCAGACCCATCTACTGCCCAGCGATGACTGGCCACCCCTGCGCACCCAGACCTCAATGCTCACCTGCCACCACCAGTGTGTCTCCCAGAGGGCCCACCACATGCCAGTGCAACCTCCTCAGCCGATCGCTGGATTCCGCGCCACAGGCCCCCAGCGCACCCTGAGGCACCGCACCGCGGAGTCATGTGTGTGCTGACTGATGCCTTTCGCGTACACTGCGGTCCAGCAGGGCTCTTAATTCATATCGAATCTTGACTGTCAGGACAGTGTATCAAGGCCAATGCATCATTGCAGGCTGCACACCTGCTCAGCTCTTTGGGTACCCCTACCTCAGTGCACCGCAAGTAATCGTCCCGTGGCGGTAGGCCCGTGCCGGCCGCAGTGCAACGGGTGCCACCAACTCTGTGCAACGCAAGTCATCATCCCTTGGCGGTAGGCCCGTGCCGGGCGCAGTGCAACGGGTGCGACCAACTCTGTGCAACGCAAGTCATCGTCCCGTGGCGGTAGGCCCATGCCGGCCGCAGGGCAACGGATGCCACCAACCCAGTGCGCCACAGATCATGGACCCTTTATGATTGAGCCTCGTGGTGTGGACGCCATCATGTCACCTCCGGCAGTGGGGAATGTGATGTGGTAGGCCCCTTTTATTGGCAGGGTCACATGTCCTGTGACGCCTGTGCTGGATCGGTGTGGTGTGGTTGTAAACCAGCCCTCAGGGGGTGGTTGTGGCATGCTGACAACTAGACTAGTGATCAGCAGATCATTACCAGGAAGACCTGGGACATGTAGCTTTATTGTCCCCCCCATAAGCGTAAGCGGAGTGGGCTGGGCTGGCGTATGCCAGTCCAGCGTAGGGGTGTGAACAATGAGCCTGGGGCTCTGGGCGTGGTTCAGTTCTGGGCTGGACAAGGAAGTAACAAATGCGTGTGTCTCTGTTGTAGTGTCGGCGCCACCCGGATCGCAATCGGCAATGTTATCCCCTGTGACTCAAGTCCCACAACATTAGCAACATGGATGTAAGGGGGAATCACTGACCCTACATACATCCATACATCCATACTTTCATACTTGAATGATCATAGACATGACATATCTGTGTGAATTTAAATATTTATTCACATTCAGTGGAGTGTCGAGCAGTACAGGGCCATGCGAACCCCACTTCACATTGTTGCCCCATGGAGGGCCAGCCAGAGTCCTTTAGGGAATGACAAGTTCATCTGAAGAGGAAGAGTTAAGTCTGCAGTCTGATTGCTGTGTCATTGGTACCTAAACAGAATATGGCAGTCCATGTCGAGGTCCAAGGTGAGTGTCGCAGAGTGTATCGGGGGACAGTGGAAGGTGATGATGCAGAGGGCAGAACCAAGCAGGAACAGGCCTTATGGCAGAGATGAATGCTACTGCGTCCTTCTTACCACTGAGGCAGAATCATCCACATCTTCGTCCTCTTATGTATCATGTGCCTCACATGTGGGTGGTGTTGTTTTGTCTGCATCACTCTGTGGCAGTGACACATCAGCGGCCGGAGGTGGAATGTCTGCCGCACTGTGTGGCACTGACACTTCAGGGGGCGGGGATGTGGATGGAGTGGTAGCAGCAGCATTCATCTGCGCTAGGCCTTGTGACAGCAATGCCATGATGAGGGTCTGCAGGGCATGGAAGAACCCAGTTACCTTTCGCTGGTGTGCAGCCGTGGCAGCCATTCTTTCCGCATGCATCTGCTCCATGGTCTCCATGATCCTCCGCATGTGTCCCAACTCCCGTCTGACATCGCTGGAGCCACTTTGACTTGACAGTTGTTCTTGTGTCAGAGTCAGGACTCCAGCGATGTCAGCCATGGATCGTTGGAGAGCATAGAGCGGACTGTGGGTGTCTGTTAGGGACTGTGAGTAGTCCCTGATGGGACTTAGACACCCACGTATAGCATCTAGTTTGGCTGCCATGAGGTCGAACCCCACCCGCACCTGTTCAGCCATCTTCTCCTGGCACCCCAACCCACGGCGTTGGAAGGCCATGAGTTGTTTGTGGGGATCATGGGAGGCCGTGGTGGTGGGTGCTTCCTGCTGTGTGGTCTGTGCAGGAGGTGAGGTCTCCTCGATGCAGCTGGGCTGCCCTGCTGCTGGAGGTGAGTTGCTGAATCTGTCCATGAGCTCTTGGAGGGCGTCATTGTCGAAGGTGTGGAGGTCCTCTTCGTCATCAGTGAAGTGATGTTCTGCAGGAGGTGTTGATTTTCCCTCTGCAATGTGAAGGAGAAATCCAGTTTAACATTGTGTTCACATGTATGTTGACACATTGTACAAGTTTACATACAGACTGCATGACAATGTACATTGTGATTGTTTGGGAGGAGCTGCCTATTTGATGCGGGACAGTGGACATTTCGACAACATCATGGATGTGTGTTTGTACTTGTACATTATCATCTCACATTTCCCTGCTATGCCAAATGTGATTGGCCGGTTTCTACACACAAGTGGCACCAGTTGTGTCCTCTGTTCTGTTGTGAACGTGTTGCAGTTTGTACCACATTGTTGTCAATGTTGATCTGCTCTGCATGTTATGTGTGTGTGCTGCATTTTGGGAGAGTCACCCCTGCAGCTCTGATTTTGCTACCCCTTATCTCGTTCATGCGGTGTGCCTTTGACTTCTGTGCTTATACAGTGCTGAGATGTTGCATACTTGTGTGAATTGGGCTCTTGGTGGAATTTGGGAGTCTGGGGCATGGTTTGTCCTTAGATGTGTTGTTGACGTCAGGGGTTGTTAATGCACGTGGATGTGTCAGAGTGTGAGCTGCTCCTTTACGGATGTGGTCCACACTCAGCCACTTCAGTGTTGTGGCATGCAACATGTCATGATAGCTTGACTGCAGCAATGCTAATCGTCATGCAGTGTCACTTGCATTGTCAGTGTTGCTCACAGACACGCAGCTTTGCTGGGTTTGGCACATGTGCATGGGTTGGTTGTGAGATTGGTGATGTGTGGGAAGGGACACCTCTGGGCACATAGTCGACGGAGGCCTACATGCTGTTTCTAGGTGTGCTGCAGTGTGCCACGGGGATAAGGGACATGATCCAGAGTCATTGTGGGTGTGCACTGAGCTATACTTGACTGTGCTTGTATGCCATTGTGCCCATCTCCCCCCGTCCCCCAGTCCTTTTTCATTACTCACCCTGTTGCTGTTGTGTCAGGTCATGTTGAGCAGTGTCCGGTCCCCCAACTCCTGCCACCGTCTCCACACTGATGACTGTGGACACCATTTCCTCCATCTCATCCAGCTCCTCCTGTGGCGCTGGATTCCCACCTCCAGTCTGCATTGCTGCCTTCTGGTTGTTGCCGAGTTTCTGCTTGGTTTTGCGCTTTACATCATTCCAGCACCTCTTGACCTCTTCCATTGTCCTCCTCAGCACTTCGGCTGCATTCACCTTGTCCACGATGGACTGCCATATTCCATTTTTTGTAGCCAATGACACAGTGGTGGTGACAAACAGTAGTTGATGGTGTTCTATCACCTCTGTTATTAGGATCCTGTTTTCCGGCGGACTGAACCGCGTCTTCCTCTTCTTCTACTCTTTGCCCTTCCCTGACCCGAGGTCCCAGGCTGGTCCTCCGTGGGGCTTGTGGGGTTCTGGTTGTCCTCTGTACTTGCTCCGGCTGTCTCCATTGTGCTTCGCAGTTGTTATGATTTTGTTTGTGTTTTTTTATTTCTACTTTTATAGTGATTTTTCCCGCCTAACGTGTGTGAATTGCAGGCCTAGGGCAGATTATCGCTGATTTTTTTATCTCGGTTTGGCCCATCGCAACTATTTTCACGTTCGGGTTTATAGCTTGCAACAGTGGCCTGAAAAGAAGATGCTCAGTGGCGGCCATGACTTACCAGGAATGGTCTGATTATCTTACAGATTTCTTTGCTGCAAAGGACAATAAGAGGTGGTTTGCATGCTCAAACATTAACAGTCTATTGTATCTACATGAATGGGAAAAAACATCTAAATTCCACTCCCATGAGTCTTCAACCAAGGGGAGGTGTATATACTACGTCTTCACAAAAAGAGATCCAAAATGCCCATAGTAATTACCCTTACATTGCTCTTTTAGGTTTGGTGGGTAAGATTTTTGCCAAACATATGCTGGTTCAACTTCAATCATGGGCACAAGAAGTAGGAATTATTCCACGTGACCCATGTGGCTTTAAAACCAACTATACAGATTTTGAGGAAAAACTTTTAATCTGACCCATGTGAAAATTAGATAAGGAAATAATGGATATTCAAAAAGTGCACCCTTACCCCGGAAGGATTTTCTCCAGCCTAGGCACTCCGGAACATATAACAAATATGTCATGAAAAGCATTGGCTCTCAGGGGACGTTTAGTTTTCTTCTATAACTCCTTAATATGATACACTTTAAACAACTTATCATGATTTTTAAAGCTAAGATACTGGTCACACTTCCATACCGGATAGAATATGTCCCCTATGTGTCATGGCTCCATATAAACAAAGTCATGTGGAAAAATGAAAGCTGGCTAAGTGGAGTGAATTCCTCTGTTAGTGAAGAAACTCTATGGGGCAGATTTGCAAGCCCCTTGCGCCACTTTTGCGTCACTTTTAACAGGGGAAAATTGACGCAAAAGTGGCGCAAGGGGCTTGTATATCTGCCCCTATGTTTATACAGCTAAAAGAAGCTTTGAAAACTATACTGCCACGAGTAAGTTTTGAACTATATACAAATCACTTTTGTAGTTTAACCAAATATGGTAGAATTTTAGAACTAGCCAAAGTTAACAAAATGCAACCCTACCTGCAAATTGCAAAAAAAGCACAGTGTCTGAACAGAAATCCTGCTGGTGAGATTTAATGGTCCCCCACTCTTTGCAAACCTAGGTACTGGTCTGGTATTCCTGTGCCAGACGGTAGCTGTCACCTCAGTAAACTTGATATTGAGGATCTTAGTCATGAAATTGTTTAAAAGATTTTAAAAACACAATGGGGCAGATTTATGTTTCTGCAAATCAGCAGGGATGCACCAGGAAAGATGCGTCACGCAAGTTTACCCTTGCGCCACCACAGATGCGCCGCATTTACAATGCAGCGCATCGTGGCGCAAGGATAAACAGATGCGTGACGCATCTGATGGCATAAGGGCGGCGCATTGCTGGAGTCTTGTCGCAAGCACGACGCAACTCCAGCAATGTTTAGGGGCTGCCCATACCTTACATGCTGCGTCATGCCTTACGCCTGCTTCAAGCAGGCGCAAGGTTTTGACGCAGCAGCGTCGGAAAAGTGACTGAGTGAAATCTTGTAGATTTCACTGCGTCACTTTTCCGAGGCTTTTTCCGCTGGAACGCCCACCCTGCATACTTTAAACCTGACGCAGGTTTAATGTGGCGCAGGGCTTTACACCGTGACGCATCTCCATAGAATAAAATTATGCAAACACAATCCTCAAGGAACAAAAAACATATGAAGCCAAAAAAGTCACTCTGTGATCTTTCACCCTGTTTACCTCCACTCCTCCTGTTCACAGTTTCCCAAATAGCCCCATATTATTTCAGGATTGTAGAGCATTTAGCTAAATATGGTTCATTTTCTCAGAGAAAACTTCGTGAATCTATATGGCTGCTTCACCAGCTGTAACAACAGAGCAGACATGTGCATAAATAAACAATGGGTTCGCCTGCTGAGTTCAAGGACTTTACACTGCGGCAACCTACTCTTGTTTTTATTACTAGCAAAGCAAATATCACTGCCTTTTTTATTTCTGTTCTCAAGGAGGAGTGCAAGCATTCGGATGTTCTAGTGGTCTGTTCCAGAGGTCGGCGTTAGTATTTAATGCTTGCCTACTGTCTGCCATCTGCAACGCAAATAAACGAATGAGGAATTCATCTTCGAAAATTCCTATTGCTCTCCAGCAACACATATTGCTCTGGAAAAAGAAGAGTAATTTTGTTTGGTGTTGGTCTCAGTCATTTTAGGTTTCTAAAGATGATTTTAACTTCACTTTTAGCGACTTTGAACGTGGCAGACTTAGGGTCAGATGTATGAAGCCTTTTAGCTGTTGCGGAGACTGCAATTCAGTAAATCACAGGTTTGTGACCAATAAATGTTGTTTTACTACGTACTAAGCCCGTTTTTCGATTCGGTAACAGGTTGCCAAATTGCAAAATGGTTTTGGATATGTTTACTAAACCGCAATGTGGGATGGGTGTGTTTAAGGCGTCGCTTCCAAATTGCAAAGTATCAATGGTTTGCGACCACAGTTTTGGTCATAAACCATTAATAGGTTACTGATTAATCAAAGGAGGTGGTAACCTATTTCCAAAGGCACTGCTTCCTATTTGTGAATGAAAAAAAGTTTGTTTGCAAACTTGGCTGTAGTCCAGGGTGCCACAACCAACTCTTAAAAGTTTTTAAAAATGTGTTTCTTTCTCAAATGCAGACCCATTTGCTTTTAGGAACACGGGCATCATTAAAAAATAAATGTACTTTATTAAAACTCAATCACAGGCATTGTGGTCTGTTGATCCCAGTAGGCTACCGTCCCTATGATGATATCCTACCGGAGTGAGATGCAATTTGCGACTTCCTTCATGAATATTAATGAGATAGATTGAACTGCAACCCATTCTGAATGGTGACTTTGCGACCCAACCTATTAATACATATGTCGGTTCGCAAAATCAAAATTAATTAGAAGTCAACGCGCAATTTGTGAACACTTTTTCCAAATTAATTCTTAATATTTGGGGCTAGATGTATGAATGTTTAGCAATTTAGTAAGCAGATGCAAACTAGTTACTGGCTGCTACAATAGAGATTTCCTTTGAACAAAATGCCCTATTAGACGGTATTTTTTAAGATGCGACTGAAATCCAAATCACAATTTAGCAACTCTAAATACAAAAGTACTAGCAGGAATTTCCGAATATTGATTTGGTATTTTTATGTATGACGTGTTAGCAAATTGTGTCTAGTCGCAGATTGATGTTTTGGCATGTGCAATTTATCACCAACTGGAATCAGGTGATAACCACAATTTCACAATGGCAGCTTTGTATGTGTTGACGAGGAGAATGATAATTTGGCTAGTATGCAGAGGAGGAGGAGGAGACAAGAGAGGATTCTTAGTGTTTGGATAACCCCTTTTGAACAGACGCAGAAGGGGATCTATGAGAAATATAGACATAGTAGTCAGATCATGTTAGATTTAATTGCTGATTTACAGCCCCTCATTGAAAGACCATGCAATGCAAGTAAAGCAATCCCACATAAAATTGACAGTGGTACTACCCTGGAAAAGATTTCATTTCCAGAGCCGGATCTTCCAGCTCCCGGGTACCCTGGTTTGTCATGTAATCGTCCAGAGGTCATGTGTCTGAAGGTTGTGTGGTCACGATTGTCACATGCATACCATTACCCTAGGACAGTCATGTGACCCAGTTGTGATATCCGAGTAAGCCTGCAGTCCCCATAAACTTCAGAAAAGAGCTGCAAATTAGACACGCTTGGAATACAGAGTGGCAGTGGGCACTCTTTCTTATAGACAGGAGCATAAATTAAGACCCTGGTACAGGTTGTTTCAGAGCGAGCCACCATCATTCCCAAAATTCATTAAAAAGCTGCAAATTAGACATGCTTGAAATACTCACAAATGGACGGTCAGCACCCTTTGTTCCAGGGACTACATACATTTAGAACCTTTAGTATAATTTATACTGAGGGACATTGAAAGTTATCACTCTAAAAGAATGCATGTTTGAAACTGTAGAAATTGGAAGCCCACAGAGCCGTAGAGAAAGCATGCCACAGAGATCGCAAACCTCAAGAGAGAGCTCCAGATACACTGATTGCCCCTGCTGCTGCTACAGCCTTGCACTGAGGGAAACAGTTTATGGAGGTAAACTACTATTTCTAGATAGGGCCTGATTCACAAAGGTAACTGGCACTGTTCAGTAATTATTTTTTACTACTTTGGCCATCCACAAAATCTGAGTGTAAATTACAACTATAAAAAATGTAGTAAGTCCAGCACCAAACATGGTCAACCACTAATACTGCAACACCGCCGCATATAAAGTAATGGAGGTAGGGAATTGGGTCTGAATCACAAAAGTAACCAACACATTTCAGTAATTTAGTAGTTTAGTAGTTGTTTTGAGTAAGTTTACTACTTTGGGCTATTCACAAAATCCGAGGGTAAGTTACTGCTAAAATACAAAAAAACAGTGGTAGGTCCAGCACCACACATAGCTAACCACTAGTACAAAATATAAACACATTTAATATAATGTTTATTATATACCAAAAGAGTACATATTGCTTAACTTTCAAATATTTAACCACAATGTTTGAATGTAAAAGTGAATGCAACAGTTTAAAAATAATATAATTAATTATATTCATGACTTTTAATAGTTATTCTAACAGTTTACAAATATTTTTGCCCTTATGTGGAATGTAATATTTAATTTACATTTCAGAAAAACAAGTTTAATTTAATATATTAAACAAAATAAAACAAAATCCTTCAAAATAAAGGTCATAGTGCTGTAGCTTTTTTTGTCTTTTGTTCTACAGTTAAATAAATATATACAATTATTTTACATTAATATCTAACATAAATGAAGTTTTTAATAAGTCTTTCACGTTAAATAAGCATGTATGCTTTTCCCTCTATTTTACCAGAGGGAGACTCCACAGTGGGGTGGAGATCTCTATATTGTAAAGGATAGGATTTTTTTTAAAAAAAATTTAAAGTTGATTTAACTTTCAAAATATATAAAAAATAAGTTTTATGAGAAAAAAAATATTTTTATGTTAGATATAGTATTGTCATTTAATTATACTGTTAAAAATATATTATGTTTTACATACAAAAAAGATTGCTTAAATATTTAACAATCAAATAATATATCTGGACCATTGTAATATTTTTAAAGATTATATCAAATATATTTATAATTGTAACTATTTAAAATAATTTAATTTTATTTAACCTTATTTCCTATGTGGTTTTATTTAAAGTCCCTACCTCCATTATTTTCTATGGATGTGTTGCAGTACCACTGGTTGGTCATGTGTGGTTCTGGACTTACCACTACTTTGGCAGTAGTAACCTGGCTGCAATTTTTTTTCTTGGGGTGGAGACATGTAAGATACACTTTTCCAGTAACTTTACTTTGTGAATATCCATAAAGTAATGAATCTACTCAAAGATGTGAATCACTTAAAAGTAAGTTACCCTTGTGAATCAACCCCTGTGTTTGGTGAAAAAATGCTTTCACTCTGAATTAAGTGGTGAAGTTTTGAAAAATCTACACCATGATATCTTAAAATTTTGAATTGTAAAAGGAGTTCAGTGTTTATTTTACATTTGGTGATGTCAAGCTTTGTCTGTCAGTGAAAGAAAAATGTTGTTATTAAGGGCCTGATCTAGATTTTGGCAAAACTGGTCCTGCCGTTACTTTTATGTCTGTCTTCCCAGCCGCTGCCTTGGTGGTGTGCCAAATCGATTTAGATATTGGCTAGGCACTGGGGGGAAGACTGCTGCGGTCCCGTTGCTTCCGCCAGGATATGTCTTCTGCGTCAGAGGCCAAAGCGGCTGTTGGAGGGAGTCCCGTCAAGATTCCTGCTATCCAGGTTACGATGTGTCTTTCCTTTAAGGTAACTGTGGCGGTGTAACCTCTAAGCTTGGCGGAAACGATGAAAAAGAGGGGAAAAATCACCTTTTTCAGGGTCCCACCACCGATTCCACCTTCAACGCTATTGTTCAGGTCCTCTCTGTGCTGCTGCTACTTGACCACAATGCTCAGCCACCCCGTTGCTGCTGGAAACTAAGGTAGGCTTTTGTGGCGGGTGTGCATGTACATTCAATAGTGTGTGTATGTTGTTGGTGTACAATGCTATATGTAAAAAAAGGGCAGTACAAATTACCTACATACACATATTGACATATACACAACATATCTCTGTATTGAGATGAAAATAAGTAGGACTTACCTGTCTCCATGCCACCATTGCACCACTCCATCAGGATTCAGCTGCCAAGACTCTGCCAGCACAATGGAAACATCCAAATTGGCGCAATCTCGTGTGCAGAGGTCAAGAGGCATCTATATGCTTGGCGGGCTCTAAATGTTCATGGCAGTCAATATTATAAATGTCTTTTTTAATTTTGTTTGAGATATCAATATTTTATATTTTAATGTGTGGTGTATTTTAAAAATGTATTTTCTGTAGTACGGCAGGTTGATTGTTCCAAGGAAGAATTTGAAAATGGCGTGACTATCAATGTATTGTGTTGCACAGAAGCTGCTAAGACCTGTAACGTTTTCATATGGCTATTTTCTGCATTGATGTGAAGTCTGTAAAATGTTTGTTCCTTAAATAGCAGTCTAAAAGATTAGCATGTCTACAGGGCCTGCAATCTGCTTTTTGTATGTGCGTTGGTTGCCAAAAATCTAAAAGATTAGTATGCTCCTCGTGGAGAACATTGGAATGTTTTTCCTTGTTTTTCCCATTTTTTTGTAATTTTTTTTTGTAATTTGTATTTTTGCAGCACCATTATTACAATTACAGTTAATACATGAGGAATTATCAGTCATCAGTAAAACATACAGAAAATGAGAAGGGAACACTAGAGTATAAAAACAATAAATCAATTAACCTCAAAAAAGTAAAGTACCACTGGCAGGGCTATATATACAAACATTTACGTATCTGCTAAACAGTGACCAGCCATCATTAGAAGCGGGCTACAGACCATCCTTCAAGGAGAAAAAATAGAAAAGAAAAGTGATCAAGCAGCCAATGAAGATCTGTTCTCAGCCCTGTCTTCCTTCCATCTATTAATTGGTGCCCAAATACGCCTGCCAAGCATTCTCCCTCTTTTTTTTGTTTTTTAAATCAGTTTTTTATTATTTTATAATCCACACATACATCAATGGTGAACATCTGTACCTTACATCGTATGAACATTCCTAACATCCCCACATTCTTCCTCGATGGACCATCAGTTCTTTACCATTTTAATATAATACTGATCCCTGGACTGCAAGCATTTCGATGTGCTTGCGCATATGTTATTAGGAGCAAGTTGTCAGCCATTTAATGCCATTTAATGCCATCGCAAACAAACTCCCTCCCCCCTCCCTCTGCAGCCGGTGTGTCAAAGTCCCTAATCGCCTATTACAGTAGTATCATCAATTCCTACTTGTCTTGTTTTTGGATGTTTGGGGGACAATATCCACTGTTCTCGGTGCATCTCAGATTACCCCAGTCATTCGCCTCATGGCCAGGCCTATAGTTTCATCCCTGCTCTGTGAGCAATCAAGGGGAACCCAATGGAGCCTCCCCAGCAGAGTCCCCCTCCGAGTCAGTCTCTGGTGTCTCTAATGCCATTACTAGCAATTCCCACGCCCTCGCCACGTCCATCGCCTTCTCATTATTAGAACGTATACCCTGTTGCAATCTAACTGTGCTCTCACTCCTAGCCCATTTCCCATTTCCACTTCCCTATGGTAGGCCCTCGCCGTGACTTCCATTGGGCCGTGACCTCTCTCTTAGCTAGCAATAGGCCCAGGTCCAGAAATTTGCTCGTGATTTTTGTTTTAGGAGTATGCAGAAACCAATGCAATTCTCCCTCTTCTACCCTTTCTCTCATAAATCCCCTTTTCCAGGTTAAAGATGGCGAGCAGTCTAGCAAGCCATTGCTGGAATATCGGGCCGTTTGATCAAGCCAGGCAGAGGCAATGCAGATTCTCACTACTGCCATGGCCAAGAAAAGGAAATATTGAAACGTATCTTGCGTTTCACCACTGTTGATCCCCAGAAGCATTAGATCAGGCGTTACCAATACCTTTAAATTAAAGGTTTGTCCCAGGAATTTTTCAATTGTGTTCACTAAAGTTTCGAGCCGTGGGCAGGTTGAGAATATATGAATTAAATGAGCATCAGTGCTGTTACAGCGGGGACATCTAATTCCTTCCTGTCCCCCCCCCCCCCACTGTGCTATCTTCACCGGAGTGTAATACAGTGAAAGAATTGTTTTAAAATGCTGCGCTTGCAGCCCCGAACACAAAATGGTCTGTCCTAAGTCGAAGGACTCAAGGAATCTATCTGGATCTACATTAAGCTTGTCTACCCATTTTTTCCCCTGCTTCTCTAGGTCGTCCTGCTTCAGTAGCGAGAGTTCTGCATAAATTGTCATCATCCATTACAACCTCGATAGTTTTAACTTCCTTAAATGCACACAGTCCGGCTTTTTTACATACTAGAAAACTATGTGCCTGAAGATTTAAAAAAAAATTTTTTTTGTCTATATCAAATTTAGCCTGAATGTCTCAAAATGTTTGAATTCCCTCTGGCCCTATGAGATCACCTACCTTCCGAAGTCCACCCCTCTCCCACTCTAACATTGTACCATCGGAAAAGATTCATGGAAACATAGGGTTTCTATACATCAGAGTAGAAAAATTAACTCTCCCTAAGCCGTTTTTTTTTAAACGCTGCCCAGATCTTAAATGCTGTCACCAATATTTTAAATCTTGTTCTTTTGTTGTAACTAGATTCACTATATTCCAGTAAGCAGTTCCATGCGTCCTTCCCTAGCAGTAATTTGTATACATCTGTAGAGCCAGTTTTAATCCATGGATCTTCGGCAGTCCCACCTACTAACCCCCGCATATATTGAAAAGCAGCAGCCCAATAATACATTCTGAGGTCTGGGACTGCCCAGCCTCCTCTCTCCCTTGGTAACCAGATGTACCTTAAGGCTCTCCTTGTTTTCCCCTGTGCCCAAATAAACCTATTCAAGATGTTTTCCAGCATTGTAAACCATTGTTTCTCAATTTCTAGTGGGATAGGCTTAAAAAGGTAGGGCACTTTGGGTAAAAAGACCATCTTAACCACATTACACCATCCATCCACAGACAGGTGGAGATTATGTATTCTGTCTAAGTCTTTTTTTGCCTTTTGGATTACTGGGGCGATATTTCTTTCTAACAGCTGTCCCAATTCAGGTGTGATGTTAATGCCTAGATATTTTGCTGTGTCGGTTACCCGAGGGTCGTCCAGATCAGCCATCCAATTCTTAACTATCTGTGTCTTCTGTCGGTTGAGTGCATACCCAGAGATCGAGCCGAACACTCTGGCTTCTTCCTCGATTGCGGCTAGAGCAGTTTGGGGGTCGGGGGTGACCACAGCGATGTCATCTGCGTAGGCCAGGATTTTTGTTTCGAACCAATGAAATCTAGTTGGCTTAATTTCAATTTTGGCCTCCAGCTTCAAAACCAGAGGGTCTACATATAAGGCAAAAAGCAGGGGCAAGCGGGGAGAGCCCTGCCTGGTGCCCCGTGTAATTGATAACAGTGCTGTATACCCTCATTCAGTCTCAATCAGGCAGACGGTGCTTTGTACAAAGCTTGAATTGCGTTGATGAAACAGCTCCCAACACCATACCAAGTCATAACCGCCCATAGATAGTCCCAGGAGACCCTATTGAATGCTTTTTTGGCATCCAAGAGCATCACAGCCATAGGATCCCCTGAGACTACGGCTGTGTCAAACAAAGTTATAACCCTGCGAATGTGATCTGTTTTGCCCCTCCCTGGTATAACCCTGTGCTGGCGTGGGTGGATCATTTTACCAATAATATGATTTATGCGGGTTGCCAAGGCCTTAGATCGTATTTTAACATTACTGTTCATTAGCATGATTGGTCTATAAGAACCTGTCTCTCTAGGAATTTTGCCCTTTTTAAAAAATACAGTAATATCTGCCCCAGCCCAGGATTCAGGAACAGAGCTCCGTTGCTGAGCATGACAGACAGTGTTGACCAGATCCGGCCCTATTATATCGAGAAAGGTTTTATAGAATTTTAGTGGAATCTAGTCCGGTCCTGCTGCCTTGCCTGAAGGGAGACTGCTATGTGCGCCATAGATCTCCTCCACAGTCAGTGAAGTCTCGAGTGACTCAGCATCTTCGGGGGCCATGCGCTGTATAGGAATATCGCTTAAATACTCTAGGATCAGTATTTCTACATGGTGCTGTGTTATTTGTTGCAATCAAAAGGCAATAAAATTGGTTATAAAAAAAAAAATACTCTAGGATAAAGCTCTCCTCTTGTCGTTGTTCCTCGCAATACAGATTTTTATAGTATTGCTGAAATTCTTCCTGAATCCCCGGCGAGCCCTTAATTAGATTCCCTCTTGAATCTAGAATGTTGAGAACCTCTCCTGCCGCGCTCTTTTGTCTCAGTCGTGCTGCCAAGACATGCCCCACCCGCTCACTGAACTCATAGCAGTGCTCCCTCCTGGCAAGGAATCTCTCAGCTGCCTTGGCTGCGGTGATATCCCCTATCTCTGCCTTGGCTAAAGCCAGCTTGAGCAGTATGTTATCCAATAGTGTGCCTAGCGCCAAGGCAGCTGCAAGCTATTCTACCTTCATTAAGGTCTTATGCAGCATTCTCTCTTGTTGGGCCTTACTCTTTTGCCGATGCAAACTATAACTAAGTGTCTCCCCCCTGACCCCAGCTTTAAACTTGTCTGAAACCACCCCACAGCTTGTGCTCTTCCTATTGACATCCCAGAACCCCTAATCCATTTGTTCATGTGCGCTACATACTCCTAATCCTTTAGAAGCCCTCTTTCGAACGTCCAGACCCGCTCTGTTCTTCCAGCCCCTGCCAAAGTAACTATTAGGATTAAGGGATTGTGGTCCGATATGATCTGGGGATGCTTATCTATTTTACACCTAGATATTAACTAGTCGAACCACTGACTTATAGGGGCAGAAAAGAACGTACTACCCGGGTCAGCAGGCTTTAAGTGCGGCCACACATCTGTTAGTCTGTTGTTTTGTACTAGATTAGTAAGAGCCTTAAAGACCTTTCTCTTTCGTCCCATGTATTTATCACCCATTTCCCCCCAAAGTCCTCCCAAGCCATTAATATTAAAATCACCACACAGTATTACGGGGGTAGGCCACAGTGCTAGCTCTGTATCCAGAAATTCTAAGAGCTCGGGTCATCTGCAGTCGAGCCATAAACTGAACAGATAGTAAAAGTGACATCGTGAAGCATGCATTCTACCAACACCCAGCGGCCCCATCTATCTGATTGGCTTCTCTTGAAGGATATATCCCCCCACCAGGAGAGAATGGTGACCCCTCTTGTTTTAGTCCCTTGCTTATTACTAATAATAAGTTTAAACCCTAGCTGTTCCATTATACTACGTCTAGTACCCTCTATGTGGGTCTCCTGAAGACAAATAATATCAGCCCAGAGTGTTTTCAAGACTATTGCTGCTCTTTGTCTCTTGCCCTAGTCATTTAAACCACAGCTATTCATTGAGACAATTTGGATACTCATCAAATACAGTTAGACAAATTACCTATCATGATAATATCTTTAATATGTCGTTGTAGTCCTACATCAACTATTTTATAAATCAGCCTGTTCTCATTACTTGTCCCATTTATCAAAATATTTCTCAAGTGCTGTGCTGCCCCTCTCACCCCTTCCTCCTTCCACTGTCATGCCCTCCCTCCCCCCTGACCCATTCTCCCCCTCCCTACACCCCTCACAAGCAAATAGGTCAGCTATGACCTATGTGTGGCGGCCGAATCTCACAGCTCGAGTCGCCACAGAGTCCTCACCCCAATCCCTTAAATACACCCATTGTGTTTTGCACCTGGTGGCATAAGAAAATCAGTACACATTTGACTAGAGGCATTTCTAGGGAGTCATACCACCACTGAATGAGAAAGTCTTAGCCTACTGTGGGGCCCCCTTGAGAAGGCTGTGCAGATCCAGACCTTCCTTTAGCTTCTTTCATCTCATTCAGGTACTCCTGTCCCTTAGTTGCAGAGGTAAACATTTGCCCCCTCCCATTCGAAATAACGTTAAGCCGAGCAGGGTATAGCAAATATGCTTCACAGCCGGTCACCTAGAAGGGAGTTATCAATTGTTGGAGCCTCCATCTCCTTTCGACTGTGATATGGCAAAGGTCCAGCCGAGCAATGAATTTGTGCCCCTCAAATGTGCGTTTAGCATCCGACCTTGCTCAGTCCGGTATGGCTTGTCAGAGGAGAAAGTTGCAGATAAAAATTAGGACTGCCCTGGGCCGCACCAATGGCTCCGCTGCATTGCCTTTTCTTTGTGTCATCCGAAAGCGATGCGTCCACTGGACCTCCATATATCCCAGTTCCAGTGAGGGAGATCAGGAAATGCTCCTTTTAGGAGGTTTACGACAATTGACCTAGCGTTATCCCCTTCGATGTTTTCTGCGCGGCCCAGCAGTCTCACGTTATTTCTCCATTGCTGGTTCTCAAAGTCTTCAAGTTTACAAAGCACATCCTGTATCTGCTTGTCGTGCGACTCCCTATATGTCTGCAACTTCCCCACTTCCTCTTCCAGACTTGCAGTTCTCTCCTCCACGTGGGTTACCCTTTCTGCCATGTCAGTGCATAGTTTATTCACCTTTTGGAGGGACCCCTGCAGTTTCTTAGTAGCTTGATGTGCCCTACGACTCTCCTGTCTTGCTTCACCCTGCATCTGTCTCAAGGTGGAATAGACAAGATCGAGTGATGGAGGGGTGGCAGGGTCAGTTACAGAGCTCGCGGAGTTAGCAGGCCCCCTGATATGTGTGGGACATTGAAGAATCTTTTGTGTAATATGTTTCTTCTGTCTTCATTATTTAATAAGTTGATGTGTAAAAACGGATCAATAATATTTGAAAAAATGTTATGTAGAAAAAACAAATAAAATGTGAAATACATATTTTTGTATTTATAAACCTTGTCTGGTGCATTTACTTTCCTGTTCTGTTCGCTCTGCTCCAGTTCAGTGTTGCGTTTGATACTGGGACCTATGTTTTAGGCCCTCTTACATATCTACTGGGTGGGTTTCTTTTTTGATTTATATTTAAGGCTTGCGCCTCATCATCATCGTAGACCTGACTGGTGGTGGAGTATTCCCACTTAAGTTTACAGGCTGTAGCTATATCTGACTTGGGAAGGCTGGCTCTAGCTTTGATCCTACGTTTCTGCGTGGAGGTCTTACTGCGTCGCGCACTTTGGGTAGTGGAGGAGTCCCCTGAATCAGTTTCTTCCGCTGTATTAGCCTCACTTGAAAGTGAAATGTCCTTGTCATCAGTAAGGGAGAAAAACTTGTCTCCTTCTGGGGATCCCAGAGCTGGCTTAGACCACAGTGATACCAAATTTTGGCCCATAATCCTCCCCCCTTGGAGACACAGTTATGTTAGGGACATCTGGCATAATTATAGGTAGCTTATCTTTACCTTTCTCAGCAAGCTCCATCCCAAGAAGAGGTCCAGTTTGTTCTAGCGTGCTTCTCCCGTTGGCAGCTGTAATCGCTGGTGATTCCTCTTGCACTGATTGATTGGCAGCATCCTCTCCCTGCAGCCCCAGCTCCAGTCCGGGCTGCTGCAGCAACATTGTATCCGCAGGAGGTGGAGGTAGACCCATCTCAGCAGCCTCCTTTGCCCCGGTTTCAGCCTTACTCTGGATGTTCACATTGCCGCCAGCGGACGCCAACGAGAAAGTCTTAGCAACAGAAGGTTGCCATGAAGAGCCCTCCACATTAGCCGTTCGCGGCTTGTTCCGGCCCTCCGCACCTCCATCTCTCAGTTTGCTGCCAGCCTCCTCCATCCTTTTGGGATATGCGCCACGCTGAGGTTGGGTTGAGCCGCATCCAGCCGCTGTTCCCGCGGCAGATACCTCCTTCAGGGGCTCCTTCAGGAGTTCCTTCCCGGGCTTATTAGTCTTTGGGCCCATCGTCCCTTCTTGGATCAGGCGCATCCGACGTACACCGACCGCTGTGCCAAGTCCCAGCTGTGCCTCAGCTACGGAAGCCAGTCCCCACAATATCTGTTGGAGACCGCTATCCCACCACCACAATATCAGCCGGTCAACAAGGTAGGTGTGTATCAGCATGCCTGCATCTTTACTTTTCTCGGGGCTGGAACTCAGCAGCGTCTCTCACAGCAGTCAGCTGGCAGCTATCTTGTCCTCCCTGTTTTTCCCATCTTGATGCACTTTCTTTGTTGGGAATGATTCCTTTATTTAGCCTCTTCACTGCGGCGCAAATTCCGCCTCAGTGCTGGACATTCCCATCGCGGGCGTGGTCATGACGGCTCCCAGCCGTCGTCCGCACACGCCCATTGTGACTCATGACGGCCGGGAGACGTCATGAGCATGGAAGAGGTTAATACTGTCCCACTAGCAGGGGCTGAGAAGCTTACCTTTTTTCAAACTGTATTGTCATGATATACACAGGTTAAGGATTGCTTTGTTGGGGAGTTTCTCAACACAACGGGCGCTTTTCTTAAATGTTGGTAATACAGACAATAGATTGCATGCTAATTTGTGGCTCCACACTATGCATTTCAAGTGTGACTGTCTTGAATGGAGTGCAAATCATGATAGTTCTTGAACTATTTCTGCGTTAAACTTTATCATTTCAAAGCATGGTTTATAAAGCACTAGTTTAAAGGAATATGATGAGTCTTCAGGTGGGGTCACTGATGAGACTGTATAGGGCTAAGAGTGCTGCAGTGTGATTAACAGAAATGCTTAAAGGTGATGCATGTATGTTAAACATTGCTTTGTTGGGGGGTCCACTTAATGCATAGCTGCGTTCTACTGACATCCTGGATTTTCAGTACGAAACAATCCAAAACAGGATAGAAATGCAGACCAAGATCCTTGCACCAAGAAGGTAAAAAAACAAACATTTTCTTGAATGCTGTTAAGGAAGACTGCAATGTGTACGTTAATATACTTATGCCAGTCTGTTTCGTATTTTGGTATGCTTGCCCTGCAGCTTAAAACATTCGCATCGGTGCCTGACCTCGGAGTCACAGGTTCAAATCCCTGGTGGACTTCTCAGCCTTTCATCCTTCTAAGGTCAATAAACTGAATACCATAACATTTTGTAATAATAAACTATTGTCAAACCCCAAGATGCCTTGAGGTATGAACGGCTACGTTACAAATTGTTTTGTTATATTACCTTTTGAAAGGCTTAAGGACTTGAGTGTGGTATGTCAGTGGGTTGCAAATGAATTTTGATGCGGGTGCTTGTTTGTTTTTAGCAGGACCCTCCAGGTATACCATGGTGCACTCCACACACTGTTTCCTTTTTGCAAGGTCGAGGGTTGCCAGATATCAAGCCTGCCTCGTCCTGATTCTACCTCATGCTTCTTTCGTCCTCTCTCTGCCACTCCCTGCTCTTTTTCTTGGTCTTGTATGTTACTGTTCACTCGTGCTTTCGACCTTTCCCACACTCCTTTCAATTTGTCTCTTCCTTCTGTTCAAGTGTGTTACAGAGTACATATGCAACATATATTTTAAAATAAGTCAACTAGTAAATATGGCTAGAACATGTTAAGTACAGACTGTGTTAGCTCATTTAAAAGCAATCGCTGGTGTTGGCATGGTTACAGAATGCCACCTCGATCTGTACATTGGGAGAAAGGTTGAGGACGTCTGCGAAATCTGGGTCCCAGAGGAGGAGGGAAATACATCTCATGGTTTAAAATGTGTTCCACACAAGCCTCCTCAGACAGGTCATAAACATAGGTATTGTAACCTAAACGCTGTTTAAAGGTTCATCAAATGACTCCCAGGTGTCCCTCTGCCTAAGCACTCCCGGCATCCATTTACCCCTGAGAAAACTAGCATTTAATATTGCTCTCAGAACTCATAAATATACTGAGAGAAATCAGCCCGTTAAAACCTGGCAAAGTATTGTGAAACAGAAGAGCCCCAGAAGCGTTAAATCAGCGCCCAAGAAATGAAAACTGTCTGAATCTATTGCGTGCCCTTCTGCAACGAAATGCACTTCCGGAAATGAAGATTCTGGCGTGCTTTATAAACTGCAATATAAAAACTAGCATGATGCATGGGATGTTTTCTAAGCCGGCCATTTTTTACAATGTGTGTAAATGGGGTCTATGAAAATGTAACAAGGTGTCTAGCAGTGTGGTAATGATCATCTGCCGTCACTGTGTGGAAAGGTATTTTAATGCATATTTTCTCATCTGGATCTTCTACACAAGACCGTCGAGCACGCAGCAGTGCTAAAGAAGGTGAAGCGCTCATCGATCAGACAGAACAACATTATATTACACACACATCCGGAACCATCTCTTAGAGCAAGGCAGCATTGCTTATGCCCTGCAAAGAGCCCTAACAGTGGGGGATATTCACAAGCAAGTGGCGGAGAGAGGTGTTACCCTTCTTGGCTGAACGCCTCTCTCCGCCACTTCGGAAAAGCAAGGCTGCAAGGACAAGGTGCCGCCTTGCTTTTCCCCCTGCGATGGCGCTAAGTTTCACAACTTAGTGCCAACGCAGGGACCCTTGCAGCAGAGTGCAAGGGTGTCTGCAAGCAGGGAGGTTTGTTTATGTACAGGATGGTGTCCCTTCCTGCACATCAGAAACCTAAAATGCCAGTTTGTAACTTACATGTGTGCTGCTTCAGGCAGCACACATGTAAGTTACAAAACTGTATTTTTTTAAAAAGGTTTGTTTATGTACAAGAAGGGACACCTTCCTGTACATAAACAAACCATGGCATTCTGCATTTGTCATGTGTGCTGCACAAGGCAGCACACATGGAAAATGCAAAAATGAGGAGAAATAAAGCATTTCTCCTCGTATCGCCAACTTAAGAAGAGGGTTTTCCTGGTCTTAAGTTTGGCGTTAGCTCCTATTTACGCTGCCCTTGTGAATAGGGGACAGCATAAATATCAATGGGTGTTGCGGTGAAACGCCCACCACAACACCCACTGCACGCCCCTTTCATGCTAAACACAGCGTGAAAGGGGGCCTATTCACAAGGCAGCGTTAAGCCACGTTAAGTGGCTTAACGCTGCCTTGTGAATAAGGCGAGACCCCTATCGCCACCACAAAGCCACTAAAAGTGACTTTGTGGTGATGGTAGGGGCTTGTGAATATGCCCCAGTGACTTTGAAAGTGATGCTAGAGACATTAAGAATTGTGCCCCCTGCACATCTTCCCCAGTTAATTCTTCATTAAATGCACAGTATACACAAATGGGAACTGTGACTGAGTGTGAATGGGAACTGGGGTATTGGCCTCAAAAGGTGCCCACATTCTAATCCAAATACCCCACTAGATAATTCACTAAAAATATAAACTGTTGGACCTTTCCTTAAAAAAATAATCTTGTAAAACTATCCACCAAAATGAATCTTCTTTCCAAACACTCCACAACTAAGAGTCAGAATCCTCCTGTACACCCCAGGGGGGTCCCCAGAACCTGACCCAAATATCTTCTCTTATGTGTCAAAGCAGAATTTTATTAACAATATGAAGCAATCGATCTTCAGAGTGATCGAGTCGGGTGCAAGAACGGATAAAATGTTCCCCAAACATCACCCCCTACAAATCAGATTTTTTAAATTGTATTTCTTTT
Source organism: Triturus cristatus (assembly GCF_964204655.1). NCBI lineage: Eukaryota > Metazoa > Chordata > Amphibia > Caudata > Salamandridae > Triturus > Triturus cristatus. The sequence continues at coordinate 798,138,130 of NC_140581.1, forward strand.
TATTGATAATACAAAAAGGCATTCAACAGCAATTACATCAGAGCAATCAAAGGTAGCCTCAGTATACCCAGTGCACAGGCTCATAGTACTAAAGTTAGGCCATATTCCTTCACCCGTCTTCAATAGCACCTTCTTCGTATACATCATATCTCAAACTTGTAGAACCACTTGACTTCACAGAGGTGCCAAAAGGGCACTTCCCCGATAGGCGTTCCACTTGTCCCGGACTTGTTCCCATTTTTTGTGATAACCCCTGCTTTCATATACAAATTTCTCAGTCACCATGCACCAGTCCATATCTTTCTCCCAATCTCAGAGAGTTGGTGTTGGTGTTAGACTCTCCGGACAAGCAGGCTGCATTACGTTTGGCAATAATCATCCCCAAGGTCACCCAGGCCTTCTCTTTGCATGTTAGGTCAGTAGCATCCTATATGTTTAAAATACACCACTTAGGCAATGGTGCCATCTCCACCCCAGACACCTCATGTACGCTGTGTATTTCTGCCTCCCATAAACCTCTCACCGCTGGGCATTCCCATAGTATGTGATAGAATGTACCCTCTGTAATAAAGTAAATCCACACCAGATGAAGATATGTGGTAAGAGGTATTTATTACAGCCTCAACCAACAGCCAGCATATCAACTGTCATCATAGAACCCTCACATGACAGAACCTCAGAACAAGCTGGTTCCATGCCTAGTGTTCTGGCATGGAGCCATGTTACATCATTACACTTCTTCCTCTTTACATTAGAACAAAAGTAACATGAGAACAATAAACACATTTGAACAACAAGAAAAAGAAGGTAGAAAGAACTACACAAAATCACGTAAATGCAAAGGAAACATGTTACATCATTACACCCTCCCCGCCACACTGTCTGAGACAACCAAAGTCAAATCCCCTGCACATCTTGATTAGGCTATCACAGCAGAAGTAGGATCTTTGAAGTATCCTTAGCTACAGCAATCTGAACCTTACCGATATGTCCACCTCTTTGGGGGAGACCAGAGCCTAAAATTCAGAATTTTGATGTATAGCACGAGGATCCCCCAGAATCTGCCCACAATCCCTATGATTCACAAGTCACCAGTTAGTGGTGTGCATTAAGGAGATGCCTATAGGTCCTAGGAAGCTGAAATGGAATTGTAACTCTAAAACTGTGAAAGAAGCACATCAACAATGGAAATGAGATTACCACATTGGCAGTACAAGAAATGAGATGATCTGCATATTACATGACTGAAAGAATGTAGTATTGAAAGCTGCTCAATCAGCTTTGTCAGCCTTCAATGATATTTCACACTGACGTATAAATTACAGAGACATACAGAGCAGGGTAATTAGTTTGTTTAACAGCACCTGATAAAAACCACAATATTCAAAGAAGGTATGGGAGATAATTTCGAAGGCTTGCCGATTATTCAGTGAGATCTTGGTGAAAGAGGCTGCGACCCACAGTAGATCTGCGTTGAAACCAACAAACTTCATGGCTGTAAAATCCCCCACAGGAGACCAGCTAATACTAGTTTCTAGGGCAACTCCCAGCACTCACCAGCTTACAAAGCAAAGGGATTCAGATATGGCAAAAAATACTGAGGGCCTAGCAATAGAGAGTCCTCATAGGAGTCAGTCTTTATTAAATTCACCAGAGATGCTGCAAAGCAATTCGAGGTCAAAGTCTAACAATGGATGGGTTAGGAAGAAATAAAAGTGGGATACTATTTTCACGACACCCTTCTGCTCCCTCTCTGTCATGACAGCCCTCTTGTGTCCTCTGCGTCGTGATCTGGCGTGCAGGGCTCATGATGTTTTACCCCTATACAGTTCCACAAAATCTCTACAAGAGGGTCTGAGGGGGACCAGTTTACCGACTATACTACCTTCAGTCCCCAAAACATATCTACAAACACTAACAGAAGGTCCTAAGTCGAAAGGTAAACAAAATGCCGCATGATGCTGTATGTGCTGCCTCTTACGTCAAAGCATTAAAGCATTACTGCATCACTAGGCAGGAAGATTTAAGAGTCTTTCGGGCCACCCTTAATGGCGGAGCTTCGTCATGTAAGACCCTAGGGGATCAGAGTCAGGGCCCCTACTCTCTTGAGCCACCCGGCTCTACTGGGTACCCGTCCCAATGATCCCCAACAAAGGAAATCTCCTGCCAAAAGTGTGCAACAATATTTCAAAAAATACAAAAAGTGCAGTGCGATAATGTGATAGTGCTTTAAAAATGACTACGTGGTCAAAAAAACTGTTTAATGTGGATTGACCAGGTGTCATGTCTAAAAAACCAAATTAGTCAAAAACTTATATATGACTATTTCCTGACTTGGTCTGTCTAGGTCGACATGTTTCAGCCGATCTGGTTGTTTCACCCGGCTTTCTTCAGGACCTAATAATAATGATGTAAAAAAAGGCTACTGCAGGATCAATTTGGTAAACAATGGTGTAAATCAAATACAAAATTCTCGTAAAAAATGTTATGTGGCCATAGCCACCCTACCAGACTAGCATGGTTTATGCTTAGATTAGGTGTAATCACCTCTTCTTCTTTCCTAAAAAGAGAAGATAGTAGGGGTCACAAATGATTTATAATGGGGTCTACACAGAACAAAACAGCATCAGCGACTAATGTTTAGTAGTGCCCCTCTTGAGCAATACTTGGTTTATAGAATGGCCACCAAATGGTCCATTAAAAAAGAGAACATTCTCTCAAAACATAAAGGATTGTAACTCACCCAACGTTCTGTGGGAGAAAAGCCTCACCTCACCCGGCAGATTGCTCGGTATAGGAGGCACCGCTCTGTTAAAAATAATAAGGACACAAGAGAACAGGTTGTATATACATATGCCAGTACTCAATGGTCCCTATATACAAGTTAACAAAGAACCAATCAACTCTTAACTCTCAGACTTACACACCCAATGCCTGACAGGACTGTGCCATGCAAACTATTTTACTTTGAGTCTGTTGTGTGGTGGTATCTCACAAAACATTATTCAAATGAAGATAAAACATATCGCCACCTTGTATGGTCATTTCTGATAAACAGTATACACCTCTGTTTACTAGTCGGGGTATAAAGGTTAAGATAATAGAAGAACATAATGGAAAAACAGAGGGTGGTGCTGTATCAAAGACCTATTAGTAGAGGTTCAAAGTTCACCCATACTGGTAATCTCGCCTGTATTATCTCTGAATCAGGGTACAAGTCTAACAAATGCCTTACCTATCCGTCGAGACCTCGAGCTGGACCCTGAGCAGTCTGGGAGGTAGCGACGTCTAGGCATAGGCTCCTTAAATAGCCGCTCCTATTAGTTGGGAATCGCGCCAAAACGCAGGTGTTACATATAAAGCTCTGCTAGAGGTGGGTCATTACAGGGACGCGCATGCGTAAAAACACAGTAGCCACTCCCATTGATCGGGGATGGCCACAGAACGCATGCGTCGCGTAGTGTACTAGCCGAGACTATGTCGCGCATGTCTATAGACACCAACGCCGCTCTGACCGCGCATGCGCAGCCCGAGATATCAGCAAAGACTGCGCATGCGCAGTGCTGCAGATCGATCGCGGCAATTGCTCGCGAAAACAATAACCCATTGCAGTGTATTCACAAGTCCCAGAACGGGAGCATAAAGAAAGCAGGGCAAAGATCAACTTGGTCATTACTCCACAGTATATAACCACACCCATACCGGCCACACGTAGCCTCGAAAGCCACCACACACCGCGCATGCGCAGTGACGTAAACGAGCAAGGCATACAATGTGCAAACGGCGTTCAATCGTGCATCATATAATCAAGAGATCTAGGTACATGCACTACTGAACAATGTGTAAAACACGCGATGTATTCAGTGTTCACAAGCACCTCGTGTTGCTTATTCTGACTCTATGTAAAAATATATCCAGAATATTGCAATGTGTACGCTAGTGTGAACATGCGTCTGTCAGTGGAAAAGGGGCCCAAAGGAGGCTAGAATATTAGTATCCTACCTTTTAGGGTAAATACACTAAATCCCGGAGCAGTTTAGGCACCCATGGGGAGCAACATGATGTTAAGTAGCTAGATTAGAGACCTGTTACATGTGTTCTCTCCCTAACAAGGTATAATAATCAGAATCTCTCTACTGGTATGGCCCTAGTCGTGGTCAATCTAATTGATATCATCTAGATCAGTTGAAGGTAGATATATTCAAGATGTAGTGGGAATAGGCCAGGTCTACTTCGATGTCCAAAACCATGAAGTGCTACGTGTCACACAGCCCAATGGCCCTCCAAAATCTCTGTGGCTGAATGGCACCGTCTAGGCTAGTCCACTCACTCAGTGGTCTTGGTTACAGAACATAGGAAGTTTATATGTCTCGTGGAGTTATAAACATGTAGTGACTATTCAGAAATGGAGAGGTTGACAATCAAATGGATGTCCAGGGGATGTTGTCGTTAAGACCATGTGTGTCCGTTTTCATTTTCAAAATCCATTTCTGCTCTTTCACAAACAGAAATTTTGAAATGTCACTCACATGTGAAGGAATGAGCGGTCGTTCAAGCACAATCCATCTTATGTCGTCTGCTCTGTGATGTTTTGCAAGAAAGTGGTCTGTCAGACATGTAGACTGTTTTCTGCACCGGATCGTGCTCTTGTGCTCGCCGATACGGAGCTTAATCTTCCTTGTAGTATAGCCAATGTAATGCAGAGAGCAAGGGCACGTGATCATATAGATCACGCTCTCTGAATTGCAGTTCGTGTGGCTGTTCAGTATCCAAGGCCGTGCCGTACCAATATCAACAGAGGTGGTTTTAGAAGTCTGAGGGCAGACACTACATGACCCGCATGGGTAGTGTCCCCTTACTGGTGGTAGTGACCACAATGTTTTATCACCACGTGTTTGTTCAGTCCGTGGTCGTGTGTGGACTAGACTATTGCGCAGACTGGGACCTTTTCTGAAAGCAAACAGAGGAGACGGAATGTTCTCTGCGGCCACGTTCAAAATGTGCCAATGCTTCCGTATCATCTTCTGCAAATTGTTTGAGAGGGTGCAAAAGGTAGTCACAAAAGTGAGCCTCTCATTAGGTGTCCTCATTGTGCTATTGTCCAAGAGGGCATCACAATGGTTATTGGATGCTCTTTTCCAAGCCTGTCGTACAAGTCTCCTGGGGTACTGGCGTGACTGCAAATGGTTAGCCAATACCTCTGCATGTTTGTGAAAGAGGTCTTTGGTGGAACAATTCCGTCTAACACGCAGAAACTGACCCACCGGGAGGTTCTCTCTTAAGGCCCTCGGATGGTGACTGTCGAATGACAAGAGAGAATTCCTGGACATTGGTTTCTTAAACAGCTCACAGTGTAACGAGTTGCCAATAGGGAAGATTGAAATGTCAAGAAAGGACAAACGTTGTTTGTCAAATTCTATCGTGAATTTCAGGAAAGTGTTTTGCTCATTAAGCCAGGCATGAAAGGCCTGAATCTCATGGCAGGAGCCCCGCCACACCACCAAAATATCATCTATGTACCTCTTCCACAACACCAGATGTTTGAAAAAAGGGTTGTTGTGGTTCAGTACATGTTGTTGTTCAAAGAGGTGTACATAGAGGTTGGCGAGGCTCGGCGCAAAGACACTCCCCATCGATGTACCAGAAATTTGTAAAAAGATCTGGTCCTCGAAGCGAAAAAAGTTTTCGGTCATCGCTATCCTAGCGCACTGCATAATGAAATGGACCGGTGTTATACTATCAAGATCCCGTCTTTCCAGGAGCCCTCTGATGGACTCGAGGGTCTCCATTTGCGGGATGCAAGTGTAGAGCGATTCTACATCAAAGCTCGCCAGAATGTCAGTTTCAGGATGGAAATCAATATCTGGCAGCAATCTCAAGACATCTGACGTGTCTTTTAGATAAGTTGGCATTTCTGACACCATAGGCCGTAGAAAGACATCTACGAACTTCGAGAGAGGCTCGAGGAGTGACCCTATCCCCGAGATGATGGGTCGTCCCGGGGGGGGGTGTTTTGTTCTTATGTATCTTAGGGAGGCAGTAGAAATAAGGCATTACTGGATTATCTATCACTAGAAATCGAGCCTCTTGTGGCGTAATCCATCCTTCTGCCTCCCCTTCCTCAACCAGGTGTTTGATCTCAATAGTAAGCCTGGGTGTCGGGTCCGTGGCCAAAATACGATAGAATTTGTCGTCTGTAAGTTGTCGAAGACATTCCCTCTGGTAGGTGACAGTGTCCTGTAGGACAGTGGCACCTCCCTTATCGGCTGGTTTAATAATGACGGACATGTCTGAACTAAGGTTGTGAAGAGCCTCTCTATCTTTCCTTGAGAAATTACAAAAGCTGGTAGGCCGTGAGTCACATAATGCCATCATGTCAAATTTCACGGCTTTTTCGAAGGTGGAGACCTGAGAAGGAACTTGGTGTGCCATGGGTGTGAAGCTACTCTTGGGTCGTAACCCAGTATTCGTAGTCAGCACGTCATCTACAGAGGAGGTAGCATCATCTGTCGATCTGTTCTTAAAAAAGAAATGCAGTCGAATTTTCCTGAAAAAGTTCTCAAGTTCGCATCTCATGGTGAATGGGTCACCTTGATAGGTGGGCACAAAACCCAAACCTCTGTTAAGGACACTCAACTCACTTTCAGTTAGAATTCGCGAACTCAAATTGACTACAAGATCGTTTCTCAACTGCTGATCGTGCTGTTGGTTTGCTGGAGACTGCCTCTGCTCCGAGTATTCGGAAACGTTTGGTCCGGTTGCCAATGGACAGTTGTTGTGCCTCTCCGTTTGCCCCTCGTTCGGCCTGGGCCTTGATCTAAAAAAGGCTGGTTAGGGTAAAACTGGGGTTGTGGTGGGAAAGATGGTGCATGCGATTGGAAAGGAGGTTGGTAGCCCCAGGGTCCTGGTGTCCACCACTGGCCTTGATTAGGATAATAGCCCTGCATCCCACGCCCCCTGTTGTATCTACGGGGTCTACCCCTGCCTCGTCCTCGGGGAAAACCATTGGAAGATGACTCTGAGTCAATGGATCCCTGCTCTGATCCAGAGGAAGAATAATTCGATCCATAACGTCTGCCCTTGTTGTTGAAGACTGGGGCCACGTAATTCTCATTGGTGTATGGATAGATTTTCTCCCATGCGAAGCGGGCTAAGTCCTTTTTGAACTTGTCAATCTTATTAATCAGAATGTTGTCCCTGTACTCTTTATTGGTCTTGTTGGCCTCGTCAAGATTCTTTTTATACAATGCAGCTGTGATAGTTGTTTTGATCTGTCCCTCCAAAGTTTGTATTTCGATAAGGATCGCGTCTGCCTGGCGCTTAGCCGTGCTGATGATCAAGATCAGCCAGTCACGGGTACAGCGCCAGGCAATGAGCGACCAGTCTCGCATAAATTGCTTATCGGTGAGGAACAGTCTTGGTGCATTGGTGACTATTAGACCAGTTGGTGCACATTTACCTCGTAAGTACTCAGTCATGATAAGTCCGTGGACAGCTGTCCGTGACTGTGTTTTGTTCAAATTGAGTAATGTGCCCCAATCGTCTTTGGAATGTCCTGTTAACTCCGGGAGTGACTCTAGAATACTGGGATTGTCAGATAGGATGGAACTGAGGGTTTCATCATCGAATGCTAGGCCTGCAAAGTCAGCCATATTGGTGTGGAGGTACTGTTTGAATCAAAAGAAAAAAGGGAGCGGAAAAAGACCACTAGACAGTCTATAGTCTATAACAAAGACCCGCAGCCGTAGGCTGCTCACACAATTCCACAAAATCTCTACAAGAGGGTCTGAGGGGGACCAGTTTACCGACTATACTACCTTCAGTCCCCAAAACATATCTACAAACACTAACAGAAGGTCCTAAGTCGAAAGGTAAACAAAATGCCGCATGATGCTGTATGTGCTGCCTCTTCCGTCAAAGCATTAAAGCATTACTGCATCACTAGGCAGGAAGATTTAAGAGTCTTTCGGGCCACCCTTAATGGCGGAGCTTCGTCATGTAAGACCCTAGGGGATCAGAGTCAGGGCCCCTACTCTCTTGAGCCACCCGGCTCTACTGGGTACCCGTCCCAATGATCCCCAACAAAGGAAATCTCCTGCCAAAAGTGTGCAACAATATTTCAAAAAATACAAAAAGTGCAGTGCGATAATGTGATAGTGCTTTAAAAATGACTACGTGGTCAAAAAAACTGTTTAATGTGGATTGACCAGGTGTCATGTCTAAAAAACCAAATTAGTCAAAAACTTATATATGACTATTTCCTGACTTGGTCTGTCTAGGTCCACATGTTTCAGCCGATCTGGTTGTTTCACCCGGCTTTCTTCAGGACCTAATAATAATGATGTAAAAAAAGGCTACTGCAGGATCAATTTGGTAAACAATGGTGTAAATCAAATACAAAATTCTCGTAAAAAATGTTATGTGGCCATAGCCACCCTACCAGACTAGCATGGTTTATGCTTAGATTAGGTGTAATCACCTCTTCTTCTTTCCTAAAAAGAGAAGATAGTAGGGGTCACAAATGATTTATAATGGGGTCTCCACAGAACAAAACAGCATCAGCGACTAATGTTTAGTAGTGCCCCTCTTGAGCAATACTTGGTTTATAGAATGGCCACCAAATGGTCCATTAAAAAAGAGAACATTCTCTCAAAACATAAAGGATTGTAACTCACCCAACGTTCTGTGGGAGAAAAGCCTCACCTCACCCGGCAGATTGCTCGGTATAGGAGGCACCGCTCTGTTAAAAATAATAAGGACACAAGAGAACAGGTTGTATATACATATGCCAGTACTCAATGGTCCCTATATACAAGTTAACAAAGAACCAATCAACTCTTAACTCTCAGACTTACACACCCAATGCCTGACAGGACTGTGCCATGCAAACTATTTTACTTTGAGTCTGTTGTGTGGTGGTATCTCACAAAACATTATTCAAATGAAGATAAAACATATCACCACCTTGTATGGTCATTTCTGATAAACAGTATACACCTCTGTTTACTAGTCGGGGTATAAAGGTTAAGATAATAGAAGAACATAATGGAAAAACAGAGGGTGGTGCTGTATCAAAGACCTATTAGTAGAGGTTCAAAGTTCACCCATACTGGTAATCTCGCCTGTATTATCTCTGAATCAGGGTACAAGTCTAACAAATGCCTTACCTATCCGTCGAGACCTCGAGCTGGACCCTGAGCAGTCTGGGAGGTAGCGACGTCTAGGCATAGGCTCCTTAAATAGCCGCTCCTATTAGTTGGGAATCGCGCCAAAACGCAGGTGTTACATATAAAGCTCTGCTAGAGGTGGGTCATTACAGTGACGCGCATGCGTAAAAACACAGTAGCCACTCCCATTGATCGGGGATGGCCACAGAACGCATGCGTCGCGTAGTGTACTAGCCGAGACTATGTCGCGCATGTCTATAGACACCAACGCCGCTCTGACCGCGCATGCGCAGCCCGAGATATCAGCAAAGACTGCGCATGCGCAGTGCTGCAGATCGATCGCGGCAATTGCTCGCGACAACAATAACCCATTGCAGTGTATTCACAAGTCCCAGAACGGGAGCATAAAGAAAGCAGGGCAAAGATCAACTTGGTCATTACTCCACAGTATATAACCACACCCATACCGGCCACACGTAGCCTCGAAAGCCACCACACACCGCGCATGCGCAGTGACGTAAACGAGCAAGGCATACAATGTGCAAACGGCGTTCAATCGTGCATCATATAATCAAGAGATCTAGGTACATGCACTACTGAACAATGTGTAAAACACGCAATGTATTCAGTGTTCACAAGCACCTCGTGTTGCCTATTCTGACTCTATGTAAAAATATATCCAGAATATTGCAATGTGTACGCTAGTGTGAACATGCGTCTGTCAGTGGAAAAGGGGCCCAAAGGAGGCTAGAATATTAGTATCCTACCTTTTAGGGTAAATACACTAAATCCCGGAGCAGTTTAGGTAACCATGGGGAGCAACATGATGTTAAGTTCTCTCCCTAACAAGGTATAATAATCAGAATCTCTCTACTGGTATGACCCTAGTCGTGGTCAATCTAATTGATATCATCTAGATCAGTTGAAGGTAGATATATTCAAGATGTAGTGGGAATAGGCCAGGTCTACTTCGATGTCCAAAACCATGAAGTGCTACGTGTCACACAGCCCAATGGCCCTCCAAAATCTCTGTGGCTGAATGGCACCGTCTAGGCTAGTCCACTCACTCAGTGGTCTTGGTTACAGAACATAGGAAGTTTATATGTCTCGTGGAGTTATAAACATGTAGTGACTATTCAGAAACGGAGAGGTTGACAATCAAATGGATGTCCAGGGGATGTTGTCGTTAAGACCATGTGTGTCCGTTTTCATTTTGAAAATCCATTTCTGCTCTTTCACAAACAGAAATTTTGAAATGTCACTCACATGTGAAGGAATGAGCGGTAGTTCAAGCACTATCCATCTTATGTCGTCTGCTCTGTGATGTTTTGCAAGAAAGTGGTCTGTCAGACATGTAGACTGTTTTCTGCACCGGATCGTGCTCTTGTGCTCGCTGATACGGAGCTTAATCTTCCTTGTAGTATAGCCAATGTAATGCAGAGAGCAAGGGCACGTGATCATATAGATCACGCTCTCTGAATTGCAGTTCGTGTGGCTGTTCAGTATCCAAGGCCGTGCCGTACCAATATCAACAGAGGTGGTTTTAGAAGTCTGAGGGCAGACACTACATGACCCGCATGGGTAGTGTCCCCTTACTGGTGGTAGTGACCACAATGTTTTATCACCACGTGTTTGTTCAGTCCGTTGTCGTGTGTGGACTAGACTATTGCGCAGACTGGGACCTTTTCTGAAAGCAAACAGAGGAGACGGAATGTTCTCTGCGGCCACGTTCAAAATGTGCCAATGCTTCCGTATCATCTTCTGCAAATTGTTTGAGAGGGTGCAAAAGGTAGTCACAAAAGTGAGCCTCTCATTAGGTGTCCTCATTGTGCTATTGTCCAAGAGGGCATCACGATGGTTATTGGATGCTCTTTTCCAAGCCTGTCGTACAAGTCTCCTGGGGTACTGGCGTGACTGCAAATGGTTAGCCAATACCTCTGCATGTTTGTGAAAGAGGTCTTTGGTGGAACAATTCCGTCTAACACGCAGAAACTGACCCACCGGGAGGTTCTCTCTTAAGGCCCTCGGATGGTGACTGTCGAATGACAAGAGAGAATTCCTGGACATTGGTTTCTTAAACAGCTCACAGTGTAACGAGTTGCCAATAGGGAAGATTGAAATGTCAAGAAAGGACAAACGTTGTTTGTCAAATTCTATCGTGAATTTCAGGAAAGTGTTTTGCTCATTAAGCCAGGCATGAAAGGCCTGAATCTCATGGCAGGAGCCCCGCCACACCACCAAAATATCATCTATGTACCTCTTCCACAACACCAGATGTTTGAAAAAAGGGTTGTTGTGGTTCAGTACATGTTGTTGTTCAAAGAGGTGTACATAGAGGTTGGCGAGGCTCGGCGCAAAGACACTCCCCATCGATGTACCAGAAATTTGTAAAAAGATCTGGTCCTCGAAGCGAAAAAAGTTTTCGGTCATCGCTATCCTAGCGCACTGCATAATGAAATGGACCGGTGTTATACTATCAAGATCCCGTCTTTCCAGGAGCCCTCTGATGGACTCGAGGGTCTCCATTTGCGGGATGCAAGTGTAGAGCGATTCTACATCAAAGCTCGCCAGAATGTCAGTTTCAGGATGGAAATCAATATCTGGCAGCAATCTCAAGACATCTGACGTGTCTTTTAGATAAGTTGGCATTTCTGACACCATAGGCCGTAGAAAGACATCTACGAACTTCGAGAGAGGCTCGAGGAGTGACCCTATCCCCGAGATGATGGGTCGTCCCGGGGGGGGTGTTTTGTTCTTATGTATCTTAGGGAGGCAGTAGAAATAAGGCATTACTGGATTATCTATCACTAGAAATCGAGCCTCTTGTGGCGTAATCCATCCTTCTGCCTCCCCTTCCTCAACCAGGTGTTTGATCTCAATAGTAAGCCTGGGTGTCGGGTCCGTGGCCAAAATACGATAGAATTTGTCGTCTGTAAGTTGTCGAAGACATTCCCTCTGGTAGGTGACAGTGTCCTGTAGGACAGTGGCACCTCCCTTATCGGCTGGTTTAATAATGACGGACATGTCTGAACTAAGGTTGTGAAGAGCCTCTCTATCTTTCCTTGAGAAATTACAAAAGCTGGTAGGCCGTGAGTCACATAATGCCATCATGTCAAATTTCACGGCTTTTTCGAAGGTGGAGACCTGAGAAGGAACTTGGTGTGCCATGGGTGTGAAGCTACTCTTGGGTCGTAACCCAGTATTCGTAGTCAGCACGTCATCTACAGAGGAGGTAGCATCATCTGTCGATCTGTTCTTAAAAAAGAAATGCAGTCGAATTTTCCTGAAAAAGTTCTCAAGTTCGCATCTCATGGTGAATGGGTCACCTTGATAGGTGGGCACAAAACCCAAACCTCTGTTAAGGACACTCAACTCACTTTCAGTTAGAATTCGCGAACTCAAATTGACTACAAGATCGTTTCTCAACTGCTGATCGTGCTGTTGGTTTGCTGGAGACTGCCTCTGCTCCGAGTATTCGGAAACGTTTGGTCCGGTTGCCAATGGACAGTTGTTGTGCCTCTCCGTTTGCCCCTCGTTCGGCCTGGGCCTTGATCTAAAAAAGGCTGGTTAGGGTAAAACTGGGGTTGTGGTGGGAAAGATGGTGCATGCGATGGGAAAGGAGGTTGGTAGCCCCAGGGTCCTGGTGGCCACCACTTAGGATAATAGCCCTGCATCCCATGCCCCCTGTTGTATCTACGGGGTCTATCCCTGCCTCGTCCTCGGGGAAAACCATTGGAAGATGACTCTGAGTCAATGGATCCCTGCTCTGATCCAGAGGAAGAATAATTCGATCCATAACGTCTGCCCTTGTTGTTGAAGACTGGGGCCACGTAATTCTCATTGGTGTATGGATAGATTTTCTCCCATGCGAAGCGGGCTAAGTCCTTTTTGAACTTGTCAATCTTATTAATCAGAATGTTGTCCCTGTACTCTTTATTGGTCTTGTTGGCCTCGTCAAGATTCTTTTTATACAATGCAGCTGTGATAGTTGTTTTGATCTGTCCCTCCAAAGTTTGTATTTCGATAAGGATCGCGTCTGCCTGGCGCTTAGCCGTGCTGATGATCAAGATCAGCCAGTCACGGGTACAGCGCCAGGCAATGAGCGACCAGTCTCGCATAAATTGCTTATCGGTGAGGAACAGTCTTGGTGCATTGGTGACTATTAGACCAGTTGGTGCACATTTACCTCGTAAGTACTCAGTCATGATAAGTCCGTGGACAGCTGTCCGTGACTGTGTTTTCTTCAAATTGAGTAATGTGCCCCAATCGTCTTTGGAATGTCCTGTTAACTCCGGGAGTGACTCTAGAATACTGGGATTGTCAGATAGGATGGAACTGAGGGTTTCATCATCGAATGCTAGGCCTGCAAAGTCAGCCATATTGGTGTGGAGGTACTGTTTGAATCAAAAGAAAAAAGGGAGCGGAAAAAGACCACTAGACAGTCTAGAGTCTAAAACAAAGACCCGCAGCCGTAGGCTGCTCACACAATTCCACAAAATCTCTACAAGAGGGTCTGAGGGGGACCAGTTTACTGACTATACTACCTTCAGTCCCCAAAACATATCTACAAACACTAACAGAAGGTCCTAAGTCGAAAGGTAAACAAAATGCCGCATGATGCTGTATGTGCTGCCTCTTACGTCAAAGCATTAAAGCATTACTGCATCACTAGGCAGGAAGATTTAAGAGTCTTTCGGGCCACCCTTAATGGCGGAGCTTCGTCATGTAAGACCCTAGGGGATCAGAGTCAGGGCCCCTACTCTCTTGAGCCACCCGGCTCTACTGGGTACCCGTCCCAATGATCCCCAACAAAGGAAATCTCCTGCCAAAAGTGTGCAACAATATTTCAAAAAATACAAAAAGTGCAGTGCGATAATGTGATAGTGCTTTAAAAATGACTACGTGGTCAAAAAAACTGTTTAATGTGGATTGACCAGGTGTCATGTCTAAAAAACAAAATTAGTCAAAAACTTATATATGACTATTTCCTGACTTGGTCTGTCTAGGTCGACATGTTTCAGCCGATCTGGTTGTTTCACCCGGCTTTCTTCAGGACCTAAAAATAATGATGTAAAAAAAGGCTACTGCAGGATCAATTTGGTAAACAATGGTGTAAATCAAATACAAAATTCTCGTAAAAACTGTTATGTGGCCATAGCCACCCTACCAGACTAGCATGGTTTATGCTTAGATTAGGTGTAATCACCTCTTCTTCTTTCCTAAAAAGAGAAGATAGTAGGGGTCACAAATGATTTATAATGGGGTCTACACAGAACAAAACAGCATCAGCGACTAATGTTTAGTAGTGCCCCTCTTGAGCAATACTTGGTTTATAGAATGGCCACCAAATGGTCCATTAAAAAAGAGAACATTCTCTCAAAACATAAAGGATTGTAACTCACCCAACGTTCTGTGGGAGAAAAGCCTCACCTCACCCGGCAGATTGCTCGGTATAGGAGGCACCTCTCTGTTAAAAATAATAAGGACACAAGAGAACAGGTTGTATATACATATGCCAGTACTCAATGGTCCCTATATACAAGTTAACAAAGAACCAATCAACTCTTAACTCTCAGACTTACACACCCAATGCCTGACAGGACTGTGCCATGCAAACTATTTTACTTTGAGTCTGTTGTGTGGTGGTATCTCACAAAACATTATTCAAATGAAGATAAAACAGATCACCACCTTGTATGGTCATTTCTGATAAACAGTATACACCTCTGTTTACTAGTCGGGGTATAAAGGTTAAGATAATAGAAGAACATAATGGAAAAACAGAGGGTGGTGCTGTATCAAAGACCTATTAGTAGAGGTTCAAAGTTCACCCATACTGGTAATCTCGCCTGTATTATCTCTGAATCAGGGTACAAGTCTAACAAATGCCTTACCTATCCGTCGAGACCTCGAGCTGGACCCTGAGCAGTCTGGGAGGTAGCGACGTCTAGGCATAGGCTCCTTAAATAGCCGCTCCTATTAGTTGGGAATCGCGCCAAAACGCAGGTGTTACATATAAAGCTCTGCTAGAGGTGGGTCATTACAGTGACGCGCATGCGTAAAAACACAGTAGCCACTCCCATTGATCGGGGATGGCCACAGAACGCATGCGTCGCGTAGTGTACTAGCCGAGACTATGTCGCGCATGTCTATAGACACCAACGCCGCTCTGACCGCGCATGCGCAGCCCGAGATATCAGCAAAGACTGCGCATGCGCAGTGCTGCAGATCGATCGCGGCAATTGCTCGCGAAAACAATAACCCATTGCAGTGTATTCACAAGTCCCAGAACGGGAGCATAAAGAAAGCAGGGCAAAGATCAACTTGGTCATTACTCCACAGTATATAACCACACCCATACCGGCCACACGTAGCCTCGAAAGCCACCACACACCGCGCATGCGCAGTGACGTAAACGAGCAAGGCATACAATGTGCAAACGGCGTTCAATCGTGCATCATATAATCAAGAGATCTAGGTACATGCACTACTGAACAATGTGTAAAACACGCGATGTATTCAGTGTTCACAAGCACCTCGTGTTGCTTATTCTGACTCTATGTAAAAATATATCCAGAATATTGCAATGTGTACGCTAGTGTGAACATGCGTCTGTCAGTGGAAAAGGGGCCCAAAGGAGGCTAGAATATTAGTATCCTACCTTTTAGGGTAAATACACTAAATCCCGGAGCAGTTTAGGCAATCATGGGAAGCAACATGATGTTAAGTAGCTAGATTAGAGACCTGTTACATGTGTTCTCTCCCTAACAAGGTATAATAAATAATCAGAATCTCTCTACTGGTATGGCCCTAGTCGTGGTCAATCTAATTGATATCATCTAGATCAGTTGAAGGTAGATATATTCAAGATGTAGTGGGAATAGGCCAGGTCTACTTCGATGTCCAAAACCATGAAGTGCTACGTGTCACACAGCCCAATGGCCCTCCAAAATCTCTGTGGCTGAATGGCACCGTCTAGGCTAGTCCACTCACTCAGTGGTCTTGGTTACAGAACATAGGAAGTTTATATGTCTCGTGGAGTTATAAACATGTAGTGACTATTCAGAAACGGAGAGGTTGACAATCAAATGGATGTCCAGGGGATGTTGTCGTTAAGACCATGTGTGTCCGTTTTCATTTTGAAAATCCATTTCTGCTCTTTCACAAACAGAAATTTTGAAATGTCACTCACATGTGAAGGAATGAGCGGTCGTTCAAGCACAATCCATCTTATGTCGTCTGCTCTGTGATGTTTTGCAAGAAAGTGGTCTGTCAGACATGTAGACTGTTTTCTGCACCGGATCGTGCTCTTGTGCTCGCTGATACGGAGCTTAATCTTCCTTGTAGTATAGCCAATGTAATGCAGAGAGCAAGGGCACGTGATCATATAGATCACGCTCTCTGAATTGCAGTTCGTGTGGCTGTTCAGTATCCAAGGCCGTGCCGTACCAATATCAACAGAGGTGGTTTTAGAAGTCTGAGGGCAGACACTACATGACCCGCATGGGTAGTGTCCCCTTACTGGTGGTAGTGACCACAATGTTTTATCACCACGTGTTTGTTCAGTCCGTGGTCGTATGTGGACTAGACTATTGCGCAGACTGGGACCTTTTCTGAAAGCAAACAGAGGAGACGAAATGTTCTCTGCGGCCACGTTCAAAATGTGCCAATGCTTCCGTATCATCTTCTGCAAATTGTTTGAGAGGGTGCAAAAGGTAGTCACAAAAGTGAGCCTCTCATTAGGTGTCCTCATTGTGCTATTGTCCAAGAGGGCATCACGATGGTTATTGGATGCTCTTTTCCAAGCCTGTCGTACAAGTCTCCTGGGGTACTGGCGTGACTGCAAATGGTTAGCCAATACCTCTGCATGTTTGTGAAAGAGGTCTTTGGTGGAACAATTCCGTCTAACACGCAGAAACTGACCCACCGGGAGGTTCTCTCTTAAGGCCCTCGGATGGTGACTGTCGAATGACAAGAGAGCAACAGAGCGGTGCCTCCTATACCGAGCAATCTGCCGGGTGAGGTGAGGCTTTTCTCCCACAGAACGTTGGGTGAGTTACAATCCTTTATGTTTTGAGAGAATGTTCTCTTTTTTAATGGACCATTTGGTGGCCATTCTATAAACCAAGTATTGCTCAAGAGGGGCACTACTAAACATTAGTCGCTGATGCTGTTTTGTTCTGTGTAGACCCCATTATAAATCATTTGTGACCCCTACTATCTTCTCTTTTTAGGAAAGAAGAAGAGGTGATAACACTTAATCTAAGCATAAACCATGCTAGTCTGGTAGGGTGGCTATGGCCACATAACATTTTTTACGAGAATTTTGTATTTGATTTACACCATTGTTTACCAAATTGATCCTGCAGTAGCCTTTTTTTACATCATTATTATTAGGTCCTGAAGAAAGCCGGGTGAAACAACCAGATCGGCTGAAACATGTCGACCTAGACAGACCAAGTCAGGAAATGGTCATATATAAGTTTTTGACTAATTTGGTTTTTTAGACATGACACCTGGTCAATCCACATTAAACAGTTTTTTTGACCACGTAGTCATTTTTAAAGCACTATCACATTATCGCACTGCACTTTTTGTATTTTTTGAAATATTGTTGCACACTTTTGGCAGGAGATTTCCTTTGTTGGGGATCATTTGGACGGGTACCCAGTAGAGCCGGGTGGCTCAAGAGAGTAGGGGCCCTGACTCTGATCCCCTAGGGTCTTACATGCCGAAGCTCCGCCATTAAGGGTGGCCCGAAAGACTCTTAAATCTTCCTGCCTAGTGATGCAGTAATGCTTTAATGCTTTGAAGTAAGAGGCAGCACATACAGCATCATGCGGCATTTTGTTTACCTTTCGACTTAGGACCTTCTGTTAGTGTTTGTAGATATGTTTTGGGGACTGAAGGTAGTATAGTCGGTAAACTGGTCCCCCTCAGACCCTCTTGTAGAGATTTTGTGGAATTGTGTGAGCAGCCTACGGCTGCGGGTCTTTGTTTTAGACTCTAGACTGTCTAGTGGTCTTTTTCCGCTCCCTTTTTTCTTTTGATTCAAACAGTACCTCCACACCAATATGGCTGACTTTGCAGGCCTAGCATTCGATGATGAAACCCTCAGTTCCATCCTATCTGACAATCCCAGTATTCTAGAGTCACTCCCGGAGTTAACAGGACATTCCAAAGACGATTGGGGCACATTACTCAATTTGAAGAAAACACAGTCACGGACAGCTGTCCACGGACTTATCATGACTGAGTACTTACGAGGTAAATGTGCACCAACTGGTCTAATAGTCACCAATGCACCAAGACTGTTCCTCACCGATAAGCAATTTATGCGAGACTGGTCGCTCATTGCCTGGCGCTGTACCCGTGACTGGCTGATCTTGATCATCAGCACGGCTAAGCGCCAGGCAGACGCGATCCTTATCGAAATACAAACTTTGGAGGGACAGATCAAAACAACTATCACAGCTGCATTGTATAAAAAGAATCTTGACGAGGCCAACAAGACCAATAAAGAGTACAGGGACAACATTCTGATTAATAAGATTGACAAGTTCAAAAAGGACTTAGCCCGCTTCGCATGGGAGAAAATCTATCCATACACCAATGAGAATTACGTGGCCCCAGTCTTCAACAACAAGGGCAGACGTTATGGATCGAATTATTCTTCCTCTGGATCAGAGCAGGGATCCATTGACTCAGAGTCATCTTCCAATGGTTTTCCCCGAGGACGAGGCAGGGGTAGACCCCGTAGATACAACAGGGGGCGTGGGATGCAGGGCTATTATCCTAATCAAGGCCAGTGGTGGCCACCAGGACCCTGGGGCTACCAACCTCCTTTCCCATCGCATGCACCATCTTTCCCACCACAACCCCAGTTTTACCCTAACCAGCCTTTTTTAGATCAAGGCCCAGGCCGAACGAGGGGCAAACGGAGAGGCACAACAACTGTCCATTGGCAACCGGACCAAACGTTTCCGAATACTCGGAGCAGAGGCAGTCTCCCGCAAACCAACAGCACGATCAGCAGTTTAGAAACGATCTTGTAGTCAATTTGAGTTCGCGAATTCTAACTGAAAGTGAGTTGAGTGTCCTTAACAGAGGTTTGGGTTTTGTGCCCACCTATCAAGGTGACCCATTCACCATGAGATGCGAACTTGAGAACTTTTTCAGGAAAATTCGACTGCATTTCTTTTTTAAGAACAGATCGACAGATGATGCTACCTCCTCTGTAGATGACGTGCTGACTACGAATACTGGGTTACGACCCAAGAGTAGCTTCACACCCATGGCACACCAAGTTCCTTCTCAGGTCTCCACCTTCGAAAAAGCCGTGACATTTGACATGATGGCATTATGTGACTCACGGCCTACCAGCTTTTGTAATTTCTCAAGGAAAGATAGAGAGGCTCTTCACAACCTTAGTTCAGACATGTCCGTCATTATTAAACCAGCCGATAAGGGAGGTGCCACTGTCCTACAGGACACTGTCACCTACCAGAGGGAATGTCTTCGACAACTTACAGACGACAAATTCTATCGTATTTTGGCCACGGACCCGACACCCAGGCTTACTATTGAGATCAAACACCTGGTTGAGGAAGGGGAGGCCGAAGGATGGATTACGCCACAAGAGGCTCGATTTCTAGTGATAGATAATCCAGTAATGCCTTATTTCTACTGCCTCCCTAAGATACATAAGAACAAAACACCCCCCCCCGGGACGACCCATCATCTCGGGGATAGGGTCACTCCTCGAGCCTCTCTCGAAGTTCGTAGATGTCTTTCTACGGCCTATGGTGTCAGAAATGCCAACTTATCTAAAAGACACGTCAGATGTCTTGAGATTGCTGCCAGATATTGATTTCCATCCTGAAACTGACATTCTGGCGAGCTTTGATGTAGAATCGCTCTACACTTGCATCCCGCAAATGGAGACCCTCGAGTCCATCAGAGGGCTCCTGGAAAGACGGGATCTTGATAGTATAACACCGGTCCATTTCATTATGCAGTGCGCTAGGATAGCGATGACCGAAAACTTTTTTCGCTTCGAGGACCAGATCTTTTTACAAATTTCTGGTACATCGATGGGGAGTGTCTTTGCGCCGAGCCTCGCCAACCTCTATGTACACCTCTTTGAACAACAACATGTACTGAACCACAACAACCCTTTTTTCAAACATCTGGTGTTGTGGAAGAGGTACATAGATGATATTTTGGTGGTGTGGCGGGGCTCCTGCCATGAGATTCAGGCCTTTCATGCCTGGCTTAATGAGCAAAACACTTTCCTGAAATTCACGATAGAATTTGACAAACAACGTTTGTCCTTTCTTGACATTTCAATCTTCCCTATTGGCAACTCGTTACACTGTGAGCTGTTTAAGAAACCAATGTCCAGGAATTCTCTCTTGTCATTCGACAGTCACCATCCGAGGGCCTTAAGAGAGAACCTCCCGGTGGGTCAGTTTCTGCGTGTTAGACGGAATTGTTCCACCAAAGACCTCTTTCACAAACATGCAGAGGTATTGGCTAACCATTTGCAGTCACGCCAGTACCCCAGGAGACTTGTACGACAGGCTTGGAAAAGAGCATCCAATAACCATCGTGATGCCCTCTTGGACAATAGCACAATGAGGACACCTAATGAGAGGCTCACTTTTGTGACTACCTTTTGCACCCTCTCAAACAATTTGCAGAAGATGATACGGAAGCATTGGCACATTTTGAACGTGGCCGCAGAGAACATTCCGTCTCCTCTGTTTGCTTTCAGAAAAGGTCCCAGTCTGCGCAATAGTCTAGTCCACACACGACCACGGACTGAACAAACACGTGGTGATAAAACATTGTGGTCACTACCACCAGTAAGGGGACACTACCCATGCGGGTCATGTAGTGTCTGCCCTCAGACTTCTAAAACCACCTCTGTTGATATTGGTACGGCACGGCCTTGAATACTGAACAGCCACACGAACTGCAATTCAGAGAGCGTGATCTATATGATCACGTGCCCTTGCTCTCTGCATTACATTGGCTATACTACAAGGAAGATTAAGCTCCGTATCAGCGAGCACAAGAGCACGATCCGGTGCAGAAAACAGTCTACATGTCTGACAGACCACTTTCTTGCAAAACATCACAGAGCAGACGACATAAGATGGATTGTGCTTGAACGACCGCTCATTCCTTCACATGTGAGTGACATTTCAAAATTTCTGTTTGTGAAAGAGCAGAAATGGATTTTCAAAATGAAAACGGACACACATGGTCTTAACGACAACATCCCCTGGACATCCATTTGATTGTCAACCTCTCCGTTTCTGAATAGTCACTACATGTTTATAACTCCACGAGACATATAAACTTCCTATGTTCTGTAACCAAGACCACTGAGTGAGTGGACTAGCCTAGACGGTGCCATTCAGCCACAGAGATTTTGGAGGGCCATTGGGCTGTGTGACACGTAGCACTTCATGGTTTTGGACATCGAAGTAGACCTGGCCTATTCCCACTACATCTTGAATACATCTACCTTCAACTGATCTAGATGATATCAATTAGATTGACCACGACTAGGGCCATACCAGTAGAGAGATTCTGATTATTATACCTTGTTAGGGAGAGAACACATGTAACAGGTCTCTAATCTAGCTACTTAACATCATGTTGCTCCCCATGGGTGCCTAAACTGCTCCGGGATTTAGTGTATTTACCCTAAAAGGTAGGATACTAATATTCTAGCCTCCTTTGGGCCCCTTTTCCACTGACAGACGCATGTTCACACTAGCGTACACATTGCAATATTCTGGATATATTTTTACATAGAGTCAGAATAAGCAACACGAGGTGCTTGTGAACACTGAATACATCGCGTGTTTTACACATTGTTCAGTAGTGCATGTACCTAGATCTCTTGATTATATGATGCACGATTGAACGCCGTTTGCACATTGTATGCCTTGCTCGTTTACGTCACTGCGCATGCGCGTTGTGTGGTGGCTTTCGAGGCTACGTGTGGCCGGTATGGGTGTGGTTATATACTGTGGAGTAATGACCAAGTTGATCTTTGCCCTGCTTTCTTTATGCTCCCGTTCTGGGACTTGTGAATACACTGCAATGGGTTATTGTTTTCGCGAGCAATTGCCGCGATCGATCTGCAGCACTGCGCATGCGCAGTCTTTGCTGATATCTCGGGCTGCGCATGCACGGTCAGAGCGGCGTTGGTGTCTATAGACATGCGCGACATAGTCTCGGCTAGTACACTACGCGACGCATGCGTTCTGTGGCCATCCCCGATCAATGGGAGTGGCTACTGTGTTTTTACGCATGCGCGTCACTGTAATGACCCACCTCTAGCAGAGCTTTATATGTAACACCTGCGTTTTGGCGCGATTCCCAACTAATAGGAGCGGCTATTTAAGGAGCCTATGCCTAGACGTCGCTACCTCCCAGACTGCTCAGGGTCCAGCTCGAGGTCTCGACGGATAGGTAAGGCATTTGTTAGACTTGTACCCTGATTCAGAGATAATACAGGCGAGATTACCAGTATGGGTGAACTTTGAACCTCTACTAATAGGTCTTTGATACAGCACCACCCTCTGTTTTTCCATTATGTTCTTCTATTATCTTAACCTTTATACCCCGACTAGTAAACAGAGGTGTATACTGTTTATCGGAAATGACCATACAAGGTGGTGATATGTTTTATCTTCATTTGAATAATGTTTTGTGAGATACCACCACACAACAGACTCAAAGTAAAATAGTTTGCATGGCACAGTCCTGTCAGGCATTGGGTGTGTAAGTCTGAGAGTTAAGAGTTGATTGGTTCTTTGTTAACTTGTATATAGGGACCATTGAGTACTGGCATATGTATATACAACCTGTTCTCTTGTGTCCTTATTATTTTTAACAGAGCGGTGCCTCCTATACCGAGCAATCTGCCGGGTGAGGTGAGGCTTTTCTCCCACAGAACGTTGGGTGAGTTACAATCCTTTATGTTTTGAGAGAATGTTCTCTTTTTTAATGGACCATTTGGTGGCCATTCTATAAACCAAGTATTGCTCAAGAGGGGCACTACTAAACATTAGTCGCTGATGCTGTTTTGTTCTGTGTAGACCCCATTATAAATCATTTGTGACCCCTACTATCTTCTCTTTTTAGGAAAGAAGAAGAGGTGATTACACCTAATCTAAGCATAAACCATGCTAGTCTGGTAGGGTGGCTATGGCCACATAACATTTTTTACGAGAATTTTGTATTTGATTTACACCATTGTTTACCAAATTGATCCTGCAGTAGCCTTTTTTTACATCATTATTATTAGGTCCTGAAGAAAGCCGGGTGAAACAACCAGATCGGCTGAAACATGTCGACCTAGACAGACCAAGTCAGGAAATAGTCATATATAAGTTTTTGACTAATTTGGTTTTTTAGACATGACACCTGGTCAATCCACATTAAACAGTTTTTTTGACCACGTAGTCATTTTTAAAGCACTATCACATTATCGCACTGCACTTTTTGTATTTTTTGAAATATTGTTGCACACTTTTGGCAGGAGATTTCCTTTGTTGGGGATCATTGGGACGGGTACCCAGTAGAGCCGGGTGGCTCAAGAGAGTAGGGGCCCTGACTCTGATCCCCTAGGGTCTTACATGACGAAGCTCCGCCATTAAGGGTGGCCCGAAAGACTCTTAAATCTTCCTGCCTAGTGATGCAGTAATGCTTTAATGCTTTGACGTAAGAGGCAGCACATACAGCATCATGCGGCATTTTGTTTACCTTTCGACTTAGGACCTTCTGTTACCCCTATACAGCCCTATGCACGCTATGACATCATGACTGTTGTTTCCCCACACCCTCAAGATCCATGTTCCCCCAGCACACTCATGACCGATGCTTCCCCAGTGTAGTATCCTGCTGGACAAGTTCTAGTGTTCAGCCTTGTGCTGCACCCACACTTAACACCCACCCATCACAGGTGTCACTTGTCAGGTGACTCTGATAATAAAAAGGGGTGGGCGCATGTGCCCTGGGCCAGTTACTCTTACCCTACTGCAGTGTGTGCGTGCATTATTTGACAAGTATGTGGGCCTAGCACTCACTACTTTACAATAGCGATGAGGGGATCTGATCCCCCCATGTGCGCAGGCAGCAGTTTGTTGTGTTTCCTGGGGGAGATATCACCACCAGCACCACCAGCCAGCAGGAGGATCAAACCCTTGAGCAGAGCAGGCTGAAAAAAAGAGAAGACAGCGCCAGCAGGAACAGCAGCAAAAGGGTACAGTGCCGACAAGAGAGGACCCTCAAAGTAGGGAAGGCGTGGTGCATGTTCATGGTGTGACTTGCCAAGGCGCCTGCAAGCTGCCCTGTCTGCCGCCATCGGTCCCAGTGTGAGGGGGAGGAGGAAAGCATTCCCAACATGGTGCAACACCCCGAAGTCCACACTGGCATCTACAGCCTGTCATAGCCCGTAACAGAAGTGGCGGCACTATGCAGCTGGTAGGCATTGTGAACAGGAATCACTGTGTAGGACAACAGCACCCCTTTAAGCCCCCCTGCATGCAACACTCAAGATATGTTCTGGCAGCTCCCTGCAAGTGATGGCATGGCACGCAGCATGAGAAAAGCACCCCCGTGAACATTTCCATGCCTATTACCAACACCTCGTCTTGTAGAGGGATCTGCAGGAGCAAAGAAGCATTGGGGCCCTTCAAGAGGCACCCCACCCCATGAGACTGACGCCGACAATCAGTGGGGCAGGACTGCACTGAGTACTGAAAATATATCAAAATAGCTGGAGCGGCATTCCGCTCCTGTATCGGACGCACAGCTTGATCCTATATAAAACAAAGGTATCGTTGATTATCACATTTAATATTTTTTGTTTATTGTTGGTTCATCCATAATTCTGTACTGCTTAATCATGATTTGGGTTCACAAACAATGCTTCAATCAATGATATTATACATTACTTTTTGTCTCATCTCATATTCAATGTATTCCCTCTAATTACGTGACATCACGCTCAAACTAGTGACCTTGAAAAAACTCTCCCAACCAACAAAACGTTCCCCTTTGGAACCCCAAATAAATAGTTTGAGCGTGATGTCACGTAATTAGAGGGAATACATTGAATACGGGATGAGACAAAAAGTAATGTATAATATCATTGAATGATGCATTGTTTGTTAGCATTAAGGTTTGATTTCATAATCTAACGTTGATGTTTTTTAAAGCTTGTAGTGAACCCCCGACGAAGGGCACTATGCCCGAAATGCATTGGGAAATACTACTGAAGATGTTTTTAATGTATACGTCGTGGTACAGAAATAAGGTCTGGATTGGCCAATCTGCATCATTAGAAGCTTTCTGAATACATTAACCGGCTTCCATGTGACAATACAAATCATGATTAAGCAGTACAGAATTATGGATGAACCAACAATAAACAAAAAATATTAAATGTGATAATCAGCGATACCTGTGTTTTATATAGGATCAAGCTGTGCGTCCGATACAGGAGCGGAACGCCGCTCCAGCTATTTTGATACGTCTTTGAGTAAGTGGTTGTTAGGCAAAACCACAATATATCTGGACTGCACGCAAAAGGATAAAACCACTAAGGAACTGACACAATGTTGAATAAGAATTGGTGTGCATTTCATCACTCTTGTTTGGAACTGCACTGAGTACTGCCCCTACTTGCACCTGTCCTCGCAGCGCCCTGAGGGGTGACACACCGCAGCATCAATAAAGCTGCCGCGGCATCCATACATGTGTCTGCAGTGCCCATACTGATTATCCGGTGCACTGCACCTGTGACTAAGTAGCAGACCCAATATGCACACACGCTGCAACAATGTCACCCCCTGCATTCTGCAAACCCGCACCTGAAGCTCAGCAACACCCGCATGAGCACCACTTTCGCCGCGGCCTACTAAGTGACTGTAGTGCCACCTAGCGGCAGCCCGCCGTACCATGCCGCACCAGCCCACAAAGGATTTGAGGTGGCTCCAAAGCAGCTCAGAAGGTACAAAAGACTGGTGAAAACGAGCCGCCAGCAATGCCCAGAGAGAACAAAGGGCACACAGGAGCAAAGCATCGGCAGTGCCACTTGGCGGTAGATCACTACCCCACCTAGAGCCATGTGCATGACTGCAGAGGAAACATCTTGATGGGGCCAACACTGTGTACAAAAGTCACGTTGCCCGGCATAGATGAAGAGCCCAGAGTGCCATCATTTACTTCATCTCTATACCTGCAGCTGTGGGAGCAGCATCCCTCCTTGTGCCCTGGACTGCAGCTGTCAGGCACTGAAGTTATAACTGAAGGAAGAAAAATGCTATGCCTCTCATCCTCCACTGCCTGCAGCCGCAGAGCTGTAGAAGTACCTGAGTTTGCTGCCACTTCCCCCTTGTATTATTGTGCTATTGGGGAAGGGGAGAGAAGTGTATGCCCCCCTAGTGCCAACAGGCCACTACTGCTTGAGCAACACAATAACAGAGCTGCCAGGAGTACAGCAACTGCCAAGACTGCAATCCCCAAACAGCCACAGCCAAAAGACTGGTAGAAGAGAGCACAGCACGCCCCCTGTGGACTGCCTAGTGGGCTGAATGGGAGAAACTGAATCCCTGCTGAGAGAGAGTGTCAAGAAGCACCAAGCATGCCCCACGAAAGTCTCAAGGAGAAAGTGTGCTGTGCACTCACCCCCAGTGGCTCTTTGATGCCACCGCAAGCAAAAAGATAGCACCACATGCTCCCATGGTGGCTGGCTGTCACGTTGAAGGGAAGAGGAATAAAGCAGCAGAAGCCACTGAATCGCAAGTTGCAGTGCCTGTTAGGAGCACCACAACGCGTAAAGTCAGCAAGGCTGCTCCAGTCCCCAGAGGAAGTAAGACCACTTCAACACATACAGCTAGAGCCAGCAGGCACTGCTGTCACTGCATGCAGCTAGATATCTGCTTCCCCAGTGAAGGTTCACCGAGTATTAGCCTGAGAGAAGAGGAAAAGCCCCAGAGGAGATAAGGGAGCACTACTCAAACCCAAGTGGCTGTCTGACGCCCCAACAGTGAACAGCCACCACCACAAGCCAGGAGAACGGCCACGCAAAGCGCCAGCCGAGGTGCCCATGAAGGAGAACCTAGAGCACAAAGTCAGAGGTGAGCAGAAAGCGGCACCAGCGAACTTGACAGCACGGGCAGGAGCCCGGGAGAGAGAGACCTCTCCGAAAAGTAGAAGCAATGCTGAACAGGATGAGGCTGCACCAGTCAGCCACCCGTGATCCAGAATGGTCACCGTTGGCCCTGCATTAGGCATGTCACACGAAGTGGCCAATCCTGCCAAGCATGCCTGAACGGAAGCAGGAGCAAGCGCCACAACGGGGATAGGCCAGAGGCACCAGCACTATGCCCTCGAGCAAAGAATATGGATGAAGGTGACCTCCGTCCAGGTAGAGGAGCACCGCGAAAATCCCAGAGGAGGAGATGGGGCCTTCGAGAGGTCCACAAGGAGTAGAAGCATGTCCTACTGACAGGCCAGACGTGGTGAACAAGACATTCCTGGTGCCGTGGGAGGCGAACCAACCAGAAAACTTCTGTGTGCACCTGTGAACCTGGGCCCTCCCGTAGAAAGTATACTCTACTTTTGGACCACCCACCATTCGGGTTGCACGAGGCTTGGCGTGGCCCTGTTGGGAGTCCCGTAGTGACCCCTCAGCACGGCCTACGAGAGGCCCGCACAGCCCACGCAGTCATGTGGCAATCCAGGGGCAAGGGCCTCAAGGGAATTCCACTGAGAGGGGAATCCCAACAAGAGAGATGCGTCTGCAGCAGCTCCACGACAGGCCCCTGGTGACCCGAGCACACAGACCCTGAGACACCACCATTTGCGGCTGCATAAGCGACTTGGCTGTGGTCCTGTTGGCAGTTCTTCAGAAACGCCTTTGCGCTGCATATAAGAGGCCCTACACAGTCCACATGGCAGAAAGGGTCTCAAGTAGACTCCTGTGAGAGGGGAGTCCAGGAAGGAGATGGGTGTCTGAAGCTGCTCTGCCAACGGGCACTGGTAAACATCATTGTCTTCAAGGAAGGCCCTCTTCCACCAAGGTCATCCACAGTCTTTGTAGGTTTGCCATCCACCGAAGCCTGAGCGCCTTTAAGAAGATCTCCGAAATGGACTCCACCACCGCTCCAGATGCACCACATCTTCAACAAAGCCAGCAGCTCCATAGCTCCCCACCTGCGCAACGTCATCAACCTTTCCTTCGAGACTGCGACCTTCCCAGAGAGCTGGAAGCACGCCGAGATCGACGCCCTACTCAAAAAACCCAAGGCGGAACCGAGGGACCTCAAGAACTTCTGGCCCATCTCCCTGCTCCCGTTCCCAGCCAAGGTCATCGAGAAGATCGTCAACAGACAGCTAACCCGATACCTCGAAGAAAACAGAATCCTGGACCCATCCCAGTCAGGGTTCCGCAGCAACCACAGCACAGAGACTGCCCTCATCGTGGCCACCGACGACATCAGGACCCTGATGGGCAACGGCGAGACCGCAGCCCTCATCCTGCTGGACCCCTCCGCCGCCTTCGACACGGTCGGCCACCATACCCTACAAGCACGCCTCCATGAAGCAGGGATCCAAGACAAGGCCCTGGAATGGACTACCTCCTTCCTCTCCGGCAGAACCCAGTGAGTCCCCCTCCCCCCATTCCGATCCGAAGCCTCCGAGATCATCTCCGGCGTACCCCAGGGTTCTTCCCTTAGCCCGACACTGTTCAACATTTACATGGCCCTGCTCGCACGCATCACCCGACAGCACGACCTCAACATAATCTCCTACGTCGACGACACTCAACTGATCCTCTCCCTCACCAAGGACCCCATCACCGCCAAACCCGACCTCCACGAAGGAATGAAGGCCGTCGCCGACTGGATGAAGAGCAGCCGACTAAAACTGAACATGGACAAGACGGAGGTCCTCATCCAGCTCCAACCCATCAGCCTGGGACAAGCCCTGGTGGCCAACGGCACTAGTGGCAGCCTCAACACCCACCAACCACGCACAAAACCTGGGAGTCATCGTCGACTCAACGCTCTCCATGACCAAGCAAGTCAACGCCATCTCCTCCTCCTGCTTCAACACCCTCCGCATGCTCCGCAGGATCTACAGGTGGATCCCAACAGATACAAGAAGAACAGTCACCCAGGCCCTCGTCAGCAGCAGACTCGACTACGGAAACGCCCTCTACGCGGGAGCCCCGGCCAACCTCATCAAATGACTGCAACGCATTCAAAACGCCTCTGCACGCCTCATCCTCGACGTACCATGCCACAGCCACATCACCCCCCACCTCAGAACCCTGCACTGGCTCCCCGTCGACAGGAGTATCTCCTTCAAACTCCTCATCCACGCACACAAGGCACTGCACAAGACCGGCCCAGCCTACCTCAACAGATGACTCCTCTTCTACGTCCCTAATCGCCAGCTCCACTCCGCTAACCTCTCCCTCGCCACCGTCCCATGCATCCGAAGAACAACCACTGGCAGCAGATCCTTCTCCCACCTCGCCGCCAAGACCTGGAACACCCTCCCACTCAGCCTACGACAGACCCAAGACCTGCTGACCTTCAGGAGGCTACTCAAGACCTGGCTGTTCGACCAGTAGCGGCAACCCCCCCCCCTTTTTCTCCCCAGCGCCTCGAGACCCTCGCAGGTAAGTAGTGCGCTCTACAAATTCTATGATTGATTGTGTAAATAGTCTCCAACACCGTGAGACCAGGCCAGTCCGAAATCCATTGCTGAGGTGGACTAAAAGCCCCTGACCGTCCGGTCCAGAGATCTAGCACTGCTTGGCAGATGGCCTGAAGAGACTCAATGGTGCTGTGTATTATTGTTTTTCCCGTAGGTTGGACTTTTGTTTGTTTCATTTCCAACTAAGGGGCATATTATCAAGCCAGGCGATAAAATTATCGCCACTTTAGCGGCAGAAAACTGACGATAATAGGATGATATTATGCTCTATGGAATTCCAATTGAAGCCCATGTTAGATGTGAAGGACATCTAAAATGGGCTTCAATTGAAATTCCATAGGGCATATTATCAAGCCCATTATCGCCGCTTTAGCGTCAGTTTTCTGCCGCTAAAGCGGCGATAATTTTATCGCCTGGCTTGATAGTATGCCTCAAAGTTTGTTAGGGATGTAGTGTCCTCACTAAAGTTTGCGAGGGATGTAGTGTCCTGCTGGACACGTTCTATTATTCAGCCTTGTGCTGTACCCACGCTAAACACCCACCCATCACAGGCATCAATAAAAGGGGCCGGGCGCACGTGCCCTGGGCCAGTTACTAGTACCCTACTACGATGTGTGCGTGCTTTATTTTACAAGCATGTGGGCCTAATATCCCCTACTTTACACCCAGCACCCTTATGATTTCATTGTATTTGCACCCCTGCAAGCATCCCCCATACTCCCGTGATTCCCATACCCTTAATCCCCCACCCCACGACCCGTGAACACATAGAGCTCCTTGGTCCCATTGTTTACTAGGACCTTGGTGTGTTTTCCCTTTGAGTCTCAGTCTCAGTTGAAAAGACGCACAGGGCCAACCTTTGTCCCTTCCCTTTTCTGGCAGATGGGAATGCGGTCATTTTCAATGCTGAGTTGACCCTCCCTAGTCAGGTTGTTTAAATGCAGGGTAGCTCATGCCTGTAGCCAGGAATATTTGTTTGGGGGGTGGGGGCATGGCCCTGAGCAACAACAGCAACACAAGAGTGGTTCAGTGGATGGAAAAATAATCTTTCCAGTTGAATTGTTTACAAAATGTTTACATTTTGATAAGATTGTAAAGACTGCTGAAAGCAGGACATGCAGTGAGAGTCGGTGTATACATTTTGGGATAGTGTGGGAAGGCCTCACAGAAGGTTTTTGGTTTGGTAAGTGAACACACGGACCTTATCTTTGTTAACCATCACAGAAACAATAGATTGCCAAGCATTCCCTTGGCAAATCACACAATGGGTTTAGAAATACATACCGAATCAACATTTCTAAGAGGCGGGGATATCATCCCTATTACATTGTATTTCAAAATGCTATGTAACAATTGTTTGCGACCATAATTTGGGCCGTAAACCATTCTTAGGTTACCAACTCCTCAAAGGTGGTTGTAACCCATTTACAAAGGCAAAGTCGTCATCTTAAGACACTTTCCGTGTTGTGAATGTAAAACAAAAGTTTGGAGTGTTAAGTGGTTCAGTGGAACTTTAAAATACAACATTTTAAATGCAGCTCTGTTTCTTTCAAGACAAAAGGGCTGCCTTTAAAACAACCAAAAAATTAAAACAAGATCACAGACATGTTGGTCTGCTGACAGTAGGCCATCATTTCTTTAATGTCCATTCATTGGAATAATTCACAAAATACCACCTAATTCCTGAAGAGTAATGGGGTAGGTTGGATTGTGCCTCACTCCAAATCCTTATTCTGCAAACCGACCTATTAATACATAGGTCCATTCACCAAATAATGTAGCTGCCACAAAAATATATGTTGCGAATTATGTATGTGCTGCTTTTATGTCACAAAATTGACTCAAGCCTGTGCAAATTGTTTTTACAATTTACTTTCCAGTGCATAACTTGAGTTCTCTCAAAGAAACGCAAAGCAGCCCTTAGCTTTACATTATTCTGTAAAGGGGGATGTTGCCTGGGTTGCAGGTGTTAAAAAGGAGCAATACTTTTATTTCTCCTTACTGTTCTGCACTGCAAAGGGGGTATTGCATGGGTTGTATATGTGCGTTCCCTTGTTTGTGCATGTAAAACCATATCTGCTAACAATGGTAGACAGGGTTTTGTGCCAAAGATAATGCCACTTTGAAACAGGCATTAATAAGGAGAAATTATTTAATTTCTCCTAACACTTCCCACTTTGCACATGCCCTGCACTGCACTGCACAGCATACATCCTAGGTGGGAGAAGTTTTAAAGTTAGTCTAAGCATGGTATTTTTTACCCTTCCAGTGCAAAACATATGCAAGACTTATGCAGACACAATGGTGCAAATGTGTGTGCATGGCACTAAGCAGCCTGATTGTGCATTGGCACTAGGGAGAGATGAGGAGAGTCCCACACCTCTGTAGATATGGCTCTTTTCTCCTCTGTCTTGTCACGCGACACAGGGCAGCAACTTTGGATGCTGTGCTGCATTTAGTAACATTTTTGATTATCTGGGTCCAAGGTTTTAATTTGTTTTCAGGAAGGGGGGTGGGGGTTTATACTTGTCCTTCGTCTTTGCTTCTCTATATGGTCTGGGAACTCATTGGTGACTTGCAATATCCTTAAAATCTACTGCAGAGGAAACTTTATCCCATTCATAAAACCATAATGGACCCTGCTGATGCATATGAACAGTGGATTCCATCTATAGTGCATGCAAGTGCGGCTGAGTCTTTCTCACACCCTCTGCAACACTTATGTGAAACTACACTCAATGTGACATGTCCCCACTATGTCATCATTTTTTTATTTATTTTTTATATTCTTAAATTTTTTCAGTTTTATATCTCAAAAACTCAACCTAAAGGTTTTGGAGTGCTTTACATGAGCACCAGTTGTATTAAATAATGTCACATGTATTTATTTATTTAAGGCACAGAGATATTAAGTGATTTGCCCGAAATCACAAGATGTTGAGCCGATGCCGAGACTTGCCTCTGCAGCAAATTCTCTCCGTTCATGCCTCAAATTCACTATTCAAGCTAGCATGGCTGATGAGTGGTGATGCCCCGAAACCGGTCCCAGGATGCTTGTTTCCGGTCCAGGGAGGACCTGGCTTGGCAGTTCGGGCTGGACTGCTCCCATAAGGAACACGCTCAAGACTGGTTTGCTTATGGGTGGGTCCAAACTGGGGTGGTGTGGTGAGCGAAAGAACGATGGATTAAACCCAGATCGGGGTGAATTTTTGCATTGTTCAGCATTCCATCCATCATTTGTTCCTTTTGCATTTGTCGCCCTAAATGGGAAAGGTATGCCCAGACATTGGACCCGTTCTCACTGTGCTACTGGATTCAAGCAAGCCTGTCTGATGAGGAGTGATACCCCAGAACTGGTCCCAGGATAATTGTTTCCAGTTCAGGGAGGATCTGGCTTGGCAGTTCGGGCTGGACTGTTCCCATAAGGAACAGGGTCAAGACTGATTTGCATATGGCTGTGTCCAAACTGGGTTGGCGTGGTGAGCAAAAGAACGAAGGATTAAACCCAAATCTTTGTGACTGGGGGTGAATGTTTGCATTGCTCAGCAATCCATCCATCATTTGTTCCTTTTACATTTGTCACCATAAGTGGGAAGGGTGTGCCCAGACGTGGGTCCCGTGCTCACTGCACAAGTGGATTCAAGCTAGCCTGGCTGATGAGGGGTGATGCCCCGAAACCAGTCCCAGGATGCTTGTTTCCGGTCCAGGGAGGACCTGGATTGGCAGTTGAGGCTGAACTGCTCCCATAAAGAACAGGGTCAAGACTGATTTGCATATGGCTGGGTCAAACTGGGGTGGCGTGGTGAGCAAAAGAATGATGGATTAAACCCAGATCTTTGTGACTGGGGGTGAATGTTTGCATTGTACAACATTCTGTCCATCGTTTGTTCCTTTCACAATCTTCACCTAACAACTCCTATAAAGGTCAAACGCAACAACCACCCTTCAAATATGCACCAAACAGTTGATACAAATTGTGTGCTTCAATATCATTGTTTCTAGCATGAAGCTGCATATAAATAATGAAACCAGACCAACCAGTATGTAAAAAATAGTACAATTCAATTCAATTGTTTTCCGAAGTCCAATCTGCATTTTATGAACTCTAGCATTGTGTCCCTAATCCTGATTGTTTTTATGCTTTCATTTATCTTGTTTTTGATCCATTAACATGTAATGTAGCACTGCATTGCGTTTTTATTTCTAATCTACAGTTCATGCATTCCTGAAAGTGATTCCGGGGCACACCTGCATTTAAATTTCCAGCTACAATACCAATAGTGACTCCTTACTCTAGTCCAGATTGAACGCATTATACTTGTGGATTGTACAGTTCCCAGCCATTCATTTAAACACAAATCATCACAGTCTGAAATCAGAGTGTTCAAATGGAAGAGGAAAATGGATTCATTCATTGTCTGGAGTTCATTTATTGTCTGGAGGCAAGATGGCAGCACAGGCCCGCAATGCTCTACATATGGCGGGCCCATGAGTGGCACGGAGCTCCAGAGGTAATCTGCACCCACAGTCGGAAGCCCAGGGGCTCCTGCATCATGGCCCGAGACCTGGAATGAGTCTTTAAACTGCGTAACAGAGGTACCCTGCAGCGGAGAACGGCAACAACATCGGCCAAGGGCGGGGCTGGGCACTAGGGCTTCCCCAGAGGGCTTGCCATAGTGTAGAGGGTGCACATACGCCCGCATAACATTTGGAAGGGGTGCTGACCCCTAGCCCTTGATACAGTCAAGACCGGGGGAGGACTGGGACACTTTCGGAGGCCTGACCGCTCTGTTGGGCCCGTCTTGGGAAAAGATGTCTACAACCTGGCTTGATTCCCCCTGTGCAGCGTGAGATCAACCTGCAGACTCCTGCATGCCGCCTTCGCCCACCACCCAGCCTCCTACCCCTACGGCCAGCTGTAGGATCCCTCCAGGCCCAAGAACACCTCCAGTGAGTGTACCTGCACCCTGAAGGTCTGGCTGAACAAGCACTGCAAAAACCCCAGCAACGGCAAGAAGATCATGCTCTGTAAATATATGTATATGTGTATATATATATATTTGTCCAACCCTAATCCCTTCATTTTCCAATGTAATCTTGAGTGAATTTGCAACTTGTGTATTTGTAACTCTAACCACTAGTATCTGTAGTAAACTTATATACTTACTACAATTCTTATGTGAATTCAGAGTTTATCTGCTTGTATCTTTTATGTGATTCATGTACTCTGAAGTCCTTATGTAATGTAACTGGTTCTACTGTAAAGCGCTCTGATACCTTCGGGTAAAGTTTGCGCTATATAAAAACGCATAAATAAATAAGTAAATAAATAAATTGTAATAAAAATAATGCTAAGCTTTTTTCTTAAGAAATAATTATTCTTAAATGGAGCACACTTTAAATTACATTTTGTACTCCTCCCAAAGCAAAAAATGCCTGGATAGTGCTGAGCATTCTTTAAAAATCCCCTTGTCATCTGCCCACTGCCAAGAATGTGCCTGAGGTAGCTGCTTTCACAAGCTTGCTGTAGTCAGACCAGAGGTACCCGCTCCGGAAGCACACCTTTTAACTGGTCGGAACAATTATTCACTCCAGACTGGATGGATGAGTACAACTCTCTTCACTCTGGCCTTTCCACCTTGCAAATCAGCCCCTGAAGAACATGTGATAACTACCGCAAGAGTAGCGTAACGCAACTTTCAATATCGCGGCCCATCGCGGGAAAAAAACCCCGTGACAACATGGGATTCACAACAAGGCGGTACCATGCTATAGTCAGCAGATAACGCGTAAACTGTCCACGTGAAAATCAACGCCACGCCGTAGAAATGCGATACGCAAACGCAAAAAAACATGCGATGAGGCCAACCACGGTACCAAAAGTAGCAAAAACTAGCCACAGGCCTGCA
Source organism: Triturus cristatus (assembly GCF_964204655.1). Taxonomy (NCBI): domain Eukaryota; kingdom Metazoa; phylum Chordata; class Amphibia; order Caudata; family Salamandridae; genus Triturus; species Triturus cristatus. Next base: position 798,173,963 of record NC_140581.1, read on the forward strand.
AATCCCACGCGTCTGGCAGAACAATGCAGTATACAAACCACAGAAAAAATACACTAAAACAATCCAAAGTGTGTAGCAACATGGATGCACACTGACAAAGCGCAGGGGCCAACTCGAACCTCGCAACCCCCACAGACCACCAGCAAGGAACAACGGGGTCGGGGAAGGCCAAAGAGAAGAGGGAGAGGAAGATGGGGTGCAGACCGCAGGAAAACAAGACCAGCGTCACAGAGGCGACAGAGCACTGCCAGCAACTGACCCACTAGCAGACCACCTGGAATGCAGTCGGAGTGCTGAGGAGGCCAATCCAGGAGGCCAATAGGCACCGGCATGACGCGACTACCTAAACCAGGCACAAACCTGCTGCCAACAAGAAGGCAAGCAACGGCGACAGGAGGTGGCCGTCCAGAGCCACAGGAGGAGCTGGAGGAAACCTAGGCCACAGTCATCAGTGTGGAGACGCTGCAAGGAGTAGGGAGTACGGACACAGCTCGAGAGGACCTGACACAACAACAACAGGGACTGGGGGGACAGGGGGAGTGGGCACAATGGCACACATGCACAACGAGGTGTAGCCCACTGCACCCCCACAATCATCCATGGGCCCGATCCTCTTGGCACCCTGCAGCACACACACATAGCACGAACAGCACACCCACATTGACGTCAATGAGGAACAATGCACATAGCCTACACTGCAGAACAGAGGACACAACTGGCTCTGCACATGCACAGAAACATTCCTACTACATCTGACGGAGCCATACACTGTGAAATGGAAATGTACGCGTACGACATCACATCCGTCATGTAGACCAAATCTACAATGTCCCACAGAAGAATCCAGCACCCCACAAACAGTCACAATGTACATTGCCATACAGTCTGCATGCAAACCTGCACAATGCGCCAACATATATATCAACGCAAAGTCAATGCGCACCTCCCCTCACATCGCAGAGAAGCAAACAACACCTTCAGCAGAGCACAGAATACAACACATCAGTGATGCCGGAGAGGACCACCACACCGTCGACACCGACACCCTACAACAGCACATGGATATCCTACGCAACCCCCCACCAGGACCCGGACAGACAAGCTACTCAGAGGAGAACACCCAGCCTGCAACAGACCACACAGCTGGAAGCACCCGCAAGCAACGCTGGTCCACGACACTTCACCCACCCACACATCGCACCCCAATGCCATGTTCCGCACGCCAAAAGGAGGTGGCCCAACACATGTGGGTGGGGGCCAAACCCATGGAATGCGGACCAGGACACATATGTAGGTGTCTATCACCCTTCAGGGGCCACCAACACCGCACTAAGGAGACCCACACTGCCATGGAGACACATGCAATTGCACTTTCACAGTACAGAACCACTGGCAGGGGCGCTCAAATTGCAGTCACACACCCATGTTGGCTCTGCGTACGAATGCCCTGGCCACTCCCCTTACGAATTGAGTGGGTGACGACAAAGCTACATGTCCAAGCTCCAACCCACTGCCTGCAGTGACACATCTGCATCCGATGTACACAGCACAATGTAATGGCGTCGGGCCCAGGGCCCGCATGCATACATAAGACCACAGGGACACAAGCAGATACCATGTTGAACTGGCTATGGGCACATGTGCCTGGACCCTTTATTGGCAGGGCCACATGTACAGTGATGCCTGCGCTGGATGTGTGTGGGGTGAGTGTAAGCCATTCCACACTGAATGTCTGGTGCTGGCAACCACTTGAACATCAGACACCAGTGCAATGGAAACAGAAAACACATGCATGAAAGAATCAACTTCTGAGCAACATGGGGGGAGCCGGAGAAAGTCCAGAGGACAGCCAACATGAAAACAGACGTGCACGTGAGTTGCTGTGCACTGGGGTTGGGGAACTAGAGATGAGCGCGCTCATCTGAAGAAAAGGCCTCGGATTGTGTCCCTTCGATATATACTCCTGATGCAGATGCAGTGGGGTGTGTCAGACCTGCATCATCTTTCCCATCAATGTCCCAGGGCTCTCACACTGTTTGAGGTGACATTGCTGCGCAACCTCTCCACAGCACAAAACTCAATCAGTAACAGACAATGGCTGGTGGTGCACTGAGTCACTGTCACCTGGAGTGCTGAGCAGGGTATCATGCCAATGATGGCATCCACGACAGGTCTGAGCAACTCCGCCAGTCTGTCAGGACCACCTTTTTGACTCTGACAGATGGTGGTTGGAGGTGGTCCTTGCGGTGCTGGCGTGTGCCTCCTGTGGTGATGCAATGTCTGGGCCGGACTCGATTTGATGTGTGCACCTTGGTAGGACGCAGTCGGGCCGGAGGCTGCGTACAGCACAGGGCCACCGCTTCAGTGGCCATCCAATATCACAGAAATAGGGGTCCCGGACCGGACCGGACCAGCACAGAGTTAGTGGCCCCGGATGCACTGCGGCCAGCACGGACGGTGACTTGCGGTGCAGTCAGATGGCCCATTCGACCTGAGCGGGTCACCATCAATGTCCGAGGTGTATGTTGGGGAGGGTTTCCGTGCACAGTGGAAGGTGTCCTCCAGGGCATGACGCCGAAAGGTTTGGTTTTATCAGAAAACAGCAAATGGAGGAGTGGAATGTGACAGCTTGTCTTGGCGTTTGTTTAAGTGTTTTATTTTCATGTTGTATTGTATTGTTTTGTAAGAAAACTGTTTGTATTATACTTTTTTTTAAATTGCTTTTGTGATTTTTTGCTCTTATTGTTCCAAGGTTTTGTATTTGTATTGTGTTTAGATGTTATCTATTAACCCCTTCGCCGCGGCAGGAATTCCGCCGCGGCGCTGGGGGGGTTTGGGGGCAGTTGCGGTGCCGCTGTGCTCGTGACGGAACCACTCCGTCACGAGTCACGGGTGAGCTGTGCTCATGACGGAGTGGTTCCGTCACGTCTCCGCCCACTGCGCTAATCGCCCGCACAGGCGGGGAATTAGCGCCGCGTGGGCGGAGCGACCGCCAACGGCCGCAGCATGACGGAACCACTCCGTCATGAGCACACGGCACCCGTGGCTCATGACGGAGTGGTTCCGTCATGAGCACGGAAAGGGTTAATGTCACCATGGTGTGTATTGTTGTTGACATGGGAAAAAAAAATGTTTTTCTTAATATGGTGATTTAATATGTATTTTATTCAAATTATTTTCAATCTAAAATGGGCATTTCATATCTCTCATAAAAAATGAAAAAATTATTTAATAAATGAAATAGTCAATTTTTTGTACAACGTTTATGTAGGCATTTTCTTATTTATATGGACATATTGCCTTAAATTGAATTATATAGGTGTAGGAAGTCCTTGTTGTTGTTGCATAGGTTGTGACAGCTTTGTGAGGATGAAAACTGCCCCCTAGTCCATAGACTCAGACGCTACCAAAGTTCGACCAGAGAGTGTCCATGATTGTCGGGGAACAGACTTAGTGGCACAGGTGCTGAGAGGGGATGCAGTCTGCGATGATGCCAGTACTGTGTGGTACTCTGTGACCTATTGGACCGCAGTGTAGGCCGGAGGCCTGTCGTTGACTCCCGTGGCACAGAGTTAGTTACACCAGGGCAGTTGTCAGTAGTGTTCGCTCACCTCTGTAACGATGATCCGGTTCCCTCCGGACTGCAACGCGTCATCCTCTTACGCCTCTCCGTGCGTGCGATGAAAAGTATTCTGCCTTTGAATAATTGATGATCAGTTCCAAAATCTTTGACCTACTTGACCGTGGAGTAGGTCTGAGGCAGCGGTCAGCACGGGCCACGTGTCGCCGGCTGGCGTTGAACAGGGTTAGTGGCTGTCCGGGGCGGGGGGTGGGGGGGGATGGGATCCTGAGGTGGTGTAGATGGGTGTTGTGGCCCTCTTGGGTGTCCGGGCCGCATGATGAGTGGCTCCTTGACATCTGTTGTCCTTCCGATGTGGCTCCCTTTTGCTCCCTTTTGTGGTGCTGGCTGCCATCTGACTTAACACCAGGTCAAAGCAGGTGTAAATTTCCTGGTGCTAACGTGCCTTATCACCTGTTTTGTGTTTTTATCGCCTATCTGTCTGGTCGTTGTGAATGTTGAGGTGTGGTGTGGTCGCGGCTTTTGGCACGGGAACACCCACTCTGCATCTCATTAGCGATAGTAGCGGGGGCCCTCTGTGGTGATGCTTTTTGCGGCTGCTATCGCGGGTAAACTGGTGCTGTGGGCTGTTAGCACCAGCTTGTGAATGGGGAGGTAAATTTATCACAACTTTGGCTGCGATAAAGTGCTGTTAATTCGGCGATAGCTCCTTGTGAATATGCCCCTGGGTGTCAGACAGAGAAAGGATCACATTTAAATTTGCGTCATTGAGTAAACAAAGACGGTCCACAATATATGGCCAAACAAATCCCACTTGTACCACAGGAGACCACTTTTTAGCCAGCGAAGAACATCAGCATGTTAGGTTGGGGCACTGTAAGTGAAGAAGCCAACAGACGGGAAGTATTTATTGTAATATTTTAAAATGTATATGTTATAAATGTATTAAAAAAAAATAAAAAAATGTATGCAAATGTTAATTCACGGGTCGCTTCAGAACAAAATATTAAATATAAAAGAAAAGGTTGTAGTGTTTTAGCTGGTAATGAAGAAAGCAATAGTAGAATTTCTAAATTAATCTATTGTTTTATAAGTATCAATGTGTACTATTTGATAACATGCCAGGATAACAAATAAATACTTTTACTGGAAAATTAACGTAGGGACTGAGAGATATATTTATATATGACTCCGCCGTGCCATCTAGTGGTCAGGAATCTGAACATTTAGTAACGATAAAGTGCTAGTTCAAATAGGTGATAATGATAAATATATTAAGAATCCACTAATTAAAAAACTATGGGAAAGATTTACAAGCCCCTTGCGCCTCTTTTGCGTCTCTTTTCCCATGTTAAAAGTAAGGCAAAAGTGGCGCAAGGGGCTTGTAAATCTGCCCCTATTTCTTTAAAGATCGTAAACATCGAGGGAAAGACAATCGGAGAGCTCCACGTAGGCAGTGTAGCCATTGCCAAAGAGTGTTATTTTATTAGAAACCACAAAGTGTAATAAACAGTGTTTGAATTATGTCAACAGAACATAAAAGAAATGCAACAAAGTTCTTGAAAGTTTGTTTTGCAGAAACCGGACGGATCTTGAAACCGGGAAGGGGGAGGGGAGACAGAGATAGAAAGTAAGCTGACAGGGAGAGGTAGAAAATGTCTCCTCATGCACAGTGTATCACTGATAGAAGGCCTGAACTTTGACCTCCGCGGCTCAGGTGAAATAGGCTCGAGCAGTAAGGTAATCTCTGTCACGTCATCATTATTTAATTGGCCAAGAATTTTCTGTGTGCCACGTGATACACAACAGAGAATGCGGAAACAAACGTGCAACAGATATCCGCATTCAAATTTGAAAAGGCGGGAACTGCGGCCCCTGCACAGAATTCCACAAGTTGCGCACTATGACAGGGTCAGGCTTAAGGAGAACTGCCCATTTTAATGCCAGAAGCTGTCACAAATTGAGAGCTCAGCCACTGAAATTTTAGGATTTGTGGGGCCCTGGGTAAGGTACATTGTTGGGGTTGACTTTTGAACGACTTAGAATTTATTACACATGTTTGGCTCACTCAAGCACTTGTGATGCTAAACAAAAGTGAATATATGTTAAACCCTCAGAAACCAGGGCACACAAAAACAGCCCCAAGTTCAAACCGCCTAGTGTCCACAAGTCAAATAATACAACAAGAAAACTTGAACAATAATATATTAAGCTTTTTCTGAGTTTGATACTAGATTATTTTACTTACAACATTAACATTCTTAGTAGAAGTCAGTGTCCAACCAGCTTGGTACTCCCAATAAGAAAAATATGCAAGGTGTGCCTTGTTAGATGGTTAGTGGAACCAGTGGCTAATATGCACATAACACTTACAATGTAAGCTTTAGTTGAAATGGAGGAGGTCCAGAGAGAGAAGTGTTTATGAGAGAGACATAGCAAAAGAGATAAGTTGATGCCAGAGCAAAAGCGATAAACATAACCAAAAAGAAGTAAGACATCTAGGGCCATCTTATCAAGGAACGGCGATAGCATTATCGCCGCTTTAGAGGCAGGAAACTGCAGCTAAAGCGGCGATAATGGGCTTGATAATATGCCCTGGAGAATTCCCACAGAAGTCCAGGTTCACACCAGAACCTGGGCTTCTGTGGGAATTCACAAGGGCATATTATCAAGCCCATTATCGCCGCTTTAGCGGCAGTTTCCTGCCGCTAAAGCGGCGATAATGTTATCGCCGTTCCTTGATAATATGGCCCTTAGAGAGGTGAAGGAAAAGGAACAGAGGTAGAAATAGAAATGGGGAGGAAAGGTGAGGTAATGAACTAAGAGTGACGTAGGTAATTTGAGAGGATAGGTAGTGAGAAGTGAGGTAGTAAGGGATATGTGAGGTAAGGGGGAGTGGTGAAAAATAGAAGCAGCTAAGAGAGATGTAAGGTGAGGTATGTTAGTAGAGACTTGGGGGCATATTATCAAGGACGACGTTAAAAATTATCGCTGGTTTAGCGGCAGAAAACTGCCGCTAAAGAGGCGATAATGGGCTTGATAATACGCCCTTGACAATTCAAACAGAAGTCAATGTCCTGGTGTGAACATGGGCTTCTATTGGAAGTCTCCAGGGCATATTATCAAGCCCATTATCGCCGCTTTAGCGGCAGTTTTCTGTCGCTAAACCGGCGATAATTTTAACGCCGTCCTTGATAATATCCCCCTTGGATAGAAAGATGAGATGAGGTAAAGTTATAGATGAGGCAGTGAGAGAAGTGAAATATATGGAGGAGAGGCACAGGGTGGTTACATGGAAAAAGAACAATGGGGTACAGAGAGGGGATGAGGTAGAGAGAGAGATGAGGTAGAGTGAATTGATAAAGAGTGATAGAGATGTAGTCACAGAGAGTGACAGCGAGAGGTGCAAGGTCATGAGACAGCAGTAGAGAGAGAGAAAAAATTGAGTGAGGTATATTGGGTACATTGAGAGAGAGGTGAGGTAAAACAAGGTGAAGTCAAGCGAGAGGAGCTAGAGAGAGAGAGGATCAAGGTACTTAGGGGCATATTAACAAGGCGGCGATATGAAATTATCGCCGCTTTAGCGTCCGTTTTCGGGCGAAAAGCAGCGATAATTTTATCACCTAATCAGCAAAGACACGCTGTCGCGTGTCTTGCTGACTTAGCGCCCGTTTCCAGCACGCCTAACTTTGCATCGCTAATGAGATGCAAAGTAGGCGTGGCTGTGAAACCAACCAGGGAAAATATCGCGAAGGCAGCTTCGCGATATTAACAAGGGAGGGTAGCGATTTTTAAAATCTCGTTAAGTATGCCTTAACGCAGGAATTTAACGTCTGTTAAATTCCTGACTAAGGCATACTTAACATGGGGGGTGGATTCTGTGGCTAAGACCACAGGCCCTATCATCTAGGATATCGCCGTTTTCCACCATGGAAAACGGCGATATCCACACTATCTCTGGAATTTTTATCGCCTCGGCGAGGCGCGTTGTTAATAATGCGCTAACCGGGCGATAAATTCCAGAGATAGCCGGTGATAAATATGCAAGCGCTAAGCGTGCTTTGCGGTTTTTATCGCCGGCCCTTGTTAATATGCCCCATAGAGTGGTAGAGCTAGAGAGAGAGGTTAAAGGAGACAGTTAAGGTAGAAGAGGTGGGGTGAAGTAGGGAGAAAGAAACAACAAAGAAAGTTTATTTTTCAATGTAACTGCCAATATCTGCCTGAGAGTGTTAGGGTTAATGCTGGGCAGCTAGGTGTGCTCTATAAGGGACAGATTGATTAGTTTTAGCACAATGCAGCACATCAACCAAAGTTGCTGCACTGTGCTGCGGTTGGCAATGGTAAGAAAGCAGCAATATTTATTAAGACTGGTCTGCTGCTGCTCACTACTCCTGCACTGCCGCACTCACAGGCTGTCTAGCACCATGCACAAACTTTGCACGGTGCTTGGTATGGGCAAGCAGTCTAGCATAGGATTTATACTGGAAGCATACTCTTTCAAAACAAAATTCTATTCCCAGATACATTATTAAACTTTTCATTCGTTATAGACATGCAGTAGAATGCAGCACATATTCAAAGTGTGGAATGTTTGGAGAAATTAAAATATATTTCGACTTTAGCTCCAGTTTCAAGGAGGCATATTTTTTATGCAAAGCCTGGTCTGTCTATCTTAGTAGATCGGGCTTTGTTTAAAAAACCATGGAGGTTAGCGCTAATACGCCCATTTACACCCTTGACGCAAAGTGGCGCAAAACGCTAGTAGTACTGAGAAAAGAGCACCTTTTTGCACTGGAAAGTAAATATCCTTGCAAGAGTTTGGACTACTTTCCATCACTTTGCCAGACTTTGCCCTAGTGCAACCCAGTGGGGCCTTTGGAAGGGGGCAGGAGGGCATTGGGCAATTGCCCACTTTGCCTATGCCTTAAAATGTCTCTGAACTTACAATTTGAGAAGTTGCTGCCCGCTCCCAGCAATCATAAGCACTCTGGGTCTGAATCACAAAGGTAAACTTACTTCTGGCAGTAAATTTACTACTTTCTCAGAATCCACAAACTACATGTGGAGTTTTACTTCCTATACTTATGTGTGCGGAGATCTCCACTCCTGGAGACTCTGCAGTTGGGGAGGAGAACTCAGCACACATTGATAAAGGTAGTGCGGAGTCATAAAACTTCACACGCAGTTTGTGAACTGCATTTTTTAGTGTGTTTTGTAGTACTACAAAATGAACTACGAAGTGCAGTTTGTGAATCAGACCCTCTGTGTTTGAGATTGCAGGAGCAGTGGCAAACATTTGGGTATGCAATTGCGAGTCACAATTACTGTCTGCCCCTCTGATTTGTCCTTCCCTTTGAACCTTGCAATGTACACTGAGACTCACAGTAGCAATTCAAATCACTATGGAGTTTTTTACATTGACATTATGCATTTGCAAAGTCAGCTAGATTGCTCTCGATGCCTCTGATAATGCAAAGTTGTGTATGCATATTGCCCCACATGGATTGACAGCATATGTTTATAGCCTGCAGGATAGTTAATTATCAATACTTAATTTCCGCATTAGTGCCTAGTTGTAATATTACTCTGCAGAATTAATGTATTACAGGTGACCTGAGGCATTCCTGTGTCTGAAGCCAGGGTCAGCAGACACTGTAAAACGCAGAATATCATCTGCCACATAAGAAACTGCACTTCCACTGCCTGACATCACATCCTTTAGCTTATGAGACGATATTCAAGACAATATGTTTATTTGGTAGACGCAGGGAGTTCTGTGCAGGAGGGCAGAAATCAATCTGCACTGTAATACGCATTTGAAAAAACAAACCTAGCTTTAAAATTGACTGACTTAAAACAAATACTGAGAAAAAATATTGGTGTGTACTGATGCCTTAATTTCTACAGTATAGATTACAGCTTTTTTTCCAATGCTAAGTAGAAGGAATAATGATAGCCAACTCATACTTATGTGACCTTTGGACTTGTTCCTGCATAAGGTCACAATATTCCTCTGATCACCTAAAATATTCTTGTGGTGTACAGAGGGAGCACTTTATCTCATATGTTATACAGATAAACCATCATTGTTCTCGACTCACGGCATTAACTATAGTTATTTCCCTCTGCTGCTTATTGCCCACCCGGCAATTTCATCTTGAACAATGGCGTATTAGAAAGGCGAGCAATAAACCAACTTTAGGTACCCAACAGCACATGGGCAATAAGGCACCAATTACTTAACCTCATATAGAGCAATACCACATGCCTAAACTCCATATGTGCTTCATGTCCCTGCCACTGGATCTAGGATGCAGGCTAAAGCAGTAGTTAGTGAGAGCATTGTAGGCATTCTGAATGGCTGAGCCAATCCAGACAGAGTAATGACATATGGCATAAATGTAATAATATGCGATATTATGATATTGTGTATTACATTATGTTTTTATGTTATTGAGTACATTTGCACAATTGAGAGGTTCTAAGCATGAGCAATTTAGAAGAAATTAAGATTATGTCCCTCATTGCAAGTATCCCAGGAAATAGGTCTCTATTTGTGAACCACATATTTACAGATACCCACAGTACTGATACTTAATTTACCAATATCCAGTCTATCAGTAACTGCAGGATTGGGAGAATCCAGCCGCATTACAAGTTGGGCCATAAAGATCCAAAAACGCATTAGAAATTACCAGGGAATTCAGTTATTCTGAATTTGATCATCCCAGAAATTCCTCATTTTGCCCCTAAGTTTAACCAAGAGATTTTGATGGATTTTACAAACCTACATTTGCCAGTGAAAGTAAATTGATCTGTGGTGTTCTCATGGATTACATAATTCCAATGTTGCGGGTAAGTGCTGTTATTGGCTCCACCAGAATTAAATTGCCACACAACATGAGGGCCTATTTAATGAGATACACGTGCGCTTTTTCATAAATAGCATTGGCAAAAGGCAAAGCCGCCGCTGTTGGTCATGACCAGAAAATGAACGTCATTCCAAAGGTAGACTACCAAAATAGAAAACATTTTCTTCCACTTTTTGTCTGAATTCAAGTATTTACTTAAGAAGGTTGCCAAACGGTCTCAATGTTCTGAAAGGATGGTAATGGGAGAATCTTTCACTCAAAAAAGAGCATGTGCCAGAAAAGGCTTTCGGTGCCACGCAAGAGGCTTGAACAAGACCATTGTTCTTATTGGTTGCCGATATAGCTTTCTCACATTCTACATATATTTCACTGTAAGTGGGCTTCAAAGTTAGTTGCAGCTCATATCAGATAAAACCCATCCATTTACTTACTTACATTTTGTTATGCCTACTGGCATATAGGGAAGCAACGAAGGACCTCCACTTCTGTCTGTCTTCTGCAAATTTCCATACGGCGCCCTAGCTGTGGTTCAGGGTCTTCATTTCTGTTTCCACATTTCACATCCAGGTGCACTTTGGCCTGCCTCTCTTTCTATTGCCTTCTGGGGTCTAGTGGGGAGCTGATCTTGTGACAGATTTTTGTCCTCTTCTAATTGCGTGTCCTATACATCTCCTTTTTTTCTCATAACTATGGTGTTGTGGAAGTTTGAAATTAATAAAGACATGAGGCTGTTTCTAACGTATCTGGCAGCTGCAAGAAGCCAGGTGCCAGTGTAAACAGGAGTCAAAAATATAGAAGTTGCATATGGTTTTTATAGATTATAGAGATGTTGCACAAATGATACACAGCCAATGGGACAACCCCCTATCCTATGTAGGTGCTATCCAAACATTTATCCAATAATTAATCTATATTCAATGAGGGCCCATATTGGGGCATCAAGCTAAACCAGACTTGCATGAGGCATTGCAACAGCTTGCCACACACATTTGTTACTTGATCATTTCTCAAGGCCTTGTGGTTACAGCTAAAGTCCAGAACTTCATAAACAATTGTGGTGCAATAAGTCAATAGTAAAATGTGCAGCTCAAATCTCTGGAAAAGTACAGAAACAGAGCCAACAGGGCAGCAACTTTGACACATTCTATAGTATTAAGTGTCACAAAATGGAACCAAGAAATAAAATTGACTCCACAGTGTCCACTCCATGCTCTTTTGTATGTATCTGGGGAGCAGTTGCTGGTTGGACATTGTTTGTGCCCAGAAAATGCGCAATACTCTTTTCAGGCTACTGGTGTGAAAGGCTGACAGTTTGGTCATTTTGCTTTTTGTCATACATCAGCATTATGATCCACACCAGTGTGTGGAAAGAACACAGCTCTGTTAAAGTCTCAGACTGGTGTTGGTGCTCTTCGAAGATGAGCTCCACATATTGCTCAGCATCCTGAAGGCATTCCTGGCCTTTTACAGTCTGCTTGTGAGATCACTGCCTGCCTTTTTATCATGTCAGATAGTACTGCCTAGGTAGGTGAATTCTTCAGTCATGGCTAGGTCCTCTCCATCCATCTTGATTGCTTAAGGGTTTGGGATGCTGAGTGGCATGACTTCTGCTTTTGTCGTCTTATGCCTCAGATGATATCGCTGTGCATAAATGATGAGGTGAGATTCTTTTCCTGCATATGCTGGTGAGTGCAGAGAGCAAGAGTAGGTCATCCACATAGTCAGGGGCCTCTAGTGGAAAGAATAAGATCCATCTGATATCTATGGCTCAGTCACCGACTAGGTTGAAATGCAATGTTTACATCACTCATCTCACACCGGTCTCGACTTCAAAGATTTACTCACTATTTCCCACCTTGAAGGTAAAGTTATCATGCAAGTTCTTCATGAGAAGAACTATCTGCTGCGGTATTCCATAGGCTCTCAGTATACGCCAGAGGCTGTCATGGTGGATACTGTCTAATCCTTTCTTAAAATGAATGAAAATGATGTATAGTGCCTCTGCCACTCTGTGTAAAGCTGTATGATGTTGCTTAGAGTAAGGATCTCATCAACACACCCAGAGCCCTTGCGGAACTTAGCATGTTCTTTTCTTAACTGCATGTCTAGGGCATCAGAAAAGCACTGTATAAGGATTTTCACCAGAAATTTACTCAGAATTGACAGACTGGTAATTCCATGCCAGTTGGTACAGTTGGTTAATGCTCCCTGCTTTGGATTCTTTACAATGAATCCTTCATCAGTTTAGTCCAATGGATAAAACTCTCTAAAATATCGGGATATATGAGAGCATGGCGAGCTTTCACTGGAAATCAGTGGACCGAGTCACTGCACTGATCAGTGTGTGGAAAATAAGAATCTTGTCCAAACGTCCCTCTTTTTCACAACTGATGCTGGACTTGGATACATATCTTGGACAACAATCATCAGAGATGAGTGTTAGAACTAAAAACAATGCCCTCAGACTGGCTTGAGGTTAGCTTTATATAGCTGGTACAAATCAAAAAATCTGTTTTCAGAAGACAAGTCACAAACTGTACAAGAGGAATGGACATTTGACAGTGCCTCGCAACCTTAGGTGTTGGGTGTCATCTGCATGGTTGTAATAGGTATCACTAAATATTGCAAATTAATTCTAAGATAGTGGGAGTAGTGATCAACCCACAGACAGTTGTCTAAAAAGTATCCTCAATGAAAACTCTATGCTAAAGTGGTTTAGAAGTTTGGCAACTCATTAGAGCACAAAAGTACTTGCCACTGAGGGTTTTTTCTCCAATTTCTGGATGAGCGCTCTTTGGCAGAACACTTATAAGCAGAAAGGCTGAGAAGAGACTGCAATATTCTATTTACTGGCCTTTACGGATAGCGAAATGAAGTAGTGCGACAGCTCTGTGATGTGCCAGCATGGTGATCCCTCTAGAGGGACCTAAAGAGCATCCTTCATGACAGTGCCAGTGCTGGACATGCTGAAAGAGTAGGGATCTGCCTCGCTGGGAACATAGCTGCCCCTTACTCATTTGTATACAGAATTAACCTGGGTTTACCTGGATTTTGAGTTTCAAATCAGCAACCTAATTATCTTTTCATAAGAAAGGGAAAAAGACGAAGGATTTATGCTTTTTGGGGAAGAAAGTAAGAGTGATTGTGTGATCATATATCATATGGAATAAAATACCTTCTAACATATGTTGGAGTTCCTTGAACTTATAAAGGAACTCAGCGTGCAGCCTCATTCAATCTGGGGTCATGGAACTCCTTGATGACTTGTAATATTGTAATTGTGTATGGTAGAGAGTACTTTATTCAAGAAATAATTAATTTTTCTTTCTCAGATGGAGCCGCAAGCAGTATTCTGTTTCTTTTTCTGATCGCTCTGGAATTTCCTTCAACAGTATGAATATAAATACTCATCCTCAAGCTTTGTAGAATCAGTTATCTTGTGGGCAAATTCAGCATAACAGAAGTAGTGCTTCGACATATTGGGAGCAGAGCACAAGAAAGTATATCTGATTTTCCAGAAGTCCAATGTCTCTTTGTTGGAAAATTTGGCGCTACTCGGTCTTCAAAGTTTTTATGTGTACCCGTTTCATTCTGTCTGTTTGTGCCACTGTTCGAGCTTTGTCCCTTTTATTGGAGATCTCAGTGTGGTCTACATCTTTGTTCTGCAGCAGGTTCAAGTAGTGTGATTCCGGTGTCCCTTATCCCTGAAGAGTTTGCCTCTCTGAATGTTGAGATTCATCTCAGTCTGCAGAGTTTGTAGATCCTTCAACATATGTATGCTTGTAAGTGGTATTTGTATAGTGCACACCTAATGTAAACGTAGCAGAGTGCTCTACAGTGTTAAAGGCAAAGATGCAGATAACCTGTGATTAGAGGGTAGTTTGTTTTTGAGGGCCTCATTTGTGAGGCGCTAGCGGCACTTTTGCATGGCCGGAGTAGCACTTTTTGGATGCTCCGGTGGCACAATGTGCTGCACCATTTTTACAAGGCCACGGAAAGCCACTTTAGATGGCTTTCCATGGCCCTTGAAATATGTGCCCCTTTCATGCAGAACACTGCATGAAAGCGGCGTTCCATGGGTGTTGCTGTGGGTGTCCCCACGCAACATCCATGGAATCCTAAGCATTCCCAGATTTACGTGGAATCGAAAACGTGGGAATGCCTCAGATTCGAACGCCACCTCTGGATGCGCGTTAGGGAGGTGCAACAAAGTGAAATATCCTTATTTCTCCTCTTTTTTCATAGAAGGAGAAAATTGCCTCCCTTGATTGATTTTGTGCAGAAAGGGGACCCTTCCTGCACAATATCAATCATCCTCACATCGCAGGTACCTGCATAGGCGCTAGGCGGCTTTTATAGCGCCGGCGGTGCAGGAGTCACTACAGGAATGCACCATATTCTTGTAAATACAGCACATTGCTGAACTTTTAGAATGACGCAGCATGGTGCTGCACAGTTGCGTGCAGCACCGCGCAGTGCAATTCTATTGTAAATGAGGCCCTAGGAGCGCAAGTGCTGTGTTACTTCATCATGATATAGTGCTATTTAAAGAAGCTTGGCTTATGCTAAATTGAACCACGGTTAGGAGCAGACCTGATGGATAGTGGGATGTCATTACAGGTCCGGGGTGGATAGGAGAAAGGTGTTTTGCCTTGTTTCATCTGGTTTGTGCGACCCTATCTCCACTCGGATAGTGTCCAAATTTTGGCTGTGCAGCCCGACACTGTAGATGGTGAACTTGTCAGCCAGATAGCCACTGAGGCCTGTCATTATAGCTGTCTCGTAGCCCTTCTCGAGAAGACTTGTGGGGGAATTCATTTGGGAATTTGCTTTGTGTTTACAGAATAGAGTATGCATCCTGGGATGAAAACTTTTAATGAACGCTGAAAAGTTGCTGAGTGATTAATTAGAGGGAAATTTGCATTTCTCTTTCTAATTCAAAAACCTTTTTGGAGATTTTGAGGGTGCAGTAAAATGCACATAAACAACCGTTACAATAATTATAGTCCAAAATAGCTTAGACTTTAAAACTATCAAAAACGTGATAAAGATAATAGCCAAACCAAGGGGCATATTATCAACGTCCAGCGATAATTATCGCTAGCCGTGCTTAGCGATAATAATATTATCGCAGGCTATCCCTGGAATGTATCGCCCTGGTAGAGCGTTATTAACAACGCGTTTCTTCAGGGCGATAAAAATTCCAGAGATAGCGAGGTTATCGCCCTTTTGCAGGGAACATCACTGGCTTTCCAGCTATGTTCCCTGCAAAACGGTGATAAACTTGCTGATACGACACACAGGGTCGTATCAGCATAATCCACCCCCTATGTTAGGGATGGCTAAATCAGGACTTTAACAGACGTTAGATTTTGGCAAAAACGGCCGTTTTGCCAAAATCTAACGTCTGATAAAATCATGTGGGCTGCCTTGTAAATATTGCGATGTAAACATCAGCGATATTTGCAAGGTAGTCCATCCGGGGTACGCCCAGTAACGCCCACTTTGCATCTCATTGGAGATGCAAAGGGAGGCATTGGGAAAAAGGGTGCTAACATGCGATTATGCATGTTAGCACCCTCTTGTAAATAGGGCGCTGGTTTTACCTCTGCTTTTTTGGCTTTGTAAGCCAAAAAAGCGGAGATAAAGCCCCTGTAAATATGCCCCCAAGAGCGATCTAAAACAGCGAATGTGTGATTTCTTCTATTCCATGTAGCACATTTGAAGTGACTTCCCACTCCATTATTAATCGATCCTGTTGTGACTTCAGGAGCATCTGATTCGGTGAGCTCTTGATCAATGTCATCCTTAAAATGGCCACTAGATGGCACTACTGTATCAGTGACCGTTAATCTTGCCGCAAATGTTCTCGGGAGTATTCCCAAGGTGTCTAACAACAAACTCGCAACTATTTCATCATAGCTGCTCATGCATCTGGTGTTTATCGCGAAATCATAGAGTCTGTGCTAGCGTTAGGGCTCCAGCAGTACAAGCCAATAAATAAGTCTGGCCTGTTCTAGGTGAAGGTGTTAAAATGGCTGAATGTTAGTTCACTTCTTCTCCAGCTGAGTTATTTAACTGCTCTTGTGCAGGATCAGGTTGCAGGAGCTCAGATGTAAATACAACTAAACTACAACTCCTCCCTCCAACACACATGATGGAGCGGAAATCTCATTGTTATTGTAGGGGTACATTCTAGTCACATGTAGAAACCATACGCATAAAATCGTGCAAATTATGTTAACATGAGGTGTTAGAATTTTGAGCTGTAAAAACGCAATTACGTGACCTGCTTTAGTTCATGGATAAGTGTCATGAAGAGTTAACGTAGGAAATAAATGTAACTAGCAGACAAAGTTAACGTGAAATTCGTACGGTGAAGCAGACATTACTGACTTATTAAATGTGCTTGACAAATAATATTTTTTAGTAGGTAAATGTATTCAGTCAGTCAGTCAACAAAGCTGTATTCGATTACTATCTTAGACAATCATAAAAGCACATAAAACCACAATGCATTACACAATAAAGATAAAAATATCAGATATAAAAATAATTCATTTCATTCTGCCACCTAAATCGTCTAAGAAAAAAGTTCATTATTGTCCTTTTTTTCATGGTTGGCCAGACAATCATAATATAATGCTTTTCCTGCATTTAAGTACACTTTTTAAGAACATTGCTACCCTCCAAACTGTGTGTTTGTTCTCTAAGAACTGTAATGCAATAAAAGTAGGATGGCATTATCTAATACACAAAGATTTTAAAATTGGTACAATCCACGTTTTCGTAGGTCCATCATAAAATTTACAGAATAGAACAACATGTAAGGTTGATGGTTCTGAATGGTCATCGCAGGGACACAAATGCAAAACTCTTGACTAGTCGTTAATTTCTGGGAAGCTTCTAAGTCTATGTAAAATCCCAAGTCTGAATCTGGTTAATAAAAACCTGTCATAACCACCAGGGACAATGTATAAATAAGGTTGGATGTTAAAAGTTGTTAAAATCACTTGATTAGACAGTACAGTGGGCTTTATTATTTCAGCCAATAGCCTAAGTGTTTCTAATAATGTTAGGCCCTCTTATTTTAACTCTTTTCTTGTAATGGTGGACATGCTACTGGGCTTAGTGTAATAATTTGGATGGCCCAGATCGCACATAAAATCTCGGACATACCTTAGCCATGGGATGGTTAAAACCCCATCCAATTTAAAACTATAATTTAAGATATCCTGATTAAGCGTGATTTATGCTGATGACCATATCCTGTGCCATAATAGAATGGGTTCCATTTTTATAAGGTCTGCAATGAATGGCACGCCCAGTTCAGAGTGGCAGACATGCGAGGATGTGCTATTCGGTACTGCCAATATATATCTTACGAACGCATTTTCCACTATTTGTAGAGGGTGCAGGTCAACATAACCCCAAACCCCCGCACCATACATCGCCGTGGAGAAACATTTCCCTTTGTAAATCTGTAAAAGCTCCACCGGCGGCCTCCTACCCAATGTTCTTGAGAAAGTAACAACGGCAGCTGTGGCCTTGATAAATGACAGTATTTTGACTTACACCGCTTGGGCCCAGGAATCATTTTCGGTCAAAAAGAATGCCAAGATATGAGAATCTCTTGGTGAACTCTATCTTCTGCTTATCTATATACATGTCCCTGCACTTTTGACTGCCATTGCCACATCTCATTATAAAGGTTTTCAATGTATTTACCCTAAGGCCCAGGTTGTACACAAAAAGTGAAAAGCTCTTTAAAACCCTTTGCAATCCCACTTGGGTACCCGACATCAGGACTGTGTCATCCGCTTACAAGAGAGCAGGTATGGGGCGTCCGCCTATTAGTGGAAGATCTTGGCAATCGTTTACCATTGCTTTACCCAAGCCGTTTATGTAACGGTTAAAAAGGAAGGGGGCCAACATGCAGCCTTGCCTTACCCCCCTCCTTATTGGGAATGGGGCAGAGCATTCTCCATTTGCACCAAACCGCACGCTCGCCTTAGCATCACTATATAATTGTCTTAGAAAGTGAATAATTTGCTTTTCCACTCCCAGATCCTCAAGAATCTTCCAAACCTTATTATGTCTGACGCAGCCGAAGGCTGCTGTGAGGTCCACAAATGCTAAATACAGCTTACCCTTTCTGGCCCGAATATACTTCCCTATGATAATGTTTAAATTTAGACTCTGTTTGACATTCGCAAAAGCCATACTGTATGTCAGAGATAACCTGAGAGTCCTGTAATCGTTCCAGAATGATTCAGCCAGCCACTTTTACCAGGGAGTCTAATAGGGATATTGACCTGTAGCAGCCAGGATCCTGACGATCCCCCTTTTTAAAAATGGGCATTAAATTGATTCCGACCAGCTTGTTATAAAATGGGAGGAGCAGCTGGCAGTAATTACCTGAGTTAATAACGGGCCCCATAGCGTCACATTTGACTTATATAAGTCTACTGGGACCCCATCAGGCTCAGGGGCCTTTCCCCCCATACTTGCTATAATGGTGCAATTAACTTCTTCCAGAGTGAACTGGAAATTGATAAGGTGAGTCAAGGGTGCCAAAGCACCATCTCCATGCGATTGACTATCTGGGGAATCAGCACACACACCACAATTATTCATCCTGGTGAAGTGCCCAACCCATTGCTCTTCTGCGATGGCTATTTCAATGGTCGGGACATCTCCGGGTACCAGGAAGGGGGCTTTTACACCTTTCCAAAAGACCGAGCTGTCTTTGGATAGAGAGGCATCATGCAGTGCTAGCCAAACATCGTGTCTCAGTGTTGCTTTACTTTCTTTGAGTGCTTGCCTGTAGACCCCTCTGGCCTGTCTAATATCGTTTCGGGTTTCTTGGTGTCTTATGTATTTCATATTTTAAATTTGCGTAGGCTCGTGTACATTTGTTGCTTTCTTCCTGCTTTCCTGTTCTGCACAAGTTGTGCCTCTGTAATAGCTCCTGATACTTCTTGTAAAGAAGTCAAAACACTATCAGGCATGATCGTTTCACTCAAGCAGACTACAAAAGCTGGTTTACACTTAATTATCACTTGCTTTAAGATTTCTGAGGTCTCCACCATCGACCAGTGTAGTGAATAATCATTAGTTTTATTAATAGCTAAGTTTTGTGCAACATGTGCAAATTTATCCCCAGAGCCAAACTGGCCTTTCGGCACTCAGCAAGTGATACTCAATGGAAAGTGGTTACTCAATAGGTTATCATGAGTAGTAAATAGTTAGACTCTACTCGAATGGCTATTTGACAGCAGAATATAGTCGATGGTTGTAAAACATCCTCTCCCATTAAAAGTATGCCTTAGGGGGACAGGTGGGACACATAGCTCATTGGCAAGCCCTAAATCAAGGTAAAACATCACTTCGTTGAACAGTTCGCCAAGTTTAGAGTGTCGGAAGTGTGTATGGCTAGTCCCATCCTCGTTTGTAAACCCACATAGTTTTCCCCCATCATTTGAACACAGTGCAGAATTAAAATCAACTCCCAGGATTATGAATATGTCCTTTACACTATCACTATAGATTGTTTTCAAATCATTACCTAATTGTTTCACGACTATCCCGGTCTTAGCTGGGGGAATTTGGTTAGAAAAACTTGTCAGGGCAATACATTGCTTATCAATGTGGAGTATAATCAATTGGTAGTACATTTCTTCTGAGAGCGACTCAGTTTTTCTCACATTCATCCTGTTGGATACATAGGTACACAACCCACCCTTTGCTCTCCCATGGACCGCTACAACAGCTGCAGTGTGAAAGGTTTTAAATCCATAAATATGTACTATGGGGCAGATTTATGAGGCCCGTTGCGCCATCGGAACGTCACTTTTTGTGACGTTCTGTGGCGCAGAAACCTGCGTGATATTTATCAGGCAGCACTGAGCCACTTTTTGTGGTTTAATGCTGCCTCATAAATATCAATCCCTTTAACGCAGTGTTCTGCATTAAAGGGGCGTGCAATGGGTGTTGCTGGGGGCGTTCCCAGCAACATCCATGGCCTTTTGACACTGCCCCAGATTTACGAGAAATCGTAAATCTGAGGCAGCGCCAAAAGCTTACGCGTAAGGGAGGCGCAACGGGGAGAAATATCTTTTTTTCTTCTCGTTTTTCCCTTTGCTATGTGTGCTGCATTCTGCAGCACCCATACAAAGAGGAAAAACCTCTTGTGATTATTTTTGTACAGAAAGGTTTCCCTTCCTGTACAAAAATATTCATCTCCGCAACGCAGCCACCCTTGCACCATGGTGCAGAGGTGCCTGCGTTGGCACAGGCAGCCCATTGTGCGCCGGCGCAGGGGAAAAGGACAGGAATGCGCCGCATTTTATAGATACGGCGCATCCCTGCCCTTTTCTTTTGCCGTAGGGAAGCGCAGCAGGAAGGCCTGCTGCACTTCCCTACGGCAAAACCTCATAAATCTGCCCCTATATCCTTTGCCCAGGTTTCCTGGAAACACATTATATCAAACTTTGATATAGAGTCGCCCCATAATGGGTTAACCAATTTTGATCGTACACCTGAGATGTTCCAGAAAACCAGGTTACAGGAGTCACTGTAAGTGTTGCCTGTGGTCTTCGCTGCAGTGACATTTTCAGGGGTTAATGCACAGTTGGAAGTTAGTACCTGATTTGGGCTAATGACTGAAATATATTTAAGGCTCTCATTCGGGTGTTTGGTGCCCCATGTCTCATCCCTCAGATTGGGCTGAGCCGGTAATAGAGCGTGTGTTTTATTTATTTTTCTAAATGGTCAGGGATAGTTCTACATATGTTTAATTCACCGGATCTGTTTCTATTGGGGTCTTTCTTTTGTGTATGTTCGAAATCTATAGTTTGGGTTAGTCAGTCTATGTCTTCTATGGTATTGAAGGTGTCAAAGCGATTACTAACTGGGACCCTGTGACTATGCTGCATCATGCCTGGGTAACTCCTAGCCATGGGACTGCTCCACTGTACCTTTGATGGTTGGTAGAAATGCTCTAGTTTGAAAATGGTAATTCCCTGGGCCGTGATAGAGTGGTTACCAGCCCTATCAAAGATAGTCTGCACCATAAGGGGGGGATCTAAAGGTTAGGACCACGCAGTCACCTGCAAAATCTTTACTTGCTTTACCAACCCAACCTATTCTTCTAGCCATTTTAAATTCAGAGAAGAGAATATTGGTTAGACCAGTTCTGGTGCTCAGCAAATGCAGTGATTTGTTTCTTAGGGTGGTCCAAGGCTTGTTAGCATGAGCAGGAAGTGGAGGGACATTTGCCAGTATAATCGTATAAGGAGTGGCTTCCTGCGGGAGGTGCAAGAACTGATTTGAAATTATAGGGTATCTCAGGTTAGGCCTTTGCTGCTGCTGTGTGTGGGCATCTCTCCCTCCGTCTCCCAAGGATGGTACCCATATGTTTGGTGTGGTCCTAATAATAATACTACAATCCTGTATGTGGGAAATTATGGGTCCTTCTATGTTAGGCAAATGCCCGATGGATTCTAGGGATTGTGGGGGGCATTTGTCGGTGAGATTGAGCAGTGGCTTCAACAGTGCTATCATTAATATTTAGAATAATGTGGCTTGCCACCCTCAGAGTTGGTTCCAATTGTGCGAGCCCCAACCCCAGATTTGTTGATGGCCCGGGACCCCTGCCAGTACATATACCCTGGGGGAGGGAACAATTACTTATACCCAAACCCTCAATTTTTGTGAGTCTATCTTCAATTTGAGTTAATTTTAGTAACAGGGGATTAATAAGAACATAAACCCTAGTCTCTAATCTTTTCCAGAAGTCCTCATCTATTGTCCATGAAGGCAGTGTTACTGAGATATTAGTCCTCAATACAGAACTTGGGCTGAATTTGCAATCTCTGTTCCCACTTTGGTTTCCACTGCTGGTGACTGTTGATGATTTTTGTTTTTGCAGTCTCCTACCCCTTCTGTTTTTTTAAAGGTGGCTCATTGTTTTTGTCCTGCCGTGTTTGTGCAACCTGACCCCTTGTAACTATATTAGGCCCATTTACCAACTCGGGAGATGCGGGGGGCTTGTAGATCTGGAGCCAGTTGTGTTTTGGGTTGAGCTGGAGGGGGATGTAGGGGGATACTACCCGTATGGTGACTGCCAAGTGAGAAACGTTTCTGCAAGATCAAAGGCTCCAAGGAGAGCCAATGTTCCGTTAACTCAATCTCGTGAGTGAGGACTGACTCAGCCCTCAAGAGAAAAGCGTTGAGTGTTCCTGCTACTCCCGGCCCCGGCTGATCATTAATGGTCTTCCGTTTGCTCATTTTCATGCCACCAAAGATGTTAGCAACAATAAAGATGGCACTGTACCTCAGTGATGGTGCTTAGAAATCCCGGGGCCCAGATGGTAAAGGGGGGGCCCAGCCCAGTCTCCTCCGGCCCCTGACAGGCCCTCCCTTGGCCCGGGCTTTGCCCGGGTGCGCCCGCTTGCGTCCTGCGCTGAGGGACCCTGTAGTTCTTTTTAAGCACCTCCTGGCGCGAGTTGCTCATGTTGTCGGCTCCTGACGCTATGCTCCGTGGGAGATGGAGTGCTCCCTTGCTGTCTACTGGTAAAGTGGCAGAGTGCTGTGCAAAAAACGCATCCCTCCAGTCGATCCTCACAGACTCATACCTGAGCGGCAGCATATACATACATCCCCAGGCTCGCTTCTCTTGGACTGGTGAGCATGAGCGGTCTGGGGTCCCTCTCTCCGGGCAGATAATGAGGATGACAGCAGGGACAGCAGGGACAGAGTAAATGTATTAATTGAAATACTATAATGATTATGCGAACTGTAATGTTAAAAGTGGCGCATTCTTATGTTAGCCGAAACTGTAGACCTGGAATGCAAGTCCCTGAAAACTCTCGCTTTAGAATCAATAGTTGAATTTCATGTGCACTGCAGATTCTGTTCTTTCTCACATTTCCATTGCATTTGGAGATGCATTCTTTAGGAATAGTAATGTCTTTGTTTTAGTAAACTAGGCAAGTACTAGGCAAGTAGAGAAGAAGTTACAATTACATGGGTAGACTTGTTGTGAAGAAGGGTCATGGACAACACATTGGAAAAGTACATCCAGAACTGTCCCCAGAGTTGATGGCGTGATGCGTGGTGCATCATGGTAATACTACCTGTGGACAACTAGTTGTTGGAATTAGGGAAAGAGCCCCACTTCCCTCTTGCCTCCAGAGAGAGAGCATCTCTGAATGAGCGCTTTATAATGATAGTGGCTTTATGCTACTTGACCCATTGATGGTGGAGCAACTTCTTAGGAAGGCTCCAAGTACTGACACCTTTTTGTTTTCTCTTTCCATTGAAAATGTTTATGTAGGGATGTCACCTTTGAGCTAGAGTAGGGATAGATTGATGCTTTATATTCATCATCTCTCAATGCAGGGAAAGTTGGACTCATGTTTCTTGATTCTCTGTAACCTACTTCTTGAATTAATAGTTCTCTTCATGCTGCACTGTCTACATTGAATGCGTAGATTTGGCTTCATACTGATTCCGTTATATTTCTATACCCTCATGCTGAGGTGTCTCTATGGCCAGTTATTTTTGGGTTTGTAATAAATGAACTAACTTTATCTAGTTGTCCGTGGATTATTTTGCGACAACAAGAATTAATTGGCTGTATATTAACGAATTTCTCCCCTTCACACTTTCATGCTGAGAAAAAGAACCATCGCTCTTGTGTCTGTAAAACAGGTCTAGAACTAATGGGCCTTGTACTTTTTTGGAGGGATTTTCCTCACATTTCTTGGGTGCCATAGCCTCCCAATCTGGGAAGGCTAAAGGGGCGGCTCCAGATTCTTATTTTGAACGAGATCTCTGTAAATGTTAAGAAGATTACATCAGTGGAGAATCAATTACTGTACTTGAATAGATAGGAGGGAAGAGACCTGGTACTGGCGAATCTCTATAATAACATCTTTGATGCTACTCTCAGTAGAGTGACTACAGCCCTTGATCATGGTCTTGAGGTTTTTTTGTGCTTCATCCATTCCAATTTTGTATTATTATGGTCCAGTGATTTTAACATTCAGGCTTGTGCACTATCAGCTACTCGTGAATGTGGTTTTACCAATCAGTTAGGGATGGGGTGTGTTCACTTTTTTCATAATGAATATGGCGAAATAGTGAACGCCATCATTTTTAGATATGATTTACAATTACTGACATGTGGCTGTGATGTTAATGGGGAGCAAGTCCCATCATTTACTGGAAGAAACTCATCTACAATTATTGAGCATGTATTACTGTCTGACCTGGCAAGTGCTATGTGTGCTACCCCTAGTATTGTCCCCTCAGTATTAAGTGATCACAACCCCATTATTCTGCCTTTCTTTTTATGGGGTAAGAAATGTGAATCATTCTCTAGTAAATAATATCACTCCAATTAGGACCAATGGTGTACGAATCAAGTGGTCCGGGATAGATCCCAATTGTATGTTACAAAAAAAGGTATCGACAAACTCTACAGAAATAAGTTACTGTCTACAAGAGGATGTTTCTCTAAACTTGCTGGTGGATTATTTTAACCACATTATTAGTTCCATTCAAACACATTTGACGCGTTCCCCCGAATACCATGTGGGAAATTAACAGAGGATGGTTTCATCATACCTGTACCAAGGCCTCACGGTCACTGAAGCAGGCTTTATATTATTCCCCTCGGGATACCGCAGTTGTTAAGTTCCTTCGCCAACAAAATAAACAGTCTCTGGCTGCTGGAAGAAAACAGTCCAGGTTGAAGCGTGGAATAAACTGACTCTTGCTGCATAAACTAAGGACACTAAGGGGCATATTCTCAAGGATCTATCGCCGAGTTATCGGCACCTTATCGGAGCTAAAGTCACGATAAATTTATCACCCTATTCACAAGCTGGTGCCAACAGCCGATGTCACTAGTTTTCCGGCGATAGCATCCTCAAAAAACATCGCCACGGATGACCCTGCAACTATCGCTAATGAGATGCAGATTAGGCGTTCCCGAGCAAAAAGCCGCAACAACACCACTCCACAACATTCTCAACGACCAGCCAGATCGGCGATAAGATCCCAAAACAGGTGATAAGGTGTGTTAGCAGCAGGAAACTAACACCTGCTCTGACCTGGTGTAAAGTCGGACGACAACCGGCAGCAGCCAAGGGAGCACAGCCCATAGCCAAACATGAAGAACAACAGATGCCCCCAAGCAACTGAGCATGCAGCCCGGAGCCCCAATAGGGCCACAGCACCCACCGCCACCCCCCCCCAGACCCCACCACCCACCCACCCCCTCCCTTTGGACAAAGAGAATGCACATCAACTCCACAAAACCATGAACCAAACAAATCGCCTGAAGTCGCACAACCACAACACCTAAAATACAGGTGTGGCCAGAAAAATGGAGATCATACATTCATATCACATAATCCAAATAAAACCTTTATTATAGATTCAAAAAAACACAACAATCTTGAAGAGGCACAGCAGGTCTTCTCTGGGCATTCTGTAAGTCACAGCCAACAAGGCAGAAATACAGATAAGAAGGTGTATCATGCACCCATCAAAGTACAGAGAGAGCAAAATAGAGAGAGAGGGGGAGAGGGGGAAAGAGAAAGAGAGAGAGAAAGGGAGGGAGAGAGAAAGAGAGAGAGAGAGAGAGAGAGAGGGAGAGAGAAAGAGAGGGAGAGAGGGAGAGAAAGAGAGGGAGAGAGAAAAAAAAGAGGGAGAGAGAGAGAAAGAGAGGGAGAGAGAGTGCCGACACTGTAGACCCAGGCCTCACTGCTCACCTGCAGGCACCGGTGTGTCTCCAACCACGTGCCGGTACACACTGCAGTCCCCCAGGTCCCTCATCTGAAACAGTTGCCAGAGACATGAATGGCAGAGTCCATACAGTAGCACACGCCATCATCACTTGCCCGCCCCTGTGCACACAAGCTGCTGCACTCCCGCCGCTCCCGCCACCCTGCGGAGATTGCCCTGCGCAACCAGGCCACACTGCTCACCTTCCGCCACCGGCGTGTCTCCAAGAGGGCCCACCACGTGCCGGTGGGAGCCCCAAGCCTTGGGCCTGCGACCATGGCACCCTCCACATCATGCAGCCCGCACCGCAGGCCACCAGGTCACACACTTTATTCTGGGTCTTGATTTCGCTATAGCAGAGAACATAGTGCACCCGGCCTCATTGCAGGCTGCACATCCGCTCATCCCTAGAGGTGCCACTAACTCTGTGAACCGCAAGGCGACGCCACGTGGCAGTAGGACCGCAATGCCCGATGGCTTAGGCCTACACTGAGGTCCAGCAGGGCTAAACACCAATGCCACCAGTCTGGACCGCCTTGACGGCGCATCCTTCCAGGCTGCACACTCACTCAGCACGTAAGGTGCCCCTACCTCAGTGCACTGAAAGACACCGTCCCATGGCAGTGTGCCTGTCGCAGTGTATCTGGTGCCACAAAGTCTGTGCCCCGCAAGACATGGACCCTTTATGATTGAGTCCCATGGTGCGGACGCCATCATGTCACCCCCGGCACTGGGCAATGTGCTGTGCCCGGGCCCTAGGCCCTCAGGCAGAAATGATAACCACACAGAGACACCCAGTTAGAGAGTGGAAATGGCATCCAGCACGTGCGCCAAGCCCTTTTTGTTGGCGGGGTCACATGTCCTGTGACGGCTGTGCTGGATTGGTGTGGTGTGGGTGTAAACCAGCCGTGAGGGAGTGGCTGTGGCAGGCTGACAACTAGACCTGTGAGCAGCAGATCCCTACAGGGTAGACCTGGGACATGTAGCGTTGTCGCCCCCCCCTGTGAGCGTAAGGGGAGTAGGCTGGTCTGGCGTTTGCCAGTCCAGCGTAAGGGTGTGAACAATGACCCCTGGGCTCTGGGCGTGGTTCCGTTCTGGGCTGGACAAGGAAGTAACTAGTACGTGTGTCTCTGTTCTAGTGTTGGCGCCACCCGGCACGCATTCGGCAATCTGTCACCCTGTTACCCAAGTCCCACAACATGAGCAACATGGACATAAGCAGAAATCATTGACCCTACATGCATCCATAGCTCCACACTTGCAAGATCATAGACATGACACATCGGTGTGAAAATGAATGTTTAATGCACATTCAGTGGAGTGTTGCAGCTGGAGCAGTACGGGGCCATGCAAATCCCACTTTACATTGTTAGCCCGTGGAGGGCCAGCCAGAGTCCTTCAGGGAATGACAAGTACATCAGTAGAGGAGGAGTTCAGTCCGCAGTCTGATAGCTGTGTCATTGGTGACCAAACAGAATATGGCAGTCCATGTCGAGGTCCAAGGTAAGTGTCGCAGAGTGCATAGGGGGACAGTGGAAGGTGATGATGCAGAGGGCAGAACCAAGCAGAAACAGGCCATATGGCGGAGATGAATGCTACCGCTTCCTTCTGACCACGAGGGCAGATTCATCTGCATCTTCATCCTCTGCTGTTGCATGTGCCTCACATGTGGGTGGTGGTGTTCTGTCTCCAGCACTGAGTAGCAGTGACACCTCAGGGGCCGGAGGTGGGCTGTCCGCTGCACTGTGTGGCACTGACACATCAGGGGATAGAGATGTGGATAGAGTAGCAGCAGCAAGCATCAGCGCCAGGCCTTGTGGCAGCAATGCCACGAGGAGGGTCTTTATGGCATTGAGGGACCCAGCTACCTCTTGCTGGCATGTAGCCGTGGCAGCTGCTCTTTCCGCATGCGTTTGCTCCATGTTCTCCATGAGCCTCCGCATGAGTCCCAACTCCCGGGTGAGCTCGCTGGAGCCACTCTGGCTAGACAGTCATTCTTGTTGCAGAGTCAGGCCTCTAGCGATGTCAGCCATGGTTCGTTGGAGGGCATGGAGCGGACTGTCGGTGTCTGTTAGGGACTGTGAGTGGTCCCTGACGGGACTTAGACACCCAAGTATGGTGTCTAGTTTGGCTGCCATGTGGTCGAACCCCACCTGCACCTGTTCAGCCAGCTTCTCCTGGCACCCCAACACACGGAGTTGGAAGGCCATGTGTTCGTCGTGGGGGTCCTGGGAGGCAGCCGTGGTGGTGGGTGCTGTCTGTTGTGTGTTCTGTGCAGGAGGTGGGTTCTCCTCGTAGCAGCTGGGCTGCACTGCTCCTGGAAGTGGGCTGCGTAGGCTGTCCACGAGCAGTTGGAGGGCGTCGGAGTCGAAGGTGTGGTGGTCCTCTTCGTCATCAGAGAAAAGAGGTTGGCACTGCTCTGCAGGCGGTGCTGAATTTCCCTCTGCAATGTGAAGGGTAGATGCAGTTTAACATTGTGTTCACATGTATGTTGATGCATTTTACATGTTTACATTCAGACTGAATGACAGTGTACATTGTGACTGTTTGAGAGGAGCTGCCTATATGATGCGCGACAGTGGACATTTCAACAACATCATGGATGTGTGTTTGTACTTGTACATTGTCAACTCACATTTCCCTGCGATGCCATATGTGATTGGCCAGTTTCTGCACACAAGCGGCACCAGTTGTGTCCTCTGTTCTGTTGTGGACGTGTTGCGGATTGTGCCACATCATTGTCAATGTTGATGTGCTCTGCATGGGATGTGTGTGTGCCGCATTTTTGGGGAGTCGCCCCTGCAGCTCTGATTTGGCTGCCCCTTATCCCTTACATG
Organism: Triturus cristatus; assembly: GCF_964204655.1. Taxonomy (NCBI): domain Eukaryota; kingdom Metazoa; phylum Chordata; class Amphibia; order Caudata; family Salamandridae; genus Triturus; species Triturus cristatus. Next base: position 798,203,050 of record NC_140581.1, read on the forward strand.
CGGTGTGCCTCTGACTTCTGTGCTTATACAGTGCTGAGATGTTGCTTACTTGGGTGCATTGGTCTCTTCGTGGGAGTTGGGGTTCTGGGGCATGGTTTGTCCACAGCTGTACGATGCTTACTTGTGCATGTGTGCCATTGTGCCCATCTCCCCTGTCCCGTTAGTCCCTGGTGGTTACTCACCATGTTGCTGTTGTGTCCAGTCATGTTGAGCAGTGTCTGGGCCCCCAACTCCTGACACCGTCTCCCCACTGATGACTGCGGATACCAATTCCTCCATCTCATCCAGGTCCTCCTATGGCGCTGGGCTCCCACCTCCAGTCTGCATTGCTGCCTTCCAGTTGTTTGCAAGTTTATGCTTGGTTTTGTGCTTGACATCATTCCAGCGCCTCTAGACCTCTTCCATTGTCCTCTTCAGCACTCCGACTGCATTCACCTTGTCCACGATGGTCTGCCATATTCCATTTTTAGTTGCCAGTGACACAGTGGAGGTGACGAACAGTAGTTGATGGTGTTCTATCGCCTCCGTTATGAGGATCCTCTTTTATTGCGGACTTAACCGCTTCTTCCTACTTTTCTTCTCCTTGCCCTTCCTTGACCCCAAGGTCCCAGACGGGTCCTCCGGGGAGCTTGTGGGGTCCTGGTTGTCCTCTGCACTTGCTCCGGCTGACTCCATTGTGCTTCACTGTTGTTTGGCTTTTGTACGTGTTTTTTTTCCTACTTTTATAGTGCATTTTCCCGCATGTCGAGTGGGGATTGCAGGCCTCTGGCTGGTTGTCGCAAATTTTTGTATCGCGATTTGCGTCATCTGCGCTTTTTTCGCATTGGTGTTACGCATTTTTGCTGCGTCGCGTTGATTTTAACACGTTGATTTGACGCATTGTGGTGGGACTATCGCATGGTGCCGCCGTGTTGAGAATACCACTTTAACGCAGTGTTATTTTCCCGTGACAGACTGCAATGTGAAGAGTTGCGTTAAGCTACTTTTGCGGTAGTTATCACACGTTCTTGAGAATATCCCCGTACGTTATTTTGGGATAAGGTCAATGCACAGTTTTTAAATAATGAAGGTATCTCAAACATTTCTTCCCTTGCCCCTTGTGGTGCTTGGGTGACACAGTTTTCAGAAATGTTTAGACAGTGCAATTTCGATGTTGAATATAGAGTTTACGAGGTGAAGCACGTAAGGGGAATCATCCCACCAGACATTACTAATGAAGATGGCTTCTTTAGCTCTACAGGCCAGTGTTGGGTGATGGGACCCTGAACCTGATAGGGTACTGGTAGATGTTTTTAAATTCACTACCAAACTCTGGGGGCCCATCCTCACTAGAGTGTTCTACGCAACTGCCGTCAATAAGATCCCACCTTCCTGGCAGCTTCTATAATTGTACCCATTCATAAAAAGGGTGACATAGCAGACTATAAAAATTATCGCCTTATTTTTCTCCTGGATTCATCAGTAAAAGTAATGAGTAGAGGTTTATTATTCAGGTTGGGTGAATGGGCACAAGAACAATCTATTTTATCTCCAGCACAGTATGCCTTTAGAAAGCAGATGGGGACTATTGAACAATGTATACATTTTGAGTTGCTAATTGGGAAATATACTAGAGCCAAGTCGTGTGGCCTACACCTTTGTTTTGCAAATTTAAATAGTGTTTTCGATATGGCAGACCATAACCTTCTTTGGCCACCATTGATTTTCCTTGGTGCACCAAGGCCAATTACAGGGTGTCCTTATCGTCTGTATGAAAATCTATCTAGTAAAGTTCACGTTGGGCCCCAGGGCGTATGCTTGCCTACATTCAAAGTAGGGCAAGGCATTCAACAAGGATGTACTGTTTGTGCTTTTTATTGAATGGGTGGGTATCCATTTCCAGGTCCTGCAAGCCGATGCTCCTCAGGCTGCCAGACAACCTATTCCAGTATGCTATATGTTGACAATGCTGTTTTGTTATCGAGGACCCTGGTCGGCCTACAAAGACTGATGAATGCTTTTGAGGAGTATTTGTCCACCAAGATATAGGTGATTAACAAATCCAAAATATAAGATAGTTTGCGGGCCAAAGCATAAACGATAATCGCAACGACAACACGACCGCCAGGGTGGCCCCCCCTGTATAATGCAGTGGGGATTTCACGCTGATCGCGACAACTTCGCGATTATTGGTAAAATAAATATATATATATATTCACACACCTGCCCTAACTTTTACTTAGGCACTGACACACTCACTTATAAACACTTATGCGCCCAGCGACACATCGATTCACAGACTCATACACCCACTCACAGTCGCACTTCAACACTGACGCACCCACTTACAGATGTTGTCAAAGACTCGCACAACCACTCAGAGATTAACTTAGAAACTGATTCACCCACTCATAAATGTACACACTCGCTCAAAAACCCACTGAGACACTGATGCACCCACTGACAGACTCACTCAGATACTGATGCACTCACTTAGAGACTCACTGCGAAACTGATGCACCGACTCAGAGATCCACTCAGAGACTCAGACACTGACTCAGAGACACACTCAGACACTGATAGATCCACTCAGAGACCCACTTAGAGGCTCACTCAGACACTGATGCAATCACTTAGGGACCCACTCAGACACTGATGCACCCACTGAGAGACCCTCTCAGATACTCAGACACCCACTCTCAAGCCCAATCAATCACTAATGCACCCTCTGATAGACCCACTAAAACAGTGATGAACCCACTGAGAGACCCACTCTGACAGTGATGCACCCACTCAGAGACCCAATGAGACATTGACAAACCAAATTAGAGACTCACTCAGATACTGAGACACCCACTGACAGACCCACTGAGACACTGATGTATCTATTCAGAGACCCACTCAGGTGCTGAGACATCCACTTACAGACCCACTCAAACACCAATGTACCCAGTCACATACCCACTGAGAGACTCAGAGAGCCACTTAAAGACCCACTCAGAGACTGAGGCACCCAGTAAGAGCCACAGTCAGAGCCTCAGTCAGAGACTCAGATATACAGTTATAGACCCACTTAGACAGTGATACACCCAATCAGACAGCTAATGAGAGACTGACACACTCACTCACATAACCACTCATATACTTATACACTGAAGGAGAGGGCTTACTGACACTGTGATGTAGCTAGTCACAGATCACAGTGAAATAATCTTACATGCTATGATAGACACATTGAGGGAGTCATACATGTTTTTAGGTCGAGCCTCGATCGACCTGTTCTATCCTCTTCTATGGGCTCTGACACACCCACCAATTGCCATTGGTAGTTTCATGTGGCAATTAGAAATGCTGGCTTGTTATTGGTGCATTTCTGTAAATGTCCCTCCTTTGTGTGCTTAGCTCTCTTTCAGGCGATTTCACTCAGAGAACATTTTGGTTAGCCATCACACTGTACAGCATCTGATGGCCCTTCCTCCCTTCTCCTGTATGGGCATTGAAATGTCAGAGGCTTTCAATCATAATGCAACAGGCGTCCTCGGTACTCTTTTAACTTCCAGAAGCTGCGAGGTAACTTCCAGCTGTTTTGCATCCCAATTTATAAGCACTGCCCGTGGCAGGCAGGCAAACAAGCAGCTGTGTCTAGGTTGAACTGTGGCTGTTCAGAAAGAGGCATGCCTCCTCCCCACCCCCAAAAGCTAGACTTCAGATGTAGGGCTTATTTTAAAAAGGAAACCCTTTGAATGGAATCTAAAAACATTTGTGTGCACAATTGTGCCTATTGAGCTGCCGTACATTTCCCAGGATCAGGTGCACCCATCCAACCCTATACTCCCCTTGCCCCCCACTTCTGGAGTGCTGAACTTCAGGAAACATCCTGTGGGGTTTTCAGCCGCAGCGAGGAAAGCATGCCATCATCAACACCCTGCAGCTCACACTCACCTTTAACCCTCGGTCTGCAGCATGTTTGAAGCAATGCAGAACTGTTGGGCGCTCGACCACTTTTGAGACTTGGGTTAAGCAGCATTTTCCAGACATGTCATTCCTTGCACACCACCACTCCATTCTGTCTACAACTTTTCAAAATGTCTAATGGCGTGAAACAGAGGGAGAAGGCAACCCCCTCTAAGTCAAACAAGGAAGCGAAGGCAGAACAGTACACAGGGGCTGCAAAGGCAAGGAAAGACACGTGTTCACTGGTGTCTGTGAAGTCCAGAGAGTGGCAGAATGTTTGCCTGGAGGCCTGCACAGTGCTGTGCCTGATCTCCCTGTGTATCTGCTTGGTATCCAGCTGGTAAGTACACCGCAGGGAAAAGAAAAGCCCTGGTGACATGCATTCTGCGAAGAATGGATTGAATAAGTAAGACCGCAGTAAAAGGCAATTTTTGATTTATTTATCAGATTTTTTTATTTATGAGTCTCTTGACAGCTATGGAAGGAGGGGAGGAAGTGGACAAAAGTGACATTCAAGCGATGTGAGGCTGGGACCCATGTGTTGTAAGGAATACAAAGTGCCAATAGAGAACTACTCCACACTGCAGTAGTAGTCCAAGACTAAAATGTGTCCACCCAGGCTTTCATCGTTGGATTAGTGTATCCAACTTTTAAAGCAGCCCTCTATCGCAGAGGTCAACTGGAACATGCTAGAGTGGCACAATGGCCAGTCCAGACATGTGACTATGTTATTCCCCAGTAGTTCAAGTCACCTCTGGGTTCTCTGCCATCATAAAAGGATGTGCCTGCATTCTATTATGTCTATATAATTGCTTGGCTAAGTAAGTCCTCAATGAGAAGTCGCTGAGAAGGTCTGGTGTGTCCTCTTCCTGACTGCCTGAAGAAAGGGCGACCACTCTCAGTAGCCTCATTGCCTCATTGCACAGCAAATCTAATATACATGAAAGTTAACAAGTGTCTTCTTAAAATTTCCCCAGCTAAGAGAAAATCGCTCACGAAGGGTTCAAAAGTTCTCCTTGGCAGGTCTGATTGAAGATGAATATTAGTACCAAAGAGAAAAGCAAGGCACAAAACTCCTGTTGACATCAGAAAGGAGAAAAGAGTCATAAAAAGGTGTTGAGAAGAGTCATTTTGCAGAGCGTTATAACTTCACAGAGCAAAATTCAGGAACAAAAAGGGTATGAAAAGGGTGATGCATGTGACAAAAAATAAGTGAACAAATGTGTTGTGATTCACCTTGGAAAGTGCCTCATTCTATATGGTACTAATGGAAACTGACATGACTGGAATATAGTCTGCCTTTTCTTGGAATGTTAACCTCTGTTAATATCCACTAGGCAACCACAATCATGGAGAGGACAAATTATGAGGTTTATCTATGCTCTTTTTCTGAAAATCATGGCGCTTACATGACAAACAACCAAGTTCAAGATTGCCATATTTCGACATTGTTGCTTTTCACAATCCAACTGCCACTCACACCTGTACTCCAGGAAGCTTGAGGAGCACCCCTCTGGGTGACCATGAGCATGGTGGCACTAGGGTGGTTCAAGTGGTGCAAGCGCTCAGTACTTAGCTGAGTCCAGTGTCTCAGAACATGTCGCCTGACAATGTGAAAAGCACTTGTACCTCTTCAGCTTACATAGGGCCACCCAATGTATCAGCAATTCAATACATATTTTAAAAATAAGTATGTTGTTCGTAATATGTCATATATGTGTTGAATGGCTAAACACTTATAAGGTCCGAAAGGCAGGACGGATTACATTGCAAATGCTTGTTTATACAATCATTTAGATAATAATATCTTGTGTGATGGTTAAAATCCATTTTATACATATATATTTTGAATGTACCAGTGGCTATTGAATGTCTGCTTTTGTTTTGTGATTTTGCAGTGTACTCGTGATCATAACAGTTACCGACCTCATTGCGACGCCAGGCATCAATCACCACAAAAACGGAAAATAGGCTTTAAATATGGTTTTTATAGAAACTCACAAGAAAACAGGAGTTTAAATAGTACATTAATAAACCCCCAGCATACAAAATACTGTAAAATGTGTGTATATAAGTGCTTGACACTTTATTAAAAAGGTGCGATTGTCACAGTCAGCAATGATGTCGCAATGGATGGCGGTACCGCGAAAACGGAAAGTAGGCTTTAAAGATGATTTTTATAGAAACTCACTAAAAAAACATGAGTTTAAATATATTTTTTATATAGTCATTTAGAAAATAATGTATCTAATGTGATGGTTGGAATTATGTTTTTTAGTCATAAATTTTGATTGTGCATTGAATGTCTGCTTTTGTTATGTGCTTTCGCGATGTATTCACGACTATCGTGATGCAGTCGAGAATATTTTTAAAAATTGGAACAAAAAGTTATTTATAAAGAAAATTAGCAATTTTTTGGGAACTAGGGTGGCTCTGACAAGAGCCTTTGTGGTGTTGATTCTGTGTATATGACAGCTATACATATGAGCGGATGCAGAGTTTCAGGTTGCTTAGAAATACCCTGTTGTCTTCATCTGTAAAAGGCACTACATCACTTCTATAGACTCCATACATATCGAAATGCAGGATGTTGTTGTAGAGAGATCACATTTTAGGGGCTCTGAGGAATGCAGAAACAGTTTTAATAACATGTTTTCTGGCTTTGTCAATCCGAGGACAGAATTGATTAGACCACTTCCATTTCTGCCTTTGATATATGTTAGAGTATATGTTAGAGTACACCAAGACAGTGTGAGGGAAAAGAATCATCAATTCAGAAACGGTGTCCTTTATTAGGATTTCCAGTCCTACCCCAGTCAATGTGCCTAGGTCATTGCCACCACAGGGCACAATCATGAGGTCAGGGGCCGGGGAATCCTCAATGCTTTTAACCAAAGGCACACATTGATGACACTTTAACCCTCTCTGGCCAATCCAAGTAATGTCCAAATTAGACAAACCCAAGTTTCTAACAATACCTCTCTTTCTTGCACCTTCACTAGCCCAATAGACATAGCTTTGGGCCACAATCCACACTCTAAGCATTTCGAAGGATGGAGTAGTAGCAGACAGGAGAAGCCTGCACCTGAATGTATCAGTTGGTAGAATGAAAGGCAGTTAAAATGCATGTGTGGTAGTGATTTGAAAAAATAAAAAAAAGATTGTACGCAAATAACATATATGTTTCTAAAACATATAGCCTCTGTCACCCACTCACACAGCAACAGACACAGTTATACATTCACTAACATACTCACTAACTAGTTAGTGTGAACGACATTTGCACAGCCATTTATGTAGCTTTCAAATTCCTAATACAAGTACTAAGGTATTCATTCAGCTTTGTACGCTCAGATTAAGTGACATATAAAGGTAGCACATCAAATAGTCACACACTGGCACATTTTCCATGAACATGTCAGCAAACTGCTAGCTAGGTTATATGGTAGGGTGTAATGTGCTCAATGTGTAATGATGAACTCTGTATGTTCTCTAACCTACATGCACTTTTACAGATCCATGTGCCCAATTATACATCCATTCTGGCATCCAGACTTTAATCTGACACCAGAGGCGTAGCTAGAGCTTGTGGCACCCGAGGCTATCCCTCAGATTGCCACCCCTGGGGGGGGGGGTTTCAGGGGAAAAAGGACGGCAAGCACTTGAAAGAGGACCGAGAGACACGTAGTATCGCCGCTAATAGTTACCTCGATCATGCAAGTTACATGCACATACATGACACGGTCCAAGGTTACACAGTTGAATACACCGGTGACTGGCAGTGACTGGCAGTACAAAAGAGAACACACAGACTGCATGATCTATCTGGGGACTCAGAAAAACCGCATGTGACATCCATCAGAGAGCTGCGTGAACAATTACCTGGTAATCCCTTCAGCACAATGAAAACATGCACATACATGACACTGTTCAGGAATCCATCATCTACAGCTGACATTAAATGATCATTCATCATGGTCACCCCATTAAAGCAGTGCACTTTGTGATCTGCATGGTACATGTTCTTTGCAGCAGGCACATTAACCCTCAGTGCTACCTTTCCAGGAGTCAACCCTTCCACTAGACAAAACTCAGATCTCTCTCTAGGAAGAACATTAATCACTGAAGTTATCATGACATTTTTATTGTTTCTGAAAATTACTGGAGGCCAGGAAGGAGGCAGCAAGTTGTTTTTAAACCATAATATACTTGCAAACACTACGCACCAACCCGAAATAGGTACCCAGTGCGGTCACACCGTTCGCATCGCCCTAACCTGCTCAAGGTTCATGTGACCTCAGTGACAGAGTCACAGTGACTGGATCACTGTTGCTCTAGGGTGTGCTGCTTCGTAGGCCTGCCCGCAAGACTGGAGATGAACTTCAGTATGGATTGTGGTGGACAGGCCTTCAAAGTTAACTCACAATTAACACCACTAGGGTACACCTGCTTGTGCTAAGACATCAAGCCTTCTAAGGTCTAGTGGGGCCTTGTAAGGTCTAGCATGGGAATATGCTCCCTCAGTAGAGTGGTCTGGTGGACTGGTCATGAAGGCTGAACCCAGTTCCAAATTCGACAGCTCTGGCCATAGTGCCACATCCTCTCCCCCACTGAACACCATACTGCCCCACTGAGAGAAACTCTCACTGCCTTCAGCTACACCCTAATTGTGCCCGCTATAAACACTTGGATGTGGCTCAATTCAAATTATGCACTTGATAAGAGTAATATGCTGCCTAAAAAGTAAAAGGAAACACTCATAGGGATTGCAAGATTAAGTAAAGCATGTGAAATGTAAGCAGAAACAACATGGTTACCTTAGTGATCTCTCACTCACTATTCAGAAATCAGTGAGTGGTTTTACCTGAAAAGTTAAGGACATGACTACAGGGCCCTGATGGGAACCGTTTCAATGTCCATTGCTTATATCCTTAATAAACGTAAGCAGTATGGTTTACAAAGACCACATCCATAAACAGAGCCATAGTACGCATTTTGTTTTCCAATCCACCCATCAACCAGGTATTGCAGTACCTCCAGGAATGGTGCACTTCCCCACCTGGGGACAACAATGCTGTTCAAAGAAAGACGAGAAAGACGAGAAAACAAACAAAGTGAGGCTGATGTGTTTGGATGTGAATAAAACCTTCTATTTCTCTCCATCCCGCTGCACTTTGGAATAGAAAAATGTCAGAAAAAGGGCATTTCCCGCAAGAGTGTTTTTCTTTTTTGGATCCATTTCACAGGGAAGCAACTAAATGAGAGAAGGAAAGAGGTTGTGAACCGTTTCTTCAAGTTACGGTTTTCTGTAAGTGAGGAGCAAGACAGAAAGAGAGGGAATAATAGGAAGAGGGGGGGGGACAGCTGCCAGCACAAAAAAGAAGAGGACATTGTCCTTCTCTGCCCGTCCCCGAATGTCCACGAAAGCAAGCCGAGCCTTATCTGAATGCCTTTGTCTGCCCCCAAAATAGTGCCGCCTGGGGCAGACCGCCCCCACCACCCCCCCCAGCTACGCCACTGTCTGACGCAGGTATATAGAAAAGGAGGCAGACACTTGAACATTTAGCATAATAGTGACAAGGAAGCAGCTATTTATTCACATAACGATGCAGAACTGATATGTATGTAGCTTTAAGGGAAATAGTTGTATATATATTTCACAAAGCCAATACTAACTCACACACCCAGGACACAATCCATGCAGCCGGTTTTATTCTGTTTTAGAGAATCTGAGAGGTCACAAACAAAGGCCGTTATTTATCCAGAAACGTACATGCACATGCAATCAGAGTATCAAATACAAGACACTCATTTGGATATGGGTTAAAGAACTAACACTTTCTAGTGTAAGATGCAGAGAAATACCCTTCCATCATGTTTTGGGCCTGCTACACTTCAGCCAGTGTATGCAGTTTTATAGGTGGCCGACCTTAAGATTTAAAACTCATACATAAGGCATATATTGCTCTTCTACTACGTGCAAGTCACCACTGAGCTACTGTTCTCTAGGCCATATAGTCTGGTAATATGTGCTTAAAACGTACCACGTGTACTCTCAATATTGTCTGACATATATGCACTTCTACAGATCTGCGAGTCCAACTCTACATCTACTCTGCTACCCAGACTTAAACCCGTGATAAAGAAATACAAAACCAGGAAGACCAAAAACAGTCAGTGAAACGGTGACAAAAGCACCTAAAGATTTACTGATACAGAGAGGCATAACTAATATGTATGTAGTGCTAAGGGAGGAATAGTTGAATACATAATTTAAAAGCCAAATACTCACTTAAATGGCCAGTAGGCAAGCATGCAGCCCATTTTATTCTCTTTTAGTGAACATGAGAGGTGAAAAACAGAAGCAGTCATTTATGCACAAACTTACATGTATATGCAATCACAGGCCCAGATAGGGACAGAGACAGTCATTTGGATATGAGCTAAAGTACTGACATTTTCTACTCTAACATGCAGACAAGTTGCCCTTCTATCAAGTTTGAGGTAAACTACACTTGAGCCACTGCATAGGCTGTTGCAACTAGGCCAACCATCTGATTTAAAACTCCTACACAAGGTATAAAGTGCTCTTCTCCCACGTATATGTTACGACTGGGGTACTCTGTAGGTAGGCCATAGGGCAGGGTGCTATGTACTTAAAAAGATAACACATGTACTCTGCAAATTCAGTATGCTATATATCATTCCACAGACCCTATTACAAATGAATGGTATATTTTTGGAAGTGGTAGAGAAAGAGAACTGTTTATGATGATAGTTAAATACTTGAAAAATAAAATATAATAGGACATAATGAAAAGGTAACTGTACTTATATTATTTTTTCTTTTCAGACATCAATTTTAAGTCAACTACAGACACATAGAATGCCAACAAAAAGTCAGAGCACGAAGAAACAGAAGCAAAATGACCATCTCCTTGGAACTGAGAAATAAAATTGGCAAAATGCAGAAAAAGTGATAAAAGAGAAAAGAGCTGCTTGTAAGCGGACAAAGACATTTCTTAAAATTGTTGTGCTCATTTGGAAAAAGTGCAAAATGAAGTTAATAAATGAGAAAATATCAGACACAGTAAGAAAGGTGAACAAATACATGGAAAGAAGACTTAAATATTGAAGAGAAAAGGAGCGGCTTTAAGTAGGAGAAAGAAACAGCTCAAGGAAATCAGATTTAGAATGTTCCGAAGGAGAATAACACAAAATGTAATTACAAGTATGAAGAAGTATAAAAGAAGAAGAGAAGCAATCAAACAAAAAGGAATGTGTTGAGGGTGTAGTCGATAAAGCCTTTGCTGTGAAGATAAAGCTATTTTTTTTGCTACTAAACAGAATGAAGACACTAGACAAAATAGTATTGTCAATGAGAAGACGAAACCAAAAGAAAAGACTTGTGAATAGAACTAACTTTTACAAGGTTGTTAGTGGTTAATAGATACATACTTCTAGCACTGAGCCTTTCTTTAATGAAGAAGGCTACTTGCAAGACAACCAACACAGTAGTGCATGCAGTTGATGAATCTGGACGATGTCATGAGATGAAGAATGTTACTCCTATTCCAAAAGAAATAATAATACCTTAAAATGTAGAGGAAGTAATTATGAAGATGTGCAAGGGAGGTGTAGACAGGCCCCTGTGCACAAATGAAACTGTAATAGGGAAACTCAGTAGCATATCTATCAAAGGAAGTATGGCAAAACCCCTTTCATCATTTCAGAATGTTAGGTGTACACCGCTCAAAAATTAGGAACTTTAGTTCGTAGGCTTTATTATGTCAAAACTCCTGCTCTATGTATCGGAGAAATGAATAGAGCTCTTTTGCATATTACAGCGGCAGAGGTAGAATAGGTTTATGATAATGTAAAGTTTAGTTTCTTTGGTCCTGAAGAGGAGTGTAGGGAAAATGAGGATTTGGTATGTGCAGGTGTACCGGAAGTGCACACTGGTATTAGTGTTGATAATTTTGAAGAACAGATTAGAAGGTTTAATAGTGTTTGTTCAGAGAAACTAAGCTGTGTTTGCATTTGTTATCAAGGCACTAACTACAAAAGTCAAACTCAGAATATTGACCTGTTAATTAAAAATGAAAAACTGAACAATTGTAAGTGGCGTGAAGTTGCAGTTTGCTTATTTGTCGAGGAACGGTTTGACTTGTCCATATGACAAGTTATATTTAAGTACTGGTATAATAAGTTAGAGGAAAACAAAATGCCTGCTAGATCGGTACCTAACAAGTAAGAAATAGTACCTATTCCTGAAGTACTTAAAGATTTGAATGTTTATGAAACCACACTAATCCAATGTATAGATCCATTTCAAGCAATAGTCCGTATGGAGCCAAAGACAGGGAAGTGACCTCCAACTGAGCTCCAAAAGGTCTTAAAGGTAGAGTTGTGTTCTTGCCATTGGATTTTAACCCAAATATTGGAACTTTAGGGGTGTAGAGAGATTTGGAAGAGGGACTTGTAATTCTAATAAATGGTGTCCCTACCAAGAGCAAAAAGATATGGCAAGAGTTAGTAGATGTTAACAAAGTTAAAAAATAACAAGTGTATATCTGGTACAAATTAACATTTACTATAGAAATGTAGATATTCTTCAAGATATCACATACAAGGAGGATGACACATCTGCATTGAGAGGTCAGATTGAAAAAGTTGATCGATCCAGATCAGAAGATATTTATGAACACTATAGCATCCATCACCTGCAATCTAAAGAAATTATTGATGATGCTGTTGATCCATATCAATTGAAAGAAGCAAAAGGAGCTCCCTTAAGTGTTTGGGAAAGAAGATTAGAAGCTTGCTGTTTCCCACATTTGTTTCCTACTGGAGTAGGTGGTAGGTATGATGAGCGGCCTGTATGAATGTCAGTAGCCAAGTACAGATTAACTGGACTTTATTCAGAGGACCCAAGATTTCACCAGTGTATCCCTTTTATGTTTCATCTACTATTTGAGAGTGACTTGTCAGGGTTGTCTTATGCCGCAAATCACATTATGAAAGGAGTGAATCTTCAAAATCTATCAGCAAGGGAATTTGTTAATAAAGTTCATGGAAAAGATAAACAGCTGGAATATAATTTAACTAATCTCATGGCTTGTCAGTGGTGTACCAAATAGTATGGTATCATTGTCATGGTGAGCTGAAATGCATGTTGAGTAACTTAGGATCACCTACATTGTTTCTAACACTCAGTTGTGCTGAGTATGCATGTGATGACCTGCTGTAATTCTTGCAAGAAGCAAATTCAAATATAAAAAGCAATCCATCTGCAGACACCAGGAAAACTTTGCTCATAGGACCCTAAAAAAGGTTTGCAGATATTTTAACCACAGATCTTAAGCCATAACGGTTTTTATCTGCAACAAAACTAATCCTCCTCGCTGTAAGGTGATCGACTTCTTTCGGCAGAAAGAGTACCAAGCTGGAGGTGCTCCACATATTCACATACTGTTATGAGTAGAAGATGCCCCAAACTTTAGAATAGACACTGATGAGTCTGTGTTGTCTTTCATAGAGCAGTATGTGACATGTGCTATCCCAAAGGACAGTGTCGAACAGATGTTAATACAAAAAGTTCTATGGTTCCTAAAGTAATAGGTGTGGAAAATACTGTCATCGAACATATGGATCCAAAGGAAACATTTACATGAGATTTTGTTTTGGATTCCCATGACCTGTCATCTCAGAAGGAAGAGTGGGTAGGTTTTTGTCTGCAGTCAGACACACTCTTACAAGGAAATCACCAAAAAACACATGCAACCTAAGGAGAATAGAGGCCTCCAAGTACAATATTGAGTACAACCGTGCATTCTGAAGATGCGGATCTACAATTTGCTGCAGATGACTCTATTGCTGTTGCTCGCTGCATCACTATATATATTACAAAGTTAGAGAAGACAGAGATGAAAGAGTTGTGGGAGGAGATTTCTGCTGAAAAGAGTCTTACAAAGAAATTGTACAGTTTTAGTTTGAAAATGCTTTCCCATAGAGAAACAGGTTCATATGAGTGCAGGACAGGTTAAGTACAGCTAGTTCATTCTCTAAGTCAAGAGGAATTATGTGGGTTAGCCTATGATTTGCAAAGAGTCGTAGCAGAGTATTAAAGTCTTTCCCAGAAATACAATATCATGCTGAATTTGAACCCAAGCGTGCAGACATTCTGAAGACTAACATACTGGATACATGCTACACAAGAAGAAGTACACATCTAAAAAGCAGGTATTTACCTAAATGAAATACTTCAGCATTATACATATAGAAGTAGCGCTACTGAAAACATTGAAGAAGGAAAATATGCAGTCCTTGGATGTGATGGTTGTTTGGTGAGAATCAGCCACAGAAAGCTGAGTTTTCAAACAGTAGACAAAAGTGAGTTTCCTATTTGGCACTTTTGCAGTTGTTCAAGCCATGGAAAATACATTAGAATAATGTTACAATGCTGCAGACCAGATGGTTAAAAATTTGATACTGAAATACCACACTTTTGTAGCTGAACAACTATAATTTTCAGGAAGGACTTTTGCTACTTTGGCAATTATCTTTCATGAAGAAGTAAATACAATGTCTGGACACTATACTGTCTATTGGGGGGAAGAGGTGTGGTGCAGCAGCCAGGGCGACTGACTCCGGAACCGGGGGCTCATGGTTCGATCCCCGGTGGCAGATCAGCCCAACGGCCCCCAGCGCCTTGACACCCTTGGATAATTGCGCTTTACAAATACTGGACATATACATTTACAGTTAAGATGTCAATCTGGATGGACATAATTCAATGACCTGAATCTAAAAACCAAATCAATACTACCTAGGAAATTGCCAAAACCATATCTGTTATTTCGTCAGCCAGAATTCTAACAATTATTTGTAGATAAAAAACTTGTATACAGTGTTTTTTTATGATGTGGTTTACAGTTTATTACACATTATTTGGCCTATTGGGGGCAATGTCTTCAAAAGATTGTTGGAAACGCAACAGTCCTTTTACCTTCAACAATGGAGTTTATATAACATCTAAACACTACATTCTCTTTGTACAGTCAAATACTGAATGGATATAATGCAATAACAGCAGCCTTACATTACCACCTAAAACTGTCTTCAAAATAAAAAAAGCCTTTTGTTTCTCCAACAACAACTACTACATACTACTGTGTAGTATTTTGTCTACATGTATCATCATCATTTTCTATACTATTCCACCTACAAGGAAGGATATTTTCAAAAGGATCTGCAAAATTGAAGACTGCTTCACAATTACATATCATATAATAATAATAATAATAATAATACAGAATTTTATAGAGCGCGAACAGTTACCTCTCCAGGAGGTGTCCCGGCGCTGAACGCAGGCAGAAAAAAACAAATACCGAAGTGCAAAACAGTTAATTAACGAGGTTGGGTGAAGAGCCAGGTTTTCAGCATTGATTTAAAACACGATTCAGAGGGGGCCTGTTGGAGCTCAGCACCATATAGCACTATAGCACCAGATATAAGAATAAAAGAAGCAGTTATAGTCTACATTCCTCACAATATTGTAGTAAGTTTTGAAAAAGGTCCTAATTAGTGAATTGTAGTGAGTGCTACACATAGAAGCACTTATTTGTAGAGACGTACTATGCAATCCATTAATTGTTCTTTGCCCTACTGTTCCATGATGATGCTTTATACAAATCAGTATTTATGGAGAAGAAGTACGAAACCTAAGAACAGTGAAAAAAAGATACTAATGTTTTCACTATGTGGTCTTAAACTGTTACATGATAAGTAATCTATGTTGGTATAATTCTGTAATTTTGAAGATTAAATACTAACATATCTTTCCTTACTTTTTCTTTTTCCAGAGTGTGTCAAGTGACTTTTGTTGCATAGAGAAATTTGTCAGTCATAAGGAAACTAATGTACCCATTCACCCACACATACAAGTACTCATGCACCTATTTACAAACCTATGCATGCATGCATGCACCCATTCACTCACCTATACTGTCACTCGCACACCCAATCACTGACCCATACAGCCACTCATCCACTGTTTCACTCAATCTTATATAGAGTGAAACACCCATTCACTCACCCATCGACACACTGATACACCCATTTCCTCACTCATACATGCACTAAAATGCCCATACATCCACTCATCGACAAATTCAGTTACCCATACCAGCACTAATACATCCATTCACTCAGCTATACATGCACTATTGCACCCATTTACTTACTGGTACAGGTACTCAACAATAATTCAGTCACCCATACACACAGTCATGGTCCTATTTACTCAGTTATTCTTGCACTGATCTACCACTCACATTCCCACACACCTATTCACTCACTGAGACACTCACTCATGCACTCATTTACTCACAAATACACCAATCATGTAGTCAATTAATCACCCGTTCACCACACATGCACTCATTCAACAATCCATACACTACTCATCCTTTCTTTCAATCACCCATGCACTACTCATTTACTCATCTAATCACCCATGCACCACTCATTCAAACACACATATGCTACTCATGCACTCATTCAATCATCCACACACCAGTCGTACAAACTTTCAATGTCCCATGCACCATTCAAGCACTCATTCAATCATCCATGCACCACACTTGCACTCATTCTAACATCCATGCACCACACTTGCACTCATGCAATCATCCATGCACCACTCATACTAACATCCATACACCAATCATTCAATCATCCATACACCACTCATTCAATCTTCCATGTACTGCCATGCACTCATTTAATTGTCCAATCACCATTCATGCACTCATTCAATCATCTATACATGAATTGTGGCTTCATTCAATCATCCATGTAGCACTCATGTACTGATTGAACCATTCATACACCCCATGTACTCATTCAATCATCCATATACCTCTTAAGCACTCATACAATCATCCATACAGCACTCATGCAGTGTTTCAACCATCCATACAGCCCTGATGCACTCATCCAATCATCCATGCTCCACTCATGTACTCATTCTAACATCCATGCACTACTCATGCTTTCATAGAATCACCCATGCACCACTTATGGACTCATTCTAACATTTATGAACCACTCATGCACTCTCTTAATCATCCATCCACCACTCATGCACTCATTTAATCGTTCATGCACCAATCATGCACTTCTAATATCAATGCATCTCTCATACCCGCATTCTAGCATCCATGCGCTTATTCAATTGTCCATGCACCACTCACACACTTGTGGAATGATCTATACACCACTCATGAATTCGTTCAATCATCCATACACCACTCATGGATTCATTCAATCATCCATGTGCCTGTCATGCATTCATTCTAACATTCATGCACCACTTATGCACTCGATCTAACATTCATATTCCACTGATGCACTCATACTAATATCCATACATCATTCATGCAGTCATTCTAACATCCTTGCACCACTCATATTCTCATTCAGTCATCCATGCAACTCTCATGCATGCTTTCAAACATTCATGCACCAGTCAAGTACTCATTCTAACATGCATACCTCTCTCATGCAGTAATAACTCATCCATTCACTCAATATAATATCCATGCATCGCTCATATACTCATTCAATTATCCATGCACTACTCATGCACTTATTCTATCATCCAAACACCACTCAGGCACTCATTCAATCATCCATGCACCTCTCATGCACTCATTGTAGCATAGATCCATCACTTATGCACTCATATAATCATCCACGTGCCACTCATGCACTCATATTAAAATCCATGCACTACTCATGCACTCATTCTATCATCCATACACCACTCATGCACTCATTCAATCATCCATGTACCGCTCAAGCACCGATTGTAGTATAGATCCATCACTTATGCACTCATATAATCACCCATGCACCACTTATGCACTCATTCTAACATCCATGCACCACTCATGCACTTTCTCATTGATCCACCACTACTCATGCACTCATTCAATCATACATGCACCACTCATGCACTCATTCAATCATTCATGGACCACTCATTCACTCATTCAATCATCTATGCAGCTCTCATCCACTCATTGTGACATCCATGCACCACTCATGCACTCATTCAATCATTCATACACCATTCATGCACTCATTCTAATATCCATGCACCACTCATACACTACTTCTAACATTCATACACCACTCATGCACATATACAGTCATCAATGCACCATTCCTGCACTCATTCTAACATCCATGCACCACTCATACACTCCTTCTAACATTCATACACCAGTCATGCAGATCTACAGTCATCAATGCACCACTCTTGCACTCATGAACTCATGAACCATGAACTATTCATGCACTCATTGTAAATCCATGAACCACTCATTCACTAATTTCATCATCCTTGCAACAACCATGCACTTATTCTAGCATTCATATACCACTCATGCATAGTGGCCCCTTTGTCAAGGGTCAAGGTCAAGGTCAAAGCATCACCATGGTTCACATCTGCTTTAAAATTTGACACATTTTCCAGCAGAACCGCCAAACATCAATGGAGAAAAACTAAAACTATTGAGGATTGGAAAAAATATAAACAGATTCACCATACTTATCTAAATAATATCAAACAGGCCAAAACATTGTATTCAACCAATAGGATTGATAATGCCACAAACTCCAACAAAGAACTCTACAAAATTCTGAAGGAGTTTACATCCCCTCACACTGACCAACGTATCCTCCCCCCACACAAGAATGGGTTGACACAGTGTCCTCTTATTTTGATGAAAAAGTTCAAGTCATATATAGGTCCTTTTGTCAAGTCAACAATAACAATGCTGATCTCTTCTCGGCTGCTAATAGCCACCCTACTTTGCCTTTGCTGATGGAATTTAAGGCGGTGACCTGTAAACAAGCATTAGAGGCCCTAGCAAAGATCAAATCAGGCTCTCCAGCAGACCCTCTTCCACCACGTTTGTTCTCGAAATTAGTACCTCTGTTAATAACTAATCTTACAGAGATCTTCAACATGTCATTAGATCAAGCCATGGTCCCGACCAGATGGAAAACAGCCCAGGTCAAGCCCATTCTGAAAAAGCCAGGTTCAGATCCCACGGTTCTCGGCAACTACCATCCTATCTCGCTACTGCCCTACTTCGGGAAGGCACTCGAATCCCTGGTAAACAGACAACTCACTGCCCACTTGGAAAATCATGGATTGCTTGACCCATCACAATCAGGGTTTCGGTCGGCACATAGTACCGAAATGACAGTAGTAGAGGTGGTTGATAACATCAGGCTGGCCCTGGATAAAAAAGAATCAGCTATGTTGGTCCTTCTTGACCTGTCAGCTGCTTTTGACACCATCTCACATAGCATTTTAGGACAGCGGCTCTGGGAGGTGGGAGTACGGGGGAAAACCCTGGACTGGGACAAAAACTACCTAATGAACCATTCAACCACAGTACATATAGATACCCTGGCCTCTTGTAGTAGGTCAGTAAGCGTAGGAGTTCCCCAGGGATCCATCTTAAGCCCTATGCTCTTTAACCTCTACGTAACACCTTTGGCCAGGGTAATCAGGTCTTATGGTTTTGAGGCCGTGTCATACGCAGATGACACTCAGCTGCTGATTACGTTTGGGCCCGACCCTGCTGACACAAAGACCCGGTTTAAGAACTGCATGATCCATATTAACGACTGGATGGGTAATAACAAACTACAGCTGAATGGTAATAAGACAGAAATCATCTTGTTTGGCAGGGTGTAAGAGTATTGGTCTAATGAGTGGTGGCCCAGGTATTGGGCCCATGCACATCCTCTAAACAAGCAGTGCGGAATCTTGTAATAACCACTGATAACAAACTGTCCATGAAAAATCATGTCAACCTCGTATTGGGCACTTGCTATGAGATCCTGCAGAAACTACGTAAAATCTTCAAATGGATACCGATTAAATCCAGGAAACCCTTGGTGCAGGGTCTTATCGTAAGTCGCCTGGACTACGGGCATGCTTTGTTAGCTTCCCTAAATGAAGATCTTTTTTTCCAAACTGCAGATTTTGCAGAACACCGCCGCCAGGCTTGTCTTAAATCTTCCACCGAGATCTCCGACAGCTCCCAGTCTGAGGCCCCTCATTGGCTCCCGGTAAGATAGAGAGGCCACTTTAAAATTCTTTGCATCACCCACAAGTTCATATATGGAACGGGACCCTGCTATCCAGCAAAAAAGCTTAACAGGTATCAGCCAGGAAGACAGTTGAGATCCTTTCTCACCCCACTACGAATCCGCACCGTACAAAATGGGGGACGATCCTTTTCTTTTCTTGCTCCCCACCTCTGGAATAAGCTTCCGCCTCATCTTCTCTCTATCGCTGATCATAAGCATTTTCGGAAGGAATTAAAGACATGGTTATTTGATCAGAAATAACGCTGCCCAGTTCTGACTGTCAGTCTTTTGGAGTTCTGCAAGCTCCATGAGACCTTTTGGGGTGATTTGTGCGCTCAACAAGTTACTTCGACTTTGACAATTCAATCATCCTTGCACAACTGATATACTCATCCTAACATCCATATACCACTCATGCATTCATTCAATCATCCATGCACCACTTATGCACTCATTGTAACATCCATGCACCACTAATGCACTCATTCTAACATCCATGCACCCCATACAGTCATACTACCATTTATGCACCACTAATGCACTCATTCAATCATCCATACACTACTCTTCCACTCATTCAATCATTCATTTACCATTCATGCACTCATTATATCATCCATACACCACTCATGCACTCATTCAAACACCTATGCACCACTCATGTACTTATTCAGTCATGCATACACCACTCATGCACTCACTAAATCATCCATACACCATTCATGCACTCAGCCAATCATCCATACAACAGTTATGCACTGATTGAATCGTCCATGTACTGTTCATGCACTCATTTAATCATCCTTATACAATCATACATTCATTCAATCACCTATACATCACTTTTGGATTCATCCATGAACCATCGATGCACTCATGTAGCGACAGACCCCCTACATTCATTTATTTCAGCCAGGGGAGGTGGCAGTCCCCGGGGCTGGTTGGGTCGATGCGGGACCCTGCTATCCAGCAAAAAAGCTTCACAGGTATCAGCCAGGAAGACAGTTGAGATTCTTTCTCACCCCACTACGAATCCGCACCGTACAAAATGGGGGACGATCCTTTTCTTTTCTTGCTCCCCACCTCTGGAATAAGCTTCCGCCTCATCTTCTCTCTATCGCTGATCATAAGCATTTTCGGAAGGAATTAAAGACATTGTTATTTGATCAGAAATAACGCTGCCCAGTTCTGACCGTCAGTCTTTTGGAGTTCTGCAAGCTCTATGAGACCTTTTGGGGTGATTTGTGCGCTCAACAAGTTACTTTGACTTTGACTATTCAATCATCCTTGCACAACTGATATACTCATCCTAACATCCATGTACCACTCATGCATTCATTCAATCATCCATGCACCACTCATGCATTCATTGTAACACCCATGCACCACTAATGCACTCATTCTAACATCCATGCACCCCATACAGTCATACTACCATTTATGCACCACTAATGCACTCATTCAATCATCCATACACTACTCTTCCACTCATTCAATCATTCATCTACCATTCATGCACTCATTCTATCATCCATATACCACTCATGCACTCATTCAAACACCTATGCACCACTCATGTACTTATTCAGTCATGCATACACCACTCGTGCACTCACTAAATCATCCACACACCATTCATGCACTCAGTCAATCATCCATACAACAGTTATGCACTCATTGAATCATCCATGTACTGCTCATGCACTCATTTAATCATCCTTATACAATCATACATTCATTCAATCACCTATACATCACTTTTGGATTCATCCATGGACCATCGATGCACTCATGTAGCGACAGACCCCCTACATTCATTTATTTCAGCCAGGCGAGGTGGCAGTCCCCGGGGCTGGTTGGGTCGATGCGGGCACCCTGCCGTAATGGTATATGTTTTGCCCCGGGGAGGTGGTAGTCCCCGGGTTGCAGGGGGGCCCAGTGGGCCTGCCCGCACAAATATTTTTAAATACCCTGGGAAGGTGACGGTCCCTGGGGCTGTGAGGGGGCCATGCTGGCCCCCCACATTTATTTTATTAGCATTTGCCCCAGGGAGATAGTGGACCCCGGGGTGTGGGGTGTCCCATGTGGGCACCCCCCACATATTTTTATAATCCCTCATGCACCCGGAGGCTAAACATTACAGAAGCGAAGGAGTGTGAACTTATTTTTTTTATTTATTTTTTCCAGTGGGAGCTGTAGATCCTGCACGACTCCTGTCCCAATATTTTTTTTTTAAACTGCTGTTTTGACCAGTGGAGTTTCTGCTGGACCCTCCCACCCCCCAAAAAAAGTCCCTGGGGGCTCAGTGCATTCCTACCCTGCACTCTTCTCTTTTTTTTACATTTAAGCCGAGTCCCAAGATGTCTGCCAACACTTCTGGGTTGAAGTGTTGGCAGCCAATCACATTTCAGCACTGGGACTGTCGGATCCTCAGAGGATCCGTGTCCCTATATATACAAATTTGGATTTCCTTTAATATTTCCAAAACTACTGCATGGTTTTACACCAATTTACAAAAGTTTGCTTTCTGGACCAACAGCTACCTTTCTACCAAATTTGGTGTAATTTCATCCAGCATTTGAGCTCTAGTCGTGCCTAAAATTCCTATGGCATTCAACATGGGAAACGCACATTTTTTTAACCCCCTTTTTCTCAGCCTCCTCTTGACAGATCGCCCCAAAACTTTACATGCACAACAAGAATCACCGGGGCACTTTTTTTTTTATTCGGGAAGATTCGTCAAATGGCACCAAAGATATAGGCAAGATTTCCCAAGAATATAACATTTTAGACTTCTTAAGACTGGCAAAAAATCCCAAGAAAATTAGATATAAGACCCTGCAATAGTTAATAAAGCAGAAAACACAACTATATAAGTATTATAATATACCTTTAATTAATGCTTCTACACGCCTAGTTTATATGTATGTAGGCGACCGTTTCTTGATAGAGAAACATATTATACAAAAATGGGAAAGTAATGGCTATAGTATGGCTTTCGATTTTATTAATAGAAATGTTTGGAAGAGTAGGAGTGAGATTGAATATGGTATTAGATATTTTTAAGGATGCACTACAGTGGTCATATATACAGATCAGACACTTCCTAAAAGATATAGATTTGGATGCATATATGTCAAGCCACTACCTTACTGAAGACCTGATAGAGTCTAGCACAGAGTAGATCTGTCAGTTGATCTGTCAGTTGCTGGATGTCTGTCCTGAGAAAGATTAGTACTATGCAAACCTATCAGAAAGCGCAGGATAATTGGCAGAGCACGGAAAACACACAGCTTTCGCTGATATCCTGGAATAAGATTAATCTGCCCATTCTTAAATGTTAAACCAAAAGAAAGAGTGGGATAGAGATGCCAACATCTCCACTATACACACAAATAGAAAACACCGCCTCATATTTTGTTTTTATACTTTTTTCAATCTAATGTGTTATGTTTGTATTAAATTACAAAACACGGCCTCATATTTTCTTTTATACTTTTTTCAATCTAATGTGTCATGTCTGTATCAAATTACTTTTTGAAATATAATATGGTTGTTTAAATTAACTTTTTCTCTTATATGTAGAGGGTAACTGGGCTATATTATTTTTTTTCCAACCTGTCCTGGATTCATGTGTTATACTATAGCCTTATAGCCCGCCGTAGCGGGCTATACCGGCTGTTAAAGGCCCGCTGCAGCGTTAAAGGCCCGAGCCGAAGACAATGGAGTGCTCCGTGCTTCTACGGGCCGGTAAAGGCCCGCAGAGCAACATTCCAATGTTTTACAAAAGCCTCTCAAAGCTCGAGGGGATTTAAATACCCTCGAGTTTCGAGAAGCCTTATAGCTCTTCGTAGCAGGGCTATACCGCTATTAAAGTCCCGCTGCTTTTGTTAAAGTCCCTCGCCTTCGGCTCAGGCCTTTAACGCTGCAGCCGGAATAGCCCGCTACGGCGGGCTATAAGTCTATATTAAAGGCCCTCTGCAGCGTTAAAGGCCCGAGCCGAAGGCAGGGACTTTAACAAAGCAGCGGGACTTTAATTGCCGGTATAGCCCTGCTACGAATGGCTGTAAGGCTATTAGAACATTCTGCCACTAGAGGGCAGAATGTTCTAACAAATAAAACAAAGCCTTCAGGGAGCGCGAGGGGATTGAAATCTTCTCGGCTCCCTGAAGCCTTTGTTCACAGCCAGAGCTGTGAACAAAGACACATTGGAATGTTGGTGCTCCGGGTTTATACCAGCCATTATAAGCCCGGAGCACACCATTGTTTTCACTGGAGCTGCCAACATTCCAATGTTCTAATATTATATACGTTCCTCGTTTAAATGATAATACCCTGCTTTTTACAAAGCGCTTCATGCCTAACTTATAACGTCTGTAAGCACTGTACCCAACCGGGACTGTTATTAATCAACTTACCAGTCTTGCTTGCCGATGTTGGTCACGCCATACCTCAGTGGTGAGCACTAAACATACTGAGCCAACCTGCTAGATTAAACAGCATATCCTGAAACAACAATGGATGCACACTATTATAATACCATAGGTAATTGCTTTCCTCTAATTATCCAAATATATATATACTTTAGGTTAATTTAACAAAAACAAAAAACTGGGATGGTATTGAGATAGCACTGGCGTTGGTACAAATATTCTTTGTGCTACACATTCCTTTCCAGAACCGAGAGTCATCTTATGTGATAGAGTTTAAGGGGATTATGCGTGAGCCTGCGGATCAAAGAAAAGAAGTATCTGGAAGTGTGCCAGTTACATAAGGAAAGTGTTCGTATGTGCAGGGTGCATAAACAGCTACTGCCCAGAAGAGAGACAGAGGAAAGACCTTTAAATGGTATATCACAGGGAAAATTTTGCGTATTCGTACAAAATAGATAGATGCGACTCCCTTGCATATATTACCTAAACATTATAATGTAGAGCGATTTAATACCCAAATTCAATGTCATGACATACGCTTCGTGGACAGTCGTCTGGTTTATGGACATTCACAAATTAAGCCCACTATGAGTTAAAGTAATGGGTATACAGTGAGGAGCTCATTGTTAGACACTGTTTTTACACCTTGCAGAAGACACTATCATGAAATGATGTTGGTCAAAGTATATGTGGAGTAAGTGTATTACGCACACCAGATAATACACATTGACTTTGTGCTTAGCTTCTGCATTAGTAAACGGTAACCAGTAAAGCAAGAAATCCAAGTAGCACGGCTACATAGTTAAAATTCTTCCAAAATAATTATACTTTTAACAGTAAGGCTCAGTGAACATATAGCAATGTTTTATTGTATCAATTTAAGAAAACACTACCTTCACTAAGGTGAGTTCTAATCACTCCAAAAAATTAGGAAATGGCATGCGTGTTGTCATAAAATGAGATTAGCTTTGCCCAATAGTCGTTATTGGTGTCTTTGTATTTAAGAGGTCGTATCTATCCTGTAAATTATGCAGTTCATTCACAAAGATAGAAGGAATGTCTCTTGTTGCCATACATATTGTAGAATGTCACTATAAATTCTGCATTGCAAATAGTCCCTAAGGTTTTCATCAGCCTTTAGTTTAGTATGGGGATAGTGGCTAAAGCCGTGGTTTGAGACCAGACTGCATACCTCCCTGAGAGGTGGCTGCTCTTGTAAGTAACCCTTATCAGAGGTGGCCGACTCTTCTGGTTGCAGGAAGTTAACTTGTTTGCGGTCTGAGACGAATGATTTGATATATTTTTATATACCATGTTCATTCGCTTTTTAATTTTAATGCAAGATATTAAGGCGTGCAAATATGCAACATTGTTATGTTAAAGAATGTTATAGAATACAGTGGAGTATTGGAATTCAATGATGTAAGTGGGTGAGGTAGGAATAGAATACAGGATTTGCAAGGTAGCGTGTGGTGGCGGAGACGGCTGAGAGAGCAGCGCTGAGGATCTTGTTGGTCATGTACCTGTCTGCTCTTATTTGGGAATGAACAAATCTAGAACATATACTGCATGGAAGTTTCCTTCATAACAAATATCTCCTTTAATCTGTTCCTTTCAGCAGCAATAAGAGGTGATAACAAACGAAGGTATTGTGACGACATTAGCAGTATAAAGTAGCAGGCACAGCAGCAATCACCCTCTTTGCTTGCAGCTCCTTGAAACAGATAAGTGCTCCCCTTACGCCCCCCCTTAAGATGATTACTACTTTAATTTCTTTCCTTACACCCTATGCCACAAATCCATGTTGCTTGGCAATTGTCCCCTCCTATTTGTTCTTCCATGAGCTACAGTGTTTTTTTTAATAAGGACCCCATCCACAAGATCCACCTCAACTCCAACCTCCAGTTCATCTGAATCATCACATTCTAGCAGGAACCCACTTCGAGACCATCAGTTGATATTGCCTGTTAGAACTGGGGGTCTCTAGTTGGCAGAGGTAGGTACCTTTGACCAAATAGGGACCCTTGCTTCTAAGTCAGGGAAAGGGGATTACACTACTGGATAACCCCTGCTCACCCCCTTGGTAGCATGGCATGAGCAGACAGGCTAATCTCAGAGGCAGTGTGTTAAGCATTTGTGAACACATACAGTAATACAGTGAAAACACTACAGATGGACACCACACAGGTTTTATAAATATAAGTATTCTTTATATAGACTTAACACAAGACCACAAACAACAAAAATCCACAATACTGTACTCAAAATAGACTGAAAGATGGTAGAAATCACTTAATTCAAGTTGATGATAAATGCGACAAAGTTCTCACAAAAGTACCTGGATGCGTAACGTAAAACAAACAAAAGGTTTGCAGGGATGGAGATGTGTCGGTTCCTTGCTTCGGGGGAGACGATGCGTCGCGCCTCAATGCTTGCACAGAGTAGGGGATGCGTCTTGGTCTTTACCGGAGAGGAGGTGATGCATTGATTGTCATACTGCATTCCGGTTACGATGCGACAAGATGGCGCCTCGATGCGACAATCCGGTGCGATGAGATAAGATGGCGCCCTTGATGCGACAACGTGAAAATGATGCGTGCACGCCCGGCGGGCGTGCGGTGAAGTCTGTGACTTTGGAGCCACGACAGGCCCTGCGACACGCTTCTCCGGTGATGCGATGGTGACCCCTGCTACGGCGACACACTTCTCCGGTGATGCGTCGGGTGACAGCTTTGACTAAGGCACGCTTCTCTAATGATGTGGCGGCGACCTCCGCAGCGGCGACACGCTTTTCCAGGGATGCGACGGCAAGAGCTGCGATTGCGACACGCTTCTTCTCATTGAGTAGTGCTTCTAGCTCCCAGCGACATGCAGGCTTCTGTAGACAGAATTCACAGGAAGAAAATTCAGAGGGGAGCTGGTGGTGAAGTCTTTTGTCCCTGAGACTTCAGCAGGAGGCAAGCACAAGTTCAAGCCCTTGGAGTAATAATCTGCAAGATGATGAAAGTCCTTTGAAAGTTCCTTCTCCTCTGCTTGGCACTGAAGACACCACTGTAGGCCAACCCAGCAACACAGCACACTGGCAGGGGGGCAGTCCAACTCCTACAGCTTCCTTGGTTCTTCTCCTTGGCAGAGGTTTGTCTTGTTGTTCAAGAAGTGATCTAAAATCTTGGGGTCTGGGTCCACATATTTATACTACTAAATCCTTTGTTCTCTGAAGGCAGAGGGGCCTGTACCTAGTCCAAACCAGTTCTGTGCAGTCCTGGAGCACTTTGTTTACAGGACTCCTTTTTCCTTTGGCAGGGTGGGCCAGGGACATCAGACGCACCACAGGAGGTGGAGCCAGCATTGTGGAAGGCAGGCACAGCCCTATTCAGATCCAGGTGCGACTTATCCCACCACTCTACATGCCGATAGGTCTATTCAGCCCTGTGCTGACTCACCCTGTCTCCTAGAACCCCCTGTCACTCACAAAACCAGACACACAATACACATAGCAGAGGCAGGCTGGATGGTTAGGTAAGAAAATACCTACTTTCTAAAAGTGGTATTTTCAAACACAAAATGTTAAAACCAACTTCACTAAAAGATGTATTTTATCATTCTGAGTTGAGGCATACTAAACTCGAATTTCTACCATGTTCCCTGGGTCAATTAGGATTAAAAGGTGTTATAATCAAACTGCCCATTCTGGCCTATGGGGACTGGTAGCCTTGCAAATGGCTGTAATTCACTATTAGGACATGCCACACACACCAGGGCATGTCCCACCTTATACGTATAATGCACCCTGCCCTTGGGACTACCTTAGGGGTCTCTGATATGAAGAAAGGGGAGGTTTAGGGACTGGGAAGTGGATGCACTTACCCAGTCAGCATGGCAGTACTAGACTGCACACAGGCTCTCCAATGGCAGGCCTGAGACACACTTTACAAGCTGCTTCTGTGGGTGGCACAACCAGTGCTGCAAGCCCACCAGCAGCATTTGATTTACAAGCCCTGGGCACACATGGTGCACTATACTAGGGTCTGACAAGCAAATCAAATAACTCAATCATGGAGTCACTAATCAATACATCAATTTAACATAGAGAGCACTTGCACTGTGGCACTGAATAGCAGTGGTACAGTGCCCAAAGCATCTAAACCAGCAAACAGATAAAAAACAGAGGAGGCAATCGGTAAACAAATGGAAGGGAGACTCACGCCAATGGTACCAGGTCTAACATTGCCCTAGACATTGTTGGCCCAATTAGAATTTCTTCAGTGGACAAGTACATGGTGACTTGTATTTATATGTACTCCCACTAGCCAGATATGAAGATTGTGAATTCAATAGAAACGAGCAGTATTGTGGATTTCCTTGAAGAATTATTTGGGATGGAAGGTTTCCCATCAAGCTTATTGACAGAAAATGGAGTGCAATTTACTTCCAAAGTTATAGAAGAGTTTCTGAACGAGAGAGGAATAAAGCACAGGAAGATAGCATTATTCCATCCTGAATCCAATGGCGTGATAAAACACATCGCCTGCATTGAAAAGGGGTTTGCCAATGAGGCTTCACTGACTACGTGATTTGGAACCAACATCCATAGCCACAGGCTCAGCAATGATGCATCTTCTCCTCTGCTCCTGGCATCAGGTCCTCAATGTCGACACTTCCTACATCCAAGGTACTTTTTCAGCAGGACCTGCATGAGTCTTTATCCGGCCTTCCCTCCATCGCGGTCAGCCTGAACTTTGGATTTTCTCCGGTCTAGCTCGATCAGATGTCCCCAATTGGTGTGTTATGACCCTAAGCACTATATTTTTATTTAATTTTTTAAATGTATAACTCTGGAACAACTTATTGTATTTTTATCAATTTGGTCTTGATTTACCAGTACAAATATTATCTATTGTTCTAAATCTGTGTGGAGTATTGTTGTGGTGTTTTCATTGTGTTACTATATGTGTGTGTGTTGCATAAAATCTTTACAAATTGCCTCTTTAAATAAGCCTGAGTGCTCTGTGGCAATCTACCAGACGGTGAGCACAGGTTATCATTTAGATTGTATCTAGCTTACCCTTGGTGGAGTGGTGGTTCCTGTTTGGGTGGGGCGCCGACCATGGGGGTTCTGCCTACCAGAAACCCCATTTCTAACAATCCTCCTCCCCTCCAACCTCCAGTCCATCTGAATATCACATTCTAGGCATTACCAGTACACTCTAGTTCAAATACTCCATACTCAATAGAATACCACTCAAGTCTTCATTTAATTAAAGACACAGACGTGAGTATTATGCCTTCTCTTATTGCCTTTATTAAATAACAGCTAAGACCAAACTACATTAGCCATGGTGCCTAGAAAAACCAATCACCTGCTCTATTGCCTTACGTGAGTACATCAAGGAACTTGTAACAAAAGGAAAAAAAACAATAACAAACAAAAAAGCCAACAGGAAATTAAAAAAGTCTTTGGCAAAATCCATCATTAAACCACTGCATTGATCCTTTGCAGATGCAGAGCTGAGCAAGGTGAGAAAATCCTGTTTTAATTGATGACCTTGCGAGTAAGAACAGGATGGGTCTTGAAAGGTGATCTCAGCCTGAAAGTCTTCTTCATAACATCTGGTTTGAATTTTCAACGTTTCCTGCAAATGGTGGGGTTAACAACATGTTGGAAGGATAATTCTCACCTGCATGTCTTTAATAAAATCAAGACTTTCTTTTGCTAAAGCTAAGAAAATCTCCATTTTATTACAAGACTGGAGGCTTTTATTGTGCTGGTTAAAAGAAGAAACAAGCATTTGCAATGCAATAGGTCTCGCATTTTAGGAACTTTGACCTAATTGTATTGTAAATGGCAATGCCTTTTATCATTGCAGGTTTTTTAAACACATAAATAAAAAGCATTGTCATTTACAATGCCGATAGCTCAAAATCTTGCAATTGCAAGACCTATTGCATTGAAAATGCTTGTTACTATGGTAGTCAATTTAAGCAGAGAGAAGTTGAAAATCTATAATGATAGCTTTAACCAGCTGTTGATTGGGGGGGTTGCATGTTCCTGGTAACGACTCAATCCTACTTTGTACAGGCTTATGCCCTTTAGAATGTAGTGAGCAGGCTCTAAGAGTGCAATCGCTAACGCTGTTAGATACCCCCCTTGGGTGATATGACTTTAAAGTTCCAGTAATAAAGTAACTCTATTGGAACTACTGGCACAGAGATAACTAAAGTGTCTTCAAGCAATGAGGTTTAGTGCGGAGTCTTATACAGATATGTCTGTACCTTGGAAAAAGGTTACGGTTGACCCATCTGATCTAAACCATTAAAAAAAGGTACAAAAACTTGGTAGTTATTGACTTTGAGAGGTCAGTGCCCAATCAGAATGCCCCATTGTGCAAGTTATTAATCATATCACAAAACACTTTGGGGGGGGTGAATAATTGAACGTTTCAAAAGTGTCCACTTTGAAAATCAGTATAGTGGCTTGCACAGTAGCTGCCATGTTTCCATTTAGTCACTTTCTGTATGCCCTTTTAGAAAACTCCAAGTTACACAGTATCAGGTTTAGATATTACCTAAGCCACAGCTCAACAGTTGTAGCAGTGTGGTTGTACTGGGCTTAAAGGTGTGATCCATTGTACAGAAATACACTAGGCCCTCTCCAGAAAAATTGTAATCTGAGATCTTTTGTAGAGGTCAAAACGCCAGGATTCACTTTTATCAGATGAGAATTTAAAAGGGCAATTAGAGGAATTAGTGACAAAAGCAGAGATGAGAAAGAGAAAAAGACATTTAAAGGGGACAAAGAATAAGGAGGGATCGAGAGAAAAGGTAATAAACGTAAAGAGGTAGAGAGTAAGGGAGAAGCAGAGTTGGAGAAATAAAACCTAAGAGTGAGTGGGGGAAACACCAAGTAGGAAGATGGAAGCAAATGAAAGTTGGGGATGTACAAAGATTAAATTACAGAAAACATAAATGGATAAAAATAACATAGATTGGATAAAAGTTAATGACGAAGAGCAGTAGAGAGAAATATAGAAGAGATTATGTGTAAATGGAGAGGGGCGTGAGGAACAAAACATAGAACAGTGCAAGGATGGAGAAAGCATGCTTCTGTAGACCTGTCCATTCTGCAGCCTGCTGGATCTCAGTGGGGTGCCACTGGGAGTTCAGTGAGGGCCTGACAGTAGCTCATTGAGGTGCTTGTGGGACTTAGGGGACATCTGCATGAGCTCACCTGCGTAGGAGACAGCTTAGTAGGTTGTTTGTTTCCTCTTGATTTGGTGCCTTCCTACATCAGCTCAGTTGGGTGCCTGCAGGAGCACAGTTGAGTACCTACAGGACCTTCGTTAGCTACCTACAGGAGCTCAGTTGACTGCCTGGATGAGCTAATTTGGGGACCTGCAGGTGTACAGATTAATACCTGCAGGAGCTTAGGTGGCTGTCTTCAAATGCTCCAATTGTCTGTCTGCAGGAGGTCAGTTAGCTGAGTACTAGTATTGCAAGTCTGCTAGCCCCACTTGCACTGGAATGACACAATGTATATCAATAAACTTATCTCCACTCCTATGCAAAACTACCAATTGTTTTTTGAAAAATGTGTTGTGGGGAGGAGTTGACACATTTCAATATTTTTCTCTGGATGACATGTTGCCTTGAAGCATGCATGAGCTGCAGAACCTCTACCTGTGCACAGAGAGCAGTGACTTGTTCAAACCACACCACTTTGTACCCTTACCTTAAAAATAATATGTAGCTCACAGTTCCTTTGCCTTACTCGCTAACCCAGAATTTGTATGTGAGGTTAAATCTGCCTTTCCTACAAAATGCAGGTCCATCAGATCTAAACAGTAAGTTAGTAAAAATACTGATGATGGGGGCAAAAGA
The DNA here is from genome assembly GCF_964204655.1 of Triturus cristatus. Taxonomy (NCBI): domain Eukaryota; kingdom Metazoa; phylum Chordata; class Amphibia; order Caudata; family Salamandridae; genus Triturus; species Triturus cristatus. The sequence continues at coordinate 798,235,470 of NC_140581.1, forward strand.
GACTTGTACAATAAAAGGGATGTGACTATCGAAATATGGTTCTCATTATGAGGGGCGTGGCAGATATTTACTGAAACCAATTGTGCCGATAACTCCAGAGTGGGAAAAATCATGTCCTGTTCAGAGTTGAAGTCTGAGGGTCCACTAGAAAATAAACAAGGAAAATAATAATATAAACCGAGCGCGGTCTCCCTGAAGCGGGCGCCGCGCTACGTATCAAAATTTGAAATAAAAAAAAAACAGAAAACGAAATGCAAAATAGTTTAGGAAGCGGCCGCCATTACCGAAGCTGGCACCCCGTGCATGCTGTGTCCCTTAATGAAGTAAATAGTTCTCGGAACTGGTAATGAAAGCTCCCGGGTTAGGACACAGTAAAAGACCGAGTCCTCATGTTCAGTACCAAATGGAGACAGGGCGGTAACAATGAATCAGAAGCCAGTATTTACCAAGAACAATGACACCAGCCAATGAAAAGTATGGGCGGAGAGTGGGCGAGGCTTACAAAGTATACTCAACTACGGCATTTCTCGCAGAGCGAGCAGCGCATGCGCGCTGCCGCTAGGCTCGATCTAAAAAAGAAGCAGGTGGTCTTTCTTATGTGATATTGTAACACATAAGAGAGACCACAAGCTTCTTTTGGATTTAATCAATAGAGATTACCCTTTAAATTTGACCCAATAGTGTCCTGTGGTGGTTCTTTTTGATTAATTCATGTCTTAGATTTCATAGATCATACTATAAGAGGAGAAGGCTATAACTTACTGTTGGATGTAAGTGATTCTTTGCTTGCCTCTTTTTTTGGGCCTCAGCTTGGACATCCCAGACAAAATCCTAACTTTACGACTTTCGGTATTCACAGAAAGCATTTAGTAGTAGTAAAGCTAGGAATCCTAACTTTACTTCTCCTAAATGCCCTTTGTGAATACCGAAAGTCATAAAGTTAGCATTTTGTCTCAGTTTAGGCGTAGTAAAGTTAGGAATCCATAGCTTTCTCTGCTCCAATACATCAGTCCATATTTCTACATCACATATTAAATTTATATAGTAGAGAGAGCGTTTTACAGCCTGCCTTCGGATACAGAAGAAGAGCAAGAGAATAATCTAGACCTCTGCTGAAAGGTCACATGTGATTGTGCTAAGTAGTTATTCAATGATTATAGGGGTGAGTTTGGATGCAACACATCTTGCAATACATAATTCTTGGACAGCATGTTCTCTCCAATCCCTACACAGTATACCCTAGTAGCAAGCAAATACATGAATCATAGTTGGAACAAATGTTTTAACTTAAATCCATACAACGCAAAAAACTAGTGTAATGCAGCAATAAATTCACAAGTATCGTGAGACCAGGTTGCAGTGAAGTGCAGTTGGTATCCAAGCAGCCTCCTCCATTTTGTAGCAGTATGTGGCTGAGCCTTCAATGTGGAATAATGATGTAAGCTAAATGTATTGTGTTTACTTTCTCATTTTTTCTCAAGGGCCATCTTCATAAATTTGTACATTAGCCCCTCTCTCACCTTTTCCTTATTCTATTCTAGTGATGTTCAAGAATGAAAGTATTCCTTAAGATAGTTTGTGTTATGATCATTGCTAGTTTTAGGAAACAGTACAGATCTGGTACTTTTCCATGAGTTTTTGTTACCTAACATTGGGAGAGCAAAGATAAATTTGTGCTGTCAACATATTTATAAAAAAAGGTTAAAAAAACTATTAATCTTCAATTTAGTCCAGATCTAATGCGCATTTGTACAGTTCTACTCTCCAGAATTAATGTATTCCATGACAAAGTGTTTTATTCTGTACAGGTTCTTCCAGGTGCACTCATGTGGTAGTTGATGAACAATCACTAGGCTCGGTCTTGAGGTGAGCCTAAGAGTTTGCAAGAGGCCAAGTAACCTCACTACCAGCCTATACTAGTCCTTCCCTTAGGGCATCTTCTCCCACGCATCATGACAAAGAATGGGGAGGACAAGGACGTCATCCTTATATGGGCCTGGGTCATTGTTAGAAGGCAATAAGCCAGTGCAGTGGTATGTATAATACAAGACAGCAATGGAACAGTAGGCAGAATATACAATATACAAGTTTGCACACTTCGATGGTGTCGAATAATCAGAATCCAGTACAACTGATACGTGTATTGTGTTGGCACAGCATAAGGTGACAATGACATTTCAACCAGAGGGGCTTGAGGGTCATCATCAGGACTAATTGAAAAATGTATAAGCAAGAGCAGGGAATCTGAAAGCCAAAAAATGGAGAACCAGGAGTTACATATATAAGAAGGGAGGGAAAAAACCCCAGGAGCTTTTACTGAGTGTATTCTTCACTTACAGATCACGGTCCATGGAGAAATGTCTACAAGAAAAGGGGAGACCGGATGAAAATTAAACATAGTGGTAAAAAATGGGAAAAATAAATGAATTAAAGACGTGCAACCCAAGTGAATGTGGAACTCAGGTGACCCAACACTTTGGGGCCGATTCCGATCCGGGTCAGAAGGGCACCGAACGCGATCCGGACGGAAAAACTACGAGCTATACGCATGTTTTCACCCGACTCGTACAACTGTTGAGCGAGCAAGTACGATGCAAGCTACGTGAAATTCACCGACCGAGTCGTTTCCGGGTCCGAACCGCTCCCTGCGTCTCGGCCGTAAGCCAACCGTGGCATGCAATGGATGCGATTTACTACCGAGCCAGTACGATGCACGCGTCATACAGCCTGTGCGAGCTGGAGTGTTCGGCTCGCAAAACGTCCAGGAAGTTGCCTTTGGGGGTCCGCGTCGGACCCCCTGTCACCCGCAGCCCTATGACTCGGACACAGGGAGAGACCCAAGGGTCCCCCTAACACAGGCATGTACGGTGCGGATGGCACCGACGCATACCCACTGCAGGGAGCGCCCTTGTGCAAGACGTACCCATTCAGTCAATGGGAGCCCATGTTTGCGTCGTACGACCGGCTCCCATTGACTTCTATGGGAGTCCGACCGAACCGAGTCTGGCAGCATACGGCCGCATCGTACTCGCTCGGTCGGACTGCAGGACTCCGGCTCGGTCGGAAAACACTCCGGATCCGGCTTGGTCGGAGAGCTTTCCGACCCGGATCGGAATCGGCCCCCGAGTAGAAGTAAACCTACTCAACTACCACGTATTTGAAACAGATTATATATATAATGAAGTCTCTGAGAATTAAGGAACAACTGAAAGGAGAAGGTAAGTTATCAAATTCAAACAAGGATGAAGGATCATAAACGCTTGATAAAGCGAATAAGTACTTACAGGGCTGCGCACACATCAGCTGTGAGAACAGGAAAACCACGAAAGCCAGTGTCCAAACACCCATCTGGAAAGATCAGGATGTGCCTTGGGAGCATGTGACTGTCGAGGTAGCTATAGGAACCGCGCTGTTAAAAAAAACATAGATATTTTGAATTCCCACCTTAACGTCCTGTTAAATTTACTTTTAAAACTACAGTGGCTTTATACATTAAAAAAGATTAATGAAACTGAATGTATAGCGAGGAACAAACATGGCAGAAGGGCTTTAATCTGCATTATATATAGTATCCCTGCTGTTGTATCTACAGCATTACACACTGAATAGAGGGGAACCTGTTTGCAATTCTAAAGATAGCCCTTTTATCATAAATAAGATATTTCGAGCTGCACAGTCGGTTCTCTATGCAAAATGTAGAACTGGCAGAGGAGCCTATGCACAGTCTGCAGGGGCCTGCGGTCATTCGCAGAGCACCCAGTAAATAATATTTGTTTAAGCGTGTGCTTAGTGAATTTCTGCCTACGGAACTCTGGCAAATGTCTGTGCCCCTCGAAGTTTGTGTAGCTACGGAATTTCATCATGGCTTAGTCTAGATTAGTATATTCTTAAAAAGTGTGAAATGACTCAAATGCATTTTATTTAGCCCTTTCGCGTAGTTTTTAAAAAAGTCAACAGATGTTTGAATTTAATTGTAAAATGTTAAAATGTACCTATGGCTAGCACGACTATGTTTCTAACTTAGAGGAAAATTATAAGAAATAACTAATTTAGGGGCATATTATCAAGGACAGCGTTAAAATTATCGCTTGTTAGCGGCAGAAAACTGCCGCTAAAGCGGCGATAATGGGCTTGAAAATATGCCCTGGAGAATGCCAATAGAAGCCCAGGTTCACACCAGAACCTGGGCTTCGATTGGAATTCCCAAGGGCATATTATCAAGCCCATTATCGCCGCTTTAGCGGCAGTTTTCTGCCTCTAAACCGGCGATAATTTTTAACACCGTTCTTGATAATATGTCCCCATATCATTTTCTCTGTTCAAAATGTGAAAACTACCACTACATGATGTATCACCTGAAAGCACAACACTAAAATAAAATGAAGGCTTCGCTTCAAATTACCTAATTTAGGGGCATATTATCGAGCACGGCGTTAAAATTATTGCCGATAAGCGGCAGAAAGCTGCCACTAAAGCGACGATAATGGGCTTGATAATATGCCTCAGAGAATTCCAATAGAAGCCCATGTTGACACTAGAACATGGGCTTCTATGGGAATTCTTGAGGGCATATTATCAAGCCCATTATCGCCGCTTTAGCGGCAGTTTTCTGCCGCTAAAGCGGCGATAATTTTAACGCCGTTTCTTGATAATATGCCCCTTCATTTTTATTTGCCAAAATTGTCGAGTATATATATTAGTCTACCTTTAAAAAACAAAGAGCTCGGAAAGATACAGATCTTCGAGTTCTGTCCATGAATGCCCTTTTCAAAGAATCCTTTTTATTCTTGAATTACAGTCAACTTCCAGGAACAAACAGGCACTGGGATAATTGCACTGAATGAACATAATGTTCAGACATTATACTACTGGAGAGCGTGCTCCATTCTCTTCTAAGTGCTTCACAATAGCACACCAGACTCCTTGTGGGCACTCACAATCCAAAAGCAGTCACGTTTTTATCTAAACATTTATATTGACATATTTAAATTGTGAAAGTGTACGTGCTGCACAACAGTGGTCAAATACTTAAGTAAAGTCGTTGCAATGATTTAAAAAATATATTATTTTTAGCTGCTATATGTCACAGTGGTAGATTGCAGCACATTGACATATGTATTGGCACAGGCATTGAGCTTGTTGTACAAAGCGTTTTAAGAGTCACAAAAAGAGAAATTTGAGCTATTGCGAATGCAAAATGGCCTTTTTAAATGTACAAAATCCAAATTGCAATTTGGTAACACGTTACCAAATCTCAATTTGGGTTTCAGACAAAATACAGAATCGGTATATGGAAGGGGCATGTAAAGAGCGTCCCTTCCAAATACTGATTCCTTAACTTATGTATTAATGTTTTGCAAACTTTGGGCCATATTATCATGGAACGGCAATAACATTATGGCCGCTTTAGCGGCAGGAAACTGCCGCTAAAGCGGCGATAATGAGCTTGATAATATGCCCTTGTGAATTCCCATAGAAGCCCAGGTTCTGGTGTCAACCTGGGCTTCTATGTGAATTCACAAGGGCATATTATCAAGCCCATTATCGCAGCTTTTGCGGCAGTTTCCTGCGCTAAAATGGCGATAATGTTATCGCCGTTCCTTGATAATATGGCCCTAAATCCGGTCTCCACACTTTAACCTTTTACCATCAAATCCAAATTGGTGGTAACCAGTCCTAAACGGGACGGGTCCCCAATGGACCTCTTTCCCCTTTGGGAATGTATAGAAAAACATGGAACCACTACTAAAAAATGTTTGTAAATGAATATAGAGCACTCTGACCAACCATACCTGATTCCTGCACCAGTGCCCTGCAGTCCGTTGACCCGCGAGCTGTGCCTGCAAGTTCCCCGCTGCCGCCCCCTCCCTCCATCTCGGCGGAGCAGCGAGGACTACAGCTCCCAGGTGCCTTGGGGCAGGAGACAATCACGGAGGGCGCGCCAGGAGGCGTTTAAAAGGCAGCCAGCCCTGTCGACGAGTGGGAGAGCACTCTGACCAACCATACCTGATTCCTGCACCAGTGCCCTGCAGTCCGTTGACCCGCGAGCTGTGCCTGCAAGTTCCCCGCTGCCGCCCCCTCCCTCCATCTCGGCGGAGCAGCGAGGACTACAGCTCCCATGTGCCTTGGGGCAGGCGACAATCACGGAGGGCGCGCCAGGAGGCGTTTAAAAGGCAGCCAGCCCTGACGACGAGTGGGAGAGCACTCTGACCAACCATACCTGATTCCTGCACCAGTGCCCTGCAGTCCGTTGACCCGCGAGCTGTGCCTGCACGTTCCCCGCTGCCGCCCCCTCCATCCATCTCGGCGGAGCATCGAGGACTACAGCTCCCAGGTGCCTTGGGGCAGGAGACAATCACGGAGGGCGCGCCAGGAGGCGTTTAAAAGGCAACCAGCCCTACCGCCTCGCGGGACGCGCGCGGGCGGCCCCGGGCTGAGCCCGGGCAGAGGGCGGGCCGTCTGCGGCCGTCAGAGGCCACAAGAGGCTGGGCTGGGCCAGTACTCCATCACTTATAACGAGGCAGCTGAAGGCGTATCAAGGTAACGGGACGATTGAGGAGGGAAGTCACGCAATAGCTGCCCGGGGACCATTAGAATAAGTTCACAGTACTGATAAGATTCATAAAAATATTGCCACTACAGTAGCTGCGGAATGCCTGCAAAAACTCGAACATGCGCAGCAAAAGCTAATACTACGGACCAATTAGATAGCAGGAAAAAGAGTAAAGCATTAAAGACACCTCCACAGGTCCCTGCGCCACAGACAGCAATAGATCGAATGTTACTTAAAGCTATTGGCGAAGTCTCCAGTGAAATTGCACGCATGGAGAGGCGACTCTCATTAACACCTCAACTGAGTCAATTGGTATCGCCCTCTCCTATTTCACCACTGTCAATTCAGGACTTGGTCTTGGATCTCCCAGAGTCTGATAGCCCTCCAGTACAGATATCCCTGGATAAGTTTTTAAACTCTAGGGGCAAAGGAGTTAATATGCAAGCTGGCAATAGGAAAGTGAACAGCAAAAAGATATCTAGGTCTAAGAAAAGTAGAGGCTGTACGGCCATTAACAGTAATGACATAGCAAACACTAGGGCGGAAGAAATAAGGGATCAAGCAATGGGCGTACAGGTTCCCCCGGGCTGGGTGTCAAATATTATTAGTGACTTGAAGTTATACTTCGAGCAATTGATTGATGCCCAGACAAAACAAATCTTGAGTAGGCTGGATAAAGTAGTGTCGCTAGTAAAACTCAAGGGAGGGGGTAGTAAAACGCCCGTAACATTAGCGCCCTCTATCCCATTGGGTTATACAGCTTCCACGATTTTAGCACCCATACAGAGGGAGGACCTTAGTATAGCTGAGTCACTAACAAACAAGAACCCGCCCACTATTCCACCAGATAACCTCGTAGCAGGTCCCTCACGTGATCACACAGGTCCCCTGCCTTTGGCCATTCACAATCCCCTCCCTACTGCCGGACGAAATAAATACCCCAGTCAGAGAGAGAGGTATCTTATACCAAAGCAGGCAATAAGGGGACATGTTTGAATTTACCTCCAGAAGCGGCCCCTTATGTTATTATTCTTACAGGGGTTCCTGAGCTAAAGTGCGGTCAAATAGAGATGCATGACGAGGTCAAAAACAAAGTCACACACTGGCTGAACAGAAATAGGCCACTACCAAGGAACGAACAGGGAGAAATTCTGCACGTAAGAAGGGTCAGGTGGATTGGAAATAAGGAAAAAAACAAACCGGGTGACTGTGTGGTGATAAATTTTAGGGCCAGCAGAACAGTAGACTACATATTAAGTTGGGGCCCGGCAGTCATGGATAGCAGGATTAGTCCCGCACCCTTATGGTCTTTTTATGCCAATGATCTAAGTCCCCTATCTAGGAATTGGGCAACCCAAGGAAATGAGGAGGGTTATGGGACTTGTGAGGTTGGACATGGCATAAAATCACACGTTCCACCCAGAAACTATGGCAGAATAACTCTATCAAATAGGTTTGATCCCCTTTTGTTCATGGAAGAGTGGGTCTGACTACGAAGGGTGGAAGGCCAATTGGAGCAAACTGCACACAAATTGACTTTTGTCCAAACCCCTCCTATAGGCAACGATCAAGTCCATCCCATAGGAAGTGAATCAGGCCTTAGTCATCTGGTCGGGGAGAGAGCCTGGGACAACATCATTGTAACTAAACTTACATTGGCAAGGAACAAGGTGGGTGTGCAAGAGGAAAAAACCAGCGAGCCAGAAGTACAGGTGTACCCCCAATTCCATCACGCACAAGTGGCACAAACCGAGTGTGTATTAAAGAAAGCCTCCACTGAAGTAAAGGTTGCCTCTCCCACTACCCAAATAGATCCATCAGGATTGGAAAGGAAAGAGGGGTCTGAAATGATTTCCTGGAAAATTGCGGGGCTAGCTTCCAAATTCCACAACCAGGAGTGGAGACAGTACATTAGCAAATTCCGTGTAATCTGCCTACAAGAAACCTGGGTGGTGGACCACAATCCATTTCATCTTGATGGATATAAGTGTTTTTCTGTGCCCGCAAGGAAAATGACACAGGGAAGACCAATGGGAGGATTAATTATATATGTGGACTTACAGCTTGAAGGTGTGTGGGTCGATTTGCAATGGAATTCAGCTAATATACAAGCCGTTGGACTTGAAGTTAGGAAAATGAATATTGTTTTGATCAATGTATATAATGCTGTTTTAGGGAACGGGAAGAGTTCAATAATCCAAAACTTAGATGACTTACTGACTGATGAGCTAGCGTCAGGGAAGAGAGCAGTAGCCCCATATGTGATCCTAGCGGGGGATTTAAACTGTCACCTGTGCCCCAATTTAAAATGGATGGAGGGGGCCTGGACTGGTTGTACAGTGGAAAAAGGCCCACACCTCGAACACACCCCGGAGGGTCTGGAGTTAGAAAGGGTCTTGAATAACCACGCACTTAGGCACACAATAGACTTGATGGGACCCAAAGCTGGCCATAAAATCACACCAACATTTAAGGGAAGGGGGTATTGCTCTATTATAGATTATATAGTAGTTTCTATCCCCTTTGTGAATTGGTTAAACAAGGCTAGCATTGAATGGAGTATATTCAGTGATCATAACCCACTAGTCTTGTGGATTAAGGACTAGGCCCCTTGTAAAAATAAGAAAAGTGACAAGGCAAACAGTACATTGAGAGCTATGGATCAGGGGAGAAGGCTCAGATGGGCTAGGGTGGACGGGGACGCCTTTTATAGATCCCTAATGGAGGATGGGAAAGAAATGATTGGGGCATGTTTAGATCCCTCACTTGAGGGACCCATGGTGGTTAAAGCCTATGAGGCAATGGCACACCTCATTGATGGATTACTAAAAGCCCCCGTGTCAGGGCCAATGAAATGCTCCCCTAGATGGTTTAATAGAGATTGCTCTAGGGCCCATAATGAATTGAAAGAAAGTTTAAAAATGGTCCCTAGAGATAAGGGGCGCATTGTACAATGCAGGATAGCCTACAAAAAAGCCATCAAACTAAGGAAATTGGCTCTTCAATCACAGACATGGGAAAACCTACGGGAGGCTGCAGACAGAAAAGATTCTAGGGCATTTTGGGAAATAATAAACAACCCTTGTTTCCAGGACGCGGCTGCACCAGTAATTGGTGCAACCATTCTCCCAGAACAATGGTTTGACCACTTTAAAGTACTGTATAATCATGCTAATGAGCAACTGGGGGAGGGTGAGGCAACTTGCCCATGGATGACAAACATAGAATTTACGGTGGACGAACTGGTAGTGGGGATCAAGGGGCTGACGCAGAACAAGGCCCCCGGCCCGGATGGTATTCCCCCGGATCTCTACCTAAGTAAAGTTGATCTCTGGGCACCCATGCTCACTAGAGTAATAAACATGGCAGTTTCTACAGGTATGCCAAGATCCTGGTCTACAGCCACGATAGTCCCAATCTTCAAAAAGGGGAAAAAGGATGACCCCCGGTGTTACCGACCGATCTCCCTAATTGATGTAACAGCTAAAGTATTGGGGAGAGTTGTCCTGAACCGTCTTTTGGAATAACAGACTTGCAATATGGTTTCAGATCAGGAAGGTCAACTATAGACCAGTGTCTGAACCTCTATTTACTAACAGCTAAATATACTATTGCAAGCAACCAAACGATTTATATGGGGTTTATGGACCTTTCATCGGCTTTTGACCATGTAAACCGAGAAAAGCTCTGGAACCTGATGACTAAACTGGGGGTAGAAGAAGGCCTGGTAGTTATTTTAAGAGCACTCCACTGGAACACCTCAGCTAAAGGGCGTTATAATTTGGAAGGTGGTATTACAGCTCCCTTCCCTTGCACTAGCGGGGTGCGCCAGGGATGTATCCTGGCCCCGTTTCTATTTTCATTATACATAAACAGGCACTATGCAATTTAAACGCAGATACCCCTAGAGTAGGTGCACGAGCAGTCCCGGTGTTGTTATATGCTGACGATGCGGTACTTTTAGCCCGAACACCGAAAGGTCTCCAGACTTTGCTGGATGGGTTTGTCAGCTTTATGGCCAGTCTAGACCTATCGGCTAACTTAGCAAAGTCATATGTATTGTTGGCAGGGTCTAAACCATGCAAAAAGTTTTGTTACAAAATCGGCTCACACATAATGGAACAGGATAAAACCTTTTCCTATCTGGGCGTTTTATTTGATGGGCTTTTAAATTTTAAGTTTTTAATGGAAGTGAGAAGTGCAAAAGTAGTGGCTTCAACAGGGGCCATAAGGAACTACGGACAGAGGCTGGGTAGGTGGTCGCCTGAACAGGTCATGCACCTTATGGCTCAGTTTGTTGCCCCAAAATAATGTATGGGGCAGAAGTGTGGGGTTTTGTGAACCCCTCACAAATTCAAACTGAGGAAAATAAATTCCTGAGGAAGGTTTTACAAATTCCACAAAGCACGTCAGCTACATTACACATGCTGAATTGGGAAGGGTATACCTGGAGGACTTGATTAAAATTAGACCACTCATGGCCTGGGTAAGAATATGGACTAATAGGGATAGGCAAATAATTAGTGATTGTGTGGGTAGAGACAAGGGGATGGATATCCCATGGTTGAGTTATGTAAAGGGTGTCCTGACTAGATTAGACCGTAAGAACCTCTTTACTGAACCCACAACAATCACCCCTGAGGATAAAACTAGCATTAAAAGAACTTTCCTGGCAAAGTAGTTTGCACGTAGAGCCGCCTTAGAAGAAAGTAAGCCCACAGTCCGTATCTATAGTTCAGTTAAGTTAGTAGAAGGTATGGAACCTTATCTTGCCTTACTATACAATGCACAAGATAGATTTTTAATACTCGTTTTAGGCTCAACCTTTTACATCACCTTTTGGCTGACCCGCCCGGTTTTACGGCCACGGTTGAGCAGAAGGGTACCTGCGGCTGCGACAATAGGTCTCCGCAGGATACCCTTCATTTTGTATTACTTTGCCCTCTTTATTCTGTACCCAGACGCCGCTTTTTAGTGAGGTTTTTAAAACAAATGAAGTTTAGACATGCCAAAGTTGCTCTTTTATACTTACAAAAGGTCGAGAATCCTTTGACGTTAGCTTGTATTATGAATTTTATTAGAGTTGCAATAAGACTGAGACACACTAGAGGGTTACCTTGAATGTTTTGATGCTAATGGCTCCTTCAATGTAAATATAAATTGAACTGCACTGAAATGTTTTTAATTGTAAATTGTACTTTTATGATATTTTTTAAATATCGAATAAAGGATTTTGAATGAATATATTTTCTTTTTTAAATGCATCCCTATTTCCTTTTAGGAAAATGGATTGCATTATTTTTTCAAAGATTGATTTGATCCCAGCAGGCCCCCATGTCTGTGAATCTAACCTATTGTGGGTTCTGATCCAGCGTTTCCTGGGCCCCAAATCTTTATTGGTTTTCTTTTAGTTATCTTGCTCCTTTATTCACATGCTCATTGATCAGTTGAATAGCCTTTTTGCTAAGAGTTCAGTTCTCGTGTGCACGTCATACACACTCCTTTCTCAGTCAATGTATCTATTGCTGTTCCAAGAAATGTTTCTATTCTAAACTAGTAATGCATGACAACACCTGCAAGAAATATGACCTTTTCTGCCGCTTTGTTTATATATATTTTACTTGTTCCACATAGGTGAATAGTCACTTTAGTTCACTTTGATGGTACACCACTTAATCAGAGCGTTTTTTGACGCTCATGCATCAGTAGTCACTACTGATCCTTTTAAATATGACTGAGATGAATCACCTCGACAGCTTGTTTGTTTGTTCTTCATTTATCAATTACCTGTGGTCATATCTGATTTAACTATGATCTGTTTAACCTACCGTCCCCCTTTTTTACAGGTAGCACCAGACCACGACAGGTATTCTAGTTAAATGATTTTTTCACATTACTTGTTGTGATTGAGAGACTAATATTCCGTATAGTCCCCCCCCCCCCTTTTTTTGTAGATAGTTTTTATAGGTCCTAAAGAATCGCGAGTGCACGAGCTCTGAGCGAGAAACATGTTGACCACTAACACTAATTTTAAGCACTCTAATTAGAGACATTAAACTCTACCGAGTGCCAAATACACTTTTTTAATCAGGGAAGGAGACCTTTAGAATAAAATTGAATTCCTACACTGGTACTTTCGACCCTGTTTTAAATCACTTTTTCATATCTACATTAATCAGGCCCCCATACCCGCACTTCACCAAACGGCTGTTGGATTAAAAGAACTCCGATAAAGTGCCCCTTTTAGGGAGCCCGTTAGGCATTGCACCGCCGGCCCGACGAGGAGCAGCCCAGATGATGAAGCATGACACCTGAAAGGGTGTGTGAGGGCATTAATATCCAACAAAAGGATTACCCACTTCGCACATAGCGCACACGTAGTCTAATCCAGCTCTCTTGTTGATTCACTTTCAATCTTCTCCTTCTATTGAGGAACAACAGGTAACACTCTTCTTGGTAACACCTGCAAGAAACCAAGTCAGCAGAAATAACAATATAATAGCTCAATGGAAATGCAGTAGTAAAGATTTAGGCTTTCGGTTAAATGCTACTTAAGACATTAAACTGCATGTTTAAACATATACAAATATCATTCCTTTTAGTACTTTTAGTTTATGTATCATTAGCAGATAATGAACAATCAAATTTCACAGTAATAGGTATGACCTAGAGCTACATTTGAAAGTAACTACATGTAATATTTATGCAAAGATTAGATAATCTTTGTCATTCAACTTATACTAAGATACTGCCCATATAAGGATTGTTGGGAACTAATAACAGTAGGCCTAACAGTTACACAGACAATATAGCACACATTTAGGAATATTAAATCAGGTTTCAGCAGTACAGTTAAGAGGGTGGTTTGAATCAACTACACATTACTAATATTCATTTTTGTAATGTAGCACACATTCAATTCATAAATGTTTCAGTTGCAGTGAAGCTTGTACATTTTGTTATTTTATGTTGGTCACTTTATTAATCACCATCAAATTATTAGTTCTATATAATTTATTAATGAATATCTAATAGACAGTTCCTAAATTATTGTTCAAAAGTATTTCTTTTAGCTTTAGTAAACATTCTATACAATTGACTGTACATTCTACAGTAAAGACTCTTTGCAATGGTGTTGTCAGATGCAAGGTGTGCATAAATCATGGTGTGACGTAAGAGTCAGGTGCAAAGTGCACATCCATTTTATGTCAGAAATCACTCTTGTTAGGTTTTCTGGGACGTGTAAAGAAGTGACAAGCTTTCGCTGCACCAGTTCCAATTTGTGACTTACCTAATGCATAATAATGACGTACATCGAATTGCGACCCACTACGAATCGGTATTTTTGTGAACCAACCTATTGATACATAGATTGGTTCTCAATAGCAATGAGCTTGGTCGAAGTCAGTATGTAAATTGCACCCACTTCAACAAAATCCATTTTAGTAGATTCCTAATAAGCAATCGCAAATTGCAAATCGTTATTTGATGCAATTCAGGTTTCTTATGAGGCCTGTGAAGTCTTGTCAGCACTGGCTTATTACATTGTGACCATAAGAAAAAGAGCATAACCTGTTCAAATATTCTCTGTGCCAGCACCAGCCTCCAGAGTGGTATCAATCAACTGGTTGTCAATGGTATATACCAAGAACTTCTGTTGCAAGTGGTACTCTAAGGATAATATGATTTATTAGAAACCAAATTAACCCTATTTGGAATTTCAGTTGCTTTTTTCTAAGAAAGAAGACATAAATATTCTGCCTGTTTCCAAATATAATAAGAGAACCCCTTGGCAATATTTGGTGGTCACCCAATATCATGGCATACAAAATATTGATGTATTATTTAACTACAAATACTCACTCAGAGTACTAAACAATTTCCAAAATCGGCACAAAGGTACTTTGCACCAGTCTCCTGAATTTGAGTTTTGCACAATTTGAGCTCATGCCTATAATCTGTCTGTGTGCAAATTCCTCCCACTTCCATCTGGAATTTGGTTGGGAAGTCATATGAGAACCATGGGAAATGTAGATTTAATGCATTGAAATCACAACTGCACATTATCCCCTATTTCGATCTTCAAAACATGGAAGTAGTAACATTAAACACCTGGGGCCATATTACAGAAAATGCCCCGGGGGCGCAACAGACCTGTTGTTACAGAAGAGGCTGTAGGCGCTTCTGCAACCCCTTCTGTAATACTGATAGCCCTAGTGCACATGTAGTGCCAGAACCATCTTAAGAGGGCGTTCCATCATTTTCATGAGAGGGAATCACTGTGCATCTGTGCACTCTCTGTATTATGGATGAGGGCGCAGAAGCAACATGCCTTTAGGTGGAACACTGAAACTGCTCCACAAAAGGGTGGCGCAATTTCAGTGCACCTCCTAAAGTCAGATATCCCCTTGGAATATATAACTTTTTTTCGCATGCGTTTACTTCGCATGCCGTTGCTACGCGGTCGTTAGTACGACCGCGTTGTTATTTAGCATACCGTTTGTACGCAATTCGGAACTACGAATTGCAGTAAGGGGGTGCTGGATGTTGGAATAGTATAATTTACTATTCCAACTCCAGTCTATGCGGACACTAGGGAAGGTGTTGGATTTTAAATCCAACACCTTCCCCCCCTTACTGCAATTCGTATTTCCGAAATGCGTACAAACGGTATGCTAACTAACAACGCGGTCGTACTAACGACCGCGTACTAACGGCATGCGAAGAAACGCATGCGAAGTAAACGCCACTTCCCATCCCCTTGCAGTGCAGGCAGTTGTAGCCACATACTGCACCACCTGCAAAACAATCTCTAAACCCTCTTGAAAGTGCAAGCTGGTACCACCGGAACTGTGAAACATGGAGGGGCTTTAAAGCAGCCGCTCCATATTTCACTTGAATGCACTGCCCTCAGGGCAGCACGAGTTCGCAGCTGCTCTGAGAGCTGCGCATTTACCATATTAGGTTGCACCTTCCCGGTTTGTGCCTAGCATACCTGTTTTAAGAGAGTGAATGTGGCCTAACGGCTAGGGTGGTTGACCTCGGAGCTGGGGAATCAGGTTCAAGTCTTGGCAGGGATGCTCAACATTCTGTGATTCTGGGCAAATCACTTAATCTCCCCGTGCCTAACAGAAATGAATGTAACGTAACTGATGCTCATGTAAAGCTACCTCGTTGCGTCAATGGGGAATTATTGTAATACGAGCCCAAGAGCTAAAACCAAACCTAGTTGCATTTCTCGCTGCACTATTAGAGCCAATAAAAGTCACTGGACTCAAAATAAGTCTTTAAGGGAGAATAGACCTCACCGGCCTTGAGTCTATTGTGTGGCGTACGTTTTAAAAAATGGAAATTCCATCTACCTTTCAGGATGGATGGTGAACACATGTATATACTTTATTTTTCTTTGACTAAAAACAAACTCTGATGCATACCTGTCCAGACTAGTTACAAACTATCACTAGGTTATCAAACCTGCATGCACTTTTCATGTTTAATATAAACCACATTGATTAAGATTCAACGTTGCTAGCTATCAACCTTTATTTTTACTTTATAAGCCTTGAGTAATAAATAAATCCCACCTGTTCAAATTCAGAGCCTAAAAACGTTTGGTGCCGGCAGTTGAACAGCATTGGAGAAGTGTTCCAAGGCGACGCCACCTGTCAGTGCCTAACATACTACATCAGATATTATTTATCTCTTTATCCAATAGGGTGCCTCAATCTAAAACTACAAAAAAGACAAACCTTACGGGGAGCGTTCTACACTCAGTCTCGAAGTCGAGGAGAAAACTGTAGGTTCCCTCTGGTAACAGGAGGGTGGCTTGAGGAACTTCATGGGTAAGGTCTGAATACTACTTCACAAGGTGTATCTATGAATGGGCCCATTTCCTTTAACAAAATCTGTCTGGTCAGATCACTGTATGCACTGCTCGGGGTCACCGGTGTCATTGTCTGCCAAACACCTGCTAATGGAATGGTGCAGGAGGTTATGCCCCTTTTTATGAGTGCTGCTCTGCAGCACACATAGAAAATGGAAATTGCCTCCATTGATTGTTTTGTGCGGAAGGTATTCCTTCCTGCACAAAACAATCACACCTTAAACGCAGACACTCTTGCATCAATGCTCAAGAGTGCCTGCACTGGTGCCTGGCAGACTTTTGTTCACCAGCGCAGTGGGATAGGACAGGAATGCACCGTATCTGATTGATATGGCTCATTCTACTGTTTTCCTTTG
Source organism: Triturus cristatus (assembly GCF_964204655.1). Taxonomy (NCBI): domain Eukaryota; kingdom Metazoa; phylum Chordata; class Amphibia; order Caudata; family Salamandridae; genus Triturus; species Triturus cristatus. Next base: position 798,252,262 of record NC_140581.1, read on the forward strand.
ATATAGGGCAGCACAGCACGGAGACTTACGGCATTGCCCTACGTCAAAAGATTGTAAATGGGGGCCTCAATGTACAGCACTTAAACTGAACAGATGGAGGCATCAATATTATTCACTGATCAACATAGCCCTACTCTCTTTTGCAACAACCATCCAGATGCCCTTTCATCCTTTCCTGCCACTTTCTGCTTACTGTAGCCCGCACATCACTTCCAACTTGTTTAACCCCCACACATGCCCAGTTCCTTCTTCTGCTCTGAGGTCCCCACAGTACAAACAGATCCTCTAACAATGTCTTCCTCATCAACTTCAATGTCCTATTTGACACCACAACCAAGACCATGAAGGACATCTTTCTCAACCTAGTAGAAACCACTGAAATCAAGCTGTTCATCAGATACATTTTTTTTTAAAAGGCAAGATCTAGGTATTCATCTGCTAAGCCAGCACTAAATTCACCACACATCTCAGCTCCTCAAATACACAACCAAAACCATCCACACAAGAGTTCCAGTTTGACAAAGACTTTCCCTAAATGTACTCCAAGTGAACTTAATCACTCATGCCAATGGATAGAACACTGATGCCAATATCAGTTCCTCAGACCTCCACCCACCGTGGTAAAACCCCACTCAACGGAACCACACTATACACAAGAAATGAAAGACAGCAAACACACAATCAAAAGTCAGGCTACGCAGTGGTATCACTTGTAGATGCATGTAAACCTCTGATTCCTTAAGAACCTCAGTAGATACAAGAGGAAGCTCATAAAACAAAGCAAGCCTACCAGCTACATTGAAAACATCACAGAAGCATCTAAGAGAAGCGGGGAACTCTTAAAAGCAATCATTCCGTTTGTGAACTCAACCCAGAAAATACACACAAAGTTTTCATAGTAGAAGAAAGGAGATTGCTTATGATGCTGTAACCCCTCTTCTAAACATCATAAATGACTCTCTCCCACAAGGCATCTTCCCACACTACATTACGCCTGGGCAAATATTACTCCTGGGGAGGAACCCAAGTTGTGCCCAGATGACCTTGCTAAATATCAATTACTCATCTTAGCTTTCTTTGGCAAATCATCGAAAAGGTTATTACCGAGCTACATTAGAAATCAAGTCTAATAATCTCAAACACTACCACCAAACTGAATACAGGATATAGTTTAGCATCATCCAAGAGGTAAGTGATATACTACATATCACAAACAATATCAAATCATGTCTCCTCATTCTCTCACCCCTCTGAATAGGATCCTCCACCGAGCACTCAGCCTGATCGCGTCTTTGGAAGTTCAACAGGATCATACTCAAACCGAGATAATTCCACAGTCCTCCTTTGCCAGCCTGCATTTTCTTCAAAATGTGCTATATCATTTACAAAGCATGACATATTAAGATCCCTCCTTAATGGGTCTTCAAGATCAGAATCTCTATTGGATCCCAGAATCTCAGAGCAGTGACATCAATAAGATTGGAATTTAAGTCATGCACGAAGGAGAAAGCAAAGGTGCAAGCCTTCTCCTTTTACAGCTTGAGAATCTAGAACAAGATTTCCAAGCTAACAATCACCCTCACTTCTCCTATTCACCTCTGAAATGAAGACACCTCTCTTTCCACAGCATCTCAATTAACGACATCCATATCACTCTCAGATCCTCTCGAACACCCTTCTCCTCAGTAGCTCCACCCTTGTTACAGGTATCAAACTCCCTTTTTATTTGTTTGTGCTATGCTGTTGCTTTGTAGCTAGTTCCGCATCATTCTAAGGTTTACTTCTAAGGGAGCCTGAGGCAAGCAGAATATGCTCCAGAAATTTCAACGAAAGTGAATGTTCACTGTTACTTTTGATTGTATAACAATTGTATAACAATGGCACACAGTGATGTGAAAAAGAAAACACACCCTCTTAAGAGTCAATGGTTTCAAATTAATCTGTACATGTTGTTCATCTAGTCCTCACCAAGTCCGGACAGTACATAAATGTAACTCAATGAAAATAGCATGTAAGTTTACTTCAAGTCATTGAAGTTAAAGAGGTTTCCATATGTTACTGAATGAAACAGTGATAAAGTATCCCCTGCCATACATCATAAAGAAATTGCAAGTCACTGCATTTCATAGCTATACAGAGGAACAAGACCAAAGGATGAGTTCCTTTATAAGGTTATGGAACTTCAAAGTGACTTGCAATATCCTTATCATGTAAGGTAGAGGGTAATTTATCCCATATAATACAGTGTCATTTCATCGCCTTTCCCACAAACCACTTCAAACCTTGGTGCGTAGCACTTTCAGAAAGAGAGAGCATGTTTGCAAACATGAAGAATAAAAATAGAACCTCTACTGCAAAAGTAAACACATCAAAACCTGTTAGATATTTATTGCAAAAAGATATTAGAAACAGTTCAGAACAAGTCAGTATACAAAAAGCTGCAGTAACTGAAAACGTGTAGAAACATGCAGAAAGATTCTAACTTTTCTATAATTATCTAAGCTATGTAAATAATAATCATATTTTTTCTGCTAGTTATTGTGAGCTAGAAAAATAGAGCAGAAGAAAGAAAAGCAATGTGTCATTTTCGTTGCTTTACACAGCTGCTCGGTGACCTGGTCTGCCTTTCACCAGGCAGCAGGCACTGTGAGGTCAGAACTCGACTTCAGTAACTAAGTACAGTCGAGTTCTGTCGTATTTTCTTCGTAATCAGCACTCAATGTACCACAGGGAGGCGATTATAAAGAAATTAGAGATGTGCATCAATACAGGGAGTGCAGAATCCCATGTATTATAATGATGGTAACGTGAAGTCTGTGTGATTGATTAGGCACAGGAGGTTAGATGTATCAACTGTAAGGATTGGTGACGACCAGGTGATGGACAGATATTTAAAGTAAATAAAATAGATACAAGCAATGGAATTCAAAGAAAGGGTGCTTTCGTTTTCATATCGCTGTATTTACCATTCCACGTCGTGAAATACTATGTAATGCTGGGGCATATCAGCAACACACGCCAATAAATATCGCAAATCGCGCTTAGTGCTTTTATGTTTATCGCTATCTATCGCTGGAATTTATCGCCCGGTTAGCACGCTATTAACAACGTGTTACTCCAGGGCGATAATATTCCAGCGATATCCAGGGAAATGGGCCAACATCGCTGGAAAACCAGCGATGTTGCGCCCAAAACGGCGATAGCCTTGATGATATGACCCTGTGGTCATATCACCATAATCCACCCCCCCATGTTAAGCATGCATAAGTCAGGGTTTTTGCAGGTGTAAGATTCAAGCGATAATCGCGGTTAGCGCAAGATATTTCATCGCTTCGCGGCCCTTGGTAATAGGGGTAAGGTGAGTTAGCGACTGCTTTCAGTTGCCTTGAAGTTGGGAAAGCCTACTTTGCATGTCATTAGCGATAAATATCGCTGACATGCAAAGTGGCACCCAAACCTGTCGCTTTCGCCAGGAAGCTGTCGCTAACAGCTGTTAGTGACAGCTTCTGGCGATGAAAATATCGCCGTGGCGATGACGCCCTTGCTAACATGCCCCGCTGTTCGCCTTTCCCTTTTCAGCGCAGGTCGTCGCAAGCACACTGTGAAACCATGATTGTCTGATCTGTGCAGCAGCTAGACAACCTCAGCACTGCGTCTCACAAGCGCTTTGCTCCCCTTTCCATTCACCCCACCGTAGGGTCAGGGGTTCTGCTGGAACACCCTGGAGTAGGGTCAACATCAATTACAGGTTCGACTTATCATATTCTGGTTGCTATTTGCAGGTAGTAATTGATTCTGAACCTATGTATGTCTATAAAGTGATTATTTTTCTCGTTCTGCGGCGCTAGTTAAATGGCGGTGTGCTTTCAGTTTCGCCTCGACTATTAGCTGCATCAGCTTTCTAATGAGCTATTAACGGAGAGTGCACCAGTGAAAATAAAAAGGCGATGCTCCTTCCAGGAAGGTCAAATGTGTGATGCAAATCCTGTAAGAGGATTTTCCGTCATAATGAGATTTGTGGCTGAAGAGCCATGCACAAAGGTCATCCAGCTAGACTTCATGAAAACAGACTCTGAGACACTGATCCATGTCAGAAGAGGCGCAGACAGCAGCCGACGCAATGAGTTTGTGTCTTTTACATAAATGGGAGGCACATGCTTTGTAGTGCCAGCCTATGATACTTTATTGGTTCCACATAACTCAAATGAGGGGAGGCCAAAAGGTGGTGAAAAAGAACAAGGTTTTGGGCCCGATGCACAAAGGTTATTGTTCACGTAAGTGCACCTAAGTGTAACATAGGGGGACATACATGTGACTAGGCACTGCGGTTCACGGACCTTCCATTCCGATGGTGTACAGAGTGGAGTTCTGCCATCTGAGGATCATAACTAGAGGTACAAGGGGGGGCCTGGCAAAATGGACTGAAGACCCACACAATGTTCAAGGTGGTTTGGATTCACCCGGTTCACATTAGAGGCATTGGTAAATGATTTTCAAGGGCGGCCACAATATTTCCTTGGGGGTAGGGCTGTAGGGTGATTGATTTCAACACAGAGAAATAAAACCACGAAATTAAATGTGGGAATGCCCATTTCTGTATGACTTACCAATCCCCCTTTACAATTGCTTCCTAGATTTCTTATTTTTTTCAGTAGTCACAAACGTTTTTTTCCAGCTGTAGGTTCTGGACCCCACAGAGTATGCCTAGAAACCCTACCTAACCTATGTTGGGCGACGTGTCCACAATAGAAACATGTGCTGGTTTTGGTTACTGTAAAAGTGTGCATTTCATTCTTATGCGATTTCCCCCCAAGGGACAATATTTTGCTTGTGGAAATTTGGAGATGATTGGAGGGCCTTTTTCACATAAAATACTGTCCGGGGTGTACTTTGCGTAGGCCTCTGTGCATTTTATACGAGAAACCACCTTCAAGAGTTGAAGAATGTCCACTTAGAATGAAAAACACATATGAATGGGAGTTCACAATGAATGGAGAGTGGAGATCTCTGCCCCTTGTACCCTGTGCTGTTACAAGGACTTATTGCCAACCAAGTGACAGGTCATCCAGCTTAGGGGCGCCATTTGCTTCTTAAAGGTTTGTCCTGGTAGAACTGCTGCCGGGCACCGGAGACCTATTTATACCTGGCCTTAGAACCATATTGGTTTAAAAAAGTAACGCCAAATGAAGGCATTTTTATGATTAATTTTTGGGAAACGTGAGACAGGTAACCCTGTTTGTAGACCTAACCTAAAGAAGGTTATTCTATGTACATGTCAAAGTTTACAATTCATATGGAAAGAAGTAAAATCCATTTGACACAGGATCCTGGATCGGCGCAAACATTTATCGAGTAACTAGGATTTTCTTCCCCTTTACAAATGTAATGTTAAATTGCACTCATTTAATGCCATTTTTCAAAACAAACATGATAAAATTACCTAAACATTATTATGAAAGCAAGCATTTCAGGTTGAAAAGGTCCAGCTGCATAGTATAGGAATTTAGAGCCATTCATGCTGTAAACATTGTGAAAATAAAATGACTGGAAAATAAGGCACGATTTCCTTTCTTGGTAAATTTAGCTCAGAAATGCAGCATTGTTACAAATGGCAGAGGCTTTGGGCACAAGCTCCTGTTTTTTGTCGTTTGCTGAACTATCCATGGTCAACTATTAGCTTCATTTACTTTTCGCATTCACATAAATTTTCCCAGGAATTGTATTTTTTACTTGAAATGGAAGGCCAGGCCAATTTTGGTGGAAGTTAAATATTCTAAGCCCAAATCATTACAAAAGGCACAATTGAGCACTATTGTGAGATTCTGTTATTTAAAACAAATCAGAAAATAGATATACTATTATAGAAAAAATCCGTTAAAGAGGCAAGTCTTTATAAGGAAAAACATTTTTACATTTTTGCAAAGTAAAACGGTCAAAAACTATTTTTGTGATAGTTACTGAAAAACAATCAAATAAAGGTGATAAATGTGCGAAAATACATAAGGTACGGTCCAAACAAGAATGACAAAGAATAGATTTATATTTTAGGATGAGGGTCGGGGTTAGAGTACGGGTTGGTTTAGAGTTATGGAGGTTATGGTTAGGGTGAGGTAAATGGTTATTGTTAAATTTCAGTTCAGAGTTACGTTTCAGGGTGGTGTAGTGTTTAGGGGTGGTCGGAATTTGCGAAAGTGACCTTCGCAAATTATCGCGAAAATGTTAAAAATCTCCGCAAACACGCGGAAATATCGCAAAGATGCGGAAGTTTTTTTCCCGCCCGTTCGCGGTATTTTCTGCATGGTCGCGGCTCGCCAACTTACCCATGCGGTTGCTCGCGGGCGTGGCCATCTTATTTTCACTCTTCTCGCGGTGCATGATCGCGAGAAGAAAGACGTGATCATGCGACCAATTACATTACTGCGGGCACGAACTGTCGCTAGACAGCGCAAATGGCTACCAACAATCCATCATCTCTCTGGAGAACGCGACCGGATCAGGAAAACTTGTCGGCGAACGCGGGGATTCAGGTAAGGCGATCGCGCGCGCACAAGAATGTATTATTTTACAGCGCGAGCAAGAAACAAATTATCGCTAAGCTAGTAGTGTTAAAGTAATTTTAGGAGCGAGTGGACGAAATAAGCATCCATTGCTGCTGGTTTATTTTAAGAGTCCTGTTAAAGTTAATTATGCATTATATTGTTGCTTTATTTTCTTGGTAAAAATATTCTTCAGCTTATGTGTTGACATCGATCCTTGTTATGTCAGAATAACCCCATAAGAAAAAGGGTTCCCTGGCACTGACATAGACCACTCCCATCGGGATTTTAACTTACAGGTAGCTCAACTTGTGGAAACTACAACAGAAATTTTCAGGAGTGCAACAGGTATTTACTTTGTCGCTTCAGACAGCTCAATTTGTCACTGACAGCATTGTATGTAATACTCCACAGAGTCCCTACCCCATGCTCATGAATATATGCCTTTTTTTAAAGTCTCATTTCCCTGCCTTTTTTGGTAGCTTTCCTCCGAACTTCTGTTTGTCCTTGCCCTGAAGCATGGCACTTTTACCCTTATTTTTGCTATGGTGTGTCCTTCCACACCTAATGTCAGGGAACTAGTTTTCTATTTGCTTCGATAGTTTAAAGAAACTGGCAGTCACTGGGATTACCCGGAGAGAGGGGCAGGGTGTTTTTCTGTGGGGTAACACAGAAGGTACCTTTATTATGCAACCTCGCCTCTACTTTCCATGACATTTCAAGTTAATTTGCCCCGGTGTTTTTACATGTCACTCCATATTTTGGTTATTCGGGGTGTTTTTCTTTAAAATGTACCTGGTATTCACGCCAGATCGCCATGGGCTCCTCAATGTGTTTCTTCACTAATCGGGAAGCCTTGAGCGCTCTTGGTTATGTACCATTTCTTTGTTTTCCTAGACCACTTAATGGTTTTTAAAGGTTGGAAGAGGAGGCTTTGACGTGTACCGTGGGGGTCAAAGTTGCTTTTTTCTCACCCCATAACTGCATTATCTTGGTTCTTTCATTTTGGCAGTGAACCCATAGCCACGATACCAGAGGTGCAGACCGGGCGAAGCTCCCTCAGCAGCATTAGCAGCTCAATGGATTGGCTTTGCCAGTGCATGTGTTTTTGTCAGTGGATCAACCACTAAAGTTAGAAATTAGTTTGTGGGGCAACTTATATGTGTTGGAAAAACACAGAGGGGCAGATTTACAAGAAACTGACACATCTGTAGAGATGCGTCAGTTACACTGCACCAGCCTGCGATACCCTTGCGCCACCATTGATGTGCCGTATTTACAATACGGTGCACCATGGCGCAAGGTTTGACAGATGCGTCAGAAATTCTGACCTATCTGTTAGCCTAAAAGGCACGCATTGCTTGGGTTGTGACGCTAGCACGACGCAACTCCAGAAATGCATTGATTTATTGTACTGCATCACTCCTTATGCCTGCTCCAAGCAGGCGTAAGGTTTTGACGCAGTGGCATTCTAGAAGTGGCGCAGTGAAATCTTGTGGCTTTCACTCCGTCACTTCTACGAGGCTTTCCTGCATGGGAATGCCCACCCTGCATACATTATACCTGACCCGGGTATAATGTGACACAAGGCTTTACAACGTGACGCATCTGCCTAGATGCGTCACGCTGTAAATTGGCTGCATTGTTTCCGCCGCCGTTACGTCAAAAAAAGTGACGCAATGGCAGTACAAGGAACGCAAGGGGCTTGTAAATCTGCCCCAGAGTATGATTCAGGTGGAAAGACTGAGCCTGAGGAAAAAGCCCTCACAACTGAAGAACTATGTTTAAAAGCCCATTTTAATCAGCATTTTCCAAATTCCACTATATGCAGCTGATAAGCATTTTTGAAGCGGAGCATGTGACATACTGTCTCCTGTAAGCTTGTCCAGGCAAAATGAGCATGAGTAATTGCCCCTCCAAACTCTCTGCTCTACTGCTAAATATAGAAGAGAAAATAGTTCTCAATTGGCCAGGTCAGCTATCACTGATTATCTCCTCTACTCAGCAGTTTTAAGTCTGTTTTCACACCCAAAAATATTTAGAAGAGCATTTAATAAGTTATAGGCATGACCATCCATTAAAACATCTATTGCTCTTCTACATTGCAATGTGCGTGTGCAGCATGCATGGCAGGAACTCTAAAGTGACATGCCTATGCGTGTATTAAGCAGGTTAAAGTGCATGGGTTTGTCTCTGAATGCACTGGAAACACGGGGCCTAAAAAGGAAAAAAAAGTGCAAAAGAGCAGGTTAAGGTGCATGATTGTGTCCCTTGATGTACAATAGGTTAGCTAAAACTGATGAATTTAGGCTGGGCGGGATGTCTAATCCGTAGTTTCTCTGTCGCCATGTGAACATCTTGTGAGCTAATTGGTGCCAATCATTCCTAAACCGGTCTCTTAGGGATCTGTTGCTGTTAAACATTAGGGCCATTCTGTCAGTGTTCCTTTTTTTAATGCCACTTCAACCCCCTGCAGGTATTTACCAGTTAGAGATATAAGGTGCAGATCTGCCTATGAAGGTCCCAATAGTGTATCTGAACAAAATAACAAGGCTTCCTGTTTCAAATAATACAAACGGAAATCTTCCAAGTGTCCCTAAATGAAATACCTTAATGCACAAGAGAAGGGGTGAGTCCCCATAGAGACACGAAGAGAATCTGTAATAGGTTTATGTAAGGCCCCTTTGCAACTGATAAAAAGAAAGAAGTTGCAGCAAGGATAACAAGCATTTGCAATGCAATCGGTGTCACCTTTGAGATCCTATAAGTATTTAGCCATGCAGCACATTATCCTGGGTTCTGCAATATGCACTGTTTAGAGATTTCTTTCAGAGATGCCCCTTTGTCATTCAGACGATGGTGCTGCCCTGTGAGGAAAAGGTGTAATCAGTCCTTCCACAGTTCTGCATTGTTGGCAGGTGTCCAACAAACCCAGACAAAAAAGACATTAGGTCAATTTTCCACATTTAAAGTGGTGCGCAGAAGACACTGTCACTAGTGGCATCCATTGTTGGCACTATTTCAGAAAGCACATCATGTTGGTGGTCACATCATTCATGTAAGGGACTGAGTTACCAGTGGATAGACTGATTTGGCTGTGGTCACACACTTTAGTTATGGTGAAGCTGGGATTAAAAGCAGTCCTCCTGGTTCCAAAGCCACCAGACCCTTATTAATCACACCCACTATGGAGTGCTTTCTTTAATAGGAGAGCAGGCTTGTTTTGAAGGGCCGCCGATTGTCTGCAGATGCATAGTCGCAGTGGGGGAGGAGGTCATCCTAGTAGCAGGCGTGCAGGACAGGTCATGGATGCCCAACTACGGGTATTAGTAAACACCACTGAGGGCACTCCCGGACAAGCTGGGTCACCTCTTGTGGAATACGCTCAATGCCAGGGCAGCAGCGTTTTCTGTCGTAGTCCATAGAGGACTGCACATAAAGCACAGATGATAGACCCAGCTTCTTGGAGCCATATATCATATGCACCAAGGAATACAGCTCTCTTGGCGGCTTGAATCAAAAGTGAAATGTTATGTCCAGGGCACAAGTCCTAAATGAGCCAAATCCCCCTTAAAAAGAAGGAGGAGAAAATGAGGTTGTAATTCAAGCTCTGTCCTTTTTATTGGGACAGACCTCCCTCTGCGAGCCAGATTGTAATGCTCACAAAAATTCACCTTCCTTCTGCCCCCATCCACACTTAGGTTACGTAATGAAGTGCGAGCTTGCCACCCAGAGGAGGGGGGCATTTGTTTATCTGGCGGGGCATCAGGGCCTGAACCTGATGGGTGGCGTGGTTAAGCCAGCAATGGTGGCAGACGTGCTTGGGTAGAGCTTCACCGAGAACTCCCCGTTATGGCCACATTTCTCCGATTATAATGATCCGTGGTGGATGAAAATCGGCAACAAGACGCCTCAACGCCCATCAAAGCTCCGAGGTGAACTTTGTAGAAATCGAAGACGATACACCATGCCGACACCACCCCCCGGCTCTGTGGCAAGCCAGGCGGGCCCGCGACGGCCTTCAGAGGAGGACCACGCGAGTCCGAGGCTGAGCTCCGCCCACAAGGCCCACTTGCATGGCGCAGTTGATTTCCAGATATACCACTTCGCGGAGCCGGAGTCGCCCTGCAACGAAGTGAATATATGACGCCCTGAACCTACATGCAGCCTCGTTGGACAACTGAGACGTCGCAGGTACTGGTGGACAGTCATAGACGGCCGGCGCATATCAGAGCCACACTGCGCCACGGCACCACATGGACCGCTTGACCCATAAGCTGCATCCCGAGCTCTGATGCGGAATGCCCGCAGACCCCATTGGAGGATCTCCGCACTGACCGCTTCAACTGCTCACGCCACACCACTGGAGCACCATCTCACCCCATGGACAGGTGCAGGTATTTTGAGCCCCCGCTACAGGTACTGGGGCTTCTGTCAAGACTGGTGGCCTCCTGGCGGCCTCCTCCGGCGTGGAAACTGTTGCATCGAGCACTATACAGCAGCGCACAACATACACACCACTGCTGACTGCGCTGCGGTGGCTGTATTCCGGGCCATTGCCGCCCTGCTAATCCGGAGAATGCGGCCCACTATTTGCTGCCCTGCCGCCGGCTCCCCCTGCTGCTAAATAAGACCTGGCTCTCCTGCGTATGGAACACAGGTGAGAGCGGTGGTCCGAGCGAGATCCTGGTTGTGCCTGGAGCTAGACACGGGAGGGTGACTGGCACTGAGGGCTACCTGGGCCCCTGCAGATGGGCTTCCATGCTAAAGACCTGTAAGCAAGCCGCGATTTATATGACTCTAGGACCCTGGTGAAATCTGAACTTGCGGGATCCCTCCTGGGGCCGGGCACGGTGTCCTCCGCTGGAGGTGACCAGAGAGAGCAGTGTGGCTACTGTCTGTATCCGTGAGTGTTCTCCACAGTGGTTGTGTACCTGGGGGTGCCCCTGGACTCTGCAGAGATGTCATCATAGCAAAGTTGTCCAGTACCAGCCTGGGTGGGAGACCCAGTAATACCCTGATCCAACCCCAGATGAATAGTCCTGGTGCTGCACCTACTGCCTAGACGAGCGGTGTCTTCGTGGCTCGGCTCCCTCAACAGATTGTGTTTTGACTGCTGTGAAGAGGAAAAGGTGGGGGGGTGCAGGAGTAGCCTTAGAGGGTGTTCTGGCTGGAGGTGGCCGCTGAGACATGGTGGAAAGACCACTCTTCTTAGCATCACTCACACTGGACGTCAGATAGCGAGGCACCAGCCCAAGAGCAACGCCACCCCTAGATCGATGTCACGGGGCAGGCGACGCATCGGCCCCACCTCCACAGACGAGAGCCAAGACGGGAAAGATGACAGGAGCGGAGTCACAAGCCAATATGTCCGGCAAACTGGACGCGGTCTTGGCCGCAGTGGAAAAACTGTGGGAAACCTTGAATCACACTCGAACTGCCCTGGAAAGTAAAATAGATAAAGCAGTTATTGATCTAACACTATTACACGCAGACCATCACAAATTAACAGATCGCACCGGGGCGCTCGAAACCACGATGGCAGAGGTGTCCCCTCGAGTGGCGGAAGCGAACAAGAACATCCAACAACTCCTCAACAGAGTGGACTTCCTTGATGACAGGGCGGAAGATGCAGAAGGAAGGGCCCGCCGCAACAACGTGCGAGTGGTGGGTTTGCCGGAGGGAACAAAGGGGAGGAACCCTGTTGCATATGCAGAATCCTGGCTACGTGACCTCCTGCCGGGAGGAACCCTCTTCCAGCATTTCGTAGTGGAGAGAGTGCACAGAGTGCCAGCTAGACCCCTGCCGACAGGATCCAACCCCAGGCCTCTACTGATTCGGCTGTTGAACTATAGAGATAGGGACACGATATTGCAGGAAACCAGGAAACTACATGACATCCAAGTGGACAATCATAAAGTGATGTTCTTTCCTGACTACACCATTCAAGTACAAAAGCAAAGATACTCGTATATGGCAGTAAAGAGGCGCCTCAGGCAAAGCGAACTGAAGTACTCATTACTATTGCCAGTGCGCCTGAGAGTAGTGGCGAATGGGAAAACACACTTCTTCAACACCTCAGAGGAAGCCGAGGACTGGCTTGACAGGTACTCCTCGTCAGGAACCACGGTTTTGTCTGGTCAATCAAGCAATAAATCAACTGGGGAAGCACCGCGCCGCCGCCACCCCAGGGGAAAGAAACCGAGGCACTCATCACTTTCTCTGAAGATAAGTCAAGACCTGGACCAAGTACTGCAAAGACAGCAAGGGGCTCTTCAGGCAGTGGCAAGTATCAGCGGCACACAAATAGAGGACAGCGCGTCCGTCTCCAGCCAGCAGGACCAAGCCAGCGATGCAGATGCCGAGGACTTGTCAGATGATCTTCTCACCACGCAAGACTCATATGACCGACCGGACGTCACCCCTCAAACAGCTGATATCATTGTTTGATGATCACCAACATCTACAGCTATTTGAATTAACCTATGTCTCGTGCCTATACACGCAAGTATATATTTATATACTGTATATTGACATGCGCTGTCAGATGCGAAGGACACATATTATCGACTGCTTTATATTACTGTTGTCAACTGTGATTATGGTTTCATCACTATTCAGGGTAGCTATATCCCCCACATGACTTACAGTACCCCTGAGACTCTTTGATTTATCTTAATGGATGTCTCTCTTTGTAGTTTTCTTGAGAACGACCGGAAACCTTTTCTGGTAGACTCAGAGTTGAAAAATCCATAACTGGCCAGTGACTGGCGCGCCCCGAGGAGACTCTCTTCTCCCCTTGACGCATTTCGATTATAGGGCATAGCACGCCCCCATTGAAATAGATTATTAGATGCTTCTGCATATGGTTTGGACGATTGCCTGTTGCACATTTGCCCTTTTGGTATTCTTTTTTAGGCTGTGCATTTGTTCGCTGCACATTGGTTTGTGTGAAAAGATTATATTATTATTTTGAATTGTTATTAATTATCATGATTTTATTTTTTTGGCTTGATACATGGACTGAGCTGGGGCGGTTGTGACAACAATGTAAACAGGGGGACGCACTCTTGGGCCCAGCGCATACACACAATACTTCTTCCTCCCACTGATGGACATGTCAAAATTGCATGTCTGACTAACCTCACAAAGGATATGGCACCTATACCTGATTTACTCATACCTAAAATGCCACCAAGTTCAAATAGCACTATTACAAGAAACTCACTTGCATAAGTCCAAAATACAGAGATTGCACAGGCGCTGGAGAGGTCAGCTTTATGCGACAGGCTGCTCGGCATATGCGTGAGGAGTGCTGGTGTGGGTGAGGCCGGGCACCCCTTTCCGAGTGATAGACTCTCACATAGACACAGAGGGTAGATATGTCATAATTTGGGGCAACTTGGATGGGAGGCAAATACTACTGGCCTCACTAAATGCGCCTAACACAGAACAGGCAGGCAGCCTTTCTGGAACTGATCACCCTTAAGCTGGCCGGGTGGCACGATATCCCCCCGATACTGGGTGGTGATTATAATAGTGTATTGGATGTATCACTTGATAGGTCTTTCCCCCTCCTACCTGGCATGGCCACACACACTGCTGCGAAGGCGCTGAATCAATGGGCTACACATTGGCGCTTGTCAGATGCATGGCGACATCATAACACACTTGACAGAGTATACTCTTATTATTCTGGGGCACATGGACTCCATGTACGCCTTGACCGTTTTATGGTGTCCAATGATTTTCTTCTGAACATTTTAAGATCCTCCTGCATGGGACGGACACACTCAGATCATAATCCGCATATAATAGAGTTGGGATGGGAGTACGAGACACCGCCAATCCCCATGTGGCGACTTGAGCCAAATGTCCTACTTGATGCACCATTTCGGGACTACCTGGCTACCAGCGTGGCTCATTACTTTGATGATAATGCGGGCACTGCTTCATCACTACTGGTGGAGTGGGACACCCTTAAGGTAGTAGTTCGGGGACATTGCTTGGATACACAGGCGGGCATCAGAGTACAGCTGGAAAAAGACCTTACTGCACTGAAGGGCAACTGGCGGATAGAGAAAAGGAGGCGATTGAGGGATCCCGGAGACAACTAGATTATTGTAGGGAGGAACATGCACGATTACTAGAGAGGCTACGATGCCTCAATTATGCTGCATATTCTGGGCGAACGAACCATATTGGGGAGAAAGCTGGAAAGCTGTTAACGTGGCTCATCCGACGAGATGAGTCGTCGCCCTCCTATCACATCAGTGCGAACGACATAGGGAAGCATAGTATACACTCAAAACGACATTCACGTCGCTTTTATGACCCATTATCAAGGCCTCTATAAATCTTGTGCACAGGCTACGCCCTTAGAGCTACAGTGTTACCTGGAACAGATAGAACTACTACATCCCACACGTACGCAGAAAGAAGATTTGAACGCCCCTCTTTCTGGGGAGGAAATACGAGATGGCGTATTCTATTTGTCCAATGGGAAGTTGCCGGAGCGGCTTACCAGCTGAATTTTAAAAATCCTATGAGTATATCTTAGTGCCGCAGTTGCTGAAGGTGTATGAGGCTGCTCTAGATCAGTCCACTCTCACTGCTACGCAAAACGAGGCACTATTAGTCTCACTCCTGAAACCTGACAAAACTCCTGACTCCCTGGGATCCTACCGGCCGCTAGCGCTACTTAACACTGATTACAAAGTCTTTGCGTCACTACTAGCTAGGCGGCTCACACCTTTAATGAAAACAGTGGCACATCCAGATCAGAACGGTTTCGTTCCCACCAGGAATACCTCACTGAATCTCCGTTGGTTTTTTCGGATACAGCAGTACGCACTCCATAGATGGCCTCGTTCTGGTTGCCTGGTGTTAGATCTGGAAAAAGCCTTTGATTCTTTGGAATGGCCATACCTAGCGTCAGTGCTCAATAAATATGAGCTTGGAGACCATTATCTCAGTATGGTCCAGTTGTTATATCAAAACCCTACTGTCCGGGTCCACATCGGCAGGCTTCTGTCAGATTCCATCAGGGTGAGGCGGGGAACACGCCAGGGTTGCCCGCTGTCCCCACTTCTCTTTGCCCTGGCCATGGATCCACTGGCAATGCTGCTCCGTAGCGGTGGTGAGGACAGGGGCATACCGCTGGGGGATGGGACTCATGCTGTGTACCTTTATGCTGATGATTTATTGTTGTACATCTGTGATTTCGCTGCCATCCCCGTGTCCATCGCAGACTTGGTGAGGAACTTTGAGGTAATGTCGGGCCTTCGGGTTAACTGGGCCAAGTCTGGGGTGTACCCCTTTGATGCACACATGGAGGAGAAGGATGTGTGCATCAATGGCTCACAACTCCCGAGGTACCCTGCCACCTTCCGCTATCTAGGATTATTTATTTATCGAACACCTGATGATTTGCTGGAAGGCAACTTACTGAGGGTGATTTCAGCGGTGCAAGCCCAGATGCAGTTTTGGAAAACACTCCCACTGAATGTTATGAGCCGCATTACCCTACTGAAGATGATAGTCCTTCCATAGCTGCTATATTACTTCTCGAATCTACTGGTCTATGTCCCAACCGCTTTCGTGACTTGGAGAGCATGTCCCGAGACGTCATATGGAATAAGGGCAGGCCACGTGTCGCACTATGGAAACTACATGCACCTACCAGTCAGGGGGGTTAGCAGTTCCCGACATGGAATTGTACTAAATAGCAGCTCAGCTACAATGGGTAACTAAGTGGCTATGCGGCAACTCCTTGGACGACACGACGACCTCGCAGCAGCCGTCGACTCACACTCCAATTTATCATCTGTTTCATCCTGCGGCCAAGCCTCCACGTCCAACCCAGCTGCATTTAGGAATAGTGCACAGATGCTGCAGGAGGAGCCTGTATCTTACCCGAGCGACTCTTCCGTATGGCCCGATTATACTACTTCTAGGGACACCAAGTGGAAGAGCGAGCACTTCTGAGGAGGCCCTCATGCACATGGCAGGCGTGGATACTCTAGGTGACCTTTATAGAGACGGTGCGCTATTACCATTCGAGGCTCTGGCGGACGATACTGACTTACCTGTAGGGCAATTCTTACTACAAACCTCTCTAGTGAGAGCATTGTCGACTCTATGGGGAGATCTAACGACTGAGTCCCCAATGCATCTATTAATACAGTATCTACACGTTATTGGGGCGCGGTCACATATAGTACAATGGCTGGTGACGGCCTTACTTACACCCACGCTCAAACCCATGACATCCCTCCGTGCCTGCTGGGAGGCAGATCGCGGTCAACCCTGGACCGATAAGAAATGGAGCACGATCTTGGTTTGCCCCGTTTATATACCAAGAAGTTCTAAATTCAAATTAATACAAACTTATATCTTACATAGGGCGAATCTCTCCCCCGATAAAATCAACAGATACTTCAACATCACTACTTCTGAATGCCTGCGCTGTCGATAGCCTGACGAAGACCTACTGCACATGTTATGGTCCTCTGGCTCTCTCCAAAGCTACTAGCGTGAAGTCACCACATCCCTAGCGCTCTGCACGGACACATCACTGCCGCCGTCATGGGAGATTTGTATACTGGGAGATTATGTGAGGACCAAGAAGAACAAAGTAACATCACGGTTTAGGGACTTAGGGCTAATAGTTGCAAAGCGCTTAATCACAAAACGGTGGAAACATTCAGACCCCCCTGAGCCGATCAGCTGGAAGAGATCACTGACGATCTGGGCACAGGCAGAAAGCACAGTGCTACACAGGGAGGAAACAGCAGGGCTACGCAAGTTCCCTATTGTGCAATATTGGGACACTGTACTCTCAGCCTTCAACAATGAGGGAAATGGGTACACAGACGATACCCACACAGTAGAAACATAGCGCACACATCAGTGGTCCCAGTTCGCGAGGGATGCGATATCAAAGGATGGGAACCACCAACCAATAGGAACCACAACATAGCTACAACCAGATGTGGAGAGGCCCACACTCCTTCCTGCTAGAATATCCACTGACACAACAGAATATCCACTGACACAACACTGCCCTCTAGAATCTCAATGGGCCTGAGCCTCACCCTGACGAACTCCTTCATTGCAAAGACGGAGACATGCCGCCCCACACACAATCCACCACTGCTTATCATTTTATCAACCGATGACAGCCTTTTTGTGTCATTATATTTAATATGTTGTTAGTAGATGTTTATTGGATAATAAATGTCTTATTGGTACATTTCCATTTCTACTCCTTCTTTTCTTTTGTGAAACACCCCTGTTGGGTACTGTAAGGACTGTACATTGATCTTCAATATGTCTAATGATCACGAATATATTGCGTATTATCGCATTGTTTAAAATCAATCATGCAAATACATAGAGCAAATGCCTTGAATTGTTAACTAATAACAGAGATGCAGAGGCGTGAGCAGGTAATCGCAGCACTGCATGGTTTACTATTTGCAGTTGCCACATATGAGAGCTATGACATATACTGACTATGCCTTTGTAACGCGCAATGTTGATCTACAAGGTGATTTAACATGGTTGTATTGTGCAGACCTACATATTGCTTTTGATAATTATGTATTGTCATGCTAAATGTAGAGAAGGAGAGAATTTAAAGGGAAAAAAAACCCAATAAAGATATTTAAAAAAAAAAAAAAATCAGGGCCTGAACCTGATTAGAGCCACATAAAATGAGGAAGTTTTCTGATGCACACAAAGCTAGGTGCTCTACAGAGCCGCTGAGAGTCATTGCTTGACAATCTGAAGTAACAAGGTACTTCCGCTAAGCTCCAGGCTGCGAGCATAACAACATTCAATAAAAAAGCTGCCAATGGATGTCGGCCCGCCTTTCCTTTCTGCCCTGTCGGTGCATCCACTCAGGGCCGAGGCAGGCAATGGGTGGGAAGTGGTGGTGGGAGGAGGGAGGACATCCCTGCAGGGAGACGAAAATGAATCGGCAGGAGTGGCGTGCACCTACGCTCCGGGCTATGAGCAGAACAACAATTTGGAGTTAATTTACAGATGCTTCCTGAGTTGATTTTTCACTCAAATATTTCCCATTTTGCCTGACCTAAACTTTTTATCCTATCTCCTAGTATGTAAACTATCAGTGGATGGAACAATACCTAGTGCATGCTTGGGAAGCAAAATACAGCCACAATTGGGGTGCAAGTGGCCTCTTATACCAGCAAAATACAGCAATAACTAGAGAGCAAGCAGCCACTCATATCACTGGTTACTATCACCCCTGCACTTGCTGTACAATTGATAACTACAGCCTGCAGATTGCACATGGCACAACCTTGCAGAAGGCGTTGGGCCTGCCTCTGCCTATTGCTGTCCCCAATCCTGCAAGAAATCATCTTTTCTATGTTTGTACATACAGTACTTTCCAGGCCAGTGCCTGCTGCCTGCTTACAACATGTTTCATTCTGATTTAAAAAGAAGGGACGTAGAATCAACAATGGAACGGCACATGAAGCTGACAATGACAGCCGGCCCGTTTTTTTACCACTCAAACCTGGTCACACTCAGGCGCACAAGAAATCCAGGCCCGGACTGGAAACCAAAACCGGCCTGGCAAAGTGCTCCGCCAGCCCCCCAGGGGGTTGGGGATGTGGTCAAGCTGTTTGCCAGGGCAGGGATCGTCCGATTTTGTTACAGGGTCCGATATTGCAGCTATGCTGGAAAAACGGCCCTCTAACAAAAATGGCCCCCATGGGCGCAAAACCAGCACTCACCCTGGCAACCCACCGGGGAAATGCCCGGTGCCCGCTATGACCAGTCCGGCCCTGAAGAAAGCCAGCTCCAACAGAAACTCACGAGGACTGTTAGATCAGATACCTCTTCTGCGCTTCCAGCGCAATGGTCCCAATGTCCCTCACTGCTTGTAAATAGATTCCTTCCAGGGTAAATGATAGGACTTTGCTCTCTCTGGTGAGTGGCCAGACTCTTGAGGGGCGGGAGGATGTGGAGAGCCAAAAAAAACAAAAATAAAAAACAAATAAAAACAAACACATATATATTGATTGAATGTACAAAATATAATATACTATTTATTATATTTACTGAGTGAGGGCAGGACATTGCCCAGGAGAGGCAAATCGTGGAGTGGGTCACGCTGCCTCTCCCCATCTCAGCAATAATAAGATAAACCAACAAGGGAGCACAGTAGTGGATCCTTGCTTTGGCCGGGGGATCTCATGGGTGGGCCATGACAGGGAGTACTCAAGTCGGTCCCTGATTGTGTCCAGGGGGGACTGCAAAAGTAGAAATAGTGCCTCAATCACTGCGCAGGCAGCGGAGGGACACTACTTAAGTTCAATCAATCTGTACTTGAGAGGTGCTCCACACAAGCTGCAGGAAGTGACGTATTGCGAGTTCTGCCAAATTAGAAGGCAGCAAAGGAGAGGGATTATGCTGTCAACAAATGGTGAGTCTGAGAGGGCTAAAGTCCCCTTTTGAGTTTTTTTTTTTAAACACAATAGATCGTCGCCTAAGCGAAAGCGCATGCGCACTGCCTGCAGGCTTGCCCTAAAAAGGTACTGTCAAGCGTGCGCTAGCCTTGTAATCTGGATCCAAGAGGAGCAATGCTGATTTCCTCACTACTTTTATCCCACTGGCAACCATGCAAATAATACTATGCTGTCCAGCAGTACACCTGAGCAAAGGAGTAGTGGGACAAGAAAGAGGAGGAGACCCTGGATATCTTCACTCTGCCTGCTCTTACTGTGGGCTTAGCCTGCAATGCAGAAGCAGTGATATCTAAAACAACAAATAACTATTTTATCATTCAAATTCCAATTAATTATTCCTAATAAAACATATAATATACCTTGTGACAATCTCTGTATTTCTGACTCTCTATAGGTGATTGAAACTCAGGAACTTCCTAGAGCTGAGATACAAAATGAAACCTCTATAATGAATGCAAGGAAATCCCTCAACTCCAATGCACATCTCTCTCTATATTTGCATTCAGTGATTTATAAATTAGGTCTGTGTTCTGAACTGTTCTTAATGTAAACAGTTCATCAGCTCTAACACAATGAATACACTTTAGTATTGTACCTTCCCACTTGACAACAGGTACTAATTTCTCCAGCTTCGTTAATATCTTGATTCCTTGCTCTTCGCCCTCAGTGCTGAGCCCTTTTTTGATGTTTGGGGCACTTCGCGCTAAGCCCTCATATCGTTTTTTCCACAAAAGGTACCCAGGCCACATTTTCAGCCATTTCACCACAGGTTGTAAATTCTGAAGGTGTCCAGGGTTTGTGTATTCCCTACAGAGCACTGAGGAAAATGTAAATATATATCAATATTTTGAGATATTTATAAAAAATGTGAAAAGTTCTGTGCAAGACTTAAAACTAAAAATAGCATCAACTAAAGATTCATTGTGCTAGAATCACCATCTTTCCAACTTTCAGGAACAAGCAGAGTTGTGCCCATCACAGTTTTCACACTTTTCTATGTGGTAATCCATTTTTCTTGTTTCAACCTGCTTGCAGTTTGTGGTGAAAACAGATGTAAACCCCTTGGGTAACCCTGGAAAGATATACATTTCTACAAATAGACAAGATTCCAAATTCAGCAATGGGTAATTTGTGTAGATCCTCGTGGGTTTGCCAAAGGAACGGATTGCTGGAATCAAAAACAAGGTAAAAGTTGACAACCTTTTCATTTGCAATGTTCTGCCCTGGTGGGTAGCTTACAAAATTAATGCTCTCTCATCTGTCAGAACCTTCTGGTCACAGCACATATAGTATTTATTGGTTGTCTAAATTATTCGCTACCCAGAATCAACAATTCACCTGCAGCTTATAATGTTATTTCACTGTGTAAAGACCATGTACTAATTCATATGGTGAAGTCTAATGAATGGAAAATGGGTATGAAGGCAACCTATGCATTTTTAATTGTGCCCTAGATACTGAGAATAGAGATAGTGGTTATTTGTACAACTTTAAACTTGTGGTTACGCATACTATCATGTGTTTCACATGGGATTTTTCAAAATGTGTTTTTTCTTGCACACTCTCTTACAATTGGAAGCCAAAAATGGAGAGAAATGCATTTAATAATCAACTTATTGTGATAAATGTTCTATTCTTTCAGATTTATTGACAGATAGAGAGTAACTTCCCCTATTTGCACCTGTTGGCCAAAGAGACTGCTGTGCCTGATATGGGGTGGAGGTGGCCTGATGCCTGGGTAGGTGACCCACTCCCCTTCTAATTTTTTGATGTATCCATGCGTCTAGTGGGGTTTCTGTCACCCTTTAGGTCTAGTGCTCAATTTGAGCTGGTGGTTTACGGGGCTTGGCACCAGCACACAATTGTCAACACCGGCACTTATGACAGTCTGCCAAATGGTGGTGCTGCTTGTCTAATTTACAGATGAGCACAACAACAGTCGTTTGTTATTACAATATACATTAGAAATGACTAATACCTGCGTCCAAGCTATTACTATTGTTTTGAGGGCCTTGAATATTCTGAATTGTCACACTTGCAGGAGTGTGATGGTTTGTAGTTGTGTTGGTACTGTCATTGGCAGGAATGTCAGATCAATGGGTGATGCAAGCTGCAGCGGGATCCTGACAAGGTCCCTGGCCCTTATTTTTTTTACAAATTAAGAACTGGTTAGGTGTGATTATTAGTGAGGGCTATGTGAGAAGCAACTTGTTGATAGAATGAATAGCTATTGTTAGGCTGCAGGGATATGATTCAAAGAAAGACAGATTATGGCAGACAGCCATGCAACTCTATATACACAGAGGTCATAGAAGGGAGGGGAGAGGGTCAATCTAAATAAATAGAGGATGAATGTGAGGAATTGGGTTGTTGGTTGACTGGGG
Organism: Triturus cristatus; assembly: GCF_964204655.1. Classification (NCBI taxonomy): domain Eukaryota; kingdom Metazoa; phylum Chordata; class Amphibia; order Caudata; family Salamandridae; genus Triturus; species Triturus cristatus. The sequence goes on from NC_140581.1 coordinate 798,274,684, forward strand.
TGTAAGCCCTGATTAAGTAACACCCACAGTCATTTTTAGGGTGAACCATAAAAAGTCACTAAATTAATCTGTGCTTAACCCTGGTTAGCTTGGCACAGAAAGCTGTCAAGCTTAACTTAAATGCAATGTTAAAGTATTCGGGCAGTACACAAACAGTAAAAAAGTGAAAACACCATACAAGAGAAATCTCAAACCATTTTTGATAAATAGAGCAAATATTAATAAACTAAGTGTGGTAATCAGGGACCACTCTGGAGATATTAAGTCAACGTAGGTTTATTCAGGTAGCAGGTAGACAGGTACACAAGTAGAACAAGTCCAGGTATAAGTCACAGCAACCCCACCGGGAGCAGCCTGCTAGCTGCTCAGCCCTATTCAGCAACTGTGACTCCTCATCCAGTCACCCAAGTATTCCACACATAGTCCACACACCAAACATTCCACTCAGAACACTCACACAGGCTGAGCAGCCAGGGACAGGGAAACATGGGAGAGGCAATCCATAACATCAGGATACTACATACCTCTTCCCTAACAAACAGAAGAATGATGTGACGTAAACAAAGCATAAAAGATAAAAACAGCATTTAACTATAAACACATAATTACAGCAACAGTAAATAGGGAAAAACAACATTGCAAGGGGAATATAACTAATCAAGATGAATCTAGAGCCCAGGACCCAGGGATGGCGGTAAACACGCATCAGTAGAGGGAAAGGAACAGATGATTATAGAGAAAGACGGATAACCAATGATACCCATCCCCTCCTCTTATGAGGAAAAAATGAGTTTACTTACAAATGTAACATCTCCATGTAAGGAGTAAAGTAAATGTGGACAAAAGGGACTAGTACCCAACGTCCTGCCCTTACCCTAAGCAAAGGACAACGTGTATGTGAATGAGGACTAGAGGGAAAGATACCCAGTGTCCTGCCCCCGCCGACCAATAGGGGCAGCCAGTAAGGTAGAAAAATTTCAATTCATGCACGCAGGGACCCACCCCTGCAACAAAAACCTGTGCGGCGCAAGGCGTCTTATGCACGCAGGGACCACCCCAGCAACAAAACCCGTGCAGCGCAAGGCGTCTTATGCACGTAGGGACTCCCACCCCTGCAACTAACAAAGAATGTGTGATACAAGGTGTCTACACACGCAAGGAAAATGTCTCCATGCATCAACAAAATCCTGTATTTAAACCCTCATGTAAAAGTACAATAGCTCAACCACAAACCCACCCCCATGTAGGGGTCAGTGAAAGTGAAATAAATGTGAAATGCAGCAAAGGGACGATAACCCAAAGCCAACCCTCATGTAAGGCACAGTGATACAAGTGTGGTATGCGACTAATACACATACATGTAAAATTACTTTCATGAAAAAAACCCTTGTTGGACAGGCCACACAGAGGGCTTGCTCCCTCCCCGCACGACAGGGCCCGAGCTCCGGCCCACCAGGCATACCCCCGCGACAAGCACCTGTACCCCGTCTCCCGACGGATCTTCTGCCCTCGGACCACTACTCATCACGGGGTCTAGCCCCACCGGCTTCCCCGGCCGGGTCAAGCCTCCATCTTGGGCCCTGCACCACGCGGCCGCGTGGCCTCACCCCGACCCCAACCCCGGGCCTGGCCGGCCCCGACATCCCGGCACCACCATCCACCCAGGAGGTGAGCGGATCACTTGGCAGGTCAATGGGAGAACGAGGTGTCAAAGGCTCTCCCTCGCCAGGTGCCGATCGCCCCCCGCTCCCCCAGGCACTGGCTCCACCCCCTGCTGGGTGTCTGGACACCTTCATCCCGGACCCCCCGACCTCCAAGTGCGAGGGTCCGGACATCAAAGGGCACCAGCCCTATAACTGGGGCAGCTCCGGAGCAGGAAGGCAGTTGTATCCTGGAGTCGAGAGACACCGAGTGAACTCAGCCTTGACGGCCTACTGGCGCTGCCGTAGCCCGCTCTTGTGATCCATCGTTCTGCCTGCTGGCGCTGCCGCGGCCTTCTGCAACCTCCATCTTCACCGGGACCTGCTGGCGCTGCCGCGGACCGTACCTCGACCATCTTCCTGGGACCTGCTGGCGCTGCCGCGGCCCGTTGTAACAACCATCTTCACCGGGACCTGCTGGCGCTGCCGCGGACCGTACCTCGACCATCTTCCTGGGACCTGCTGGCGCTGCCGCGGCCCGTTGTAACAACCATCTTCACCGGGACCTGCTGGCGCTGCCGCGGACCGTACATCGACCATCTTCCTGGGACCTGCTGGCGCTGCCGCGGCCCGTTGTAACGACCATCATCACCGGAGCCTGCTGGCGCTGCCGCGGCCCGTACCACCTAACCACCAAGCTCGAGGATTGTGAGCTCATCATCTCATCCGAACTACCTGACTGGTAAACAGACTGTCCCGCTACCCCCTTTCCTACCTTGCGAGACTCGAATCGAGGGGACCCCTGAGTCCAGACCTCCTTGTACCATTCAACCGTACCCTTAAGAAGTGCTTATAAAGAACACTGAACCTTATCCGTGTGTGGTATCTGTCTGTGGGGGGGAAGTTACTTGTCTGTACGATCGCTGGAGACGGTTCTCCCCGGAGACCTCTCCTCCTGACCCCGGCCGACCCTCCCGGTCCGTCTACCTTTTCTAACATTGGTGGCCAGCGGCGCGATCCGAATCAACGCGTAATCGTACAGAGAGTAGCTCACCCCACGACAGAAACACGATGTCGACCAAAGATAGCAGCCCCACCGAGAAATTCCAAATGGAGAAATTAGAGGAATACAACCACCGCGAACTGAGACAATTTTGCATAGAACTTGGCATTGCTACCACCGGCCTAAGTACCAAGGATGATCTAAAGCGCGCCCTTGAGTCATGGACAGAAACTGGGGTCGCAGGACCCTCCGACCAAAGCAGCGTCGCACCAGACCAAAACAGCATCACACCAGAGGGGAACGCCACGGCTCCCGAGGAGCGGGGAACGGGCCTCTCACAGGAGGAGATCCGAGAAAGAGACAGAATCAGATTACACGAGTTGGAGATGGCACGACTCAAGATGGATGGAGAACTCAAGTTAGCTGAACAGAAACTCAACCTCGAGCACATGCGGCTCCGAGATGAACGAGAAGAGAAGCAGAGACAGAGAGAGCTGGAGGAGAAAAAAATAACGCTCGAGCACGAGCGCCGACTAGCGGAGATAGAACTGCGAAAACAGAATAAGGAACTGGGGGTGCCTGAGCGACCACACACCCCGGGGCCAATTGAGAAAAAAGTCCATATCCCCAAGGATGTTGTCCGCGAATATGTCCGAGAAGACGACATACAGCAATGGTTTAAAGCCTATGAGATCGCCATGACCTCCCACCGGATCGACCGGAGTGATTGGGGAGCCGGACTTTGGGGGAGGTTTATCAACGAGGGTCGCGATGCCCTACTGCAGCTCCCAGATCACCAAATGTCGTCCTACGACCACATGAAGGCTGCCCTCCTCACCCGCTACGGCCTCACACCCGAGATGTACCGCCAGAGGTTCAGAGATTGCACCCGGATCCCAGGTACAACTTGGGTAGAATATGTGAACTATTTCAGCCGTGCCTTCGAGGGTTGGATCAAGGGGAGTCAGGTCACCACCTACGACCAACTCTTCAACCTTATGGTATGGGAGCACCTGTCAAACAACTGTTTCGTCGAGCTCAGGCAGCACCTCCTCGACAGTAAGCTGACTGACCCCCGGCAGCTCGCCGCCGAAGCTGACCGATGGGAAAGCACCCGAGTGAACCGGAAAGGGCCACACGACCAGAACAGAAGCAGCCAAGGCCAGCACCGTCCTCGGGGAGGAGGAGGGGGCCAGGGTCGAGGGAGAGACGCCTTGCCAGCAACACCCGTGGCCAGCACCCCGCCCCCGGCCGGCCGGGGCAACCCCCCGTTGCGGCCCGGGTTCCGAGCCAACGTCACGTGCCACCGGTGCCAGCGACTAGGCCACTACGCCAATGACCCGAGCTGCCCGCTAAACCAAACACCCAAGCCCCGCCAGGTAGCGGCCGCCGCCCTGGGGGAAGAGCGATTATCGGAGGAACCCGAAGAGTATGAGCCGGCCCAGCAAGGGTGGGAACCGGCCGCCATGGTCCTGGCGTGCTTAGGGGGAAGAGACATGGTCCCGCGGGCTCCCCTACCCGCCAACACCAGGAAATACGGTCAGTGGGTGACCATTAATGGACAGAGGGCCGAGGCCCTGCGTGACACCGGCGCCAGTGTGACGGCCGTCCGCTGTCACCTGGTGAAGCCCGAGCAGATCCTGCCGAACATTCTCTGCCCCGTCCGCTCGGCAGATAACTCTGAGAGTATGTGTAAAATGGCCTGCGTCCCATTCGAATGGGGAGGGGTCTCCGGCCTGCTGAAAGTGACGGTCCGGGACGATGCCCCCGTGGACTGCCTCCTGGGGAATGATCTCGAGAGTTCCCCGTGGGCCGCCGTCGAGAGAAGAGAGCACCTGGGGATGCTGGGCCTCCCAGACTGGGCCTGCATAACCACCCGGTCCATGGCCGCCCGTGCCGCCCCCCGATCAGAAGAACCCGAATGGCCAGCACCGCCTCCCCCGGTCGCCCCAGTAGAGGGCAACGGCGAGGCCGGCCTCCCGGACCCGACGACCGAAGAGGACGCGCAACCCCAGGACCTTCCGGATCTGGCTCAGTGGCGTCAGGAAGGGGGGCCCACCCAAGAACAGTTCCGCCAGGAACAAAAGACCTGTCCCTCCCTCGAGGGACTCCGCCAACAAGCCAGCGCCCAAAACGCAGGGGACGCCACCGGAACTCACTGGGTCTACTGGGATAACGACCTGCTCTACAGCGAGCAACGAATCGCCGAGCTGGGGGCCGGTCGGGTTCTGGTGGTACCTCTCCGCTTCAGAGACTTTCTACTCAACTTAGCCCACGATGTCCCCCTGGCTGGACACCTGGGCCAGGACAAAACGTACAGTCGCCTAGTGACTCACTTTTTCTGGCCAAAAATGAGGAATGACGTCCTGAACCACTGCCGATCTTGCCCCACATGCCAAGCCAGCGGGAAGAGTGGTCGGAAGCTGAAAGCCCCTCTGCAACCCTTCCCTGTGGTCACCACCCCGTTCGAGAGGGTGGGGATAGACATTGTGGGGCCTCTGGACCCCCGCACGGCACAAGGACACAGGTTCATCTTAGTGCTAGTGGACCATGCCACCCGCTACCCCGAGGCGGTGCCCCTACGGACCGTGACAGCTCCGGTGGTTGGCCGGGCCCTCATGGGGATCTTCTCCCGGGTAGGCTTCCCCAGAGAAGTCGTCAGCGACCGAGGCACAAATTTCATATCCAAATACATGAAGTCCCTCTGGCAACAATGCGGGGTCACCTACAGATTCACGACCCCCTATCACCCCCAAGGGAACGGACTAGTGGAGCGTTTCAACCGCACTCTCAAGGGGATGATTGGGGGATTGGAAGAGCCCCTCCGTCGCCAGTGGGATGTACTACTCCCGTGCCTCCTCTTCGCCTACCGGGAAGTTCCCCAGAAGTCCCTCGGTTTTAGCCCTTTCGAACTCCTGTACGGGCACCCTGTGCGAGGGCCCCTCAGCCTAGTCAAGGAAGGTTGGGAGATGGCCCCCCTAACAACCCCTCCAGACGTCTTCAAATACATCCTGGCCCTACGAAACCAGACCCGGCGCTTCAGGGAGATGGCCAAGGCGAACCTCGAGGCCAGCCAGGAGGACATGAAGAGGTGGTATGATCACAACGCCTCCTCCGTTGAATTCGAGCCTGGTCAGCAGGTATGGGTGATGTCCCCCACCGAACCATGTGCCTTGCAAGATAAGTGGACGGGGCCCTTCAAAGTGGTCGAGCGCAAAAGCCCCGTCACTTACCTCATCGACCTGGGGACCTCCCGGAACCCCCTTCGGGTCCTCCACACCAACCGGCTCAAACCACACTTTGTGCGCTCAGAACTCAGCCTCCTGATGGCTACGGACAGCGGGGCAGAGGAAGACTCCGAACCCCTCCCGGATCTTCTGAAGGCTCAGGAGAATGACGGCTCCGTGGACGGGGTCCGGCTCTCTGACGCCCTCACTTCGGAGCAACGCCAGGACTGCCGGAACCTCCTGCGGCAATTCGCTGCCCTGTTCAACCTCACCCCCGGGGTCACCCCTTGGTGTTTGCACGACGTAGACACCGGGGACAGTCCCCCTGTCCGACACCGGGCCTACCGCGTACCAGATCGGGTACGGGCCTGCATACAAGAGGAAGTGGCCAAGATGCTCACGATCGGGGTCATCGAGCCCTCGGACAGTCCCTGGGCCAGTCCGGTTGTATTGGTTCCCAAAGCCGCTGCCCCCGGCACCGCACCTGAACTGAGATTCTGCGTCGACTACCGGGGCTTGAACGCTGTCACCCGGACCGACGCTCATCCCATCCCCCGAGCAGACGAGCTGATCGACCGGCTGGGGGCCGCCCGCTACCTTAGTATCTTCGACCTAACAGCCGGCTACTGGCAGATCGGCCTCACACCCAGGGCTCAGGAGCGGTCAGCCTTCTCTACCCCCGATGGCCACTATCAATTCAAGGCCATGCCCTTTGGCATGAAGAATGCCCCCGCCACGTTTCAACGCCTTGTGAACCAGGTCTTGGCGGGGCTCGAAGAGTTCAGTGCTGCCTACCTGGACGATATCGCTGTATACAGCCGCCACTGGTCCGACCACCTCCGTCACCTCCAAGAGGTCTTACAAGCCCTCCAGCGGGCCGGCCTCACCATTAAGGCCGGCAAGTGCCAGATTGGCCAAGGGTCTGTGACCTACCTTGGGCACCAAGTGGGGAGCGGCCTGGTGGCCCCCCTACAACTTAAGATTGCGGCCATCCAGTCCTGGCAGCCCCCCGCCACCCAGACCGAGGTCCGAGCCTTCTTGGGGCTCACCGGCTACTACAGGCGGTTCGTGAAGAACTACGGCAGCATCGTGGGGCCCCTCACGGGTCTCACGTCCAAGAACCACCCGAAGCGGGTTGAATGGACTCCTGATTGTCAAGCGGCCTTCGAGAAGCTGAAGGCCGCCCTGTGCACCGCCCCTGTGCTCCAGGCCCCCGATTACAGTCGGGAATTTGTGGTGCAGACCGACGCCTCCGACCACGGCATCGGGGCCGTCCTCTCTCAGTTGAACCCCGAAGGTCATGACCAGCCGGTGGCCTTCATCAGTCGGCGCCTCCTGGCTCGAGAACAGCGCTGGAGCACCATCGAGAGGGAGGCCTTTGCAGTAGTGTGGGCCCTCAAAAAGCTCCGACCCTATCTCTTCGGTACCCACTTCCGGGTACAAACCGACCATCGACCCCTGCAATGGCTGATGCAGATGCGGGGGGAGAACCCAAAACTCTTGCGCTGGTCCATTTCCCTGCAGGGAATGGACTTCACCGTGGAGCACCGACCAGGCCAAGACCACGCCAACGCGGATGGCCTGTCCCGCTTTTTCCGCCTCGACGGAGAGAGTCCCCAAGAAGATGGGTGACTCTCCCCGCCTTCAGCTGGGGGGGACGCATGTTGGACAGGCCACACAGAGGGCTTGCTCCCTCCCCGCACGACAGGGCCCGAGCTCCGGCCCACCAGGCATACCCCCGCGACAAGCACCTGTACCCCGTCTCCCGACGGATCTTCTGCCCTCGGACCACTACTCATCACGGGGTCTAGCCCCACCGGCTTCCCCGGCCGGGTCAAGCCTCCATCTTGGGCCCTGCACCACGCGGCCGCGTGGCCTCACCCCGACCCCAACCCTGGGCCTGGCCGGCCCCGACATCCCGGCACCACCATCCACCCAGGAGGTGAGCGGATCACTTGGCAGGTCAATGGGAGAACGAGGTGTCAAAGGCTCTCCCTCGCCAGGTGCCGATCGCCCCCCGCTCCCCCAGGCACTGGCTCCACCCCCTGCTGGGTGTCTGGACACCTTCATCCCGGACCCCCCGACCTCCAAGTGCGAGGGTCCGGACATCAAAGGGCACCAGCCCTATAACTGGGGCAGCTCCGGAGCAGGAAGGCAGTTGTATCCTGGAGTCGAGAGACACCGAGTGAACTCAGCCTTGACGGCCTACTGGCGCTGCCGTAGCCCGCTCTTGTGATCCATCGTTCTGCCTGCTGGCGCTGCCGCGGCCTTCTGCAACCTCCATCTTCACCGGGACCTGCTGGCGCTGCCGCGGACCGTACCTCGACCATCTTCCTGGGACCTGCTGGCGCTGCCGCGGCCCGTTGTAACAACCATCTTCACCGGGACCTGCTGGCGCTGCCGCGGACCGTACCTCGACCATCTTCCTGGGACCTGCTGGCGCTGCCGCGGCCCGTTGTAACAACCATCTTCACCGGGACCTGCTGGCGCTGCCGCGGACCGTACATCGACCATCTTCCTGGGACCTGCTGGCGCTGCCGCGGCCCGTTGTAACGACCATCATCACCGGAGCCTGCTGGCGCTGCCGCGGCCCGTACCACCTAACCACCAAGCTCGAGGATTGTGAGCTCATCATCTCATCCGAACTACCTGACTGGTAAACAGACTGTCCCGCTACCCCCTTTCCTACCTTGCGAGACTCGAATCGAGGGGACCCCTGAGTCCAGACCTCCTTGTACCATTCAACCGTACCCTTAAGAAGTGCTTATAAAGAACACTGAACCTTATCCGTGTGTGGTATCTGTCTGTGGGGGGGAAGTTACTTGTCTGTACGATCGCTGGAGACGGTTCTCCCCGGAGACCTCTCCTCCTGACCCCGGCCGACCCTCCCGGTCCGTCTACCTTTTCTAACAACCCTGTAAACAATGCAAACCCCTTACACATTGTAAACGATTATAACTCTAAAAATACTGTAATGAAACACCTCACAAGTGCACTAAATGTCTCAGGAATAAAATAGACGATTTCTTCAATCCATATGATAGCTGGCACACAACATTGGAAGTCATTGTCAAATGTGCTTCGTGTTGATAGTATTGCTTCAAACAAAAACAATATTCAAAAACTGGCATCTTCTAACGTCGAATCGCTTGTGTAACCATGTCGAAATTCATAGATGTGCACTGAGTACATGCACAAGGAATTAAAAGGGAAAAATACCTGTAATTGCTCACAGCTCGAAAGAACCATCCAAGAACAAATGAAAAGAAGCTGATCTCGACAAAACAACATCCCCGGTCTGCTTAAACTTCAACTAAAACTTTATTGCACCTCAAGAAACGTGGTTAGAAGTGAACAAAGAAAAGCTCTTGACACCAGTGAAATAAACAGGGACTCAAAATGTGTGTGGTGCTGCCAAACGCAAAATGGCTGCACACAGGAGATGCCGTGCCGAGTGGCTAACAGCACGCTTGCGCAGCAGAGCGTCCATCATCAGCCAAAGACTTCGAAGAAAAAAAACGTCGTCAGTGAAGATCCCACAAAAGAACTCCCATCCTCGTCACCAAAAATAAGTGTAGTAATCAGGGACCACTCTGGAGATATTAAGTCAACGTAGGTTTATTCAGGTAGCAGGTAGGTTGCCCTATGTCCAAAGTGTCAGGGCGCGCTGCCAATGCAGCAGAATCCAAAGTGTGCCATTGCGCTGGGGCAAAGGAGTGCATCTCACTCCTATCTCTCAAAACCTGCCCCCAAAGAACTGTAGACTAAACGTAGCAGCTGGCACTAAGTGCTGCGCAGCTGTGAATATCAAATGAGGCCTGGACACTCCCGGTGACATTTGGGTGGACAAATAGGCAAAACGTGGCAGCTGCCCGCGCTCGTGCGGCGCAGCTGAGGACAAGCAAATAGGCCATGAAACCACTGTGCCCTCGGGGCCTCACTGAGGCTCTCTAAATTAAATTACCCCCTAGGTGCAGCTGCCCTCTGCAAGCGGGGCAGCTGAGATAACCATGGTGAAGGGGCCTGGGCACCTCTGTGCCCTTGGGGCCCCACTGGGGCATTTTAAACAAATGTGCCCCGACGTTAGAGCGGCCCCCTATCAGCCAGGGGCCACTCAGGAAAGTGGCACCAATACTGTGCTTCGGTGGCCGCAGCCCTCCTGGAGCCCTCACTCACCGGCCCCTGTGGGGTGTCTACTCTCCCCTTCTCTGCGGGACCGACCGCCTCTCCTCTCTTCAGTCAGTCATAAGCTTTTATTCGATATGCAAGATATCTTGTAAGCACATAAAAAATACAATTATTACAATAGACACATAAAAAACACAGCAACAAGAAGCCAGTAGAAAATGCATAAGAAGATAAAAGGACATAAATTGCCCGCAATAAATTATCTAAAAAAAGAATTAAACAGCTACTGACAGTCTCTTACAACGAATAAGCCAGGACCACTTTAAAAATTTTGCAATTCCACACACTAAAAGGGGGGAAGTGTCCGTAGTTAAGATACGCAGGGCTTCAAGGTAACTACGTGTGCCCATATTGCGACAAAGGGGTTTCAACCAGACACTCCTAGGCCTTGCATAGTCCGGGCAAACAAATAAGACGTGTACAATGGTCTCGGCCTTACTTGGGCAACACGCACAGTTGGAAGAAATACGGGGCACAGGTGACCAACACGATACCAGTGCACCCAGGGGGAGGCATCTCCTCTCTTCACCCGGGCCCCCTCCTGGTACTCGGGGCTTCTCTGGTGCTGGGGCAAAGCAGGTTCTGTCTCCTTCCCGCTGTGGAGATTTCAGCACTGGGATGCTCCGGTCAGGCCTCTCCACCCGGGGCTCTTCGTGGACCAATGCGGGGAAAGCTCAGCTTCCTGCTGGGTTCTGGAGGAGCCCGCAAACTCCTTCCTGCTTCCTCTCTGTGCACAGGGGCTCCCATCTGCTCATGGGAGCCACGCCCCATCACACGGGCACCTCTTCCTGCCCTGACGTCGGCCACGCCCAGAGGTAGGCGAACTTTGCCTGGCTTCCGGGTCGGCGGCCATTTCCATTTGGGTTGCGGCTGTGATTTTCATATAGTAGGACACGGGGTGGGCACCCACAAGGAATTCAAAATAAAACACCAACGGGGTGGGCACCTGCAGTTAAGCTCAAAATAAGTGGGGTGGGCACCCGCGAGCAATAGAGAAAAACGCGGGGTGGGCACCCGCTGTTTCCCGCATCACGGGGGAATCCCTCTGCCGGGATTCCCTCTCAAAGGGGGCTGCAGCGCCGTGCTGCGAAGCCCCCGCTCTCTCCTCCATTCAGGGACCCGTAGATTACCATAAAAGCTCTCACAGGGCGCTACAAGCAGAACAAGGTCCTTAGGAATCAGGGGGAATGCTGGGCCCAGGGAGGCAGCCCTCCTGGCCGGTCCTCCTGGGCCCCAGCAGCAGCACGCCCCCGCAGGTTTAGGAACAGGTACAGAACAACTTCATGGGGTCACAGCCCCTACATTTATACCCAGATTCTCTTTGTCTGTTAGTGCAGGGCATGGGGGAACCGGATGCAACTGGTTCAGGGGGGAATTGGAGCACTTTGTTTTGCAAACTCCTCTTCCCCTTTGTCAGGTGGGGGCTAGGTGATTATACACACCACAGGGGGCAGAGCCAGCATTCACAAGGGCAGGCACCATCCTATTCAGAGTCAGGGAATTACCCCTGCCACTACTCCTAGCCCAGATGTCCTATTCAGCCCAGCGCTGACTCACCCTGCCCCTCCTGGAGCCACACACACCTCCCAGCCCCTGTCACTCACAAGCCAGACATGCAATTCACATCAGGCAGGCAGACACATAGCACACCAGTCATCATAAATCTGCACACACCATTGCACAGCATTTATTCTCACGAATTCATACATACTAGACTTGACCACACTGCTCCTCTCATACCAGGAATTACCACTGACACACACTTAGGAGAGAATCCCCAATGCATTCCTATGGGATGGCAGGCCAAGCTTACAAATGTAACACATAGAGAGCACACACTTTACACTGGACCACAGTGCTAAGGTTGTGGAAATATGGATTTTTCTGATCAGTTATGTCCCCTATCTTGGACCCCAACGGTTTCATGTATGAATCACAAATACATGTATGTTCCCTCCAGTTCCAGTTATGAAGACGCAAACACATGTGCGTCCACCGTCAACATGTCCTCTGTCAGATCCGCCATGAATAGGCCGGATATTCCATTCCTAAGTATGAAAGGCCACCGGCTTTATATGGTTCACTTATGCCATTTTATTGTCCAGGCAAGTAGGCCCTGATTCTGTCATCAAACTCTTCTTGCCTTCTGCCTCTGAAAGCTCCAGTCTGAGCCTGCATCTGTGACCATGAACTTTGTCTCATTCTCTGCGCGGCTCACGAAGCCTGCTGCTTGCCAAAAACTGTATTTCACCTTTGAAATTATCTGCTCCGTTCCCTGCCCGATGCATTCCTGTCTAGCAGTTTAAATAAACATTCTTCCAGCTACCGAGCAAAGGCTCGGCTTCTCTGTCTTTATGAAAGTAATTCATAGTCCTATTGCTATGGAAGATTTCCGCCCTCGCATCTAGTGTAGACACTTAGACGCTTGTACACGCACTAATGGTCAGTATAGTCAGTATAGAATAAGATTCTACTCGAAGAGACCTCTCTTTTGGATAACTTAGTTCTTTAAACATAGGATGTTAGATATGATTTGGGATTAGGTTGACTTGACCCTCCAGACTTCTGTCGCCACATGTAGAGCTAAATGTCAAGTCCCCTTCACCCCCTAGTTGCACGTCAATCGCACGTCATGCTGCTGCGCGCGCATTTCTGCCAAGTATTTCTGCTGACATTACGATATTCTTTCATAGAACCACCCTCTTATGACATCACATCTGATGACGTTCTTTAAATCACTCCCAGTTACGCCTATTTTTGCTACGCACGAACATATTATCACCACTATCAATTGTTACGCCTCTTGTATTTGCTTCACTGTAATGCCTATTGTATAAAAGTAATTGATTGTCAATAATGTATGTACTTCACTTCCTGAACCTTCGTGGTGATGGAACTTGGAGCAACCGATTATAATCGACCATTGGAATAAAGCCCATTCCGAACCTCTAATACCACGGATTCTGCCTCTTATTTACTGAGCTATTTTATTATGTTCCTGTATCAAATTAAGTCCCGGTAATTAAATTATTTACCACATGAATGGCGCCCGAACAGGGACACTTTCTCATCTCACGCGCCGGCGGTGAGTTGCAGGCCCGGTCTCCTGCCACAGCTGGACGGACAATAACGCGTACCAGCAGGATTTCCTGTATCTCCCTCCGGTCAAGCGGGGGCGACTGAGGCTGCGATCAACACCCAGACGAGGCGGTGAGAAGTGCGAAGTATCCCGACCAGAGCCTAGCTGAGAGAGCAAGATCCGAGGTATACAGAGGCCCACCAGTTTCCGAAGTCCCAAGGCGAGTCCAGTCTCCGCAGTGTTCGAGTCGAGTCCAGTCCGGTTCAAGTTCAGTTCAGTTTCCGAGGCCTTCCGTTTCCGAGCTACCCGGTGAGTACCATTACTGGGGAGGCTTTCTGACGTGCACATAGTTTGTGCCGGTCAAGACGGGTTTGGGTACACAAGTCCGGTCTGCACTGTTTTAGCAGTGTATCTGTACTGTTTAGCAGTATATCTAGTATATCAAGTATATAATTCAGAATGATTCAGTTAATGTCGAGTATTATGTTTAGTGATTAAGTTTTCCTTAGATCGTCATCATTATTGATTGTTCAGGTAAATGTTAAATGTTAAATGTTTTAAGTACGTTCTGCATATTGTGGTGTGAATGACTGTTCATTATCGTGTTTACTGTATTAAGTTTGTTTAAAATCAAGTATCAGATCAGTTCTCAATATGCCGCTCTTTTCGAAATTAAGGCAGATCACCACAAGAAAAGGGGTACTCGAAGAAGCTGTTCCTATTCCTCCTAGGGACACTCCAGGGTACTTCATGTATCATAAACATGGCTTAGACGCTATATTATTTCTTGATTTATGGGTAGACTACACCAAGGAATTACCAGAAAGTCAGAGGTGGCCCACAGCGGGGACCTGGGATGCAGAGTGCATCATGAAAGTAGAGGAAGAGTTATGGAAAAGGAAAGTCAGACAGTCACAGAAAGACGCCGTTGAGTTATGGCGTAAAGAATCTCATAGACGTACAGAAAAAGAACGCCTACACGAAGAAAGATTAACGGTAGACCAGTTCGAACAGAACGAGGAAGAAGGATCAGGACTGTCCACAGGACAGTCAGACACCATAGCCTATGTAGGTAGAGGAAGATCTTGTAATAATAATAGATGTCTTATTGACCCGATACGTCCGATATGTCCAGATAATAACAGGAATTTCCAAACACCTATAATTAATATAAGGTCTAACGAGCATTCGTTCCAAGCCGCTGACAAATTACTCCGAGAACGAAGGGGTTATCATTTTCTCGATTCTATGGATGAACAAGATTTAGCCAGGTCAGCTGTCCATTGGGTTGACAGTCCCGGAAAGTATAGTGATGATACAGTAGCACGCACATTTTTGAATCTCACCCCAGATGAACAGCGTTTAGCTGGGATTTATATGATTCAACAACTCCTTATACTATATCAGAGTCAACATTCAGATCCTGGTCCCTTGCCTGATATATTGACTGAATTACTCATGAATAGATGGAGAGGTTCAGGTACTAAATTAATTAAAGAAATACTAGAAAACAGTACATTCTTTTTGTATGCTCAGAGCATGTCTCATTACCCATCAAGGAAAGAACCACGTATTACATGGACAGACAGAATCCTTTACGAGAAGTGCACCCAATAAAAGGCGAGGACAGTGAGTTTAAACGTGTATTTGTATATACGCCCATATCGAAAATAGAATTGTTAGAAATGAAGAAAGTGGTACCCAGTCATGACAAGGACCCAGCGGGTTTCCACCGAGAAATTAAAGACATGTTACTCATGGGAGAGTATACCTATCCCGACATTATGACAATATTAAAGGTATTAATGCCTGCTGGCATTTATGAGAAACTCAGGGAAAAAGAGTGGGAGGTAGGAGACCAAAAGATAGAATGGTCAGTATTAGAAGCAGAAGAAAAGGCCCGAACTGCAGGAGCAGGGCTTGGGGATAAAACTAAAGCACTACCAGGTTTACTAGTACAGGTACTGCCACGTTTATTAACTACGAAAAAGGAAGATTGGGGTACAATTTCAGCCTGTAAACAGAAGCAAGATGAAGACAATAGTGATTACTATGCCCGATTTGAAAAATGTTTTGGTATAAATAGTGGCATAAAAGCGAGTAGCGAATCATACCCACATCTGTTTGTGACAAAATTAGTAGAAAATGCCCTGCCTCAAGTGAAGAACAGAGTATTAAAATTCGAAAGTACCTGGCAAGGTAACACCCCATCACAAATGTTACAAATGTTACAGTACCATCACAATAGAATTAGAGAGGAACAAGAACAAGAACATAGACGCATGAAAGACACGAAAATGAAAATGCTAGTTTCCCAGACAGTTCCAGCTGAAGGACATAAAAAGGGTACGACACATTCCAGTGATTCAACAGGACCTGTAAAAGGGACATGCAACTATTGTAAAAAGCCAGGTCATTACGTACATGATTGTCCAGTTTTGAAACATAATATCGCCATAGGTAATACAAAAGAAAGACCACGGCCACCTAGACAGGATCAGAATGAACAAGGAGCCCCGCAGCATGCACAGTCCATGCCAGCTCCATCACAGTCTATACAGTTTGTGCCAGCTGCACCAGCGCTGCCCGTTGCTGCCACACAAACGACGACACGACAACTGTACCAGACCGCACAGTATGACTATCCTGATTACCAGCGATACGCATGAACCAGCCTAGAGAGGGAAGTTGACTTACCCCTTATCGAGATCCCTGTAGATCAAGAAGGACCTTATGTACATAGTGAATTATTAGGCCAAGACAGAAAATTTTTACTCGATACAGGGGCAAGTCGAACAACAATAAAACGTAGTGAAGTTCCAGGGGCACCCCTCTCAGGCTCACAGAATATTTCCCTTGGTTTTTCAGGAAAACCTATTGTTAATGAAGTGTCACAGCCTCTTCCACTTACGATAGGACCTTTGACCCGAACTACAGATTTATTGCTTACTAAATCATGTCCAGAAAACTTGTTAGGAATAAAAACACTGAAAGCTCTAGGAGCTATAATATGTTGCTCTCCGGAAGGAGTAAGATTGTTTTTACGTGATTTTAAAGGTCACTATGTGTCTAGAGACATGGATCCCCGACTGCAGACTTTACCTACACATCTATGGGCACAAGGCCCTACTGATGTTGGTTGCATGAATATTACACCATATCGAGTCACACTAAAGGCAGGAGTGGTACTACCACGAATGCGACAATAAAAGTTACCACCAGATGCTGTAGTGGCTTTACTGCAAATCATTGACGAACTCATTGCCCAAGGAGTAGTTGTGGAAACAGACTCCAATGTATGTAATTCACCGATAATTCCGATTCTTAAACGAACAGATCCGAAGGCCCCGCCAGTATATCGATTGGTTATTGATCTGCGCGAATTGAACAAATGCATTGTGCCACAATTCCCTGTGGTCCCAGATATCTCGTCATTACTGACAGCTATTGATTCCGAAGCAACATTCTTTACTGTAATTGATCTCAAGAATGCCTTTTTCAGCGTCCCAATAGATCCGGAAAGCCAATATTTGTTCGGATTTAGTTTAAATGGACGTAGCTTTAAATTCTCACGTGCACCTCAAGGATTTACAGAAAGTCCCAGCATCTATAGCCAAGCACTGAAACGAGAACTCGACAGTATCCACATGCCAGTTAACACTGCTCTGCTTCAATATGTCGATGATCTGCTGATCACCGCTAGAAGCGAACCCGAATGTGAGAAAGCATCACTGACAGTTTTACAATTTCTAGCCGAAAAGGGGCACAAGGTGTCCCCTTCTAAGCTGCAATTCTGTGTCCAGCGAGTTGTTTATCTTGGACACTCGCTGTCCAAGGAGGGAAGGCAGCTTACACCCGACCGCATTCAGTTAATAGCTAACATGCCAATACCCAAGACACAAAAGGAGGTACGGGCTTTCATAGGCCTCACTTCATATTGTAGGCAGTGGATTCCTCAGTATGCATTTCTAGCAAAACCACTCATTCAGTTGACAACACAGGAGGCAGCCACATCGACTGTTCTCCCTTGGACTCAGGAACATACACAAGCTTTTGAAAGCCTAAAGAAAGCTTTATGCCAAGCACCTGTTTTAGCAACACCATGTTACAGTAAACAGTTTACACTTTTCGTTACAGAACGCGAAGGTACTGCCTTGTCAGTACTCACACAGGAACAAGCAGGAGCACACAAACCATGTGCTTATTTTTCTAGTACATTAGATCCCGTAGCTCAGGCTTTGCCTGCGTGTCTGAAATCAGTGGCAGCGACAGCTTTAGCAATCAGACAAAGCGATGCCATAGTGTTAGGACATCCATTGACAGTTCAAGTACCACATGCAGTAGAGGTTCTTGTAAATAGAACGCAAACACAACACTTGACTATTGCGCGACTCACTGGGTACGAACTAACATTGTTTCAGCCACATATAGAAATCAGACATTGTAACACCTTGAATCCTGCCACACTTTTACCTGTGATTGGAACAGACCCACTAGCCCATGACTGTATTGAAGTTATTACAATAACGACGAAACCCAGACAAGATTTAACCGATGTTCCATTGTCAGACCCAGACCTGACGTTGTATGTAGATGGTTCATGTATGAGAACAAGTACAGGAGAGTTGGTGGCCGCTTACGCAGTCACAACAGATACTGAAGTCATTGAAACTAATCGCATAAATACCTTGTCAGCTCAAGCCGCAGAGCTCATCGCTCTGACACAAGCCTGTATTCAAGCCACAAATAAAAAAGTCAACATATACACTGATTCACGTTATGCATTCGGAGTTGTACATGACTTCGGCGTGCTGTGGCGAGAGAGAGGTTATTTAACTTCCCACGGTGCCCACATTCAGCACGGACCCCTCATCCATGCCTTATTAGATGCGATACATCTACCCACTGCAATATCAATTATGAAATGTAAAGCTCATACGAAAGTTACTGATATCATTTCTCAAGGCAATGATTTAGCCGACAGAACAGCTAAACAGACTGCTCAAACTCAAACATCCGACATGACAAAGACAATAGTCCCGACGCCGACACATTGTATGACGGTTAAAGATCCTACTCTTGACGTAATTGACATACAGACACATGCTACACCAGACGAAATAACGAAATGGACTGAATTAGGAGGGATCCAAACGGACCAAGGATGGATGATGAAGGAAAAGTCTATGTGGTTCCTTCCTGATTCAATGGTCCAAGTCATTATTAACACTATACATAGTCCAGCACATCTAGGAGAAAAAGCTATGCTAGACAGCATTCAACACATTTGGTTCAATAAACATTTACGAGCAGCAGCCAAACAAAAGGTTCGTACCTGTATGATCTGTTGCCAGTTCAACCCAGGAAAAAGCGTTCCCGTAGAACAGGGTGGATTTCATCCTCCTGATCACCCTTTTGAAGTTCTCCAGATGGATTATATCCAGATGGAACGATGTCGAGGATTCAAATATGTTCTCGTAGTTGTTTGTGCTCTTTCCCGTTGGACGGAGGCATACCCGGTTTCAGATTACACTGCCCCGACTACTGCCAAACAGTTGGTTCGAGAATTCTTCCCACGATACGGTTTACCACGTGTTGTTCACTCAGATAACGGCCAGCCGTTCTCATCCGAATTAATGAAACATGTTTCACTTCTGTTAGGATATCAGTGGAAATTCCACTGCGTTCGACACCCCGAGGCAGCAGGTCTCATAGAAAGACATAATCAGATACTGAAAATCAGATTGTCCAAAATATGCAGAGAGAAAGGTGTCGACTGGGTAGTAGCATTACCAGTTGCACTCTTTTACATGAGAATGGTAGCACATTCTCGAACAGGGCTATCCCCGTATGAAGTGATCTTCGGCAGACCACCAAATATGTGGGGGACGCCTATACCACGCAAAATAACTGATATTGACTGTAATATGCTGACAGATTACTTGGCTTCCTTGATGTCTGCACTACAATCTTGTCGTTCACAGGTAGCTGCAGCTTTTCCTGACAACACTGAGGTGAAACCCCATGACGTAGTTCCGGGAGACTTGGTCCTCGTGAGGAACTTTGATCGAAAGACTCAGCTGGAACCTAGGTGGAAGTCGCCCCAGCTGGTGTTGCTCACCACAAGGACAGCCGTGAAGATCGAGGGCAGAAAAGGCTGGATTCATTCAAGTCATATCAAGAAATTTCATGGACTACAATCAGATGTGAATACCACACCTTGTGTGACTTCACCCATTGACTCAAAACTTCCTTTTGTTGAAAAAAGTAATTCCGAACACTATAAACTAAAGCTTAGGTCCAATCAGTCTAGCAATTTGATTGTTTAAGTCCTCTCCAAGGTGAAGCGGTTGAATTGTCTCTGACATGTATCCCTCGGACCTGAGTAGAGAAAACACCCGAAAAATGTTGAAACGACAGGCGTACTGTAAATCACTGCGTAGTCATTGCATAGTGACATTATTAATCTTGTTTTTCTTAAGTCTTTTAATAATTACTGCAAGTATATTGTTGCACATATATTATCCTATTTCTAGACATGTTTACAATGTTACTGCTGAACATTCTTTTAGTGAATTACCTCCGCTTGAGTTGTCTTATAGATTTGCGCTGCGCAATAACACGTTTATCAGTATGTTACATCATTCCCATCAGGTTAGCAATGCTACAAATTGTTGGATATGTGGCCGACTCCCTCCCTATCAGAATTATAAAGGAATTCTACCTCTCTTTCCATACCCGTTCACACACAACGGCTCCTGTGGAGCATGGTTTAGTTTAATTAATTCTCTAGATTCGAATTCTGCAGTTTATCAAGATAACTGGGTATGGGGAAATTTGAACCTAGTTTTGCTTAAGGTCTGCTACCCTAACAAGGAGGGACTTCTCCAGAGAACAGGAACTGATCTAGAAAACGAAGTGTATGGATTAGGTAATTTTACGTTTAATCTTATGATCCTAAATGTCGAATCCGAAGCTACTCCAATTTTGCCCGCTATGTCAATATTTCCAGTAAAGGGTGAATTATGTGTAAGAAAGAATGGTTCCATACATATGGGCCATAGTAGATGCACCACTGTAGTAGAATTTAGTGATCAAGGCAAGTCTACATTTAGAGCTTCTCGCCATTCTTATTTCATATGTGGTCAGACGGCATATGTACGTTTGCCTCTAGATTATGATGGTACTTGCTATATTGGATTCCTTTTACCACCTGTTTTTCTAGCTCCTCCTGATTATCACAGAAACACACATCTAGTAAATAATAGAGTAAGGAGAGATCTCCCAATAGTCGATTACACTGAAACAGCATGGGAAAAATACACAGATTTCAATAAAGGTCTCTTTCCCTATATAGGTACCGTTACTAATAGTAAGCTGATACGTAGATTAACTAGAACCCTTGAAGCAGTAGTGAACGAAACTATTTCCGCCTTAGGCAATTTAACAGAAGAGCAGTCTGCTATGCGGATTGTTGTGCTTCAAAATCGTCTTGTCCTTGACGTCATCCTGGCCGATAGGGGCGGAGCTTGTAGGGTCATCGGATCAAGCTGTTGCATTTTCATACCAGAAAATTCGCCATCTGTATATAAAGCCATAACTCGCCTTCATAAGATTGTAAGCCAGATACACCAGAACCCAGGCACCTGGACTTGGTCCGGTTGGTTTTGGAGTGTATTGTCTACCTTTGGATGGAAGGTCCTATCTTTCCTAGGTATTGGCCTTCTCATACTATTCAGTTGCTGTCTATGTCTACAATGTGGACCAGCGATCTGTGGTCTGTGTGCCACATCTTGTATTCCACCACCAAGATTTCATTCGTCACGGAAGAAGAAAGAAGAACAAATGATGTTATATGAACAGATCAATGGATTGATGAAGATTGATATCTCTTAACGGGCAAGTAGGGGACAAGGAGGGAATGTGGAAATATGGATTTTTCTGATCAGTTATGTCCCCTATCTTGGACCCCAACGGTTTCATGTATGAATCACAAATACATGTATGTTCCCTCCAGTTCCAGTTATGAAGACGCAAACACATGTGCGTCCACCGTCAACATGTCCTCTGTCAGATCCGCCATGAATAGGCCGGATATTCCATTCCTAAGTATGAAAGGCCACCGGCTTTATATGGTTCACTTATGCCATTTTATTGTCCAGGCAAGTAGGCCCTGATTCTGTCATCAAACTCTTCTTGCCTTCTGCCTCTGAAAGCTCCAGTCTGAGCCTGCATCTGTGACCATGAACTTTGTCTCATTCTCTGCGCGGCTCACGAAGCCTGCTGCTTGCCAAAAACTGTATTTCACCTTCGAAATTATCTGCTCCGTTCCCTGCCCGATGCATTCCTGTCTAGCAGTTTAAATAAACATTCTTCCAGCTACCGAGCAAAGGCTCGGCTTCTCTGTCTTTATGAAAGTAATTCATAGTCCTATTGCTATGGAAGATTTCCGCCCTCGCATCTAGTGTAGACACTTAGACGCTTGTACACGCACTAATGGTCAGTATAGTCAGTATAGAATAAGATTCTACTCGAAGAGACCTCTCTTTTGGATAACTTAGTTCTTTAAACATAGGATGTTAGATATGATTTGGGATTAGGTTGACTTGACCCTCCAGACTTCTGTCGCCACATGTAGAGCTAAATGTCAAGTCCCCTTCACCCCCTAGTTGCACGTCAATCGCACGTCATGCTGCTGCGCGCGCATTTCTGCCAAGTATTTCTGCTGACATTACGAAATTCTTTCATAGAACCACCCTCTTATGACATCACATCTGATGACGTTCTTTAAATCACTCCCAGTTACGCCTATTTTTGCTACGCACGAACATATTATCACCACTATCAATTGTTACGCCTCTTGTATTTGCTTCACTGTAATGCCTATTGTATAAAAGTAATTGATTGTCAATAATGTATGTACTTCACTTCCTGAACCTTCGTGGTGATGGAACTTGGAGCAACCGATTATAATCGACCATTGGAATAAAGCCCATTCCGAACCTCTAATACCACGGATTCTGCCTCTTATTTACTGAGCTATTTTATTATGTTCCTGTATCAAATTAAGTCCCGGTAATTAAATTATTTACCACAAGGTGCCCAGAGGCCTAAAACCACCAACACCATGTCAGAACTTAAGGCAAAAAGTTTTGGGATGGACCTGCCAAAAAGGCGCAAGTCCAACAGTCCCCTTTCACCCAGTTTTCTGTGTTAAAGGGCATGCAATGGGTGTTGATGTCAGCGGTCCACCACAACACCCACTGCTTTTTGATGCTGCCTCAGATTTACAAGGATCTGTAAATCTGAGGCAGAGCTAAAAACTAAAACCATGCAATATCAGGTGTTAGCTTGGCGTCCAAGGAGAACTACTTTAATTTCTCCTAGTTTTTGCTTTTTTTATGTGGACTGCATTCTGCAACACACATAGAAAGAGCAAAATGCCTTAAATGATTGTTAATGTGCAGGAAGGCAGCGGAGGCTGGCACAGATAAGCACGGGGTGGGGTAGGGCACGGCACGACAGAGGGGAAGCCGACAGACAACAGAATAGGTATTATTTATTTATTTAATTATACATATTCCATTGTCTGTCAACTTCCCCTCCAACACCCCGCCCTGCTCTCACCCCACCGGATTTACCTGCACATAAACAATCATTAAATAATGATGATTTTATACCTCTATGTGTGCTACAGAATACAGCAAACATAGAAGTAACAAATCACCATTATTGATTGTTTATATGCAGGAAAGGACACCTTCCTGCACATAAACAATTATTCACTGCAATGCAGGCACCCCTGCACTATGGCGCAAGAGTGTCTGTGCTAGGCGGCTATTTTTAGCACCAGCAATAGGGAGAACACAGGCGTGTGCCGTATTGTTGCAAATACGAAGCATCCCTGCCTTTTGGAAATAGCGGAGCACGGTGCTGAGAAATTTGCCGCTTTCTTGTAAATATGCCTCTAACTTTGAAAGAGGTGACAGATACTTGCCTCATTGCAAAATGCAACTCCAGTGCTTGTTGAGACACCTTTATGAGTGACTGTCACAAAGTGTGATAGTTAAGTACATTTCAGTACCTATAATTACCATTTGACAAGACCATTGAGAAAGCTCTGGTACACATCTCCCAACTGCAGGCCCAATAAAATACTTACAAACCAAGTAAGGACTCCTGTATGTACCTACTACAGCAGTACATTGAGTACTGTGAAGTATTTTTACAGGTAATGCACATCATTTTACACCATACATACACTAAACATATAAACATGTTATGTCAACAACCCTTAAATTTAAATATAAAAAGGCAGTTGATAAACATGTTGCAGCAATCATTAATAAATTCAGTGCATGTTTATCTGATCCATTTGATTCCCAGTGGCGTAACAAAACTTGAAGGTCCCCCCCTGCAAAGTACATGAAGGGGCCCCCCTCCATACTCACTCAGGACCTCTCAGGCCAGGGCACTGTACTGAGGTGGCTTCCTGGAGCTGGGAGGCCCTCGCACAGCGGAAACCTTTGTCACGCCACTGTCAATTCCTGGTTCAGAAAGCTGCTAGAAATTACAGGCAGGTTTTGTCCCCTGTCCATGCTAGAAGGCCACTGGACCCAACTTAACAGAAAATATTTTTTAGAAACATTTTCCAAATGTAAGAAACTGTTTACATAGTCCATATACTTTACTATACCAAGATCTCTGGCACCAGGGTAGAGATCTCCCTACAGTAAATTATAGGGAAATTCTCCCTCTAGTTTACCATACGGGGATATCTGCCACGACTGCAGAGTCTCCCTAAGTTAAAGTGTAAAGTACAAACAATTTATTTAACTTAGAACAAATTGAAAATATTGAAATATTTGTTATGTTAAATGTTAATGTAAATAAATGTTTAAATGTTATCTATTTATTTTAAATGTGGAACTAAAGAAACAAATGTTAGAGAACGAATATCTTAATTTTGAATTAAAAATTACATTTATTTATATTTATAAATGTCTCTCAAGTTTACATTAAAATATAAAATTCCCCTCAATTTATTATGCAATGATTCTTGAAAGTAGTGCATAGAATTATTTAGAAGTAAGTTAATTAATTTTAATTAAAAGGTAATCTTACATTAATTTTTAATGCAAAAGATAAGGTACTTTATAATCAAATAATAACTATGTAGTATTTTATATGTGCTATACATTCAATTATATTTGCTGATATATCAATCTTATTTTAAATATTTAGATTAATTTAGCAATATTTTCCATGGTGTTTAATTTTATGTTCCTATCTCAATTTATTTCTATGGGAGGGTGGTGCACTATCAGTGTGTGGTGCTGGACATACCAGCTCTCATGATAGAGTAAGTTATTTCCATTTTGCATCCCTTTTTGGCTGTAGCAACTTTAAAAAGGAAGTTTGTGAAAAAGTTATTAAACAAGTGTTATTTATTTCAAAATTTGCGTTTAATATTATGTCAAATTTGATTTCTTTTTGGAAGGCGACGCCATAGGAATTTTGTTTTACCTTAAAACACCATTTAAAACACAAAATTCATTGTAAGTTCAAATTTATTACAAAAGAGTAAAACCAGTCAAGTTTTGTGAAGTTATAAGCACATATTTACCTTTCCTCGGTGCAAAGTTATAGATTCAGTGTTGAACACGGAGGGGTATATTCTCAAGGAGCTATCGGCAAGTTATTAGCACTTCATCGCAGCCAAAGTCGCGATAAATTTACCGCCCCATTCATAAGCTGGTGCAATATCACCAGATTTCAGGTGATAGCATCCTCAAAAAACATCACCACAGATGACCACGGCACCTATCGCTAATGAAATGTAGAGTAGGCGTTCCCGAGCAAAAAGCCGCGACAACACCACACCTCAACATTCTCAATGACCAGCCACATCGGCGATAAGATCACAAAACATGCGATAAGGCGCATTAGCAGCAGGAAATTAACACCTGCTCTGACCTGGTGCAAAGTCGGACGACAACCGGCAACAGAAAAGGGAGCCCAGACCTCAGCCACACATGAAGACCAGCAAATGCCATTGAGCCACTGATCATGCAGCCTGGAGCCCTAACAGGGCCACAACACCCACCGCCACCCCCGGACCACCACAGAGGCAGTGCGGACAAAGACATATGACCCTCAGGAAACTCACCAGCCTCACAGACCTAACACCAGATAATGTCATTGCCCACTACAGGCTCACAAGGACAACCATCCTATGCATCCTGACCATCATCGCCCAACAGGCTGACGGCATGAACACAGCGGACAACCAACATCCCACCTCAGACAAAGCTGCTGGCTGTGTTGAACCTGTTGGCCTCTGGTACCTCCCAACCAACAACCGCCAGAGTCGGAGGAATCTCACAGCCAGCCACATCCAAGTCCCTCACACCTGTCCTGGATGCCATCATCAGCCTGGTGCCCCAGTACCTATACGTCCCCCACAAAAGGCAGGAACAGCTGGAGACCAAGCAAGGACTATACGCCATGGCTGGATGCACGCACGTGTTGGGGGCAATCGACAGCACACATGTCCTACTTGTGCTCCCTGGGACGATGGGACGATGATGAGGAAGATGATGCAGGTGTAACACACCCCACTGCAGCTGCATCAGGTATTTCCCGAAGGGACACAATCCTAGACATTTTCTTCACATGAGCATGCTCAGCTCTAGTGCCTCAACATCAGTGCACTGCAACTCATGGACACTTCTGTTTGCATATTGGGTGACCTCTGTATTTACTCCGGCTACCAACATGATGCTCCGCAGACGTCTCTGTAATGCTAGTGTTTTCTGTTTCCGTTTTCATAGTGTTCACTGTTCAAGTTGTTGCCAGCACCAGCCACTCCGTGCGGCCTGGTTTACACTCACACCACACACATCCAGCACAGGCGTCACTGTACATGTGACCCTGCCAATAAAGGGTCCGGGCGCACGTGCCTGTAGACAGTTCCACAAACTATCTGTGTGTATCCGTGTGGTCATGATGTATGCATGAGGGTCCCTGGGCCTACAACATTAAATTGTGCTGTGTACAGCGGACGCAACAATGTCACCGCTGGCTGTGGGTAAGACGTTGGACATGTAGCTTTGTCGCCACCCACTCAATTCGTGAGAGGAGTAGACTGAGCTGTCGTACGGAGGTCCAGTGTGGGGTGTGAATGATGATTCCTGGGCTCTGGGCGTGGTTCATTGCTGGAAGTGTGCATATGCATGTGTCTCTGTTGAGGTGCGGGTCTCCTTTGTGGGGTGTAGGTGGTCCCAGGTGGGACTTGAACACCCACGTATGTGATCCAGTGCTGCTTCCATGAGCTCTGACCCACCTACACCTGTTCGGCCAACTCCTTTTGTTATTCTGACACCTGATGTTGGAATGCAATTTGTGCCGAGGTGGAGTGTTAGGAGCCAGACGTGGAGGCGGGTGCTTCCTGCTGTTTGGTCTGTGCAGGGACTGGGGTCTCTTTATGTAGCTTGGCTGCCCTGCTCCTGGGGTGGATTGTCTAAGATGTCGGCTGACGGCATGAACACAGCGGACAACCAACATCCCACCTCAGACAAAGCTGCTGGCTGTGTTGAACCTGTTGGCCTCTGGTACCTCCCAACCAACAACCGCCAGAGTCGGAGGAGTCTCACAGCCAGCCACATCCAAGTCCCTCACACCTGTCCTGGATGCCATCATCAGCCTGGTGCCCCAGTACCTATACGTCTCCCACAATAGGCAGGAACAGCTGGAGACCAAGCAAGGACTATACGCCATGGCTGGATGCACGCACGTGTTGGGGGCAATCGACAGCACACATGTCCTACTTGTGCTCCCTGGTGACAGAGCACACAATTACCGCAACCGAAAGCACACGCATTCCATCACTTTGCAGGCAACAGTTGACCACCGGGGAATCGCCACCAACGTCGTCGCCAACTACCCAGGCAGTTTGCATGATACCTTCATTTTCCGACAGTCCTAAATCAACCAGCGCTTCCAGGATGGCACCAATGGGAATGCACTGCCCGTTGGCAGGTACCAAATGAACACCCCACACACCTCAACTCCACAATCATGCAACTCAGAACTCTGGCAATGCACACGTCACAAAATCACATACAACATGGAAAACAACATGCCCACCCACCAGACACGACAACACAATTTACTGTGGTAACCTAGGCTAGCCATGTACATGAGCCATCAATGTCATGGCACCTCAACCACACAATAGCGGAAAGTGGGGAGAGGTGGGAACCAGGCATGTGTGAAGGAGGCAAGCAACCCATGAACGGGAAAGTACACAATGCCAAGTGTGGCGGAGATGTGCTGGACAAACTGCAGTATGCAGAACACACCCATATCCATGTCGACATACACTGCTGGTGTATGGAGTGTAGTGGACAGTGGACGCAACCATGTCACCCCAGCCAGTGGGGAAGATTGCGGAAATGTAGCCTGTTATGTTCCCCCCATATGCGTGAGCAGGGTGGGCTGGCCCGGCGTACGCCAGGCCAACGTAGGTGTGTGAATAAAAAGCAATTAGCCCTGGCGTGGTTCTCTTCTGGAATGCCCAACGTCTCTGCCAGGGCGGCGCTTCTCACCCCGCCACAAGGCCGATGCCATCGTCGTGAGCGAAGTTGCCTGCGATCCTGTGCGCCTGCTGTACCCCGGTCCGCTGGTCCACGAACCTGTATTGCCCGCCCCTGCGCAGCCAGGTCTCACTGCTCACCAGCCGACACCAGCGTGTGTCAACGAGGGCTCACCATGTGCCGATGCAACATCCAAGCCCGAGGCCCACAACCTTGGCAGCCTGCTCAGACCATCACAGCCTCCTCGAGCAAGGCCCGCAGTCCTCCTTTCCCGTTGACGTACTCCATCGGCATACACAGTGGACAAGTAGGTCACACATTTGGAACTGAGTCTTGATTACACAGTGGCAGAGTACGTATTTATGGCTGATTTTATGTCACTATACTCCCTTCGATGTGGTGACACCAAGTCTGTGCATGGCATTCCAAGCACAAGTGTCTGTGGGCCCTCGCAGACTACTTCCCTCAGCCCACACTGCGCTCGAGTAGATCACACATTTGGAACTGGGTCTTGATTTCATCATGGCAGAGTTCATATCATTGCACGCCAGGAGAGGTGTAAGAGGAAGACGCGGTTCAGTCTGGAGTAAAAAACGGATCATCGTTACCGAGGTGATCGAACACTACCAACAACTGCCCTGGTGTCACTAACTCTGTGCATCGCAAGCCGACGACACGTGCATGTGGGCCTCTGCTGACCGCTGCCTCCGGCCCATACTGCGGTCGAGTAGGGCACACATTTGGGACTGAGTCTTAATCATACAATGTCTGTGTACACACATTAATGCAGCGTTCAAATCCCTATACTCCCTTCGATGTGGTGACACCAAGTCTGTGCATAGCATCCCAACCACACGTGTCTGTGGGACCTTGATGACTACGCCTTCGGCATACACTGCGGTCCAGCAGGCCTCACACCAATCCAGTCCATACCAGGCAGGACACGGCATCGCCGCTGACTGAACACCCGCTCAGCTCTGGTGCCTCTACCTCCGTCAACCTCAAGTCACCCCCACATGCCATTTCAACATTGTGTGTCAGAGTTCCAGGAGGAGCTCGCTGAATAGTGGTTGGGCCACGCATATCCGCTGCCCCGGGCATACACAGCGGTCGAGTAGGTCACACTTTCAGAACTCAGTCTTGATTCATTAATGGCAGATTTGATAACATTGTACAGGCCTCCTCGCAGACTTCATCCCATTTCAGCTCCGGTGCCACTAAGTCTGTTCCCCGACATCCATGGACTCTTTCTGGTTGAACTTTGGTGGCGAATGGGTCTATGGACTTGGGTTTGTCATCATTATCATGTCGGTGATACTGACTTAGTGACAAAAACAAGGCAGTAGCATTCCACTCCTCCATTTAACGCTTCCGGACAGCTTCTACCCTCTGCATAATGCCCTGGAGGACACCTTCCACTGTCTCCCGCAACCCTACATCTTGGACATCGATGAGGACCCACACAGCTCGCGTGGCGCTATCTCACTGCACCGCAAGTCATCATCCCGTGGCGGTGTGCCTGTGCTGGCTGCAGTGCATTCAGGGCCACTAACTATGTGCAGCTCAAGTCAGGGACCCTGTCTGCTGAGATATTGGATGGCCTCTGAGACGATGGCCTTGGGTCATCAACGCCATGTGTCTGTTGCCCTGCGCTGTCCGCTGCCTCCGGCCTCAACTGCAGTCCACCAGGGCTCACACATCAATTAGAGTCCTGACCGGCCCGGACATTGCATCACCGCAGGAGGCACATGCCTCCACCGCCAGGACCACCTCCAGACGGCAACTGCCAGAGTCGAAAGCGTCTTACTGCCAGACTATCAGAGTTGGTCACACCTGTCATGGATGCCATCATCTGCCTGATACCCTGCTCAGCACTCCAGGTACCACTAACTCAGTGCACCACGACTCATGGACCATTTCTGAATGAGTTGTGTGCTGTGGAGAGGTCACACAGTAATGTCACCTCAGGCAGTGTGGGAGACCTGGGACGATGATGAGGAAGATGATGCAGGTGTAACACACCCCACTGAAGCTGCATCAGGTATTTTCCGAAGGGACACAATCCTAGACATTTTCTTCACATGAGCATGCTCAGCTCTAGTGCCTCAACATCAGTGCACTGCAACTCATGGACACTTCTGTTTGCATATTGGGTGACCTCTGTATTTACTCCGGCTACCAACATGATGCTCCGCAGACGTCTCTGTAATGCTAGTGTTTTCTGTTTCCGTTTTCATAGTGTTCACTGTTCAAGTTGTTGCCAGCACCAGCCACTCCGTGCGGCCTGGTTTACACTCACACCACACACATCCAGCACAGGCGTCACTGTACATGTGACCCTGCCAATAAAGGGTCCGGGCGCACGTGCCTGTAGCCAGTTCCACAAACTATCTGTGTGTATCCGTGTGGTCATGATGTATGCATGAGGGTCCCTGGGCCTACAACATTAAATTGTGCTGTGTACAGCGGACGCAACAATGTCACCGCTGGCTGTGGGTAAGACGTTGGACATGTAGCTTTGTCGCCACCCACTCAATTCGTGAGAGGAGTAGACTGAGCTGTCGTACGGAGGTCCAGTGTGGGGTGTGAATGATGATTCCTGGGCTCTGGGCGTGGTTCATTGCTGGAAGTGTGCATATGCATGTGTCTCTGTTGAGGTGCGGGTCTCCTTTGTGGGGTGTAGGTGGTCCCAGGTGGGACTTGAACACCCACGTATGTGATCCAGTGCTGCTTCCATGAGCTCTGACCCACCTACACCTGTTCGGCCAACTCCTTTTGTTATTCTGACACCTGATGTTGGAATGCGATTTGTGCCGAGGTGGAGTGTTGGGAGCCAGACGTGGAGGCGGGTGCTTCCTGCTGTTTGGTCTGTGCAGGGACTGGGGTCTCTTTATGTAGCTTGGCTGCCCTGCTCCTGGGGTGGATTGTCTAAGATGTCCATGGGCTTTTGTAGGGTGTCGGTGTCAAAGGCAATACTGATGACTAGTCTGGTCTGCTCTGCCGGAGGTGTTGTTTGTCCCTCTGCAATGTGAAGGGGAGATGCATGTTGATATTGTGTTAACATGTGTGTTGGTGCATTGTTCTAGTTTACATGCAGATTGTATGACAATGTACATTGTGACTGTTTGGGAGGTGCTGTATATTTGATGCGGGCCTGTGCACATTTGGACTACATGACGAATGTGAGGTTGTACACATACATTTCCATCTCGCAGTTTCCTGCTATGTTAGATGTGATTGGCCTGTTTCTTTGCATGAGCGGACCCAGTTGTGTCCTCTGTTCTGCAGTATCGGTGTTGCACTTTGTACCACATTGTCGTCAGATTTGCTGTTATTGCTATGTGTGTGTGCTGCAGTGTCCCACGGGGATCAGGGACATGATCCAGGGTCATTGTGATTGTGCAGTGTGCCACACATCGTCGTGCATGTGTGTCATTATGCCCATCTCCCCCGTCCCCCCTGTCCCTGGTCGTTACTCACCCGGTTGATGTTGTGTCAGGTCCTATCGAGCTGTGTCCGGACTCCCAACTCCTTGCGCCGTCTCAACTCTGATGACTGTGGTCTCCATTTCCTCCAGTTCCTCCTGTGGCACAGGAATCCCACCTCCTGTTGCCGTTGCTGCCTTCCTGTTGGCAGCGGGTTTGTGCTTGGTTTGGCTTTTCACATCATGCCAGCGCCTCTTGTCCTCCTCCATAGACCTCCTCGACACTTCGACTGCATTCAAGTTTGTCATATTGACATTCAGTGGATGGTGGTGTTCTGTCACCTCCGTGACACTGATCTGGTTTTCCTGCGGACTGCACCCCGTCTGCCTCTTCCTCTTCTCCTTGGCCTTCCCCGGCGACGAGGTTCGTTGGTGGTGGTCTGTGGGGCTTGTGGGGTTCGCGTTGGCCTGTGCACTCAGCCCGGGAGCATCCATGGTGCTACCCAGTTTCTTTTTTTTCTGCCTTTTTTTTGTTGCTTTTATGGTGCATTTTCCCGCATGACACGTGGGAATTGCAGGCCTGTCGCTGGTTATCGCTGATTTTTGTATCGCGGTTGGCCTCATCGTAACTGTAATCCCGTTTCGCATTTTTGCGGTGTCAGGTTGATTTTAACGCGGTCATTTGATGAGTTATCGTGTGACTATTGCATGGTGCCGCCAGGTTGAGAATACTACGTTAACACGGCATTGTTTTCCCGCGATAGACTGCGATATGCAAAGTTGCGTTAAGCTAAATTTGCGATGGTTATCACACGTTCTTGAGAATATTCCCCAGAGTTTACTAATTTGCCACTTTAGTTACAAAGTTGTAAGCTGTTCATTTGCTCAGAGTTAAAAAGCCCCAATTTAGCGTCACTCATAACATGTCCAGGGCCTGATAATCCAAATATTGAAGCAGTCCTTGAGCTGTATTAACCACTAGCAAAAACTGCGAACATGATTGCCAAGCTTACTCGCAGTCACGAAACCTCAGTCACTATCTGAGTTACTGAGATCACTCAGTTCAGTCATTACACGTTCTCAGCAATCCGCAGAGTTCGGGCTGCTGTTGCATGTACCCAGTTCCTTAAAGGCTTTCGGCCATATTATCAAGAAACGGCGGTAACATTATCGCCGCTTTAGCGGCAGGAAACTGCCGCTAAAGCGGCGATAATGGGCTTGATAATATGCCCTTGTGAATTCCCATAGAAGCCCAGGTTCACACCAGAACCTGGGCTTCTATGGGAATTCTCGAAGGCATTTTATCAAGCCCCTTATCGCCGCTAAAGCGGCGGTAATGTTATCGCCGTTCCTTGATAATATGACCCCAAGTCCAAGTATTTAACCAAGCAGCAGATGAGTTCGCAATCGATGCCCTGCCCTGTATGGATGACATTATTGCATTTTTACCTTTGCGAATGCCCAATCTGGCAAAGCTTGAATGTAGCATTTTCTACGAAGGTTCAATAAGGGTGGGCACATACAGACCACATGAGCCGGCGATTCTACTTCTAGATGAGGATAGCCACAACCTCTGCAACAGGTATTCCTGATCATACTCAGTCCATATCTGACAGCTGCTAGAGGAACTAAAAGGCAGCTGAGCCTTATAAACGATTATCTTGTTTGATGTTTCAAGTTCATTTGCATGTGTAGCTAAGAAACGTGTGACGTATAGGTACATGAAAGATTTTTAGTTCCTCTATGATTGTGTCAAACGAGGCCCTTAGTGCGATTTTCCTGCCCAGGATCTTGAAGGGCTTGTACTGCAGACTGCCTTGCCAAGCATCCATCAACTCCATTGATTTAAGTATTCTGTACAAATGACTAATGGTATTGTGAATGTGAATGTGTAGCTATTCGCTTAGCTTTCTCCTCTTTTCATAGCAGATTTTTTAAGGACTCTGTTGTCGAATATTTCAGTCCGAGGCAGTATTTGAAGAACTGCAAAACGACTGGGGAGGGGGGTAAGATTGATCAGGCCAAATTCAAGTTTTAATTGACAAGTTGGCATACAGTCAGGTAGTACAAAGACAGAACGATTTGCATTTGAGAATTTTCCCCCAGTTTTAAATATAGCTAAATTCCATACCTTGCAGTGCAAACTCCCGCGGTGCCGCTGGAAAAAATTGCAGTCCTGTACCATTCTAGCTGACTTACATGTGAATGTTCAGTTGATTGCTGCCAAATTTCTGCCTAGCCTGTCTGTAAATCTGCTACAAAACTGTTGAAAACGAAAATAAAGGTGTTAAAAAAAGTTTATTCAGGCATAGCAATTGTGTACTGGAAGGGTACCCGCCCAGACAAAACCTATGCTAGACATCACACCAGAGGCGCAACTCGAGCCAAATTTCGGGGGGGGGGGCGGGGGGGGGGCTAAGAAAAAAATTCGGGGGGGGGCTGAATCTTTAAGCAATAGGGAGAGTGGAGCTGCAGGAGCTCTTAGAAGGGGTGAAACAACAGCAAAGCCTCATTAATATGCAAGTGGTCTTTTAAAGACCTGTGAAGTGCTCGGGTGCGGCTGTGTGTGTGCCCGGGAAGCTGTCTCATCCCGGGCTGCCACACACGACGGGCGGGGGTGAGGGGCTGAAGCCCTTTGAGTCCAATGGGTGTTGCACGCCTCCATCACACACACACCCTTGCACTATGGTGCAAAGGTATGTGAGTGGAGCTGGGCAGCACCAGCACTAGGGAGAGAACAGGACAGTACCACATTTATTTTTAGATATGGCACTTTCCTGATCACTCCCTCTATTTGGCTGCTACGCCGCATTGCATGAGTTGTTGGTAGATATACTCACGGGCCCCTATGCAACTCATACCCAGACCATACATAGAAGCAGTATGACTTTGATGGTGTTTGTATTGCCATTTAGATTATTGCAATTTAGACATATGGGGGCAGATCTATATTGGAAATGCGCCACTTTTACGCCGCCGTTGCGTCACTTTTGTGACGCAGCGGCGGTGTAAACCCTGCGCCACGTTGTGCCATATTTACATCGTGACGCATCTATGGAGATTTTCCGATACTACTAGAGGGGAAAAGTAAACTCAACTGAGTGAAAGAATTGAAGAAAGGACCATGGTCATATAACACAACTGTGAAAGACACTAAGGAATATATTCCGCTTGCTGTGATGAGTGGAAGGGCAGCAAGCTCAACGGAGCCTCTTGAGTGGATGAAGAGATCAGTGAAAGTGGGTTGTGCTAGGGATACATTGAAAGAAAAAAGAGAAGCTGCTCAAGAAATGTATAAAAGAAATTGTGATTGGAGAATAAGTCACATTAAGGTTGGTCACTTTGTGAGGGTGGGTTAGAATGTAATGAAGTATTCTGGAATGTAGAAAATCTTGGCATGTGCTGTGCCTACGAAACTCATCTGCCAAGAAAGCTATGCTTCTTTTGGAACAGCTGATTGCAGACGTGAGAATGAATTACAGACTAAGAAAAGTGGAATATGAATTAGCAGACCATGCAAAGTAGTCAGGCTGTAGGTTCTGCAAATAGTAATTGTAGACAACACATCGTGTGAGATATGATAGCCAAGATAAATGCTCAAGTGGCATGATAAAGGGGTGGAGGCTCTTTACTAGAAGCATGTCTGAAGATGCCTACTAGGAGCCCTTTACAAGGGGTATGACTTATTTCATTTTTCAAAAGCATGGCCAAAAACATGTGAACTTGAATCCTGTGCTTAACACCGCAACCAGACGACCAATATTGGGTGCTTTGGTTGTATATTCTGTACATCAAAACATATCATAAACCAATATACAGGAATCGTGACAAAGAGCAATCCAGCTCAATTGGCTTTACCTCTGCCTGCTTAATTAAATTAAAATTAAGGCCAACCAATAATATAGAATTCCTTAATAATGAAAATATGTCATAAACCCTAATGTTAACTCTAACCATAACTTTAACTTCTTTCTCATATTTCCAACATAGGCCCTCATTACGATGTCAGTCGGGGTTGCCTCCGACCGACTCCGTTTCGGGGAAGGAACTGCCCGACCATAGGTCGGCAGTTCCGACCGCACGATTAGGATGCAACCTCAACCTTCATTTTTCAATGGGAGCTTGTGCGGCGGGCTGTAACCACCATAGCACAATCTCCCATTGAAAAATTTAAGTTTTTAAACATCCCTGCACCATTCCTTCCCCCAAAGTTCCAGCAAAGCATGGACGTCACTGTCCATGGTGTGCTGGAACTTTTTTGTCATTCCCATTGAGGTGTCTGTTTTTCAAGCACTGCCATGGGAAAGGCGAAGAACCGCCCACCTTACACGAGTTTAACTCGTAACAAGGTGGGCGGTCCTTGTACGGCTTTGGTGCAGCTGTGCCTGCAGACAGCCGGCGCAACTGCACTGAAATAGTAATCAGGCCCATTGTCTTCATATCTCTTTACTGAACTTAATATTTTATAGGACAGCTGTGAACTCACTTGCGTTCCCCCTTAAAAGATACCATTGTCATGGATATCTATTGTCTTGAATTTGGAACCCTTGCCATTTAAGAAGTAAAAACCATTTAAGAAGTTAAAACCTGTTTGGGGTTTTATCTCCACCCCACAATGTGCTAGAACCTTACCTTCTGGTTCATTGTGTTGTTCCCAACAAAAATGATATGTCCCCCTTGTAATTATTATTCTATTACTTAATTCTCATTGTGCTGTTCTCCATTTTAACTGCTCTGTAGTTCATATATGCCAATAATGATTCACATTACACACACAAAACCATAGAAATTCAGCAGTTATGGTTATAGTTATCTCAAGTAACTACACCTCATGCCCTGAGGCAACTATAACTTACGCCCCGACCTTGGACAGTTTTCTCATCAATGTCACTGTAAATGTTGCAGCGATATTATCGATGATGTTATAGGAGATGTCATGACTGATAAATAGTATGTGGGGTAATTAGCAGTGCACAGCAAGGATGAAATTTATAGGTACCTTAGGGCATGAGTTATATACACCGTACCACTGCTATGGTACGGTGTATATAACTCCCCGGAGTAACCGAGGATTGGGGACCAAAGTGCTGTGCTTTTGCTCTTGGAAAAATATATCCGGACGAGTGCGGGGGTGGCTCTGATGGCTGTATTGGCTGCCAGAGGTCGGGAGTCGGTGCCGTGGGGAAGAGGCCTGCCCCGAAAGGGGCCAGCACGTTGTTACTGCACTCTCCCGCGGATGGGCTGCCTGGCTGCATGGATCGAGCCCAGATTGCCGTATTTGCTCAAGCGCGCTACGGAGGCAGCCTGGACAGCCCAACAGGAGCCCCTGAAGATCCACAAGTCCGGGCGAGGGTGAGTTCCTGCACAGGGAAGGCCTGAGATTGGCAGTTGCTGGGGCGCGCCTGAGAAGCCCTGAGGCCTATCTACATTGGGAGGGCCTACTGAGAGCAGATTGCCAGGGACGAGCAAACACAAAGAGATGCTGGACGGATCGCTGACATTTTTTAGAAACTCACCCTGAGTCACAGATCTGGGTTGAATCCATCATCGTTCTTTAGCTCACTTTGCCACCACAGTTCAGACCCAGCCATATACAAATCAGTCTTCACCCTGTTCCTCATGGGAACAGTCCAGCCCAAACTGCCAAGCTAGGTCTTCCCTGGACTGGAAACAAGCATCCTGGGACTGGTTTCGGGGTAACACCCCTCATCAGCCAGGCTAGCTGGAATCCTGTGGTAATGTGAGCAAGGGACCCACGTCTGGGCCTACCCTGCCAACCTAGAGAGAACAAAGCAAACACAAAGTGATGATGGACAGAGCGCTGAACCTTTTAAGACACTCATCCCGAGTCACAGATCTTAGTTGAATCCATCATCGTTCTTTAGCTCACTTTGCCACCCCAGGTCAGACCTAGCCATATGCAAATCAGTTTTCACCCTGTTCCTCATGGAAATAGTCTAGCCCAAACTGCCAAGCCAGGTCTTCCCTGGACCGGAAACAAGTATCCTATGACCGGTTTCAGTGTAACACTCCTCATCAGACAGGCTAGCTTGAATCCAGTGACCCATGTCTGTGCATACCCTGAATTCGTGGGCGGACATATGCTTGCTCTAAGAGACACACCTCCTCCCACAGGACAACCACAGGCTTCGCTAACGTATCTTTCCGCACCAATTATTTTCCTCTGCGTGTTTACCAAGACCTCCTCGTAGCACATACCTTTAAGGGTAAAATAGGCCTCAAAGTGGCGAAAGTAAAGGGCCGTCTCCTCGCTTTTCACTTCATCCTCAATGACTGGTCATTTGTGGTGGCCTACGTCTATGCTCCGAACGAGGGTCAAGAGGAATTCTTAAACTCATCACTCGCAGAGGTCTTTTCCACCCAAGAAAGACATGTTCTAGTCGGAGGGGACAGGTCAACACATAAACATGGCCAAATAGGGGCACTGACGAGAGAGAGGTACAGGTGGCCCAAGGATATGGGACTCCAAGATATCTGGAGAGCTCTTCCCCCAGGTGCATGAATATTTTTATTTTTCCCGTGCCCGCAAATCCTATGCATGGTTGGATCTCTTTCTTGGTATGAAGGATATCCTCACAATCACCCCTGATTCCAAGATACTTTCAGCTGCAATGTCGGACCATGCAGCGATTTCTCTTACAATGGTACTTCTCCCTACACGCCGCACAAGACGGACTTGGTGACTGAGGGACACACTGCTACAGCACCCTGAAGTGGTGAAACAAGGTTAGCCATTCTTTTACTGACTACCTCATGCTAAATGACATCTCTGAAATCTCAGTTGCCACTCTCTGGGAGGCCCTAAAGGCGGTCATTCGTGGAGAACTCATTGCTATCTCAGCAGCGGACAACAGGATGCACAAGGAAAAAGGGGACTATTTATCCAGACAAGTGAAAGAGCTCGAGGGCATACACCAGCCCACGGGAGCACAAAGGATTTGGCGTCAATTGGTAGCTACACATGTACAACTAGAAAGCATCGACCTCGACAAAGCCGAGAATGCAGCACTTCCTCTGTGCCATGCTTTTTACGTCAGGGGAGGTAAGGGGGTCTGCCTCTTGGCTCACAAACTGCATCCAGCAACAAAATCTGGGAGTGTGCTCACTCCATGACACTACTGGGATGCGAATCATAGATGATGACTCCATTGCTGACTTATTTAGAAACTTTTACGTAGAATTATATACTAGCCAAAATCTAGATCCTACAATTAGTGCTTCATATCTCGGGGAAGCCCAAATGTCACTGCTTTCCCCAGACCAAGCAGATGCTCTAGACCACAATATTCGAGTGGAGGAGGTCATCTCAGCGATCTCCTGACAAAAGCTCTCAAAATCCCCAGGGGCAGATGGATTCTCATCTGTCAATTATAAAACGTTTTGCCATGTGCTTGCTTCGATTTTTAACTCAGTTATATACCTCCTTCTCAGCCCTAGGGACCATTCGCACCTCAATGCTGACACCTTTGGTGGCAGTCATTCCCAAGCCCGTCAAAGATAGACAACAGTGTTGCTCATATTGCCTAATATGCCCAAGCTGTTCACTAGCATCTTAGCAGCTAGACTGGGCCCGCACATACCATCTATTATAGACCCGGATCAAGCAGGCTTTATTCTGCAACACCAGACTAGTGACAATACAA
This sequence comes from Triturus cristatus, assembly GCF_964204655.1. Lineage (NCBI taxonomy): Eukaryota > Metazoa > Chordata > Amphibia > Caudata > Salamandridae > Triturus > Triturus cristatus. The sequence goes on from NC_140581.1 coordinate 798,313,506, forward strand.
AGCGCGTTTGCACATCATAGAAAAGGCCTCATGCACGTCGGGGGAGTTTATGCTTTTAGCAATTGACATCGAATAGGTCTCTTACAGGGTTTGACAAGATTCATTGGCAGTTTTTAGAACAGGTTCTGGCCCACTTTTGAATAGCCGAGAGATATCAAACCTGGGTGTTAAACTGCTACCATTTCCCCTTGGCGTCTGTCAGAGTAAACAGCTTTGTATCCACTCCCTTCTTCACTAGCAGGGGTACTCGGCAGGGGTGCCCACTGTGTCACCCCTGCTGTCTGCTCTTTATATGGAGCCCTTGGCTCAGAGAGTCTGAGATAAACCCTGGATTACCGGTACCACATTTGTGGGGAGCAACACACGATCAGCCTGAAAACTGATGTGCTGGTGACCATGGATAAATCGGCCTCAGCACTGCCAGCTTTCCTGTCCGAGCTGGAGGCTCTTGGCTCCACCTTGGGATTCAAAGTCAATGTTGCTAAATCACCAGACCCTGAACTTATCCTGATCCCCGAGCTGAAAGCCAAACTTGCAGCACACTATCCCATCAAATGGACAAAGATGGCGATCCCCCTCAGATGACCTCCGTAATTAATAGCCAGTCCCTACATGAGCACATCACAACTGTGCTCGCTCGGTTGGAGGCACCAGCCAATTTCTTGGCTCAGAAGAGTTGCGGGCCATAAGATGACTATCTTGCCTAAGATTCTCTGATTGTTCCAAACACTCCACTTGACACCTCCAAAATGGATGATACCCAGGCAGCAAGCACAATTACACCAATTCATATGGGCTGAGAAGAGGCCATGAATGAGGAGAGAAATTAGCTATCTCCCTCTGAACACTGGTGGCCTCGGTATCCCGAATCTTCAACTATATTTTGAGGCGTCCCAGCTTCTCTCTCTGGTTGAGTGGAACAAAGATGAATTGGAATGACATTGGCTCTTCCAAGATCGGCCGGCGGCTGGCACCTCCTCATGGAAAATCCCCTTTTTGAAGAGATCACATAGACCTCCGAGTTTATATCTCTCACCAATCACCAAAGCGACTATTGACTGGGATCAGAGTAGCATTAGATGTGAACTCTCATCCTTTCCCTCCCTGCTGACACCCCTTCACGGCAATCCAGATTTCATGCCCGGACATGGTCCTGGGGCATTTAATAAGTGGCGCCAGACCAAGTGTCGCTCAGCGAGACATATGATAGATGAGGAGGGGGTGATTCCATTCACAGAGTTACGTGCTGACTTTGCACTTCCTGAGATGCAACGTTTACATTACAGGCAACTCCGCCACTGGCTTCTCCATCCTGACAACAAAACTGCCACTCAAAGACAGGTAGCTGATCACTAAAACCTCTGATAAACAGCTGATCTCTGAGCTATGTGCCCTCCTACTCCAGCCCACTTGACACATATATAAACCTAATCAAACCAGCTGGGAGAGAGAGCTTGGGTGACAGGTGACCACCAAGAAGTGAAAGGATATATATTATAGGGCTCGTCATACCGCCTATAACACAGCCCTTACTGAAACGCTGACTAAAGTAATTACATATTGGTGTTTGACTCCAGAACAACTGCATAGGATTGACTCAAACAAAAGTGCGGACTGCTGGAGGGGATGTGGAACAATGGAGACCCTAGTGCATCTCTTATGGGAGTGTCCATGGATTCAAGCATAATGGACTCAAGTACTCAATGACATTGCCCAACACCTTGACACCCAACTTTCCTGATTTCCTTCTTACACACTGTTAGGCTTACCCAATGCTCTCACTTACCCCCAAAAACCCAGACGAGGGCAGCAGATTGGTTTAGCTTTAGGTGCAACGATCCAGAATATACTCACACATTGAGGGACGACACATATACCTACTCACCTAGGATGGCTTCACTGCCTGTGGTATAGTCTCTGCATAGAAAAGATTATACTCTCTTTTACCAATCAACTGGCACTGTTTGGAGGCCTCTGGCATCCGTTCCTGTCTCTCCTCTCGTAGGACTTCCAGGAGCTGGCATGCCCTAAATACCTCCACATCCAGTGACTATCTGAGCTAACCCCATCACCAGCTTAGAGACAGACTCATGAAATGAACTTGGTGCTGCGGTAGGTGCGCTTTTTTGGAAGCAAGCTCAGTGTTTTGAGGGGGGAGGTGCTGGGATGAGGCTTGTTTCTATTTGTTATTAATTGAAGCCAAGGTTTGAAGATTGTCATGAAGTGCTGCACACAGTGTTGAATTTGCATTGTATGTAGTAGCATAAATGAATAAAGAGATTTGAACCATAACTGCTGAATTTCTATGGTTTTGTGTGGGTAAAATCTGAACCTAACTATAATGTCCCTGCAACCTTTGTTTTTTTACTTTTCTCCAGTGAATATCTAAGCTTTCTTAATTCCATTACCTAACTATGATGTCCCTGCATCCATTGGTTTATTAGTGTTTTTTTAATTATAAATTGTACTACGATTTCACCCACAAGTTCAATTTACTAATATACATTTTCACAAGTTTATAAATACGTTTTATTCACACATTTATTCTTATTATATATATATATATATTTTAAATTATGGATCAGTGGATTTGTCGAGAATCCTCGGACAAATAATGGGCCTACAAACATATGCTATGCAATTTACATAGGTGTATCACTGCCTGTATCTAGGTGTGTGAGTGAGACTGTGAGTGACTGTGTGGATGTGTGAGTGGCTATATGGGTGTGTGACTGGCTGTATGGGTGTGTGAATAGGTGTGTGAGTGGTTGTGCGGGTGTGTAAGTGGGTGTGTGAGTGGTTTTGTGGGTTTGTAAGTGGGTGTGTGAGTGGCTGTGTGGTTCTGTGAGTGGGTGTGTGATTGATTTTGAGGGTCTGTGAGTGGGTGTGTGAGTGGCTGTATGGGTCAGTGAGTTGGTGTGTGAGTGGTTATGTGGGTGTGTAAATTGGTGTGTGACAAACTGTGTGAGTAGGTGTGTGGGTCTGAAAGTGTGTGTCGAACAGACCTCTCTCTAGAACAACGGGGCATGATGAAGCCGACATTGCTTGGTACCCTTATGCTGGCTCCACAAAACCTAAATCCAATCTTCTCTGTTTTAAGGCAATAACAGGAAGACAGCCAGGAGCATTCAAGATGAATAGCCCATTCTCCCTTTCAAAATTAGGAAACCTGGATAAAGAACCAATCCTGATAGTCTGGCAAGACGGCAGGCACTTTAATAGCACTGGACTGGAAGATCATGTAATGAAGATAGGAACGAATGGAGAGAGGCCTCAGGAACAAAGAGAAGGAGGAGTTCTACAATCAGGGGAACGGAGTGAAGCGTGGAAGAGAACACTGACTGGAACAAACGTTGCCACTGGAACCAAAGTCCCAAATTCTGAAGAGAAAGCAGATCTGGCAGAGGATGAACGAGGAAAGCCACAAGGCCACCGTTATACTGAACCTCCCCTCCACATTCCAGGAGGAATGTGGCTAGCCCAGGTACGTCACCGTCTACTGGGAAGAAGCGGTAGGCAAAAGGGTGATGGTTAGGAAGAAGTAGAGACCCAAGAGGTGGAGAGTTTCCATGTAGGAGTGGTTTCCTTCGAAGTGCCCATAGGCATTTACTCTAATTGATTGAGTGTTGAGCAATTGCCCATAGAAAGTGTTAAACTTCTGAGTGTTTATTTTCTGTTATGAGCTGGTGTTTTTGCTTTGATAAAGTCGCAATCTAGTGAGATAACAAAGTGAAATTTTACTATTCCCTCACTTCCCGTACACATGGTGATGGGATAGGAAGAGGAGTGTAACTTGGGTGCATACCTCATAAACCTTTTCCTAAAGACAACATTTTTCGAAAATTGAACATTTACCTGTGGCATTTCTTCTTTATTTTTAGAGGCATGTCTTCCATTATGGTGGACCTGGATTTCTAGCCCTGCAAAAGAAGAAAAGAGAAGAACATGAGATACCATATTTGATTTTTCTGAATTTAAAATAAGACATTTTATATATATCATATCTAAAGACGTGTCCTTGTCTCATACATCCTGTGTATTATGACAGTAGGTGTATGTGGTTTATTTAAAATATTATCTGGCTCTGCGGATCTACCCAAATCTGCCCAAATCCATGAGGATCCCGGCAGATCAGCGTGAATCTCCAAAACCTCTTGAGCTAAAAAAGAACATTTTGGGCCAATTTCTTGCCCATGAGGGGTCCCTCACAGACCCGTCTATCAGTTCTATGGGGTCAGGGTATCTCTACCCTGACCCTATCACAGTGACTGCCTGTGTAGGGTGTTTTACCGGGGCGGTGACGTGGTGCAGAGGAGGGGCAGGGTGGGGGGTTGCAAAATGCGGCAAACGGCCGATTTCAGGTAAGTTCCGAAAAAAAATAATAAAACGAATTTCGTTGCGCGCGCTGCATCACCAATATATTCCCACCTGGTACCAAGTTCTGATGCACAAAATGAAATTGTGGCCGAAATTTTCCTCTCAGTTTGCGGTCAGTCAATCATGGCATTGCTTGTGGTGTATGGATCGGTGAATCTGCCAAGATCCATAGAGTATCCATGGCAGATCTCAGACTATATATATATATATATATATATATATATATATATATATATATATATATATATATATATATATAGATATAGATATATATATTTATATCGTTTCACTTTAATAACTCCCAAACTACTGAACAGATTTAGAAAAAGTTAATTCTGTTCACATAATACATGTTATGTTCAGCGGTTCGGGCTTTAGTCATTTCTAATATCCCTATGGGTAAATGCATGCGGAAACATGTTTTGGCCCCACCATTATCTTGGGCCCTGCGTTATGGATATATATATTTCAACAATACAATCACAAATTAATCATCACACTGAACAGCTGGTGCTGGTGTTATGGCTAGACCAGTTTCCCTTCAACATTAATTTTGAACAATGAGATGCCGCACTCGGTTAAATGAATTTCAAAGATTTATTGCAGCTTTACAAACACTCCACTGACACATTTTAACTACTCGGATCTTTGGCACAGTAGGTGAGTCCATCTTCTCAGGCCATTTATACTACTCCCTTCACTGCCCATTAGGAGGCATTGTGGGAGATGTGGTCCAATTTTAAAAACACAGTTACAAACAATATTCAAACCTTTTTTCTGACAATAACAACTGTAATTTGCAACCAACTTCTTGTTTGTCATGCTAATTGATGGGTATAGTACAGTCATTTATATATATTCCCAAAAGTTATACATAGTAACACATAGCATATCCAAGTGTACTCACATCATCGTGTATGAACGCTTTTTTGCCATTGCTATCTAGGAAGTGACTAGTGTCTACTAACTGAATATTTATTTACTGGACAGACTATTTGAAGGCCAACTGCCTCATGTGTTCACTATGTTATATGTAAGTATAAATGCTATTTCGGTTTAGTGCCACTTGTGTCCAGGGTTTCCATTGCTATCTAGGAAGTGACAAGTCTCTACTAAGTGGATATTAATGTATTGGACAAGCTATTTGGAAGCCAAGTGCCTCAAGTGTTCTCTGTGTTACATGTAGGGGTATCAGCATTCATTGTTAATATTCTAGGTTGCAAATGTGTCTCGGTTTGCATGAACAATTATCATGGTTTTCTCATAACCATGGATAGTCAATGTCATAAGTGTACATGAAATTCTTTATCGTTATTCAAGCCATTCAGCACCTTTGTTTTGAGCCTGATGATGGACTTGGATTTGAGGCATCTCAATCTTTGTAACCTGTTGCCTCCGTGTACACTCGGTGGAATCATGTCTATGCTGTAGTAACTCATTGTCCGCCAATCATTTCCTTGATATTGTGTTATGTGTTTTGCTGTTGCATATGTTGGGTCATGACGTTTTGCTGCCCTTGTGTGCTCCAATATGCGTTTTTTAGCATGCAAATTGTGCTTCACACGTAGCATAGACCACAGACACATTCAATTATGTATACTACGTATTGTGTATTACATGTTATTTTCTATCGGATTAAGATCGTCTTTTGGTCCCTATTCACAAAGGACTGCATGTTCATGCCGATTTTGCAAACTTTTCAACCATTGCAATTCCTGAATCCACATTGTCACTATTCTAACTTATTTTTGGGTCATTTCTCTTTAAAGTGACTCCTAACCAATTGATACTGTATTGATTGTGCTTTCCTATTGGTCACTTGAGGATGTTGTCCTAAAAGAATACTAATATCTGGATCTTTAGATATTAAATGCCAATTTTTTCAAAATATGTTGGTAATATTCCTATTCTCTTTGCTGTATGTCAACAGTAATCTAGGCGCCTCTTGTTTTTTTGTTGTTGTTGTTAAGAGCTTTTTCTGTGTGATTAGCGTTTCTGCACGAGATTTTGTTCTCACTTTTTTCAGACTTTTTTGTGAGTCTCTCTGTTCAAATCCTCTTTGCTTCAATCGTTTTATTATTTCATCAAATGTTTCCCCTGCATCTGTATCTCTGGAACAGTTTCTCCTCATCCTTAGTAGTTCCCCATAGGCTATACTTCTAATCAGTGTTTTAGGGTTGAAGCTTGTCCCATGCAGAATACTGTTTTTAGACATTTCCTTCCTGTGTAGTGTGGTATGTACTTGGCCTTCTTGTACATACACTTGTACATCTAAGAAATTGATTCTCAATCTGCTGGAGGCACATGTAAATTGTAATCCTAGCTCATTCTCATTCAGTCTTTTAAAATATTCCTTGAACTCACTGGTTTCTCCATTACTATTAAGAACAAATCATAGATGTACCTGATCCATAGAATTATTTTTTCTAATTCCCTTTGGTTGTCTTGTCTCCAGGCATGTTCTTTCTCCCACCACCCCATTACTAGGTTTTTATAGGTTGGGGGAAATTGGATGCCCATGGCAGTCCCACATTGTTGATGACATATGTCTTGGTTGAAGAGGAACACATTATTGGTTAGGTACATTTCTATCATAGTAAACAGCACGTCGGTGGTGTAACAAAGACCCCGAAGTCCCCACAGTGCGTGGGCACCAAGCTAATGGGGACCCCCTCAGCACAGTGCCCTGGCCTGAGAGCTCCTGTGTATGGTTGAAGGGGGCCCCCCTCCATGTACTTTGCAGAAGGGCCCTCTCAAGTTTCGGTATGCCATTGCAGTGTGATAATATCTCAACATGTCTTTGTTAAAAATATATGTGCATGTTAGTAGACCTATTTCATGTTTGATAGAAGTGTACAGAGTAACCAGGTCTATGTTTACTAGCAAATAGTTTTCACTCCAGTGTAGATAGGTGAGTATGCGCAGGAGGTCTCCTGCATCCCTGATGTTTTTGTACCTTTTGTATCTCATCTCGTACGTCCCTGGCTTCCAACCCTTCTGCTTCCTCTTACCCCTTGATATTGTTTGATCTAGGTGCATTAGTCTCAAAAAAGGGCCATATTATCAAGGAACGGCGATAACATTATCACCGCTTTAGCGGCAGGAAACTGCAGCTAAAGCGGCGATAATTGGCTTGATGATATGCCCTTGAGAATTTCCATAGAAGCCCAGGTTCTGGTGTGAACCTGGGCTTATATGGGAATTCACAAGGGCATATTATCAAGCCCATTATCGCCGCTTTAGCAGTTTTCTGCCGCTAAAGCGGCAATAATGTTATCGCCGTTCCTTGATAATATGGCCCGTAGTTTTTGGAAAATAATTGGTTGTGCTCGGGCCATCTCCCTCGCTCCATTCAACATCTAATTAGCTAGTGGTGTTGTTAGCTGTGCAAGGTTTTGCTTTGTGGATGGTTGTGTTTCAATGCTTCAAATCTCTTGGCAAATGTTAGTATCCTGCCTGTTTTGTAGTCCATTTCATCAGGTAAAAATGTCCTCTTTTTTCTTTCCTGTATTTCCGCTTCCTATTTATCTAAGAGTGCCTCTATTTTTTCCTCAGTTTTGTTCCTGTTCTTTATTAGGACTTAGGGGCACTTTTCCTTCAATTTCCTCAATGATCTTGTGCACTCCGTCCTCAAGATCTATTTTTGCATGCTTTTGGGGTATTTTCATCATGTTCAAAGAACACTGAATATTGTTTTGACCCCATCCCTCTAATAACTCGGTTTGGGATCTGGGTGAGTGAGCATTGTGAAGATTCTTAGGGGCATATTTACAAGCAGGCAATACAAAATTATCGCCGCTTTTGCGGCCGTTTTCGGCCGAAAAGCGGCAATAATTTTATCGCCTAATTAGCAAGGTCACGCTAACCCGTGAAACCTTGCTTTAGCGTCAGCATTCCTAACGCCCAGCTTTGCATCTCTAACTAGAAGCAAAGTGGGCGTTCCTGACCAAACATGACAGGAGAAATGTCGCTAAGCGACATTTCTCCTATCATCAAGCCCCACGCTATGAAGCATAGCAGCAGGAAAAGTAGCGATAACCCCTGTTATCGCTACTTTCCTTACACCTGCTTCAGGACTGACTTAGCCATGATATCCTATGGAAGGTGGATATCATGGCTAAGTTTGTGAGTCCCTATCATCAAGCTAACGCCACATTGCGTGAGATTATCGCTGGGTTTCCAGCGATAATCTCACGTTAGGCAGTTAGCGCGAGGATTTTTATCGCTGAGGAGATAAACGTTGCTAATAGCACGCTATCTCAGCGATAAAAATCCACGTTACCCGGCGATAATTATCCTCACGCTAAGAGCGCTGAGCGATAATTATCGCCGGGTGTTGCTGATATGCCCCTAAGTACCCTTGGGACTCTATTAACCTCGATGTATTTTTCCGGTGCTATTATTTCCCAACTCATTTTTGCTTGTTTCTTTTTAAACACATGTTCAAAATTGAAAGAACGGTTGTTTTGGAGACATATTCATCCCTGCCTTTGCAGGATCAATGTTGTCATTTGGATAGATAGAGAGAGAGAGAGAGAGAGAGAGAGAGAGAGAGAGAGAGAGAGAGAGAATTACCTACCCTAGCAGTCATCCTACAACCTGTATCCACAACCTAACTAGGCCTGATTGTTGCTTCTGAGCACGGTCCTGGAAACAAAATAAAACAACAATTATTAAAAAGGCATGTGATTATAATTATGTATTACACTTTATTCCAGAGTACAGAGTGCAATATTTAGTAGTTGATTGTTTTTCCTTCACTGTGAACTTGCTTTGTCTTATCTTGAAAAATAAAAATGCCTGTTTTAATTGAGCATGACCGTCTAACACAGTCAATGGAAATAATGCAGCTGCAGCCGTGCAAGAAATCTCAGTGGAGGTCATTAAAGTGCTGCCAAGCCTCTGCAAAACAGAATCACTCGACTCCCTGTTCCATCCAACCTGGGCAGCTTGGTTTGCTCAGTTGAAACAAGGTGTCATCATGACGCCAGTAATGTCGCGCTTTTTCGCACCAAGCCTGTGTTACGCTTACTGAGAATATAACAATGCGGTAATAACTCCTTTCCATCTTGCAATAAACAGCCCTGCATGCCCATACGTGTGGCCTTATGTTGAACCAGTAATATTCCCTCACAGTCTGTGAACATCTCTCCGCAGCAGTCCATCTCGCGAGACTCCCTGGCACAAAGCATGCAGTGGCGCCAGCTCTCTTCCAGCGATTATTTCCAACTGCATATCAAATCACGTGAATTGTGGGTAAAGAACAAGTGCATGTGATTGAAACCTTAGGCCTATAAATAAATACACACAACTCCGACGTAAAGAAAGCGTGGCAGGTTTGTGTTGATTGTTACTCACTGGACAAGCTGAGTGTTTTTTGTTCACTTCAAAGTCGTTAAACTGTGAAAAATTCAGGGCAGTTGATGACTTTACAGACTGGTGGAAAGTCATCCCAGACTAAGCAAAGTGACTTCCTTGAGATAGGTTCAGGTTGGGGGGGGGAAGGAAGGGAGTGACTCCTCCCATATTCCAAACTAAATTCAAAATAATGGGGTGAAATGAGGAGTTTTCTTGCACCATTTAAAAAATAACTAGATAAAAAGTCATATTTTTTTATAGACAGTCCCAAAGAAGCAGCCTGTGAGGATTGTGGTGTATTATATTTCCCCAGGAAAGACACTGAGCCAAAGATAATTGTTGGAATATGTTTTATTACTATAAGAAGAGGCGCCAAAGTAGGAATTTGCAGTTTGTGGTGTAATAATTGAAAGGCTGCAATTATAGAGGCAGTCTTTGTTGAATTTAGATGTAAGTGAAAGGAGAGGCTTCCCAGCAAGGAAACACCGAGGAATTTATAACAGGTGCCTCTTGAGACCGGCAGTCCACCCAGGAACCAATTGCCTTTCTTCCAGACCTTCCTTTTGAACACCACAATCTGGGTTTCTGTTTCTGTGAGGTTCATCACTCTGGCCAAGGATCCGCCAACCATATGGCAGAACCGTTTAAAATGACTGTGTCGTTTTATTGACGGCTTTACCGCACTGATGATGGCAAGAGCCAGAAACACGTCTGCGGATGTTTTATAGCCGACACACACTCCGTGAGTGCACCGGACCTTGGGAGTACCATGAACTCCTTGTTTATTCTCTCTCTCTCTCTCTCTCTCTCTCTCTCTCTCTCTCTCTCTCTCTCTCTCTCTATATATATATATATATATATATATTTATATATATATATATATATATATATATATATATATATATATTATCTACTGGCGGTCGCCAGTAGATAGTTATAGTTAGGACCGTGTTTCCATAGGAAATCCGCAACATTCTATTTGGAATAACTTTGGCGCCGGTTGACGAATCCTCGCAAAATTTTCAAAATAGGTGGGGCGCTCCGCTCCGCTCCTACCCTGAAAGTCTCGGGGGGATTCGTCAAGCGGTGGCTGAGAAAAAAGGGGGGTCCCAAAACGCGTTTTCCCCATGCAATTTTCCATAGGGACCTTTAGTCCAAGGTACAGCCCGAACGGCTGAACAGAATTACTTGAAATTTGGCAAAGAGATAGTCCTCAGCTCAGGGATGTGCCTTTTGCATATATGGAGTCAATCTGTTCAGTAGTTCCTGAGAAAATCAAAAGTAAAATCATATATATATCTGGGCGGAGCCTAACCACACATCTCATCCTGAGATCTGATTGGCTGTCAGCACTTCATCCAAGAAGTGTTGGCAGCCATCTTGGGACCAATATACATGATAGCACCTCATTAAAAAGCATTGCAGTTAATAGAAGGTTTTAAGACTTTAGTTATATATATATATGTATCCTTTACTTGGGTTGCGTTTCCTTTCCAGTTCGTTTGGTGGCACTTCTCGCGTCCCACACTCTGCTTTGCTCTCGTCCGCCCACGGGTCTGCCTCGGTCCGGAGATTACAACTCCCCTCGCTGTCCTCGGAGTAAGAGCTCCGTTCCTCCCACACCGGCCTCCTACACAAGTTGCCAGCCATCGCCGCGATTACGCAGCAAAGAGGCTGTGTGAGTGGAAAGCAGCGCAGCCCAGTCGGAGAGCGGGCGCGAGCTCAGGCAGAGCGGGAGAGAGCCGGGGGCCTGTCAGACATGGCTGTTTACGCGAGAGAGCCCCCGAAAGTGAGCCCCGACAGTTGGCATCCCCCCCCACCCCGGGACTCCAGAGACTCGAAGCCTCATGCAGAAGACATCGTCCCACACTTCTGGCAGGGCAGGCGGCACGGAGGACGGCAAGCAGGCGTCAAAATCAAGGCGAGTCCGGGGCTGGGCGGGCTGAAGGGCATGGACCTGTGTTGTGGGTACTGCATGACCCTGACGGGTGGTCCTGAGCATCAGAGTGCGGCCATACCTTACGGGGAGTTATTGGTTTGGAAGGAAAGGAATCCACACTCCGTGGACGCATCGTCCCCTTCCCACCCAGCTAAATGACCTTGATTTTTTTCCACAATAACTCTAGCAAGCCGATACACCGTGCCATAAAGTTCCCGCACACTTAACTTCCGCATCAAAGTCAGTTTACACCGTCTGTCGTATGAACTGAGGGATGTGGTAACAAAGGGGTGTTTTAGAAGCGAGGAGCGAGGCGTGTCTAAATAGCAAATAACTGAGCACGTGGGTGGGATTGCAGGAGGGGGGATTTTTTTTTTTTACTGCCCATACCACTTACGAGGCACCAAAGCGCCTCCGGGTGGTCGAGTCGAAGGCTGCTTCATTTACTTGAGAGTTTCAGGGGTGTTCATACCAACTTGACGTCGTACAGGGAGCTTCTGGGTACAGTCAACACACCCCCTTATGTCCCCTCCTCCTCCAGGCCTTTTCACAGGCATGCCACCACGATGAACGGTGTCTAAGAACACCAAACTCTCTAGATACACCTATTCAGATGTTAAAAATGCAGACTTCTCGCATTTTCTGTGTCGTCTGCAAGCTGTGTTGGGGTGGGGGAGTGAAGTCCGTATGTAACGTCATCCGTGGAAATATCATTTGGGCCTCTAGTAAATGTTTCGCACAACAATTAGTTGCAAGAAAGTGGGTTGCGTCATTTTCACGAATTTTTATTAATCGATCAGTCGATTCGAACTTGGCATGAATAAGTTAAAATGATCGCAATAATCAATACTAGTGCAAGGTGAATGTGGCATTCTTAAAATATGTTTTGCAGAGTGCACGTTTTCCTCTTATTCTCTTTACGTGTACCCGAGAAAAGCTGGTCCTGCAGAACGTTGTGAAAAGCTTTTTTAACACTTTTGGTGTCCGATGGCAGTCAAAGATAATGTGGGTGATATTCCCGCTTGACTTTCCAAAAGGGCAAGTCACTTGGTGTTGTAACTCACTTGGTTAATGTGTCTCGTGCATGAATCTATGACCTCTGACTTAGACTTTCCCTTGGGAAATATTCGTTTTGTTACAAGGTATCTCCCCCGTCAGAGCCCTCACTGCCGACAAACCCCCTGGCCTGTCCCTCGCACCAGCCAGGCCAGAGAGCCCCCACTTTGCCTTAAACCCCGAATCCACGTGGATATTCAGTTTCCCCTCTACCCCACCGCTGCACACAGGGACATCTTAAGGATTTTGAGGGCCCTGGGCCAAACGTATTTTAGTGGCCCCTTTTCAGAACAGCTTTGAATTTATGATCCATTTTAAGCACTTTCGTGCCCTTTTTGGTCAGGTCATCTCTGTGACACCCTCTTATTTTTAATATGTGAGGTCCTTTTTCGATCTAAATAAAAGAAGCTTTTTATGGATGTTACATGAATCATTAACACACAATTTCTCTGCAAAATGTCTGTAATACTCTCACACATCACCCACATTAAAAATAATGAAAGGAAAGCTTATTTAAAAAAATCTTTTTAAGAATTTTTAAAAATCACCCAGGCAAGACTCTCTACAGAGCAGAGCTGGCTCTATCAGGGGTCCTGTGAAAGGCTGAATCCCTGGACCAGAGCCTACTTTGCCCATGCCTTAAAATGTCTCTGCCTGCACAGGGTCCCAGAGCTACAACTGCCCCCAACCCCGCACACATGGTTCCTCTGCTCGATTATCTGCCAAACCCTCTGTTCATGGGGTTTCACACACGTTATAGTTAGGAATTAGCATTTAAAAAAACTTGCAAATTCACTTAAAAAACCATAGGTTTCACACAGGTTATAGTTAGGTGGACATTTCACTCGTAAAAAACCAATGAAATTCCCCCGTTATAGTTAGTTCAGATAACTATAACTCGCGCGACCGCCACTCTATCACAAGGATGATGTCATGAGTGATGCCATTGACCATGTCATGAGTGATGTAATGTGTGACGTCATGAGCAGTGGATTGCGGGCGTGCGAGTTATAGTTATCTGAACTAACTATAACGGGGGAATTTCATTGGTTTTTTACGAGTGAAATGTCCACCTAACTATAACCTGTGTGAAACCTATGGTTTTTTAAGTGAATATATATATATCTCCACATAATATTTCTAAACAGAAATGCGACGACTCCGATGAAAAAAGCAGCTCCAAGCATTTTATTTCAAACTTCAGAGACAGGCAGGCAGTCCTACCATATACACTATGCCCATAGTCCTTACGCGTTTCAGCTTTCTCTCAAGCCTTGATCACAGGTAGGCATTACATCAATGCCTACCTGTGATCAAGGCTTGAGAGAAAGCTGAAACGCGTAAGGACTATGGGCATAGTGTATATGGTAGGACTGCCTGCCTGTCTCTGGAAGTTTGAAATAAAATGCTTGGAGCTGCTTTTTTCATCGGAGTCGTCGCATTTCTGTTTAGAAATATTATGTGGATTTAAAACAGGATTCTTCGTTCCTGCTCGACGAAGCCGCCCTGCTAGGGTCTGTGGCTCTGTAAACGAAGAAGAAACTGTGGTTTATATATATATATATATATATATATATATATATATATATATATATATATATATATATATATATATATATTTATATATATATTCACTGAAAAAACCATGGGTTTCACACACGTTATAGTTAGGAATTAGCATTTAAAAAACCTTTGAAATTCAGTGAAAAAACCATAGGTTTCACACACGTTATAGTTAGGAATTAGCATTTAAAAAACCTTAGAAATTCAGTGAAAAAACCATAGGTTTCACACATGTTATAGTTAGCTGGACATTTTACTCGTAAAAAACCAATGAAATTGCCCCGTTATAGTTAGTTCAGCTAACTATAACTCGCGCGCCCGCAATGCACTGCTGATGACGTCACATATTACATCACTCATGACATGGTCAGTGACATCACTCATGACATCACTGATGACAACTCAAATGACATCACTGATGACATCACTGATGACATCATCCAGTGAATGTGGGTTTTTCTGAAAATTAAATATGTTTTATATATGTATATCTCAAGGTCAATGGAAGAATAAATGGGTATATAAGTGTCTAAATGGATGATTTGTTTTTGAAAAATTGATTGTTTAACTGACTGATTAAGTGTATCATAGTGAATACATGTTTTAGTGAGTAATGTTTAAATATGTATATATCTGTATCAGTCTCTCACTTTGTGTATAAGTGGCTGCATGGGTTGGTGAGTAGATACATGGGTGTCTATATAGGTTATTAGTTGGTTTTTTGAGTATCAGTATGAGTGTCTGAGTGTCTGCATGGTTCGGTGGGGGGTATTACGTAGTGCATAGGTGTATGAATGAGTGACTCACTGTTTGTATGTGTTGAACACAGCATGTGTGCAGGACTGTATGGGTGGATGAGTGTGTGCATGGATGTGTTATTGAGTGAATGACTGTCTCAATAGTGTCTTTATGAGTAACTACATATGTTTTAAACTAGTATATGTGACTATTGGTGTATATATGTGAGTATATGTGAGAGTGAGAGATTGAAAGAGTTCTTGTATGAATAAGTATGTGTTTCTATAAGTGATTGTTTAAAAGACTAAGTATGTGTAAGTTTCCGTAGAAGTAAGTGTGGTGGTGTGTGTATAACTGTATATGCAAGTAAATGTATGTTTGATTCTTTGTTAGCATGAGTGACTATGTGTGTGAGTAACTCTATGGATGAGTGGCATTGTGTAACAGGATGTATAGGTGTATGAGTACATATGATGAGTGAGTACATGTATGAGTGACTGAATTGGACTGTTGGTGAATGAGTGGATGTGTATGTGGATCTTAGAATTACTGAAAAGGTTGTTTTAACTGGTATTGGTATGTCCATTTTTTTGAATATTGTAGTTTCTATTTTTGAATGTGTGTGTCAAAGGTTATATTAGGGGAAGAGGAGGTCTGCCACTCTATCACAAGGATGATGTCATCAGTGATGTCATCAGTGATGTCATTTGAGATGTCATCAGTGATGTCATGAGTGATGTCACTGACCATGTCATGAGTGATGTAATATGTGACATCATCAGCAGTGCATTGCGGGCGCGCGAGTTATAGTTAGCTGAACTAACTATAACGGGGCAATTTCATTGGTTTTTTACGAGTAAAATGTCCAGCTAACTATAACATGTGTGAAACCTATGGTTTTTTCACTGAATTTCTAAGGTTTTTTAAATGCTAATTCCTAACTATAACGTGTGTGAAACCTATGGTTTTTTCACTGAATTTCAAAGGTTTTTTAAATGCTAATTCCTAACTATAACGTGTGTGAAACCCATGGTTTTTTCAGTGAATTTGCAAGGTTTTTTAAATGCTAATTTTTTTTTTATTCTTCAATTTTTTCAAACATATTTTTAATTTAATTTACTTACCTTTTATAAAGACTATGCTTTAATTTTTAAAATCCTTAAATATTTTTTTTTAATATATTTTTTAAAATAAACATGTAAAATTTATTTCCAGTTCTTTTTTTTTTTTTTTAATTTTTTTTTGGTACGCGTACCGTAAGCTCACGGTAAGCGTACGGTTTACGCAACGTCCGTAATCTATCTACGCTGCTTGCGTATAGTTACGCACTTTGCGTAGCCGCGCGTACTGCGCGTGGGACGCGTGCGCGCTTACGCCACACGCGCACGTTACGCGGAAGTGCCGGGGAGTGACTGTTATGCGCATGCGCGCAAGCGCGTGTCTTTTTTACGCGCACGCGTACTTTTTGCCGTAAGCGTACCGTAAGCGTACCGTAAGCGTACGGTAGGTCATGTGATCTTGAAACACAACTTTTGATTGGTTGAAACTACTTTCAGTTCTAGAACTCTCCTACACCACACCCATTCCCCTCATTTCTGCTTGTGATCCCTTGGGAGAAGGAGCTGGTTTGTCTTTGGGATACGATGGCAGAACAGCAGAGCTCTTCTGAGAGTGAGGCTAGCACTAGCAGCACTGTCTTGAGGCAGAGATCGAGGAAACAAAAGCCTTCTTATGTTAGGGATTATTTTACTTTTCCAGAAGGCCAGCAAAAGGTGAATGCACCCTTAGTTACTTGCAAGCTGTGTCAGCGTGTACTTTCTAGAGGTAATCCTAACAGGAAGTATTCCTTTGGGAATCACACCATGAAGAGACACCTCCAGGATGTACACAGAAGGACACATGGTCATCTTTTTGGAGGTAACTCTTCAGAAAGACGAGCCAGTACATCCACAGCAGCTCAGCCTGGACCATCACCTGCAGGGCTTACTCCTTCTTCTGCAGGTCAGGTGAGCCCTTCATCTGTGGGGGGAGAATCTCCTTTTGCTGGCCCTCTGGAAATGAACCCTCGATTTCGGAAGGTTGATATTCATTGCACATTTTGTAAAGATCTAATTTGCCATAGGGAGACCAGTGTTTCCCTAGTGAACAACAAAATAGATCAGCACATTTGTCGCTTTGAATAATTTTCCCATGCTTCCTTTCCTCTGTCCCTGCATGAACACAACGGTTCTTTTAAGAGCCAACCTTATCTTTCATCTTTTTTTTACATATGTTTTTTAAAACTTTTTTTTATTTTTTTTTACCGTACGCGTACGGTGCGCGTACTTTTTTTTTATTTTTTAAAAAAAACACTAAAAATCATTTATCACATTACATTGTCCTTGAGAGACTACAATTATTATTATTGACTTACCATACTCACTGAAAAAATATTTATTCATTTCTTTTTTTAAAAAATAGTTTTAAAAATGTTTGTAGTTTTCGAAAATTTTCTATATCTATCTGGAAAAAAAGAAAAAAGTATTAATATTTTTTAAACATTTTATAATACAGTACACATATTTACATTTTTTACCAAAAAATCTTTTTGCCTTATTTTTGCTGTTTTCAGAATATATTGCATTTCACTATAAATTGTGAAAGCAATTGCATTCATCATTTTACAGCGGGCAAAAAAAAATACCAATCACAAAGATTGTATTAAAAAAGCCCTGATTCTTTTTTTAATTAAACTTAACATTATAGAAATGCATAATATTGTAAAAAAATATCATCTAATACCAATACTTATTTCTTTAAAATACCGTCTGATATGTTTGTTTCAGAACTATAATCACAATATTATATCTCAAATAACTCCAAAATACATCTGATTTCATTTCCTTTAGGCCAAATAGTAATTTTAATTTTTTTTTTGGAATAAATTTCCAACGGAAATCCAATAAAATTCTAAAGTTTAATTTGTCCAGATCTCACCGATTCTCTGTAACATTTTGGTTCACGAAAATTTTTTGAATAATTTATTTAGTCCACAATAGAATTGGTTACTTTTCCACATGGCCAAATAGTAATTTTTTAAATCATTTTTGAAAAAATTTCCAATGGCAGTCCAATAACATTCCAAAATTTAAAATGTGCAGAAGTTACCGATAATCTCTAAATTATTGGTTTTTCAAAATTGCATTAAAAATTAAAAAAGTCCACATTACAATTGGTTATCTTTCCATTAGGCCAAATGATAATTTTAAAAATCTTTTTTTTACAAAATTGCAATGGTAATCCAGTAAAATGGTAAAATTATTTTGTCCAGATCTTGCCAAGTCTCTCTAAAATTTAGGTTTCAGGAAGATTAGATAGGAATTTGCTAAATCAAAAGGCAAACGTTGTTTGAAAATCAATTGGGAATCATTACACAGTGTCCAGCCTTTTTCACATTTTAGATAAACTGTGTAATGTCCAGAAGTAACAGTAGGTCCATCATGGAAAATTATTGCAACAGTTACAAAAGTTTTTCCTGAAATTGATAATTGCTGTCCTGTAAACTTCTTTATTAAAGTATCCAATTTTGAACCATCAGCTCTACATCGTTGCATCATTAAAATTACATACTGTCCGTATTCCTTTAAAATTAATGTTGAAAACATGTCAGAATTACACTCACCACATTTCATGCTATGATTAGCATCTTTAACTAATTTTGCAAAAGTGACTGTTTTACTCTCTGGCAATGTCAAATAAATAAACCTTTCATTATCAACAATAGAGCCACATATATTATAACAATTATCACAACTATGTTCCCATTTATAAGAGAGACCAAAAAAAATGTCAATGGGAACTCCTTCTTCTTCCACTACCTGAAGAAAATACATCAAAATTTCATGTGCATCTTGCTGTTCATTTTGAGAAAACTGTGTTCGTCCTGAACATACATCTAAAAGTTTTCTAATGTCAGTAGCACTTACTATTTGAGTTTTATCTTTACTCAGCTTTTGAAAAAGGAGACTCAGCTCTGAACAGAATCTTTTTCCCTGATTTACTATTATCTGCTCTTGCAAACTTTCCAGATAAAATGCAACATTCAGCACTACATTTGCGTAGCAGTTGACACCAGAGCTATTTTCAAAATGACATCCTACAACCTGTTCTTCATTTTCCTTTTTCTTTTTGCTTGCAATTACATCACTCCTCTTTTTTTTCCTCTTCTCTACATCTTCACTACAGATATTCTCATTTTTTCTTTTACGAGAAACTACACGTTTCTCCAACACAGGATACTGACCTAAATGAGGAGCATAGCTTCTTCTTAATCTATTATACTCCTTTACACAATTTGTATCAGCACTAACTTTTGATTCTTCAAAGTCTATCATGAATAAACCTGATAATGTTTTGACTCGTGACAAAGCAACATATGCCATACCTTCTTTGAACACAGTTGAACCAATGTTCACAAATGCACAATCTACAGTCAATCCTTGAGACTTGTGAATAGTTACAGCATATGCTAGAGAAAACGGAAACTGCTTCCTACGTACATATAAGTCTTTCACAAGCATAAAACGAACTGTACAACGACAAATATCTTTAACTTCATCTATCTGATCAAATTTTATTTTTAAACATTCAATTCCTTCTTTTTTCTGATAATTAATAAAACCCACAACTCTTCCCATCGCTCCATTAACTAAACCTTTCTCAACATCCAAATTTCTCCTTAAAAACACTCTACAGTTCATGCAAACATATAGATTTTTTTCTAATCCAGCTGTTTTGGAGATGTTCTTCTCTAGTGAGTCCAATTTATTTTTCAGTTTGCCTGTTACTGTGACAGTAATTCTTCCATCCTCAATTTTGTCCACTGCTTCCAATTTCCTGATCTCTTCCTTTTCCAATTTCAAAAGCTCCTCATTGAATATTGAGCATTCACGTAGAGTAGGCATTAAGCAGATGACACTTTTGTTTTCTGCAATGTTCTTGTATATCTTCTCTGCAACTATTTCTTCCTTTGGAAATAAATTATGTAGCAGCCGAGTCTGTAATGCTTTTTTGCCAGCTTCTGTGAGTAGTCCAATCCTGATATCTTTCAGAATACTTCCATATTCTTCATCGTTTGCTTGCCTCATATTAGTTGTAAGTTCCTTGTACTCAAAGAAGGACCAAATATTTGTATTACCGATACTTTCCAATGACTTCTTCGTGTCTTCATGTGTCACAGTATTAAACACTGGTTGTCCTTTAACTGGAGTAAGTTGCAAAAGATCTCCAAAAACTATGACGTGTTTTCCACCAAATAACACGTCATAGTCTGTCTTCAAAATTTGCTGCATTCTTAAATGCACAAAGGCAAGCATTAAGTTTGATACCATGCTCACCTCATCAATAATGAGAACTTGCATCTTCTTCAATACTCGTGAAACTTCCAAGGATGCTTCTCCAGTTAGCTTGTTGAATTGTATTTTGTTCTCATGCTCCACTGGTAACATTAGCAAACGATGTAAGGTGATTCCTTTTATGTTATATGCTGCTAACCCAGTTGGAGCAGTAACCACACAAGACAAAGTAGAATCCGTTTTTTGCTTTAGATAGCTTCTGATGACTTTAATTAGGAAACTTTTTCCAGTGCCAGCTTGTCCGCTTACATACATCCTGATTGGATGAAATGATGTGCATGAGCACTCTTTTTTTACATGTAGAAATCCGTGATCAATTTTGTTTTTGATCTCTTCATAAATTTGTTGCTGCTCTTGATTCAGTTGTCTTTCCAAATTTTCTAAGTCTATAAATTCTTCTTGAGCTTGATTCATAGCTGTTTCCACTTCATTCATGGCTATTGATGCTTCATTTTCAACGATTGGTTGTCCTAGGGGATCTTGACTGTGTGTTCCTGAACTTTGGCTGTCCTGAGAACTGTCTCTAGCTATTTCTGCTGCAATTGTAGTTTCCTGTTCAATTTCTTCATTTAACATTTGCAGATAAGTTGTGAATGTATTGCATTGTATGCTGTCTTTGCAAGCATTAAATGAATCCTCATAGCTTTGAAATTCTCCCAGTAGTTCATCCTCTGTACGCCATGGTTTAAACAACTGTAAAAGAGCCAAGTAGTAAAATTCTTTCTTGTCGGTAGTGTCGCAACTCAGCTTCCGATGATTTATCAAACTTCCTTTGCTTTGCTTCACCAAACATCCTTCTTCACCAACAACTTTATATTTTCCATTATTAATGTCTTCTGCAGCTTTCCGTGAATAAATGTAGTTCTGCAACACTTCATAGAGACACATGTTCTCCAGATGATGACTTCTCTTGGGATAATATGTGTCCAACATGTTTGTTTTCAATATATCTGTACTTTCTGGGTCATTCTCGGCCAAATATTCAATTTCTCCAACAGATTTCAGTACCCGATTTCTCATTGCTGCAAGGCCTAAACTTGCCCAAATTATTCTTCTTGACTTCGAGTAGAGACTTGCAGAAGATAACCTATCTGAACATTCGTAGGATCCAATTTCTCGATGCGATAACATCTTCAAACTGAAACTGTACAGCTTCTTACTGACAGTTTTCTCGTGAGAAATCTCTTCCCACATTTGCTTCAATTCTGTTTTTTCTGATTTCGTAATGTAAGACGTTACATATCGTGCAACAGCAATGGAATTGTCAGCTACATACTGTATATCCATGTTAGCGTTCCACATGGATAAAATGACTGGGTTGTAGTCATTTATATTTTTTGATTCTTCTTTTCTTTTAAGGTTGTAGGTATTCTTAGGTGATTTTCTTGTGATAGTATGTCTCACAGCTGACATAAAACTGTTTACTCTTCCATTTGAAAGAACAGGTCTAGGAAATCCAAATCGACATTTAGTGTAGTATTTTTCTTTGCTCTTGTATTTCCGTCGACAGTATTTTCCACACCGATGACTTTGGAAACGTAAAACTTGCTCCTTTAACTTGTTCTCTTCTGTGCTTTTTGGTATACCACATGTTGCATATTCTTCAATGTAAGATAACACTGCTTCATCAGTATCTGTTCCAAACTTTGGGGCATCCTTGATCCACAACAGCATATGAATATGAGGAGCACCTCTTGCCTGGTACTCTTTTCTCCAAAAGAAATCCACTACTTCTCCAAGGGGTGGATTTTTTTTATTGCAGATGAAGGACATCATAGCCTCAAATCTATGATTGAAATATCTGCAAACATTAACCGGATCCAATGAGCACAGTTCTCCTGCTGTCTTGTATTCGATGTTTTTAATGTTTGAATTGGCCTCTCGTAGAAAATCCAGTAAATCATCCCAAGCGTACTCGGCACAGCTTAGGGTAAGGAACCATGTTGGTGTTCCTAAATTGCGTAACATGCATTTTAGTTCACCATGGCGTCGGTACCAATATTCATTTGTCCCACGCTGACAAGCCATCAGATTGATCAGTTGTGTTTCCAAATGATCATCTCGGTGCTGCACTTTCTCCATAAAATCCTTAGCAGACACATTTTGTAAATGTACTCCACTTTTTAAAATGTGATTTACTGCATAAGACAGTGCAGACAAGTCGCTTTCAAATAAAAGATGAAACAAATAAGGAATACTTTGTCGAAATCTGGGATCTTCAGCATATAGTCTTGTAGTCCGATACTCTGAAGCTGGAATCTGTTCTGGACGTTCATCGTATCGTCCTCCTTTTCCCGTAGGAAACAGCTGGGGAAAACATCGAGCTTCCAAGCTCTCCTCCCATACACTCACGGGAGTTCCTTTTGCTTTCTTCATCTGAAAGAGATCAATATTGTCTCCCATAACTTCTTTCGAATGAAGAGGATGTATGCTAAAATGTTCATAAATTTCTTCTTCCTTTGTCTTGTCCACTTTTTCAATTTGTCCAGTTGGTGTTTCTGTGTCTTCTTGAAAATCTTCGTCTTCTTCTTCTTCTTCTATATAAATTGATTCATACCATTTGTTATTTTTTTTCAAATACAAATTTGCTCTTTGTACTTTCCGCACATCTACCAGCTCCTGCCAAATCTTCTTATTCTTTGTAGGTACACCATTAACCAGAATAATTAATGGTTCAGTTTCCAAAGTATCCGCATCAATAGTTTCCATATTTTTTTTCAAATCCAAGGGCAAATACACCACTCTACCTTTTAAACCTCTCAGTAAATCTGAAGGAGGTAATTTACCAGTTTTGGGCTCCATACGTACTATGGTCTGGAACGGATGAACACATTGAATGAGTATAGACTCATATGTATTTAATTCAGAAAGTTCAGCAGGAATAGCATCCAATTCTAAATTATTATGTACAGCTCTGGTCGGCATTCTATTTTCCTCTAACTTGTTGTAACAGTATTTACAAATACGCTGATCTTCACCCAATTCAAAACAATTTTCAAGAAATATATATGTGGCAAAATCCATCCACTTATAATTATCTTCATTTTCACTCTTTCTGTAGAGATCAACATTCCTAGTTTGTTTTCTATAATGAGTTCTGCGGCAACAAATACAAGTAACATTTGGTCTTTCATTAGAGACTATTGCAAATTTTGTTATGTGATCATTAAATGTCTTACTTACAGAAGGTTCTACATTCTCTTCCACTTCTTCCTCATTTACTGTGTCCTTCTCTGCACTGTTTTGTTCAGGACCAAAGTAACAAAACTGAATTTCATCAACAACCTTCTCTACATCTGATACCGTTCCTCGGAACAGAGCCCTATTCAATTCATTTAACTTTATTGCTGGACTTTTGGCAAAATACAACCGTCTCACAAACTTTCTCATTTCAGTATGATGAACAGCCAGCATCCTAAAATGATGGAAAACACTATTGCACACTTTTCTAGATAGACAAGCCAGAGAATGACCCTGCAAACCAGTATTCTCTCTCACTCTGCATGGATCCAGACTTTGAAGCACCTTAATCTTCTGTTTTACACTTTTTTTACTATATTCTCTTAGAAACTCTCGAAATCTGTCAATAGATTCCTGACGCACAGTGCAAATACTACTACAATTCCAAGTGTACACTGGGGCTTTAGGACGTCTCCCCATTGCCTCATCTGCCATCACTTGTACCTCATCTCTTGGAACCATTATCTCCTTCTCCATTATGCAACCATTTTTTACTTCGTATGAACGACCTCTGGTGTCAACTGCATGCAGCAAACTATTACTTTGAAAATAGCTCTCTTCATTAAAAAAAGGTTCACTACTTGAACTATGCATCCACTTTCCTAAAAACACTTTACAAAAGTTTGTTCTGTTCACTACTCTTTTGCTTTTGCTTTGTGATTTCAGTACATTAACCATTTTATCTAATGTACGCATCCTATTCAAAATTAATATGAATAGTTTCCTTTTTAATTCTAATGCTTTTGCTGCAATGGCTTCAATTTCTTTTTTTCTCTTGTAATATTTTGCCTTTTGCTTATATTTCTTCACATCCTTTATCAAATTGGACATGACTCTTCTCTGAAACATTTTTCTACGTATCTCTTTAAACGCTGTTTTTCTGTTTATGTAAAACTTTTCAGTTGCAGAAGGTATATTTGCATTAACTAAATTCTCAATTTTTTGCTGTTCTCTTCGTTTTGTTACATTCTTCCCTGGACAGACATTTTGTACATTTTTCTTTGTTTTGAATATTTTTTTAAGAAATTCTTTTTTCTGCTTACCAGAAGATTTTTTCTTTTTCCCAACATGAGCATCTTCTACTAACTTTGGTCCTCCAGTTGTCTTCAAATATAGTTTTTTTTTTAGCGTTTTTTGAACTCGAGATTTTGTAGGCATCTTAAATTTTGTTCACTGTTCTTCAGCAATACCTGAAAAAAACTAAAAAAAAATCCTTTATTGTATTTAAATATATTACTACATTTCTTTTCACAATAGTCACAAAACAAAATTTCTTTGCCAATTTGAATGCACACAAACTGCTCTTTTTTTTGGGCAAGTGAAAATCTCTTTTACAAACTGTCACATTATGAAACCACTTTTCAGATTTTTTAAAAAGCCCATGTCCAGAGTGCTACACTCCAGCAAGGGCAACCAGCCTTAGTGAAGCTCAATGTATTTGCATTACAGACAGAAACCTGAAAACCCCACTCGCTTCTAAATACTGTGCATGACTATACACGGCAAGCACATGGGTGTGTGCTAAGACTCTGCTTCTTCCCCCAAAAATTCACTCCCCCTTTCCATCTAATGCAACTGTGAAATCACCAGCGCAAGACGCAATAAATCTCTGCCTATAATTCCTCTATGCACACAGAGTCATGTTTTCACATTAGTCCCAAAACGAAATTTCTTTGCCATTTTTAAAGCACACTTACTGCTCTTTTTTTTTTCGGGGCAAGTGAAAATCACTTTTACAGACTGACACATTATGAAACCTTTTTTTTAAATTTATTTAATTGCACTTGTCCAAGCTGTTTTTTTCAGACCACCACCATGTGTATTCGCGGTGACTGCCTACACTCCAGCAAGGGCAACCAGCCTTAGTGATGCTGAATGTATTTGCATTACAGACTTAAACCTGAAAACCCCACTCACTTGTAAATACTGTGCATGACTATACATGGCAAGCACATGGGTGTGTGCTGAGACTCTGCTTCTTCCCCCAAAAATTCGCTCCCCCTTTCCATCTAATGCAACTGTGAAATCACCAGAGCAAGACGCAATAAATCTCTGCCTATAATTCCTCTATACACACAGAGTCATTTTTTCACATTAGTCCCAAAACGAAATTTCTTTGCCATTTTGAAAGCACACTTACTGCTCTTTTTTTTTCGGGCCAAGTGAAAATCACTTTTTACAATTGGAAATCACTTTTACAGACTGACACATTATAAAACCACTTTTTTTGATTTATTTAAATGCACATGTCCAAGCTGTTTTTTCAGACCACCACCATGTGTATTCTCTGTGACTGCCTACACTCCAGCAAGGGCAACCAGCCTTAGTGATGCTGAATGTATTTGCATTACAGACTTAAACCTGAAAACCCCACTCGCTTCTAAATACTGTGCATGACTATACATGGCAAGCACATGGGTGTGTGCTAAGACTCTGCTTCTTCCCCCAAAAATTCGCTCCCCCTTTCCATCTAATGCAACTGTGAAATCACCAGAGCAAGACGCAATAAATCTCTGCCTATAATTCCTCTATGCACACAGAGTCATGTTTTCACATTAGTCCCAAAACGAAATTTCTTTGCCATTTTGAAAGCACACTTACTGCTCTTTTTTTTTCGGGCCAAGTGAAAATCACTTTTTACAATTGGAAATCACTTTTACAGACTGACACATTATGAAACCACTTTTTTTGATTTATTTAAATGCACATGTCCAAGCTGTTTTTTCAGACCACCACCATGTGTATTCTCTGTGACTGCCTACACTCCAGCAAGGGCAACCAGCCTTAGTGATGCTGAATGTATTTGCATTACAGACTTAAACCTGAAAACCCCACTCGCTTCTAAATACTGTGCGTGACTATACATGGCAAGCACATGAGTGTGTGCTAAGACTCTGCTTCTTCCCCCAAAAATTCGCTCCCCCTTTCCATCTAATGCAACTGTGAAATCACCAGAGCAAGACGCAATAAATCTCTGCCTATAATTCCTCTATGCACACAGAGTCATGTTTTCACATTAGTCCCAAAACGAAATTTCTTTGCCATTTTTAAAGCACACTTACTGCTCTTTTTTTTTTCGGGGCAAGTGAAAATCACTTTTACAGACTGACACATTATGAAACCTTTTTTTTTAATTTATTTAATTGCACTTGTCCAGGCTGTTTTTTTCAGACCACCACCATGTGTATTCTCTGTGACTGCCTACACTCCAGCAAGGGCAACCAGCCTTAGTGATGCTGAATGTATTTGCATTACAGACTTAAACCTGAAAACCCCACTCGCTTCTAAATACTGTGCATGACTATACATGGCAAGCACATGGGTGTGTGCTAAGACTCTGCTTCTTCCCCCAAAAATTCGCTCCCCCTTTCCATCTAATGCAACTGTGAAATCACCAGAGCAAGACGCAATAAATCTCTGCCTATAATTCCTCTATGCACACAGAGTCATGTTTTCACATTAGTCCCAAAACGAAATTTCTTTGCCATTTTGAAAGCACACTTACTGCTCTTTTTTTTTCGGGCCAAGTGAAAATCACTTTTTACAATTGGAAATCACTTTTACAGACTGACACATTATAAAACCACTTTTTTTGATTTATTTAAATGCACATGTCCAAGCTGTTTTTTCAGACCACCACCATGTGTATTCTCTGTGACTGCCTACACTCCAGCAAGGGCAACCAGCCTTAGTGATGCTGAATGTATTTGCATTACAGACTTAAACCTGAAAACCCCACTCGCTTCTAAATACTGTGCATGACTATACATGGCAAGCACATGGGTGTGTGCTAAGACTCTGCTTCTTCCCCCAAAAATTCGCTCCCCCTTTCCATCTAATGCAACTGTGAAATCACCAGAGCAAGACGCAATAAATCTCTGCCTATAATTCTTCTATGCACACAGAGTCATGTTTTCACATTAGTCCCAAAACGAAATTTCTTTGCCAATTTGAAAGCACACTTACTGCTCTTTTTTTTTTCGGGGCAAGTGTAAATCACTTTTACAGACTGACACATTATGAAACCACCATGTGTAACTACAACAAAAACAATTCCCATTTCTATTATTCATTTCTTAAGTTACCACATACATCCCCTCTCAAACTGTAAACTCACCTTTAAAATTAGTTAGTTGTGAAAGAAATGTGACACTCAAACAGCAGATTATCAGAGCCAGGATCTCTGTTGTGTTCACCTCTCTCCTCTCAGCAGAACCAGATAATGGCAAACTTTCCCTCTATTTTTCCACACATATACATGTAAGTTTCAAATCTCAGTGCTTCCCCCTTTTTTTCAAATGTAATCACACATTTCTATTGGTTGAAAACCAACCCTTTTCCAAAAGTACCCTTCCCCCAACTTGACTTCTGCCTAGTACCCTTCCCCCAACTTGACTTCTGCCTGCTACCATAGCAACAGCTCATGGAACACTGCTGTGTAGAGTTAGGTCAGAAGTTCGACACACAATGTTTCAATTCCACAGAGCAAGAGTGCTTGACTTTTCAAACCTTACAGCAAATCCATAGTACTGTTCTTTGGTTACACATTTTTTTGTACCAATACAAAACATGCTTCTATTAATTTACACATACAGCCTAGTTTTTATTCTAGAATGGTATGAAACAGCCAATCAGTTCTTTTTGTTTTGAAAAAAATATGTATGCCTCCATTTCCAAACTGTCTTTCTTTTCATATTGCCATTCTACTGAAAGACACCTCCTGAGTGCATCCAGTTCTCCTTTGAAGATGTTCACAGTGTGGATTGTAGGGCACAGCTATGTCTTCTGGAGTGAAAAGTTTGCAGAGAAAACAGGTATGATGAGAGACCTTGCTTTGCCAAATGTAGACATTAAATGGATTGGTCAGAGAGGGTTAAAGTGGCACCAATTGATGCCATTGGTGAAATCCTTCATTCAAATCCAACACCCTGACCTCATAATAGTGCACTGTGGTGGCAATGACCTAGGCACTTTGACTGGGGTAGGTCTGGAAATGCTTATGAAGGACACCTTTGCACAACTGTTTACACTTTTCCCTAAAACTGCCTTTGTGTTTTCCAACATATGCCAAAGGCAAAAATGGAACTGGTCCTATCATTTCTGTCCGCAGATTGACAAAGCAAGAAAGCACGTCAACAAATCTGTTTCTGCTTTCCTCCGTGACTATGGTATGGGTGCCATTTACCACAACAACTTGCGTTATGACATGCAAGACATTTATAGAGGAGATGGTGTGCACTTCAATGATGAAGGGAACAGAGTCTTCCTCTTGAACCTTAGACTCTGCATCGGTACTTACTTGTAGGTACCACTTAAAAAATGACTTCATAAACACAACAGCTCTTTTTAGAGCTCCCTAATTTCTAAACTCTTAAATCTGCTTTTCATTTATTTTTTTTTTATTTTTTTTACCGTACGCTTACCGTAAGCTTACGGTACGCGTACCCCGTGATTTTTTTTAAAATCAATAAATGTTTTTTTTGTACTTTTCTGTCCTTCTTTGACCCCCTTACAAATGTTAGGGGGTCTGTAACTCTCCTCATTGCCCCCTTTCCTTGTTTTCTCTGTTTTTTTTCTGAGTGAAACACACAAAATGGCGGCCGCCGCTTCCTGGTTTCGGCCGATTCGAATGTTTACTAAGATCTATGGGCCAATCAGAATCTCCTTCGCGCACGCCATGTTTCTTCCGTACGCTTACCGTAAGCTTACCGTACGCGTACCCCGTGATTTTTTTTAAAAATCAATAAATGTTTGTTTTGTACTTTACAGTCCTTCTTTGACCCCCTCACAAATGTAAGGGGGTCTGTAACTCTCCTCATTGCCCCCTTTTCTTGTTTTCACTCTTTTTTTTTCAGAGTGAAACACAGAAAATGGCGGCCGCCGCTTCCTGGTTTCGGCCGATTCGAATGTTTACTAAGATCTAAGAGCCAATCAGAATCGCGCTCGCGCACGCCACCGTACGCTTACCGTAAGCGTACGGTAAGCGTACCGTAAGCGGGCTCAGATATATATATTGATTTAAAGGCTATTTTCTCAGAATCTACTGAACAGATTTACACCAAACCTACAAAAGGCACTTCCTTGACCTAGGGACTACCTCTCTGCCAAATTTTGAGTAATTCTGTTCAGCCGTTCGGGCTGTAGCTCGTTCTAAAGGTTCTATGGAAAAATGCATGGGAAAAACGCGTTTTGGGACCCCCCTTTTATCTCAGCCCCCGCTTGACGGATCCCCCCGAGACTTTCAGGGTAGGAGCGGAGCGTAGCGCCCCACCTATTTTGAGAAATTCGCGAGGATTCGTCGACCGGCGCCAAAGTTATTCAAAATAGAATGTTGAGGTTTTCCTATGGAAACGTGGTCCTAACTATAACTACCTACTGGCGACCGCCAGTAGGTAATTTATATATATATATATGTATATGTATATGTATATGTATATGTATGTATATTACCTACTGGCGGTCACCAGTAGGTAGTTATAGTTAGGGCCTATTTTCCATAGGAAATCCGCAACATTCTATTCCCAATAAGTCTGGCGCTGGTTGACGAATCTTCGCGCAATTTTCCAAACTTTTAGCCAGCTCTGGTCCGCTCCTATCCTGAAAATTTCAATGTGATTCGTCAAGCGGGGGCAGAGAAAAAAGGGGGGTCCCAAAACGCGTTTTCCCCATGCATTTTCCCCTAGGACCAGTTGACGCAGCTACAGCCCGAACTGCTGAACGGAATTACACCAAATTTGGCAAAGAGGTAGCCCTCAGTTCAGAGTCGTGCCTTTTGATTAAATGGTGTAAATCCGTTCAGTAGTTCTTGAGAAAATTTGAGTTAAAAGTAAATATATATCTATGGCCTCGGAGGATCCGCGCACCCTCCCCGCACCCTAAGCGCACCCTCTGTAAACCATGCGCGCACCCTCCCGATCACGCGCTGAATGCTAATTGTCTGTCTACATTCGAAACCAGGAACTGTTGGCAGCCATTTTGTGCCTCGGTAGAAGCGAGGCTGAAGAAGTAAGGGGAATAAGTGTTTAAAACATTTAAAGGGGGCAGGGTAGAAATACTCTGACCCTCTAGTGTTGCTCAGGGGGTCCCAGAAGGACCCCCTGGGGCCCCCTTTTAAAAAAAAAAAAAAATCAGCGAAATACGCAGTGTGCGTGGATCCGGTCGAAAAATAAAAAAAACCCGAAGCGCGGGCTTCCGCGATTCGTTAATAATTAGCCCCCGGGTGGGCCAAATCCCGGGGGCAAAATGGTTATGCATTTAGAGGGGGAGCGGGGCTGTGTGGCCCCCCTCCTGGAGCCCTCGAGGGCCCTGGGGACCGCTACCCCCCAGGGCCGGCTCCTACAGTGTCCTGGGGTGCCCACCCCCAGGACACTGTTGTTTGCTATGAGAGGGCGGGAGTCTCCCGCCCTCCCATAGCAAACTTTGTTAGGATTTTGAAAGAGAGAGCAGATCCTGCTCTCTCTTTCAAAATCCAAACAATATTGCTTTTCAACACGGGGAGCTGCATGTCAGCAGCTTCCCATGTGGAAAAGCAATGCCGGCTCCCGAAGGACGCGGGGTGCCGGCTGGGACCGTGGGGGCGTTGGGGCTCCCCCCACGGTCTCCAACATTTTTTTATAAGCCCCGGGGGATGGGGTCCCCGGGGATAATAAAAATTTGTGATAGGGGCTATTTTTTTTACGGTAAAATTAGGAGTCGTGCATCCTAACGCGTTGGGTGCACGGTTCCTCTCGCATTGGGTGCGCGGTTCCTAACGTGTTGGGTGCGCGGATCCAAGGAAAAAAAACTGACATTTTTGGGAGATAAACATCTAGCTGAAGTGTTTTGTTCTTGAGTGGCTCTAAAAAGAGCCGTTGTGTACATTGAGAGTTTTTGGTACTTATAAGTAAGTACCTATACAGATTCTAAAGTTGTTGAGGAAGACTCTGTTTCCTTCATCAGTAAAGTGTACTCCATCTCTCCTATACATCTCTTGCATATGAAAGCGCAAATTGTTATTGTAAATGGACCCCATTCTATAGTCTCGGAGAAAAGCAGAAACAGATTTATTCACATGTTTCCTAGCTTTCTCAATCTGTGGACAAAAATGATTGGACCAGTTCCACTTCTGCCTTTGGCATATGTTAGAATACACAAAGGCAGTTTTGGGAAAAAGTGAAAACAATTCTGCAAAGGTGTCCTTCATAAGCATTTCCAGACCTACCCCAGTCAAAGTGCCTAGGTCATTGCCACCACAGTGCACTATTATGAGGTCAGGGTGTTGGATATGCATAAAGGTTTTTACCAATGGCATCACTTGGTGCCACTTTAACCCTCTCTGTCCAATCCATTTAATGTCTACATTTGGCAAACCTAGGTCTTTGTGAATGCCTTTGTTTTCTGCATTCCTTTGGCTCCAGAAAATATAGCTGTGTCCCACAATCCACACTCTAAGCATCTTGAAGAGAGGTCTGGATGCACTCAGATGGTCTCTGTAAATGAAATGACAGTTTTAAAAGTAAGATTTTTATAAAATAGTGGCTAAGATGCAGTTTTCAAAAAAGACAAATCATTGGTTGTTTGACAACCTTCTACAATGAAAGGTAGGGTGCATGTTTCTGTTTTTTAAACACATGATTCTTATTGGTTAACAAAAAGTGCGTGAAAGGAACATTATATATGATAAGCTGATATGTTGAAAAGTCAAGCACACCTGCTGTTTTGATTAGCAACATTGTGTGCTGAACTTGTGACCTGTGTGCTCAGTTCAGTGTTCCATGACCTGTTGCTATGGTAACAGGCAGAAGGCAGAATGGGGGTAGGGTTCAAATTTATGTCATTTGGAAAGGGTTGAAATGTTTAACCAATAGAAATGTGTGTTTGCTTTTGAATTTATGTGGGAAGGAATGTGATTTGATGTTTACATGTATATGTGTGGAAAATGAGAGGGAAACTTTGCCCTTCTTTGGTTTTGCTGACAGGTGCACAGTGCAGAGATTCTGTATAAGAAAATCTGGTGTGTGACTGATATCTGGTGTGTGATTGATATACTTTTTTTTTTTTTTGAAACCTTTATTACAGAATGCAATAGATATACAAATATGGGCCTACAGCCTTCAGGCTGGCCGCTAGCAAGCAGTGGGAGCATAAAACACAGTTATAAAACACAAGCGGCAAGTGATAAAGGTCCCAGAAGTCGAAGGAAGCGTTGGCGGTCACACCGTCCAGACCCCACAAATGGCGGTTCCATTTTTTAGGAAAAACTACAAACAAATCCACAAGGCAGCAAAAGTCCAAGCAGCATTATGAGCTCCCCTAGGGAGGACCCTACCGATCCACAGGAATAGGGGGGGGGGGGACGGGCCGGGACAGAAACAAAGTGAGCACGATACACAGAATCAAGGTAACAAGCAGACTAGGGAGACTGGGCCGCTGCCAAGTCAGGCGTCAGCGGCGGGGTACAAATCCCGCCACGATAGGAGTTCCAGGGGCCCCACACTTTCACCCATTTCCCAGGCTTACCTCTCGCCACATACACTACCTTCTCCCGAAACATACACCAATCCATGTTGTCCTTCCACACCGAGACCGTTGGTGACCTCTGGGAGCCCCACAATTGTGCTATGTCACGCTTGGCCACCATATATCCCAGTGTCACCCACCACGTCTGCGGCACCGTGTAATCAGTCGGCTCCCACACATTCAGCAGACATCTCCTAGCCTCGGGAAACAGCGTCACATGCGTGACCGCTTGCAACACCGCATGTACACCACGCCAGAATCGCGCCACCTCCGGGCATTCCCACAAAGTATGGAAGAAGGTCCCTAACAAACCACACCCACGCTTACACATCCCATCCACGGCATATCCCATACGCATCAGACCCGGCCCCGTAACGTAGACCCTGTGGAGTATTTTGAGCTGGACGAAACGAAGGCGGGCCGGTATGGCCACCTCTTTCGGGGAGGCCACCGCAGATACCCAGTCCTCGTCATCCAGCTCCAATCCATCGGCAACCCATGCCTCACGAAGGCCAGTCAGCAGTCCCGAGCGATCGTTGATGAGCTTTTTATAAATCAATGAGATAGTGCCATCCGGTACATGCCCATCTAGCACTCTATCTTCCAGAGGGGAGCACTCCGGGATGGACGCCACATCCGGGAATACAGAACACAGCGCGTGACGAACCTGTATATACCGGAAGTACTCCCTGTCCTGCAACTGGAATTCCGTCGCACATCAAACGTTTTGAATCCCCCCCTTGTCCAGAGATCGCCCACCCTGCTGATGCCAATCATGTCCCACTTCTCAAAGCCTTTCGAGGTCCACAAGCAGCCCAATCGCTCAGATGCATACAATGGCGTCGCCCGGGTCAACCGATCCTTCCACCCCATCGCCAAGTTTGCCGCGTGCCACACCCGTACCGCGACCCGCGTAGGACCCGTCAGACGTGCGTCGAGCGATCTAGAGTAGAGCGCACGATTATATTCGCCACCCGGCAGCAACAATTTGTCCATTTCAAAAGCCGGGTTAAGGGCGGGCCCATAAAGCCCGTGGTTTATCGCAGCCAGCTGGGAGGCCCAGTAATACCGTTTGATGTCTGGGAGGGCGACCCCCCCGTCATACCACGGGAGCGTCAGCTTCGCGAGGGCGATACGCGGCCTCCCATCCCAAAACAAGTGGCGCTGCAGACCCTCCACCTCCCGAAAGTAGCGCGCCGGGACGACGTCCATCGTGTTTTGTAGAGCGTATAAGAAACGTGGCAACGACATCATCTTAAACAGCGCCGCACGGCCGAGCGGCGAGAGCGGCAAGCGCCTCCAACGCGCCACATCCTCCTTCAGGCGCTGGAGGGGGGGGGAGTAGGTTCTGTTTATATCGGGCCGCAGCGTCTAGGGTAATAAAGATACCCAGATACTTAAATCCCTGCGGAGCAACCTGGATAGGACAACCCCGCGGAAGGATAGGAGCCTCCCCTGAGAGGACATACACACAGGATTTAGCCCAGTTGATGAGTAAGCCGGAGTTGCGGCCAAATGAACACAATACATCCACTAACACAATCAACGATTCACGCGGGGAAGCAAGGTACAAAAGAATATCGTCCGCGTAAAGGGAGACGCGATCCTCATACTCGGGGGTCCATCGGAGACCACGAATCGAAGAGTGCCACCGCAGCCACTCCGCCAGGGGCTCCAAGGCAAGCGCAAAGAGGAGCGGCGACAGCGGGCAGCCCTGCCGCGTGCCCCTGCCCAATTCAAAAGGAGCCGATACTCTACCATTCACCACCACCTGCGCCAGCGGTCCGGAATACAACAATTTCACCCAGCCAATGAATCCCGGGCCAAACCCAAACTTAGCCAGCGTCGCCCAGATATATGGCCACTAAAGCGTGTCGAACGCCATAGTGGCGTCCAAGGACGCCAAAATGGCTGGCTCACGTATGAACGGGACCCTCGCGAGCACCCCATGCAGACGCCGCAGGTTAAGCGCGGTGTTGCGATGAGGGATAAAGCCGGACTGGGCCTAATGGATCAGATCGCACACCACGCTAACCAGCCGATTAGCCAGCACCTTGGCCAGAATTTTCGGCTCCGCATTCAACAGCGAAATGGGCCTGTAAAACGTGACCCGATCCCGCGGCCTTCCCTCCTTGTGAATAACCACAATAGTGGCAAGACGCTGGTCCAGCGGGAGGGAACCCGCCAACCGGGCCGCGAGGAACATATCACGGAGATGCGGAGCCAGTGTATCCGGTCGTAATTTGTACAATTCGATGGGAAGGCCATTAGGACCCATGGCCTTGCCAGAGGCGACCGAACGTATGGCGAGGGCAATCTCCTCAGATGTCGGAGCCGCGTCCAACAACAATTTATCCTCCTCCGAAAGGGAAGGCAGCGCAATGTCTTTAAGCAGGTCATGGGAATCCTCTTCCGAGCGGGAAGATATCGGGGAATACACCCCGCGGAAATACTCAGCGAAGCAATCAACAATTTCCTCCGGCTCAGTGACACACACACCATCTAGTCTCTCAACCGACGGGACAACTCGACTCGCTCTCTCCTTTTTATCCAGCCACGCAATCAACTGATATACTTCTTAATCTACAAAACAACTTGAAAGGTGAGTTATTTAATTGTGAGGGGATGTATGTAGACTATTTTGATTTTAATCCGACTAATGTATTTCCCCTGCTAAAGTGTAGGGAGTACTTTTTTTGTGTACAATCTTATTGACAGTGTGTGTGCATGTAGAAACCATTCTGTGATAAGCATTTGTGTTTTTCATGTGTTTGCAGACAGATAACTGTGCTGTTTTTATATTTTGGTACAATTAGAAATCAGTCATTGTTTATGAATTTGCAAAATTTTGAACACTAAAATGTAGTACTCGTAGATTAGGAACTGTGTTTTGGTAAATTCCTAGGGATAGTGTTGTTTGTCTAGAATCACACTGTGAGTCTGTGTGCATTTGGGAACCACTGTGAGAGAAGCATTGGGAACATCATGTATTTGCTGACAGATAACTGTTTTAAAACCTGCCATGTTGTCAAGTTTTAATAGCATTAGAAGCCAGTCTTTGCATATGCATTAATAAAATGAGTCAGGCTTTGACACTAAAGTGCAGTACTTAAATATGTAGATTGTGTGCAGTACCCTTACCTCTTCTAGACTAGTGAATGAGTTTTGGTAAACTCCTAGGATAGTGTTGCTTGTCTAAAATCACACTGTGAGTCTGTGTGCATTTGGGTAAGGATTGTGAGAGAAGTATTTGCTAAGATTATGTATTTGCTGACAGATAAGTGTTTTAAAACCTGTCATGTTGTCAAGTTTTAGTAGCATTATGGCTTATGCTTTGATTAAATGAGTCAGGCATTGACACTAAAGTGGAGTCCTGAAATATGTAGATTGTGTGCAGTCCCCTTACCCTTTCCATAGTAGTGAATGAGTTTTTGTAAACTCCTAGGGATAGTGTTGCTTGTATAGAATCACACTGTGTGAATTTGGAAACCACTGTGAGAGAAGCATTTGGGAACATCATGTATTTGCGAACAGATAACTGTTTTAAAACCTGCCATGTTGTCAAGTTTTAGTAGTATTAGAAGCCAGTGCTTATTCTTTGATAAAATGAGTTAGGCTTTGACACTAAAGTGCAGTACTTAAATATGTAGATTATGTGCAGTCCACTTACCCCTTGCACAGTCGTGAATGAGTTTTGGTAAACTCCTAGGGATAGTGTTGCTTGTCTAGACTCACACTGTGAGTCTGTGTGCATTTGGGAACCATTGTGAGAGAAGCATTTGGGAACATCGTGCAGCTGACAGATAACTGTTTTAAAACCTGTCATGTGTTCACAGGAGGAGCTTCGCGCGCATCCAAGATGGTCACGTGAGCACAGGGCTCCCCGGACCCTTGCCGCTCCTCGCAACTTATCCTGACATTATCCTGTATTTGTGGACGGATTCTGGAAGATGAACCTTGGCTGAATCCATAACTCTTTTCAGAACGTAAATCGGACCTGGGAGACCTGAAACACAGCGTCTTGCATTTTGGAGGCCCACCTGGAAACTGTGCCCGGTGCGTTGGTGAACTGTGGGGCCGGGGAGTAGTTGAACAACAACGGCATCGGAGCCTTGCCAATGACCGCGCCCCCACTTTCAGTTTCGCTTTTGCACTTCTGCATGGCCTGATCGAGGAGCTACTTCGCGTGGCTGGGGCGCCCTCCGGCCTTTGTACTGGACTGATTTCTGCCTTTTCCTCAACTCTTCCGAACGGGCTCTAGGACAGTCTGTGTCTGATCTGCGCCCCTTTGCTATCGGTCCGGGCGGACCCCTCCGGTGAGCATCGCTCAATATGGCGGGCAAGGGGGATCCCGAGAAACGGAGGGCCAAGACATCCCAGCGTGGGGGACCAGTCCAGAGTAACATCATGGATCGTTATACCCAGGGTAAAGGATCCCCCGGGCCAGCAAGTGCCGTCGTGGGGGACTCCGGTGGTGGCCCGTCCGTCCCCACGGAATTGTCGCTGCAGGACGTTATGGGCGCCATCAACAGCATAAGGGAGACCATCGCCCAGCAGTACGAGGCTCTGGCCCGTAAAATTGACACGGTTGCCATTGATGTTACGTTAATTCGGGCAGATCTCTCTAAGACTAACGAGAGGGTTCAGTCGCTGGACTTGAGGACATCCACTCTTGTTACGGATGTGTCAGACCTCCAGGCAACTCTTGGCGATCTAAAGTTGGCAAACGACACGATGTCCCGGCGGCTGGAGGATTTCGAAGGTCGGGCACGACGCAACAATATCCGCGTCATAGGTGTACCGGAGACTTTCGACAACCGTCCGGTGGACCTCATGGTCGAAGATCTCATCCTCAATCATCTTGCTCCTTCAGGCCTGAGCAAGTTCTTCGCCGTGGAGCGTGCCCATCGTGTCCCGGGCGGCAGGCCTCGACCAGGAGCTCCCCCGAGGCCTATCATTGCAAAACTTTTTCATTACAGAGACCGGGATGCGATCCTGCAGGCCTCGAGGGTGCACGGCCCAGTTAAATATGAGAATTCCTCCGTTAACTTCTTTCCGGACTTCACCCAACTCGTTCAGAAACAGAGAATGGGCTTTCAGGGGGGGAAGCGCCGTCTTCGAGATCTGGAACTCAAATACTCTATGCTTTTCCCTGCCAGGCTTCGTGTGGAATATAAAGATCGGACTATCTTTTTTGAATGCCCTGACACCGTGAGTGACTGGTTGGATTCCCTGCCGGACCGGGGCGAACGATCTGGGCGTACTGGCGGTGCCGAGGGCGGAGGGCCTCTGCAGGCATGATTCTTGGTCCTCCACTTTGACATTTCCTTCTGCGCGCAGCCATGTTCTACTTCAATTGTATATTTTGTCTATTAATGTTTCGTTTGGGTGCGGGAGGGGACGGGTCCCTCTCCCCCTCCAGGGTCTTTTTGTAGCATGGGATTGTTAGGGCGACAGGCACACTGCAAGTTGGGGGGGCTGTATAGTCCGCAGGGGTGCAGGGTGGGGGGAGTTGCAATGGTGTGGGGGTGGGAGGGTGGCAGTGGTTGTTGGGTTGTGTGTTTTTTCTTTTCAAGGCGGTATGTTTGTTCTCTTTCAGTTTCTGTGTCTGGCTGCGTGCCCGGGGACTCCAGCTTCTTGTGTTGGGATGGGGGGGGACGGGTTGAAAATGATGTCTCAGAACGTCAACGGGTTGGGGGACCGTATCAAACGTGGGGTTGTGTTGCAATATTTGCGCCGATTGGCCCCTGATGTGGTATTTCTTCAAGAGACGCACTTGGTGGGCAATGTATGTCATGCTATGAACAGGGGGGGCTACCGACTGGTGGCACATTCTGGCTTCACCACCGGATCCAGAGGGGTGGGCATCTTGCTGCGAACTTCCCTCCCGCTTGAGATTGACAAAGTCACTCTTGATGATAGAGGGCGCTACGCGTCCTTGACTGGACGGTGGGAGGGGCAGACTCTTTCATTGGTTTCGGTCTATGTTCCCCCGGGACTCCAGACCTCCACTTTCTCGGATGTGGGTCGTATGTTACTTGAACTTCCTGATAGTCTCTTGCTTGTGGGTGGGGATTTTAATTCCGTGATTTCTGGCGAGTTGGATCGTCACCCTCCCAGAGCCCTCTCTGCCGCCCAGGCGTGGCTCGGTGGGTTCTTGGACAGTTTCGGTCTGGTGGACTGCTGGAGGTTGATACATCCGACACAGAGTCAGTACACATTCCACTCCGGGGCCCACGGGAGTCTCTCCAGACTAGATTATTTTCTTATGCCCGCGGCCCAGACCACCCGGGTCCGGGAGGTTAAGCACCTGGCCTGGGGCATTTCCGATCATTCCCCATTGTGGCTCCTCTTCGATACCGGGATGCGATCCGCCGGGCGGATCGCCCCCATTAACCCCTGGTACCTGCGTGACCCCAAGATTCGCAAGGGTCTCATTAAGTCGCTTGAACAGTATTTTCTTGAGAATGAGGGGTCCGTCTTGTCCTCAGTGTCCTTGTGGGAGGCTTTCAAAACGGTTCTCCGAGGACACGCCCTATCCCTGAACGTGGAGGCCAAGAAAGCTAAGAACGGGGTGGTGGTTGCGTTGGAGGCTGAGATATCGGGGTTGGAGGCTGCCTTGGAGACGGGTGTCACTCAGGACGGGCTCCATGCCCTCAGCCTGAAACAGTTCGAATATAAGTCCCTTGTTACGGATGCTGCTCGGACAATGTATAGGGAACAGCAGGGCAGATTGTATGATGCTGGGGATAAGGCGGGGAAATTGATTGCTTGGCTTGATAAGAAGGAGAGAGTGAATCGAGTGGTCCCCGTGCTTCAGACGTCGGAGGGAGTGAGTGTGACTGACCCTGGTGAGATTGTGGAGTGTTTTGCTGATTACTTCAGTGCTGTGTACTCCCCGGTGTCTGCTAGAGATGAGGCTGACTCTCGTCACTTGTTGAGGGATATTGCTTTGCCCTGCCTGTCGGTGGATGAGCGTGAGCAGATAGATGCCCCATTATCGGTCGACATTGCTACCGCGATTCGTTCCCTTCGCTCAGGCAAGGCTATGGGCCCCACGGACTCCCGATTGAACTCTATAAACTGCAACCGGATAAAATTGCGCCATTTCTCCGTCGTATGTTTTCGGAGTCGCTTGAACTTGGTTCTCTCCCTGATGACCAACGTCTGGCCACTATAGTCGTGATTCCCAAGGACGGTAGGCCTCGGGACCGTTGCGCCTCGTACAGGCCTATTTCTCTGTTGAACGCCGAGCCGAAAATCCTTGCCAAGGTTCTTGCTAACCGCCTGCTTACTGTTATTTGCGATCTGGTGCATCTGGACCAATCCGGTTTTATCCCGCACCGGAATACGGCCCTTAATTTGCAGCGCCTACATGGCGTACTTGCAAGGGCGGAATATCTTTCAGAGCCGGCCATCTTGGTTTCCTTGGACGCCACGATGGCCTTTGATACGATAGAATGGCCGTATCTTTGGGCCGCCCTGGCAAAGTTTGGCTTTGGGGCGGGATTTATTAGTTGGGTTAAACTCTTATACGCTGCTCCGTTGGCACAGGTTGTCGTTAATGGGAGGGTTTCCCGGCCTTTCGTTCTTGGGAGGGGCACTAGGCAGGGGTGTCCGTTGTCTCCCCTGCTCTTCGCTTTGGCTTTGGAACCGCTTGCTGCTTGGCTTCGTTGGGAACCGTCAATAAGAGGGATCCAGTGGGCCCCTGGCTTCGAGGATCGTGTTTCGTTGTACGCGGACGACATTCTTTTGTACCTCACCTCACCACGTAAGTCACTCAATGTGCTCTTTGACATCCTCACTTCCTTCGGCAAGAACTCTGGTTTGATCATTAACTGGTCCAAATCTTGTGTCTATGCTATATCCAGTGGCTTTCCTCTCCTGCCTTCTCGTTTTCCCATTAAGGCGTCCCCCTCCGGCTTTACGTACCTGGGGGTGTACGTCTCATTGGACCCGACTGTCCGCTACGACCATAATCTCCTCTCTCCACTTCGGAGATTGAGGTTAGACGTGGCCCGTTGGCGTAAGCTTCCCTTGTCTCCCCTCGGTCGTGCGGCACTTTTTAAAATGATGTCTCTTCCCCGATTTCTTTACGCACTTCAGAACTCCTTTGATATTATTCCGGCGGCCTACTTCCGGGAAGTGGAGAGCTTACAAAGGAGACTTGTTTGGGACGGTCGTGCACGTATTGCTCTTGCAAAACTGACTCTCCCCTGGTATGACGGGGGCATTGCGCTCCCGGACATCAGGAGGTACTACTGGGCTTCCCAGCTATCTGCTATTAACCATGCAACGTACGCACCTGGTCCTAATCCGGCTTTCGAAATGGATAGATTTTTGTTGCCCGGCGGCAACTTTAACAGAGCGCTTTACTCTAGATCGGCTGGGAGGAACTTAACCGGTCCCACTAAGATTGCAGTACGCTTGTGGAAGGCTGCGAATGTGGCCATGGGCTGGAATGATCGTTTGACGTGTGCGACCCCTTTGTTTGCGTCTGAAAGATTGGGAAGCCTCTGGACGACGAAGGGCTTTGAGCGTTGGGACACGATTGGCATCAGCCGAGTAGGTGACCTCTGGGTGAAGGGTGCGGTTAAATCCTTTGCTGCGCTGCAGTGTGAGTACGAATTGAGTGAGAGGGAGTTCTTTCGGTACGTTCAGGTTCGGCACGCCTTGCTCTCGGTCTTCGGGGCTGAGACTGCAGTCCCTGTATCTTCGCCACTCGAGGATTGCATACTCGACGGTCACCTGCCCGACAGTACTATTTCCCTTATCTATAAAAAACTAATAAACATTTGGGCGGATCTCCTCGTGCGTCTTCGGGAGGCGTGGATCGGGGATGGGGTGGAACTGGACGATGAGGATTGGCAGTCAGCGCTGTCCTCCCCTAAGGAGGTGGCTATACCCGCGCGTCTCCGTCTCGTCCAGCTTAAAATTCTCCACCGTGTCTACGTGTCGGGCCCTCGTTTAGTTTTGATGGGTTTTTCTGCAGACGGGCTCTGTAGGCGCGGCTGTGGGCTCAGCGCCACTTTTCTCCATGTTCTCTGGGAGTGCTGTGAGGTGGCCGAGTATTGGCGCCGGGTGCATGCTGTCATGGAATGTGTCACTGGGGTCGCTCTGTTGCCTGAGGTTCGCCGATGTTTGCTGAACGTGTGGGAGCCCAATGACTATAATGCGGCTCAGACTCGGTGGGCGGCCCTTGGGAACATGATTACTAAGAGGGACATCGCACAGCTTTGGGGTTCCCGGCGGCCTCCCACCGTGTCAGTATGGAAGGAGAACAAGGACTGGTGCATGTGCAGAGAGAAGACCGTGTATGTGGCCCGGGGTAAGCCGGGGGCGTGGGGTAAAATCTTGGGTCAGTGGAACGCGTACCGAGGGAACATCTGCACGCCCCCCCTCGTGGACACATCTGATGCGGCCTTGTCCTCCTGACCCTGAGGTTCCCGGACTATTACATTTTACCTGTAGATAGTTATGGCTCTCCCGTCGCCCCCACCTCCCCCTTGATCATCCTCATTAACCACCCGAGGGTGGAGTATGTATTGTGTGGTCCCCCGGCTGTGGTTAGACGCCCTTTTTAGATGGTTTCCGCCTTGCTTTTTGGTGTTATTTTATTTTTTCTTCCTTTGTTTGTACTTCTAAAAATTATGTATCCTGATAGCCTTTGAGGTGCACTCAGTAATTTGTTAATTCGGCTGAGCCCCAGGGGGCCTGTTGCTGCCTTGATGTTGATGACCATGTATATATTAGCGGCCGGCCCTGGTGGTTGTAGGCTCATGTTTGTATTGAGTTTTATGTACAATAAAGGTTTTCGCAAAATAAAAAAAAATAAAAAAAAATAAAAAAACCTGTCATGTTGTCAAGTTTTAGTAGCATTAGAAGCCAGTCATTGCTTATGCATTGATAAAATGAGTCCGGGTTTGATACTAAAGTGCAGTACTGAAATATGTAGATTGTGTGCAGTTCCCTTACCCCTTCCAGAGTAGTGAATGTGTTTTGGTAATGTCCAAGGGATAGTGTTGCTTGTCTAGAATCACACTGTGATTCTGTGTGCATTTGGGAACCACTGTGAGAGAAGCATTTGGGTACTTCATATATTTGCATACACATAACTGCTTAAAAACCTTTCCTGGTCTCAAGTTTTGGTAGAATTAGAAGCCAGTAATTGCTTATGTGTTCACCCATGAACTTTCCTTGCAATACTGTAAACATTCAGTTAATATCCAATAGTAATGGAGTGAGGCAGGCCTTAGCACATGAATTGATTCAAACGCCTATCACTATGCATGCAGTCCTCTAACAGCCTACACATTTGTCTTTCACACCTTCAATTCCCCAGTCAGTATTCATACAGTTCCAGAAAACAGCCTGTCACTCCCCTTATAGTTTCTCAGCGACTCATTAAGCACCATGTAGTAATCCATTTACTGCGCCAAAACCCAACCACTTATAAATTCACCCAGGCACTCTCCTTGTAGTACTCTAATCATTCATTCAGTACCCAAGTCCTCATGCAGTGACCAGGCCTTAGCACATGGACTGCTTCAAACCCCTATCCACTATGCATGCAGTCCTCTAACCTACTACACACTTGTCTTTAATTCCACAGTCAGTATTCATACACTTCAAGCAAACACTCTGTTACTCCATATGTACTCCTCTAGTGACCCATTCAGTAGCATATACTAAACCATTCACTTTGCCAAAACCCAAACACTTACAAATTCACTCAGACACTCTCTTTTTAGTACTCTTATCATTCAGTCAGTATCCAAGTGCTCATGCAGCGAGCCAGGCCTTACAACATGGACTGCTTGAAACCCCTATGCAGTATGCATACAGGCCGCTAGTCACCTACACATTTGTCTATCACTTCTTTAATTAACTAGTCAGTTTCTATATACTTCAATAAACATCTTGTCACTCATCTTGCACTCATGCAGTGACTGATCGAGTACCATGTACTAATCTTTTTACTGTGCCAAAACTGAAACAATTAGTAGTTTTACCCAGGCACTCTTCTAGCAGTAGTCTAATGATTCAGTCAGTTTCCAGGTACTCATGTACTGAACCATGCATTACCACATAGAGGGCTACAAATGTCTATGCAGTATGCATGCAGTCTTGTAACACACTATACACTTGTCCTTAACAGCTTCAATTGCCTAGTCAGTATCCATGTACTTTCAGCAAACATCCTATCATTCCCCTTGCAGTGTTCCAGTGACTTATTCAGCACCATGTAGTAATGCATTCACTGTGCCAAAACTGAAACACTTGTAAATTCACCCAGGTACGCTTCTTGCAATAGTCTAATCATTCAGTCAGTACCTAAGTACTAATGGAGTGAGGCAGGCCTTAGCACATGGATTGATTCAAATGTGTTTCCAGTATGCATGGAGGCCTGTAAGTACCAACACAATTGCCTTTGAGACGTTCAATTTCTCTGTCAGTATCTATAAACTGCAATAAACACTCTGTCACTTTAATTGCACACCTCCACTGACTCATTTGGCAGTAAGTACTAGCCTATTCACTGCACTAGAATCCAAAATCTTAAAAAGATTCACTGAGTCACTTTTTTTTGTAGTACTCTAATGATTCAGTCAGTAGTTAGGTAGTTTTGCAGTGATCCAAGTGTTACTCTAGGGACTGTTTCAAATGTCTATCCATTATGGATGTAGGTCTCTAGCCACCT
This sequence comes from Triturus cristatus, assembly GCF_964204655.1. Lineage (NCBI taxonomy): Eukaryota > Metazoa > Chordata > Amphibia > Caudata > Salamandridae > Triturus > Triturus cristatus. The sequence continues at coordinate 798,358,369 of NC_140581.1, forward strand.
ACATACTTGTCTTTCACACCTTCAATATCCCAGACAGTATTCATACAGTTACTGCAAATACTCTCTCACTCTCCTTATACTACTCCAGTGACCCATTTAGCACCATGTACTCACTGCACTGAAAGGCAACCACTTATAAATTCACCCAGGTAATCTCCTTGCAGTGCTTTAATCATTCGGTCAGTATCCAAGTACTCATGCAGTGAGCCAGCTCTTAGCACATGAATTGCTTCAAACGTCTATCCAGTATGCATGCAGTCTTCTAACCACCTACACACTTGTCTTTCACATCTTTAATTCCCCACTCAGTATACATATAGTGCAGCAAACATACTATCACTCCCTTTGTAGTCCTCCAAGAACCCATTCAGCACCATGTACTAATCCATTCAGTGCGCCAAAACACAAACACTTATAAATTCACCCAGGCACTCTCTTTGCAGTACTCTAATCATTCAGTCAGTACCCAAGTACTCATGCAGTGAGCCAGGCCTTAGTACATGAATTGCTTCAAATGCCTATCCAGTATACATGCAGTCCTCTAACCACCTACACACTTTTGTTTTACACCTTCAATTCCCTAGTCAGTATTCATACACTTCTAGCAAATACTCTGTCACTCCTCTTGGAGTCCTCTAGTGACCCATTCAACACCATGGAGTAATCCATTCACTGTGCCAAAACCCGAACACTTATAAACTCACCTAGGCATTCTTCTTGCAGTACTCTAATCATTTAATCAGTATCCAAATAGTATTGGAGTGAGACAGGCCTTAACGTGTGAATGGATTGAAACATGTGTCCAGTATGCATGTATGTCTCTAATAACCTTCACACTTGTCTTTCACACCATCAATAATCATGTCAGTATTCATACACTTCTAGGAAATACCCTGTCACACACCCAGTTTGTTTCCTAATAGTATTGTAATCATTCAGTCAGTTAGCATGTACTCTTTTAGTGAGGTAGGCTTTACGGCATAAACTGTTTCAAAGTAGTATGCACTATGCTTGTAGTGTTTTAACCATCGTCACACTTGTGCTTCATGGCTATAGTTTCTTAGTTTTTATATAAAATGTGTTTTTACAGTAATAGAATAGTGTGAATTTGAAAGTTATTAATATACTTTTATTTGTGATTCTTTTTTACAGATACTGTTTTTCGACGTTAAAATAGAGAAATCATGCCTGAAAAAAAAAGAAAAAGAAAAGAACAGAGACAGGAGAATTACTTGAAGAAAAGTCAACCACAAGTATTGATTGCACAAGATAATGTGGCTAAAAAGAAAAAATCTTCTGGTAAGATCACAAAGCAATTTATTAAAAATGTTTGTAGGAGGAAACAGAATGTACAGAACGCTGAATCCACTGTGAATGATTTAACTAGAAAAAAAATTCAAAAGAAGAGGAAAAGCAAAAAAACAAATATTCAGTCAAAGGAGACAAAGTGTGCTAAAAGAAGGCAAAATCAGTATAAGGAATTACGAAAAAAAATATTTTACAAGAGAGTAGTACATAATTTGCTGAAAGATGTGAAGAAATAAAAAGAGAGCTCTATTTTATAAAAAGAAGAAGCATATTGAAAACATTGTTGAAAAGGCTTTTGAAGTAAAAAGGAAACTATTCATTTTAGTATTAAACAGAATTCGATCACTAGATAAACCAATCAATTTAATGAAGGCCAAAAGTAGGAGGAAAAGAGTAATTAATAGAAAAATAAATTGTGATATTTTTTTGAGAGAATGGAAACACAGTTCCAGTTCAGAGCCTTTCTTTAATGAAGAGATATTTACAGAGAAAAAAAATAGTGTTTGCAGTTGACACCAGTGGTAGAGGTTACGAAGTTAGAGATGGTTGTCCAATTGAGAAAGAGAAAATGGTTGAAAGAAATACAGAAGAAGTGATAGCTGATGAAGTTCTAGGGAGACGTCCTAAACACCCTGTCTATACATGGGATTATGTCGTTTTTTACGAGCATATACTAAGGAAAGTGTTAAACAAAAGATTAAGGTGTTGCAAGGACTAGACCCTTGCAGAGTGAGAAAAAATACTGGTTTGCAAGGTCATTCTATGGCTTGTCTTTATAGGAAAGTTGGTGAAAGTGTTTTTCACCATTTCAGGATGCTGGCAGTACATCATACTCAAATGTGGAAGTTAGTGAGAAGATTTTATTTTGAGAAAAGTCCAGCACTAAAGTTAAATGAGTTGAACAGTGCTCTTTTACGTGGCTCAGTATCAGATGTGAAGAAGGTTTGTGAGGATATTGAGTTTTGTTACTTTGGTCCTCAGCAAGAGAATGGAGAAACTGTGACATTAGTAGAAGAAAATGTTGAAGACAATGTAGAACCTGTGATTACAAAACATTTTGAGGATGAAATCACAAAGTTTAAGGTAATTTCAGGTAAACTACCAAGTGTTTCTTGTATTTGTTGTCAGCGAACTCACTATAAAAATCAGACTAGGGGTGTCAATCTGTGTTTAAAAAGTGAAATAGAAGATAATGATAAGTGGATGGAATTTGCAACTTATTTGCTGGTAGAGGATTGTTTTGATTTGGGATCTGAGCAGCGTATTTTCAAATATTGTTATAACAAATTAGATGAGAATAAAATGCCTGCTAGAGCAGTTCATAATAATCTAGCATTGGTTGCTATTCCTCCAGAGCTGATAGATTTAAATACGTATGAGTCTATTCTCATTCAATGTGTCCACCCGTTTCAGGCTATTGTTCGTATGGAGGCTAAAACAAGTAAATTACCTCCATCAGAGTTGCAAAGAGGATTGAAAGGAAGAGTTGTGTATTTACCGTTAAACTTAAGGAAAAATATTGAAACTATTGGTGTAGACCATGCAGAAAATGAGCCACTAGTCATTCTAGATAATAGTGTTCCTACTAAGAATAAGAAAATCTGGCAAGAGTTAGTGGATGTTAGAAAAGTGCAAAAGGCATCATTGTATCTGTTAAAAAATAATGAGTACTATAGAAATGTGTTTGTAGGAGAAGAAGAAATAGATTTAGCAGAAGATACTGAAACATTAAGTGGACAAATTGAAAAAGTGGACATGTCCAGATGTGAAGAAATCTATGAACATTACAGTGTACATCCACTTCATTCCACAGAGGTGATGGGGAATACGATTGAGTTGTTCCAAATGAAAAAAGCAACAGGAAGTCCCGTGAGTGTATGGGAAGAAAGTTTGGAAGCTCGTTGTTTCCCACAGTTGTTTCCAACAGGAAAAGGTGGACGATATGGTGAACGTCCTGTGCAGATTCCTGCATCTGAATATCGGACAACAAGATTATATGCAGAAGATCCAAGATTTCGACAATGTATCCCTTATATGTTTCATCTTCTGTTTGAAAGTGACTTGTCTGGACTTTCATATGCAGTAAATCACATTTTAAAAACTGGAATGCATCTGCAAAATGTAACTGCTAAGGATTTTATGGATAAAGTGCATCAGAGAGATGATCATTTAGAATCTCAGTTGATTAATCAGATGGCATGTCAGCGAGGGACTAATGAATATTGGTACCTTCGTCATGGAGAACTGAAATGTATGCTACGTAACTTGGGAACTCCTACATGGTTTGTTACACTAAGCTGTGCTGAGTATGCTTGGGATGATTTACTTGAATTTCTTCGAGAGGCAAATTGCAATATAAAAAATATTGAATACAAGACACCTGGAGAATTGTGCTCAGTGGATCCTCTTAATGTATGCAGATATTTCAATCATAGATTTGAAGCTATGATGTCTTTCATCTGCAATAAAAAGAATCCTCCTCTTGGAGAAGTTGTGGATTTCTTTTGGAGAAAGGAGTATCAAGCAAGAGGTGCTCCTCATATACATATTTTGTTATGGATCAAGGATGCCCCCAAATTTGGAACAGATTCAGATGAAACTGTTTTGTCTTTCATTGAAGATTATGCCACATGTGCTGTTTCCAATAGCAAAGAACATGAAAACTTAAAACAAGTCTTACGATTCCAAAGCCATCGATGTGGAAAATACTGTCGACGAAAGTACAAGTCAAAGGATAAGTTCTATACCAAATGTCGTTTTGGATTTCCACGTCCTGTATTATCCAAAGGAAGAGTGAACGGTTTTATGTCAGCTGTGCGACAGACTATCACAAGAAAGTCTCCGAAAAATAGCTACAACTTAAAAAGAAGTGAAGAATCAAAATACATAAATGACTACAATCCAGTTATTTTATCCATGTGGAATGCTAACATGTTTATTCAGTATGTTGCGGACAATTCCATTGCAGTCGCTCGGTATGTAACGTCCTACATTACTAAATCAGAAAAGACGGAATTGAAAGAAATGTGGGAAGAGATTTCTCACAAGAAGACTCTAAGTAAGAAATTATATAGTTTCAGTTTGAAGATGTTATTGCATCGTGAAATTGGAGCATATGAATGTTCAGATTGGTTATCATCTGCAAGTCTATATTCAAAAAGTAGAAGAATCATTTGGGTGAGTCTAGGTCTTGCAGGAATGCGAAATCGGGTACTGAAATCTGTTCAAGAAATTGAATATTTAGCAGAAAAAGAACCAGAAAGTACAGATATTTTGAAAACGAATATGTTGGACACATATTACCCGAACAGAAATCATCATCTTGAGAGCATGTGTCTCTATCAAGTGCTGCAAAACTACACTTTTAAACTGAATACTACAGAGAACATCAATGATGGAAAATATGCAGTTATTGGTTCTGAAGGATGTCTGGTGAAACAGAGGAAAGGAAATGTAATTAATCACAGGAAACTGAGTTGCGACACTGCTGATAAAAGGGAATTTTACTATTTAGCCCTTTTGCAAATGTTCAAACCATGACGTTCACAACTTACTTTGAGATTTTCAGAGCTATGAAGATTCATTTAATGCTTTTAAAGATAGCATACAATGCAGTGCTTTTGCAAATTATGTGAAAATGTTGAATGATGAAATTGATCAAGAAGCTACAATTGCAGCTGAGATTGCTAGAGACAGTTCTCAAGACAGTCAAAGTTCTGCTGCATTGAATCAAGATTCACTAGGACAACCAATTGTTGAAAATGAAGCAGCAACTGCCATGAATGAGGTGGAAACAGCAATGTATCAAGCTCAAGAAGATGTAGTACAGTTAGGAAGCTTGGAAGAACTACTAAATGTTGAACAGAAACAAATATATCAACAAGTGAAAGAGCAGATTGACCATGGATTGCTTCATGAAAAGAAAGGGTGCTCATGTACATCATTTCAACCTATCCGAAAGTATGTGAGTGGTCAAGCTGGAACAGGAAAAAGTTTCTTAATTAAAGTAATTACAAGGTATCTGTCACAAACAACTGAGCCGCATTTGTCTTGTGTTGTCACTGCTCCAACTGGGTTGGCAGCACATAACATTAAAGAAATTACTTCACATCATTTACTAATGCTACCAGTAGAGCATGAGAACAAATTGGAATACCACAAGCTATCTGGAGAAGCTTGTTGTGAAGTTTCAAGAGTCTTGAAGAAAATGAAACTTCTCATTATTGATGAGGTGAGCATGGTCTCCAACTTGATGCTTGCCTTTGTGCATTTAAGAATGCAACAAATTCTTGAAACAGAGTATGACGTGTTATTTGGAGGAAAACACGTCATAGTTTTTGGAGATCTATTGCAACTTACTGCGGTAAGGACAACCGGTATTTAAAACACTTGCACATGAAGATACCGGAAAGTCTCTTGGTAGTGTTGGTAATGTGAACATTTAGACTAATTTTGAATACAAAGAACTGACAACAAATATGCGACAGGAAAATGATGCTGAATATCGAAGTATTCTTCAAGATATAAGAATTGGAATTCTTACAAAACATGGCAAACAAGCTTTGGAAGGTCGATTTCTTTGCAATGTCTTTCCAAATGAAAATGTACTTCCTGCAAAAGTGTACATGAAAATTGCTGAAAATAAATCAGTGATCTGTTTAATGCCAACACTGCGAGAATGTTCCATATTCAACGAAGAACTATTGAAACTGGAAAATGAAGAAATTATAAAAATGGAAGCCATCGATAAAATAGAGCATGAAGGAATTACTATTATATTGACGGGAAAGTTGAAAACAAAACTGGATTCTTTAGAAAAAAAATATTTAAAACAGCTGGTTTAGAAAAGACACTGTATGCGTGTGTAAACTGACGGGTAATATTAAGGCAAAATTTGGATGTAGAAAAGGGGTTAGTTAATGGCGCAATGGGCAAAGTGGTAGATTTTGTTAATTATCAGAAAAAAGAAGGAATTGAATTTTTAAAATTGAAGATTGAAGACGTTAAAGATATTGGTCGTTGTTCAGTTCGTTTTTTGCTTGTTAAAGATTTATATGTCCGTAGGAAACAATTTCCATTTTCTCTGGCATATGCAGTGACTATTCATAAATCTCAAGGATTAAGTGTAGACAGTGCATTGGTGAACATTGGATCTACTGTATTTAAAGGGGGTATGGCATATGTTGCTTTGTCGCAAGTCAGAACATTATCTGGTTTGTTTTTGATTGATTTTGATGAGAGAAAGCTTACTGCAGATGCAAACTGTGTAAAAGAGTATAATAGGTTAAGAAGGGTGTATGCTCCAACTTTAGGTCAATATCCTGTATTTGAAAAGCGTGTTTTTGGTCGAAAAAGAAGGTTTGACAGTATCTGTTCTGAAGGTGTTGAGAAGGGAATAGCACAAGATAATGTTGTGATTGCAAATAAAAAGAAATTGGGCACTGTTAAAGAGGTTGTTGGATATCAGTTTGAAAATAGTTCAGGTGTCAACTGCTGTGCTAATGTAGTGGTCAATGTTGTTTTTTATCTTGAAGGTTTGCAAGAACAAATTATGCAGAATCGGCAACAAAGATTTTGTTCTCTGTTGCATTCTGTTTTTGAAAAATTGACAACAGACACAAGTAAAATACAATCTGTTTCAGATGTTCGTAATCTTTTGGATGTGTGTTCTGGTTCTACACAATTTTCACAAAATACCCAACAAGATGCTCAGGAATTCTTAATGTATATGCTTACCATTTTTGAAAATGAAGGTGTAGAAATAGAAAATATTTTTGGCCTTTCTTACAAATGGGAACATTATTGTGAAAATTGCATGTATACATGTAGCTCCAATGTAGACACTGAGAGATTTCTGTATTTAACATTACCAGACTGTTAATCAGTGTCTTTTAATAAATTAGTTAATGGTGCAAATCAAAACATGGAGTGTAGCCAATGTAAATCAGAAATGTTATCCTCATTATTTTTAACAAAATATGGCAAATACATAATTTCAATGATGCAACGTTGTACAGCTGACGGAAGAAAATTGGATACTTTAATAAAGCAATTTGTAGCAGCACAACTATCAATATCAGGAAGGACTTTTGTAGCAATTGCTATAATTTTCCATGATGGTCCTTCCACCACATCTGGACATTACACTGCCTATCTAAAATGTGACAAAGACTGGGCACTTTGTAATGATGCCCAGTTGGTTTTCAAACAACGTTTGCCTAGTGAATTACCAAATTCCTACCTAATATTTTTAAAGCCAAAGTGTTAGGAAGATACTTCACTCTCTGAGAAATGTATTATTATAATTTAATAGGACTACCATTGGACAATTTACATAAAAAAGGAGTGCAAAAATACCATTTGTCCTCAAGGAAAGGTATATGTTTGAATTATGGACTTTTTGGTGTTCATTGATTCGGTGAATATTTTAAAGCGGCAACATTTACAGTTTTTATAAGTTAAAGTTATATAATTTTGTTAGCCGTAAGCATTTCATATATGTGTGATTTGTATTTTCTGGTATTTCTCTGAGAATAGCATGTTGTTTTTTTTTTAACAATCTTTCTGAGTGCTTTTTTTTTGCCCGCTGTTAAGTGATGAGTACGATTGAAATCACTATTTCTAGTGAAATTCAATATATTCTGAGAACAGCAAAAAAGGCAAACAAATTACTATGTGGAAATTATGCTGTGTTGTAAAAAATGTATTATTACATGCTATAACTATTTTTTTCTTTTCTTTCACAGATCCTAATTTTAAAATAAGCAATTTACATCAATTTAGATTGCAAAGAAAATCTGAAAAAAATGTATACCATTTTTTATTTCTATTACTGTGAAGGTAAGTTTAACTAAGTATCAATATGCAGACTGGAGAGATCTGCAAGAAGCTACAAAGTTTAAACACATTTTTAAAAACACTCTGTTTATACCTATGTAGTTTTGAAATCTGACCGTAGTCGGATATCATGTGACCTGCAAAAAAAGAGATTTGAGGGGTTCGTAATATTTCCCATTGTACCTATTGAAGAACCGCAATCATTTCAATCATGCTTCTTTGAACATCTTTGCAGACAAAACTCTGTGCTTACCTTCTATCATTCGCAAGCAATTTTAAAAACAGAAATATGTCACTTTTTGTAACATAGTTATTGCGCAAGAAACTCTTTCATATTTAGAAAGAGAGGAAAAGACACTCTGTGTGCTTTTTCTACTCCATGTAAATACAACCTTATCATACACACCACTTTGCGTTGAAACGGTGTTCTATAAGTGTTGTTGTACATGATTGCACTGAATACTCATAGAACAAGACACATCTCTAGATTTATCCGATATCATAAATCTCGATATGTGTGTGAATGCTGCACCATTCTAAAATTGGTGTAGGAAAGCACAACAAGGAGAATTGTTTTCATTTCTCCACATTTTTATATTTTCAATGCATGCTACAATGCTCAGCATACATTGAAGGAGAAAAATGCCTTTACTGATTGTTTTTATGCAGGAAGGTGTGTCTTCCTGCACAAAAACAAACAGAACATGACACAGATATCCTTGCACTATGGTGCAAGGGTGCCTGTGTCACCACATGGCTGCATTTTAAGCAGCCGTGCAGAGAGAAGCATAGATTTGCAACATGTTTATGTACATATGTTGCATCCCTGTGATTCGGAAGTACTACAGCACACTGCAGTTAAAGAGGTTACTGTGTGATGCTGCAGCACTTCCTCATAGTTCTGCACTTATACATTCACCATACGCTACTAATGCATTAATTCAGTCAATTACATACTACACATACATTCATCTAAACTTTCACACACAAACAAACAAATATAGCTCTTTTTTTAAACCAGGAAAGTTAGTTCTTACAAGAACTTTATTTTTTTCTTCTTTCTTCTTTTATATTTTTTTGGGGTTTTCTGAACAAGTTTTTATTTTTTTGGGTTTTTCTGCAAAAAAAAGGAAACAACAGAACAGGAGGAAAAATCAATGAACTTCAGGGGGAAAAAAACTTTTTAAAGAACTAGCAACGGTGACTTTCTTGCCGACGGCAGATCAGATGGATAGACTGCTCTCCGTAGCATAATGTCGCGTTGCATTTAGTGCATAGCACTTTCAAAAATTGGAATTGTGGACGATGTCCAAATTTTGTGCTGAAGGATGCACTCTTGAAGTGCTCGGCTGCGATGAGTCGGAAGGAGCAGGAGCAACTCTCATCCTTCGGCATTCCTCCCGAGCAAGATTTACCGGATGAAGGGTCCTCAGGTGCTTCATCATACTAGCTGTCCCACAAGAGTATTTCTTGTTAGGATCCTCTCGAGACAGCACTCTTTTGCAGATCTTGCACGTCACCAAGGTGGCATTGGTTTTAGTTTGCCCCTCAGGATAGGTAAAAAATGTCCACACCACAGATGTAAAAGTGGTGTGGGTGGTGGCTCTTCCACAAAATCATCCTCAGATGTATGAGGAGATGTAGGAGATGCCTGCTGTCCTGAAGCCATTATATGTTCTGAGAAAAAAGTTTGAGCTAAGTAAAAACTTAGTCAAAAAAGCTTCTTCTCTGCAAGGAGATGCTCTTCCAAAGAAGGTCAAAGAAGAATGATTGAAATGGGTGAGGTATTTCAATAGTTAGAACAGGAAGTGTAATGAACCAATCAAATCTCTTTTTTTGCAGGTCACATGGGATGTGACCCTTGACCCTCGGGTAGGTCACTTCCCCACCGCTACAGCTCCGCCTGTCGGCCCGCCTTCCTGTCTGCTCTGCTTCCAGGTCAGCGCTCCGACCACTCGCCGCCTGCCTTGAGATCCCTTCTATCTTCTGTACCCCGTGTGCCAGGTTCGCCCCTTTGTCTTTTTCCCACTTGTACCCCGTGTGCCTGTACCTCCCTCTCTCTTTTGTACTCCGTGTGCCAGGTCCACCCCATTGTTTATTTCTCCACTTGTACCCCGTGTGCCTGTACCTCCCTCTCTCTTTTTGTACCCTGTGTGCCATTTCGCCCCCTTGCATTTTCCCTACTGTGCCCCGTACGCCTAGTGGACTGCCCCGGCCAGCGCTCGCTGCCTTCGCGCCGTTTTCCTGCTGCTGCATCCCGTGCGGCCCCACCCCGATTGGTTACTCCCTCCCGCCTCCCAGATGACCCCTCCTCCCCTCCCTCCCTCTTATGGGGACCGCTGCGCGGCCACGCAGCGGACGCACGCAGCAGGTGCGCCGCTGGCGCGCCGAAGGCAAGCCCAAGGCAAGCCCGTCTGCGCCCGTCCGTGCCTGGACCGCGCCCAGCTCCAGGACCCCTGGGCCCCGAGAACACCAGCCAACACGACGGACGTACGACCCCACCACCCTCAACGCACTCAACCCCGGCCGGAACCCCACCTGCTACCGAGCCACCCCGAGACGCACCCACGGACCCTTCACCTGCCAAGACTGCAAATTCACCTGTCTCCAGACCTGCACCGCTCCCGCCAAGCCAGACACCAGCAACAACCACCTCAAATGCATCCTGCTCAACACCCGCTCCGTCCTCAGGCACGCCATCGAACTCTGGAACCTGCTCGACGCTACAGCACCAGACGTCGCCTTCCTCACTGAAACATAGATGAACGCCTCCTCAGCGCCCGACATCGCCATAGCCATCCCGGACGGATGCAAGATCACCCGGAGGGACCGCGTCAACCAGGCGGGAGGAGGCATCGCCATCGTACACAAGAACACCATCCGCATCTCGACCAACTCCGACGAAACCTTCACCGCCGCCGAACACCTCCACTTCCAGATACACACCAACCCCAAGACCACCGTCAGAGGCACCCTCATCTACAGACCCCCGGGTCCACGCACACAATTCAGCGACGACATCGCAGACTTCATCAGCTTGCACGCCCTCCCCTCCGCTGACTACATCCTCCTAGGGGACCTCAACTTCCACCTGGAGGACAACAATGACAGAAACACCACCACCCTGCTGGACAACCTCGACAACCTCGGACTCAAACAACTGGTGAACACCCCCACCCACTATGCCGGCCACACGCTTGACCCCGTCTTCTCATCCAGCAAGCACATCTCCTTCAGCCACTCCACCGAACTCCACTGGACTGACCACAGCTGCGTCCACTTCAGCTTCAGAAGAACCACGACCCACCACCACCCGCAACAGGTTCCTTGCCGGAGCTGGAGCAAGATCACCGCCGAGCAGCTCACAACCTCCCTCAGCCAGAACCCTCCCACCAGCACAACGGACCCCAACGAAGCAGCCAGCAACCTTACCAAATGGCTGACCTCATGCGCCGATGACCTCGCACCACTAAAGAACCCGCCCAGCAGACCCGGCAGCAAGAAAACCCCCTGGTTCACCGACTAACTCAAGGGCTCCAAGAAGAACTGCCGCACCCTCCAGAAGGCCTGGCGGCTCGACCAGACTACAGACAACACGACCGCCCTCAAGCACGCCACCCGCAAACACCATCAGCTGATCCGCGCCACCAAGAAGACAGCACTCAAAGAGAGACTGGACAACAACGCCCACGACAGCAAGGAGCTCTTCAGCATCGCCAAAGAGTTCTCCAACCCCAGCGCCGGACACAACGACATCACTCCCAAGCAAGACCTCTGCAACTCACTCGCCTCGTTCTTCCACCGCAAGATCGCCGACATACACAACAGCTTCAATGCACAGACCACGCACCCTACCACCAAACCAGCGCCCGCCGCCAACACCCTCTGCAACTGGACCCTGATCAGCACCGAATACAACACCCGCACGATGAACACCATCCACTCCGGATCCCCAACCGACCCCTGCCCCCACCACGTCTTCAACAAGGCCGACGCCATCATCGCACCCCATCTCCGGGACATCATCAACACCTCCTTCCACACCGCCACCTTCCCAGAGAGCTGGAAGCACGCCGAGCTCAGCGCCCTCCTGAAGAAACCAACGGCTGACCCCACCGACCTCAAGAACTACCGTCCCATCTCGCTCCTTCCTTTTCCTGCCAAAGTCATCGAAAAGACCGTCAACAGCCAGCTCGCCACCTACCTCAAGACGAACGGATCCCTCGACCCCTCGCAGTCTGGGTTCCGGGCCAACCACAGCACCGAGACCGCCCTGATCACAGCCACCGACGACATCAGATCCCTGATCGACAACGGGGAAACAGCAGCCCTCATCCTTCTGGACCTCTCTGCCGCGTTCGACACGGTCTGCCACCGCACCCTAGTACAGCGCCTCAGCAGCATCGGAATCCAAGAGAAGGCACTGGAGTGGATCATCTCGTTCCTCGCCAGAAGAACCCAGAGAGTCTGCCTCCCCCCGTTCCACTCCGAGGCCACCGAAGTCATCTGCGGCGTACCTCAAGGATCATCACTCAGCCCAACCCTCTTCAACGTCTACATGAGCCCCCTCGCAGCCATCGCACGCCAACACAACCTCAACATCATTTCCTACGCCGACGACACCCAACTGATCCTCTCCCTCACCAACGACCTCGCCACCGCCAGAGCCAGCCTACACGAAGGGATGAAAGACGTCGCCGAGTGGATGAAGAACAGCCGCCTGAAACTGAATTCAGACAAGACGGAAGTCCTCATCCTGGGATCATCACCCTCCGCCTGGGACGATTCCTGGTGGCCCCCCGCCCTGGGCACCACTCCCAAACCAACGGACCACGCGCGCAACCTGGGCTTCATCCTGGACTCCTCCCTCTCGATGACCAGACAAGTCACGCCATCTCCTCATCATGCTTCAACACCCTGCGCATGCTCCGCAAGATCTTCAGATGGATCCCCACAGAAACCAGGAAGACCGTTACCCAAGCACTCGTCACCAGCCGACTGGACTACGGGAACACCCTCTACGCCGGAACCACAGCCAAACTTCAAAAAAGACTCCAACGCATCCAGAACGCCTCGGCTCGACTCATCCTGGACATCCCCCGTCAAATCCACATCACCGGACACCTGAGAGACCTGCACTGGCTCCCCGTCAGCAAGAGAATCACTTTCAGACTCCTCACCCACGCACACAAGGCTCTCCACGACCTGGGCCCCAAGTACCTCAATGACCGAATGACCTTCTACACGCCCACCCGCCAGCTACGATCGACCAGCCACGCCCTCGCCACCGTCCCACGCATCCGCAGAGTCACCGCCGGAGGAAGATCCTTCTCCTACCTGGCAGCAAAGACTTGGAACTCCCTCCCCATCCACCTGCGGCTAACCCAAGACCACCTCTCCTTCAGGAAGCAGCTCAAGACCTGGCTGTTCGAGCAGTAACGGACCCCCCCCCAGCGCCTTGAGACCCTTCCGGGTGAGTAGCGCGCTTTACAAATGTCGTGATTGATTGATTGATTGATCCGCGCACCCTGCGCTTATGCAGCACGCACCCAGCGCGCATCCGCGAAATTGAATTTAAAAGGAATATAGGTTAGATGTATAAATATATTACTTTTAAGAGTAGTTTAGAGTTTCTCTTCAATTAATATTCATATGAAATATATATATATGTTTTTTTAAATGTTCAATATTTCGCGGGATCCGCGCACCCACCGCGTCATACACGCATGTGACGCATCGTGGAAGCACGTAAGCGTCGCGTAACGTAATCGTACGTTTCGTGTATAGGCTTGAAGTCGCGTACCGGTCGCATTGGAATTGCGCATCAAACATGTACCCAACACATACCGTGCACGGATGCTTTCGCGTAGGGATCGAGAATGGTGCCAGAGGGTGCGCGGATCCCAAAAAAATGGAAAAATAAAATAAAAAATAAAGTTTTGAAAATATAGTTTAAAAAACATTTTTCAAAATATAAAAAAATATTTTAAAAAACCCAATAAAAACAAATAAAATGTTTTAAGTTTTTAAAAGAATTAATTGAAAAAATAAGTTTAGAAAATGGTGATAAAGTATTTAAAAAAAGATAATTAAAGAAATTGACACACTGAAATTGAAAAATATAGAAATCCAATGAAAATCATTAAACGTGATATCTTTAGAGATTAGTTATAGATAGGAATTAGCATTTACAAAACCTTTGAAATTCACTGAAAAAACTATAGGTTTCATGCACATTATAGTTAGGAATTGGCATTTAAAAAACCTTTGAAATTCACTAAAAAAAACATAGGTTTCAGGGGCGTTATAGTTAGCTGGACATTTCCCTCGTACAAAACCCTAGAAATTCCCCCGTTATAGTTAGTTCAGCTAACTATAACTCGCGCCCCCGCAATGCACTGCTGATGACGTCACATATTACATCACTCATGACATGGTCAGTGACATCAATAATGACAATTGATGACAATGTCTGAGTGTCTGTATGGTTCGGTGGGGGTATTACGTAGTGCATAGGTGCATGAATGAGTGACTCACTGTTTGTATGTGTTGAAGACAGCATGTGTGCAGGACTGTATGGGTAGATGAGTGTGTGCATGGGTGTGTTAGTGAGTGAATGACTGTATCAATAGTGTATTTGTGAGTAACTACATATGTTTTAAACTAGTATATGCGACTATTGGTGTATATAAGTGAGTATATGTGAGAGTGAGAGATTGAAAGAGTTCCTGTATGAATAAGTATGTGTTTCTATAAGTGATTGTTTAAAAGACTAAGTATGTGTAAATTTCTGTAGAAGTAAGTGTGGTGGTGTGTGTATAACTGTATATGCAAGTAAATGGATGTTTGATTCTTTATTAGCATGAGTGACTAGGTGTGTGAGTAACTCTATGGATGAGTAGCGTTGTGTAACAGGATGTATAGGTGTATGCGTACATATGATGAGTGAGTACATGTATGAGTGACTGTATAGGACTGTTGGTGAATGAGTGTATGTGTATGTGGATCTTAGAATTACTGAATAGGTTGTTGTAACTGGTATTGATATGTCCATTGTTTTGAAATTTTTAGTTTCTATTTTTGAATGTGTGTATCAAAGGTTATATTAAGGGGAGAGGAGGTCTGCCACTCTATCACAAGGATGATGTCATCAGTGATGTCATCAGTGATGTCATTTGAGATGTCATGAGTGATGTCACTGACCATGTCATGACTGATGTAATATGTGATGTCATCAGCAGTGCATTGCAGGCGAGCGAGTTATAGTTAGCTGAACTAATTATAACGGGGGAATTTCAATGGTTTTGTATGAGTGAAAAGTCCAGATAACTATAACGCCTCTGAAACCTATGGTTTTTTCAGTGAATTTCTAAGGTTTTTTTAATGGTAATTCCAAACTATAACGTGCCTGAAACCTATGTTTTTTTTTCAGTGAATATATATATATATATATATATATACATACATACATTTATACATACATATATATATTCCTATATATAAACTATCTCTTTGTCCCCAGCCTGAAAGGCCCGCAGAATCAGCCCCCCAGCGATGTAAGGAATTGGCAGAATTTTTAAACACCAGAATCCTTGACATATATAATGCATTCCCTCTACCTCAGCAGACGGAAAAGTGCGGTACTAACGGGGAAAGTGTTATGTAGGGTTCGAATTCTCTGAGCGATATCACGATCCTGGATATGAATACCCTTTCCATACTATTCACAAAAATTAAATCAGGATCCCCCTGTGATCCAGCTCCAGCTCATCTGCTGTATAAGGTAAAGGAGACAATACTACCGGTAGTTTTGGAAATCCTCAACCTGTCCTTAACCACCGCGATAGTACCACTAAGATGGAAACACGCCATGGTCAAAGCACTCATAAAGAAGCCCAACCTAAATCCAGAAACCTGGAGCAACTACCGACCAGTATCACTACCTTCCCTGGTAACCAAAGTTTAGAAAAACACGTAAACACTACCCTCACCAACTACCTTGAATCCCATGAGATTCTACACACCTCCCAGACAGGCTTCCGCCCTAACCATCGAACAGAAACAGCACTTATAATAGTAATTGAGGAATCAAGGAAAGTCCTTGACTTGGGAGGCATTGTGGCAATCATCCTACGTGATTTGAGTGCCACATTTGAAACTGTAAACCATGGCGTCCTACTAGACAGACTCAAAGAGGTGGGAGTGACAGGCTAGGCATTCTCATGGATTGAGTCTTTTTTAACTGACAGGACTTTCCAAGTATTTGAAGGCAAACACACCTCAAGAAAGATCCCACTCACCTGCGGGGTCCCACAGGGCTCTTCGTTGAGCCCCACCCTTTTTCATATATATCTGAGACCCCTAGCTGAGTTGGTCCTCCCATATGGAGCCCAGATAGTGACATAGACTGACGACACCCAACTGGTGGTAGCCCTCTTGTAATTTGTCTGACCTTTTTTGCTTAGTTTTATGACTCTGGGCACTTTACCACTCCTGATCAGTGCTAAAGTGCATATGTTCTCTCCAGTAAACTTGGTGAGATTGGTTGACACCTGTTTGGCATATTCAATTTACCTGTAAGTCCCTTGTACAGTGGTTTCCTATATACCCAGGGCTTGTAATTTAAATGCTACTAATGGGCCTGCAGCACTGCTAGTACCATCCACAGAAGTAGCCATTCAAATCTGTCTCAGGCCTCGGCAGGTCCTACGTGCGCAGTTTACTGCCACAGTGACGTGGCATTTCAAATGTTTGCTAAGTCAAAAACTCCCCTTTTACTACATCTATGTCACCCCCTAAGGTAGGCCTTGGGCAGCCCATGCGCAGTGCGTTGTTCAGGTAAAAGGTATGAAATGTGCCTTTGTTGTGTGGCATGTCTTGTTAGTGGCAAATAACCTATTTGGTTTCTCACTGCTGTGAGGCTGCTCCTCTCATAGGTTTGCATTGGGAATTCCCTGATATGTGTTTCAGTGGCAATTTCTGATATCAGAGGGGTAGCGTAGCCATGTTTGGTATGTTTGGAATAGTGGTGATCAATCCTGCTTATTGGTAAAAGCAGATTTGTTATGACTATTTTAGAAATGTCACTTTTAGAAGTGGGTATTTCTGTGTGCCTAAGACTCTTTGTGCCCTGCCTGGTGTGTATTCACCGTCTGGTTTAGACTGACAGGAGCTGGGGGTTTGCATTCACTGTAGACAGTCACAAGGGGGGTTGAGGTGTGTCCTGCCTTTCCTGGGTGACTCATAGTTGGGCTGAAGAGGCCTGGTCTGCTTTTAAAATGGTGGGAGGAGTTGTCAGCTGCACCTGAATAGGGCTGTGCCTGCCTTTCAGATTGCTGTCTTTGCCCCCCTGTAATGTGTCTGGAGCTAAAGCTGGGTATTGAATGGGGGTGTTGGGCACTTCTAAAAGTTGCTTGAAGTGCCCCCAGGACAAAGACTTTGTGGGTATGAGTACAGGGCTGAGACCCCATGATTGGAGACAGTGTGTGGACTTGTAACCAGACATTGCTGGCTCTACATGCTGCACATGGCCAGAGGACTGCCAGAAGGAGCGTACTGGGATTTGATTACTCTGTAGTGTTGACCTTCTGCCTGCTGGGCTGAAATAAGGACTGCCACTATGGTTTGAGGACCCTTGGGCTGGCCTATCTGTCTGCAACCTGCTGGGGTGCCCCCGGTGTGCTCCAAGGAGTGCTGCTTATGTCCCTTGTCCTTGCCAGCAGAGCACACAGTGAGCGCTGTATTGTTGCCTTTCCAGAGCGCATGTGGAGCATTACATTTCCAGCAGAGGAAAGGCTTGAAAATGAACAGGCACGTGGTGAAGTGCTACATTGGACAAGCCCATTTCCTTTTTCTATGAAAATAGCGCATGAAGAGCGCTTTAAATTCTGTTGCCCGAGGCCTGGGCTGACTCATAACCGCAGAGAAAGGAGAGCTGGTGGCTAGTCCCAACATCACACCATGCAATCCCTCTTCAGCGCAGCCCCCTCCCTTTGGAAAGTGAACCACAATTGCAGGACAAAGGGAGAAAGTAAACCTCAGCACGCGATGAGTGTAGGAGGAAGTCCAGTGCCGGCCCCTGGCACCATTGCCTGAGGTTGGCCGTCAGAAGCTCCCCTAGTGTGGCCTCTTCCTGAGGAAGTCACAGCGCCTGGCGAGAGGATGCCGCACTAAGGGCTCGCATCTGCGACTCTTTCTCCCCAGCACTAGGACATCATCATCTGCCGCTCACCGTGAGGGACGGCAACGGGGTGACCCTTGTTCAGGAGCCCCCTTATTTGTGACCCAAGTGGGAGCGAGCAAGTCTGCTGTGATGGTGCGGGAGGCCAGGGACCTGCCCCTGACTGCGTCACACAGCCCAGCAGGCCCCATCAACTTTGGGGGTTTTTAGTGAGCAGACAGGTGGGTGAGTTACTGTTAGAAATTGGGGTCTCTAGTTGGCAATGGTTTGCACCTTTGTACAAGTAGGGACCCTTCTTCCTAGTCAGAGTAAGGGGGATACACTTCTAAAAAATCCCGTTCACCACCTTCGTAGCTTGGCACAAGCAGGCAGGCTTATCTCAGAGGCAGTGTGTAAAGCATTTGTGCACACATACAGTAATACAGTGACAACACTACAAATGGACACCAAATATGTCTAGAAAAATAAGTAATCTTTATCTAAACCAAACAAGAGCAAAAGAACAAAAAACTACAATACAGAAATAAAAATGTGACTTTCGATAGGTAGAAACGGTTCTGTTCATAGCAAATTGCAGATGCAACACTTTTCACACAAAGTACCTTGGATGCGTCACGCACAAACAAAAACTCGCAGGGAAGGTGATGTGTCGGTTCCTTATGCCTAGGGAAGGTGATGAGTTTGTTCCTTACTTCAGGGGAGGTGATGTGTATGTGCCTAACTGCCATGCAGGGGCGGTGATGGGTTGGTTCCTTACTGAAGGGGACATGATGCATTGGTTGCTTACTGTGCGGGTAGGTAATGCATCGGTTTCTTACTGCAGCCCGGCATTCTTGCAGGCATGGCGCACAGATGCGATGCATGAAGATCGGGGATGCATCAGTTCTTGCAGCCGTGGTCCCACGATGCGTTGATTCTTGCAGCTGCACAGCGTCGAAATCAGTGCGGTGATCTCAGACTCTGTAGATCAGTGCAGCATGCGGAGATTTCCGGAGCCGCAGGCAGGCGCTGCGACGGTTTCTTCGGTGATGTACCAGAAACAGATACGGATGCGTTGCGCTTCTCGTCATTGCGTTGTTTTCCCAGCTCCTAACAGCAAGAATAACCTCCAGAGGCGCAGAACAGCAACAGGCATCTCCTGGCATGTCAGAACTCCCAGCAAGGAAGTTCAGGGGAGCTGGGGGTGAAGTCTTTGTATCCCTGAGACTTCAAAAACAGGAGGCAAGCTCTACTTCAAGCCCTTGGAGATCTTCCTCAAGCAGGGGACACAGCACACAGCAACGTCCTTGTCCTTTCCTTGGCAGAAACCCCAGACAGCACACAACAAGTGGGCAGTACTTCTCTAGCTCTTCTCCTTGGAAGAGGTTCCTCTTGAATCCCAGAATTAATCTCAAAGTTTGGGGTCTATAGCACAAAATCCTTTGTTCTCTGTTGGCAGAGAAGTTCTTTGCCCAACCAAAACCAGTTCTGTCCTCTCTGGTGGAGCTTCCTGACAGAAGGTGGAGACAGCATTGTCAATGGCAGACCAGGCCCATTCAGGTGTGAAAGAAATCTCCTCCTCTTACTCTGAGTGCAGCCCAGGTCTATTCAGCCCAGCCCTGACTCACCCTGGAAAGGCAGGAAATAACTCACCCCCCAAGTAGCTGTCTTAACAGAATGCACATCCCCAGCCCTTGTCACTCCAAAGCCAGACAGTCAATACACAAACCTATCAGAGCCACACAGGATGGCTAAGCAAGAAAACTCCTACATTCTAAAAAGTGGTATTTTCAAACACAGTATGTAAAAATCATCCTCACTAAAAGATACATCCTTAAATTCTAAGTTCAGGCATACTAAACTTAGCTTCCTATCTTGTCCCAATGGGAAGTTATATTCGTAAGATGTTATAAATGAACTCCCATTCTATCCTATGGAACAGATAGCCTCTCAGTAGTGAAAACGAAATAGCAGTATTTCACTATCAGGACATGCCACACACATCAGGGCATGTCTTACCTTTCACATACACTCACTCTGCCCACAGGGGAACCTTGGGCCTACTTTAGGGGTGACTCATATAAAGAAAGGAAAGATTAGGGCCTGGCAAGTGGGTGCACTTGCTGGGTCGACATGGCAGTACCAAACTGCGCACAGACACTGCAGCGGCAGGTCTGAGTTATATTTACAGGCTGCTTATGTGGGTGGCACAATCAGTGCTGCAGGCTCACTAGCAGCATTTGATTTGAAGGCTCGGAGACGAGACTTGGACGGCGGGCTGTGCAAAGGTGTTTCCGCCACTGGAGGTGTGTGTGTGGATAAAGGTACAGCGTGGGAGTCACAAAGATTGCCAGTCGGTGTAACCGGGACTGCGAGTCCCAGCGGCCCCTCTGCTTCCAGGAAATTGGCCGCAGCTGGAGACTCTTCCCGGCCCCTCCTCCCTTTTCCACTATAACTATTTCCACCACAACGCGTACGCGGGACGCGTCCGGGGCGCATCCCGGGCCAAGCCCGGGCCAAGGGCGGGCCCGTTGTAGCCCGTTTGAGACCGTGAGAGACCGGACCGGGCCACCCCTTTTTCATCTGCGGACTAAGCCGTATGTGTACATTTTAAGCTATTTTACTGCATTGGTCTTTGACCGTTGATACTATTTATTTTCTGGCCTATTGTAGGATATATTGACGCATAACTACTACGGTCTAATTATTGTGTTTTACTTCACCTGAGAAATGGCATCTAAAGAGGGCAGGAATCATGTGTCCAATGGTAATCTCACAGGCACTCTAGATCATTTTATAGTAAGAGCTAACTCGGTGATTGATCAGGGTATTGTACTCATGGAGCGCAGAGTTTCGCAGGACCTTGCCCTATCTAGGAGATCCTCTCTGGGCCTTCTTGCATCTGCGCGTACCCCAAATGGCATTGGTGTTAGTAATACCATTTTACCTCTTACCCAATTCGTGGATGATACCTCCTACAGTGATCCCTCGAGTGGTAATGATCTCGTAACAAATTCGAGAATTTCTTCCCCCCCAGTGACTAGATATGGACCAATCCTGCGTAAAAAAAGGGTCATTAATGAAGGGTTGATTTCGAAAACCAAGTCCAAAGCCTCTAGGGAAGTTAGTACCAAGTCAGGGGGAGCTAAACTAGCAAAACGACGTACCATCGTAGTCCCAGAGGCTGATACAGCGGTTAAAGAAGGTCAGGGAAGTTGTACCATACCTCCAGACTTTATCCCTCCTAAGTCCTTTGGGGATTCCCCTGTTCAGGCACACGCTTCTTCTACCTTCCTGCCACAGTTAGCTGGGGATGCAACACCACCGCAACAACTAGACTTACTGCTGCGCACCCTCTTAGGACCTCTGGAATCAAGGTTGGATGGCATGGTGACTCTTCTCACCAAGCTTGAACAACAAATAACGGGTTTAACAGATGGTGTTAATAATAAAGCACTCCTTCCATGTTCCTGTAAATGTGGCTGTACTGCTAGGGCTGGGGGGGTAGTGCCAGACCCTCTTGTTGTATGTTCAGACACTCGGCCACCCATTATCCCACCTGTCGTACCTCAGGCAGCCCCAGTTACTACACATATTCTCCCACAAGTACAACACGTAGTTAGGCCTCCCAACGACCATCATACAGATAGTAATACTACAGGAAAGGCCCCTTCGGTCAAAAACAGTGATAATGGGAGGATGGAGCGGAAACGAATGCAGGGAGATGCTTCTAGGTTCCCCCCGAGTTTAGATCTGCCCCCGGAAGCAAGTCCATACCTGGTTGTCCTCACAGGGGTTCCTGAAATTAATGACCCGAGTACTGAAGATTTTTCCAATCTGAAAAATAAGACAATACACTGGCTTAGCATTCACAGGCCTTTGCCTTCGCATGTTAGATGCGAGATCATCATGGTTAGAAGGGTGGGTTGGGTGGGGTGCACCCCCAAAAACATAACTGGCGACTGCGTCATAGTTAACTTCTGGGACGCTAGGACAGCAGATTATATCTGTAATTGGAAAACTTCCCGTTCAGATACAAGAATTGGGGTGCGTCCCCTCTCCTACTTCTATCCCAATGGACAACTGAGGCCAGAAGAAAATGGTTGGACCTATATCCCGCACTCGCATGGGGGAGGTGGTGGGAAACTAAGGCAAGCTCCCTATGACTTAAAATGGTCCTATCCCCCATGCTCAAATAGGTTCAGTTGTCTTGATCAGGTTGACTGACTGGCTAGGTATAATTATGTAGCTCAGGGTACATTGGGGGGCAGCATTATAGGCTCAGAGCCTATCGAGTCAACCAGGGAAAGGATCCTGCCATCCTGCATCCAGGGGAGCCCCTCTATCTCTGCGGGGATTAGCATTAGTGTCCCCCAAGAGAATTCTATACTGACTTCCGTTCCCCAGCAATCGCCAGTTAATCTAGAAAGTGCTAGTATTATCCCTCCTCGGCCAACTGAATTACACCAGCAGAGTGGCTCCCTTTTTCAATTGGATCCCCCACCATATCCTCCGTGTCACCCACAGCGTATGAATCTAATATCATGGAATGTGGCGGGTCTGAAAAATAAGCTAGCCTGTCCAGCATGGGGTTCTTTTGTTGATATCGCTGATGTGATCCTATTTCAGGAGACCTGGGCTAGGGTGGAGGTTCATAGAGTGGGGTTTGTGGCCTTTAATATCTCAGCCCGTTGGGGAGGAAAGAGCCGCCCTTCTGGTGGTCTGTCAACGTGGGTCGGTGTACACCTGGGTTGTAGGGTGGAACTGATTCAGACAAACTCGGATGACATTCTATGCGTCCTTATGATATGGCCCAATTTATATAAATTGGCACTAGTGAATGTAAATTCCCGACCTACAGCTCTGGCTAAGGAATCTAACACCATTGGGGAATTATCAGCTTTTCTTGAATCTCTAAATCAAGACATTCACTATGTGATTGCAGGAGATTTTAATTGCCATTACGAGCCCCTGCAAGGGCTGAATGAGGGGGCATTGTTGGATGAAGACGAGTTTTGGGGAATCCCTCAATGTAGGTCCACTTATGCAAAGGCTTGGACCCCATTGGCCATGCAGATCATGACCCTAACCCTCCATAATTCAGTCAGGGCGGTTAATGGTCGGATGCCCTCAGATATTCCCTTCAAGTGTACCTACAACAAAAAAGATCAGGAATCCCATTTAGACAACGTCATGGTTCAGACCAGGATGTGGTCAATGATTGTGGATCTGGAGGTATTGAATAGAACGGACAGCGATCATAACGCACTGTTGTTGAAATTGGAACTGCCTAAACTCCGGAAAGCCCATATGGAATCGACCGCTGACCCAGGCCTGGTTATTACTAACAACAGGAGGCGGGTAAAATGGGCGACTCTGCGTGAGAGGAGGGATGCACTTTCAAGTTTATACACATTCATCCTTCCCCTGCTCAAAAGGGCAAGTGACATCTGGGCCCAAGGGCTGTCCCTGGATATTTCTGCGAACCTGCTTACTGTTCATCAGGATTTGGTTGACACCCTTGCAGGTATTCTTAATCCTACCATTCCCACCAGGAAGCCCAGGACCACCTCCTCGTCCTGGTACAATGCCACATGTAGGAGATCCAAATCCGATTTGATTAATGCCATTAAAATTGGCAGTGATAGGCTAACGATCCGTTCCCTCAGGCTTGCCTACAAAGAAGTATTAAAACAGGCAAAAATAGACTGGGACTGGGAGAAATGGGAGAACTTAGCCTCTGCACTTGCCAATAAGGAAGCGCGAAGATTTTGGGCTATTGTGAATTCAGGGTGTGCGGAACCCCGTAATGCAATTGAAGTCAATTTAGATGCGGGGGTGTGGGAATCCCACTTTAAATCCCTATATGCAGCAACTTCTGATTTAGATCTCTTGCCTTTTCATGCACCTCCTCCTGGGGATGCAGAGGCTCTGGAATTCTCCGTAGAGGATGTTTCCATTGCCCTTGGAAAACTGGCAATGGGCAAAGCACCAGGTATCGACAAGCTACCTGGGGATATGTTCAAAGAACAGCCAAAGATATGGGCGCCGTACTTATGCGCACTTTACAACTCTATTTTGTATGGTGCTGAGGTTCCGGGCTCGTGGTTGGGAGCGGAAATTATACCAATATATAAAAAGGGTTCTCCCCTGCTCCCCGTTAACTACAGGCCCGTCAGTCTCATTGATGTCCCTCAAAAAATATTTGCACGACTTATTTTAGATCGTTTGCAGGAGTGGATCAATGAGAATGAAATCCTTTCGCCATATCAGGCCGGCTTTAGAAGTAAAACATCCACCATGGACCAGATTTTCCGTCTAATTATGCTGTATTGGAAGACTGTGGCAATAGAGGGTGGCAGCCTCTACATGGTGTTTGTTGATTTACGCTCTGCGTTTGATACTGTCCCTAGGGGTAAACTTTGGGCTGTCCTACGAGATCTGGGAGTTCCCAATTCCCTATTGGGGATATTGGTGAGGTTGCACACCCAGAATTTTGCACAGGTCAGGTGTGCAAGAGGAGGTGTTTTGTCCGATAGGTTCACTGTGAGCAAGGGAGTCAGTCAAGGGTGTGTCCTGGCCCCTACTTTGTTCTGCTTATATGTAAATGGGTTGATATCCTACCTGGATGCAGTGCCTAATAACGATGCACCCAGGCTGGCAGGCAAGAAAGTCGCGGCTATAATGTTTGCTGACGACACCTTGCTTTTATCGAAGTCACCCATGGGGATCCAACGCATATTGGAAGATTTTAACAACTTCTGCAGTGAACATGGTCTACAGATAAATGTAGACAAGACTAAATACATGATTTTTAACCCTTCTTCACACACTAGACCACCCCCCACCTTAGACTCGGTTGCATTGGAGAGAGTTCACACATTTCAATACTTAGGTGTTACACTAAGTGAAAACCTTTCCTGGGGCCCCCATCTTGCCAAATCACAACTCAAATTGACCCAAATAGCTGGGGGAATATTAAAAATGTCAAATGCCTCCACTTTCAAACCCATTAGCCCTGGCCTTGAAATGTATAAATCGAGGGCTAGAGCGGCAGCATTGTACGGTGGGGAACTATGGGGGCACGCCATCAGATCTGGATTGACTATAGTAGAGAACAAATTTCTGAGGCAGTTGCTCTCGCTCCCCCAAAGTACACCTCTTTTACCGCTGAGGCTCGATTTGGGTATATTTCCCATCCAGGAGGAAATAGCCATCAAACCCCTCAGGTTTTGGAGGAGGATATGGCTGACCCCCGAGCTTCTCCAGTATAGAACTGAATTACAAGAAATACTGAGTATAGGCAAGGCACTGCATATTCCATGGCTCTCCTACATTAAAGACGAACTCCTGAAAATGGGCCTTGCGGACATGTGGCTGAACCCAGTAACAGCCTGTAGTGAGATCTCAGGGAACCTATTTACAGAGCACTATAGATCTCGATGCTCTAATGTATGGCTGCATGATTCTCAGAATGGTACCATGGTAAAATCTTTCCTAGAGATTAAATCTGTATACCAATTCGAAGATTATCTGGATGTAATTTTCCCTGTTATGGCCAGGAAGCTTTACTTACAATGGAGGTTTGGCTCACTTCCTATAGCGTGCCTTACCAGTAAATGGTCACTGTCCAGGGCTTCTCATTGTCCAGGCTGTGGTATGAATAAGGAGGATGAATGCCATATTCTATTTTTCTGTCCTCTCTATAGTAGAGCAAGGAAGAATTGGATTGTACCTATCTGTAGAAATTAAGGATTCAGGAAATGTTCAGATGCATTAAGGATTCTTAAAACTGATACTGCAGGTCATATTGTGTTTGCTCTCTAGAAGTATTTGTATGCAATTTGGATCAAAAGGAGTTTCATAATTTCAAGTAGTGGCTAGCAGCCTTGGTCTACACTTGATCATGAAATTGTAGTTATTGCTTCATTTCTGTATTTTATATTGTATATAATATTGTTTTTATGTGCTCTTTTATGGCTGAAATATTGCCGAAATAAAGATTCATGAATGAATGAATGATTTGAAGGCTCTGCACACACACAGTGCACTGTACTAGGGACTGACTAGTAAATCAAATTTGCCAATAATGGAATCACTAATCCATAAACACAATTTACAGGGAGCACTTGCACTGTGGCACTGAACAACAGTGGTAAAGTGCCCAAAGCATCTAGACCAGAAAAAACAAAGTCCAACACACAGCAAAATAACAGGAGGCAAATGCAAAAAATACTGGGGAAACCCACGCCAATGGTGCCAGGTCTAACAGTTCTAATGCACCTGAGGGGAGCAACCCCAGAGTTGCGGCATTACGGGTAAGCCCTCAGCAGGGGCAGCTGGAGGGAAGTTAGCCATGGGCATAGTACGCCCGGTGAGCTCAGAGGATACTGCCTCACTGGAGTACCGGTGTGCCAGGATCAAACATTTTGCAGGGAGGCAGTTGGCATACCTTGGGCTCTTCCTTTACCGTACTGACATCCCGGTCCCGAGCGACCACTGATAATACGTACATGGGTGCTTTCTCAGCACCAGGAAACTACCATAAATCCTGTGGGAGTTGTGCAGATGTTCCTGCCACCCAAGTGTTGGGAATTACCATATTATGCCTGATAGGAGCGCAAGTATATTAGCACCCTATAATTGAGTTGGTGATTTCTATTCTAGTGATGGATGGTGTTTCATGTTTTCTCTTCATTACCTAACTGATTCATCTTTATGCCCTGATGTAAGTTATGTTTCCTCACATTTCCAGCAGCCATGATTTATGTATGACCTAACCTGCATTTCAGATCCTGATGTGATCTAATGTATGTTGTTTTTACCTTGCATTGTCAGGAGAACAAGTATTATTCCAGGGTTTGCATTATATGTGCAGTAAGGGTATTTGTATGATGTTTGCAACCTATAAGTATTTACCTTATTGCACTACCTATGCTGTTATAACCATTGCCTAGTCGCAAAGTGATTTATGATCTATGTGAGGTTATGACAATCACCTGGTTGGCGAAGTGATTTATGTGATTGTGGTCTAATGTGTTTAGTGTATAATACAAAGGATATTTTTACATAACCTTGTGTGGAGTCTCTTTTGTGGTGTGCATAGTGTGTCACTGGTGTGTGTGTGTGTGTGTTGCGCAAACGCTTTACACATTGCCTCTGGGATAAGCCCTACTGCTCTGCCAAGCTACCAAGTGGGTGTCCGGGGTTATCTTGGGTGTATAACTGCCTTTCCCTGACTAGGGTAGTGTGTTTTGCCTGGCATAGGTGCATAACCTAGCCAACCAGAAACCCCGTTTCTAACTGCGTAGGATCAGCAAAGTGTCATCCATGCCGTGCTGTAGCATGACAAAAGCCTTTTATCACTCCAGGCACAGTATTACAGCCTTGGATTGGTAAATACCATCCCAGCTAACCTGAAATGCATAAAAGCAACCGCTGACGTGTTTCACTTTCATTAGAGCTTTTCAGACAGGTATAGCTTTGTCCCGGGGTATAGCTGACAGAGATATATAATTTGGTCGCAAAACAGTAATACATACCATACCAATTTGGTATTTTGAAGGAACGCCCTAAATACGCCCCTTTCAAATACCAAATCGTTAACACAAATTGTGATTCGGTAATATGTTATTGAATCGCAACTTTTGCTTTTGTACAATTCAGAAAGCATTTTTGCGGTCACAAATGGCCCGATTCGCAAAAAATGCTGTTTCTCTAGCCCTTTGTCCTGCCATTCACAGAAGTAAGAGTCGGATGTACCAAATGTTTTTACCTACCCAAAGGTTTAGATTTGCAAAACAGGGTAATTTGGAATCGCAAAAAACCCTATTGGTATGTAGCAAACACAAATTGCGATTCTGTAACACATTAAAAAAATCTCAATTTTGGTTATCAACTACATTTTGAGTTGGTATTTGGCAGGGTAGAGTTTTGGGCATCCCTGCACAGAAGGTCATGTGCAGCACGTGAGGAAAGAAATCCATAACACACAACCACCACACAAAGGAACTGTACAGATGTGATTTAATTTTATTTTAAGCACTTGTTTTTCATAACGCACATTAAATATTGCAAGCTACATGAACAGAGAAGTAGAATAAGCAAGCCATAAATCCAACTATGTCACAACAAAAGGCAAAATGTAAAAATAACGCTGTAGTTTGTCACACAACGACTGAAGTGACATAAATAATTTTCTGTAGGAAGTGAGTTTGAAAGCCTCATGGTTTCAAATGCAAATTATAGATCAATAATATGATGTATTTCTTTCAGTTTATTTCTTTAGTGCCTCACTTGTAGTTCGGCTGTCAATTGACTTGAAGCTTGTCTCACAATCACAAGTAACAACAAAGAGGTATGTAGTTCCTTAGTAGAAAATAAGAAAAACAGGTTGGTGAGAGGGGAGTCTGGTTGCTCATTGGCAAGGACCCTCATGCACCCGGATGGCTGCCATGCCTCATCATAGGGCATGTTCCTCATCGAGCCAGCGCTGCAGTGCCTGACGGACACCTATAAGGGGTTTCTTTGCCGGATATCTTTTATTTTTGACGTATGTGAAGTGTGGATGTGGGGCTGCTAGTGTAGATTGATGTGAGTGAAAGTGTGTTTAAAATAGACTAAGTGGTACCCTAACAGTTTAATAGGTAGATCCTCTTGTCTGGTTAAAAATATAATATTAACAACTGACAGCAGAGATATTGATATGTGTCAGCTCAAAGTATTGTACATAGGTGGTCAACATGTTTCTTGCTGTTGTTTATCATTGTCGATCTAATGGCAATTCATCATGGCCAAGCTCGCTAATCTACACAGTGTTCAGGATCATGTTTTTCAACCTTACAAAAATTGTTGTACCTACTTGAGTAGGGTTTCACCTCCCTCAACCAGAAACACAATCTCCTTCAGAGTCGTACTCCTCTACGTACTGGCAGAGAACAGTTTAGGGATTCTTCCACTGGGTTTACTTGGCAGTCATAGATATTCAAGCATCCAACCAAACTACCAGGGGCATATTAATGGGGATTTGGCACAGGGCAGCAGAGCAAGTCACCTTACTGCGCTGCCCTGTACCAAAGAGAAAGGGCATGGGGGGCTAGGTTTGGCCATGAACAAAGATGAAAGCCTGATTCCGAGTTCCGTGCACTGGCGGGCCCTCCAGGGAAGCAACAGATCATCCAAGGCTGTTGATACTCCCTAGCTTACAACCGCTGCAGCATCCCTTTTTACTGGTGCCTTGGCTGGAGGGCTCGCAATTGCGGCACAGCCTGAATGGCAGGAGCTCTGTTGGCTTAGGCCAGAGCGGCCTGGCAGAAACTGGTCACCATCTTGAGTCAGGCTGTGGAGGCCCCACGGGGCCTGGCAGGCACCTGGGAAACAGCCTTGCACCATTTTAGGGCACTGGTGAGTAGCTTGCCAGTGGGCCCCTCCCATGCAGGAGCAGGGGCCCGTATTGCCCCTGAATAAGAAGCCCAATCAGCACCCTCACCCACGTGTGGGCCCAATTTGCCTGTCCCCCTCTACCTAGGGCTGGGACCCATGACCCCTTCCTCCTACCTCTGGGCTCTAGGGTCGTGGCACCCTCCCATAGTAGTCGGGGACCAAGTGATGGCAGACACCAGGGGCCCTCTTGGAGGCAACCCAGCTGCGCTACGACTTGGGGGCTCACCCTGGACCGATGTAGATGACTCAACAGGGTCACACCTGCCTCTGAGACCCCATCAGCCATACCTCACCTCTTTCAACAGGTTGCTCCTGGCAGCTACAGGCTGAGGGATGGAGGACCCACCTCACCTATGGCCCCCTGGGAATGCGCTGCCGACTTTGGCCCTGGAGGGGAGAGCACTGTGGGCCCCAGAATACCCCCCACACAGTGGCGAACACACAGCTAGGCAATGACTGGCCTGACCAAGTGAACCATTCTGCCCTTCTGTCCCCGCACAACACCAGCACTGGTCTACCCCAGGTGGACTGCGCACTGCTCTTGGATTTCATGCACACCACCATTCACGGTGGGAGCTACTAGCCATCTGTCCACCATCAACACTGCGACACTCCAACCACAGAAACGGGGGCCAACCAAGCAACAGCATACCGCTGGTCATTGCTCTGGTCTGATCTGCGAGTGTGAACCCTGGCAGCGCCCGGCTGAGGGACGGAGGCCCCACCTCACTCGTGCCCCCCTGGGAATGTGCCACTGGCCTCAGCACTGCATACTGACCCAGGTCCTGGAGGGGATAGCACTGTGGTCTGTATGCCCCAGAATGCCCCCATGGGGGTGAACATGCAACAGGGTGATGCCTCGCCTTCCCCCGCACAACACCAGCACTGGTCTCCCCTAGGCATACGACGTACTGCTCTTGGCTTCCATTCACACCACCATTCACATTGCCACCATGGTCAAGGGGAGTCACTAGCTATCTGGGGGTGTAAGCGGCATGAAAGGACTGCCCTGTCATGCCCCTGGCAACACAGGGGGATCTGTGGCTGTTGATGCTACATTGCCATTAGTCCCTTCATCTTCCTGGGTGCACACTACTGCCTGGTCCTCAGCCTGAGGAGAAACTGATGTCCCCTTCTAGAATGGCGAGGAGCCGCTCCACTCCCCTACCTCGGGGGCTACCCTCACCTCCTGCCTCTGGCAAGTCCACTTGCAATACCTCTCACCAGCTGCTCTTTTCAGAGGTCGTAACCCGACACCACACCATGGCTGCCCATAGGGGTGCCACCCACCAGGCCCACTACTGCTCCTCCCGGCTTGCAGCAGGATTCAACCATAGAGCATATCCTGCAGAAGGTCACAGAAGTAAGCCACTGCCTACAAGGAGTGGACTTGAAAATCTCAAACCTCGCAGCCAAAACCAAATTCATGTGTGTGCAAGGACATAGCAGGCTTCCAGGACCGGGTGGGTGGGATAGAGTAGCCACTTGGGGCCAAAGGGACTGCCTCAACAGCATTATGTACAGAAACCAGGAGCTCTTGCACCTATGGAACAAGCTCACTGATTTGGAAGACAGAAGTCGCAGGGACAATATCTGTTTCTTTGGATTCCCTCATTGGGCAAAGGCTGCGGATGTCAGGGGTTTCCTTAAGAGCCTCCTCCCCACACTCACAGGCCGGACCTTTGCCCCTGCACTGGGGCTCCAAAGGGCACACTGCATGGGCCCCCAGTGCCAGGTTCCAAGGGGGCAGCATCATTCTATCCTTGCCCTCTTCCTCCAGCACAAGCAGGTGCAACAGCTCCTGACCACAGCCCACATGAGTTTGAGGGTCACGAAATCTGCAAAGCAACAGACTTCTGACAGGAGACTGATGAACAAAGGAAGGCATTTCTGACCTCTGATCCCAGCTCCGCCAAATGGATATCAAGTACAGATGGTTTGAACCTGCCCGCATGTGGATCACGAACGACGGCAGGTCCAAAGACTTCTTGGACCCGGAAGTCCTAAGCCTTTTTCTGGAAGGACTCACTACTCGTGCCAGGAATACTGTCCCTGCGAACACAGGGGCAGAGATCTAGAGGCGCCGCCCTGATCCCAGGACGACAGGGACTTGACCCTCAAGGAAGTGGCTGCCATCACCCAGGTCCAGGGCCGCAACAAATTCTTTAGGTTGCAGGAATAGACATCTCCTTGCCTTGGGTGATGAGAGCTGGGGTCGGATGAGTATCCTGTTTCCAACCTGTATTTCTTCTCAGTGTTGTTTGCATTGCCCAGTTATCTGCCGAATGTTTCTGAGAGACTGTACTTTTGTCTGCCTTCCATTGAAATGATCTGCTTGTTGTTCACCTGAATGCTTTAGCACAATTGTATGCCTTAACACCCCCCAGTTAAGTGTTGGCTTATTTTTTCCCTTCACCACACACTCCCTCCCCCTCCCCCTCCGTATTTGGCAACCCACTCCATGCCATATCCAAGGGGCCCTCGCGCTACTGCTCCCTCCTCTCTCACTCCCATCACCATTCTCATCTTTCTCTTCTTCTTTTCCCTCTCTTCCTACCCACTTCACCTCCTGTGGCCATTCCCCCACCTAATGCCCAGGTTGCCCTTGCTCCCCCGCCCTTGCAAATAGGATCATTGCTGCCCCCTGCTACTGCCAGGCACAGGAGCTGTCTTGATGGCAGCGATTGTGCTCACGCCCACCCCCTTTCTGCAAACGATCACGTGGAATGTCAATGGATTACCACACTAAATAAAACTTAAGAAGGTGCTGTCCTACCTGCAGTCAAAATGGTTGGACATAGCCCTCATGCAGGAGACCCACCTCTACGGCCTAGAATCTGAAAATCTGGGTGGGAATAATTGGTCATCAGCAGTTGCCCAGCAAGGGCGGAACCGGGCTCTGGCCCCACCAGGAACTGTTGAGTTGCGGTTTTCCTCCACAGGTCTCTGTCCGTTAGCCTCCTCAAGTCTTGGTCAGACCCGCGGGGCCTCCAAGTCTTTGCCAAGCTGAAGTTTGGGGAGCGGATGCTCTGCTTGGGACCAGTGTTTGCTCCTACGAGCAGCAAGCGCCTATTTTTCCTCCAGCTCAACCACTTCCTGTCGGAAATTGGGGCCTCTCAATACTTTTAATCAGGGGTGACTGGAACCTAGTGAAAGATGCAGTGATGGACCGCACTGGCCCCCTGGACACGGGTAAAAATGCAGACAGGGCCCTCCTGGGAGACATGCTTTTTGACCATTGTTTGGTGGATCATTGGCGTCTTTCCCACCCAGCAGACTGCAAATACATCTTCTTATTGCCCATGCATGGTACCTAGTCCACATTGAACTACTTTCTGACCTCCCACCAAGTGGTGGCAATTAACCGGGAGTCCCGGGTCATGGAGCCCACACTCTTTTCCTGGACCTTGGCCTTGCCTTCTTGGGCTGCAAGCCCTGGTGCCTGAATATCACATGCTACCGCACCCCCCAGAGCATATCCAAACTCTGTTCCCACGTCTTCACATACATGGCTGGCAACAGGTGCCTCGGCTTCCTCCCGCAGCATTCCGTGGGTAGCCGTAAAGAACACTGTCCATGACTAGCTCACAAAGGATGCGCTCTGGCCAATGCACAGAGAGTAACTGGCCAGTTAGATTTCGAGGGTGAGATAGTGCTATGACATCACGGATTGGTTTTGTATGAGTGAAATGTCCAACTAACTATAACGTCCCTGAAACCTATGTTTTATTCAGTGAATTTCTAAGGTTTGTTCAATGCTAATTTCTAACTATAGCAGACCTGAAACCAATGTTTTTTTCAGTGAACTTCATAAATGCTAATTTCTAAGTAAAATGGTCCTTTCACCTTTTTTTACTGAATTTCTTGAGTTTTTTCATTGTTAATTTGTAAATTTAATATTTATTATACAATATTATTTGCTTTTCGGTTTTGAAGATCACACACTCGGGACAACATGGCGTCCGCGGGTTAGCGCGGCTCGCGCGTTTCCGAGCAGTACCTCCAGGCGAATAGCATTTGATGCCTTTCTGACCCTTTTCTCCACTTCGGGGGTTCGTGGCGGGCTTTGGACCGGCGGGAGCTCCGCTTTTAGTAGTTTGCTTTCCCTCCGGTGTGCTCCGTGGATGTGTGTGGGGGAGAAGCCACCTCCTTCCCCCTGTCTACCAAGGTGGAGCCGGGCAGCCGTGGAGCTCAGGCGCAGCCGCGCGGTGGCGGCTCGCGGATTCCTGAGAGGCAGTTTCGGCAGCCCCGCAGGAGGCTTAGATGCTGCAGGATGTCGAAAGAACTGCACGGGTGAGGCTGGGGGAGACCGCAACCAGGTCGATGAGCCAGAGATATCAGCTTCAGTCAGCACGGAAGTAAGTCAGAGCTCTGGCAGGGTCCCAGAAGGTCTAGAAGGTAAGGCTCTGTTACAGGATCATACGGAGGAGGCTCGCAGTACCTATGGTAGACCTGTTAAAGGGAAACACACCAGTAGAGGGAAGAAAATATTCAAGGGAGACAGAAGTGCACTCCATAAGCAGGTCCTCAGTAAAAAAGAGAAAGTAACAATTTCTGCAAGGGCAGCTGAGAGGGTTAGTGAAGAATCTGAAGGGGAAGAAGCCAGGAGGTGCCTCCCGATAGGCGAGGGGGACCTAAGGAATAGAAGGGCAAGTCGGAGTCAGGAGGGAGAGGATAAAGAAGCACAGAAGCGCGTTAGAGGGAGAATTTCCTTACAGAAAGGTGAAAAGAAACAACAGAGTAACACAGTTCGAACTACTCCCTCCTTGCGCTCTTTCTTCAAGGTCCTGCCTCAAGTTTTGGAGATTCGTGCCAATAAAGCCCCCCTGCCACTTTTTGCTGACCCCTCTCTCGACCCTATGTCTGATATATCCGATATAAGGCCTTTAGCTTGTGGTGAACAAGCACTCATCCCCCAAGAAGGTAGTACTACAGTGGCGGGGGCCAGTAGTGGGATGGTACCATCGGAGGTTATGGAGACTGGCATCGATATTAGATGTGATCAGAGCACGCTGGTGGAACTCGTACAAACACTAGCAGATATGAGGGAGGAGATTAGATCTGATTTTTCAACTTCTAAGCTCAATCAGGCGGAGATAAGAGCCACATGTGAATCCCTTGAAAAAAAGGTTGATGATCTTGGGGGGCGGATTGAGAATCTGGAGACCTCTGTTGAGGTCCTGAAATTGGGCATGGAGAAAGCCGAGGATAAAATTCACTCCTTACAGAGAGAGGGGGTTGTCCTGAAAGAAAGAGTTGAGTCTCTCGAGAATTTTTCGCGTCCGAATAATCTCCGTCTCCTCAAAATTCCGGAGGGAAAGGAAGGAGGGGATATTAAGTCCTTTGTGATTAACTTGCTTAAAGCCTCTTTGGTCTTCGATGAGGATGTGGAGGCTTTAGAAAAGGATATACAGCGGATCCATCGGGACCTTTTTCGCTTAAAACCCGGAAGAGACAAACCAAGAAAAATTTTGATTAATTTTCAGACGTACGCCCTGAAGGAAAAGCTATTAAATTTGTTGTTAAAAGAGAAATCGGTTAAGGGTCCTGAGTTCTCCTTCGAGGTGCGATCGGACCTGTCCAAAACCACACTGGATCGACAGTGGGAGCTTGGCCAAAGAATGGAAAAATTCAGATCACTGGGTGCTACGGTACAGATGAGGTTTCCTGCCTTTTTGCGGGTGATGTATAATAATGAAATGCTTAATTTTAGATCTCCCCAGGAGGCAGATGCATGACTGAATGATACTCTAAGGAGCTCACAAGGGGGAAGCTAAGTGTCCGAATTTTGGGTTATGGCCATAGCTCTTTCTATAGGAGGGGTAGATATGAATGGAAAGGGAGGAGAGAAAGAGGAAAAAAAAAAAAAGAAAATCAATAGTAATTTTATTATGGTCACAGATATTGGGTTAAGGAAAAAAAAAATGTTTTTTTGGTTTTTTTTGGTGGGAAGAGATTAAATAAAAATGGGAAAATAAAAAGGGAAAGAAGGGTAAGGAAGGAAAAAAAAAATAGGAAATAAACCAAAGAAAAATATCTTCTTCTAAGTTCCTCACTTTATGCTCCTCCCCTGTGATTGTTTATTTTATGGGGAATCAGAAGGGTAGTTCGTGGATCATGCAGTGGGGGACGAGGTTACTGCTCAAAGACGCAAATCTGACAGTCCAACAGGTCAGAGGAAGTAAGGGAGGGTTTTCCAGGGGGGGGTGGTGGGAAGGTGTGGGTGGTGGTGGGATTAAATCAAAAATTCTCATTTGTCAGTTCGCTTTAAGACTAAGATGTCCCCAAGCTTGGCTGAAATTTCAAGTAATTTTCAATCGTGCACAGCGAGTTAGATGGAAGGGATGGTTAGTGTGCCTGGGTGGTGGGTAGTTAGTTGCGATTATGGCTGTTGTACAGTTTTTGTCCTGGAATGTTAATGGTCTGCGCGTGAGGAACAGAAGAGATCGTATTTTTCAGTATTTGAGAGATTCCCCCGCGCAGATTATTGTTATCCAGGAATCACATCTCCTTAGGACCGAAGCCTCTGAAATTCTAGGGAAACAGAGATGGATCGATAAATGTATATCCACGGACCATAATGCAAATATACGAGGGATCATTATCATCTTTAAAAAATCAGTGAAAGTTCAAATTTTGGACCATAAAGAAGACCAAAGTGGCAGGTGGCTTATAACTCGAATTCTGGTACATGGGCGGGTGTACACATTAGTAGGATATTATGGGCCCAATCAAGATGATCCCTATTATTTGGATTGTATAAGAAACCATCTGGTTACATCTCAAGACCCTATAATATGGATGGGAGATTTTAATATTGTTATCAATACCAAACTAGATAAATCAATCAGTTCCAGAGCCCAAGTTCTATCTAACTCCAGACAAACATTGGTGTCAATTATGACGCAACTGGGGCTAGCGGACATTTGGAGAGAGCGATCGGGAAACAAACTGGGGGTTTCCTTTCGGAACTCTAAGTATAAGCATAAATCCAGAATAGATTATGCACTATTTAGCTTTTCACTTAATAATTCGTTGATCTCAATAGACTATCTCCCATCTCACTTGTCTGATCATTCGGCCATATCTTTTTCTTTAAGAGGCGACCACCAGCCTAGACATGCTATGTGGTCTTTCGACCGTACGATATTATTAGATGATGATGAGATCAAGCATTTAGCAGCTGAAAGTAAGATCTTCCTAGAGATAAATCTGGATTTTGCTGCAATAACTACGGTGTGGGAGGCATTGAAAGCCTTCCTTAGAGGCGTTATTACCAACAGAGCCTCTTATAGGCGGAAGATATATAGGAAGAAGCTTACAGCTTTAGAATCTGAGATGAAGGTAGTAGAACAAAATCTTGGCCTCTCTATGGGTTCAGTTGCTGAGCAAGAGAGGCTCTTGGATCTCAAGAATCAGATGGAATTTATCCTTCAAGAGAGAGTTACAAGGAGGTGGGAGGCGAGTAAACTTGCCCAGTTTGAGCTCGACGAAGTAGCAGGAAAGTTGCTGGCCTGGAAATTGAAAGCAGATCAGGGTAAAAACTATATTAGAGAGATAAAAGTGGAAGGGGAGACAGGCCTTAGATCCTCTAATTTTGGCATTGGCAACGCTTTCCTGGAATTCTTTAGGGATATCTATAAAGAGGATATCGTTGAGGACCAAGATGTAAGAGATCTTTGGCTGGGAAAAATACTTTTGCCAACTCTTACCGAAATTCAAAGCAATTACTTGGAGAAGGAAATCTCAGAGGCTGAAGTCATCAAAGCCATTGATTCACTTAAAAAGGGGAAGGCAGCCGGTCCCGATGGCCTACCTGGTGAGATTTTCCGGGTGCTTTCACCAACTTTGGTCTCAACACTCACGGCCCTCTTTAACGAGATTTTAATCAAGGGCAAGTCTCCTCCTCAGTCTTGGAATGAGGCAATCATTGTGCTGATACTTAAGCCAGGCAAAAACCCATATGAGCGTGGTTCCTATCGGCCAATTTCGCTCCTCAATAGCGATTATAAAATCTTCGCAACTATCTTGTCAGCAAGATTGGGGAGTGTAATTGGGTCTATTATACACCAGGATCAGAAGGGCTTCAT
Source organism: Triturus cristatus (assembly GCF_964204655.1). Taxonomy (NCBI): domain Eukaryota; kingdom Metazoa; phylum Chordata; class Amphibia; order Caudata; family Salamandridae; genus Triturus; species Triturus cristatus. The sequence goes on from NC_140581.1 coordinate 798,396,205, forward strand.
TAAGGGGCGACAACTGGCTGAGTTGACAAGGGAGCTGGTTGGCGCTATTGATATTGCCACCGCTTTCTCCATTCCCTTGGCAACCCTCACGTTGGATGCTACTAAAGCGTTTGACAGGGTTAACTGGAGCTACCTGGATGCGGTTCTGAAGAAATTTAATTTTGGTGAATATTTTTGTCGTACTGTTTCTTTGTTGTATGGAGCACCATCAGCTAGACTATTAATTAATGGGGTGTTGACAGAACCTTTTATAATAATGAGAGGAACTAGGCAGGGCTGCCCTCTTTCTCCCTTACTCTTCGATCTATATATTGAACCTTTTGCGCAGGTTCTGAGAACTGACGCGAACATTCCATCATTTAGATTCGAGGGGTGGGAGAGGAGGGTCGCTCTGTATGCAGATGACACCCTTATTTTAACATCTGACCCGGATCTAGCATTCCCAACTGTTATTAAAAGGGCTGAGGAATTTGGTCGCTTCTCTGGCTATGAAATTAATCCTGGTAAAACAGAAATTATGGCATGGAATATCGCCAGTGAATATCTGAAGACGACTTCCTCTATGAGATACCTTGGGATTTGGGTAACACAAGATATTGAAAGTATCGCGCAAAGTAATGCGGACCGGGTATTCAAGGAATGTCGGAAGCTCTTAAAATCATGGGCCCATCTCCAACTTTTTATCATTGGGAGGGTCAACCTCATTAAAATGTCTATTCTGCCCAAATACATATTTCTCTTCAATACTATCCCTTTGGTTTTTGACTCTAAAATCTTGAGTAGATGTCAGAGAGAGATTAATTCTTTTATTTGGAACTATAGAGCTACTAGGCTTGCATGGAAAAAGCTGAGGAGGAGAAGAGAGAAGGGGGGGTTGGCACTGCCTGACCTGGAATATTACGCATGGGCTTTTACGTTGTCTCATTCAAGGATGCTCTTGAAGTCTCCATCTAATATCTCAATGGGGTCAATGTATAAAGCAATGCTAGTTGGTGCGGATCTACCATTAGATGGATTTATGTTTAAATATGGAGACCAAAAATTCTTTAAAAAGGTGAAATTAAAAATCTTAAAATCTTTGGCTAAGGCCTGGGCATCGATTAGGAAGAACCTGGGGCTCTCTTATTATTCCAACTATGCACCAATTTGGGACTCCCCAGGCCTACCGGCCTGGCTGAAAGACCGTTTGGCCACACCTTTGAGGGATGCAGGAATTGTAAGGTGGGGGGATCTTTTGTTAGAAGGTGATATTATATCTTGGGACGATCTGCAGGTTAAGGTCGGATCAGGACTGGCAAGATTCAAATATATACAACTTGTAAGCTGGGTCAGGGCTCTTGGTGAAAAAGGAGTCCCTTTGGGGGTTTTTAGTAACTTGGAACAACTACTGGTAAAGCGGCAAAGGGGGGGCAAAGAGGTTACCCTGTGGTACTGGAGATTGCTCGAAGATATCGATGGCGAATTTACCCTCCCTGGCGATCTCTGGGGAGAAGATCTGGGCTCTCATTGCAAAGATGACTGGATTAAATCCTTCTCCATACTATACAAAATTGTGAAACCTGCATGGCTTAGACGGAATCATCTTTTCACAGTACATCGGGCCTACCTCTCCCCGCTAAGACTTTCAAAGTACCAGCAAAACAAAAAGTGCAATAAATGCAATCTTCCCAATGCATCGGATGTTCATATGTTCAAAGACTGCCCTTCTATTGCCCGGTTTTGGGAAGAAGTTATAACATCGCTGAATTCCATTCTAGATGTCAACCTGATTCTAACCTTGCCATTAATTGTTTTTGGTTTAGACTCTAATATCACGGGCCAGGCCAGGTTTTTTTTATTTTATGCAATACTCTTGGCCAGAAGACAGATTTGTAAAGTCTGGGTTGACCCATCTGTGCCTCAGCATGCTGGCTGGTTGATGTCCCTGATTGAGACATCAAAGGTGGACTTAGCCAGGCCAGGTAACAAACGCAATGAAGCATTTTGGGACTTCTTGATCCATCGCAGATAGGGCGCCGGGGTTTTTTTTTTTTTTTTTTCCCCGGTTCCCATGATTATGCCTAAATAAACTCCAAGGATCTAGGGTCTCCAATCACCGGCTTCTCTCCATTTAGATCCTACAGCTGGCAATAAACCCAGTTGGGGTGTGTCTCCTCTTCTGGCATTATGTTATCGTGCCTAGGCTCGGTTGAGAAATTAATCTTGTTCTCTACTGGAGGGCACGCTAGGTGGTCGGTGTACGCAGAGAATGAGGGATTTGGCAAATGAGGACAAAGAAATTACACACAAAAAAGAAAAATTAAAAAAAAAATATATATATATATATATTATTTGCTTTTGTGAAAATTGTAATTTTGTAAAAAGTTTTTAAACTGTAATATTGCATAATTATTTTGTTTTATTTTTTTATTTAAATACATTTACGTAATATCCTTTGTCTTTTAATATATATATTTTTTCAAACAAATATTGGAGTCGCGCACCCAACGCACACCTAACACGGCAGGTGCGCGTATTCCAGCCGCCATATTGGAAAAGTCGTGATGGAGCCTCATACGGTCTGCGACCGGTGCGTGGCTTTGTGTTATGTCATATACGTATAACATCACGTCATGTGCGGCATTGGTATGCGATAGGTGCGCGACGCCTGCTCCCGTGTATTCGCGTCATGTACGCATTATGGTACGTCTGCACGGTGGCAGGACCCGCGTGACGTCATATACGTGCTGGGGCGCACTGGGTGCGCGACTCCCGTAAAAGATTTTATATTTTAAAACTATATGTATGTAACTTTAATGTACATATCAGGGCAAGAGATTATCTAAACTATTTATAAAAAGAATATATTTGTCCTTGTAATAAACTTGTATTATTGTTAAATATATAGCGGGTGCGTTCTCCATGTGCGCTGGTTGCGCGACTCTCATGTGACCTTAAAAAAAAGCATTTGATTGGTTCATAGCATTTCCCAATGTAACAGTTGAAGGACCCCACCCATTTTAATCATTCTGTTTGGAGCAGCTTATGAGAGACATCTCTTCTCCTTGCAGATTTTTTTTGGTGTTGCTTAAAAACTTTATATGAGCAATGGCATCAGGACAGCAGCAAGTTCATGTTTCTTCAGATGAAGAATTCTTGGAAGAGGCACCACCAAAGTGTGGTAAATTTAAATTACCTAGACTTAATTTATGCGGTAAAATTCAATAAGAATAACTCAGTAAAAATAAGAGGCAGAATCTGTGGTATTTGAGGTTATAAAAGGGAATTTATTCCTTACAAAGGAATTATGGTTCGAACCAGGCAATCGGGTTCCGTCACCACGAAGGTTCAGGAAGGGAATCGGCAATACATTATTGACAGGTTATTATATATATAGTAAATGCATTACAGTAAAGACAGATGCAGGAGGCGTAACAGCTGATAGGAAAGATAAGAATACACATACGTAATAAAAAGGCGTTACAATAGGCGTGCATAAAGGCGTATACTAGAAACGTCACTAAAAGGATGTCACAGGTGGGTGGATCCATAAGAGAATCCTGCAATGTCAGCAGAAATACATGGCAGAGATGCGCGCGCAGCCGCATGACGTGTGATTGACGTGTAACTAGAGGGTGAAGGGGACTTGACATTTAGCCCTACATGAGGAGACAGAAGTCTGGGATGTCAGAACAACCTAATCCCAAATCGTATCTAATATCTTGTGTTTAAGGAACTATATTATCTGGAAGGGAAGGTCTCTCTGACAGAGTCTATTCTATACTGACTGCTAGTACGTGTGCAAGCGTCTAAGTGTCTACATGAGATGTGAGGGGGCATGGGCCTACCATGGAAACGAAAGCCATGAATTACTTGCTCGGAGACAGTAAGGCCGGGCCCTTTGCTCTGTAGCTGGAAGGATGTTTACCTAAACTACTAGACAGGAATGCATTTCTCGAGGAGCGGAGCAGATAACTTGAAGGCTGAATACAGTCTTGGCAGGCAACAGGCCGGGCCAGGCACCGTTAGCCGCGCAGGAAGTAAGACAAAGGTCATTGATACAGATGCAGGTCCAGGCTGGAGCATTCAGAGGCAGAAGGCAGGAAAAGGCTCGATGGCAGACTTCAGGGCCTACCTTGCCAGAGCTGGAAAACGTGAAAGTATACCATATAAAGACGGTGGCAAGGCATACTTAGGAACGGAATATCTGACCCATTCATGGCAGATCTGAAAGAGGTCATGTTAACGTTGGACACAATTGTATTTGCGTCTTCATAACTTGAAGTGGAGGGAACATACATGTACTTGTAGTATGTACATGGAGCCGTTGGGGTCTAATATAGGGGACACAATTGATCATAAAAATTCATATTTCCTCATTCCCTCCTTGTCCCCTACGGACCCTTCATGAAATATCGATCCTCAGGAATCCATCAATCTGTTCATGTAACATCATTTTCTCTTCTTTCTTCTTCCGGGATTTTGAATGAGAACTTGAACGTGGAATACATGATGTGGCACACAGGCCACAAATTGCTGGCCCACATTGTAGACATAGGCAACAACTGAATATTATGAGAAGGCCAATACCTAGGAAGGATAAGACTTTCCATCCCCAGGCTGACAACACGCTCCAGAACCAACCGGACCAAGTCCAGGTGCCTGGATTCTGGTGTATCTGGCTTACAATCTTATGAAGACGAGTTATGGCTTTATATACTGATGGCGCGTTTTCTGGAATGAAAACACAGCAACTCGATCCGATGACCCTACAGGCTCCGCCCCTATCGGCTAGGATGACGTCAAGGACAAGACGATTTTGAAGAACAACAATCCGCATCGCACACTGCTCCTCTGTTAAGTTGCCTAGGGCGTAAGTAGTTTCATTCACTACTGCTTCAAGGGTTCTGGTTAATCTACGTATCAGTTTACTATTAGTGACAACACCTATGTAGGGAAAGAAACCTTTATTGAAATCTGTATATTGTTCCCATGCTGTTTCAGTGTAGTCGACAATCGGGAGATCTCTCTGGGGTCTATTGTGTACTAAATGGGTATTCCTATGATAATCAGGAGGGGCTAGGAAAACAGGTGGCAGAAGGAATGCAATGTAACAGGTACCATCCCAATCTAGAGGTAAGCGTATATATGCGGTATGACCACATATGAAGTAGGAATGACGAGAAGCTCTAAATGTAGACTTGCCTTTATCACTGAATTCGATCACAGTAGTACATTTACTATGACCCAGGTGTACTGAACCATTCTTTCTTACACATAATTCACCTTTAACTGGAAATACTGACATAGCGGGCAAGACTGGTGCAGCTTCGGATTCAACATTCAGAATCATGAGGTTAAGTGTAAAATTACCTAATCCATATACTTCATTTTCTAGGTCAGTTCCTGTTCTTTTGGGAAGTCCCTCCTTGTTAGGGTAACAGGCTTTAAGCAAAACTAAGTTCAGGTTTCCCCATACCCAGTTGCTCTGGTAAACTACAGTGTTTGAATCTAAAGAATTAATCAAACTAAACCATGCTCCACAGGAACCATTGTGTGTGAACGGGTACGGAAAGAGGGGCAGAACTCCCTTGTATTTCTGATAGGGAGGGAGTCGGCCACATATCCAATAATTTGTAGCATTGCTGGTCTGATGGAAATGATGTAACATACTAATGAATGTGTTGTTGCGCAGCGCAAATCTGTAGGACAACTCATGTGGAGGTAATTCACTAAAAGAATGTTCGGCAGTAACATTGTAAGCAGAATGAGCACGCTTGAAAATAGGATAGTACATGTGTAACAGTATACTTGCAGCAATAATCAACAAATTTAGAAAAAACATAATCAACAATGTCACTATACAGTGACTATGAAGTGATTTACAATATGCACGTTTCTTGAGCTGTTTCTGTCTATCTCTCTCTCGATTTCGGTCTAGAGGATACATGTCAGAGACTAATTCAACCGATTCACCTAGGAGAGGACTTAAACAATCAAATTGTCTGACTTGTTAGACCTTAGTTTCAGTTTATAGTTTTGTGATTCGGTTTTCTCAACCAGGGGGAGTTTTGAGTCAGTCTCTGGAAGGGGGCAGGGCTGAGAGTTCAGATCAGACGGTAGTCCATGAAATTTCTTGATATGGCTCGAGTGTAGCCAACCCTTGCGACCCTCGACCTTCACTGTTGTCCTCGTGGTCAGAAGTACCAGTTTTGGCGTTTGCCAGCGAGGCTCCAACGGGCTCCTCCTGTCGAAATTTCTTATGAAGACAAAGTCTCCAGGAACCACTTCATGGGGCTTCACCTCGGTGTTGTCGGGAAAGGCTGCAGCTACCTGTGAACGGCAAGATTGTAGTGCAGACATCAAGGAAGCAAGGTAATCTGTCAGCATATTACAATCAACATCAGTTATTTTTCGAGGTATAGGCGTCCCCCACATATTTGGTGGCCTACCGAAGACCACCTCATACGGGGATAGCCCTGTGCGAGAATGTGCTACCATTCTCATGTAAAATAGTGCAACTGGTAAGGCTACTATCCAGTCGACGCCTTTCTCTCTACAGATTTTTGAAAGTCGAATTTTCAGAGTCTGGTTGTGACGTTCCACGAGACCTGCTGCCTCGGGATGTCGGACACAGTGGAATTTCCATTGATAGCCTAACAAGAGTGAAATGTGTTTCATTAGCTCGGATGAGAACGGCTGCCCGATACGGGGCAAACCATACCGTGGGAAGAATTCACGAACTAACTGTTTGGCAGTAGTCGGGGCAGTGTAATCTGAGACGGGATATGCCTCTGTCCAACGGGAAAGAGCACATACAACTACGAGGACGTATTTGAATCCTCGACAACGTTCCATCTGGATATAATCCATCTGGAGGACTTCAAAAGGGTGATCGGGAGGTTGAAATCCACCTTGCTCTACAGGAATGCTTTTACCTGGATTGAACTGACAACAAATCATACAAGTTCGGACTTTCTGTTTGGCTGCAGCTCGTAAGTGTTTATTAAACCAAATGTTTTGAATACTGTCTAACATAGCTTTTTCTCCTAAATGTGCTGGACTATGTATTGTGTTAATGATAACTTGAACCATGGAGTCGGGGAGAAACCATATAGATTTTCCCTTCGTCATCCATCCCTGATCTGTTTGGATCCCTCCTAATTCAGTCCATTTCTTTATTTCCTCTGGTGTAGCATGTGTCTGTATGTCAATTACATCAAGGGCGGGATCCTTAACTGTCATGCAGTGTGTCGATGTCGGAACTATTGTCTTTGTCACGTCCGTTGCGTGATTCCGATTCTGAGCTGTCTGTTTAGCTGTTCGGTCTGCTAGATCGTTACCCTGGGAAATAATATCGGTGACTTTTGTATGGGCCTTACACTTCATGATAGATATTGAAGTAGGCAGATGTATTGCATCTAATAGAGCTTGAATGAGGGGACCGTGTTGAATGTTGGCACCGTGAGAAGTTAAATAACCTCTCTCTCGCCAAAGGACTCCGAAGTCATGGACAACTCCGAATGCATAACGTGAATCTGTGTATATGTTGACTCTTTTATTTCTGGCTTGAATACAGGCTTGTGTCAGAGCAATGAGCTCTGCTGCTTGAGCTGACAAAGTGTTAATACAATTCGTTTCAATGACTTCAGTGTCTGTTGTGACTGCATAAGCGGCCACTAACTCTCCTGTACTTGTTCTCATGCATGACCCATCCACATAAAGTGTCAGGTCTGGGTCTGATAATGGAATGTCTGTCAAGTCTTGTCTGGGTTTCGTCGTAATAGTAATGACTTCAATACAATCATGTTCCAGTGGGTCTGTTCCACTTAATGGCAAAAGTGTGGCAGGATTTAATGTACTACAACGTCTGATTTCTATGTGTGGCTGGAACAATGTTAGTTCATAACCCGTCAGTCGTGCTATAGTCAAGTGTTGTGTTTGTGTCCGGTTCAAGAGAACCTCTACTGCGTGTGGTACTTGTACTGTCAATTGATGTCCTAATACTATGGAATCGCTTTGTCTGATCGCTAAAGCTGTCGCTGCGACTGATTTCAGGCACGCAGGAAGAGCCTGAGCTACGGGATCTAATGTGCTAGAAAAGTAAGCACATGGTTTGTGTGATCCTGCTTGTTCCTGAGTGAGTACTGACAAGGCAGTACCTTCACGTTCTGTAACAAAAAGTGTAAAAGGCTTACTGTAACATGGTGTCTCTAAAACAGGTGCTTGGCATAAGGCTTTCTTTAAGTCTTCAAAAGCTTGTGTATGTTCTGGAGTCCGAGGGAGGACAGTCGATGTCGCTGCCTCCTGGGTTGTCAACTGAATGAGTGGTTTTGCTAGAAATGCGTATTGGGGGATCCACTGCCTACAGTACGAAGTGAGGCCTATGAAGGCCCGTACCTCCTTTTGTGTCTTGGGTGGTGGCATGTTTATAATTAACTGGATGCGGTCAGGTGTGAGCTGTCTCCCCCCCTTGGACACCAAGTGCCCAAGGTACACAACTTGCTGAACACAGAATTGCAGCTTCGAAGGGGACACCTTGTGCCCCTTGTCGGCCAGAAAATGTAAAACCGTCAGTGATGCTTTTTCACATTCGGGTTCGCTTCGGGCGGTGATCAGCAGATCATCGACATACTGAAGCAGAGCAGTGTTAACAGGCATGTGGATACTGTCAAGTTGTCTTTTCAGTGCTTGGCTGTAGATGCTGGGACTTTCTGTAAATCCTTGAGGTGCGCGTGCAAATTTAAAGCTTCGTCCATTTAAACTAAATCCAAACAAATATTGGCTTTCCGGATCGATTGGGACGCTAAAGAAGGCGTTCTTGAGGTCAATTACAGTAAAGAACGTTGCTTCTGAATCAATAGCTGTCAGTAATGAAGAGATATCTGGGACCACGGGATATTGTGGTACAATGCATTTATTCAATTCGCGCAGATCAATAACTAATCGATATACTGGGGGTGCTTTTGGATCAGTTCGTTTAAGAATCGGAATGATCGGAGAATTACATACATTGGAGTCGGTTTCCACAACCACTCCTTGTGCAATGAGCTCGTCAATGATTTGCAGTAAAGCCACTACAGCATCTGGAGGTAACTTGTATTGTCGCATTCGTGGTAATACCACTCCTGCTTTGAGTGTGACTCGATATGGTGTAATGTGCATACAACCTACATCAGTGGGGCCTTGTGCCCATAAATGTGCAGTTAGATTCTGTAACCGGTGATCCATGTCTCTTGACACGTAGTGACCTTTAAAGTCACGCAAAAATAGTCGTACTCCGTCCGGAGAACAACATATTATAGCTCCTAGAGCTTTCAATGTCTTTATACCTAACAAGTTTTCTGGACATGATTTAGTAAGCAATAAATCTGTAGTCCGTGTCAATGGACCAACTGTAAGAGGAAGCGGTTGCGATACTTCGTTAATAGTAGGCTTTCCTGAAAAACCAAGGGAAATATTTTGTGAGCCTGAGAGGGGTGCCCCTGGAACCTCGTCGTGACTTATAGTTGTTCTGCTTGCCCCTGTATCAAGTAAAAACTTTCTGTCTTTCCCTAATACTTGACTCTGTACATAAGGACCTTCCTGATCTACAGGAACCTCAATAAGGGGTAAGCCAACTTCCCTCTCTAGGCTATTTCATGTGTATCGCTGATAATCTGGATAGTCATTTTGTGCATACTGGTACATCTGTTGTGTCGTGTTTTGTTTTGCGGCAATAGGTTGTGACTGTGGTACCGCTACGGTCTGTTGTGCAGCTTGCATAGGCTGTACATTCTTAGGTGCTTGTTGTTGGATCTGATCCTGTCTAGGCGGACGTGGTCTCTCCTTAGTTTTACCCGTAGAGATATTATGTTTCAGAACTGCACAATCGTTTATATAATGACCTGGCTGTTTACAATAGTTGCATGTCCCTTTAACGGGAACCGCTGAATTACTGGACTGTGTCGCACCCTTTTTATGACCGTCTGCTGGAACTGACTGAGCAACGAGCATTTTCATTTTCGTGTCTTTCATACGTCTTTGTTCGTGGTCTTGTTCTTCTCTAATTCTATTCTGGTGATACTGTAACATTTGTAACATTTGTGACGGAGTGTTAGCTTGCCAAGTGCTCTCAACTTTCAATACTCTGTTTTTAACCTGGGGCAGGGAATTCTCGACTAGTTTTGTTACAAAGAGATGTGGATATGACTCGCTATTTGCTTTTAGGCCGCTATTAATACCAAAACATTTTTCAAATCGGGAATAGAAATCACTAGTGTCTTCATCGGGTTTCTGTTTACAGGCTGAGATTGCACCCCAGTCTTCCTTTTTCGTAGTTAATAAACGTGGCAATACTTGTACTAATAATCCTGGTAATGCTTTAATTTTGTCCCCAAGCCCTCGGCCTGCAGTTCGGGCATTTTCTTCGTTTTCTAATGCTGTCCAATCAATCTTTTGGTCTCCCACCTCCCATTCCTTTTCTTTGAGTTTCTCGTAAATACCGGCAGGTAATAATACTTTTAATATTTTCATAATGTCAGGATAGGTATAATCACCCATGAGTAACTTGTCCTTTAATTCACGGTGAAAACCTGCTGGATCTTTGTCATGGCTGGGCACTAATTTTTTCATTTCCAATAGTTCTATTTTAGTTATGGGCGTGTACACAAACACGCGTGAAAAAGAATCATCCACATTTTTAACTGGGTGCACTTCGCGTAAGGGATTCTGTCTGTCTATGTAATACATTTTTCTTTCCATGGAGGGAGCTAAATCATGCTCTGGACATAGGAAGGTACTGTATCGATGCCGATGTTCTAGAATTTCTTTAATTAGATCGGTACCCATACCTCTCCATTTATTCGCGAGTAATTCTATCAGTATATCAGGTAGGGGACCAGGATCGGAGTGTTCGTTTTTATACAATATAAGTAGGTGTTGTATCATGTATATACCAGCTAAACGCTGTTGGTCTGGTGTGAGATTGTGGAAACATGGATTTTTCTGGTCAGTTATGTCCCCTATCTTGGACCCCAACGGTTACATGAGCATGTCACAAGTACATGTATGTTCCCTCCAGTTCCAGTTATGAAGACGCAAATACATGTGCGTCCACCGTCAACATGTCCCTTGACAGATCCGCCATGAATAGGCCGGATATTCCATTCCTAAATATGAAAGGCCACCGGCTTTATATGGTTCACTTATGCCACTTTACAGTCCAGGCAAGTAGGCCCTGATTCTGTCATCAAAACTCCTCTTGCCTTCTGCCTCTGAAAGCTCCAGTCCGAGCCTGCATCTGTGACCATGAACTTTGTCTCATTCTCTGCGCGGCTCACGAAGCCTGACATCAGCCTATTCTCTGCCAAGAACTGTATTTCACCTTCGAATTATCTGCTTCCCCCTCAGCCGATGCATTCCTGCCTAGTAGTTTAAGTAAACATTCTTCCAGTTACCAAGCAAAAAGGCCTAGCTTCTCTGTCCTCATGCAAGTAATTCATAGCCCTGTTACCATGGAATATTCCTACCCCCTCGCATTCAGTGTAGACACTTAGACGCTTGTACACGCACGCACAGTCAGTATAGAATAGATTCTACCCGAGAGTCCTTCTTTTGTGGATAACATAGTTCTTTAAACATAGGATGTTAGATATGATTTGGGATTAGGTTGACTTGACCCCCCAGACTTCTCGTCTCCACATATAGAGCTAAATGTCAAGTCCCCGTCACCCCCTAGTTACACGTCAATTACACGTCATACAGCTGCGCGCGCATTTAGGCTAAGTATTATCTTATAGATCCACCTATGTATTACATCATAACCAATCATGTTCCTTTTTACTCATTATTACACCCATTTTCGGTTACGCAGACCAAACGTCAATGTCCTTATCAATTGTTACGCCTACTGTATTCACTTCATTATAATGTATGTACTATAAAAGTTACTTCTTGTCAATAAAGTATGTACTTCACTTCCTGAACCCCCGTGGTGATGGAACTTGGAGCATCCGATTATAATCGATTATTGGAATAAAGCCCATTCCGAAACTCTAATATCACGGATTCTGCCTCTCATTTTTACTGAGCTATTTTATAATGTTTCTGTATCAAATTCAGTCCCGGTAAAGGAATTTTTATTTACCACATGATGGCGCCCGAATAGGGACACTTTCTCATCTCACGCGCCGGCGGTGAGTAGCAGGCCCGGTCTCCTGCCACAACTGGACGGACAATTACGCGTACCAGCAGGATTTCCTGTATCTCCCTCCGGTCAAGCGGGGGCGACTGAGACTGCGATCAACACCCAGACGAGGCGGTGAGAAGTGCGAAGTATCCCGACCAGAGCCTAGCTGAGAGAGCAAGATCCGAGGTATACAGAGACCCACCAGTTCGAAGTCAAGCCCAGTTTCCGACGAGGCGAGTCGAGTCCAGTCCGGTTCAAGTTCAAGTTACCGAGGCCTTCTGTTTCCGAAGCTACCCGGTGAGTACCATTACTGGGGAGGCATTTCTGACGTGCACATAGGTTGTGCCGGTCAAGACGGGTTTGGGTACACAAATCCGGTCTGCACTGTTTTAGCAGTGTATCTGTACTGTTTAGCAGTATATCAAGTATTCCGAAGTATCTAGTAAGTGTCAAGAATTAAGCATGGTGATTTAGTCATGCAGACGATCATCATTGTTGTTTCAGTTAAAGGTTTAATGTTTTAATGTTTAATGTGTTAAACGTCCTGCATATTGTGGTATGAATGGTTGTTCATTATTGTGCTTTTGTATTAAGTGTGTTCAAGATTAAGTATCAGATCAGATTGTCAATATGCCGCTCTTTTCGAAATTAAGACAGATCACTACTAGAAAAGGGGTACTTGAAGAAGCCGTCCCTATTCCTCCTAGGGATACTCCAGGGCACTTCATGTATCACAAACATGGCTTAGACGCTATATTATTTCTTGATTTATGGGTAGACTACACCAAGGGATTACCAGAAAGTCAGAGATGGCCCGCAGCGGGAACCTGGGATGCAGAGTGCATCATGAAAGTCGAGGAAGAGTTATGGAAAAGGAAAGTCAGACAGTCACAGAAAGACGCCGTCGAGTTATGGCGTAAAGAATCTCATAGACGTACAGAAAAAGCACGTAGACAGGAAGAGAAGAGTAAAGAGAGTTCAAACAAAGTTCAAGAAAATCTATTAATTGAGGAAGGTATCCGAGTGAAATCAGAACAAGTAGACAGACAAAGAAATGCCCTTATGAATGGTATGTATCCCCTTCTGGCCGAAGGATTACCTAAGGCTACTCCAGAGATACCGAAAGACTTGCCACCCCCATTATTCCCAATCAAGGTACATCCTAAGGGGCATCCTAGAACCGCAGAAGATGTTTTTCTTTCCTCATATTTAGATGACGCAGCTCCCGAGTATGCTAATTCCGCCCCACGTAGACCGCATACCAGGGAGGTCCAACGCCAAGATCCAGCACCCGTATCCCTACAGCAACAAATCGAGTCACAAGTTCAGGCAAGCACATCTGTTTCTGCATCTGTTCCTACAGGTACTTCTATAGCCGAGTCCACACCTATAGTTGCTGTGTCACGTTCGACGAATCCTTTCACACCCGACGCCCCAGATGGGGCCACGGGAGGTGCTACCAATATTTTTTCTACGCCACCTAGAATAAATAAACTTATTTTTCAAGAGTCAGCGCATTCACGTACACCCAAATTCGTAAGTGATCGTACGCTCAAGGAACTTCTTATAGATTGTAGATATGACCCGGTGCTCGGTAAAGAGGACGAAATGATCCTGGCATCATTACGTATCAGACGAGCCGCAGGGTATTTAGCGAAGCTACCAGGAATGACTACGCATCTAGATAAAATATATCATTTTGTTCAAACAGGGCGAGATCCAGAATGTATTAACAGAGCTATGGAATATCAGAAAGTAGAGATACAGGGGGAACTGTTACGTTTCCTCATAAACTGTGTGATCAGAAATCAAGACCGACCGGGGGTAGATCCGGAAGCAATGAAAATTCTTACAAAATGGAGCCAGAATATATCAGAAGGGAGACACGATAAGCAAAATTGTATAATAGCCATGTGCCGAAAGATCCGTAAAGAAATAGAACGCCTACACGAGGAGAGATTAGAGACAGACGAGTTCGAACAAAGCGAGGAAGAAGGGTCAGGACTGCCCGCAGGACAGTCGGACACCATAGCCTATGTAGGTAGAGGAAGATCTTGTAATAGGAATCAGATTAGATATCATACTGACTCAATACGTCCAATATGTCCAGATAATGACAGGAATTTCCAAATACCTATAATTAACATAAGGTCTAACGAGCATTCGTTCCAAACCGCCGACAAACTACTCCGAGAACGAAGGGGTTATCATTTTCTCGATTCTATGGATGAACAAGACCTAGCCAGGGCAGCTGTCCATTGGGTGGACTGTCCCGGAAAATATAGTGATGAGACAGTAGTACGCACATTTTTGAATCTCACCCCAGATGAGCAGAGGTTAGCTGGGATTTATATGATTCAACAACTCATTATACTATATCAGAGTCAGCATTCGGACCCTGGTCCTTTACCTGACATATTAACTGAATTGCTTATGAATAAATGGAGAGGTCCAGGTACTAAGTTAATTAAAGAAATTCTAGTATCAAGAAAGCAGTATATTCTTTTTGTATGCTCAGAGCATGTCTCATTGCCTGTCAAGGAAAGAACTACATATCACCTGGATAGACAGAATCCCTTACGAGAAGTACACCCAATAAAAGGCGAGGACGATCAGTTTAAACGTGTATTTGTATATACGCCCATATCGAAAATAGAATTGTTAGAAATGAAGAAAGTGGTACCCAGTCATGACAAAGACCCAGCGGGTTTTCACCGAGAAATTAAAGACATGTTACTCATGGGAGAGTATACCTACCCCGACATTATGACAATATTAAAGGTGTTGATGCCTGCTGGCATTTATGAGAAACTCAAGGAAAAAGAGTGGGAGGTAGGAGACCAAAAGATAGAATGGTCAGCATTAGAAGCAGAAGAAAGGGCCCGAGGTCCAGGTTCGGGGCTTGGGGACAAAACTAAAGCACTACCAGGTTTACTAGTACAGGTACTGCCACGTCTATTAACTACGAAAAAGGAAGATTGGGGTACAATTTCAGCCTGTAAACAGAAGCAAGATGAAGACACTAGCGATTACTATGCCCGATTCGAGAAATGTTTTGGTATAAATAGTGGCATAAAAGCAAGTAGTGAATCATACCCGCATCTGTTTGTAACAAAATTAGTGGAAAATGCCCTGCCCCCAGTAAAGAATAGAGTATTAAAATTCGAGAGTACCTGGCAAGGTAACACTCCAACACAAATGTTACAAATGTTACAGTACCATCACAATAGAATTAAAGAGGAACAAGAACATGAACACAGACGCATGAAAGACACGAAAATGAAAATGCTAGTTTCCCAGACAGTTCCAGCTGAAGGACATAAAAAGGGTATGACACATTCCGATTCAGCAGGACCTGTAAAAGGGACATGCAATTATTGTAAAAAGCCAGGTCATTACGTACACGATTGTCCAGTTTTAAAACATAATATCGCCATAGGTAAAACACAAGAAAGATCACGGCCACTCAGACAAGATCAGAATGAACAAGGAGCTATGCAGCATGCCCAGGCCATGCCAGCCGCACAACAGCCAATACAGTTTGTGCCAGCTGCACCACCGTTGCCTGCTGCTGCCACACAGACAACAACACGACAAATGTATCAGACTGCACAGTATGAATATCCTGAGTATCAACGTTACGCATGAACTAGCCTAGAGAGGGAAGTTGACTTACCCCTTATCGAGATTCCTGTAGATCAAGAAGGACCTTATGTACATAGTGAATTATTAGGTCAAGATAGAAAATTTTTACTCGATACAGGGGCAAGTCGAACAACTATAAAACGTAGTGAAGTTCCAGGGGCACCCCTCTCAGGCTCTCAGAATATTTCCCTGGGATTTTCAGGAAAACCTATTGTTAATGAAGTATCACAGCCTCTTCCACTTACGATAGGGCCTCTGACCCGAACTACAGATTTATTGCTTACTAAATCATGTCCAGAAAACTTGCTAGGAATAAAAACATTGAAAGCTCTAGGAGCCATAATATGTTGTTCTCCGGAAGGAGTAAGGTTGTTTTTACGTGATTTTAAAGGTCACTATGTATCTAGAGACATGGATCCCCGACTGCAGACTTTACCTACACATCTATGGGCACAAGGCCCTACTGATGTTGGTTGCATGAATATTACACCATATCGAGTCACACTAAAGGCAGGAGTGGTGCTACCACGAATGCGACAATACAAGTTACCACCAGATGCTGTAGTGGCTTTACTACAAATCATTGACGAGCTTATTGCCCAAGGAGTAGTTGTAGAAACAGACTCCAATGTATGTAATTCACCGATAATTCCGATTCTTAAACGAACAGATCCTACAGCTCCGCCAGTATATCGATTGGTTATTGATCTGCGCGAGTTAAACAAATGTATTGTGCCACAATTTCCTGTGGTCCCAGATATCTCGTCATTATTGACAGCCATTGATTCCGAAGCAACATTCTTTACTGTAATTGATCTCAAGAATGCCTTTTTCAGCGTCCCAATAGATCCGGAAAGCCAATATTTGTTCGGATTTAGTTTAAATGGGCGTAGCTTTAAATTCTCACGCGCACCTCAAGGATTTACAGAAAGCCCCAGCATCTATAGCCAAGCACTGAAACGAGAACTTGACAGTATCCACATGCCAGTTAACACTGCCTTGCTTCAATATGTCGATGATCTGCTGATCACCGCAAGAAGCGAACCGGAATGTGAAAAAGCATCACTGACAGTTTTACAATTTCTAGCCGAAAAGGGGCACAAGGTGTCCCCTTCTAAGCTGCAATTCTGTGTCCAGCGAGTTGTTTATCTTGGACACTCGCTGTCCAAGGAGGGAAGGCAGCTTACACCCGACCGCATTCAGTTAATAGCTAACATGTCAATACCCAAGACACAAAAGGAGGTGCGGGCTTTCATAGGCCTCACTTCATATTGTAGGCAGTGGATCCCTCAGTATGCATTTCTAGCAAAACCACTCATTCAATTGACAACACAGGAGGCAGCCACACCGACTGTTCTCCCTTGGACTCAGGAACACACACAAGCTTTTGAAAGCCTAAAGAAAGCTTTATGTCAAGCACCCGTTTTAGCAACACCATGTTACAGAAAACAGTTTACACTCTTTGTTACAGAACGCGAAGGTACTGCCTTGTCAGTACTCACACAGGAACAAGCAGGAGCACACAAACCATGTGCTTATTTTTCTAGTACATTAGATCCCGTAGCTCAGGCTTTGCCTGCGTGCCTGAAATCAGTAGCAGCGACAGCTTTAGCAATCAGACAAAGCGATGCCATAGTGTTAGGACATCCATTGACAGTTCAAGTACCACACGCAGTAGAGGTTCTTGTAAATAAAACGCAAACACAACACTTGACTATAGCGCGACTTACAGGATACGAGCTTACATTGTTTCAGCCACATATAGAAATCAGACGCTGTAACACATTGAATCCTGCCACACTTTTACCTGTAACCGGAACAGACCCACTAGCTCACGACTGTATTGAAGTTATTACTATAACGACAAAACCCAGACAAGACTTAACTGATGTCCCATTGTCAGATCCAGACCTGACCTTGTATGTAGATGGTTCATGCATGAGAACAAGTACAGGAGAGTTAGTAGCCGCCTACGCAGTCACAACAGATACTGAAGTCATTGAAACTAATCATATAAATACTTTGTCAGCTCAAGCCGCAGAACTTATCGCTCTGACACAAGCCTGTATTCAAGCCACGAATAAAAAAGTTAACATATATACTGACTCACGTTATGCATTCGGAGTTGTACATGACTTCGGCGTGCTGTGGCGAGAGAGAGGTTATTTAACTTCTCACGGTGCCCACATTCAGCACGGACCCCTCATTCATGCATTATTAGATGCAATACATCTACCCACTGAAATATCAATTATGAAATGTAAGGCCCATACGAAGGTTACTGATATCATTTCCCAAGGCAATGATCTAGCCGACAGAACAGCTAAACTGACTGCTCAAACTCAAACCCCCGACATGACAAAGACAATAGTCCCGACACCGACACATTGTATGACAGTTAAAGATCCTACTCTTGACGTAATTGACATACAGACACACGCTACACCAGACGAAATAAAGAAATGGACTGAATTAGGAGGGATCCAAACGGACCAAGGATGGATGATGAAGGAAAAGTCTGTATGGTTCCTTCCTGATTCAATGGTCCAAGTTATAATTAACACTATACATAGTCCAGCACATCTAGGAGAAAAAGCTATGCTAGACAGCATTCAACACATTTGGTTCAATAAACATTTACGAGCAGCAGCAAAACAAAAGGTCCGTACCTGTATGATCTGTTGTCAGTTCAACCCAGGAAAAAGCGTTCCCGTAGAACAGGGTGGATTTCATACTCCTAATCATCCTTTTGAAGTACTCCAGATGGATTATATCCAGATGGAACGATGTCGAGGATTCAAATATGTTCTCGTAGTTGTTTGCGCTCTGTCCCGTTGGACGGAGGCATACCCGGTTTCAGATTACACTGCCCCGACTACTGCCAAACAGTTGGTTCGAGAATTCTTCCCACGATACGGTTTACCACGTGCTGTTTACTCAGATAACGGCCAGCCGTTCTCATCCGAATTAATGAAACATGTTTCACTTCTGTTAGGATATCAGTGGAAATTCCACTGTGTCCGCCATCCCGAGGCAGCAGGTCTCGTAGAAAGACATAACCAGATACTGAAAATAAGAATGTCCAAAATATGCAGAGAGAAAGGTGTTGACTGGGTAGTAGCGTTACCAGTTGCACTCTTTTACATGAGAATGGTAGCACACTCTCGAACAGGGCTATCCCCGTATGAGGTGATCTTCGGTAGACCACCAAATATGTGGGGGACGCCTATACCACGCAAAATAACTGATATTGACTGTAATATGCTGACAGATTACTTGGCTTCCTTGATGTCTGCACTACAATCTTCTCGTTCACAGGTAGCTGCAGCCTTTCCCGACAACACTGAGGTGAAACCCCATGACGTTGTTCCGGGTAATCTTGTCTTTGTGAGGAATTTCGACCGAAAGACTCAGCTGGAGCCCAGGTGGAAAGCACCCAAGTTGGTCCTGTTGACCACAAGAACAGCCGTGAAGATCGAGGGCCGCAAGGGCTGGATTCATTCAAGTCATATCAAGAAATTTCATGGACTATCCTCGGATATAGACACTGTGCCCTGCACTCCCTCACAGACTGATACAAAGCTTCCTTTTGTTGAACCGAACAAATCTGAAAGTTACAAACTAAAGCTTAGGCCCAACCAGTCGAGCAATTTGATTGTTTAAGTCCTCTCCAAGGTGAAGCGGTTGAATTGTCTCTGACATGTATCCCTTGGACCTGAGTAGAGAAAATACCCGTAAAATGTTGAAACGACAGGCGTATTGTAGATCACTGCGTAGCCACTGTATAGTGACATTATTAATTTTGTTTTTATTGAGTCTTTTAATAATTATTACAAGTATGTTGTTGCACATATATTACCCTATTTCTAGACATGTTTATAATGTTGCTGCTGAACATTCTTTTAGTGACTTACCTCCGCATGAATTGTCTTATAGACTTGCGCTGCGCAATAACACTTTCATCAGTATGTTACATCATTCCCATCAGACTAGTAATGCCACCAATTGTTGGGTGTGTGGCCGACTCCCTCCCTATCAGAACTATGAAGGAGTCCTGCCTTTCTTTCCACATCCATTTACACATAATGGCTCCTGTGGAGCATGGTTTAGTTTAATCAATTCCATAGACTCAGACACAGCAGTTTACCAAGATCATTGGGTATGGGGAAACCTGAACCTAGCTTTACTCAAGGTCTGTTACCCTGACAAGGAGGGTCGCCCCAAAAGAACAGGAACTGATCTAGAAAATGAAGTATATGGATTAGGTAATTTTACACCTAATCTCATGATTCTAAATGTCGTATCCGAAGTTGAACTAGTCTTACCCACCATGTCAGTATTCCCGGCGAAAGGTGAATTGTGTGTAAGAAAGGTTGGTTCCATACATATGGGCCATAGTAAATGCACTACTATAGTAGAATTCAGTGATCAAGGAAAATCTTCATTTAGAGCTTCTCGCCACTCCTACTTTATATGTGGTCAGACGGCATATATGCGTCTACCCCTAGATTGGGATGGTACCTGCTACATTGCATTCCTTTTGCCACCTGTTTTCCTAGCTCCTCCTGATTATTACAGAAATATTCATTTAGTACACAACAGAGAACGGAGAGATCTCCCCATTGTCGATTACACTGAGACGGCATGGGACAAGTATGTAGATTTTAATAAAGGCATCTTTCCCTATATAGGTACTGTTACTAATAGTAAGCTGATACGTAGATTAACTAGAACCCTTGAAGCAGTAGTGAATGAGACTATTTCCGCCTTAGGCAATTTAACGGAAGAGCAGTCTGCTATGCGGATTGTTGTGCTTCAAAATCGTCTTGTCCTTGACGTCATCCTGGCTGATAGGGGCGGAGCTTGTAGGGTCATCGGATCAAGCTGCTGCGTATTCATACCAGAAAATTCGCCATCTGTATATAAAGCCATCACTCGCCTTCATAAGATTGTAAGCCAGATACACCAGAACCCAGGCACTTGGACTTGGTCCAGTTGGTTTTGGAATGCGGTATCAGCATGGGGATGGAGAGTTTTATCATTCCTAGGTATTGGCCTTCTCATACTATTCAGTTGCTGTCTATGTCTACAATGTGGACCAGCGATTTGTGGTCTGTGTGCCACATCGTGCATTCCACATCAAGATTTTCATTCAAGATCCCGGAAGAAGAAAGAAGAACAAATGATGCTATATGAACAGATCAATGGATTGATGAAGATTGATATCTCTTGAAGGGCAAGTAGGGGACAAGGAGGGAATGTGGAAATATGGATTTTTCTGGTCAGTTATGTCCCCTATCTTGGACCCCAACGGTTACATGAGCATGTCACAAGTACATGTATGTTCCCTCCAGTTCCAGTTATGAAGACGCAAATACATGTGCGTCCACCGTCAACATGTCCCTTGACAGATCCGCCATGAATAGGCCGGATATTCCATTCCTAAATATGAAAGGCCACCGGCTTTATATGGTTCACTTATGCCACTTTACAGTCCAGGCAAGTAGGCCCTGATTCTGTCATCAAAACTCCTCTTGCCTTCTGCCTCTGAAAGCTCCAGTCCGAGCCTGCATCTGTGACCATGAACTTTGTCTCATTCTCTGCGCGGCTCACGAAGCCTGACATCAGCCTATTCTCTGCCAAGAACTGTATTTCACCTTCGAATTATCTGCTTCCCCCTCAGCCGATGCATTCCTGCCTAGTAGTTTAAGTAAACATTCTTCCAGTTACCAAGCAAAAAGGCCTAGCTTCTCTGTCCTCATGCAAGTAATTCATAGCCCTGTTACCATGGAATATTCCTACCCCCTCGCATTCAGTGTAGACACTTAGACGCTTGTACACGCACGCACAGTCAGTATAGAATAGATTCTACCCGAGAGTCCTTCTTTTGTGGATAACATAGTTCTTTAAACATAGGATGTTAGATATGATTTGGGATTAGGTTGACTTGACCCCCCAGACTTCTCGTCTCCACATATAGAGCTAAATGTCAAGTCCCCGTCACCCCCTAGTTACACGTCAATTACACGTCATACAGCTGCGCGCGCATTTAGGCCAAGTATTATCTTATAGATCCACCTATGTATTACATCATAACCAATCATGTTCCTTTTTACTCATTATTACACCCATTTTCGGTTACGCAGACCAAACGTCAATGTCCTTATCAATTGTTACGCCTACTGTATTCACTTCATTATAATGTATGTACTATATAATTTATCAGTAGCCTGGAATAAGTGTTCAGGGGTCCTTGGATTTGACATAGCTGTTTGAAAAATTCTGTTACATTCTGGACGTATCGGACGCATTGTATTATTAAAAGATCTTCCCTTACCTACATAAGCTATCATTTCTCTAGCTGGTGATTCTAATCGTCCTGTGGTCATTTCTGACTGTTCCTCCTCCTCTCCCTCTGATTCAGTTTTATCCGCCTCTAATCTTCTTTCATGTATTCGTTCTACTTCTTTTCTGATCTTTCGGTGCATAACTTCTATACTCTTCTGTTTATCATGTTTTCCGTCTGCTATATTCTGACCCCATCTGGTAAGTACCTGCATTTCCTCCGGATCTACCTCAGGCCTATCTCTGTTTCTGATCAAGCAGTTTATGAAGAAGCGTAACAATAATTTTTGCATGTCCACTTTCTGGTATTCCATGGCCTCGCCAATACTTTCAGGACCTTCCCCTGTTTGGATAAAGTGATATATTTTGTCTAGATGACCAATCATTCCTGGTAGCGTCATTAGATAGGTCGAAACTCGTCGTAAACGTACTGATGATAGCAACATTCTGTCGTGTTTACCGGGCACTGGATCATATCTACAATCTGTAAGAGGCTCATTAAATATATTGTGATTAGCTGTTTGGGGTGTACGTTGATGTGCTAAATCCCTATAAGTCAATCTAGGTGCTGGCGGTGGCGTGGAGAAACCTCCTGTCGCACCTCCTGTCGCACCTCCTGAGGTGCCAAGTCCAAAAGGATTTGTTGGATGTAAGGTAGAGAGTGTAGATGCAGGAAGGACTGCAGAAACAGGTGGAACGTTTTGAACGTGAGGAGGAGTTTGTTGCTGCGGAGGTGGGGGCAGATGATCTTGGGGTTGAGCGTTGTCAACAGGTGGTGCGCGTGGCTGTGCACCATTAGCATATTCGGGGGCGGCATCATCTAAATAAGAAGAAAGGAAAATGTCCTTTGCGGTCTTGGGATGTACTTTAATCGGGAGTAATGGAGGTGGCAGATCTTTTGGTACCTCCAGGGTGGCCTTAGGCAAACCCTCGGCCAGAAGAGGATACATACCATTCATAAGAGTGTTTCGTTGTCTGTCTACTTGTTCTGTTTTTACTCGGATACCTTCGTCAATTAATATGTTTTCTCGGGCTCTGTCTGAATTCTCTCTACTTTTCTCTTCTTTTCTGAACGCTTTCTCTGCGCGTCTATGCGATTCTTTACGCCATAATTCAATGGCATCTTTCTGTGACTGTCTGGCTTTCTTTTTCCATAATACTTCTTCTACTCTCATGATGCAATCTGCATCCCATGTCCCAGCAGCGGGCCATCTCTGACTCTCTGCTAAATCCTTGGTGTAGTCCACCCATAACTCAAGATATAATACGGCATCTAGGCCATGTTTATGGTACATAAAGTACCCTGGAGTGTCCCTAGGTGGAATGGGAACAGCTTCCTCGAGTATCCCTTTTCTAGTTTTTATCTGTCTTAATTTCGAGAATAACGGCATCTTGAACCTTGCTACTTGGGTCTTATTCGGACTTGAACACAATTAATACAATAAACACAGTAATGAAGATCGAACAATCACTCATACCACGACATTTAAAACATATCAAAACATTTTAGAACGAACAATAATAATTAGAATAAAACTAGTTAACTGCATAATACTAGATGTACTGCTAAACAGCACAGATACACTGCTGAAACAGTGCAGACCGGATCTGTGTACCCAAACCCGTCTTGACCGGCACAAACTAATGTGCACGTCTAAATGCGTCCCCAGCAACGGTACTCACCGGGAAGCACGGAACGGAAGGCCTCGGAAACTGGACTGGACTGGATCGGACTGGACTCGACTCGACTCGTGACTTAGATACTTCGGAACTTCGGAATCTGGTGGGCCTCTGTATACCTCGGATCTTGCTCTCTCAGCTAGGCTCTGGTCGGGATTCTCCGCACTCCTCACCGCCTCGTCTGGGTGTTGATCGCAGCCTCAGTCGCCCCCGTTGGCCTGAGGGAGATACAGGAAATCCTGCGGGTACGCGTAGTTGTCCGTCCGGCTGTGGCAGGAGACCGGGTCTGCAACGCACCTCCGGCGCGTGGGGTGTGAGAGGTGTCCCTATTCGGGCGCCAATTATGTGGTAAATTTAAATTACCTAGACTTAATTTATGCGGTAAAATTCAATAAGAATAACTCAGTAAAAATAAGAGGCAGAATCCGTGGTATTTGAGGTTATAAAAGGGAATTTATTCCTTACAAAGGAATTATGGTTCGAACCAGGCAATCGGGTTCCGTCACCACGAAGGTTCAGGAAGGGAATCGGCAATACATTATTGACAGGTTATTATATATATAGTAAATGCATTACAGTAAAGACAGATGCAGGAGGCGTAACAGCTGATAGGAAAGATAAGAATACACATACGTAATAAAAAGGCGTTACAATAGGCGTGCATAAAGGCGTATACTAGAAACGTCACTAAAAGGATGTCACAGGTGGGTGGATCCATAAGAGAATCCTGCAATGTCAGCAGAAATACATGGCAGAGATGCGCGCGCAGCCGCATGACGTGTGATTGACGTGTAACTAGAGGGTGAAGGGGACTTGACATTTAGCCCTACATGAGGAGACAGAAGTCTGGGATGTCAGAACAACCTAATCCCAAATCGTATCTAATATCTTGTGTTTAAGGAACTATATTATCTGGAAGGGAAGGTCTCTCTGACAGAGTCTATTCTATACTGACTGCTAGTACGTGTGCAAGCGTCTAAGTGTCTACATGAGATGTGAGGGGGCATGGGCCTACCATGGAAACGAAAGCCATGAATGACTTGCTCGGAGAAAGTAAGGCCGGGCCCTTTGCTCTGTAGCTGGAAGGATGTTTACCTAAACTACTAGACAGGAATGCATTTCTCGAGGAGCGGAGCAGATAACTTGAAGGCTGAATACAGTCTTGGCAGGCAACAGGCCGGGCCAGGCACCGTTAGCCACGCAGGAAGTAAGACAAAGGTCATTGATACAGATGCAGGTCCAGGCTGGAGCATTCAGAGGCAGAAGGCAGGAAAAGGCTCGATGGCAGACTTCAGGGCCTACCTTGCCAGAGCTGGAAAATGTGAAAGTATACCATATAAAGACGGTGGCAAGGCATACTTAGGAACGGAATATCTGACCCATTCATGGCAGATCTGAAAGAGGTCATGTTAACGTTGGACACAATTGTATTTGCGTCTTCATAACTTGAAGTGGAGGGAACATACATGTACTTGTAGTATGTACATGGAGCCGTTGGGGTCTAAGATAGGGGACACAATTGATCATAAAAATTCATATTTCCTCAAAAGCTGAGGCCTGAATCTGTGGTTTGGAAAATGTTTACTTTTCCTGCTGTAGAAAAGAAGGTGAATGCGAGGAAAGTCACGTGCTTGCTGTGTGAAAGGGTCCTGTTGAGAGGCAACGATAAAAAATATTCTTGCGGCACATCAAGTATGTATAAACATCTCCGCACCATTCACCCCCGGAATCTTGATCGGGAAGAGCTAAAACGAGCATCAAAGAATCCAGCACCAGGTGGTCCAAGCACTTCAAGAGCATCAACATCTTTTTCCTTCTTTGGACATTAGGTCTGAATTTGCCTTTCTGCAGCAGCACTGCATTAAGTGCAAGAAAGTGATTTGTTACAGCGAGCAGTCGGTGGATGCTGTTTGTGCAGCACAGAGAAACCACCGTTGTTAAGTTTTTTGGTTTTCGTTTTTGGAATGACATTTAATTCCAAAAGTTAACTGTATACTCTGTTCCTTTTTTTCCAGTTTTTAAAAAAACACCAAAAAAATCAAAATGGTTCAAAAAACACAAAAAAATATAAAAGAAAAAAGAAGAAGAGAAAAGAGTACATCTCAGAACTACCTTATCTGGTTAAAAAAAGAAAAATAATTGCATGGTAATGTCTGAAAGTTTCCTTCAGTATATCTGTAGAGCATGATTGATTGAAAGAATGCATTAGTAGTGTATGGTGATTATATGAATGCATCCGTAGCACCAGCATGATTGCACAAGTGCATTTCTAACCATGAGGAGGATATTAGATTGGAGGTGCTCAGGGGACTGTAAACATGGTGCACATTTGATTGTAGCACTGCATGTCTTAGTGTTTGAGTGATTGTACAAATACATGAATAGTGACTGGATACTTACAGTGCTGCAAGTTAAGAGCAGGTTGAGTTTATAAGTGTTTGTGTTTTGGCACAGTGATTAGAAAAGGACATGGTGAGTTTATCAGTGTTTGTGTTTTGGCACAGTGATTAGAAAAGGACATGGTTCTGTCAGGATGATTGAAGGAATGGACTGGACGGAGAGTGACAGTGCGATTGATGGACTGCATGGCTAGTACTTGGGTAATTGCATAAGTGAAGTAGTGTGTAGGGGGTTAGGGGACTCCATAGCTTGTGCACCTTTGAATGTAGCACTGCATGTGTCAATGCTTGAGTCACTGTACAAGTACATGGATAGTGACTGGCTACTTAGAGTGCTGCAAGTTCAGAGCAGGGTGAGTCTATAGATGCTTAGGTATTAGCGGACTGATAGGATAATTAGATAGTGCTGAATGGGTGATTGGAGAAATGTTTGGGGCAGACAGGAGGATTCCTAGACTGCATGGGTACCAACTGGGTATTTAGAAGAGTGCATCAATAGTATGTAGCTGGTTAGAGGTGTGCATGCATACTGCACAGAATATTGTAGCTGTACTTGTGCTACTGGCTAGGCCATTCCATAAGTACATAACTAGTAACTAAAATGATTACTGTGCTGCAAACAGAGTGCATGGTGAAGTTATAAGTGCTTAGCTATTTGCGGAGTGATAGGATAAGTAGATAGTGCTGGATGAGTGATAGGAGAAGTCCATGGGACAGACAAGAGGATTCCTAGACTGCCTGAGTACTAACTGGGTATTTGCAAGAGTGTATCAATAGTATGTATGCGGTTAGACCTCTGCATGCATAGTGCACAGAATATTGTAGGTGTACTTGTGTTAGTGGCTAGGCCATTCTATAAGTACATGACTAGTAATTGGAATAATTACAGTGCTGCAAATAGAGTGCATGTTGAATTTGTAAGTGCTTAGGTATTGGCGGATTGATAGCATAAGTAGACAGTGCTGGAAGGGTGATTGGAGAAGTGCATGGGACAGACAGGAGGATTCCTAGAGTGCATGGGTACTAAATGGGTATTTAGAGAGTGTATCAATAGTATATAGCTGGTTCGAGGTGTGCATGCATACTGCACAGAATATTGTAGCTGTACTTTTGTTACTGGCTAGGCCATTCCATAAGTACATAACTAGTAACTAGAATGATTACTGTGCTGCAAACAGAGTGCATGGTGAATTTATAAGTGATTAGCTATTGGTGGAGAGATAGGATAAGTAGATAGTGCTGGATGGGTGATAGGAGAAGTGCAATGGACAGACAAGAGGATTCCTAGACGGCATGAGTACTAATTGGGTATTTACAAGAGTGTATCAGTAGTATGTAGCTGGTTAGAGGTTTCCATGCATAGTGCACACAATATCGTAGCTGTACTAGTGTTACTGGCTAGGCCATTCCATAACTACATGACTGGGTTATTACAGTAATGAATCAGTAGTCTGCAGGGGGTTAGGGGACTGCATAGATTGTGCACATTTGACTGTAGCACTGCATGTCTTAATGCCTGAATCAATGTATAAGTGCATGCATAGTGACTGGATAGTTAGAGTGCTGGTAGTTGACAGCAGGGTGAGTTTATAAGTGATTGAGTGTTGGCACAGTGATTAGATAAGGACATGATTCTGATAGGATAATAGCAGGAGTGCACAAAGAGTGACAGAGTGATTGGCACACTGCATGGCTACTACCTGGGTTTTTGCAGGAGTGAATCAGTAGTCTGCAGGAGGTTAGGGGACTACATAGATTGCACACATTTGACTGTAGCACTGTGTGTCTTAATGACTAAGTCATTGTAGAAGTGCATGGATAGTGACTGGATACTTAGAGTGCTGGTAGTTGACAGCAGGGTGAGTTTATAAGTGCTTGTGTTTTGGCACAGTGATTAGATAAGGACATGGTACTAGCTGAATGATTAGAGTATTGCAAGGAGACCACCTGAGGAAATTCATAAGTGCTTGGGTATTGACAGAGGTATTGAATTAGTACATGCTACTGGTAGATGACTCAAGAACTGCATTATGAGTGACAGAGGGATTGGCGGACTGTATGGTTAGTACCTGAGGTATTTAAGACATTAATGAGCAGTGAGTAGGTGGTTAGAGGATAGTGCACAGGTGAATGTAGTAGTGGATGGATAGTGTTTGCATTACTTAATCTTACCTTTACAGTAGTAGATATCAAAATATTCTTTAAAAAAAAATCCAGTTGTTTTTTATAGTTTACATTTTAAAAACTTTCAAACATTAGAAATAGGGTCTGTAAAAGAGAAGAAAAAATACAGTTATAATATATAATGTTATAATTTTAAGAACACAACATAATTTTAGCATTATATAAATTATTTAGTTTGCCTTTTTTGCTGTTCTCAGAATATATTGAATTTCACTGTAGATAGTGATTTCAATGTTACTCATCACATAACAGCGAGCAAAAAAAACAATCAATAAGATTGTTTAAAAAAAAACAAATCTGTGTCAAAAATATTTTCAACATAGTCAACTATCTCTGCACATTGCGTAAAAACAAATCCTCAACATTGCATATAATACAAATATCAAATATATCAAATGCTTCTTTCTAAGAGAAGTTTGTCACTACAATATGAAAGAACAGAAACAATAACTCATTCAGCAATTCTTCATAACTTCCATATACTCTAAATGATGTTCTTTAAAACATTTGCTGTCAGAATATCCCAGAAAAACTGCTTAATTCATATCAATATCTTTCCTCTAGGCCAAATGATATTCCTGAAATCCTTTATACAGAAATTGTCCAAATTAATCTTATTAATACATATTAACATATTCCCAATAGGCCGAATTATGTTCTTAGAACTTTGGCTTTAAAAATAATAGGTATGACTTTGGTAATTTGTTAGGCAAACGATATCTAAAAACCAAATGAGCATCATTACAATATGTCCATCCTTTATTGCATTTTAAATAGACAGTGTAATATCCAGATGTTGTAGAAGGTCCATCATGGAAAATACTTGCTACTGCTACAAAAGTTCTTCCTGAAATTGATAGTTGACTTGCTACAAAAATTTTAATTAAAGTTTACAATTTTCTTCCATCTGCTCTACAACGTTGTATCATTAAAATTATATATTGTCCAAATCTTTGTATAAATAATGTTGATAACATTTCTGATTTGCATTGGCTACACTCCATGTCTTGATAAGCTGATTTAACTAATTTGTTGAAAGACACTGTTTTACAATCTGGTATTGTCAAATATATGAATCTTTCAGTGTCTATGTTAGTGGTAGAAGTAAATGTACAATTTTCACATTCATGTTCCCATCTATAACGAAGTCCAAACAGATTTTCAATTTCTATTCCTTCATCTTCCAATACTGCAAGCATATACATTAGAAATTACTGAGCATCTAATTGCACATTCTGTGTAAATTGCGAAGAACCAGAACATATATCCAGGAGATTCCGAATATCAGAAACACTTTGGATTTTACTTTTTATCAGTTGTCAATTTTTCAAAAATAGAATGCAACAAAAAAACAAAACCTTTTTTCTTGATTCTCCATAATTTGCTGTTGGAGATTTTCTAGAAAAAATACAACATTCACTACTACATTAGCATAACAGTTGATACCTGAACTATTTTCTAACTGATATCTTACAATCTCTTCAATAGTGTCCTTTTTCTTTTTGTTTGGAATCTCAACATTATCTTGATTTTTTTTTTTCTTTTCAACTTCACTACAGATATTCTCATATCTTCGTTTTCGACCCACTACAAACTTTTCATATACAGGATATTCACCTAAATTGGGAGCATACAGTCTTCTTAACCGATTATACTCTCTTGCACAATTTGCATCTGCACTAATCTTTCCCTCATCAAAATCAATCAAATGCAATCCAGATAAAGTTCTGACTCAGGACAAAGCAACATATGCCATACCCTCTTTAAATACGGTACTTCCAATGTTTACCAAAGCACTGTCTCCACTTAAACCTTGAGATTTATGAATAGTCACGGCATGTGCCAAAGAAAGAGGAAACTGTTTTCTACGAACATGCAAATCTTAAACAAGCAAAAAACTAACAGAACAACAAGCAATTTGTTTTACTTCTTCAATCTGATCAAATTTGATTTTCAAAAATTCAATTCCATCTCTATTTTGATAATTAACAAAATCAACAACTTTTCCCATTGCTCCATTTACTAAACCTTTTTCCACATCCAAATTACGCCGTAAAATTACCCGACAGTTTACACATACATATAAATTCTTTTCTAAACCAGCAGTTTTAGATATAGATTTTTCCAAAGAATCCAATTTTGCTTTCAATTTTTCCATCAAAATAATAGTAATTCCTTCATGCTCTATTTTATCAATGGCTTCCATTTTTATTATTTGTTCATTTTCGAGCTTTAAAAGTTCTTCATTGAATGTAGAACACTCTTGCAGTGTTGGCATTAGGCAGATTATAGATTTACTTTCTGTAATTTCTTTGTATATTTTTTCAGGAACTATATTTTCATTTGGAAACAAGTTTGTAAGTAGCCGACTTTGCAAAGCTTGTTTGCTATGTTCTGTCAATACTCCAATTCTTATATCTTGAAGAATGGTTCCATAATCTACATAATTTGCCTGTCGCATATTTGTAATAAGTTCTTTGTATTCAAAATATGACCAAATGTTAATGTTTCCAACACTTCCCAAAGACTTTCTGGTGTCTTCATGCACAAGCGTTTTAAATACTGGTTGCCCTTTTACAGGAGTAAGTTACAGTAGATCACCAA
This sequence comes from Triturus cristatus, assembly GCF_964204655.1. Taxonomy (NCBI): domain Eukaryota; kingdom Metazoa; phylum Chordata; class Amphibia; order Caudata; family Salamandridae; genus Triturus; species Triturus cristatus. The sequence continues at coordinate 798,427,210 of NC_140581.1, forward strand.
AAACTATCACATGTTTTCCTCCAAATAAGACATCGTATTCTGTTTTTAACATTTGCTGCATTCTTAAATGCACAAAGGCAAGCATTAAGTTTGAGACCATGCTCACCTCATCAATAATCAGAAGTTTCATTGTCTTTAGCACTCTTGAAACTTCATAACAAGCTTCTCCAGATAGCTTGTGATATTCCAATTTATTTTCATGCTCTACAGGTAGCATTAGTAAACAGTGTAATGTAACTCGTCTAATGTTGCGTGCTGCCAACCCAGTTGGAGCAGTTACAAAACAAGACAAATGTGAGTCAGTTGTTTTCTGTAGATAACTGGTCAAAACTTTAATTAAGAAACTTTTTCCTCAAACAGCTTGACCACTGACATACATTCGGATAGGTTGAAATGATGTGCATTCTTTTTTTTCATGAAGAAAACCATGGTCGATCTGTTGTTTCACTTGCTGATATATTTCTTTCTGTTCAATATTTAGTTGTTCTTCCAAGTTTCCTAAGTCCATAATATCTTCTTGAGCTTGATGCATTTCTGTTTCCACTTCACTCATAGCGATTGCTGCTACATTTTCATGAATTGGTTGTCCTAGTGGATCTTGACTCGGTGCAGCAGAACTTTGACTGTCTTGAGAACTGTCCCTAGCAATCTCAGCTGCAATAGTAGCTTCTTGATCAATTTCTTAATTCAACATTTTGAGATAATTTGCAAAAACTGTGCATTAAATGCTATCTTCACATGCATTGAAAGAATCTTCATAGCACTGAAAATCTCCAAGTAATTCCAGTTCCGTACGCCATGGCTTGAAGAGTTGCAAAAGTGCTAAATAGTAAAATTCTCTTTTATCAGGAGTATCACAATTCAGTTTCCTATGATTAATCAGATTAACTTTACTATGTTTCACCAAACATACTTCTGAACCAATCACTGCATATTTTTCTTCATTTATGTTCTCTGTAGTATTTCTCTTAAAACTGTAATATTGCAGCACTTCATAGAGGCATATGTTTTCAAGATGAGGACTTCTATTTGTATAGTATGTATCCAACATGTTTGTTTTAACAATATCCGTGCTTTCTGGTTCATTTAATGCTAAATATTCGATTTCGTGTATAGATTTAAGTACTCGATTTCACGTTGCAGCAAGACCTAGACTAACCCAAATAATTCCTCTTGACATTGAATATAAACTTGCAGAGGACAACCGATCTGAGCATTCGTACGCTCCAATCTCTCGATGGGACAGCAACTTCAAATTAAAGCTGTACAATTTCTAACTAAGACTCTTCTCATGGGAAATCTCTTCCCACATTTCTTTCAACTCCGTCTTTTCTGATTTTGTTATGTATGATGTTACATACCTAGCAGCAGCAATGGAATTATCCACAACATACTGGATATCCATATTAGCATTCAACATTGAGAGAATAACTGGATAATAATCATTAATATTTTTTGATTCTTCACTTCTTTTCAAATTGTAAGTATTTTTGTGAGAATTTCTAGTGATGGTATGTCTCACTGCTGACATGAAACTGTTTACTCTTCCTTTGGATATTACTGTACGTGGAAATCCAAAACGACATTTGGTATAAAACTTTTCCTTCGACTTGTATTTCCGTCTACAGTATTTGCACATCGATGAGTTTGAAACCGTAACACTTGTTGCCTTAAGGTGTGTTCTTCTATTGTTTTTAGTATAGCACATCTAACATAATCATCAATAAAAGATAAAACAGTCTCATCCAAACAGTTCCAAATTTGGGTGCATCCTTGATCCATAAAAGCATATGTATATGAGGAGCACCTCTAGCTTGATACTCCTTTCTCCAAAAGAAAGCAATACCTTCTCCAAGAGGAGGATTCTTTTTATTGCAGATAAAAGACATCATAGCTTCAAACCTATGATTGAAATATCTGCATACATTTACAGGAGCCAAAGAACACATTTCTCCAGGAGTCTTGAATTCAATGTTTTTAATATTTGAATTTGCCTCTCGAAGAAATTCAAGTAAATCATCCCATGTGTATTCAGCACAGCTTAGGGTAACAAACCAGGTAGGAGTTCCTAAGTTCCTTAGCATGCATTTAAGTTCTCCATGATGACGATACCAATACTCATTAGTACCATGCTGACATGCCATCAAATTAATCAGTTGAGATTCTAAATTATCATCTCTCTGATGTACTTTATCCATAAATTCCTTTGCAGAAACATTTTGAAGATCTACTCCTGCTTTCAATATGTGGTTGACTGCATATGAAAGTCCAGACAAGTCACTCTCAAACAAAAGATGAAATATATATGGGATACATTGTCGAAATCTTGGATCTTCTGCATACAATCCTGTTGTCCGATATTATGATGCAGGAATCTGTACTGATCGTTCGTCATATCGTCTGCCTTTTCCAGTTGGGAACAGCTGGGGAAAACAACAAGCTTCCAACCTTTTTTCCCAAACACTCATGGGAGTCCCCTTCGCTTTCTTCATTTGGAATAATTCAATAGTATTCCCCATCACTTCTTTCGAATGCAAAGGATGTACACTATAATGTTCCTAAATTTCTTCAGTTTTGGACATGTCGACTTTCTCAATTTGACCACTTGACATTTCACTATCATCTCCTAAAAGTATTTCTTCTTCTTCCACAAACACATTTTTGTAGTAATCATTGTTTTTTATAAGATACAATGTTGCCTTTTGCACTTTCCTGACATCCACTAATTCCTGCCAGATTTTCTTACTCTTAGTAGGAACACCATTAACTAGAATAATTAGTGGTTCACTTTCTTCTTTGTCTACACCAATAGTTTCAATATTTTTCTTTAAATCTAGAGGTAAATATACAACTCTTCCCTTTAATCCTCTCTGTAAATCTGTGGGAGGCAATTTACCTGTTTTAGGCTCCATACGAACAATAGCCTGAAATGGGTGCACAGACTGAATCAGAATAGACTCATACGTGTTTAAATCCATCAGTTCTGGAGGAATAGCTACCAACTCTAGATTATTATGGACAGCTCTAGCTGGCACTTTATTATCCTCTAATTTGTTACAACAATATTTACAAATACATTGATCAGTACCCACATCAAAGCAATCCTCTACCAACAAATAAGTTGCAAATTCCTTCCACTTATCATTATTTTCTCTTTCACTTTTTAAATACAGATCAACCTTCCTTGTCTGATTTTTATAGTGAGTACATCGACAACAAATACAAGTACAATTTGGCTTTTCACACAAAATTACCTTAAACTTTGTAATTTCTTCTTCAAACTTCTCTGTACCACTATATTCCACATTTTCTTCAAGACCTACTTCTATCAATGTCTCACTTTGTCTACTCTCTTCTTCAGGACCAAAGTAACGAAACTCTATTTCATCACTAACTTATTTTACATCTGATACTGACCCATGCAAAAGAGCACTGTTTAAGTCATTTAAAAATATTGCTGGACTTTTTGCGTAATACAATCTTCTGACTAACTTCCGCATTTGAGAATGATGTACTGCTAACATTCTAAAATGATGAAAAACACTTTGACATACTTTTCTAGAAAGACAAGCCAGAGAATGACCTTGCAAACCAGTATTTTTTTCTCACTCTGCAAGGGTCTAGTCCTTGCAACATCTTAATCTTTTGTTTAACACTTTTTTACTATAGACTCGTAAGAAATTGCGTAAAATATCAATAGATTCCTGTTGTATACTGCAAATACAACTACAATCCCAAGTATACACTGGGGCTTTAGTACGTCTCCCTAGAACTTCATCAGCTATCACTTCTTCTACATTTCTAGGAAGCATCTTTTCTTTTTCAATTGGACAACCGTTCTTCACTTCATAAGCACGACCACTGGTATCAACTGCATACAATAATGTATTGGTTTGAAAATAGCTTTCTTCATAAAAAAAAGACTCTGAACTTGAACTGTATTTCCATTCACCCAAACAAATATCACAAAAGTTAGTTCTGTTAATTTCTCTCTTCTTTTTACTTTTGGCCTTCATAAAATGTATTGGCTTATCTAATGATCGAATTCTGTTTAAAACTAAAATGAATAATTTCCTTTTTAGTTCAAAAGCCTTTTCAAAAATAGTTTCAATTTGATTCTTCTTTTTATAAAATGCTGATCTTTTTTTATATTTCTTCACATCTTTTAACAAATTAAAGACCACTCTATTGTGCAACATTCTTTTCCTTATTTCATCAAATTGATTCTTTCTCCTTTTACCATACATTGTTTATTGAAAACGTAATTTCCCATTAATTTCTCGTTTATTCTTTTTATTCTTCTTTGTTGTTGAGGCATTCTTTCTACTTTCCACATTGTGCACACTGTGTCTAGCCTTGGAATGTTTTTAAATAAATTCTTTTGTTCTCTTACCGCAAGACTTTTTCTTTTTTCCCACATGTTGTTGTTCATCTAATTCTTGCTGTTGTGTTTTCTTCAAATAATAGTCCTTTTTTGTTGTTTCCTCTTTTCTGTTATTCTAATCAAGGTTAGTTTTTTTTAATGATGATGAACAATATTTGTTAAAAATATATATATATAATATTATTAAAATAAATCTATAAAATATACTATCTTATTAGTAAACAAACATGTTGTACATAAAAAACATTTAAACGATTTGTTTTAAAATCATAATCCATTTACTGCAGTACACAGGTACTAACTGGATAATTGTAGGACTAAATGAGTAGTGTTTACATGTTTAGAGGACTGCATCAATAGTGGACAGATGATTGTAATACTGGATATATTAGTATCTGGGTCATTCCATGAGTACATGGGTACTGACTGGATGATTAGAGTATTGCAACGAAAGAGAATGGTGAATTTATAAGTGCTTGTGTTTTGGCACAGTAATTAGAAAAGGACATGGTTCTGTCAGGATGATTCCAGGAGTGGACAGAATGTGACAGTGTGATTATTGCATTGCATGGCTGCTACCTGGGTTTTTGCAGGAGTGAATCAGTAGTGTGGAGGGGGTTATGGGACTGCATAGATTGTGGACATTTGACTGTAGCACTACGTGTCTTAATGCCTGAGTCATTGTACAAGTGCATGGATAGTAACTGGATACTTACAGTGCTGCAAAATGAGCGCAGGGTGAGTTTATAAGTGTTTGTGTTTTGGCACAGTAATTAGATAAGGACATGGTTCTGTCAGGATGATAGCAGGAGTGGACAGAGAGTGACAGTGTGATTGTTGCACTGCATGGCTACTACCTGGGTTTTTGCAGGAGTGAATCAGAAATCTGCAGGGGGATAGAGGACTGGATAGATTGTGCTCATTTGACTGTACCACTGCTTGTCTTAAAGCCTGAGTTATTGTACAAGTGCATGGATACTGACTGGATAGTTAGAGTGCAGGAAAGTTGACAAGAAGGTGAGTTTATAAGTGCTTGTATTTCAGCACAGTGATTAGATAAGGACATGGCTCTGTTAGGATAATTACAGGAGTGGACAGAGAGTGACAGTTTGATTGGAGCAATGCATGAGTGCTACCTGGGTTATTGCAGGAGTGAATCAGTAATCTGCAGGGGGTTAGGGGACTGGATAGATTGTGCACATTTGACTGTAGCACTGCGTGTCTTAATGCCTGAGTCATTGTTCAAGTGCATGGATACTGACTGGATAGTTAGAGTGCTTGTAGTTGACAGCAGGATGAGATTATAAGTGCTTGTATTTCAGCACAGTGATTAGATAAGGACATGGTTCTGTTAGGTTAATTGCAGGAGTGGACAGAGAGTGACAGTGTGATTGGGGCACTGCATGAGTACTACCTGGGTCATTGCAGGAGTGAATCAGTAGTCTACAGGAGGTTAGGGGACTGCATAGATTGTGCACATTTGACTGTAACACTGCATGTCTTAACGCCTGAGTCATCGCATAAGTGCATGGACAGTGACTGGATAGTTAGAGTGCTGGTAGTTTACAGCAGGATGAGTTTATAAGTGTTTGTGTTTTGGCACAGAGATTAGATAAGGCCATGGTTCTGTCAGGAAATTGCAAGTGTGGACAGAGAGTGACTGTTTGATTGGGGCACTGCATGAGTACTACCTGGATTATTGCAAGAGTGAATCAGTACTCTGCAGGGGATTAGGGGACTGCCTAGATAGTGCACATTTGACTGTAGCACTGCGTGTCTTAATGCCTGAGTCATTGTACAAGTGCATGGATAGTGACTTGATAGTTAGAGTGCTGGTAGTTGACAGCAGGGTGAGTTTATAAGTGCTTGTATTTCAGCACAGTGATTAGATAAGGACTTGCTTCTGTCAAGATAATTGCAGGAGTGGACAGAGAGTGACAGTGTGATTGGGGCACTCCATGAGTACTACCTGGATTATTGCAAGAGTGAATCAGTACTCTGCAGGGGATTAGGGGACTGCCTAGATAGTGTACATTTGACTGTAGCACTGTGTGTCTTGATGCCTGAGTCATTGTACAATTGCATGGATAGTGACTGGATAGTTGGAGTGCTGGTAGTTGACAGCAGGGTGAGTTTATAAGTGCTTGTGTTTTGGCACAGTGATTAGATAAATACAAGCTTCTGACAGGATGATTCCAGGAGTGGACAGAGAGTAACAGTGTGAATGGAGGACTGCATGGGTACTACCTGGCTTATTGCAGGAGTGAATCAGAAGTCTGCAGGGGGTTAGGGAACCGCATAGATTGTGCACATTTGACTGTACCACTGTGTGTCTTAATCCCTGAGTCATTGTACAAGTGCAAGGATTGTGACTGGATAGTTAGAATGCTGGTAGTTGACAGCAGGGTGAGTTTACAAGTGCTTGTGTGTTGACACAGTGATTAGATAAGGACATGGTTCTGTTAGGATAATTACAGGAGTGGACAGAGAGTGACAGTTTGATTGGGGCAATGCATGAGTGCTACCTCGGTTATTGCAGGAGTGAATCAGTAATCTGCAGGGGGTTAGGAGACTGGATAGATTGTGCACATTTGACTGTAGCACTGCGTGTCTTAATGCTTGAGTCATTGTTCAAGTGCATGGATACTGACTGGATAGTTAGAGTGCTTGTAGTTGACAGCAGGGTGAGTTTATAAGTGCTTGTATTTCAGCACAGTGATTATATAAGGACATGGTTCTGTTAGGATAATTGCAGGAGTGGACAGAGAGTGACAGTGTGATTAGGGTACTGCATGAGTACTACCTAGGATATTGCAGGAGTGAACCAGTAAACTACAGGGGGTTAGGGGACTGGATAGATTGTGCACATTTGACTGTAGCACTGCGTGTCTTAATGCCTGAGTCATTCTACAAGTACATGAATACTGACTGGATAGTTAGAGAGCAGGAATGTTGACAGCAGGGTGAGTTTGCAAGTGCTTATGTTTTGGCACAGTGATTAGATAAGGACATGGTTCTGTCAGGATGATTGCAGGAGTGGACAGAGAGTGACAGTGTGATTGGGCAATGCATGTGTAGTACCTTGGTTATTGCAGTTGTGAATCAGTAGTCTACAGGAGGTTAGGGGACTGCATAGATTGTGCACATTTGACTGTAACACTGCATGTCTTAATGCCTGAGTCATTGTACAAGTGCATGGACAGTGACTGGATAGTTAGAGTGCTGGTAGTTTACAGCAGGACGAGTTTATAAGTGCTTGTGTTTTGGCACAGAGATTAGATAAGGACATGGTTCTGTCAGGATGATTGAAAGAGTGGACAGAGAGTGACAGTGTGATTGGGGCACTGCATGAGTAATACCTGGATTATTGCAAGAGTGAATCAGTACTCAGCAGGGGTTAGGGGACTGCATACATTGTACACATTTGACTGTAGCACTGTGTGTCTTGATGCCTGAGTCATTGTACAAGTGCATGGATAGTGACTGCATAGTTAGAATGCTGGTAGTTGACAGCAGGGTGAGTTTATAAGTGCTTGTGTTTTGGCACAGTGATTAGATAAGGACATGGTTCTGTCAGGATGATTGCAGGGGTATAAAGATAGAATATCGACGGGAAAATATCGACTAGCAATAATATCGTGGTAAGAATATCGACTGTGAAAAATATCGTAATAGAAAATATCTTTGTTAAAAATATCGTTTCTTGAGAATGACAAAAATATCGTCAAGAAAAAATATCGATGAACAGAATATCGTTGATCGAAATGTCGTTTCATATAATATCGACAGAAAAATATAAGTTGTTATAAAATTTATAAAAAAATATGTATTATGTTTTTAAAAAACTTACAAAACTCCTACTAGTAATAATATGTGTTAAAAAATATTTTCTACAAAAGAATTGTTCAAATTTTAGTAGCGGGTTATTGGTATTATAGGGGATAAGGGTGGGTAGTAATTTAAAATTTGGTTTTTACAAAATTTCTAAAATATAAAATTAGTAGAAAGTAATTAAGAAATCGAAATTTTAATTAGAAATTTCGATTTGTTCACGAAATTAAATTTGTAATTAAATTTTAAAATTACAAAAACAATTTTTAGGAGCGGGTTATTGGTATTATAGGGGATAAGGGTGGGTAGTAATTTAAAATTTGTTTTTTACAAAATTTCTAAACTATAAAAATAATAGAAAATAAATAAGAAATCGAAATTTTAATGAGAAATTTCGATTTGTTCACGAAATTAAATTTGTAATTAAATTTTAAAATTCCCCCAAAAAATTTTAGGAGCGGGTTATTGGTATTATAGGGGATAAGGGTGGGTAGTAATTTAAAATTTGGTTTTTACAAAATTGCTAAAATATAAAAATATTAGAAAATAATTAAGAAATCCAAATTTTAATTAGAAATTTCGAATTGTTCACCAAATTAAATTTGTAATTAAATTTTAAACTTCCAACAAAAAATTGTAGGAGCGGGTTTTTGGTATTGTAGGGGATTAGGGTGGGTAGTAATTTAAAAATGTCGTTTTTTAAAAGTGTAGAAAATATTAATAAATTAGAAATTTATCATGAAATCAAAATTTAACTTCAAAATTTAAAATTTTACATGAAATTTATTTTGTTATATTAATAAAAAATATTTAATTAATATTGAATAAGCGTTATTTTGGTATTATAGGGTAATAGGGTATAAAAAATAATTTAGATAGAAAAATGTATATTGTTTACTAACCTGCACATTTCCTGACTTATGTTGGATTGGAGTTAGAATAGTAATTTTTTATGGTTTACTATCCAGCACTTTCCCTGACTTATGTTGGATTGGAGTTAGAATAGTAATTTATTATGGTTTACTATCCAGCACTCTCCCTGACTTATGTTATGTTTGGAGTTAGAATAGTAATTTATTATGGTTTACTATCCAGCACTTTCTCTGACTTATGTTGGATTGGAGTTTGAATAGTAATTTATTATGGTTTACTATCCAGCACTCTCTCTGACTTATGTTATGTTTGGAGTTAGAATAGTAATTTATTATGGTTTACTATCCAGCACTTTCCCTGACTTATGTTGGATTTGAGTTTGAATAGTAATTTATTATGGTTTACTATCCAGCAGTCTCTCTGACTTATGTTGGATTGGAGTTTGAATAGTAATTTATTATGGTTTACTATCCAGCACTTTCCCTGAGTTATGTTATGTTTGGAGTTAGAATAGTAATTTATTATGGTTTACTATCCAGCACTTTCCCTGACTTATGTTATGTTTGGAGTTAGAATAGTAATTTATTATGGTTTACTATCCAGCACTTTCCCTGACTTATGTTGGATTGGAGTTTGAATAGTAATTTATTATGGTTTAGTATCCAGCACTCTCTCTGACTTATGTTGGATTGGAGTTTGAATAGTAATTTTTTATGGTTTACTATCCAGCACTTTCCCTGAGTTATGTTATGTTTGGAGTTAGAATAGTAATTTATTATGGTTTACTATCCAGCACTTTCCCTGACTTATGTTATGTTTGGAGTTAGAATAGTAATTTATTATGGTTTACTATCCAGCACTTTCCCTGACTTATGTTGGATTGGAGTTTGAATAGTAATTTATTATGGTTTACTATCCAGCACTCTCTCTGACTTATGTTGGATTGGAGTTTGAATAGTAATTTATTATGGTTTACTATCCAGCACTTTCCCTGAGTTATGTTATGTTTGGAGTTAGAATAGTAATTTATTATGGTTTACTATCCAGCAGTTTCCCTGACTTATGTTATGTTTGGAGTTAGAATAGTAATTTATTATGGTTTACTATCCAGCACTTTCCCTGACTTATGTTGGATTGGACTTAGAATAGTAAATTATTATGGTTTACAATCCAGCACTTTCCCTGATTTATGTTGGATTAGAGTTAGAATAGTTAATTATTATGGTTTACAATCCAGCACTTTCCCTGACTTATGTTGGATTGGAGTTAGAATAGTAATTTATTATGGTTTACTATTCAGCACTATCCCTGACTTATGTTATGTTTGGAGTTAGAATAGTAATTTATTATGGTTTACTATCCAGCACTTTCCCAGACTTATGTTGGATTGGAGTTAGAATAGTAATTTATTATGGTTTACTATCCAGCACTTTCCCTGAGTTATGTTATGTTTGGAGTTAGAATAGTAATTTATTATGGTTTACTATCCAGCATTTTCCCTGACTTATGTTGGATTGGAGTTAGAATAGTAAATTATTATGGTTTACAATCCAGCACTTTCCCTGACTTATGTTGGATTGGAGTTAGATTAGTAAATTATTATGGTTTACAATCCAGCACTTTCCTTGACTTATGTTTTGTTTGGAGTTAGAATAGTTAATTATAATGGTTTACTATCCACCATTTACCCTGACTTACGTAGGATTGGAGTTAGAATAGTTAATTATTATGGTTTATTATCCAGCATTATCTATTTACTATTTTTAATAAGAATAATATATGTCATGTTGTAATATTCATTTCAACAATATAAATTAAAAACATTTTTATAACATTTTTACATACATATGACAAGTTTCTAAATTAAGAAATAACAATTTTTAGATCTTTTTTTATTTATATTTTAATTTGTTACTGCAAAGATTTTGAACATTTTATAAAACATTTAACATAATTTTTGTTAACAAATTATATTGCAGTTTTGTACATAAATACAGTTTCAATTATGCATACTTTAGTATATTAAATTTTTATATTTTTAATAAAAATTTAATATATTACATATTTTTTATGACATTGATTTTATCACGATATGTACATAACATAAATTTACATTTTTTAACATCTGAGAAAAATATTTAACAATGAAAAACATATTTTAATATACAATAAACAATTAATATATAATTCTATTGAACATATTAATGTATATTTTACAATATTCATTTGTTTTTTAAGAATAAAAAGTAAATTATTACTAAACATGGTAAATTTATATTTAAAGGATGGATTTAGCTATTAGGTCTAAGTATGCTAGACCTTCTATACTTGGGGACAGTCTAGTTTTTTGCTGGAGATATTCGTACATATTTAATGTTTGTTTACTTAGTTTAGGGCCAATTTTAGAAAGGGATTGCTCTATTCTGAGTTCTTGGTAGCTTTGTTCTTTTTTAATGCTTTGGATTAGTTTGTGAAGTGTTGGTTGACTTCTTCCTAAAGTGGCTTGGAAGGCATTATGCCATCCTTCAACTGCGTTGTTAGTTTTAGCTTTCTGTGCTATTGTACTAGCATACACATTCCACCATGGAATTTGAAATTTAGATTGTCTACGGTGGCCTGAACGATGTAATCTTCCAACCCAGGTATCTTCAAAATAGTCCAAGAAGGGAGTTAGTATTTTCTCATTGGTGCGGTAGAAAGGGCTGTCAATTAATAAATTGTAGTAGTTAGCTACTTCTGTTGTTGGTACATATGCCAATGCAATCAACTTTTTTATTTGATAAGCAAAGTGACTGTTTGTACAATATTCAATGCTGAAGGTAGATTTTTGTAAGTGCCTCCATATACTTTGGTTGTAGTGGTAATAACAACCTTGTATTGAGGTATGGGGATATATCTTAAGGATAGCTTGAATCATGGCTATTTCAAAGTCAATTATAATTCTTTGAGGATAGCAATTATCTGTTAATTCTTTGATCTTTGTTAAAAGTTCAACGTAGGTAGTATTTGTTTTGTTTGGCAGCAGAGTATAAACTAGAGGGATATTTGTATCTTGGTATTCCCCATGGATGGTGTAAAGTTGATAGAAAGGTTTGGGACAAACTTTAAAAGTCCCGTCCATCATCCATGTTTCACATGATTTAAGTTTTTGCAAATTACTATTAGTAGCAAAAAGTAAAACTCGTTTGTCATGACTCTGGTTGTCGTACATTAGGAATTTATCCTCATTATGTGTAATGGTATATTCAGGATATATTTTTATATCCTTAAAACTTTCTGGCGTTGGTGGAGTTGGATCTGAAGCACGTTTAGTTTTTGAAATTAATATTTTTAAGTTGGGAATAGAAGGTAGCTGTCCTGTCACATGTTCTGGCACTTTGCTTAAAACATTTTTCAAAATACTAGTGCTTGTTTCTTGTGATCCTTTACTAGCACCTTTCAATGTTTCCAGTGCTTCTCTAACTTCCACTTCTGTTACATTTGGTGGGTGGTTATGCTCACGTACATTTACCACATTGTTATCAACAGTTGTTGCTCTACCATAGCATGCACTTGAGTAATATTTGCTACATTTCCAATGGGTCTTATTCGCTTTTACTCTTTCTTGGGTGTAGGTGTAACCCATGTAGTTCAGCATTAGTTTCCCTTTTTGCGAAGTAATGAAAGTAGCTCCAGTTGCCATGTCTAAGGTAGATCTGTGGAAAATATATATATGTATTTTTAAGGACATTGAAGACGATTTACAGAGATGTGCATAAGAGCAGGAAAAAGTGTGAACATATACTTACTATGTGGCTTCACTGGTAATTCTTTTATTCTTATTTCTCTTTCTGAATTTTCTTATTTTTAAGTTCTGTAGTAGTGTTAAAGAATAATTGAAAGACATGATTTAGTGTTATAGGTGTTTGATTTTACTTTCAGAATTGTTATACATACAGTGACTATACTTACTTGATGTAGTAGAAGATGTTGGTAGTGTAGTTGTAGATAGGTAAATAATTTTGTAGAGTCTGTGGAAAAAATAATTATTGGGTTACTTATAGTATTTGGATGATAGTAGTTGTTAACATATGAAGTAAATAGTACATTTACTTAGCAAGTTTAAATAATTTTTATCAGCTATCTAAGTAGACATGGATAAGGTAGTTTATAAATGTTTTTACATCTAATTTTTTGGTCGTTGTTGATAAGTTCAACATGTTTTGTTTTCACTCTAAAGAAGAACAGTTTTTAAATTAGGGAGTTTATCTACTTTTTGCTAAGTTCGAATGAAAAAAGCAATGGGATTTTACTTACTTGAAGTGTAGTATGACGTTTTGTAGTTGTAGTCGTAGGTTTGTATTCTCTTCTCTCAGCAAGGTAACCGTTTTTCTCCAAGTTTGCGCCAAAAATGGTAAATTACGTTAAGTGTATAATTGTTTTTATATTAGTGAGTTAATTAATGGTCGCTTTTGATTGGTTCAATTAGTGAAATTTCAAAATCATTGGTCGAGAACGTAATTTCGAATTAGAAAACCGTTATTTTCGTAAGAGTTTGTTGCATCACTATTTGTTTGTTAAAGTACATTGTAAAAAGGTTTATATGTGTTTTTTTGTTTGATATGTAAATAGTTTATATGTAGAAAATAATGAAATGTGTTTCACATTTAGGCCATCGGAGTTAAAGATAGTATCAGTAAATGTAATTTTTTTTAACATATATTATATATTTTTATATCAATAAGTATTAGGAAAACTAAATAATTATATGTGTGAATAGTTTTGTAAAGTAAAATAGTAAAAACAAGTGAGTAAAATAAAAGAATCGTGCATATCGAGTTGGTAAAAAAAAGACGATATTTTTTGTATATTTCTATAAGTAGATAGGCCGTCGATGTTAGTGTAGTCGATATAAATGTCTAAGGTAATGATATTTAAAATAAAGTCGATAATGTAGTAGTCGATATTTATGTTGTAGATATTAGTGTGAACGATATTAGGGTTGTCGATAAAAAAAAATCGATATTTGTGTGAATTCTTGTTTAAGTATAGGATGACGATATTAATGTAAGCGATATTTTAGTGACGATATTTATTTCTGACGATATTTATGTTAACGATATTCCATCATGGAACCGATTGCAGGAGTGGACAGAGAGTGACAGTGTGAATGGAGGACTGCATGGGTACTACCTGGGTTTTTGCAGGAGTGAATCAGAAGTCTGCAGGGGTTAGGGAACCGCATAGATTGCACACATTTGGCTTTAGCACTGCGTGTCTTAATGCCTGAGTCATTGTACAAGTGCATGGATAGTGACTGGATAGTTAGAATGCTGGTAGTTGACAGCAGGGTGAGTTTATAAGTGCTTGTGTTTTGGCACAGTGATTAGATAAGGACATGGTTCTGTCAGGATGATTGCAGGAGTGCACAGAGAGTGACAGTGTGATTGCTGGACTGCATGCCTACTACCTGGGTTATTGCAGGAGTGAATCAGTAGTCTGCGGGGGTTAGGGGACGAGAAAGCAAAAGACACACAATTGATGGACGGAATGCAGAACAACTCAGAACATTCACCCCCAGTCAAGAGATCTCAGTTAAATCCATCATTCTTTTGCTCACCATGCCACCCCAGTTTAGACCTGGTCATATGCAAATCAGTTTTGACCCTGTGCCTCATAGGAACTGTCTAGCCCGAACTGCCAAGTCAGGTCCTCCCTGGACCGGAAACAAGCATCCTAGGACCGGTTTCGGGGTTTCACCCCTCTTCAACCAGGATAGCTTGATTCCAGTGCCACAGTGAGCCCAGGACCCACGTCTGGGCGTACCTGGCGCGCTTAGGGCAAGAAAGCAAAAGGCACACAAATGATGGACGGAATGCAGAACAATTCAAAACATTCACCCCCAGTCAAGAGATCTGGGTTAAATCCAACATTCTTTTGCTCACCATGCCACCCCAGTTTAGACCTGGCCATATGCAAATCAGTCTTGACCCTGTGCCTCCTGGGAACAGTCCAGTCCGAACTGCCAAGCCAGGTCATCCCTGGACCGGAAACAAGCATCCTAGGACTGGTGCATGGATACTGACTGGATAGTTAGAGTGCTGGTAGTTGACAGCAGAAAGAGTTTATAAGTGCTTGTGTTTTTGCACAGAGATTAGATAAGGACATGGTTTTGTAAGGATGGTTACAATAGTGGACAGAGAGTGACAGTGTGATTGGGGCACTGCATGAGTACTACCTGGATTATTGCAGGAGTGAATCAGTAGTGCTGAGATACTGTGTGTGCTTTTAACTCGGCCTGTCTTTTTAGGCGTATTTCATGATCAATGTGTATGCTGCTTTTTAACTAAGAAAACTGCTTTTAAAATCATTGATTGATGCAATCCTACCTGTGCTAGTCCTGTTCTTCCTTGCCCCGGTCTGTCGTGGCTCTCCTGTGCCGATTGAACGGAGGGCAGGAAGTAGGTTGGGGCACTTCCGGTCGCCCGGTCAGTCAACGGGCTGACGGTCTAGTTGGGGAAGCGGGCGGGGTCTATATAGCTGGATGCTGGGTAGGACGTGCAGCGGTCTGAATGTAGATTGTGGCAGAGTCTGCAGTCACCGCTTCTCCCAGGGCATAGCGGTATTCAATAGGAGAAATTGAGACACTCTGTCATTTGCTGAGATACTGTGTGTGCTTTTAACTCGGCCTGTCTTTTTAGGCGTATTTCATGATCAATGTGTATGCTGCTTTTTAACTAAGAAAACTGCTTTTAAAATCATTGATTGATGCAATCCTACCTGTGCTAGTCCTGTTCTTCCTTGCCCCGGTCCGTCGCGGCTCTCCTGTGCCGATTGAACGGAGGGCAGGAAGTAGGTTGGGGCACTTCTGGTCGCCCGGTCAGTCAACGGGCTGACGGTCTAGTTGGGGAAGCGGGCGGGGCCTATATAGCTGGATGTTGGGGAGGACGCGCAGCGGGCGCGCCGGCGGCGCGCTGAAGGCGCGCCAAAGGCAAGCCCGTCTGCGCCCGTCCGCGCCCGGATGGGACCTGGGGCCAGAACCCCTGCTCGGCCCACATCACCCATTAGTTACACCCCTGAAGCTCTTTATGGTCTTCGCCCCCCTACATCGGCTGCTTGCGCGCACAGCTTACGACCTGCAGTCATGAGTCAGAAGTGTAAGCACTGCCCCTTCGATCTGGCTAATAATCAGGACGCCGTTAAACAGGATCACAATTTCCGGATAATGCTTATTAACTGTAGATCCTTAATTAAACACCAACTAGATTTGTATGACCTCATCTCAGTCAGCCAACCGGACATCCTGATGCTGACTGAGACTTGGCTGTCGGAGGACTCGGTCCCGGATGTCCTTGTTGCACTTCCCCCCAATTATAGAATTGTGAGGCTTGACCGTCCATTCAAGAGAGGGGGCGGGATCGCGCTGATCCATAAATTATCAATTGAATGGGCTTTAGAAAGGGCGGACATAGAGGCATGTGAGGCAGGTCTTTTTACTATCTGAGTAGATAGTGCCTACATTATTAAAGGCCTCTTAATATACCGTCCGCCAGGCCCCATCCTTCAATTCACTAATAACCTTAGAGAATCGGTTATTCATCTAGCGCTACGATATGCGAAAGTGTTGGTGTTGGGCGACCTCAATCTTCATTTAGATGATAGAGATAATGTCTATGCTCAAGACTTCTGTCAGGAGATGGCCTCACTGAACTTAACACTCCAATCCACTCTCCCTACCCATCAGTTGGGACACCTGCTAGACCTCATATTTGCCAACTGGGAAGGCATCCGGGTTGAGGCCCCGACTCCGGTCCTGTGGTCTGACCACTACTTGGTCTCTTTCCGTTTTACGATCTTTAAACCCCAGTCGGTGATCTTACCTAACAAACCTCAGAGGAAATGGGCCAATTTCTCGGCCTCCAGGTTTAACCAGGCCCTACTGTCAGGTGGGCCCCCAGGAGGGAGGGATGTTGAAACGGCCTGTAGTGCCCTGACTCACCGCATCAATGAGGCGCTTGATACGGTAGCCCCTTTGGCCTCCTGTGCCCCTAGGAGACAGGGTAAAACTGCCCCTTGGTTCAGTGAAGATCTGAAGGTCGCCAGATCTGCATGTAAACGTTTGGAACGTAGCTGGAAATTGGACTTTTCTATGGATAGATAGAAAGCTGTCCTATAAATCCGGTCTCAAGAAATACCACTCCCTTATAAAAAAAGACACAAGCGGCCTACTACAACACTAAGATTGAGTCAGCTGAAAACTCCTCCAGGGAACTGTTCCGGATTTTTAAAGAGCTGTCTATGCTGGACAGAACGCCACCCCCCCAACAGGGACTCAGCTGAGGCCTGCGACAGGATTGCTGAGTTTTTCTCCGAGAAGGTGGAGAAAATGTATTCTACCTTTCCGGAGGCAGCTCGTAGTGGGAAATTTATTTCTACAACTGATGATAGATCAACTGTGGTCTCCTGTCTTCCAAATTTTAGTCTCCCTTCCATGGCGAACTTTCATGCTCTTGCTTTAAGCATTAAGTCAGGTTCTCCTAAAGATCCTATGAAACCTAAAAACATGAAGGATGTTATGGGTACGCTGGCACCTTATTTTAGACATCTCATCCAACTCTCGTTTAACACTGGAGTTGTCCCACGGGAATGGAAACAGGCTGTGGTTGTACCTATCAAAAAGAAACCCGGAATGAAGTCCAGTCTGTTGGAAAATCTGCGGCCAATCTCGCTATTACTATTTATTGCTAAACTCGCAGAAAAAGTGGTTAACGAGCAACTGATGAGTCATATTAATGGGAACGGTCTGCTGCACCCCACGCAGTCAGGTTTCCGGGCTACCTATTCCACTGAGTCGGCTCTGCTCTTCTCCACGGAAACCATCCGCAGTCTGGTCGACGCGGGTCAATCGGTTGCCCTGATCCTACTTGACCTCAGTGCGGCTTTCGACACTGTAGCCCATACCATCTTGCTGCGGCGTCTTAAGGAAGGCGGAGTGACTAACCTGGCTCTGGAATGGCTCAGCTCCTTCCTTCGAGACAGGAGTTTCCAAGTAGACCAAAGACCTTTCTTCTCCAAGAATGTTAGGCTAGAACAGGGGGTCCCTCAGGGATCCATTCTGAGCCCTACGCTCTTTAATCTTTATCTTGCTCCCATGACAGAGAGTATTAAAAAGTTTGGTGTTAATATCGTGTCTTATGCAGATGGCACACAGCTTGTTGTATCTCTGTCCCAATCCCGTGATGCGGACGCCTCCAACTTCTCATTGTGCCTTCAAGAACTGGCCAGTTGGATGGCTAACAACTGTCTCAAATTGAACGGTGATAAAACCGAGGTAATGATTGTAGGTAGAAACACCAACCTATGGTCTTCCAAGTGGTGGCCTCAGACCCTTGGCCCTACTCCTACCCCGAGGGAGCAAGTGAAGAATCTGGGTATCTGGTTGGACCCTAAACTGTCATTTGACCATCAATCTAGGACAGTGGCTGGTAGGTGCTTCGGCATTATGAAGAGCCTCCGGAAAGTCCTGGATGTGCTCCCTGTAGCGGCCAGGAAAACCTTAGTCCACACACTTGTCACCTCACGCCTGGACTATGGGAATGTCCTCTACTTGGGCACCAACAAAAAGAGCACGCAAAGGCTGCAATATATCCAGAACGCTGCGGCTCGATTGGTCCTAATGCTGCCTAGGAGGGCTTCAACAAAATATGCCCTGGCCACTTTACACTGGTTGCCATTAAAAGAATGAGTCTCCTTTAAGGCCCTTTGCATATGCCACCGAATTCTCCATGGTAGAGCTCCGTCCTATCTCAGGGACTTGCTGTCTCCCTATTTTCCCTCCAGGACCCTGCGGTCCGCGGGTACAGGGCACGTTCTCATTCCTGTCGTAAAAAAAGCAAGAATGGGGGGTCGCTCCTTCCGTTACCTAGCGGCCAAACAGTGGAACGAACTCCCTGTGGAACTGCGTCTGGAGCAGTCCGAAAGCATATTTCGGAAGAACTTGAAAACCTGGCTGTTCAGGATAGAGTAGATGATCTCTCTTTCTCTTCGGTTTAGAATGACTAATTGCCTATACGATCTGTCCATTTGCACCGCAGCGCGGGGACATACTAGTTAGTATAACCGAGCGCTATATAAACTTCTTTATTATTATTATTAGTCTGCAGGGGGTTAGGGAACTGCATAGATTGTGCACATTTGACTGTAGCACTGCGTGTCTTAATGCCTAACTACGAGATTGGACAATATAGAACCAGTAAATCACTTCTCATCTACTTATAAAATCACTTATTCACTACCTTTGCACTCCTCTAATCTGTCAGGCACCTCTCCTTAATTCAGTAATTATACATACAACTATATAAATACAATCTAAACAAATACATGAGTCATAACATACTACCTACTTAAGTATATAACTACTGCATACCAGAAAGAGTAAAATGTACAGGCTTTCTTTTGAGCTACATAATGTCCATTAAATCTAGAAATATTCAACATCATCAAACTGGAGCTCTCAACAGACTTAATGAAGAAGGGTAATAAACAACACCTTCTTTATGTGGATTTCTAAAACCGCACAAACTGTACAAACTAATAACAGAATCGTAATTATTAACACCTTTTATGATCATCTTGGAAATAGCACAGTTGTACCTCATTTTACCAAACTATCTATAATAATGCAATATTATTAAACTATACCTTTTTACAGAGAAGAAATAATCATGCCTAATAAACTACACCTTATATGAACATTTTAGAATATAGTCATTCTTAGTGCATATTTAACCAATTAATAAATAAGAGGCATCATTCAACTATACCTTTCAACACACTTAAAAATATATATATTACTGTACATACTGTTTTTTAAACAAACTTCAAATACAATATAAATTATCCCAATAATATACATCTGTACATTTAATAATTTACTTCAAACAACACAGTTTCATAAAATTTCAAATCTATTTTAAATAAACCTCAAAAATATATAACTCACCTTTGAAATAAATCTGTTGACTGAAAAATCTCACACACTCAGACAGAATTTTGTTTAACACACAGTCAATATAGAACACCACACTTTCCAAAGTCAAACCAGTATTGGCAAAGTTTTCCTCTATTTTTCCATACATATACACATAAGCCACAAATACATAAGAAAAGCACACAGAGAGGCAACATGCAGAGTTCCAAAATCTGTACAATAGACATTTCAGTCCAAATTCTTAATTCTTCATTTCTTTAATGTTGCAAGATGATCAAAAACAGCAGCAGTGATACAGCCAACGCGTTTCGCCAAATAGAGGGCTTCCTCAGGGCAATTCAGGGAATAATCTAATTCTTGATCAAACCCTTCTGTACCTCAAACATTACTTGATTCTCTTGAAATTGTGTAACCTCCACAAGACATGCGTAACGTTCTGAAATGTATAAATCGAGCTCAGACGTTCACTACGATTGGTGAACTGGCAGTGTGCTGCAAATGATGAACGCTGCTTGTTAGCGTTTGACCCGTCTGAACTTCTCCATCTCACACCACGAGCAAACGCATTGATCAAGAATTGGATTATTCCCTGAATTGCCCTGAGGAAGCCCTCTATTTTGGCGAAACGCGTTGGCTGTATCGCTGCTGCTGTTTTTGATCATCTTGCAACGTTAAAGAAATGAAGAATTAAGAATTTGGACTGAAATGTCTATTGTACAGTTTTTGTAACTCTGAATGTTGCCTCTCTGTGTGCTTTTCTTATGTGTTAGCTGTTTATGGTCCTAAGGCAGTGGACTAGAGAGGTGGGCAACCTGAATTTAGAATTTCACTTGCTAATTTGTGTATAGGAGGTTAGTGCAGCAGTCTTTCCCTGACTGCCTATTTTGCTGTGTATTTATACACAACAAATGGCATTGCTTCCCAGTGTTTTTCAAATTGAAAAATAAATTTCCATTGGTCATAGAGAATAACACTTTCCAACTGACATCTTCACCCCTTTTGCTTAATGCCAGTTTCCATAGCAACAGCTCATGCAACGTTTAACTTAACTGTCAGGTCAAAAGTTCACCCCAGAATGTTGCAAATGACAACAGCAAGTATGGTTGCTTTTGCAAAGCATACCCTTATCTTTTCTGCTGTACTTTTCCAACATTTGTTACTAACCAATAAGAAACATGTTTTCTAAACAAAGTAAAATGCACCCTATATTTGAATGTAAAATGTTCTTAAACAGCCAATCAAATCTCTACTTTCTTAAAAACAGCATCTTGTCCACCATTTTAGATAGATTTCATCCTACCACCTGCCTACCTCAGCTACAGACATCTTTTGATTACCTATAGAGATCCGTTCACGATGCTTTCAGTGTGGATTGTTGGGCACAGCTATGATTTCTGGTGCAAAAGGTATGCTGAAAGCAGAGGTATTGACAAAAACCTAGCTTTGCAATATGTAGACATTAAATGGATTGGAAAGAGAGGATTAAAGTGGCACCGATTGATGGCATTGGTTAAAACCTTTATGTATCTCCAACCCCCTGACCTCATGATTGTGCACTGTGGTGGCAATGACCTAGGCACATTGACTGGGGTATGTCTGGAAATGCTAATGAAGGACACTTTTGCAGAATTGATGTTGCTTTTCCCTAAAACTGCCTTTGTCTACTCTAACATATGCCAAAGACAGAAATGGAAGTGGTCCAATCAATTTTGTCCACAGATTGAGAAAGCTAGAAAAAATGTAAATAAATCTGTTTCTGCTTATCTCAGAGACCATAGTATGGGGTCCATATACAATAACAATCTGCGTTTTGATATGGATGGCATCTACAGGAGTGATGGTGTGCATTTCACAGATAATGGAAACAGAGTCCTTCTCAACAACTTAAGACTCTGCATCGGCACGTACATGTAGCTCCAAAAAATAACACAAGAGCTCTCTTTAGAGCCACCCAATATCCTAACATATAACCTAGGTTAATAACAAAAAAATCATAAATATTTTTGATGGGAGTTGCGCACCCAGCGCGACGGGGAGTCGCACACCAATCGCATTTACACCAGGGGGCTGCGCTGGGAGCCATGCACCCCTCGCATTCACACCAGGGGGCCGCGCTGGGAGCCATGCAACTCTTGCGTTCACACCAGGGGGCCACGCTGAGTGCCGCAACAGGGTCGCGACTCCAAATTTTATGAGGAAAAAAAACAGCCCCTACCATTAATTTATATTCGCCCCAGGGACCCCATTCCCCGGGGCCTAGCCACTTCGTTTGGGACTGTGGGGGGAGCCCCAATGCCCCCACAGTCCCACTGGCTCCCCGCGTCCTGCGGGAGCCGGCATTGTTTTCATGCTGACATGCAGCTCCCCGTGTGGAAAAGCAATCTGCTTTGGATTTTGGAAGAGAGAGCAGGTTTCCCTGCTCTCTCTTCCAAAATCCAAACCAGAGTTTGCTATGGTGGAGCAGGAGACGTGCTCCCGCCCTACTATAGGTGCACCCCGGGACACTACAGGAGCTGGCCCTGGCGGTCCCCAGGGCCATTGAAGGTTCCAGGAGGGGTGCTGTACGGCCCTCCTCCCAACTTTTGCAATGCCCCGGGGAGGTGGTAGTCCACGGGACTCGGGGGTCCATAATGGACCCCCACATTTACAAAGTTCGTGCCCCGGGGAGGAGGTGGTCCCCGGGGCATGGGGGTGATGCTCGAGCCCCCCCACACAGGTAATTTTATTTTAAAAAAGAGAGACCCGTGGAGGTGGTGGTCCCCGGGGCTGCACGGGCCCCTACTATGCATTTTTAAAATACCCCCGAAACCTGGCCCACCCAGGGGCTTAAAATTAACGAAGCACGGAAGCCCTCGCTTCG
Organism: Triturus cristatus; assembly: GCF_964204655.1. Taxonomy (NCBI): domain Eukaryota; kingdom Metazoa; phylum Chordata; class Amphibia; order Caudata; family Salamandridae; genus Triturus; species Triturus cristatus. The sequence continues at coordinate 798,450,127 of NC_140581.1, forward strand.
TTTTTGTGAATTTTCCATACGGATTCGTGCACCCAGCGCGCATGCAGACTTTTTTTAATGTTTTTATTTTTTTGGGGCCCAGGGGGTCCTTGTGGGACCCCCTGAGCAGGTCTAGGGGGTCAAGATGTTTTTACCCTGCCCCCTTTTCTTCTTTCGAACCTTTGTTTCCCTGTTTTCTTCTGACTCACAAGATGGCTGCCAACATTTCGTGGTTTGGAGTATTGACAGCCAAATAAAATAAAGCTCGTGGTCGGGTGGGTCCATGGATCCACCACGCCTCTAAATATCGAAACTTTTATTCTTTGATTTTTTTCAGCAACTACTTAACGGATTTACACCATTTGAAAAAAAAGGACGCTTTCTGAACCAAGCACTACCTTTTTGCCAAACTTGGTGTAAATCCGTTCTGCAGTTCGAGCTGTAGCCTTGTCTAAAGTTTCCTATGGGAAATTCACTTTCCGACCTCTTTTTTTCAATTTCTCAGGAACTACTGAACGGATTTACACCATTTAACAAAAAAGGGCTCTTTCTGAACCAAGGGCTACCTTTTTGCCAAATTTGGTGTAATTTCATTCAGCAGTTCGGGCTGTAGCCGTGTTTAAAGTTTCCTTTGGAAAACAACAATGAGAAAACGCATTTTGGGACCCCCCTTTTTTCTCTGCCGCCGCTTTGCGAATCACCCCAAAACTTTCAGAATAGAAGCTGACCGGAGCAGGCCACAAGTTTCGAACATTTTGCAAAAATTCGTCAACCGGCGCCAAAGTTATTGGGAAAAGAAAAAAGCTTTTCCTATGGAAACTAGGTCCTAACTATAACTATCTACTGGCGACTGCCAGTAGATAATATATACATATATATATATATATCCGAACCAAAGCTTCTTCCCATTGAAGAAAAAGCGCGATACAGCTCCGGGGTAAAATGACAAAGGCTTTATTTTCAAAGGCGCGTAATGCTCATAGTTCCTGAAACGCTCAGGCAGACGCGTTTCAAGCCTCCAATGGCTCTCTTCAGTGCCGGTTTCACGAACTCTGTTGTGCTCTGTAAGGGGGTCCAACAAGATGCAGCTGTGAAATAGACCGCTCCCTCTGTGATGTCATCACTCCTCCTCCAATAGAAGGTGTGCTAGCCCCATGAGCTCGCACCTTGCTGAGCAGATGCATGCTGGTAAGTGTAGTTCACATGGAGTGTCTGTGTAGTAACAGCGTTTCTCCTAGCAACAAGTGATGCCCCAACGAAGTTGGTTGTGTTCCACACGTCAGCTCAGATGCCCAGCGGTATGAGACAAAGTCTATTGCCAGCCCCTTATCAGGCGAAACGTTTCGCCTACTCTCTCCCCTTGCCGCTTGTCAAACCATGTGGCCATCTGGGCAGCTGGGGGGGCGCCGTGTTGATGCAGTCCATGCAAATAATCCACAACGTGCTGGTCTCTTCACGGTGCTCCAGAACGAGAGGGTGTATCGCTAGTTAGCGACCTGCTTGCTGACTCTAACATCCGAACCAAAGCTTCCTCCCATTGAAGAAAAAGCGCGATACAGCTCCGGGGTAAAATGACAAAGGCTTTATTTTCAAAGGCGCGTAATGCTCATAGTTCCTGAAACGCTCAGGCAGACGCGTTTCAAGCCTCCAATGGCTCTCTTCAGTGCCGGTTTCATGAACTCTGTTGTGCTCTGTAAGGGGGTCCAACAAGATGCAGCTGTGAAATAGATATATATATATATATTATCTACTGGCGGTCGCCAGTAGATAGTTATAGTTAGGACCGAGTTTCCATAGGAAATCTCAAAATTCTATTTTGAATAACTTTGGCGCCGATTGACGAATCCTCGCGAAATTTTCAAAACTAATGGGGCGCTCCGCTCCGCTCCTACCCTGAAAGTCTCGGGGTGATTCGCCAAGCGGGGGCCGAGAAAAAGGGGGGGTCCCAAAACCCGTTATCCCCATGGATTTTTCCATAGGGACTTTAGTCGCAGCTACAGCCCGAACGGCTGAACAGAATTACGTGAAATTTGGCAGAGAGGTAGCCATAAGGGCCATGAAGTGCCTTTTGCAGGTTTGATGTAAATCTGCTCAGTATTTCCAGAGAAAATAGCATTTAAATCAATATATATATCTGTACGCGCGCAGCGTGCGCGCTTGGTGCGTGCACCTTGCCGTGCGCGAGCGCAATTCTGATTGGTTGTTAGATCTTAGTAAACATTCGAATCGGTCGAAACCAGGAAGTGTCGGCCGCCATTTTGTCTCTCGCACTCTGAGGGGGTGAAAAACAAATGTGGAGAACGTGAAAAGGGGGCAGGGTGGACAGTTCCTGACCCCCTAGCCGTGGTCAGGGGGTCCCCGAAGGACCCCCAAGGGCAAAACATTTTTTTTTTTTTTAAAAATCGCCGAGTGCGCGCACCTTGCGCGCACCACCCAAACGGAAAAAATTCTGCGAAGTTCGCGGAGCGTGCGCGCACTCCTTGTTTTTTCCCAAAAAAAAAAATGTTTTTGGCCCTTGGGGGCGAAGCGCTCCGTGCCACCGCGCGTGCACGGCACTAACTGCGAAAAGTGGGCGCGAGGTGCGTGAAGCGCACTGCGAGCGCACCGTGTGCGCACAGCACGAACTGCGTAAAGTGGGCGCACGGTGCGCGAAGTGCACCGTGTGCCCACCGCGCGCGCACGGTTCGCGAAGCACACCGTGCGCGCGCCGAGAAAGTTTTGTTTAAAAAAATATATTAATAAATACATAATTTAGCATTTAAAAAACCGTACAAATTCACCGAAAAAACCATAGGTTTCACACACGTTATAGTTAGGAATTAGCATTTAAAAAACCTTGCAAATTCACTTAAAAAACCATAGGTTTCAAACATGTTATAGTTAGCTGGGCATTTCCCTCGTAAAAAACCAATGAAATTCCCCGTTATAGTTAGTGCAGGCAACTATAACTCACGCGACCGCAATCCGCTGCTGATGACGTCAGATATTACATCACTGATGACATATGTGTCTTTCTTAAAAAAAAAAATGAAATATATGTATAGCTAAAGATGAATGGAAGAAGACATGGGTAACTAAGTGTCTAAATACAGTGATGTAATATCTGACGTCATCAGCAGCGGATTGCGGTCGCGTGAGTTATAGTTGCCTGCACTAACTATAACGGGGAATTTCATTGGTTTTTTACGAGGGAAATGCCCAGCTAACTATAACATGTGTGAAACCTATGGTTTTTTAAGTGAATATATATATATATATCCACAACAATCGTAATCCACGGGTTTTCAGAAAACGATGTCACGGCCACACGAAATCCTTTTTCAGTGTGTATTTATTAAAGCCAAGTCACTCTACGCGTTTCGGAGAAACACCTCCTTGTTCACAAGTGAACAAAGAGGTGTTTCTCCGAAACGCTGAAAAAGGATTTTGTGTGGCCGTGACATCGTTTTTTGAAAACCTGTGGATTATGATTGTTGTGGATATTAGGGGTTTGCGACCCCATCGCGGCCCGCCATTGGAAGTGGCTAGGGTTCTGCGCGAACAATGAGAAGGTGATATATATTTATACATATATATATTATCTACTGGCGGTCGCCAGTAGATAGTTATAGTTAGGACCGAGTTCCCATAGGAAATCTGAAAATTCTATTTTGAATAACTTTGGCGCCGGTTGACTTATCTTCGTGAACTTTTCAAAACTAATGGGGCGCTCTGCTCAGCTCCTACCCTGAAAGTCTCGGGGTGATGAGTCAAGCGGGGGCTGAGAAAAAAGGGGGGTCCCAAAACGCGTTTTCCCTATGCATTTTCCCGTAGGACCTTTAGTCGAAGGTACAGCCCGAACGGCTGAACAGAATTACTTGAAATTTGGCAGAGAGGTAGTCCTCAGGTCAGGCATGTGCCTTTTGCTTAAATGGTGTAAATCCGTTCAGTAGTTCCTGAGAAAATCAAAAGTAAAATCACATATATATCTGGGCGGAGCCTAACCACACATCTCATCGTGAGATCTGATTGGCTGTCAGCACTTCATCCAAGAAGTGTTGGCAGCCATCTTGAGACCAATATACATGATAGCACCTCATTAAAAAGCATTGCAGTTAATAGAAGGTTTTAAGACTTTAGTTACATTATAAATCATTTGTTGATGGTACCATACTCATTTTAGGAATTCGGGTGTGTTCTAAGGTGATTTTATCATGTGAAAAAGCCTTCTGCTGTGATATCGTGAATCATGCTTGAGAGAAAACTATTTTCTCATGCTTTTCCCACAGAGGTTTGGAAGGTGATCTATAAGCTAACTGAGAGCATATTTTCTGTAAATTCACATTATCTTTCTCAGTCATGTGAGAATGAAGTCTGACATTCTCAGTAAAACATGTACATACAACAAGGGCAGAGACTGTCAGTTGATTCCTTTGTGTTCTACTGCAGCTTCCCAGAGTGTTCTAAAGTAGAGCGCTAACAGTCCTACTTATGACAAACGTATGGCACACCTGAAGCCATCTTGGTTGGAATAAAGTGGTAATACTTAAAACATTTAATTTAAAAAGGAACAAAATGAGGGGGTTCATTTTGCCATAGAAAGTATGATTAGTGCTGCAGAAAGAAAAATTAGGGCACATTTTGAGTGACTTCTCAAATCCTCTTCTATTTCATGAAAAAATTCTGACATGCAGACTGAAACATGCACTTTCAATACCAGCAGCAGACTTCCCTGGTGAGCAGTAGCTGTACTACAGTGATCTAATAAGCAACTAGAGTGTTAAGATTCTGAATTTATGGCAAATTTGTGACACATCTGAATGCCTTCTTGATGGAATCAAAGTAAAAAACTGAAAGTATTTCCTACTGAGGAGACTGTAGTAAATGAGGAAATTAGGAAACATCATAACAAATAAGTCTCCCAAAATGGCCACCAGAGACAAAAGAGCCCAAATGTAGGCCAAATATCACCCAGATGTAGCCCAAGTATAGCCCAATGACAGAATGTCCCAGAGTGTTCTAACGAACAACTAGAGCGCTAACAGTCTTACTTATGACAAAAGTATGGCATACCTGAAGCCATCTTGAATGGAATAAAGTGGTAACACTTAAAACATTTAATTTACAAAGGAACACAATGAGGGGATTCATTTTGCCATAGAAATTATTATTAGTGCTGCAGAAAGAAAAATTAGGGCACATTTTGACTTCTCAAATCCTCTTCTATGTCATAAAAAATTTCTGACATGCAGACTGAAACATGCACTTTGAATACAAGCAGCAGACTTCCCTGGTGAGCAGTAGCTTTACTACAGTGATCTAATGAGCAACTAGAGTACTAACATTCAGAATTTATGGCAAATGTGTGACACATCTGAATGCCTTCTTGATGGAACCAAGTAAAAAGCTGAAAGTATTTCCTACTGAGGAGACCGCAGTAAATGAGGAAATTAGGAAACTTCATAACAAATAAATCTCCCAAGATGGCCACCAGAGACAAAAGAGCCCAAATGTAGCCCAAATATCACCCAGATGTAGCCCAAGTATAGCCCAATGACAGAATGTCCCAGAGTGTTCTAACAAACAACTAGAGCGCTAACAGTCTTACTTATGACAAAAGTATGGCACACCTGAAGCCATCTTGAATGGAATAAAGTGGTAACACTTAAAACATTTAATTTACAAAGGAACACAATGAGGGGATTCATTTTGCCATAGAAATTATTATTAGTGCTGCAGAAAGAAAAATTAGGGCACATTTTGACTTCTCAAATCCTCTTCTATGTCATAAAAAATTTCTGACATGCAGACTGAAACATGCACTTTGAATACCAGCAGCAGACTTCCCTGGTGAGCAGTAGTTTTACTACAGTGATCTAATGAGCAACTAGAGTGCTAACATTCAGAATTTATGGCAAATGTGTGACACATCTGAATGCCTTCTTGATGGAACCAAAATAAAAAACTGAAAGTATTCCCACTGAGGAGACTGCAGTAAATGAGGAAATTAGGAAACTTCACAACAAATAAATCTCCCAAGATGGCCACCAGAGACAAAATATCACCCAGATGTAGCCCAAGTATAGCCTAATGACAGAATGTCCCAGAGTGTTCTTAAGAACAACTAGAGCGCTTACTGTCTTACTTATGACAAAAGTATGGCACACCTGAAGCCATCTTGATTGGAATAAACTGGTAAACCTTAAAACATTTAATTTAAAAAGGAACACAATAAGGGGTTCATTTTGCCATCGAAATTATGATTAGTGCTGAAGAAAGAAAAATTAGGGCACATTTTGAGTGACTTCTCAAATCCTCTTCTACTTCATTAAAAAATTCTGATATGCAGACTGAAACATTCACTTTTAATACCAGCAGCAGACTTACGTGGTGAGCAGTAGCTTTACTACAGTGATCTAATGAGCAACTAGAGTGCTAACATTCAGAATTTATGGCAAATGTGTGACATATCTGAATACCTTCTTGATGAAAGTAAAAAACTGAAAGCATTTCCTACTGAGGAGACTGCAGTAAATGAGGAAATTAGGAAACTTCATAACAAATAAATCTCCCAAGATGGCCACCAGACACAAAAGAGCCTAAATGCAGCACAAATATCACCCAGATGTAGCCCACATGTAGCCCGATGACAGAAGTGTGCAAAACAGTTATTATTTGTGTATTTGCAGTTTTATATAGTGCAGACTTGTCAGGTATTGGAATGTTTTACATGAGCATTGGTTACATCACACAAGATCAAATTCATTTTGGTTGTAGACATGGGGAGATCAAGTGATTTGACCACAATCACAGAATGTTGAGCTGAAGCAGAAACTCCAACCTGGTTCCCCAGTTGCAAAGTCTGCAGCTCTGGAAGTAACACCACATCCTCTCGCCAAGGTGCAACATTTAATCAAGTGGTCAACTGGATAAGAAAACATAAAGATTACAAATCATTTAAACGTTTTTTGTCGCTATTTGAAAACTCAGAAAATATGTCCTCATTTTAGTTTTTTAGAGCACTTACCATAATTTTGATGCAAATAAGACCCTCTCATATATGTAATTTGTAAAGGAAATACTCTAGGTATTACAGTTTTGATTACATCAAGATGACGTCAGGCATTCCACACTTTTGTAATAAATATAGAATGTCAGCAATCTAGTTGTTCATTAGGATACTGTTGAGAGGCAGAGGCCAGGGGGACGGACTCTGAAAATTGAAGGCAGGTAGGAGCGTGCAGAGGCAACAATTTGACCACACTGGGCAGGCAGGAAGGGCAGTGGCAGCACAACAGACTATGGAGGGCAGTGGAAAGGGGGACAGGGGCAACAAACCAACAATACAGGACTGGCAAGAGAGGCTGTGGCAATATAATAGACCATTGTGGGCAGGAGGAAGAGGCAGTGGTAGTACAACCATACATGCCAACAGACCCGTTTCAGCCAGGAAACGTCCAATGTTTTTAAGCTCAAATGGGCTTTATTTGATCTGTCTCCTGTCTACAATCTCCTCTTTTTCACTGTAACTCAAAGGGGAAAATCAATACCCCAGTTTTTTTTCAAAATCTCCCTCTTATCAAGTTCAAAATGTTCGCAAGTATAGTACATTGAATCATGGTAGGCAGGAGGAATTGGGGTAGGGACATGGACTCGGATAACAGAGGACAGGAGGGACATGGAGAGGTGCACCAAACTGACCCCACAGGGCAGGCATCAGGGTTTGCAGCAGCACAATACACCACACAGCGCATGCGGGACGGGAGTGCAGCACAACAATCCATAAAAAGCAATAGGGAGGGGACAGGACCATGCACATGGACAACAGAGAACAGATGGGAAAGAGGCAATGGTAGCTAGCTGACCATAATGGACAGACGGGAGAGAAAGCTGCAGCATAACAGACCATAAAGGGCAGGAGGGACGGATCGGGGGCATTACAATGGAACAGACAAGCCAGGAGGGAGGGAATAGGGGGTCTGCACATGGAAACAGAGGGCTGGGGGCAAGGTGGCAGGGCAGGAGCAGCAAGATGACCATGGAGGTCAGGCAGGATGGGCACTAGAAACAAGACACAAAATAGAGAGCAACAATGAGACTATAGTGGCATACACACAGACCATGGAGGGAAGGTGTGAGGGGGTCAGGGGCAGCTAGCTGACCACACAGGGAAGGTGGGAGGGGCCATGGCAGCACAGAAGACCATGCATGGCAAGCGGGTGGGTTAGTGGCAGCACAATGCCTATGATGGGCAAGAAGGAGGGTGCAGAGGCATGCACAAAGGACCATGGAGGACAGAAGGGAGGGTCTGGACCTGGGCACAGACAAGAGAGTTCAGGGGAAGGGGCCGCACAACAGCCTGCGCGGGGCTGGCGGGAGGAGCAGTTCCAGCACAACAGATCAGGGAGGGCAGAAGGGTGTGGCAGTAAAATGGACCATGGAGGACAGGAGGAAGGGGATAGGGGCATGGCATGTGGACAGGCAGGGTGGAGTTGGCAGGGACAGGTTACAGTCATCTGACAATGCTAGGCAGGTGGGAGGGGAGTGGCAGCTCAACAGAACACTCAGAGTAGATAGGAGTGGCAGGTCCATGGAACATAGTGGGCAAAAAGGATGGAGCAGGGGCATGTACAAAGCTATCGGAGGGCAGGGGGAAGGAGAATAGGGGCAGCAAGATAAGCACAGAGGCTAAGCAGGAGGTCAATGATGGGCCATAGAATTGGGCAATGGAGGGCAGGAGGAGTGGACTGGTACATCATGCTAAATGGAGGGCAGTGGCAGCACATCAGACCATGCATGGCAGGAGGGAGGAGGCTAGTCCATGGATTCAGACAACAGAGGATAGGGAGGAGGTGGATGGGGCAGCAAGCTAACTGTTCAGAGGAGGTGGGTATTAGGAACTTTATTGTTTTAAAAATGTGTGTCTGTGCGAACTACTTAAAATATGAACAAGTATGCAGCATAATCTCACTTTTATTCAGGAAGTAGAGGACGTTTGTGACTGTGACTCCGGGCTCACTTGGCAGAAACACCCCCTGACCCTCCACCCCCATCGCAAAATGTAATGCCCATGAACAGGGTAGGTGGACGCAGTGTTATATAGAACATAGTCCTGAGAGCACGATTGAAAATGAAAACTAGATGTAGTATATGGTATAAACTATGCACCAAAAAGAGTGATATAAGATGAACCGGTGCGTGAAATATAATATGCAATACATTGTGCGCAACGACAGATTCATTGGAGAGCGCGAGATAGCACAGGCACTAGCGCGTGCTATGTGATATGCGCCTTGGAGTGTAATATGCACAGGGCAGTGTTGTGTAACATAACTAGTCTCTAAAGTTGTAATATAAAATATGTGCTGGGGAGTGTAACGTTGCATATGCACTGTGACAAAGATATGGATCCCAGATTGTAATATGTATGGCATTGCGCTGTGCGTTATAACATACACATCGAGAAAGGCACGTTAGATGGGGCAATATAACCCGTGCGAAGGCTAGTGTGGCATGACATATTCACGGGGTGGTGTTACAGTGCACATGGGCTAGAGAGTGTCATAGAATACGCACTAGATGGTGGAATACAACACAGAGGTGTGAGGCAATTGGCGGGCACTTTTGGGTGTAACACAGCATTGGGCTCAGCCAGGAGCACGCTGTGACTCTCAAGTGAGGTTCGTCTCCTTTCCGGAGAGTAAAATAAAAAGTATTACACATCCGGCGGTGGATGTGTTTTTTATTAACCGTGATGGGGGTTTCTTGCATAGTTTGGTCGAATTTTTGTCGAATCCCCTTTGAATGGCTTGGTGTGCGTGTATATTAAATGTGCCCGTAAATAGCTACCCATGTTTGTATAAATAAAAGACAAGGGTGTCTACTTGGAGAGTACCCACCGGCGGGGGCGCCGGGATTAGGCACGGTAGGGCGTCAGACACGTCAGAGCTTCACTAGCGGTGTAACTAGATTCCATGTGGATTCATTCTATGCATAGTCGCATTTAATGAATATCACGCAAATCGACATGGTGATAGATACATACGGTTTGTCCAGCATGTCCTATATATATATATATTTTTTTTTTAAATAATAAAAAACAAAGGCCGGCCCGGGGGATGGGGTCCCCGGAGCCATAAGTGGCCTGAGGAGGGGGGCAACGCAGCCCCCTCCTAAAGAATTTAAATTAAAAAAAGGCCATGACCCGGGGGTTGGGGTCCCCGGGGCCGATTAAGGCCTTGGGAGGGCCAAATTTATTTTTTTCAACAAAAAAAATTAGGGTGCAGGCCCTGGGGGATGGGGTCCCCAGGGCCAGTAACTTAGAAAAAGAAAGGGGGCCACACAGCCCTCCTTCTTAAAAAATTTAAATAAATAAAAGACCGGCATCGCGCTGGAGGCCACTCCCCCTCCTTGCAGCACTCTGCAAACGCGCCCCCTGACCAGCTGTAAGTTGGGGAATTAATTCCCCTTCAATACTGAGGGTCCCTGAGGGCCAACTAGCCCAACAGGTATCTCCAGTGTGCGCCAGGGAGCTGCGTTGCAGACAGGTGTTCTGAGGCCACGCCCCTTTTTACACCTCTATGCAACGCATCTCTGTGGCGCTTACTGGAGGTACCTAGTGGGCTAGTTTGACCCTAGGGACCCTTAGGATTCAAGGGGACTTAATCTCTCAACTTAGAATGGCCACAGGGCGCGTTTACACAGTGGTGAAGGGAGGGGACGGGGCCTGAGGTGACGTGTGCAAACACGCCCTGTGGCGTGTTTTAAGTTGGGGAAATAATTCCCTTTCAATCCTGAGGGACCCTGGGGGCCAACTAGCCCACCAGGTGCTTCCAGTAAGTACCACTGCTCTGCGTTGCAGAGAGGTGGTGCAGTCCGTGCCCCTTTTTACACCTCTCTGCAATGGCGCTTACTGGATGTACCTAGTGGGCTATTTTGCCTATAGGGATCCTCAGGATTCAAGGGGACTTAATCTCCCAACTTAAAAAACGGCCACAGGGCATGTTTACACAGTGGGGAAGGAAGGGGACGGGGCCTGAGGTGACGTGTGCAAACGCGCCCTATGGCGCGTTTTAAGTTGGGGAAATAATTTCCCTTCAATCCTGAGGGCCCCTGGGGGCTAACTAGCCCACCAGGTGCTTCCAGTAAGCGCCACTGAGATGCGTTGCAGAGAGGTGGCCCAGGCCGTGCCACTTTTTACACCTCTCTGCAACGCAGCTCTGTGGCGCATACTGGAGATACCTAGTGGGCCAGTTGGACCCTAGGGACCCTCAGGATTCAAATTAACTTAATCTCCCAACTAAAAACGGCCACAGGGCGTGTTTACACAGTGGTGAAGGGAGGGGACGGGGCCTGAGTTAACGTGTGCAAACAAGCCCTGTGGCGCATTTTAAGTTGGGGAAATAATTCCCCTTCAATCCTGAGGGCCCCTGGGGGCTAACTAGCCCACCAGGTGCTTCCAGTAAGCGCCACTGAGCTGCGTTGCAGAGAGGTCGTCCAGGCCGTGCCACTTTTTACACCTCTCTGCAACGCAGCTCTATGGCGCATACTGGAGGTACCTAGTTGGCTAGTTGGACCCTAGGGACCCTCAGGATTCAAATGAACTTAATCTCCCAACTAAAAACGGCCACAGGGCGTGTTTACACAGTGGTGAAGGGAGGGGACGGGGCCTGAGTTAACATGTGCAAACAAGCCCTGTGGCGCGTTTTAAGTTGGGGAAATAATTCCCCTTCAATCCTGAGGGACCCTGGGGGACAACTAGCCCACCAGGTGCTTCCAGTAAGCACCACTCCACTGCGTTGCAGAGAGGTGGCCTAGGCCGTGCCCCTTTTTACATCTCTCTGCAACGCAGCTCTGTGGCGCTTACTGGAGGTACCTAGTGGTCTAGTTGGACCCTAGGGACCCTCAGGATTCAAGGGCACTTAATCTCCCAACTTAATACGGCCACAGGGCGTGTTTACACAGTGGGGAAGTGAGGGGACGGGGCCTGAGGTGACATGTGCAAACACGCCTGTGGCGTGTTTTAAGAGGTAGTTTTAATCCCCTGCCCTATTATATACTAGGGACTTAGAGAGGAGGTCATGCTGATCACAGGGGGACCCCAACGCATAGTGTTCCCTAGTGTATGTAGGTGTTTTCACTGTATTCTGAGTGTCTTTTAACATAGCACTGGCTCTAGGACTGGTTAGTCAGACTCAGTTACCACCAGTATCCGTCTGAAAAAGTTGAGGGTATAGGATGATTTTGCAACACGGCTTCTTTCTGCTCTTCTGTTTGTTCTTTCTGCACGTTATCCTTCTTCCTGCACTTTTCTTCGTCTTTGAGGACTTCTGTTGCTTCTTTCTGCATTTCTTTTTTTTCTTTCTGTGCGTTTTTTCTTCTTTCTTCACATGTCCTATATCTGTAGGCATAGTTAGAAATTAGCATTTAAAAAACCTTTGAAATTCACTGAACAAACCATAGGTTTCAGGCACGTTATAGTTAGCAATTAGCATTTAAAAAACCTTAGAAATTCACTGAAAAAACCATAGGTTTCAGGGGCGTTATAGTTAGCTGGACTTTTCACTCGTACAAAACCATTGAAATTCCCCCGTTATAGTTAGTTCAGCTAACTATAACTCACGCGCCCGCAATGCACTGCTGATGACGTCACATATTACATCACTCATGACATGGTCAGTGACATCACTCATGACATCACTGATGACATCTCAAATGACATCACTAATGACATCACTGATGACATCATCCTTGTGATAAAGTGGCAGACCTCCTCTTCCCCTAATATAACCTTTGATACACACATTCAAAAATAGAAACTACAATGTTCAAAACAATGGACATACCAATACCAGTTACAACAACCTATTCAGTAATTTTAAGATCCACATACACATCCACTCCTTCACCAACAGTCCTATACAGTCACTCATACATGTACTCACTCATCATATGTACTCACACATCTATACATCCTGTTACACAACGCCACTCATCCATAGAGTTATTCACACACATAGTAACTCATGCTAATAAAGAATCAAACATCCCTTTACTTGCATATACAGTTATAAACACACCACCACACTTACTTCTACAGAAACTTACACATACTTAGTCTCTTAAACAATCACATACTTATTCATACAGGAACTCTTTCAATCTCTCACTTTCACATATACTCACTTATATACACCAATAGTCACATATACTAGTTTAAAACATATGTAGTTACTCATAAAGACACTATTGAGACAGTCTATCACTCACTAACACACCCATGCACACACTCATCCACCCATACAGTCCTGCACACATGCTGTCTTCAACACATACAAACAGTGAGTCACTCATTCATGCACCTATGCACTACGTAATACCCCCCACCAAACCATACAGACACTCAGACACTCATACTGATACTCAAAAAACCAACTAATAACCTATATAGACACTCATGTAGCTACTCACCAACCCATGCAGCCACTTATACACAAAGTGAGAGACTGATACAGATATTTACACATTTAAACATTACTCACTAAGCCATGTATTCACTAAGATACACTTAATCAGTCAGTTATACAATCAATTTTTCAAAAACAAATCATCCATTTAGACACTTATATACCCATTTGTTCTTCCATCGACCTTGAGATATACATATATAAAACATATGTAATTTTCAGAAAAACACACGTTCACTGGATGATGTCATCAGTGATGTCATTTGAGATGTCATCGGTGATGTCATGAGTGATGTCACTGACCATGTCATGAGTGATGTAATATGTGACGTCATCAGCAGTGCATAGCGGGCGCGCGAGTTATAGTTAGCTGAACTAACTATAACGGGGGAATTTCAATGGTTTTGTATGAGTGAAAAGTCCAGCTAACTATAACGCCCCTGAAACCTATGGTTTTTTCAGTGAATTTCTAAGGTTTTTTAAATGCTAATTCCTAACTATAACGTGCCTGAAACCTATTTTTTTTCAGTGAATATATATATATATATACATATATATTTATATACTACTGGCGGTTGCCAGTGGTAGTAATAGGTAGGACCATGTTTCAAAAGGAAAAGTGTTTTTGACTTGCCTATATCTTTGGTGTCATTTGACAAATCCTCACGAAATCTTCCAAGAAAAGTGCCCTGGTTAATCTTGTTGTGCATGAAAAGTTTTGGGGTGATCCGTCAAGCAGGGGCTAAGAAAAAGGTGGGTCAAACAAAATGTGTTTTCCTATGTTAATACCCATAGGACCTTTGAACACAACTACTGCCTGAACCTTTGAATGGAATTACACCAAATCTGGCAGAAAGGTAAATTTGGTTACGCAGATTTTGAATTTTATTATTTGGTGTAAATCCGTTTGGTAGGTGTTGAGAAATGTGAGAAAATATAGTTAGTGATACCTGTGGCAGCAACGACTTTGTGGAAAGTAACAAGCTTGTCCAGGGAAATGCAGAGCTCTGATTGGCTGCCAACACTTCAACCAGGAAGTGTTGGCAGCCATCTTGGGGCTTAGCTTCATCCGAGTCCCAAAAAAATGTCAAAAAAAGAAAAAGGGGAAAGGATAGGAATACCCTGACCCCATAAAGTTGGTCCTCCCAACAGGCCAAAAAAGTACTTTAAAAAGACAAATACAGCAAAATCGTTAATTTTCAGTAAAAATATAAACAAAAACAATTGCGGGCTCCCGCACTTGTTTTTAATTAACCCCCAAGTGGACCACGTACAGGGTGCACGCCAGTGAAATAGGAGGGGGCCACACAGGCCCCACTCCTAGGGCTTATCAAAGCCCGGGGGACCGCCACCCCCGTGACATTGGTTTTTATGTATGCAGTAGTTGCCCTAACTGCGCCCCTATACCCCGGGAACCACCACCTCTCCAGGGCAAATATTTATAGACTAATACGGGAAGCCCGTGGAGTCCCCCTCACCCCTTCAGGGACCTCCACTTCCCCAGGGCACTTAACAATATGTATGCGTGCGAGCAAATGATAAGAAAATAATGTGGGGGTCATGCAGCAACGAGCAGAAAGAGGGAAATTAAAGGTCAGCGACGGGCAGAAAGAGACAAACTATAGGCCAGCAAGAAGCAGAAAGAGACAAAATAGAGATCAGCAACAAGCAGAAAGAGTCCAAATAAAGATCAGAAACGAGCAGAGAGAGGCAAAATAGAGATCCTCAATGAGCAGAAAGAGGCAAAAGAAAGGTGAAAAATGAGCAGAAAGAGGCAAAATATAGGCCGGCAATGAGCAGAAAGAGGCAAAATGAAGGCCAACAACAAGCGGAAAGAGGCAGAATAAAGGTCAGCAATGAGCAGAAAGAGGCAAAATAGGGGTCAGAAAATAGCAGCAAGAGGCAGAATGAAGATGAGAAATGAACAGAAAGGGGCAAAATATAGGCCAGCAACAAGCAGAAAGAGGCAAAATAGAGGTCAGAAACAAGCAGCAAGAGGCAAAATGAAGGTTAGAAATGAGCAGAAAGAGGCAGAATAAAGGTCAGAAATAGCAGAAAGTGGCAAAATAAAGGTCAGAAACAAGCTTGCTGAGAGGTTGAGAGCTCTCGGAGGCCCCGCCCCCTTCTCAACCACTCAGCACAGGGGCCTCCTGGGATGCTACTGGTTGGGGGATGAACTCCCCTTGATTGCTGAGGGTAGTTGGGGGCCAAGAACCCCCTATTGTCACAATAACTAAGTCCCCCACAACCGGATTACTAAGATGTCGCCAGAGTCCCTGCCCACTTTCTAACCCACTCTGCATATGGGCCTCCTGACGCACTACTGGTTGAGGAACAAATTCCCCTTGGCCACTGAAGATAGCAATTCCATTGTGGTCATCCTCGAAGGCAGGAAAGCTGTGAGTGGGCAAAGTCTGATGTCTCTGCTCGAGAAGGCCTCGAATGCTGTTCGGCATCGGTAATGATGAAGCGCACTACGTTCAGACTTAGAAACTTTTTTCTGGATGTCAGATCTCCTTCAGCGGGGTAAACCAGCAAGCTGAGGCCAACTGGCAATTAAATGTCGACGGCTGTGGATTCAATGGCGAACCTAGTCTCAGTCGGTACACCAGGCAGAATGTTGCCAAAAAGTTCCACTTTCCATTTCTTTCAGTCTGGGGACAGGAAAAGTACTCTCTTACAGCAACCAGGTGTCCAGGACCTTGGGGCACCACTGGTAGGTTAGGACTCACTCCAACAGAGGCCAGCAGCAATGGCCAGGGCAGAACCATTTGGTAATGGTCAGCTGGGCAATTGCAGGGTAGGAACCAATGGAAGCTTGTTATATTCCTGTAGCTCACACAGGAAATCAGCCAGCTGGCCCTTTGAGTAACATCTGGGATCCTGGGATCAAGATAGGCAGGCCCAGTCTTCCTTCAGGATCTCCACACAGCAGGGCAGTCGTTCTTCTGATTATTTACAGGCCCCAGAGATTTCTGAGGAGAAGTCTGCGTTGTCCACTTTTATGCCCAGTGCCAGCCTGTGGGTGGAGGGCAAGCCTTTGCCACCACCTAAACCGGTTCTTATCAGTTCTTTTTCTTTCACTGGGTTTGGTGGCAGCCTGACTCGAAAGACAAATGGGAGGTAGGCTTAGGGGTGAGCTTCATCTGCCAATGACAAGGTAGATAACCTTTGAAGCTCCGTAGGGAGCAGGGCACAGCCCCTAGGCCCTTCTCTCACAAGAGGAGTCCCACTTGCTACACAAACAGCCCTTTGTCCACTGTCTGGGAGCAATACACATCTCGCCACAGTAGAGACATTTGGGGTCAGGTGACAGCTGGACACTGACAGGAAAGAATTTTGGTTCTAGGCAGGCAAATGGAAACTGGCTAAAAAGTTCATTTTCGAAATAGTAACATAAACTCTAACTTGACCATTAAGCTGGATTTAAAACTACTATTAAAATGAGCCTTTAAACCCTTTTTCTAGCTATTGGCAACCTAAATTTAGTATTTATTAAAGGTAATAGTGTAACCCAGTGCGAACCAATGGGAGAGACAGCCTGGACACAGTGAAAATTCCACTTTGGAGGTTTTCACTGCCAGGATATGCTTGCTTTTATTTCTTCCTGGTCACACCTCTCTTTGTCCATAACTCTGCTTTTCCATACATGCCCCTTCTCCTGTCTATACAGGCCTCAACACTGGCAAAGCCAATAGGTTGGGCTTAATATTGAAAATGCAAGCAAATGAAAGCATTGGCTTTGCCAATGCCTATTTCCATTGTTTTATTTACTTTGGCACATTTGCACTTTCTTGAGACAGGTGAGCCATGCTCTTAGGGTTGAGCATTTTCCTGTGGCGGAACATTGGAGATGGGGAGATCTGTGTTGAGAAGGCTGCATATTTGTCTTTGAATGTTATTTATAGATTGCTTTTACTGGCGAGTCTCTCATAACATTCACTTTAAAGTGTTCTTTTGCTCTCAGGAGTTTGGTAAGTACTGTCTTGTTCAAAGTAAACAATAAATAAAACATTTAAATTCAAAAGCAAGGTTTCATTGAAAGCGTAAACATGTAATAGTTGTCAACCAGAAAAATATGAAAAATAACTAGAAACTCCAGTTTCCAATTAAGGTTTTTATAGCTAAAAATTTACAAAGTAGTAAATGGAGTTTATAGTAGAGTATAACAAACTGTATAATCAATAATCTAAGAAAAATAACACAGCTGCAATTAAGAGTTGGATAGCAAATTAAATTCCTTTGAATTGAGCACGGTAAATCGGCATTGGAAGTTTTAATCCAACTGGTGAAACCACCAAAAACATTACTTATGTCTTCCTAGCCCTTTGATAGAAATAGCTGGGCATTATTTACACTTAAGTAGTAAATGAAAATATTCCGACTTGTGGAGGAGCTGATAACTCCGGCATTACAGGACTTTCCTCTGCTAGGAATCCTCCTGCGGGATTGTTTCTACCATATTTTTAATCAAGAGCCAATTGGAAACAAATCGTTTTGAAGACCTTTTTCAATAGGAAGATAGAGATGACTACATGTTCAGTGTAGTTTATGTGAATTTCACAGGGCATGTGGCCTCAGGCTACAAGCAGCATTTCTATCATTGTGGCCTTTAATTTGAGTGCAAAGGCTTGTTACCAGTTCAGTGCCCCAGAGACAGATTCACTGCGCGGATCTGGTGAAAAGAGTGGTCTATAAACCCATTACCTGCTGCGCTTCTTAACACTGCTGCTAAACAGTTAATAGGAGAGTACGGGCCCCTCTCAGAAGCAAACAGGTACTGACTGTAAGTAGTGAGTACTGCACAGCCTACTTTGATATTTCCATTTAAAACACTGCCTCAAAGTAACCCATTTATTGAATTGTGGTTTTATAGGCCATTCTTTTCACCAGATCAGCACTTAGGTGCTTTCAGGGACGTTTTAAGGATTTTCAGGGCCCTGGACCAAATGTATTTTGGGGGCCCCTCTTCGGAACAGCATTGATTTTATGATGCGGTTTCTGCCCTTTCAGGCCCTATTTGGACACATTCTAAATATGTTTACATCTAATATTCAGGGGGATAGTGATGTGTGTGTTCAGTTTTGTAACACAGCAAGCAGCAGCAGCTCACTGATATTACTGCCAATAATAGCTGTCACACCCTCCCAATTCTCATATGTGAGGTCCTGTATTGAGCTAAAAGAAACTTTTTTACCTGGATGTTGCGTGAAACAAAAACATTTTGTCTGCAAAATGTCTGTTATGGGCTCTCAAACATTAAAAATAAATGATAGAAAAACGCTATTTACAACAATCTTTTTAAAAAGTATTACAGGTTATCGGTGCAAGACTCTGCAGGACATAGCTGGCTCTACTAGGGGCCCCCTGAAAGGCTGGGGCCCTGGACCAGAGCCCACTTTGCCACCAACTTAAAAGTCTCTGAGGGCTTTACAGGGAATACTGAGAGATACATAAATCTCTTTATTATGCGGTATGAGGGAAAACGGACCATAACAGCTTAGTGATGAATTGGGATGTGGGGAGGGAAAGGAAAAAAAGGTAAGAGAAGAAATTGAAGGTAGGAGACCGGAGGAAGAGGGTAAAGTAAGAAGGTGAAACAAACTGTTAAATACCTTAAGCATAAGCGAGCCTTATATAAAGTTCTAGATCAATTAATTAATCATATTTCCTGGGTCAAATTCAGGGTTATGAATAGTTCCAATAACCGAGGGGGTGGGGAGGCGGGTGATCCGCGCCACAGGTATTTGGGGTCATCATGGGGCTTGAAGCTTTAAGGTAGAATCTGAATAGGTGAGCTTTGGTCTATTTCTGAAACTCTAGATATTCTGTGCTGTTCTGGAGTGAAGGGTTGGAGAGCTCCATGGCTAGCAGTGGAACCCGAAACGGACAGTTTCAGGGTGAGGGAGGATCATTTTTCCCATACTTCTCTCTCTGCAAAGGGCTATGTGACAGCAGCGAGGGATTCGATTGCGCCATACAAATACAACAAAAAAATACAGGCATGGTAGCAGCTGCAATTGGAGGAGAAAGCCAGGATGAACAATCAGGGTGTGGGGGCAAGGTGTGGGAGTGGGGACTCTCTAGGGGTGGGCTGGCACCCCTGTGATGACTTGATGGTAATGCCCCTCCCCAAGGCTAGAGTAAAATGTGATGCAGCGTTTTGTTTACTTCATTAGTGACTGTGCGGCCGCCGTTCCACCGAGCTGCGTCAGGCCCAATGGAAACACTCGGGATTCCCGGGAGACTTCACGCACGCCATTTGTTTGACAACAGAATCGTCTTCACCTTTATCATAACAGTTCTGAAATCATTGTGTTTTAAAAGGCGTGGCCGTTTTTTTCCCAAATAACTGTCGTATTGTAGTGTGCACTGTAGCATTTGGTCAAACTGATATGCATCACACAAGGCTGTAACATTTAAGAATAACCACTTCGACAGCTCTGCTCATTATATAATAGCTATGAACAGAAATCTGAAACTTTTTATTTTAAATGTTCAACGGTTTCTGTATTCCTTATTCTGCCACGATCGGATCCGATCTAAACTCATCATGGAAGAAATGGCAACATAAAACCGAGTGACACGTGGCAGGATTTGAAATGTTTTAGTCAAGGAGAATGGTTTTGTTGCCATAATATGTGAGGGCCACGTGTGTCGATCTCGGGATCTCAATGCAGCGATGAACACAGGTTTTGGCTGTACAATGGGTTGGAGGTTATACTTGAGTGAATTTTGTTTTCATCGATGACGGAAACAGGAACGGAAACAGTCGGGCGTGACTTTGGGGGCAAGGGAGCGGAGCGAGAGGCGAAGGGTGCGGTCGTGGGACAGGAGACCGCACAAGACAGCGCTGCAGCAGAGCCGCGAGCTGTCCTGAAGCCATAACTAACTTTCATTTCTTGTCGATACTCTTTGATATCGCTTTCAACTTTGCAATTTTTGTTTCTCCACATGCTCCATAAGATTGGTTGCTCTTCTGTTACTTTACATGCCCCACAAGATGGGTTCTTGCTTTTGTTTGGTATTTGTGCTTGTTAAGGTCCTTTATGGTGTTGTATTTATGCCTTTATCTCCTTTTGCTTCTGCTCCATTGTACAGCACTCTTATACCCGTACAGGTCATGTTTGCACTTTATAAAACTTTTCGGGGGGCCAAGTCCCGGGGGCAATTTTTCATAGTTATGGGGGGCCCAGAAGGGCCCCCCAGCCCCGGGGACCGCCACCCCTGGGGCTTATCTTAATGTATGCGGGGGGGCTCATGGCCCCCCCGCTGCCCCGGGGACCCCCCGGGGCTTGTTTTAAAAAAAAAAAAAAAACCTGTGTGGGGGGCTCGAACCCCCTCACACACCCCGGGGACCGCCACTTCCCTGGGGCACTACATATTTAAAGTAGGGGTCCGAAACGGACCCCCAAGCCCCGGGGACCACCACCCCCCGGGGCTTTAACTTAAGTGGGAGGGGGGCCGAGCGGCCCCCCTCCTGGAGCCTTGTCGTGGCCCTGGGGACTGCCACCCCCTATAGCCTGCTCCTGCAGTGTCCCAGGGTGCCCACCGCCGGGACACTGCTGTTTGCAATGGCAGGGCGGGAGCCTCGCGGCTCCCACCCTGCCATTGCACACTGCTTTGCTATTTGGAAGAGAGAGCAGGGAAACCTGCTCTCTCTTCCAAATAGCAAAGCAGATTGCTTTTCCACATGGGGAGCAGCATGTTAGCTGCTCCCCATGTGGAAAAGCAATGCCGGCTCCCGCAGGAGGCGGGGAGCCGGCGGGGCCGTGGGGGGATTGGGGACCCCCCCACGGTCCCCAACAGAGGCCAGGCCCCGGGGGATGGGTTCCCCGGGGCCAGTAGTGGCACAGGAGGGGACCCACGCAGCCCCCTCCCCAAAATAAAAATAAAAAAAACGGCCCCGGGGGATAGGGTCATCCCCCGGGGCCAAAAGAGGCCACAGGAGGGGGGCAGGGCAGCCCCCCTCCAAAAAAACAAAAAAGGGCCATGCCCCGGGGGATGGGATCCCCGGGGCAAATTAAGGCCTCGGGAGGGGGGCCACGCGGCCCCTCCACAGTTTAAAAAATAAATAAATAAAATAAAATAGGGGGCAGGCCCTGGGGAGATGGGGTCCCCAGGGCCAAAAAATAAGAAAAAGAAGGGGAGCTACACAGCCCCCCTTCTTAAAAAGACAAAAATAAAAACGGGATCGGGAGGAGGCCACGCCCCCTTCTTTCATCACCCTGGTGCGTTTGCAGAGGGGGAACGAATTCCCCTTCAATACTGGGGGTCCCTGGGGGCCAACTAGCCCACCAGGAACCTCCAGTATGCGCCAGGGGGCTGCGTTGCAGAGAGGTGTAATGAGGCCACGCCCCTTTTTACACCTCTCTGCAACGCAGCTCCATGGCACTTACTGGAGGTACCTGGTAGGCTAGTTGGCCACCAGGGGACCTCAGGATTCAAGGGGACTTAATCTCCCAACTTAAAACGCGCCACAGGGTTTTTTAAATGCCAATTCCTAACCATAACGCCCCTGAAACGCTTCGGTTTTTTCAGTGAATATATATATATATATATTCACTTAAAAAACCATAGGTTTCACACATGTTATAGTTAGCTGTACATTTCACTCGTAAAAAACCAATGAAATTCCACGTTATAGTTAGATCAGGTAACTATAACTTGCGCGCCCACAATAAACTGCTGATGTCGTCGCATATTACATCACTCATGACATGGTCAGTGACATCACTCATGACATCAATGATGACATCTGAAATTACACATTGTGGATTGCGGTCGCGCAAGTTATAGTTACCTGATCTAACTATAACGTGGAATTTCATTGTTTTTTTACGAGTGAAATGTACAGCTAACTATAACATGTGTGAAACCTATGGTTTTTTAAGTGAATTTGCAAGGTTTTGTAAATGATAATTCCTAACTATAACGTGTGTGAAACCTATGTTTTTTTCAGTGAATTTGTACGTTTTTTTAAATGCTAAGTTATGTATTTATTTATTTTTCTTTTTTCTGGTTTTTCACTGTGCGCACACCCTGCGCGCACGGTGCGCTTCGCGCACCGTGCGCATGCTGTGGGCGCAGGGTGCGCTTCGCGCACCGAGCGCCCACGTTGCGCAGTCCATGCCGTGCGCGCCTCGCCTTTTTTTACACAGTAACATTTGTTTTTTTCTCCCTTGTGGGTCCTTTAATTTATTTAATAAATGTGATTGTTACTTCTTTATTTTTTCTTTTTATTTTTTTTTGCCGTGCGCGTACGGTAAGCTTACCGTACGCGCACTCCGTGATTTTTTTTTAAAATTATTAAATGTATTTTCTGTACTTTTGGGTCCTTCTTGGACCCCCTGACAAACACTAGGGGGTCTGCAACTCTCTTCGTTGCCCCCTTTTCACGTTCCCCACCTTTGTTTCTCAGTGCGAGAGACAGAAAATGGCGGCCGACACTTCCTGATTTCGACCGATTCGAATGTTTACAGTCATGTAACCACCAATCAGAACTGAGCTCGCGCACGGCACCGTACGCGTACGGTAAGCTTACGGTAAGCGCACGGAGCGCGCTTACAGATATATATTTTGATTTAAATGCCATTTTCTCAGGACCTACTGAACAGATTTACACCAGACCTACAAAAGGCACATCCTTGACCTGAGGACTACCTCTCTGCCAAATTTCAAGTAATTCTGTTCAGCCGTTCGGGCTGTAGCTCGGACTAAAGGTCCTATGGGAAAATGCATGGGGAAAACGCGTTTTGGGACCCCCTTTTTTCTCAGCCCCCGCTTGACGAATCCCCCTGAGACTTTCAGGGTAGGAGCGGAGCGTAGCGCCCCATTAGTTTTGAAAATTTCGCGAGGATTCGTCGACCGGCGCCAAAGTTATTCCAAACAGAATGTTGCGGATTTCCTATGGAAACACGGTCCTAACTATAACTATCTACTGGCGACCGCCAGTAGATAATACATATTTATATATATATATATATATATATATATATATATATATAGGCAAATTACGCCTCTTGGAGACACGTTACATCTTAGAGCTCAATACAAAAAATCCGGCCGGATTAAATGCCAGTGAGGACTTTTTTACCTGCCTGTAGACCCAGTAAATTACTTAAATAAGGGGTATTTTTCATGACTAGTTTGTGGGGTGTGACAACTTTAAATCATTAACAGTTCATAGATAAGGGATATGAAATATGAGGAAATGTAAATGAAACACCTATTACCGGGAGTTGGTAATATTATATATGAATTTAGATCCCATATATCGTCTTTTAACTGTTTTTTAGTAAAAAAGGAAAGTAACTGGTTTTTAAACTTATATCTTTTTTAAGAAGGATATCATCCTTTTTGCACTATTTTTGCACTATTTTGCACAAACTTTTTGAGTGGGTTATTTAAATTGTGGGTGTAACAAAGGAGTCATTGGCTATAACAACAACGGCCCACTTGGGCGGTACCAAACTAATCTATTCAGCTAATTTATTGAATGGAAAAGGATAGCCGGTCACTGAGGGGAATGGCAGCCATACATTGACCTGGAATTTTAGGATAGCAATACGATCAACTCAGGGAGGTGTATTTGACACCCAAAGTAAATGTCGCAAAGAAGGATTTTTTGTGAATATTGTAAATAATCCTAATAACAAGTACACAGTAACATAGGAAAATCTGTTTTTAGATATATTCAGGTTTTAAATATATATATATTTTTGTACGTATTTATTCATTGTATTTATATAATGTTTGATTTTACTGTGTATATAAGTCGACATGTTGTAGTATTTCTTCTATGTCAAACAGGCTGCAATGACACCTGAAATTCATTTCCTGTTTACCACTTTAAATACCACTCGCACCGTCAGCAATGTGTCATGTGATCAAGACCCGAGTGGGGGTCGAAACGCGTTATGGCGGACAGGCTGGGCAACCAATAAAGCACTTTTGATTGGCACTATACCTTTTGGGTCCGCTTCTCGTCTCTGTGTTCGAGTGAAGCACTGGCAGTGGCGTTTTTTCATTCATATATATATATATATATATATATATTCACTGAAAAAACCAGAGGTTTCACACACGTTATAGTTAGGAATTAGCATTTAAAAAACCTTGCAAATTCACTGAAAAAACCAGAGGTTTCACACACGTTATAGTTAGCTGGACATTTTACTAGTAAAAAACCAATGAAATTCCCCCGTTATAGTTAGTTCAGCTAACTATAACTCGCGCGCCCGCAATCCACTGCTGATGACGTCACATATTACATCACTCATGACATGGTCAGTGACATCACTGATGACATCACTGATGACATCTCAAAAGACATTACTGATGACATCATCCTTGTGATAGAGTAGCACATCTTCTCACACTCTAATATAACCTTTGATACACCGACTAAAAATTTAAGAGTTTTATTCTCAAAACCATACATACTGCAATACCAATAACTACATACCCAATTATTAACTCTGAGGTCTACATACACCTCCACACACTCACCTGTACAGTCACTCATACTTACAGTCACTCCATACAAAAGTATCATATGAATTTATACACACACCTATATAGACACTCACACACTACCAATCATCCATAGAGGTACTCTCACACTTACTCAATCATGCAAATAATCACACTCCCATTTACTCACCTAGGCAGTGAAACACACTCAAGTTCACTTACTCATAAAAATAGTATCACATTCTTACGCTCTTAGAGAATCATTGATACAAGCACACACTCATCCATACAGTCACTCTCACAATCACACACTCTCACATCTACCCACTTATATACTCTTACACGTATATATACTGCCTTTCACATATGTAGTTAGTCACACATGTACCACTGAGATATACATTCAATCCCTAACACACCTATACATACACTCACCCAACCATACAGTCCATCACAGATGCAGTCTTAAAACCATGCACCCATAGAATCACCCACTCACACATCTATGCATAGAGTGACACACACCCTACCCACACAAACACTCATGAACCCATACAGATACTTAGACAACCAATCAATTACCCATATAGAGACTCATATAGCTGTTCTCAAAACCATGTAGCAACTTATACACCAACATACAGACACATACACACATTTACACAGTTTAGTCACTAGTCTGCAGTAAGATACATTTAATGACTAACTTAAAGAATCATGTTATGCACCACAGAAAATCATCCATTTACACACTTGTACACCCACTCATTCTTAAACAGGCCTTTCCATATATATATTAAACATATTGAAATTTTTCAAAAACACATACTCACTGGATGATGTCATCAGTGATGTCATCAGTGATGTCATTTGAGATGTCATCAGTGATGTCATCAGTGATGTCACTGACCACGTCATGAGTGATGTAATATGTGACGTCATCAGCAGTGGATTGCGGGCGCGCGAGTTATAGTTAGCTGAACTAACTATAACGGGGGAATTTCATTGGTTTTTTACGAGTAAAATGTCCAGCTAACTATAACGTGTGTGAAACCTCTGTTTTTTTCAGTGAATTTGCACGGTTTTTTAAATGCTAATTCCTAACTATAACGTGTGTGAAACCTCTGGTTTTTTCAGTGAATTTGCAAGGTTTTTTAAATGCTAATTCCTAACTATAACGTATGTGAAACCTCTGTTTTTTTCAGTGAATTTGCAAGGTTTTTTAAATGCTAATTCCTAACTATAACGTGTGTGAAACCTATGGTTTTTTCAGTGAATTTCAAAGGTTTTTTAAATGCTAATTTTTGAATTTTTTAATTATATTTTTTAAATATTTCTTTTTCAAAAACTTCCCTATGTATACATTTATATATTATCTGTATCCTTTAATTTGGTGTGGCTCATTTTTTTAAAAAGTTTTAATTAAGATAAAGTTGAACAGCATAGTTAATATCTTCTATTAAGTTATGTCCACTTTTTTTTTTTTATATAAATTCTTGGGGTGCGCTCTCAGAGCGCGCACCTAGTACGTTTGCGTACATTTTTTCATGAATTCCGGCATACGTTATTTACGTACACATACATACGTTTTACTACTTTTCGTAGAGCTTCTGGAGCAATCCCTCCACCTGCTCAGCCGACGACATCTGCAGCTCAGCCGAGCACATCTTCGGCAGCTCAGGCAAGCACTTCTTCTGCAGTGGTGCCTTCACCTTCTCCCACACCTCTGGATATTCGTGCTTGTTTTGGGAGGATGAGTACACACTGCATGGGTTGTGGTCTTCTTATTTCTTTGGGTGAGAGCAGTATTGATCTCATTCAAAGAAAATTTGAGGAGCATCCTTGCGAGAGGCCATAATTTTCTTATTTTTTTTTAGTTTTTCTCTTCCTCTGTCCCTACATTAACTCAAGGGCTCTTTTTAGAGCCACCTAAAATCAAAACACCACAACTTTTTTTTTAGAATCTATTTCTTTTTTTTTTTAAAGTGCGCGCACCCAGCGCGCACCCAATGGGTTTTTTTTAAAACACATTGGAAGAAAACAAGCTGGGCCTTTACTGAATATGCAAGTTTTACAGAACAACAGCAACCCAAATTGGAACGCTGAAAACAATTCCTGTGTGCACACAGAGTCATGGTGTGATTCTAGGCAGAAAGCGATATTTCCTTTGGCAATTTGAAAGCACATTTAGTACTGTGGTAGAGCAAGTGATAATTACTGTGACAGCCTGACACATTTTTCTTATAGTTTACACAGACAGAAAGGAGCACATGTTCTAACAGCTCCTTGAGACCATGACCATGTGTTACAGGGTGAGTGATTAGACTACAGCAAAGGAAATGAGCCTTGGTGACATTGAATCTGTTTGCGTTACACACTACTATCTAAAACACCACACACAGCTGACTATTATACATGGGAGTGTACGAGAAGCTGCTGCGTGTGTGCAAAGAGTGTGTTTCTGGAAACTGTGTATTGTCAGCTGCAAGAGAGATCTGCATGGAGACTTCCACAACTGCATGAAGAGTGCAGACATGTGTATAAGACTACATGTGTGGTAAGGGTTAATTAGACTTTTCAACATGTAGGAACCACCTCAGCCATTGCAAGAATTGATGAAAAATCTACCATGCTATTTTCACATGTGTTATTGCATTTGCCTCACATTTTTGAGATACTGATTTCTGCTGAGTGCTAACCAACACATTGGAAGAAAACAAGCTGGGCCTTTCCTGAATGTGCAAGTTTTACAGAACAACAGCAACACAAATTAAAATGCTGACAACAATTCCTGTATGCACACAAACTCATGGTCTCATTCTAGGCAGAAAGCGATATTTCCTTTGGCAATTTGAAAGCACATTTACTACTGGGGTAGAGCAAGTGATAATTACTGTAACAGCCTGACACATGTTCCTTCTAGTTTAGACAAGCAGAAAGGAGCACATGTCCTAACAGCTCCTTGAGTCCATGACCATGTGTTAGAGGGTGACTGATTAGACTAGAGTGTTACAAAAAACAAGCTGCCCCTTTCCTGCGAGTGCAAGAGTAATAGAGCAAGACCAACCCGAATCAAATCTCTGTTTAGATTTCCTGTGTGCTCACTGTCTCATGGTATGATTCTAGGTAGAAAACAGTATTCCTGGGTGATACCAGTACACATTAACTTATAATGAAGACATACTCCATAATATATAACATGTTCAAGCCACTTAAATATCTTCCTTAACATAAAATGTAAAACACAACTTTTAAAGTGGTAGGAAAATGTACCATACTATTTTCAAATGTGTTTGCATTTGCCTCTCATTGGTCAGTAAATGATTTCTGCTGAATGCTAACCATCACACTTTAAGATAACAAACTACCCCTTTTCTGCGAGTGCAAGGCTAACAGAACAAAAGCAACATGAATTAAATCTCTGTCAACAAATCCTGTGTGCAGACAGACTCATGATGTAATTCTAGTCACAAAACAATATTCCTCACTAATACCACTACACCTTAACTTACAGTGAAGATATACTCCATAATATCTTACAAGTTCAAGATAGTTAAATATCTTCTAAACCACAAAATGTAAAACACAACTTTAAAACAAGAATGACAATTCTATTATTTATATCAAAATACACCACATACTTCCCCTCTCAAACTCATAACTCACCTTTAAAATTAATTAGTTGATAAAGAACAGCAGATTATCAGATCCAGAATCTCAGAGCTGTACACCTCTCTCCTCTCTCCACAACCAGTAAATGGCAATTTTTCCCTCTCTTTTTTCCCACATATACATGTTAATGTAAAATCACAGTCCTTCCCACATTTTTTCAAATGGAATCACACATTTCTATTGGTTGCAACTTTCAACCCCTTTGCAAATCATCCCTTCCCCCAACATGACTTCTGCCTGCTACCATAGCAACAGCTCATGGAACACAGGTGTGAGCAGAGAGGTCAGAAGTTCAGCAGACAATGTTTCAAATCCAAAGAGCAAGACTGCTTGACTTTTCAAACCTAACAGCAAATCCAAAGTAATGTTCAGTGGGAACACATTTTTCTGAACCAATCCAAAAGATGCTTTTAAAAATCTAAACATACAGCCTAGTTTTTAGTGTAGAATGGTTTGAAACAGCCAATGAGTTCTTTTTATTAAAAAAAAGTATTTATGCCTCCATTTTTCAACTGTCTTTCTTTTCATATTGCCATTCTACTGAAAGACACCTCCTGAGTGCATCCTGTTCTCCTTGAAAGATGTTCACAGTGTGGATTGTAGGTCACAGCTATGTCTTCTGGAGTGAAAAATTTGCAGAAAAAAGAGGTATGGTTAGAGACCTTGCTTTGCCAAATGTAGACATTAAATGGATTGGTCAGAGAGGTTTAAAGTGGCACCAATTAATGCCTTTGGTGAAAATCTTTCTACATCTCCCACAGCCTAACCTTATTATTGTGCACGGTGGTGGAAATGACCTAGGCACTTTAACTGGGGTAGGTCTTGAAATGCTTATTAAGGACACCTTTGTGCAATTGATGTCACTTTTTCCACAAACTGCCTTTGTATATTCTAATATATGCCAAAGGCAAAAGTGGAACTGGTCCAACCAATTTTGTCCGCAGATTGACAAAGCAAGAAAGCACATCAATAAGTCTGTTTCTGCTTTCCTCAGAGACTATGGTATGGGTTCTATATACCACAACAACTTGCGTTACAACATGCAAGACATTTATAGAGGAGACGGTGTACATTTCAATGATGAAGGGAACAGAGTCTTCCTCTTGAACTTTAGACTCTGCATCGGTACTTACTTGTAGGTATCAAAAAACACTCAATGAACACAAGGGCTCTTTTTAGAGCCACCTAATATCTAAACACTTAAAAAGTGATTTTTTTTTCTTTTTTTTTTATATTTGTTTTTTGGGTGCGCGCTGGGTGCTCGCACCTCGTGATGTTTTTAATGTTTTTTCGGGTACGCGTAGAGTGCGCGCACCTCGCGATGTTTTTAAAAAAATTAAAATCTTTTTTTTGCCCTTCGTGGTCCTACTGTGCCCCCCTGACAATGACTAGGGGGTCTAGAACTCCCTACCCTGCCCCCTGTTCACGGTCTCCACCTTTCCTTTTTAGTGCGACAGACAAAATGGCGGCCGACACTTCCTGATTTCGACCGATTCGAATGTTTACTGGCATATAACAACCAATCAGAATTACGCTCGCGCACGGCAAGGTGCGCGCACAGGGCTTGCTCAGTGCGCGCCCGGTACGCGCGTATAGATATTGATATGCTTTTAAATACTATTTTCTCAGGAAATACTGAACAGATTTACACCAGAAAATTTGAGGAGCATCCTTGCGAGAGGCCATAATTTTCTTATTTTTTTTTAGTTTTTCTCTTCCTCTGTCCCTACATTAACTCAAGGGCTCTTTTTAGAGCCACCTAAAATCAAAACACCACAACTTTTTTTTTAGAATCTATTTCTTTTTTTTTTTAAAGTGCGCGCACCCAGCGCGCACCCAATGGTTTTTTTTTAAAACACATTGGAAGAAAACAAGCTGGGCCTTTACTGAATATGCAAGTTTTACAGAACAACAGCAACCCAAATTGGAACGCTGAAAACAATTCCTGTGTGCACACAGAGTCATGGTGTGATTCTAGGCAGAAAGCGATATTTCCTTTGGCAATTTGAAAGCACATTTAGTACTGTGGTAGAGCAAGTGATAATTACTGTGACAGCCTGACACATTTTTCTTATAGTTTACACAGACAGAAAGGAGCACATGTTCTAACAGCTCCTTGAGACCATGACCATGTGTTACAGGGTGAGTGATTAGACTACAGCAAAGGAAATGAGCCTTGGTGACATTGAATCTGTTTGCGTTACACACTACTATCTAAAACACCACACACAGCTGACTATTATACATGGGAGTGTACGAGAAGCTGCTGCGTGTGTGCAAAGAGTGTGTTTCTGGAAACTGTGTATTGTCAGCTGCAAGAGAGATCTGCATGGAGACTTCCACAACTGCATGAAGAGTGCAGACATGTGTATAAGACTACATGTGTGGTAAGGGTTAATTAGACTTTTCAACATGTAGGAACCACCTCAGCCATTGCAAGAATTGATGAAAAATCTACCATGCTATTTTCACATGTGTTATTGCATTTGCCTCACATTTTTGAGATACTGATTTCTGCTGAGTGCTAACCAACACATTGGAAGAAAACAAGCTGGGCCTTTCCTGAATGTGCAAGTTTTACAGAACAACAGCAACACAAATTAAAATGCTGACAACAATTCCTGTATGCACACAAACTCATGGTCTCATTCTAGGCAGAAAGCGATATTTCCTTTGGCAATTTGAAAGCACATTTACTACTGGGGTAGAGCAAGTGATAATTACTGTAACAGCCTGACACATGTTCCTTCTAGTTTAGACAAGCAGAAAGGAGCACATGTCCTAACAGCTCCTTGAGTCCATGACCATGTGTTAGAGGGTGACTGATTAGACTAGAGTGTTACAAAAAACAAGCTGCCCCTTTCCTGCGAGTGCAAGAGTAATAGAGCAAGACCAACCCGAATCAAATCTCTGTTTACATTTCCTGTGTGCTCACTGTCTCATGGTATGATTCTAGGTAGAAAACAGTATTCCTGGGTGATACCAGTACACATTAACTTATAATGAAGACATACTCCATAATATATAACATGTTCAAGCCACTTAAATATCTTCCTTAACATAAAATGTAAAACACAACTTTTAAAGTGGTAGGAAAATGTACCATACTATTTTCAAATGTGTTTGCATTTGCCTCTCATTGGTCAGTAAATGATTTCTGCTGAATGCTAACCATCACACTTTAAGATAACAAACTACCCCTTTTCTGCGAGTGCAAGGCTAACAGAACAAAAGCAACATGAATTAAATCTCTGTCAACAAATCCTGTGTGCAGACAGACTCATGATGTAATTCTAGTCACAAAACAATATTCCTCACTAATACCACTACACCTTAACTTACAGTGAAGATATACTCCATAATATCTTACAAGTTCAAGATAGTTAAATATCTTCTAAACCACAAAATGTAAAACACAACTTTAAAACAAGAATGACAATTCTATTATTTATATCAAAATACACCACATACTTCCCCTCTCAAACTCATAACTCACCTTTAAAATTAATTAGTTGATAAAGAACAGCAGATTATCAGATCCAGAATCTCAGAGCTGTACACCTCTCTCCTCTCTCCACAACCAGTAAATGGCAATTTTTCCCTCTCTTTTTTCCCACATATACATGTTAATGTAAAATCACAGTCCTTCCCACATTTTTTCAAATGGAATCACACATTTCTATTGGTTGCAACTTTCAACCCCTTTGCAAATCATCCCTTCCCCCAACATGACTTCTGCCTGCTACCATAGCAACAGCTCATGGAACACAGGTGTGAGCAGAGAGGTCAGAAGTTCAGCAGACAATGTTTCAAATCCAAAGAGCAAGACTGCTTGACTTTTCAAACCTAACAGCAAATCCAAAGTAATGTTCAGTGGGAACACATTTTTCTGAACCAATCCAAAAGATGCTTTTAAAAATCTAAACATACAGCCTAGTTTTTAGTGTAGAATGGTTTGAAACAGCCAATGAGTTCTTTTTATTAAAAAAAAGTATTTATGCCTCCATTTTTCAACTGTCTTTCTTTTCATATTGCCATTCTACTGAAAGACACCTCCTGAGTGCATCCTGTTCTCCTTGAAAGATGTTCACAGTGTGGATTGTAGGTCACAGCTATGTCTTCTGGAGTGAAAAATTTGCAGAAAAAAGAGGTATGGTGAGAGACCTTGCTTTGCCAAATGTAGACATTAAATGGATTGGTCAGAGAGGTTTAAAGTGGCACCAATTAATGCCTTTGGTGAAAATCTTTCTACATCTCCCACAGCCTAACCTTATTATTGTGCACGGTGGTGGAAATGACCTAGGCACTTTAACTGGGGTAGGTCTTGAAATGCTTATTAAGGACACCTTTGTGCAATTGATGTCACTTTTTCCACAAACTGCCTTTGTATATTCTAATATATGCCAAAGGCAAAAGTGGAACTGGTCCAACCAATTTTGTCCGCAGATTGACAAAGCAAGAAAGCACATCAATAAGTCTGTTTCTGCTTTCCTCAGAGACTATGGTATGGGTTCTATATACCACAACAACTTGCGTTACAACATGCAAGACATTTATAGAGGAGACGGTGTACATTTCAATGATGAAGGGAACAGAGTCTTCCTCTTGAACTTTAGACTCTGCATCGGTACTTACTTGTAGGTATCAAAAAACACTCAATGAACACAAGGGCTCTTTTTAGAGCCACCTAATATCTAAACACTTAAAAAGTGATTTTTTTTTCTTTTTTTTTTATATTTGTTTTTTGGGTGCGCGCTGGGAGCGCGCACCTCGTGATGTTTTTAATGTTTTTTCGGGTACGCGTAGAGTGCGCGCACCTCGCGATGTTTTTAAAAAAATTAAAATCTTTTTTTTGCCCTTCGTGGTCCTACTGTGCCCCCCTGACAATGACTAGGGGGTCTAGAACTCCCTACCCTGCCCCCTGTTCACGGTCTCCACCTTTCCTTTTTAGTGCGACAGACAAAATGGCGGCCGACACTTCCTGATTTCGACCGATTCGAATGTTTACTGGCATATAACAACCAATCAGAATTACGCTCGCGCACGGCAAGGTGCGCGCACAGGGCTTGCTCAGTGCGCGCCCGGTACGCGCGTATAGATATTGATATGCTTTTAAATACTATTTTCTCAGGAAATACTGAACAGATTTACACCAGACCTGCAAAAGGCACTTCCTTGACCTTATGGCTACCGCTCTGCCAAATTTCAAGTAATTCTGTTCAGCCGTTCGGGCTGTAGCTGTGTCTAAAGGTCCTATGGGAAAATGCATGGGGAAAACGTGTTTTGGGACCCCCCCTTTTTCTCGGCCCCCGCTTGACAAATCACCCCAAGACTTTCAGGGTAGGAGCTGAACGGAGCGCCCCATTAGTTTTGAAAATTTCGCGAGGATTCGTCAACCGGCGCCAAAGTTATTCAAAATAGAATTTTGAGATTTCCTATGGAAACTCGGTCCTAACTATAACTATCTACTGGCGACCGCCAGTAGATAATATATATATATCCACAACAAAGGTAGCCCTCAAGTAAGGAAGCCACAACCAGGTAAGTTTTTTCCACACCTTTATAGAGACAGCCTGCCAGCAGGATACAGCATGGGCTAAAAACATCAAAGTTCAATGCTGCCAGACGCGTTTCGGGAACAGCGGTTCCCTTCTTCAATTGCTTGCACTCTGTGTAATGTCAGATGGCGTTCCCCGCACCTTGTAACTTCCAGGGTCCAGCCCATGTGGGCGTGGCCATCAAGGCCTTCTGGCACCTGTAGTCCGGAGGAAATATTCTCGAGTGAGTCCATCTTGCATACCAGAGAATAATGCAAGTAAAACCCATGTGGGTCGATGTGAAAAGTCCCGTTTTGTATTCTGCCTTGCTTTATGGTTGTGTCCATGGAAATCTGCCTCCCGTATGTACCGGCACCATCGTGACACCAGTACCGGTCCACTACCAGCGCGGCGGGCTTCCCAACGTGGCTGGGCTCAGCCGCTAACATCCACAACAAAGGTAGCCCTCAAGTAAGGAAGCCACAAGCAGGTAAGTTTTTTCCACACCTTTATAGAGACAGCCTGCCAGCAGGATACAGCGTGGGCTAAAAACATCAAAGTTCAATGCTGCCAGACGCGTTTCGGGAACAGCGGCTCCCTTCTTCAATGGCTTGCACTCTGTGTAATGTCAGATGGCGTTCCCCGCACCTTGTAACTTCCCGGGTCCGGCCCATGTGGGCGTGGCCATCAAGGCCTTCTGGCACCTGTAGTCCGGAGGAAATATTCTCGAGTGAGTCCATCTTGCATACCAGAGAATAATGCAAGTAAAACCCATGTGGGTCGATGTGAAAAGTCCCGTTTTGTATTCTGCCTTGCTTTATGGTTGTCTCATGGAAATCTGCCTCCCGTATGTACCGGCACCATCGTGACACCAGTAACGGTCCGCTACCAGCGCGGCGGGCTTCCCAACGCGGCTGGGCTCAGCCGCTAACATCCACAACAAAGGTAGCCCTTAAAGCAAAGCAGAATACAAAACGGGACTTTTCACATCGACCCACATGGGTTTGACTTGCATTATTCTCTGGTATGCAAGATGGACTCACTCGAGAATATTTCCTCCGGACCACAGGTACCAGAAGGCCTTGATGGCCACGCCCACATGGGCCGGACCCTGGAAGTTACAAGGTGCGGGGAACGCCATCTGACATTACACAGAGTGCAAGCCATTGAAGAAGGGAACCGCTGTTCCCGGAACGCGTCTGGCAGCATTGAACTTTGATGTTTTTAGCCCACGCTGTATCCTGCTGGAAGGCTGTCTCTATAAAGGTGTGGAAAAAACGTACCTGCTTGTGGCTTCCTTACTTGAGGGCTACCTTTGTTGTGGATATATATATATATATATATATATATATATATATATATATATATATATATATATATATATATATTATCTACTGGCGGTCGCCGGTAGATAGTTATAGTTAGGACCGAGTTCCCATAGGAAATCTGAAAATTCTATTTTGAATAACTTTGGCGCCGGTTGACTTATCTTCGTGAAATTTTCAAAACTAATGGGGCGCTCCGCTCAGCTCCTACCCTGAAAGTCTCGGGGTGATTCGTCAAGCGGGGGCTGAGAAAAAAGGGGGGTCCCAAAATGCGTTTTCCCCATGCATTTTCCCATAGGACCTTTAGTCGAAGGTACAGCCCGAACGGCTGAACAGAATTACTTGAAATTTGGCAAAGTGGTAGTCCTCAGGTCAGGCATGTGCCTTTTGCATATATGGTGTCAATCTGTTCAGTAGTTCCTGAGAAAATTGCAGTTAAATGTACATAAATATCTATATGCGCGCACCGTGCGCGAGCGCAATTCTGATTGGTGGTTACATGTCAGTCAACATTCGAATCGGTCGAAATCAGGAAGTGTCAGATGCCATTTTGTGTGTGACAGAGAAAAATAAAGGTGGAGAACATGAAAAGGGGGCAGGGTAGAGAGTTCCTGACCCCCTAGCCTTTGTCAGGGCATCCCTGAAGGATCCCAAAGGGTGAAAAAAACATTTTATTTTTTATCAAAAAATCGCGGGGTGCGCGCACGGTGCGCGCACGGTGCGCGCACGGTGAAAAACCCATTAAAAAAAAAACATTTTAAACTGTTTATAAGTTTATAGAAGATATTAACTATGCTGTTCAACTTTATCCAAATTAAAAAAAAAGAGAGCTGAGCCATTCCATATTACAGGATACAGTCAATCTATAACTATATACATAGGTAGTTTATTGTAAAATAAATATATAAAAAATATAATAATACATACATAAATTAGCATTTAAAAAATCTTACAAATTCACTAAAAAAACATAGGTTTCCCACACGTTATAGTTAGAAATTAGCATTTAAAAAACCTTGCAAATTCACTTAAAAAACCATAGGTTTCACACACGTTATAGTTAGGAATTAGCATTTAAAAAACCTTGCAAATTCACTGAAAAAACCATAGGTTTCACACATGTTATAGTTAGCTGGACATTTCACTCGTAAAAAAACATTGAAATTCCCCCGTTATAGTTAGTTCAGCTAAATATAACTCGCGCAACTGCAATCCACTGCTGATGATGTCACATATTACATCACTGATGACCTCATCCAGTGAATATGTGTCTTTCTGAAAAATAAATATTTTTTATATATGTATATCTAAAGGTTAATGGAAGAATAAATGGGTAAATAAGTGTCTAAATGCATGTTCTTTTTTTGTAAAATTAATTGTATAACTGACTTATTAACAGTATCTTAGTGAATACAGTGATGGAATATGTGACGTCATCAGCAGTGGATTGCAGTCGCGCGAGTTATATTTAGCTGAACTAACTATAACGGGGGTATTTCAATGGTTTTTTACGAGTGAAATGTTGTGCATAACCTCCCACTAGAAGAAACAGGACAGTCCATAGTTCAGAGCGCGGTACAGTGACCCGCTCTCATATATGATAATATGTTGGTGCCACCAGCTTCTTGTAGAATTGTGGGAAACATCCTGGCAGACTCCATCATTGCTGGTCAGCCCACTAGCAGTCAATCTGCTCCCTCTCCCCGATACCTCAACCAAATCCAGGTCGGGGGGGCGCCGCGTTGTGCAGTCCATGCACGCAAAGCACAAAATTTGCCGGCAATACGCGGAGCTCCAGACCGAGGGGCGTGCCAGATAAGCGGAGCCGACCACCGCTTCACATATACTTCCAATCCCGCTTTCACACAAAAAACCGGGTCTGACACTTGCTTGGGCTGGTCAACACAATTTTAATGCCTCCAGGATGCACATAAAGAATCGACGCGATGTCCACGCCTTCAGCTCCTGGCAGACGCGTTTCGGCGGATGCCATTCTCAATGCCGGGCGTTTGGCTGAAAGTTCAAAAGGGTAGGTTTTCGCGGGTCTTTGATAAAGTTCTTTCCGAGGGTTCCTATTGGCTGGAAGTTGTAGTAACAGAAAGAGGACAGGGAAAGTTCCACCTAGTCAGTACTAGCCTCTTTCTAATCAAAGGATCCTCGTATGTTGTGCATAACCTCCCACTAGAAGAAACAGGACAGTCCATAGTTCAGAGCGCGGTACAGTGACCCTCTCTCGTATATGATAATACGTTGGTACCGCCAGCTCCTTGTAGAATTGTGGGAAACATCCTGGCAGAGTCCATCGTTGCTGGTCAGCCCACTAGCAGTCAATCTGCTCCCTCTCCCCGATACCTCTACCAAATCCAGGTCGGGGGGGCGCAGCGTTGTGCAGTCCATGCACGCAAACCACAAAATTTGCCGGCAATACGCGGAGCTCCAGACCGAGGGGCGTGCCAGATAAGCGGAGCCGACCACCGCTTCACATATACTTCCAATCCCGCTTTCACACAAAAAAACGGGTCTGACACTTGCTTGGGCTGGTCAACACAATTTTAATGGCTCCAGGATGCACATAAAGAATCGACGCGATGTCCACGCCATCAGCTCCTGGCAGACGCGTTTCGGCGGATGCCTTTCTCAATGCCAGGCGTTTGGCTGAAAGTTCAAAAGGGTAGGTTTTCGCGGGTCTTTCATAAAGATCTTTCCGAGGGTTCCTATTGGCTGGAAGTTGTAGTAACAGAAAGAGGACAGGGAAAGTTCCACCTAGTCAGTACTAGCCTCTTTCTAATCAAAGGATCCTCGTATGTTGTGCATAACCTCCCACTAGAAGAAACAGGACAGTCCATAGTTCAGAGCGCGGTACAGTGACCCGCTCTCGTATATGATAATACGTTGGTACCGCCAGCTCCTTGTAGAATTGTGGGAAACATCCTGGCAGACTCCATCGTTGCTGGTCAGCCCACTAGCAGTCAATCTGCTTCCTCTCCCCGATACCTCTACCAAATCCAGGTCGGGGGGCGCCGCGTTGTGCAGTCCATGCACGCAAACCACAAAATATATATATTATCTACTGGCGGTCGCCAGTAGATAGTTATAGTTAGGACCGTGTTTCCATAGGAAATCTGAAAATTCTATTTTGAATAACTTTGGCGCCGGTTGACGAATCCTCGCAAAATTTTCAAAACTAATGGGGCGCTCCGCTCAGCTCCTACCCTGAAAGTCTCGGGGCGATTCATCAAGTGGGGGCCGAGAAAAAAGGGGGGTCCCAAAACGCGTTTTCCCCATGCATTTTGCCATAGGACCTTTAGTCGAAGGTACAGCCCGAACGGCTGAACAGAATTACTTGAAATTTGGCAGAGAGGTAGTCCTCAGGTCAGGGAAGTGCCTTTTGCAGGTCTGGTGTCAATCTGTTCAGTAGTTCCTGAGAAAATAGCATTTAAAAGCACATAAATATCTATAAGCGCGTACCGTGCGCGCACCGTGCGCGCACCGTGCGAGCACCCTAACGTGCGCGAGCGTAATTCTGATTGGTGGTTACATGTTAGTCAACGTTCGAATGGGTCGAAATCAGGAAGTGTCGGCCGCCATTTTGTTTGTTTTCAGTGTGAGAGTGAAAAAGGAAGGTGGCGAACGTGAAAAGGGGGCAGGGTAGAGAGTTCCTGACCCCCTAGCCTTTGTCAGGGGGTCCCTGAAGGACCCCGAAGGCAGAATTTTTTTAAAAAAATAATGTTTTAAAAATCGCAGGGGTGCGCGCACCGTGAGCGCACGGTGAAAAACCAAAAAAAAAATACATACATAACTTAGCATTTAAAAAACCTTGCAAATTCACTTAAAAAACCATAGGTTTCACACATGTTATAGTTAGGTGGATATTTCACTCGTAAAAAAACAATGAAATTCCCCCGTTATAGTTAGTTCAGATAACTATAACTCGCGCGACCACCACTCTATCACAAGGATGATGTCATCAGTGATGTCATGAGTGATGTCACTGACCATGTCATGAGTGATGTAATATGTGACGTCATCAGCAGTGCATTGTGGGCGCGCGAGTTATAGTTATCTGAACTAACTATAACGGGAGAATTTCATTGGTTTTTTACGAGTGAAGTATCCACCTAACTATAACATGTGTGAAACCTATGGTTTTTTAAGTGAATTTGCAAGGTTTTTCAAATGCTAATTCCTAACTATAACGTGTATGAAACCTATGGTTTTTTCAGTGAATATATATATATATATACTTACCGTCTTTCACATAGAATGCTCTTGGCCCAGGCACCAATATCCTTTTCACAAAGATTTTATTTCATCACACAAATATCAGCCATGACGTATTTTGACTACAACATTGGCCTTGCTCACATTCCCCAATATATGTATTTAAAAAGTCAAAATCCATTGATTTAATGTAACAGTATTTCCACTTGGGTTCTTTTTTAAGTCCCTCCTTCCATTAATATTTATGGGAGGGTGCTGCAGTACCAGTGGTTGTCCATGTGTGGTGCGGCAATTACTACTGCTCCTTTTTCGCAGTCATAACTTACACACGTAAATTCGGCTCCAAACCCTGTTTCATGGGGAGGAGACATGTAAGCCTACACTTAGAAGTAACCTTATAGTCGTAAATGATGAATAGACAAAAGTACTAAAGTTACTCAAAAATGTTAGAGTAACTTGCAGTGTAACTTACAAGTATAAGTTACTTTCTGAATAGCCCTGTATATCTTGGAGGGGGAGGGTTGCATTAATGCTACTTTGTGTGCTCTAGTTTGAGGCCAAGAAATTACGTCGGTTTATAAGGTAGCAGAGGGACTGAAATCTCAACCCTGCCAGCATGCTCAGGCAAGATTTCCACATGAATGAGCATAACTGTTTTAAATCCAACAAGATACAAATCATGTTTGTGGATACCAAGGGTTACCTGACTTTAGAATAGGGAGAATTTAAGATCGCAAACAAGAGCATGGTTATATGTGTTTCCTGTGACGTCTAGTTGGACCACTCATAGGGAATTTTCTTGAAGTAAAGAACCCAGGTCAAATCATAAAAATGAGCCTATGCATTTATTTATGCTGCTAATAAATTTACAAGCACTCTTTCAAAGGACAATCAGATGAGGTTCATTAGTTGTGCCGCACCTTCTCGGTGAAACTCAGCGCTTCCACTGAGGACCTTTTGTCCATGTTCCTCAACCGGCACTATGGTTCAAGTGCACGGAGTAGGCATGTCATGGCTCCATCTTAAACAGGGAGCCCCTTTGTTTCTTTGCACAGGAGCTAAAGTGGAACTCATTTAATGGGCATTACAGAAAGGGCAATACATGTTTGTGACTCTTCTATAATACAGAGAATGTTTGATAATATGATTCTGGGTCTCAAAATTAAAGCAACTGTGTTGCTTTTTGGTCTGGTCAACGTAGTGTCAATGGCATGCTTTCATCACATGGGTGTTTCCTCGCAGATTCTAATAGCACCCCCTAAATTCATGTTTCATCCTACGGCCATTATCAGTGGGCGAATTGTGACTGGAAATTACAGATTATTCATATATCAGCAGTAGCATTTTTGTCATCTTCTCAGGACCTGTGGAACTCATGGCTGTAGACAGTGCCCTTTCGGAGTTGGCACCCACTCAGTAAAATAGCCTCCAATTGCCTGTCCGTCTTACTGACATTTTGTTGAGTTTCAGAACAAAATCTGTACCTGTATCTTTGTGGTCAGCAGGTATTTTCTCGGAAAATGTGGACCACTAGCCTCTCAGCGATGAGTTCCTATGACAAACATAGTTGAAATGGTGTACATTGGCACAGATAGCAGCAGTATTCCTGAGAGTCTAGGTGGTACTATTTATGAAATACAGAAGCAATGGTTCTTCTGGGTTGAAACCCGGAAGAACCATTGTTTCTGTAGGTAACAATGGGCTAGTGGTAAAGACTGCACCAATCCAAGTCTCTGGCCAATAGTGGACTTCAACAATTCTTTCCATTCTTTATGGCCCAGAAGGGGATGGTGTGTATAATCCAGACAGAACTGCTTCCAATGGGACTCGACCTAGATAATGATGATATATATCCCATTTTAAGTGACTACAGTGTGTGAACTGTCCATGAATTAGTCTTAGCCTAGTAGTCTAGGGGTCTTATAAAGTTGAGAAAAAGAAATGGCGCACTATTTAACAGCGTCAAACTTTAGGCTTGAGATGCATGCTGCATTATACTTTTAGAGGCATGGCTTGCACACAAGTGTGAGGGTAGATATCTTTATGAGTTGAAGTGAAGCGCATAAGAAATTTAGGGTGATTTGTATACACACACAACATTTCATACCTATCATTACACACAACATTTCATACCTGTCTTTATGAGGACCGGTCATTGACCGTAATAAAGTGTGCCTTTATTTACTCTTCTAACTTCATGCACCCTTTCACAGTAGGGTAGGTTATAAAGCAGTCCGAGGCAAATATAATTGCACTTTAAGTTTTTTTATACACTTATTCAAAACTACCCAAACATGCTACACACACGAGCGCACACGCACGAACACATACACACACATGCAAAGACAGCTAGGAATTGCTATATATAATATATTCAAGTATTGATCTCAAACATTACATCCTTGGTCTCACACAGTAATCACTGAACCAAGGCATTGCATTAAAGTGTGCACAGTTTAAACACTC
This sequence comes from Triturus cristatus, assembly GCF_964204655.1. Classification (NCBI taxonomy): domain Eukaryota; kingdom Metazoa; phylum Chordata; class Amphibia; order Caudata; family Salamandridae; genus Triturus; species Triturus cristatus. Next base: position 798,492,247 of record NC_140581.1, read on the forward strand.
ACCTGTGCCACCTCCCACTTACCTGGCTACCATTTTACCTGAAGAATAACAGTCATGTGTAGGAGAGCAGGATCTGCCTCTTATGGCTACCCCCACATTTTGCTGGTGTTTCACTGTTTTTCGACTTTAGTCTGGCTGGGGCCCTGCTATTCAGGACCCCAGCCTAGCTGCTTCCTCTCTAAAATGATTCCATGTACTTTAGGTACACTCCAGATTGGATTCTAGGGTGCCCTTGTGAGTCCCTAGTATATGGTATACTATGTACCCATGGCATAGGTACCCCAGAGGCCTACCAGGGGCTGAAGCATGTATTATGCCACCCCTGGGAAGCCTTCCAAAATGACACCACAGGTCTGCTACTGCAGCCTGGGTAAGGTGGTGCATGCACCCCTTACTGAGGTATAGGTTCACTATACCTCATCTATCACTGCACATAGAAACCTATCAGTCACCCCTATGGCAGGCCTTATCAATCCTGAAGGCAGGGTGCTTGGTTATATGTGAGAGGGTGCCCAGGCATGAGCTAAGCCCCTCTGCATCCTTCGTAATCTATCCTCCGGGGTTGTCAGTAGTGCAGCCTAACCATATACTCTTAAGTGCTTTATAACCCAACGGTAAATGCTAACTTTTGACTGGCTGCACGGAAACATGTCGGGTTTGGTGTCAAACACCTTGGAATCATACCCCCACACCAGTAACTGGTGTGGGAGTATGATCCCACCCTTCTAGAAGAAGAGACATGACAGCACTGGTATACCCGGTAGAAACTTAACAGAGCCCTGGCATCACAAAATGGATGCTGCAGCCACAGACACGGGTCTGGCCTCCTGCTGCTGACCGAAACTCCAGCAGGGAAGGCCTGGACAATAGGTTTCCTGTCACAGGGAGGTGTAACCACCTACCAGACATGCTGATGTGTATTGGGGCTGGGTGGGAGCACTCTCAGAGTGCTTTGAAGTCCTGCATTGGGGGCACATCTGAAACTGGTTCAGGGGCTTCCAGCCCCTGGTCTGGCGTGAAACTGGACAAAGGAAATGGGTGTAGCCACCCCTCTTTCCAAACCCTCCCATAGGTGGGTCCCCAGAGTTAGTCCAACCCCTTCCTTTTGTTTAAAAAAGGAACCTCTGTAACCAGAACTTTAGATATCCCTGGATGAAACTCTGAAGCTGAATCCTGGAACTTCGACCCTCTACTAGACTAGAGGACTGAAGAAATCTCTCTTAGGGTCAAGGAGTGACTCCCCAGCTTGGCAGGCACCAACAAAGCATTTTGCCGGTCTGCATCTCTGAAGCTCCCGCCGGACTCCGAAGTATTTGCAGCCCAGGAAGACGATTTCCAGACATCTCAGAGGCCAACCCAAGTCCCCAGCAAAGCTGAGACCCGCAGCTCTTGTGAGTAGCGTGTAACTGGAACTCCTGGTCACCATGCACTTTTGCAAGTGCATTGACTTCTCAACGTCTCTTGAAGTCGTGCTTGGGGTTACGTGCAGCCCCTACCTCGAGCAGAGAATCCACTGAAGATTGTTGGCCTAGTCACCCCGAGTGACCGGTGGACTGCCATTTTGTGTTTCCTCTTGAGGCTCCTTTGCGATCCCTGGTCAGTCAACTGGTGGGTCCCTGTGAAGGCAACTTTGATTTTCCTTGGGCTTCTCTGGTTGCTCCAGATATGCCCTGACTTCCTACCAAGTGGTGAGTCCCTCAGACCTTGCTGGTCTGCACTGAAGCATTTCTTCTCTTTCTGCATGTGTTGCTGTTGCCAAGGCTTGTTGTGTCCAATCCAGGCACCAACGCTGCAGCACTCAACATACTTCGTGGGACAGCTCGAATCCAGCTCTTGGTCATCCTCGACGCCTCCTGGTCCTTGTGGCTGAAGAGTCAAGCTTCACCTTCTTCACCTGAAATCACCCGACATCGGTGGGCATTCACCTATCGTGCCCCTGGTCACTGGCTAGTGACCCAGAACCTGTCCCCTCTGCTTTCAGGTTCTTCTCAACTTTGATCCAGGCTTGGATCTCTTCGGACACTTCGCATCTTCCCGGCAGCAGCACTTCTTTGCCAGCTCCCATTGAAATCGACGACGCGACCCAACACCATTTGACACCTATGCACCCGGCTTCCCTGGGTGAGGTAACTCGAGTACTCTGGTGCTCCCGTGGGTGTTGACCCTAGAACTTCCTAAGTCCCAAAGGGTTTGGTCCTGACTTGTTTCTAAGTGTCCCTAATCTTTAAAAAACAAACCGCGACTTTCCCCTTAGAAGCTAACGGGAGCTCGCGGCTGTGTTCTCACACTGCACACGGCCCCGTGGGTCCCCTGTGTCACTACCTTGGGTGGTTCCTTGGGGTCCCAGCGATTCTACAGGCTCTAGGCCTTGTGTCTAGTTAAGTCGTGGTTCTTATACCACTATTTTAGTATATGGTTTGGCTCGCCCCTGGAGCCTAACGTGTATTTGTGCTATTTTACTGTCATATTTGAAGTGTAACTTATGTGTTTAGACCTCTAGCCTCATAAAGAGACTAGCAGGGTGTGTTTAGTAATAAATACATATATTTTATATATATACCTGGTGTGGTTGTCTTTCATTTAGCCATTCAAGAGATTATACACTGGTAAACAAGCTGCTTTACATTCCTTCAAGACTTAGCCTGAAGGCTGTTCTCCATTGCTACCACTAGGATAGCTTTCAATAAAAGTTGTCTTTAACCTATCAATAAGGGGTTGCTTGAACTGGTGCCCACTATAACTAGTGGACAGCATATACCAGGCCAACTTCTCACATCATACACATTTCCTGATTCTTTCAAAGAAATAGAGAAACCACCCAAAATAGAGTAGAAAGAAGAAAATCATAAACACCCACTTGCTAAAATAACAGAAAAATAAACCAAAATATGTCCTTTGATCCATTACGTATATTCTAATACCGCCATTATTCCATAACCCCTATCCAACCCTCAGTCTAGGTCCACTCTCTCCCCGCAGCTCCGCTGTGCCGTCTCTTGCCTCCAGTCACCAACCTCCTCCTTGGGAGGTTCGAGGCTGCTGCTTGCTCCTTCGCCTGCTGCCCGGTCCAACTAGGACCAGACTGCCTGCAACCACCGTAACCTCCCTGAGCCGTTTTTTTTCTTAATTTTTCCCTGTTGTGCCACTGTTATTGTGCCCATCTGTGTCTTGCTCTAATTCCACCACTGTTTTTATTTTCTAGTGCCTGGCTGTTCCTTTTGCCTTTCGCCGCTGCTGCCCCTGAGGCCCCTCCCCCCCGGAATTCCCCCACTCCCGCCTCCCAGAGTCTCCTCCCTCCCACCTCCCCTACTTAATGGTGGCCGCTGTGGGGGAGCGCGAGTATGACCTCCGACTCTCAGTCTAGGTCCACTCTCTCCCCGCAGCTCGGCTGTGCCGTCTCTTGCCTCCAGACCCCGGCCTCCTCCTTGGGAGGTTCGAGGCTGCTGCCCGCTCCTGCGCCTGCTGCCCGCTCCAACTGGGACCAGACTGCCTGCAACCACTGTAACCTTTCTCAGCTGTTTTATTTTTTCTTAATTTTCCCCTGTTGTGCCACTGTTATTCTGCCCATCTGTGTTTTGCTCTAATTCCACCACTGTTTTTATTTTCTCGTGCCTGCCTGTTCCTTTCGCCTTTCGCCGCTGCTGCCCCTGCGGCCCCTCCCCCCAGGAACTCCCCCACTCCCGCCTCCCAGCCTCTCCTTCCTCCCACCTCCCCTACTTAATGGCGGCCGCTGCGCGGTCACGCCGCTGGTGCGCCGAAGGCATACTAAAGGCAAGCTTGTCTGCACCCATCCATGACCCGACCGCGGCCAGTGCCAGGAACCCTGGACCTCCCACTACCCATCGCTACGACACCACCACCCTCCTCGCACTCAACCCTGGGAGACTTAGAGAATGCCAACAGGCCTCGCCGAACACGACCCATGGCCAGTTCTCCTGCCTCCACTGCCCCCAGTCCCTCACCGCCACCCCGACCTCCAACACCAGCACCGGCGACACCCTAAAATGCATCCTCCTCAACGTATGCTCCATACACAAACACACCATGGAAATCTGGAACCTACTCAACTCTCTCTCGCCCGACATCACCTTCTTCACAGAGACCTGGACCAGCGCATCCTCCGCCCCCAACATCAGCACCACCATCCCAGAGGGATACAAGATCCAGAGGAAAGACCACCCCAACCACCCAGGAGGGGGCCTCGCCATCGCCCACAAGAGCACCCTCACCTCACCACCTCCAGCGAAACCTTCCCCTCTGCCGAACATCTGCACTTCCAGATCCAGACCACCCCCAAAGCCACACTCCGAGGTACCCTCATCTACAGACCCCCCGGCCCCGATCACCCTTAACCACCACCATCACTGACTTCATCGCACCCCACGTCATTGCCTCAACAAACTACATACTCATTGGAGACCTGAACTTCCACCTCGACAACCCCAGAGACCCCAACTCCACTATCCTTTGTGACAACCTCGCCATCATCAGACTTAAACAACTCGTCAACACACCGACCCCCAGAGCAGGACATACCCTCGACCCCATCTTCGCGGCAGGAAACAGCATCCAATTCAGCCACACAACACAGCCACCATGGACCAACCACCACTGCGTACACTTGGCCATCAACAAACCCAAGGCACCCAAACCAGCCCCACGCCCACCACGAAGGAACTGGAGCAAGGTTACCAACGAGCAACTTAACTCCACCCTCACTCAAGACAACCACACATGGGCACCCAATGCAAATGACGCAGCCAGAGAACTCCACACCTGGATCTCCAACTGCGCAGACAAGCTCGCCTGCTATGCAACCCCGATAGTCAACACCCAGAAAAGTCGCCTGGTTCACCACTGCTCTCCAAGAAGCCAGACGCACCTGCAGGCGCCTGGAGAAGAACTGGAGAAACACCGAGACAACCGAAAACCACACCACCTACAAAGACGCCATGACGAACTACCACAGTCAGATCAGAGCCACCAAGAGGAACTTCATCCACAACAAAATCCTGGCCAACTCCACCAACTCCAAGGAACTTCTCAGTGTCATTCAAGAATTCACCAACCCACGCAATGAAGCCACAGACATCACTCCATCCCAAGACCTCTGCGACAAGCTTGGAACCTATTTCCACCTCAAGATCAAAAACCTCTACAACTTCATCGACCATCCACCAGGTGCCACAGACGACCCCCGCTCCCCAGAAACACCAGCCCGCCCACAATCTCCAACTGGACACTGATCACGGCCGAAGACACCGCCTCGACCATGAAAAGCACCCACGCTGGTGCCCCCATCGACACCTGCCCCCCTCACATCTACCACAGAGCAGCGGCCGCCATCGCACCCGAACTACAATGCACCATCAACACCACCTTCAAAACAGGCACCTTCCCAGACTACTGGAAGCGTGCAGAAGTCAGACCCCTCCTCAAGAAGCCCACAGCTGACCCCACCAACCTCAAGAACTATCGGCCCATCTCGCTCCTCCCCTTCGCAGCCAAAGTTGCATGGAAAACAGTCAACAGGAAACTGACATGATCATTGAAGAGAACGCCATCCTCGACCCGACCCAATCCGGATTCCGAAGTAATCACAGCACAGAGACCACCCTACTCGCCCCCACAGACAACATCCGCACCCTCCTGGGCCAAGGCCACTCCGCAGCCCTCATCCTACACGACCTATCAGCGGCCTTCGACACCGTCCCCCACCGCACACTCGTCGCCAGACTACACGACGCAGGCATACAAGGAACAGCCCTGGACTGGATCCGATCATTCCTCACTAGAAGAAGCCAAAGGCTCAGACTCCCACCCTTCCTCTCCGACTCCACGAAAATCACCTGCGGAGTCCCACAGGGTTCATCACTGAGCCCCACCATCTTCAACATCTACATGGCCCCCCTCGCAGCCATCGTCCGACAACAAGGCCTCAACATTGTATCCTATGCCGACGACACCCAGCTCATCCTCTCCCTCACCAAAGACCCCACCACTGCCAAACTCACCTTCCAGAAAGGAATGCAAGACGTCACAGTCTGGATGACCAACAGCTGCCTGAAGATCAACGCCGAGAAGACATAAGTCCTCGTCCTCGGTACCACTCCTTCTGCATGGGACAGCACCTGGTGGCCGACCTCCCTCGGAAGCCCACCTACCCCCTCAGACTACACCAAGAAGCTCGGCATCGTACTCGACTCATCACTCACCATGAACCGACAGGTCAACGCCGTCAGCTCCAGGTGCTTCAACACCCTCCGCATCCTCTGCAAGACCTTCAAGTGGATCCCCCATGAGTCAAGGAAGACAGACACCCAAGCACTAATCAACAGCAGACTGGACTATGGAAACGCACTCTATGCCGGCATCAACAAGTCACTTCTCCGCAAACTACAGACAATACAGAACACCGCCGCCAGACTCGTCCTCTGCATTCTGCGACACAAACACATCAGCCAACACCTACGAAGTCTCCACTGGCTTCCCGTGCAGAAAAGAGTCACTTTCAAAATCCTCACTCACGCCTACAAATGCCTACACAACAACGGACCCAAATACCTCAACGACAAAATCTACTTCCATGTACCCAAAAGAAACCTCCAATCTTCCAACCTTGCACTGGCCGAAACCCTGCGCATCCACAGAGCCAGAGCAGGCGAAAGATCCTTCTCTGACATTGCAGTCAAGACCTGGAACGCGCTACCGGCATACATCAGATGCACCCCCTCCCTGAACACCTTCAGGAAGACCCTCAAGACCTGGCTCTTCGGCTAAACAGATCTGCTGATCCGCCCTCAGCGCCTTGAGACCCTCATGGGTGAGTAGCGCGCTTACAATTACCTGATTGTTTGATTGATATTCAAGATAAAGATAAACTGGACCATAACAGCTGTGAATAGTTTTCTGTTTATTAAAATCATTATTTAAATATACGAGCAGCTTATTAGCATAAATAGTAAAGCACCTACATTCATTATGAAATATCATTTTTGTATACAAAATGTTTAAGAAATTCAAATGCATAAACAAATCTAATAAATCATGTTGTACTTAAATGTGGTTATTTGACATTATGAACGGTTATACTTCTCAGCATAGAAGCAACACGGTTCCAGGGCAAAAAAGCAATTAATCTATTTAAAATAAATGCTCAACTGTGTCCTGGAGAGCAGCCCCTAACTCTCTGACTGACATTTCTTTCAGTCTGTACTTCGACCCTTTATAGAATAATTCCTCTTAGACAACAGCCCCTTTTTATGTCTCTCAGCCCCAAAGGTAGCATTGACTGCTTTTTATTGTTGCCAAATCTTGGTTCATTTTTGAAAAGCATAACATTATATTTCCCTCTGTCATTTACTTTATCCCATATAGGATTAGCAGATATCCTTAAAAGGTTCATGACATTCTAGATAAAGCTGAGTCTGTAAGTGGATTTGGCTGCGGCACACACCTCCCCTTGCAGTTTCATAGAGATTTAGGAAAAGCACTGAAAGGGTCCTTTCTACAACAGAACACAGCAATGCACCTCCAGATTTACCCCCTTGGTGCATAAATTCTGATTCAGCCATGGTAGGTCCACAGGATTTAGATGACCGTACCAGCATCTGCCAAGTTATACGGTGTTACACGACTATCAAGGTGATCATACTTTGAGGACTGCAAAAGCAGCCATTAGATGGAACCGAAACTAAATATGGATGGTTCAATGAAGACATTCAGGACAAATACCATAGTGAGGTGATATTGTGGGATTGCTTGCACACATATACTGCTTTGCCAAGCTATTCAGGAATTTTCCCAGAAAAATGTGTCTGATTTTCAGAAATTGCCCAAACATCCTGCTTTGGGTAACGACAATCAATTGACAAATAATTTCAGTGAGATTGAAAAAACAGAGACTACCTTCAATGAGTGTTTCCCTTAAGGGTGGTGGCAGTACCCTAAAAGGCTGTGCCATTCTTTTATCTTTTTACATATTACACTGTTCTCGCTGAAGAAACAATTTGTGTTCGCAAGGACTTTTTACGTGATTGTTGATCTGTTGATTCTTCTGCCATTTGTTAACCTATTCAATTGAACCTTGCACAACTTTACAGTTTTAGTTCTTGTTCATCACATCTAGAAAACAATGTCACAGGAACCATTAAGACACTTCCATGCTCTACGCTCCTTAAGAACTTCAATTTAATAAATGAATCATGATTGATCGATCTGGCCAAAATACAGACTCTAATTGCCAATTAAGTCCTAAGACATACCCTTGAGAAGACTTACCCTACACACAAGGAGTCTGTTTGGTACTCAACTTCACGGTGTGCAGAATTGTCATGATTTTTTCAACACTTCTAAACAGAGGGACTTCTTAATCAAACCCACCTTCCTGCAACTGATTAGAGGATAATGACATTTCTAATAGATGCAAACCCCATCTCGATCCATGTGGACAACAACAGACTTCAAAAATACCTACAGAATGGAATAAGGATATCAGTATGCTGTTGAAGTGTCCCCCTGCTATTTAATAAATGGCACCATATTTGATACATGCCAAAATAATATTCAAATTGCTTCAATTTCTTTTTTTTTCCAATATTTCTTATTGGGTTTTTACATTTTTTCCCCCCGGACACAGCAAAATAAAAGATAACCATACAGAAAACAGTAAGTCATCTGGGAAATGTACATAAACAAGAATACATAGATAAACTGTAATGTGAGCAAAATTACAACTAAATCAATAACAATAAAGATATAAGGGAGATAATCAAAACAACCCCTACTATTATTTTTCCCTCCAACTAAAGATGGGTTCCCATATACGTATCCCTAATCTCCTCCCCCTTCTGCCCTTCCTTGCAAATATCCCCTTCTCTAAATTATGTACAGAAAGCAATCTAGCCAACCACTGCTGGAATTGCTTCAAAATGTATTTAACTGACACTGAAATAGAAACATGTATTACATTCAATGAACTAATTACTTGCTTCTGTATGAAAATGTAACGAAAACAACAAAAATTTCACATTTTCTCGCAGAGCACTAGGTCTCTCCTTTTGCTTTGGACAATGTTGCATTCTTTTTTCCTCTTTCAAGCTATGGTCTTGGTGCACAAAACATACTAGTCAAGTAGTGTGGGAAGGCTGATTTTTCACTGACCTACTCTCTACTTCAGAAGTGTTGCAGAAACTTTGATGGAGGCTGTCATCAATTGGATCCCACCCAAAAATAATATTTGGTGGCAACCAAGTTTGCAATTAGGTGTGTGGCAAAGATAGAGATGCAGCTGTCAGTACCACTTTGGTTAAGTTTTCAGTTGTGGGACAGGACAAAGCATGTCCCAAATGATATCAAATATGTTGAATCAATTGTGTTAATTTCACCGTATCCATGAGATTTCAGAGCAGGTAAAATCAAGAAACCCCTAGAAAAATCCCAATTCCTGTGATTCTTGAATTATCACAATTCATGTAATTTATAGTTAGACTAGGATCCTTATTTAGAGTTTATTGGGTGCGGAACATGCATCAAAAAGTTGTAGATGTCCTGCCGGCCTTATTTAGAGTGTATAGGGTCTCTGTGCACTTTAAATAGGGGGGCATCCACCACTTTTCAGCAAATGTCTAGCATCTGCCAAACACTAAGATAGGCCCTTGATCAGCTTACTGATAATAGAAGAGTCCATAAGGGATTGTAAAAATGATCCTACAGTAGTCATCTGAACATGAAGAGCATGGAGATGCTGAACCTGGACAACTCTCTGAATAAATGGAGAAAGAGCTTCAACTACCTGCTTCACTGCTCATCATCATATCCAGAGCGTTAGCCCAATCATCATCATAAAGGCAACAATGCAATAAGTGCAATATGCTGGGCCATTGAATACTCCTTCCTTTAGACTTGAGTGATAATGAATAATCCTCTTGTTTCTAAAGGGAGTAAAACATCTCTGGTGGATTCTCCCCTATATTTATCACTACCTCCAAAAGCAGAGGATATTTATAACCCGCAACTTTAAATCAGGCCTTATTTATCACTACCACCACAATCAGAGGATATTTATAACCCACAACTCTAAATCAGGCCTGATGTACCTTTTCTTAGAGGTTGAAAATTAATCCCTCTTCCGATATTTGTGTGTACGTGTGTGCGTGTTGGGGGGAGGGGTCATGGGAACAGGCAGCTTTGAAAACTTAGAGGTCCTTCTGCATCACCAATAATTTTTCAGGAGGTACAAATGCCATTGGGGCAGTGCATTTTTTTAACCTGCAATTACTTGACTGCTGGGTTTCGTAGACAGAAATGGATCACCAATTAAGCTGCTCTCATGAAAGCTCCTGATTTCTCAAGCAAACTCCTTGAGAAGGGTTTTAATTAACACACTAGGAGTGGCTGTACTTCGAAAACTTGTGAGAATCCATGAAATAAAACCATCCAGTAGGTTTATAATAAAGATACAGCACTTACTGTCTTCAGGATTAGACATTTATAAATGCTCTGCTGTCCTTCACAATAGTATGTTATTATGTGATCATCCAGCATAAGAATGAATGTCATCTCTGAAATCCTAGAATGTGTCAGTCCAGACAGTGAAGGGCCAAGAACACAGTTTCTTCTAAATATTTACACATATGGTTTAAGGAACAAATTCTGTCTTCAATGTATTCATTGTAACCAGGTCCACTGGAATTATGTTGTTGTGCGGCTGCAGCATTTATTGCGTAATTATAGACTTGCTGCCTTTTCCACATAATGTATCATTTGCTGCATAATCTACCAATTAAAACAAATGTTTCTAGCTCAAACGGTTCAAAAGTTACTAAAAACAAATCTGTTCCTGAGCAGTGGAAGGTTCTTTGCAAAATTTGACTGGTCACCTTTCTGTTGTTTATTGCTATATCTGGGTGTTAAACCGGAACTAATAGAATGCAACCAATGCTCACACTGTGTTACTCTGGCCCTCGGCTTGATGCAAGTAGTTCCAACTAAAAAGATCAATCCTTCAGGACTGTTTATCCTTGGACTACGCACTTCCAATTCATAGCTTCAGTATTTTAAATTGACTTTCAACAATTTAGGGAGACCTGGCCTTTTTTCAGAGACTGGAGGAATTAGTAAAAAAGATATTGCATGGGAAAAACAGGCTTTGTCCTTTAGATGAGATGCAGATCAGGACGCTTTAGCTTTGACCAAGCAGTCTATGAGATCATATGTTATGGTAAAATCTGTACAAGGAATTGAGCCTTACCTATTTTTGGGAACGTCCCATCATAACAAGTGTCTTCTAACTTATTTTTAACTTAGCACTTTCCATTAGATTCTATTCCCAAGTGGGGTTTGGCATAAACCATCTAATTTGCCTCTATGTACATGTGATACTGTATCTATTTGTGATACCATGCATGTAGTGCTTATCTGCCCAAGATTTGCTTCTCTCCAATTTAAGTATATTAGGCCCCTCCTGTTGGCCATGGATTTTAGACAGATTAGACCTGCGTTTATATATCTACAGCTTTTATCCACACCCAAACAGTGTTTTTATGTATCCTGTTTTTTTATTGAAGTCTTTAGAGCCAGTTCTTAGTATTTTATCCTAGGTATATTTGAGTCACTGATTTTTCTCATCTTAATGTATTTTAAAATGTGTTTTATTTTTAGCATGTGTAGGTCTTTACTACTGGTATCTTTAAATGTATTTGGATTCACTAATGTATAGTATACTTATATGATTTTTGCAAAAAATAGAATGAAGTTTTGATGATGATGATGATAAAGTGTAAAATGTCAAAATAATGAAGTAATACTATTAAAAAAAGGGTTGCATTATGCTGCATAATTTACCTTTCGTTGCCATATAATTTACTCAACCCAGCCACATAATCTGGCCCTCCCCTGCCGCATCATCCTAGTGGCCCTAATTATATAACCAAAGAAATGATGAGTGTCCTTTGCAATTTGATCCTATGATTTTGACTACGAGTTAATCAGTTTCCCTTCTTAGATGGATTACAGTTGTGACGTAGAAATCAGTCTGTATCATCTTTATTTTTCCCTATTTCAGTAAAATACATCATATTGGATAATGCACTTAGAAAAGCAGAGCATACAATGGAGCTATGAAAATATCTAATTAATCAAAAATAATTTGTTACATAATTTATCCGTATAAATTTAACCAGTTTTATCATATATAAAATATTTCTTATCTACCTTTTATTGCTTGGCATTTAAATATGCATGCCCAGATGATAATATGGAGCAATTAAAATTGACAATTTACAACATCCGACTCTGTAAAGGAGCCTTAATATACTTGGTTCTGCCTTTGCTTCCCAAGGTCTAGGGTCTTATTTGGATATATTGCTTGTTGATCATCACTATCCACACTCATTATAGATGAGAACGACTTGAATTTGTGTAGCTTTGAGCATTTTCAATTGTTGCATATGCTGTCTATTTTTCCACTATAACATATGCAAAATGGTCGCTCGTAGTTGTTCCACTGTGGGCAAGGTAAGTGGAGGACCTTAGAAGCCAAAAGGAGCATGGTAGATGAGCAGAATGTTTGAACAGAAATATTATGTCTGTGAGCAGTTGTTTTTTATGTTTCGAGAATAGATCTTTGTTTGTTTATGCAAAATGTTTCTTTTTGCAACATTGAGAAGCAATCAGTATTGTTTTCTTTAATCTTTATACCATTCATAAAAATCAGGTTTTGAAAAAGTTACATAAACGCATAACAGAGTTATGATAAATATTGCATAAACTATGAGGAGCTGCTGTTACAGCACAGATAACCCAAGTTTTACATACTTTAAGGACATATTAGTTAGCATAATGAAATAGACATTAACATTGCACAAAACGAGTTAATTTCAGGGCCAATGTGTTGGGTGTTCTTTAAAGATAGAAGGCTGTATCAAAAACAATATTTATAGTTGTCACAACACAAGAAAGTACTCTTTGTAAGATGTAAACCATTTGGTGTAGGTTGAGTGTCTTTCCTCTTAATATGTAATACTTTTATAGGAAGATGTTAAGTATACTGCTAACTTTATATTGCACAGATACACACTTTGCTTTTTTAATTAAACAGTTCACACATTAAATTCACAAATGTTATTGCCTATTACTTGCCACGAACATTTTCATACCTATTTATTTATCTTCCTTCTTGAGATTTTAACACGTTTTACTTTTCAAAGTGAATGTTGTCTTTATTCTCACGATTGTTCAGACATATGCATTGTAGGCAAATGAGTCAAACCTAGTCCAGAGTACCTTTGTGTTTGAAAAGGTTAAGGGCAAAGGGTTCTTTAGGTGAGTTCCTATTTCTTTTATACTGAAAGGCAAGGCAGAGAGTGTTTCTACAAAAAATGTGTCACATGAATTTAAACAATTTCGAATTACCAGGTTTATATATTTTCACGTAGAAGAACTATATGGCCCAGTAAGATCAAGGAAGGACAAAAAGAAGGGGAGCAAAGCTGGTTGGATGGAAGGGTGGTCATTATTCCAAGAAACATGTCCAGCTTGGAGAAATTAGACTGTTTTTGCAAGAATGTTAGTAGTGAATGAGAGATTGGCTTACTATACTCGTATATTGGTGTTTTTGGACCAGGAATTGAAAATCCAACAGTACAATTGGCAATCAATGTTGCAAGGAAATGCAGGACGAGAAAAATCACACCTCTATTAGCATAGAGTTTCATGTATGAGCTACCTGAATAGTAAATGATTTCCTACATTAAGAAGGAAATCTGGTTCAGAGGTGTGTGGCGATAAGGAATGGCATGCTATAAGCATTTCAAATCAGACCCTGTTTACTATTGGTAGTCAGTACAAAGATGAACAGGCACAGAGCTGAGAGGTATTCAAAGCTGATATATTTTCACCTTAATTTATGAAAAAAGGTCATTGTTTCTCAGCAAAAATTCCTGCTTGGTTGGGCTTCCTCAAAGAGATGCTGTTCTACTGGCCTCCTCTTGCTATTTGAACCAGTCAATGATCCATAAGCAACCAGTTAGCAAATCACATAAAAAACAGAATACAATTAGCTATATATTTAGGTTCTATGTCAGACTCCAAACAGAATTAACCTGAGCACATTTGATGTTCTTCGGGAATAGAACAATCTTTCTGGGTAATGTGAATACCATGATAGAAACTCAACTAATGGTCTAATTTTACTTGCCCGTTACTTTAGGCAAGAATATGATCTGCAGATGATTCAGGGAGTAAAACACTCAGTGAAACTGACAGATTTAAACCCTAGCGAGCTGTTTTATAAATCAGGTTTCAGGTGAATTTTGTGACTTTCAATATATGTCATTTATTTATTTTTTATAGAAAAAAATGGAAACATAAAATGTAAAGCCTTACAAGGGCATAAAGATCCTTTTATAAGTGTCTTGCAAAGATTATATCTGTATGATTGGCGAAAAGAAATGAATGCATACTATGTGCCAAGACCCAAATAAGATGTTAAAGCAGAAAGCTGGAATTACTCATTTGTAATTAGTATTCTTGGGGGGAGGGTGTGAGCCCTTGTTGGAATCATATTTTCTAAATATGGTCTTTTACGGAATTACATTGAGTTGTACTATCAAAACAGCTCTGCATCAATTCACCTATTGGGTTCCTTTCTACATGCTTTTAAAGTGGAATTTCTATTGCAAAAACATGACATGTGCAATATTCATATTTCATGTTATGCGTTACATTTTTTTGCAATAGATGAAATTGTTAGCATTTCTGGAAATGGGTCTGTTTTGTTTCATCCACCATTCTCCTAACTCTATATTCATTGGCCCATTAACTAAGATATACTTACTGTCATTTTGAGCCTGGAGTTATTCATGATTTGGCCAATAACAAGTGTTTCTGACGAATCGAGATTAAAAGTAATGCAGGAACACCATACTTATAATAATCCCAGCGAAATGTATGTCAAGTAAAGGCAGAAAATCCTAGAAAAACATGCAGGAATTAGTGCTGAACAGGGCCGACTTCAGGGCAGTGCGACCGGTGCGGCCTCACTGGGAGCTGACCTGAAGGGGGGCACTGACTTCAGGGGGGCTCTGTGCTTAGCAATAATTTACACTTTAAAATCCCCTGCTGCAGAGTTCCATGTGTGTCCAGCTTTCAGGCAGCAATCAAAATGTCAAGATAATTCTTGCGATTAATGTTCCTGTTAGAGATCAGAGTTTTGTCTAGTGGCAATTTTAACTCAACATAAAGTAGCACAATGGATTAATATGCTTACTGCAAAGAACAGATCTGTATTGTATGTGGATAGCTGACTGGATAAGTAAAACCAGAATTTACCAGCACTTTAAAACAAATGAAACGCATTTGAGAGAGGAGCTATAGAGAGCATAGGGACAGTTTTACTGGGTGGTGGTGAGGGAATCCATGGAAGAGGCTATGGGAGGGGGCCCAAAAAGATTGTCGCACCAGGTTCCACCAGCGATAAAGCCGGCCATGGTGCTGAAGCACTGCTTGCTGAACCACTTCTCTATTCCTAAGGAAAATAGTTACAAATGTGCAGAAATACCACACCCAGAAATTACAGAACACCAATCTATTGAGATTTCCGGGTCAGGTGCAATGGATTCAGGATTCTCGTAACTACCATGATGTAAGTGCGACAAGATTCTCGTAACTACCATAATGTAAGTGTGACAAATGGAGCTTGAAAAATAACATTTAAGGCGGTTTGTCTTACCCATGGTAGGTTTTGTTCAATCCATCCTAGTTTCTTCTGTTTGTTCCCTTCCCATCTAGCCAGCTTGGTTAAATGATAATTGAACTTCTCATACCAACCAGTGTAGATATATTCACTACAAAGAAACATTTACACCAGCCTTGTTCTGAATCACCTACAAAACCATCAACTGCACAGTATAAACCGCCAGTATAACATTAAAATAAGAAGATATAGTATAAATTTACTATTCTTAACGAAACATCTATGTACATTGATCTGTATGTCGTTTCAAAGTACAGTGATCTGGAGTTAAGATTATGAAATGTATACTAGCCTACACATACGTACCGTAAAAAAAAATGTACAGTCGATATTCATGTACATTGATATTAGTAATTCTCCATTGTGGCATTTATTGTTAAAGATTTATGAGGGCTAATGGTGAAACAGTATGTGAATTATCAGGACATTGCATTACAGAATTTCTCAGTACAGAGGTAAGTTGTTTGCTGTTAAGTCTGTAAGTACTGTTTTTCTTTTATAGGATGTAGTATCTTATGAACCTGAAAGCTTTTTCCGGTTGGCTTGGTGGGTTCACCATGAAAACAGATGCGGTATAGTGCACACTTGTCTAGATGTTCACATTTAACTATATTGCTTGCTTTGAAAGTTTTTATTCTCTTTTTTGCCTCTTTAAGTTTTGTTTATTTGCTGGTGAAGTTCTGGAACACATCTGCCACTTCTAGCCAGGTATGGAAGCAGGCCAACCCACGCTCCCGGATCTGCTTCCTGCCCTTGTCGGTAATGACCTCCCCGCTTTGCTTCACTATCACCAGCTTTGGGATGGCTGTGATGTTGTACTTCTTTTTCAAGTCACTGACAGGAAAGAAGAGAAAAAAAACTAATTGAAAGTCAGCTGTTGAGGTAAACCACACAATATTAGCAAGAATGAGCACACCACTTTTCAAACTGAATAAATTATTTTGGAAGTACCTGCTCCGTAGGGAAGCAAAGATTGCAATATTATTGATTATGACCATGTCACCATGATGGTTTTTTCAACAGACAAAACAAATTTCAGTTGGATACTCTTGCTCAAATAGTGCCACATTTGCATGGGCTACCTTTAAATTGCCTCATGTAGAGATGTTTTGTGTCTAAGCATGTTCTAAATGTTCATAAATACCCTTGAATTCTAGACCACACATCAGCAAAACTGTTGCTGTATGCTCTTTTTTATCTTTCAATCCTTCAAAGGAAATTGATTTATTCCTCACTAGCTAGTTAATTGCTCTGTAGTGAGGCACACCTCTAGCATCAAATGGCAAAGTGACAAATGTGGCACAAGGTCCCTGGATGCACTATTCTTACTCTTCCTTTGTCCAGGACTCAAAACACCTATCCCTGACTGATCCTAAGCTATCCGAAGGAGATGAATATGGTGAAGACTTCTATTTGCCCCTCAGTGCTCAGCAGTCGGCAAACCAGGTACTTTTCTTTTACTCATCTGGTCATTGCTTTAGTTTTATTCTTAGCAACTCTTCTGAGTGTCAATTTATTCCCTCATAGAATGACAGGATAGATTATCATTAGCCGTATGCATGGATCCTGCAAGAGTTGTGGGACTTAAGGAAGTGGGTAACTGAAAAAGACACCACAGCTCACATTCCTGGGGGAACTCTGCAGTATCTCTTCCCCTAGTCAGAGAGCATTAACTCTCACTAGCAAGTAGTCTGCACCAGTAAGGTGGCCAGGGGGCATATTTGCAGAATCGTGGATAAAAGGGGTGTGGCCTCTAAGTCATCTCAGCAATCCCGCTGTCTAGGACTTACTGGAGGTAACAGAAGGGGTTACTGGACTCCAAGAACCCTGAGCATCGAAGAAAACTTCATCCCCCAACCACCACTGCACTAGGAGGTGGGTTTGCAGAGTGGTTATATTTTAAAAATATTTAAGGGGGACTGCGTGGCCTTCCTTCCCCAGGCCACTTTTAGGCACAGGGACCCCATCCCCCAATGCCCCAGCCTTTTTCATATAATTTATAAGGAGGCGGGCTGAGCAGCCCCCTCTCAGGCCAGTTTTGGTCCTGGGAACCCCATCCCTAGGGACACTGCCTTTTTTTTTTAAAGTAATTGGAGGGGATCTGCGCGGCCCCTCTCCTGGGCCAACATGCAGCTCCCTGTGTGTAACAGCAAACTGTCCTCTGCTTTGAGCAAGCAAGAAGAAGATGCTCTTGCTTGCTCAAAGCTGAGCACTGTTTGCTATGGCTTGGCAAGAGAAAGCCATAGCAAAATGCAACGTCCCAGGGGTGGGCACCCTGGGACTTTGCAGGAGCCATCCCTGGTGGGTGTCGGTCCCCAGGGCCATCTCCAATATTAATTTAGCCCAGAGGAGGTGGTGGTCCCTGCTGCTGCGAGTAATCCACACGGCCCCCCAGCATTATTTAAAGTTAAAGCCCTGGGGGCGTAGTCAAGATGGAGGTGAGGTGAGACGTGTCCTCTCGTCTCTCCCTCTAGCCGTCCGGGAATCCACCAGGCTTGGGCACGCTACAGCCATCGCTAAACCAGATTCCTGACCGGGATAGCACACTGGGGTCGGCAGCACCCAGTTTCCTGGCGAATATCCCTGGGGCGGTGGAGTAAAGCGGCGCACAAGATCACGTCCTGCGGCTGTAGTCGGAACCACGGCCTCCAGTTTGAAACTGTGCCAGGCTGGCGCTGCCGCGGAGGGGCCCTACGGCAAGTGATTTGGAGTTCGGTGCCTCTGCCAGCTCTCTCAACCAGGGCACTGGGACCGCCGCTGCAGCCGCTGACCCGAGGAGCCACGACCAGTACCGACGGCACCTCCAGAGCTGAGAGGCGGGTACGTGGGAGCCTGCTTAACACCCGTCGGCCACGCCTGGTGAACAGAGCCGAGCACCCGCGTCTGCCCCGCCTGCATTCCAGCCAGCAGACGGTGGAATTGGCACGGCCCTGGAGATCACTGGAGGTGAGAGGGGACACCTGGGACGGCCCGCCACACATGGATCTCTTCACCCCAGCTGCCGGATCTCGCCGCCTGCTTGCAGTGCCCAGTGGAGATTTTATGGCCGGTGACCCACGCTCACTGGGGTTACTTCCCACAGGCCCTAAGTTGACTGCCTGCACAGGGGGGTACGAGCACGACGGCTGGTAGAAGTGATCGCTGAGGGTGGGGCCCGGCACACTGCGGAGGTGGCTGACTCAGTCCGGGTGTGGCTTGTGGTATAAGTATAAGTATAAAAGAAGCTTATAAAGCGCTCGAATACCAGATGGTGTCTTGGCGCTATGGTGTGTGTAATCAGCAGGATAACGAATTATAGTTGGACTTGGAATAAGCGATATTTAAGCATCTTTCTGAAAAGGGCATAACTAGGTTGAAGTCGCATCTCCACAGGCAGTTGGTTCCATAATCTAGCTGCACAAATGGCGAAAGAGCGACCGCCCCATCTGGCTAGTTTGAATCTGGAAATGCAGATAAGGCCAAGGTTGGCCGACCACAGAGCACGGGGCGGGATGTTAGGTATGAACCTGTCGGTTCCATCGTTGGCGCCCCCACCAAAGCGGGACCAATGAACCAGACAGAGTGCCTTAAACTCGATTCTTTGTTGAACCGGAAGCCAGTGGAGAGAGTTCCTGCCCGCAGAGGTGGGGCAGCCCCTGGGTAAATTCAGGATTACACGAACCACAGCATTCTGCAAGGATTGGAGTTTTCCAACCTGGAACTTGTCAATGCCCAAAAACATGGCATTACAATAATCCAATCTGGACATGAATAAGGCGGCCATCACAGTTTTTATAGCGCCAGAGGGATGTATGGAAGGATTTTCCGCAGAGTCTTTAGCAGAAAGAAACAGGAAGAAGTTAGGCTGTTGACCTGTGCTGACATGTTCAGCTTTTCATCGAAGATCACCCCCAAGTTCCTCACCTTAGTGACCGGGAGGGGACATTGCCCAGCCGCCGAAGGCCACCATAGAGTGTTCCAAACTGAGGGACCTTTCCCGAACTCCATCACTTCAGTCTTTTCAGTATTGATTTTTAAAAAGCTCAAGCGCATCCATTCCATAATATCGGAAAGACAGGTGTGGAATTTGGCCGCTATTTGATCAGGGTGTTCCGCAGCTGATATCACAAGTTGTGAGTCATCCGCATAGGATACCAACATAAAACCATGTTTCCTGACCAGACTAGCCAAAGGTCTGACATAAATGTTAAAAAGGGTCGGGGAGAGAGCCGAACCTTGTGGGATGCCGCATGGTAAAGCAAAGTTGGCTGAGTGTAGGCCGGCCCACTTTAGGTTTTGTCTTCTGTTGTCCAAAAAGTAAGAGAGAAGGGCCAAGGCTCGGTCCACGATCCCAACCTCCCTAAGGCACTGTGTCAGCACCGCATGATTCACGGTATCGAACGCAGTGGACAGATCCAGGAGGACGAGAATAGCTCGCCCCCCTCCATCCACTGTCGCCCGAATACCCTCAGCTGCCGTTATGAGGGCAGATTCGGTGGAATGCGTAGGCCGGAAGCCGTGCTGGGACCTATCCAGCAAGGCGTTCTTATCCAGATACCCCATCAGGCTTCGGTTAATGGCCTTCTCAGTGACTTTAGCCATCAGAGGGAGGCCAGAGATGGGACGATAATTTTTGAGTTCAGAGGGGTCCAGAGAGGCTTTTTTGAGAAGGGGTTTGACACACGCTGATTTCCAGGTGAGTGGATAGGAGCCTGCTGCTAGTACCTGATTAATCAGGACCGTGAGACACGGAGCAATCCTGTCCGCCACCAGATGGATAACATGAGGGGGACATGGGTCAGAAGCAGCACCCGACTTAATAGAGCCTAACAGTGTCAAGACCTCCCCGCTGCTTAAAGGATCAATGGTGGTCAAGCTACATGTGGGTAACTCCTGCTGAGAGGACAAGGTGTGTAGTCCCGCTAAGTTTAGTAAGTCACCATAGATAGTGGCCACCTTATCCTGAAAAAAAGGCAGCCAGCTGATCACAGAAGGACTGATCCGGGCTGAACTGGTTGGTCTGCTGAGGATTTGCCAGGAAGGACACAGTTTTAAAAAGTTCTTTAGCGGAGTTCCCAGTTGGTGGGCTGGAGGCTCCCCGCTCGACCCCCTTCCAGAACACACATAGTGGCCTACCACTCTGGAGCGACTGGCACCTGGGCCGGTGACTGTACCCTCGTGGGCATTAGTGATGCGCCCAGGCCCCTGTGCCTTGTCAGCAGTGAAGGGTCATTGAACTACGAGCTCTAGTTGAACATTGTGGCGGCAGCTTTGGATGAGAGAGGAAGCCCTGTCATCTGCACAACTTGGCGCCTTTACCAGATCTGTCTGGCCTTGAGACTTTCCTGTGCGGCAAACCTCCCCCACGAGGACGCTCACTAGTGACCTACCACCCACCCCCAGTACTCGGTCGAGCCAGTGCAGTGATATATGGCCCGCGACCTCCCTTAGGCCGCCTCCCTGTTGGGGCAGCACTATGGCCTCCACACGGGGGAAGAAAAGTAAGTCCTTCCAGGAGCTCTTCGCACGTCCTCAGGGAGGAACGCCATCGCGGGCTTTCTGGAATCCTTGTTCTCGGCACTCCGGGACGATATACACAGGGTGAAGCGGGACCTCACGGAAGAACTTAAGGACGTCCAAAAAGACCTGGATGGCCTTGGGGACCGGGTGGTGGCCTTGGAGGACAAAAGTGACATACGTGATGAGGAGGTGTCGTTCTTGCAGCAGGAACTTATCTGCATACACGACCAGCAGGTGGACCTCCAGACTCACTTGGAGGATATGGAGATCGCTCCCGCCGGCATAATGTGCGAATTCGGAGAGTGAGACCAAATGCAGAAGCGGGTGGTATATTCATGTTTGTGCGTAAACTGTATTATCACATCCTGGGTAACCCCTTGGATACCGAGCTCCGGATCGACAGGGCCCACCGTGTGGGTCCTCCCCGCCCTGACAATGCTCCACCTGTGGACATATTAGTCTGTGTGCACGATTTCCGCACCAAAGAGGAAATTCTCCGGAAGGCCAGGACGCAGCATCCAGTCACGTTTAGAGACCAAACTCCAGTTCTTTACCAGGACCTCGCTGCCCTTATGCTTCAAAAACGTAAGACCTTCCGCCCCATCACTGAAGCTCTGCATCAGCACAACATTGTGTACTCCTGGGGCCACCCATTTTGGCTTAAATTCCGATATGATGGCAAACTTTACCAATTTCGCTCCTTGTCGGAAGCCAGCCGGGTTCTGGGGATTGATATACCAGACAAGAAGGACGGCAGCGACACACAGGACCGGGGGTCCGGCGATGCTCAGTCGCGTTGGAGGCAGCAGCAATGCAGACGCCGCCCCAACCGCCCACGGCGTCCAGACCCCGATGAGATCACAAAGGGACAGCAGGATGCTCTGGAGGCATTACCAGTGACTCTTGATAGGTTGCAGTCCTCGTCATAGGCCTGAGCCATATATCTCTTTCATAGAATATATGCTCCTTGGGCGGCCTGGGGGGGGGGGGGATGGGCGATGCGATTGGCCATGTAATTCCAGTGTAGATGTTTACTCTGATCTTCCACGGAAGACGGACTGTCACCAAGACTTTTGATTCCTTTTGGCACCTGTTGTGCCGCGGGTTTCTTGCTCTTGTCCAGGGTCTGTCTCTCCTTTTTCCCTCCTCCCGCACTCCCCATTGCTGTCCTACCATTGCTGGGATCGACTTCCTGAATTGGCAACATGCGCCCTCTAGTCATCCTCTGCTACTGTTGCCATGCATTCTCCTCTGCCCTAGGCTACGTGCGTTCTTCCACGTCCTGTATTTCCCACCATAGATGCCTCCTCACAGTCTTAAAGTCCTCACACTTAATGTACGGGGGCTCAATCATCCTATCAAATGCCGGGCGATTTTGGCTAACCTAGAGAGCTCCGGGGCTGACATATGATTTCTGCAGGAAACGCATCTGCTGGCTAAAGATTGTCATAGACTCTGGTCACGTGCTTTCCCGATACAATTCTTTTCCTCTGGTTCTTCTAAATCGGCTGGGGTGGGAATTTTTATTTCAAGGGCTTTTCAGGGAAAAGTAGTACAGAAAGAGGCAGAATTCAAAGGCAGACTACTCACCTATCAGTTTCTGGTTGGGGGACACACACTGATTATAGGTTCCATTTATGCCCCGAACGAAGGACTGGAGCGGTTTCTCCATGAAGCACTACACGAAACCACAGCCACTTCTGAACACAGGCTGCTCCTGGGAGGGGACCTCAATTTAGACCTTAATAATGAGCCGGACAGGTCAGTGCAACACAATGGCCAGGTAGATGCTATCTCCCGCGCAGGGCTTGCTTGGTTAGGTGACCTGGGTTTGATAGACCTGTGGAGACATTATCACCTATACTCGAGGGAATATTCTTATTATTCTAGCGCACACAAGACTTACGCTAGGCTGGACTATTTCTTAGGCACTAAGGCTATTAGAGACATCACTATCTCTTCAGACATCCTAGTTGCCGCTTTATCGTACCATGCCCCTGTAGTGATTACTTTGACGTTGCCCCCGCCCGGCAGCCTACTCAGCGATGGCGCTTTCGCGATTCACTCCTGCATCGGGCAGATACCGTGGCCCAGATTCAACGCACACTCGATGACTACCTATCCCATAATGACAACTTGGACACGTCAATCTCCACTAGATGGGAAGCTCGGAAAGCATTATTGCCATCTCCTCTGCGGACAATGTGGAACACAGACGCAAGACAGATGACCTCACCCAGAGAGTTCATGAGCTAGAACTGATCCACCGACGAACTGGGGCCCGCGCATATGGCGCCAATTGAAGGCAGCGAGGTCGCAGTTGGCTGCCATAGATCGCGATAACAGTGAATATACAGCGTTACGTCTGCGACACTCCTTTTATGTCGGCGGGGACAAGTGTGACCGGCTGCTAATGCACAAACTGGGGGAAACCCAGTTGCGCAAAGGTGTTCAGGAAATCGAAGATCAGGTAGGCCGCTTGCACATAGAAGACTTTGATATAGCCGAGACGTTCCGTGACTTCTATGCACAACTTTATGATGCGCAGCACCTAGAGCAGAAAGATCTGGATGCGTATCTAGATCAGATTACTCTTCCCACCTTGTCCTAGGCTCAGTTTAAACAAATAGAGAGGGAGATTCGCCCGGAATAAGTTATCTCGGCCATCTCTCGTTTAAAACTGGCCAAATCTCCGGGCCCGGATGGCTACTCAGCAGCTTTTTATAAACAATTTTTTCCCACGCTCGCTCCTCTTCTTACTTGCCTTTTCAATTCCTTTGTGGCATCGGGGCGAACCCTCCCTCTATGCTAGAGGCGGCTATAGTGGTCATTCCTTAGCCCGTCAAGGACAAGACACTTTGCGGGGCATATAGGCCCATTTCCCTTTTAAATTTTGACCTCAAGCTCTATACCAGTATCCTGGCAGCTCGCCTGGCCCCTTTCATGCCTGGTATATTCGACCCGGATCAGGCAGGTTTTATACGCCAAAGGCAGACCAGTGATAACACGAAGCGGGTTCTCCATCTCACTGAAAAAGCCTCACGCATCCCGGGAGAATACATGCTTCTGACCATTGACGCGAAAAGGCATTTGATCATGTGCACTGGCCCTACTTGGAGCAAGTGTTGATTTGTTTTGGCCTTCAGGAGAAGATGAGGACCCGTATCCTCAATTGCTACTGCGGCCCCTCGGCTGTAGTTCGGGTAAATGGTCATACATCTACCCCTTTTAGCATCCACAGAGGCACTAGGCAGGGGTGCCCACTCTTGCCCCTGCTCTTTGCCTTCTACATTAAGCCTCTGGCGCAAAGAGTGCGGGAACATCCATTGATTATGGGCATCCGTTTCAGCGGAGACACTCACACCATCAGCTTGTATGCAGACGATGTCCTGGTCACCCTGACGGACCCTGCACTGGCTGTGGACACCTTTCTGGAGGAGCTGTACTCCTTTGGGAAGGCGTCCGGGTGTAAAGTTAACATTACAAAGTCCACTGCTCTGAACCTTTCCCTATCGCCTCAGACACTGGCGACACTGCAGGCTCGCCATTCCATACAGTGGTCCACTGACACGATCCCCTATCTAGGAATTCGGCTGGCTCCTACACTACCAGCAATGAGGACAGTTAACTACAGCATCTTACACTCCCACATTCGCGGGGACCTGCGGCGCTGGAAACACTACCCCATCTCTTGGTTGGGGTGATGACGATTCTTCCCAAACTCCTCTACCTCTTCCAAACCCTTCCTCTACTGCCGCCCAAAGGCTGGCTCCAGCGGGTGCAATCGGAACACTCTCAATTTATCTGGCAAGGTCGCAAGCCGAGGATGAAGCGGCTGGTCAGCTTTTCCCCTCCTAATGAAGGGGGGCTGGGGATCCCAGATCTTGCACTTTACTTTAAAGCCGCACAGCTGCGTCACTTAGTGGAGTGGAGCCGGGCGGAGTCTGAGAGTCACTGGCTCTTTCAGGACCGCGCAATAGCAGCCACTTCCCTGATGAAGATCCCCTTCTTTCGGAAGTCTCACCATCCTCCCAACCTTTACGCTTCCATGTGAATTGCCCGACTATGATGCCTTGGAATCAGACGAACAGAAGACACGGGCTGACTACTTTCCCTTCTCCGCTTACGCCTCTCTTTGGCAATCCTGATTTTGGCCCAGGGTGGGGGAGAACTCTTTCCCTCTTTGGAGGACTACAGGTTGCCGTGCGCTAGGCACTCTGTGGGATGCAGACGGTGTTGTGCCCATTTCACAGCTGCGCATAGACTACAGTCTCCCCGAATCTGAATGCTTGCACTATTTGCAGCTGCGGCACTGGGCCTCCCACCCTGACATTTGGTCACAGGCCCACAGGCATCTCACCCAGTATGAGATATGGCTGATCACACGCTCTCTCCTCCAACAAAAAGCTAATTTCGGACCTGTACGGAATGCTTCTCTCTCACTACACTCATTCCTTTCATGCTGGTCGGGCTCAATGGGAAATGGATTTAGGTCGCAATCACACTAGCAAGGAATGGGAAGGGATCTGTCATAGGGTGCGCCATACCGCGACTCATATAGGTCTCACTGAAACCTTTACTAAGCTAGCGTACTATTGGTATTACACCCCCAAGAGGATGCACCAGTTTGACAGCGCAGATAGCCTGGACTGCTGGAGAGGATGCGTGAGGGTTGGCATGCTTGTCCACCTGTTATGGGACTGTGACTATCTGACCCCCTACTGGACCCAGGTTCTCGATGAAATCGACAAGTATTTAGATACGGAGCTCCCTCGGCTTCCGGAGTATGTACTGTTGGGGGTTCCTAACCCGATCACATATCCCTTGAAGTCCAGGAGGGGGAAACAGATTGCGGTTGCGCTGGGCACTGCCACACAAAACATTCTCACACATTGGAAATCCACAAGCATTCCAACACACACTGGGTGGCTCCACCGACTGTGGCACATCCTAGGCATGAAAAAGATTTCACTCACCATGGCTGGTAAAGGTTCGGGGTTTAGCAAATTGTGGCAGCCTTTTCTAGCCCTATTGGCACAAGACTTCAGGGAATTAACATGCCTGAGCTACCTGCGCCTTCTACATCTGGCAACGCCCACCAATCCCACTTCAGAGAGAAGCCCCTTGAGCTAGTGTCCCACTTGTATACAGATAGAACGAGTCTTGGGGTAGGTGGGGGTGGGGGGAGAGCTCTATCCCATTTCTTCTCTTTTCCCTTTCTTTCTTCTATTGGGTTGGGGCGGGGGTTGTCTTTCTTCCCTTGGTTCTACAGATGGTTCTCTTCTGTAATTTTGTATGTCTTTCAATTGCACTGAGGCCCTGCGTGGCCCGGTTGGTTGTACTGCCCTTTTGTGCTGGCGTTACAAGATTGACATTTATCTCAATAAAAAGATTTAAACCATAAAGTTAAAGGCCTTGGGAGGTGGCGGCCCTCAGGGCTGAGGAAGGTGATCTGCGCTGCCCCCCCCTGCATTTACTAAACAAACAGCCCCAGGGAGGTGGAGGTCCCCTAGGAGGAAGGCCTGTGCACCCCCCATCCAATAATTACAGATGCCCTTGGACCTGGCCCACCTGGGGGCCTATAATTAACAAAGCACTGGAGCTTGTGTTTTTTTTTTCTGGTGGTACTCATACACCCAGCGTGACTCCCAACAAAAGTATTTTTTTTAAAAATATTTTTGTATCCCCTGCGGGGTACCTGTGGGACCCCAAGAGGCCTAGTTTCGACCCTGTCCCCTTTTCTTTTATTTTAGCTTTTTTCAGTGACTCGGTTCAACCGAGTCACAAGATGGTTGCCAACACTTTCTGAATGAAGTGATGGCAGCCAATCAGATCTCAGCATGAGCTCTCGGGTGGGGTCACGTCCTCCACGTCACCAATTGTATTTCTTAAAAATCTTTACACTTCTCCAAAACTACTGAACGGATTTACACCACTTAACAACAAGCATTTGCAATGCAATAGATCTCGCATTTACAAGACTTTTAGCTATTGGCATTGTAAATGTCAATAGCTTAAATTCTCGCAAATGCAAGACCTATTGAATTGCAAATATTTTTTGTTTCCAAACACCCCATGTCACGCTTGCATGTGAATATAGGCCATGTCTAAAGAAAGGGCCGCGGCCGCCATTAAAGTCAACGCGCCGTATTGGGAGTTTTTACCAAAAAAGCATATGTTTGAAAAACTTTTTTTTGTAAAAGCGCCCCAAACAGCGCTTTCATTTTAATGGTGGCCGCGCCCCTTTCTTTAGACGCAGCTTATCTAAAGAAAGGGGTGTGGCCTCTATTAAGTGCTAGCACAGCATGGGGCACTTGGGAGCACCCCAAAAAAAACCAATATTTGCAAAGCAATAGGTCCAGCATTCGCGAGAGTTTAAGCCATTGTCATTTAGAATGCCAATAGCTCAAACTCTCCTAAAGGTGAGACCTATTGCAGTGCAAAGAAGCGGCCGCCATTGTCCCAGCTGCTTGGAAAGTGAAACTGCACATGGCACGCTGAATGTTGCTGCAAAGCATGTCGTGCCTGCAGTAGGACAAAAGTCACTAAGAAAATAGTACTTACAGACTAAATAGCACAGACCGTGTAACAAAAGAAGTAAAAGGGCCAATCCTCATGGAATGTTACAAATGAAGACAAGGCGGTACTAAGGAGAGACTAACAAGATGATTACCAAATCAGAAGTCAGCATTTACAAGCCAATGAAAAATATGGGCAGAGAGTGGGCGGAGCTTCAATTCCATACTCTAATACAGCATGCCTTGCAGAGCAGCGCATGCACTGCCCAGGCTCGACCTATAAAGGGCGCTTTCTCGACCCACTGCTACATGTCTGCCAAATTTTGTTTAATTCCGCTCAGCAGTTTGGGCTGCTTTTTCGCAGCTCACTCCGAAATTTTCTAGTCAGTGGCAAATGAAAAATGGTCTTCCTTTGGAAACTACATTCTAACTATAACCACCCACTATCCGCCAGTAGGGAAAATATATATATATATATATATATATATATATATATATATATATATATATATATATATATATATATATATATATATATATATATATTCAAAGCTCCAAGGTGCCCGCTGGCAGGCTCGCACTCAAACAGTGGTATCATTTTAGCGGGTAGAGGACCCCTGTGCGCGCCGGCAACTGCAGCTCCCCTGTCATGGATGAAAGCCTGACGCGTTTCTGAGCCGTGTCGCTCGTCTTCAGAGGCTCGACAATATATATATATATATATATATATATATATATATATATATATATATATTATTTTTTTTTCCCCTCAAAATGCCCAAGCATGTCTGGACGCACTCACTGCTGCTGAAAGCTGAAAGCTGAAGCTTTATTAAATTGCCAACCAGCGAAGTCACAACCAGCGAAGTCACACCTGAAATGAAATCCTGTTGCCGACGCGTTTCGAGGTAAGTAGTTTTGCAGCAATTATTTGTGTCCTTGAGTAGGGCTCAGGATCGATCGCTGGTTCATGGTGGCTCAACAGCTGTGCCAAAAGGTTGTGGAATAGTTCCCAACGAGGCCTCTCAGATTTCGAGACGGTGCAATCCAGCGCGGCAGGGCTGCCGCGTTTAAATTTTTGCCCTCAAAATGCCCAAGCATGTCTGGACGCACTCACTGCTGCTGAAAGCTGAAGCTTTATTAAATTGCCAACCAGCGAAGTCACACCTGAAATGAAATCCTGTTGCCGACGCGTTTCGAGGTAAGTAGTCCTCTTCATCATGGGCGGCTGCTTAATGAAGTCACATGGATATCCAGCATGCTTGGAGTTATTGTCCCGCCCTAAGTGGGTGTTGCTGAGTGCACAGGGGCATGCTGGATGTTGTTGTTTTTACCCACAGTGGGTTCCGAAGACTTCTTTTTGCAGCAATTATTTGTGTCCTTGAGTAGGGCTCAGGATCGCTCGCTGGTTCATGGTGGCTCAACAGCTGTGCCAAAAGGTTGTGGAATAGTTCCCAACGAGGCCTCTCAGATTTCGAGACGGTGCAATCCAGCGCGGCAGGGCTGCCGCGTTTAAATTTTTTCCCTCAAAATGCCCAAGCATGTCTGGACGCACTCACTGCTGCTGAAAGCTGAAGCTTTATTAAATTGCCAATCAGCGAAGTCACACCTGAAATGAAATCCTGTTGCCAACGCGTTTCGAGGTAAGTAGTCCTCTTCATCATGGGCGGCTGCTTAATGAAGTCACATGGATACCTAGCATGCTTGGAGTTATTGTCCCGCCCTAAGTGGGTGTTGCTGAGTGCACAGGGGCATGCTGGATGTTGTTGTTTTTACCCACAGTGGGTTCCGAAGACTTCTTTTTGCAGCAATTATTTGTGTCCTTGAGTAGGGCTCAGGATCGATCGCTGGTTCATGGTGGCTCAACAGCTGTGCCAAAAGGTTGTGGAATAGTTCCCAACGAGGCCTCTCAGATTTCGAGACGGTGCAATCCAGCGCGGCAGGGCTGCCGCGTTTAAATTTTTTCCCTCAAAATGCCCAAGCATGTCTGGACGCACTCACTGCTGCTGAAAGCTGAAGCTTTATTAAATTGCCAACCAGCGAAGTCACACCTGAAATGAAATCCTGTTGCCGACGCGTTTCGAGGTAAGTAGTCCTCTTCATCATGGGCGGCTGCTTAATGAAGTCACATGGATACCCAGCATGCTTGGAGTTATTGTCCCGCCCTAAGTGGGTGTTGCTGAGTGCACAGGGGCATGCTGGATGTTGTTATTTTTACCCACAGTGGGTTCCGAAGACTTCTTTTTGCAGCAATTATTTGTGTCCTTGAGTAGGGCTCAGGATCGATCGCTGGTTCATGGTGGCTCAACAGCTGTGCCAAAAGGTTGTGGAATAGTTCCCAACGAGGCATCTCAGATTTCGAGACGGTGCAATCCAGCGCGGCAGGGCTGCCGCGTTTAAATTTTTTCCCTCAAAATGCCCAAGCATGTCTGGACGCACTCACTGCTGCTGAAAGCTGAAGCTTTATTAAATTGCCAACCAGCGAAGTCACACCTGAAATGAAATCCTGTTGCCGACGCGTTTCGAGGTAAGTAGTCCTCTTCATCATGGGCGGCTGCTTAATGAAGTCACATGGATACCCAGCATGCTTGGAGTTATTGTCCCGCCCTAAGTGGGTGTTGCTGAGTGCACGGGGCATGCTGGATGTTGTTGTTTTTACCCACAGTGGGTTCCGAAGACTTCTTTTTGCAGCAATTATTTGTGTCCTTGAGTAGGGCTCAGGATCGATCGCTGGTTCATGGTGGCTCAACAGCTGTGCCAAAAGGTTGTGGAATAGTTCCCAACGAGGCCTCTCAGATTTCGAGACGGTGCAATCCAGCACGGCAGGGCTGACGCGTTTAAATTTTTTCCCTCAAAATGCCCAAGCATGTCTGGACGCACTCACTGCTGCTGAAAGCTGAAGCTTTATTAAATTGCCAACCAGCGAAGTCACACCTGAAATGAAATCCTGTTGCCGACGCGTTTCGAGGTAAGTAGTCCTCTTCATCATGGGCGGCTGCTTAATGAAGTCACATGGATACCCAGCATGCTTGGAGTTATTGTCCCGCCCTAAGTGGGTGTTGCTGAGTGCACAGGGGCATGCTGGATGTTGTTGTTTTTACCCACAGTGGGTTCCGAAGACTTCTTTTTGCAGCAATTATTTGTGTCCTTGAGTAGGGCTCAGGATCGATCGCTGGTTCATGGTGGCTCAACAGCTGTGCCAAAAGGTTGTGGAATAGTTCCCAACGAGGCCTCTCAGATTTCGAGACGGTGCAATCCAGCGCGGCAGGGCTGCCGCGTTTAAATTTTTTCCTCACAATGCCCAAGCATGTCTGGACGCACTCACTGCTGCTGAAAGCTGAAGCTTTATTAAATTGCCAACCAGCGAAGTCACACCTGAAATGAAATCCTGTTGCCGACGCGTTTCGAGGTAAGTATTCCTCTTCATCATGGGCGGCTGCTTAATGAAGTCACATGGATACCCAGCATGCTTGGAGTTATAATCCCGCCCTAAGTGGGTGTTGCTGAGTGCACAGGGGCATGCTGGAGGTTGTTGTTTTTACCCACAGTGGGTTCCGAAGACTTCTTTTTGCAGCAATTATTTGTGTCCTTGAGTAGGGCTCAGGATCGATCGCTGGTTCATGGTGGCTCAACAGCTGTGCCAAAAGGTTGTGGAATAGTTCCCAACGAGGCCTCTCAGATTTCGAGACGGTGCAATCCAGCGCGGTAGGGCTGCCGCGTTTAAATTTTTGCCCTCAAAATGCCCAAGCATGTCTGGACGCACTCACTGCTGCTGAAAGCTGAAGCTTTATTAAATTGCCAACCAGCGAAGTCACACCTGAAATGAAATCCTGTTGCCGACGCGTTTCGAGGTAAGTAGTCCTCTTCATCATGGGCGGCTGCTTAATGAAGTCACATGGATACCCAGCATGCTTGGAGTTATTGTCCCGCCCTAAGTGGGTGTTGCTGAGTGCACAGGGGCATGCTGGATGTTGTTGTTTTTACCCACAGTGGGTTCCGAAGACTTCTTTTTGCAGAAATTATTTGTGTCCTTGAGTAGGGCTCAGGATCGAAAGGAAATCAATAAATCCTGGGAAATAATATCGCTACGCAAATACCTGGAAGTACAAAGAGTCCCAAGAGGTCTAAGAATTTTATTAATGCCTAGTCACCAAGACGCAACTAATGAGCTACTAACAGAATGGTGCGAACATACTCTCAACTCGTCGTTGGGACTAATTAATATACTGGTGAAACATGGCGAAATAGCCCTACAAAAAATCAAGGCACAACTACAAGAATTGGAAAAGGAACTTGAATCTGCAAAATTAAACCCTGAAATGTTAAAATTCAAAGAGGATTTGGAATGCCAGATCGACAAACACGAGGATATTGTACGCCAACGCAAACATAATAAATTTGTAAGGGATACCATCGACTATGCCGAGGGCAGAATCTTTACCTTTGCAAGGAAATTTGACCCCTTTCAACAACCGGGAATGGCGAGCAATTCAATGGCCACTTCTAGCAGTTTTTCCTCTTTGGCTTCCACAGATTTAAGCGGGTGTGAATCGGAAACCCCTATGGACAGTGCCAAACAATCTTTTTTAGGGGATATGCGCCGCGTTTTACAGCAGCGTCAATGGGAACAGAACCAGTCGGCGCAAAGACAACCCCGCGGTCGAGGCAGAGGAAAACCATGGTACCAAAGAAAAAGAAACGAAGGGGTCGAAGAAACAAGCAGCGAGACAGAACAAATTGGTACCAAGACCAGGAGTATGAGACAGAGGAAAGACAAGTAATGGATGAATTACAAGTGGTAAACCTCTCTAAATACGAATTATCCTCGGCGGAAATTTCACTTCTCAAACGGGGCATTAACTATTGTCCAGTACAAAAAATGGATCTGGCTCAAATGAGAATAGACTTCTATTTGTACATCCGAAAAATCAAATTGGCCAAATTTTTCTTGGAAAATCAGAATAAACAGAAACAATCCAAGCCACTGGAACAACCGACTTCATCATTATTGGCTCAAGAAACAAAGGACTTCCTCACATTACTTAATCTGAATGCAGAACTGGGGGAAGACATACCCTTGGAAACAGCATGCCAACAATTGGGAGCAGGTTTAAGTAAAAAGCGCCCGAAATCTAAATTTTACCCACAGTTACCTCCTGGTAATAAAATTGACCTCTTTCAGGAAGCAGTTATCCATGACCTTTACAAAATGAAAAAGATCCAGTATAAAGATAATCTCACAAAACAGGAAAGAGTAGCCCTTGAGAACCTAACCAAGGATCAAGATTTTGAAATCAAGATGGCCGATAAAGGGGGCAATATTGTGGTATGGGATAGAACTCTCTATATCACAGAAGCCATGAGACAACTACTGGATACCACATATTATGAAAAACTGCACACAAACCACACCGCAACCTTCAAATTGGATATGGACAAGAAACTTAGGACATGGACTGCACAAAACCTGATAAATGAGGAGGAAAGTAGATACTTACTGGTTGACTTCCCTAAAGTAGCAACTTTTCTCCCGAAAATTCACAAAAATCAAGCAAACCCACCGGGGAGACCTATCCTATCAGCCAAAGGTTCCTTATTAGAACCCATTTCTAATTACATCGATTTCTTTTTGATCCCATATGTAACCAAACTACGCTCATACATAAAGGACACAACAGACTTGTTAAGAATCCTTGGAACAATCAAGTGGCAAAGCACATATCACTTAATAACAATGGATGTGATTGGGTTGTATACCAATATTGACAATGCATTGGGTTTGAATGCAATCAGTTCCTTCCTACAGGAAAGAAATATCCATTACAAACACCACAATGATATGCTTCTGGACATGATCTCAACATGCCTAACATGTAATATCTTCTTGTTTGGTGAGGACCTCTTCCGGCAAAAGAATGGGGCGGCTATGGGTTTTTCATTTAGCCCTAGCTATGCCTGCTTAACAATGGGTTGGTGGGAGGAAAAAGTTGCATGGAACAGTCAGAATGAGAAATATACCAAAAACATTGTGAGCTGGACTCGCTTCATTGATGATCTGTTCATCATTTGGAACGGAAAGACTGAAGAATTCGAGGATTATTTTTCCATACTTAACAACAGCACAAGTGGAGTGAAATTCACCTACACAATCAGCAAGGAAAGAGTGACCTTTTTGGACACCGAAATCTACGTGAAAAATGATCACCTGGAAACAACACTTCATCGGAAGACAACAGCCACCAATGCAACCTTGGAAGCAACAAGCTTCCATCAACCCGCCCTAATATCCAGCATACCGTATGGTGAATTCTTACGGTTAAGAAGAATTTGCAGTGAAGAAACCGAATGGAGGAAACACAGTGCCGGGACAATAAAGAGATTCAAAGCCAGGAAATACAATGCAAGGATTGTTAACCGATGTTGGTCTAGAGCCAACGCAAGTCCTAGAAATGAGTGCCTTAAACCAAAAGGAATGGAACAACAATTAGAGACAGAACCCATTAGATTAATCATGGATTTTTCCTTGGAATCCAAGGAAGTAGCCAACATCATACAAAAAAATTGGAAAATTTTACAGATGGATGGCACAATTGGTGAAAAAATGGGATCTAAACCAACAATAACATTTCGAAGAGCAACTAACTTGAAAGACCGACTGACACACAGTCACTTGAACACAAAACAACCAAAGGAAACCTGGCTTAAAACTAAAGGATTTATCAAATGCCACAATTGCAAGGCGTGCCAAATTGCACAACCAACTTTGGAAACTTCATTGGCCAATGGGAAACCTTGGCAAATACGGAATCTGATATCCTGCAAAAGCCAATACACCATTTACATCATCGAGTGTCCATGTAAGTTAAAATACGTGGGAAGCACCATATGCGAACTGAAAAAAAGAATTTTAGAGCATGTTCGCGCAACCAAAAACAAAGACAAAAACAAAGCAGTGGCAAAACACATGGACACTCACCATAATGGTAATTGGAAATTGTTGAAATTCTATGGGATAGAATCAATCCCCAATCTGACACGCGGTGGCAATAGAGAGAAAATGCTACGTCAACGGGAATCACGTCATATTTTAAACTTCAGGAGTTTGGCACCACACGGCCTTAACCAGTCGGAAGAACTCTACATACATATCTAACTCCTATTCTATTTACAAATGTACAGCAATCACAAAGAATATGTACACTTACAGCTCATCCCAAATAACAGGGAGAGACTCTCCACTGGAGGAGCTTCAAAGAGCATCACAAACTTGCCACTGAAGGGATCAATGTTTTGATAGTAACATGATGTACTGTTTGATGATCTCAAAAATACTTAGAAACCTGAAGCAAAGCTGCTATTACTTATTTGGATTAACGCACTGCATGTTTGCAGTAAATTATACATGTTATGGTTAATGCACCACAGTGGATAGATATTTTATTTACCGTGAACGCAACATCCTAAGGATGACCTGATAGGTTTGATTTGTTTAACATCCTGCTGTGTTGAAAGAATTCGACTCAATCCATAATGTAGTATAACATATGTCTCTAAAGCTTTATATAACGTGAAAAAAATCAGACTACAACTCCCATAAGGTAGAGGGGTTAGTCTTGATAGCAACAGGAAATGAGGTACTCAGCATTTCATTTGAATGTTTTTTTCTTTATTTAAATATCAGTCACCTGGGGTGCAAAATCAACCGTGAGCAAGGTATCGTGAGAATACCGAAACGCGTTGGTTTGGAGACCTGTGTGTCTTGCATGACTGCTGATAATATGTTGAATTAAACCCTTTATACATTGAACAACTGGAGTGCGACCCTGATTTCTCCCACGGAGAAGATGTTTGGTATATATATATATATATATATATACACACTTATACACACACACATACACCTATATAGGCTATTTGTATATGCATATTTATATGTATAATTATATTCATATACGCACATATACTGTTCACTCTTCATATATCAATGCAATGCAAGACGTTGTAAAGGTCAATGTGCGTTGTAAAGATAAACAATGAACAAATGGTGATTTCATTGGTCCTCTAAGGATGCAGCAACTTCTCAGCATTTAAAATTAGCCTTTACCTTCAGTCTAGTAGTGGTTCACCTGAATATGAAAAATTCATTTATTGCAGAAGCAGATGCTTCGATATGGAAATTAGTGCAAAGCAAGATGAACACTGTAAATTGAATCCAGTTCTCATGTCTCGTAAGGTAAATTCTGGTGAAATCAGTTATACTACTGCCAAAAAAAGGAACTTTTGGGGATAAAGGAAGGTTTCCAAGAGTGGAGACATAAATTGCTACGAGCGAGGCATAGAATGATTGTGCACGCTGACCGCTGCAGCTTGCAATTTATGAAAGCAGCTTGACAATTAACACCACACCAGCAGAGATTGATGCTGTCTTTCATAGAGTTTGATTTTATAGTCACATTTTAACCTAGCTCACAGAATTGAAAAGCTGACTATTTATCGAGACGAGACTCAGAAGAATTAAAGCAAAACTATCTTTGCATTCAATCGCCAACCCTCAATAGGTCATTGGGGCTGTAAATGTAGATGGGTTTTTTGGAAGTTGTCTGATGCAGCTTCCAAACTAGCAACTGGTGTAATTGGGCAACTAAGATCGAGTTTGGAAAATTCATGACAATAGGTCGATGACTTAACAAAAGCCCTCCCAGCCCCCGCAGTGCAGTGGGGGCCAAGCTCTGGGACCCCCATCTGGCACTGGGAGGACCCTGGTCAGAGAGCTTTCGACTGGGTCCAGAGGATGGGATACCCCCTTGAATGTACTTTGCAGGGGCTAACCTCAAATTCGTGATGACACTGAAAAAGGTTTCTACCCACTTACATTTCCAGAACACAGTGTTCTATTGTTGCCCTGGAGTGCCTGCAGTAGGTCATTCCGGAACTGCTAAAACAATGGATTTAATTCAAAAAGAGTTTGGTAGCCAAGCATAAAAAACAATCTTGTCTTAACTGTCTAAAATTGTGTAGTAGGAGCACGAGACATAGCATATTATTCACAACCCCAGGATTTGTTACATCATTGCCTACACCCAGGATACCCTAAAGTAGTGAATTTTAACCTTTTGACTTCTGTGGACCACCATTTAATCATTACAGGAACCCGGAGAAGCCCACTGAATAATTACTCGAAGTCCGGGACCCTAGCCTAATCATTTTCAATGATTTAAACCGCAAACCAATAAACTTAAAATACAGGAATATTTATTCAGAACACAAATACAGAAATTGTAAAATACTTTATTTAATTCACAAACAAATATAAAAACAAAATCAAAATGTTAATTTCATTAGGAAGGCTGGGGCTATTCTAAATCCACTTAAGGCCACTCATCATCCACACTATTTTCTGTTTGATGCATTTGCACTGATACCATGAACCAATCTGAGGATACTAATTTAATTTTTTACTTCTAATTTCAAATTCCTCCACATTTACAGAACGTTTTAAAATGTTCAATTCTACATTTTTCTTCTTTATTTATATACACATTATTAATCTATTAATATTATTTAATTTTCTAAGCAGTTGCGGGCCCACACGTGTCCCTGAACCATAGTTTATGAACCGCCGCACTAAAGCACAATCATCCTATATGTTATTGCAGACTTACCAAATCATCAGAACTGTGATGAAATCCTGCTTGTTGTGATCTGCGTAACTAAATGTCCATTGTATAGCCTGCCAAGAACTATCTCCTTCTGGTTCATGTTGTTCATGTGCCCAGAGTACCTACATTTATAATCCCTGACAGGGGCACCTAAATTATGTCAACATTTTGGCAAACGTGGTGTTCTACTCTTTACGCATCCCCTACTCTGTCTACCAGTAATTACCTTCAAACTAACGGGTAAAGATAAGGTGTCAAGCAAAACAACACCTGATTTGTTATTTGGCTGTGATACTTGAGTAGATCTGCTATGGTTAGCTGAAGTGACGTGCAATAATACAAAACATTCCTCCACTATATTAAACATTTTATAGTCTGTATGGCCATCATCCTAGTTTTCTACCATTTTCACAACCAGATATCTCCTCTCAAATACCCGCAGTGCACGAGAGAGTGCAAGTAATTGAAAAAAACTATCACTTAAGTGCAACAGTATTTACAACATACTAAGAAATGTCCAGTCTGACCTATTTACAAAGTTGGAGACAGTGTATGGCTACCCACATATCTTACATTTCGGACCCAGAATAGGTTTCGTCCATTACACTTAGGTCCATGTCATTGAATAACAAGTTAAACCTGTCACATACAAATTAAAATGGCACGCCATGTTGTACCATCATCCTAAGTTTCACACATCCTTTTTAAAACCTGTTAGACCTTTCTTAACATGTCCTTCCCCAGTGTTAATTCAAGGACAATCTGAAAACGAGGTGCAAAAGATTCTGGATTCTAAGTATCAGTGTGGGCAGCTATGGTCTTTAATTTCCGGGAAGGACTACGGTCCTGAAGAGGATTTCTGGGAACCACCTTTAACTGTCCAGGCACCAAAATTGATTACGCTATCTCATCTCCAGGGGGCAAATATATAAAGCACATTTCCCGTTCGCAAACGGGCCGATTCTCAGAATCAGCCCGTTTGCGAACGGGAAAAAGCTTTTTGGGATGTATCAAAGGAAAATTTGCGATTCCTATTTTTTGCGAAAGCATTTAAGGAATCACAAATTGCGATTCCTTAAATGCGATGTAAAAAGCACCCAAGTTGTGCGATTTCTCCTTAAGAAATCGCAAATGACCACCAACTTCAAGTTGGTGGTAATTTGCGATTTCTTTGAAAAATTCCCTTTTTTGCATTTTTCAAAGTGCCATGTGGCGCACATACATCCCCTTAGGGCATGTATGTGTGCCACATGTGCACACGTGCACATTTCAGGGGTGCAACAGGGTGTCCTTTTGACACCCTGGCACCCTTGAAATTGCATACTCAATTTGCGATTCTCTAATTGAGAATTCCTATGGGCCACTAGGCCCATAGGAATGAATGAGAAGGTATTCCTTAACCCCTTCGGTGCTCATGACGGAACGGTTCCGTCATGAGCCACGGTTGAGCTGTGCTCATGACGGAACCGTTCCGTCATGACCACGCCCGCGCAAGATTCCGTCAGCACAGCGGCGGAATCTGCGCAGCATGGAAGGGGTTAATTGAAAATCGCTATTTGCGATTCTCAATTAAGGAATATGTAGGCTTCGCAAAATTATTAGCAAATCCTAAATACATAGCGTTTTGCGATTCTCAAATAGCGATTCTCTAAAATTCGCTATTTGGGAATTGCAAATGTATCCTTTGATACATATGCCCCTATATTCCAATGAAGCCTGGCTCCCTGAGATGGCTAGAAGGGGAGCACTGTTATAACCAGGTCCCCAACCATCTCCTTCTGTGCCATTTCATGGAGGTGGGTAGATTGAGAGATTCTCTATTTTCTGTGAAGATATGCACATACATTAAAGAGTCTTTTCCCTCTTACAGTACTGGAGAATATACTTGGTTCCTGGAAATGTGCTACTAAAATATATTAGAACTTTGGGACTATATGTCTCCAAAATCTCAGCACTTCCTCAGTGAAACTGCCATCTTGGGTGGCTCCCTGGTAGTAAATGGAGCCACACCCTAATTCCAATATTGATGAACATGAGAGGTGATCCAGCAGGCTGATTCTGTAAAGAAGATCAGAATGCAGATTTGATGAACTTGGCAGGAGATCAAAGGAGCAGTCTTGCAAATTACTCTTGTAGAGTAAATATTTTATTCAACAAAGGGTATTTATTTTTTATGTGGAATTTCAACATTTCATTGCCTGATAAGAACACAGCACCATTTTTATCCTCGCATCCAATGACAATTATCAGAGGCAGCAGTGATAAGAACATGAGGGACAATTTACTATCTTTATTTTGAAGTTAGTGATTCTTTCTGGAAAAGGTTTTTTTTCAAGGAAATAGTCAACAGAAACCAAACTTCTATAAGAAGTATTGAAGCCTCACAGTTAAACAGCAAATGATTGACTAAGTTTCTCAAGGGTACAATACCACTGAGAAGAATGCGTTTCCAAGAAGAAATATTTTCAACCAAACACTGAGTTCACAGGAAAAATGGCAATTTATATGATATTAGGAGTGTGCATTCTCTGATTTTTCTTCCCAAGAATTGTAAATGGGAATGAGTAAATGCTAACCGGTAATTCTTTTCTCCCTTGAAACCAGGGATACCTACTATAATTCCACTAGTGTATTTCATTCCATTTACATTGTGAAAAAATAAGTAATTATCGAAATGTATGAGAGCAATCAAATTAGTGATTAAAAAACAGACTTCAGGCATGTCGAGATTTACAGATACAAGAGGGTTTGTCAGTGTTGCAAAGCCATCCTGTGCCCTGGGCACCCCCCAACATTTTGCTGAATGGTACTGGTGGTAACTGACTCTGACTGACCCTGGGCTCTGCCTATCCAGGCCCAGGGCTAGTGCACTGCTGAAAGACACACATTTAGAAAACAGTGAAAACACCTACAAACACTAAGGTATGGGGTACCCCTGTGATTGGCATGCCCTACATCCTAGGGCCCTAGTGCATATTAGGGCAGGGGGATGGAAACTACCTATCAGCCCCTAGTATAGATGAGCCATGGCAGTTTAGAGGCCAGCAGCTCTTTTGTGTTCACTGCTGAAGCCTGTGGTCAGTTTTAAAAGTAGCCCTGGGTGGCAGGACAGCTATTAAAAAGTAAATTGTGCTCAAACTCGACTTTGGGGTTAGGGGCACTTAAAAATGGATAACCTCCAATGTTTTGGCATATTAGGAACCCCCAGCTTCTCCCCTAGGTGTCCCGGGTGGGGGGTCAGGTATTTATAAGGTAGACCCTTATAAAATGAGTTTAATATGTCCTGGGGTAAGTGAAATTTTACATTTCACTCCCCACATTGTAATAAGGTGCTGCCCAAATTCGACTGTGGTGCTAGGAGGCCTGTGGAGGGGGGGGGGGAATTGCAATATTTCTACAGATTCCGAACCTCTAAAGTCTCCCCTAGTTGTCCCATGGGGTGGGGGTCCTGTAGAGATAAGCAAAGTACTTATAAAATATATTTTTTTCTAAGTCCTGGTGCTGGAAAATGGCCCAAGTCATTTTTCCCATTGCAGATCCCCTGCCACATAGGTTAACATAGCAGGAAGTTATTAATTAATAACTCTTGATAGGAGAGGGCTAGAAGTGCAATTAAAAGACTTCCCCGAATGGTATTAATAAACTCAAGAATATATGTTTGAATTTCTCCTAAAGTGTACATACAAGAAATTATAAGACTTTCTTGTTTGTAAGTCCAGATTCAGCCTTCCAGTGGTCTGTCCTGATTGGTCAGAGTTTAGTGGATTAGCCAAGCTGCCTTGAAGAGGTGATAAAGAGCCTCTGCTACACAGGAATGCCAGAGCAGGGGGAGGAGTCATAAACCATGGTCTTCAAATAGAAGAGGAGGCCTTAGTGTCATTTACAACTCTAAACTTTTCACCTCAGCAAGAGCTAGGCTTATGGAAGGAATGCACGGATGCTAGGTGGAGAGTTTATGAAAATTAGCCATCCTAGGGGTGTGTTTAGCCAGCTCTTACCGCCCTGCTGGAAAATCAGCCATTATGAATTTTGAGGATTTGGTGCACTCTGGGACAAACAATGCCACACTCTACAGGATGTGGTCATAATCTTGGGGAGTTGGCCTGCTCCTATTGGTCACTAGTGACCTCCTGCTTGACCCAGAGAACTGGGAATAAGTATCTGAGAGGGGCAGAGCCTCTCAGATATGCTGCTTGAAACTTAAAGAAGCAAGACGTTGCCATGCTGAGAAGTTGGTGTGCAAGGTTCTAAGGCCTGTCCTTTGAAGAGTGCACCAGGTGAAACTACAGCCCTGGGGATTACTTTGCTGCAAAAGAACTAAAGAGTGGACTCCTTGCAAGCTACAGGTTAACAGAGCTCACCTGGACCATCACCGACAAGGATCCTCAACCTGGAGAACACCAGTGGATTTATAAGGGTTTTGTCCAAGTAGATTGTGGGAACTGAAATCCTCAACTTTCAAGGCCCATCTTTTGGAGCTTCCAGACCCTCGGAGTGATACATACATATAATACATATAATATACAAAAGTCAGGCTTCCATAATAAATCCACCATTACTTAATATGCTGTTAGAGGCGTAGGAACCGGGGTAATGCCCGCTGGACTAGCGGGCGGCCACAATTGCAGAGATACATAAGGCCGGGAAACCACCGGACCAATGTGCCTCCTATCGCCCAATCTTCTTGATCAATGTGGAGGCGAAAGTGCTAGTCAAGGCTTTGGCGAATAGACTGGTGCCGGTCCTCTCAGAGGTGATACATGTAGACCAATCGGGCTTCATGCTTAATAGAAGCACTCGCCACAACCTAAGGAGGCTATACAGAGTGCTCCACATGACGGGAGACGGCGCTGCCCAACAGATGGCATCAATGGCGTTCGACAGTATAGAATGGCCCTATTTGTTTTTGGTACTTCACAAGATGGGCTTCAGCCCTAACTTCTGAAGTTGGATAAGGCTGCTATACAGGAAACCTCAGGCCCGAGTGTGAGTCAATGGAGTGTTGTCCAGACCCTTTCAAATGCGGAGAGGCACTAGACAGGGTTGCCCTCTGTCCCCATTGTTGTTCACCCTCGCACTGGAGCCGCTGGCGCATTGGGTCCGGAGAGACCCGATGATTTGGAGTACAGAGGCACCAGGGGGTGGAAGGAGTGAATTTCGCTCTTTGCAGACGACATACTTCTATATCTAGCAAGACCGTACTACTTGACGGCAAGAGTACTCCATATTGTTGAACTATTTGGGAGTTACTCAGGGTACACCATTAATTGGTTTAAATCATTGATATTCCTGCTATCGGGCCCTCCACCTAGAATACCGGTGAGGTGCATGGCCCCAGTGGTCGAAGAGGGACTTAAGTACCTGGGCATATACATCAAAAGCGACCACGGGACGTTCCTGAAGAAGAACCTCGAGCCCCAGATAGATCGGCTCAGTGCCGATGTACGTCACTGGCGTACCCTGCCATTGTCTCTTATGGGCAGGGTGGCTCTTTTTAAAATTATGGCTTTGCCGCGCCTCC
Organism: Triturus cristatus; assembly: GCF_964204655.1. NCBI lineage: Eukaryota > Metazoa > Chordata > Amphibia > Caudata > Salamandridae > Triturus > Triturus cristatus. The sequence continues at coordinate 798,535,198 of NC_140581.1, forward strand.
TCTATGCTCTCCAGAACATCGCATGCCCTGTTCCCCCAATAGTTTTTAAAAGAGTACCCCAGGAAGTCAGATTGCCGTTGTGGCAGGGTGGCTCTCCCAGAATAGCACTTCACAAACTACAAAAGGGAGTGTATGATGGTGGTTTGGCGGTCGCAGGGGTTAAAATATACTACTGGGCTTCACAATTGTTGGTTATTAACGACTGGATCTATGCAGACGTGAATGAGCCAGCCTATAGAGCGGACAGAGCCCCTATGCCAGGAGGAAATTGCGACCACTCTTGTACTCTCAGAGGGCACGCCCGGAGTGGCCGGCGCACACATGGGTAGTAGTGGGGTGTGGGAGAGAGGACAAGAGATTTCTGGGCTGGATGGGGAAACTGACTAGTCAGACCCCAATGTGGGCAGGGGATCCATTGAAAGGAGTAGCCGGGCTTCTGAGGGTGGAAATTGATAAGATTTGAACACCTGGGAGATGTGTGATTGGGAGAGGCTCCACTCACCTTTGAAGACCTACTGCAGGAATATAATTTAAACCAAACGTAGAGATACCACTATCTAATACTGATGCATGCTCTGTGAGGATACATCCAATGTGGTACCCTTATTCCAGATCACTCCCCTCTGAGGATAGATTACTATTAGACCCTATCCCTGAAATAGCGACATCCACGATGTATCGTAAATTAATAAATAACGTGCCGCACCCTCTGGCAACCCTGCGGGCAACGTGGACTGATGATCTTGGAAATATAAATGATGAGCAATGGCAAGAGGCAATACAGAGCCCAAGAGAGATTGCAGTCCGTACAAGATTTAGGCTGGCACAACTCAAGATTTTACACCGTACCTACTATCCACCGACCCACTTATATAAATGGGGGAGGGTACACACAGCGCTTTGTGTCGGATTGTCAACAGGAGGGGTCTTTCTTTCACATTCCATGGGAATGTCAGGAGATAGCCGGGTTTTGGCAGAAGGTCACGGATGTAATGTCAAGGGTGTCAGGAGTGACGGTCCCAATGGATGCCACATGGCTTCTCTTGATGATTCAGGGAGACTTTGATTGGCCCAAGCATATGGGAATATGGCTGAACCTTGCAGCGGGGATTGCCAAATGAAACATCGCAAGGAGATAGGGAGTGCCTACGCCCCCGTCACTGGGAGAGTGGGAAAGGAGCCTTGACTGGTGCCAAGGAGCTGAAGAAACAGTGTATAAAAGTAGCGGCTGTCTCAAAAAGTGGGAGAAAATAAGGACACCATGGCTTCAGCATAAAGCAATGTTGGGGGAGGAGTGAAAGGCATCAGTTACACCTTGTCGGGGGGGGAGCGACCGATAAATTGGGGTTTTGTCTACTGGTCGTGCATATGTCCTGTTGCAAATTTGTGCCTTTGGAGCCACTGAAGGTAAACAACCTCATACCTCTCTCACAGAAAATTGTTGTGATGCTAAAGCTTAACCATGTACAAACGCATGTGATTCCTGTAAAGTAAGGTCATTTGAGCAAAGTTAATAAAAAGATATATAAATATTTTTTTAAAACAATGTACTTTATCTTACTTGGTGGGCTTGGGTTACCAACTTGAGGAGCACACATATAACTCAATCCCTCAATAAAAGCTATCCTATATTCTCACAACGCATATGGAAAATGCTCGATGTCTTTACTTGCAACTTATCCTCATAATAGGAAACATACCAATCCCTATCATTTAACCATAATCCCGGGTTGCAGCTATGACTAAATAAATTATTTACTGTCTCACCTGACTCGCCCTCACACTCTTGCCTCCTCTCCCTTACCCATTTCCTTTAACCCGTTACCTTGTCTACACTTATTATGACATACATGTTACATATACGTTACCTAGGAACACTTCACAGGAGCCATCTACAAATCTATTCCCAAAAACGAATCGGCCTTTCCTAATCCTTCAGCATATTATTTTCTTCTTGTCACACATTCAATCACCAATCATCTCAAAGGGACTTATATATGCTCTGTGAATTTCTCAAGAATTATAAGCTGTGTGTTATTTGATGGCCATTTTCATATGTACGTTACTTGCAAACATGTCTTGCTATTTATATTCACTTGTATCAAGTTATGTTTTTTTTACATTTTACCTTGTTGCTCTTTATTAAAAATGGCAATAAAATATCCAGGACAAAAATTAGGCCTGGCATGAAGCAATCTAGTCATCCGATTTAGCTTACAAACCACACTTCATAATCTGTTACTACTATTTTAATACTATTTTATATTTGCATTAATACATATAATAATGGCCTCGGTTAGGTTCTGTTAAAAAAGCCATGCTAACAGCCTTCTCCATAAACACCGAACTGGACTCCTTATTAAATAGCTCACTTCTCCCGCATAGTGGTAAATATACAAACATCTACATAGGTGATGTCCTGATAGTTATAGTACGTGTTGGACCTGACATCCCTGGTTGGATTTTCTACAAACTTTTTGCCTTCAATCCTCCTGTTTTTGCAGGCTTCACTTTTGGTATCCTTAGCCCTTTGCACATGTTACCACTGCTAACCAGTGCTATAGTGCATGTGCTCTCTTCCTTAAACATGGTGAAATTGGCTTACACCCAATTGGCATATTTAATTTACTTGCACGTCCCTAGTAAAATGATAATATAGGTACTCAGGGTATGTAAACTAAATACTACTAGTGGATCTGCAGCACTCATTGTGCCACCCACTCAAGTAGCCCTTTAAACATCTCAGGCTTGCCATTGCAACCTGTGGGTGCAGTTTTAAACTGCCATTTCGACCTGGCAAAATAAACCCTTTGAAAAGCCTAAACCTTCCTTTTTAATGTATATAAGTCACAACTAGGGTAGACTGTGCACAGCCCAAAGGGCAGGGTGCAATGTATTTAAAAAGTTGGACATGTACTTTTAAGTTTTACATGTTCTGGTAGTGAAACACTCTTAAATTTGTTTTTCACTACTGCAAGGCTTACCTCCCCATAGGATAACATTGTGTTACCTTACTACATGTAATACATACTACCATTCAATTGGGAGCAGGTAGGAAGGTCAAGTTTGGTGTCAAACGAATTGTAATTGAAAACTCTCTTCAAGCGTAAAGTCGGATTTTAAGTAACATCTCTGAAAATTCCAATTTTAAAAAGATGACATTTTCTTGTCACAGCCATTTGGTACCTGCATCCTGTACCCTGGGTTACATGACTAGGTGTAGCTGGCAGTTGGTCTTAGTGTATTACTCTCAGACAGTGAGACAAGAGAGGAATAGATGTTAGCAGTACCATCTTTGACTTGATGAGGGGCGGAGATGTCTCCTACCATACTTACACATCACAAAGACTCTGCCTCAGCACACACACACAGAATTTTCCAGTAGTCTTTTGTGCCCACAGACAAGCTGGGGATAGGGCAGGTAGGCAGGAAATTCAAGACACCTGTGGGAGTATAGCTTTCTAGAAACTTCTACTTCAAAACTGACACCAAGGATAAATAGTAGACCCTCAGCCAAAACTCTTCAGTACACCTCTGCACCTGTGGAAGATGCAGAAGCACTGCTGCGCTACTCTGCTGTAAGGACTGCTAATTTGCTGCCCTGCTACTCTGATGCCCTGCTGTCTGAGCGGGAAAGACTGGACCTGCACCTTGAACCCAGGGCCGCCAGAGTAACTAAAAGCCTAGATGGCTAGCCTCCTGATCAGAGCTCGAACTTTCTTGAACCCGGCACCTGGACTCTACCTGCTATGAATCCTAACTCCCCCCCCCCCCTCCATGTGGTGCTCCTTCAGTCCTGGACCTCTGGAAGTGGGGAGACAGGTGCCTTGCCAGTCCAGCTATGGTCTTCACCAAATCCAGCACGAAATGATGCAAAGCCTCGCAGCACAGCTACAAGCTTCATGATAATCGACGCTGAGTGACGCGGAGCACTGCAGAGCCTTGCCTGCCTCAATGGAATTGAAGCCAAGTGACGCATTCATTGGAAATGACTTGAAGCAAATTCTTGCAAAGCCTCACCACACAGCTTCAACGGAACTTACACAGAGCAACGCAACCTGACACAGGGCCTTACACTGCAGCCCTCGCAGCCCCTTGGATGTGATGCTGGACAATACAAAGCCTTGCAATGCAATGCCACATAGAAGGTGCACCAGGATTTAAGGTACTTTGTTCAGGGGGCTTACCTTAGTCCCTGTATCCAGTCCTCCATTGCGGTCAGCCTGAACTTGTGACTGTGTCTGGGTCCGACACGATCAGATATCCACTGTTGGTGCTTTTTGTTTTTATGCATTATTTTTACCTAAATCTTTATAATCACAGATCTCTGGTACCATTATTCAGATTGTTGCTGTTTTGGTCTCAAATAATGTATTCGATTTTACCCTATTATTCTGAGTTGGTGCGTGATGTTTTTTTGTGTTGTATTTTCACTTAATGTCTGTTTGAAGTGCTGCATAAATACTTTACGCATTGCTTCTAAGTTAAGTCTGACTGCTTTTGTGCCAAGCTAACTTGGGGTTTGTTTGTGTTTCACCCTGACAACATTTGTGGTTGTGGTTTTAGTAGGGTTTCATCCCCTCAGCCAGTAACCTAATTTCCTACTGTGCGCAGCTCCTCAAACATCACGACCTCTAGGATTAGTAATCCAAGCGCAAGAAAGAGCGTATTAAACAATGAACACTGTAATACAACTGTCATGAATTAGAACCCATAAAATCTTCTTTCAACATTACCAGTACTGTGTTATCTGCCTAATTATAGCCCACTGTAATCAAGCGAAACAAAATAAAACATATGAATCCAAGATATCATTGTAGCACTTTACAAACAAAGCCTAACATAAAATAACGGATTGCATCTTGAAAGAATGCAAAAACAATATAATATCACATAAGATACGAAGACATTAGGTATCCTTTCAGAGTAACACACACGTGGTTTGTATGAAAGGTGCTTGTAACATTAGCATATCATTATTATTGTAGCTACATCACTTGGTCATGCGCTTTTCTTACATGCAGACACAAACTCACACATACACTTTTCTGGCTAGCAATTTGACATCACTACCACATTCATACTTACTGTTACTTTCTACCACACTTACTGTTTATATGGGTCATGCCAGGGTAAAGCTAGCCAATCCCCATGCATTTCGTGCATATAGTCCACCATATCTTCTGGACTTTTATCTAATGAGATGAAGACAATTTCAAACTGAGCAGAGGGATATGACTCTTCGATCAGCTCTGTGTAGAAGTCGCATAGTATTGGTGTGAAATCTCGGCAAGGAGATCCGAAACTGGCAGAAAAATACAGACCAACAATTTTGTTCTGTAATGCTTCTTCAGGGTCAACTTGGTCACCATATTTGTTTATCAAAATTCTACCACTGAATAGATCCATGTCAAACTGGGAATGAGAACAATATTTTATCTTTCTTTGGTTGTGTTGTTGTCTTTATTTTGCCTTCTACATAATCACAGATAGTAACTCTTTGATCTTCCGAAAAACTCGGTGATCTTTGTCTTTAAAGGCTATTGCTGAAGTAATTTGTGTTTGCCATTGTCATTAAATGGCAGCAAAGTGTGCTAGTCATATGCTCATCTCCAGGAAACTAACTTGTCCCCAGGAGTCCACACCAATCTTTACAGCCTGTAGGGCGATGAACAATCCCTTGATTTCTTTCTTCATTCGTTTCCCTGTCAAAGAAAGTAGAAAATATTATTTCAACATAAATTATTTAGTATCCCTATGATCACATTTTACTTTCCCTCAAAATTCAATTGAACATCAACACACAAAATCGTAATATGGGAAGCAATATCAACAGTGGTTGAAGACATATTGAAGTCTTTATGCAGCTAAATCCCCAAACCTGTCAGCAAAATGTTATATGTACTGCCCACTTGCTGTCAGGTAGGGCATGCCAGGCTGTGCAGTCATGCGTGTTATTTCTTAGTCAACTTAGCAGTTAACACCAGAGTTGCTACTTTAATTAGATCCATGTGTGGTTTGTTCTAATTCCTTTTGTAATATGGTCTTCAACTCCTTCCCCAACTAAAAAAACCCTAATGTACCTCCAATTGCTATCATTCTAAACAAAACTTCCTAAGGTTAAATGATGCTTACCATTGTTGCTATTAAAAACATAAGCATTGTTGAGAAGTGTAATTATATTTATTTAGTATCTAATTGTATACATCGCTACACTTCATCTTTACCAATTTAGAACTCGGGGATGACCAACAGAATTTATCCTTGGAGAAATTGAGTGCATTGCTTGAGAATGATTAGTGATACTCATGTATTTTAAGATGGAACATTTCATAACCGGGTGATTACCAACACAAAGTTTCTAAAGCTCAAAGAAGACTGCTGTCTCACAGATTTTCAACAAGACGGAGAGGTATGTGATAGGACAGAAACTAGAAAGCTTGTCGGAGTTGCGGTTAGGTTGCTTAACGATGAATGAAATAGGCTTGTGCTTAGGGAGAATAGGAATGTACCTGTGAGGGGTATGGCTTTCATAGTGTCAAGGAGTGATGAGAAAGCATTGGGAGACTATGATCATTATGCAGGCCAGGCTTCAAACAGTTAACCACCGGAAGGAGTGCTAGAATGGAATATAGTGAATGTGTGTTGTTGTGGAATGGCTTTTAGCTAAACTGGTGCTCTTTATGCAGGTTTTGAATGATGGGAGGCCACAGGAAAACATGAGTTTGTGACATATAATTTTGAATTTTTGATGAGTTTGTTATTGATAATGATCTTCTCCAGCTATTACGGGGCAGACGGTCTGAGATTTGCCTTTTTGTGCAAAGACTGACTTTTAGGATCTATTGGATGGACTTGAGTGACCAAAGGAATGTATTGGAGTCATAGGTAGAAGGAAGGCTAGGGAAGTAAATCTGTGTTAGAGAGCATTATCAGAGACATTTCTGAAATAAGATATACTGAATATGGTGTGCTTGGGTTGCCATTTGCGTGGAGGAGTGTGAGATGAGATGGCGAATGAGATGACATTTTGGTCACATTGGTGTAGAGGTATTAGGTCTAGGCAGATCATGGAGGGGAATGCTGAGAAGATGCTGTTTAGAATGGAGCTTTTTGTGTGAGTGGGTTTGGTGATTGGAGATACATGCTGGAAGGAGTCAATCATCTTCGTTAACCGAGAAATGCCAAGGTCTGGTGGTGTCTCAGAGGTTTGGCTACGAGGTGTGACAGCGTAGCTGTCAGGGACAAATTATTTGAGGATGGGTTAGGGGTCAGGAATTAGCCATGTCCCCGAGATGAAGATAATGTCAAGGTGATTGTAGGCTACGTAACAGTACCAGCACTAGAAGCACTTCCCAGGCTTTCAGTGTCCTCCTATATGTAATTCAAGTTCCTGTGTATTGTACCTCATGATCACCTTGGAATATACCCAATACCCCAATCATATCATAACGATTATGTAGAAATTCATAGACGCTCACATCTATCCAACAAATGCACTGTGCTGAGACTCAAAGTGCATTTAGCTGCAGTGACAAGATCATCTCAACACAAATGGAGCATCTCTGGCCCATCATGTGTTACATCCAACTGGTCTATTTTGGAAAATCTGCAACTTCTCTGTCAATACAACAAGCTGCACCCTATCATTTTATCCATTTAAACACCATCGAACTTATGACTCAGTGCCAAGCTTATCCCCAAATGATATGAGCAGATTTCACTTCTAGCCCTCCTGCACAATTTTTCAATGCGCCCTATTTAGGACACAATTAGCACATGCACCATATGATTAAGGAACTGACGTCAAATCAGGAAGCGGATGGGGCTTATTGCTCAGTGGTTAAGCAATATGCTGCCTGAAGAGTAAAAAAAGTGTTGGAAAGATAACAGTCATGGACCTCAAAAAGTAACTGGGATAGCTTATGTCATCAGCGGAGAAAATAGATTACAAGACAAACCAAAAAAGATTTTTAAACATGATGAAAATGTTTTTTTCATCACCAAATTCAGTGCACAGAACTGAATTATTTATGGCATTCTTAACAAATATTAAGAGGGAATATGAAAAAAAAGACATTGATTAGTCACAAATCTGAGCAATATGAGAGGCGCAATTTGGTACCTACCTCATTAATATTCATGAGGTAGTTCGGATTGCGACCCACTGCAAACTGGAATTTAGAAAACCTACCTGTTAGTACATACATCGGTTCACAATTGGCGACCAGATTTTTATAGGCAGTATTATGTACCTCGGACCTCATGTGCACAGTTTGACCCTGGGTAACAGAAGAAGCATCAGTGCATTCTGTTTCCTTGCAATTGTTGACTCGAGGTGTAATTTAACCTATCTCTCTTAGAGCTCCTTTCTTATGTTGGAAAGTTCATGTGGGATACAGTCCAGCACTCCCTTCCACCTGTGAGAAGTCTGGCTGTATCTTGAGTTGGTTAGGAAGAGAATCTTCAGTCATTTATATATATATTTGACATTTATGTAGCACTAATGGCCCAAGAGCATCTAAGCACTAGATTGTCAACTCGAATTCAAGTATCACTACTGGCATGTCCCTTTATAGGTCGAGCCTAGTGCTGCACCGCATGTGCTGCTCGCTCTGCGAGGCATGCTGTAGTAGGGTATGTTTTAGAAGTGGTGTGGAAGCCCCGCCCATATTTATCATTGTCTTGTGTCATTGTCCATGATAAACGCTGGCTTTCGATTGATAATGAGGCTTCTTAGTCCCTCCTTTTGTGACTGCTCATCAGGACTGGATCTTTTAGCTGCGGCGTTACACTGTCTCCTTCATTAGTCGGTAGCCACTTTATTTTTTTCATTCATCTTTGGCAATGGCAACAGCTTGTTTTTCCTTGCTCCTACGACCCACTGATTGCAAATTGTGATATATGGATTTGAATGAACGGCGATATATTTCCAAGCGTCTTCCTCCTTTGCGTTGGAAAATTACAAAGCCAAATTAGGAAAGATGGCTCAACAGAAAGAAATATTTGTGGTTGCGCCAGCACAGCGGGTTAATGTGGCTGTAAATATTCAAATTAGGAGCAAAAGAGGGAAAATGTATGCCAAGCCACCCTCCACTCAAACTGTAATACAACAAAATAGACCTGGTAACATCAAGACACTCCTTTAAATCAATTAATTACATGGGATTCCTAGGAGGGTAATGTAAAGATATCTTACTCCTTCATATGTAGTTCTTCTCATGAACTATCATTAAATCCCTGGTGCCATACAACTTAAACTTTGCTAATTCCCAAACGGTAAAGGTAACCAACCATGTATAGAATCACTCAACTAATCTCCATAAGTGACTGTGGTGCAAAAAATAAAATGAAAAATAAAGTGAAAAATGAGAAAGTATCTCACGTGCGCAACACCAAAGGAGCTGCTGGCAGGTTCTCACCAGTTTGCTCACGATTTTATCATCATCGATATCTTTCTCATAAAGGAAAATGTGTGTCCCATTTAGGAAAGTGTAAAAAGTGTAAAAAGAATTTTTGCAAACCCCAAAACAAAAAAGGAACAAAAAAAGACCCGTGAAGTCTTTAAACAAAATTAGGTCTGGCTCACATATATAATTCCAATTTCTTTATTCCGTTGTGTGAGTCATCCCAAGGTTAAAAACACGGTCATGTCATGTAACCACATTCAGGAATGGCCAACATGTTTCATTGCCTTAGCAAATTTGCGGCAAATTCATCAGGGCATCAAGGGTCTGCGTTCACTTTCCCCGGACTTTGTCTTTTTTGAAAAAAAGGGGAGTGACTGCAAATATGCAAACGAAAATAAAAGAAGAAACATGGGTGGTAAATTCATGAGAGACAACACCTGCATCCCACTTCAAGACTCAAAAACAGAAACTCTGGCTTAAAAAACACATAACGACGGCCCAAGGCCACCAATGTCAATTACCTAATGAGAGCCACGGGCCCGCATACCAGCTCTCAATTAGTTCAGGGAGTCAATACTGGTTGCACTATTGATATCACTGTACACCAGCATCCCCCAAGACGCTACATTGATGGCAGCAGCACGCGCTCTTGGGGGACAGGATTGGTTTTACGACACACCCCAATCCTTTGTGATGCAGTGTATTGAGATTGCACTAACTCGCAAATATTTTTCCTACAAGAATGACCTTTTTTACAATTGTCCGGCACTTCAATGGGTGCTACTTTTGCACCGAGTCTGGCCTGCATTTATGTAGGTCAGTTTGAAGAACATCATTTATACCATCCATCTAATCCCTTCCAGAGGCATATTAGCCTCTGGAAGCGGTATATTGATGATATTTTATGCATATGGACAGGAACACGGAGTGATCTCTGTGAATTCTTGAATTGGCTAAATGATTGTAATGACTGTTTAAAATTCACGTGGGCTATGAGTATGGAAATGGTGACCTATTTGAATTTGGACATCAGGGTAACTGATAACAAGTTAAGTTCTAGTGTTCATCAGAAACCCACTAATAAGAATTCACTATTACATTATCAATCATTTCACCCCAGAGCATTGAGGGATAATCTCCCTGTAGTTGAGTTCCTGCGTTACCGCAGGAACTGCTCTACCACTGCTGACTTTCTACAACAGTCTGAGAGTCTCACTGAAAAATTGGTCCAGCGGGCCTATCCGAGAAGAATTGTTAATAGAGCCCGAAAGAGAGCTCATAACACTCCTCGGGAGGCTTTACTGGAAAGGAATATAAAAGATGGAGATGATTGCTTACCTATAGTGCTGACTTTTGATCCCTTGGCGACTAAAATACGTCAGGTTTTAAGGAAGCACTGGTTTTTGCTCTCCACCAATGAGTATCAAATGCCCGCACCCAGGTTTGCGTTTAAAAGAGCACAGAATCTCAAGGACAGGCTTGTCCATACGAGGCCCTCATTACAAGTAAAGAGTACCTCTATTCGGGCTGGGCACTACCCATGTGGTGGGTGCTCAGTATGTGAACTTACTGAGAAGACAACAAGTGTCCAGTTGCATAATGGACGAATTTGGTATTTGAACAAATTCAGTAACTGCAACTCGACTAACATCATTTACAGATTAACTTGTCCATGTGGGCTTCATTATATTGGCCTCACAACAAGAAAAATTAAGTACCATTAAAAATGGGAAATTAACCACGAGGCTGGTTCAACATTATAAAGACAGTCAACACAATCATAAGGCAGTGAGATGGGTGGTGCTGGAAAAGATGATGGGCGACATGAATCAGATTGAAAGAACACTTGCACTGAAAGAGCCACGTTGGATTTATTCAGAAAAGGTGGATCAAATTGGTCTGAATGATCAAATTGAATGGAATAAGATCTCCAAATAAATGATGAGAGTCTGTTATAATGCTTTTTCATACATTAAGACAATTAAATTGATCTGGGCTGTCAGTTTCCTTTTCTGGATGTAATTTCTAAGCATTACATTTTTGAGAAATTATTTTCATCTTTTTATATTTAAAAATGTAATGTTTATAACGAAATATATTATTTTTTTGAATAAATATTTAATTCCTTAGTCCGTTTCTGTCATGGGTTTATAACTCCCTTTTCATAAATACATAAATTGTGATTTTGGAATCGAACAGACTTGTTGAAAATGACCAGTGATGGTTACTAAATAAAAGTTTTTTTCATGACTATTATATGGGTGGTCTTAGGAATGCCTTCAGCATTGAATCCGCTAAATAATTCCATCAAAAATCTGTAGAAGATGTGCCATTCTAAGATGGCCGCCGGATTGGCCCATTGACAACGTTGTCCCGTTGTTCCGGGTAAACAGCCTCGCTTTCAATCGAAGCCCGGAAGACCGTGTTACGCGCTGCGGGTTTAAATTGCAGTCGCGTACCAGTGTGCTCCGATCCCGGAACGAGTAACAGTGCCGACGAGGAATCCTTACGGTGAGAGTAAACTATGATGAACTTGTTAGCATTGAGGCAAAGGGGTTCGCGTCATTAGTAATGGTTTCTTTATGAGTGATATGCATTGAAACTTGGATATAGTGCGAGATGTTAAGACGGTGAAAAGGTTGGATTGCAAAGGGGTAGGCAATATAATGAATAGCGCTAACACTGTAGGTGTTATTCATGAGAACTAGTACCACATAGTGCACTTGAGTCGTGGTAGATACGAGTAGTTGATCTCAGTACAGTATATGAATTCACTTACTTAATCTATCTGTCTCTTCACATAAAGGTGTAAGTAACAGATGTGCTTACATTGGAAAAAGAAGTGCAACCAGTATTGACTCCCTGAACTAATTGAGAGCTGGTATGCGGGTCCGTGGCTCTCATTAAGTAATTGACATTGGTGGCCTTGGGCCGTCGTTATGTGTTTTTTAAGCCAGAGTTTCTGTTTTTGAGTTTTGAAGTGGGATGCAGGTGTTGTCTCTCATGAATTTACCACCCATGTTTCTTCTTTTATTTTCGTTTGCATATTTGCAGTCACTCCCCTTTTTTTCAAAAAAGACAACGTCCGGGGAAAGTGAACGCAGACCCTTGATGCCCTGATGAATTTGCCGCAAATTTGATAAGGCAATGAAACATGTTGGCCATTCCTGAATATGGTTACATGACATGACCGTGTTTTTAACCTTGGGATGACTCACACAACGGAATAAAGAAATTGGAATTATATATGTGAGCCAGACATAATTTTATTTAAAGACTTCATGGGTCTTTTTTTGTTCCTTTTTGGTTTTGGGGTTTGCAAAAATTCTTTTTACACTTTTTACACTTGCCTAAATGGGACACACATTTTCCTTTATGAGAAAGATATCGATGATGATAAAATCGTGAGCAAACTGGTGAGAACCTGCCAGCAGCTCCTTTGGTGTTACGCACGTGAGATACTTTCTCATTTTTCACTTTATTTTTCATTTTATTTTTTGCACCACAGTCACTTATGGAGATTGGTTGAGTGATTCTATACATGGTTGGTTACCATCACCGTTTGGGAATTAGCAAAGTTTAAGTGGTATGGCACCAGGGATTTAATGATAGTTCATGAGAAGAACTACGTATGAAGGAGTAAGATATCTTTACATTACCCTCCTAGGAATCCCATGTAATTATTTGATTTAAAGGAGTGCCTTGATGTTACCAGGTCTATTTTGTTGTATTAATGTGGCTGTAAAACAAATCTGTGTCTAATGTGAAGGGCACAAGGACAGAAATGCAAGGAGGGCGAGTCCGCTTTTCATCTTTTTGTGGTTGATTGTAGGAGAGTAGGATCTGCACTTATGTTGCCCCCACTTTTTTTCTGATGTATACACTGGTTTCTGGCTATAGTCAGGCTGGGTCCCTGCTAATCAGGGCCCCAGTCTCTCTGTTCTCTCTAAATGACTTGTTGTGCATATTAGATGCACTAGTGATTGGATACTGTGGTACCTTATGAGCCCCTAGTATATGGTACCTTAGGTACCTAGGGCATAGGCACTTCACAGGCCTACCAGGGGCTGCAGCATGTATTATGCCACCCCTGGGAAGGAGACTCAATCTGACACCACAGGCCTGCTACAGCAGCCTGGGTGAGGTAGTGTTAGCACTCCTGACTGAGGTATAGGTTCCTATATCTCACCATACACACACATATAAACCTATCAGCCACTCCTATGGCAGGCCCTATCAATCCTGAGGGCAGGGTGCTTGGTTTACAATGTGAGGGGGTGCCTCTGCATGAGCAGGACCCCTCTGCAGCTGGCAGGGTCTATTCCTTGTGGCTGTTTGTGGATGCGGTTAAACCATATACTCTTAAGTGCATTATAACCTCCCAGTTAATGCTAACTTTGGAATGACTGCATCAAAACATGTCGTGTTTGGTGTCAAACAACTTGGAATCATACCCCCACACCAGTAACTGGTGTGGGAGTATGATCCCACCCTTCTAGAGGGGACGACATGTACCTACTGTGGTAACACAATAGAAATCTGAAAGAGCCCTGGCATCACAAAATGGGTGCCACCAGCACAGACACTGATCTGCCCTCCTCCTGCTGACTGAAACTCGTAGTGGAGGAGACCCAACAATAGGCATCCTGTCACAGGGAGGTGTCACTACCTTCCAGACAGGATTTAGTGTATTGGGGCTGGGTGGGTGCACTTCTAGAGTGCTTTGAAGTCCTGCACTGGGGGAGCAGTAGCTTCCTCTGTGCATATGCCAGCTCAAACCGGTTCAGGGGCTACCTGTCCCTGCTCTGGCACGAAACTGGACAAAGGGAAGTGGGTGTAACCACCCCCTACCCTGACCCTCCCAGAGGAGTGGTCATAGAGCTGGTCCCTCCCCTATCTTCAGTATAAGATAGCAAACCTTGCCACTGCAAAGCAGATAACCCTGGACGACGCTCTACAAAGAAGAATCCTGGCCCTTCGACGTTCCACTACCTTTGGAAGACAGAAGAATCTCCCTTGAAGTCGAGGAGTGACTCCCCTGCTTGGCAGGCACCAGAAACTCTAATCAACAGTCACAAACTTTCCCGCTCCCGTTGGAGTCCGAAGTCCCTGCAGCCCCAGAAGTGGATTTCCTGACTTCTCGAAGGCCATTGTGAGTCCCCAGCAGAGCTGAGGTGAGTGGACCCCACGAGTGACGAGGGACAGCAATACCAGGGTACTGTGTACTATTGTTGAGTGCAACCCCTTCACGATGTTCTATGAACTTGTGCACTGGACCACTTGTGGCCCAAGCCTCCAGCAGGTTTTGCAGTGAAACTCAGAGGCCTACCCCGTCCCGAGTGACCGTGGGCTCTTGTGAAGCATCTCCTCAAGAGGCGTCTTTGCGATCCCTTGCCCATTGGCTTGTGGGTCCCCTGAAGACTTTCTGATTGACTCAAAGGGCTCCCCTGGTTGCTCCAGGCCTGCCCTCACTCACCCTCGCTGGGTGAGTCCCTCAGACCTTGCTGGTCTGCACCATCGACTTTCTTCACTCTACACGAGACTTGCTGTTGCCAAGGCTTGTTGGCTCCAATCCGGTTGCCGACACTGCAGTCAGCTGCAGACGTCGTGGGACACTCCGAATACAGCTGCAGGTCATCGTCAATCCTTCATGGACCTCGTGAGCGAAGAGTCAAAACACCCTTGTCATCTGCATCTCGAATCCAGCCTTGGATTCCACCGGACACTTCTTCTGTCGCAGCAAGTCTTCTTTGGTCTTCATAGAAAACAGCGACGCGACCCGACACAAGAAGACACCTATGCACCCGGCTTCCCTGAGTGAGGTAACTCGTGCACTCCGGTGCCCTAGTGTGTGTTGGCCCTCTAATTACTTACCTTGTAAGTGGCTTGCTTGTAGACTTCCTCGAAGTACCCTAAAACTTAAAAAATCAAACCGCTACTTGCTCCATTATAATCAATAGGGAACCCGCGGCTGTGTTCACACACTGCATGCGTCTCCCGTGGATCTGTTACTTACCTGCTTTCACTGCAGTAGTGCAGCCCCAGCAATTTTACAGGCCCTAGGACTTGTCATTCTGCAAGTAGACTTTACTAAACCTCTTTTTTAGTATATGGTCTGGTACGCCCCTAGGGCCCCAGCCATATTTGTGCTTAACTTATTGTGAAACGTTGATATTTGAATGTGTTCATGACTTCTAATCTCATAAAGAGATTAGTAGAGTGTGTCTAGTAATAAATACATATATATTTGATATATATACCTGTGTGGTGTACTTTCATTTGGTAATTCAAGAGATTATAAGGTACAACAAGCTGCTTTACATTCCTCTGAGACTTAGTCTGAAGGCTGCTCTCCACAGCTGACACTAGGATAGCTTTCTTTAAAAGGTTGTCTTAAACCTACCTACCATAAGAGTCGAATTGGACTGGTGCAAGGTGGCCACTATAACTAGTGACCAGCATATGCCAGGCCAACTTCTCACATTGATGAAAAGAGCTCCGTGGTGGCCAGCATTGTATAAAATAAAACCACTGTTATTCAGAGCCGGTGTCTTGCACCACGGGGGCCGAACCGGGACCCCTGGTCCGGCCGAACCCTGGGTGTCTTTGGCAGATTGTGAGACTGTCTGAGTTACTGTCGCATCCTCGGTGTCATTTGTACTAAAATACATCCATGTCACCAGGCAGGTCACTCCCCCCATCCGCCACGCAGCCCCCTGTGGGTTGAACCTCCGTTGCCGCTTTTGCCGCCAGACTGCTCGCTCCCTTTTTTATTCTGTACCCCTGCGCTTGGCTTCTGTGCCACTTTGTTTTTTCATTCTGTGCCCCTGTGTTTTGCTTTCTGTACCCCTGTGCTCTGTTGTCCCTCTCCCGCCGTCTTTTCCCGCCGTTTTTTCCCCGGGTTTTCCCCTGCCGCTGAGCCTCTGCGGTCCTGCCCCCTTCACTCCCATTGGCCGCCCCGCTCCCACCTCCCAGCTGCTCCTCCCTCCCTCTGCCCTCATATGGAGTCCGCGAAGCGAGCGCGCAGCGGACGCGCGCAGCGGGCGTGACGCTGGTGCGCCAAAGACAAGCCCGTCTGTGCCCGTCCGCGCCTGGACCCCGCACCCCTCGCAACGCCAGACTGCACTACGACGCAAGCACCCTCCACGCACTCAACACCAGACGAGACCACCCCTGCTACCGGGCCACCCCGAAACGCACCCAGGGGCCTTTCACCTGCCAGAACTGCAGATTCACCAGCATCCAACCCTCCACACCACCAGCCAGAGAACCCAACCACCTCCGCTGCATCCTCCTCAACACCCGCTCCGCTCGCAAGCACGCCATCGAACTCTGGGACCTCCTAGACTCCACCGCCCCCGACGTCGCCTTCCTGACGGAGACCTGGCTGAACGCCAGCTCAGCACCAGACATCGCCATAGCCATCCCACAGGGCTACAAGATCTCCCGCAGAGACCGCACCAACGGAGTGGGAGGAGGAATCGCCATCATCCACAAAGACTCCATCAAAATCTCAACGAACACCGATGACACCCTCACCACCGCCGAGCACATGCACTTCCAGATCCACACCGACCCCAACACCACCCTCAGAGGAACTCTCATCTACAGACCTCCCGGACCCCGCCCACAGTTCAGTGACACCATCGCTGACCTCATCAGCACCCACGCCCTCGCTTCCACGGACTACATCCTCCTCGGGGACCTGAAACTTCCACCTCGAGAACAACAACGACGCCAACTCCACCGCCCTGATCGACAACCTCGCCAACCTCGGACTCAAACAGCTCGTAACGACACCTACTCACGCCGCTGGACACACGCTCGACCCCATCTTCTCCGCAAGCCCCCACGTCTCCTTCAACCACACCACCGAACCACACTGGACCGACCACAGATGCGTCCACTTCACCTTCAGAAAACCCACCACACACCACCGCACCCAACAGCTACCACGCCGCTGCTGGGGCAAGGTCACCGAGGACCAACTGACTACCGCCCTCGCCCTGAGACCACCCACCGACCCCACCGACCCAGACACCGCTGCGACCAACCTCACACAGTGGATCAACGACTGCGCCAACACCCTCACCCCTCTCAAGACCTCTACAACCAACCACACCAACAAGAAAGCCGCCTGGTTCACCGAGGACCTCCGGATCTCCAAGCACACCTGTCGGAAGCTGGAGAAGAAATGGCTCCACGACCGAACACCAGACAACCACACAGCCCTCAAGAGCGCCACCCGCAGACACCACCAACTCATCAGGACCGCCAAGAAGACCGCCTTCAAGGACTGCCTAGACAACAACGCACACAACACCAAAGAGCTCTTCAGCATCGTGAAATAACTCTCCAACCCCAGCTCCAATACCAACGACATCCCACCATCTCAAGACCTGTGCAACTCCCTGGCCACCTTCTTCCACCGCAAGATCACCGACATCCACGACAGCTTCAACTCCGACCCCCCCGCACCCACCACCGAGTCCACCACCCCTGCGACTACCACTCGCACCAGTCGCCTAACCGTCTGGTCCAGCGTCAGCGACGAAGACACCATCAAAACCATGAACTCCATCCACTCCGGATCCCCATCGGACCCCTGCCCTCACCACGTCTTCAACAAAGCCAGCGCAACCATCGCGCCCCACCTCCGGAAAACAATCAACTATTCCTTCGAGACAGCAACCTTCCCAGAAAGCTGGAAGCACGCCGAGGTCAACGCCCTTCTGAAGAAGC
Source organism: Triturus cristatus (assembly GCF_964204655.1). Classification (NCBI taxonomy): domain Eukaryota; kingdom Metazoa; phylum Chordata; class Amphibia; order Caudata; family Salamandridae; genus Triturus; species Triturus cristatus. The sequence continues at coordinate 798,553,350 of NC_140581.1, forward strand.
CCAAGGCGGACCCCAAGGACCTCAAGAACTTCTGGGCCATCTCCCTGCTCCCTTTCCCGGCAAAAGTGACCGAGAAGATTGTCAACAAACAGCTGACCCGCTACCTCGAAGTTAACAACATCCTGGACCCTTCCCAATCCGGTTTTCGCAGCAACCACAGCACCGAGACCGCCCTCATCGCCGCCACTGACGACATCCAGACCCTGATGGACAAAGGAGAAACAGCCGCCCTCATCCTCCTGGACCTATCAGCAGCCTTTGACACGGTCTGCCACCGCACCCTATCAGCACGCCTCCATGACGCCGGTATCCAAGAGAAGGCCCTGGCCTGGACCACATCCTTCCTCTCCGGGAGAACCCAGAGCGTCCGCCTCCCACCCTTCCGCTCCAAAACCACCGAGATCATCTGCGGCGTCCCACAGGAATCCTCCCTCAGCCCGACGCTGTTCAATATCTACATGGCCCCCCTCGCCCACGTCGCACGACAACACAACCGCAACATCATCTCCTACGCCGACGACACCCAGCTGATCATATCCCTCACCGAAGATCCCCACACCGCCAAAGCTAACCTCCACAGAGGAATGAAGGCCGTAGCCGACTGGATGAAGGACAGCAGACTGAAGCTGAACTCAGACAAGACAGAGGTCCTCATTCTCGGACCCACCCCATCAGCCTGGGATGACTCTTGGTGGCCCACGTCACTAGGCACAGCCCCGGAACCCATGGACCACGCACGCAACCTGGGGGTCATCCTCGACTCCACTCTCTCCATGACCAGGCAAGTAAACGCCGTCTCCGCGTCCTGCTTCAACACCCTCCGTATGCTCCGCAGGATCTTCAAATGGATCCCCCTCGACACGAGAAAAACCGTTACCCAGGCCCTCATCACCAACAGACTCGACTACGGGAACGCCCTCTACTCAGGAACTACAAACAAGCTCCTGAGATGACTCCAACGCATCCAGAACGCCTCGGCCCGACTCATCCTCGACGTCCCCCGCCGCAGCCACATCACACTCCACCTGAGAGGCCAGCACTGGCTCCCCGTCAACAAAAGGATCACCTTCAAGCTCCTGATCCACGCACACAAAGCACTGCACAACACCGGACCCACCTACCTCAACAACCGACTCAGCTTCCACACCCCCACCCGAAGCCTCCGCTCAGCCAACCTTGCCCTCGCCACAGTCCCTCGCATCCGAAAAACCACCGCCGGCGGCAGATCCTTCTCCTACCTCGCCGCCAAGACCTGGAACACTCTCCCCACCATCCTATGACAGACCCAGGACCTGCTGGCCTTCAGAAGACTCCTCAAGACCTGGCTCTTCGACCAGTAGCACCCCCCCCCCCCTCCCCAGCACCTTGAGACCCTCTCGGGTATGTAGCGCGCTTTACAAATGCAGTGATTGATTGATTGATTGATTGATTGATTGATTTATTGCCCTGTCGGCATTTTATCATCCGAGTAAGGACCTACATACACATCTAAGGGCGTACGCGCCCTTTTGGTTTTATGTCGAACCATTTTGCAGTTAATATCTTCATATTATGAATTCAGCCCCCGGGGTAGACGTCTACTTTTTTATATAGCACGCCATTATAGCATAATATACCCGTTCAGTACATAAAGAACAAGCATTTGCAATGCAATAGATCTCGCATTTACGCGAGTTTGAGCTATTGACATTGGAAATGACAATGCCTTATATTTTTGTTTTTGTTTTTAAAACAAATAAAAGGCATTGTCATGTACAATGCCAATGGCTTAAACTCGCGTACATGCGAGACCTATTGCATTGCAAATGCTTGTTCTTCTGGTTGTATGGGAACTCTTGCCTATTGTACAGTGCTTCCTGTCATGCTGCACAATTACATTCCCTACACATTTTAGGGTATCAGAAAAGGGTAACAAAGAAGGTCCTCGAATGGCTGCCATATTTTCTAAACCATTGGCACAACCTAGTCAATTTCACAGCTGATGTATGCCAACCTCGTTTTAATAAACTGTGTAGCAGCTGGAATCTCACCCAACCACGATGCTTTTGAGTGCCCTTGTGGAGCTAACACACGTATGCTACTTGGTCCAGCATTGCTCCTCTTTCCTTTAGCACTACGATAACCCTAAACAAGCATTTGCAATGCAATAGGTCTCGCATTTACTTGCGTTTGAGCTATTGACATTGTAAATGACAATGCCTTTTATTTTTGTTTCCGTTTTTAAAACATAAATAAAAGGCATTGTTATTTACAATGCCACTGGCTTAAACTCAGGTAAATGCGAGACCTATTGCATTGCAAATGCTTGTTACCAGAGCCAGTGCTTCTTCCCGCCCACTCTACGTTACCTCACTCGCCCCTGTACACACAGACACTAAATAAGCATGAAAGCTATGAATACATAAATCCAGCTCCTTGCACTGTGTTATTTCCTGGAAAAGCCATCAATTATCCAAATTGGTTGTGTAGTGGAAAACGAAAACGAGGGACCTTCCCACCACAGTTAATACAAAGTACATTTGAGTTTACTCCATTGTACCTTGCTTAATCTCGTGGTTCATCTGATGGCAAGAGCCCTAAGTCTGTAACCTTGCACTGTAAGCATGCACTCTGCAGCGCTCTGACGTGAGCTCATTGTGGAACACGGCACTAGAAAAAGAACCACTAACATTCAGACTAACCCCAGAGTAGCATGTGAATCTATAGAAAAACATGAATACTTGCACAATATATTCACCAGCAGGAAGCGCGATATTACATTTACTGGTGTAAAGAATGAGCGGTATATGACTCACTGGTGTACCATCGCCCATATAAATGTGATATTTCACTGTGCACCCGCCCATATACCGTATGGGTTACCAACCGACTTGCTTGCGCGTGTCTTTTAGCAATTTGTGCACAAACCTTTAAACGTACACACACGCTCCCATTTTTAAGTCAGTTTAATCGTACAAAAAAGTCGCCAGAGGCGCACGCTCGAAGGAGGACAGACCGATGGACCCGACTTAAAAACGTATTAACTGCAGCCTGCAGGTGCACCGAAGGGTCACTTTACGAACCTCGTCTCCAGTTAAAACTTTCAGGCTCACATGCAAAGCAACAGCCCCGGTACACTGATATGCACGGCTGCTTGCTAGACGGGTACTGGTTAAAAGGCTGTCATATGCACTGTGGTATAATGAACGAGTCTCGGCGCTGCTGCAGCCCCTGCACATTGATCTGCACAGATTGGGAGCCGTGCACAACAAATGCACTATTATAAAGCCGAGCACCAGAAAAAAGACTGCCCGGGGTCTCCTTGCACCCCCGGCAGAGAGGAGGCACCGCTGCCGGGGCTCCAGCTCCTGAGAGCACCTGCCCAGCCGGGAGCCATTCCCGGAGATGGGTCTACGGGCACCGCTTCTTTTTATGCTGGATCCCCGGGGACCACAGAGGGTGTGTTGAGGGGCCCATGCCATGCTAGGCATGAGGGCCCGCATTCACCAAATCTCTGCCAAGTCGAGCCCAGCCGCTTACCTTCTCTGCTGGGTCCCCCGGCTCAGGGGAGAGAGCTCCTTCCCCGGCAGCGCTCGCAGCGTCCGTCGCCATCTTCCTGCTGTATAGGGTCTGAGAACAGGAGAAGGGTAGAGAGGCAGGGATAAGCACACCCCCGCTGTAGAGAGGAGGAGGAGTAACCCGCTCACTGCCAGCAGCGACCCAGGCTGCCATTATCCCTGACGGACCCAAGCACACCGCACACGTGCGAGAGGGGAGTCTGAGAATAAACACACCCACATTCAATAACAAGCACGCGAGTGGTGAGCGCGCGCGCCACAGCTAGACATGTGGTTTCAATTATCGCGCCCGTGTCTGGGCACGATAATTGAAACCACATGGCGCCGGTGCTCATAATAGACACCAATAGGCTATGGGCGGAGGAATGCGCCCGCCTTTGACCAATTGCGTGCTGTCTTTTATAAAAAGACGCACGCAAAGGCCAATAGCCTGGCCCAAAAGGAAAAGCACACGCACGAGCGTGTGCGATTCCTAGGTCCGTTTCCAAACCCCCTACAAGAGGTCTCTCGGTGCGCCAGCAGTGCTGAGCACTGCAACGTTAGCCGCGAGACCTAAAAATGTGTAAGGTGCACAAATCGGGTCAGACTAAGTAAAAGCGCAATTGCCCACAATTGCCAGAGCAGTATAATCGGTACAGTCACAAAAAATTTTTAGTAATGGCCCATGCTTTGCAAACAATAAATCAAGGTAAATGTAACTGATTATACAGTCTTATTTTTTTAGCTCAAATGTAAGTCTAAGTACAGCAAATGCAAACATTTTCTTGACCATGCCCACACTGGAAAGCAGAGACTTCCATGGAGCAAGCACAAGTCAGAAAAGCAAAATACTCTGTTTAGCATAACCGCAATTTGATCATGACATCTGGAAACTGGAATTGCTCGAAAATCCTGATTTAAAAATCCACCCACCAGGGGGCGTGGCTTGGACGCCGAAGGAAGATGGCGGATCTCCGTTAGCTCCGCTCGGACGCGGTGCTATGTAGCTGTGTGGAAGGCTTCCCAGCGAGCTACGGGCACTGTCTCCAGAAGAACTTGCCAGCGGAACATGGCGTGATTCTGAATTGCTCCTCGTTGGCTGTTTTTTCCACTCCTGTCCCTCGGAAACGTGGCGGTTTGATTTCCTGAGGTAATGCCCGACGGCGGCCATTTTGTATCGAGGCGCCGGCATTCTATTCCTGAAACACCGCGCACGCATTTCCTGGATCCAGTCATGCTTTGATGCTTTACTGCTTCATTTCTCTTCGAGAGGGAGTCTGTTCCAAGTTCAACAGTCGCCAGTAGCCCCTGGCTATGCTTGTTCTATATCGTTTCTCTCCCCGGAGAAGGTCTCATAATTTTGTCTCTTCTTCAGAGAAGCCGTGATTAACCCCTATGTTCCGGTATCTTCAGAGCAACAGGCTGGATGCATTGCAGCTTTGTGTATCTTTCTCTTTTTGTTCTAAGGTGATGCTGTAGTGGCTTTATGAATATCTTTGTCAAACCTTATAGCGTATGAGAGAACTCCGTGTACTTTTTCCCGCCAAAAAAGCATCTCGTCAAATTGCCAAGATGTCCAATGATTCACATCCTCCAAATAAACCGTCTTCTTCTGGCGCAAAGCCTAAAAGGCTGAAGAATGACCCGCCCTCGCCTATTCTTTCATCGCAAAGCCCAGTTTTGGATAACATACTAGAGGAAGTGCGTGGTCTTCAGCCTTTTATGGCCGCCACAAACGAAAAATTGCAACAAATTGAGGACCGATGGATTGTCATGGAAGGTAGGGTGACTGAGTTAGAACAACGCGTCAGTGACGTTCAAGATGTTGCCATAAAAATTCCGTTATTGGAACAAGAGATTCACAAATTGAAGCTCCATACTGAGGACTTGGAGAATCGTAATCGAAGGAATAACCTCCGTCTTTTTGGCTTGCCAGAGAATATTGAAGGTCCAGATATGTTGCTTTTCCTTCGAAAATTCCTTCATGACCTCTTGGGCCTTCAGTCATCTACACCTTTGAATATACAGAGAGCTCACCGCTTAGGTCGCCTTCAACCGAATTCCACCAAACCTCGTGGTATTATCATGCTGTTTCTGGAGTTCACAGAACTCATGACTGTTCTTAAAGCAGCTAAACTCAAACGTCACCTATCGTGGTCTGGACACAATATCTTTATCTCACAAGATGTCTCCAATGCGACCAATGCTCGTCGCAAAGAATTTCTTGCATTGCGTCCACAAATGAGGCTCTTGAACGTCCAGTATGGCATACTTCATCCCTCCATCTGCAAGATCACCCACGACGGCCAGACGAGATCCTTTGATGACCCGGGAAAACTGAAACTGTTTCTCAATAACATCCCCTCTCGGAATATGGACACAAATCATTGAGCGCTTCTTCTTTTTTGCTGCTTCAGTGTAGTGCTCTTAACAGCTATTAACAGCTTTTTTTTCTGGTTACCTTAGATTCCTCTCATACATAGCTTTCCATATGCTTTAGTGCTTATTGCTTATTGTACGTTTGTTAATCACGTTTCTTCCTCTTTGTTACTGCTTATTCCTGTTCAAATTCTTTCTTCCCCTTCTCATATCTCGCTTCCGCTATATGATTACCTATGTTATGTCCTGCTTCCAATTGTACCCATGTGAATTACACCGCTGTCTTCTCTCCGGTCGCATCACGCTCCAAGTTTACTTTTCTATTGATGTCTTTCAGGTCTGGAATCTTTTCCTTGACCTGTTTTCCTTCTCTGCTTTCCTATGCTTTTTTCCTCTGCTCACCTTCTTTCCCTCACCTGCTCTTTCGCGCTCTATCTTATTTCAGTCTTCCTCTGGTCGGTGCGTCACTCTCTTCTTCTTTCGAGTTTTTCCATGTTTCCTCTTCGCTCTTTTCCCTTTATTTCTTCATGATTATGGTGCTTTTGGACTTCTTTTTATGTATTACATTGTCAAATGCTTGTTGATTCTTCTTAATAAGGTGGTTTTATGTTTTGTTGTTCCCTTGTGTAACCCTTATGCGCATTTTGTCTTCCAGTGTCGTTGTGTCTCCGAAGTATTTCCACACCATGTGTATCACATTCCCCTGACCCTTGCGTATGTGTAATTTTGTTACGTGGAACGTCCGTGGTCTTGGAAATCCTGTTAAAAGACAAAAGGTAATTTCTCATTTATCTAAACTTAATTCCCAAATTTCCTTTCTTCAAGAAACTCATTGCAATGACGTCGAGTCACTGAAATTAAAAAGGCAATGGGTAGGCCAAGTTGTTTTTTCCCCTGCTGTTGACAAGAAGGGGGGGTTGCCATATTGTTTCACAAAACTTTATCTGTGCAAATTATTTCCTCTCAAAATGATGACGCAGGTCGATGGGTAATGGCCAAGGTTGTTGTACACAATAAAACGTTAATCTTGCTAAACATTTATGGCCCTGTGAAACCAGATCCAAAATTTTGGAATGATATCAAAATTCTCCTCTCCACAGCTGATTGTCCCAATATTATTGTAGCAGGCGATTTTAATCAATGGTTGGATCCTTTCTCGGATCGCTTATCTAAGTACAAATTTCAACCGGATAAGACCCATAAATCCTTTCAATCGACCATTGCCTCTCGCCCAATGTATGATGTCTGGAGAACCTGTAACCCTGATTTGTTGGAATATACGTTCTTTTCTAATGTACACCAAACCCGATCCAGAATTGATTATATCTTGGTTAGTAAATCCCTTCTTCCTTGTATCCAAAAATCTGAAATTGGCTCTATCTTTATCTCTGATCATGCCCCTGTTTATGCTGTGTTCGACCTTTCACTCACCTCCACCAAATACAATCGCTGGAAGTTTAACACTCACCTACTTTCTGATACAACTTATATTAAAGAAGTCACCTCCTTTATTAATGAATTTTTCACCTTTAACAACCCATCAGACACTTCCACTTCTAACAACTGGGATGCTTTTAAAGCGGCGCTCCGTGCTTTTACTATTTCTTTTGTGTCCCGGAAGAAAAAGGCCAATGTGAAAAAGTATAAAGACCAATTACATCAGTTGAAAAAATTAGAGCATGACTATTTTTCCTCCAAAAATGCTGATTCACTTAGGAGTTTAATTATAGCCAAAACCAACCTTAACAAAATTGCCACTGTTGATGCCTGCAATGTTTTACTTAGAATTAAGTCTAAATTTCACGGAGGGCAAAATAAAGCAGGTAAAATGCTAGCAAATTATTTAAAAATTCGCTCTGAACGTAAGACCATTGGTCCTATCTTGGATGAATCCACCAATAATCTGGTGTCCTCTGATGAAGAAATTGCAGCGGTCTTTCATGACTACTACCGATCTCTTTATTCAGATGATACATTCCCCTCCTCTTATAATCTTGATAAGTTTTTTTCTGGACTTCCTGCTCCCCCATCTCTGATTGCTGAGTTTTCTGCCTTAGAGGCGGATATTACCCTTCAAGAGATTATTACCGCCCTTCAAGCTTTAAAGAAATCAAAAGCCCCCGGCCCGGACGGATTACCGGTGGAGTTTTATTGTACTTTCAAATCTTTGTTTGCCCCTAAATTATTGCAGCTGTTTAATTCCTTCATTGCTGATGCGAAAGCATCAGGTTCCTTTATGGATGCCCTGATCGTCATTATCCCTAAGCCTGACAAGGACCATTCTTTATGTAAAAATTTTCGCCCAATCTCCCTTATCAATTACGACTGCAAGATCTTCGCTAAGATTATTGCATCTCGACTTGATTCTATCATACCCCTTTTCATCAAGACGGACCAGGTGGGTTTTGTCAAAGGTAGATTGGCTTCCGATAATGCTAGAATGTTCATGAATATCCTGTCCCATGGTAAAAATTATAAAGATCCTTTGGCTGCTTTGTCTCTGGACGCTGAAAAAGCATTTGATCGTATAAATTGGCAGTATATGTTTCATACTCTACAATGGTTTGGTTTTGGCCCTAATTTTATTTCCTTTATCAAATTGTTATACTCATGTCCGAGGGCAAGTATTTTTGTTAATAACCAATTCTCTCAATTTTTTCCCCTATCCAGAGGCACCAGGCAAGGTTGTCCTCTCTCCCCATTACTTTTTATCCTGTGTTTGGAACCCTTCCTTGAGCGTATTCGAACCAATCCCAAAATTAAAGGTTTTGTCTCTGCTTCTGTTGAAACTAAAATATCTGCCTACGCGGATGATATATTGGTATACATGTCCAACCCCAGTGAATCCCTTCCCCCCTTTTTAGAAGAAGTCCATCTTTACTCCTCCATTTCTGGGTACAAACTCAATCTAACCAAAACGGAGGTTCTTCCTTTAAATTCGATTTGTTATCAATTCATGTTTGCGGATACAGCCTTTGCATGGTGTCCCTCCAAAATTAAATACCTTGGCATTTGGTTTGCCCCCAATATTGCGGACACTATTAAATTCACCTTTAACGCACTAATGAATAAGTTGAAATCCCTTCTCCTTGTGTGGTCCCCCTTATTTTTGTCATGGTGGGGTCGACTAGATACTATTAAGATGATGGTCACTCCTCATATTCTTTATACGGTTTCTATGCTCCCTGTCAAAATCCCTAACACGTTTTTCTCCCAACTAAACTCTTTATGTATTAAATTTTTATGGAACAATAAACGCTCCCGCATAGCCTTAAACAAACTTATTTGCCCCAAGGAAGAGGGGGGAGTGCGTTTCCCTAATTTTAAAATATACCACTCTGCTTTTTTGATTAAACAATCTTTCTCATTGGCCTTCGATTTTGGGGATACGCCTATACCTCGTTGGATTATCTTTGAGCGATCGCTTCTAAAAGAGTTTCAGTTTCAGCATGTTACATTTATGTCCAACTGCACCTTTTTGTCTAAAAACCCTGTACTAAAATACTCCCGTGAATTGCTGTGCAATACATTTCTTAAGGACCTATCCCCTATCCAGTGTTTTTTAACCTCTACCCTGTGGTATAACAAATTTCTCAAATACAAAGGTAGATCTTTCTATTACAAATACTGGAAGGAAAAGGAGATCATTTTTGTCCATCAGTTTTTGAATGGGTTCTCTATCATCTCCTTCCAGGAATTACAAACACAATATCAGCTACCTGACTCCTTCTACAAGGAATACCTTATTATCTCTAATGCTATACAAACCCAATTGGCTACCTACTCTCTCCCATCAGTCCCACCTTCTTTAACACCCTCTTCACCATTGTATCCTCTATTCCCGGCGCATAAACTCAAAGCTGCCACTGTTTATAAGTTATTGTTATCTAATGCTAATGTTCGTTCTAAAACCACCATTGAAAGTGCATGGGAAACGGACCTATCCTTTTCTCTTCCTATTGAAAGTTGGGACAAACTATGGTCGAAATTATTTTGAAGTCTCGGTTGCAGCCAGGATAACCCAATCTCTGTTTTTTCTGTATCATAGAGCCATTATTACTCCTGTTACTATTTGTAAGTTTTCCCCCACATCCTCTCCCCTTTGCTGGTCCTGCTCTACCGAAACTGGTACATTAGTCCATCAGTTATATGAATGTGCATCTGTTCTATCTTTTTGGAATTCAATTTGGAATGTATGCATGTCAGTTTTCAACTTTAATGCAACCTTATCTTTTGTAAATATCTTTTTAGGTTCCTTAGCTCCTGATATGGAAACTGTTTTACCTAGTTCTAGGTTATTTGACCTTTTTATTGCATTAGCTTTTAAAGTGATCCTGTCTGCTTGGAAAGATAATTCTAAACTGTCGTCAATTACTTGGTGGAATTTTATTTGTGACGAACATAGGATTGCTTCCGTTTCCTCCTCTTCTGTCTCCCAAAAAATCAAAACTGATCTTCTTTGGCTTCCTTTTACTGTTTATCTCTCCTCGCACCCTCCCTTGCGGTAATTCTTCTTCTTTTTATTCTCTTCTCTCTCTGGCTTTCTCTCTTCTCTTCCCCCCTCACCTCTTTGGTCTTTTCTCTTTTCTTCCCTTCTTTCCCTCCTATCCCATTCTCCAGTGCCATTTTCCTCAATTTACCCTATTATTGATCCTTTTTTCCTTTTGTTGACCTAATCATTATAAACCAACTTCGTTTATATAATATTTCTTATGGCGCTATATTGTAATAATTGTTTTATTGTATCATTTGTTTTTTCTTTTTCTTTTTCTCTGAAAATTCAATAAAAACTTCTTAAACAAAAAAAAAAAAAAAATCCACCCACCAAAAACCAAACAGCCACAAAGCACTTCACAATAAAAAGGTTTGGCAGACGCAATGTCATTGTACAATGACATGTTTTTAGTATAAGTAGAGCATGCCAGCACTGCTTTACAACACACAAACAATAGAAAGGAAAATTCAAGGGTGCGGTACACCCACATGTATACACCTCGAAAATTAGATCCTTCCTTAATTAAGCCGTAGGTTCGTACATGCAGAAGCTTGCATGCCACAATGAAGTACAGCTATCACCATCAGAGAAAAACACCCAAACAGCAGCATGCCCCAGAGAAATCACACTACAGAATGCCAGCAGAGGAAATGCTGCAATACACACTATGACACTAAGATAATGGGTTTAATGAAAGAGTGGTTTGAAGCTCTACTGGCGGATCAAAACCATCTGTCTGCAAAGCGTGCAAGTCACAGATGCACTCAAACTCAATGTGGCATGATATGTCACTTTCTCTCAGACACACCTGCATGTATTATAAAGATACAGGAACTCTTACACCATCAGGATTCCCTCTCAACCTATGGGAAATTGATTGCACTCACTTTACTATTAAAAAAGTACACACGTGCTTTTATATACTAGAAACACAAAGGACACACCAGCCTCAATAAATACTTGGCATGTGATGCACAACTATGCTGTAAGTGTACTAACAATAGCATCATAATTCTGGCATATATATAATATATACAATATATATAATGCCAGTTAAGTCTTACCATGAATTCATACACTCAAATACAGGATATGTGTCCCCTAGGTGAGTTGGAGACATGACCCCATGTGACAAACATCGCCACTGCTACTTCAAATGCTCATAGCTCCCTAATCCACCTTTCCACAAATTAAACCGGCTTCACCTTGAAGACATGCTTTATGACAATAAGCCACAGTCCAACAACTAGGGAACAGAATAAAAACACCAGGGCATACATTTGGAAGCAATGCACCACTGAACAAGGAGCCGGAATGTTCAAACAAGGGTGCATTTGCCTCTACTAGACCCACAGCAATCAAGTGACTGTAAAGTATTTTCTGTAGGTTTGTATCAATTTCCATAACATGGTCACCAACAGGTGACTGCTAATCATAGATGACAGCAGACAGTCCCTGGTAGGCCATCACCACAACCACTCCGACTTGGGGCAGGCAAGCATGCAATAGGTGAGAAAATTGATTATTAGTTGGGGTGGATGGTAGACCACCAACAGTAGTAAGGACACTATTATTGTTAGGTCTAGTAAACATTTCTGTAATTTAAACCTGAACTTAGCCCCTGGTAGCTATGGCATAGAGCAAATAGGTTTAAATTATAGAAAATGCATTTAGAAGTACCAAGAGAGTTAAAAAGACCAACACAACATATTAAAAATTTCACTGCCATTTATAAAAATAGGGAATAGTGTAATGAACAAAATGACACCAAAATACGTAACATCCAATAAGGGGAATTGGAGATATGAATTTTCAAACTTTTAAATTAAAATAGTGCTAAAAAGAGCAAAGCACCAAGCGCAGGCAACTGATTGCCCTTGATCGGGTCAAGGGCACGTTTTCAGACTGAGCGTGAGTAAGATACAAGGACCAAGTTTGTCCTGGTGGAAAGGTTCTCCTGACATCAACAGCCTTCGTTGAAAACAGAAAGTGGGCCGGCATTGAGAGAATGGGGTCAGCGTTGAAGGATTCCAGCTTCAAGATGGAGCCTCAGCAAATCAGTTGGTTTACTTGGGAAAGTTCCAGCGAAAGATGTTCAGGTATTTGCACCAAGAGGTCTCTGGCATCTATGTTTTTTTTAAATGGTGTTGATAAAACTGCACCTGGGAATAGAGGAGTTGAGAGAAGAATGCAGCAGGAGCTGTGGCGAAGTCAGGCTCACCGGTGGTTCACCCTCAGCTTATCAGCCGCCACATTGGTACCAGTTCCAATACAATTCATTTTTGTCACTGTGCCTCCTTTTACAGGATCACTATATTTGTGATCACCCTGAAATAAGTCAGTGCAAGATGTGTATTGTATAAATGTTTCTCTTGTATATAGTTTAGTAGACTATAACGTTGAACCATCAATAACAATAAAGGCTTATACAGGAGGCACAAGCAGTGGCTGCTGGTGACCCATAAAAGTGGGGAGATGTAATACTTAGTTCGAATTCCAATGAAGGTTTCTCTCACATGTTCTTGCACTAAGGGCCTCATTTACAAATAATTGGTGTAGGGCAGCGCTGCCAGTCTATTTGCTGCGCGGCCCTATGCCAAATTGTAAGGGCACAAATGCACCGTATCTATTAGATACGGCGCATTCCCATCCTTTCAGCCGGTGCTCAATTTGGTGCCTAGTGCCAACACAGGCACCCTCGTTCTTCGTTGTTGGCAGAATTGTTTTTGTGAAGGAAGAGACACCTTCCTGCACAAAAACATTCCATGGAGTTGCCGTCCTCATTCTATGTGTGCTGCAGAATGCAGCACACGTGGAAAGAGGAATAAAAAAATTAAATTAAATTGGAGAAATGAAAACATTTCTCCTCGTTATGCCTGCTCTGGAGAGGCATAAAGTTTTGGCATTGCCCCCGGTTTACATGACTTTGTAAATCTGGGGCAGCGTTGAAATACATTGGTGTTGGAAACACCCACTGCAATGCCCATGGAACGCCTCCTTGACACACAGTAAGGCATGCAGTGCTTTGAACTGCCTTGTCTTACTCCATATCTTTGAGGCCACACAGGGTGGCTTTGCAATGCCTCACAGATATGATTGAGAGGCCTGTGCCACTGGAGTGTCTAAAAAAGTGACACTCCAGCAGCGCAGGCCTCTTATAAATAGCTCCGTAGGTTTATTGTCTCATTTTGACTCACCTAGTCTCACTAATTCATGCAGTCACATTCATTCTACTGTGACCCACTCTGTCTCACTCATTCTCACTCTTTCTGATTTACTCAGTCTTACTGTGCCACAAACACTCAGTTACACTCACTGTCATTCTCCCTCACTCACATTCATTCTCACACTTACTTGTCCTTACTGTCACTCATTCTCACTCACTCCGACTTACTTCTTCACTGACTTTCTCTCAATTTTACTCGTATACATAGTCACAAAGGGGTGTTCACAGGCACCTTCAAGTACCTGTGTCAGCAATCTAACAATGTCACCTGCTGCCTCAGTTTGTTGCTGGACCCGAAGCGGGTCTGCATTTTATTTTTATTGTACCAAGAGTTAATACTTATTCACTCTTGATACAAAATATATGGACCATGAAAACAAGGGGGGTGTAGTGTAGTTGTAAAGCCCATAAAGGAGAGACACCACTGGTCCAGGGACAACCATCCATCAAATCAATCCATCCACTCAATCATCCATCCTTTCACTTATCCACCCTCCTTTCATCCATCCATGCATCCATCCTTTTAATCATCCATCCACCCTTTAACTTCATCTATCCATCCTTTCATTCCATCCATCCATTATCCTCCCTTTGGCTCGTCCATCTATCCACCCTTTCACTCAGTCATCCATCCTTACACCTATCCATCCACCCTTTGTCCCATCCCTCATTCCATCCATCATCCATCCATCCATCAGTCCATCCTTCCATCCTTTTACTCACTCATCCATCTATTCACCCATTCATCCAGCCTTTCATCCAGACAAACATCTACCCTGCCTTTCACTAATCCATCCATTGTTTTACTCATCCACTGTTGATTACATCCAATCACCCATCCATCCATATTTTTACTCCATCCATTCATCCACTCATCCAACCTTTTACACTTCCACTCATTCATCCATCCTTACACTCATTCTTCCATCCATCCTTTCAATTATCCATCGACCCATCCTTTCACTCCTCCATCCATATACCCTTTTACCTATCCATCCATCCATCCATCCACCCTCCCATTCACTCATACACCTTCTCTCCCTTTCACTCTTTCATTCTTACATCCATCCTTTCACTCATTCATCCATGCATCTATCCATCCACCATTTCATCCATCTACCAATCCTTTCTTTCACTCACTCACTCACTCACCCTTCCAAGTTCATTATGAGCCTTTGTCTGCCAAGCTGCAGACAGAAGAGGCCCATCAAGAACCCTACTCCCTCTGAAGCTGCTAAAGAAGTGAGGGGTGGGGGTATTTGGGTGACAATGCCCCTGATGCAGAGGCTTAACTGTACACTTACCTCTTAGTCCACTAGTGCAATTTTTGTCCGCAGCTGGTTACTTACTTCTCATGGGCCTCTACAGTCGAGATAAGGAGCACTCTGAGTGATCAGCTACATAATGGTTTTTTTTAAAAGTCTTACCAAATCCAGTGCTAAACACATTACTGACAGGGGAGGAGCCTCCTGCATCCCTCCCACAGTCTGTTCCTCTGTTATAATCAACAAATTGATGCCACCCTCTCTCTCCTTGTCCTCATCGGCCTGCCCCACCCTCAGCCATTGAAGTGCATGGAATTTTGTAACTCCTCCCAGAGCCATTGTTCATGCCCCCAAAAAGCAACCAGATCCTTGGCATTCTAATTGAGTTCTCCCTCTTGTGATGTCACTGCTGAACCTTGTGCCTGCAGGTCCAAGAAATCCTGGCCCAGACTAGCGCTTGCGCAGTATGACATTTGCAAAAATCACTAGAGTTTATCCAGAAGATTCAGCACACTGCCTCAGAGCAGTAATTTCTTTCCAGCTGCTCTGTGTTTATTTTCTCCATTCTTGCCTTTTCCCTGAGGGTGTCAGGGCAACGCCCCTTTTGTCCATGAATACCAGTTGCCCCGGGCACAAGACAACTGATTAGCCTCCTAAGTCATTAATAGAATTCTAAAGACAGAAGAGATGTGGTTCATCAATTCTAATAGGAGCCACTGAGTGCAGTGATATAATCTAGTGTGGTAAAGTGAAACAATCCAAAATGCACTTTTTAAATTGAATAGTTATTATATCAGCTATGGATAAAGTCGTCGAAAAAACCTGCAGCAGGGAAGGAGTTCATCCTTAATGAAGTGCACATCACATTGAAGCTGCTTTCACTGCATCCGGCTGTGACTTTTTGTGAAACTCCCCCATGAGATAAGAAATAAACCTTCTAAAAATCAAATGCAGCACCCAATTAAACACATTTATTTATTTATTTTCTACACACCTAAAAGCAACAACAAAAAAAGTGAAATGCTAAGCCAGTCATCTCACGCTGGAGCCATACCCTATGCATTACTCCCAGAAGGCGAGTAAATAATGTACTTTCAATAAACGTATGCATGTTTGGTACCAACCAAATAAAGGACTTTTAAAATGAGCTCTCTCATAATCCTTCTACCCGTACACTTAGGTGTAACATGCCATCCATATGAACATTTATACCTCATTCATTATTATGTATAGCATATTGATATCATGTGCACTAGGACCCTCATCGTTCTAGGCAGACTCTGAAGAGGAAATATGTAATATGCGGGGGTGTGGTTAATGGGAAGTATGATGCAATCAATGCACAGTGTGTGAGTGTATGCTGAAGAATAAAGTAATGCTTCGTAGCAGCCCGTGTCGCGTAATTCATCTGCATGCTCCTGCGCTGGGAAAGACATTACAACTGGCGACATGTAGGAGATACATGCCCAAAAAGACAAGACTGCTCTTCCTGGGAGCTTGCAATGATACAGAAAATTGCTTATGAATGCCACATGTGCCCAGAGTCGAGGAAGAGCAGTCTGAGACCAGCACATGTGGAGTCAAAGCCCTTCAGAAACAGAAGGCCTGGCATAGGAACAAGTCAAAAAAGACAGCCAAACCTGCCGACGAAGTAGCCACCAAAAGAGCCTTATGAGATTGAGTGCAGTTCCCTCGGCGAGATAAGCAAGTCAAGAAGAAGCTGAAGTCATGCCACATTTGCAATTGTTTGTCCCCCGAGGTGACGTAGCATCCAGTGACAATGTCTGACCTTCCTGCCCATGCTTGGGAGAGGGTTGCAGTTTACAATTTTGGGCCTCTAGGAAATGGACACCATCTCATGGTATTCACAGATGAATATTCGACAACCCACGACCTCTCTTTGACAACTCATGACATAGAATGGCTTGATGACATCTTTGCAACGTGGGGTATCCCCAAAATCCTAAAATCTGATAAGAGTTCAAAGAATTTCTTATGCTACTCAATGTCAAACACCAAAGAGTACGGCCCTCTGGCCCTAAGTCAGTGGTATAGTTAAACGATTCATGGGCACCCTCAAGAGGGTCATTTAACGAGCATCCATGGAGGGAATCAATCTGACCCTAGCCATGTGCCAGGCTCTCTGGGCATATTGATCATCTCCTCACTCCTCAATAAGTGAGAGTCCATTATGTTGCCAGTGTAGCCTTAATGCAGTGATGGTGGGGATTCATACAGCGGCATGAAGAATTTTGGAAAGGGAACATGCAAGATATGAATGCTGTGATTTGGACCTTGCAGAAGTGAGACAAAGGTTGAGAGTTCTGTTGAGCACAACACTTAGCCAGCAGGAGGTCTTTAGCATTGTTTTGAGAGAAGATAAGATACGTAGGGGCTTGCAGAAAATATATATTTGGTGACTCCCGATACAGAAAAGGGAACAACCTCTTTGCCAGTAATTAATTTAAAAAAAATAAGTGCCATGGCCCTCATCATGAGGCCACTGCAGCTTGTACCGCCCACTGCTCCTGGCTTTGCTGCCAATTACAGTACCAACACAACTAATAAGCGTCACTCTGCTAAAAGTGTGACAATTCAGACTATTATCGGCCTCCAAGCTATAGGAATGGCTTGGGTGGCAGCTATTAGCCATTTGTTTATGTATATTGTATTTATAAACAACTTCAGTTGTGCTCATCTCTAAATGAGACAAACAGCGCCACCAAGTGCCGGTGTAGACAATTAAGGGGCGGTGCCGAACACCAGAAACCATCAGCTCAAATTAGAACTACTCTTTGCCCATCCAACCGAGATCTGAAGACAGGATGGCAGAAGAGAGCTGGGGACAATTTTTTTATTATCTAGGACTGCTCGAATTGTACTAAATTTGGCCCCTAGTCTACTACTACGAAGGTCTGAAGAGAGACCTGAAAGAGAGGAGCAACAGAAGAGATAGGGGGTTGGTAAGGGGCAGAAAGGAAGATATTAGTTACTTATATCATTACTTCACCCTCCCATGGTCCACTGGAAGTACCACAAGAAGTAGGTAGAAGGAAGAGGCATGAAGGAAGGACTGGATGAGAAGGGACATGAGAGGCAAAAAAGCGGATAGGAGATAACGAAGGAGGGAAATATGATGAGGAAGGCAGGGACAGTATGCAGGGAATGGAGAGAAGGGTATGACTCGAAGGGCCAGATTTTAAAAAGAGGCATGCAACGCAATACGGCCCCCAAAGAGGCTGCACTGTGTTGTATGACAGGGAGGGAGCAGGAGAGCGCCATATCTACAGAGATATGGAACTCTGCTACCCTTTCCTTAGCACTGGCACTGATTTCAGCTGCCAAGCACTGTTGTAAATTGCAACTTCGATGTGATTAAGCATTTACTAAAGACATGAATTCTCCTCCTTTACACATGTTCCTTTTGTTATGTTGACTAAAGTCTGGACTCCATTTTGTATTGTCATGTCTCCACGTGCCCAGCACGAGAAGAGTCTTATCTTTGTGTCAGTTGCTCTTGTAATCTGCCTAGTAACAGTCTATAAATAGTTCCTTTGTCCGTCTGGCGCATGCCCAGACTTGACCACATCTGTTATCAGTTAGTCCTTGCTTGACCATGTTTTCGCGGGCTTAAGGAGTATGTCAGCTCCGCCCACATATCGATCTTGTATTGCAAATGTCCATAAAAGGTAACATTCTTCGTCTCATGTTGTATCCTCCCACTTATGAGCCCCTCTGTTGTGTATAAAAGGGGACCGTGTATGCAAGTTCTTTGTGCTACTCCATGCAATACTGAAGGGTATTGTATGGATTGTAGGACCACCCTTAAGGGTTAATAAACCGTGTTTTGTACTTTGCAGTTTCCGTGCCAACTTCCTTATAGATTTTCTCTACAGGAGAGCGAACCCTTGTGTCCTGCGGGCCTAGCTGGGGCCTGTACTCATCAATTGGCGCCCGTCACGTGGGGCTCATCGGCGACTCGGATGCTCGAAGGATTGGTCGCGACGAAGGTGAGGAATTTGGCCGGGGATGTGATCACTGCCAGAGGCACTTTAGTCCTGGCATCCCGAGGTTTTTCTTCCTTCCCTTCCGAGCTGACCATCTGGGTGGCGCCGGTCCTCGACTGAGACCTCTTCTGTCGGTTCTGCCGTGACAGCCGTTTGGGCGAATTTCGGAGCTTGGCAGTTGGAATCTGGACTCTTGATTGGTAAGAACCGTTGTACGGTACTTGCTCCGAGTTTTTGAAGCCTGGGTTGGCTATTTGAGTTTGATTTGTGATGACCGGTCATATCTTGTATTGATTATTGTGAGAATATATGCGTTGCAACACATATAGGCAGGTAATGTGGAGATATTTCTCCGGAACTGTGTAACTTTGAACAGCACAACGTTTAAGTGCCATTTTTTTAATAATACTGCATATTCTGCATTATTTTTGAGCATGCCTGCTTTTAGCGCACTCCGTAAGTGGTGCTGCTGCTTTGGAAACCGGTTAAACCTCGAGGAATCTGCTCCAGCTCCCCCAGAGGGGACTCCTAATAGGGATATGTATGTGAAGCATGGTCTTTCCTCCATAATGTACAGCACAGTATGGAGGAAATATACCAAGAAGGATCCTGAGTTACGGTGGCCGTTGTATGGGTCGTTTGATATACGTAAGATTGAGTATGTGGAACAGTGTATGTGTAAACGGCGTGCGCGTCAAGACATGTTTGAGTGTGTGCGACTATGGGTGAAGGAAGTGCGTGAGCGAGAGAAACGCGAGAAAGCGCTGTTTGATAAAGAGCAACGAAAGAATGATCATGTGAGAGCGCAGGAAGCAAAGCGTCGGGAGGAAAGAGAACAGACGGAGAAACAAGAGAAAGAACATAGGTTACAAGTCTCGGGTCAATATGCTGTTCGTCAGCCACTCTATCCTGTCCTTAATAATCATGACGATGATTTTTATTTATTAGATCGTTCTCCGCCTCCTTATGTTGGCGCGTCTGCCCCGAGGCCACAAGATTCTGGATCGGGTTCGAGTAAGGTAGACACGCGGTCCATGTTATCGGCTGAGCGAATGGGTGAGCTTCGCCAGTTTTCTTATCGTGCATGTAAGGGCAAGTTATCCCTTGATGAACTGTTGGCTTCTTGGGAGCCGTGGAAGGATAGAGAAAGGTTGTATTTCTTGCGACACTTTTCTGATGAAGTGATTGCTGCCTTTCGGAAATATTCCAGTGTCTTTGAACCTGCTGATGTGGTATTAGATTCTAAAGCATTGCGTAATGGTGTTTTCTCTCCCTCTAAGGCGCCTGAGGCGGTTCGGCGACTGTTTGCGTTGCGGGATGCGGCAGCAGACCTTAAAGAGAAAGCGCGCCAACATCTTGAGGAGGAAAAGCGGTCGGATTCGCGTACTGGAGGCGGCCATTCATCCACCTCTCAATCAGATAAGAGCGATCCAGTGCATGCTAAACCAATGCGCGAGGCGGCGCCTTTGTATGTTCCTCCTAAAGGAGCGGGGACTAGCTCGGATATTACCTCCGCCGATGCTAAGGGATATTTTGTGTACAATTGGGTTTATACTCCCTGGCACAGGGCTGACGTCATGGCATTAAAGAATGCGTTGCCTGATCCGCGCAAGAATCCAGCGGCCTTTTACGAAGAAGTCGAGGGGGCCTTGAATTCTTGTATTATGACCTTAGTAGATATAGATTTGTTCTTTGGGCTTATTCTACCACCAGATATGTGGCGATCTGTGCGGAAGGTGGATGATGTTGCCACTTTTAAGGCTCGATGGTCTGAACTGGAGGATGAGGATAGGGAGAGAAAGCCTGCGCAGAAACCACCTCAGATTATCTTAGATCTCCCCGCTGCTATTCTGACTAAGTTGAAGACCATCATTCCTCCTAAAAAGATTGACTGGAATATGCTAGCCTCGTGTAAGCAGAAAGCCGATGAATCAGTTGCAGATTTCTTTACGCGCTTTGAGGAGACGTTCCATGATTTTAGTGGTCAGTCTCTTACGGATGATACGCGTCGGCACCTTTTTGCTGACAAATATGTGGCGAATTTATTACCGGCAATTGCGGCTCGCCTCAAAGCGTGTGAAAGTTCTTGGTCCACTACGACCCCGACAGCCCTCCTGACTATAGCTCAGTACTATGAGCGCCAGGAGCTAGAAGCGAAGGGGCAGGAGGAAAAGAAATCGAAGGATTTGAAAACGAAGGTGATGTTAGCACAGGTATATGGTCCGCCCCGACGGGGTGTAAATAGAGGTAGGGGAGGATTTTATGGCCCTCCCTCGGGCCGATCGGATCTGAATAGGAATCAATGCGCGTATTGTAAGCAATCGGGGCACTGGGCCAGAGAATGCCCAGCGTTGCATGCTTCACGGCAGGGACACGGTCAGGGACACACCCAGGGTGGCCCGAGAGGTAGAGGGGGTTTCTCGAATTTTAGAGGGAATTCTAATGATCACGCTCGTTTTGACCTTGCCGGGCAGCAACGAGATAGGTCTAATGTTTTTGATCGACAAAATCAGTATCAAGTGTCGGGGATTGACCGTTCCGGGTACCATGATTCTCAGCATGCATAGGAATGCGTTGGATGGGGGTTAGAATCAGTTGAGGTGCCAGTTGATCAGAGGGGTCCTTACGTATCGGCTGAGGTTTTGGGCTCCACTGATCAGTTTCTAGTGGACACAGGAGCGACTCATAGTGCGCTGTCTAAACAATTGGTTCCGAGGGCTCCCCCATCTGGCTTAATGGTTACATCGGTAGGGTTTGATGGAACACTCTCCCGAAGCCCTCTTTCGCAGCCCCTCACATTTCAGGTTAATTCCTTTTCTGCACCCTGTCCGTTTTTGTTAGCTCCGAACACGCCGGATAATATTATGGGCCTTGATATGCTGAAGCACTTCAGAGCTACGATCCGGTGTTCCCCTGCTGGAGTGCGGGTGATATTGAATGACAATTACCCCTTGTCTGAACGGATGTGTGTGGTTACAGAAGAGGCTGTGTTAGCTGCCCTCCGTCGTGCTCTGTGGGCCACCTCGGATACTGATGTGGGACAGATGGTGATTCTGCCCGTTCACATTAGTGTCCAGGAGGGGGCGGTGTTACCACGCCTTCCCCAGTATCGTATTTCGCAAGAGGGGGAAGAGGCTCTTATACAGATTGTGCAGGATTTGATCAAGGTGGGAGTGGTGGAAGAAGTTCCCTATAATGTTTGTAATAGCCCGATTCTACCTATTCTGAAAAAGGATACGGATGCCAAAGTCTATCGGTTTATCATTGATTTGAGAGAAGTGAATAAGATCGTGATACCTCAGTACCCAGTGGTTTCGGATATCACAACGTTGCTTACTTTGGTCCCGCCTACGGCAACCACGTTTTCAGTTATTGATTTGAAAAATGCCTTCTTTTCAATTCCCATTCATCCCGATAGTCGATACCTTTTTGGGTTCACTCTTAATAATAGGTCTTACCGATTTTGTAGAATACCTCAGGGCTATACGGAAAGCCCTAGCATCTACAGTCAAGCTTTGAAAAGACAATTGGACTCCTTTGTTCTGCCCGAGGGTGTCGCCCCCATTCAATACGTTGATGACATCTTGCTGGCGGCTGACACCCCGGAGTTGTGTGAAACGAGTACGTTGTCTTTGCTTTCCTTTTTGGCATCCCACAATCACAAAGTCTCTCGGAAAAAGTTGCAATTCTGTAGACCAAAGGTGACTTATCTAGGTCACCTTTTGTCTAAGGAGGGACGTGCACTCACACCAGACCGTGTTCAAGTGATTCTGGATACACCGACGCCGTCCACGCAGAAGGACGTGCGCGCATTTTTGGGTCTTGTCTCTTTTTGCAGGCAGTGGATATTAGGGTTTTCGTATATAGCCAAGCCATTGTTAGCCCTTTTGACAAAAGATACACCTATCCCGCTCCCCTGGACGAATGAGTGTGACACTGCCTTTCAGAAACTGCGACAGGCCCTCTGTTCAGCACCAGTGTTAGGGACTCCCGATTATACCAAGCCTTTTTCGCTGTATGTGCATGAGAAAGATGGATGTGCATTATCGGTTTTAGTGCAGATGCACGGCGACAAGCAGCGCCCTTGTGCATATTTTTCGGCTGTACTTGATCCTGTTGCCCGAGCATTGCCTGGTTGTTTTCGCTCGGTTGCGGCGACAGCTGTGTCAATACGCCAGAGCGAGGGAATTGTGTTATCTCATAAGCTGTTGGTATTAGTCCCCCATGCTGTTGATGCCCTGCTTAATCAGACAAAGACGCAGCATTTGACTAGTGCCCGTTTAACGGGATATGAGCTGACGCTTTTGGCTCCTCATATCACGTTGAAGAGGTGCGTGACGTTAAATCCTGCCACATTGTTGCCATACCCCGAGACTCGGTCTGAGGCACGAGAAGCACATGATTGTATCCTCATGACCGAGGAACAAACAAAGGGTCGTATTGATCTCCAGGATACGCCCTTTTCAGATGTAGATGGAGAACTGTGGGTGGATGGGTCATGCCTGAAGCTACCAGATGGTACGACTTCAGCAGCGTATGCGATTACCACATTGCAAACAATAGTGGAGACAGCACGCATACCACAGAAATCAGCTCAAGCAGCGGAACTGATAGCATTAACACGAGCATGTGAGCTCAGTACAGGATTGTGTGTGAATGTTTATACAGATAGCCGCTATGCCTTCGGAGTAGCGCACGATTTCGGCCTGCTCTGGAAGGAAAGAGGGTTCTTAACGTCGTATGGAGTACAAATAATGCATGGGGAGTTAGTTCATAATCTTTTAACTGCATTGACATATCCGAAGAGAATTGCTATCATTAAATGTAGCGCCCATAGGAAAGTAGTCGATAAAGTTGGAGAAGGGAATGCGTTAGCAGACCGGGTGGCGCGGGAGACTGCGATGCAGCCCGGTGCTACTGCCATGTATGTAGTAAAGTCACAAGTAGAAAGATGGCATGATGCGAAGGAAGAAGTGCGAGAAATACAGAGGACCGCTTCTGATAAAGAACGGGAGCAATGGTCCAGTGAGGGAGAATTGGATGATGAGGGTTGCTGGAGAAATAAGCAGATGGATCGATGGAAATTACCCACAACTTTTGTACAACCTATGGTTCAGATGGCACATGGGCTAGCACATGTTGGAGCTTCCGCGATTGTAAAATTGCTTACCCAAGTTTGGGAGCATCCAGAGATTGCTAGCACGGCAAAGAGAGTGGTGCAGACCTGTATGATCTGCCTGCGGTACAACCCAGGAAAGGGGACTCGGACCCCAGCAGGAGGGTTCGTAACGCCTACTGCACCCTTTGAGGTGTTACAGATGGATTACATCCAGCTGGAGCGTTGCAATAACTTGAAGTATGTTCTAGTAGTGGTGTGTGCCTTTAGCAAATGGGTTGAGGCATACCCCACGAAGGACAATACTGCAATGACTACCGCTAAGATGCTGTTGAAGGAGTTCTTCCCTCGATATGGCGTTTGTAGACTTCTGTGGAGTGATAACGGGCCCCACTTTATAGCGGACGTTATAAAGTATGTTCTGAAGGGTCTAGGCATCACCCAGAAGTTCCACGCAGTATTCCACCCTCAATCTGCAGGACTAGTCGAGAAGTATAATGGTACACTGAAGCTTAAGATCGCTAAAATTCAAGCTTCAACGTCTTTGACTTGGCCAGATGCTTTACCGCTGGCATTGTTGTCAATTAGGTCGGTACCGCACTCTCGAATCGGTCTTACACCGTATGAGATTGTCTTTGGACGTCCAATGAATATTTGGGGCCCACCAAAACCTAAGACTGTGTATGATGTACCTTGTGTAATGATGAATGATTATCTGGCACAGTTAACGGATAACTTGGTTTCCATTCATCAACAGGTCCGGGAGGCGCTCCCTGATCGGTCCACCGGCGAAGGACATAGTCTCCGGCCTGGAGACTATGTCATGCTGAAAATCTTCGACAGGACGAACAGCCTGGAGCCGAGATGGGTGGGCCCTGAGCAAGTCTTACTGGCAACAAGGACGGCTGTGCGAGTTTCCAACAGAAAGAATTGGATCCATTCCCTGCACTGCCGAAAAGTACCGCCCGGATTGGTGGAGCCCGCTGTACTGACCGATCAACGAGAGATTCTGACCACAGAGAAAGGCCGTGCTGTGGAATCGAACGACGCTGAGGAGCTCTTTCCGGACCACGCGACTCCTGGAGGAAGGCGATATCATCTGAGGCCAAGAAAGTGAATCGGGACATGTTGTCAGAACGGCCCTTGGGTTAGTGAAACGGAGAGCCAGTGAGGCAAGGGGGGGGGATCAGCCCTGCATTAGTGTAGCGACACCCGTCTTGGCCCGTTGGTGAAGAAATCGACCGCTGCCCAAGGGGAAGAGTTCTGACAAACCTTTAGTCTCAGGAAGATATTGATTTTCTATTTTGACATGGAGAAAAAGAAGATCCTTTGTGCAACAGGTTTTATGCTCACAGTAGCTATTGTAGGGATAACCACATGGTTCGTGGAGGATGTGACTCCCGCCCGAGAGTTGCTTGTGTTGACCACTCCAGTGCCTGCGGAGCACTATTTCTATACCCTTCCGTATCAAGAGTTGAAGCATCGTCAGTCCTACTTGAAGAACACTTTCATCCAGATGTTACATCATACCCATGTTGCCACCAATGCTACGAACTGTTGGATATGTGGTATGATGCCAGCTCATCAGAAGAAAGGAGGAACGCCATTCATACCTCTTCCTTTTTCTCATAATGGCTCTTGTAGAGCATGGTATACTTTGCTTTTTGCCACTCGGAAACCCACAGTGGGACGATTACTCTTCAGACTCAATAAAGAATGTCATCAGGATAAAGATGGATATCCGCAAGCGAATGGGACAATTTGGGAATGGGAAGAGTATCGACCAGACAATGAATCGATTCCATATGTTTTCACGAACACCAGAGACACTGTGGGAAAAGACAAATTTGTGATTCAAGTGGCACAAGCTCAAGCGGACCTGTGTGTCCAAAGTGTGGGTTATATTCCTGTAGGTGTTAGCGACTGTATTACCATATTAAACATCGATGGATTGAATAACAGTACTTTCTTAGCATCCCATAATACGTACTTTGTGTGCGGAACTAAAGGTTATTATCGTTTGCCAGCCGGTTGGTCTGGAGAATGCTATGTATCATTTTTGTTACCTCCTGTATTTCTGGCACCTGCTTCCTACCATAAGGATTTAAAGTTGTTAAATAATGTGACTGTAAATAGGTATAAACGTACTCTATCAATTGATGATGTGGACCAGACTGACACCAGTTTGCAGCAGTATATCGACTTCAATTTAGGATTGTTTTTCTTCGTTGGAGCTGCCCTAAATAGTAGGAAAGTTCGAAGATTAACACGAGTGGTAGAGGCTGTGACAAACCAAACCGCTGCTGCTCTTGGGAATCTTACGGAAGAATTACAGATTACCAGAATTGTTGCATTGCAGAATCGTATGGTGTTAGATGTTATGTTAGCTGATCGAGGTGGAGCTTGTAAAATTATCGGAAGTAGTTGCTGTGTGTTTGTTCCTGACCACACACCTTCAGTCTACAATGCAATTAACAGGTTGCATAAAATTGCAGCTGAAATCCATACAGAAAATGGCACTTGGTCCTTTTCTGGATGGTTTTGGGCATTGATCACTGCTTGGGGTTGGAAGGTTTTGACTGGTCTCTGCATAATTATAGCAGTTCTGTTTTCTTGCTGTATCTGTATTCAATGTGGTCCTTTGCTCTGTTCCGTATGTGTATCATTTTGTATCCCCGATAAGAAAGCTATTGCCAATGTCACTTATCAGAAACGTTTAGCTAAGGAAGTAGAAGAGATGATGATAATTGATATATATGATGATTATTCTAACAAGCCGGATGTCTTCAGTAAATGCTGAAAGGGTCGTCTGTTGTAAATTGCAACTTCGATGTGATTAAGCATTTACTAAAGACATGAATTCTCCTCCTTTACACATGTTCCTTTTGTTATGTTGACTAAAGTCTGGACTCCATTTTGTATTGTCATGTCTCCACGTGCCCAGCACGAGAAGAGTCTTATCTTTGTGTCAGTTGCTCTTGTAATCTGCCTAGTAACAGTCTATAAATAGTTCCTTTGTCCGTCTGGCGCATGCCCAGACTTGACCACATCTGTTATCAGTTAGTCCTTGCTTGACCATGTTTTCGCGGGCTTAAGGAGTATGTCAGCTCCGCCCACATATCGATCTTGTATTGCAAATGTCCATAAAAGGTAACATTCTTCGTCTCATGTTGTATCCTCCCACTTATGAGCCCCTCTGTTGTGTATAAAAGGGGACCGTGTATGCAAGTTCTTTGTGCTACTCCATGCAATACTGAAGGGTATTGTATGGATTGTAGGACCACCCTTAAGGGTTAATAAACCGTGTTTTGTACTTTGCAGTTTCCGTGCCAACTTCCTTATAGATTTTCTCTACAGGAGAGCGAACCCTTGTGTCCTGCGGGCCTAGCTGGGGCCTGTACTCATCAAGCACCACACACACACCTTAGCGCCATGGCGCTATGGTGTGTGCCTGAGTCTAGCATAGGTTTTGTACAAAATACCATGCCTAGACAAGCTTAAAAGCTTTTCCCTCTTTATATGTGTGCTGCACAGTGCAGCACGAATGCAAAGTAAAAAAGGAAAGAAGAAATAACATTACTCCTGTTAGCACCTCCTTTGAAGTGGCGTTAACTTCGAGCTAAATCCTGTCTACAATTCTTTGTAGATAGCGTTTCACACCAAAAGACATGGGTGGTTGCATGTGAAAGCCCATGTACACCCATGAAAGGCCCCCTGGTCACCAAGTGCGCTACTTTTATGGTACTTTCCAGCGGAAGTTAATTCCCCCAAAAACATTTTGTGCTGGTTGCTAACCGAGTGCAAAATGTTTTAAAATCTACCCCCCAGAAGGAAAGGGAGAATGTTGTATGGGACCGGTTAGAGATGAAATAGGAACAGAAGGTGGCATTGCAAGAGTTCTGCCTGACCGTAAATTAGTAGTCATTTCTACCCAGTGCACTCCCTTATTGACTAAAGAGGTGGGATGTCTCAACAACACGCTGAATGAGAACATGAACCCGATAGCAGTTGTAGGAGAGGGTTTATACTGCTTTGTTCTCTGATCATGAACGTACCATCTGCCTGAAATATTGCATAGAAAAGCACTGGAAACTGTCACCCAGGAGTCACAAGCGCCCTCCACCCCCCCCCCCCCCAAAAGAAAATCACTTGACACAATGTCTGATTTAGAGGAAGGTACAAAAATAAATTGTCAGTAACCCCACAGTGATATGTATACTCCATGAGCTTTTTCCCCTCAAACGAAGTCTATAATAGTTCCATACTGTTATTCCATATTTTATAATAAGCACATTTCTAAAGTCAAGTGCCTGTGCAATTTATGATGTGTCAAATGGTTTTGTTTTATTATGTGGGCATGTCAGGTAGTCTTTATTCCTTTATGCTCCAGTTTTTCAAAAGAGCGGACTGCACATCATGTGCCTTCTACTTGTATGATTAGAACAGATCGGAGCCAAGCTTAAAGTGCTAATCCAGAAGTGGTACAAATGTGCCTGGGCAGTGTGCTCCAGAATTTGGTGGCTTGCACTGAGAACAATGTGCCCAATGTACAAAAGTATTTCCATCACAGACACTCTCAAAATCATAGGGCCCGATTCACAAAAATAAACTGAGACGAAAGTCTAAATTTACGACTTTCAGTATTCACAAAAGGCATTTACTACTCGTAAATGCCCTTTGTGGATACCGAAAGTTGAACTTTACGACTTTCGGTATTCACAAAAGGCCTTTACAAGTAGTAAATGCCCTTTGTGAATACCGAAAGTTGTTTATTAAGACTTTTGTCTCAGTTTACCTTTGTGAATCGGACCCATAGTGTTTGTTGACACAAAAAAATGTTTTTGCAAATCTGAAAACTCTTACTGACTGCAAAAATTGGTTCTGCAATTTACTCGAAATCGCAATTAGAAAGATTGAAAGGGACACCGCTCTATTCCCAAAAGATCGACAGTACACCAAGGCTGAGTTAGGCTGGTATTTGATTCACATAAGAATTGTGTTGGGCAGCTCGGATCCAGCAGACAGTGGCCCAAGGAACGATGAAAGGGGATACACTGCCATCACGTCTCAGCGTCATTACCTCTAGGCATCTTGGTCGATGTTGCACATTGTTTTTCGGTCAGTACAAAGTTTGAAATGATAATTGTCTAAGGCCATATTTCTAGTAGTGTATCCCTAGACACGCGTTTCTGGATTCCTCCGTCATCAGTAGGCAAAAGTTAGTAGGTTGCTGGACATGCTGCCACTTAATTTGCACAGGCCCAATTCCACTCAGTGCAAGCAGGCGCTCCCAAGCTTGTCAGCTCAAGCAGCTCGAGGGAGCCTTTTAAAACGGTGAAAGGGGATAGAAGCACACTGAAATCACGCCTCAGCATCATTACTTCTAGGCATCTTGTTCACAGATCAGCCAGGCATCTTAGTTTGCCAACGGGAATTAATAGATCAGGCCCCAAAATTCCTCAAGGCATCTGTTGTCGAAATGTGGGACAATAAAAGCGGAGGGGGACTGGTAAGTGTTGTTTATAGCAGGGGCTGCAGTTACCCGCTTGAAATAACTGTTTGTGATGCAAAGTGACCTGAAACTGAACTGGAGTTAAAAAAGTAATCATTGAAAAGTGTAGTCAGTGAAAAGGTTGATGTAAACTTTTATCCCAAGGATACACCAAAGTTTCAGTGATAGGTTTACCAGATGGCTTACATTGATAGAGTCTAAACATCACGTTACTATGGTGATTATTGTAAAGGCTCATTGCGTAAAGGGGAAGAATGAAAACAATTGCTTTTCTACAGAGTTGAAATTGTGCACAAGTGATAAAATTAAATCTATACCTCTGGTCATGATTTTTTCAATCCTTGAGGGAACTATGATTAAGATAGAATGGCCATGGAAATGGCCATGGAAATTGTGATGCAGTCTTGTATAAGTTGTCATCAAGCAACTCGTCCCTGGGTAAGGATTGACATATATGATGGATATCCAGTGCTCAAGGTCAAGCAAAAAATATGGTAGCGCAGGAGATTTCTAAATATTTTGAAGAATATGGTATGCATTTTGTTGGCAAAGTTGTAACAGATGAGTCAAGTCTAGCTGTAAGGTAAACATTTACTGCATGCTATTCAGTTCATTTACACAGGCATTTTGACTGCTGTCTCATCGTCTCTCACAAGGGAAATCATCTACTCCATGTAACAGTTTCATGCACATAATTAGTTACAATTGGGATTTATGGGATGTGGAGCCAAGCCCTGTAAGAGATGTCAACCCTTTAGACTTGCTCCGCTACATCCGGCTAGACTCCTGTAGAATTGGGACACCCTCACTGCCTTTCAGGAAGCCCTCCTTGCTCAAACTCTCACCTACTTCGTTGAGGTAGTACTGCAACCCGCTGTTGCCCCTACCGATCCTGCATCTTAGCAGCATGGAGCAGCCTGCTGTGGGACCTGCGGCACTGCTGTGCAATGCGTCCACTCCCCCTGTTCCATGACAATGGCTTAAGACTTCCCTCACAGGGCTGCCAGGTGTTGGTGCTGCTGGCGGCAAGCTACCCCAGTAAGCCATCTGCCTAACTCCATTGCTGCCCCACCCTACTGAGGAACCACTCAACAGCAGCCACCTAATCCTCGTGGCAGCCATTTTTGTGGCAAGGGCATCCACTCCTGGCTCCTGCTCTGCCCACTAATCGCCAAGATAGGGGGCTATTGGTGCTAGTGCTGATGGAGGAAAGTCTGCACCCAGCAAGCAGCCTGCCCACCCTTGCTCCACCATTCGTCTGCTTCGTGGTAGCCTTCTCTCTGTCCTGGTGGCCATTTTTGATTGGGACAAGTGTCCCAGATAACTGCTCCACATTATCCCGCCACACCTATACTCTCTCCTGGCCTAACAGACACAGGTTCCTGCTGCTGGATCCCCTACAGCATACCTACATACTCATCTTGAAAAGTCCTCTCCCAGGTGCTTCCTATGGAACCCTGCTGACTACTGCTTCACTTTCGGTAACCTTGTCACATTGCTGCCCTCCCTGTATTTTTGAGGGCTATGTCAAAGTCTGCTATGAAAGCCCAATGGCAACTTCTCTTTTCAGAGGCAGTAAATGGGCAATGCCCATTACCGTCACACGCCCCTCCCCTGCTATGAAACAAACTGCCTTGGACATGATCCTTGCGGCGCTAAAATCAATTGAGGTGTCTGTGATGACTGCAGAACTTAAAAGTCTTCTTTGTGATTTTACTTCTATCCAGTCACAATTGCCCTGCATCAACACCAGGGAATTTGACTTGGAGGCAAGAATGGACCTGGGCTCAGAACTCCGGACTCTACAACATAGAGGGAACAGCCTGGAGGACCACTGATGGTGAGATAACATCTGGCTCTTCTGGGTGTTGGTGAAGGAGGAAGGGCCTGGCGCTAAGCTATTCTTTACTACCTGGTTATCGACTCTCCTACATACCACTTTTGATCCACCCCTGGAGTTTTAGAGAGTACATGGGCTAAAATGGGGGGAAAACTCACTCCAGATAACACCCATCTGCTTACAGCCTGCCTCCTTTGCCAGTACCAAGCTCAGAGCATTCTTCAATTGTCCCACTAGCATGACCCTTATCTTCATCTTCAGGCAGCTCCTTGCATTTGACTGCAATTAAAGGCCAAAGTTGTAGGCTATGGCCTCTTAGACTCAGCAATCATGCTTATTATGTTTAACAACATCACCCGTGAGTAGTCTGATCCCATCATCTCAGAATGGTTACTGGACTCGGTTGGCGATCCTGCGCTGGACACGGCTGTGCTCCCCCCCTTTGCACCATCCAAAGCACCCACCATTAACATTTCTGTCCCCTTTGGTGATTCACAGGACCATCACAGAACACTTGGGGACCTCCACCACCAACACTCAAACTCCTATAAACCCTGCAGTCGGAGTCTCCATTTCTGCAGCCACTGGAGCAAGTCCTGGTTGCTGCTAAAACCAAACAGAGAAACCCCTAACAATATCTCTTGACTGATCTGGTGCACCCACAGTGCCTCACACGTTATTTCTTTACGTCGGGCATAGCTACTAGTCCACGAATAAAATTAACCCAGTAGCCCGACTGCACTGTCAGCCACGGTTCTGCAATACTACCTCCTCTGCCTTTACTCCTATCTTCTAACTCTGACCTACTGCAGGGCATGGATATCTACTACGGACTCCCCTATCTGGGCCACCTTCGCATCCAGCAGCCTTTTGGACTCTGGCTTGACAGTGCTCGTCCTCAATGCACAGGAAGTAAACAACTACATTAAACGCAAACAGGTGTTATCTTAGTTGGAAGTCCATAACCGGTATAAAGTGTTACTCCATTAAACCCATCTTTCAGAGGTCTAATCTCTAAAGCTCAAAAGGGACTGGATGGGGACGCACCCTCTAAGAAAGGAGGCACTGCTTTCCTGCTCCACAAATGACAGGCTGCTCAAATTATTTCCACTTGGTTGGACAAAGAAGGCCAGTATGTTGTGGCTAAGCTGAAAATACAATCATTTCATCTTACTGTGGGGAGCATTTGCGCACCTAACCCCCCAAGCTCACTTTTTTCTCCTAACCTCCTCACCTGCTCGTGGACTGTGTGCAGACAATGGTCCTGCTGGGAGGAGAGAGGATCATCACCAAGAACCCCATTCTTGATAGCACAGGTTCTTTAGAACTTAGGCAGCAGAGATTGACTGACATTGCTGGATCTGCTAGGCAATCAATCCCTCCTGGATCCCTGGAGAATTCTGCACCCGAGGGACCAGGACTATACTTTGTATTTTCAGCTGCACACCCCAGAATTGGGGATTTATTTCTTCCTTCTCAAGGGCTCGATAGTCCCTGAAATCCAAACATGTGATGTTATCACTGGTAGTGTCTCTGACGAAGCTCTCATCTCAGTGGTCATGAATCTGGACATCATGCATCCGCTTTGTGGCCTCTAGAAAATGTTAGCAAGGGCCCAAAAGTGAAACAAACCCAGCATGCTCATCTGCAGGAATACTTGGACTCTAAAGATGGCTCTGTGGACTCCCCTCATATGCTCTTGGCTGCTTGTATGACATATATGCATGGTGAAATCATGTGGGAATTTGTCCTGCAGAAACATAGGCAGGTCAACATGAAACAGCTGGAACAATTGATCCTCTCTTTACTGACGTCCTACTGCACAAACCTAACACAAAAAATTCCAACAATTAACTCAGGCTAAGGTGGACTTAAGTTCCATGTATACGTCAATTGCAGAGAAAGCTTTAGCTTGAATTAAACATTGCCATTACAAATTTGAAGAAAAGGTCAAATGGATGTTGGTGCAACAACTTAAGCATGTGGACTCCCAGCAGGATCACGATGGACCATGAGCTGATAGCAGATATCTCGCCAGTGGAAATCTTGGAGGCCATATAACAAATGCGTACCTGAGGATGGCTTCCCTATAGAGTTCTACAAGATGAATGCTGTGCTTCCGGCTTTTCCGTTCATCCTGCTGCTGATTCATCAATCAAAAATCGTGTGCCTTGCAGATCCTCCACTTACAATATGCGACTATCTCTCACACATTGTCTGGCAGGCTAAAAGAAGCAGAGATCAGCAAGTGGAAATCTCCTCTGATGCCACAAAGGCTTTCCAGCATATCAAAAGACCCTATGTCTTCCATGAAAGCCGGCTTTTGTGACCTCTACATTAAGCTTATCAAAGTCCTCTTCATCTTTCCATCCACCTGGATCAACATCAATGGCTTTCTGTCAGCCAGTTCGCCATCTCCAGTGGAATGAGGCTGGGCTGCCCCCTTTTGCCGCTCCTATTCCTTCAGACTTCTGAGCTCCTGGCAAACTAGATATAAATTAATTAACAGGTCTTGGGCATTCCTACATGCAGGTGAAAGAAAGCTCCTGCTCTACGCCAATGACATCCTTATACTCTAGTCAAGTTTAACTGAGAGAAATGTGAGGCACTCCACTGAACCAATAAATAGCTTTGGCAGCTGAATCCCAATTTCAATGGATGGATTGCACCTAGGTAGGGCTTTGGATTGGAAACAACCTTTTCACCACAGCCCAAGAAAATATGGCACTCTTGCCGACTACCACAGCTATGGATTTTAGGAAATGGTCACACCTCCGCCTGTCTCTTTGGATGATCAAAATGGTTATGGCTCCCTGCTTCAAGTTTGACAAGCCTCATATTTGGCATGATTTCTGTCAGCGTCAAGAGATATTTGCTACTGAAACTGATAAAGATGATCAAAGACTATCTTTAGATGGTCAGAAACCTCGCCTTAGGCTCTCTAAACTAGAAGCCAACACGCTGTCAGGTGGCCTCGACTTCTGGGTATGAATCTCTACTAAAAAGCTCACTGGCTGGCCCTCCTTGTCTTCTTCTTCTCAAGGGATTTGGAGAACCTGGAATGGGTCCTGATAGAATAGGGCCTTCTGGGAGTGGTCCTGTTGCTCCTGACCTCCTACAGAAAGCCCCTGCGGAGTACGCTGCAAACCCACTACTGCAGATGCCTGTGAAGATATGGGAGTTAACGCTTGAGTAAGTGCATGCTTACTTGCATGAAATGGCCGCCATTGGGGACAACAAAGCACTACAAATAGTTGGTGTAGCAGTCCACTGAGAGTCTTTGTCTAATAAGGACATTCTCAAAGTAGACCAACTGCTTCAGAATGGAGCTTTCACATTGTTTCCTTCCCTTAAAAAGGACTTCAACCTCGATGCCAGAAAACAATGGTGATACCAGCATATGTGCCACTGTGTGTCTAGATCCATGTGGCCATTGACAGACTGCCTCCCTGGATATGGTATCTATGACTACTTGCATCATCGCAGCTCCTACACGGGACTGTACAAAATGTTACTCAAAGAACACCACTCGCAACCACTTAGGTCACTAGTGAGAAAGAAATGGTGCATCAGGATAGCCAAAACGTACCCAGAAGATGCTTGGGTCAAACTCCTAGACACCCATGACAGAGGGCTCTGGGAGGCAAGGCTAAAAATTAGCTTTCACAAAATCCTACAGGACTGGCATTTGTCCCTACACAGACAGCAATTAGCTAACCTTGCCCCCAACTCTGCTTGCTGGTGATGTATTCACTCCAGGAGGCCATTGTGCACCTTGTTTACTCCTGTAACGCTCTTAAGGAATACTGGAGCCAAGTCATGCACACCATGAAAGCATCCAGTGCTTTGGGTCTGCACCGTCCCGAGAACTGATCTTCCTCCACAATGCGTTGGACCTAATGGAGACCACCCGACACACCAAACACTGGATAGACAAACTATTTTAGCAGCCACAATGGCCATTCTGAGACAATGGAAACAACGGTTACCACCAACGCACATTGACTGAATGTGCAACATGGCAGTTGCTTCCTCCCATGAACAGTTAATCTACTTCCTACAGGACCAATTGGACATTTTAAAGACATATAGCACCCCTTTCTCCAAGGCCAACCGTGATATTTATCCGTCATCAATTCTCCATACCTCTGCCCTCTCTCCAGGAAACACTGTTTCGACCCACTATAGCACCATCCTTATACCCCATGACACTGGGCCCCACATACCCGGTCATATTGTTTAATATTTTTTGTAAAATAATGTTTCCTCTTTTACACTTCCTGAACGTACCGCAAGCATGTACCAAGCTCAGAACTTAACACACTAGATAATTTGTGTATTGTTTTCGCATGCTCCTTCTCCCCTAATACACCCATGTCTTTAATTGGCTATTCAAGACTGCTCTCCTCTCGTACTACATGTATTCTCAACTGCAGTATGATTTGATCTTTCAGTGTTTAACCTATTGCTTGATTATATTTTATGTTTAAAATGAAAAAGCAATAAAGAACTGTTTAAAAAAATTGGGATTTATTATGCTCTTTCCAGTGAAAGTTTTTAAAAAATACACCTTAGTGCATCCAACAAAATACAGTTTTCAAATGTGCAATGATGAAGGCACTCTAAGAACTCTGCCCAAATCTGTGAGCTTGATAAGCACTGGAAGGATTCTACACTGAAAGAAATTGATCTCTACTAGTATACAATGCTTCAACTAGACAGAGGTCAAAGTGGAAAGGCATAAAGAGAGGTGAAAGCAATTATTAGAAATGGTTACACTTGTATAACAGGCTTTTTCAAGCAACCATATCTCACCTTACATGACCTTATCTGGAACTCTTCGGACTAGATTTATGTATTCCTCACCATGTAAATATTTGTATATTTCATCACACACACCTCAATGAATGAAATTTTAATGTTGGAGATCTAATTCACTGGGTTATAGGAAGGCAAGATGATCTAAAAATAATACAAGGTAGCTTGTCTTTAAGGGGAGATGTGCTAACATTTCATTTGCAAACAGAAGTTGCAAAATGCACACCAAATTTTTGTGAATTAAATCAGGTTTTGTGAATCAACCTATGTAATAATAGCAATGCTATCACAGGATGGTGGCCTGCTACGGTCAGAAGACCAACATGTCTGTGATTGTACATATATATATTCACCAGTTATACTTATAGTTACCTCAAAAAACTATAACTTGTGCCTTAAGGTAACTATTATCTGCAATTTCATTGCAAATGTTGCAGTGATATTATCAATGATGTCATTGAAGATGTCATGAGTGATGTAATTCATGGATTAATTAGCAGTAAACACCCTCTTCCCCTGTTTCATTGTATTTATCCCCCAGGGGATGGGGTTCCAAGGGCCATTCAAGGCCTGCTGATGGGGACTACGTGGCCCCCCTCTCCTTTTTATGACAACTGGCGCCAGGGGATGGGGTTACTGGGGCTGATTGTGCAAGAGAACACAAGTCTGCTCTCAACCTGTGAGAGCATTTTAAAACTCCTGCTGGCTGGGAGAACCGAAACTATTGTGTCCCGGCGTGGGCTAACCTGGACACAGTCACTGAGCCTGCACCATGGGCATGAGATTCCGGGGGCTTTTAAGGCTCGAGAAGGGGCATGTGTCCCCCTCCCTTTTCATTTAAGTGACAGCCCTGGGGGATGGGGTTCCCAGAGCCTTTTTAAGATTCTAGTACGGCCAAGGGGGATGGAGTTGCCGGGGCCTCCTTAGGCTAAGGGAGGGCAGCCACGTGGCTCCCTCCTTTTCATTTGGATTTTTGTAATTGGGGATGGGATCCCCGGGGCACCCTTAGGGTCAGAAAGGGTAGCAGTGTCCCGCCCTCCCCTTAATAAATTGGGCCCAGGGAGATTAGGTTACCGGGGCTGAAAACACCTTGAGGAGTGGGAATGCACACTCCCCTTCCCTTCAATAATAATTTGATTCTTTTGGAAAGTTTTGTAAAGAGTCTTCAAATGGCACAAAAGTTATTAGCACAACAAAAAATGCCTTGTATATGGAAACCAATCTATATTCACAAAAAAACTTTACGGGGTCGTTATAGTTAGGTTCAGACTTTACACACATAAAATCATAGAAATTCAGCAGTTATCGTTATACTTATCTCCAGTAACTATAACTCGCTCCCTAAGGGAACTGTAACTCACACCCCTGCCATGCACAGTTTTCTCAGCTACAATTTTATTGCACATGTTGCAGTGATAATATCAATGATGCCATACAAAATGCCATGACCGATGTAATATGTGGGGCAATTAGCAGTGCATGGTGAGGGCACGAGTTATAGCTACCTGAGGGAACAAGAATTTCTTAGGTGTTTTTAATTCTATTTCCTAACTACAATGTCTCTGTAACGTTTGGTTTTTACATTGAATTTCTACAGTTATTGAAAGCTGTTTCCTAACGATATTGTAATCTTTATTTGATTCAGTGAATTTCTAGGGTTTTTTTTTACAAAAAGTAATATTTAATTACCACACGCTAATGCAACCACCAGTGGGCACACCCTGCAGCAAAACCCCCCCACATACAGCCAACCCCACACAGCGCATGGCATTCGAATGAGCGCGTCGGGTGGGTTGGCCACACGGACCGGCCTGCGGCTAGGCCCTGTATCCAACCTTCCGGGTTGCAGCCAACTCCCCACATGCAGCCAATCCTAGCCTTGCACGGCCAAAGGCTGTGCGCAGAGAGGGGGTTGGCCACAGTGCCTAGCCTGTAACAAGGCCCTGTAGCCAACCCCCTAAAGGTAGCCAACCTGTGGGCCTCCTCTCTGGGCCGTTTTTAGCCCGAGGGCCCCCCACTATCCTGGGCACAGCACCATATTTAATGGGGAGGAGGGCATGCAGCCCCCCTCCCTGAACTTATTTCGGCCCCAGGAGCACCATTCCTCAGAGCCCGGCAACTTTTTTTTAGGTGAGAGGGGTACGTGCCCCCCTCTGCCCTGGGCCATTTTTGGCCCTACGGACCCAATCTTTTGGGACTCACCACTATATTAATGGGGGGCACACAGCCCTCCTACCTAGGCCGATTTCAGCCCCTAAGACCCCATCTCCCAGGGCCTAGCAATATTCCTAAGGGGGAGGGGGCCACACAGCCCCCTTCCCAGGCAAATGTCATCCCCAGGGATGCCATTCCACAGTCAACAAAAAGTGGGTGGCCTGGTGCCCACCAAGGTCAACCACCACACTTTGTCTGGGGGCAGCAGGGGGCACTGCAAGGCCACCGCATCCCCTGCAGGTTCCCCGCCTCTCCCAGGAGCCGGCATAGGTAAAAATGCTGCTCTGCATGGGTGGAAGTAATCTTTTCATCTGTTCCCCTGTCCGCTTTACTGCGGGCAGGGAAACAGATAAAAGGTCCACTCCCAGCGGACAAGATAATTTTTCATGCTTCCATCCGCTGTAAGAGGACTTGGTGTTTTGAAATTGGTTCTGCCAAGTGAGAGGAAACACAGCTTTACCTGCTCGTACCAGTGCAGGCAGGGAAACCACTATGCCCCAGGAGTAGGCTCCCCAGGACATAGCCTGAACCAGACCTAGAGGATGGGGTCCCCAAGATCATTATTGGTTCGGGGAGCGTGGCGTATCTGGCCGGGCCCCAGGAGATGGGGTTCTCGGGCCAAATGAGGCTCGGGGAGGGGGGTCAAGCCTGCCCCTTCCCCATAAATATATCTATTTCCCCCTCCTGGACTGGCCCACCCTGGGGGTGTAAAAAGAACAAGTGTTGGAGAACGTGCTTATTTATTTATTTTCACGGATTCTATGCGAATTTGTGGCAAATTAAAAATAAAACGTTTTAGGCACCAGGTGGGACCCCACCATCAGCCCTAGGGGTTCAGGGTATTCTTACCGTGTCTCCTTGTGTTTTTGTTTGCCTTTTGTTTGGGGACTCTGTAGAGTCGAGTCCCACGATGGTGCCACCACTTCCTGGTTGAAGTGGTAGCAGCCAATCATGGCATTGCAGTTAGCATATGGATCTGCTGATCCACCGTGGTGGATCCGCTTTTTTAGTTATACATCAATTATTTTTTCTTTAATAACTCCGAAACTACTGAACAGATTTACACCACATTACAAAAAGCACTTTTTCTGGACCAAGATCTACCTTACTGCTAAATTTGGTGTAATTCGGTTCAGCTGTTTTGGGCTGTAGTTGTGTATAAAATTCCCTTTGGGAAATTGCATAGGGAAAACACATTTTGGGACACCCTTTTTCTCTGCCCCCACTTGATGAATCACCCCAAGTGAAGTGAGTGGCAAACTAGTTTTGATAATGTTGTTTAGATCCGGCAAAGACCACCAAAGTTATTATCAAAATTAAAAATGCCTTTCCTTTGAAAACTAGGTCCTAACTATAACTACCTACTGGGACCGCCAGTAGGTGGTATGTATTTAGATATATTTTTGGGACTGAAAAGTCCTTTGTATGGAAATGGACATGTACCCCTGCCCAGAGTGTCCCTGCTGTGGTGATATCTGGATCCCTGGTGCAGATTTTTGATCATGGGCTAACATGGATCATGCATGTGTGCCATGACCTAAGCCTGTTTCACTGATTGCGATCTTGCTTAGACCCTGAGGGCTGCCCAAAGAGCTAGCCTGTGTGGGTAGGAAGGGCACTGTCTTCACTGGGAGATAACAGAATGAGTGCAATGGTGGCAGTATACTGTGTCTTAACTAATAACGATGAGTATATTGAACAGGCCCTTTTACCTGTGTGATTGGAGTGGGACCTACTGGCTTACTTATGTAAAATTCAGCTGCTGTGTGCTTAACTCACTCTTCGCCTACATTAGAATAGAAGTAGTGTTGAACAGTACGCCTGTGGTTGTGTGCGTATACGAGTATGCATGTGTCCCTGTGAGTGGTGCAATACATGAAAGTTAGCGCGTCTGCTTGAGCACACTGGAATGTATGTGGGCATGTGAAAAGGTGCAATACATGCAAGCCTGCACACAGGTGTTGAGTGTATGCACAGGAAAGTAGATGTGCTGGTGAAGGGCAAAAGATATAGAAGCCTCTGGGCTCCATTTTGGGAGACCTGTGAGCCTGTTGGAGAAGCATGTGAAGGAAGAGCCAAAAGGGCTCTTTGATTCTGAAAGAGGTCACTGGTAAAAGGGGCCTAGACATATCCAGCACGGAGATGAGGTTGATACCGGAATCATAAGGAGTAGGGCTGGGGGCCTGTCCAACCTTTTGATAAATATATATCAGCAAGGCTGACATCCCATGGCCTGTGTTTTGGATCATCAAGTTTGGAGACAGTCCTGCTGTGATAGACTACTCTCTGGAGGAAGACATAAGATAGAGAAGTGGGCCCTTCAAAGTAGGCAACACCCATTGACCTGAACTTCAATGACTCAGACACTAAATTACACTTATGTCTGGAAACAGATACAAAAGGGGGAGCTTAAGCCACTCTAGATTTCCAAACTAATACTGTACATTAGCACAGAGAAGTTCTACATGAATTCTGCTTGTTGTGGCCAGGAGACAGTGGACTGTGGGTCTGCAGGTCTCCCCGTTGGGAGAGGGCACATCACCCAGAAAGTCCAAGACCACTCACCCTGGCCCTGGAGCACCAGCGTATACCTAACCTGAGACAACAGGTCCCAGTGAGGAGACAGAGATGGCCTGGGGGGAGCCAGGTCCAGAGGGGATCCTTCCGAGTGGATCTTGGGACTTTAGGGTGAGATTCGGGTACGCCGGAACAACCGCGCCGATTGGCCCATCTGCTTGTGTTAATTTTTGTGAACCCTCATATGCAAGATGTGGGCCACGCTGAATTTTATGAGCTCTCACACTGGTGCAGCACTGCGAGACAGATAGGGCCATCGCCCTGTGCTGTGTTATGACTGGAAGAGGGATGCTGCCTTTATTGTGTGGTTCACGACTTCCGTATGTGAGGTGGGGGTAGTGGTGAATCTTAATGGCCACTGCCCTAGTGTAGTGCTGTGAAAAAGATAGAGCTACTGCCCTAGGCACTGTTGTGACTTGAAGAGCGATGCAGCCTTGAGTGTGCTGTACGCAATCCCTGCATGACAGGTGGCAACAGCAGAGAAGATTAAGGGCCATTGCCCTGGTGCGTCATTATACAGAGAAGACAGACGTCACTCTGAGCAACCTGAAGGAGCTGTTTCCTGGTGTGTCAATGTGCATGACCACCGTATGCCAGGTAGAGGCCATGGCAAGGGGAAAGGGCCACCATCTCCCTCTGAGCAGTATGCCACCACCTGAAACCCAGAGTAGCAAAGACATGTCATCAGACTCAGGGAGACTTACTGGAGCAGCACAGTGGACATGTACAGCCTCCACTGCAGCGTCCAGCCTCCTGCTCATGGATAGGGTGCTGACATGCACCCGGGCTCTCTGAATTGCAAGTCCAGTGGGAGCGTGTAAGACTGAGTATTGGGCTTCCAGGCCTCTGATTGCGCTTGGACACTTTGACTTTCCAAAAAGCCATTGTAGAAGTTCTAAGACTTGAACTCACTAGTGGGGTCTAGCCTGAGAATTAACTCACTTGAATAACCATGATCCTTACAGGGGAAGGGAAACTAGAGAGTTGACCAGGGAAAAGCTCACGAATGTCATTTGGCGGTAGTCAGGGGTCTAGCTTGCTCCCTTCAACTCCTGGAACTTCCTTTGCGACCACTGGCCTCAGAGGGGGCAACCGTTTTGCAGTTTGCTCCAACCACTGGCCATGCCATCACTGCCAATGACAGTACCAACAGAACTAATAACAATCACATGCCTACAAGTGTGACAATACAGACTATTTCAGGTCCCCTAATCTACAAGAAACTAAACAACTGTTACTGTGCTCATCTATAAACCAGACAAACAGCGTCATCATATGGCACACTGTCATAAGTTCTGGTGTTGACAATTAAGTGCCGGTGCCGATTCATGGAAAACAACGGCTCAAATTAAGCACTTCCTCAAACCACATTATTGGGCTCAGTAGCCCATCCACTAATTCCAGACTGCCAGGTAGGTCAGGAGATGGGTAGCCTGCGTCCCGTCATCTGTATCACTCATCGTGTCCACCAGCTCCATGTCGTCGACATACATGTAGCACCAGGTGAAGCCTATGCATATGACTACAGAAACAATATTTATCTGAAGGGGGCAGGAAAGGTAATTTGCAGCTTTCAAGTTATTTGAAATGCAGCTGTAAAACTGCTATTTGGTTTGGGGAAATACAGACATATTAGCCAGGCACTGAACTTCCTGCACTGGCTTCTGATGAAAAAAGATCTTAGTTTAAAGCCGGAAATATTGTTCATAGTCATCCTGGCATCTAAGTTCTCCTGGAATTTGCCCCGTAGACCCCGGAGGTCTGCTTACTTTTCCTGCTTCAGGTCCCCTCCATGAAAACTGTTCATAGGAGAAACAGATGTGTTTCTATGAATTTGGTGAAGTTGAGTAACACCTTTCCTGTATTCATGGTATGAACATGACTGGGTTGTTAAATCTCCTTTGCTTTACTTCCATTATTTATTTTGAGTTGCATCATTGCAGTGGCAAGTAAACACTTATTGACACTGCGTTCTACATATAAAAAAAAGTATAAAAGGTTAATGTATGACGAGGTAACAAAAACAAACTGTATACTTCAAAACAGTTAAAACATAAAATCCTAATGGTTGAAATAATTTAAAGAAAACTTGAGCCCATTTATTTGAATGGTTTAAATGTGACTCAAGCAGGATTGGCCACCATTACTAAGTACGAAATTAGGATGCCTATTCGTTTTTGGCACACACTGCTTAAATAATATGTGTGTTTAATGACATTTGGAGGATAGCATTACAGGTAAGAGAAGTGGCCCAGGCGGAATTTACCTAAAAAGGAATCATGCCATCATGGCAGGATTTAACAGAGCAATTTCCTGTTACAGTAAGCAAAGGTTTAATTGTCTCATACAAAATAATCCCTGTGATAGAGCAGAGATTTGATCAAACA
Organism: Triturus cristatus; assembly: GCF_964204655.1. Lineage (NCBI taxonomy): Eukaryota > Metazoa > Chordata > Amphibia > Caudata > Salamandridae > Triturus > Triturus cristatus. The sequence goes on from NC_140581.1 coordinate 798,596,722, forward strand.
TATTTTATGAAAAAATAAATGATTGACAGCATTTATACCAAAGGTGACAATGTGTGTTAAGTTCCACATTTTTGAAAATGACATACAAGTTTGATTCAGACACTGCTTCCTAAAAGCATTCAGATAGGTGAATAATTTTAGATATATTATGTGTTTACTTTCAATGGATGTGGTTATTAAGTATTAATGAGTTTGATTCTCATAATTATGAATGTGATATTAGGTGTGTAGTAGATCGATTTTCATCTGAAATGCATGAAATCATTATTTCATGTTATAACGTGTGCACCAAATTTGACAAATGGAAAGTAGGTGCTACACAGTTTGCTTGAAACAGTTTTTTCGGAAAACGTCTTCTAAAGTACATTTTTTATATGTCATTTTTTAATAACACTCACGTGATGAGATTAATATGCATTTTCCAAAATGTGTAACGTTGATACTTACAAAATGTTATGAGTACCTTATACTTACATTAATTAATTAGGATTAGATTGAAAATATTAATGTCAGTCTCCCTGTTAATGTGTGATTCACAAGTCAACATAATTTTGTTGTGTATTTGTCATATTTCCTGTAGGCCTCATTTCTACTCTTCCTTTACTAATGAAGTCATGGACTGAATATTCCGATGGGTATAGGAATATTCAGCTAATTTACAATTTGTATTTGAACCAATAACTGTTTCTTTGTTGCATCCTTTGGACAGAACAGTATTATTGCAACAAATATTTCAAAATTCTAGTACAGCTGCTTTGGAAAATGTACTGCTGAACTTTAACATCCTCTTTCTGAAATATCCCATTGTTTGACAATACTATGCCTACATGATTTAAGGAAGCTGTGTAATCGATTTACTTAATTTTTCCGGATTGTATCTTCTCTCCAGCCACATCACCCTCATCTCATATGGACTATCCAATAGAACTGAGCTGTATGACATTTTTGGTGATGCCAGGGGATGTCACCACGGAACCCTATTTAATATAATCTCTTACATTTTGGGAGACCTCTGCGCAATCTTAGATTGCAGATGGCTCAATTTTGAATATCCGAGGACAGAAACTACTTATGACATAACTCTGCGATTGGCTGACGACTGGTGTCCTAGTGCAGAATTGAACCTTTTCAGCTGAAGGATTCACATCACGCTGCTGTGACTTCGCTGTTGCAGTCTTGACGAACTGGAACTGGTTACTTGGAACTTTGCTAAAGTTTCCAAAGGGTCTGCCCATAAGGCTCATCTGATTTACGATTTTCTATCGACTCATAAATTGCATTGAGTCCAAATCTGCCTGGGCTGAGGAAGATATTTCCCTGAATATTCTTTCTAATTTCCCTGAATTTCAGAGGCTTGTTATTATTTCAATATATGCTTTATTAAGATTAAATTAGGGCTGCATGCTATCTTATTTTAATGCTAATCTTGCTTATCTATAAATGAATAACTAAACTTTGAAATGGAACTGAAATCTGCTGATTCTGTCTCATTTCCTTGTTGGTAAATCTATTGTTGTTGAATCACTCATAAATTGACAAAGAAAATTCCTGACTTCAAAAGAAGTGTAAACTGATGATAACTATTATCCATTCCTGGTCCTCCCAGGATATATATATGCCCATTCCCTGAATATTTCAGTCCCTTCCAGCACCGAAGAAGATTCTTCAGAGGACCAAGTAAGTGTATCAGGTAGCGAGAGATTAAAGAAATCTATAGAGGAAACAATAATGTCAATTGAATAAGCTGGGCCCAGTGGACGCTACAACACCTGTAACAAGCTATTTTATCAAAGCTATTTAAGAATGAGGGATTCTTTAATATTCATGAAGAGCTGCTACTATTTTCTTCAAATTTGAATTTGTTTGTGTAACCTAGAACCTGTAATTATGCGTTTAGTTTTGTCTGGTAGAGATGGAATCTCTAATCTTCAGGAGCCACTACAGTTGTAAATTCTCCGAAGTGGGGCACTAGATGCAGGGGTGCAGTAGGTACTGGAGTACCCCCAAGATAAACTTGCAGGAGTTCAAAAGGGGAATGTGCAATAAAGAGACTTTTACATTTTGGTTTTCACTGGTCCAATTTGTTCTGAGTTCAAAGACATAGGTCAAGGGTAATAAACTTTACAAGAGGGTGTGCTGTAACGGCCAGAGCTGCCGACTTTGGAACAGGAGAATCAGGTTTGAGCCTTGGCTCAACATCCAATGATTCAGAGCAAATCCCTTTATATCCCCATTCTTAAAAAAAATTAGATCGCCCCCCAGTCGCATGTTGTCCCCATCCATCCTGTATGCTGGTTCATCAGCAAAGGCAGCAAGACAACTGGCTGTGCTGCGTTGCATGACTGGGAGAGAGCAGAAATATGCCATATCTCCTATGATAGGATGCATTTCTGCTCTCTCCCTGTGCTGGTTCACTGTGTGCTTCCTTTCACCAATGCAGGTACCCTGAGTAGGAGTGTTTTTGTGCAGGAAGGGGCACCTTCCTGCACAAAAACAATTCTTTGAGGCATTTGCCTTTTTCTGTGTGTGCTGTAGAATGCAGCACGCATAGAAGTGGTAGTAACAAGGAGCAATACAGACATTTCTCCTAGTTGCACCTCACTTGGGAAGGCAAACCATTTTGATGCAATCCCAGGTTTACTCACCTTAGTAAATCTGGAATTGCGTCAAAATCCATGGGCGGATGCAAGGGAATGCCCATGCTCCATCCAAGGAATGCCTTCTAAACACACTGTAACAAATATATGATGATATCCCGCAAGTCTTCACCCCGCATGCCATCACAACGCATTTGTTACTCTACAAGTGCTGTAACAACGCGTTGCAATCACCCCGCAAAATTTTACCCCGCATATGCCTTTACCACGCATACCATTACAACGCAAAGGCATGCGTGGTGAAGGCATATAGGGCCATATGTAGGTGGCATACACTTTACCGATTCTTAAATACCGAATTTTACCGATTCGGTATTTAAGAATCGGTAAAGTGTATGTAGGTAATAATTCGGTAAATGTTACCGAATCGGAGTAAGTCGGTAATTACCGAATCGGTATTTACCGATTCGGTAATGAGGCATACCTTCCCATTGATTGAATCAATGGGAAGGTATGCCTCATTACCGAATCGGTAAATACCGATTCGGTAATGGTGGGAGCACATTCAAGGGTGGCAGGGTGTCACATTGACACCCTGTTGCACCCCTGATTCGTCCATGTGTGCACATGTGGCGCACATACATGCCCTAGGGGCATGTATGTCTGCCACATTGCACACTTCACAGTGCACAAAAATGCAATTTCACACCTATTCGTCATTTACCACCAACTATTAGTTGGTGGTAAATAACGAATCCCCACACCCACCACACAGTCCCCCTACATCTCATTTCTGTATTCGGTATTTACCGAATCGGTAAAATTACCGATTCGGTAATTTTACCGATTCGGTAAATTACCGAATACAGAAATTATCCCCCTACATAGCAAAAGCCTAAATACCGGTCGGTAACGGTATATTTACCGAAAATCGGCCGTTACCGACCGGTATTGGGCTACCTACATGAGGCCCATACTCTTTAAAAAGTGGTACCCATACCCTCTAAAGTCTTAATTTACCCTTAGCACCCCAAACCCACCCTGAACCCTAAAATTACCCTGGACACACCAAACCCCCAAAAAAACCTGAACCCTAAAAAAAAAATCTGCACCCCAAAACCCAAACAAACCCTGGACCCTAAAACAACCTGCACCCCAAAACCCAATTTCACCCTGAACCCTAAAATTACCCTGGTTACCCCAAAACCCCAACCCACCCTGAACCCCAAAATTACCCCTGCACCCCAAAACTTAAACCCATGCTGAACCCTAAAATTACACTGGGCACTCCAAACCAAACCCACCCTGAACCCTAAAATTACCCTGGGCTCCCCAAAACCCAAACAAACCCAGAACCCTAAAAATACCCCTGCACCCCAAAACCCAATCTCACCCTGAACCCTAAAATTATCTAAAATTACCCCTGCACCCCTAAACCCAATCTCACCCTGAACCCTAAAATTACCCTGGGTACCCCAAAACCCTAACCCACCCTGAACCCTAAAATTATCTAAAATTACCCCTGCACCCCTAAACCCACCCTGAACCCTAAAATTACACTGGACACCCCAAAACCGAAACCCTGCCTGAACCCTAAAATTACCCCTGCACCCCTAAACCCACCCTGAACCCTAAAATTACACTGGACACCCCAAAACCGAAACCCTCCTCATCAGTGCACCACCACCACCAGTGCAGCAACAAGTCACCATCAGCACAGCACTACCTCAGATGCACTGCAGCAACACCTCATTATCACACAGCACCATCTCAGCATTAGCAAAGCACCACATCCACGTCAGTACACCACCACCAGTGCAACACCAGCTCAGCACCTGCACAGCACCACACCAGCAGCAATTCAGAACCAACGCAGCACTACTTCAGCATCAATACAGCAACACAGAACAAAAACAACATCACTTGGCACCACATAAGCACCAGTTCAGCTACACAACATTTGCATAACTCATCACCACAACATCACTCAGCACCAACTCAGCATCACTCAGTACCACCTATGTATCATTCAGCATCACATAAGCATCATCTCGGAACCAGCGCACCACCAATTCAGCATCACCTCAATATCATTCCGGATCACCTGAGCATCACCTCCGCCACTACTCACAACCACCTCAGCATCACTCAACACCACTTCAGTTTGGCATAAAAATTTGACATCTATTAATTCTCCACAAATAAGTCTCCACCACTCCTATCTAATTAAAATACTATTTCACAACATCCACCCTCCCGTTGTTTATATCCCACACCTAACAATAAACACTATAACAAAAATTAATTACAACAAGCAAGGAAAAATTGACAGCATTGCATAAACAAATAAACTAGAACACATTTTTTGTATTAATTGTGCTTTTTAGTACAATAATTCAGTTGTATATAATGTTTTTTTGGTTAGATATAAGGTGACAGAAATAGTTATAACACTGTTTCTTATAACATAAATTTTCAACATGCTGCACAACATTCACAATGCTCTACAACACATATTAAAAACGTTAACAAAGCCAATAGCTTTGTCTAAACACTTATAACGCCCCAAAGGTAAGACCTATTGGCTTTGCCAATGCTTGTCTTACTTCTCTCACAAAACTGGAATGAAGCCTCTCAATTACACTGTGTTGGTCACTTCATAAGGATCACTATGCAGCTGTTTCTATTTGTATAAAATCATTCAAAATACTACATGCTTCTATGTTACTGGGTTACAACATTTCCATACAAACCAATTTCTTTAGGTGTTTTAGTCTGATTTGTTTAATTGAACTGAATCGGAATTAATAATTCCAGAATGTATTGATTTCCTGCAGAAAAAGAGATGTGTTCATACCATGGAGCCTCTTGGAAAACCCTATATCAGGCCCTTGTTCATGGCTTTGTGAGTAAGAGCGAAAATATAGCTTTAGAAGAGTGAACAGCTTTAACTAGTCTTGCAAACGTTCTAATCAGCTTTATCATTAGTCACATCCACAGGTAAATGTAAAGGAGTAGGAGCATTTGTGGAGCACGAGACAGATCCATGAAGGGCCTCCTAAGCTGATATGTTGTGGCCGATGGTGTAATGGAGTGGCTTTCTCTGCCATGTCTGTCAAAATAATTTGAAAACATTCAAACATTTGCGACTTTTAGATGTGTAAGTTAGTGCCTGCATCTAAACCAGTTTTTAGCACTAAGAGCCTCATGTCGCAAAATCACAATGTTTGTGACCACAAAAGTACTTACAAAACCCTTTTTATGAGTTTTTAAGATTTCTTTATACTAGAAAAAGTACTTTTGCAATTGTTTTTGAATTGCACCGAGAAGGATTTATGACATGGGTTTCCTCCAACCCTTTCCATTTCAGAAAGAAATTTACTGATGGTGTGTGACGACAATTGCTATCACAAACCATTGATCAGCTAACAACACCTGAGTTTTGGTGGTAATTAATTTGCAAAGGGGAAGGGTCCCCTTAGGACAGGATGTTGGCAGCCTTAAGGGGGAGAAGATTTCCAAAAACTTCCGGTCAAACAGTGCAGAATGTCTAGTATTTAGACAACGACCGGGTAAATAGGGATGTTTTTCTGCTATTTGCACGGCTGCCAGCCGAACAGCGCAGAATCTCTACTATTCAGCCAGCAGTCGGTTAAATATTTATGTTTTCCTTCTATTTGCACTGATGAATAGTGCCGAACCTCTACTTTTAACCAGCAGCTGGGTAAATAGTGAAATTTTTCTGCTATTTGTACGGCTGCCAGTCGCAAAATTCAGAAACACAACTATTTAGCCAGTAAATAGTTACGTTTTTCTGCTATTTGCATGGCTGCCTGCCCAACAGCATAAAATCTCTACTATTTAGTCAGGAGTGAGGTAAATATTTAAGTTTTCCTGCTATTTGTAGGGCCACCAGCTAGACAATGCAGATTATTCACCATTTAATCAGTGGCTGGGTTACTATTTAAGTTTTTCGACTACTTGTACGGCCGCCAGCCGAACAATGCTGAATTTCTACTGTTTAACGAGTAACCGAGTAAATAGTGGCGTTTTTCTTCTATTTCAACAGCCGTCGGCCAAACACTACAGAATCTTCATTATTTAGCCAGCGGACCGGTAAATAGTGAAGTTTCACTGCTATTCTTAAGGCCACCGGACAAATAGGAAATATTTCTACTATTTAGCCATCAGCCGTGTAAAATAACTGAAATAATTCCTTGTTTACCCAGAGGCTGGTTAAATAGGCACTACCCCACTTTATACTTGCCCAGCACACCTGGCTTTACTCTAGCCTCAGATAAACCCACGCACTAGGACTCATGAACAGCAAGAAAAACTCCAACTTCCAGATCATTCACTCATAACAGGAAACATTCCAATGTTATAAAACATTATGGACAATGAAAATATTAGCAATAATAACGTTTTGACCATTCGACAAAACACAAATAGGGTCTAATGTGAGAAATAACCTTTCTATGTGCTGTCACCGGGGTGGTGCAGCCTAGAATTATCCGCGGCAGAGCTGAGGAATTCCCCATATTCCCCCAGTGAGCGCACCACCACAGAATCTGCACATTTACCGATACACGGGTAACAAGCACTTTGAAAATACAAGCCTAAATTAAAACACAAAATCACTTTCTAACTAAGGGGGAAGCTACAGTCATTGTGCAGTAAATATTGCGTTCAAAAAGTTTTTGTAGCGGCCATCAAAGAAGCCTCATTATAAACACCATTTAAAACCCCAATCCATACTACGCTAGTAAACAACTAGTCAGTCGGAAAGACGTGCTTTTTTTCTACTGCACCGTACACTACAAAACAACCACAGTCGCACCACAATCCTGGAAAATAAGAGCAGCTATTTAATTTTGCTGAAATCATTTTACCGCACGTTGTTAATTCTGATTTTTTTTTTGCACATGGCGTTATTCTCAAGCCTCGAGGTATTCCAATGGCAGCGCATTTGCATTAGCAGAAATTATAATCTTAAAACGTGTTTTGATTTAGTTTCTAACCAGAGTTATTGAGAGTTGACGGCCTGCGGCTATTACCCAGAGTTCGTCCTACGTTCGCGCCCCCATCTCGTACTTACAGTCGCTGCCTCTGCTGTGTCAATAACCGAACGCCACCTCGCCCTGTGTTCGACTTTATTGCTGGAGCTCTCAGCTATCAGTAAACTCTGCCCGAAGGAATTACAACGCGTCACCGACTGCCTCCTAGGATTACCACTTTTTCTCTCTCGGCCCGGTGACTGACGGAGCTTTTCCGGCCCGCTGCTGCCATCCCATGGCCAACTTTTGAATCTAGCCTCATTAACCTTAGAAAGAGAAAGAAATACCACACTTCGGACATTGTTCAAATTATTTAACAAGCTTCTACTTTAAGGCCCTGTTTATACTACCTACCATCGAACGTCCATCAAGGCCCCGCCCCTCTTACCCATCTGAGTTTCTGCTTCAACGAGGTGCGTCTAAACACTAGAGACTGACACCCACCTGAAATTCGCTAGTAGTGTCTTATCCAATAAGTATCACCCTTTCCGGGTTGCCTATAAACATGCCCACCTGTAGTTCTGACTCCTAGTCTGTCTTCTCTTGTGAGCACCCAGTCACTGATTATAAAGAACAGATGTCAGGCCTCAACTGTAATAAGTTACTTATTATTATGATTTTTTGCGCAGAATTGTATAGCGAAACGCGTCCCAAAGGCATTGGAGCGCTTTACATGAGCACCAGTTCCCTTACACAAGGACAAATTAATTTTTGGTAGGCACCAGGAGATTTAGTGATTTGCCCAGAATCACAGGATGTGGAGTTGACCCGAGGCTCAAACCTTGGTTTCCCAGCTCCAAAGTCGGCAGTCTAGCCCTGAGACCACATCCTCTCCCCACATTACACAAGTTCTGACATAACAAAATGTTGCTTTTCTTTCTTCTGCTTGGTTTTCTAGCTTACAGTGACAGGCAGACAGAACATGTTTATATTTTGCACTCCTTAGATAATTACAGACGTTAGATACTTTGTGTTTCTACATATTCTGAGCTGCAGGTGCAGCTTGTTTAAAAAACAAAAAACTGACTTGCATTGTACTGTTTGTAATATCTTTTTGCAGCATATATCTAGTAGATTTTTGATGTGTTGAGCTTTGCACAAGAGATTCTATTTTTATTCTCTATGTTTGCAAACATGCTAGCTTTATCATATGCGAGAGCTGCGCACCAAGGTAATGCCTTGGTCCTCTATTTGGTTCTGTAACTCCTCAGTGAATTGCAATATCCTTATAATGTACTGCATGGATACTGTATGCTTTGTATAATAAATACATGAGATTCTGTAATCCCTGCATAAATGCCAGCCTCTAATTTCTTTATAATCAGCAACTTGTGATGCACCCAGTCATCAGTTATAAAGAAATGACGTCAGAACTCCACTATAATAACGTATTCAATTTGAGTTCTGATATCACAATGCCTGCTGTCAGAGCCAGCAGCCAAGGAGAAGGGCAGGTAAGGTCACAGATCTGAATTTAAACAGTTGTTTCAAAACTTGCTTTTCTTTCTTCTGCTCTGTTTTTCTAGCTGTACAGTGGCAAGTAGAAAGAAGATATGTATGGTAACATGTTTATTTTTTTGCACTCCCTTTGCAATTACAGATAATTTAGACTCTTTCTGCATATTTGTACACATTCCAAGCTATTGTGGACTTTTTTTTAAATACAGAATTATATTAAACAAATTCTAATATCTTTTTGCAACAAATATCCAACAGATTTTTTATGTGTTTAATTTTGCAACAGAGATTCATTTCATATTCTTTATGTTTGGAAACATGCTCTCTGTTTCATACGAAAGACCAACACAAAAAGGATTTAAGTGGTCTGTCGGATAGGTGATGTGATCCTGCATTATAAGGAATGAAGTAGCCCCTGCCGTACACGATAAGGATATTAAAAGTAATCTCTGAGTTCTATAACCTTATAAAGGATCTCGGTCTTCGGCCTTGTTCCTCTATATGTTCATGGATCCCTTCAGTGACTTGCAATATCCTCAGAATTTACGGAAAGGGGTACTTTATCCCCTATATTATCTCTTCCAGTCTCTTTATACTGAAAACAGCATTAGGGTTTGAACAACAAAGACTAGGGAAATGAACAAACCAATCAGAACAAATGACAGTATAGACAATGGTCCACGTGTATCATGAAGTACCGTTTCCTTGCTCCCCACCACAGATTCGAGACCCTATGGGTTCACATCCAATAATATTCTAACGTATGTAATACAGTTGTTTTCGGAAATTGGTTTAGTATTCAAGATTTTAATTGCAGTTTTTTTCTATTTTGTTTGACATTATTCTGTTGTGAGCATATGCTCATTAGTGTCACACAATGCACTTATAGCGGTGCAGCTCAGCGTCACACTGAAGCAGGGGAATCAGTTTTGAGTCCCTTGGAGCATGGTTTTTGGGAGTTCAGTAGACACAAGTTTTTCCCTGAACTGTTTTTTTAACCTTTCAGGGATCCCAAACAAATAGTATTCTGTTTCCACATGAAAGTTAGGGTGATTGCGTGTGCCATGTAACAACGTGAAGTATAGCCAAAGTTGTAGGTTACATCAACTATATCTGAGATAGATGCTCTACATGGTGGGCCCATAATATCAAGAAATCGTTGCTTGACTCTCTTTCTGTACTCAATGTATTCTCACTTTCTGGTTCAAGGTGTTCCTTCATGTGTTGGCATCTGTATCTCAGATGTACTCTTTCCAGGGCTCTAATTGTCAATATGTGGGCCTCATGGTGACTGGCACACTGTGCATGGATGTGCATAAATGGCCTTTTTCTACTGTGGCTTGTGCTGCAAACCTTTTCCTGGGCCACAGCACAAGCCGCAGTGGAAAAGAGCACTTTCCGACCGCCAACACGACAGTCCTTTCCTAGCAGGGCAGGTGGGACTACCGACTCATTGTTGGACGGTCACCTGCCTGATACGATGGCTGTCAGCGGTCTGGCTGACCGCCATCGTAATGAGGGCCCATATTTTGGTTTATGTGCCAACATAACGGTTTATAGTAATAGAATGCACTGCATCTATTTAGTACATTGGTGTACGCACTATAAATACTGGTGTATGTATAGCACAGTGTTGTACTTGCACAATGTATTGGCTTGTAGGCGTAATTTGTAGGCTAGCCCCGTAATTAATTGGTTCATGTGTACAATGTTGTGGTACGCATGCATACCCTACTGCTGTGCATACACAACACATTCATCCAGGTATGTACCATATTGGTTGAGATGCATTATATATTGGTTTGCCGTCACAATGTACTTGATGTATGCAAAGTACACAAATCACACTGATTCACAAGCATATTGTACTGCTTTGATAGAATAATGCATAGGAACAGATGTTTAACATACTGGCTCCTTCACATACTTTATTAGCTCACTCTTCTACTGATTTGTGTGTTATATATAATTTGAAATATGAAACATATTGGTTTGTTGATATGGTGGTTTGGATTCATGAAGAACTAGTAGACATTCATAACTGATTGGTTCGGATAGTGGTTCACTCTTATAATGTACCGGTTTGTATGCATATATATTGGTCACAATGTACAACTGGCAGTAATTGGGTTTCTGGTTGACTGGGGTGTGAGCCCTGGCCAATCAGCAACTACAATCCTTGTCAGGGTGATGCGCAAGCCAACTCTCAATTAACCTATTCCCATCCCCTTGGTAGCTTAGCACAAAGCAGTCAGGCTTAAATCAGAGGAAATGTGTAAAGTATTTGTGCAACATGACAAACATAAATAAAGTGAAAAACACATCACAAAACGTATTGCACACTAGATAAAAATAGATCAAGAAATGTTTAATAAATAAAACAAGGCCAGAATGGCAAAAATACAACTAGTAGAACTATAAAAAAGCTAGTTTGAAGATTTCAGTGAAAATAGCTTCAAAAAGCAAAAGCACAAACTGTGGATATCTGGTTGCACCGGGCAGTGAAAAGTCACAAGTTTAGGCCAACCACGATGGAGAGCGGGCGAGCTACAGGGCCACTTTACTGGGACTTACCAGTAATTTAACTATGGTAACTGTGTAAAAGCAATTCTAGTATCTTTTAAGGAGAGAGCACATGCTCTTTAGCTCTGGTTAGCAGTAGTAGATTGCACAGAGTCCTAAGCTAATAAAAATGAATTCAGCAAAAAAGGAAGTGGAAAGCAAAAGTCTGGCGATGAACCTGCTGAAAGGGTTAAGTCCAACAACAACCTATTGGGTTAAAAAGATTATATGCTGGTTTGTTCATTATTATATCTTACTGGTTTTAATAAATTTTATGATAATGCCGTTGACTAAAAAAACAACATGTACTGCAACAGGTCCACATGGAGAGGGTCTTCAGGTTGGTTTTAGTACACCTTAGTTTTGCATGGTAAGATACTGTAGATTCTCGTATGCATAGTAGTTGCTCCATAGGGACCATATTTCCTGATGACATCCCAGAGACCTGTTTGAAATTGATTACCTAGTTCTTGACTCCTCAACCTGAAAACAATTTACTTACAATTCTATTGCTTGTTTTTTCTTTTCCTTTGGAGCATTCCACCCTATGCTTCTCAATACACAAAGCAGCCTATGGGGTAAGAAATGTCTAGTGTGCCCTCCTTGCATGACAGACCATTCACCTTGTATTTTTCCACCTTTCTGACACCCATACTCCTGAACCAGTGAAGCAGACTATGGCTAGAGTGTTCACTGGGCCCCACCTTTATCTCCAGCCTTTGCAGATTGTGCGCTACTTCGCTTCACTTCCTATAGACCTTCGTGAGCTTATTGCTACCTCACATCTCTTACCACATGCTTTCCAAATGCAGCACCAAATGCACAGACCCAGGCGATGACTGATCAAAAGGAACTTTTTATGGAACTGTGTCTTTTAGCAAATCAAACAAAAAGAGCAAGAGCTCAAATTTTCAGCATATACATCTCACGTGCACTCATATATTAAACATCAGAAGAAGCATAAAAGAATGATAGACTGCATCATTTCTTACAAACATGTGCCTTGCCAGCTCTATTCAGGTCTCAGCAAGCACATAACTCACTAATATATTTTAGTTGAATGCAACTTGTGGCAATGGAGTTGATAGGTTCTTGAAAAAATATTTATCTTTTGTATATTTTTAGTTGAAGTTTATTATTTTTATGGAGTACGTTGGTATTCCAAAGGCTGTATTACAAGGCTACTACTCAGATCTGCCAAGAAGATAATAGAGAGAACTTTATAGATAATTACAATAAAAGCAAGTTTCTGAAAGTAATAATTTATGTCATCAGGAGTTTGAGAGGCCAGTTCTATAACTGATGGATAGTTTGAGAAAATGACCTTTTCCCTCCCTCCAAATTCTAAACCTTTTAATTCTGGGTAGCTGAGAAAGGCTTTGGCCAAACAATCTCAGTGTTCAATATGGGACATACGCAATGACTTATGTTTGCAGACAACCGTGTTAGGCAGAAGGAACTTTGCCCTGATGTAAACTACTGATTCTGCTGTCATTCGAAATAAACCATGTATCAGCCTGTTTGGAGAGTGCGTCATTCTTCGGGACAAAGTCTTTGATGTGTATATAAATGGTGGGTCCTGCCGTAAAGATGCACCACCGTTTTATGGAGCAGGCTGTGTGACTATGATCTACAGTCACAGATGGAACGATGGGCTGTGGATTTCATCTGATAATTTGCAGCTATTCTGCAAGGTGGCATTGGGAATGCCCACTTTGGGACGATAGATATTTGAATGAATAATTGCATGACGAAAAAACCTACAAAGGAATAACTGTTATAGTAAAGGACTATAATTTCCAGCATGCACTTTAACTCACTGGAGGCCCACTGAGGGTGGGAGTTGTATTTAAATGAGGTAGTTGATGCTCTGCGTTTTTTTCATGCGATGCCTGTGACCAAGGCCTGGTGACCCCGAAACGTGTTTGGCCAAAGGAACTTTGCCCTGATGTAAACTACCAAGTCTGCTGCTGTTGGAAATAAACCCCATAGCCTGCTTGGAGAGTGTGTCTTTGTTCGTGACAGTCTTTGATGTGCATATATCTATAATTGGAGGATTGGATTACCTATCTGGAGTGCGGGCATCTACTTGCGCTGCCGCACGGGTGCTGCTTTTTCATATATATATACACAGACAGCAACGTGGTACTGCGATGGGCACATGCTTCGCCCACAGCTACGCGAATCTCTTCGTGGGCTGGTGGGAGAAGCACGTGGCATGTGGTGAAAAACATGAGAACTGGATTGACAAAGTGGCGTTGTGGGCTAGGTACATAGACGGCCTTTTTATTGTGTGGCGGGGAAGCTATTCCTCTGCTGAGAAATATATTGCCTCACTTAACATGAATGATCTGAATCTATCATTTACAGGGCACATTAGTAACATCAAGGTATGCTACCTGGACTTGGAAGTCTATGTGGAGGAGGCTAAACTGCTGACCAGGTTATATAGAAAACCGATAGCAGGTAATTCTATCCTGCACGCATGTAGTTACCATCCTAAAAGCCTGATTAAAAACATTTCCTATGAAGAACTATTATGCTTAAAATGCAATTGTACCACTCAGCCGGATTACCATGAGGCCAAAATTGAAGCTTTAGAAAGATTCAAAGCTAGAGGGTATACCAACGCTACCCTACAACAGGCCAAGGAAAGGGCCGGTAAAGTAAGTAGGTCTGAACTCCTGATAGTCTTTTGGCAATGTCTGTGGGTTTCACTAACACAGGGAGGACCAGTGAGGATGATCACCCACTTTAATGAAAAGTCGGGGGATATAGTCCGGATCTTTAAAAAGAATTGACATATCCTCCAAACTGATAACATACTAAAGCACAGTATCCCCACATGACCTCAGATAACTTATAGACAATGCCAATCACTTAGTGACTATTTGATACACAGTCACTATTGTTCTACCCCACGCAAAACAGACAGAGTTACAGGCATCTACCCCTGCATGAAGTGCAAGGCGTGTAAATATAGTTGTAAAGTGGTCAACTACAAAAGCAGACAACAGGACTCTAGACCAACTGGAAGAATTAAACAACTTCAGAACTGTAAGTCACAGTACACAATGAACTGCCGAGAATGCCCCTGCTCCAAACGCTACAAAGGAAGCACCATACACCCTACAAAAAGCGCATTCTCAAGCACATGCAAGCGATCTCTAAAAAGGATGTTACTTATCCGGTGGCTCGCCACTTTAATATGTTCCATCAATGCAATTGAGACCTCCTCAAATTCTTTTGCATAGACCAAGCCCAAAAGAATGAAAAAGGGGGTGACAAAATTAGAAAACTAAGCATATTAGAATTGAGGTACATAATAGATCTTCAAACAATAGCCCCATTAGGCCTTAACAATGATGAGGAAATGTGGGTACACCTTGAGTAATAGGGGACAACTGTGTGCTTAGGGCCATATTACATTCCTGTTATATGGTTAAGACCCAATATAAGGATGGGACTGTACATATGAATCCATTCCTTGGTATTAGAAACCACTAGGGGCTAGGAACGGCTATGAGCAGACCGCATGACCTTGGGGTTCAACAAACTGAATAACACCCTTCTTTTTCTGAGACTTGCACTTACACTCCGTGACGTATTCAAGATTGCCCATTCAGGGCACAAATGTGAACGGACATGGGAGACTACCTTTTAAATATTTTCTGAGCAGGCAAACATTATCGCTAGGGAACATGATTGTAAATAATGATGAATTTTCAAAATGTATTTTTTTCATTCCCTGTGCCTCATTGATGTTTATTAATTGTCTCCGATACTATCTTATTTGGTTTAATCAACTTTATTTGACTCACTTATTTCTTTGGTTTATATTGTTTGTACATGTTTATGTTGAAAACCATGTTATAAGATGGCCGCCATTGACCTTGGTATTCACCATGATTAATAGACCATCTGCTCTTTTTATGATTAACACGTGATGCACTGTTTGATTAAAAAGGCTCCGTGGAAAAACAGAAACTGACATAGAAGAAGGCGTAAAGTCGAAACGCGTCTGTCAGTGCAGGAGGCTTGCACATTAAAAGCACTTTGACGAGAATTTCCTTGTGCGCTCTATACATCTATATTGATATTCACTGAAAAAAACAAAGGTTACAGGGATGTGATAGTTAGGAAATAGAAAAAGAAATTAGAAGTTCACTGAAAAAAATAAAGCTTACAGGGATTTTATAGTTAGGCTCACATTTCACTCGTACAAAGCCAGAGAAATTCAGCAGTTACCTGACCTAACTATAACTTATGCCCCACAATGCACTGCCTATGACCTCATATATTACATCACTCATTACATGGTCCATCCTCAATAACTTCCTACTGGCGACCTGTATAAATATATATATATGCAGAGTGGCATGCTGTGTTGTATATAAAAGTATTGAATAGTGCAATAGAGTGGTGTATAATAAAATGTATGGGCATAGAGTGGATTTTAGAGTTGGACAGTGCAGTGCATAAGCATAGAGTGGCATAGAATGGTCTAGAGTGCCATAACGTGTAGTAGAAATGTATAGAGTGGAGTTATATAGAGTGAAGTAGAGTGTCAAAGTGGAGTGGTGAAGAGTGGAGTGGTGTACACTGTAGTGGATTACCGTAAAGTGGAGTAGCGTAAAGTGGAGTAGCATACAGTGGAATAGCATACAGTGGAATACTGTACATTGGAGTGTAGAAGAGTGGAGTGGCATAGAGAGGAATAGCATAGAGTAGATTGGTCTACAATGGAGTGGCATAGAAAGGATTAGGGTACAGTTGATTAGCGCAGAGTGGGTTGTAGTACATTGAAGTGGTGGTTAAGAGTAGCAGCAAGGAAACTGTTATAAATTGGAGTCGCATCTAATACCGTAGAGTGGAGTGGTGTGTTGTAGAGTGTTGGAAACTGCCGTAGACTGGAGTACAGTGTTGTAAAATAGAGTATAAGGACATAGAGAGGAGTAACACATTCGGACAGTGGAGCGTATGGGGATAGAGTTGAGTAGTGTCAAATAGAGTGGCATAGAATGTAGCAGAGTTCTTTAGAGTTGAGTTATATAAAGTGGAGAACAGTACACTGGAGTGGCTTAAAGTGGGGTAACGTACAGTGTAGTGGCATAAAGGGGAATAGCGTGGAGTGGTATAGAGTGGAATAGCAAACAGTAGAGTAGTGTGCAGTGGAGTGGCATTGAGTGGAGTAGCTTAAACTGGAGTTTCTATTGCAACCATTGCCCAATCCTCCCTATCCCTGGCACACCGTTACCATAGATCTAATAGTAGATTTACCCTTTAGTCAAGGTTTTGACACCATGTTCACCAAGATGACCCATTTTGTTCCATTAAAGTGGGTTCCCTCTGCTAAGAAGTTAGCTCAAGTTTTTAGTCAGAACATAGTACGGGTTCATGGAATTCTAAAAGAAATAGTCTCAGACCGAAGTTCGCCGTTTTTGTCGCAGAAGGCTTTTACATCACAATTGAACATAAACACTAAATATTCTACCAATTACCATCCTGAAACTCATGGGCAGACTGAGCGAAATAATCAGGAGCTGGAACATTACTTGAGGTTGTTTCTTTTAGATCAAGAGGGAGATTGCCAAGAGTTCTTATGGTCAGCTGAGTTTGCACACAATAATGCAAAAAAATGTATCCACAGGCTACACGGTTGACATCTGAATTTTTCTGTGTCTTTTCAAGAGATTGCAGTTCCAGCTGTGAAAGATATGGCACAACATATGGCTTCGAGATACAAATGATTTGCATATAGCTGGGTCTGAACTGGGTTGGTGTAGTGCGCTAAAGAACAAAGATGATGGATTCAACCCATATCTGTGACTGGGGATGAGTTTCTAAAACATTTTGGCGTTCCGTCCATCATCTCCTTATGTTTGCTTTGTTTACCCTAAGTTTGCATGGTATGCCCAGACGTGGGTCCCTTGCTCACTTTGCTACTGGATTCAAGCAAGCCTGGCTGATGAGGGGTGTTACCCTGAAACCAGTCCCAGGATGCTTGTTTCCAGTCTGGGGAAGACCTGGCTTGGCAGTTCAGGCTGGACTGGTGCCACGAGGCACAGGGTAAGACTGATTTGCATGAGCTGGGTCTGAACTGGGGTGGTGAAGTGAGCTAAAGAACAATGATGGATTCAACCCAGATCTATGACTGGGGTGAGTGTCTGAAAAGTTTCAGCGCTCCGTCCATCATCTCCTTGTGTTTGCTTTGTTCACTCTAAGTTGGCAGGGTATGGCCAGACGTGGGTCCCTTGCTCACCTTGCCACTGGATTCAAGCGAGCCTGGTTACCCCGAAACCAGTCCAAGGATGCTTGTTTCCGGTTCAGGGAAGACCTGGCTTGGCAGTTCAGGGTGGACTGTTTCTATGAGGCACAGGATCAAGACTGATTTGAATATAGCTGGGTCTAAACTGGGGTGGCGAAGTGTGTTAAAGAATGATGATGGATTCAACCCAGATCTGTGACTGGGGGTGAGTGTCTAAAATGTTTCAGCGCTCCGTCCATCAACTCCTTGTGTTAGCTTTGATGTACAAATCAGCAACTGAGAACTTAACCAAGGCTAAAGAGAAATACAAGTTCCATGCAGATAAGAGACGGAAGGAACCCGATTTGAGAAGTGGGGATCAAGTCTGACTCAACTCTAAGAACCTTAGACTTAAAGTCAATAGGAAGTTTCAGCCACCCTTTGTAGGTCCTTAACCAATAGTGAAAAAGATAACCGCAGTGACCTACAAGGTAAAACTACCCCACATCTGAACATCCATCCAGTGTTTCATATAACTTTATTAAAAAAGGTATTGAAAGGTTTAAGAGTAACCCTGCCACCTAAGCCGGTGCAAAATGAAATGGGACCAGAATGCGAAGTGAAACAAATTTTAAATTCAAGGTTATCCAAGGGTGAAATGTATTATTTGAGGGATTGAAAGGGCTGTGGCCCTGAGGATAGATCTTGAAAATTGCATTCAAATGAGCATGCTCCTCGTTTGGTTAAGGCATTTCATATGAAATTTTCAAGCAAACCCAGACAGGAGCTTCATCCTTGCGAGGGTGTACTGTCAGAACCCCACAGATCCTTGGCAAAACAGGAAGAAGATACTTATCAAGACTTAGGCATAAGGACTTCAGTTGGAGCTTTGAGAAAGAAGAGTAGATTTCCAAGACGGCTGCCGGAAAGCCACAACATTTTCAACACTCTAGTGTTGCAACCCTCTAGGCAGGAATGGAATGTCCAGCACGCACTGCCTCAGAACAGTGGACTTCACAAAAGAAGTGTCTTGAGCAGGTTGGAAACCTCGGTGCTCTGCGAAAGTTTCAGTCAGGGTAGTTGTGTCACTTGTAAAAACTATGGGGCATACTATCAATGGCAAGCGATAATTATCGCTGGCCGTACATAGCGATAGAAATATTATCACCGGCTATCGCTGAATATTATCGCCATGATAACGCTATATTTGCAACACATAGCGCTATGGGGATAATATTTCAGCCATAGCTGTGTTTTCAATGGAACATCACAGGTTTTCCAGCGATGTTCCATTGAAAACAGCGATAACATTGCTGATAGGACCCTGTGGTCCTATCAGCATAATTCATCTCCCATTAAAAGTATGCCTTAATCAGGAATTTAACAGACGTTAAATTCCTGAGTAAAGGCTGAGGCAGCGCGATTTTGTTTATCGCTGCACCTCCTTGTTAATATCGCAAAGCTGCCTTCACGATATTAACATGTGTTGTTTTCACAGCCACGCCTTCTTTGCATCTCATTAGCGATGCGAGGCTGTGAAAAAACAGGCTCTACATAAAGGAAACACGCGCTAGCGTGTCCTTGATGATATTGCGATCTAATTATTGCCGCTTTTCGCCCAAAAACGGACGCTAAAGCGGCGATAATTATATCGCTAGCCCTTGCTAATATGCCCCCAAGTTTTAGTCCGTCGAGTTTGCTATTAAAATCAATTCTGTTCATGAGGTGAGAAGCGTCTCTTTCCTGAATCTGCCTGCCAGGTACGGAAATCCCTATCGGCTCTGGGCAGGGCTCAAGAGAGACTTAGCATCTTGTTTCGGAGTATGTTTGAAGACAAAGTGAATTCCCAAGCCCTGTCGGAAGTCGCGTTGAGAGAGATTAGTGTCTCTCTTAATATCCGGAGTCTAGAAGATCTCTCATCCATACTAGACGAGAGGGAAGTGTACTTTCTCCTCTTCCCCAACCACAGTAATACGTTAATTAACCAAAGAATCTGAAAAGAGAACAGCATTGAAGTATCAAAATTCGACTAAAGGAAAGCACCTACCTGAAGACGGGAAAAAACTCTGAAATCTCTTCCTTCTTCAAACTGTCTGACGACACAAAAGTACCCTTTAATGTTATGTTAAAGACAAAGAAAAAATCAGAACTTTACCGCAGATGAACTAATATGTTGATGTGCAAAAATACATGAAATTTAAGAAAGTCTATTTTGCTAAAATTACATATCCTAAGAAGTAATTTAAAAAGGATAAGATTAAGACAATGTATAAGGTTATAGAATAGAGGCATCAGTCAGAGGCATATTGGCTAATATAGCAAGTCAAAGTTAGAGAGATAAATTGCTGATAGAGTAGCAGTAGAACATAGGATTACATGTGTTTGCCTATATCTTCAATTGCAGTTTACTCTCCAGAGGAGAATCGCTGAGTAGCACAGGAAGAAGGCAGAAAAAAGGTGGAAACGCGTTCTGGGAAGGAAGCCAAACAGATTTGACTGTCTCTTCTCTCTCCCATTCCCCTTTCCTCCATTTTTGAGCTGTTTTGCTGGTCTAGGATGTATTTGGATTGGCAGGGAAGTTTTAGAGAGGAGCATCGGAAAAAAATTGTCGAACTGCTCCCATGCAAATACAGGTGAGAAGCCTTCTGACACACATAAAAAAACATTGAAATACAGCATTTAAAGTTAGCGCAGAAAACTAAAACACACGCCTCCGCAATGCACTGCTTATGACGTCACATATTACATTACTCATGACATGGTCATTGACATCATTGATGACATCACTGATAACATCTCAAATGACAACACTGATGACATCACTGATGACACCATAAGTGACTGAGTGTTTTTAAAACGTTTATGAATGTTAAATATATATACCAAGGTGTATTGGTGAATCAGTAGGTGTTTGAATGTCTGAATGGATGATTCAGTGGGTATGTGACTAAGTGTATAAGTGAGTGATTAGATGTCTTAGTGACTGTATGGTTGAGTGACTGGTTGTGTGAATGTTTGTATCAGTCTGTCAATTGGGGTCTAAGTGGCTGTATTGGTGTGGGAGTAGCTGTATGGGTGATTGAGGAACAACCTTTACAACGCAACTTTTACAACGCACTACACTTACAATGCATTTTTTACAACGCAACATCCACTACAACGCATTCCATTACATAGCATGACACTACAACGTATTTTTAAAAACTACCTTTACAACGCATTCCATTACATCGCATACTACCTTTACAACGCATACCATTACAACGCATAATATTACACTACACTATCCAACACTTACCCTACTGTTGCACCCCCTGGAGTTAGAATAGTAATTTTTACCCCTATACTATCCAACACTTACCCTACTGTTGCACCCCCTGGAGTTAGAATAGTAATTTTGACCCCTATACTATCCAACACTTTCCCTACTGTTGCACCCCCTGGAGTTAGAATAGTAATTTTTACCCCTATACTATCCAACACTTACCCTACTGTTGCACCCCCTGGAGTTAGAATAGCATTTTTTACCCCTATACTATCCAACACTTACCCTACTGTTGCACCCCCTGGAGTTAGAATAGTAATTTTTACCCCTATACTATCCAACACTTACCCTACTGTTGCACCCCCTGGAGTTAGAATAGTAATTTTTACCCCTATACTATCCAATAGTTACCTTAAATGCAATGTAATATTATGCGTTGTAATGGTATGCGTTGTAAAGGTAGTATGCGATGTAATGGAATGCGTTGTAAAGGTAGTTTTTAAAAATGCGTTGTAGTGTCATGATATGTAATGGAATGCGTTGTAGTGGATGTTGCGTTGTAAAAAATGCGTTGTAAGTGCATGCGTTGTAAAAGTGTGCGTTGTAACGACATACATCCTGGGTGATTGCTTGGTTGTCTGAGTACCTGTATAGGGTGTCTGAGGGCCCGATTCACAGAACAAACTTAAGACTAAATCCTAAACTTAGTACCATTCTGGTATTCACAGAATGCACCAAGTACTTCTGGTATTCACAGAATGAACTTACTACTTTTGCTATTCACAGAATGAACTTAGTACTTTTGCTATTCACAGAATGGATTTACGACTCCTAAACTTACGTCCGCACTCGGGCCGGAAATTCCGGCCCGGAGGCGGGGCTTCCGGGCCGGAGGCGGAGCTTCCGGGCCGGAGGCGGAGCTTCCGGCCCAGAGGCGGAGCTTCTGGCCCGGAGGTGGAGATTTCGGCCATAGCTAAATCGGCCGGAATCCCCACCTCCGGCCCGGAAGCTCCGCCTCCAGCCCGGAAGCTCCGCCTCCGGCCCGGAAGCCCCGCCTCCGGGCCGGAAGCTCCGCCTCCGGGCCGGAATTTCCGGCCCGAGTGCGGACGTAAGTTTAGGAGTCGTAAATCCATTCTGTGAATAGCAAAAGTACTAAGTTCATTCTGTGAATAGCAAAAGTAGTAAGTTCATTCTGTGAATAGCAGAAGTACTAGGTGCATTCTGTGAATACCAGAATGGTACTAAGTTTAGGATTTAGTCTTAAGTTTGTTCTGTGAATCGGGCCCTGAGTGTCTGTGTGGGTGGGCAAGGGTGTGTATGACTGCCTGTATGGATGTGTGAGTGGGTGAGTCAGTGGCTGTATGGGTTAGTGAGTGTGTGTGTGAGGGGCTATATGGATGAGTGAGGGTATGGCTGTGTGGATGAGTGGATGTGTCAGTGGTATATGGGTGAGCAACTGGGTATGTGAAAGGCAGTGTAGGTGGGTGATGGGATATATGAGTGACTATGGGTGAGTGAGTGAATGTGAGAGTAGCTTTATGGGTGTGTGTGCTTGTGTCAGTGACTGTATAGATGAGTGAGTACATGTTAATAGCTGTATGATTAATAAGTGGGTGTGTATGTAGCGGTATGGGTGAGTAAGTGACTCTGTGATTGACTGTATGGGTGAGTGAGTAGGTGTGTGAGTGGCTGTATGGGTGTATGAGTGGATATATCAGTGGCTGTATTAGTGACTGAGTGGCTGTATGAGTGGCTGTAAGGGTGAGAGTGGATGTGTGTGTAGATCTATGAATCAGTGAGTGGGTGTGTAAGTACAGGTATGGGTTTGCGAATGGGAGTGAATGCTCTATGGGGGTGTGAGTAGTTGTTTCAGTGATTTTGTGGATGATGTCATCAGTGATGTCACTGACAATGTCATGAGTGATGTCATATGTGAGGTCATAAGCAGTGCATTGCAGGAGTGCAAGTTATATTTAGCTCAGTTAACTATAACTGCTGAATGTCAATGGTTTTGTATGAGTGAAACCAGAGCCTAACTATAAAGTCCCTGTAACATTTGTTTTTTCAGTGAGTTTCTAAGGTTTATTTTTATTCCATTTCCTAACTACAACGTCCCTGAAACCTTTGGTTTTTTCAGTTAATTTCTATGTTTTAAGAAGTAATGCCATTTGCAGCAGGCCTCTGACCAGCTCTCGGGAATCTCGCTGAGTAGGACTTACAGAAAGTACCAGGAGGGCTTCTTAGCCCCTAAGGCCCCTCAGCATCTAAGAGGACTTCATTTCCCAACCAGTAGTCCACCAGGAGACACGTTTGCAAAGTGGTGGAGAAAGGGGGCGTGGCCTCCAAAGACCTCTTAGTAATCCCACTGTGTGAGACTTACTGGAGGGACTTCATCCCCCAACTATTCTTATGCCAGGAGGCATGTTTGCAGAGTGGTAGAGGAAGGAGGTGGGCCACAAAGACCTCTCAGCAATCCCACAGTGTGGAACTTACTGAAGGTAACAGGATGGGTAGTTGGCCCTCAAGCACATCCTTGGGGGCCAATAACCCCTCATGTTGCCACCAGTAAGTCTCACACATCGGGAATGCTAGGAGGTCTTCAGAGGCCAAGCCCCCTTTCTCCATCACTCTGCACACTGGTGGTTGGGGGAGGAAGTCCCCTCACCTCTAGACCATCCTTAGTAGCCGACAAGCCCTCCTGTTAACTCCAGTAAGTCCCACACAGCAGAATTGCTGAGAGGTCTTCGGAGACCACACACCCTTTCTTCACCACACTGGAAATGCACCTCCTGGCTCACTGCAGGTTGGGGGATGAAGTCACCTTGGATGCTGAAGGTCCTTGGGGGCTGATAAGCCCTCCTGTTACCTCAAGTAGGTCAGACACAGCCTGATTGCTGAGAGGGTTTTGGAGGCCATGCCCCTCTTTCCACACCACTCTGCAAACATGCCTCATGGAGCACTGCTGGTTGTGGGATGAAGTTCCCTTGGCTCCAGAGGGTCCTTAAGGGGCAACTACCCCTGTTGTTACCTCCAGTCCCTCCTGGCGCACTACTGGTTGGGGAAGAAGTCCACTTTAGTCCTGAGGCCCTCAGGAGGAACGGGGACGTCATCCCCTTACCAGCAGTGTGCCCAGAGGTGAGTTTGCAGAGTGGTGGAGAAAGGAGCGTGACCTCCGACCATCTCTCAGCAATCCCACTGTTCGGGATTTACTAGAGGTAACAGGAAGTCTTGTTGGCCCCTAAAGACACTCAGCAGCCAAGGGGACTTTATACCCCATCCAGCAGCGCACCAGGACGCGCAATTACAGAGGATTGCGAAAAGGGGGTAAGGCCTCCCTCATCGTGTCAGTAGCATTTTCTTTTTTAAATTATAAAGAGGGCCATGCAGACCTCTTCCCTAGGCCGTATTTGGCCCCAGGGACCTCATCCCCCGAGGCCTGCCCTTTATTAACAAAAAAATGTATAAAACAAGGGAGTGGGGCCACACTTTCCCCCTCCCAGGCCAATTTTGGCCCTGGAGGCCCGTCCCCGTGGGCCTGCCCCCTCTTTCATTTTTTGTTTTTTCTAAAAGGGAGGAGGCAATGCGGCCCCACTCCCCGGGCCAATTTTGGCCCCACGGACCCCATCTCTCAGGGTCTGTCCTCTCCTTTGGGGCCACAGGGGCATGAAGGCCTCCGTGGTCCCTGCCCGCTCCCCACGTACTGCGGGTGCCAGCATTGCTTTTGGACAGATGGAGCTGTTAACATGCAGCTCCCTCTGTCCAACAGCAATTGTCCTCCACTTCGTGCAAGCAAGAGCATTTTATGCTCTCCCTTGGAAGAAATGGAGTTTGCTATCCGAACCATAGAAAAAAGCAATGTCCAGGGCTGAGCATCCCGGGACATTGCTGGAGCCAGCCCTGGGAGGTGGCTATCCCCATGGCCATTATTGGCTCAAGGAGGGGGGGTTCACGCGGACCCCCTCCTTTGTTTCTATTTGCCCCAGGGAGGTGGTGGTCCCCAGGGCTGCGGGATTCTGTGTGCCCCCTCACATTTTATACATTAAAGCCTCAGAGTCATGGAGGGCCCTGGGGCTGCGGAGGTCCAGGTGGCCCCCCTGATTATTTCATAATGAAGCCCCAGTGAGGTGGCAGCCCCTCGAACTGCCGGGGGTCCACAAGGCCCCCTGCACTTATTTTCATTAAAGCCCTTAGAGGTGGTGGTCCCAGAGGCAGAGGGGGAGGCAATACGAGCCTCCCACGCATTAATATTTACCTTGGAAGGTAGTGGTCTCTGGGACATAATAATCCACAGGAGGTGGGTCCTGTGTGCCCCCAGCCAATAATTCCAAATCATGGCCCCGGGACCTTGCTCACCCTGGGGTCGATAATAAACGATGCGCGGGAGCCTGTATTATGTTTGTTCTTGGGCCGACCCGCAGATCCCGACAATTTGTGTTTTTTTTTATCTCTTTTTTAGCTCGTAGGGGTTTCAACTCTGCCCCCTTTTCTTTCTTTTTTTACTTTTTTTGTGTGACTCTGTTCAATCGAGTCCTAAGATGGCTGCCAACACTTCCTGGTTGAAGTGCTGGCACCCAATCAAATTTCAGTAGGGCTTCAGTAGGCTGTTGGGCTCTCAAATATCTATAATTTGTAAACTTAAATATTTCTGAAATTACTGAACATATTTACAACAAATCACAAAAAGCACGCTTTTTGGGCCCACATCTAGCTTTCTGCCAAATTTGGTGTAATTCTGTTCAGTGGTTTGGGCTGTAGTCATGCTCAAAATAATGAAAAATCCTCATAGACATAACATGGGGAAAACACATTTTGGGCCCCCCCTTTTTTCTTGGCCCCTGCTTGCCAGATCACCCCAAAACTTTGAACGCAGCAGCTGAACCAAAAAGAGGGCGTTTAAAAAAAAATCATGAGGATTCATCAAGCAGCGCCAAAGTTATAGGCAAAACAAAAAATGCTTTTCCTATGGAAACTTTGGTCCTAACCATAACTACCTACTGGCAACCGCCAGTAGGATATATATATATATATATATATATATATTCCTCTATAACCTGTTCCAGAATAAAGAACAGGGCCGAAGGAGTTCAAAATCGGCTTGCACTTATTTTATTCAGATGTGGTTAGCAATTTTGAATGAGTTTCGGCCGTGGACTGGGCTTTCTCAACATAGCAAACACCATATTGCAATCCACATATATACATTTAAAAGGGCCATGTAGTGCATACACATAAAAGATTTACTGGAAATATCACTGCGCATAGCAAAAATACAAAATGTCCAAGTGACTCCATTATTGATATTTTAAGCATACAAAGCATTGGGTTAGTGCAAATGAACTAGTAACCTGCCTGCTGACATTCTACATTGCGAGGACCTCCGGTATAATACCTGTGACCAGTGTTGGATCATTACCAGTAAGTACCAACAATTGCACAGTAGTTAGGCAATGCCCATATACACCGCAAGTATGCACAACAAAATAGATCACATTAATCAGTCCATACATACAGTCTGCCCAAAAGAGATACTTCATTTTCAAAACCAACTGATTTTTCATAGATGCACGTGGTGTAATGATAATTAAAAATCAAAATACTCATTGGCGCTTCAGTCTGAAAAATGACACAACAGTGGCAAGCATAAGGCAAATGAATTAAGGGACTGGAGTCCCATAAAATCATCATGAAAAATGTACATATCGGGATGCCAGTCACATATCACAATCAATTGGCTCCAAATGCAAGGTCACACAAGTGTGCAATCGCGTCAGGTTTGCTGCGCACATCCCTTTAACTCTTAGCTTATGTCCGACATTCCGAAAGTAATCAATGCTGTTCCACAATCTAACACAGCATCGACATCCACTGAATCCCATGCTTGCGACGGTCCGATCACCAACTTCTCTTGAATAAAATAAACGTGTCTCCAATTCTGTCTCAGCAGCTAAATGCTGCAGCACCTCTCCCAATTGCTTTGACTGTTTAGACTGCTTCAATATCTCCTCCCCTGTAAACTCAGGCGTCCTCAGACATTCTGGCTACAGGTTATTTCTCTGGGTAGGGGGGCTCTGTGGCATGTAGTTTTATACAAAATTACTTTAATTTGCTGACAGCACGGTGCTCCAGACCGTGGGAGCGTATCGATCTCCAGCGCCAGCCAACTCAAAACCAAATTCCTCCAAAAACCTGCTACAGAATAAATATCTTTGGCCCATTTCATGAATATTCATTAAACTTTACCCAAAAAATGTTTTGCCTCCTCATCTCTTTCCTGGAATGTTTCGGAATGATCCGTCAAGCATAGGCGAGAAAAAGGGGGGGGGTCCCAAAATGCAAAATCCCCATGAATTTTCCATAGATTTCTTTAGTATGAACTACAGTAAAAACTGCTGAGCGGAATTACACCAAATTCCTCAGAAAGATAGATCTTGGTCCACCAATTGTGCTTTTTGTGATTTATTGTAAATTTGCTCTGTAGTTCTTTAGATATTAAGAGTAAAGTAATATAGTTATTTGGATGGTTAGACTCGTGAGATTCTCGCAAGCGTCCTAATAGAGCGTGAATTCAAATATAGAGCGCCGTGGTTGATAGAGAAACCATGGGGCTTATTTACAAGACTCCTGCGCCACTTTTGCATCATTTTTAATGTGTTCCCGTGAGCCTTCACGCTCTCATAGAAGCGAGAGGGTCCTGCGAGTCCTGTGAGCGCTCCGATTGGCTGGCTGTTTGAATTTTTGAAATGAAATGTTTACTTTGAAAAATTGCAGGTGTTATGGAAATAAAGTAAACATTCTATATAAGGGGCAGCAAAAAGGCATCCTGTGCCTCTAGATTTGGAGAGGAAGTTTTTAAGGCATTACTAATGTGATGAAAATAAAATATATATATATATATAGATTTTTTTTTCTAATCTATGATGTCTCCGGTCTCTAACATGATCGTGAATAGTAAAATGGAATAGTTGAGTTTGCAATACACTCTACTAATACAAATGCATATTGTGATACTTGTTATTGAGAGAAAGTGTATTAGACATTAGTACTGTGATGAGTAGAATGTTGATTCTTTTTTATTTAAATGTTATGATCTTGCCAGACTCTCACAGGATTGTGAAAAATAGGAAGGAGCAGGTGATATTTGAATACACTCTGGTATGCTCACTTGTTCCTGTAGTAAGTCTTAGTGGAGATGGTTTTTATCAGAGTCTACTATTTACACCCACCAGCATGGGAAGAGTTGTGAGTAGAGTTAAGGCTCTTCCCACGCCCTACTAGACACACCCTTCATCCAAGAAAGGGGTCTCAGCAGAGAGTCCAGTCCCTCCACACACCCGACTTTGCATACCTGTCAAAGAGAGAGGTTTCAAAGGAGAGGGCAGTCCCTCCTCACACCTTAGTATGCACACCTGTCCTCTGAGAGAAAGGTCTCGAAGTAGAGGCCAGTCCATCCATACACCCTGCTACCCGCACTTGTCTTCTGATAGAGAGGTCTCAAAGGAAAGACCAGTCGCTTCCCATACACCTTACTATGCACAGCCAGCATCTGAGCTAGAGGTCTTGAAGGAGAGGCCAGTTAATCTACACACAATACTATGCACAATTGTCATCTGAAAGAGGTCTCGAAGGAGAGGGCAGTCTTTGCACACACCCTATTACACACAACTGTGATTTGAGAGAGAGATGTGAATGGAGAGGCCAGTCCCTCTCCACTCACTACTACGGACCCCTGTCATTTGAGAGGTCTCAAAGGAGAGGCCAGTTTCTGTCCATACACCCTACTACACACACTTGTTATCTGAGAGAGAGGTCTGAAAGGAGAGGCCAGTCCATCCACACACCCTACTATGCACACCCGTCATGTGAGAGTGAGGTCTCAAAGAGAGGCCAGTCCCTTCCCACCCCCTACTATACACACCTGTGATCCAAGAGAAGAGTCTCAGCAGAGTGGCCAGTTCTCCACACACTCTACTATGCATGCCTGTCATCAGAGAGAGGTTTGAAAGGAGAGGACAGTCCCTCCTCACACCCATTAGGCAAGAGAAGGTTGCCATTGAAGATGCTAGTCCTTTCCATGTGCTACTATTTCCCTACAATACTGTTGCAATCTTGCGAGAGTCCACTGAAAGTAGAACGGAAACTTCAGGAAGTGAAGCTTACTGTATAGCTAGCTCAAACAAACAAGACTCTCTCCCAAGACCTGCATGGAAAATGACTGGGCCTGCCACAAGGTGTTTTATGATCCTACAAGAGTCTTGCAAGATCTGATGGGGAGAAGTAGGAAAAAAGGGCCAAGGTCAACCAATAGTTAACATTCTTATTACATGGTTGAAGAAATGTGATGTGAGCTGCAGAGCTAAAGATAGCTTGTCCTTGATGCTTTGGAAGAGAAGGATGTCTGTATGAGTTGTGCTCAGTAGAGGTGACTTAGTTTGGAACTAAAAAAGACTGGTGTTTTAGCTGCATTTATGAAGCAACTCCAAGTTCAAGTATTTAACAATATATTTTATGAACTTTGTTTAGAAGTGTCAGTAAGTGCACTACTGTTGGTAATGTTATGCTACGCAGATTTTACTGAGTGAAAAGTTGTTTGCATAGGTCTAGATTTGTAAATATTGGTTTCAAGAAGTAGAGATTAAAATGTAGAGAGATCTCAGCAATTTCTAATTTCTAATTTAAAACACTTATAGAGCGCGGCGTACACCTTGCGGTTTCTTGGCGCTGGAGGTTCAGTAACTGAGGAGGAAAGACCGTGGAAGAGTGGAGTAAATTTTTAGACGGGGAAAGCCTGGCTAAAAAGAAAAGTTTTCAGGTCTCTACGGAAGGAGAGGTACTGAGTGGCAGAACGGAGATTATCTGGAAGTGAGTTCCAGAAAATGGGGGCCAAAGTTGAGAAGTTAGAACCGCCCCACTTTTTGCGTGAGAAGCGGGGGGTCTGAAGAAGGGACTTGGAGGAAGACCGGAGATTTCTGGCAGGGACATAGGGTTTAATTAGTGAGGCGATGAAAGCGGGGGCAGTGCCCAGGCGGGCCTGAAAAACCATGCATCCAATCTTAAAAAGGGAGCGTTGTTTCACGGGGAGCCAGTGAAGCTTTTTTAAAAGGGGAGTGGAATGATGGTAGCGTGGAAGGCTGTATATCAGCCTGGCCGCCTGGTTCTGGATAACTTGGAGTCTACGCAGGCTGTATGCTGGAATGCCATGATAAAGGGCGTTGGCGTAGTCCAATCGTGAAATTACCAGGGCGGCTATGATGATCTTAAGTGCCTGGGGGGAGAAGAAGCGGGAAACGGAACGGATAGTACGGAGAGTGAGGAAACAGGAGGAAACCACGGAACTAATTTGTGAGTGAAGAGTGAGCTGGTTATTCATTTTAACACCCAAAGTTTTGACCACAGTGGAGGGGGATGGTGCCGGGCCAAGAGAGGGGGGCCAGAAAAGGGAGTTCCAGGGGCTGGATGAACCACCAGTGAGAACCAACTCGGTCTTATCAGGGTTCAGTTTGAGATGGTTGTGATTCATCCAGTTCCTGATGAATGTCATAGTTGACTGGAAATTCGAGACCGAAAGGAGAGAGGGGGACAGATCAAAGATGAGCTGGAGGTCATCCGCATAGTTGTAAACAGTGGCCTCCAGCTGCTGGAGTGCATAGATAAGAGGAAAGATATAAAGATTAAAGAGTAAGGGAGAGAGAGAGGAGCCCTGGGGGACACCACAAGTGACAGAGAGAGGGGTGGAAGTGAAATCGCCTAGTCGGACCGCCTGAGTGCGGTCCCTCAGAAAGGAGGAGAGCCAGACCAAAGCTGATCCCCCGATGCCGGCCGCCTTGACACGGGCAAGTAAGATGGTATGGTCCACTGTGTCAAAGGCGGCGGAAAGATCAAGGAGGACCAGTGCCTGGTAGTTGTTGTCATCCATACCCTTTCTGAGGTTATCAAGGACTGAGACTACGACCGATTCGGTCGAATGCCTGGGGCGGAATCCTGCCTGGCGAGAGGCCAGCCCCCCATTTGCCTCAATGTGCAATTATTGCATGTTGTGTTAAAAAATAACTGTTTAATGTGTATGTAGTTGTGAGTAAAAGAGACAGTATTTCTCCAATTCTAAAACACAGAATATGCAGTCTGTTAATACAAGCCCTAGTGTTTTTATGAACCTTACTGTAAACAGTTTACCCCAATGAAATGTTAGCGTAGAGATATTGCTATTTCTGGAGTACAACACTATCCACACTGTTAGGAATGGTGTGTTAAGAGAAATGTTATACTTTAAAAACTTTTATAGAACTAGGGTTGATGGCATGTTATAGTTTAATTGTGAAAAAAAGAATGCACTGTTTGAGGATGTGGAATTTTCAGGAGAAAGGAATAACAAGTTAGTCATACACGAGATATAAATATGTGAATGTAGATGAAAGATGTAGAAATGTTTAGAGAATATAGTGATGAATCACTGTTATCAATTATTGACCAGTAAGTATGTTTTAATTTTCTGGTTATTTTGACTTTTTGTTGGAGGAAAAAGGAAAACATAGATCGTGAAAAAGAAAAGTGCCATGTTGAAAAATGTTTGCTTTTCAAGAAACAGGAAAGAATAACTATGTGGAGAATCAGGAAAAAAATTATTAATTGGAGAAGTGAATATGTTTTTATTTCCTAGGGGGTCATTTGTGGTCTTGCACAACTGTGTCTTGTGCAGGTCTACTTGTCTCCCTGCTCACACAAGCAGTAGAAAAGAGTCTTATTAAGTGAGGCAGGATTATTGTATTGTTCAGCAATAAGTACCTGAGCAGACACAGTATATTCAGGTTGAAAACACATGGAAGCACATGAAAAGCTCTCAAGTTCAACAGCATGAGCTAACTTTGTCCGAACTATCCTTTGTGAACTCCATTTAAAAAACTGTACTCATCAAAAACTTTGTTGAGACTTTTTTACCACATGGCCTCATATCAAAAAACTAAAAGATTATTTGGAAGGCTGGTGTGGCTGAGGTGCTACAACAACGCCAAGCTACTCGTCATAATCTGATGACATTAAAAAATTAATGAAGATGATTGTTTGTTTTACAGTTGTTGAAATAGTTTATAGCTGTTGTATCTTTTTCGTGTTGTTAAATTATGTTGTTGTTAGACCTAGCCCTTTTTGTAGGTTTGTCCCCAAGCTTTTTGCCTCCTATTTTTCTGACCCTGTTTTTGTCGGCTATATGATTCTGGGCACTTTACCACTGCAGATCAGTGCTAAAGTGCATAAGCTCTCCATGTAAATTGCAATAATAATTGGTTATCCATGGCTGGCCTATTTGATTTACTGATAAGTCCCTAGTAAAGTGTACGGTGTGTTCCCAGGACCTGTAAATCAAATGCTACAAGTGGGCTTGGAACACTGGTTGTGCCTCACACATGAGTAGCCCTGTAAATGTGTCTCAGACCGGCCACTATAGTGTCTGTGCACGCAGTTTAAAACTGCCATGTTGACCTGGCAAGTGCATTCACTTGCCTGGCCCAAACCTCCCCTTTTCTCACATGCAAAGCACTCCTAAGGTAGGCCCAATGTGTCCCCATGGGCAGGGTGCATTGTATGTGAAAGGTAGGACATGCGCTGGTGTGTTTTACATGTCCTGATAGTGAAATACTGTGTATTTCATTTTTCACTATTGAAAGGCAGTCTGTCCCATTGGTTAACAAGAGAGCTGCCTTGTAACATTTTACAAGTGTAACTTGCCATTGTGACAAGACAGAGAAATGGAGTTCAGGCTCTTTGGACTCAGACTTTAATAACACACCTTTTTGTGATGGTGGTTTTAAAATTGTGTGTTAGAAAATGCCTCTTTTCAAAAGTGGACATTTTCTTGTTTAACAATCCTCTGTGCCTCTGCCTGTCTGTGTATTCACTGTCTGACTTTGGAGTGACAGGAGCTGGGAATGTGTATTCACTCTAGACAGTCACAAGGGGGATTGAGGTGTACCTTGCCTTGCCTGGGTGACTCATCGCCAGGCTGAATAGACCTGGTCTGCATTTAGAGTGGTGGGAGGAGTTTTGCTAGCACCTGAAAAGGCAGTGGCTCCTTTACACAATGCTGTTTTCACCCCCTGTGATCATGCTATACCAGGGAGGACCAAACTGGTTTGGACTGAGCTCAGAGACTCTGAAACAAAGATAACAATAAGAAAATGGTGTATAAGTATTGGACCTTAAACCCCAAGACTTAAGATCACTTCTGGAAACAAGAGGAATCTCTGCCAAGGAGAAAAGCTGTCAGGAGGAGTACTGCCCCATTGCAGTGTGTTGCTTTGCTGGGTTGGACTGCAGTTGCTGCTTTTGCCAAGAAGAGGACAAAGACTGGAACTTTGCTGTGAACCTGCTTGTGAAGAATCTCCAAGGGCTTGTCTGTGCTTGCCTCCTTTTCTGAAGTATCAGGGACACAAAGACTTCGCCACCAGCTTCCTTGAACTCCACTGCTGGAAATTCTGACCCACCAGGACGTTCCTGTCCCAGTTCTGGGCCTCTGGAGGTTGTTCCTGTTGCTGGGAGCTGAAAGAGCTTGAAGAAACCAAGAAAATCAATGCATTGCCCTTCGAGCGCCTATTTTTCTGACGCAGTACCGCCAAGCTGGAGAAATTTCCATGCTCCACTGCCATGCAGCGGAGAATCAATGCTGTGCCTACCAGCAGCTAAAAGATCCACCACATGCTGAGTACCGTGCACCGATCTCCGAAGTCCAAGATCACTGCACCAACTCCAATGCAGGCCCTGCTGTGCGGCTGAAGGAATCCATGCATCATGGGACCGCAGCAGAAGAAACAGCCACAGCGTCTGTTTGCCACTGCCACTGCTGCATCAACATCCAGCGCATCCTAGATTTCCACGCATCGCACCTGTGGGGCAAGTCTTCCAATGCATCACCCGCAGACCAGAACCGTCTTGAAATCAACGCATCACTTCCCCCTACAGTCCGGATTCAAAACATTACTTCCCCTACATGCAGCAGAACTGTCGCATTGAGGAACTTCGATTTCCGATCGCAATCGAATCGACCCGCCATTTTTGTGCTCCGCCGCCATTTTGTGTTGCCATCACTCAGGCAGCACGGTGAACAAAGTCTATTCTGCTTTTTCTGCAGCTTCGTGTTCAAATGGTCCTTCTGCCTCTATTTGCAAAGCTGGTGTTAGGTCTGGCCGAGTACACTAATCCCTGTCTGGTTTTCCTAATCCCCGTCTCAACTATCTGTTGGTTCACACTATTCTTTTCCGACTTTATCTTATCGTCTGGCCTTCACTGTCCTCTGCTAGCTTTCTCTCGTTTCACAACTGTCCTCTAGCACACACAAACGTATCTCGCCACCTGCAAGTTTGTTACGAATCCGTTAATGAATTAGTTTGAGGGAGGGGTGACAAACACAATTAGAGGAGAGGTTTCTTCGAGTCATCTGACACTTTTGTTTTCAAATCTTTCCTATTGGTTCTGTCCTGTTTTCCAACTTTCCTTAGTGGCTCTTTTTTGTATGCTCTGGGTGTCTACTTGGTTAATGTATATGTTACTTATATGGTATATAAGATTGTGCGCCACAGAGTGAAGTGGCAGTCTCCTGAGAACCTACCTTGTGTACTTCTGGGACAACTGTACTAGCTGCAGCTAATAAATCTGATCTTCTAACGCCTAACAGAGTGTCCCGTGTCTCTGTGTAGCTGAGCAGGAGAACCCAGGAGATTAAGGCGTACCCTGCGCCACCAGGCCCAAAAGGTTCTGGTTCTTCAACTGGCGCCCAACGTTGGGCGGCTTCAGTGGTACCGGTTCTGCCTGAAGGTCGTGAGGAACCCCGCAAGAAAATTCCGGAGGATTCGCGAGCTACATCAAGCGACCCCTGTATGTTGAAAGTGGTCCGAAGGTCTTTTGCAGCGCGGTTACTCCTTCCTGATGGCTACTAACAACCGCTGCCCTGACTGCCGCCCTGCCTTGGCCCTTCCTTTGATGATGTATGGTAAGGCGAGAAGATAGACGGGCCTCTGTTGGTGTGAGAAGACGTCCTTAGTTAAGTATCTTCGTGGGTCGCGCCCACAATTTTTGTCCTTTGTCTTTTTTAGCATTTGTGGCTCTTAGATTCGATTATTGCAATAGCCGAAGCCGAGGGTAAGTGCATTTGTACTGCGTAAACTGAGTTTTACTCCCTTGAAGTTTGTGAACAGTCAGGTAAAATCACGAGATGCCTGGTCTGACTAAGTTTGGAAAATTTTGTTACTTTGGTTGCAATAGGGATTCCCGACTTGAGGACTCTTGTCCGATTCCTTCGGTTGGAACTCCCACATATGAGCTCTATTCGAAACATGGTATTGTCCCCATTTCCTTTAACGAGGCATGGACCCGATACACGAAGAAAGATGGTGTTTTAAAATGGCCAGAAAATGGTAGCTTTGATCCCGATGTGCTAGATAATTTGGAAGCAGTTCTATTCAAAATAAAAGCCCGGCCGGCAATGTTTGACTCTTTCCGCCTTTGGCGTAAGGAAGCCAAACAGAAAGAAATTAAGCAAGCAAAACGAGATAGGAAAGCACAGGGTATGACAATTATACAGGCTGCTCAACAATTCAAGGATGATGAAATTGATAATGCGACTGAAATTTCAGAGAGACAGCATCGCATGGTGATAGATAAATGCTATCCGGTGTTGCCTGTTTCCCCTTCTGAAAATAAGAATGATATAGAAGAAGATCCCCTAATGTCCCATTTATTGAGGTTGCCTCCACCCTATGCACAAAGTGCTAATACACCCCAATTGTTACAGCCTGTTCAGCCGCCAGCGGTACCTCCGCTTGTTCCGGCTCTTCCGCATTTGCCTCCTCCAGTATTACCGCCTTTGCCAGTGTTACCATTAACTTCAACTTCTTTGCCCTCATCTACTGATCTTCGATCTCCTTTGCCTTCTGCTCCTCCTGCAATTATCGGTTCTCCTCCTGTTAGTTCTCCTAATACTTTGTCTCCAATTCTTATGTCTAATTCTCCGTCTGTGCGTAAGAGTCTCACAGACACTGTCACTGGTATTTTATCTCCTTTCTTTGGAGCTTTAAATGTGTCTCCGGCTTTTGCTCGAAGACAGTCTCGTAGTCAGTTCCCAGATTTTGAAGAACGAGAAAGGTTAGACTCTCTCGCACGTAAATGGATCAAGAAGGGTCCTCAATACAGTGTGTCCGATATTATGCCTACTTTCTCACAATGGAATGCGCCTACACAAAGATATGTTTTTAATGCAATGTGCGATACTCTCATTAAAGAATGGGAAGATGTGAATTCGAGTACAATCCCACAAGATCTGTTAGATATTCAGACTGATTTTGATAAAGGATTGTTGTGGGTTCTAAGGTTGAGAAAGCTGTAAGGACACTTATTTCTTATAGATCCTTATTGTTCTCTCAGGCTTTCCTTGATTCTGATCCGTCGGTTAGGTTGACACTGAAAAACTATCCCATGAGAGAGGTTCCTCCAGTATGGAAGGAAGAGGTTGCAGCAATAGGTGCTAATGCAGCTATTCCTGCTCATTTGCAGCGTATATGGGTACATGTTCCATGGAAACGATCTGAAGTCTTGGCCCTTAAGCAGACTCTACCGGATCCCCGTAAGAACCCTGCGGGTTATTATAAAGAAATATCACAGACAGTTGATGCTTGCATCATGAATTTAGCTGACATCGACATGTTGATGGGAAATGTAGTCCCACAAACAATATGGGCTAAGATTCATAAGGAGAATCACGCACAGGAATTAGGTGCTACTTGGGATGTTATAACTACCATAGATAGAGACCAAGTGGGTGGTGCAAAGCCTGAAGCTTTGATTTCGGAACTCCCTGG
Source organism: Triturus cristatus (assembly GCF_964204655.1). NCBI lineage: Eukaryota > Metazoa > Chordata > Amphibia > Caudata > Salamandridae > Triturus > Triturus cristatus. The sequence goes on from NC_140581.1 coordinate 798,633,747, forward strand.
TAGGATTATTACATTAATGAAAACTATGATGCCTGCATTGAGAGTTAACTGGGATAAACTAGCAGCATGCAAACAAAAGAAAGATGAAAGTGTCTCCGATTTCTTCACTCGTTTCGAGGAGACATTTATTGATCACAGCGGTCAAGATATGGTTACAGAGGGTGGACAGCGATTATTTGTGGACAAATTCGTATTTAATTTGCTTCCCGAGCTGTCACACAAATTGAAAGACTCTGAAAGTTCATGGGCTGTTTCTTCTTCTGCCCAGATATTGGCTACTGCACAATATTATGAAAACAGAGATAAAGAAGAGAAGGAAAAGCAAGAGAAAAAGACGAAAGAATTAAAAACGAAGGTTCTCTTGCAACAAGCTTATCCTCCTTGCTATGTTCAGCCTCAGTTTCAACAGCCTCCGCAGTTTCAGAGGTTGTATCAAAAACCTGAATCATACATTCCGCGACCTTCATTAGGACCTAATTAATGTGCCTATTGTAGAGAAGAAGGTCATTTTAAGAATAGTTGTCCGGTCTTATTGCAGCGCAATGGAGCATTATCTGCTCCACGAGGTCGTGCTGGCCTCCAGTCAGCAAACAGAGGTAGAGGTCGAGGTGTGTTGACTCAAGAACAGCGTGCTCTTCCTTCTCCCAATTCCATGAACTACTTTGATCAGCAAAATGTTAGGTCTACTCAGTATTACAACGAAGATCATTATATTGAAAACGGAAATGAGAGTCTTCATGCCAACTAGGACAGCCATGGACAAAGTAAGGGAGTTTTGTCGGTTCCAGTAGATCAGAATGGACCTTATATTAACGTCATTACAATGGGTGTTTTAGAACCATTTCTTCTAGATTCTGGGGCGATGAGAAGTTCTATCATTCATTCTAAACTCCCTGGGGCACCTTTGTCTGGCTTAACGAATGTTTCTGTAGGATTTTCTGGCGCCCCTGTTCGTAACCCAGTTTCTTGCCCTTTACCTATTTCAGTTGGCCCTTATGATTTGGAAGCTCCACTTCTCTTGACGAATGGTTGCGGTGAGAATCTGTTGGGTTTGGACCTATTGAAAAGAATGCATGCTACAATATATTGTTCTCCTTCTGGAGTACATCTTATTTTAGGACAGAAACTGATTTCTCCAATGTATTTGTCCAAAGATCAGTTTCCACCTGAATTGCTTTCTCTTCCAGCAACGCTTTGGGCCATGGGTCCGAACGATGTGGGTTGTCTTGAGATTCCACCTTATGTTGTCACTCTTAAGCCCAATGTTGAATTACCGCGTATCCCGCAGTATAGAATTTCTTCTGAAGGTGAAAAAGCGCTTTTGGAAATCATTCATGACTTGATTCAGAAGGGTGTGGTTGAAGAAACAAGAGGTAACACATGCAATAGTCCTATTCTTCCTGTTCTTAAACGCACTGATCCTTCTCAGCCACCTATATATCGTTTTGTGATTGATCTCCGGGAGGTAAACAAAATTGTTGTACCACAGTTTCCCGTAGTATCGGATATCACTGCTTTGTTGACAATGATACCTTCTACAGCAACCTGGTTTTCTGTTATCGATCTAAAGAATGCCTTCTCTAGTATTCCCATTGCAGAAGAGAGTAGGGACATTTTTGGTTTCTCACTTGGAGGCCGAAGCTTCCGGTTTAAGCGCGCACATCAAGGCTATTGTGAAAGTCCCTCTATTTACAGTCAAGCTTTAAAATGTCATCTTGATACTTTTCATTTGCCGTCTGGTGCTGCTCTTATCCAATATATGGATGACTTGTTAATCGCTGCTGACTCAGAAGATATTTGCAAAAATGTCACTGTTGCATTGTTACGCCATTTGTTTGATCTGAATCATAAGGTTTCACCCTCCAAACTACAATATGATCGTTGAGAAGTTACTTACTTGGGTCATCTCCTATCAAAGGAGGGACGACGATTAACGCCAGAACGAATTCAGGCAATTATGCAAATGTCTGTGCCATCCACACAAAGGGAGGTACGTGCCTTTCTGGGTATTACTTCTTATTGTAGGCAGTGGATCCCTAACTTCTCTCTGATGGCCAAGCCTTTGTTGGCACTCACTTTGAAAGATACGCCTCAGCCCCTTCCATGGACTGATGAGTGCCAAAAAAGTATTACCGATTTACGTACTGCTCTATGTTCCGCTCCTGTATTGGGTACTCCCGATTACAGTAAGCCCTTCACGCTCTATGTTTATGAAAAAGAAGGGTGTGCGTTGTCAGTTTTAACGCAGCGATTTGGAGACAAACAGCGACCATGTGCATATTTTTCGGCTACGTTAGACCCAGTAGCTAAACCATTGCCCAGTTGCCTCAAAGCGACAGCAGCAGCAGCAATTTCTATCCGACAGTCTGCTGGAATAGTGTTGGATAACACTCTCATTGTCATGGTACCACATGCAGTGGATACCTTACTAAACAGAACGTAAACGCAGCATCTTACGAGTGCTCGTCTAACTGGATACGAGCTGACGCTGTTGGCTAGTCATGTACACATCAAACGATGTAATACCCTAAATCCAGCCACTCTGTTGCCCCTTCCAGATGAGAAAAGTGTTGAGGAGCAACATGATTGTTTCTTTCGTACTGAGGAAGAGACAAAAGGAAGAATTGACTTGAAAGACACACCGCTAGAGAATCCAGATGGCACTCTATGGGTAGACGGTTCTTGTTTTAAAATGCCTAATGGAGATACAGTTTCAGCCTATGCTGTAACTACTTTGCATACAGTTGTGGAAACTGCACGTATCAGACACAATTCAGCTCAAGCAGCAGAATTGATAGCTTTAACGAGAGCATGTGTATTGTCAAAAGGGAAGAGAGTGAACGTGTACACCGACAGCCAATATGCCTTTGGTGTAGCGTTCAATTTTGGGCATCTTTGGAAGGAAAGGGGATTTCTCACTTTACATGGCACTAAAATACAACATGGTCAGTTAGTGACTGATCTCCTTGAATCACTTGCCTTACCCACCCAAATAGTGATTGTGAAGTGTAGTGCACACAAAAAGATTACAGATGATGTTGGTCGAGGAAATGCATTTGCAGATGAAGTAGCGAAAAAGACAGCGAGAGATGCTACAAGTCGAATGTATGTGGCGGGTCCTGCAAATTGGGTTAGAGAGAGAGGAATGTATGAGGATACAGTGGAAAGTGTAAGAGCGATTCAGAAAGAGGCTACAGAGAAAGAGTTGAGCAAGTGGAGAGAAAGTACAGGAATGTTGGATGAGATGGGTTGTTGGGTGGAATTATCTGAACACCAACGTTGGCTGTTATCAGATGCCTATGTACTCCCAGTGGTTACTATGGCGCATGGTCCAGCCCACTTAAGTGCAAAAGGTATATGCAAACTTCTGGCTCCAGTGTGGCAAAATGAACAAATCCCAAAATGTGCAGACAATATAGTGAAACATTTTATTGTTTGTTTGATGTACAATCCGGGAAAGGGAACCCCAACTCCAGCAGGTCACTTTGCTCCTCCGACATATCCATTCGAGGTGTTGCAGATCGATTATATTCATATGGAACGATGCAACAACCTCAAATATGTTTTAGTGGTAGTATGTGCCTTTTCAAGATGGATAGAAGCATACCCTCTAAAAGACAACACAGCTTTATCCACAGCTAAAGTTCTACTGAAAGAATTTTTCCCCAGGTTTGGCTTGCCGCGCATTGTCTGGAGTGACGATGGGAGTGAATTTGTTGGCCAAGTCATGCAGAAAGTTTGTGCGGGCCTTGGTATCAAGCAAAAGTTCCATGCGGCAAATCATCCACAATCAGCGGGTTTAGTAGAACACTACAATGGTACATTGAAGTTAAAATTAGCAAAGGTTCAGGCTAGTACAGGACTCAATTGGCCCGATGCTTTGCCATTAGCTCTACTGTCCACCAGAACTGCAGTACACTCTCGTTTGGGACTTAGCCCTTACGAAGTGGTTTTTGGACGCCCGGCTAATGTATGGGGAGTCCCTCATCCTAAGAAATACTCAGACTTGCCATATCCAATGTTAATTGACTACTTACATGACCTTACGACTAAATTGCGTGTTCTCCATCAACAGGTTCAGAGTGCTTTACCAGAGGCTTCCACAGACCCAGGTCATTCCATCCGACCAGGTGACTGGGTCTGCACCAAGAATTTCCAAAGAACGAGAAATTTGGAGCCCAGATGGAGGGAGCCTCGTTTAGTGTTGTTGACCACGAGAACAGCAGTTAAAGTCAAAGGAAAGAAAAAGTGCCTTTGCCTTTACCCTACGATCAATGGGTGCGCAGGGGCATTGGTGACTCTGAAAATGAGAAGGTTCCACGATTCGTACCCTTTAGTGATGCACGCCTGAATGGGACATTGTCTGAGAAAGAGGACGACGACTTTCTTCAAGAAGCAATACCATTGCATCGTCGCTTAGATACGACCAATCCCCGAACATTGTTCCAGGATCAAAGCGCACCTGGAAAAGAACGATACAATTTGAGACCTAGACAAAAGAACACTTAAGATTTTTCTCTCTTGTGTAGTATTCTATCCCGGTTGCAGGGTCACGGTAGGAGTCTTGATTGTGACCTGAGTAGTGGCCATAGGCCTGCAGGACTTGCAGTGTCATGATAGGACGGCAGATAATCATAATTGAGTGATCGAGGAAGATTGCCGTGAGCATCCATTAGAAAGATGGAAACTACACTAGGCAAAAGAGAGAGAAAGGATGAAATGAAGAAAGAATCCTGTGAATTAATGTACAGTCGTTTTAATATAACCTTATGTGTTGTTATACCATTGTGTATTGCACTGGCGTTTATAGGTTGGATTGTTTATGCTCTGCAGCAAAAAGTTGTCTCTCCTTCTTCCTCTCCGTCTTCTTCTACTGTCTCTCCACATCTCTTTCATACCCTTCTTCAACATGAACTCATTAGAAGAACTGAATACTACAACAATTCTTTTGTCCAGTTGTTACATCAACACCAGTTAGTGGTCAATACGACTGACTGTTTGGTGTGTGGACTTATGCCACATACCACAGAGAAAGGAATGCCATATTTAGTTCTCCCGTTCTCTTATGAGGGCTCCGCTTGGGCTTATTTTGTCATTTTCTCCAATACCTACCAAAGTATGTTCAAGCGCTCCATTAGTTCATATATTGGTGGTCCAGATTTTAGTCATAGTTCGTTGATTAAGGGAATGGTAGCTATGGCTAAAATCATGGAAAATAGTAAGATTTCCGTGGATGAAAGAAAAGCATATACAAACTGGAACGTCACCCATTATGTCACTAGCCTTAGTGATAAGATCAAACAAAGAAAATCTCCACCAATTTGGACGATTCCTCATCAGGGAAATTTCTGTCTGCAAATTAATGATCGCTCTTCTGACACCATACAAAGAAATAACTGTTCCCACACGTACGTTTATTCCTCTCAGAACTCGCCTCCTCTAGTGCCATCTCAGGGCACATATTTTATCTGCCACAATAGAGCTTACACATGGTTACCAACGGGTTTTTCTGGTACCTGCTATATAGCTTTCCTTCTTCCCCCTACATACACCGCTTCTGCAAACTATCATCGAAACAGATATGGCAGAGGGATTATTGATTCGAAAGACACAGCAGGACAAGAGGGAGGAGATTTCCTCAAAGGATTTCTTCCTTTTTGGGGTCCAATGGCCAACAGCAGAAATATAAGGCAACTGGTCCATGTCGTAGAGACCACAATAGACATCACTGTAGGAGCCTTAAGTAATATCACGGCAGAACTACAAGCGGACCGTCTTATGACCTTACAAAATCGAGTTCCCTTAGATTTTGTTCTTGCAGATCGTGGTGGAGTGTGCAAATTGATCGGGTCAAGTTGCTGTATTTTCATACCTAATGACGCTCCGACAGTATACCAAGCTATCTCCAAGTTGCATATAATCTCTGAGTCGATTCACCAGGACGAAGGAGATTGGTCCTTTTCGGAGTGGTTTTGGGGACTACTGTCCAAATGGGGTTGAAAGCATTGACATTTCTTGGAATAATTTTGACCATTATTTTCTCCTGTTGCCTTTGTATGCACTGTGGTCCCGCCATCTGTGACCTATGTTCTACTATGTGCATCCCTAAGCCCAAATCACCAAGAACAGAAAACATAAGAATGATGTTACAGCAACAGCTCGATGACCTCATGGCTTTCGACATTGACTCAGATTAACATAAATCTACCTTGCCTGAGTTGTGGCAAAAGGAGGGTCTGAGGAACTTCGACTTCCGATCGCGATCGAATCGACCCGCCATTTTTGTGCTCCGCCGCCATTTTGTGTTGCCATCACTCAGGCAGCACGGCGAACAAAGTCTATTCTGCTTTTTCTGCAGCTTTGTGTTGAAATGGTCCTTCTGCCTCTATTTGCAAAGCTGGTGTTAGGTCTGGCCGAGTACACTAATCCCTGTCTGGTTTTCCTAATCCCCGTCTCAACTATCTGTTGGTTCACACTATTCTTTTCCGACTTTATCTTATCGTCTGGCCTTCACTGTCCTCTGCTAGCATTCTCTCGTTTCACAACTGTCCTCCAGCACACACAAACGTATCTCGCCACCTGCAAGTTTGTTACGAATCCGTTAATGAATTAGTTTGAGGGAGGGGTGACAAACACAATTAGAGGAGAGGTTTCTTCGAGTCATCTGACACTTTTGTTTTCAAATCTTTCCTATTGGTTCTGTCCTGTTTTCCAACTTTCCTTATTGGCTCTTTTTTGTATGCTCTGGGTGTCTACTTGGTTAATGTATATGTTACTTATATGGTATATAAGATTGTGCGCCACAGAGTGAAGTGGCAGTCTCCTGAGAACCTACCTTGTGTACTTCTGGGACAACTGTACTAGCTGCAGCTAATAAATCTGATCTTCTAACGCCTAACAGAGTGTCCCGTGTCTCTGTGTAACTGAGCAGGAGAACCCAGGAGATTAAGGCGTACCCTGCGCCGCCAGGCCCAAAAGGTTCTGGTTCTTCAGCATCGCCTCTACAAGGGCTCAGGAACTGACCCATTGCTGTGTTTTCCGATGCATTCTATTCTCGGTGGCTGTTTGGCCTTGCAAAGTTTGATGCATTTGAGGTACTTTGTGTAAAAGTCACGCATCCATGGTTTTCTATGGACAGAATTGCTTGAAACCTTGTAAAAGTCATATTTTGAATTGTGTATGTTGGATTTTTGTCGTTTTGGTTTTGTTTGGTTTAGATAAAGATACTTTATTTTTCTAAACCGGTGTGGTGTCCATTTGTAGTGTTTTGACTTTGCTACTGTATGTCTGGCTACAAATGCTTTATACATTGCCTTTGGGATACGCCTGTCTGCTCGTGTCAAGCTACCAAGGGCTTGAGCAGGGTTGAATTAAAGTGTATAACTCCCTTACCCTGATTTGAAGCAAGGGTCCCTACTTTGACAAGGTGCAAACCTCTGCCAACTTGAAATTCACATTTCTAACAGGTGTTGTAATAAAAAAAGTTTAAAGTTACTACTGATTTGTTTATTTTATAGTTGTGATAGGGTTGAATATTATTTCAGTATTGTAATGTTGAGTAACACTGCCAGTTTCATCTACAGGGAGTGCGAAGAGCTCCTGCATGTATATGTATCTATGAGTTGGTAATGAAGAAGTCATCTATTTGAATACCTTAGTATGTTGACATGTCATGCAACAATGATGCCTCATTAGAGAGATCAGTTTTTGTCCACAGTGTAGTATAGGGACCTCTCATTCAAGATAGAGGTTTTGTCACAGAGGCCAGTGCATCTTCATACTCTACCACGCACTGCTATCAGTTGTTGCAGATGTGATAGTGGAGAGGGGAGATCTTTTTCTCATCTTACTATATCTGCTTGTGACTATGGGGAGACGTTTCAGTGGAGATGTCTATCTCTGTCTACACCCTACTTCACATGCCTATCCTCATAAGGAGATGTTTGTGGGAAAGCTGTGTGTCTCCTCACATTCAGTATGCACACCAGTTGTCCAAGAGACAGTTCTCAGTAGAGAGGCAACTCCATTTTTTGCCCTACTATGGGCATTCATCACCATAAAGAAAGATATGAGCATAGAGAGCAGTCTCTACCCACAGCCTACTTTGCAACTGTGTTAACCTGGGGAGATGTCTGACTGACAGGACAGTGTGTCTCCATGCCCTAGTCTCTATAGTTGTTATGCAAGATAGACATCTTAGCATAGAGGTAAATTCTTCTCCATAACTTACTTGTACATCTGTCATCTTGGGGAGCTCTGTGACCAGACAGGTAAGCCCCTTTTCACACCTTAAGTTGCACACCCATCATCTAAGAGACAAGTCACTGGAGAGGGGCTAGTGTCTTTCAACATTCTACGACGCAGACTTATTGTCCAAGAGAATATGTTAGAAAAAAGGCACTTTGTCCCCACAGCCTTCTATGTATATCTGACAGCATGGGAAGTGGTATGAGCAGGAAGGTTTTTCTCAAAGAGTACTACAGACACCTGTCACCCTGGGAAGATTTGTTAGCTGGCAGGCCACTCGCTTTACAGACATTATTGTGCATCCCGTTACTCTAGGGAGAGGTGTCAGCAGAGAAGCATCCTCCACAAACTCCCTGCATGGTTCCCAGCACTGCACATGTGCTCCATCTTTTCCAGCAGCACTTCGTTCCCTCTCCCCCTCACACCGTTCCAGCAACCATTCCCTTAGTAACTATAAATCTACTTGTTGAAAATGCAATAGACAGGCCACACTCCCAGGCTCGACTACAGCATTGTTGCCACTTTTGATCTGTGTAACCCTAAACTTGCTAAGTCACTGATACCATCTTTATATTGACAGTTATATAACACATTCCTTTGCAAACTAGTTTTAAATCTGCACATATAAAAAAAACACGCACTATAATATTCAAAACAGTTTATAAGTTGCAGCAGAGCTCCAACGTCAAAGTGTGTCATCCATCACGTGATAAGAACCTTATTACTAAACGAGTTCAAAGATGGGCACCAAGATCCATTATGCCTGCTGCAATTTTTTGGGCATCCTGTTGTTGCATCTATCTTCTGTTGCAATACTTCCCAAGCCAGAACAGGTCCGTGTTATCATATGTTGCTGATTAGTGGGCTTTAGCCTTATGGGAGACAAAACACTTTTCACTCGTGTTGTTCTCATGTTATTGTATCCCTGCGGCTGTGTGCTCTGAATGTCTTATTATAAAGGGCAAATGTCTATGTCAGCCTATGCCGTAGCCGTGCAGGAGGTACTGGCTGCGGTGGGCTTATGTACTTACTGTACAGATGCTACCCTCCAACCTCGACATATGTACTCACAGCAAGAGGGTTGTTCATTTGAGGTCAGTTCTTTTTTCATTTGCTATTATTTTGGGGCCGTTGGGTTCATAGATTAGCCAGTAATAACAGAAATTAAGTAGAGAACAATTCGCCTTTCTTCCAATGTCACAACTTTCAAAATCGTGACGTGCCACTTAGCAGCATAACGTGCATATTTCATATTAGGCCTAGCCTTGAGACAACTTTAGCAACATCGCAAACCTTGTTTACATAATAAAACTATATACATATATACATGATGATTTTTGGGTCAGCCCTCTTCATCCATTGGACAGTTCAAGTTGAATTCACATATCGATTCTGCCCACCACATTATACAGCATGGCGGCAACACATCAGCCCAGTCCAGTGCTTAGTTTGTAAAATTATAAGTGCTAGGGCCCTGACCAGGAGGCCACTTCAGCTGCACCACCCATCGCCCCTGGCATTGCTGCCAATGGCAGTGCCAAAACAACGACTAACCATCTCTGTCGCCTGCAAGTGCGACAATTCAGATTATTCCAGGCCCTCAAAGCTAAAGGAATGGCTGGGGAGGCAGGTATTAGCAGTGCTTAATTTGAGCCGGTGGTTTCGGTGCTCCGAACAGACACTTAATTGTCAGCACCGTTCCATGTGACAGACTGACACATGGTGTCTAATTGAGAGACAAGCAAGCAAAGCAACAGATGTTTGTTAATAATTATACATTAACAAGCATTGGCATAGCCAATAGGTCTCGCTTTTGGGACCTTCTAAGTATTTAGTTATGCAGCACAATATCCTTGGTGCAACCACATCAACTGTTGCTTGGCTAAACACTTAGATGGTCCCAAAGGCGAGACCTATTGGCTATGCCAATGCTTGGTGTGGTTGTGTGGGTGTGTGTGTGTGTGTGTGTGTGGTTGTGTGTGTGTGTGTGTGTGGTTGTGTGTGTGTGTGTGTGTGTGTGGTTGTGTGTGTGTGTGGTTGTGTGTGTGTGGTTGTGTGTGTGGGTGTGGTTGTGGGTGTGTGTGTGATTGTGGTTGTGGGTGTGGTTGTGGGTGTGAGTGTGGTTGTGGGTGAAGGTGTGGTTGCGGTTGCGGGTGCGGTTGTGGGTGTGTGTGTGGATGTGTGGTTGTGTGTGTGTGGTTGTGTGAATTGTGTGTGTGGTTGTGTGTGTTGTGTGTGTGGTTGTGTGTGTGGTTGTGTGTGTGGTTGTGTGTGTGGTTTTGTGTGTGCTGTTGTGTGTGGTATTGTGTATGGTTGTGGTTGTGTGTGGTTGTGTGTGTGTGGTTGTGTGTGTGGTTGTGTGTGTGCTTGTGTGTGTGTTTGTGGTTGTGTGTGTGGTTGTGTGTGTGTGTGTGTGGTTGTGTGTGTGGTTGTGTGTGTGGTTGTGTGTGTGGTTGTGGTTGTGGTTGTGGGTGTGGTTGTGGGTGCGGGTGTGGTTGTGGGTGTGTGTGTGGATGTGTGGTTGTGTGTGTGTGTGTGTGGTTGTGTGTGTGTGGTTGTGTGTATGGTTGTGTGTGTGTGGTTGTGTGTGTGTGGTTGTGTGTGGTTGTGTGTGTGGCTGTGGTTGTGTGTGTGGTTGTGTGTGGTTGTGTGTGTGGTTGTATGTGTGGTTGTGTGTGTGGTTGTGTGTGTGGTTGTGGTTGTGTGTGTGTGGTTGTGTGTGTGTGTGGTTGTGTGTGGGGTGTGTGTGGTTGTGTGTGTGGTTGTGTGTGTGTGGATGTGTGTGTGTGTGGTTGTGTGTGTGGTTGTGGTTGTGTGTGTGTGGTTGTGTGTGTGATTGTGGTTGTGTGTGTGGTTGTGTGTGTGGTTGTGGCTGTGTGTGTGTGGTTGTGGTTGTGTGTGTGTGGTTGTGTGTGTGGTTGGGTGTGTGTGTGTGTGTGTGTGGTTGTGTGTATGGTTGTGGTTGTGTGTGGTTGTGTGTGTGCTTGTGTGTGGTTATGTGTGTGGTTGTGTGTGTGTGGTTGTGTGTGTGGCTGTGTGTGTTGTGTGTGTGGTTGTGTGTGTGGTTGTGGTTGTGTGTGTGGTTGTGTGTGTGTGTGGTTGTGTGTGTGGGTGTGGTTGTGTGTGTGGGTGTGGTTGTGTGTGTGGGTGTGGTTGTGTGTGTGTGTGGGTGTGGTTGTGTGGGTGTGGTTGTGGGTGTGGTTGTTTGTGTGGTTGTGTGTGGTTGTGGTTGTGTGTGTGGTTGTGGGTGTGGTTGTGGGTGTGGTTGTGGTTGTGTGTGTGGTTGTGTGTGTGTGGTTGTGGTTGTGTGTGGTTGTGTGTGTGGTTGTGTGTGTGGTTGTGTGTGCGTGTGTGGTTGTGTTTGGTTGTGTGTGTGTGGTTGCATGTGTGGTTGTGTGTGGTTGTGTGGTTGTGTGTGTGTGTGTGTGTGTGTGTTTTGGGTGTGGTTGTGTGTATGTGTGTGGTTATGTGTGTGGGTGGTTGTGTGTGTGTGGTTGTATGTGTGGTTGTGTGTGTGTGGTTGTGTGTGTGTGTGGTTGTGTGTGTGTGGTTGTGTGTGTGTGGTTGTGTGTGTGTGTGGTTGTGTGTGTGATTGTGTGTGTGGTTGTGGTTGTGTGTGTGACAGTAATACTAAAAGCATCTCAAAATAAAGGAACACAAACATTGAGTTTGTGGGAAGAGAAAGCACGTTGTAAGTCAAACGGGCGCAGCAAAGCATTAACACAACAACAAAACAAACAAGATCCCTTAGCGAAGACTGAGTGCTGATAATGGATACACACCGCCCATCATCTTAAGAGTTAGATTGCAGCCAATGTGCACTCAAACCTGTCCCCTCCTTGTGAGTTGCACCCCATATTTCATGAGTTGTAACTGCTGCACCCACCATGGCGCTTTGAGATCTAATCGATTAACCAGTCGCCAACATGCTGTGCTTTTAAAGAGAATGTGTCAAACGTTTCCAGCTTCCTTATCATGTCCTCATGAAAGCGCCAACGAAAGGACTCCCTGAATGGTGCAACGGACATGAAGCAGCCGCTGCGATCAGAAATAAACACTATGAACGTTGTCCAGTTTCACGGTAACATTTCCTTAATGTTCTTTAAGTCACAAAACAGTAATACTAAAAGCATCTCAAAATAAAGGAATACAAACATCGAGTTTGTGGAAAGAGAAAGCACATTGTAAGTCAAACGGGCGCAGCAAAGCATTAACACAACAACATGTTCTTTGAGGTTTGATGTTCTTTGAACGAGAACATCAAAGAGGCGCCGCGAAAGTGATCACGGGCAAAAGTGAAAGTGATCACGGGCGCTTAATGAGCATGACAAGGTTTGCCAGCCTCTGCTCCTAAGCGCGCGCCCGCGCACATGCACTGTAGCTCTAGGCTGGCCATGGTAGCATTTTTTGAGCCCTCACAAAAAGTCTCGCCAGACCAGCGCATGTGCTGGGTCAGACGAGACCTAAAAATTACAAATACCTGCCGCCCAAGAGATTCTTACAGCTTTGGGGGCCTGGTATTGTCTGACTTGCCGCACTTTTACGAGTGTGATGGTTAATAGTTTTGTTTTGGCAGCGCTGGCTGGGGCAATGGGTGGTGCCAGCTCTAGCAGCCACCTGACGAGGGCCCCGGCACGTATTTTATTATAAATTAAGCACTGCATTGGGTTAGGGTTTCATCATAGCTTCCTGGCAGGATTATTCACCCAGGGCCAGGTGCGCTTGCAAGTTGAATTTGCTTTTATCGAGTTTCATGAATATACGTACTAAACACACATTTCGCACCCTATGATCGCGCGCTGTAGATCGTAGCATTTCGAATTCAGGCCATCATTAGCAGGAGATCCCCTCAAAGCCAGTGTCATTATGGAGCGGACACGCCCCTCCTTCCCGCTGGCGCTGCAGGAGCATCTCTAAGGGACACCCTGGCATTGGCGTCTACGGCTATAAATACGTCTCTGCTCTCGGGGGAGATGCGTGCAGGCTCACGGAAGCACCTGCGCACAGGTGCTCTGCTGCGCGGCAGTCTCGAGAAAAGCGCGTCAGAGATGGAGAAAAAGCAGATATTTGAAACGTGACTGAAGGAAGCCGGTGCCTGGAGTACCTCAACATGCAAGCAGGCGCTTTTGTAAATGAACACAAATGAATTCTCGGTTACAATGTTATTTTGAGTACTTTTAATTGGACAAGTTTCCCGAATAAAAATGACAGCAAGAGAGCAGACTGAAGAACAATGTCACCCCAAGAGGCAGTTGAGCATTCTCCATAATACACACCGTACTGAAGTGCTTAGCTCCTGCCAAGTTGACGTTCCTCTGTGTGATTTCACTTTTGACATTTCTAGAGCACGCCATTGACTTTAAGTCTATGACTACGCCTCTGGAATCATTGCATCTATTTTTTTTTCATAAGGGTCCCAGCTAAACGCCTACTAAACATAACAATAAATAGGTTTAGGGTGGGGTATATAAGTCATTTGCTGAGTAAATGAAAGCCAGCACTGTAGAAGACTTATATTAATTAAAACAAAAAATTATAAAACCATTCCGATGTTTTATTAAGGTTCCAAAGCATGCTTTCACAGCATTGTTTAGTGAAATCAATCAATCAATCAGGATTTGTAAAGCGCCGCTGCTTCACCAGTGAGTGTCTCGAGGCGCGGTCGGATAATTCTGCCTGTTCTCCTATCGATTGAAAGGTGCTGATATGTAAACAGATCCCGGTTGTCTTCTGTCCGCCGCTCTTAGGATGCACTGCACACAGGCGTTTAACTCACAGGCTGTAGTGTTTACTAAGAAATGATGACAAGCAGGCCTAATGTAATCCCCAAGGACCGAAGCAGTTCAAGAAAGAGGAGTGTCGGCCTAACCCCAGATGAACTGTTTCTCTTATTTGTGACCCATGATCGCCCACCAGAGGCCTTTCTGCAGCTCTGGGGCGTGGCCTCTTAATCCTTCTTCCCCCCTGGGTCAGTCGGAGTGAGCGCGTGTATAAGCTGCTCCGTTCATCCAGCTGAGCCCCTCCCTATATGGAGATCAACAAAACCTTCGATACAGGACGAGGAGCCGCCCCAAGCAGCTTCATTTGCCTCACTCAGGGTTTCCTAAAGCATAAAAGGGTGAGTAGGTTAGCCATGCAGCTACAACATAAAGACCAGCCTTGCCCAATATCCTGACACAACATGGAGGCCCAGTCATGGGAGACAAGTCCTCTTAGATGTTTTAAGTGTACTCTTCCAGGTCAGGGATGCCTCACTAAGAGAATATTGCGCATGCAGTCTACGCAGAAACATTTTTTATGGCAAATAATCAATTTATTTCGGCAAGATCTGCTTTTGTATGAACAACCAGCAGCAGGACGGGGAACTACAAGTAGATTCTTCATTGGGTTTGATAGACAGGTTTCTATCCTGAAAGAAAGTTTTAGGGGAAAAAATCATAACATTATAGCAAAGATTACAATTGGCAACAGCGACTGTGTAGTTATAGTTAGGTTTCTGTACACATCCATCAAGCTGCAGAGAGAGAGTGTGTGTGTGTGTGTGTGTATGTTTGTGTGTGAGAGAGTGTCAGTGTGCGTTTGTGTTAGTCTGATTACACAACTTAAGACAAACATTTCGTGTGGCTTCTATTACAGTTTGCAGGGTCTTAGCCCCATGCCCTGATTGTTTTTACAAAGACCATATAAGGAAGGAGGGTGTCAAGCAGCACAGCTAGAGGTACTGCTTACAGCTTGGAACTTGGTGAGTGTGGGGGAGTGGGACAGTTATGTTCCAAACCCACTCATGCTAAGTCTTTCCTGAAAAGGAAAGCCTGGCAGTCCGTGTAGAGTGTCAGCATTGTCCGTACTGAGACTTTGTGTTCACAGAAAAGGCACTACTCAACAGCATCCCAACAATGAAGTACATTTCCCAGCAGGCTTGAACTCGTAGACTTGAGATGCAGCAGCCATCTTGGAAATCTGGTTATAATTTCTCTAATTGCCCAGAAAATCATGACATAATGTAGCTGCGGCCCGGACCTTGGTATGCAGAGTCAGGACAAAGGAATGCCCACTAGATGATTCAAAATTAAAAAAGAGGTTTCCAATGGCAGGTTTGTGGACCCGCAGCGAGCCCCTATGGCTCAGGAACCCAGGCTCAGAGTCTATGAACCTGGGGCAAGGGCTCTTGGTCCTTTGTTGGACCTCCTCGAGGGTTTGCAAACCCTAGCTCAGGATCTACACTGACTTGTGGGCCATTGATGAAGTTCCCGCAGGGTCCACAGACACAAGCCCAGTCCTGGGTCGGCACACCCTGCATGTGGTCTAGTAAGTCTGGTAAGTCTGTGCAGGTCTGCACTTATAAAAAGGAGAATCTTTTGTAGGGAAACAAGGACAATGATTGCCAATTATTAACAAAGCTACATTGTTTCCTAAAAGAATTATTGTCTGGCAGTGCCAGCGTTTCTTTATAAGGAAAGGGAGCATACAAATTCCTTGATAGGATATAAACAAATTGAAGGTCTCCCTCGCTGCAGAGACTTGGCTACATTCACTACCCGAGATGTTGCTTTCTACCATCTCACAATGCCAATCGGCTTGCCGTCTGTTGCCTCATTCTTTAAAAAACTGGGTGCAATCTGGGAGTCAGAACACCAGGTGGTCGTGAGAATTATGAAATCTGACTCTAGTCAATTGATGGTTTTCTCACTCTCCCGAATTCTGATGTCAATTTGGAGAGTTAGACAAAAACTGTGCACCTCCCTGGATATCTAAGGTAGCACTGTTGTATGTACTGTGCAAAATCTGCCTTAATGACTTCACTCCACACACTGACCATTGGCCTAATTAATTCATGCAACTCTTATGAATTATGCATGATTTTATAAAGGTTTTAAAGACATGTATTTCATGGTTGTAGATTGTCTTTTATATTCTTAATATGTTTTCTATTGATAAATGTGATTTATTTTATCAGTGTGATTTTCATTTGTATGTGCCTTTATGGAATTAGCCGAAATAAAGCTTGACATTGATCTTTCAGTCCAGGTCACATTTGGGATGGTGTGAGTACAATTCCACAATTGTCCAAGGGGTTTCAGTAGTAATAAGCTCTCTCGGTATACTCTTTTAAAAGAGGGGGTCAAAGAAAATTGGTGTAAGGAACAGTAGTTGGTTTTCAGCTTATTCAAGAAATCCATTTTTAAAGGCACCGCCCCTCAGTCCTTTCTTGAAATCATCAAAGTGGGCTCCCTGGCAGAAATCACAACAAGTTGTGTGAAGGTTAGGATATGGGAGTATATTGTGCTAACAACTGATAATAGATCACAGACCACTGGGTACTGCTTGGCAGTTTGTGCTTGCATGTAGCGTCCCAAGTATAGCTATTGGATTTTGGAGGCTCTGTGTACTGCTTGGTGGCTAGTGCAGACATAGATGGCTCAGGTGCTTGCTGCTGCAGATCAAGGAGGTACTGTGCTTAGTTTAGATCCTGTAGATTCAGGGGAATATTTACAATGAAGTGGCGGAGTGAGGCGTTAGCTTTCTTGTCTTAACACCACACTCAGCCACTTCAGAAACACAAGGCTGCACCATATTCACAATAATAGGGTGCAGCCCTGCATTTCCCCCTGCACTAAACTTAGCAGCCTAGCGTCAACGCAGGCACCCTTGCACCATAAGGGTGTCTGCGTTGAGTAGATGATTGTTTATGTGCAGGAAGGTCACCCTTCCCGCACATAAAATGCCGTTTTGTAACTTCTATGTGTGCTGCTTAACCCCTTCGCCGCGGCGGGAATTCCGCCGCGGCGCGGGGGGGTGCGGGGGGGCAGCGCGGCGGGCCTGTGCTCATGACGGAGCCGCTCCGTCATGAGCCACAGTTGAGCTGTGCTCATGACGGAACGGTTCCGTCATGACTCCGCCCATTTGCGTTGTCGCCCCGCACAGGCGGGGAAACAGCGCCGCGCAGGCGGAGCGGCCGCCGACAGGATTGCCATGACGGAACCGTTCCGTCATGAGCACACGGCAACCGTGGCTCATGACGGAACGGTTCCGTCATGAGCAGGGAAGGGGTTAATGCAGCACACAAAGAAGTTGCAAAATTGTATTTTTTTTAAATGATTGTGTATGTGCAGGAAGGGGGACCTTCCTGCACATAAACAATCATTGGCATTTAGCTGTTTCCATGTGTGCTGCACAATGCAGCACACATGAAACCAGCAAAAACTAGAAAAGATGAAACATTTCTCCTTGTTGCGCCAGGGTAATACCAGGTTTTTCCTGGTCTTAATTTTGGCGCTGCCCCATATTTACGCTGTCCTTGTAAATATGGGGCAGCATCAAAATCAATGGGTGTTGCGATGGAATGCCCACAGCAACACCCATTGACATCCCCTTTCACGCTAAGTATAGCGTGAAAGGGGGCCTTATTTCGAACAAGTTCCTAATTTGTCACAGCGAAAAACATTTTGCTAAAACAACCTTTTGAATACCCCATGTGGATTATAACAACCAGGTTTTTATATTCATTATGATTGAGAAATTTGCACTTATTTACCAAAGAATTAGGGAGATTCTCCCCTTTCATTGCTAGAGACTCGTTGTATAGAACATATTTAGTTTTTCTTTACTTCAAGGTGGCTGCCATGGTTTCACGGATACATGCTTCATTATTAAGTAGTTATATTTCGATCTCCAAATAATGTCCTATTATAGAAATTGTATTCATATACTCTCACTTGGTGAATGGGAGATCCTTTTCTCAGTTAATCATCTATTTCACATGTAAAATATTTGCGACTCGTTCCAACAAGCACCTAATTTGTCACAGCGAAATTAATTTTGGTAGAACAACCTTTTGAATATCCCATGTGGGTTATAACAACTAGGTTGTTATATTCATTATGATTGAGCGATCTGCACTTATTTACCACGGAATTAGGAAGATTCTGCCCTTTCATGGCTAGAGACTCGCTGCAAAGAACAAATTTAGGGGCATATCAACAAGGCGGCGATAAAAAATTATTGCCGCTTTTGCGTCCGTTTTCGGATGAAAAGCAGCGATAATTTTATCGCTTTATCAGCAAGGTCACGCTATCGCGTGAATCCTTGCCTTAGTGCCCTTTCCTATAAAGCCCGCCTTTGCATCTCTAATGAGATGCAAAGTGGGCGTTCCGTCCCAAAATAACTGGAGAAATGTCGCTAACTGACATTTCTCCAATTATCAATGGGCACGCTAACAAGCATAGCGATAAGAAAAGTAGCGCTAACCTTGGTTATCGCTACTTTCCTTACGCCTGCTTTTCCTTTGACTAAACAATGTTAGTCAATGGGTGGTGAATTATAGGGCTGAGACCACCCAGCCCTATCAACAAGGATATCGCCGTTTTCCATGGAACATCGCTAGAATACCAGCGATGTTCCATGGAAAACATTGCTATCACAGGAATAATTATCGCCATTGCGCTATGCGTTGGTAATACAGTGTTAGCATGGCGATAATTATCTGCGATAGCCGGAGATAAAATTCCTCACGCTAAGGGCAGCCAGCGATAATTATCGCTGCCGCTTGTTGATATGCCCCTTAGTTCTTCCACACCTCAATATGGCCATGATGGTTTTACGGATACATTCTTTATCATTAAGTAGTCGCCTTTCGATCTCCAAACACGGCAGCACGTTAAGACACTAACGTTTAGATAGATACCGTTTTGAGCCCAGGGCTCACAGACGCCGACTTTCGAGCGAGCGCCCTTATTTCTGCAATTGACTTCATTGGAACTCAGGTAAAAACAGGCCCGGAAAAGTATATCTTTGTTGTAAGACCAGTAACATGCTAAATGAGATTAAGTACGCTTCTACTTTTGATTCATTTTCAGATTTATCCGTGTTTGTGAGAGTCTATACTCACAATTACATCTCTGTCTTCTATTAAAGTATCACCAGAGTAAGATTTTTAACCTTTATGTTCAGTTTTAGTTTGACCATGTTAAATTTGTCATGAGTAATGAAGTTGATTTTTAAACATGGCAATATGTTAGTTTAATTCTGTTTCAGCGCATAAATAGAAAACAGAAGGACAATGCTGTTGTATTGCATAATACAGATTAGAGGCCTTACAATTTCTTCAGATAGAGTCATATTGTAGATATGAGCTTGTTCAATGCGCATTTGGCAATATGTTATTGTATTTTTGTTTGAGCGCATAAATAGAAAACGGATAAGGGTTGTTTGAGACCATTGTTTAGGTTTCACGATTAAAATGATTATATTTTTAAACACAATATGGAGTGGTTTTCCTTTTTATGAGATGCGATAACTTAACCTCAACCAATGGCAATGAATCGCCTAAGCGGTATTTGATCTCGTAATACAAGTCCAGTATTTGTTTTAGAAACAGTGATTAAAAGTTATGAAATCTACGGCATCAAGACCTTTACAAACATATTTGGACTCCCTTCTTTGTATTTATTTAGGAAGTCCTGGACTTCTTTCATTTTTAAATATGTAGATTCAAGATGGACTATATATAGAAAGTTTAAGTCAGCATCACTTTCCCTTCTTCTGGCATCTATTCATCTTGCCAAATATGTGAACTGGAGAGAAATGTAATAATTTGTATCTTAATGGTTTTTATCCGTTTATAAATCATTTTAGAAGGATGTGTCCTTGACTGAATATGGAATATACCACCTCAAAAAATATAACTATATATTTCAGCTTTCTTTCTTTAGCATTGATTGCTAGACAAGTGTGAGGCATCGCTATCACCTTATATTTTGTGGATTATATTATCCATTATTATACTTATCATTTTTGAAGTAGGTGCAAATGTTTTCTTTTTTCACTTTTACTCTCCTTTCTCACTGGGTGAGGTGATATAACTTCTCTATGAGATGGGTGGAGTTCCATTATTCTTTTATTCATCTAGATGTCTTCCAATATAGACACATTCTACTTTTTCTTTTATACACAGGTGTTATTATTAACTAAGAATTAAAACACGTTAAAGGCTACATGGTAATTGCTGACTCTTTCCGTGTTGCTACAGGGGCCATTCACCTGCATTTCAAAAGTCCTGAAGATGGTCTAGCGCACACAGACAACTTTAGACCAAAACGTCGACAATCACACCTCTTCTTTTATTACTGCACTGAAAGCAATGTTTTCTGTTTAATTTGGCTACATTGCCCTACAATTATTTATGAAAAGGTATTCACAATTGTAACAAAGAAGTATATTGAATACCAAATGATTGTTGCATTGTGTATCTTATGATTTTGTACCCTTTATAATTTACAATTTCTGATTAATATAAAATATTTTTTTTAATACATATCCCTATGTTATACATTTTCCTTTGAAGATTTGTTCATATGTGAATAATTTGAATTGTTGTGGAAGAAATTGAATTGCAAGCTATTTGACAGTTTGCTAACATTGAGTGCGACAATTAATGTAAATACATGATTCAGTAAATCCCTTGTAGGCTCACTTACCTGCTAATATTTAATTGCCCAAACCATCAAGGGTTGATTGGGTTCCCCACTTACTTGTATTATTTATTTACAAGGCAGATCTAAGCCACGTTAAGTGGTTTAATGCTGCCTTGTAAATAAGGCAAAGCCCCTATGGCCACAGGAAAGTCAAGGTTGTACAAAGTGACATTCCTGTGGCGATAGGGGCTTGTAAATAGGCCCCTTAATGTTTGCTCACTGGTGTTAAGTAGCGTAGGTGTTGGTAGTAGGGGTACTGGTGGTGCTGTACCTTCCCAAAATAGGTCAATCAGCAATACTGATGCCTTTACATTTTATTTTATCTGGTATCATTTTATGCACTTTGGAACAGAGGCCTAATGACAGGCACTAACTTCTGGCAAACGGTTGTTTATTCTTTTAACATGGAGATTGGTGCTTACTTTAGCGAGACCATTATGTAAAGTGAACTATGTGGCAACTTTGCAGGGGTACTACAGATGTCATTTTTCCTAAAACGTTATAAAATGTTAATACCTGTAAATGATCTTTATGAATGCTTCAGACTATATCAGCAGTTTAGACAAAACTGACGCACATGTTTGTGCAAGTTTGAAGTGTGATGCAAGGAAAAATTTGAATAGGATAAAAACAAATCAAGATAGACTTTTTTTCTGAAACCCAATCTCCCCACATTACTGTTTGTGCACTTTTTATCAGTAAACAACTGTATGTCTGGGCAAATTAGTCATTTCAATGTAAAAGGTCCTGCCTGTAAATGATACTGCACTACCTTCCTTTAGTGAAATATTTGCGGCAGTATTTTCCGAAAAGAGCATTACTGCTGCACTCTGCACTCTTACCAGTGTCTTGCTGAATACGTTTGCTACACTCGTTCTTTGTGTGATGTTTGGATTGTTCACAATGCCTATGACTTCAGTGATCGGCATTGTATTATCTCAACGTATTGCTGGTAGATCATTGGTGCAGTGAATCAGGGCACCTTAAGAGTACCTGTGTTTGGGTCTTTGAACAGAGCAGCAGGTTGCAGCAGATTGGAAAGACTGGGGTGTTGTTTTCTGAGACAAACGCAGCATGGTTCTTCCTTCCAGGGTTCAGGATTGGTGGCATCATTAGCTGTCTTGTTGGAAATGCTTTCCTATTTCCTTAGGTGTTTGTTTCCTTCTTGTCTGGGGTTTTGTGCTTGGTAAATCCAGCAGCCTAGAAAATACTTTCTGCTGTGACTGGGGCACTGACATCAATTCTAAAGGGAGGTGGGATCCCTGTACAATGGAGTGGGGCATATCGGTTACACCTTCCTTAAGTTATAAGTGCCTTGCATATTCATCTTAGGAAATTGTGATTCCCCAGTGCAGGCACCCTGAAGAATCTCTTGCCTGGGAGGTCTGGTCAGAATTACTCTTACTTGGATCTCCTGGGCCATCACACAAAGCTCCTGATAATGAGAACTGCACATTGAAAAGATTAAGTGCAAAGTTATTATGAAGGTGCGCTGGATGAAATATGCTTTTAAAAGAAAGACTTTTTGGAAAAGACTTTTTCTGTGAGAAACAATACACCAGCATTTCAGGTGGTATTCGAAACCTATTATCTTTTGAGCAATGAGTTGGGTGTTGTCTATTTTCAAAAGTAGTTTTGTGCTGTAATATTTTTAAAGCTTCTTGAGATGGGTATTTATCCTTGAAGCCTAAACGCTTAGGACCTCTGTGATAGGTGGCATCTACTTAACATATGCACCATTTGCCACTAAATCATTAAAACCCCCCTCTTCTTGGAGGGCCTCCAGAATGCCTTGTAAAGTTGCCTTCAATATCTATTAACCTTGGTACAAAGTGTACGGTTATTGTCACTTACAGAATTCGTTTTCTTTCAGACACTTTATTTTAGTTTGAATAGGTTTCAATTGAGTGCACCAACCTGTTATGATTACTTTATTTGTTCAAAGGCTGTTTACCAAAGGTAAATAATATTGTTCCTTTCGAGCTTCAATGCCGTCCTTCACCAAGCCTTAAAACGGCTTTAAACCCACTTTGGAATATCATGAGTTAGTTCTGACCTTTGGTGGATAGGAGTGGGTAGTGTATTCCACCACTGAGGTGGTTTGAAATGTTAACACTTTGATTTCGAGAGGCAATTTATCACGTGGGGTATGAAACAGTTTTTAGAAAAGAGGAGTGTCATTCTCATAAAAACTCGTCTATGTGGGCCATATATGATTGGATTGGGCAAACACTTCAGCAGAGTTGCTGCCGAAGGAGTGCAGTTAGCCATAGCTGTCAAATTCAATGTGAAAGAGCACTTGAGGGAGACAATTTGATCTTACTATTGTACACCATATTGTATCATGGCTTATATGAATTGGCAAACGGATGCAAGGCTGCTGCGAACAAGGAGGTCGCATTCCTGTGAGTCTAAGCTTTATCAGTCCAACCCGGGAGACTTGTCGGAGGTTGGAACGGGTGAACACAGTGTTATCCACCTGGCAGAGGTTGGGAAAGTGAGTGGGTAGTGACTGGGAGTTGAGAAAACGAGATTTATGGAATATTACTGCAAGAAATGAGTGGGGCAGCTTTTGAGGAAGACCCTCACACCTTTTTGACTTGTCACTCAGAAGTGTGAGACTTAAGATGGTGTCCGTCACCAGGTTAAGATGGTCGAGGTGTAAAAATAAGCTTGCTCTGGGTCCCAAACAGCCCCCGGTGGCCTGGGAGGCAATATCAGGGCACGGTGGGGGCTAGCACAGTGCTATCCTCCTTTCCTGGGACACAAAAACAAGGGTGAACACAGTGCTAGGTGGATGGACGCCAGTGGATAGTGCAGCAAGTCAGAACACAGCTTAATGTGGAAGATGTGTGCTACACAGAATATGAGGTGGAGGCCATCTATGAACATGAGCAATGACCGCCAGTGCAGTGAGTGACCCGGTCTGCCTTCTAACTTGATTCTGTGAGTGGAAAATTATTTTGTAACTTCCAATATAAAACTCACTGTCTCTTGAGTCTAGAGAAGTTACTGTTTATGTATGGGGGAAAAGAGTGGGGTCTGCTGAAGCCTCACATACACTAGAGGATGGACGATAGACAGGACAAAGCGGTATAGCCATTAGCTACAGGTTTAGCCTTTTCTTCTTTTGCTGGAAGGAATATTCTCTGCGGGACATGCTAAGTGATCACATGGAGGGTTGCTGGCGTCTTAATTGGGCTGAAGTTGCAGACACAAATGGCCTTGTTTACGAGGTTTTGGCACAGGGCAGCTCTGCAAGGAATTTTGCTGCGCTGCACTGCATCAAAAGAAAAGGGAAGGGCAGAAAAAATCAGGGATGATTGTTTTTGTGCAGGAGGGGACACCTTCAAGCACAAAAACAATCACTAGAGGTGTTTTCCTCTTTCTATGTGTGCTGCAGAATTATGAGGCACCTTTAGCAGCATGACAGCAGAAACATTGCTGTGTAAGGTAGGGAGGTATGCAAAAGTGAAGGGCAGCATATATGAGGAAATATCCACCAGTCACTCTTTATGCACATAATCAGGATCAAAACCGTTTCCTTGAAAGAACTACATAAAGTGGGGAGATTCACTGAAGGCTGCCTAATTGTGGGTGATTTTGGAATATATATAAATTATCTATGACAAGAGGGCCTGCCATACTTGTCTCCTGGAAAGTGAATGAAATACTCAGGCATTTATGCCTAGCAAATATATGGAGAACAAAACACCAATGAGATAGAGATTTCTCCTTATATTCCTCCGTGCACCAAATGTATTCTAGAGTAAATATGGTCGCCCTATTAAGACATATAGTTGATAGAGAGGCAGACATAAACATGACTAAGGTATATGACCACACTTTGGTTTGCGTAAAACGTAGACAAATGGCTCATATCATAGGCAAAGACTTTGGATGCTTAGCACTGCAGGCTGCCATGGACTAGGCAAACATTTCCAAAGCCATGGATGACTATATGGAATCCAACAATTAGCCTGAAACACCTACAGAAGTAGGCAGGAACTCCTTGATGGTGGTAATTACTGGTGGTTTGACAGCCATGTCAAAATCCTCTAAAAGGGAGCTCCGGTGCAGTCCAGCCTAGGAGTGGAATTGAAAGTAGTAGAGGATAAACACAACACTATGAGCTCTAGACCACATCTTAAGGCAGTGATAGATATCAGGTATTTTTGGTCAAATTCTCTTAGAGGGCTTTTTTTTTAACAAACCAAGGGTCCCCCAAGATATTGGAAGAACAGACAGGGGACTTTGGTTCCCCAAAAGGGGAGGAGGAAATACCGATGGCTATTGAGAGTATAAAACCAAATAAAGACCCCAGTCCTGATGGGTTTATTGGGGAATTTTATAGGATGCTTTCCTGGAAGCGAACACTAAAAAGAAAGGAACATTGTATTCCTTTTCCCAAACTGAGAAGCTCTGTCCATGGAAGATACAAACATAAAAATGATTGGTGGCTGTGTAGTTTAGAAATGTATTAAAGATCATTTTACTCAATACACATGACCTCTAATTTTCTTTGACACATTAATACATCATTTTTCAAGTTTAATTTTCATTTCAAAGCAGAGGATAATACCAACTATCAATTTTGCAATACACATATTTTAAAGCATTGTGCTCTATATAAAACTAACAAAATCATTTACCGATGCATGTACAACAAGGGCCATAGTGTAACATTGACAGAAAACACTCTTGGTGCGCAGTATGGTTGTCCGGAATCATTTAATATGGGCTACAAGGCAATCATTAAAACCAAAATTAATAATTTTTGTTTTTTTGTTTTTATTTTTTACTTTCAACAATGCACATTTGATACATTCAATTGGTTATTAGCACCACATAAACCTATTTTCTACAAAATATAGTATAGCTAAACAAATTTAAACCAAACATGATTGACATATTACCCTATTACCCTATCCCCTCCCTCCACCGCACTAAAGGCTCCCAAATTCTTACACCCAGAGCTCTCCCTGCTCTACCCTTTTTTGCATATATAGGTTTTTCCAAATTGAATGTAGCGATTAAATTTGCTAACCATATTTGCATAAGCGGAGGGGTTTTATCCCGCCAGGCCCTGGCTAAGGTTAATCTATACACCGCCATTGCCATAAACACAAACTCCTTGTCTACATTACTACTTCCATCATGTCCTATTCCAAACAAAATCCGTAAGGGAGATAGGGATATCTGTATCCCTAATGCCCTATCCAAAAAACCCTCTATATCCCCTATTAGAGTGTGTAGTTGAGGGCAGGTAGCAAACATATGAACTATATCTGCGTCCAGTGCGCTGCATCGAGGGCAGCTTATCCCCGCTATACCCCACCATTTCGCAATTCTGGCAGGCGTATGATAAAGTGAAAATACGGTTTTATAGTGCTGGGATTGTAAAGGAGCTGAACACAGAATGGTACAACCCAAATCCAGCGAATCCTGAAAATCCTCAATTTCTCCTCCAAGCTTCTCCGCCCACTTATGTCTATGCTTATCCAGATCATCCACTTTAGTTTTAACTAATAGCGCATACACTGACCTAATCGTATGTACACCACCGGTGATTAATGTCTCCAAGAAGTCATTAACCTTATATCCTGCTGAGCCACCCTGTTTATTACCCAGGAAACTTCTAACCTGTAGGTACTTAAAAAAATCTCTTCTAGTTAAATCATATTTATTTACCAATACGTCAAACTGTACTACACCCGCAGAATCTCTTAAATCCCCAATTTGCTTAATTCCTTTTTGGTTCCATGCGGCCATAACTGTGTCTGAAAAAATTTCTGAAGGAAACGACTTATTATTATATAGTTTGATATATCTATTAAATCAACCAAGTCCCGTCTTCTTCAGAAAAGCCTTCCATATATTAATAGCCGCGTTAAGAGTCCTAAACTGTTTCCTTCTGAAGTGCCCAAGATCAGTATAGTATAAGAAACAGTTTTCTGTCTCGTGTCCCAGCAAAGTTGCATAAACATCTGTAGATGAGGAAGTAATTTTCTGGAGCATCCCCTCTCCTCCAATTAAGCCCTGCATATATTGAAGGGCGGTTGCCAAGTAATATAATCTAAAATCCGGAGCTCCCCACCCGCCTCTATCTCTGGGTAGGGACATAAATATATAAGCCCTACGGGTTTTTCCATGGGCCCATATAAACTTATTTAAAATGCCTTCCAGTATATTAAACCATTTGGCTTCGAAAATTAACGGGATTGCTCTAAATAGATAGAGGAACTTTGGTAGAATACTCATTTTCAACACGTTGGTACAGCCTACTAAAGAAAGATGTAAATTATTAATTCTATCTAAATCTTTTTTTACTTTGGCAAAAAGAGGAGTTATATTAATCTCAACAACAGAGTCCAAATTTGCAGCTATTACTATACCTAAATACGTAGCAGAGATAACCGCCCTAGGATCGGTACAAGAAGTGTATTTATTCCTAACTATCTGGGTCTTAGATTTATTCAAGCTGTAGCCCGAAAATTGCCCAAATATGCTAGCTTCCCTTTCAACCTCTATGATAGCCAAGTCTGGGTTCGGGGTAAGTATGGCCACATCGTCGGCGTACGCCAAAATTTTAACTACACGACCGTTCATGGCCATTGGAGAAATCTCTCTATTTCTCTCCAACCTTCGTATTAGAGGCTCAAGGAATAACGCAAATAGCAGAGGGGATGAGGGACAACCCTGTCTCATTCCCCTAAAAATTGTTACTGCATCTGAGTGTCCCCTATTTACTCTAATTTTAGCTGTTGGTCCTTCATATAGGGCTTGGATAGCTGTTATGAAGCCTTCCCCGATACCACTCCACCTCAAAACTGCCCAAAGGAATCCCCAGGCGACCCTATCAAAAGCCTTTTCAGCATCCAAAAACAGCGCTGCGATAGGGTCACCCAGGGTCCCTGCGGCATCAAACATTGTAATGACCGTCCTTACATGCTGAGTAGTTCCCTTGCCTGGTATGAAGCCATGCTGTGAAGAACTTACAAGCTGCTCTATATTGCCTGCAAGCCTCATTGCCAGCATTTTTTAATACATTTTTATGTCAGAGTTCATGAGGGTAATAGGTCTATATGAACCGGGGATTGTCGGGGATTTACCTTTTTTTGGAATAACTATAATATCTGCCGCCCCACAAGACTCCGGAGGAGAACCACCCCGCTGTGTATGTAACATAATATTGAACATATCTACCAATAAGATGTTCTGAAACAATTTATAAAATTCCACCCGGATTTGGTCTAGCCCAGCCGCTTTCCCTGAGGGTAAACTCTCCAAGGCTCCCTTAAATTCATCTGAATGAAAAGGAGCATCTAGCCCCTCTCTATCCTGTAACGACAGGGAAGGAGCCAGGATGCCACTAAGGTACCGATCCACCTCTACCTCTGTTGAGCTACTCCCCTCATCCACAGTGTAAAGTTCGGCATAAAACTTCCGAAACACTTCCCTGATATGGTCAGGATCTATGACTAAGTTACCCTGAGTATCTTGAATCTCCTTAATATCAGCCGTGGCTATGCGCTGCCTAGTTCTGACAGCGAGAATATGTCCAACTCTCTCACTTAACTCGTAAGAATCTTGTTTATACACTAGATACTTTTCAGCGGCTTTCAAGCTGATGCCCTCTGTAGCATCTCCTTTAAGGGTAATTATACTAACTAAATAGGGCTCGAGTGGAAGACCCTGCATTATAGCTCTAGCAAGATTTTCTTCTGCTGCAAGCAACCTAAGCCTTATATCTTCCAGATGGCTTCTTTCCCTTTTCCGTTTAGCCAGTACATAACTCATTGTTTCTCCCCTGACCCCGGCTTTAAAACAATCCCAGACCACACCAGGAGGGGCAGTGCCTCTGTTAACTTCCCAGAAAAATGTTATCCAAAATTCCATATGTTTCTGATAAGCCTCGTCCCTTAACAGTATACGCTCAAAAGTCCACTGAGTTTTTCTAACATTTATCTGTGTAGTATTTAAAGTTATAACGAGAGGGCTGTGATCTGAAATAATTCTGGGTTGCTTCTCTATTTTTGATTGAGAAATTAGAGGATTGGAAATTAGAAAATAATCCAGCCTGACCAAAATTTTATGCGGGGCAGAGAAATAGGGCCTACCATCTATAAGGGGATGCTACTTTATCCATGGGTCGACAAGGGAATTATGATGAACCATACCAGCCAGGGCTCTGAATGTCTTCCTCTTTCTCCCTAGGTACCTCCCCCCTTGTTCTGCAAAAGAGCTTGTTGGATCATGAATGTTAAAATCTCCACAACATATAATGGGTTCTGGCCACTGCGCCAGTTCCATATCCAAAAACTGCCAGACATCAGGATCATCTTCCGTGGAGCCATATATTGTGACTAGTGTAATCCGTACCCCTTTAATAATTAATTCCACCATCACCCATCTACCCCATTGATCCTCATTTTTTCGATGTACCACCAAATCGCTATTTCTCCCTAATATTGCTACCCCCCTAGTTCTAGTCCCTTGATTACTTGCTGCTAATACATCAAAACCAAGCTGTTTTAAAAGATAAATCTGGGTTGCTTCAATATGGGTCTCCTGGAGGCAAACCAAATCCAATTGTAGAGATCTCAGCAGCCCTGCTACTTTCGCTCTTTTCCCAGAATTATTCAGGCCACAAACATTAATTGAAGCAATCTTGCAAGGCATTACATGAGGTCAGAGGAATTCCTACTCCTAGTCAACCAGGGAATAGACATCAAAAATTTATAACGACCTACATTTCTTTGGTACTGTCTATACCAACTGTATTGTATATACCATGACTCACACAGGAAAAAAAAAAGAACAAGAATGTGCATTATCAAACCACAAAAAACACAAAATGTTACCCCTAATAAAACCCCCCCCACCCAAACCCTCTCCCTTCCCATCCCTTCAGGCCCACCCCCTCCCTCCCCTAAACAGGCAAATAGGTCAATAAGACCTATACGTAGCCGGTTTTCGGGCTGCAGCAGTTGCACCCCTCTCCCATCTTCATCTCTAATCTTATGCTAAGACTAATGCCCCCTGAGTCCGGGGAAACTTCTAAAGACAGCCAAGTGTTTCAAGACCCCCCCTGACTTGCCATAGGGACGACTTT
The DNA here is from genome assembly GCF_964204655.1 of Triturus cristatus. Taxonomy (NCBI): domain Eukaryota; kingdom Metazoa; phylum Chordata; class Amphibia; order Caudata; family Salamandridae; genus Triturus; species Triturus cristatus. The sequence goes on from NC_140581.1 coordinate 798,663,582, forward strand.
CTCCTTACGAATCTTGATTTTTCAAATCATCCATAAACTGTTGGGCTTTAATCTCTGAAAAAAACAACCTGACTCTTCCTTGAGTGATTACTTTCAACTTGGCAGGGAACAATAGATAAGCCTCTGAACCCAGCGCCTGAAATTTTGAAATCAACTGCCTCAACCTCCACCTCCGTTCAACCGTCACATGGCAAAAATCCGGCCTGGCAAAGAAGGTGGTGCCCTCAAATGATCTCTTGTTATTAGGTCTAGCCTTCTCGATAACTTCCTGCCTTAAAAGAAAATTCCCGAAATAGACTAAAATGGCTCGCGGAAAAACTGTCTTGCCTCCACCATCTGCCCCATGCCCCTTTTTGAGTGTAAAAGGGAACCTGTGCGCTCTCTGAACTTCCCTGTCCCACTGCCACTGAGACTCCGGGAACACTCCTTTAAATAGATTAATCACAAAGCGCATTATGTCCTGCATTTCGACCCCCTCAGCCACACCCAAAATTCTAACATTGTTACGCCTTTGGCGATTTTCAAAATCCTCCATTTTCCACTGCAAGTCTTCTGTCACCTTTTCTTGATCTGCTTTAAAAGTCTGCCAATTGCCAAGGTCATCTTCGAGTTTACTCGTACGCTCTTCGACCTCCGTGACTCTGCCAACCAAGTCATCGTAAAGTTTATTAGTTTTCCTCAATGAAGATTGTATTTTTTTTGCGTCCTGCCTTGCTTTCCGACTTACAACCCTAGCCTCTGCTTGCATTTGTTTCAGCATATTAAGCAGGGTCTCAAAAGGAGCGTTCTGTCTCGGTGACCCAGTGACGCCATCCTCCTGATATGTCTGTGAAGTTCCTGAATAGTCCTACAATAATCCTCTCTCCGTGCCTCCCAGTGATCCAGTCTGTTGACTACTTGGTTTTAGCTTTACCTGTCTCTTCCTCATAGTCGAGTCATTACCTGTACCAGTACCAATATCCCCCCCAGAGGAACTGGAGTCTGATAATGAGGCCTCCTCCGCTTCATCCAGCACCTCCTCTTCCTCTGTGATCTCCTCGCTTAGCTGCGCTGAGAGTGAGTCTGAGTCTTCATTGAGAGAAACAAATCTCTCACCTTCACCCGAGCCCACATCGCTTTTTTCAGTTACCTCATCCTCCTTGCGACCAAGCCGTATCTCCCCTTTTATCAGACTAATGGAGCTTCCCCATGTAGGTAGAGACCCCTTGGGTTTTTCGGAGGTCTTAGAGGCCTTGGGGGCTACTAACTCTGTCTCGAGCATCATGATTGCCCCAATCATATCTGCATCCGCACTCCCCCTCTCCCACAGGGTTGCATTACCTGGCTGACCTTCCACAGCGCGTAGTAGGGGAGAGCCCCTTGCGGAGGCCGAGTCTATCTGAAGCATATCCCGCTCCTGAGTCCCAGCAATGCTGTTAGACTACTGATTCTGCTGTTGTTGCTGTTGCCTAGCAACGAGGGCGTCCGTGCTTGACGCGCCTCCAGCGTCCTCGAGGACGCCTCCAGGATCGCTGAATCCGCCGCTGCTTCTGCTTCTGCCGATTTCGCTTAGTGCCCAAAAAAACAAAAAAAACAAAATTAATTGTAGTCCTCCATATTGACGTGCGTTATCCACGGATAACCCATTGTTCCATGGTCTACGCGTTTCAAACCCAATTTGCTTTAGGGTTCTCCTCAGGACAAGGGCTGGGTGATTTCTGAAAGTGAACAAAGAAAAAGGGAGGTGTTGGACTTGGCCCTTTTGGCAGGTTCATCCATAAACTTTTTTGCGTGTCTCTTAGCCTTTTCCCTGTGTAGTGTTTTTAGGCCTCTAGGCACTTTAGCACTGTGTCCCAGTGTAAAGTGTGTGCGCTCTGTGTTACATTTAGTGAGACTGGCCTGCCCTCCCATAGGAATGCATGGGGATATGTGTGTCCATGGTAATTCCTGGTGTGAGAGGAGTGCAGGGTCGAGTTTAGTATGTGCGAAATCGTGAGAATAAATGCTGCACAATGGTGTGCGCAGATTTATTGTGACCAGTGGAGAAGTGCCACTTTTAGACGTTGGCCTTTCTGTGTACTGTGTGTCTGCCTGCCTGATGTGGAGTGCATGTCTGGCTTGTGATTGACAGGAGCTGAGAGGGCTGGGGAATTCCAGGAGCCAGGGTGAGTCTGCCCAGTGGTGAATGGAGAGATCTGTATGTAAATGGGAGGGAGGAGTTGCACCTGGGACCTGAATAGGGCTATGCCTTCCCTCCACAATGCTGGCTCCGCCCCCTGTGGTGCGTCTGAGCACCTAGCCCCCACCTGACAATGGAGAGAGGAGCTGAGCACAACAAAGTGCTCTAAAGCTCCCCCAAACCAGTTGCATCTGGTTTTGCCCTAAGCTCTGTGCTGTGACACAAAGGGGATATGTGTATAAAAGAACAGGCTGTGACCCCATGAAATGTTCTCTGGATTGCTGTTCCTGACTTAAGGGGGGCCTGCTGCTGCTGGGCTCCAGGAAGAACCGCCACTGGGGACTGCCTCCCTGCTGGAGGGCCCTGTGAGCTGGCCTCCCTGAGCCCAGCCTTTGCCCCCCCCGGAGCTTGCTTTGATTCTAGGGTGAGCGCTTTTGTTGTCCTTTTGGAGAAGCGCCTGAGAGCGCTTTACTTTTATTAGGAACATCGCTTTGCTCTGGGCAGCAGACAAGGAGCGCTTTATTTCCCATTGCCAAGGAGCGCTGGATTTTCCATTTTAAAGGAGCACAGTATTTCCTGCTCCCAGAAGAAGCGGAGCGTGTGGGGGCTTCGCAGCGCTGAGCTGCATGTCATCAAGAGGGATTCCCCCAGTGCTTAGTTGCCAGGCGGGAGCCCACCCCGTGTTAATTGCTGCCAATTTGAGTTTAAAAAGCCCGAGCGGGAGCCCACCCCACATCGGTACCTTCTAGCGGGAGTCCACCCCGCCCTTGACTGATTTAATTAAAGGGAGCCTACCCCGTATTGCCCGCAAGTGTCTTCACTCAAAACGGGAGCCTACCCGTACTGCTGCCAGAAGGAGCCACTGAAACCCTGAGGGCCGCCGCGCTGCCCGCGGCGACCCGGAAGTTGAACTCTACAGCCTTGGTTGCGGGCGGAGCTTGAGAGCGGCCCGGAAGAGAAGCGCCGGTCGGAACACAGGCGGAGCCGTGTCTGTGTTCCAGGAAGCGCCGCGTTCAAAGACCCAGACGGGAGCCCACCCCGCACTGGGACGTGCTGTCGTGAAGGTCTGGAGCTCGGCAGGCTCCGCATCCGAGTCCCGGGTCTCAGGAGGGGGCCCTGGTGAAGAGAGACCCGCGTCGTGTTGGCCGGAAGGAAGCAGGTCGTCCCACCAGTAGCGCTGAAGACACCTGGAGAGAGAGGAGACCGCGAGGGAGTCCCAGGTGAGTGGGACGTTACCCCCCATGGTCGGTCACTGTTCTTCTTGAGCAGTCCCGCAGAGCAGCGGACCGCTCCAACGTTGGGGGCATTGGTTTCCAGGAGTCCCCTCGAGAGGGGTTCCCCCAGGCACAGTGGTGCCCGCACTGATTTCTGCTGGGGGCATATGGTTTATAAAACCCCAATGGGACTCGAGGTGCACGTTTAGTGCCAGTGCTTGTTTTGGCCATCTTCCCCAGCTGCCCTGCGAGAACGCAGGCAGCTGCAACGTTTGGGGCACTTTTATTATGTTAGAGTCCCAGAAAGGGGCTCAGAGGGCACGCTGGTGCCCATGCTCATTTCTGCAGCTGCCCAGCAATTAGTGGGCAGCTGTCACGTTTAGGCTTGTTTTAGGCGCACTCTTCTTTTGCTGCATGCGCAGCCAGCCCTGACACTGTTGGACAAAGGGCATTTGAGCCACATGGAAGGCCAGTTGGCCTGGGGTCCGTACCTAATGTGATTTTTATTGCATATGGTGGTTTACGTTGCAGGATCTAATGCTAAGGTCATTTTTCTACCAGTAGTTACTGGTTGTGCTCTACATTTATTATTTGTGCTACACTTACAATTGGTGATTTGTGATTGTTCTGACAGTGGCCCAATTGGCCCTGTCAGGTGTATATAATCCCCTGTAAATATTGCCCAGTGCCAGTTGGCACAGTGTATATTGTACGATTACCATCTAATGTGTTTTATGGTAATACAAAGGCTATTTTTATATATAACCTTTGGCGCAAGCCTTAGCCAACCAGAAATCCCATTTCTAACAGGAGTTTTTTTTACTTTTAATAAAGAATATTTTGAGAAGCACTCTCCCAAAACTCCAGCATTCATATGTGCATTGAGTAGAATTTTACCTTAAACGAGTTGGATTTACATTAGGCGATTTCTCTGCGGGCTCAGTCAGTTTAAAAAAAAAAGGATTATCCATATTTATAAAGCAAGCAATTCTTGTTATAGGGCTTAAAATGGACAAATATATGCCCTCATAGATTTTGAGCTTAAGTTGTTATTGTCAGTCAAGGAAACCCACACATTGCCATACAGGGCTTTACCTTCAACAAGAACACGTTATTTCACGTGAGGAAATTCGATTTTCGATCTCGATCGTATTGAGCCGCCATTTTGTGTTCCGTCGTCCTTTTGTGTTGCCCTCACTCAGGCAGCACGGCGAACGAGGCCTTTTCTGCTTTTCCTGCGGCATCGTGTCAAAATAGCCTTCTGCCTCTGTTTACGAACTGGTGTCAGGGACTTGCCGAGTCCACTAATCCCTGTCTGGTTTGACTAATCCCTGTCTCAACTATCTGTTGGTTCGCACCATTCTTTCCTGACTTTATCTTATCTTCTGGCCTTCGCTATTCTCTACTTGTATTCTCTCATTTCACAACTGTCCTCCAAGGCATACAAATGTGTCCTGCCACCTGCAAATACACTATCATTGATTGACTTGTGGGGAGGGGTGACACACACAGTTGGAGGAGAGGCTTTGGCTCACTTGATATCTTGTTTTTAAACTCTTCCCATTGGCTAAACATGTATGTATTGGGAGTGTTCTTTGTTAATCTTATACTATCTATGTGCTATAAAAGATTGTGCACCACGGAGTGAAGTGGCAGTCTCCTAAGAACATACCGAGTGTACTTCTGGGACAACTGTACTTAGCTGCAGCTAATAAACCTGATCTTCTACGCCCAACAGAGTGTCCTGTGTCTCTGTTCAACAAAGCAGGTGAACTCAGAAGATTAAGACGTACCCTGCGCCGCCAGGCTCATAAGTAAATGTAAATGTACATTGATACTTGTATAGCGCACTACTCACCCGCAAGGATCTCAAGGCGCTTGTACGAATACCACTGTGGAACCCATCCTGGCTTTCCCTGTGAGGCGTCCACTCCTGGGCACCCCCAAGGTGGAGGCCAGGCATCCTTAGCGTTGTGGGGGCCGTTGTGGAGATTAAGCAAGCTATTGCCCAGAGTTGCAGAGTGGGACTCCATGATTGGAATAGGCACCGAGGCGAGAATTATCAGGTCCGTGGAATTTTTGAGCCCAAGACCCGCCGAGGCGGAGAATTGAACCCTGGTCCCGGGTTAGACCTCTGCATCAAGGTCTGCCGCTCTAATCATTGAGCCACACTTCTCCTAGGCCTAGGTTCTTCAATTGGTGCCCTCTGTGAGGCGGCTTCAGAGGTAGCGGTTTTGCCTGAAGGTCGTGAGGAGCCCCGCAAGAAAATTCTGGAGGAATCGCCAAACACGTCAAGCGACCCCTGTATGTCGAAGTGGTCCGAAGGTCTTTTTCAGCGCGGTTTCTCCTTCCTGACAGCTGCTCACGACTGCTGCCCTGCCTGCCGTCTTGCTTTGGCCCTTTTTGGTGATGTATGGTAATGCGAGACGTTAGACGGGCCTCTGTTGGCGTAAGAAGACACTTAGTTAAGTATTGGTGGTGGGTGCTCCCACTATTTTGTTTTGTCTTTGGGTCTTTGATTCGGCTATTGCAAAAGCCGAAGCCGAGGGGTGAGTACATTTGTGCTGTGTTAATTGATTTAACCCCTTGATGTTTGTGAACAGTCCAGTGAAATAACGATGCCTGGTCTGAGTAGGTTTAGGAAGTTTTGTTGTTTTGATTGTGATAGGGACTCCCGGCTGGAGGACTCTTGTCCAATTCCTTCGGTTGGAACTCCCACTTATGAGCTTTATTCTAAACATGGTGCTGGCCCCATTGCCTTTAATGAGGCATGGATCCGATACACAAAAAACGATGGTGTTATGCAGTGGCCACAGAATGGTAGCTTTGAGCCTGACATATTAGATAATTTGGAAGCAATTTTGTTTAAAAGAAAAGCCCGGCCGGCAATGATTGACTCTTTCCGCCTCTGGCGTAAGGAAGCCAAACAGAGAGAAATTAAGCAGGCAAAACGAGATAAGAAAGCACAAAGTATGACGATTATACAGGCTGCCCAGCAGTTTAAATATAATGAGATTGATCGTGAAATGGAAATTTCAGAGAGACAGCATCGTATGGCGATAGATAAATGCTATCCGGTGTTGCCTACTTCCCCTCCTGATAAAAATAAGGAACTGGAGGAAGACCCTTTGATGTCTCACCTATGGAGATTGCCTCCTCCCTATGCACAAGGTGCTAATGCACCCCCATTATTACAACCAGTTCAGCCATTAGTTACGCCTCCGCCTGCTCCGGTTCTTCCGCATTTGCCCCTTCAAGCATTGTCACCCCCACTTCCTTTGCCACTGGTTGCTTTACCTCCATCTCTTGAACCACAATCTCCTTTGCCTTCAGCTCCTCTTATAACTGCCAGTTCTTCTCCTATTAGTTCGCCCAATACCTTGTCCCCTGTCCTTATGTCCAATTCTCCTACTGTCCGTAAACGGATCACAGATACTGTCTCTGGGTTTCTGTCTCCTTTCTTTGAGACTCTTAATATGTCTCCGACTTTTTCTCGAAGACAGTCTCGTAGTCAGCTTCCAGCCTTCGATGAACGGGTGGTATTGGACTCTCTCGCTCGCAAATGGATCGAGAAGGGTCCCCAGTATAGTGTGAATGATATCATGGCCACCTTTCATCAGTGGGAAGCGCCCACGCAGAGATATGTTTTTAATGTTATGTGTGACACTCTTGTTAAAGGATGGGAGGATATGGATTTGGGTTCAGTTCCTCAGGGTCTGTTGGATGTTCAGGCTAATTTCGATAAGGGACTCATTGTGGGTCCTAAGGTTGAGGACGCCGTAAAGACACTTGTCACTTTTAGATCCCTATTTTCCTCGCAGACTTTCCTTGATTCCGATCCTGCTGTTAGGCTGACATTGAAACATTATCCAATGAGAGAGGTTCCTCCAGTGTGGAGAGAGCGGTTGCAGCAGCAGGTGCTAATCCAGCTGTTCCCGCGCATTTCCAGCGTATATGGGTACATGTCCCCTGGAAAAGATCTGAAGTTTTGGCTCTTAAACAGTCTCTACCGGATCCCCGTAAAAACCCTGCTGGTTATTATAAAGAGTTGTCCCAGACTGTTGATGCCTGCGTTATGAATTTAGCCGATATTGATATGTTGATGGGGAATGTAGTCCCACAAGCATTATGGGCTCGAATTCGGAGAGAGGATCACGCCCAAGCATTAGGTGGTGATTGGAATGCTATAATTGCCGCAGATAGAGCCCAAGTGGGTGGTGCTAAGCCTGATGCTTTGATTTCAGAACTACCTGGTAGGATTATTACTTTAATGAAAACGATGATGCCCGCCTTGCGAGTTAATTGGGATAAACTAACTGCGTGTAAACAGAAGAAAGATGAGAGTGTCTCTGATTTCTTCACTCGTTTTGAGGAGACGTTTATTGATCACAGTGGTCAGGATATGACTACGGAGGGTGGACAGCGATTATTTGTAGATACATTCGTATTTAATTTGCTTCCCGAGCTGTCACATAAGTTGAAAGACTCTGAAAGTTCATGGGCTGTTTCTTCCTCTGCTCAGATATTGGCTACTGCTCAATATTATGAGAACAGGGATAAAGAGGAGAAAGATAAGCAAGAGAAAAAGACTAAAGAATTAAAAACGAAGGTTCTTCTGCAACAGGCTTATCCTCCTCGTTTTGCTCAGTGCCAGTTTCAACAGCCTCCACAGTTTCAGAGGGTGTATCAAAAGCCTGAGCCTTTTATTCCGCGACCTTTATTAGGTCCTAACCAATGTGCCTATTGTAGAGAGGAGGGTCATTTTAAGAATAGTTGCCCGGTTTTATTACAGCGTAGTGAAGGACTATCTGCTCCACGAGGTCGAGGTATTTACCAGTTATCTCCCAGGGGTAGAGGTCAAGGTGTGTTGACCCAAGAACAGCGTTCCCTTCCCCCTCCAAATCCTATGAACTACTTTGATCAACAAAATACTCAGTCTGCACAGTATTACAATGACGATTATCATGTTGAAGGTGAAAATGAAAGCCTTCACGCTAACTAGGACAGACATAGACAAAGTGAGGGAGTTGTATCGATTCCAGTAGATCAAAGTGGACCTTATGTTAATGTCACTACAATGGGTGCTTCAGAGCCATTTCTTTTAGATACTGGTGCGATGAGAAGTTCTATCATTCACTCTAAACTCCCTGGGGCACCTTTGTCTGGCTTAACGAATGTATCAGTAGAATTTTCTGGCGCCCCAGTTCGTAATCCGGTCTCTAGCCCTCTGCCTATTTCAATTGGCCCTTATGATTTGGAAGCTCCTCTTCTTTTAACAACTGGTTGCGGCAAGAATCTGTTGGGTTTGGATCTATTGAAAAGATTGCATGCAACGATATATTGTTCTCCTTCTGGTGTACATCTTACTTTGGGGCAGAAATTGACTTCTCCAATGTATTTGTCTAAAGATCAATTCCCACCTGAATTGCTCTCTCTTCCTGCAACGCTTTGGGCTACGGGTCCAAATGATGTTGGTTGTCTTGAGATCCCGCCTTATGTTGTTACTCTCAAGCCCAATGTTAAATTGCCACGCATTCCTCAATACAGAATTTCCAATGAAGGTGAAAGAGTGCTTTTGGATATCATTTATGATTTGGTTCAGAAGGGTGTGATTGAGGAAACGAGAGGAAATTTATGTAATAGTCCTATTCTTCCTGTTCTTAAACGCACTGACCCTTCTCAGCCTCCTGTTTATCGTTTTGTGATTGATCTTCGGGAGGTTAACAAAATTGTTATACCACAATTTCCTGTTGTCCCAGATATTACTGCCCTGTTAACTATGATACCTGCCTCAGCGGCTTGGTTTTCTGTTATTGAGCTGAAAAATGCTTTCTTCAGCATTCCCATTGCCGAAGAGAGTAGGGATATTTTTGGTTTCTCTCTAGGAGGCCGAAGTTTCCGGTTCAAGCGCGCACCCCAAGGCTATTGTGAAAGCCCCTCCATTTATAGTCAAGCTCTGAAATGTCAGCTTGATGCTTTCCCTTTGCCCCCAGGTGCTACTCTTATTCAATATATCGATGATTTGTTAATTGCTGCTGATTCAGAGGGTGTCTGCAGGAATGTGACTGTTGCATTGTTACGTCACTTGTCTGATCTTAATCATAAGGTTTCGCCTTCTAAACTACAATATGTCCGTCGAGAGGTTACCTATTTGGGTCATCTCTTATCGAAGGAGGGAAGGCGATTAACCCCAGAACGAATACAAGCAATTGCAAATGTCTGTGCCATCCACACAAAGAGAGGTGCGTGCCTTTCTGGGCATTACCTCTTATTGTAGGCAATGGATCCCAAATTTTTTTTGCTGCCCAAACCTTTGTTAGCACTCACTTTGAAAGACACACCCCAACCCCTTCCTTGGACTGACGAATGTCAGAAGAGTTTTACTGATTTACGTGCTGCTCTGTGTTCTGCTCCTGTGTTGGGTACTCCGGATTACAGTAAACCCTTCACGCTCTATGCCCATGAAAGAGAGGGTTGTGCATTGTCAGTCTTAACACAACGATTTGGAGATAAACAGCGGCCATGTGCCTATTTTTCAGCTGCATTAGACCCAGTAGCCAAGGCATTGCCTAGTTGTCTTAAAGCTACAGCAGCAGCAGCGATTTCTATTCGTCAGTCTGCTGGAGTGGTGCTAGATAATACTCTCATTGTTATGGTACCACATGCAGTGGATACCTTGCTAAATAGGACGAAAACGCAGCATCTTACAAGTGCTTGCTTGTCTGGATATGAGCTGACGCTCTTGGCTAGTCATATGCACATCAAACGAGTTAACACTTTAAATCCAGCCACTATGTTACCTCTTCCGGAAGGGAAAGGTATTCAAGAACAACATGATTGTTTTCTCCGTACTGAGGAGGAGACAAAAGGTAGAATTAATTTGAAAGATACGCCGCTAGTGGATCCAGATGGGATCCTATGGGTGGATGGGTCTTGTTTCAAATTCCCGAATGGTGAGATAACTTCAGCTTATGCTGTTACTACCTTGCATACAATTGTGGAGACAGCACGCATCAGACATAATTCAGCTCAGGCGGCCGAACTGATAGCTTTGACCAGAGCATGTGTGTCATCTAAAGGAAAGAGAGTGAATCTGTATACCGACAGCCAGTATGCGTTCGGTGTGGCGCATAGCTTCGGACGTTTGTGGAAGGAAAGAGGATTTCTTACCTCCCACGGTACTAAAATACAGCCTGGTCAATTGGTAACTGATCTTCTTGAGTCACTTGCCTTGCCAACCCAGATAGCAATTGTGAAATGTAGTGCGCATAAGAAGATTACTGATGATGTTGGTCGCGGAAATGCTTTTGCGGATGAGGTAGCAAAAAGGACAGCCAGAGATGCTACAAGTCGCATGTATGTTGCGGGCCCTGCGAATTGGGTCAGGGAAAGAGGGATGTGTGAGTACACAATAGAAAGTGTGAAATCGATTCAGGGAGATGCTACAGAGAAAGAGTTGAGAAAGTGGAAAGAGAGTACAGGAATGTTAGACGGAACAGGATGTTGGATAGAATTGTCAGAACACCGGAGTTGGCTGTTACCAGACGCCTATGTACTGCCTGTAGTTACTATGGCGCATGGTCCAGCCCACATCAGTGCGAAAGGAATATGTAAACTTCTGGCTCCAGTATGGCTGAATGACGGAATTCCAAAATGTGCAGATAATGTGGTGAAGCATTGTATCATTTGCTTGATGTACAATCCGGGAAAAGGAACCCCAACTCCGGCAGGTCATTTTGCTCCCCCGACATATCCTTTTGCGGTGTTGCAAATCGACCATATTCACATGGAGCGATGCAACAATCTCAAATATGTTCTAGTGGTGGTATGTGCCTTTTCCAGATGGATAGAGGCTTACCCTTTGAAAGACAACACTGTTTTGTCCACTGCCAAGGTTCTTCTGAAAGAGTTCTTTCCTAGGTTTGGTTTGCCGCGCATTTTCTGGAGTGACAATGGGAGTGAATTTGTGGGCCAAGTCATGCAAAAAGCTTGTGCAGGTCTTGGTATAAAGCAGAAGTTCCATGCGGCAAATCAGCCACAGTCAGCGGGTTTGGCAGAATGTTTTAATGGCACTCTCATACTTAAACTTGCAAAGATACAAGCCAGCACAGGTCTTGCCTGGCCCGATGCTTTACCTTTGGCTCTCCTGTCCACTAGAAAAGCTGTACATTCTCGTTTGGGACTCAGCCCATACGAGGTTGTTTTCGGGCGCCCAGCTAATCTATGGGGAGTCCCTCGCCCTAGAAAGTACTCTGACATACAGTATCCAATGCTGATTGACTATTTACATGACCTCACCACTAAATTGCGTGTTCTTCACCAACAGGTTCAAAACACTTTGCCAGAGGCCTCCACAGACCCAGGTCATTCTATCCAACCCGGGGACTGGGTCTGTGTGAAGAATTTTCAGAGGACAAAGAATTTGGAACCTCGTTGGGGGGTGCCTCGACAGGTGCTCCTAACTACACGTACAGCAGTGAAAGTCGAAGGAAAAAGAACTGGATTCACGGCGTGCACTGCAAGAAAGTACCTTTGCCCTTGCCTTTTGATCAGTGGGCCCGTTGGGTATAGATGATTCTGAAGGCGAAAAGGTCCCCCGATTCATACCTTTTAGTGATGCACACCTGAATGGAACTCGGTCGGAGAAAGAAGATGACAACATTCTACAAGAAGCTGTACCGTCTCATCTCCGCTTGAACACTACAGAGTCACAGACACTGTTTCAAGGTCAAATTATACCAAATAAAACTAGGTACAATTTAAGACCTAGACTGATTAAAGACACCTAAGATTCCCATCTCTTCTGTTACATTTATCATCTGTCCAGGTTGCAGGGTCACGGTAGGAGTCTTGGTTTGTGACCTGTATAGTGGCTAGGCCCACAGGACTTGCAGTGTCATAGGACGGGTTATAATCACAGCCAAGTGAGTGAGGAAGATTGCCGTGAGCAACCCCTTTAGAGGATGGATGTTAAATTAGAAAAAAAAGATAAGAAGAAAGAGATGAGAGAAAAGTATTGTAAACTAATGTACAGTCGTTGTGGTGTAACGTTATGTGTTTTTATATTATTGTGTATTTTATTGGCGTGTATAGTTTGGATTGTTCATGCTATGCAGCAAAAAGTTGTCCCTACTTCTATCTCTTTACCTTCTTATTCTACTGTCTCTCCACATCTATTTCATACACTTCCTCAGCATGAACTCATGAGAAGAACCGAATACTACAATAATTCATTTGTCCAGTTATTGCACCAGCACCAATTAGTAATCAATACAACCGACTGTTGGGTGTGTGGACTTATGCCTCATACCACAGATAAAGGGATGCCATATTTAGCCCTTCCGTTCTCTTATGAAGGTTCCGCTTGGGCTTATTTTGTAATATTCTCTAACGCATATCAGAGCCGATTTAAACGACCTGTCAGTTCATATATTGGTGGACCAGATTTTAGTCATAGTTCGTTGATAAAGGGAATGGTAGCTATGGCTAAAATCATGGAGAATAGTACAATTTCTGTTGATGAGAGAAAAGCATATACTGATTGGAACGTCACTCATTACATCACTAGCCTTAGTGATAAGGTTAAACAGGGAAAATCTCCACCAATGTGGACTGTTCCTCATCAAGGCAATTTCTGTTTGCAAATAAATGGCCAGACTGCTGACACCGAACAAAGAAAAAGCTTTTGTTCCCACACATACATCCACTCATCTCAGAATTCGCCGCCGCTAGTACCATCTCAGGGCACGTATTTTATCTGCCACGATAGAGCCTATATGTGGTTGCCGACTGGTTTCTCCGGAACATGCTATATAGCTTTCCTTCTTCCCCCTACATACACTGCCTCTTCAAATCATCATAGAAACAGATATGGCAGAGGAATTATTGATTCCAAAGACACAGCAGGACAAGAGGGAGGAGATTTCCTCAAAGGATTTCTTCCTTTTTGGGGTCCAATGGCCAACAGCAGAAAAATGAGACAACTGGTTCGTGTTGTAGAGACTACTATAGACATCACTGTAGGAGCCTTAAGTAATATCACAGCAGAACTACAGGCGGATCGTCTTATGACATTACAGAACCGAGTTGCCTTAGATGTTGTTCTTGCGGACCGTGGTGGAGTCTGTAAATTGATCGGATCTAGTTGCTGTATTTATATACCTGACGATGCTCCGACGGTATACCAAGCCATCTCTAAATTACATGTAATCTCTGAGTCGATTCATCAGGACGAAAGAGATTGGTCGTTATTGGGATGGTTTTGGGGACTACTATCAAAATGGGGATGGAAGGTATTAACATTCCTTGGAATGGTTTTGGCCATCATTTTCTCCTGTTGTCTCTGTATGCACTGTGGCCCCGCCATCTGCGGCCTTTGTGCTACTGTGTGCATCCCAAGACCTAAGTCACAGAGAACAGAGAACATTAAAATGATGTTACAGCAACAGCTTGATGACCTCATGGCCATCGACATCGACTCAGATTAATGTGAGTCTGTGTATTTTGCCGGAGTTCTGGCAAAAGGAGGGTCTGAGGAAATTCGATTTTCGATCTCGATCGTATTGAGCCGCAATTTTGTGTTCCGCCGCCATTTTGTGTTGCCCTCACTCAGGCAGCACGGCGAACGAGGTCTTTTCTGCTTTTCCTGCGGCATCGTGTCAAAATAGCCTTCTGCCTCTGTTTACGAACTGGTGTCAGGGACTGGCCGAGTCCACTAATCCCTGTCTGGTTTGACTAATCCCTATCTCAACTATCTGTTGGTTCGCACCATTCTTTCCTGACTTTATCTTATCTTCTGGCCTTCGCTATTCTCTACTTGTATTCTCTCATTTCCAACTGTCCTCCAAGGCATACAAATGTGTCCTGTCACCTGCAAATACACTATCATTGATTGACTTGTGGGGAGGGGTGACACACACAGTTGGAGGAGAGGCTTTGGGTTACTTGATATCTTGTTTTTAAACTCTTCCCATTGGCTAAACATGTATGTATTGGGAGTGTTCTTTGTTAATCTTATACTATCTATGTGCTATAAAAGATTGTGCGTCACGGAGTGAAGTGGCAGCCTCCTAAGAACATACCGAGTGTACTTCTGTGACAACTGTACTTAGCTGCAGCTAATAAACCTGATCTTCTATGCCCAACAGAGTGTCCTGTGTCTCTGTTCAACAAAGCAGGTAAACTCAAAAGATTAAGGCGTACCCTGCGCCGCCAGGCTCATAAATGGCCTAGGTTCTTCACACGGCCTTGTTGCTTCAGCATGTAGAATAGTTGAATCCTCTTTGGGAACAGATTCTGATTTTCTCAAGCTGGAAGAGAAGGATCTCAGGTCAAACAGTATTACTTTAGAAGCCATCCCAGAGTCATTGGACGATCATCCAACTACTCTAGAAGTCATTTTCACATCATCAGACATCATCAAGCTCTTGAAGTCATCAGCAGACTTTAGAAACTTGAGCTCGATGAGGATTTAAGAATGAGTATGTGATGACTTCATAAGGTGTGACTATTCCTGATGACTTCAGAAGGATTTAAGAATGAGTATGCGATTACTTCATAAGATCCAATTGTGCTTTATGATTTGAAAATAAATATCCAAATCTCCACAAGCATCATTTCTTTTTAACATTATTAAATTGCTCCTGATGTTTTGAGAATGAATATACTTCTAGTGTAGATGGGTAATTGGAGAAAAATGTAACACACAAAAGCAAAAAGTGACTGCAGTGATCAAATATGAGACGGGCCACTGCGAGGAAATATGCAGCTGCAAAAGCAGAGTTTTCAACTGACCCTATGCCACTAGGTTTATTTTCAGCCAGTCGTTGATTTGTCGCTCAAAACATTGAGCAGGAAAATGATAGAATTCTTCTTTAAATCTTTATTTCGGCAATATTTCAGCCATAAAAGAGTACACAACATATTATACACATTAAAATTACAATGTTAAAAGAGCATCTAAAATGACATAGGCAAATGCAGATCAGGAATGTAAATCAATGTCAGTGTTAATATTAATTTTAGGACACACATTGTATCTGTAACTGGCGTTACACAAGCAGAAAACATGCCCGGCTACTAGGCAGTATTAGATAGTATAAAACTCCTTTTAATCCAGAAAGCATGCAGATACTTGGCTAAGGCAAATACAATGTGACCTGCAGTTTCAGTCTTAAAAACCCTTAGTGCGTCCGAGCATTTCCTAAATCCAAGGTTCCTACAGATAGGTACGATCCAATTCTGCCTTGCTCTGCTATAGAGTGGACAGAAAAAAAGAATGTGGCTTTCATCCTCTTTAATCATGTCACAGCCAATACAGTGTGAGGACCTAGTCGGGTACCATTTGCTTGTTAAACACGCTAGGGGGAGTGCACCAAACCTCCATTGTATGTATAGCTTCCTAGCCATAACAGGGAAAATTACATCCAAAAAATCTTCGAATGAATAAACAGATTTGATCTCTATGAATGCTTTCACCATGGTACCATTCTTTGAATCATGGAGCCACGCATTAGAACATCGAAATCGGTATAACTCAGTGAATGTTTTCCCTGGGATCTCTCTGCAAGCTATTGCTGGATTCACCCACATATCTGCAAGACCCAGATTCGTAAATTCATCTTTGATATAGGAAAGCCAGGGGATATGTGCTGCCCTGCCTAATCTCAGTATTTCTTGAAGCTCTGTTTTGTACTGCTCCAGCTCGGGGGTCAGCCAGATCCTCCTCCAAAACCTGAGAGGTTTGATGGCTAGTTCCTCCTGGATGGGGAGTATACCTAAGTCAAGCCTCAGCGGTAGGAGGGGTGTACTTTGGGGAAGCGCGAGCAGTTGTCTCAGGAAGTTGTTCTCAACCTTAGTCAGTCCTGGTCTAGTAACGTGCCCCCATAGTTCCCCTCCGTAAAGTGCAGCCGCTCTGGCCCTCATCTTGTAGATTTCAAGACTAGGGCTGATGGGTTTAAGAGTAGAGGCATTTGTCATCTTTAAGATTCCCCCAGCTATTTGGGTCAGTTTAAGTTGGGATTTTGCAAGATGTGGGCCCCAGGAAAGTTTTTCGCCTAGGGTAACACCAAGATATTGAAAGGTGTGAACTCTCTCGAGTGCAACTGAATCAAGGGTAGGTGGTGGCCTAGTGTGTATTGGGGGATTAAAAATCATGTATTTGGTCTTATCTACATTGATCTGTAGTCCGTGCTCCCTTCAGAAGTTGCTAAATCCCTCCAATATACGTTGGATGCCCATTGGTGTCTTGGAAAGGAGCAGGGTGTCATCCGCAAACATTATGGCTGCTACTTTCCTACCTGCCAACCTGGGTGCATCGTTGTTAGGGACTGCATCCAGGCTGGCAATCAATCCATTCACATAAATACAGAACAGAGTAGGGGCCAAGACACACCCTTGCCTAACTCCCTTGTTTACAGCAAACCTGTCAGACAATACACCTCCTCTTGCACACCTGACCTGGGCAAAATTCTCAGTATGTAGCCTCACCAATATACCCAGTAGGGAGATGGGTACACCCAGATCGCGTAAAACAGCCCAAAGTTTGCCCCTAGGAACAGTGTCAAACGCAGAGCGTAAATCAACAAATACCATGTGGAGACTGCCACCCTCCAACGACACAGTCTTCCAGTATAACATTACTAGGCGGAAGATCTGGTCCATGGTAGATGTTTTACTTCTGAAACCAGCCTGATAGGGAGAAAGGATATCATTCTCATTGATCCAGTCCTGCAAGCGATCTAAAATAAGTCTTGCCATTATTTTTTGGGGGACGTCAATGAGGCTGATAGGCCTATAATTAACGGGGAGCAGGGGAGAACCCTTCTTATATATCGGCACGATTTCCGCTCCCAACCAAGAGTCCGGGACCTCCGTACCGTGCAAAATTGAGTTGAAGAGTGCACAAAGGTACGGAGCCCATATCTTAGGCTGATCTTTGAGCAAATCCCCGGGTATCTTATCTATGCCCGGTGCTTTACCCATTGCCAGTTTCCCTATGGCAGTCGTAACATCATCTATGGTGAATTCCAGGGCTTCGGCATCCCCCACAGACGAAAGCCGAAAAGGCAGAAGATCTAGATCAGAAGTGGCAGCGTAAAGAGTTTTAAAATGGGATTCCCACACCCCCGGGTCAAGATTAGCTTCGATGGCATTGCGGGGTTCCGCGCACCCAGAATTCACAATGGCCCAGAATCTGCTCAATTCCTTATTTGCAAGGGCTGATGATAAACTTTCCCATCTCTCCCAATCCCAATCTATCTTAGCCTGTTTTAAAACTTGTTTGTGGGCAACCCTAAGTGAACAGATTGTTAGCTTGTCACTGCCGGTTTTGATGGCATTAATCAAGACAGTTTTAGCACTCCTGCATGCGGCATTATACCAGGATGGCGGGATAGTCCTTGGTTGCCTAGCAGGAACTATAGGGTTTAAAAAGCCTGCAAGGGTATCAACTAATTCCCTGTGGACATTGAGGAAGCGTGCAGAGTTATCCTCGGACTGCCCTTTGTCCCAGATGTCACTTGCCATCTTGAGCAGGGGGAGAATAGATGAGTATAAGCTTGGCAATGCATCCCGCCTTTCACATAGGGTTTCCCACTTAACCCTCCTCCTATTGTTGGTAAGAACCAATCCTAGTTCAACAGTTGGTTCCGTATGGGCTTTAGCAGAGTTTGGCATTTCCATTCTCAACAGTAGGGCGTTATGATCGCTGTCCGATCTATTCACGACCTCCAAATCCATAATTTTAGACCATAACCTGGTCTGGACCAAAAAGTAGTCCAGATGGGATTCATGGTCTTTTTTGTTATAGGTGCATTTGGATGGAATGTCCGAAGGCATTCGGCCATTGACCGCCCTAACTGAAAACTGCAAGGTTAAAGTCATGACCTGGATAGCCAATGGGGTCCATGCCTTTGCATAGGTGGACCTGCACTGTGGGATACCCCAAAACTCATCTTCTTCCTGCAATGCCCCCTCACCCAGCCCTGGAAGGGGCTCAAAGTGGCAATTAAAATCTCCTGCAATCACACAGTTAATATCATGGTCCAAGGATTCCAGGAAAGATGATAGTTCCCCCACGGTGTTTGATTCTTTAGCCATAGCAGTAGGGCGTGAATATACATTCACAACTGCCAATTTATATGAGTTGGGCCAGGACAGTTGGACACAAAGGATGTCATCCGAGTTGGTCTGGATCAAATCCACACTGCAACCCAGGTGTACACCTATCCATGTTATCAGGCCACCAGAAGGGCGGCCCTTGCCTCCCCACCGAGCTGCGATGTTAAAGGAAGCAAACCCGGCTCTATGAACCACCTCCCTGGCCCAGGTCTCCTGCAATAGAATCACGTCAGCAGTGTCCACAAAAGAGCCCCATTCAGGACATGCTAGCTTATTTGTTAGGCCTGCCACATTCCATGATAGTAAGTTCATACATTGGTGGCGAAGTGTGTGCTGGGCTGGGGGATCTGGTACAGACGAAATGCTACTCCTCTGGTGGAGATCAATTCTCCCTATAAGGGTGGAACTAGCACTATGGGAAGCGGCTGACATTGGAAGGGAAGCAGAAAACTGCAGGGGGTGCGCTTGGGGATTGCCATTAGTACTACTGTAACTGGTCTCCCCTGTACTAGTGGTGCAGCCCATGGTGTCAAAAGTCAAATTCCCCTCCTCATGCAGCCCAATGGGCTCTAAACCTAGAATACTATCCCCCATAGAACCCTGAGCTACCTGGGTTGGCTTGGCCAGTCAATCAACCTGGTCGAGGCAGCTAAACCTATTTGAGCAAATAGGATAAGCCCATTCTGCGTCGGAGGGCAGATGCCTTGATTTCCCAGCACCTCCCCTTTGTCTATGCGGAATATATGTCCAACCGCTCTCTTCAATCCTCAGATGATCATTTGGGTAGAAGTAGGAGAGGGGGCGCACCCCAATATTGGTGTCTAAGCAGGGTTTTTTCCAGTTGCAGATATAATCTGCTGTCCTGGCATCCCGGAAGTTAACTATGACACAGTCGCCAGTTAAGTTTTTAGGAGTGTGCCCTACCCACCCCACCCTTCTAACCATAATGATCTCACAACTAACCTGCGGTGGCAGGGGCCTATGGTTTGAGAGCCAGTGGATTGCCTTGTTTTTTAGGTTCAGGAACTCCTCAGTATTATGATCATTCATTTCAGGAACCCCTGTTAGGACAACCATGTATGGGCTAGCTTCCGGGGGCAAGTCTATTCTAGAAGTCATCCTAGTAGCCTTATCCTGGGTTCGCTTTCTCACTGTCCTCATATTGTCACTATTATTACCCAAGGGGGCCTCTCCCAAGGTGTTACTATCTGTGTGATGGTCAGTAAGAGGCCTAACTTCATGATGTTCTAGTGAGGGAGTGTTAAGTGTGGCTGGAATTGCCAGTGATGTAGCTTTCGGGACAGATGGTAGCCGTGGAGCTATGCAATGGGCCGCCGGGACTGGTAAGGCCCCGGCTATAGTGGTACAATGGCAATTGCAAAAGCATGCGGGGAATACTTTATTGTTGTTGGCACCCTCAGTGTGATCCTTAAATCCTTGTTCAAGCTTAGTCAGAAGGGTGACTATTCCCTCCAACCTGGATTCCAGGGGTGCCAGTAGCGCGCGCAGCATTAGATCTAATTGTTGCGGAACTATTGCGTCCCCTTGTGACTGTGTCATCAATTCAGGCAGAGCTGATGCCTGAGCAGGGTGATCCCCAGGAGACTTAAAGGAAGATGAAGCTGGAGGGAGGGAGCAGCTACCCTGACCATCTCTAGCCACCGAGTCTGCCACTAAAGCTGCACCATGGTGTGCAGATTTAGCTCCCCCTGGCTTAGAGCGAACTTGCCTGGTGACTTTTGGCTTGGGGTTTGCGGACAGCCCTACCTTAGTGGCCCTTTTTTCCCGTAGAATCGGTCCCGACCTAGTCACTGGGGGGGATGTAGTTCTAAGGTTGACCGCAGGGTCGTTGTCACTAGAAGCTTCACTGCTAGAAGTCTCATCAATAAATTGGGTAAGAGGAAGGGCATTACTACCAGTGCCATTTGGGGTGCGTGCAGATGCAAGGAGGCCCAAGGAAGATCTTCTTGCTAGGGCCAGATCCTGCGACACTCTGCGCTCCATGAGGACAATACCCTGGTCAATCACCGAGTTGGCTCTAACTATGAATTGATCTAGTGTACCAGTGAGATTGCCTTTGGTCGCATGGTTCCTACCCTCTTTGGCTGCCATGCTCAATTAGGATGCAACACAGAGCGCAATTACTCTAATATAGCAGCGATGTGTCCTCCACAAGACAGTATGAACAATACAACCACATGCAATGGAAATGACATGTAATGAACACATACGCGCTAGAGCCGTAGGTGAAAGAGGGGTAGCCCGGTCCGGTCTCTCTCGGTCTCGAACGGGCTACAACGGGCCCGCCCTTGGCCCGGGCTTCGCCCGCGCTGCGATCCGCGCTGCGGATTCACGTGGACATAGTTAAATAGTAAGGAGGGCGGGTCTTCAGGAAGAGGAGCAGGTGAGCCTGGTTAGCGGAGCGCAATGCTCCCCGGTCCTCGCAGTCCCGTTGTGTTCAGGCGATCCTGGAGCCCCACAGCAGCGTAGCGTCCTTGCACAGGGAGAGAAAGGGAAACCCAACCTTCGTAGCACAAGCCGAGTTTTTAAATGGTGATGGAGCCTTCGAGCGGCTCCCGCGCAGCGGGGGCCGCGAGGCGTGGCGTGACGTGGGCAAGGTGGCCAACGGGAAGAGGAGCAGGTGAGCCTGGTTAGCGGAGCGCAATGCTCCCCGGTCCTCGCAGTCCCGTTGTGTTCAGGCGATCCTGGAGCCCCACAGCAGCGTAGCGTCCTTGCACAGGGAGAGAAAGGGAAACCCAACCTTCGTAGCACAAGCCGAGTTTTTAAATGGTGATGGAGCCTTCGAGCGGCTCCCGCGCAGCGGGGGCCGCGAGGCGTGGCGTGACGTGGGCAAGGTGGCCAACGGGAAGAGGAGCAGGTGAGCCTGGTTAGCGGAGCGCAATGGTCCTCGCAGTCCCGTTGTGTTCAGGCGATCCTGGAGCCCCAAAGCAGCGTAGCGTCCCTGGCGCTCTCCCTCGACAAACACAGCCCCCCTCTCTCAGCAAGCAGATCACCGGGCGTATGTCCAATGATAGAATTGAAACTACAAGTTTCAGAATGCCTAGTGGTATTGATTACTTAATGGTGGATCTTGTGTAATAAGTCAGGATGGCAACAACTTACCAGTTTTGGGTCTCAGCGTGTCCATGTAATCTTTGTTGCAAGCATCATAGCTGACAGTTTCCCAGGTCCCTGCTAGAGTAGTTACTCCAGTCTCATGTTATTCTTAGAATTCTGGGACTTGCGGTCCTGGTTTTATACTGGTTTTATATATTTTTTAAGACCACAAATCCCAGATTTATACAAAAAAACGGGACTGTCCCAACTAGTCATGCATAGACATGGGAAAATTGTCAACTATAACGTATCTACATACATTTGTGCAGAAGTGCTTTTTAGGTTGAGCCTGGGCAGTGCATGCCGGCTCTGTGAGGCATGCTGTATTAAGGTTAGGCCTAGAAGCTCTGCCCATTTCAAGCCCATCTCTTCAATTAGCTCCTGTTACTGTCCTTGCTAAACTGTTGCTCTTCATTTGTAAATAGGCTTACTAGTCCCTCCTTGGTACCGCCTTGTCTGCATTTGTAACCTCCCATAATGAATTGACCCCACTGCAATCTACTGCACTCTACCAACCCGATTCCAGTCTACCACACTCCACTCAAATCTACCCCAATGCACACCAACCAAATCTTCCCAACTCCAATCTACACTCTCTACTCCACTCCAGTCTACCCCACTGCAATCTACTATACCCCACTCCACCCTAATCTATCCACTAAACTCTACTCTGTCTCACCCCACCTCAATCTAATCTCGATTCCAATCTATTCAGCTCCACTTCCCCACTCATTCTACTCCACTCCACCCTAATCCATTGCATTCTACCCTCCCCCTGTCTACCCCACTCTAGTCTACCCCAGAAAAACCCACACCATCGAACCTGATCTACCCCAATCTACTTCACTCCATCCCAATCTACCCCACCCCGTCTACTCAGTCTACCCCCTCACCTCCAATCTTCCCCACACCCCATTCTACTCAACTGCACTCTACCACTTCACTTTACCCAAACCTAATCCACCCCACTCTACCCCAATTTGACCCACTCCAATCTCCAGTCCACTCTAGTCTACCCCACTTTACCCCTGTCAACCCTACTTTACCCCATTCCACACACCTCAATCTACCCCACTCTGTTCCAAAATACCCTACTCTAATCCACCTAATCTATCTCAGTCTACCCTAATCTACTTCACGCCACTCTTCACCAATCAATCTCCACTTCACTCCAATGAAGTTTAGCCATGCTGAGCAGCAGCCAAACTGGCGTAAAACATGGCTAAAACATATTGCCTAAGCAAATAGCTCTTGCATACACAATACCTGTTGGTTTTGCCAATGCTTTTTGCTCTCTAATTGTGTGGCACTCACTTTTGTTCACATGCTGCTTTGTTCTTTTCTGTAAGAGGGTGATAGATTCAGTAGCTACCTTGCTGTATGCTGTCCAGTTGCAGTTAAGCAATGACAATTTCAGATATGTATTAAAAATGTATGCATAAAAGCAATGCGTTGCTGGAAATGGGTTATGTAGTTTTTTATTTATTAAAAACTAAATATGCAAAGATATATATAACTGTTTTTTAGTCCTCAGGTGTACGACAAATGCCTAAATTGAGAGAAGATAACTCAAAGCTTCATCAGTTTTAAAAAGCTGCATGCGGAAAGTGCTGCTCAGACAGGTTTTCAGAAATACCAGTCAATGAATTGACAATACCTAAATCATTATTGGCATGGCACTCAAAACAAAAATTACTGGTGGTGCCAGTAAAATCCTGTTCCAGTGGCAATCCTAATTAGACCACTTTTCTATGCTGTATCTGAGGAGACAGGCCAGCTTTCATCTTTCTTCCCAGGGGTAGGCATTTCGATAGGTCAGAAGTTCCAGGACCTACTTGCGTAAACCCATTCCTTAACCCCACCTTGGTCCTACCTATCCCCTCTGTCCCTCACACATTTACTACTAACATGTATACCTATTCATACAGAGAGTCTGCAGTCAGAGGAGGGTTTTTGGAGGGGGGTGTGATCTCTGCACAAGAAAGATATGATAAGCGTAAACATTGCACATAGGTTTATGAATAGCATTTTGTAATACTTCAAAACATATTACAAAATGCAGTTTGTGACTGTGCCTATCAGTGTTTCAACACCCAGGTGTGGCTACGTTCAGCATCAAATGAAAATGATGCTGCTGCTGTGATCACTGATGTGCACAATCCTACTCACCTTCAAGACCCGTTCACAAGCAGTGAGAGTGGCGACCATTGCGTAAGCTGAGATTTAGAACTGCATTAATTATACAGAATTGCATAGAATAAGCCTGCAAGCCTACTCTACTTTGCATGGTGACCAAGGCATCCTTTTTCTAGGACTTACTCCTTTCTTGTAATACAGAATAAATGTAGTTCATTTAATATCTCGACTGGAAAGCACTTTAAAACATAACTTTTAAAAACATGAATGAGCCAATGAAAAAATGTATATTATAAACAGTTGCATAGAAGTGGTTTTATGTTCACTGGTTTCTCTTGTTTTTTTCAGGACCGGCAAGACTGATCGTTTAATAACTGAAGAAAGTGCATAATTTTACGCTGGGATGAAAGGCACTTGCTCCCTAATGAAATTATGTATGACTCAATCATTAATGGAGAGAACACCTATTCCTCCTATTCCATCTCTACCTGTACAATAAAGAAGTGACTACTTTTACGATCAAAAGTGAGAGGTGTACAATCTGAGACCGACTGCCTAAAATGTAAGTAAAGGATATTCTATTTTGACCAGATAGATGGCAACTAATTTTCAGAGATGTATATCTCATCACCCAAATCCATAACGCTTTCCACCCTTCACCTGTATAGCACAAAAATGTTTGTTTCCCAAGTCCGCTTACTTGAATTTATTTGTTTCAGTTATAGGTCAGTTATGTGGCACATGCTGAAATGAGATGGCTATAAACAGTTTGCCGGCAGCAGTCTGCATTGGCAAGGTCAAACATCCTACAAAAAATCAACTTCAAAACTATTCAAAGGATCATTTGCAAGACAAGGGGTAACTTGCTTTCTTCTTTTCTACTTTGGTATATTATTTCTGTTACAAACAAAGTATTGTTGCTGATGTATTTCATGCATATCTACTTTATTTGTATGGATTTAAAAACCTCATTTTTGTCACCGTTAGGTGAGCTATGCCTAGATGTCAGATTACTTTCCACAGGCTACTACTTTATATATTTACATTGTTTAAAATAAAATGATGGCATGTATGTTAATACTTTGTGTGGCTATGCGTAGGCTGATGTGCAGGCGATGATGAAAGATTCCACTGATCCTTCCTGATATAGAAATTAATGTATTCCAAAGAGAGGACTGCACAAGCTGTTGTAAAAGGCCACGTATGCTTGGGACAGTTCAATTTTTCTCCTCGCTGGCTTGTAAAAACAAGGTGCATTTATTACATTCAAACACAATTCCCTATTGTACAGGATGGTACATAGGTCATGCACCTTAAAGTACTTGTTTAGCAACAGATTAGTTGATCTAAAGTACTTGAGAGACACTTGACTTGAGAAGATGTGACCGTAGAATGTTCTCATGTCCTAAATCTGCAATGGGTATAACAACCCTTACTTGATATTAGAACATTGGAATGTGGAGCACTCCATTGTAGACAATGGAGTGCTCCCTGCTTCTACGGGCCGGTAAAGGCCCGCAGAGCATCATTCCAATGTTTTACAAAAGCCTCTCGAAGTTCGAGAGGATTTAAATCCCCTCGAGCTTCGAGAAGCCTTTGTTTAATTTGTTAGAACATTCTGCCCTCTAGTGGCAGAATGTTCTAATAGCCTTATAGCCCTTCGTAGCAGGGCTATACTGCTATTAAAGTCCCGCTGCTTTTGTTAAAGTCCCTCGCCTTCGGCTCGGGCCTTTAACGCTGCAGCGGGCCTTTAATAGCCGGTATAGCCCGCTACGGCGGGCTATAAGGCTATAATAAATCATTCATTGGTTACCAACAGCTATCATAATGTTTCCTGGAGTAATTCACACACCCCTTGCAGTTTTCATCAATTCATCCTGGAGTAATCCACATTCACTCTAAAGTTGTCATGGAGTCATCCTGTAGTAATTCACAGTCATCCAAAAATTGTCCTGGAAACATCCTAGAGTAATCCTTAATCATTCTGATGTTGTTGTGGAATCATCCCGTCGTAATTAACGCTCATCCTGAAGTTGTCAGTTGGTGTTAATGGAGGAGATAAAGTTCATCACGCATATTCAATTAAAGTAATCAGGACATAATCCCAGTGTAGTTTTTGCGATGACCGCCTAGAATCATCCGATTTAAATATTTTCCCCTATAGGCATACTTCAGGATGGCTTGGTATGACTTCCCCAGATAATTACGGGAACAGCTCAGCTGAAGTCATCGGGTGCCTTTAGAATGACTCCAGGATGATCTTCCTTTTTGACTTGGGATGGGGGCTCCGTTATTGTAGAAATACGTTAGGAGAAACGTAAACTGTTTGGTGTGAGCTTCTGTTGCCTTTGTTATATTATCGGCAAAAGATTAAGCTTATCGCGCCTGGAAACTGGAATCCTTCAGCGTTTTGTAGGCGCGAAAGGGCTAAGGTTGTTGCAACATTGTTGCAGAATACATTCTGGCATGCTTGCTCTGTGGTTGAGGACAATGGTTGAAGTGTGCATGATCGGAGGGGAACGGCGTGCCCATACTTTTTTTAAATTCAAGTAAAACTGTTCCCCTACTTTTCGTGAAAAGACACCCGTCCCGGGACGGTTAATGCCAGATCGGATTAGGAAAGAGGCCATTCGGCTGGTGCAGAGGCCAATTGGTTGAGGATAGCTGTGAGCCGTTTTTTCCCACCTACTTTTCATGATTTTAGAGACTGTTAGCCAGCCCTTTTGTCACAAAGAATGACAATGAACTCCCGGAGCAATGACAACATGCCGGTCGCCATCTCCCGCCCCGCCTGAAGGCACAAGGGGGCGGCTCACCACGGGAGAGCAGCAGAGCTATCTCTCTGCCTTACGAGGGGGGAGAGAGTCGAGGCGATGCCAGGCTTCAGGAAAGTGACTTCAGTTCAGGGTGACAGAACACAGCATTTGTCTCCACTCCCTGGTTGCAGATAATAATTTCTTTAAAATGACTCGGAGTAATTTTAATACTTGTCCTTTTGTTTATTACTGCAGTTTTAGATATTCAGAAGAGAGGTGCATTACCCGAGCCATATCGCCACCCAGACTGATTATATGACCGCACTTACCTTTTCTTCTTCTTATTTTAGCTCAGCTGTTGGAATGCTTAACTAATAAATATTAACAGAGAGACGAGGATGTTTCTCTTATATGACACAGAATGTTGGGGTAAACTTGAGGTGAGGAATTGGCTTTATAAATGTAAATGCTATTGTTGTCTTTGCCGATGCTGGGAAGGCCTGGGGCAACGGGAAATCACCTTGCTGCTACTCTCTTGGTTGGATTGCCAGCAGATATGCTTCTTTTTCAGGGGCATAGGTACAAATAGTGCAGCAGGTGCAGTAGCACCGAATGCCAGAGGGGTAAGGAGCCAATTGCTCCCCAGGTATGTCCCTTTATGGTCAAGGTAAACGTGCTGCTGACCTAAAGCAGGTCTTTTTTGTAGGTGTTGTACAGTGCATTGGGATTACAGGCAACTTTAGTAAAAACTCTAGTGAGAACTTTTGGGGCTGATGGGAAGTTGGAGAAAGGGTAATGCAACTGGGTGACACATAGTCACACCCAGCGCCAATAAAGAGTTTAACGTGGGCACACATTCTTCTCTTCCTCTCTTTATTACAGGAGCAGAGGCCAGAAGGAACACCCCCAATAACCAACTAACCGTTCTTTCTGCCTAAAAAAACCCATAAAGAACATATGCAAAGCCTGCTGTGTGATGCGTTTTATACAATTTAAAATGTGCCTTACCTTTATCCAGCACAATGGTACTAGTTGCAACAGTCTTGAAAGGATGAAAGGCTGAGTTGGACCTGCCAGAGTCCAAACTGTGCCCCGAAGTGTGCACATGAGCTTCTTCAACAGGCATTTAAATAATTCAGTGATTTTACAGGCTTGTAAAATTCCGTAATCTACCTGTTCTGGTCACCTGTTTTACTCACAGGTGAGAGTCTCGCAGTCTAGTATGTCTGATTGTGTGTAGTGTGTTTTTGTGCAACTTTCTAAGTGCCCCAAGATCTTCACGTGGCAGGATGGCCACTCTTCCTGGCTCCATTGACTTACATAGGAGTCTTGGGAAGCTTCCAGCTGCAGCTGCCAAGTAGAAGAGGTGGATGACTGAAGCTAGCATTTGGGGATGAGCAGAAATGTCTCTTTCAGTGGGGGGGCATTTCAGTTAAGGCCTTGAAAATAGTAAACCTGGAGACCACGTAGAGTCTTTGAGCAAACAGTATAAACAGGAGTTTGGGCATTCATATGCGCCTAGCAAGGGCAGTGATCCACAGGGTGAACAAGAACTTCAGAAACCTAAGAGTGAGAGGTCTTAAAGTGAGGATAAGAAGGGTGAGCAGGAGTCCCTTGAAAGTGAGGTTAACAGGAGCCTCTGCAAAGTAAGATTGAGGCTGGACACTAAGATATTCGAGTATAAGATCAAGCCTCAAGGAGCAAAATTGAGCAGGACATTTGCCCTAAGAGTGAGAGGGAGTCTTTGGGGCTTAGTTTTTCACAGGCGTTTGAAGATGTAGTGGTAAGTGGGAACCTCATGGCCACTGTTTGCACAGAGCATCAATTGAGCTGAAAGAAAACAGACACCTCAGAGAATTTCACAGTGAGCATGGTCTCCACTGACATGGTTTCAGCAGGATGTTTTGGTACGAGTAAGCAAGCGATAGAGAGCCTACGGTTGAAGGGCGATAAAAGTGGACCTGAGGGTGAGAAGGATTGCAAGGGCATATGAAAGTGTGCAGAAGACTCTTGTCATCTTAGTGTGAGCAGGAGTCGGAGAGATGTGAGGCTGAGCAGGAGCAGCAGGGGACCAGAGGGTTGAAATTAGCTTAAGATTCCTGATGGCAAGTGGGTAGTCTTTGGACAAACTGATCAGGGCATCAGGCCCTCTAAAGTGAACAGACCTAAGGATGAGCATGACCTTCTGGTGACCTGTTGATTAGTGGAAAGTGAGGATCCATACAAACCAATAGGAGCTTTAGTACCTAATGGCCAGGAAGGAGACATGGACCTGAGAGGGGGCGGAAGGGGGGCGCATTAATGAAGAGATGTTCATGGACCTGAAGATGAATGCCAGAAGACCAGTGGGTGAGAGATGCAGTGGAATAATTACGTTTTCAGTCACGACCAATGTTACTTACCCTAGAAGCTATGACAGCTTTGTCTACCATAAAGTTATTAGAAAGTTAGCCCCATGATACTAAACATGCAAAACTTAATGAAAGGTTGTAATCCGCAAATGTGGGCCACTATTTTTTAGGTGCCTGGGCCAATTTTTTGTCCCAATCCAACTCTGAAGGCAGGGAGTCTCCTGTCCTGACAAACCTAGGGAGGGACAGACAGCTAGACAAGCCTTCTTGTCAGAGTGGCTTCTGCTTGAAAGAAATGTGAACGTGCACAACTAGTTAACCTAATGTAGAGGGTACTTGGCTTTAATTAGTGGAATCACTTAAAGCCTCCTGATGACACAAATGTATTCTTTTTGAGTGGTATTGCTAGAGAGTTACCAGCTGAGGTGTAATGTGTGTGCTTTTAAAGGACAGTTCTAAAATAAATGGCACTACGTACAGTCTGGGTATTATTAAAATCTATATTTTGGAACATCCTTAAGGAACGGCTTCAGGAAGACGTCCACGTACTGCGCTATTGGTTCAAGGACCGAGTCACATCCGGACACGATGGAGCGTCCCGGGGTCGTATTGGCATATCTGTGTAGTTCTGGTAAGAAATAGATGACGGGGATCCTGGGATTTATTTTCTTCAGATGTCGTCGTCAAAGCCTTTTGAAGAACTGATAGAAATTATTCTTTGATCTCATTTGTGGGGTCATAAGATATGTTACGATACCAATTTTGATTCTCCAAATGTTTCCTAGCTTCTGCAATATATTTCTCTTTGGACCAGACAACTACTGCCCTACCTTTATCTGCTTTTTGATGACCACAGAGGTGTCATTTTTCAATTCTTGGATTGCTGTCCTCTGATTCTTAGTACTGTTGCGTTTAATAAATGGTTTCTTATTTTCCAACTGGGTGATGGATGACGTCACTGCTTGTTCAAAGATGATGAATTCCTTTGGGATAGAATACAGTGGAGGGTAGTATGTAGACTTTTTCTTTAAACCTGAAGGCTCATCATTAACTTTTTTATTTAAAAAAAGGCTTTTAATCTGAGCTTCCTTAAGAATTCAAGGGCTTCAGTTTTCAGTCTTACAAAATCTGTTTGCTTTTTAGGTACAAAATACAAACCTAATTCAAGGACCTTTTCTTTGTCTCTATTCAGAGTTTTTAGTGATAGATTGACAATGCTTGAATTGCCTAATTCTTGTAATACTGGCCTCATGCACATCTCCCATGGTTAGCTTTTGAACCTGACACAGTTGTTTTGTTGGCCTTTCTCTAGAAAAGAGTTCTGTCTGGTGGAATTAGAAGTAGTGGAGCAGCTGCTTTGGACTGAATCACCAGCTGACTCTGAAGACAAGGTGTCTGAGAATGTGAGGAAGCGATTTTTTGATCTCCCTTGGTAATCAACCAGGGCTTGGCTAGATTCTAATCTTGTAAAATAATCTTCCTTTAGGTCTGGGATATACAAGCTTGATATTAAAAGTTTGTTTGTCCTTTTCAAGTTTATTGATCTTGAAGTTGAAGTGTTGTCTCTGAACGTAGTGATTTCTTTTTCGATTTTTTTCGAGGAGTGCTTTGGCCTCTGCAGCAGCTTGGTTGTCTTTAATGGTTTGCTTCAACATATCGATCTCATCAAGTTGTTTTTTGCCAATTCTTTGTGCAGTTTCTATGGTGTGGACCATTAGGTCTCTACTGCACTTCGTGCTGATGAAGCTGAAGCCTCTTTTATACTCTGGGTCTTCAGTGAAAATAACCAGAATGTTCTTAACTTGGAGGCCCCATAGGATTGTGCCCGCTTTCAAGTGTTTCAAAAGTATGAGGCCATGTAGTTCTGTTCGGATGTGTTTCTTTTTCAATCTTGTCAGAGCTTCAGATTTGTTTTGTTGTTTGGCCGTCGTACTTAGTATGATCGAAGAGAAAATGGAGGGTGCTGAAATCAAATTTTTTATGTGAGCCTCAGAATACGACAGGGTATCTCTCTCTTGCATCCTGTTTGGAGGACCAAGCTATGGGAACAGTTGACCTCCTACAATAAATGCAAATAGTTCTTGGAAGTGACTCACTTAACTGTGGGTGTAGACCCTCGCGAGTATGGTACCCGCTCTAAATTATGTCAGCATACGAGGGTTCGGCCCTTAACAACAGCCACCTTAAAATCCATGGAAGAAGCACACTTTGTGGTCATCCCCAAACTGAGGAAAGACCACCTATGGTACTTGGTTTATAAGTTATAACTGTGTTAAGCATGGCAAATAGACTGATAGTGCTTCACCTGAAATGTATTTATGAGGATCAAGCAGGATTCCTACTAGTGCAACAGTTCTTTGAAAATACCTACAGACCTTCACCTTGTCAAAAAGAGAAGATGTAAAAAAGTTAAATCAGCTGTACTAGTGCTGGTCTTATATGGCAGAGGTGATGGAAAGACGTGGCTTAGGGAAGCCTTCATATCTACAGGGAACAAAAATCCAGAGTCATGGTTTATGGGGTGACCACGCTCCCTCTCACTCTTTGTAGGAGGGTCAAACAGAGTTGCATCCGTCACCTTCATTGTTTGTTCTAGTGATCAAGTCCCTTGTTTTTGCAGTACACCCTGATAGAGCCATCAAAGGTAGAGACACCAATGTAAAAATTACACTTTTTGAAGACACACAAGGTATTGTCACTTCAGCCATTACTTCTAAAGAAGTCGATGTTGTCATATCAGATCAATGATGAGACATATCAGATCAATGATGAGAAATATGAAGGCTTGGCCATAAACTTTATGGAAAAGACTCTATACAAAATGGACCCTTCAATGTACCCAATGTGTGTGTATTAAAATATACATATATTTAGAATAGAAAAGCGGGCAAGTGCACAGATATATATATATATATATATATATATATATATATATATATATATTCACTGAAAAAACCATAGGTTTCACACATGTTATAGTTAGCTGTACATTTCACTCGTAAAAAACCAATGAAATTCCCCCGTTATAGTTAGTGCAGGCAACTATAACTCACGCGACCGCAATCCTCTGCTGATGCTAATACTGTATTTAGACACTTATTTGCCCATGTCTTCTTCCATTAAATTTTAGCTATACATATATTACAAATATTATTTTTTCAGAAAGACACATATGTCATCAGCAGAAGATTGCGGTCGCGTGAGTTATAGTTGCCTGCACTAACTATAACGGGGGAATTTCATTGGTTTTTTACGAGTGAAATGTACAGCTAACTATAACATGTGTGAAACCTATGGTTTTTTCAGTGAATTTGCAAGGTTTTTTAAATGCTAATTCCTAACTATAACGTGTGTGAAACCTATGGTTTTTTCAGTGAATTTGTACGGTTTTTTAAATGCTAAGTTACTTTACGCCATTCGTGGCGTGCGCGCCCAGTTAACGCAGTTCGTTCCGTGCACGCACGGTGCGCTTCGCGCACCGTGCGCGCACAGTGAGCACGCGGTGCGCTTCGCGCACCGCGCGCCCACTTTACGCAGTAAGTGCCGTGCACGCACGGTGGTCACGCGGTGCGCTGCGCGCACCGCGTGCCCACGTTATGCGGGATGGGCCCTGTTTCCATAGGAAATCCGCAACATTCTATTTTGAATAACTTTGGCGCCGGTCGACGAATCCTCGCGAATTTCTCAAAATAGGTGGGGCGCTATGCTCCGCTCCTACCCTGAAAGTGTCGGGGGGATTCGTCAAGCGGGGGCTGAGATAAAAGGGGGGTCCCAAAACACGTTTTTCCCATGCATTTTTCCATAGGACCTTTAGACAGGGCTACAGCCCGAACGGCTGAACAGAATTACTAGAAATTTGGCAGAGAGGTAGTCCTCAGGTCAAGGAAGTGCCTTTTGTAGGTTTGCTGTAAATCTGTTCAGTAGGTTCTGAGAAAATAGCCTTTAAATCAATATATATATCTGAGCCAGCTTACGGTACGCTTACCGTAAGCTTACCGTACGCGTACGGTGGCGTGCGCGAGCGCGATTCTGATTGGCTGTTACATCTAAGTAAACATTCGAATCGGTCGAAACCAGGAAGCGGCGGCCGCCATTTTCTCTCTCGCACTCTGAGGAGAGGGCTGTAAACAAAGGCAAAAAACATATAAAGGGGCTGTTTAGACAGCGCCCATGCACATAGCCATGTTAGTTGAGTCCTCAAAGATCCCCCAAGGCCAAAAACGGTAAATTTTTATTTTTTGAAAATTTCGCCGATTACCCTTACCGTGCGCTTACGCAAAAAATTTTAATAAAAAAAAAAAAACACTCTCTGTGCATGGCATATTATTGTCATCACTTACAAATTAAAATTAACAGATTACCTATCACAAGGAAGCGCATAATATGTCCTCCATGTGCGCACGGTGCGTAACGTGGGCACGCGGTGCACGTAGCGCACTGCGTGCCCACCTTGCGTGTACGGCACTAACTGCGTAAAGTGGGCGCGCGGTGCGCAAAGCGCACCGTGCGCGCACGGAACGAACTGCGTTAAGTGGGCGTGCACGCCACGAATGGCGTAAAGTAACTTAGCATTTAAAAAAACATACAAATTCACTGAAAAAACCATAGGTTTCACACACGTTATAGTTAGGAATTAGCATTTAAAAAACCTTGCTAATTCAATGAAAAAACCATAGGTTTCACACATGTTATAGTTAGCTGGAAATTTTACTGATAAAAAAACAATGAAATTCCCCTGTTATAGTTACTGTAGGCAACTATAACTCACGCGACCGCAATCCTCTGCTGATGACATATGTGTCTTTATGAAAAAAAAATATTTGTAATATATGTATAGCTAAAATTTAATGGAAGAAGACATGGGCAAATAAGTGTCTAAATACAGTATTAGCATCAGCAGAGGATTGCGGTCGCGTGAGTTATAGTTGCCTACAGTAACTATAACGGGGGAATTTCATTGGTTTTTTATCAGTAAAATTTCCAGCTAACTATAACATGTGTGAAACCTATGGTTTTTTCAATATATATATATATATATATATATATATATATATATATATATATATATATATATATATATATATTATCACCAAAACCCCTCCGAAGAAAGAGCAGAGGCCACAGCAGGGGTAAGTTGGGAGGCTTCTTTATTCAGCATTTTGACAGAAATGGCGAATGCATTTCGGCATGTATTATGCCTTCTTCAGCGCCAAGAGTCTTTCAGGAGGTGCAGGCGTCATCGTGGTTTAAAAGTCCTGCCCCAAAACAATTGGTTCTGGTCCGCTCCGCCCCCAAGATCAGTGTCTTTGCTCACCTTCTGCAGGACACCTGGTGCGTGTGCACTACAGATCCCAGAATGCAATGTTTTTCCTGGTAGGTACTATGGGGGTAAACAGATGTTTGTGCGGATTTATATGGCACCCCGATGTCGTCTGGACCAATCCCCTGTGTATTGCTTGAACTCCGGTGCCCCCCTAGGTCCCCAGACTGCATCAACCTCGGGGCATGAGGATTACATTCAGCGGGGGCAAGCCTGGCAATATATATATATATATATTTTCATAAGCAGAATAGAAAAGTGGGCAAGTGCACAGATATATATATATATATATATATATATATATATATATATATATATATATATATATATATATATGTTGCGGATTGCCAGTAGGTAATATATATATATATATATATATATATATGTATATATATATATGTATATATATTACCTACTGGCGGTCGCCAGTAGGTAGTTATAGTTAGGACCCTGTTTCCATAGGAAATCCGCAACATTCTATTTGGAATAACTTTGGCGCCGGTCGACGAATCCTCGCGAAATTTTCAAAATAGGTGGGGCGCTACGCTCCGCTCCTACCCTGAAAGTCTCGGGGGGATTCGTCAAGCAGGGGCCGAGAAAAAAGGGGGGTCCCAAAACGCGTTTTCCCCATGCATTTTTCCATAGGACCTTTAGACACAGCTACAGCCCGAACGGCTGAACAGAATTACTTGAAATTTGGCAGAGAGGTAGCCATAAGGTCAAGGAAGTGCCTTTTGCAGGTCTGGTGTAAATCTGTTCAGTAATTCCTGAGAAAATAGCATTTAAAAGCATATATATATGTGGGCGGAGCCTAACCACACATCTCATCCTGAGATCTGATTGGCTGTCAGCACTTCATCCAAGAAGTGTTGGCAGCCATCTTGGGACCAATATACATGATAGCACCTCATTAAAAAGCATTGCAGTTAATAGAAGGTTTTAAGACTTTAGTTACATTATAAATCATTTGTTGATGGTACCATACTCATTTTAGGAATTGTGGTATGTTCTAAGGTGATTTCACCATGTGAAAAAGCCTTCTGCTGGGATATCATGATTGAGAGAAAAATATTTTCTCATGCTTTTACCACAGAGGTTTGGAAGGTGATCTATAGGCTAAACTGAGAGCTTATTTTCTGTAAATTCACATTATCTTTCTCAGTCATGTGAGAATGAAGTCTGACATTCTCAGTAAAACATGTACATCCAACAAGGGCAGAGACTGTCAGTTGATTCATTTGTGTTCTACTGCAGCTTCCCAGAGTGTTCCAAAGAACTACTAGAGCGCTAACAGTCCTACTTATGATAAACGTATGGCACACCTGAAGCCATCTTGCTTGGATTAAAGTGGTAACTCTTAAAACATTTAATTTAAAAAGGAACAAAATGAGGGGGTTCATTTTTCCATAAAAAGTATGATTAGTGCTGCAGAAAGAAAAATTAGGGCACATTTTGAGTGACTTCTCAAATCCTCTTCTATTTCATTAAAAAATTCTGACATGCAGACTGAAACATGCACTTTCAATACCAGCAGCAGTTTTCCCTGGTGAGCAGTAGCTTTACTACAGTGATCTAATGAGCAAAAAGAGTGCTAACATTCTGAATTTATGGCAAATGTGTGACACATCTGAATGCCTTCTTGATGGAATCAAAGTAAAAAACTGAAAGTATTTCCTACTGAGGAGACTGCAGTAAATGAGGAAATTAGGAAACTTCATAACAAATAAGTCTCCCAAGATGGCCACCAGAGACAAAAGAGCCCAAATGTAGCCCAAATATCACCCAGATGTAGCCCAAGTATAGCCCAATGACAGAATGTCCCAGAATGTTCTTAAAAACAACTAGAGCGCTTACTGTCTTCATTATAACAAAAGTATGGCACACCTGAAGCCATCTTGATTGGAATAAACTGGTAACACTTAAAACATTTAATTTAAAAAGGAACACAATGAGGAGGTTCATTTTGCCATAGAAATTATGATTAATGCTGAAGAAAGAAAATGAGGGCACATTTTGAGTGACTTCTCAAATCCTCTTCTATTTCATTAAAAAATTCTGACATGCAGACTGAAACATGCACTTTTAATACCAGGAGCAGACTTCCATGGTGCAGTAGTTTTACTACAGTGATCTAATGAGCAACTAGAGTGCTAACATTCAGAATTTATGGCAAATGTGTGACATATCTGAATACCTTCATGATGGAATCAAAGTAAAAAACTGAAAGCATTTCCTACTGAGGAGACTGCAGTACATGAGGAAATTAGGAAACTTCATAACAAATAAATCTCCCAAGATGGCCACCGGAGACAAAAGAGCCCAAATGTAGCCCAAAATCACCCAGATGTAGCCCAAATATAGCCCAATGACAGAAGTGTGCAAAACACTTATTATTTTGTGTTTTTGCAGTGTTATATAGTGCAGACTTGTCAGGTATTGGAGTGCTTTACATGAGCATTGGTTACATCACACAAGAACAAATTCATTTTGGTTGTAGACATGGGGAGACTAAGTGATTTGACCAGAATCACAGAATGTCGAGCTGAAGCAGAAACTGCAACCTGGTTCCCCAGTTGCAAAGTCTGCAGTTCTGGAAGTAACACCACATCCTCTCCCCTAAGTGCAACATTTAATCAAGTGGTCAACTGGATAAAAAAACATAAAGATAACAAATAATTTAAAAGTGCTTTGTCGCTATTTGAAAACTCAGAAAATGTGTCCTTATTTTAGTCTTTTAGAGCACTAACCATAATTTTGATGCCAATAAGACCCTCTCATATATGTAATTTCTAAAGGAAATGCTCTAGGTATTACAGTTTTGATTACATCAAGATGATGTCAGGCGTTCCACACTTTTGTAATAAATATAGAATGTTAGCAATCTAGTTGTTCATTAGGATACTGTTGAGAGGCAGAGGCCAGGGGCACGGACTCTGAAAATTGAAGGCAGGTAGGAGGGTGCAAAGGCAACAATTTAACCACACTGAGCAGGCAGGAAGGGCCGTGGAAGCACAACAGACTATGGAGGGCAGTGGAAAGGGGGGCAGGGGCAACAAACCAACAATACAGGACTTGCAAGAGAGGCTGTTGGAGGGAAGATCTATTACGGGTCAAGGAAGCTAGGGGCGGTCCCCAGATCCCCGGGAGCCACCACAGAACTGAGCAGGAGAGTGAGTCAGGGACAAAAGGGGCACCTTAATTTGAGCCGGGTGCCTAGGAACGCTTGCTCCAAAAATGAAGAAAACAGACATATGAGACATGGAATTGGAGACAGAATACAATGGCAGTTTAATGAGAAGATGCAACTTCAAAGAAACCGCAGAATAGAGACATAAAGTACAAAATACAGAATCCAGATAATCATACAGCTGTCATAATATTCTCTGTATCTCAATTAATGTACTGACAGAGAGAGAGAGAAAACACATCTATAAATGCATCATGAGAAACAAGTTACACCAAGGAAAATGTTACCTAGGAACACTCACGTTTACTCTTAGAGCAAGCATTCCTGCAATTACAATACAAAATCTTTTAAATGCAAAAGTAAAGAGAACAATGGTTAAACATAACATGACATTTCATATAGGTAAAATAGAATAAGATACTTCAAGCAAAGCAGAGCAAGACATTTTAAGCAAAGGAAGACAAGAGCTCCCAGCTCTTGGGGAAAACCTGCACTGCCTGTTAACCTACATACAGACGGCGAGGTAGTCCGTCGATATCTGTGGGTGCTCCTTTTTATATCATTTTGTGGGCTCCTTTGCACGCTACATCTACCTACGTATGCTACCCAAAAGCTTCGTCTGCAGATTTTACCAGACATTTCGTCATTTACCCACTTAATGCTGACAATGGACTGGGTGAAAAGGTCACTCTCTCAGGCCAATCGCTTATCGTAAGTTCCATAGAGCAAGCAGAAAATAATGGGTATTGTACGGGAATTCAATATATTCATGTATAAAATCTCCTCAGTTCTCCTAACTTGACGCTCTGCGGTTGCCACTTCCTTAAAAGCGGGAAACCTGCCCAGGAAGCAAGTACCAGTCCAGGATGCAGCCTACTGTATGTCGACAGCTTCAGGGGGATGTTGAACTTTGATACCGAGCACGGAGCACTCGGGTAGGGTGGGGGCTACTAGTTTGGATCAGAAGGCCTCGCAGACCTGCCTTCAGACTGCTATACACTAAAACTGCAGAGCTATGGTCAATTTAACAAAGAGGCCTACATATTGAACAGAAGGGCCTACACAGGGGTTTTATGCTGGCTGAGTGGTAAGGATGTCTCAGGATAATTATATAGCAACACAGGACCCGCTGGTCAATTTAATACGGCCTACAAATGCAGCTGGCAGGGCAAGGACAAGGGTCTCATACTTCAGGTGTGGACAGAACGGGCCAGGGGCCCCCTGTGATACAAAATCTACCCTCCTTCAAGGCTGTGGCAATGTAATAGACCATTGTGGGCAGAAGGAAGAGGCAATGGTAGTACAACCATACATGCCAACAGACCCGATTCAGCCAGGAAACGTCCAATGTTTTTAAGCTCAAATGGGCTTTATTTGATCTGTCTCCTGTCTACAATATCCTCTTTTTCAATGTAACTCAAAGGGGAAAATCAATACCCCAGTTTTTTTTCAAAATCTCCCTCTTACCAAGTTCAAAATGTTCGCAAGTATGGTACATTGGATCATGGAAGGAAATGGGATAGGGACATGGACTTGGATAACAGAGGACAGGAGGGACATGGAGAGGTGCACCAAACTGACCCTGCAGGGCAGGCATCAGGGTTTGCAGCAGCACAATACACCACACAGGGCATGCAGGACGGGAGTGCAGCACAACAATCCATAGAAAGCAAGAGGGAGGGGACAGGACCATGCACATGGACAACAGAGAACAGAGGGGCAAGAGGCAATGGTAGCTAGCTGACCATAATGGACAGACAGGAGAGAAAGCTGCAGCATAACAGACCATAAAGGGCAGGAGGGACGGATCAGGGGCATTACAATGGAACAGACAAGCCAGGAGGGAG
This sequence comes from Triturus cristatus, assembly GCF_964204655.1. Classification (NCBI taxonomy): domain Eukaryota; kingdom Metazoa; phylum Chordata; class Amphibia; order Caudata; family Salamandridae; genus Triturus; species Triturus cristatus. The sequence goes on from NC_140581.1 coordinate 798,702,788, forward strand.
GGAGTAGGGTTGGGGGCAAGGGGGCAGGGCAGGAGCAGCAAGATAGCCATGGAGGTCAGGCAGGATGGGCACTAGAAGCAAGACACACCATGAAGAGCAACAGTGAGACTGTGATGGCATACACACAGACCATGGAGGGAAGGTGGGAGGGGGTCAGGGGCAGCTAACTGACCACACAGGGAAGGTGGGAGGGGCCATGGCAGCACAGAAGACCATGCATGGCAAGTGGGAGGGTTAGTGGCAGCACAATGGCTATGATGGGCAAGAAGGAGGGTGGAGGGGCATGCACAAAGGACGATGGAGGATAGAAGGGAGGGTCAGGACCTGTGCACAGACAAGAAAGTTCAGGGGAAGGGACCTCACAACAGACCACACGGGGCAGGCAGGAGGAGCAGTTGCAGCACAACAGACCAGGGAGGGCAGAAGGGTGTGGCAGTACAATGGACCATGTAGGACAGGAGGAAGAGGATAGGGGCATGGCATGTGGACAGGCAGGGTGGAGGTGGCAGGGACAGGTTACAGTCATCTGACAATGCTAGGCAGGTGGGAGGGGAGTGGCAGCTCAACAGAACACTCAGAGTAGATAGGAGTGGCAGGTCCATGGGACATGGTGGGCAAAAAGGATGGAGCAGGGGCATGCACAAAGACATCGGAGGGCAGGGGGAAGGAGAATAGGGGCAGCAAGCTAAGCACAGAGTTTAAGCAGGAGGTCAATGATGGGGCATAGAATTGGGCAATGGAGGGCAGGAGAAGTGGACTGGTACATCATACTAAATTGAGGGCAGTGGCAGCACATCAGACCATGCATGGCAGGAGGGAGGAGGCTAGTCCATGGATTCACACAACAGAGGATAGGGAGGAAGGGGATGGGGCAGCAAGCTAACTGTTCAGAGAAGGCGGGTATTAGGAACTTTATTGTTTTTAAAACATTGTGTCTGTGCGAACTACTTAAAATATGAACAAGTATGCAGCATATTCTCACTTTTATTCAGGAAGAAGAGGACGTTTGTGACTGTGACTCCGGGCTCACTTGGCAGAAACACCCCCTGACCCTCCACCCCCTATCACAAAATGTAATGCCCGTGAAAAGGGTAGGTGAACACAGTGTTATATAGAACATAGTCCTGAGAGCACGATTGAAAATGAAAACTAGATATAGTGTATGGTATAAACTATGCACCAAAAAGTGTGATATAAGATGAACCGGGCGTGAAATATAATATGCAATACATTGTGCGCAATGACAGATTCATTGGAGAGCGCGAGATAGCACAGGCACTAGCGCGTGCTATGCGATATGCGCCTTGGAGTGTAATATGCACAGGGCAGTGTTGTGTAACCTAACTAGTCTCTAAAGTTGTAATATAAAATATGTGCTGGGGAGTGTAACGTTGCATATGCACTGTGACAAAGATATGGATCCCAGATTGTAATATGTATGGCATAGCACTGTGCGTTATAACATAGGCATCGAGAAAGGCACGTTAGATGGGGCAATATAACCCGTGCGAAGACAAGTGTGGCATGACATATTCACGGGGTGGTGTTACAGTGCACATGGGCTAGAGAGTGTCATAGCATATGCACTAGCTAGTGGAATACAACACAGAGGTGTGTGGCACTCGGCAGGCAATGGTGGGTGTAACACAGCATTGGGCTCTGTCAGGAGCACGCTGTGACTCTCAAGTGATGTTCGTCCCCTTTCCAGAGAGTAAAATAAAAAGTATTACACATCCGGCAGTGGATGTGTGTTTTATTAACCGTGAGGGGGGTTTCTTGCATAGTTTTGGTCGAATTTTTGTCGAATCCCCTTTGAATGGCTTGGTGTGCATGTGTATTAAATGTGCCCGTCAATAGCTACCCATGTTTGTATAAATAAACGACAAGGGTGTCTACCAGGATTAGGCACGGTAGGGCATCAGACATGTCAGAGCTTCACTAGTGGTGTAAATCCATTCCACGTGGATTCATTGCATGCATAGTCGCCTTTTAATGAATATCACGCAAATCGTCATGGTGATAGGTACGTACGGTTTGTCCAGCATGTCCTAGGTGTGTCTATGAATATATATTTTTTAAAAATAATAAAAAACAGTGGCCGGCCCTGGGGATTGGGGTCAAAAAAATATAATTAGGAGACTGGCCCTGGGGGATGGGGTCATCAGGGCAAACCAAACCAAACAGCCCCCCTTCTTAAAAAACTAAAATAAATAAAAGACTAGCATCGTGCCGGAGGCCATGCCCCCTCCGTGCAGCACTCTGCAAACGCGCCCCCAACAGGCATCTCCAGTATGCGCCAGGGAGCTGCGCTGCAGCCAGGTGTTCTGAGGCCAAGCCCCTTTTTACACCTCTCTGCAACGCAGCTCTGTGGCGCTTACTGGAGGTACCTAGTGGTCTAGTTTGACCCTAGGGACCCTTAGGATTCAAGGGGACTTAATCTCTCAACTTAGAACAGCCACAGGGCGCGTTTACACAGTGGTGAAGGGAGGGGACGGGGCCTGAGGTGACGTGTGCAAACACGCACTATGGCACGTTTTAAATTGGGGATATAATTTCCCTTCAATACTGAGGGCCCCTGGGGGCTAACTAGCCCACCAAGTGCTTCCAGTAAGCGCCACTGAGCTGCATTGCAGAGAGGTGGTCCAGGCCGTGCCACTTTTTACACCTCTCTGCAACGCAGCTCTGTGGCACTTACTGGAGGTACCTAGTGGGCTAGTTGGACCCTAGGGACCCTCAGGATTCAAATGAACTTAATCTCCCAACTAAAAATGGACACAGGGCGTGTTTACACAGTGGTGAATGGAGGGGACGGGGCCTGAGTTAACGTGTGCAAAAACGCCCTGTGGCCTGTTTTAAGAGGTAGTTTTAATCCCCATGCCCTATTATATACTAGGGGCTTACAGAGGAGGTCATGCTAATCACAGGGGGACCCCAACGCATAATGTTCCCTAGTGTATGTAGGTGTTTTCACTGTATTCTAAGTGTCTTTTAACATAGCACTGGCTCTAGGACTGGTTAGTCAGACTCAGTTACCACCAGTATCCGTCTGAAAAAGTTGAGGGTACAGGATGATTTTGCAACAAGGCTTCTTTCTGCTCTTCTTTTTGTTCTTTCTGCACGTTATCCTTCTTCCTGCACTTATCTTCGTATTTGAGGACTTCTGTTGCTTCTTTCTGCACTTCTTTTGTTTCTTTCTGTGCATTTTTTCTTCTTTCTTCACATGTCCTATCTCTGTAGGCATAGTTAGAAATTAGCATTTAAAAAACCTTTGAAATTCACAGAAAAAACCATAGGTTTCAGGCACGTTATAGTTAGGAATTAGCATTTAAAAAACCTCAGAAATTCACTGAAAAAACCATAGGTTTCAGGGGTGTTATAGTTAGCTGGACTTTTCACTTGTACAAAACCATTGAAATTCCCCCGTTATAGTTAGTTCAGCTAACTATAACTCGCGCGCCCGCAATGCACTGCTGATGACGTCACATATTACATCACTCATGACATGGTCAGTGACATCACTCATGACATCACTGATGACATCTCAAATGACATCACTGATGACATCACTGATGACATCATCCTTGTGATAGAGTGGCAGACCTCCTCTCACCCTAATATAACCTTTGATACACACATTCAAAAATAGAGACTAAAATTTTCAAAACAATGGACATACCAATACCAGTTACAACAACCTCTTCAGTAATTCTAAGATCCACATACACATCCACTCATTCACCAACAGTCCTATACAGTCACTCATACATGTACTCACTCATCATATGTACTCATACACCTATACATCCTGTTACACAATGCCACTCATCCATAGAGTTACTCACACACATAGTCACTCATGCTAATAAAGAATCAAACATACATTTACTTGCATATACAGTTATACACACACCACCATACTTACTTCTACGGAAACTTACACATACTTAGTCTTTTAAACAATCACTTATAGAAACACATACTTATTCATACAGGAACTCTTTCAATCTCTCACTCTCACATATACTCACATATATACACCAATAGTCACATATACTAGTTTAAAACATATGTAGTTACTCATAAAGACACTATTGAGACAGTCATTCACTCACTAACACACCCATACACACACTCATCCACCCATACAGTCCTGCACACATGCTGTGTTCAACCCATACAAACAGTGAGTCACTCATTCATGCACCTATGCACTACGTAATACCCCCCACCGAACCATGCAGACACTCAGACTGATACTCAAAAAACCAACTAATAACCTATATAGACACCCATGTAGCTACTCACCAACCCATGCAGCCACTTATACACAAAGTGAGAGACTGATACAGATATTTACATATTTAAACATTACTCACTAAGCCATGTATTCACTATGATACACTTAATCAGTCAGTTACACAATCAATTTTTCAAAAACAAATCATCCATTTAGACACTTATATACCCATTTATTCTTCCATCGACCTTGAGATATACATATATAAAACATATTTAATTTTCAGAAAAACACACATTCACTGGATGATGTAATCAGTGATGTCATCAGTGATGTCATTTGAGATGTCATCAGTGATGTCATGAGTGATGTCACTGACCATGTCATGAGTGATGTAATATGTGACGTCATCAGCAGTGCATTGCGGGCGCGCGAGTTATAGTTAGCTGAACTAACTATAACGGGGGAATTTCAATGGTTTTGTACAAGTGAAAAGTCCAGCTAACTATAACACCCCTGAAACCTATGGTTTTTTCAGTGAATTTCTGAGGTTTTTTAAATGCTAATTCCTAACTATAACGTGCCTGAAACCTATGGTTTTTTCTGTGAATATATATATATATATATATTAGCCACATCTCCCAATTCCAAAAGGGAAAACGAGCGCACACACGAGGCTGCAGGGTAAAAAGCTTTAATTAATCCGGCCTTCCTCAACTCAAGAAGTCAAGAGAAATGTGTTTCGGCTGACGCAGCAGCCTTTATGGGTCTAGTTTGGCGCCATTTTTACAAACCAATGTACACTGACCAAATCATAGACATAAAAAAACCTCAGTGTGGTTCATGGACATGAACAAATTACAACTTATAATGAAAGTCAGCAGTTGTTCCGTCCTAAAACAATGTCTAAAAGGAATACAGTCATGTTGTTAACAATTGCAAAGAGCAGCAATACTTGTAAAGGACTGACTGAATATTGACACCAAAATAGTGTACATGTGCTGCTATGTTGAATAAAATATTCAACACTGAAAGCTAGTCCTAAAGTATGTAACTGATGCGCGTTTGCATATAAACCGTAAACTGAAAATTGTAAAACATCAGTAAATGTCAGGCTTTAATAAAAGAATGGCATAAGCCGACCTCTAGTGCTCACCCATCTAAAAAATGCAGTGTAAATTCAGGCTTAGGAAGTGAACTGTTGTTATTCCGAAATTTCAGCAGATGCATGGAAGATATCTGCACCAGTCACTACTGCTGAAATACATAAAGCAATTAAAGATCTCCCCAAAAACAAAACACCAGGCATAGTTGGGTTACCGGCGGAATAAAAAAAACTATATAAAGAGGCATTTAAGAGCGGAACTCTACCTCCCACCACAGTGCAGACCCTAGTAACTTCCCTACCCAAACCCGGCAGTGACCACACTAACCTCTCTGCCTATCTCCGGATTTCTTTACTAAATACAGAATATAAAATACTAAGTATCGACCAGTTCTGATTTATACCTGTACAGAATACATCTCTCAATATACGCAGGCCATAAATAATGTGTTTGCCTGCTCTGAAGATGTGGTCTGAGCGGTACATCACTCGGCATCTGTCAAGCATTTGATACACTGGGTTGGGAATATATGCTATCTGCCCTACAAAGATTTGGGATCCCTTCCGAATACATACAATGGACTCAGACACTCTATCACTTCACCGCGGACAGGGTACGCAAGGAAGCATAAATATCACAAACCTATCAAACACAAAGGAGCACAAGACAGGGCTGTCCCCTCTCACCCATGCTGTTTGTGCTTGCACTTGAACGCCCTCGCCCATAGATTGCGCGCAGAGTCCATCAACTGGGGAATTACTATTAATCATACACTCCATTCGAAACCCCTTTACGCAGGTGATATCATCCTTTATTCAAAAGAACTACGGGAGAATTTGTGCAAGGTAGCGCAAGTTTTTACTTAGTTCAAATCCGTCGCGGGGCTTGCCATCAACTACGAGAAATCATATGCATTTCCCTTTGGGGCTGATCTAAATAGACAAACTATCTCCCTTTTGGGATTGAAACGTAACAGTGGCTCCGACCTCTCTCCGTTATTTAAGGATACAAGTTTATAGAAATATCCAGGACCTCATTGAAGGGAATATACATAAGGCAATAAGATCCTTGTGTGCCCAGGTCACTTTCTGGACGTCACTGCCCCTTTTGATTACTGGTCATCTGTCAATCTCTAAAATGGTGATGCTACCACAGCTCCTTTATCTCTTTAGCAATCTGCCAGTAGTGATTCCCAGATCCGTTTTTAAGACGCTAAACACACTACTAACAGACTCAATATGGGGATCAGGCTGCCGACGAATTAGTCTTGCAAAGCTATAGCTCCCATCGGGCGCCGATGGAATGGGGGCAGCTGACTTTTACGCCTACTGCTTAGCAGGCCAATTGCAGTGGCTTTCCTATTGGTAAGCGGGCCAAAAATTGAATGAAATAGCACACACATGCCAGATGCTTAACCGGGGTACACTGCATGTGCTGTTGTTTCCGAGGGGCATGGCCCCAACATTAGCTCCCCTGCTACTCAAGACTTTGCTCAATTACTGAAAGCAGGCACTAAAATATACAGCACACACTCCTGCCTACACTCCCAAAATACCAATGTTAGGTATACCAACCACTGTAGGGACTCTTACAAAACATAGACTCTCCTCATAGTTACAAGCAGGGGTGTTGGAAATAGGTGAATGTTTTAGAGACGGGATGCCATTTACACATGCAGCTTTTGTAAATGAGCATGATACCACAGGGGCACTTTTCTTGGTGCTTGCAATCTAGGGCACTATATTAAAAGGCACTGGGCACAGCAGGGAACAGACTTGTGACTTTGTTATATACCTGATTACAAGCCAGGGCCATAGTGGCCACTCACACTGCGATGATGTAAACCTAATGTAGGACGTAGAAGGAATGTATCTCACAGCAGAACTGAACTTCTATGTATGGTGGTTGTTGACAACATTATCTACACAATACTAATGAGCGTTCTTTCAGTGGTAAATTTGAACTGGCTAATAAAATGTGTTTTAAAAAATGACTGATGTAATATGTGAGGTAATTAGCAGTGCATGGCGAGGGTGCAAGTTATAGTTACCTTTGGGCACGAGTAATAGTATATTGAGATGAGTGTAACAATTACAGCTGAATTTCTATGGTCTTGTGTGTTTAAAGTTTGAACCTAACTTTAACGTCGCTGTAACCTTTTTTTTGTGTGAATTTCTAAGGTTTTTATAATTCTATTTCCTAACTATAACATGCCTGTAACCTTTGTTATTTTTGTGAAACCGCCGCCACACACAGTCGCCGCAGTGCCTGCAGGCAACCCCAAGCTGTGCATGGTATTTGGCCATGTGCGGGTTGAGGCCAGCCGCAGGGTCTGGCCTGTGGCCAGGCCCTGTGGCAAACTGCCCAAAGACAGTGAACCCAGGAGGGGGGGCTTGCAGTGCCTCTCCCCAGGCCGATTTTGGCCCGGGGAACCCATCACCAAGCCCTCCACAATCTTTTAGGGGAGAGGAGAATGTGGCCCCCCTGCCTGGGCCTGTTCTGGCCCTGGGACCCCATCCCCCAGGGCCCATTGCTCGATATATTGGGAGGAGAGCATGCAGCCCCCCTCCACGGGCCAATTTCTGGTCCTGCGGACCCCATCCCATGGGGCCCTTCGCCTTTTCAAATAGGGAGGGGGCATGCAGCCCCCCTCCTCAGGCCAATAGCGGCCCCCGGGATCCCATCCCCTGGGGCGTGGCCAATTAATAATGTTGGGGGCTAATTTGAGATGTCATCAGTGATGTCATCAATTATGTGACTGACCATTTCATGAGTGGTGTAATATGTGAGGTCACAAGCAGTGCACTGCAGGAGTTATAGCTAGCTCAGGTAACTATAACTGCTCAATTTCTATGGTTTTGTCTGTGTAAAATCTAAGCTTAACTATAATGTCCCTGTAACCTTCTTTTTTCAGTGAATGTCTACTGTTTTATTTTCAAAAAACATATATTAATTAAACACATCTAACTAAAACATTCCTTTAACCTTAGTTTTCTTTGAGGGATTGTATTGTATAAATGTTTTCGGTAGAAAAAGCTATTTAAAAATATTAAATTACATAACTTAATTTCTTTTAAAAACAAAAATTATATTGGTTTTTTAAGCGTTTTTTTGGATTCATGAATCTGACACAAGCCCAACCCATGTATACACCCTGTTCTGAGTTCCACGGGGGAATCGTGGATCAAAGGTGATTTCGAACAGCACTCAAAAACATAAATGGACACTATAAAATTTATGTTTGAGGTTAGGGATTTAGTAAAATGACATTTAAACTAAGATTATAGTAAGTAATTCTAACTTACACTGTCCTATTTCCAGATTTGCTGTGATGTCGTGGCACTGCCACAAAAGATCTGCGAATCCCATGTGACAGGGCAACAAATACATTTGATTTGTTAAAACACCTACCAACCTCTTCTAAAGGAAGTTCCTTCCCATTTCTTCTTCCTTGGGTACGTCTCCTCAGTCATCACACTTCTCCAGCACTGGTGGAACTCTTTTTCTTTGTGTTTTTTTCTAGACTAGTTTGGAAAATGGGATCGGGAGAAGAGAGAGAACAGGAGAAATATCAAGAGGGAAAAGAAGGAAAGAGCTTCCTAGAAAAAGGAACCTATTGCTTCGAGCTTCTTCTCCATCCCAACTGGAGAAAAAACAGTAATCACAAAGATTGTGCAATGCAACCTTTGCAAGAAACAACTGTCTAGCAAATAAGAAATATTTGCATTGAACAAGAAGCATGCTTAAACAACTCAGTACTATCCAGCCCTGTCACCTGGCAAGAACAGAAATCCAAAGGGCTGGAGTCCAGGCATCTACATCAAGTTCGGCCGCACCTCTTGCACCTGGAGACCCTGTTCATGCAGCTGTTATTGCTAATATTCGGGCAGTTGCCCGACAGACGCTAAAGATTGAATTGTAGTGCACCGTGTGTAATAAAACAGTTTCTGTTGTCGAACAGCATTTATTCAGGCTGATATGAGCCACAAATGTGAATTTTTTTAAAGAAGACTGTTCCACAAGTTCTGTGCATTTCTGTACTTCATTTTTATAGTTACAGTTTGTTTTAAAAAAAAAAAAGAAAAAAACACACAAAAAATGTTCTTTTTAGAACCGCCTATAAGAAAGAAAAACTACATGGTATATGTTGGTTTGTCAATGTCTGAATACCAGCTGCCATATGTCTATATATGAGTCACTGTGAGTGGGTATGTTAGTGTTTGTATGGGTGTGAGAGTGGTTGTGTGAGTGGCTCTGTGGGTCTGTTAGTGGATGAAATAGAGGTTTTCTGGGTCTGTTAGTGGGTGTGTAAGTGTGTCAATGGATGTGTGAGTGGGTATGTGAGTGGCTGTGTCGGTCTCTCAGGAGGTGTGGTCCTGGTTTTGTAGGTGTATGAGTCAATGTGTATGTGTAAGTGAGTGTGTGTGTATGCGTGTGTTTGAGTATGTGTGTATGTAAGGCAGCGTGAATTGGTATCAGCGTGTGAATGGGTGTGTTACTGGGTGTGTCAGTCTGTCAATAGGTGTGTGAGTGTATCAATCAATGTGTGAGTGATTGTCAGAGTGGGTGTGTGAGGAGGTACAGTAGTGATTTTCTGGATGTGTGAGTGCATGTGTAAATGGGTGTGTGAGTAGGTGTGTTAGTTTGTGAATGGGGGTGTGTGTAGGTGTCTGACTGTATAAATGGGTGTGTGAGTGGATGAGTAAGTGGCTGTGTGGGTCTGTCAGTGGGTGTTATAGTGGTTATGTGGGTGCATGAGTAGGTGTGTGAGTATGTGAATAGGTATATAACTGGGTGTGTAAGTGGCTGTGTAGGCATGTGACTGTGTACATTAGTGGTTTTGTGGGTGTGTGAGTGGGTGTATGTGTTTGTGAATGAGTGTGCCAGTGGAAGTCTGAGTGTGTAAATGGGTGTGTGAGTGGGTGATTAGTGGCTCTGTGGGTCTGCGTGGAGGTGCGGTAGTGATTTTGTGGGTGTGTGAGTGGATGTATTAGCATGTGAAAGGTTGTGTGAGCGGATGTGTGATTGCGAATGGGTATGTGAGTGGGTGTATGAGTAGTTGTGTGAGACTGTGAAGAAGCTGCAGTAGTGGTTTTGTAGGTGTGGGATTGGGTATGGGAATGGGTGTGTGAGTGGCTGTGTTGGCCTCTCAGTGGATGTGAGAGTAGATGTATGGCTGTGCATGTGGATATGTGAGTGTTTGTGTGGGTGTGTCAGTATCTGTGTGAGTGACTCTGTGACTGTGTTAGAGGGGATATAAATGTCTGTGTGGGTATGTCAGTAGGTATATGAGTGGGGGGGAGAGTGACTGTATGGGTGTGTGAGTATGTGTTTGAGGGTATGTATCGGAATGCAGGTGGGTCTTTGAATGACTCTGTAGGTATGTGACAAGTAAGTGTCCATCTATGTGTGTGAGTGGATGAATGGGTGTGTGTATGGGACTATAAGTGAGTGCCTGACTGTGTAAGTGGGTGTATGTTTTATTAACTGTGTCTGGAACACCCTCACAATGTAATTTAATGCATCAACACTGGAAGAACTAATTTGTAAACCACATTTCTTCAATAGATGGTGCCACCAATCTGTATAAGAAAGAAAAACAAACAAGTATTGCAATTTATAAAATTATAAATTGAACTTCGAAATTTTAGCAATGCACAACTATACCAAGCAATAAATAACTTCACATTTCTCATGCTCTAATACTGTGTTATAATAAAAATCAAACATTTCAATTTCCCTTTTTTACTGTTCTCATACTTTATACTTATACAACACCAATGATATACTGTATAAAGAATCACCCTTGGACATTGGGAAAAAACTAACATGTAGACTGGATAAAAAAAAACCACAACTGCACCGTATGTCAATACAAATAAGCAACTCCACGCATTGCACACAGTACAATTTTTTAAACGATCGTATTATCTATACTTGAAGTACTAAGAACTTCACCATTAGAAGTGCTACAGTAAAATTTCTGGTTATATAGGGCACACAGTATAGGAAAAGTCTTATAGAGGCATGACTCTTGGTAAGCCACATGATGTCATAAATCTTGATAATGCATCTACAGTAATTAGACTATTCCACATTTACAACTGTCACCCTCCTTGGAACTTTTGATCCAGAATCAAAAGATAGGAATCCAGGGCTAGATGTACTAACATTAGCAATACTGATTTCCTAATTGTGATTCTCTCCGAATCGCAATTAGGAAATAGGTATACCTAGTGTAAAAAACTATTTTTGAGTTTCATTAGCGATTCTTAGTGGGTCACAAATAGACCTACCTCATGCATATTAATGAGGTAGGTCTCATTTTGTGACCCATTAGGAATCACAGGGAAGGTGGTTTGCTGAGATCAGCAGACCACCATGTCTTTGATTGCTTTTTGATAAGGAAATCTTTTTTTTAAAATGCGGCCTATTTTCCTTAAACACTAATACATACCATACCGATTCAGTATTTGGAAGGGATGCCGTAAACATGCCCCTTTCAAATACTGAATCACAAATGCAAAATGCGACTGAATCCCATTTAGCATTTTGTACACTTCAAAAAGGATGTTTGTGGTCTCAAATGGCCAGATTCTGCAAAGCGGGCCGTTTGTGACCTTAAAAATCCTTTGTACATCTGGCCCTTGGTAACTTCCAAGGCAATACTTTCCTGAATTTAGGATTGCTATCATTACATTCTGCCCATCCATTTCTACTTTTTAGATAGACAGTGTAATGAGCAAATCTAATACTAACTGCTTCATGAAAAATGAGAGCGATAGTAGTGTATGTTTTACCAGAAATAGATAGTTGTCCTGATTTAAAGTTAGTAATCTCAGTATCCAATTCACTGCCATCTGCTCTGTATCATTGTAGCATTTAAATGATGTACTTTCCAGTTCTTACTCGACATGAAGTCAACAGAACACCTGTTCAGGCATACATTATTTTGTGTAGCTTTTCTCACTAATCTCTCAAAAGTAACACTTTTGGAATCTGGTAACATTAAATAAATAAAATGCTCTGATACTATTTCTGTAGTTGATCTGTATAAGCAATCTTCACATTCATAGTGCCACGAGTAACTAATTTCAAATAACTCATCAACAGGTTTTTCCTTTTCTTCTAAAACAGCAATCATCCCCATTAAAAACTCCTGAGTGTTTTGCGTTAACTGAACAGATCCACTACGTATATGTACATTGTCTCAAATGCCTGATGCATAATGTGTTTTAGTGCTGTTACTACGCAGACAGTGCAATAAAACACACAGTGCAGAACATAATACCTTCAGTTGTTTCTCTCGAATTGCATCTTCAGCACGAGGAAATACAAACAATACTTTTAGCACAACATTAGCATAGCAGTTGACACCAGAGGGGATTTACAATAGGTAACCAACAATATCGCCCTCATTTTCAATTGTTTGTTTCTGAACAACTTCCATCTTTTCTTACATTTCTTTTCTTGCAGCAGCATCACTGCACTGCTTTGAAACGTTCAGCTTTAGACTGATGAAATGTTTCTCATAAACTGGGTACTGTCGTAAATACAGACTTCTTAATCAGTTGTATTCTTTACACAAATTGAGTCTGCATTTACTTTGTTCTCATCAAATGCACCTAGATACAAACCAGACAATGTACTAACTCGAGACAAAGCTACATTTGACATATCTTCCTCACTGTACTGCAATATTAATAAATGCTGCATCTAAACCTAAACCTTGTGATTTATGAATAGTAACAGGATATGGTAGATAAACTGCAAACTATTCCATCAAACACACACATTTTTCACAAGTAATAACCGCACAGTACATTGTCCAATTTGCTTAGCGTTGTCAATCTGATCGATTTAATCACAAGGCATTCCACCTTATTCCTATTAGGAAAATTAACAAAATTAACAACTTTATCCATAGCACCATTTACCAAACCTTTTTCAACATTTAAATGTTAGCGCAAAATCACCCTACAGTTTTTGCATAGACTTAAACATTTCTCTAGTCCTTCAGTTCATGAAAAAGATTTCTCTAACAAATCCAGTTTTCCTTGTAACTTTTCATTTAGAAATACAGTGACACACTCATGTTCCATTTTATCTATTGCCTTCAGTTGCAGAATGTCTTCTTTTTCCAATTCCAGCAATTGATTGTTTCAATGGGCACTGTTCTCCAAAGTAAGCATTGGACACAAAATATGTTTACCATCTTGTATAATTCTGAACATTAGCTCTGCTGCTGTCCTCATTGTTGGATAACGTTTTTTAAGAAGACAACTTTGTAGAACACACCTACCCTCTTTTGAAAGAATACCTACTCTAATACCTTTCAAAATATTACCATATTCAGTACCAGATGCTTGTTGCATATTCCTGATTAATTCTTTGTATTCAAAAAGTAACCAAATATTCACATTTCCAATACTTCCCAAAGAACTTCTACTTTTATCACGCAACAGTGTTACTTTACTGTCTTTAAAACAAACATTTTATTGGAAATACAAAAGTATAGCATTAAGAAACAAAAATAAGAAGAATAAAATTGTACAGATGAGAAGCAAAGGCAGTACAATGAATTTTGTATGTTATCATCGAGTTCAATGAAGACTCGATTTATAAGCTTCATACCAGAAGTTGTGACGACAAAGTACACAAGGGCAGCAGAAATTTATTAAGTGTGACAGGACGTCGACAAACCTGGTAATTAAAGCTGTCACATTAGCTAACATGAACATAAGGGGGTCTACTTCTCATTAAAAGAGGAGCGGAAAGAGAAAAGGAGAGAAGGAGAAAGGTAGAGTGATGTGGGAAGGGTGGGGGATGAGATATCCCAAGTTTCCAGTCAAGAGAAAAAAGGTGTAGTTAGCCGGAGATTCAGGGGTCAGCAGCCTTAACTTATTGTGTTATGTGTAAGTATCCAGGTGGAGCCAAAGCAATCTGAATTTGTTAAGGTTGAAGTTTTTATTGAGGATAGTATTATATGCCCTTCTGAGGAAGCAGACCCAGGCCCACCATGTGTGGTAAGAAATGGATTTGAAGTATTTTCAATCGCAAAGGATTGTTTAGTAAGGAGTAAGTCAAATAGTAAGAGTTCTGTTTGGTTGAGTAGTGGAGGACTGGGGAAAATCCAGGGGCCGATTAACACTAGATCCAGAATAACTTCAAAGTGGAAGATGTTGTTTATGGTTTTGGAAATATCCTCCCAATAGGAGCGAAGCATGGGGCAGAAAAAAATCATGTTTTTGCGGTTGACAATGACGGAGGAGCAATTTCAGCATTTGTTTGAGTCAAGTAACGCCAGTTTGCCTAATTTTACAGGGGTCCAGAAGGATCTGTGATGTAGCCAGTATTTACAATGGAGTATAACAGGGGAGATCTTAAGCTTGGAAACATGTTTCCAGATTAATGACCAGTTATACTCGGTTAAGTGAGTGTAGCCGTCCCTAAGATGAGAATCAAGCTATTTATGTTGTTATTTCTGTATAGGGCTGGGAGTATGGTATTAGAGAGTTTTGTAGATTTTTTAAGCTTGGTGGTCTTGTGATGCAAATACGGTGAGTTTCTTTAGAATACTTGGGTTTTTGAGGGTTCTGAAAGGATTGGTTATGATTAATTGCAACTTTGAGTTTGAGGAAGTTGTAGAATTCCTTGTTGAGTAGAACAAAAGCTGCTTATAGAAAAGAGAACAGAATGTGGTTTGTTCTATTAATCACATCTATGATATATATGATATTAAGTGATGGCCAGCATTGCCAGTGAAGGGGATTACCATCAAATGTTTATTAAAGGATTGTGCCAGAGTGATGCACAGGAACAATGTTTAAGTTTGACTGCGTATTTGCTGTCTAAATGTTTCACTGCTAGTATTGTGTCCCTAAGTATATTAGCAGAGTGTAAGGGTTTGAAGTGATTCACCGAAATAGCGGACAAGAGGGTGAAAGGGAGGAAGAGATCTTTCTCAATGTCTGTCAACATGGGTAGGGGGTGTAGTGGATTTGGGTGGAACCAATGTATGGATTGTTTGAGAAGGAATGCCATTTGAAGTGTGCTGAAGTTGGGAAGGCCCACTCCTCCTTTCTCTTTGTTTAGTAATAAGACCTTACTTGCGATTCAGGGTCTTTTACAGCACCAAGTAAATTAGGTAATGGACTTGTTCAGAAGTTTAAAAAATGTATTTGGGCGATATAGAGGGAACATGCTGATTATGATGTTCACCTGTGGGGTTATTAGCATTTTGGTACATTGTAATCTCTACCACTAAGCCATATGTTTGAGCGTCCAAGTCTCTATGATGTCTTGTATTTTTTTGAAGAGCGTGTTCTCAATTTGTGTACGAGATTTGGGCAGTAATTTGCCTAGTTGTAGACTTAGGTATTTAAGGTGGTGGCTTTGCCATTTGAGGTTGCAGTTTCCAAAAGATGTAGGGGTACACATAGGATTGAAAGGGAAGACCTGTGTTTTGTCTATGTTAAATGAGTAGCCCACAGCTTTAGAGTAGACATTTATTTGGTCCAGGAGTTAAAGAATACCACATTCCTCATCCTCTGAGAATATGAGGACATCTTCTTGCCACCTTGTGAGTTGTGAAGCCAAATGGGATGTCTTTGATGGTAGGTTTGTTTCACAATTTGGAGAGATGGGGGTTCTATGGCTAAGTAATGGTGAGAGGGGACAACTTTGCCTCATACCTTGGGATAGTATGAATTTCTCAGTGAGGTAGCCATTTACTCTAACTCTGGCTGAGGGCATGTCATATAGTACGAAAACCATCTTCTCAAAAGGGAGGCCTAGGTTGAATTAGCAGATTATCGATCTTCGGAAAGGCCAAGACACCTTGTCAAAGGCCTTTTCAATATCTAAGGCAATAGCCATCACCAGGCCGTGGGGAGGGGAGCTTTTTCTAGGACATGCATAAAGAGTCTTATGTTATCAGAGGCAAGTGTTGCATTTATAAAGCCGGTTTCGAGGGATGTATTATTGCAGGGAGTAATTTTACCAATCTTGTGGCTAGAAGTTTTGCATATAATTTACAATTGACATTGAGTGGGGAAACTGGTCTATAATCTCTTTGTGTCTAGAGAGTCTTTATTGTCTTTGTTGATAACTGTTGTTATAGCCTCTGTAAAGTTTGGGCCAGATAGAGATTTTAGGTGTAGGATTAGTAGTGGTTGAAAAGTTTTGTGAAAGAGGCCTAAGGAGCCATGAGGCCCAGAAGCTTTCCTGATTTTAAGTGTTTTGATCGGCTTATCTCTCTCTTCTGTATCAAAAGGTTTGTTCAGGGCATGTTGGTCTGCTTTTCTAATTGTAAATAGCTTATTGGCACAGAGGTATTTTCCACAGTTCGCAATATCTAATTGCCAATTAGGATTGTAAAGTTTTTTATAGTACTGTGCAAAATAGCTTACTATCTTTCTAGTTTCGGTTACTGTTTTCCCTGATTTGTTTTTATTGCAGTAATCGAGGTACTCAGACTTTCTACTTTAAGGTAGTTGGCAAGAAATTTCCGGCCTTGTTAAATTTGCAATTTTTTTCCGCTTTGTTGGTGTTTAGCCATATATGAGCTCTCTTGTTTATTATATTGGTATTTGTGATCAGAAATAATGACGAGTTTGATCCTGGGATTGCAGCAGGAAGGGTTCAGTTTTTTATTGGTCAGGATATAGTTAATACTTGAATAGGAACTATTTGGATTTCAGTAGAAAGTGAAAGTTGGGTTGAAAAGCCTTCATATATCAGTACTGTATGAGCTGTGCATAAGTGTTTCATTTGTGTATGGAGTTTTCCTGGTCTAAGTATGCAAGGTGACAATCTATCTAGCACTAAGTCCATTGGGAGGTTAAAGTCCCCCCCATAAGAACGGTTGAACCATTTGAGATTTCATTAAGCCTTTTATTTAGGTCTATCCAGAACGTGGAATAGTCTGCGGTTGGAGCATAAATGTTGATGATAAAGATCTTCTGATTATCCTTGGAGATTTGTGAAATTACCTATCGGTCTTCTGTGTCATGTATGTTCTTAAATACTTTAATGTCTGTGGGTCTGGTAAATACAGTAACAACTCAGTTCTTCTTATCGTAGTCAAGATAGCAAGACAGTTCCAAGTACCAGTTGTTTAGGAGGTTTAGGGCAATATCCTTATCTATTGTGGTCTCTTGAAGCAGGAGAATATCCTCTCTCAGTTTATGACAATATTCTATAATTTTCCATCTTTTGGCCGGGTGGTTATGCCCCTTTGAGTTAAGTGATAATATCTTGAAAGTGTTACTGAGCATGGTATGTGATGTGAGATACTCGGTTAATTTTTGGAAGTGTCTGTGGAGCAAAAGGTAAATGCCCTAAAGCTGGACATTATGAGATACCGAGGATTGGCGGTAACCAGACTTTTATACTTGGGATATCCCATTGGGGAAAGAGATAGGGTAAGAGAGGTATAGGAGAGTGAGAAAGAAAGCAAAAAAGATACAGAAATAGAAATCCCAATTTCTCATCCCAAGACAAAATGGAATCAATGGTAACCACAGAGTCACCTTGTGGGAGCTGGAAGAGAAAAGGAAATATCGCAGCCGGGGGCAGAGACAGGGGTTGGAGAGTGATAAAGTAGTAGGTAGCTATTAGGTTGCCATATGTTAGAAGGTAGTCCAGGTGTCTAGGGGGACTGTGTGATCAGGTATCTGTATATAACGGAGATGTAGGCAAACATTTTAACCATTTAAGAATCCAGGGTGAGTATTATTGTAGGAGAGGGAAAAGCTTGAAAAAAGCTCATTGAAATTTAGCATCATTAATAACAATTCTCCCTAATAACACTTAGCTTTGGCTTGCATACGTCAACTAGTTCAACCATCAGCCATTATTAGTGTGGAGGAAGTAGAAATGCAGTTATGGGAGTATCAGGAGAGACATCATGCAGGGCAAACTGTTAGAAATGGTCTTGGAACATTCATAATAAACCTGAATTCATCTTAAAAACATCTGAAGGTGTTCAGTTAAAATTGGACAGTCATTAAACAAATGTTGATCAATTATAGGTGCACTCACTCTCAGTTTTGTGGGGACTGATGTGTTATGAGTCCTTGAGAGTGGAAGAGAAGTTAATTAGGCTAGAAGTTAGCATGTTGAGTGCCATCAAACAGGATTGTGTAGGGTTTTGGCCCTAATGTCATAATACTGGCAGGAGTGTCTGCACAGGAGTGGAATGGCATTAAGTCTGTATGACTGGCGATGCATGTGCAAGGTGAAGTATGGTATAGGAGGGTATGTGATGGGTACTTGAGTGCAAGTGAGAAGTGCTATTGCTTGGAGATCTGTGAATGAATCTACCCAAGAGGGGGGATGCAGGGCAGGAGGTGGTATCTGGGGTGAAGGTCAGTTTATAAGTTGATTCGTGATCAACTTATGGGGATTATAAAATCGTTACCTTGCGTAAGAGATCAACACATTAGCAGATCAGGCAACGATAGATCGACATATCAGTAGAAGTAAGATATTAACACATATGGTATATAAGATATTGGCACAACTATAGTTTGATGAAACTGGCTCTTATCTGTCTGGAAAATGAGAGATCATTAGTAGACTCTGAATGTTCGCTGAGCTGGTTGATCAGGAGATCATTTCAGGTTGATGCTGATTTTTATTGTACGATTGTAGTTAGGAGGAGTCCTCAAAAATCAAAGTTTTCCCATATTAGTGATCTTAAATATGTCAAGACCAATGAAGCAGAAGATGATGTTTATGGCTGTGAGAGAGTTCTGCAGGGCCAGCAATCCTTTCCTCCTAAACACAGTGTCTTAGACGAAGTCCTGGAAGATATCGATCTTGTTGTCATTCCAAGATAGCGATTTGATTTTCCTCATGTGTAATAATATAGTCTCTGAGTGCTGGAATCTTAGCGGTCTGAGGAAGAGAGATCTGGGAGTTTTGGAGCCCAGGATTAGTCTGGTTGTAATCTTTTATGCCCTCTTAATTTGAGTGGTCTCTTAAATTTGATACCCATAGTATGTGGAATCCAGCGTTTTAGGAAAGAGACACACAAGGGAGTTTGATTCGTATTTCCTCCAATCAGTCCAAAGATTCGTAGGTTTTCTCTTCTATTCCTATTTTCTGGGTCAGTTATGGTTCTGGAGAGGGTGCTTATTTGCTTTGTGGTAGCCTGTTTGGATTTTTTTCTTTGCAGCCTTCGTCTTCTAGCTGGCTGAGTCTAGATTCAGCTACAGTAGTATGTGTGGAGAACGATTTAAGGTGGTTTCGCATGGCTGAGATCTCTATTTGCATAAGATTGGTGTTCACCTTGGTACTTTTGTCCCAGTTCTTGTAGAGATGAGAAATTGTGCAGGATTAGGTCAATTGTTTTATTGATATCTAGGGCTTGCTTTGGCTTGACAGGTGACTCTATGACAGGAGTGTCTTGTTTGGCCCTTTTAAGGGACACTTTTTGTTCTTTCCTGTCTTTATGCTCCTTCCTGTCTCTGAGATCTTTTTTGTCGGCCATCGTAGGAGCATGGAAATGTCCAAAAGACCAGAAATGGGTATGTTGGCTTTGGCACAGATGTGAGGTAATCTGTGATGGAGCTCTCTGTGCATGGAAATCCCTTTGGTCCTTACTTGGTGATGGTGATGGTGCTATAATCTCGTGCAGGGATCCAGAGACTGTCTGAACTCGTGCAAGGATTCAGAGACTGTCTCAACTGAGGGGACGCTCCCATGTATATATTACTTTGCTTCCACTAAAGATGAAGGAGTGCACAATTTTGTTCGTTCTTTAAGTTTGTAGGAATGAAAACTTTGTGGCTGAAATATGGTGGTATAGCACCAATATAGGTATCACATACGCACCTCACAACCAGTCGAGAGCAATACACACAGGGGGCAGTCAGATAAGGAGGAAGATTACCACCCACTTTGGTCTAGCCTAAACATAGAAACAATTAGAAGAATATATGCAGGTGGTTTGTATCTTATTGGGTGTACTTGGAAAAGATGCTAGTAAAGCTCTGAAATTGTAGGATGTATAGGAATAGGTTGCGAAGGTTTAAGCTTTTTCTGGGCTGCCCTGTGTCTTTTGGAGTGAAACAGACTGGAGTGTAATTTCAGAAAGATGTCCTAGGCACTGTTTATTTATGTCGACTGATAGAGAGTGGCTGAACGCCTAGGAGATGGCCCTGGGTTATCTGGTGCACTTAAGTTTCCCTCTACTGGCACACTCAATTGGTCCTATTGGTGGTTCAGTCCAATTGTTCCATCGTAGTGACAAAGAGATAATATTGAGCGGTCGGCAGCCGCAAAGAGCTGCACGTCTCTGCTCCTACACTTTCTCTGTTAAGGATCGCTGGTAATGCTTGGAAACCACAATTGAGACCTTGGAGACCTCACTTGCCGGTAGTATGGGTAATACAGATAGTGAAAGTAGCGCAGTTATTACAGGTAGTAAGTATTGCTTCTGTGCGTCTGCGATGGGTTCGATTTTGCGGTGCACCAGATGGCTAGAGGTAAACTGCCCCGGGTTCTGCCTGAGTGATCGGCGGTCAAAGAATCAGTGCTCTTCCTGCTTGAAATAGGCCACGACCGCAGCACACTATTAGCTGATGTAGGGCCCGGTGGGTGAGTATTTTATCCAGGTACAGGCAGATTAAGATATATATTAAATGGTTTTGACCGTGTTCCTGTGCTTGGTGGTCATGAGCACCTGCTCCTGTGTGATTGGAGGATTAAAAATCAGTGCTCTCCCACAGTGCCCGCACTGCCCACATTAGGCTGCAGCAGCAGCACGCTACTAGATGATGTGGGCTTGGTGGGTGAATAATGTTTACATCTGTGATCTGGTTTAGGGTTAAGTGATGAGTGATGAATCTTCTGCAGAGCCTCCTCCATGCCATCTGCAGGCGTAATTCTCTTTTTCAGCAGTCTGGCAAATATGGTTATTTAGACTGCCTTTACTATGTCGCACCACACACACTTTGCAACCAACTACTGCAAATTTACCTTCATCTCCTTTTTTGTCACATTCTTTCTATATGTGTAGTACTGGAGTACTTCATATAGACAGACATTTTCATGATGTACACTTCTTTTTGGATACTAAGAGGCATATTATGATGGCTTTTGGACGAGAGCCACCACCCATTTACAATGTGCCCGTTGGGCGGTGAAGTGCTCATTAACACTACAGCTTTTGCTGTGGCCCTGAAAAAGGGCTGCAGAACAAGCCTACATTGTTAGTGAGCACTTTGTGCACATTCATGCACTGTGTGCCAGGCACCACGTAGTGCCTGCCACACGGTGCATGAATGCATGTTGGGGCACCAGGTCCATATCACAGTGGCTCACGGGGGCCCTGCTATGGGCCCCCAAAGTCCCTTTACGGCTACCTTTTCATGGCAGTGGGACTGCCATGAATAGGCAGTTGGAAAGGGACATCATGATCCTGGCGGTGGTGCCTGCCCAGGCACCGCCTTCATTCAAAATCAGGATCCTACCTGCCACACTATAGGGGTCAGTAAATCCTGTCAGAGGCAGTGGTCAGTCCCCCGACAGTCAAAGGTCTGACCGCCCGTAATGTGTTGGTCAGCCCAAAGGGCTGTCTATCGATGGGACCGCCACCGGCGGCCTGTCAGTGTTGGTCCCACTGGCATCACAATGATGCCTTAAGTGTCCAACATTTTTATAATATCTGTACTGACCGGCTCAAATTTGGCAAGATATTGAATTTCTGGAAAAGACTTCAAAACTATGTTCGAGTTGATGCCAGGGCTAGATTAACTCAAATAATTCCAGAACTTAAATGATCACCGCTCTTCTAGGATCCAATTTCACTGTGTGAAAGCAACTTCAAACTGAAGTTGTTCAATTTCTCTGTAAGGGGCTTTTCAGTAGAGATCTCTTCCCATTCACCTTTTATCTCTGTCTTCTCAGATCAATTTTTGTATGAAGTAACATAACCAGCAATAGCTATAGAATTGTCTGCCACAAATTGAATAGCCATATTGGTATTCCACATTTTCAAAATCACAGGATTGTAGTCAATAATATATTTTGAAGCCTCTCTTCTCTTGGGGTTGGTGGTGTTTTTTTGTGATTTACGTGTAAGTGTATCAATGACATTTTGTGTAAACGTTTCCCTTTGCTGTGTATTTCCACTGACAGTACTTTCTACATCTATGTGATTGGAAACAGAGTACTTGCTGCTTTAGGCCTGTTTCCTCAGTGTCTTTTGGAATGCTACATGTAATACTGTTCTATGAAAGAAAGTACAGAATCATCTGTTCCAAAATTAGGTGCATCTTTTACCCACAAAGGGATATGAATATGAGGAGCACTACTTGCTTGGTACTCTTTTTGCCAAAAGAAAGCAGACTTTTTTCCAAGACGTGCATTTTTTTTATTGCAGATGAAGGACAGCATAGTTTGAAATCTGTGGTTAATGTACCTGCAAACATTTGCAGGATCCAAAGAGCAAAGTTCTCCTGGTGTCTTCAGTTCAATATCTTTAATGTTAGGTTGTTCTCTCAAAAACTCATCTAAATCATTCCATGCATACTCTGCACAACTCAGTGTTACAAACCAAGTTAGTACATCTAAATTTCGCAATATACACTTGAGGTCACCATGATGACAATACCAGTACTCATTGGCCCCACATTGGCATGCCATCAAATTTATCAAATTACACTGTAGCTTCTTATCTTTTCCATGAATTTTTACAACATGGGGGCACATGCATCGGGGGATCTTGCCCTCCCAAACAATGTGATTCGCAAAAATCAGCCGTTTGTGATCGCGAAATGGCCTTTTGCGATGCATGAAACTATTTGGGGTGCGCAAATTCGGTAATCACAATTTTTTGCGATTTCCTAAATTGCGATTGCATGTAAGGAATCGCAACTGCAATTCCTTAAATGCAAAGCAAGAGGCACTTTGAAATAGCGATTTCGCAATTTGGGGCCACAAATTACCGAACAATTAAACTGGTCAGTAATTTGCAAAAACTTCGAAAAATGCACTAAAGTACATTTTTCAAAGTTTCATGTTGTACACACACACAAGCCCTTGGGGCATGTGTATGCGCAACATGGGTGCACATCACAATTTCAGGGGTGCAACAGGGTGTCCTTTTGACACCCTTGCACCCTTGAAATTGCATGCACAATTTGCGAGTACCTATTGGTACTCGCAAATTGCACATGCAATTTCCCATTCATTCCTATGGGCCTGTAGATCCAAAGGAATGAATTGGAAGCCATTCCTTAATTGGGACTCGCAATTTGTGAGTCGCAATTAAGGAATATTTAGGAATCACTATTTTTATAGCGATTCGTGCATGCATAGGATTTTGTGAGTCCTTAAATGCGATTCCTTAATAATCGCAATTAAGAACTCGCAAAAGCATGTCTTGATGCATGTGCCCCTAAGTCTTTTGCAGACATATGTTGTACATTAACTCCTGTCTTAAGAAAATGGTTAACAGCATATGACAGTGCAGACAAATCACTTTCAATCAAGAGATGGAGTACATTTGGAATACTTTGTTGAAATCTAGGGTCCTCTGAATATAATTTGTTGACCTTTACTCTGCTGGAGGTATTTGCACAGTACAGTCATCATATCATCCACCTACTCCAGCTGGAAATAGTTGAGGAAAATATTGAGCCTCTAAACCTTTCTACCACACACCCATTGGCTTGTTTCATCTGATACAGGTCAATGGTATCCTCCATAACCTCTTTTGAATGTAGTGGCTGAATACTGTTATGCTCATATATTTCTTCAGATCTAATTCTATCCACTTTTTCAAACAGTCCACTTGAAGGCAGCATTCCTTCCTCCATGAAACGTTCACGTACAACAACAGCTACATCTTTATAGTACACATTTTCTCTTTAAAATACAATGTAGCTTTCTTCACCTTATTTACATCCACTAGTTCCAGACACATTTGTTTTGTGGGCACACCATTCACTATGTTAACAAGTGATTCTTCCAAATCTCTCTCTACACCCACAGTTAAAATATTGCATTTAAAATCTAGAGGCAAATACACAACTCTACCAATAAGCCCTATCTGAAGCTCAGTGGGTGGTAGTTTCCCAGCCTTTTGTTGCATAAAAACTATTGCTTGAAAAGGGTGTATGGATCGTATAAGTATTGTTTCATAAACATTCATGTGTCAAAGTTCCTCTGCAATTTCAACCATCTCTAACTTATTGTATATTGCTCTGTCAGGCATTTTGTTCTCCTGTAATTTGTAATATCAAAACGTGCACATGAAACGTTCCTCCACAAATAAATACACGGAAAAATCTAGCCACTTTCTGTTTTCTTTTTCAGTTTTTAAGCAAACATAAACATTTCAAATTTGGCCTTTGTGGTGAGTACACTGACAACAAATACAAACATAGTTTGGTTTCTCTGTAGAAATTGCATTAAACTTTGCTACTTCTCATCTAAAGTTATCAGTACTAATATGTATGGTTTTTTTCTCTACACTTGAACATACCGACTCATCATTTTGGCCAGACTTCACTTCAGGACCAAAGAATCATAAATAAATATCTTCACAAACATTTCCAACCTGTGACACTGTACCATACATAAGTGCTTTGTTATTTACTCTAAAAATAATGCAGGGCTTTTTGCAAAGTAAAGTCTTCTAACTAAATTGTGCATTTTTGAATGATGAACAGCAAACACTTGGAAATGAAGAAAGGTGCTTGTGCACACTTTCCTCTATAGACACATCAATGAGTGTACTTGTATATTAGTGTACTTCCTCTCTTTTCATGGATCTAATGCTTGCAACATTCCAATTTTCAACTTCTATCTGGAAATTGGCATAACAATGTCTTAATATATCAATTTCTTGGGAATACTTCAAATACTACTGCAGTCTTGTTTATGTACAGGGGCATGTATACGCCTTTCTTGTACCTTCACCTATCTCTTCCTGTACATTTCTAGGAATCAGTTTCTCTTTTGCAATTGGAGTACCTTCTTCTATCTCATAGCATTGGTCAGTTGTTTTCTAATTCATTCTGCTGTAAGTAGCTTTCTTCATTTAAGAACGCCTCAGTAGTAGACATATGGTTACATTCTCATTTGAAAATTTTGCAAAATTACTTGACTTAATAAGCCTTTTTTGGCTTTGTTTTTTCATAGACAACACTGTTTTATCAAGTATTCTCATTCTGTTTAGTATCAATTGTTTGCACGTCAGGGAAAATGCTTTATCAACCACACTCTCAATATATTGTTTTTGTTTCAGTGCTGCACTTCTCTTATACTGCTTCATGTTTTGTACCAAAATCTGTTTTACCCTGCTTCTAATCATTCTTATTCATATTTTTTAAATTCGTTTCTGCCTCCTTATCAAAATGGATGTTTTTTTATTCCAGTTTCCACTTTCAATCTGACTTACTCCTTCTCCGTTGGTAGGCAATAGTAAACCTAATTTTTATTTGGAACTTTTTCCACATTTTGCATTTTCCCATATGCTGTTCTAACAAACTCCTTAGTTCTCTTACCAGCATCTCTTTTTTCCAGTATAATCTCCACATCATATGCTTTTTTACTCTCACTTTTTAGCATTGTTTCCCCAGTCTTTTTATCCTTTGTATCTTCCTCGGCCTTATAAGTCCTCGTCTTTGAACACAAGTTAATATCAGAAAAGCAAATATAAAATACATTTAACATTACATTTCATACTACTTTGATTCCATACTATAATCAAATCAGTAGCTACATAAGTGGGTGTAGGTGTTTACATTTTTATATATAAGTGGCTGTGCAGGTGGGCGACAGGGTGTATGAGTGGTTGAGTGGATATCTGAGTAAGTGTATCAGTGTCTCTGTGGGTGTGTCACTCTGTGAAAGTAGCTGTGCGGTTAAGTGACTGAGTTTGTTAGTGACTACATGGGTGTCTAAATGAGTATAGGAGTAGCTGCATTTAATTGTAACCAACTGTGTTAGTGAGTGTTTGGGTGTGTAACTCTGTGTGCAAGTGGCTTTGTAAGTGATACATACATAACTACTATGTGGGTGTGTGAGTGAATGTGTAACTGCCTGTATCACTGTCTGACTGGGTGCCTGAGTGACTATATAACCTTTTAAATAGGTATGTGAGTGGTTATATGGATGGGTGACTTGGTATATAACAGGGTGTATGGGTGTATAACTGCACATGTAACTGATTGTCTGACTGCTGGGTACATGATTGGCTGTATAAGTGGGTGTAACAGTGCCTGTATGGCTATGTGAATAACTATGTAAGTGGATGTGTATGTGAGTAAGTGGGTGTGTGAATGGTTTTATGACTGACTGTGTGTGTGGGTGTAAATTATATACTATTACATTACATACTATAAGCAAGCACCCATATCTAATTTCAAACACATTCATTCATACTGGTTTAATAAAATAACTATATTTTCAGTATAGCAATTCATCTTCCTCCTTTGCTGCTCGCTCTATTCTTCGTCAATGTTCTCATCTAACCTCCCTTCTATTTTGTCTTTTACTTTAATGTACACAAGCTACATTTTCTTTCAGCTTATATTCACTCATAATTTTTTAATATACTTTTTATAGTACAACTCAATTAACATGCCTGTAAAATCTCTTTGCTGTAGTTCAACTTTTATGTCAATATCTGATAATATCTGTTTTCCAATGCCAATCTCAAGTCAGAAATCACTCAATTCTCTTCCACTTTCAGTACAAAAGTATGAATAATGGGTACCCTTCCCACTGTGCTCTCACTCATACTCATGTACTTACCAAATCACAGTACCTTTAATCTTTTATTTTGTTACATCACTCCGAGTCACTGTTTTTTTCAACCCTTTCCATGTTTTCTGTAAAGATACACATTTTGGCAGTTTTATATGTGGATTTGTGGATCCACCCCAGTGCTTAGTGCAGCCCAAAATGTAAATTCACGACAGATCTGTGGATCCACATGGAAGCCCTTAAAAACGTTCTGCTGCTATTGTTTTGCATTTAGATTTTTGTTCTAAAATATTACCAATGAGAATTGTGGGGGCGTGGCCAAGATGGCGGAGTAGACGGACGTCTTCCCTGTCGGCTCCTGCTCCGTGGAGCCCCTAGCCTCGGTTCCTGTGCTGCATCTCCCCCCACGCAGCGAGAGGACCTGTAGCGGAAGCTGCGGAGTGCCAGGGCAGGCCGGTGCGCAGCTTACAGCCCCCGGGAAGACCCGGTGACGGGCGAAAACACAGCCGGAGCAAAGGCGCCGCGAGGAGGCGGGGCATCGCGCCGAGCCTGACGTGACTGCCGTCGGCCGGCACATCACGCGAGAGACCCGGAGCGCCGGAGAGGCCTGCGGACGCGCTGCGGCGAGACGCGGCCCCTGCCTTTGCTGACCCAGGGGACGGACAGCGACCCAGCGACCGACGGAGGCGGGCCCTGGCCCAGTAAACGGTTGGACTCCTTCGCAGGTGGCAGCGAGGGGTGGCAGCGCGGCGGATCCCCCCCGGAGGTCCGGGGGGGACAGGTGCAGCCCTAGCACACACGGACGTCGGCGCTGGGCCCCCGCTAAGGCGACTGGGTGACACAGAGGTGGGGAGAGCCCTCTCCCATCCGGAAAATACCGGAACTGGCCCCGGTAGACAGAGGCGGCGGCCCTCGGCAGAAGAGCCAGCGAATGGTGGGGAGCACCGCTGCGGAGACAAGGTGGGCCAGTGTGGAGAGTGGGGGGCAGGACTTCGAAGGGCCCTGACAGAGAGCCGGCTGCCCAGGACATAAGTGAGTGGCCCCTGCGGTCGGAGACGGGAAGGCTGTGCATTCGGGGCGGCCAACGGCCCAGCTGGAGAGGCGACGGAGAGACGGTTTCCCCTTGCGCCCATCTGCGGAGTTTCTCTCTCGGAGCCCACGTGGTGGTGCAGGAGGGCGATTGGGGCCCGCAGGCCCCTGTCCGCAGCAGGGAGGGACAGCGCGGAGAGTACTGCAGCCCAACGGCACCGGCATTGGCGCAGCTGCACCGTCGGATGCGGAGGTCGGGGTGCCAGCCGTGGGAGAGTTCGTAAGGAGTGGCAGTAGCCACGAGCACGGCGCGGGACGGCCTTCAAGCCGGTGGTGCGGGTGGCCCTGCGGGAGAGCCGGAACCAGCGCCGAGGGGAGGCGGGAGTTGCACCCGTTGTGCCACGGGGCCGGAGACTGCAGGAGGTGGACCAGTGGCTGTGTGGGTCCGGGAGCGGCCGAGCCCCAGTGACCATGGCTGGCAACAAAGGAGGGAGGAAGGGGGAGCGCACCCTTCCGGAACTACTTGGACGACAGCAGCACCGGGCGGATCGGGGGCAGCAGTCCCCTGGCACCTCAGGAGGGGCGCAAGACACTGGAAACGGAGAACCTCCCCTCACCAGGTCCTTTATGGAGTCTCTCTTCAGCACCCTTCGGGAGGATTTCCAAACCCTGAAGAGTGAAGTGGCAGGTGAGGTGTGGGAGATGCGCTGGGAGGTGGATGGCCTGGGAGAGCGGGTGGCCGCGGTGGAGGACGCTGGTAGCAGAAGAGACGAGGAAGTTGAACAATTGCAACAGGAAGTGCTGCGCCTCCGGGACCAGCAGATTGACCTCCAGGCACACGCTGAGGACCTTGAAAATAGGTCTAGACGGAACAACATTAGGGTCCGCGGACTTCCATCCTTGGCCGAGGGGGCGGACGTCGCAGGATGTATGCAAGCCCTGTTCCGTGAGATATTGGGGGAAGCGGAGGGGTTCCCTATACGGATCGACCGGGCGCATAGAGTGGGACCCCAACGAAGCGCGTCGGCGCGGCCTCCGGACATTCTGGCTTTCCTCCCGGATTTCCCACTCAAGGAGCGCATCATGGTAGAGGCGCGGAAGCGGCAACCTCTGACTTTCCGAGGCCATCAGGTGGCCCTCTACCAGGACCTGTCAGCTATCACGCTGCAGAAGCGTAAAACGTTCAAGGTGGCTACGGACTTTCTCAGGACACATGACACGCCCTATACCTGGGGGCACCCCTTTCGACTCATTTTCCGCTGGAATGGTACGATGCACCAACTGCGCTCCCTGCAGGAGACTTGTGGGGTCCTGGGAATCGAGGTGCCGGAGGCCGAGGGGGCCGCGCAGAGGCGGGGGCACCCCCGGGAGGATGGATGGCGGAGGGTCTCGGGGCGTCGGCCCCGTGGACGAACTGCACGCCCACCATCAGGGCCGGCATGGACGATGCAGTGATGGAAGTGGCCGGGACCATAGGCGTCAGCGACGTCGCATTGACTGCGTGAGGCAGCTCCGGGGGGAGATTAACACAGCCTTTATTTGCTATGCAGGTTTGGGGGCCGGGCGGGGGCGGGCGGGGAGGAAGTGGTGGCTAGACGTTCACTAGTATACCTCACCGAAGACCTGCTTCCCAGGGAGCAGGACTTGGACATTGAAGTTTTGGGACTGGGGGGGGACAAGTTTGGGGCTGTTTGCATGTTATCAAAGGGGGACCAGGGAGTTTGGAGTGGGGTTTGGGGGACTGGGAGGGGGGGTTGGGGTTGTTTTGGGGTGGTGGGGTGCCGGGGGGGTCGGGGGAGTTGGGTGTGGGGGTGGGAGTTGTCCAGTGCGCTATGTCCGGAGCTATTGCTTTGCCTGTGTTTCTCAACTTTGTCTTGCTCTGTGCCGATGAGGAGGCGCACGAGGAGGTGGATTGTGGGGTTGGGGGTTGTGGGGGGGGAGACCTGGTCACATTGGGGCTGGTGATTGGTATTCGGCCGGGCAGGGAGGAGCGGCTTTGCATACTGTCTTTGGGAGACTGACTGGCAGTTTGAGTGGGGGGGAGTGTGCCTGCTCACTATGATCGCCACGCAGGACGCTAGCGCCCTTCTACACATTTCTTACTATGCCTCCTCATACCTTTAAGATCGTGACCCTGAATGTCAGGGGTCTGAACAATCCAGTTAAGCGGCGAGCGGTGCTTTCCTTGTTAGAAAACACCCGGGCGGACATATGCCTTCTTCAGGAAACCCACCTGTTACCACAGGATACACATAGGCTACGCTCTTGTAAATTCCCGACGCAGTTTTTCTCTTCCGGTATTGCCAAGACAGCCGGGGTGGCAATTCTAGTGGCTCGACATTTCCGGGGGAACACATCCACAAACTAGCAGAGATAAAAGGGAGGCTGTTGGCACATAGGTTTCGGGTGGGGGGCATTCCATTCACGATAGGCTCCCTTTATAGCCCCAATGATAAGCAGGAGCGGTTCTTGCAGTCTGCGGTGGAGGAGATTTCGGCCTCGCCGGATAGGCATGTCATCCTAGGGGGCGACCTTAACATAGTCTTTGATTCGGTGGTCGACCGATCGGTGCAGCGTTCCCCGCAAGTTGGGGAATTTTCAGCCGACTGTAAGGCTAGACTTGCGGAGGTGGACCTTCGAGACCTCTGGCGCCAGAAGCACCCCGTGGCCATTACTCCTACTACTCCCATGCGCACAAGACATATGCGAGGCTTGATCATTTCCTGGTCACCTCCCCGGCGCAGGCCCTGGCGTCCGCTGTGGACATGGGGGTTATTTCCTTGTCGGATCATGCCCCTGTTGAGGCCTCCTTTTGCTTGCCGCCGTCTGCCGCCCCGGAGAGGGTCTGGCGCCTTCGGGATACTCTACTACACAGGAAAGCGGTAACGGATCGTATTGGGCGGGTACTTAGGGAATATCTGGCACACAATGATAACACCGATACCACCAGAGCCACCCAGTGGGCAGCTCTGAAGGCGGTCCTCCGAGGGGAGTTCTTGTCAATCTCCGCGGCCGAAAATAGGGAGCGCAAGCTACAGAGGGATGAGCTTACTGACAGAGTTCGGGAGCTGGATCTGATCCACCGCAAAACGGGGGCTCCGAGGATTTGGCGGCAGCTCAAAGCAGCGAGGAAACTTCTTGCTGCCTTGGATGTGGACCGGGTGGAATATGCGGCCCTCCGATTGCGCCACGCCTTTTATACTGGGGGGGACCGCTGTAGCAAACTTTTGGCCAATAGACTCCGGGCCACCCGGCAGAGCCAGTCGGTGAAGGAACTCTCTGACCCCACGGGCGGTGCAGTAACAGATGATGCATGCATCTCGGCCGTGTTTCGAGGGTTTTACGGGAGCCTCTACGCGGGTGACCCGACGGATGTACCGGCTATGACCTCCTATCTGGACTCGGTCACTCTGCCTTCCCTGGACCACGTACAGGCGGACCACCTGAACAGGGCCATCAGCATAGAGGAAGTGGTGACAGCCATTGCCAGACTCAAGCATGGCAAAGCGCCGGGCCCCGATGGCTACTCGGCCCTCTTCTATAAGACATTCTGCGGGTCGCTAGCCCCCATCCTCACCCGCCTCTTCAACTCCTTTGCGGAACCCGGTGCCATATCACCTGACCTCTTGAGGGCTTCCATCACGGTCATCCCCAAACCGGGGAAAGACCCTAAGCACTGTGGATCTTATCGGCCGATCTCTCTCCTGAATGTCGACCTGAAACTCTATACTGGCATTTTGGCACGCCGCCTGGCGCTTCATCTGCCCGACCTTGTCGACCCGGATCAGGGGGGCTTCGTTCCGGGGCGGCAGACGGTGGATAATATGAAGCGGGTGGTCCACCTGCTGGAAAAGGCTTCCCGGATCCCAGGTGAGAGGATGATGCTCACGGTTGACGCGGAAAAGGCGTTCGACCGGGTGCGTTGGCCCTTCCTGGAAAAAGTGCTGGTGAAGGCGGGTATAGGGGATCGGTTCCGTACCATGATCCTTAATTGCTATAAGGAGCCCTCGGCATTGGTCCGGGTTAACGGCCACACCTCTGCGGCCTTCCCCATCGAGAGAGGTACCAGGCAGGGCTGCCCGCTTTCGCCCCTGCTCTTTGCTCTCTACATGGAGCCGTTCGCTCAACGGGTGCGGACTTGGCCGGAGGTGGAGGGGATACGGATGGGAGGCTTTACCCATGCGATCAGTCTCTACGCTGATGATGTCATCTTTACATTGGCTACACCCCGGACATCGCTCCCAGCCTGTATGGAAGAATTGGCGGGGTTCGGCGCGGTCTCGGGCTTCAAAGTAAATATGGGGAAGTCGGTGGCTTTGGATATCTCCCTGGCGACAGACACTAAGGCATATTTGCAGGACAGGTTCCCGTTACTTTGGTCCTCAGAGGCGATACCTTATTTGGGGATTCAGATCGCCCCTACGTTGTCCGCTATGGTTTCGGCCAATTACTCGGCCTTGGGTACCAAGATCAGGAGCGAGCTAGGCCGCTGGAATCGCGGCATTCTTGCCTGGTTGGGTAGGATTGCTGCCGTCAAGATGACGATCCTGCCACAAGTACTCTACTTATTCAGGGCCCTGCCGCTGCCGCCGCCTAAGGGGTGGATACAGCAGCTACAGTCAGACGTGGCCCGGTTTATTTGGCAGGGGAAAAAGCCTAGGCTACGTAGGACCCTCTCCCTTTTGTCCCCTGACGCTGGGGGCCTAGGTATTCCCGACTTCCGTAAATACTTTCAGGCGGCGCAGTTGAGGTACCTGGTCGAATGGTGCAGGTGGGAGTCGGATAAGCATTGGCTTTTCCAGGACCAAGCGGTGGCGGGGCGACCTCTGCAGGAGATACCGTTCCTGCACCGGTCCCACCGGCCTAGGAACCTTTACGCCTCCTTCGTTACTAGGGTACCTCTGCGGGTCTGGGATGCGACCTACCTTAGATATGGCCTCACCACGTTTCCCTCGCCGCTTACGCCGCTAGTGGATAATCCTGCCTTCACTCCTGGGATGGAGAGGGGAGCCTTCACGCATTGGCGGCAGGCAGGCTGTAGAGCATTATATCACCTGTATGGCCCCGAGGGGGTCATCCCGTTCACACAATTTCGGCTGGACTTCTCATTCCCCGAAACGGAGAGACACCGTTATATGCAGGTTCGGCACTGGGCCCTTCAACCACAGGTGAGGGAAGTGGCGGATAGGAGGCTCTTACCGTGTGAGAGATGGCTGGTGTCCCGTACATCGGAGCTAATCTCGGACCTGTATAAGTTTCTGCAATTACCTTCAACACATTTCCACAATCCAGGGAGGGTTCGATGGGAGCGGGAGCTTGGGAGGACACTGAGCCACAAAGACTGGGACCACATATCTTACAGGGCGCGCCACTCAGCATACCATATGGGCCTCACTGACACTTTTACTAAAGTGTCCACGTACTGGTATTATACGCCTGAGCGGATTCATGAGTTCGATCATAGTAAGACAGATACATGCTGGCGAGGGTGCGGCCAACGGGGAACGCTCACGCACATTCTCTGGGACTGTCCCCTCTTAACTGCCTACTGGAAGGAAGTGCTGGATGAAATTGATTTGCGTTTCGGCATAGAGCTCCCGCGCTTCCCGGCAGATACCCTGCTGGGACTCCCAAATGAGCTAATGTATCCCCTTAAGTCCAGAAGAGGCAGGCAGATCGCCATTGCACTCGGCTCTGCAGTTCAGAATATCTTGATATACTGGCGTACAGACACAGTGCCCACGATAACGGGCTGGCTCCACAGACTATGGCATGTGCTGGGGATGGAGAAATTGTCTTTGGTGGTGGCTGGGGATGTAACGCAATTTAATGAACTGTGGCAACCATTCCACTCTCTGCTGCTCACAGAGTTTCGGGAGCTCACCTGTCCGAGGTACCTTCGCCTCCTGCGGCTTACGAGCCCGCCAGCGCCGGATCAGTGAGTGGGTCGCGACCCTCCTCCCCAATTACCTATAGCTTTGGGAGATGGGCTGCATGTTTGTAGCGCACTGGACGGTGGGTGGGGTGGGTGGGGGGGGAGTTAGGGGGGGCATTGGGACGTTGGGGGGGGCGGGGAACGTTTGTATTGAAATGTACTGTCATGCCGAACTTTTGCCCTTTTCATTTGCCGATCCTGTATTGCGGTATGTGAGTTTGGATGTGACACACTGAATGAATAAAATACTTTAAACATAAAATATTACCAATTACAAGAAACAGACTACTCCCTGCTGAGCAATTTATGAACACCAGTCTGCTGTTCAGTTTCACACTTCAGTCTCTTTTGTTCCCTTACATTTTGTGAGAAGTTGGCCTGGTATATGCTGTGCACTAATTAAAGTAGGCACCTATAACCCGTCCAAATGACCCTTATGGTGATTAAAGATAACCTTTATAGAAAGCTATCCTAGTGGTAGCTTTGGAGAGCAGCCTTCAGGCTAAGTCTTGAAGGAATGTAGAGCAGCTTGTTTTACCAGAACAGAACCTCCTGAGTGAGCAAATGAAAGGAGAACCACACAAGTGTTATAGAAAAAATATGTATTTATTACTAAACACTCTCTACTAATCTCTATATGAGATTAGCACATAAAGCACACACTACTTAATCAATAGAAATTCAGTAAATAGCACAATACACAGCGGGCTCCAAGGGGAGACTGAACCATATACTAAAAAAATGGTATAACAACAACGACTTCAATAGACACTGGGCCTAGAGCACGTAGAATCGCTGAGACCCCAAGGAACCACCCAAAGGAGTGACACAGGGAGCCCACAGAGGACGGGTGCAGTGTGGGAACACAGACGTGTGCTCCGTACAACTCTATGGGAAAGTCGCAGTTGGAAAATTACAGTTTAAGGACACTTCAGAGAGGATTTCAAGCAAACCCTTTGGAGCATAGAAGGTTCTAAGGCCAGCACCCTTGTGAGTACTGAGGTACCCATGTTACCTATCCCAGAGGAGTCGGGTGCATAGGAGTCAAGTGGTGTCGGAAATCCTTGTAGTTTTCAATGGCGTGATACGAAGAAGTGCTGCTGCCGGGAAGATGAAAAGTGTCCAGTGGAATCCAAGCCTGGATCTGAGGTGAGAAGAACATGAAAGCAGAGGGGACAGACTCTGGGTCACTTCAGGGTGACCAGGGGCTCGATAGACGAATGCCCACGATGTCAGGTGCTTCAGGTGTGAAGATAGGATGCTTGACTCTGCAGCCACAGGGACCAGGAAACGTCGACAATGACCAAAGTCTGGAGATGAGCTGATCCAAAAAGGATGTTGAAAGCTGAGGGGTCAGTGTCCGGATTGAACATCAACAAGCCTTGACCAAGGCAACCCACACGGGCAGAGGAAACAGGTTACGGTGTGGACCAGCAAGGTCCAGGAGACTCCAAGCTATGGGGAGTTAGGGCACATCTGGAGCAACCAGGGAAGCCCAAGGAAAATCAAAGTGACCCTCGCCAGGACCTACAGGCCAACAGACCAGGGATCACAAGGGGACCTCGACCGGATTCACAAAGCACCAGCCCACAGAGCACTCGTGAAGTGGAGGCTAGAGAACTTCAGTGGAAATGCTGCTTGGGGTTGGGACTACATGTAGCACAGCTTCAGGGATCGCCAAAAAGCATATTCTGCTGCAAAAGTACACAGTGCACAGGGGTTCGGGTTGCGCGGTCCCCACGAGGGATACTGGTCTCAGGATTATTGAGAGGACAGATCAACCTCAGGGACACTCAGGGACCCACCTCCTGTATTGCAGAAATCTTCTGAGTCCTCAGGAGCTCGGGAGATGCAAACTGGTCAGATGCATTTAGGTGCTTGCTGCTCCAGGGGAGTAACTCCTTTACTCCAAGGGAGATTCTTCTGTCGTCCAGTGAAGTGTAGACTGTCAAAGTACTTGGTTTCTGTTGCAGAGTTTAGTCCAGGTAAAATCCAAAGTCCTTTAATAAGGTTTCCCACTTTATACCCAGGGAAGGGGTTGGACTGACTGTGGGGACCCTCCTAGGGGAGGCGCAGAACAGAGGGGTGGCTACACCCATGTCCTTTGTCCAGTTTTGCACCAGAGCAGGAACAAATGGCTCCTGGAACTGGTTTGAGCTGGACTATGTATGGGGACACCCAGTGTGCCCCCAGTGCAGACTTTCTGGGACTCTGAGTGCACCCACCCATCACCAATACACTAAAGCCTGTCTGGCAGGTGGCCACACCTCCCTGTGACAGGAAACCTATTGTCAGGCCTTCCTCTGCTCGAGCTTGGCTCAGCAGCAGGAGAGCAAACTTCTGTCTGTGACTGGCAGCATCCATTTTGTGATACCCAGATCGAGAAAGCTGGTACCGGGTATACCGGTGATCCACATAGGTCCCTCTAGGAGGGTGGAATCATACCTCTCCGCCAGTTACTGGCGGGGTGGTATGATTCCAAGGTGTTTGACACTAAACACGACATGTTTCTAAGCAGCCGTTTTAAAGTTAGCATTTACCGCGAGGTTATACTGCACTTAAGTATATATGGTTGGCTGCATCACAGACAACCCGGAGCACAGGTTATGAAGGCTGCCGAGGGGCCCTACTCATGCAGGGGCACCCTCTCACATAAAACCCAGCACCATGCCTTCAGGATTGTTAAGGCCTGCCATAGGGGAGGCTGATAGATGTATGTGTGTAGTGATTTTTAAAAGATATAGGGAACCTATATCTAAGTAAGGGGTGCATGCACCTCCTTACAAAGGCTACAGTAGCAGACCTGTGGTGTCAGTTTGAATGGTCTCTCAGGGGTGGCACAATAGATGCTTCAGCCCCTGGGAGGCATCTGGGGAACCTATGCCCTGGGTACATGGTGTACCATATACTAGAGACTGATAAGAGTACCCCAGAACCCAATCTGGAGTGTACCTAAAGTACATGCAATCAATCTATAGGAGAAAGCAGATAGACTGGGGTCCTGAATTGCAGGATCCCAGTCAGACTAAGTCCAAAACAGTGATATATGAGCAAAAAGTATGGGTAACCATAAGAGGCAGATCCTACTCTCCTACACCCCTCGCTCTTTTAGCTCTGTTTCCATGGTAACCATGGTCTGGATTGTGGGCCATAGGTATGTGTTTTGGGCCAGAGAGAGTGCTAGAAAGAGTGGCATTTACAGGGAAAATGGGTTTACCTAATTTAGACATTACTTGGGTTGGACAGAGAGTGTTAAAGTGCCATCAATTGCACCCTTTGGTTAAAAGCATTGCAGATTGTCAAACTCCAGACCTCATGATTGTGCAGTATGATGGCAATGACTTAGGCATAATTACTAGGGTCTGACTGGAAACGCTAATGAAAGATACCT
This sequence comes from Triturus cristatus, assembly GCF_964204655.1. Taxonomy (NCBI): domain Eukaryota; kingdom Metazoa; phylum Chordata; class Amphibia; order Caudata; family Salamandridae; genus Triturus; species Triturus cristatus. The sequence continues at coordinate 798,740,212 of NC_140581.1, forward strand.
TTGGTAAATGATTGTCACTTTTCACACATACTGCCTTTGTGTCCCCCAACATTTGCCAAAGACAACATGGCTGTGTTCAACTCATTGTTGTCCACAGAAAGAGCAACCCATGAAACATGTCAATAAAATTGTTTCTACATTCTGCCAAGACAACAACATGGGCTCTATATACCATAACAACTTATGCTTAGATATGGACAGAATATATAAAAAAAGATGGAGTCCATTTCAAAGACGGAGACAACAGGGTGTTCCTCAACAAATTAAAAGACTGCATCCTAAGGGAGGAGCCTAGCGCTTGACCAAGATGGCCGCGTGAGCTTAGAGCTCCCGAGACCCTCGCGCCCTCCGTCGACTATCCTGTCTCTAATCCTGATGGTATGCATGGCACCGTGTTGCTGAGTTGTCAGGGAGGCGATTGATGCTACCCGCGGTCGGATCGCCCATCGGGAACCGGACTTATGACTGGCGAAAGATTGCGGCCTAACTCCCGGAGATGCCAGGGGCTAGAGTTGGCAGGATGCCCGACTCCTAGTTGATCAACAACGGCCTGGTGAGGTGTGAACTGTCGGACGGAGGCCCTCGCTCTTTCACTTTCGATTTCGTTCCCTTTGTCTGCCCGGACACTGTAGAGCTCTGGGTGGCTTTATAACCCCAAGGACGCTCGGCGGGCTACTTTGGCAGAACAAGGCGGACCTGCTCACTCTTTATACCTCTCTCTGAGAGGGAACGGTCTTCACTGCATTGGACTGCCTGGAGTCCATTATGTCGGGCAAGGCAGAAGGAGATCGGCTGAAGACTAAGTCCACCAGGCGGGGAACGTATTCCCAAGTCAACAGTATGGACCGCTACGCCCTCCTGAAGACATCGCCGAGTGGATCGAGCCAGGCGCCGGATGCCCAGAAGGAGGACTCGCCTGGGACACCGGAGCTCTCCCTGCAGGATGTCATGGGCGCGCTTGATGGGATGCAGACCTCGATGGGGAGGCAATTCGAGGCCCTGGCGCATAAGGTGGATGCCATCCTGGTGGATGTCAACTTGATCCGCTCGGACCTGGGCAAGACAAACGAACGCGTTAAGGACCTGGGCCACAAGACCACGGGCCTCACTGATGATGTTGCGGATCTGCAGAACGAGGTCCGGAAGCTGAGGGCCGAGAGTGACCTCGCCGCCCGCCGGCTGGAGGACTTCGAGAGCCGGTCCAGGCGCAACAACGTGCGCGTCATCGGGGTCCCGGAGTCCTCGGATGAGGCCTCGATGGACCTGCTTGTGGAAGATTTGGTCCTCAATCATCTGAAGCCTAAGGGCCTTGGAAAGTTTTTTGCGGTGGAAAGGGCCCATAGGGTGCCGGGCGGACGGCCCAAGGCGGGTGCCCCGCCGCGGCCGATTGTCGCCCGGCTCTTTCATTTTCGAGATCGGGACGCTATCCTGCAAGCTTCGAGGGTGACGGGCCCAGTCCCCTTCCAGAATGCGTCGGTGAATTTTTATCCGGACTTCACCCAGCAGGTGCAGAGACAGAGACAGAGCTTCCTGGGGGTGAAGCGAAGACTTCGGGAACGGGACCTGAAGTATGCCATGCTTTTCCCCGCCAGACTACGGGTGGTGCATGAAGATCGGACATTCGTTTTTGACTCTCCTGTTATGGCCGATGAATGGCTGGACGCTTTGCCCCGGCGACGGACCGGGGACGACACAGCCGAGCATGGAGACAGTGGCCGGGATGGACAGGGCTGATATCTCAAAGCCGGCCTGACTTGATTTGACCATACTTGATGATTTGAACAGAGTGCAGTAACTGTGGAGGGTTGCGGGAGGACGAGGGGTGCTCTTTTCCTCCCTTAGGGTACTTTTTGTAGATTTTTGTTTTTGTAGGGCGACAGGCACACTGCAAGTTGGGGGGGCTTTTTAAGCTGCAGCAGGGGTGCAGGGTGGGGGGAGTTATGGGGAGTTTGAGTTTGTTGTTGGGGGGTTTATTTCTGCAAGGCATGATGATTATCCTCAGGGCTGTTCCATGGTGGAGCCTCGGGTGTGGGGTGGGCCTCTTTCCGTTTGAGGATGGGGGGTAGAGGCTTAAGTGTTATAAGCTGGAATGTTAATGGTTTGGGGGATCGCATTAAGAGGGGGATTGTTTTGCAATTTCTGAAACGCTCAATGCCAGACGTTGTCCTGCTGCAGGAGACGCATCTCATAGGCAATACGTGCTATGCCCTGAATAGGAAGGGGTATAAATTCATTGCACACTCGGGATTCTCTTCTGGGTCCAGGGGTGTGGGCATCCTCGTTAGAGCATCGCTGCCTTTTGAGGTGGACTCCACCATTGTTGACGATAGGGGGAGGTTTGTGGCGGTGGCGGGGCGGTGGGAAGGACTTTGGTTTTGGTTTCGGTTTATGTCCCGCCGGCCCTGCAGGCCTCCACATTTGCTGAACTGGGCAGGGCTTTGCTGACTCTCCCGGGGGGCATGCTGGTAGTGGGAGGGGATTTCAAAGCTGTGGGTTCCGGACTGCTGGATAGATACCCGCCCAGGGACACAGGGGGGGCTCAGAAATGGCTTCCAGACCTCCTGGACACGTTTGGCCTGATAGACTGCTGGAGGCTCCGGCACCCCACACAGAGTCAATACACGTTTCACTCCGGGGCGCATGGTAGCCTCTCCAGGATTGACTACCTGCTCACTCTGGCCGCACATGCCTCGTTGATATCCGAGGCGAGGCACATGGCACGTGGTATCTCTGATCACTCGCCAGTGTGGATCCGGCTGGATCTAGGTCGGGAGGGAGGAGGGAGGGTGGCCCCCATCAACCCATGGTATTTCCGAGACCCCAAGATGCGCAGCGCCCTGGTAAAGAAGGTAGATAATTACTTTAAGGACAATCTGGGAACCGTGGACTCGGCGGTGTCGCTGTGGGAAGCTTTTAAGACCGTGCTTCGGGGGGAGGCCCTCTCCCTGGTGGTGACTGCCAAGAATCGGAGGGATTGCGAAGTGCGGCAAGTGGAGGAGGAGATTGCGGCCCTTGAGGGTGATATGGAGGAGGAGGTCACAGAGTCCTCATTGCATGAGCTTTGCTTGAAGCAGGCGGAGTATAGGGACCTGGTGACGGACGCCGCCAAGACCCTCAGCAGGGAACAACAGGGCCGCCTGTATGACGTTGGAGATAAGGCAGGGAAACTCCTGGCGTGGCTGGACAGGAAGGAACGGGTCAATAGAGTGGTGCCAGAGTTGATTGGAGAGGGGGGAGAGGCGATTGTGGAACCTGAGGGGATTGTGGAGTGTTTCGCGGATTATTTTCATAGGGTTTATTCCTCTGTGTCGGACAGGCCGCCCGAAGACTCGTCTGATCTCCTCCGTGATATCGAGTTGCCCTGCCTCTCTGACATAGATAGGGACGATTTGGATGGCGACATCACGGTTGACGAGGTGGCGGGGGCGATTCGCGCGTTGAATTCGGGTAAGGCCTCTGGACCGAACGGACTGCCGATCGATCTGTACAAACTGTTCCCGGATAGGGTCGCCCCTCACCTGCGCGCCATGTTTTTGGAGGCGCGGGGAGATGGGATCCTTCCGTTGGATCAGCGGCTGGCGTCGATCGTGGTCATACACAAAGAGGGTAAACCCCGAGATAGATGCGCCTCCTATCGGCCCATTTCACTCCTCAACGCTGAGCCGAAAATTCTGGCCAAACTCCTGGCTACCCGTTTGATTAGGGTACTTGGCGATCTGGTCCACCCGGATCAATCTGGCTTTATCCCGCACCGAAACACAGCATTGAACCTTAGGCGTCTTCATGGCGTCATCGCCAGGGCGGGCACGCTGCGTGAACCGGCTGTTGTGGCATCTCTTGATGCCACGATGGCCTTTGACACGGTGGAGTGGGCATATTTATGGGCCGTGCTGGCCAAGTTTGGTTTCGGTCGCGGGTTTGTGAGTTGGGTCCGGTTGCTGTACGAGGGGCCACTAGCGAATGTTGTGGTGAATGGTCGGGCATCTACTCCGTTTCAGCTTGGTAGGGGTACTCGGCAGGGCTGCCCCCTGTCGCCTCTGTTGTTCGCCCTCGCCCTTGAACCGTTGGCTGCGTGGATACGTTGGCACCCGGATATACGGGGCCTTCGGTGGTCGCCTGATCACGAGGACCGTATTTCGCTTTATGCCGATGATATCCTGCTGTATCTTGCCTCACCTAAGAAGTCACTTATAGTGGTCTGTGACGTACTCGCATCGTTCGGTAGGAACTCGGGGCTTGTGATTAATTGGGGCAAATCGTACTTGTACGTTCTTAGTGGCGAGGTCCCACCGATCCCTAGAACATGTTCGATACAGGTTGCCCAGCAAGGTTTTGTGTATTTGGGGATTTTTATATCCATGGATCCTGTTGTGCGCTATGAGAGGAACCTGCTCCCCCCCTTGGCACGCTTGAGGCGAGATGTTGAAGGTTGGCGGAGGCTGCCGCTCTCCCTTGTTGGGCGTGCGGCCCTGTTCAAAATGATGTCTCTTCCCCGCTTCCTCTACGCCCTCCAGAACACCTTGGACTGGGTACCGGCCAAATACTTTCGGGAGGTCGAAGGCCTCCAAAGGACGTTGCTGTGGGATGGGCGGCCGCGAATAGCTATTTCAAAGTTGACGCTCCCATGGTACGATGGGGGCATTGCGCTCCCAGACATCCGACGGTACTATTGGGCCACGCAGCTGAGCGCGATCAACCATGGGTTTTACGGCCCTGCCCTCAGCCCTGGGTATGCCATGGATAGGTGGCTGCTGCGCGGCGGCAACTACTACAGGGCGTTGTATTCGCGGTCGCTAGACTCGTCCCTCACGGGGCCCACAGGTGTGGCGGTGCGCGTATGGAAGATGGCGACCGACTCGCTGGGCTGGAAGGATAGGCTAACCCTCGCTACCCCATTGTTTGAATCGGAAAGGTTGGGAAGACTCTGGCATACGAAGGGCTTTGATAAGTGGGATCTGATAGGTATATCCAAGGTGGGGGATGTGCTGCATAAGGGGAGGGTGAAGTCCTTCGAGGAGTTGCAGACTGAGTTTGAGCTAGGGCCCTCAGAGTATTTTAGGTATATCCAGCTGCGTCACGCCCTCCGATCAGTCCTCGTGGAGGGTGAGAAGGTGCCGGAGTCCTCTCCCCTTGAGGACCGAGTCCTTGATGGTCATATGCCCGAGAGCACGATTTCGCTCATATATAAGAAGTTGATAAACGTCCGGGCAGACTTGCTATTGGGGCTGAGAGAACAGTGGACCAGGGATGGCCTCGAGTTGGATAATGAGGACTGGCAGTCAGCGGTTTCTTCGCCTAAGGAGGTTGCGATCCCGTCGCGTCTGAGGCTGGTGCAGCTTAAAATACTGCACCGGGTGTATGTTACGGGGCCAAGGCTGGTCCACATGGGATTCTCGGAGGACGGCCTGTGCAGAAGGGGATGTGGTATGGTGGGTACTTTCCTGCACATCATTTGGGAATGTGGTGTCATTGTGGAGTTCTGGAGGAGAGTCCATGCAGTTATGGGGGAGGTGACGGGCATTGTGGTACAGCCGGAGGCGCGGTGTTGCCTCCTGAACGTCTGGGGGCCCACTGATCTCGATGAGGCGCAGACCCAATGGGTGACTCTGGGTAACATGGTAGCTAAAAGGGATATCGCGCGATTATGGGGCTCCTCGGGACCCCCTACACTGACCGCGTGGAAGGAGAACATGGATTGGAGCATGTTTAGGGAGAAGACGGTCTACTGCTCTAGAGGTCGCCCCCGGAAGTGGCATGCCATCTGGGGGCGGTGGAACCAATACAGGGGGGGAATATGTCTTGCCCCGGACCTGGAACCTCCCGAGGAACAGCTTTCCCCCTGACCTACCTTCCAGCACAGTTTGGTTTTAGTAACCGTTCTGGGCCTCTGCTGTTCCCCTTCTTCCTCCGCACACAGTCTGATACTTAGTAGATGAGTGGGGTCCTGCCTCCCCTGGGGGCTTTCGCCATGGGCTTTCAATGTTCTGCCTTGCTGGGGTTTGTTGTGTGTTTTTTCTGTGTTTATTTAAAATTGGACCTTTGTATTACTCATCGTACTGTATTGGGGACACATCACTGTATCTAACTTGCAATGCTGCCGAACCTTCGGGCTGTCGGCTGAATAGCTGTGTCCTGAATTTCGAAATAAAGGTTTTCAAAAAAAAAAAAGAAAAAAAAAAAAAGACTGCATCCTTTTCTATGTTTAGTTATTATCTACACACTATAAGCACAAGGGCTCTTTTCAGAGCCAACTCTTTTCCCAAACACTGATTCTTTATGTTTTCAAACCCTTTATTTTAATGTATCACTCGGATCTGAGGATCCAAAGTGGATCACCAGCCAAATAAGGGGTCTGCTGACTATATTGCGGGCGGATCTGCAACAGATCTGTGTATTCATTTCCCATTCACATTCAATACAAAACAACAATGCATTTTAATACAGTGGGTGTGACTGTGTGGGTCTGTGACTGGTTGTGTGAGTGCTTTTGTGGATCTGTGAGTACATGTGTGAGTGACTGCATGGGTGTGGATATCTGAGTACATTTATGAGTGGCTGCATGGGTGTGTAAGTGGGCGTTTGAGTGGTTGTGTGAGTCTGTGAGTGGGCATGTAAGTGACGGTGTCAGAGAGAGTGTGTCTTTCTTTTGGTTGTGTGAGTGGCTGTGTGGGTCTGTCATTGGGTGTGTGAATGGTTTTCTGGGTTTGTGAGTGGGTGTGGAAGTGACTGCATGGGTATGTGAGTGGCTGTGTGGGTCGGTGAGTGGGTGTGTGAGTGGTTTTCTGGGTCTGTGAGTGGAAGTGTGAGGGCTGTGTGGGTATGTGAGTGGGTCTGTCAGTGGCTGTATGGGTCCCTAAGTGGTTATGTGAGTGGCTGTGTTATGGGAAGTGGATGTATGTGTGAACACACCCATACATCCACTTCCCAGAAGCCTCGGTGGCGGCCATCTTAGGAGTGGCGTGTTCCTAAAACACGGCCCGTCCTGGGGAAATTGCTCCCTATTCCTTGACCGCCAATGCACATTCAGCTCCTGTTTTGACTCCTAACCTGCAGAGGATGTTTCCAGATGTTAGAAATACTGTCCTGAGTAAAATACTGTACCACAGTCCCTGGCTTTCAAGCAAAAAAGGCCTGAAGGGCCTTTACGGTCTGACAAGCATTTTACTGTTTACACCCGATCTCTTGGGCGTGGTCAGATCTGCTGCATATTTCGCAATAGGGGCAATCCTATTTAACACGTGTACCTAAGAGGGAGAAGTGGACTCCCATTCGGAGAACAAACAATATTGCTGCTTGTCGTATGAATCATGTTGCTATGATATAAGCATTTGTGTATGTTTTTAGAGGTTGAGAAGTGCTCTGCGCTCAGCATTAGGATTAAACTTGGTGCTCTACATTATAAGCAGTTGGGTATATTTATGAGACTGCACAGCTCCTTCCTATAGCTATGATTTCATAGATCGCTTGAGAAGTGAGAGCGCATGAATGAGCAGTCATCATTCATGCTTATTGTTGCCAGCCTATAAGGATACGAGAATGAATGAGAATTCATCATTCATTTGTGTTTTTGCCTATTACAAGGTTTTGAGACATAAATCATAGATACTGATTGTGAGCCTTACTTAATCAGTGAAACAAACAAAAAATAAGTGTGTGGATGCTGATTAATCTGCAGGATATTATGTGTTTGTCTGTGTAATCTTTCTCCTTCCATCCATTTCCCTTCCCAAAGCTTTCCCTCTGCCTGGCCACTCTAATCTTCAGTGCTATAATAGCATACCAAGTTGGAGCTGCCTGGAGGTGGATCACAAAGGTCTATGTACAGATCCTGAGGAAGAGGCCACTTCTGACAGTGTGTGAGTGTCTGTGAGGTTATATGACTGAGTGTGTGAATGGTTTTATGGGTCTGTGAGTGGGTGTGAGAATGTCTGTGTGGGTGTGTGAGTGGGTTTGTGAGCAGAAATGTGGGTCTGTGAGTGGGTATGTGAGCGGCTGTATGGGTGTGTGAGTTGGTGTGTGAGAAGCTGGGTATCTGTTACAGTACCCCCCACACACTTTCTCCTGGTTTTTTCTGCAACTTCGACTCTGGGTCCCTGCTAACCAGGTTCCCAGTACCAATGTTCTTCCCCTAAAGATGTACCGTTATTGGCACCACTTCAGCTACCTCTGTAAGTCCCTAGTAAAGGGAACCCCTGGTATCTAGGGCATGGGTACTGAAGATGTTCCTCTAGAGCTTCAGCACTGGTTGTGTCTCCCTAGAGACCCATCCCCAAGGCTATGCACCCTTCCATTGCAGGCTGCATGTCTTGGTGAAGAGAAATCCAAAGAGTCAACATGGCAAACAGCCCTGTGTGCCATGCCACCCATACACTGCATAAGATATAGGTAAGCCCACCCATACGGCAGGTTTTAAGCCCTAAGGCAGGGTACACTTTATCCTATGTGAGGGCATAGCTGCATGAGCAGATATGCCCCAACAATGTCCAGTATATTCTGAGATGTTGTAGGTGCACAGAGAAGCCATAAAGAGTACACAGGCTGCATACTTGTCAATACAAGTTTCCTAGCTCCATGATGGCTTCACTGATTTCTGAGATGTTTGGTACCAAGCATCTTGTCTCAACAAATCCTCACTGATGGCAGTGTTGGATTTAATAATACATTCACACAGGAGAACCTTTTAGAGGATCCCCTGAAAACCTACCGAGCACTGGTGTGATCCCTGACTTGTTTTCGCCAGACTGCTACCACCAGACATGTTTCTGACCTCATGGGGTGAGAGCCAGTCCTCTCAGAGGACAGAAACAAAACCTGCTCTGGGTGGAGGTGCTTCACACCTCCTCCAGGACAGGATGGCCTTCCTAGCAGGAACCCTAAAAGTTGGTGAAGCCTTTTAAATCAAAACCTAGGAACCTCCGGATAGTGGAGGGAATAGTAAAACCCCTTTCCTGCTCCACTTTAGGTAGGAGGAAAGACAGGAAATTAGTTTGATTAGGAGGTGGGTCTCCACTAAGCCTGTACCACGCCTAGGATGGAGCAGACAAGGTGAACCTCTCTTCTGAGATTCTACCATGTTGGGATGGTGGGAAAAAAACTATCAGGGCTAGGGTAGTGCCCCTTCCCACAGACAGGAAGTGGTCACTAGAGGATGTAGATACCCTAAAGGTAAGTAGCCCATTGGTTACTATCCGTCTTTCATTGTAACAACCGTACATTTCATTTTTTAAGTGGCACTGAGAGTCCTGAACATCAGATTCAATGGACCAAAGAAGACCAGGACAAAGAAGACCCACTGCACAAGAACTGAAGTCCTGCTGCAGCAGACAAAGGGGTCAAACCCTGCCTGTTCCCCCAGGACCTGAGGGCCAACTAGACCAACAGGTATCTCCAGTATGCGCCAGGGAGCTGAGTTGCAGATAGGTGTTCAGAGGCCATGCCCCTTTTTATACCTCTCTGCAACGCAGCTCTGTGGCGCTTACTGGAGGTACCTAGTGGGCTAGTTTGACCCTAGGGACCCTTAGGATTAAAGGGGACTTAATCTCTCAATTTAGAACGGCCACAGGGCGCGTTTACACAGTGGTGAAGGGAGGGGAAGGGGAATTATTTCCCCAACTTAAAACACTCCACAGGGCGTGTTTGCACACGTCACCTCAGGCCCCGTCCCCTCCCTTCACCACTGTGTAAACGCGCCCTGTGGCCGTTCTAAGTTAAGAGATGAAGTCCCCTTTAATCCTAAGGGTCCCTGGGGGCTAACTAGCCCACCAGGTGCTTCCAGTAAGAGCCACTGCGCTGCGTTGCAGAGAGGTGGTCCGAGGCCTTGCCCCTTTTTACACCTTTCTGCAATGCAGCTCTGTGGCGCTTTGTGGACATACCTGGTGGGTTAGTTGGCCCCTAGGGACCCTCAGGATTCAAGGGGACTTTATCCAGGGAGTGTTTGCACACATATCACCTCAGACACCTCCCCTCCCTTCATCGGTGGGCAAACACACCCCGTGGCACATTTTAAGAGGTAGTTTTAATCCCCCTGTCCTATTATATACTAGGGGCTTACAGAGGAGGTCATGCTAATCACAAGGATACCCCAACGCATAGTGTTCCCTAGTGTATGTAGGTGTTTTCACTGTATTCTAAGTGTCTTTTAGCATAGCACTGGCTCTAGGACTGGTTAGTCAGAGTCAGTTACCACCAGTACCCGTCTGAAAAAGTTGAGGGTACAGGATGATTTTGCAACAAGGCTTCTTTCTGCTCCTCTGTTTGTTCTTTGTGCACGTCTTCCTTCTTCCTTCACTTTTCTTCATCTTCGAGGACTTCTGTTGCTTCTTTCTGCATTTCCCCAACTTAAAACGCACCACAGGGCGTGTTTGCACACGTCACCTCAGGCCCCGTCCCCTCCTTTCACCACTGTGTAAACACGCCCTGTGGCCATTCTAAGTTGGGAGATTAAGTCCACTTTAATCCTAAGGGTCCCTAGGGTCAAACTAGCCCACTAGGTACCTCCAGTAAGCGCAACAGAGCTGCGTTGCAGAAAGGTGTAAAAAGGGGCATGGCCTCTGAACACCTGTCTGCAACGCAGCTCCCTGGCGCTTACTGGAGATACCTGTTGGTCTAGTTGGCCCTCAGGGACCCTCAGTATTGAAAGATAATTAATTCCCCAACTTACAACTCGCCACGGGGCGCGTTTGCACAATGGTGAAGGAAGGGTGCGTGGCCTGAGGTGACATGTCTGCAAACACGCACTGTGGCGCGTTTTATGTTTGAGAATTAATTCCTCCTCAATCCTGAGGGTCCCTGAGGGCCATCGTGGGAGACTTATTTGTTATGAACTCTCCTAATTTCCTCATTTACTACAGTCTCCTCAGTAGGAAATACTTTCAGTTTTTTACTTTGATTCCATCAAGAAGGCATTCAGATGTGTCACACATTTGCCATAAATTCTGAATGTTAGCACTCTAGTTGCTCTTTAGATCACTGTAGTAAAGCTACTGGTTACCAGGGAAGTCTGCTGCTGGTATTGAAAGTGCATGTTTCAGTCTACATGTCAGAATTTTAAACGAAATAGAAGAGGATTTGAGAAGTCACTCAAAATGTGCCCTAATTTTTCTTTCTGCAGCACAAATCATACTTTCTATGGCAAAATGAACCCCCTCATTTTGTTTCTTTTTAAATTAATCGTTTTAAGAGTTACCACTTTATTCCAATCAAGATGGCTTCAGGTGTGCAATACGTTTGTCATAAGTAGGACTGTTAGCGCTCTAGTTGTTCTTAAGAACACTCTGGATAGCTGCAGTAGAAGACTAAGGAATCAACTGACAGTCTCTGCATAGTTGTGGTTCCTATATTGTGTACAGAGGTCATTCACTGTTTGGCCTACATATTGTTTTTTTTACAGCTTTGCCGTTGGCACTGAATCACATAAATAATGCATGTTGAGCGACATGTAAGATGCTGCCTTATTGCATAGGTCCTTCTCGTAACAGAACTAGTTCCAGATGATGTTTGTAAAAGATATTCACCCGTGATGCACCTTTTAGTGTCACAGCAATGAACCCCTTCATTTGTTACAGCTTGCTTGAGTTCAGCTATCACAATAAGAGATCATAAAGTTGGAGCTCTGCGGTAAGCAATGACTGGCGGTTTTAGAAAAACCTTTTGCAATTTTTCACAAGTGGACAGTAAGGGAAATGTTTTTTGCATTATATTTCTGTAGTTGGGAGCTGATGGATGATAGTCAACTACAAATGAAGTTCTCTCACTTTTGTTTCTGCCGTTGGTATTCCAAATAAGTGCTTCTCTGGGTTACTGCAAAGACTTGTCAATTTGTTGCTGTATGATATGCAGACGATAGCCTCGCCTTTTAAATAATGTAGCAAGCTCCTGTAGATGGTCTTTACAGGTTTCCTCATTGCTGCAGATGTGTCTTATTCTGAGTGCTTGGCTGTAGATGATGCTCAGTTTAGTGGGGTGTGGGTGACATGAAGTCCAGTTTAGATTCAAATGAGCATCTGTAGGCTTGGGGTACAGATCAATTGTAATTTTGTGTTCATGACTGGTGAGTACCACACCCAGAAAAGGGAGATGAGGCTTCTGTTTAGTATTGCTGCTGGTAAATTTGATGGTAGGATGGATATTGTTGATATAAGCTGTAAATTGTTCCAGTGTTCTACTTCCTGCATTCCATATTATAAATATGTCATCAATGTATCATAGCCATGCCAGTGGTTTGATGCTAGAAGTAGCAAGTATACAGTTCTCTAGTTTTCCCATGAAGATATTTGCATAGGATGGAGCCATCGGAGTGCCCATGAAAGTCCCTTGTATCTGCAGATAGTGTTTACCATTGAATGTAAAATTGTTGGATTTAAGGATAACTCTTGCAAAGTTGGTAAGCACATTTGTTGATGGCTTTTTCACAGTTCTTTTATTAAGAGCTTCAGATAATGCCATAAGCCCATCCTCGTGTGGTATATTGGTGTATTATGATGTAACATCAAATGTAGCCAGAAGAGTATCATAAGCAAATGTGTAGGTTTGGTTTAATTTTTCAATATTCTGGAGGAAGTGACTGTTATCTTTAACAAATAATGGAAGTTACTGTACAATGGGCTGGAAGTGCAGGTCGACAAATAAAGATAGTCTCTCAGTGGCTGTGTCATTGCCAGAGATGATGGTACGGCCAGGATTGTTCATTTTGTGACTTTTGGGAAGCAGATAAAATCTCCCAGGTCTTGGTTTTGGATGAACAAGTATATCTGCTGTTGTTTCATCAATGAGGTTTGAGCTCCTGTATCTTACAACCATGTTCTTAATTTCTTTGTTCAAGTCTTCTGTGGGATCAGTTTTTAAAGGTTTGTAAGTGTTGGTATCCATTAATTTGTCATTCCTTCCTCAATATAATCACTTACTTTCATGGCAACCACTGCACCACCTTTGTCTGCCGGTTTTATAATGACATCCATTCTCTGTTGCAGGAGGTGGAGAGCTTTTCTTTCTTCTCGGGTAATGTTATCAAAAATCCTTTTAGGTGTTTATTCCTTGTTGAGTTTGTTGATGGATAAAATGTATGTATCAAGGACAGGATTTCTACCACATTGAGGAGTCCATGATTAGAATCAACATTAGAATTATTGAACCTCTTGAGCAAAGACCCCTATTTCTGTCCTGTACCGAAGGACCATAATACTGTCAACATGATGACAGACCTAAAAACCTTCAAGAGACGATGCAGACTTGCAGAATACTTTTACAATCATTCTAATGTTGATCTGCCAAGCAACCTCCCAGATCCATTTAAGAAGTTGCACCATCCCAAATCATGGACTCCTCAAGGCACTTTCAGTGCCGAAACGCGTAATGCTGCTAATGCTGATGGTGAACCGAATAAATTGAAAATCTGAACCTTACTTGAGGTCCGTGCTCCGTTGTCTTTTTCCAGGAAGAGTGGGAGTTATCTGGATATATATATATATATATATATATATATATATATATATATATATATATATATATATATATATATATATATATATATATATATATATATATATATTCACTGAAAAAACCATAGGTTTACCAGTGGTGCGGTGTCTTCCTCAGCAGGCAACTTGTGCGGTGTTAGATGTTGAGCGGCTGGCCTGAGCCGCGGAAGACGCTCCGATGCTGTTTCAGCATTCCTGTTGGTCCGTCAACTGGCGGACTGACTAATGGCACTGGCGCTGTTTTTCACGAGATCCAAAGCTGTGACAAGGACAACAACTTTGTGCCACGATCCACTGGGATGTGATTTTATGAATTGATCGAGTTAGCAGCGGGCAGCTCACTTGAGAAGAATAGCGGCACTACAAGTACCAGCAGGCCTTTGTGTGAGGGCCACGCCCACTGAGGCAGGGATTTGAAAGAAAAGAGTTGCCGCCAAAAGTGTTCTGCTGCTTCACTCGAGTCCAATGCCCCTGATGAAGTGCATCACGAAACGCGTCGGGTTGGACAATAGATGTGTGGTTCGAGTGATCTACTGGCCGCAGCTCTCTTGAATAAACAAATTTGGCAAATTACTTACCAGTGGTGCGGTGTCTTCCTCAGCAGGCAACTTGTGCGGTGTTAGATGTTGAGCGGCTGGCCTGAGCCGCGGAAGACGCTCCGATGCTGTTTCAGCATTCCTGTTGGTCCGTCAACCGGCGGACTGACTAATGGCACTGGCGCTGTTTTTCACGAGATCCAAAGCTGTGACAAGGACAACAACTTTGTGCCACGATCCACTGGGATGTGATTTTATGAATTGATCGAGTTAGCAGCGGGCAGCTCACTTGAGAAGACTAGCGGCACTACAAGTACCAGCAGGCCTTCGTGTGAGGGCCACGCCCACTGAGGCAGGGATTTGAAAGAAAAGAGTTGCCGCCAAAAGTGTTCTGCTGCTTCACTCGAGTCCAATGCCCCTGATGAAGTGCATCACGAAACGCGTCGGGTTGGACAATAGATGTGTGGTTCGAGTTATCTACTGGCCGCAGCTCTCTTGAATAAACGAATTTGGCAAATTACTTACCAGTGGTGCGGTGTCTTCCTCAGCAGGCAACTTGTGCGGTGTTATATATATATATATATATATTCACTGAAAAAAACATAGGTTTCAGGGAAGTTATAGTTAGAAATTAGCATTTAAAAAACCTTAGAAATCCACTAAAAAAATCATAGGTTTCAGGGACGTTATAGTTAGTTGGACATTTCACTCGTACAAAACCAGAGAAATTCGAACGTTATAGTTAGTAGAGCAAACTATAACTTGTGCCCCCGCAATGCACTGCTGATGACGTCACATATTACTCATGACATGGTCAGTGACATCACTGATGACATCTCAAATGACATCACTGATAGCATCATCCAGTGAATGTGTGTTTCTGTAAAGTTTAAAGTTTTATTTTATATATGTTAATGCCAAGGTGTATTGAAGAATGAGTTGGTGTATAAGTGTGTGGGTGGAGGATTTAATAGGTGTGTGACTGACTGTATAAGTTAGTGATTAAATGTGTCTTAATGCATGGGTTAGTGACTAAACTGTGTGAATGTCTGTATCAGTCTCTCAGTTGTTGTGTAAGCTGCTGCATGGGTTGATGATTATGTACATGACTGTCTATATGGGTTACTTATTAGTTGCATGAATATCTGTATTGGTGCCTCAGTGTTTGTGTGGGTGGGTGGGTGGGTGGTGTGTGACTTTCTGTCTACATGTGTGAGTGGATCATTTGCTGGGTGTATGGGTTCAATAGTGCATGTGGAAATAGCTGTATAGGTGAGTGAGTGTGTGTATCAGTGTGTTGGTGAGTGAATGTATGTCTCACTAGTGTATGTGTGAGTAACTACATATGTGAAAGGCAGTATATGTGAGTGTTGGAGTATATAAATGACTATAGGTGAGAGTGAGTAATTGTGTATAAATGAGTATGTGCTTGTGTCCGTGATTGTATAAGAGAGTAAGTATATGTTAGTATCTGTATGAATAGGTTAGATGGTGAATGTATAACTGTATAGGTGAGTAACTGGCAGTGTTATTGATTCTTTACATGAATAGCTAGGTGTGTCAATAACTCTATGGATGAGTGACGGTGTATGAGTGTTTGTATAGGTGTTTGAGTACTTATAATAGTGCTGTATTGATGAGTGACTGCAGGTATGAGTAACTGTATGGGTGAATGAATGAATGTGTGTGTGTGTGTAGCTAGGAATTAGTCAGTGGGTATAAAGTAACTGCTATTGATTTGTCTATGGTTTTGAAAATGTTAGTCTGTATTTTAGAGTGGGTGTATCAAAGGTTATATTAGGGTGTGAGGAGGTGCATCAGATTATCATGTGGATGATGTCATCAGTGATGTCATCAGTGATGTCATTTGAGATGTCATCAGTGATTTCATCAGTGATGTCACTGACCATGTCATGAGTGATGTAATATGTGATGTCATCAGCAGTGCATTGCGGGGGTGTGAGTTATAGTTAGCTCTACTAACTATAATGTTCAAATTTCTCTGGTTTTGTACGAGTGAAACGTCCAACTAACTATAACGTCCCTGAAACCTATGGTTTTTTCAGTGAATTTCAAAGGTTTTTTAAATGCTAATTTCTAATTATAATGTTCATTAAACCTATAGTTTTTTCAGTGATTTTAAATTATCATTCCATTCTCCACTTGGTGAAAACAGCCAATATCGCCAGTTTTCCAGCAATACCTTCCGCAAAAAAAAATTGCCAAAAATGAGAGCAAAAACTAACGCTAATAATATGCAGAGTAGGCGTTCCTATACAAAAATAACACGAAAACACCACTTCCCGATATTTTCAACAAGCAGCCAAATCTGCGGTGCGATCCAAAAACAGGCGATAAGCTGTGTTAGCAGTCGGAATGTAACATCTGCATTTTACTGGTGTAAAGTTGGACGACTACCTACAGTGTGAAAGGAAGCCAAGCTCAGAATCACATCTGAAGACCAAAACATGTCATAGAGCTAATTATCATGCACCTCCCACACCCAAGAAGGCCACAAAACCCACTGCCACCACCCTCAGTACCTCCCCTCTGACCACCCCCCCTACTACCACCGAGGCAGCGCACAACAGGACAGCAAACCTTCCAAAAACGGCATGGCCCCTCAGTCACACAATAGCTGAATGTTGCGAGATGTGGCAACCAAACATGTGTGAAGGACGCAAGTTACCCACCAATAATAATGCACACAATACCAAGTGTAGCGGTGATGTGCTGGACAGACCTCACTATGCAGAGCACAAACCTCTCCATGTGTACATATACTGCTGGTGCTTGTTGTGTTGTGGAGTTGTGGACAGTGGACGCAGCCATGTTACCTCAGGCAGTGGGGAAGATCTCGTTCATGTACCTGTGTCATTGTCCCCTGTAAGCGGCAGCGCAGTGGGCTGGTCCAACGATCGCCACTCCAGCATAGAAGTGTGAATAAATAGGCCGGGGCTCTGGGCGTGGTGCACTTGTGTGAAGGCCAACACGTCTGCCAGAGCGGCGGCCCTCACCCTGCCACGTGGCTGCCGCCATGACCGAGGGCCTCCTCGACACAGGCCCCCTGCGAACACAGTGGCAGAGTACCGCAGAGTTATGTCTGTACACACTACTGCCTTAGATCTACACTGCGGACAGCAGGGCTCACAATTCAGATGGAGTCGCGATTGCAGATGACGCAGTCCAGTAGGCAAGACACATTGCTCCCAGTGTGGCCTGCCCGGACCACGCATCATCGCAGGCTGCATACACGCTGAGCGCCAGAGGTACCACTATCTCAGTGCACCACAAGTCACCGCCACGTGGCCTTATTAAGGCAGAATTCATTAGACAAAAGACATTGCTACCAGTGCGGCCCACCTGGACCACGCATCATCGCAGGGTGCGCACACGCTGGTTGCTTCAGGTGCCACTAACTCACTGCACCACAAGTCATCGCCACGTAGCCTTATTAAGGCAGAATTCATTAGACAAAAGACATTGCTACCAGTGCGGCCCGCCCGGACCACGCATAATCGCAGGCTCCGTGCACGCTTTATACTTCTGATGCCACTAACTGTGCAGCTCAACTCAACGCCACGTGGCTGTGGGCCCTTGCTGACCACTGACTCTGGCCTACACTGCGGTCAGCAGGGCTCACAATTAAAATTGAGTCTTGATTCATTCATTACAGAGTCCAGTAGGCAACTAACTACAACGTCCCTGAAACCTACACAATATCCTTTTAGTATCCTTGCTTCATGAAGTTTTTTTATATCAATTATAGCTTTAGTACAATGACCAAATTCATCTTGCAAGTCCAAAGGAACACTGAATGGCAGTCTTCACTGAGGCCAGCAGAGCTCACAGTTCGAATTCAGTCTTGATTCATTAATTTCAGAGTCCAGTAGGCAACTAACTATAACGTCCCGGAAACCTACACATTTCAACAACGTATTCCATACATATTTCATCTTTTGTTACCTACACTGCGGTCAGCAGAGCTCACAATTTACATTGAGACATGATTTATTAATTGCAGATAGAATTGTTCTCTATGTCCTCGGATTTTGTCAAGAGGAAGTGACAAAAAGCATTCCTCGATGTCTGTGCTGACTACTGCCTTCCATCTACATTGCGGACTGCAGGGCTCACATTTCAGCTCGAGTTGCGATTGCAGATGACGCAGTCCAGTAGGCAACAGACATTGCTACCAGTGCGGCCCTCCGGGACCACGCATCATCGCTAGCTGTGCACACGCAGAATGCTTCTGATGCTCCTACCTCAGAGCACCACAACTCATGGACCCTTTATGATAGAATCTTTTGTGTATGATTTCAGATCTGCTGCCCCTACCTCAGTGTACCAACAGACATGAACCCTTTACGATAGAATCTTTTGTGTATTATTTCACATCTGGTGCCCCTAACTTAGTGCAGCACAAGTCATGGACCCTTTATGATTGAATCTCTGTGTGTGATCCGATGATTACTGTTGTACTTGTTGCCAGCACCAACCATTCCCTGAGGGCTGGCTTACACTCACCCCACATGCATCCAGCACAGACATCACTGGACATGTGACCCTGGTAATAAAAAGGGGCCAGTGCATCTGCCCATACCCAGTCCCACTATCTATCTGTGTCCATGTGTTCATTATGTATGCATGATGCTGCCCCTGGGCCCTACCACATTACATTCTGCTGTGGACAGCGCTCACAACCATGTTACCTCTGGCAGTGGGGAAAACTTTGGTTATGTAACTTTGAATCGGTCATTGTATAAGTACATAGGTAGAGACTGGATCATTAGAGTACTGCAAGGAGAGTGTATAGTGAATTTATAAGTGTTTCAGAACTGGCGGAGTGATTGGATAAGCACATATGTTGGCGGAGCCTGACCCCCGAGCACAATCTTGGCTCTAATTGGCTGCCCTCCATGTGCCAAAAACTGAAATTTGGGCTTTGCAAGGCACTGTATTGCAACAGCTGCAACACTCCACTGAATGTGCAATAAAAATTCTTATCCACACAGATATGTCATCTGCACGATCTTTCATGTGTGGAAATATGGATGAATGTAGGGTTAGTGATTCCCCCTACCTTCCATGTTGGCCATGTTTTAGGAGTTGGGTCACAGGGTGACACATTGGTGCTTGCGGCCTGGGTGGCGACAGTACTACAACAGGGACACCCGCATCAGTTGATTCCTCATACAGCCCAGGACAAACGGAACCACGCCCAGAGCTCCAGAGTCATTGTTCACAGCCTCACGCAGGACTGGAATACACCAGGCCAGCACAATCCGCTTGCGCACACAGGGAGGGAGAACAAAGCTACATGACCTAGATTTTCATTGTAGTGATCTGCTGCTCTCAGGTCTAGTTGTCAGTACGCCAGAGCCACTCCCTGATGGGTGGTTTACACCCACACCACACCCATCAAGCACAGGCGTCACAGGACAAGTTACCCTGTCAATAAAAAGGAACGGGCGCATGTGCTCCATTTCAGACTTGGAGCACCGAATGCACTGCGGTCGGCACAGGCACACCGCCACGGGATGGTGACTTTCGGTGCACTGAGGTAGGGGCACTGTAAGTGCTGAGCGGGTGTGTAGCCTGCGATGGTGACCCGTCCCGGTGGTCGGACAGGTCAGGTTTTGTGTGCCCTGCTGGACCGCAGTGTAGGCCTGAGCCATCTACCAGCAGGGGCCGACCACCATGTGGCGTGGCCTCACTGCTCCCAGAGTTAGTGGCACCGCAAGGGCTGAGTGGGTGTGCAACCTGCGATGATCGTGGGTTCACTGGTATGTCCTCTGCCATGGTAAAATCGAGACGCAGCACCAAATGTGAGACCTGGTGGCCTGTGGAGCGGGGCTGCATGATGTGAAGGGTTCCCTGTTCGCGGAAAGGTGAACAGTGAGGCCTGGGTGTGCAGGGGCGAGCAGACACCTCTGGGCAGAGGGAGTGGATGGGGTGCAGCAGCCTGGGTGTGCAGCGGCGGGCAGACACCTCTGGGCAGTAGAAGTGGATGGGGTGCAGCAGCCTGGATGCACAAAGGCAGGACAGCGATTTAGGCATGCGCAGTCGTATGTACTCTGCCATTACTGATTCTGTACTATGTTTCAAATGAGTGAGCTTGAGGGCCCCACTATGTCCCGGCACGTGGTTGGAGACACACCAGTGGTGGAAAGGTGAGCTGTGAGGGTTTTTGTCCACAGTGTGGGCACTCACTGTTCCTCTCCATCTCTTCCTTTCTCTCCCTCACACTCTTTCTCTCTCTCTTCCTCTCTCTCACACTGTTTCTCTCTTTCTCTCTCTCTCTTCCTCTCTCTCACTCTTTCTCTCTCTTTCTCTCTCACTCTTTCTCTCTCACTCTTCCTCTGTTTTTCTCTTCCTCTTTCTCACACTGTTTCTCTCTTTCTCTCTCTCTTCCTCTCTCTCACTGTTTCTCTCTCTCTTCCTCTCTGTCTTCTTCTCACTCTTTCTTTCTCTCTCTCTCTTCCTCTCTCTCACTCTCTCTCTTTCTCTCTCTCTCTCTCCTTTGATGGATGCATCACGCACAATTTTATCTTGCTTTTTGTCTAGCAGGCCTGCGATGATGCGTGGCCATCCTGCAAATCAACACCCACCCTGAATTGTGAGCTCGGCTTTACCGCATGTACGCAACGGCTGTGGAGGTTGCTTCAGCACGTGGTGGACCCTCTTACACAAACGCCGGTGGTGGAAGGTGAGCAGAGAGGCTTGTTTCCGCAGCAGTGGGCAATCATTTCTGGGCAGTTGGAGTGGATAGTGTGCAGCAGCCTGGGTGCACAAGAGCGGGCAGACACCTCCGAGCAATGGGAGTGGATGGGGTGCAGCAGCCTGGGTGCACAAGAGTGGGCAGACACCTCTAGGCAATGTGAGTGGATGTGGTGCATCAGTCTGGGAGCGCAGGAATGGGCAGTGTGGGAGCCGGCCTCGTGGCGTGGTCCTGTTCCCCCTCGCCAAGCCGCACGAGGTCCCATGCACCTCGGGGCTCCTCCATTTTGGATTATACGTCACACCACGTGACCACCTGCGTGACCCCGCTTCACCCGGCCTCTGTCCCAGCGAGGCCCGACATCAAGGCACCAACCCCTGGCCAGGGGGATACCACGTGAACCCTTCCCACTCCCGGCGGAGGGCAGTATCGATGGGACCCCCAACCGTCCTTCCACACCTAGGTGCGATCGCCCCACAGCTCTCTGGGGCCTGGCGCCTCTCCTGCTGGGCGTCTGGCCGCTCCCTCCCCGGCCTCTCCGCCCCCTCTGGGCGCAAGGGTCCAGACATCAAAGGGCTCCAGTCCTATATCTGGGGCGACCCGACAGCAGGACAGCAGTTGTATCCTGGAGTCAAGAGCCCTGCTGATCGGATCGCGGCTGACCCTACGGAAGAAGACTCATCCTGAACCCACTTCTGAGCCCTGCTGACGACGTCGCGGCTCCACCGTGCTTAAAGACCTTCACGAACCTTTGGGGCCCTGCTGACGCCGTCGCGGCCTGACCTTGTTGAACTTTGCCATCAGAGCCCAGCTGACCTCGTCGCGGCTCGACCGAAGCGGACCTACCACCGGAGCCCTGCTGACTGTGTCGCGGCTCGACCCAAGCGGAACTACCACCTGAGCCCTGCAGACGCCGTCGCGGCTCTCCACGTCCGAGCCGCTCCGAGACCAGCACTCAAGGTCTGGCGCAGAGCCTTCCCGTACCTGGCTGGTAGTAAGACTGTCCCGCTACCTTATCCCTCTAAAGACATTGAGACTCTTACTGGATCCCTCGATCCCACTGTAAATATTGCCTGTACTACTATTGATAAAGAACCAAGTTAAGCAACTGATACGGAGTCTTGTGTGGTGGTATTACTGGGCCTAGTGCGAACATAGAAGAAGGACCTCCCCTAGGGGGCTTCTCAGCGGCGCTCGGCTATAACTTTGCGGTAGGAAGGTGCCCCGGAGTAGTCTCCCCGACTCCCCGGTGGTCCTCCCTCCAACATTTGGTGGCCAGCGACGGGATCCGAGCCAGACGCAATCGTACAGGCCAGTAACGCACCCACTACCTAACCAGACGGAAAGAAAAGGGAACCATGGACGGCCAAGAGGCAACCGTGGCCGCAACCTTCCAGCCGGAAAGATAGGAAGAATACACCCACAAAGAACTGAAACAATTCTGCAAGGACAAAGGGATCCCAACCACAGGATTGGGCACCAAGGAGGAAATGCAGAAAGCCCTGAAAGCCTGGTTAGAACCCGAGACCACTCCACCCCGAGCCGAAGGGACCTCGGCCCGGGACGGAAACCTGCCAACCCCAACCCCGACAGAGGGGGGGCGAACCGTCCCCGAAACCAGCCTTTCCCACGAAGAAATGCGGGAACGGGAGAGGGTCCGGACACACGAAATGGACCTCGCCCGACTCCGGCTGGATGGTGAGCTCCTACTGGCGGAGAAGAAAATAGCCTTGGAACAACTACGGCTGCAAGAGGAAATCGAGGAAAAGAAACGGCATCGGGAACTAGAGGAGAGACGGCTAACCCTCGAACACGAGAGGAGCCTCAAGGAACTTGAACTAAAAGCTAAAACGGGGGAGACCAGCGCCCCCGGAGCCCGGGACGCTCTGCCACTGACCGAGCCAAAGGTTCACATCCCCAAGGATGTCGTCAAGGAGTACTATAAAAATGACGACATCCAGCAATGGTTCCGAGCGTACGAAGTAGCCATGACCTCCCATCGGGTGCCCCGGAAGGATTGGGGTGCCGGCCTATGGGGGAGGTTCCTCAGCGAGGGCCGGGATACCATGTTGCAACTCCCCGACGCGGTGATGACATCATACGACCACATGAAGGAAGCACTACTCACACGCTACGGACTATCAGCCGAGATGTACCGGCAGCGCTTCCGGGACTGCAAGAAGCTCCCCGGTACCACGTGGGTCGAATACGTGGACTTCTTCAGCCGAGCATTGGAAGGATGGATCAAGGGAAGCAAGGTCACCTCATACAATGAGCTGTTCGACCTCATTGTCTGGGAGCACCTCGCCAACAACTGCTTTGTTGAACTAAGGCAACACCTCCTGGACAGTAAACTGACCGAGCCCCGGAAGCTCGCCGCCGAAGCAGACCGATGGGTCAACACCCGGGTCCCCCGGAACCCCGTGGGGGACTACCAACGGAGTACCACGGGACCTCCCCGCCAGCGAGGCGGAGGAGGGGGGTCCCACCGCAGTAGAGAATTCCCGGCCGGGCCGCCCAGAAGCCCGCCACGAGGCCAAGCCACCAACCACACGTCCCCGACCATGGGCCGAAGGGGGACTCCTATCGCACGGCCTGGACCCCGACCGACAGTGACCTGCTTCGGCTGCCAGCAGACCGGCCACTATGCAAGCGACCCGGCCTGCCCCGTGAACCGACAGAACGGGACCGCTGGGCCCCCTCCCCAGCAAATAGCCGCCGCAGCCCTGGGGGAGGGAGAAGACGAGGAGGAAAACCACGACGGCGGGTCCCCCGAGTGGGAACCAGCTGCCATGTCGCTTGTGTGCCTGGGCTCCCGAGAAATGGTGCCCCGAGCTGCCATCCCAAGCAACACCCAGAAGTACCAACAGTGGGTCACCATCAATGGACGACGGGCCGAGGCCCTCCGGGACACTGGGGCCAGTGTGACCGCTGTCCGCTGCCACCTGGTGACCCCCGAACAAATCCTGCCGCATGTCCTATGCCCTGTCCGGACCGCGGACAACACCGAGAGCATGTGCTGGATGGCCAGGATCCACTTCGAGTGGGGAGGAGTGTCCGGCACCCTAAAAGTGACTGTCCGCGACGACGCCCCAGTGGACTGCCTCCTGGGGAATGACTTAGAGAGCTCCCCCTGGGCCCAGGTGGAACGCCGAGAGCATCTGGGGATGCTAGGACTGCCCGAGTGGGCCTGCGCCACCACCCGGTCCATGACCGCCCAACCAGCCGCTGCCACGGCCCCCGACAAGCTGGCGGGCCCCGAACCATCACCCACCTCCGGCACGGAGGAACCTGACGAGGAGGCCGGGCCATCCGAACTTTCCACCGACGAGGCCGCCTCCCTCAGCGAGATCCCCGAGCTGGCCCAGTGGCGCCACGACGGGGGCCCCACCCGCGAACAATTCCAGCAAGAGCAGAAGGCCTGCCCATCCCTCGAGGGGGCCCGACAGCAAGCGGCCGCCCAGGCTGCGGGGGACCCCACGGGAACCCACTGGGTCTATTGGGACAATGACTTATTGTATAGCGAGCAGAAAGTCGCCGAACTAGGGGCCGGCCGGGTGTTGGTGGTCCCCCTCCGATTTCGAGAGTTCCTCCTGAACCTGGCACATGACGTGCCCCTCGCCGGACACCTCGGGCGGGACAAAACGTACAGCCGCCTAGTGACCCATTTCTATTGGCCCCGAATGAGAAGAGACGTGGACCATCACTGCCGGTCCTGCCCGACCTGCCAAGCTAGCGGGAAGACGGGGGGTCGGGTGAAAGCCCCCCTCCAACCATTTCCAACCGTCAACACCCCGTTCGAACGAGTGGGGATCGACATCGTGGGGCCCCTCGACCCCCGAACCGCCCTGGGACACCGCTTCATCCTGGTACTGGTCGACCACGCCACCCGGTACCCCGAGGCCATCCCACTCCGCACCGTGACAGCTCCAGTGGTGGGTCGGGCCCTGATGGGCATCTTCTCCAGGGTGGGGTTCCCCCGAGAAGTGGTGAGCGACAGGGGTACGAACTTTATTTCAAAATACATGAGATCCCTCTGGCAACAATGTGGGGTCACCTATAAATTCACCACCCCTTACCACCCCCAGGGGAACGGACTGGTCGAGCAGTTCAACAGAACCCTGAAGGGGATGATCAAGGGCCTGGAAGAGCCCCTGAGGAGAAGATGGGATGTCCTGCTGCCCTGCCTCCTGTTCGCCTATCGGGAGGTACCCCAGAAATCCCTGGGCTTCAGCCCCTTCGAACTGTTGTACGGGCACCCCGTCCGAGGGCCCCTCAGCCTGGTCAAGGAGGGCTGGGAGGCGCAAGTCCAAGATGCCCCTCCTGACGTCTACCGGTACCTCCTGACCCTGCGGAACCAGACTCGGAAGTTCCGGGCCCTGGCAGAAGCCAACCTCGAAGCCAGCCAAGAAGACATGAAACGCTGCAAGGAAGACTCCGAACCAATTTTATTATTTATACCAGAATATGTAACAAGAGGCAGGCACGACACACTTAACAGAGGGAACATAATAAAATTAATCAATACTATTCCAGACCTAAGGGGAATAGTTTCCCAAGACTTGCTGGCAGTGGAATTTCGGCAAAACAAACACTTTCCAGACACTGAAGACTCAGTTACCACCTGGGCCTCAAAGGACATAGCTGCTAAAATCCTTGCCAACAAAGAATCATTCGAGAGCTGGGGTATAACCCTGATCCAACATAAACGCCCCAGATACCCATACCCCCTAACCGGAGGCACTTCCTCACCAAAAGGGAACGAACCAATTGGTCACAAGCATAAATCATGTCTCCGTGGTGTCCGCTCTATTACTCAGGAAAAAAACCCTGGAACAACGCATACTTATCCAATCCAGCCTTGCAACAAAGGACCCTCTAGTCCAGTCCAGGATTGGTCATGGATTCCTTCGACTCTAAATCAACAGAGTTCCTAAAAATGACACAACCCTATTTTCTAACAAACACACACTAAACCAACATACCGACAAAGCTTATCCGGAAACAATTAACTTGTGTTCATGGAACACACATGGCTTTAGTAGCATGGATCAGGATCACGAGACTCAACATTTTTTTCAAAAACACGACATACTCCTCCTCCAAGAGACCTGGAACCTGACACATCCCGCAATTCCAGGCTTTGCAGAACACCACATCTTGGCGAAGAAGCTGTCCAAATTTGGACATCCATGCGGAGGGCTATCGATATACGTATCTCAGAATTTTAACTGGGAAACCGAGATGTTGGATGTGGGGTTAAGCTGGGTTCAAGTAGTAAAAATAACCAGAAAGTTGCTACATCAATTTTTATTAATAAACATCTACATTCACCCCGAACGGTCAAGCAAGGAAGAAAAAATGGAGACACTAGCTAAACTCATTAAAGTCCTACAGAAATCAAACGAGCAATGTCCACTGATAATTTCAGGGGACTTTAATTCTAACCTAATGAGAGACGGAACATCTAGTCGTAACCAGACCACTAAACTCGGATCAGGTTATATAGCAACGTTCTTGAATAGACTAGAAACACAGGGCCTGACAATCCTCAGAAGTGAAAAAAGGGGAAACTCAACAACAGGACCAACTTATATGAGTGGGAAAGTCAAGTCCACCATAGACTTTACAATAATAAGTAAGAGCATAACAGATAGTATTGTAGACTATGACATAGTCCAGCGTACAGAAAGTGATCACTTTCCCCAAATCATCAGGTTGAAATCAGCAGTCACCAGGCTTAACAAGATAATCTCACTGACTCACTTGCCGGAGAAATTTAATTTGAGAAAAATCAGATGGAGAGGGGGAAAAATCGAAGAAATCCAGGCAACAGCAAACAAATTTATGTTAGAACATGAACAACCAGAGGATGGAGAGCTTGTAAAACACTGGGAAAACATGGTTGACACGTTAATTCAAAAACATTCTGCCCCCCCAGCCAATCAAAACACCTTAAAAACCTTAAAAGAACCCTGGTTCACTGATGAACTAAGACTGGAAAAAAAAAAAATATCTAGGGAGCAACGGAACGTTCACACGTCCAAAAATCAAGGAAACAATTCGAACTACACTCTGTTAAGGAGCCTGAGGAAGAATTACCGTAAAATGCTGTGGGTGGCAAAGGCCAAATACAAAGAATCAATCTGGCTAAAACTTCTATCAGCCAGTAAACAGCAAAACTCTCGGGATTTCTGGGGGATTATTAACAACTTGAACAAAGGCGAAGTGATGTCTCACGATCCTGGCATTAACGCCGATGTCTGGGAAGCCCACGTAAGGAACCTCTATGCAATAAAGGACACTGCCCCATCTAACAAAATGCTACGGGCAACCAACGCAACGGACTCAGGTAACCAAATGGGCCCCCAGGAAAGTTTAAATAGGCTAATCGAACTGGACAAGGAAAAACGGGATTACGACCAGCCAGTACTGACATCCTGCAAAAGTGTAATAAAACTTTTACAGAAACTAAAACCCGAGGGTGCTCCTGGCCCAAACGGACTACCGACAGCCATATTTAAATTGAATAAGGACTTCTGGTCCAACCACTTAACAGCTTTGTTCAACCAAATCTTTATCACTCGTCGTATGCCTACATCGTGGAAAGGAAACATCATCCACCCCATCTACAAAAAGGGGAATAGAAGAACCCCAGCTAACTATAGGCTGATCTCTCTCATAGATGTAGAAGGAAAACTGTATGCTTCATGTCTTTTAGAGCAGGTTCAAGTATGGGTAGAAAATAACAACTTACTTCCCATTTTCCAAATCGGCTTTAGACAGGGGATGGGGACAACAACAAACCTGACGACACTGGCACTGCTGATGGAGAGAGCTGAGAAAAAGAACCAACGATTGTACGGGTGTTTTATAGACATAAGAGCAGCCTTCGATCGAGTGAGCCGGTTAAGACTATGGGAAAAGCTCAAAGACTGGGGGATGCCTAGGATGCTGCTAAACGCTATAATCTGCCTATACACCGATACATGGGCAAGGGTTAAATTAAGCCAGGGATCGAGCTTAACATCAAAAATCAAAACTCAGGACGGCTTAAAACAAGGCTGTGTCCTGGCCCCGTGCCTATTCAACCTGTTTTTGGCAGACTTAGGTAGTAACCTAGGACAAATAAACAACCACGCACCCAAACTAGGGAATGACTACATTCCAATCCTGCAGTTTGCGGACGACATTGTTCTACTAAGCAAAACCCCAATAGGCTTACAACGTCTGATAACCAACCTTCATTCCTATTTAGTACAAGAAAAACTGGAACTAAATAGGGAAAAGACAAAAATTCTTCGACTAGTTGAACATAAGAAGATTAAATTTACATGGTCGATTGATAAGTCAGTACTGGAAGAAGAGAATTACTACCGGTACCTAGGCGTTACAATTGGGAAAAGCAACTCAAAAAAAGAACATACCCTGACTATAAAAGCAAAGTCCCAAACACTGATTTACGCATATAGACAGCTTCAACAAAAAATGGGGGGTCCCAATTATACGCACCTCCTGAGGGTAATGTCTGCCCAAATTCAACCTACACTATCATACGGACTAGTCACTTGGCTCGGAGGTGAGGCCAAAATTTTAAACGAACTACAGAATAAAATCTACAAATCTGTGTTCAATCTGCCTAAATCAGCATCTGCGGCTCAAGTCCGCCTTGAATTTGGCTTACAAAATCAACACTTTCGCTCAATGTCAAGGTTTGCAAAATGGTGTCATAAACTTCGGCTAGCCCAACCCAAGTCCATGGACCACGTTTGTTGGCAAGAAATAAGCTCCCAAAACAGAGAGTCTACCGGAAATTCTTGGGCAATTTACCTGAACTCCTGTTTGCACGAACTAGATCTCCTAGAAACTTGGAACAAAGAAATCGAACATACTACTTTCTGTAAAATAGCCAACAGAGTGGCAAAAAGGAAATCTTTATTAGAGGACAAAACTACACTGGCTTCTCGACGCCACGCTTGGACCGTAATCTCTTCCTACTCTTATCAGAAACAGCAGACCTACTTAGCAACTCACTTTAGTCAACACTTAAAAAAAATCTTCATAGACTACAGACTGGGTCTGCATTATTCTAAAGATCTAAGACCGTCGTGGAAATATCAGAATGAAAGTCTCCAATGTAGACTATGTGGATACCATAATGAAACCCTAACTCATCTGTTTTGCGTGTGCCCAGCGCTAATGACACTGAGAAGGAAATACCTACGTGCTATTTGTCTCAATTTGAACATAAAAACATGCCGGCAAGCGATAATAACTTGGTTGAGTGGCTCCTCTCCCACTTTTGCTTGCCGGGGACTCAAATTCATGACAGAAGCTAAAAAACTACTCCCGGGCAAATGAGCGGCCCTACACTTTAACTAAAGTGGAACACAGTGATTAAGGCCGGACACTCTACCACGTGATTACATCTTAAAACGTGTTAGACTAAGAATTCAAAATCTATAAGTTATTCTTCCGGGGACTTGTGACCTGGTTTTAAAAAAAAAAAAAAAGACAAGACGAAACAAGTAATTTATGATCGCAAGCTTTACAATTGTTTTTATTAAATGTGGATTGTAATAATTTTTATTAATTATGCAATAAAAATTGACTGACTGACTGAAACGCTGGTATGACGAAAATGCCTCAACCATCGAGTTCGAGCCGGGCCAGCAAGTCTGGGTCATGTCGCCCGTGGATCCCTGCGCCCTGCAGGACAAGTGGACCGGGCCCTTCAAGGTAGTTGAGAGGAAGAGCCCCGTCACGTACCTAGTTGACCTGGAGTCCCCGAGGAACCACCTCCAGGTCCTGCACGCCAACCGGCTCAAGCCCCACTTTGCCCGAACTGAACTAAGCCTGCTGCTGGCTACCGACGATGGGGGCGAAAGTGACTCCGAGCCCCTACCAGACCTCCTGGGGTCCTCGGGCCAAGACGGCTCCTTGGAAGGCATCCGCCTCTCCGCCACCCTGACACCCGAACAGCGCCATGACTGCCAGAAGCTGCTGCAACCCTTCGCTGCCCTCTTCTCTCTCACGCCCGGGGTGACCTCCTGGTGCGTCCACGACGTGGATACTGGGGACACTCCCCCTGTGCGACACCGCGCTTACCGAGTACCTGACCGAGTCCGAGCCTGCATACGGACCGAGGTCACCAAGATGCTCGCCCTCGGAGTCATCGAGCCGTCCGACAGCCCGTGGGCCAGCCCGGTGGTCCTGGTGCCGAAGGCTGCCGCCCCCGGCACTGCCCCGGAACTCAGGTTTTGTGTCGACTACCGGGGCCTGAACGCAGTCACCAAGACCGATGGCCACCCCTTGCCACGGGCAGACGAGTTGATCGATCGCTTAGGGGCCGCCCGCTACCTAAGCACCTTTGATCTCACCGCTGGGTACTGGCAGATCCAGCTCACTCCCGGCGCCCAGGAACGATCCGCCTTTTCCACCCCCGATGGGCACTACCACTTTCGGGTAATGCCCTTCGGTATGAAGAACGCCCCAGCAACCTTTCAGAGACTCGTGAACAAGGTCCTGGCCGGACTAGAAGCCTTCAGTGCGGCCTACCTCGACGACATTGCCGTCTTCAGCGACCACTGGGCCGCGCACCTAGGACACCTCAGGGAAGTCCTGGCCGCTCTCCAGAGAGCCGGACTCACCATTAAGGCCGGTAAATGCCAGATCGGTCAAGGATCTGTGACCTATCTGGGCCACCAGGTGGGGAGTGGCCAGGTGGCGCCCCTCCAGTTAAAGGTCGACGCCATCCAGGCATGGGAGCCCCCCGCAACCCAAACTGCTGTCCGGGCCTTCCTAGGCCTCACAGGCTACTATCGACGATTCATCAAGGATTATGGCAGCATTGTGGGGCCCCTGACGGAGCTCACTTCCAAGAAACAGCCCAAGGTAGTGCACTGGACGCCCTGCTGTCAGACCGCTTTTGAGGCCCTCAAGGCGGCCATGTGCGCTGCCCCTGTGCTACAGGCCCCTGACTACAGCAAGGAGTTTGTAGTCCAGACCGATGCCTCGGAGTACGGGGTCGGGGCGGTCCTCTCCCAGCTAGACGCCAAGGGCCTCGACCGACCTGTGGCCTTTATCAGCCGCCGACTTCTGCCGCGAGAACAGAGATGGAGCACCATCGAGCGGGAGGCCTTCGCCGTGGTATGGGCTCTCAAGAAGCTCCGGCCCTACCTTTTCGGCACACACTTCAGGGTCCAAACTGACCACCGGCCCTTGCGGTGGCTCATGCAAATGCGGGGTGAGAACCCCAAGTTATTGCGATGGTCCATCTCGCTGCAAGGGATGGACTTCACTGTGGAACACCGGCCCGGTAACGACCACGCCAACGCTGACGGCCTATCAAGATTCTTCCGCCTCGGCGAGGAGAACCCCCAAGAAGATGGGTGACTCTCCCTGCCTTCAGCTGGGGGGGACGCGTGTGGGAGCCGGCCTCGTGGCGTGGTCCTGTTCCCCCTCGCCAAGCCGCACGAGGTCCCATGCACCTCGGGGCTCCTCCATTTTGGATTATACGTCACACCACGTGACCACCTGCGTGACCCCGCTTCACCCGGCCTCTGTCCCAGCGAGGCCCGACATCAAGGCGCCAACCCCTAGCCAGGGGGATACCACGTGAACCCTTCCCACTCCCGGCGGAGGGCAGTATCGATGGGACCCCCAACCGTCCTTCCACACCTAGGTGCGATCGCCCCACAGCTCTCTGGGGCCTGGCGCCTCTCCTGCTGGGCATCTGGCCGCTCCCTCCCCGGCCTCTCCGCCCCCTCCGGGCGCAAGGGTCCGGACATCAAAGGGCTCCAGTCCTATATCTGGGGCGACCCGACAGCAGGACAGCAGTTGTATCCTGGAGTCAAGAGCCCTGCTGATCGGATCGCGGCTGACCCTACGGAAGAAGACTCATCCTGAACCCACTTCTGAGCCCTGCTGACGACGTCGCGGCTCCACCGTGCTTAAAGACCTTCACGAACCTTTGGGGCCCTGCTGACGCCGTCGCGGCCTGACCTTGTTGAACTTTGCCATCAGAGCCCAGCTGACCTCGTCGCGGCTCGACCGAAGCGGACCTACCACCGGAGCCCTGCTGACT
Source organism: Triturus cristatus (assembly GCF_964204655.1). Taxonomy (NCBI): domain Eukaryota; kingdom Metazoa; phylum Chordata; class Amphibia; order Caudata; family Salamandridae; genus Triturus; species Triturus cristatus. The sequence continues at coordinate 798,772,030 of NC_140581.1, forward strand.
GTGTCGCGGCTCGACCCAAGCGGAACTACCACCTGAGCCCTGCAGACGCCGTCGCGGCTCTCCACGTCCGAGCCGCTCCGAGACCAGCACTCAAGGTCTGGCGCAGAGCCTTCCCGTACCTGGCTGGTACTAAGACTGTCCCGCTACCTTATCCCTCTAAAGACATTGAGACTCTTACTGGATCCCTCGATCCCACTGTAAATATTGCCCGTACTACTATTGATAAAGAACCAAGTTAAGCAACTGATACGGAGTCCTGTGTGGTGGTATTACTGGGCCTAGTGCGAACATAGAAGAAGGACCTTCCCTAGGGGGCTTCTCAGCGGCGCTCGGCTATAACTTTGCGGTAGGAAGGTGCCCCGGAGTAGTCTCCCCGACTCCCCGGTGGTCCTCCCTCCAACAGGCAGTCACCTCCGGGCACTGGAAGTGGATGGGGTGCAGCAGACTGGGTGCACAGCAGTCGGCAGACACCTCTGGGCAGTGGAAGTGGATGGGGTGCAGCACCCTGGGAGCGCAGAGGCAGGCAGACACCTCTGGGCAGCAGGAGTCGATGAGGTGCAGCAGCCTGAGTGTGCAGGGCTGACAGACACCTCTGGGCGGCGGCGGGAGTCGATGGGGTGCAGCAGCCTGGGAGTGCAGGGGCGAAACAGAGAATTACGCATGTGCAGTTGTATTTGCTCTGCCATTACTGATTCTATACTATGTTTCAGATGACTAAACTTGAGGGCTGCACTATGTCCCGGCACGTGTTTGGAGACACACCGGTGGCAGAAAGGTGAGCTGTGAGGATTTTCTCCACAGTGTCAACACTCACTCACCCTCTCCATCACTTCCTTTCTCTCTCACACACTCTTGTTCTTTCTCTTGTCTCTTCCTCTCTCTCTCATTCTTTCTTTCTCTCTCTCTTCCTCTCTTCCTCTCTGTCTCACTCTTTCTCTCTCTCTCTTCCTCTCTCTCACCCTGTTTCTCTCTTTCTCTCTCTCTTCCTTGTATCTCACTCTTTCTCTCTCTCTTCCTCTCTCTCTCACTCGTTCTCTTTTTCTCTGTCTTCCTCTCTCTCTCACTCTTTCTTTCTTTCTCTCTCTCTTCCTCTCACTCTTTCGCTCTCTCTCCTTTGATGGACGCATGACGCACAATCTTATCTTTCTTTTTGTCTTGCAGGCTGTGATTCACAAATTGTCGAGGGATGACACGCCATGCCTGTACCTACTTTTATTTTGTTGTTTTGTTTATATAAAATGTTTTATATGTAAATCCATAGACGACTGAGATTCTTATTTGTCCAACCTCACATGTATGTTCTTAATTCTAATTGTGCGACATCAGCCAATTTGTTACGTTCCAGATCTCCTAAGGTTGCTCTCACATTTGTTTGTGGGGGTGGCGGTGAGGGGGGATGGCGGACAAGGGGCTGGTGGCGGGGTGTGGCGGAGCAGAGTTGGGTGTCTGAGCTGCATGATTGTTGCATCTGTTGTCATTCAGGTGTGGCTCTGGGCTGGGCTCCCTTTCAAGTTGCAGGTTGTAGTCAGACTTTACACCAGCTCAGAGCAGGTGTAAACTTCCTACTACTAACACACCTTATCGCCTGTTTTGTACTCTCTTCAACGATCTTGTTGGTGGTTTAGGAACTTGCAAAGTGATGTGTTCGCTGCTTTTTGCACGGGTACGCCTACTCTACATCTCATTCGCAATATTTGCTGGGGTCATCCGTGACGATGCTTTTTGAGGCTGCTATCGCTGGAAAACTGGTGATATGGGCTGTTTACTCCAGCTTGTAAATGGTGCGTTAAATTTATCACCATTTTTGTTGCGATAAAGTGCTGTTAACTCGGTGATGTGTCCTTCAGAATATACCCCTCGGTGTTTGAAAGACTTAAGAAGTACTCGAGTGCCGCGCTGAGAGCAGCGCAAAAAACTAACAAGAAGAGGCCACGTCGGCCCCCCTCCCGTGGCCAATTCCGGCCCTGAGGACCCCATCCTCCGGAGCCTGGCCTCACCATTGGGAACCGTGGGGGGAGCCTCAATGCCTCCACGGTCCCGCTGGCTCCCCGCGTCCTGCGGGAGCCGGCATTGATTTTCCACACAGAGTTGCTGACATGCAGCTTCCCGTGTGGAAAAGCAATCCGCTTTGGATTTTGGAAGCGGCCAGGGAAACCTGCTCTCGCTTCCAAAATCCAAAGCAAGTTTGCTATGACAGGGCGGGAGCCACGCGGCTCCCGCCCTGACATAGCAAACAGCAGTGTCCCGGGGGTGGGCACCCCGGGACACTGCAGGAGCCGGCCCTAGGGAGTGGCGGTCCCCACGGCCATCACAAGCTCCAGGAGGAGGTCTGCGCGCCCCCCTCCCAACATGAGTAAAGCCCCTGGGAGGTGGTGGTCCCTGGGGCTGCGGGGGGCCCCCGCTATTATTTTTTAAGAAATGCCTCAGGACATAGCCCACCCGGGTGCCTCATTAAAATAAAATGCAGGAACCCGCGCTTCATTGTGTTTTTAAACAATTTCGGCAGAATTCGCTACTCCAGCGCGTATTGCGCCAATTTTTTCTTTTAATGCTTTTTTTGAGCAGGCCTAGGGGGGCAGGGTGTTTCTACCCTACCCTCTTCTCTTGTTTTATATCTTTGTTTCTCTGTTTTCTGGTGACTCGCTTCTACAGAGTCACAAGATGGCTGCCAACACTTCCTGGTTTGGCGTGTTGACAGCCAATTAGAATGAAGCTTGTGGTAGTGGCAGCCAATTAGAATGAAGCTCGTGGTTGGGATGGTTCGCGACTCCACCGCTGCCCTAGATTTCGAAACTTTTATTTTTTTAATTTCTCAGCAACTACTGAACGGATTTACACCATTTAAAAAAGGTCGCTTTCTGAACCACGCACTACCTTTTTACAAAATTTGGGGTAATTCCGTTCAGCAGTTTCAGCAGTAGCCTTGCCCAAAGTTTCCTATTGGAAATCGATTTTTTGACTCTAATTTTTTTAATTTCTCAAAAACTACTGAACGGATTTACCTAATTTAAAAAAAGGTTGCTTTCTGAACGAAACTCTCCCTTTTTGCCAAATTTGGAGTAATTCCGTTCAGCAGTTCGGGCTGTAGCCCGTCTCAAAATTTCGAAATTAACATGGAGAAAACGTGTGTTGGGACTGAGGAACTTCGATTTCCGATCGCGATCGAATCGACCCGCCATTTTGTGCTCCGCCGCCATTTTGTGTTGCCATCACTCGGGCAGCACGGCGAACAAAGTCTATTCTGCTTTTTCTGCAGATTCGTGTCGAAATGGTCCTTCTGCCTCTATTTGCAAAGCTGGTGTTAGGTCTGGCCGAGTACACTAATCCCTGTCTGGTTTTCCTAATCCCCGTCTCAACTATCTGTTGGTTCACACTATTCTTTTCCGACTTTATCTTATCGTCTGGCCTTCACTGTCCTCTGCTAGCATTCTCTCGTTTCACAACTGTCCTCCAACACACACAAACGTATCTCGCCACCTGCAAGTTTGTTACGAATCCGTTAATAAATTAGTTTGAGGGAGGGGTGACAAACACAGTTGGAGGAGAGGTTTCTTCGAGTCATCTGACACTTTTGTTTTCGAATCTCTCCTATTGGTTCTGTCCTGTTTTTCAACTTTCCTTATTGGCTCTTTCTTGTATGTGCTGGGTGTATACTTGGTTAATGTATATGTTACCTATATGGTATAAAAGTTTGTGCGCCACAGAGTGAAGTGGCAGTCTCCTGAGAACCTACCTTGTGTACTTCTGGGATAACTGTACTAGCTGCAGCTAATAAATCTGATCTTCTAACGCCTAACAGAGTGTCCCGTGTCTCTGTGTAGCTGAGCAGGAGAACCCAGGAGATTAAGGCGTACCCTGCACCGCCAGGCCCAAAAGGTTCTGGTTCTTCAACTGGCGCCCAATGTGGGGCGGTTTCAGTGGTACCGGTTCTGCCTGAAGGTCGTGAGGAACCCCGCAAGAAAATTCCGGAGGATTCGCGAGCCACATCAAGCGACCCCTGTATGTCGAAAGTGGTCCGAAGGTCTTTTGCAGCGCGGTTACTCCTTCCTGACGGCTACTAGCAACCGCTGCCCTGACTACCGCCCTGCCTTGGCCCTTTCTTTGATGATGTATGGTAAGGCGAGACGATAGACGGGCCTCTGTTGGTGTGAGAAGACGTCCTTAGTTAAGTATCTTCGTGGGTTGCGCTCACAATTTTTTGGCCTTTGTCTTTTTAGCATTTGTGGCTCTTAGATTCGACTATTGCAATAGCCGAAGCCAAGGGTAAGTGCATTTGCTTTGCGTAAACTGAGTTTTACTCCCTTGAAGTTTGTGAACAGTCAGGTGAAATCACGAGATGCCTGGTCTGACTAAGTTTGGAAAATTTGGTTGCTTTGGTTGTAATAGGGATTCCCGACTTGAGGACTCTTGTCCGATTCCTTCGGTTGGAACTCCCACATATGAGCTCTATTCGAAACATGGTATTGGCCCCATTTCCTTTAACGAGGTATGGACCCCATACACGAAGAGAGATGGTGTTCTAAAATGGCCAGAAAATGGTAGCTTTGATCCCGATGTGCTAGATAATTTGGAAGCAGCCCTATTCAAAAGGAAAGCCCGGCCGGCAATGTTTGACTCTTTCCGCCTTTGGCATAAGGAAGCCAAACAGAAAGAAATTAAGCAAGCAAAACGAGATAAGAAAACACAGGGTATGACAATTATACAGGCTGCTCAACAATTCAAAAATGATGAAATTGATAACGCGACTGAAATTTCAGAGAGACAGCATCGAATGGCGATAGATAAATGCTATCCGGTGTTACCTGTTTCCCCTTCTAAAAACAAGAAAGATATAGAAGAAGATCCCCTAATGTCCCATTTATTGAGGTTGCCTCCGCCCTATGTACAAAGTGCTAATGCACCCCAATTATTACAGCCTGTTTAGCCGCTAGCGGTACCTCTGCCTGTTCCGGCTCTTCCGCATTTGCCTCCTCCAGTATTACCGCCTCTGCCAGTGTTACCATTAACTTCAACTTCTTTGCCCTCATCTCCTGATCTTAGATCTCCTTTGCCTTCTGCTCCTGCTGCAATTATCGGTTCTCCCCCTGTCAGTTCTCCTAATACTTTGTCTCCAATTCTTATGTCTAATTCTCCGTCTGTGCGTAAACGTCTCACAGACACTGTCACTGGTATTTTATCTCCTTTCTTTGGAGCATTAAATGTGTCTCCAGCTTTTGCTCGAAGACAGTCTCGTAGTCAGTTCCCAGATTTTGAAGAATGAGAAAGGTTAGACTCTCTCGCACGTAAGTGGATCAAGAAGGGTCCTCAATACAGTGTGCCCGATATTATGCCTACTTTCTCACAATGGAATGCGCCTACGCAAAGATATGTTTTTAATGCAATGTGCGATACTCTCATTAAAGAATGGGAAGATGTGAATTCGAGTCCAATCCCACAAGATCTGTTAGATGTTCAGACTGATTTTGATAAAGGACTTGTTGTGGGTTCCAAGGTTGAAAAAGCTGTAAGGACACTTATTTCTTATAGATCCTTATTGTTCTCTCAGGCTTTTCTTGATTCTGATCCGTCGGTTAGGTTGACACTGAAAAACTATCCCATGAGAGAGGTTCCTCCAGTATGGAAGGAAGAGGTTGCAGCAGTAGGTGCTAATGCAGTTATTCCTGCTCTTTTTCAGCGTATATGAGTACATGTTCCATGGAAATGATCTGAAGTCTTGGCCCTTAAGCAGACTCTACCAGATCCTCGTAAGAACCCTGCAGGTTATTACAAAGAACTATCACAGACAGTTGATGCTTGCATCATGAATTTAGCTGATATCGATATGTTGATGGGAAATGTAGTCCCACAGACAATATGGGCTAAGATTCGTAAGGAGAAACACGTACAGGAATTAGGTGCCACTTGGGATGTTATAACTACCACAGATAGAGACCAAGTGGGTGGTGCAAAGCCTGAAGCTTTGATTTCGGAACTCCCTGGTAGGATTATTACATTAATGAAAACTATGATGCCTGCATTGAGAGTTAACTGGGATAAGCTAGCAGCATGCAAACAAAAGAAAGATGAAAGTGTCTCTGATTTCTTCACTCGTTTCGAGGAGACATTTATCGATCACAGTGGTCAAGATATGGCTACAGAAGGTGGACAGCGATTATTTGTGGACAAATTCGTATTTAATTTGCTTCCCGAGTTGTCATACAAATTGAAAGATTCTGAAAGTTCATGGGCTGTTTCTTCTTCTGCCCAGATATTGGCTACTGCACAATATTATGATAACAGAGATAAAGAAGAGAAGGAAAAGCAAGAGAAAAAGACGAAAGAATTAAAAACGAAGGTTCTCTTGCAACAAGCTTATCCTCCTCGCTATGTTCAGCCTCAGTTTCAACAGCCTCCGCAGTTTCAGAGGTTGTATCAAAAACCTGAATCATACATTCCGCGACCTTTGTTGGGACCTAATCAATGTGCCTATTGTAGCGAAGAGGGTCATTTTAAGAATAGTTGTCCGGTTTTATTGCAACGCAATGGAGCATTATCTGCTCCACGAGGTCGTGCTGGCCTCCAGTCAGCAAACAGAGGTAGAGGTCGAGGTGTGTTGACTCAAGAACAGCGTGCCCTTCCTTCTCCCAATTCTGTGAACTATTTTGATCAGCAAAATGTTAGCTCTACGCAATATTATAATGAAGATTGTTATGTTGAAAACGAAAATGAGAGTCTTCATGCCAACTAGGACAGCCATGGACAAAGTAAGGGAGTTGTGTCGATTCCAGTAGATCAGAATGGACCTTATGTGAACGTCACTACAATGGGTGTTTCAGAGCCATTTCTTCTAGATACTGGGGCGATGAGAAGTTCTATCATTCATTCTAAACTCCCTGGGGCACCTTTGTCTGGCTTAACAAATGTTTCTGTAGGATTTTCTGGCGCCCCTGTTCGTAACCCAGTTTCTTGCCCTTTGCCTATTTCAATTGGCCCTTATGATTTGGAAGCTCCACTTCTCTTGACGAATGGTTGCCGTGAGAATCTGTTGGGTTTAGACTTATTGAAAAGAATGCATGCTACGATATATTGTTCTCCTTCTGGTGTACATCTTACTTTAGGACAGAAACTGATTTCTCCAATGTATTTGTCCAAAGATCAGTTTCCACCTGAAATGCTTTCTCTTCCAGCAACGCTTTGGGCCACGGGTCCGAACGATGTGGGTTGTCTTGAGATTCCACCTTATGTTTTCACTCTTAAGCCCAATGTTGAATTTCCGCGTATCCCACAGTATAAAATTTCTACTGAAGGTGAAAAAGCGCTTTTGGAAACCATTCATGACTTGATTCAGAAAGGTGTGGTTGAAGAAACAAGAGGTAATACATGCAATAGTCCTATTCTTCCTGTTCTTAAACACACTGATCCTTCTCAGCCACCTGTATATCGTTTTGTGATTGATCTCCGGGAGGTAAACAAAATTGTTGTGCCACAGTTTCCCGTAGTATCTGATATCACTGCTTTGATTGACAATGATACCTTCTACAGCGACCTGGTTCTCTGTTATCGATCTAAAGAATGCCTTCTTTAGTATTCCCATTGCAGAAGAGAGTAGGGACATTTTTGGCTTCTCTCTTGGAGTCCGAAGCTTCCGGTTTAAGCGCGCACCTCAAGGCTATTGTGAAAGTCCCACTATTTACAGCCAAGCTTTAAAAAAATCATCTTGATACTTTTCATTTGCCGTCTGGTGCTGCTCTTATCCAATATATGGATGACCTGTTAATCGCTGCTGATACAGAAGAGATTTGCAAAAATGTCACTGTTGCATTGTTACGCCATTTGTTTGATCTGAATCATAAGGTTTCACCCTCTAAACTACAATATGTTCGTCGAGAGGTTACCTACTTGGGTCATCTCCTATCAAAGGAGGGACGGCGATTAACGCCAGAATGAATTCAGGTGATTACGCAAATGTCTGTGCCATCCACACAAAGAGAGGTACGTGCCTTTCTGGGTATCACCTCTTATTGTAGGCAATGGATCCCTAACGTCTCTCTAATAGCCAAACCTTTGTTGGCCCTCACTTTAAAAGATACTCCTCACCCCCTTCCATGGACTGATGAGTGCCAAAAGAGTTTTACCGATTTACGTGCTGCTCTGTGTTCCGCTCCTGTATTGGGTACTCCTGATTACAGTGAGCCTTTTACGCTCTATGTTCACGAGAGAGAAGGTTGTGCATTGTCAGTATTAACACAGCGATTTGGAGACCAGCAGCGGCCATGTGCATATTTTTCGGCTACGTTAGACCCAGTAGCTAAAGCATTGCCCAGTTGCCTCAAAGCGACAGCAGCAGCAGCAATTTCTATTCGACAGTCTGCTGGAGTGGTGTTGGATAACACTCTCCTTGTCATGGTACCACATGCAGTGGATACCTTACTAAACAGAACGAAAACGCAGCATCTTACGAGCGCTCGTCTAACTGGATACGAGCTGACGCTGTTGGCTAGTCACGTACACATCAAACGATGTAATAGCCTAAATCCAGCCACTCTGTTGCCCCTTCCAGATGAGAAAAGTGTTGAGGAGCAACATGATTGTTTCTTTCGTACTGAGGAAGAGACAAAAGGAAGAATTGATTGAAAGACACACCACTAGAGAATCCGGATGGAACTCTATGGGTAGATGGTTCTTGTTTTAAAATGCCTAATGGAGATACAGTTTCAGCCTATGCTGTGACTACTTTGCATACCGTTGTGGAAACAGCACGTATTAGGCATAATTCAGCTCAAGCAGCAGAATTGATAGCTCTAACAAGAGCATGTATATTGTCAAAAGGGAAGAGAGTGAACGTGTACACCGACAGTCAGTATGCCTTTGGTGCAGCGTTCAATTTTGGGCGTCTTTGGAAGGAAAGGGGATTTCTCACTTCACATGGCACCAAAATACAACATGGTCAGTTAGTGACTGATCTCCTTGAATCACTTGCCTTACCCACCCAAATAGCGATTGTGAAGTGTAGTGCACACAAAAAGATTACAGATGACGTTGGTCGAGGAAATGCATTTGCAGACGAAGTAGCGAAAAAGACTGCGAGAGATGCAACATGTCGAATGTATGTGGCAGGTCCTGCAAATTGGGTTAGAGAGAGAGGAATGTATGAGGATACAGTGGAAAGAGTACGAGCGATTCAGAAAGAGGCTACAGAGAAAGAGTTGAGCAAGTGGAGAGAAAGTACAGGAATGTTAGATGAGATGGGTTGTTGGGTGGAATTATCTGAACACCAACGTTGGCTGTTATCAGATGCCTATGTACTCCCAGTGGTCACTATGGCGCATGGTCCAGCCCACTTAAGTGCAAAAGGTATATGCAAACTTCTGGCTCCAGTGTGGCAAAATGAACAAATCCCAAAATGTGCAGACAATATAGTGAAACATTGTATTGTTTGTTTGATGTACAATCCGGGAAAGGGAACCCCAACTCCAGCAGGTCACTTTGCTCCTCCAACATATCCATTTGAGGTGTTGCAGATCGATTATATTCATATGGAACGATGCAACAACCTCAAATATGTTCTGATAGTAGTATGTGCCTTTTCAAGATGGATAGAAGCATACCCTCTAAAATACAACACAGCTTTATCCACAGCTAAAATTCTACTGAAAGAATTTTTCCCTAGATTTGGTTTGCCGCGCATTGTCTAGAGTGACAATGGGAGCGAATTTGTTGGCCAAGTCATGCAAAACGTTTGTGCGGGTCTTGGTATCAAGCAAAAGTTCCATGCGGCAAATCATCCACAATCAGCGGGTTTAGTAGAATGCTACAACGGTACATTGAAGTTAAAGTTAGCAAAGGTTCAGGCTAGTACAGGACTCAATTGGCCTGATGCTTTGCCGTTAGCTCTACTGTCCACCAGAACTGCGGTACACTCTCGTTTGGGACTTAGCCCTTACGAAGTGGTTTTTGGACGCCCGGCCAACGTATGGGGAGTCCCTCGCCCTAAGAAATACTCAGACTTGCCATATCCAATGTTGATTGACTACTTGCATGATCTTACGACTAAATTGCGTGTTCTCCATCAACAGGTTCAAAGTGCTTTACCAGAGTCTTCCACAGACCCAGGTCATTCCATCCGACCAGGTGACTGGGTCTGGACCAAGAATTTCCAAAGAACGAGAAATTTGGAGCTCAGATGGAGGGAGCCTCGTTTGGTGTTGTTGACCACGAGAACAGCAGTTAAAGTCAAAGGAAAGTACCTTTGCCTTTACCCTACGATCAATGGGTGCGCAGGGGCATTGGTGACTCTGAGAGTGAGAAGGTTCCACGATTCGTACCCTTTAGTGATGCACGCCTGAATGGGACATTGTCTGAGAAAGAGGACGACGAAATTCTACAGGAAGCAATACCATCGCATCGTCGATTAGATACAACCAATCCACGAACATTGTTTCAAAATCAAAACACTCCTGGAAAGGAACGACACAATTTGAGACCTAGACAAAAGAACACTTAAGATTTCTCCTCTCTTGTGTAGTATTCTGTCCCGGTTCCAGGGTCACGGTAGGAGTCTTGATTGTGACCTGAGTAGTGGCCATAGGCCTGCAGGACTTGCAGTGTCATAGGACAGCAGATAATCATAATTGAGTGATCGAGGAAGATTGCCGTGAGCATCCATTAGAAAGATGGAAACTACACAAGGCAAAAGAGAGAGAAAGGATGAAATTAAGAAAGAATCCTGTAAATTAATGTACAGTCGTTTTAATATAACTTTATGTGTTATTATATCATTGTGTATTGTTTTGGCATTTATCGGTTGGATTATTTATGCTCTGCAGCAAAAAGTTATCTCTCCTTCTTCCTCTCCGTCTTCTTCTGCTGTTTCTCCACATCTCTTTCATACCCTTCCTCAACATGAACTCATTAGAAGAACTGAATACTACAACAATTCCTTTATCCAGTTGTTACATCAACACCAGTTAGTGGTCAATACGACTGACTGTTGGGTGTGTGGACTTATGCCACATACCACAGAGAAAGGAATGCCATATTTAGTTCTCCCGTTCTCTTATGAGGGTTCTGCTTGGGCTTATTTTGTTATTTTCTCCAATGCCTACCAAAGTAAGTTCAAACGCTCCATTAATTCATATATTGGTGGTCCAGATTTTAGTCAAACAAAGAAAATCTCCGCCAATTTGGACGATTCCTCATCAGGGAAACTTCTGTCTGCAAATTAATGATCGCTCCTCTGACACCACACAAAGAAATAACTGTTCTCACACGTACGTTTATTCCTCTCAGAACTCGCCTCCTCTAGTGCCATCTCAGGGCACGTATTTTATCTGCCACAATAGAGCTTACACATGGTTACCCACGGATTTTTCTGGTACCTGCTATATAGCTTTCCTTCTTCCCCCTACATACACCGCTTCTGCAAACTATCATCGAAACAGATATGGCAGAGGGATTATTGATTCGAAAGACACTGCAGGACAAGAAGGAGGAGATTTCCTCAAAGGATTTCTTCCTTTTTGGGGTCCAATGGCCAACAGCACAAATATAAGGGAACTAGTCCGTGTCGTAGAGACCACAATAGACATCACTGTAGGAGCCTTAAGTAATATCACGGCATAACTACAGGCGGACCGTCTTATGACCTTACAAAATCGAGTTGCCTTAGATTTTGTTCTTGCAGATCGTGGTGGAGTGTACAAATTGATTGGGTCAAGTTGCTGTATTTTCATACCTAATGACGCTCCGACAGTATACCAAGCTATCTCCAAGTTGCATATAATCTCTGAGTCGATTCACCAGGACGAAGGCAATTGGTCCTTTTCGGAGTGGTTTTGGGGACTACTGTCCAAATGGGGTTGGAAAGCATTGACATTTCTCGGAATAATTTTGACCATTATTTTCTCCTGTTGCCTTTGTATGCACTGTGGTCCTGCCATCTGTGACCTATGTGCTACTATGTGCATCCCTAAACCCAAATCACCAAGAACAGAAAACATAAAAATGATGTTACAGCAACAGCTCGATGACCTCATGGCTATCGACATTGACTCAGATTAACATGAGTCTACCTTGCCTGAGTTCTGGCAAAAGGAGGGTCTGAGGAACTTTGATTTCCGATCGCGATCGAATCGACCCGCCGTTCTTCAGGACCCCCCTTTTTTCCCAGCCCACGCTTGACGAATCACCCCCAAACTTTCAGGATAGGAGCTGCCCTGGATAGACTTTTTTTGGGGAGAATTTCGCGAAGATTCATCAAATGACTCCAAAGTTATTAGCAAATCAAAAAATGATTTTCCTATGGAAACTAGGTTCTAACTATAACTACCTACTGGCAACCGCCAGTAGGATATATCTATATATATATATATATATATATATATATATATATATATTACCTACTGGCGGTCGCCAGTAGGTAGTTATAGTTAGGACCACGTTTCCATAGGAAAACCTCAACATTCTATTTTGAATAACTTTGGCGCCGGTCGACGAATCCTCACGAATTTCTCAAAATAGGTGGGGCGCTACGCTCCGCTCCTACCCTGAAAGTCTCGGGGGGATCCGTCAAGCGGGGGCTGAGATAAAAGGGGGGTCCCAAAACGCGTTTTTCCCATGCATTTTTCCATAGGACCTTTAGAACGAGCTACAGCCCGAACGGCTGAACAGAATTACTCAAAATTTGGCAGAGAGGTAGTCCCTAGGTCAAGGAAGTGCCTTTTGTAGGTTTGGTGTAAATCTGTTCAATAGATTCTGAGAAAATAGCCTTTAAATCAATATATATATCTGAGCCCGCTTACGGTACGCTTACCGTACGCTTACGGTAAGCGTACGGTGGCGTGCGCGAGCGCGATTCTGATTGGCTCTTAGATCTTAGTAAACATTCGAATCGGTCGAAACCAGGAAGCGGCGGCCGCCATTTTGTGTATTTCACTCTGAAAAAAAAGAGTGAAAACAAGGAAAGGGGGCAATGAGGAGAGTTACAGACCCCCTAACATTTGTAAGGGGGTCAAAGAAGGACAGAAAAGTACAAAAAAAAATGTATTGATTTTTAAAAAAATCACGGGGTACGCGTACGGTAAGCTTACGGTAAGCGTACGGTAAAAAAAAATAAAAAAAAATAAATGAAAAGCAGATTTAAGAGTTTAGATATTAGGGAGCTCTAAAAAGAGCTGTTGTGTTTATGAAGTCATTTTTTAAGTGGTACCTACAAGTAAGTACCGATGCAGAGTCTAAGGTTCAAGAGGAAGACTCTGTTCCCTTCATCATTGAAGTGCACACCATCTCCTCTATAAATGTCTTGCATGTCATAACGCAAGTTGTTGTGGTAAATGGCACCCATACCATAGTCACGGAGGAAAGCAGAAACAGATTTGTTGACGTGCTTTCTTGCTTTGTCAATCTGTGGACAGAAATGATTGGACCAGTTCCATTTTTGCCTTTGGCATATGTTGGAAAACACAAAGGCAGTTTTAGGGAAAAGTGTAAACAGTTGTGCAAAGGTGTCCTTCATAAGCATTTCCAGACCTACCCCAGTCAAAGTGCCTAGGTCATTGCCACCACAGTGCACTATTATGAGGTCAGGGTGTTGGATTTGAATGAAGGATTTCACCAATGGCATCAATTGGTGCCACTTTAACCCTCTCTGACCAATCCATTTAATGTCTACATTTGGCAAAGCAAGGTCTCTCACCATACCTGTTTTCTCTGCAAACTTTTCACTCCAGAAGACATAGCTGTGCCCTACAATCCACACTGTGAACATCTTCAAAGGAGAACTGGATGCACTCAGGAGGTGTCTTTCAGTAGAATGGCAATATGAAAAGAAAGACAGTTTGGAAATGGAGGCATACATATTTTTTACAAAACAAAAAGAACTGATTGGCTGTTTCATACCATTCTAGAATAAAAACTAGGCTGTATGTGTAAATTAATAGAAGCATGTTTTGTATTGGTAAAAAACAATGTGTAACCAAAGAACAGTACTATGGATTTGCTGTTAGGTTTGAAAAGTCAAGCACTCTTGCTCTGTGGAATTGAAACATTGTTTGGCGAACTTCTGACCTAACTCAACACAGCAGTGTTCCATGAGCTGTTGCTATGGTAGCAGGCAGAAGTCAAGTTGGGGGAAGGGTACTAGGCAGAAGTCAAGTTGGGGGAAGGGTACTTTTGGAAAAGGGTTGGTTTTCAACCAATAGAAATGTGTGATTACATTTGAAAAGAAAGGGGGAAGCACTGAGATTTGAAACTTACAAGTATATGTGTGGAAAAATAGAGGGAAAGTTTGCCATTATCTGGTTCTGCTGAGAGGAGAGAGGTGAACACAACAGAGATCCTGGCTCTGATAATCTGCTGTTTGAGTGTCACATTTCTTTCACAACTAACTAATTTTAAAGGTGAGTTTACAGTTTGAGAGGGGATGTATGTGGTAACTTAAGAAATGAATAATAGAAATGGAAATTGTTTTTGTTGTAGTTACACATGGTGGTTTCATAATGTGTCAGTCTGTAAAAGTGATTTACACTTGCCCCGAAAAAAAAAAGAGCAGTAAGTGTGCTTTAAAAATGGCAAAGAAATTTCGTTTTGGGACTAATGTGAAAACATGACTCTGTGTGCAGAGAGGAATTATAGGCAGAGATTTATTGCGTCTTGCTCTGGTGATTTCACAGTTGCATTAGATGGAAAGGGGGAGCGAATTTTTGGGGGAAGAAGCAGAGTCTTAGCACACACCCATGTGCTTGCCATGTATAGTCATGCACAGTATTTACAAGCGAGTGGGGTTTTCAGGTTTCAGTCTGTAATGCAAATACATTCAGCATCACTAAGGCTGGTTGCCCTTGCTGGAGTGTAGGCAGTCACCGAGAATACACATGGTGGTGGTCTGAAAAAACAGTTTGGACATGTGCATTTAAATAAATCAAAAAAAGTGGTTTCATAATGTGTCAGTCTGTAAAAGTGATTTTCACTTGCCCCGAAAAAAAAAAGAGCAGTAAGTGTGCTTTCAAATTGGCAAAGAAATTTCGTTTTGGGACTAATGTGAAAACATGACTCTGTGTGCAGAGAGGAATTATAGGCAGAGATTTATTGCGTCTTGCTCTGGTGATTTCACAGTTGCATTAGATGGAAAGGGGGAGCGAATTTTTGGGGGAAGAAGCAGAGTCTTAGCACACACCCATGTGCTTGCCATGTATAGTCATGCACAGTATTTACAAGCGAGTGGGGTTTTCAGGTTTCAGTCTGTAATGCAAATACATTCAGCATCACTAAGGCTGGTTGCCCTTGCTGTAGTGTAGCAGTCTGGACATGGGCTTTTTAAAAAATCTGAAAAGTGGTTTCATAATGTGACAGTTTGTAAAAGTGATTTTCACTTGCCCAAAAAAAAGAGCAGTTAGTGTGCATTCAAATTGGCATAGAAATTTCGTTTTGTGACTATTGTGAAAAGAAATGTAGTAATATATTTAAATACAATAAAGGAATTGTTACAGAGAATCGGTGAGATCTGTACAAATAAAACTTTAGAATTTTATTGGATTACCATTGGAAATTTAATCAAAAAAGAATTTTAAAATTACTATTTGGTCTAAAGGAAATGAAATCAGATGTATTTTGGAGTTATTTGAGATATAATATTGTGATTATACTTCTGAAACAAACATATCAGACGGTATTTTAAAGAAATAAGTATTGGTATTAGATGATATTTTTTTAGAATATTATGCATTTCTATAATGTTAAGTTTAAGTAAAAAAAGAATCAGGGCTTTTTTAATACAATCTTTGTGATTGTTATTTTCTTTTGCCCGCTGTAAAATGATGAATGCAATTGCTTTCACAATTTATAGTGAAATGCAATATATTCTGAAAACAGCAAAAATAAGGCAAAAATATTTTATGGAAAAAAATGTAAATATGTGTACTGTATTATAAAATGTTTTAAAAATATTAATACTTTTTTCTTTTTTTCCAGATAGATATAGAAAATTTTCGAAAACTACAAACATTTTTAAAACTATTTTTTTAAAAAACAAATGAATAAATATTTTTTCAGTGAGTCAATAATAATAATTGTAGTCTCTCAAGGACCTTGTAATGTGTTTATTGATTTTTAGTGTTTTTAAAAAAAAAAAAAAAAAAGTACGCGCACCGTACGCGTACGGTAAAAAAAAATAAAAAAAAGTTTTTAAAAACATATGTAAAAAAAAGATGAAAGATAAGGTTGGCTCTTAAAAGAACCGTTGTGTTCATGCAGGGACAGAGGAAAGGAAGCATGGGAAAATTATTCAAAGCGACAAATGTGTTGATCTATTTTGTTGTTCACTAGGGAAACACTGGTCTCCCTATGGCAAATTAGATCTTTACAAAATGTGCAATGAATATCAACCTTCCGAAATCGAGGGTTCATTTCCAGAGGGCCAGCAAAAGGAGATTCTCCCCCCACAGATGAAGGGCTCACCTGACCTGCAGAAGAAGGAGTAAGCCCTGCAGGTGATGGTCCAGGCTGAGCTGCTGTGGATGTACTGGCTCGTCTTTCTGAAGAGTTACCTCCAAAAAGATGACCATGTGTCCTTCTGTGTACATCCTGGAGGTGTCTCTTCATGGTGTGATTCCCAAAGGAATACTTCCTGTTAGGATTACCTCTAGAAAGTACACGCTGACACAGCTTGCAAGTAACTAAGGGTGCATTCACCTTTTGCTGGCCTTCTGGAAAAGTAAAATAATCCCAAACATAAGAAGGCTTTTGTTTCCTCGATCTCTGCCTCAAGACAGTGCTGCTAGTGCTAGCCTCACTCTCAGAAGAGCTCTGCTGTTCTGCCATCGTATCCCAAAGACAAACCAGCTCCTTCTCCCAAGGGATCACAAGCAGAAATGAGGGGAATGGGTGTGGTGTAGGAGAGTTCTAGAACTGAAAGTAGTTTCAACCAATCAAAAGTTGTGTTTCATGATCACATGACCAACCGTACGCTTACGGTACGCTTACGGTACGCTTACGGCAAAAAGTACGCGTGCGCGTAAAAAAGACACGCGCTTGCGCGCATGCGCATAACAGTCACTCCCCGGCACTTCCGCGTAACGTGCGCGTGTGGCGTAAGCGCGCACGCGTCCCACGCGCAGTACGCACGGCTACGCAAAGTGCGTAACTATACGCAAGCAGCGTAGATAGATTACGGACGTTGCGTAAACCGTACGCTTACCGTGAGCTTACGGTACGCGTACCAAAAAAAAATAAAAAAAAAAAAAAGAACTGGAAATAAATTTTACATGTTTATTTTAAAAAATATATTAAAAAAAACTATTTAAGGATTTTAAAAATTAAAGCATAGTCTTTATAAAAGGTAAGAAAATTAAATAAAAAATATGTTTGAAAAAATTGAAGAATAAAAAAAAAATTAGCATTTAAAAAACCTTGCAAATTCACTGAAAAAACCATGGGTTTCACACACGTTATAGTTAGGAATTAGCATTTAAAAAACCTTTGAAATTCAGTGAAAAAACCATAGGTTTCACACACGTTATAGTTAGGAATTAGCATTTAAAAAACCTTAGAAATTCAGTGAAAAAACCATAGGTTTCACACATGTTATAGTTAGCTGGACATCTTACTCGTAAAAAACCAATGAAATTGCCCCGTTATAGTTAGTTCAGCTAACTATAACTCGCGCGCCCGCAATGCACTGCTGATGACGTCACATATTACATCACTCATGACATGGTCAGTGACATCACTCATGACATCACTGATGACATCTCAAATGACATCACTGATGACATCACTGATGACATCATCCTTGTGATAGAGTGGCAGACCTCCTCTTCCCCTAATATAACCTTTGACACACCCATTCAAAAATAGAAACTACAATGTTCAAAACAATGGACATACCAATACCAGTTAAAACAACCTTTTCAGTAATTCTAAGATCCACATACACATCCACTCATTCACCAACAGTCCAATTCAGTCACTCATACATGTACTCACTGATCATATGTACTCATACACCTATACATCCTGTTACACAATGCCACTCATCCATAGAGTTACTCACACACATAGTCACTCATGCTAACAAAGAATCAAACATACATTTACTTGCATATACAGTTATACACACACCACCACACTTACTTCTACGGAAACTTACACATACTTAGTCTTTTAAACAATCACTTATAGAAACACATACTTATTCATACAAGAACTCTTTCAATCTCTCACTCTCACATATACTCACATATATACACCAATAGTCACATATACTAGTTTAAAACATATGTAGTTACTCATAAAGACACTATTGAGACAGTCATTCACTCAATAACACATCCATGCACACACTCATCCACCCATACAGTCCTGCACACATGCTGTGTTCAACACATACAAACAGTGAGTCACTCATTCATACACCTATGCACTACGTAATACCCCCCACCGAACCATGCAGATACTCAGACTGATACTCAAAAAACCAACTAATAACCTATATAGACACCCATGTATCTACTCACCAACCCATGCAGCCACTTATACACAAAGTGAGAGACTGATACAGATATATACATATTTAAACATTACTCACTAAAACATGTATTCACTATGATACACTTAATCAGTCAGTTAAACAATCAATTTTTCAAAAACAAATCATCCATTTAGACACTTATATACCCATTTATTCTTCCATTGACCTTGAGATATACATATATAAAACATATTTAATTTTCAGAAAAACACACATTCACTGGATGATGTCATCAGTGAGGTCATCAGTGATGTCATTTGAGATGTCATCAGTGATGTCATGAGTGATGTCACTGACCATGTCATGAGTGATGTAATATGTGACGTCATCAGCAGTGCATTGCGGGCGCGCGAGTTATAGTTAGCTGAACTAACTATAACGGGGCAATTTCATTGGTTTTTTACGAGTAAAATGTCCAGCTAACTATAACATGTGTGAAACCTATGGTTTTTTCACTGAATTTCTAAGGTTTTTTAAATGCTAATTCCTAACTATAATGTGTGTGAAACCTATGGTTTTTTCACTGAATTTCAAAGGTTTTTTAAATGCTAATTCCTAACTATAACGTGTGTGAAACCCATGGTTTTTTCAGTGAATATATATATATATATAACCAAAGTCCTGCTCCTCTGAATGTAACCCAGAGGAAAACGCCACAGGAACGGACCCCACCAACACAGTTCAAAGAGGATCTAGAGACGTGGGATCACAGTTCCATATATTTATTCCAGATACACCCAAATGGTACAGACAAGTGTCCGCCCCAGACGTGTTTCGATCGCCACAGCGATCTTGATCACCTGACTCGCTGGTGACGGGGCATCACATTTGACCTTAGTGTAACCAATCGAATAAGGGGATGGGTAAATCAGTGAATATAAACATAGAAAACATACTAGTCAAGGAGCAGATGGTTAAAAAGAAAGCTTTTGCACATACTGTTGTTGATAGTGCTACATGGGTGACCGTGTATACTGTAACAAATGCAAAATAGTTACATTTCTCAATTTTGGATATTCATTTAAATACAAAATACTTATGGATCCTTAAGAGGAATACTGATCAGTTCTATACGGGCTGATATAAATAACAAAAGCTAGACATGTTTTGGCAAAATTAATGGAATGTGTCTTAATAATGAGTGGCAAGAGTGGTATCAAAATAAATCTAATACAAATGTCATCTAAAACCCTTCATTTTAAAAATAATGCTCATTATTCTGAAGCAATAAATAGATACTGGACATAGCTTATATAAAAGAGTGTATATTACAAAATTGTTATAAATACGGAATCACTTAAAGGCATATAGATTAAAACAACGCTCCTTAAAAAATTTGCAAAACAGTTCAAAAGTGCTATCATACATGTTGAATATAAAACCCCAAGTGACCATCAATAAAAACAAACAGTGGTGGGGCTGTGCAAGAGGTCGCAGATCGTACTATCTACATTAATACCCATAGGTTCATAATTAAAGTGCTAGTGCTGGAGTTATCACTGCCATTATTAATACAGTACAAAAGAAACCAGTTCAAAATTTGCTATAAAAAAATCAGTATAGCAAAAGGTAAAATGTCAGAACAATAAGCAAACAATGTTCTATCATGAGATGAACAGGAAAGGACAGTGAGTTCAAACCTCTATAAGTGTTGCAAAGCTCTGCCATTGAACCTGGAGGACCCTACAGTTAACTAGATTATAAAAAGTTATGTAGGTCCTCACTGGTATTCAAACCATTCGGCATTCTCGTATCTAGGGTTAAAATAAAGGAAGACTCTAACTGTCGCAATTTCCTCTCCCTGTTCCCACCCCGAGTGGAGGGAGGGACTGCTCCAATTACAGAGTATTGTAAATCACTGACGCTGCTATTGTGGATGGCTTTAAAGTTTCGGGCAACTGGGTAGTTGGGGTCCGAATTAACAATTGCATACAAGTGCTGCAATATCCGATTAAAAACTGGCTGTTTTATACTGCCAATGCACTTAAGATGGCATGTACATTATAACTGATACACAGCATATTCAGTCCGACAAGTATAGTGATCTCTTATTGGGACTGGGATGTTGCTGAAAGTTGTGCAGTACTCGGATAAGTTGACTCCAAACTTACATGCCCGACAAGAAGAACACTTAAAAAAAGCCAGATTTGGAAAGCCAGGTGGTTTTGACTGTTAATTCTGGGCTGGATTTAACTAGGGCATCCCTCATCGAAGGTGCCCTCCTGAATGTGATGGCAGGGAGATTATGTGACAGGAATTTCAATGTTAGATCAGTTAAAACGATAGGCCAATGTTTGTAAACAATTTTTCAAATGCTCTTTTCTTGTTTGCATAAGGTGGTAATTAAGCGGATGGATTGAGTTTCATCTAGTGTGGAGTCAGTCAATGCGTCTACAATGTGTTCTTTTTTGGTTTTAAGGCAAAGTTCGCA
Source organism: Triturus cristatus (assembly GCF_964204655.1). Lineage (NCBI taxonomy): Eukaryota > Metazoa > Chordata > Amphibia > Caudata > Salamandridae > Triturus > Triturus cristatus. Next base: position 798,792,963 of record NC_140581.1, read on the forward strand.
TGGATGCCAAGGCCAACTGCAAATTGGAAAGTTTATACCCACGGGCCAAAAAGCGCGAAAGAGCTTCCTTTTGACAATGTTCTAAGTCAGACTCTAAACTACAAATACGTCATATGCGAAGAAATTCGCCATACAGTATGCTGTGAATGAGATGGGAAGGATGGGCACTGGTGGCATGTAGTGTAGAGTTGCCAGTGGTGGTTTTTCTGTGGAGTTTAGTTTGAATTTGGTTCTCGCAGATATAAACCTCTACTTCTAAAAATTCTACCCTTTGTTTGCTGATAGCGGCGGTGAACTGTAGGTTCATTGCATTGTTGTTAATGGATGTTACAAATTGGGTAGCTGCTTGTTCCGTGCCCTCCCATACAATGAATACAACATCAATGTATCTGCCATAATACTTTATATGGGTATCCCAAAGCTCTTTGTGGGTTATTTTGAGGACGTGCTCCTCCCACCAGACGACCAAAAGGCAGGCATAGGTAGGAAAAAAACACCCCCCCATTGCAACCCCCCTTAGTTGTTTGTACAAAGTCTTACTGAACAAAATTAAGTTGTTGTTTAGGCAAAGATCTATCATTTGGAGCAACATGCAATTGTGGTCATGAAAATATATTGCTCGATTGCTTAGAAAGTGTTTTACGATCTATCAGTGGGGGGATAAGTCGAGCGCAATGCTGCACCGGCTATGCCAGGGTATACTGCATCCCCAGGCGTTGCCGGGGATATTAGACGCGACGGGGACCCCGGTTACGGAACCGGCGACACTAGCGAAGAGCTTCGCTACATACTACGCGGAACTGTATACCCCCCATGACTGCCTGTCGGCGGATGTGGTGGATAAATTCCTGGCGGACTTCCCACCCCGGGCAGTGTCAAACGAGACGCGGGAACGATTGGAGCTCCCCCTGACAGCAGAGGAGTTGGGCACGGCGCTGGGCGAGTTGAATACGGGGCGCGCCCTGGGTTCAAATGGCTTCCCTAGCGAATTCTACAAGAGGTACCACTTGCAGCTAGGAGTTCACTACAAGGCGGTTGTAGAGGAGGCTAGAGAGACAGGAGTTCTCCCTCCGGACTGGCGACATGCGGAGGTAGTGGTCTTTCAGAAGCCTGGGCGGCCGCCAGAACAGCACACCTCATATCGCCCGATATCATTGCTCAATGTGGAGGCCAAGGTCCTGGCGAAGGCTTTGGCCAACCGGCTGCTGCCCCACGTAACGGATCTCATTCACCCAGATCAGGCCGGATTCATGCCCGGCAGGGCCACCCGACATAACATTCGCCGGGCATATGTGGCGATGGCGGTGGCCGAGAAAGCGGGAGAGTCGGCGGCCCTTCTCTTGGCCGATATGGATAGGGCGTTCGACTCCCTGAGCTGGATCTACTTATTTGTGTTGCTGCCCCGCCTTAATTTGGGCCCTCACTTTCTGGCCTATGTTCGCCTCTTATATACGGATCTGACGGCCTCAGTGCGGGTGGCAGGGGCGGTCTCTTATCGGTTTGCGATTGAGCGGGGCACTAGAAAGGGCTGCCCCCTATCGCCATATCTGTTCGCGCTGGCCATGGAGCCCCTTGCAGCTTGGGTGCGAATAGACGCACAGCTGCGGGGATTTGAATGGCCTGGGGGACCATCGGATAGAATTGCACTGTACGCAGATGATGTGCTATTCTTTATTACAGATCTTGATCGGTCTGGACCGCGCATCATGCGGATCTTGCAAATTTTCGGGGAAACCTCTGGGCTATATCTAAACCCGCGCAAGTCTACGCTGTGGGTGTTGGGGGGCGCGGGGTACCTGGAACCTGGGCGTCTGATCTGCAGATAGCGGTCGACGGGATTAAATATTTGGGAGTATTCCTGTCGATTGCGCCAGAGCTGTCGTGGGAACGGAATGTGCTGCCGGTCTGGAGGCGAGTCAAGGCGGATATCCAGACGTGGACTCGTATGCCGCTGACAATATTTGGCAGGTCCGCCATCTTTAAGATGGTTGCCTTACCCAGACTGCTGTATCAACTGCAGAATCACCCCTACCCAATTCCACCCGCATGGTTTCGGCAGGTTGACTCAGAATTGGGTCGGTTCCTTTGGGCCGGCGGTACGGTCCGGGTGGTGCTCCGTACATGTTTCTTGTCCACCTACTGCGGTGGCTTGGCGACTTCGGATATACTATCCTACTATCAGGCCTCTCATCTTCTGGTCCTTAACGAGTGGTGGTATGGGGACAGAAGGGACCCGGCCTATGCCCGGGAGCGATGTCTCATGGAACCCCACTTGCTACATACGATACTCTACGCGGCGCCGATACAAGGGGCGCTTCCCCCCGGGACGCAGACGGTCTTTCGGATTTGGAGGCAGGCCCTGCGTCGTATGGGATGGTGGAATACCCTAACTGGGGAGATTCCCTCTGGGGCAATGGACGCTTGCCGGAGCTGGCGGCTCTGCGGGGATTCACGGGTTGGGATAACATTGGAATATCATCGCTGGGCGACGTACTGTCGGGAGTTACGCTAAAATCGTTCCAGGAATTAAGCCGGGAGTATGACATGCCACGAACCCAGTTTTTCCGATACCTGCAGTTTCGCCACGCCATTGCCCCGTACTTGGAGGGTCTGGAGTCCGTGCCGGAGTTCAGCCCCTTGGAGGCGAGGGTGTTTATGGGTGACCTGGAAACCAAAAAAATTTCACGCATTTACCAGTCGCTGGTCGTTCATTGCTCCCCCTCGCTACAGAAATTACGGGATGCGTGGGTAAGGGATGTGGGAGATCTAGACGAGGATGACTGGAGGGAGGCGTTAGCGGCCCCTAGGGAGGCGGCCATTGCAATGCGGCTGCGTCTCATTCAATTCAAGTACCTGCACCGCACATACTATACTAGACAGCGGCTGTGGCGGGCGGGTCTGATCGCCTCCCCAGATTGTCTTCGATGTGGATCGGAAGTTGGGACACTTCTACACACGGTGTGGAGCTGTGGGTCCTTATCTCGCTTCTGGAAGGGGGTATGGGGTAGCCTGTCGGAAGTCCTGGGATGGGAGCTCCCTCATACGCCAAGGTTGGGACTCCTGCACGTCATGGAGGGAATTGGGGGTAATATCCATAAGCGACACTTGCTGCTACTAGGTCTTACCCTGGCCAAGAGAGACATTGCACAGGCCTGGAAGAACCCGCGGCCCCCTTCGGTGCTAGCCTGGAAAAGGGGACTTGATTTTTGTATGGGCATGGAGCAACCGATCTTCGTAGCTCGGGGATGCCCGCGTAAATATTTTAAAATCTGGCAGCGGTGGGCAGACTTCAGAGGCATTTGGTTGGAGCCGCCAGGGGACCAAGACCCAGGGCAGGAATTCTGAGGAGACAGGGCAGGTCAGGAACACGCCATGTTACGGATGGGGGCCGAAGGATGGGAGGGGGGACTGTAATAGTGACCATGCGATGGGGGGGGTGGGAACCGGGAGGAGGGGGCAGGGGGTTGGGAGGGGGAGAGGAGGGTGGGGGGATAGTTCAGGTTTAAAAGTAGGTGTAGTATGTTCTTCGTTTAACAGTAAAACAAAATGGATTGTGCTGTTGTTATTGTGATACATCTGCCTGGCTGACGTACCTGGAGGTCAGGGCTCAGCAACTGTAATGCAATCATTTAATAAAATGTGTTTTTAAAAAAAAAAGAAAGTGTTTTACTGCTTCCAAACCCTGTAGGTGGTGACTGCTTGTATATAATGAGGCTATATCCATAGTTATTATTACGTAGCCAGACCGCCACTCCACTTCATTGACTTTCTTCAAAAAATCACCTGTGTCTTTTATGAAGGATGGCAGATTTATCATCATCATCATCATCAAATCTTTATTTCGGTCGCTAAGGACCATAAAAGGTACAAACAAAGAAAAAATACAATATCGATTTAGCAATGAAGCATAAACAATGATAAAACCATGAACCGATCTTAAAACATTTTAAAAGTGTGTTGTTATCTAGACATAAAACGATTACGAATAAACCATGCTGCAGTTAGAAATTTGGCTACTGCACATACAGTGGGGGCAGACAGATCAGATTTTAAAACTCTAAATGCAGGACGATGTTCCCTAAAGCCTAGGTTCCTAAGAAGTGGGACAAGCCAATATTTGCGTGGAGTGTTGTATGCAGGACAAAAAAAAATCATTTGTAAATCATCTTCTCGCAGAAGAGGGCATACTTGGCAATTAGGAGTGGTCTGCGTTTTAAGCCAGTGCTCTGTGTGGGCCCTCAAAGGGAGTGTTCCATAGCGCCACTGCAAATACAATTTCCGTGTTAGTGGTGGGCTGACATCATCAAGGACCAATTCCAGATGGTAATGATCCTTGATAGCAAGGAAGTGTCTAGACAGCGAATCTTGACGGGGGGATTCGATTGCTGCCTGTAGCTTATACTCGCGGTATGCCTCCGCCAGCGATCTACGAGAGATCCTGGGACAAGCACTCCGCGGGTCGAGCCACAGCTCCGGTTTCCCCATCCTTTCAAAAGTGTTCTTAATGTATTTAAACCAGAGTATTTGCAGCACCTTTGGGAGGCGCAAGATTTCTTCTAATTCTGCTCTGTAGCTAGATAACTCTGAAGAACTCCATATTCTACGCCAGTAGGTCAGGGGCTTAAGTCCCAACTCTTCAGTGATTGGTCTTAGGCCGAGGTCCAGTCTCAGCGGGAGAAGCGGGGTGCTTGATGGTAGGGCGGTCAATTGCCTGATAAAGTTGTTCTCGGTTACCTGCAACTTCTGACACGCTGCATGTCCCCATATCTCACCCCCGTAAGTTGCTGCACCTCTGGCCTGAGTTTTGTAAATATGAAGAGGTGGGCCAAGTGGCTTGTAGGAGGACCTAGATATCATCCTAGATATGCCACCTGCAAGTTGGGCAAGTTTCAAATTTGCTCTGGTAATGTGAGTGTCCCAGGTCAGAGATTGGTTCAGGGTAACACCTAGGTATTCAAATGTGGAAACCCGGTCTAGTCTTTCGTGTCCTATCGTGGGGTTTGGGCGGGTTGAAAAAGATGGGTTGAAGGTCATGAACTTGGATTTAGTCGCGTTCACTTCCAAGCCACGAAGCTCGCAAAAGTTCATAAATCCGTCCAAAATTCTCTGAAGGCCCATCGGGGATTTTGAAAGCAGGAGAGTATCATCCGCAAACATAATTGCGGGTTCCCTCCTGCCATTCAACACTGGGGCGTCAATATAGCTTAGCCCTGTCAGGAAGTCTATAACACCGTTCACGAAGAGGCAGAACAACCCTGTCTGACCCCTGTGTCCACGGGAAAACCCTCTGAAAGAGCACCTCCCCTGCCACACCTCACTTTGGCATAATTGCCCCGATGAAGCCTCATCAACATGGATAGGATGTCACCCGGTACGTCTAGGTCTTTAAGTACTGTCCATAGTTTGGCGCGGGGCACCAAGTCGAATGCTGCTCGTAGGTCGACAAAGACCGTATACAGCGTGCCTCTACCCATAGTCACAGTTTTCCAATATAAAATACTGAATCGGAAAATCTGATCTATTGTAGAGACACCCTCTCTGAACCCAGCTTGATATGGGCTCAGTATGTCCTTCTCTGCAATCCATACTTGGAGACGGTTCAGTAGTAGTCTACCGAACAACTTTTGTGGCACATCCATTAGGCTTATTGGTCTATAGTTGGAAGGGAGCAGAGGAGATCCCTTTTTAAATATTGGGACGATCTCTGCTCCCAACCAGGTTTTTGGGACCTCCATACCGCCCAAAATGGAGTTAAATAGACACAGCAAGTATGGAGCCCAGACGGCTGGTTCATATTTAAATAGGTCACCAGGCAGACCGTCTAAGCCAGGTGCCTTGCCAGGAGCTAGACTATCTATCGCCTCGCGTACCTCCTTTAAAGTGAAAGGATGCCCTTTAATTTCGTCAATATTAAAATTGGTTAACTTCGGTAAACCTGATGTGCTATATAGGGATTTAAAATGGTTTTGCCATGCAATGGCTGAAATATTTGGCTCAATTGCATCAGGTTGTGTTTCTGTCCCTGTATTTACAAGGCGCCAGAATAAGCGGGAGTCTGCACGTGCTAATGTGGTTTTGAGTTTCTCCCACTTGTTGTGCTCCCATTCCTTTTGAGCAAGGCCAATCATACATTTGTGAGCTGAGCGCCTAGCCCTAATGACCTCAATCCCTAAGCCCTCTTTTATTGCAGCCAGAAGGTTCGATTTGGCCTTCCGGCATGCACAATTATACCAGGTGGGACTGGGGGGGCGTTTGATAGGTCCTTGCTGCGTTGTAAAGAGGATGTCAGACAGTGCCAGAATTAAGTATGTGTGGAGTATTCCCCACTCCGTCCAGTTATCAGGGCAATCATCTCGAGCAGTAATTTCCAGAGCTTTTGTGAGTATGGGAATTACCCGGGCATAAAGACTGGGAAGATTGTCTGGATCTAAAAGTAATCTTTCCCATCTCACTCTCCGTCTATTATTAGCTAGTGTTAGACCCGTCCGAAGGGACGAGGTCTGATCCCTCATGGCCGCACTATCGGGAAGAATATATTCTGCTTCCAGAGCGTGGTGTTCGCTATCCACACCTGGCAAGACCCTAAAGTCTTTAATAGAAGGCCAGGCTGCTAGGGGGACAAGAATATAGTCCAGTTTTGATTCCCTCCCACCCCGACTATATGTGTATTTTGGTGGGATGTCGGATTTTTTCCGGCCATTGCAGGCCCGCAAACCGAATTTTAAGGTTAGTGTTGTAATTTGGACCGCAAGAGGTGTCCATGCTCTTGGGCCGGACGCCTCCAGAGGGGGTATAGACCAAAGCGCATCCTCCTCGTCGGCCAATCCGTCTAGTGGGCCATGGAGAGGCTCGTATTGACAATTAAGATTACCCCCAATTAAGTAGGGAGTATCTGCAGGAATTTCATTTAGAACTAAAGCGAGTTCCTCTATAGTACGGGATTCGAGCCCATTAATTACTGGGCGGGAATAGACATTTACCAGCATAAGTCTATTAAGGTTTGGCCATTCCAGTAACACCACAAGAATATCCTCCGTGGAAAGTGGGTGTAAAACAGCGCTGCATCCCAAGTCTACTGCTAACCATGTTACAAGTCCACCCGAGGGACGTCCTTTCCCTCCCCATTTCGCCTGCATGGAAAATGACGCGTATCCTGGATATGTCACCTCGTCACAAGCCCAGGTTTCCTGGAACATACAAATGTCTTTACTCCTGACAAATGTGTTCCATTCTGGGCAATGCAACTTGTTAACGAGGCCCGCCACATTCCATGAGAGCACTTTTAGAACAGGGGAGTTAATGCTGCCAGTGGATTCGTCTACAACTGGAGTACTGCACAGCTCGTGCATTGGGGATGTATTCGTGGCAGGAATAGGGGCTACGGAAATCACTGCCTCACATGGCGGGATATCAGGATATACAGGGTAATTGGCTATCAAGTTCTTGATCTCAACCTTCGCAGAATTAGATTCCTTGGTTAGGGAAAGTGGGACGCATTCCTCTTTACTGCTTGTCCAGAGCAGTCAATCCACCCAATCTAAACTCCTAAATCTATTCTGCGTGGGGAAATAGTCAAGGTGTGATAGATCATTCATATTGTGGATACCCCTTTTCTCGTAGCTCCGCCTGCAGCCTCGGCCGCGTACAAGTTCCCAATCACCCTCTCCCTGCACTTGTAGTGGGGATGGATAGAAGAAAGATAGTGGTAGAGCTTGGATTGTAGTTCCCCTATCGCAATAGGGCCAGTTGGTTATATGGGAGACTGTCCTAGGGTCCCTGAAGTTGACCAAGACACAGTCTCCCTGGATGGATTTCTTTACACCACCCATCCATGAAGCTCTTCTTACCATCAAAACCTGGCTGCTTATTCCATCGGGGAGTGGTCTGTTAATTGTGAGCCAATTGATAACCTTATTTTTGAGCGATTCAACTGACTCTTGCGTTGATTCTTTTAAGGCAGGGACACCTGCTAAAATTACTGTAAATGGGCTGGCCTCAGGCGGTAAATTAATGATCGTTTGTTTCCCAATATTGCTGTTGTTCAGGCCCTTAATGCCAGGCGCAGGCGGGTTCTCTTTTAAACTTCTATTTAATGCCTGGTCTGTGACTGGTAATTTGAGTTGAAGAGGGGGAATATGGGGTTTTGAGGGAATAGTAGGGGATTCAAGTTTATAGCTGGGAGGGGTATTTTATTCGTCACACCACTCAAGTCAATATCTGGGGCTGTGGCATCTTTTACACAAGGGGATGTTATTTGTGCCAGTTCCTTTGCAATACAATTTAGGGAGGTTTCAATTTTCCCCAGGCGTGCTTCTAGTGGTTTGAGCAACAGCCTCATCAATTTGTGGATGTCAGAGAGTGTGATATCCTCCTCCCCAGAAATAGATCCAATATTATCAGATTTCTGAAATGATACATTAGGTGGCAAGAACCCTTTAGGTTGTAGAGGGGTTCGACGTTTGTTGGTTGTCTCAGGTTTCTGGCTTTGTGGTGCAGTTAATAATTTGGTGTTTTTACGTTTTTTCCCCCGTGACGTCTGGGGCTTCTTACTATTTTTAGGAATAGCTCCTTCTCTCACCCCTACCATGTTAAGATCTGACAACTTAGCCCCTGAACTATTTTCCTCCCTGCCGTGTGCAATGGTATTGGGGCTGGAATTAGAATGAGGGGGCTTTGGTGAGGGAAGGGATAATATGCTGAAATCTACCTGAGATGGAATGGTACAATCAGTATTAGAGGCGCCTGCTATGGTAGGACATGGTAATCTGACTATTTCAGACATTTCAATTGAGCCCTCTCTCCCAGCTATTGATTGACTGCCATCAAGTCTCTGATCCGGAGTCCTTGCGGAGGCTAGGGGGCCCAACGATGATCTCCTTACCCATTCAATTTCTTGGGAGATGCGTCGTTCAAGTGTAGTAATGTCCTCAATTAATAAAGAGCCAGCTTTAGCAAAATAGCTGTCCAGGGTGCATTGGGACTTCCCAGCGGCCATCAGAGTCTTACTCCGTGTCTCCCTCAGGGCCGTTTTCCCAGGGCTGCCTTAGGACAGGAATCAGGGGGCACGAGAGGACAAAGTGGCAGGGGAGCTGACCGAGACCGATCTCGACCGTCCTCGAACGGCCTCAAACGGCCCGCTCTTTGCCCGGTCTTCGCCCCGGTGTGCGTCCCTGGCGCGTCCCGCTGGCGCGTATGGGCGGAGACCTCAATCAATAGGAGGGGTCAGAAAGGGGGGCATGGCCGGAAAGAGTAACCAGGTGTGCCGACTAAGTTGGTCCCAAAGCACCCTGGAACTCGCAGTCCCGGATTCGGCAGCCTCCGTAGCGGGCCCTCCTTGATCAATGCAGAGTCCCCTCAGGTTGGGCAAGACAAACAGGACAGAGACCAGCTTTAAATGTTCTCCGTGAGTGTGACGAGCGGCACCCGCGAAGCCGGGGTCGCGAGAGGTAGTAATGACGATGGGGGCGTGGCCGGGAAGAGTAACCAGGTGTGCCGACTAAGTTGGTCCCAAAGCACCCTGGAACTCGCAGTCCCGGATTCGGCAGCCTCCGTAGCGGGCCCTCCTCGATCAATGCAGCGTCCCCTCAGGTTGGGCAAGACAAACAGGACAAAGACCAGCTTTAAAAGTTCTGGCTGAGATAATGGGTCGTCCAGGGACAAGGGATATGCCCTTATGTACTTTAGGGATGAAGTACAGGATAGTTGTTGTGGGGAAATCATTTTAAAAAAATAAGAATTCATTTTTGGAAAGTAAGCCCTGTCTTTTCCATTGCTGTAAGTGTTTACTTACAGTATCTTTCACCTGAATCAAATGTTCACGGCCATCTTTCAAATAACAACTAGAATCGGAAAGATGGCACTGATCTTCTAGAAGGTAGTCAGCCCTTGACCACAATACTATGGTGCCAATTACGATCCGGTAAAAAAAATTCCCGCACGACTCGTATCCGGTCTTTTTACCGTACGAATCGTACAAGTGCCGTACAAACTGGCAATCACGATTCGCATGGTAAAAAGCCCATACGAGTCGCATTGGGAATAATTCCCCACACGTCCTCGGGTCGGAAAAAGTGTCCGACACGTCCTCGGACGATTTACCGTACAAACGTGAAAAGCGAAGTCCGACCGGGGAATCACGATCCGTCCCGGGCGTCCGAATGTACAACCGTATGGTTAAAAGACCGTCCGCACCGAACTCCTATAACAACCATGGAGACGTCCAAACAGGTGCCCGGTACGTGCCGTACCCCCCCCAGCCCCTGCATGTACGCGCCGTACCCCCCCCAGCCCCCGCATGTACGCGCCGTACCACCTCCCAGCCCCCGCATGTACGCGCCGTACCCCCCCCCAGCCCCCGCATGTACGCGTCGAACCCCCCCGTGTATGTACACCCGAGTACGTGTCGAACTGTACTTGTCGAACCCCCCCGTGTATGTACACCCGAGTACGTTCGAGTCGTACCCCCACCCGTGTATGTACGGTGCGTACCCCCAGCACCGTACATACACGGGTGGGGGTACGACTCGAACGTACTCGGGTGTACATACACGGGGGGGTCGACACGTACAGTTCGACATGTACTCGGGTTTACATACACGGGGGGGTTCGACGCGTACATGCGGGGGCTGGGGGGGGTACGGCGCGTACATGCGGGGGCTGGGGGGGTACGGCACGTACATGCGGGGGCTGGGGGGGGTACGGCACTTACCGGGCCACCTACTCTGGTCGTTTCGCGCCGTACTTCGCATTTCCAGCACTTTTTGGTTGCCGTAAAAATATTGCCGTCCGGACTGCTGTCGGTTCGAATCGTACTACCTGGGTCGTGAAACGCTGCCTGGAAGCGTCCCGACGTCACGTCGCAGCATTTCCGGATCACATTCGTATGCATATTTTCGTCGGTCGGTGTTTTTTACGATTCGTACGGAAATGGTGTTTCCGTGCGAATCGTAATTCCATGTTTGTAATGTTTTACAACCGAGTACGAGTCGGACGGAGAATACGCTCCGACCGACGGTTCGTACCCGGTTTTTACCGGATCGTAATCGGCACCCAAGTTGCCACCCTTCTCTGCACCCATAACAACAACTTCATTCTTTTCACGCAATTCTTTCATCAATGCCCAGTAACTTTTCACATAACTGCGCTCTTTGCGCCAAGAGTTAATAGAGATGTTGAATTTTTTAAGATCTTCAATAACCATCTCACTAAACACATCCACCGAGTCTTTGGGCATCACGGGGTAGAATAAAGAAGGGGGACGAAACGGACTGGCAGCCGCCATTCCTGTGTTGATCCGCTCCATTTGCATAAAATCCATGTCGGTTATTTCATTGCTAGAATCCTCTTTCGCCAATGATTGCAACACACGAAGAGTGAAGAGGTTTCTAGCTTGAAGGTTGTCTGGGGTGGCATTGTCACTAATTGGTGTACTCAATGGTTTGTTCAACTGGAAGAACTTTTTGAGCTTGATCTTTTGTATGAATTTACAAATATCAATACGAGATTGTTTGTATTAAAAGTTTGATTCCGGACAAAATGACAAGCCCAGAGCTAGCAACTGCATTTCCGCTTTGGTGAGTGTGGTATCAGTTAGATTGGTAAATAGACATAATATCGAGAAAAAATATATCGACTGGACAGAATATCGAGTTTTTAATCGAATTGCCAAAATATAGTGGTGAAGAATATCGAAAATCAGGTAAGAAATATCGATTTAAATAATATAGAAGTAAGTAATATCGACAGTCATAATATAGTAGTTAAAAATATCGATTTTTTTTATAGTGTTTTAAGTGTTAGTATATGTGTTAAAAGTATGTATTAATATTGGAATGTATGTTAGAATATTTTTAAAGTAATGAATTTTATGTTATTTCATTTTTGTGTAATATAATTCCGTAGCGGGTTGTGGGTTTATAGGGGAGTAGGGTGGGAAGCAATATAATTATAGTACATTAAATAATAATTTATAGGAATTATTAATTATTTTTAATTTAATTTTGCGTTTTACTTCTGTAGCGGGTTGTGGGTTTATAGGGGAATAGGGTGGGAAGTAATTTAATTGTTATTAGTTAATTATTAATTAGTATTGAAAATTAATTGGTTGTTGATTAATTATTAATTGGTAAATAATTTGTACTAATGGGTAATTAATTTGTATTAATTGTTTAATTGATAATTATGTTAATTGTATTCATTTAATATTTGTAGCGGGTAGTGGGTTTATAGGGGAATATGGTGGGAAGTAATATAATTCTAAAAAATAAATTATTTAAATAATTTGTGTATATTGATAATTAATATATTATTAATTAATTATTAATTGGTATTATTTGCATTTATTAATGTTTGTTATAGAAAAATAATTGGTTGTTAATTAATTATTGATAGGTAATTAATTAATCAAAAATTTATTGGTATTTATAATTAATTAATTATTAAATATTGTGTGATTGGTAATTAATTTTAATACTTTTTTTGGTATTAATAATTCATTTATTTTTAATAAAATATTCATTTATTATTTTCCCTACTATTGCACTCACTGGAGTGGGAATAGTAATTTTTACTCCTACGCTATCCAACGTATTCCCTACTATTGCACTCACTGGAGTGGGAATAATAATTTTTATCCCTACGCTATCCAACGGTTTCCCTACTGTTGCACTCTTTGGAGTGGGAATAGTAATGTTTACCCCTACGCCATCTGACGTTTTCTCTACTGTTGTAATCACTGGAGTGGGAATATTAAATTTTGCCCTCCCGCTATCCAACGCTTTCCCTACTGTTGCACTCTCTGGAGTGGGAATAGTCATTTTTACCCCTACGCTATCCAACGCTTTCCCTACTGTTGCACTCTCTGGAGTGGGATTAGTAATTTTTAGCCCTACTCTATCCAATGCTTTCCCTACTGTTGCACTCTTTGGAGTGGGAATAGTAATTTTTACCCCTACGCTATCCAACGCTTTCCCTACTGTTGCACTCACTGGAGTGGGAATAGTAAATTTTACCCTCCCGCTATCCAACGCTTTCCCTACTGTTGCACTCTCTGGAGTGGGAATAGTAATTTTTACCCCTACGCTATCCAATGCTTTCCCTACTGTTGCACTCACTGGAGTGGGAATAGTAATTTTTACCCCTACGCTATCCAATGCTTTCCCTATTATTGCACTCTCTGGAGTGGGAATAGTAATTTTTACCCTCCCGCTATCCAACGCTTTCCCTACTGTTGCATTCTCTGGAGTGGGAATAGTAATTTTTACCCTCCCACTATCCAACGCTTTCCCTACCGTTGCACTATCTGGAGTGGGAATAGTAATTTTTATCCCTACGCTATCCAACGCTTTCCCTACTGTTGCACTCTTTGGAGTGGGAATAGTATTTTTTACCCCTACGCCATCTAACGTTTTCTCTACTGTTGTAATCACTGGAGTGGGAATAGTAAATGTTGCCCTCCCGCTATCCAACGTTTTCCCTACTGTTGCACTCTCTGGAGTGGGAATAGTAATTTTTACCCCTACGCTATCCAACGCTTTCCCTACTGTTGCACTCTCTGGAGTGGGATTAGTAATTTTTAGCCCTACTCTATCCAATGCTTTCCCTACTGTTGCACTCTTTGGTGTGGGAATAGTAATTTTTACCCCTACGCTATCCAACGCTTTCCCTACTGTTGCACTCACTGGAGTGGGAATAGTACATTTTACCCTCCCGCTATCCAACGCTTTCCCTACTGTTGCACTCTCTGGAGTGGGAATAGTCATTTTTACCCCTATGCTATCCAATGCTTTCCCTACTGTTGCACTCACTGGAGTGGGAATAGTAATTTTTACCCCTACGCTATCCAACGTTTTCCCTACTGTTGCACTCACTGGAGTGGGAATAGTACATTTTACCCTCCCGCTATCCAACGCTTTCCCTACTGTTGCACTCTCTGGAGTGGGAATAGTAATTTTTACCCCTACGCTATCCAATGCTTTCTCTATTATTGCACTCTCTGGAGTGGGAATAGTAATTTTTACCCTCCCGCTATCCAACGCTTTCCCTACTGTTGCATTCTCTGGAGTGGAAATAGTAATTTTGACCCTCCCGCTATCCAACGCTTTCCCTACTATTGCACTTACTGGAGTGGTAATAGTAAATTTTACCCGCCCGCTATCCTACGCAGAAAATATTGAATATTTTTAATTAATATTACGTTAATATATGTGTATACATTTTTTTTTTACTTACATTAATTATTTATTAATTGTAATGTTATTTAAGTATTTTTAAGTATGTGTCAGTTAATTATATGTATTATTCCATTCATTTTACAATACTTTTAAGACATTTAAAAATTCGATATTTTGACTAACTATATTTTTAACAACGATATTTTGGATTCTATATTTTTGTACTTACCTGTTTGGAGATAGGGATTCGATATTTTGGCATTCTATATTTTGGCATCGATATTTTTGTATGTCTATATTTTGGTAGTCGATATTATATCAGTGATCCAGTTAGATTAATGACGGTATTGTCCTGCTGGTTTACCGATTCCACCTCCGCGCTCCTCTTCCCTTGTTTGATGTGTTTGAGCCGTTGCTGGCGCCTTTCCCTCCGGCATTGGCTGGTGCTGCGGCTGTCGTGTTTTGAGGATTCCTTGGGTGTAGTGTTGATCGCCTGTCAATAGTTAAAAAATTCAACTCCTCACCAAAAGTATGTTTGATCGCCACTTGTGTTTGTACAATGGGAGGCAAACCTGAACCATCATCTGAATCACCACTTGTTAGGGAGTTAATATCAGAATCCTCTTGGGCAGTACTGTTACCATCCCCGTTGGGTGTAACTGTCGAAGATACTTGACTGGTTAAAGCTTTCCTCTTGACAATATCAAATTTGCGGGAAAAGGTGAACACCCTTCCCGCCGCGTAATCGTCCCGTTCGCGGGCAAAATAATATATATTAATTATTATGTATGTGTGTTTAACTTTCTTTTAATTACGTTTATTTGTTATATTTATTACAATTTATAATAAATCTACTTTATTGATTTTAATTTTATTGTTTAATATTTATTATTTTATTATATATATGTATATATGTATATGTATATATGTGTGTATATATATATATGTACAACTATATTTTTAACATCAATATTTTTCTCCGATATTTTTGTACTTACCTGTTTAAGTATAGGGAGTCGATATCTTGACATCCACTATTTTTTCATCAATATTTTTTACATCGATATTCCGTCAGTGAACCTTTCTATGGTGCGTAATTGCGCACAAAAGTGATATATCTTCCAACCTTTGGAAATTCGTAACTCTGATAGTACTTTCCTTAGAACTGTGGGGCTCATTATGATGGCGGGAGGGCCGGCGGTGGCGATCCTTTCACCATCATAATGTGATTCACCCACCACCAAATTAGGATGGTGGTGGGAATCATATACGTTCCGCGGCAGACGGAAAATTAATCCGCCATGGTCCCGCAAGGCGGTCCTTTTCTGCCCGCCTTGCGGAACCCGGGACCAGGGCATCATTGCAGTGGTGCCGTGCAGTGATTAGGCCCCTTCCGCCTGTCTTTTTGCGGTGGACATCCAGCCGCAAGAAGACAGGAGAAGAATGGCTTTGGGGTCTCGTTTCAGGCCCCCTCTGTGTGGGGGGGGTACCATGGTACCCCCTACATTTTCATGCACAAGGTGGCAGGCACCGTGGGGTGCCTGCCACGTTGTGCATGGAAATGCACATCGTGGCCTTTTAACATTGCGGATGATGCTGCAGCCAGCAGCACCGTCCGCAATGTTAAAGGGCCAGGATGCGCCCGCTATACTGGCGGGTGTATCCTAATTGGGCTGGTGGGACCACCGCACGTCTGACAGGTGGTCCAATCACCGTTATGATGACGGGCGGACTGATGTCCACCCGCCATCATAATGAGCCGCTGTGTTCTTGGTCTTAAAAATTACATAAAAATCAGCTTTATTTTTATAAATTGGTCTCAAATTTATTCTTGAGTGTGTGTCTCATTTATTGCCTCTGTGAGTACAACAAATGCTTAGCACTCCCCCCTTATAAGCTTAACTGGCTATATAGGTCTGTGAGAGGGAAGTGTGTGGGTGTGTGAGTGGGTCTGTGAGTGGTTTTATATATGTGTGGGTCTGTGAGTTGGTGCGTGGAGTGTTTGTGGGTGTGTGAGTGGATTTGTGGATCTGTGAGTGGGTGTATGAATGGCTTTATGAGTGTGTGAGTGGGCATGTGAGTGGCTGTGTGGGTCTGTGAGTGGACTAGTGGGTCTGTGAGCGGGTGTGTAAGTTGGTGTGTGAGTGTCTGTGGGTCTTAGTGGGTGTGTGAGAGGTTTTGTGAGACTGTGAGTGGGTGTGTGAATGGCTGTATGGGTGTGTGAGTGGGTGTGTTTGTGGCTGTGTGGGTCCGTGAGTGGGTGTGTGAATGGTAGAATGGGTGTGTGAGTGGGTGAGTGAGTGTGTTTGTGGGCCTGTGAGTAGGTGTGTGAGTGGCTGTATGGATGTGTGAGCGGCTGTATGGGTATGTGGCTCTATGCCACTCTTCTCTGCATCACTCCACTCTGTGCCATTGCACTCTACCCTGCACCGCTCCACTCTACACAACTCTACTCCAAACCACTGCATTCTATGCCACTGCACTCTACTCTGCACTCTATGCCACTGCACTCTACTCTTCATCACTCTACTCTGTGTCACTCTAATCTATTCTGCACCACTGCACTCCATACCACTGCCCTCTGCACCATTCTACTCAACACCACTGCACTCCATTCCACTCTACACCGTTGCACTCTACCTTGTGCAACTTCACTCTACCCTGGACCAATCTACGCCAGTTCACTCTACTCTGAAATATTCTGCTCTATGCCACTGCATTCTACAACACTGCACTCTACGCCACTCTATACCACTCCACTCTACACCATTGCACTCTATGCCAGTGCAATCTACTGTGCACCACTCTACTCTGTGTTACTGCACTATACACCACTTTACTGAAAACCAATGCACTCTATGCCACTGCACTCTACGCCAATCTACTCTGCACCACTGTACTTTATGTCACTTCCCTCTAGGCCTCTCTACTTATCTCTGCCACACTTCACTCTACGACACCACACTCTATGATGCTCTACCCCTTTAAAATCTACTCAGTTCTACTCCACTCCACTCTTCAACTCTACCCCAGTCTATGCCACACTACGACACTACGACACTCCCTCTATGCCACTCCATGACACTTTACTCGACTCTTATTATATGACACACTACACCACTTTGCTCAACTCCTCTGCTCAACTCTATGCCACTCCATTCTGACACTCTATGCCACTCCACTCTATGCAACTTAACTCACAACACTCTACTCCACTCTATGCCATTCCACTCTCCTACACTATGCTACTCTATGCCACTCCACTCTATGATAATCTACTCTGCTCAAAGCCTACAACACTCTACCCCAGTCTACGCAACACCATTTACATCACTCCACTCTGTTCTACACCACTCCACAATACTCTATGCCACACCACTCTACAACACTCTACTCCACTCTGACACTCTACTCCGCTCTACGTCACTCAACTCTACTCAGCTCTACAACCTTCCACTCTACAAAATTCTACTCCCTCCATAATACTTCACAACACTCCACTCTACGCCACTCTATGACTCTCCACTTCACTCTACTCCAAGCCATTCTACTCCACTCTACGTCATGCTACGCAACTCAAGTCCTGTGTATGCCACTCCATAATATTTCAATGCACTCTACTTCACTTTACAACACACCACTCCATGCCATGCCCCTTAACCCCACTAACGTTTAGTCATGCGGAACAGCAGCCACGCTGGTGTACAACATGGTTAAAACATTGACAACCCCACTAGCTATTGCATAGGCAAGTCGTATTGGCTTTGCCAATGATTGTTGCTTTTGGTGGTATTTGCGAGCAGCTGGTTTCTTTGAGCTGGGCTGGAGACAGCCGAATCACTTCATGTGGGCCTACAAACTGCCACAGAAGCGATGACGTCAAACCGCATCGCTGTTGCTCATGGCTCAAGGGCTTTAATTTTCCTATGGTTTGCCTCAAAGTAGACCAATGAGAGCCAGGCACAGCATTCGCTCATCTGCTACCGTTGCACCTGCCCTATTATTTACTCTGGAGTGACGCACTCATCAACAGGGCTTCTTTCTATTCTCGGGTATGAAAATGTTGTTACTGAAACCAAAAAGGTCGCAGGGTTAAATTGATTCTATTTCTAGATTAATCCCAGCAACGAATGACTTTCCGTTGTTTTACCAGAGAGGGAGCGTCTGTTTTGAAAGCGCTGTCGGTATAACAACTGGATTAAGTAGCGCCCTTTTGTTTGCAGCTCTATTTCGGTAAATACGATTTACAGGAGGAAACAAATTTTCTATTGGATGGCAGCTCCCTTGGTTTCCACCTCGATGTCTAAGGGCTCATATTCCGTGTCTTTTATTTTCACTTGTTCCTTATTTTCAATAGGATTGACACATGATAAACTTGCTAGACACTGGGGATTTCCCTTAAACTCTGTGAATTATCTGTTTACAATAGTTTCAACGGGCACAGGTGCTCAGTTCCCAGTAATTCACTTCCTGAGAGGTTTTAGTAGATATTGGAGGCAACATGGGCCTAAGGGCTCCAATCACAAAGCTTTTCCTAGAAGTAATTCTGTCTTACACCAGTTATAGGTGTGACCGACTTGCACATTTTTAGCCCTCATTCACGGGGCCTTATTCTAAATAAATACATCTTAAATCTGCAGCCATAAGTTTCTCCCCCATTTTGGTGCAAACCGACGAATTTTTAGAGTTACCATCGTTTTCCAACAATTCCTCCTGGAAAGCCTCCTGCAAAATTGTTTTTTCTGTTTCCAAATATGTTAATGAGATTTAGGGGGTGGGCACTATATAAGCCCACATTTTGTAGTACATTTACATTTGTAAGTGGCGAATGGCCAAAAGAGTACATTTACTACAAAGTGTGAGTAAATTTACACATGTAGATTTACCCACCAGTACATTTATTTACATTTTTAAATAGCCCCAATAGTGTCCACTCAATTCAGTTTGTCTCGTTCTTCCGGGATTTTTCTCTCTACTAAACTGTATTCAAACTGTTTATTCTTCAATATTTCTGATTGTGACAGGAAAAAGAAGGTGCCACGCCTCTATCTGGAATGCATTGCAGCACCTGGCAGCAGACGTGTATAATTAATCATATACAAGAGATTAAGTGCAACAAGGGAACTGGATTTCACTAGGTCTGCAGACTTTTAGGTATTAAGCTCAAAATAGCAGCTCTTTTCAGAAAAGCTATATCATGCAACATAAACTGCTCTTATAATTTCAAAACAAATAGTTCAGAGTAAAGCCTGTAGGAGTTATTTAGAGTATGGTGGTAACGTATGTGCTACGCGCATGTTCCATACAAAGGAGGACTAAATGTACGATAAGCATGACTGTACTAATCTTTTAGAGATTATATGTGAAGGCTGAGTCCCTGGGAAACTAATATTCTGAATTGTAATAGAGTGCAAGATTGCCACACCGTTCTACAAACAAGCGGACGAGTAGAGCCAACAAAAAATAAATTTAAAAAAAACAGAAAAGTGGGTGGCTTCCATTCTGCTGTTTAGAAGATTACTTGTAGCACGCAATATTGCAAGGTCGTCTGGCTGACCACAGAGCTAATGAGGAAGGAAACATGTTTTGATGCAACTGCTTGCATTTCGGATATGTTTACCCGAGACATGGACATGCAGTGATGCAGATATAAAAAGCTGCACAGCAACTTACTCCACCTTCTCTCTCCGGAGACAATCAATGAGGAGAAAAGTATAAACTATGCTAAACATGCTGAAGAGCTGATATCAGACTGCAAATCTAAGAGGTTCTTGGAAGTATGCAGGGGTAATACATGGCTTGGCATGAAATAGTGAGGGAAAGTGCTAATTATTCAGAAGGCCGCGCTGAAAAGAGTGATTGTCACATCCTAGGTACCGCCTTCCCCTTTACCCCTGATGGTGAGAGAGAGTGCAAAGTAAATGTCACATGACTAAATTGGCACTGCGGTGTTTGCAGCAGATACAGAGGAGAATACCAGCCTGCTGGGGAGTCGGAGGCCCCGGGAAGATATCAAGGAGGACAGGGTGGGTCTTCTTCCCTCTCTTGCACCCATATGTGATCAAGTAAGGGACAGACATGGCCCTTTAAGCAGTAAGGACAATAAACTAAAAAGGGAAGCCACTGGCCATCGGAAAATCCTTGGTAAGTGTTGGAAATGACCCTTTCTGCAGGGTCACCCCCAAACCTTTTGCCTTCCTTCTCCTCCTTTTGCTGAATTCGTTTTTGTTAGTTTTATGGATCTGGGCACTTTATCAGTGCTAACCAGTGCTAAATTGGTGCAGTGTCGGGCTCCGTTGGAAGTGAAAGGGGAATTCGTTCCAGGTCTTGGCTGCAAGGTACGAGAAGGATCTTCTACCTGCTCTGGTTCTGTAAAAACATGGGACGGTGGCTAGGGCGAGGTCGGCTGAGCTGAGGTTTCTCTTGGGGGCGTGGCAGGGGATTTGGTCTTTGAGGTATTGGGGTCCGGTGTTGTGGAGGGCTTCTGTAGGTGTGTGTGAGCAGCTTGAAGGTTATTCCTCTTTCGACGGGGGAGCCAGTGGAGGTCATGGAGGTGTTAGGTGATGTGGTTGTGTCGTGGGATATGGAGGATAAGTCTGGCTGCGGCATTCTGGATGGTCTGGAGTTTGCGGAAGAGTTTTTTGTTGATTCCGGCGTAGAGCACGTTGCCTTAGTCCAGTATGCTGATGATGAGTGCATGGGTGACAGTTTTCCTGCAGCCGGGGGAGATCCACTTGAACGTCTTGCGAAGTATGCGGAGGGTGTTGAAGCATGCAGAGGATACGGAGTTGATCTGGCGGTTCATGGTGAGTGTAGAGTCGAGTGTGATGCCGAGGCTGCGTGCATGGCCGTTGGTGTGGGTGGATTTCCAAGAGTGGGGGGCCGCCAGGTGTGGTTCCATGCAGAGGGGGTGGAGGGGAGAATGAGGACTTCTGTTTTTTCTGAGCTGAGTTTCAGGCAGCTGGTGCTCATCCAGGTCGTGACTGCTTTCCTCCCTTCTTGGAGGTTGTACCTGGTGATGTTGGGTTCCTTGGTGAGGGAGAGGATGAGATGGGTGTCATCAGCGTAGGAGATGATGTTGAGCCCGTGGTTTCTAATGATGGTTGCGAGGGGGACCATGTAGACGTTGAAGAGTGTGGGGCTGAGGGAGGATCTTTGGGGTACTCCGCATCTGATCTCTGTCGGTTCTGAGAGGAAGGGCAGGAATATTATTCTCTGTGTTTGCCTGAGAGGAAAGATCCTACCCAGTCTAAGGCCTTTTCCTCGGATGCCGGCATCCGGGCGTCTGGTGGCTGGTGTGCGGTGGAAGATGGTGTCAAAAGCTGCTGATAGGTCCAGAATGATGAGGGCTGACATGTTGCCTTGGTCAAGGAGGGCACAGATGTCGTCGGTGGCGGCGAAGAGGTCGGTCTCAGTGCTGTGATTGCTGCTGAATCCGGATTGAGAGGTGTCTAGGATGCTGTTGCTTTCTATAAAGTGTGCTGGCTGGTTGGTGACGGAGTGGATGCTCTTCATTGTCTTTAAGGTGTCTTCTGTGGTGAGAGGGGTCCTGGTGAGAAGGGTCTGTTGGGTGTCATCGTTGGTCATGGAAGTTGAGGCGAAGCCCTGGTCTTGGTCATCAAAGTTGTTGTAGAGCGTCTTGATCTTGAGGTGAAAGAAGGAGCTGAGTTTGTTGAAGAGGTCTTGGGAGGGAGGGACGTTGGTTGTTTTGCTGTTAGATTTGGCGAATTCCTGTATGAGGGTGAAGAGTTCCTTGGAGTTGTGGGCGTTGGTGAGGATTCTGTCTTGGATGAAGTTTTTCTTTGTTGATTTGATGAGTTTGTGGTGAGCTGTGATGAATGTTATGTAGGCAGAGTGTGTTTCCCGGGTTTGCTGTTTCTCCATGTCTTTTACAGTCGTCAGCAGGAGTGCTTGGATCCTCGGAGCTCTGTGGTGAACCAGTTGGCTTTCTTGTTGTGTTGTTTCCTGGTGTTCTGGGTGGGGGTGAGAGTGTTGGTGCAGTTGGCAATCCATTGGTGGAGGTTGCTTGCTGCTGTGTTGGCGTCTGTCGTAGTTGGGGGTGGAGTGCAGGTGAGGGCGGAGGTGAGGTGTTCTTCAGAGACTTTGTTTCAGCTTCTGCGGAGGAGGCAGTGCGTGTGCTTGTGTGCGGTGGGTTTCGTAGAGGAGAAATGGATGCAGTGGTGGTCAGTCCAGAGCAGTACCGTGGTATGGCTGAAACGAATATTGTTTCCTCCGGCGAAGATGGGGTTGAGGGTGTGTCCTGCTGTGTTAGTGGGGGTGGATACAAGTTGCTTCACTCCTATGTTGGTGAGGTTTTCCAGGAAGTTGGTGGTGTTGGTATCACTGTGGTTGTCCAGGTGGAGGTTCAGGTCTTCGAGTAGTATGTAGTCCATAAAGGCGCGGGCGTGGAGTGCAATGTGGTTGGCAATGATGTTGGTTAAGGGGTGCATGGTCCAGAAGGTTTGTAGGTGAGTGATCTGCAGAGCATCGTTCTGGGATTGGGTTGGATCTGAAAGTGGATGTGTTAAATGGGGGGGTGAGGCATCGTCCGAGTTGGTGGTTGTCAAGAGGAGGGAACTTTTGTGGATGATGGCGAGGCCTCCTCCAGGGCAGATGGGGTAGTCTTTTCTCAGGATCTTGTATTTGTCAGGGATGGCAGTTGTTATGTCGGATGCGAAGCTGGCATTAGTCCAGGTCTCTGTGAGGACGGCGATGTCAGGCGTGTGAGTGTTGAGGAGATCCCAGATTTCTACGGCGTGTCTGTGCAGTGGACGTACATTGAGGAGGATACAACTCAGTGGTTTGTGCGCAGTGGCATCTGGTGGGTTGGGGGCAGCTGCTGGGGTCCGTAGGTGGGTGAATGTGCAGCGGCAGTGTTGGCAGAATAATGGACTTTGGGTGTTGCTGAACGTCGAGAGATGGCACTTGTTGTTGCATTCGGGGTAGAGTGCATGGAGAGTGCTGGGGTCGCAGTGGTGGTGGACCAGGGTCACTGGCGCTGGTTGCGGTCGGGTCGCAGATGGGCGCAGCCCGGCACAGATGGGCTAGCCTGTGGCTCGCCAGCGGGTGGCCGCTATGTGGCCATGCAGTGGCTGCCATTAAGTAGGGTTTGGGGGGAGATCAGCTGGGAGGCAGGAGCAACACGCTGGGGGGGAGGGGCTGTGGGGGGAGAGAGAGTGCGGCAAGCAAGGGAAAGGAGGAAACAAGAGAAAAGGCAAAGAGAAAGAGGCAAGGAAAAAAGGCAAACTAGAGAAAAAGGCATACAAGGCAAAAAAGGACACAGAACAGAGCAGAAAGGCAAACGAGAAAAAGGCAAAAAGGACACAGAGCAGAGCGGAATAACAGAAGAGCAGGGTGCTCTTCCACTAGACCACCCGGGATGCGGCACAGGCAGGAGCCTGCGGGTGGAGGAGGGCCTCAAACACCTACCCAACAAGGAACTCAAGCGGTGCTAACGGCAGAGCTTTAATGGTGGAGCTGCATGGGAGGAGAGCAGTGACCCTGACTAGGAGGTCAGAGGTCTTGCTCTACACTACACTTGCCCAGGGTAAAACAACTTTGCAGAGGTAATACTAAGAGTCACAGTACACAGCCGGTAGGGAAAGGAACAGTGCCCACAATACAGTGGTCAGTCTCATTTAGGGGTCTATTAGGATGGCGGATGGATGGCTGCCGCTGGGCCAGCGGTGGCAACCGCTGGGCCAGTGGCAGGCATCCGTCCACGATCGAAATCCAGAAAACCGCCAGTTACATTAGCATGACGGTGTTGACCGCGGCGATGAGAAATTCCGCCTGCCACTTTTTTGCCATTAGCAGTCCGCACGCTTGCCTGGTGGGCGGAGCTGGACCGCTAAAATGGGACCAGTGCAGCGCCAGGCTCCGCCGGTATGATTATGATGCCGGCGGTAGCCAGCCTTTCCACTGCGGTGGAACCGCCATTGAAAGGAGGGCCGAGACAGGTTCAGAGGGCCGATTGCGGGCCCCCAATGTGTGGGGGGTGTGGGTGCACTGTGGGTACCCATGGTACCCCCCCCCCATGTTCCTGTACCAGGTGGCAGGCACTGTGCAGTGCCTGCCACGCAGTGCAGGGAAATGCAGGACATGCTCTTTTTGACATCACGGCGGTGCTGCTGGCAGCAGCAACTGCCACAATGTTAATGGCTGCAATCGTACTGCCACTGTCAGATTTTGACTGCGGTGCATACTAATTGGACTGGCGGTTATGCCACGGTCCTGGCGGGCGGTCTTTTCCCGCTACCATAGCGTTCAGGGTGATTTTCCAACCGCCATCCTCATAGACCCCTTAGTTCCCAAAAAGAGAGCAGGTGCACATCTTAACCAACCAGAACCCCACCCACACCCTATCAGGAGACACCATCCAAAAAATGGGAACTATTTCGAGCCATCACTATCATCACCTCCCGAGTCAGTATCTGGGGCCAAGACCTGTCATCCAGATCCCCATCACACAAGAATATCATCTTCTAACTTATCGTCCCTCCTGATAAGTTTCATATGGATTTTTTCTGCCAGTATCCATTCTGCCTCATCTTTATGCCAATATGCTATCTCTGGGGTGCGCTGACCCATCTAGGTGATGGCTACCCTACGCCGAGCAAGAACCAGCACCAGCTGTAAGAATTTATATGCCATCTTGCGGTCTTTAGGTCTCCCAAGATCCCCAACAAACAGCATTGTTGTGTGACCACGGCCTGTAATGAAGTAACTTCAATGAGTTCACCCACCACCAGACCAAAAATACCTGGACTGCATGACAATTCCCAGGCCAGGTCCAAATAGTCAGCTCCCGGAGGTCTGCATTGGGGTCAGTGATCAGACTGAGTCTGAGATTTTCTCTAAAGAATTAAGGGAGTCAGTGCGATGCAAAAAAGTTGTATTGGACCAGCTTACATCATGCGTTACTCAATAAAGACTGCGTGAGCGCACAAACTCGGGCCCAGTCCCCATCCTCCATGGGCGCCCCCAGGGCCTCTTCCCAAGCTGCCTGGGCTTGCAACCAGCCACCTCCTGCATCCGCCATCACAGCATTATATATCAAGAATATTAGATGCCTACCTGACCAACAGGACAGTAAAGTCCCCAGAGTGTCAGAAGCCACCAGCGCCGCTGGAAAGTTGGTCAAGGTCTGCTTGCATAGTGCAGAAAATGACCAGGAGCCAATGCAAACTCCACCCTCGCAGGAGATAAAGTGCTCATTGGGGTACAAGTCCCCTGACAGCTCACAGCCGCTGTCTCTCCACCACTGAAAGGATATATTTTCAGCCATCTGTCAGACCGATGCCAGCATCCACACTGGCAACTCACAGTGAAAGGGGTCGCGCCTCAACACCACAGTGACTAGTCTTTGCCAGATTCTCGCTGTCGGCACAGGGGCTGTAAATGAAAAGCTACTAGTGGGCCTGAAGCACTGATTGTGCCACCCACTTCGGTAGCCCTTTAAAAATGTCTCAGGCCTACCATTGCAGAACCTGTGTGCGCAGTTTTAAATTGACATGCCAATCTGGCAAGTTAAACCTCTTGCCATGACCAATCCTTACTTTTTAATACATATAAGTCATCCCTAAGGTAAGCCCTGGACAGACCCGAAGGCAGGGTGTAATGTATTTAAAAAGGTGGACTTGTACTTTTTAGTTTTACATGTCTAGGTAGTGAAAAATTCTTTGTTCACTTCTGCAAGGCCTATTGCTCACATAGGTTAACACTGAGATTACCTTACTGCATTTTATACGTTTAATTTCCAATTGGGAAAAGATGGACTTTTCAAGTTTGGTGTCTCTGGACTCACAATTTAAAATCATTAAGGTAAAGTTGGATTTTAAGTTAAAAGTCTGAAATTGCCACTTTTAGAAAGTTGGCATTTTTTTTCTTGAACCATTCTGTACCTTCTGCCTGTCTCTGAATATACATCAGGGGTGGGTGACAGTTGGGCTTTGTGCATTCCCTCAATACAGCCACACACAAAGGGAGCTTAGGTGTGACTTATTTGCCATCAACACCCTGCTGGACCAACCTGGGCAGGATGGGAGGGAGGAGCTGACACTTACACCTGACTAGAGTGCCTGTCCCCACTCAAAGGGCTGCATACCCCCATGTAGTCACTCAGTCTGGAACCAGGGCAGGAAGGGCAGGGACTTTCAGCACTTCAGAAACCTCTCCTTCTACTCTCCCCCACTTCAAAGGCACAACTGGGTATAAGTACTGGACCTCAGACACTACCACTTCAGTATACTTCTGGACCTGGGGATACTCTGTCAGGAAGAAGGACTAATGGGCTGCTACAAGGACTGTCACTCTGCTTGACTCTGTTAGACTCCTGCTTTGCTGTGCTGACCTGTGACTGCTGCCCTCTTGCCTGGGATTGAGAAGGACTGGACCTGCATCTCTACAACTCAGAACCCAGAGGGACTTCAAGGGTCAGCTGACTGGTCTCCTGGTTTCTGAAGTCTCAGGGACACAAAATCTTCCAACCAACCTGCTCCTTTAGCTGGAGACAGACATTTGTGAGTCTGCCCTGCCAAGTGGTTCCACCCCAGTCCAGTCCTGGACCCTTGGAAGTGGGCCTATGGTGCTCTGCCCTCTGTGGTCCTCATTGAAACCACGGCGAAGCAATGTGAAGCCCGGTAAAGCGTCACCGCACAGCTGCCAGCCTCACCAGAATCAAAATTGGGCGGCGCCAGGCCCTGCAAAGTCTCCCCTCGCAGCTCCCTGAGATCAACGCAAAGCGATGCCAAGCTCCGCAAAGCCTCACCGTACAGCTTTTCAGAATCTGCGCCAGACGATGCAAAGCCTCAAAGCAACACCGTTCAGACCCTGCAGCAGTATTTAAGGTATTGTGTTCAGGGGGCCCAAGGCGATCTCTGTAGCTGGCCTATGCTCCGTAGCGGTTGGCTTGAACTTGCGACTTTGTCCCGGTCCAGCACGATCAGATAACCACAGTTGGCGATTTACGCTTTTATACATTATTTTCACTTCATCTGCACGTTTTCATATCTCAGGATCACATTTTAGGATTTTTGTCTCTTTGGTCTTATTTTCTTTATTAAACTAAGTTCTATTTTTCTAGCCATGTGTGGCATCTTTTTGCATGGTGTTTTTACAGTTTTCCTGTTTGGAGTGCTGCACAAATACTTAACACATTGCCTCTTAAGTTAAGCCTGACTGTCCTTTGACAAGCTACGAGAGGGTTAGCACAGGGTAATTTAGGGTGTGTATCTGACTTACCCTGATAAGGATTGTGCTTCCTGCTAGAACAGGTTGCATACCTCTGTCAACCAGAAGCCCATTTTCTAATAGTCACCACTGTAACAGAAAGACTGACCACATATCACTCTTTGTAACCCATAAAGTAATATTAAGGGGAAGCTTCCTCCCTACTATAATTTAGAAACTGAAAATGTGACTAGAAGTCTGATCTTGGAAAAATGAACAGGCCGGTTTAAGTGAGATGGAGGCAGAATGAAAGAAGGAGCACACCTGCGAGATGTTACCCATGAGTCTTACACCCTCTGCCACTTACCATCACATTGAAAAAAATTAGAACAAGATTTAAGGATATAAAAAAGATACACAATTAGGTCCACCCTACACAACCTCACAGAACATAGAGATGGAGCAAGCAAGGATACATGTTCTACGCAATAGAATTGGCTGGATAAATATGCCATCCTCCGCAGAAGATCACAGGAGGAAGAAGGGAAAACACTACAGTAATCCACCTGAGCAGAACCACAGTCCATGGACCAGGAAACAACACTAAAAGAGTAATTACTAGCAATGAAAGACATGAAAATGACACAAATCACAAGAGCGACCCCATGTACATTGAACTTAACCTCCTACGATATAATTTAAGAAACTTCTCTTCTGTCTTCAAGGGCAGAGGTGAAAACACCTGACCACACAGACTAAACATATGCCTAGAAAGCACAAAGGAAATATCTAGGCACAACAAAATCTGACTGGTGGGTGTGCCAGGATGGGCGAAAGGCTCCATCACAAAACCATTAGTAGAAAACTGGACAGCAACAGTTTCGAAGTCAAAAGGTGTATCCAACTTCTGCAAGGCAGATGGGGCCTACCATAAATGGGGGTCAATTCCCAGGCCCGGACATCCCATAAAACTATAGTTTCAAGAATGTTTGACTTTCAAGACAGAGACATAATATTATAAGCAGCAATGCGGCAGGGTGCAATTTAGTGAGAAAACTCATGTTTGCCTGTTCCCAGACTTATCCCTGGCAGTTCAAAAACAGAGAGGACACTTTGATTAACTCAAACCGATACTCAGGGAAAAAGACATGAAATTCATGGTGTTATTGCCTGCATGTCTACAAATGATATTGAAGTGGAAAATGTGGCATTTTACCAGATCTGTGGCAGGGTGGGAGTAGATAGAAGAGGGGTCGTCAAAACAAGGGTGTTGAATCCAATCCCAGAAATCAGCTGGGAGTGAACACAGGAGGAAACTTAAGGAGATCCAGGACAAGGAAATATGTCCTCCCAAAGAACCCAGCAATGGGTGGAGAATGATGAATGGGATTCACAGACGCACGGCAAGGAACAACTGGTGGCAATATCCCCAGCCTCTTGAAAAGGATCACCATTGATTCAACAGTAGGGAATAGAGTTCTCAGAACTATGTGCAGTATAACTGTGAATGACTGAGGTTACAGGGAGGCAGGAACTAAGAGTGTGAACAACTCCAGCATGACCGATAACATACTTAGGTCCAGATTCTAAAAACTGCCACAGAAAGCAGTGCAGCCCCCCAAAGAGACTGCGCTGTGTTGTGTGACAGGGATAGAGCAGGAGAGCGCCATATTCACAGAGTATAGCACTTTCCTCGCCTCTCCCTAGAACCAGCGCTCAGCAACCGTAACACTATAGTGCTAGTGTGCGTGCCTGAGTCTAGCATAGGTTTTGTACAGGTAGGCTACCCTTCCTGTACAAAATACTATGCCTAGACACACTTCAAAGCTTTTCCTATTTTGCATGTGTGCTGCACAGTGCAGCACACATGCAAAGTCGGAAAATAAAGGAGAAATGAAAACATTTCTCATTTTAACTCCAGCTTTACAGCTGCATAGATTTTTGGTGCTAAACCCTGTCTACTAATGTTAGTTAGTAGATAAGATTTAGCATCAAAAAGCATGGTTGGTTGCATGGAAACACCCATGTATCTCTCATGTAACGCCCCCTAGACACACAGTAATGCAAGCAGCGTTTCACGCTACTTTTCATTACTTTCCTATACAAACCAACGCTAATACCAATAAGCGTTGGTTTGTTAATCCTCAAAAAGGTTTAATGTCGGGTTAGCATTACAAAAGTAATGCTATCCCGAGACTAAACCTTTGTGAATCTGGGCCTGGGACTCAGACCTAGCGATTTGCAAAGGAAGAAAATAGCAGCGGAAATATCCAGACACGAGGATGTGTAGGTTCGATTGAAGGCCATTAATAAATCACCACTGTCCAATCTTCGGCCACAGGGTGCGGGGGGAGGGAATTAGAACTACTGGAGCAGGGCCATCTTAAGGATTTCAGGGGCCTTGGGCCAAACGTATTTTGGGAGCCCCAGTTCAGAACAAGTTTGAATTCATGATCCAATTTCACCTGTTTCATGTCCTCTTTGGCCAGGTCACTGACAGTGCACAGGCACACTTGTCCAAACTCAATCTGTTTACATCTAATATTCAGGAAAAGTGATGTGTGCATTCAATATTATAATACCGCAGCAGCTCACCAATATTATTGCAATAATCTTTGTGACCTCCCCTCCCATTTCTCAACTGTGAGGTCCAGTGTTGATCTAAAAGAAACCTTTTTAATGGATGTTGCATGATGTTGAAAAACAAACCAACACTTATGGGCAAAATGTCTGTAATAGACTCCCATACATCACCCTCATTAAATTTAAAGGAAATGCAAACGAAATTTCAAATAATCTGTTTAAGAATTATTTAAGGTAATCAGAGCTGCCTCTACCAGGGGGCCCCCTGAACGGCTATGGCCCTGGGCAATGGCCCACTTTGCCCTTGCCTTAAAACGTCTCTGAGATAAAGAACGACCTCCGTCCCTCCTCTACAAGACTTTTCACCCCAAGCCATAAGATGAGCTTAGCGATTGTTAGTGGTTATTCATGCACATTGAAATAGTCGTTTTATTGAGGTGAAAGGCGACTAGTGTGTTGGTGCCTGCCAGATATGAGCCTCTAGATAATTGTAATTGTAATTCTGAGTATCCCTTAGTTCCCAGTGCGCACCCGTTATTATATGAAGATTATAGTTTATTTTGGACCCCCCTGTCTCATGTTTTACACTCTGGTGTGCTGTTTATCCAGAATCTCCCATTGTTATTTCTGTTTTCATTCCGTCACTGCTATACTTTGATATGCTGTTAAGTGACCTACGTTTATTGTTGTTTCTTTTTTGCACAAAAAGTGTAATTTAAATGTACTACATTAATAAATTCTCACTTCCTTGGCCTGTGATTATTTTGACAACATAAATACTAAATGTGCTATCATTGTTATTAATATGTTCTATCAGCTTAATCTGAGATTGCTCAGGCAGTACACAGAACCAGACCTACCCAGTCATTCGCGTGCCTGGATTATAGAGTCTAGGAGTTCAGCAATCATCCATGTGTGTATTCATTCCTTAATACATGACGGTAGCTTGTCAGATGCCCTCTCACCCCTTTGTTGCCTAGCAGTCTAATTGCTGCCATTCTTGAAGAAAAAGACCTGGCTGAATGAACCGGTCAATTCTCCAATATATATTCACATTCATTCCTCATGAAAAGCAGCAATGTTTCTACATTGAAATGCGCAATATCACAAACCAAAGGTCATTCATAAAACAGTAAAATAAACAACCGTGCTCTATTTTTCTCAGGGCCTAAATTACCTTCAAATAACACAATCAGGGGCATATGTACAAGGAGTCAACGCCGCATTAGCGGCAGTTTTCCGACGGTTTTGTGGCGATAATTATATCGCCATATGTACAAGCTGTCGCTAACCTCTGTTAGCGGCAGTTTTCCAGCAAAAACGTCCATAGAAAAGATTGCCACTTCTGTTAGCGATAATGACATGCAAGGGAGGCGTCCCCGTGCAAAAACGCCACTTCGCGATATTTACAAGGGAATTCTTGATGGTAGGACCAAAAAAACTGCCTCTAACTGCAAGGGTCAGTTTTAGGGTTGCACTCACTGAAGTGGGAATAGTAATATTTACATCTCCGCTATCCAACACCTTCCCTATTGTTGCAATATGCCTAGTGTTAGTATGCATTGTAATGGAATGCAATGTAATGGTATGCATCGTAAGTTCAGATATACCCTTGGCACACCAGTGGTACGCCCGCTGCGCATGCCCCCACAGTGGCCGCCATTGAGAAGTGCTGCGGGGGAGGGACTGGAGAGCTGGGAGGTGGGAAACGCCAGAAAGGACACTGGATAGGGCGTGGACGCGTGGGGGGGGGGTGTGAGCGGGTGTTGTAAATATTTAAATTAGATAAATCTTACCTCGAGGACAGGTCCTGTGTCTTCATTGCTCCTGCTCTTTTGAGTCTGCTTCCAGGAACAGGAAGTAGGCAGCCAGGCTCCCTCCCCTAAGCCAATCACAACGCTGCAATGCGGCGTTGGATTGGTCATTGGTGCCGGGACAAGGCGTTCAGCCAGGGGCAGGAGGGGTGGGCATGTTCTCCATGCAGGCTGTAATTCAGCCTGCATTGCGAACAGGACAGTGCACATGACTGCTTTGCGCAGCCTGAGTGGGGCGACCAAACATTCATTGCGCACTTGAGTGGGCATGCCACTCCGCCCTTGCCCTGCTCCGTGAGTGGAACAGCCCTACCCACCCTCCCGCACGCAAAGGAAACAAAGCACAATTACATCAAAAAGTTATCATCATGTGTTGATTTTTCCTCTTCTTGCACTGCTTGAAAGCAGTGGGGCGACGCTCTTCCACTATAGTGGATGAGCCGCCACTGGGGGTACGTCATCTACAGGTGCTAGGCCTGGGTGACTCAACCCCAGGGCCTCCTCTGCTACGTGTCCCACCTTCTCCTTACCTGGACATTGACACCGTGGCGCAATCCGCAGCACTCTCTCCAAATCTGTGACTCAGCCAGCAGGAGCCTCAGCTAGGTGTGATTTCACAAGCCTGGGTACAGCAGTCACCGACAGGTCCACTGGTGAACCTCCCGATGCAGTTGATGCAGCAGGGCCTTCTTAGGTGTGAAGGTACAGCTCTCCCGCCACAAAAGTTTGGCGCAGCTCAGGGGCCTCACCCTCTACAGCGTCCAGCAAGCGCAACATCATCTGGCCTGTGATGCAGAGAGGCACCGCCCACCGTTGGTAATCCCCTCCGTGCACCCCGGTGTGGTGGTGGATCGTAGTATGTGATGCAGACCTCTCTACGCTGGTGCGCAGGAGGGCTTCTACCATTCACAGCTCCAAGGGGGTCAAGGCAGTCTTCTCACACAGGTCTGCAACGTGTCTCCATGCGACCTGCCAGACTTCACCACCAGGTATGGGCGATCGCCCCGCCTCAATGTCTAATGCCACGGCTCATCGACTCCACAGCTCCTCCGCATCCCACTCCAGGCTCCAGACGCAGGTCCAGCGAGGCATCCAGGCTCCAGACGCAGGTCCAGAGAGGCATCCAGGCTCCAGGCGCAGGCCGAGCAAGGCATCCAGGCTCCAGACGCAGGTCCAGCGAGGCATCCAGGCTCCAGGCGCAGGTCCAGCGAGGCATCCAGGCTCCAGACGCAGGTCCATCGAGGCAT
This sequence comes from Triturus cristatus, assembly GCF_964204655.1. Classification (NCBI taxonomy): domain Eukaryota; kingdom Metazoa; phylum Chordata; class Amphibia; order Caudata; family Salamandridae; genus Triturus; species Triturus cristatus. The sequence continues at coordinate 798,825,948 of NC_140581.1, forward strand.
CCAGGTTCCAGGCGCAGGTCCAGCGAGGCATCCAGGCTCCAGGCGCAGGTCCAGCGAGGCATCCAGGCTCTCATCCTTAATGTTGGGTGGCTTGAGGGGGTTGTTGGTGTGTGCTGCACGTGGCCCTGGCTGATCCATTCTGCATTTCTTTTTTTTCTGTGCCTATTTTCTATGGGAGGTCGACTTTTACAATAGAGGTCAAAAAACTCATGTTGGGCTGACTAACGTGCGTTTTGTTTGCCGCTAATGGGCCTTTTGTTAGTTTTCACCCCCTAACGCTGGAATTCCTATCGCCATCACGCTAATGTTACCGGAGGTTTTCACCACTGATCCCTGAAGCTGTCGCCATGTAGCAACGTCTTGTAAATACGTCGCTAACAAGGCGATAGTTTTCAGCGGTACACGCGGTAAGAAAACTGGCAGTAAGAAAACTGCTGCTAACTAGCGTTAGCGGTAGTTATCGCCAGTCCTTGTACATATGCCACTCAGTCTCTTCTGCAGGGACCTTAAATAGTACCTCTGCATCAAAATAGTTCAATCTGAAACATAAGAAGAACAATATACGTTCAATTAATTTCATTTCTGATTATCTCAGCTGTTTTGCAATGTTGAATCCCTCTGAAATACCTTAATGCAGTTCTATTACTTAGTTGTACATTAACAGGGCCTGGTGCTTTGATGTAGAATGGCTGTTGTCAGCGCACATAAAACACTTCTCTTTAAACATGAGGGACTCTAGAAAAGCAGCTCTTATCAGAGTACTAATTTTACCCAAAACAAACTTTAGCAGTCTAAGTATAACTCATCCCTCAAAAGCCAAGGCTTCACATCTTGGCATCCATTCTTTAAAAACATGGGATTTTACTTTTAACCTTCTCCTGCTGGTGGGAGTGAGCAGTTCCATACAGAAAGCAATGTGCATTCAAAAACCAGTTTGCTTGGCTGTTTGAGTATAAGCGTGGAAGCAATATGGCAGTTTTTTATTAAAGGTCGTCTAGGGACACGCCATTAGATGCAGATTATCAGAGACTACCTGGGATCATTTCTGACGAACAATAAAAATTTGAAATGCAATAAGCTTAAGGGATAAATAAAAATTTCCTTTTATTTCTCTGTACTTAGGCCATCATTACGATATCGGTCGGAAAGACTGTCCAACCGACTCGTCCTCGGAAACATTCCGACCGATTCGACAGCGACCTCTCCGACCGCCGTACGATGCATTGTTACAGAACAATAGAGAAACCCAGTACTTAGCCAGACCTGGGCATATAGTAGTATAGAAAACAAATGGTCCAACTGACCTATATTTACAAAATATCTTTGTACCACACCCATAGTCAATAAACTAATTAAATAATGACAAATTATTATTATTATAATATATTGTCAATTCATTCATATTTAACAATGTCAATGGTTGCTCCAGTGAACGTGAAATGAAAACAAATGCTCATGGAAGTTCTCATGGTGGGACGGGAATGGAAAGGTATAGGTGCAGATATTTACAATTTTCATGAGAATTGGAAAGACCTTTCTATCAATAGTCAGTGCTGACTAATCAAAATACCAAGTAGCAAGAGGCTATCAAAACGCATTTCATCATCCGCATCTGGGCATCAATTAAAGTACAGGTCAAGGTGAAAGAAAGTCGATGTTTTAACCTCAGAGAATCATGGAAGGCCAGTAGTTCCTTCAAACGGGGTCTTCCTCATGACCAAGAAAATGACCAACTTTAGTAAAATGCTGCTGCTCAAGCAGTGAAAAAAGTATAAAACCAGACTAGGAAGCTCCAATTCCAGAAAATGAAACATGTGGCACATAACCACCGAAGTCCCAAGTGAAGCTTGAATTGCTGTGAGAAGGAATGGTCCAACTTAATTGGCCATGACGTAACTTAGAAGTACTGCGCTGAGAGTCGCATCAATCTCTAAGCCAAGAGGGACTCGGTCGGTGTTACTTAATTTCACTGAGAGTCTCTTCTGGTGTTACTTAATTTCATGGAGAGTCTCTGACTCTCTGTAAAATTAAGTTACTCTCCGTGAAATTAAGTAACACCGACCGAGTCCCTCCGGGCTTAGGGGTTTCAGTGTTACTTAATTTCACGGAGAGTCTTTTCCAGAGACTCTCCGTGAAATGAAGTAACTCCAACCGAGTCCCTCTGGCAGTCTCTCCTGTCCCACACACACCTTCCCACCCAGCCCAAACAGAACACCTGGAACTACACATACCGGACACTGGGGGCTGCTGTTCAAGCCACAAGACCATGATGGGAGTTGTGGTCAGCTCAAACACCAGGCAGAAATGTCAGACATCTTGCCAGTTCACTTTCCTTCATTGTCAGGACACCACTCTTCCTGGTGGGCTGGTTGAGCTGAATGGGACGGTGTGTGTGTGGGGCCAGAACTGATGGGAGTTGTAGTGACAGCAAAGACTCATCCTCCTTCCCAGCACAACCAGTTCATCTAGGCCTATGGCTACCTTACAGTGAGTGGAAATATACTGCCAAAATGGCTGACACTGTGGACTGGTTTTTGGAGCACAAGGCCCTGTTGGTAGTTGTGGCAAAGTCGAACATCAGTTCCAAGTGTCAGACATCCTGCTAGTACATTTTAAAACACTTTGAAGAAAGCAAAGTTCATGGTGGTCTGTTTGGGCTGGGTGGGAAGGTGTATGTGGGACAAGGCCTGATGGGAGTTGTAGCCATTGCAAATACTCCTCCTCCCACCAGCCCAGCTAACCCCTCTGGGCCTATGCCTACCTGACCGTGAGTGGAACTGTACTGCCAAAATGGCTGACACTGTGGACTGGTGTTTGGAGCACAAGGCCTGAATGGGAGTTGTGGTCAAGTCAAACACCAGGCACCAGTATCGGACATCTTGATAGTACACTTCCATTCACTGTCAGGCCCAGATGAGCTGCCTGGCATGGGTGGGAGGAGGAGTGTTTGCCCTGACTCTATCTCCCATCAGGCTCTGTCCTCCACACACTTCCCACCAATCCCAACTAGACTACATGGGACTCTGCTTTCCTGACAGTGAGTGGCAATGCACTGCCAAGATGGCTGACACTGGGAAATGGTGTTTGGAACACAAGGCCATAATGGGAGTTGTGGTCAAGTCAGACAACAGACATCACTGTGAGGCATCTTGATAGTAACACTTCCCCTCGCTGTCAGGTAAGCATAGTTCCTGCTGGGCTTGTTGGGCTGTTTGGGATGAGTAGTGTTTACACTGACTCCCTTTCCCATCAGGCCCTGTCCTACACACACTCTTCCCACCCATCCCAAACAGCACACCTGAAACTCTGCTAACCTGACAGTGAGTGAAAATGTACTGCCAAGATTGCTGTCACTGGTGACTGCTGTTTAAATCTCAAAACCATGATGGGAGTTCAGGTCAACTCAGACAACAGGCACCACTGTCAGACATCTTGGTGTTTCACATGTCCCCTATTCACATCAAGGACATGTGTACAAAACATTAGTGCCCAGTGTCAGCCATCTTGCCAGTACATTTCCACTCACTTTCATAAAAGCATAGTTCCAGGGGTGCTGTTTGGGCAGGGTGGGAAGAGTGTGTGTAGTACGGGGCCATTGTAAATACTCCTCCTCCCACCCAGCACCAAAAGCCTACCTGGAACTATGCTTTACTGACAGTATGTGGAAATGTACTTTCAAGATGACTGACACTGGGGGTTGGTGTTTGGTTTGGCCACAACTCTCAACAGGCCCTAACCTATACGCACTCTTTCTATTCAGCCCAATCAGCCCATCAGGAACCACAAGGGTTAGAAATCTACTAGCGGGATCGCTGACAATGGTGGTTGGTGTTTCACCTGTCCCCAGCTCACATCAAACACTTGTGCTCAAAACACCAGTGCACAGTGTCAGCCATCTTGCTAGTACATTCCCACTCACTGTCCGGAAAGCAGAGTTCCAGGTAGGAATTTGGTGCTGGGTGGGAAGGTGTGTGTAGGACAATGCCTGATGGGAGATGGAGTCATTCCAAACACTCCTCCTCCCAACCAGCACAAACAGCACTCCTGGAACTATGCTTACCTGACAGTGAGTGGAAATGGACTAGCAAGATGTCTTACACTGGGGACTGATGTTAGGAGCACAAGGCCATGATGGGAGTTGTGGTCAACTCAGACAACAGGCACCAGAGACAGCCATCTTGCAAGTACACTTTCCATCATTGTCTGGACAACACTCTTCCTGGTAGCCTGGTTGATATGGATGGGAGGAGGAGTGTACATTTCACAAATAGACCATCAGCACTCAAACCCCAGCTCATGAAATCAACTAGCCAAAAAGAAGAGTTTGAGATCTCATCTAACTATGGAGTCAATTTACAAAATGCATGATCTGTGTTGGCACTAAGCTAAGCAGTCACACATTTGGCTCCCTACAGGCATTCACTCGAGTGTCATGAGATGAGACTAATAAGCACCTCACTCACACCATGACCACAAATCTCCAGTGAAAACAACAGACTGTGAGTATGTAGGCAGCCACACCTATGTGACTACTGAGACAAGGACTAAGCCCAGTACACAAGCCCGACAAACTGCAATATTATGATCTAAAGAGTACGTATGTCACTGCCATCCCACAGATGTGGAGCACACTAAGCCACCAGTGTAATCAACAGAGTGTCAGGTACTAGTCAATGTCTTTGGACATGTCATGAGAACTAAACACAACATGCCCATGTAGGTACATAAGTGCACATGATCACCAATGAATATCTTTTCATACTTGCATTGTTCTTCAAAACATAAGTGATCGTCATGGATGAAGGTGGCCAAACTGTCTGCATTAAATACATTTTAGGGCAAGTCATTTATGTAATGGGTATCATTTGAGGTGCAGTGGACATTCACATTCATGACTGTGTCATTTCTGTACCTACAGGGCGGACTGGGAACACTGCCAGCCAAATTGATGAAAGCCAGTCCCAGACTCCAGCCGACCAAGAGCTCTCCAGCCTGGAAGACTCTCACACATTCTCGGACGAGGAGGATCAGCCTAGTTCTTCCGGTTTAGGTCAGCACACAGCACCAGCAGCTTCAGCAGGATCCACTGCGACAGCTCCTGCCTCGGCCAACAACACACAGCTGACTCCAGCCCTGACGGACACAGCAGCACAGGACAATTCCAATGGCACAGCAACACACAGCACTGTGGAGTTGACCAACAACAACACCCTGTCAATGAGGAAGGGGCTCAGGGTTGACTGCACCACCACCATTTGTATGCTCGTGGGGGGTAGGGGTGGTGGGAGGGGCCGTGTGGATCCACACGGTCAGGCAGCTGGTGCTGCCGATGATGATCACCCAAACCTCTCCCGGGTGATCAGGGTTACCAGGGAGAACTGGGCCAGGCAATAGGAATCCTCCGGAACACCGAGCAGCTACAGACAGCCCAAAACCAATAGCTGGACACATTCAACAACAAAATTGATCACCTGACCGCCCCTCCCTGTGTGCTCACAACATCTGTTGCTCCAACATATGCGCAAACCATAGGGAGGGACGTGGATTTTGGCGGAGAGTCACCAGCACCACAGGAGCCTGAAGCCGCGGGCACCCCCAACAAACGTGGGAAGGGGCGTCTGAGGAAACATCAGTGAGAGTCGGATGACAATGCACCACCCCCAGGAAGTGAAAAGGTGCCCTTGATATCCTCCAGTGTATACCAAGCGTTCACTTTGTTGACTGTCATAAATAACTGTCCCACATTAGATGGAGGGTCAGAGTTGGACTTTGTACTCAAATATCTGTGGTTTGTCTTTGGTACATTTCATCTACACCACTATCCACTCCAATTTATTTATTTTGTTCAGCACACCTCCATTGTGTGGCTTCATTTTATCACTGTCTGTACCAAAATAAACAACTTTACACAATACTTGCTCATGTCGTGACTTTGAATCCAAAATGTACATATTGGAATCACCCTCTGATCACAATGACGAAAGTGTCAACAACATAGGTAACCAATTACTTGTAAGTAGTAAACTTAGTGCCCGTGAGTGGCACAGCATGATAGATATACACAACCAGGTTATCACATATACCGTAGTACACAGTAGATAGTCACTGGAAGTCAATTGTCCACACAACTATTACTATTTGCCGGCCCAATCAAAAACTATTATTAGAAAACTAGTTTATCATGGTCATAATTTGATTAGAAATCTTTTTGGATGTGTGATATCAGACAAGGCACACCTCAATGTGGAACACAGGCTTATTCTCCAGATACAACCTGGTGCCTGAACACAAAGTCAAAATACAGTACTGAAAGGCAATAAAAAACAAAATCAACAGACTATCAGGGCTGAAGTAAGTGTGTGCCATGGAGTTCAGGAACATTTCCATGTTTGAGTCTGTCATAGCATCATGTGTCTGGTGAGGTCACAACTTGCAAGTCCACTCTGTATATGACATTGGAAAGTACCATGGTAAAATAGCACAAAGAACAGATTTTGGAAATCAGAAATAAGGTACCACCAGTCACAGAATCATGTCATCTAATGTCACTGTTAACAATAGCTAGGCTTCACAGAAACACTGTACATGTAAAGCTGACCATGTCAATGACCACTTTTAGAAAAAAACCTGGTTGTGTAAAACCTCTTGACAACAATAATACACTCACAAGCATACATACATATTGTCCACCGGCAACACAAAAACAAACAATTGGGGTTAGTCACCTCCTCTCATTACATACTTAAAGTCAAGTGAAAAGTTGTGGAAAAGCCGTTGTCTCAAATCCACTCCATCATCATCATCACCACTGTCATCATGGCCCAGTCCTGTATACTCCATCAGTGGCACCTACTGGTCTCCTTCATCCACTATCAGAGGTATGCCCTTATGTATTGCCACATTGTGTAGCATGCAGCAAGCCGCGAGGATCTGGCACACCTTTCCTGGGGCATATTGGAGGGCTCCTCCTGTCTTATCCAGACAGCAGAATCGTGCCTTCAGGAGGCCAAAAGTCCGCTCCACAATCTCATTAAAGCGCATTCCTGCTGGGGTGACTGGGTTGTGCAGTGGTGTCAGTAACCATGACTGGTTGGGGTATCCGGAGTCTCCTACATTGAACACAGACAAGACTTCAACATATCACTATCTGACATACAACCAACACACACTGCAACATACACAGACAACATCACCTACCAACAAGCAAGGCCCGGTCAGGTTGCAGTTGACTCATCAAATGTGGGATGACGCTGTTTTGCAGGATATATGCGTCATGTGCTGAACCAGGTAAACGGGCACAGACGTGTGACATGCACATGTCAGCAGAACACATCACCTGGACATTGAGGGAGTGGTAATGTTTGAGGTTGCCATACACTTGTTCATTGGCCTGTGGTGGGATCAACGCAACATGGGTGCTATCAATAGATCCAATTATATGGGGTCCAAGGCATAGAAATCACTCTTGATGACTGACAACTCTCCTGGTTTCGGAAACTTGATGTAGTGGCCCAGGTAACTATTCAATGCCTGCAACACTTCCCAAAGGACATTGCTGAACATGGGCTGGGACATTCCACCCGATGTAGCCACTGGAGTGTTGCCATGGAAAAGAAATGTAATGTTGCCGTCACCTTCACCTTGGGGGTTAGTGCTGCTGAATAAGTGTGACCAGGCCACAAATGAGGTGACAACTGCTGGCACAACTCATCAATTGCTGCCCTTGTGAAATGGTATTTCTTGATGACGTTCCATTCTTCCAATGTTTGTAGACCTGGAAAGGGCCTGTACACTAGAGGCTGTCTGCGATACCTATGTGTAGAGTGTAAACACAGTTGGTGTTAGCTCACAATGTATCAAGCAACATGCACTTTGACAAACAGCAAATAAAAAATGACCACACCTAAAACTTAATGTCAATGGAAATGCACATTTCAATGAATAAGGTTGTCCTTAGATACATATCACAGCATTCTGACCCTTGCTAGAAATGTTTCCATTGTATGGTGACACAGCAATTAGAGTGTAGTAGTGTAAACTCTACTAGTTTCTCTCACTGTTCATGTAAAGCAAGCATGATATTCTCAACAACTCACAACCAAATAAGCCTAGATTTAGGTTTGTGAGAACAATCATATGGTTCAAATGTACCCACAATAGGATCATGTAATGCCTGATATGTGGAACACCACATACACACAGCGTCTCACAATGGAAATTATGCACACTACTGTCACAGGGTGGAAACTGGCATGTTTGCATTACGCAAACAATTACATACACAAACCATTAACCATGTAGGTGTTCCATATAATTCACAAAGATACACTAGTGAGTAAATCACATATCAAACCTAAGCTAATGTGGCTGCTTAATGTCACAGTGTAGTCATTCCTTCTTAAATGCATTATCCAGGACTTGAGAAACCTTTCCAGTCTAACATCACACAGATTGCACACTGGATCACACTGTCCCGTAACGCAGTGACTAAGTAAAGATTGTACTTGTATTGCCCGAAAAACGCATTGTGACTGTGACCAAGCCTAAGAGGCCAAATGGAGTTGTTTGTTTTCCAGTTGGTATTAGCCTCCCAATCAGTGTGTCATGTGCCCCTCAAAGGTTAGGTCATCATGGGAGTGTGAGCGTTTCACTTAGATGTCCTTTTCACCAGGAAAAAGCTGCATCCAGCCGTGGATTTTCACAAAATCAGAATGTTAGACCTGGCATCCTTGGCGTGGTTCCCTGACTTTTTGCCTCTACCTCCTACATTTTTGATAAGCTGGATTTCGGTTTTGCTGGTTTAGATGCTTTGGACACTTTGTCACTGCTGATCAGTGTCAAAGTGCAAGTGCTCCCTGTAAAATTATTATGGTGATTGGTTATCCATGACTGCCATATTTGTCTTACCAGTAGGTCCCTAGTAAAGTGCACTAAGTGTACCAGGGCTGGTAAGTCAAATGCTACTAGTGGGCCTGCAGCACTGATTGTGCCACCCACATAAGTAGCCCTAAAAGAGATGTCCCAGGCCTGCCACCGCAGTGCCTGCGCACAGTTGTTAACTGCCATCTTGACCTGACAAGTGCACCCACTTGCCAGGCCCTACCACTCCCTTTCTGTGCACATAGGACACCCCAATAGCAGGCCCAAGGTACTCCCCTGGGCAGGGTGCAGTGTAAATGGAAGGTAGGACATGTACTGATGTGTGTACCATGTCCTGATAGTGAAATACTGCCAATTTCGTTTTTCACTATTGAAAAGCCATCTTGCCCATAGGACAGAATGGGAAATGCTGTGTAACATGTTTGCCTGCATATCTTCCCATAGGAGTGAGATAGCCCATTGGAGTCTGGTATCCCTGAACTCAGAATTTAATAACACATCTTTTAGTAAAGGTGGTTTTTAAATTCTGTGTTTGAAAATAGCACTTGTAGAAAGTGGCTATTTTCTTGTTCAACCTTTCTGTGTGCATCTACCTGGTTGTGGATTGACTATCCGGTTTGAGAGTGACAGGGGCTGGGGTGGCTCCGGGAGTCTGGGTGAGTCAGCGCTAGGCTGAATAGACCTATCTGTTTTTGAAACACAGGGTTACAAACGTTTCCAAGGATCTGGAGGCTTCACTTTTTGTACTGCCTCTGAAAACAACTACGTGTCCCAGGACGCCGCTAGTGCCCCTTGTGCCTGCACGTCTTTTTGCCCAAGAGCACAGTTTTCCAAACTGAGGATTTCACCGCCGCCGGCCCGGGAGGAAAGCGCTGTGTGCCAATTTCACCGCTGCCAGCCCATGAGCCTAAAAGCTCTGTGTGTTCGGCCGGCCCGTGACCGGAGGGAAGCGCTGTGTGCCAATTTGACTGCCGCCAGCCCGGGAGCCTGCAAGCGCTGTGTGTGCTGCCGGCCCATAACCGGAGAGAAGCGCTGTGTACCTGGAATTCACCGCCGCCGGCCTGGGAACTTTGGGAGCCCTGTGCCGATTTTACCGCCGCCGGCTCAAGTCCGCCGACGTCAGAGGGAGGCTGCGCTGGGATTGGTGCCAGCGAGAAAACAAGAGGCTCGTCACCCAGAGGAGCTGCGCTGAATTTGAGGGAGCGCGAGGCGTCCTGACTCCGTCAAGGAGAGAGACTGCCCCCCCAGGTGACCACTCGGAACAGAACAGGGAGCGTGTTGTTGTTACCGTCTGGGGCGGGTGTGCGGGTCTGTGGGAGAGCGCTCTCGGCCTCCCGTCTTTGTTGAGTGAGCCAGATCGTGAGGGCCCATACTTGACCCGAGAGGAGCGGCAGTACCGGGGCCTGTGCAGAGAGATGATCTGGGGATGCTTTATGCATATTTGGGGCATATTTCTTTCAATCGCTGATGACGAAGTCAGCACTGCAACTGACTGCGCAACTGGGGGCCCAGTAGTTTACCTACTACCGATCTAAGAGTGAGAAGGGTCCCGCACTTGGGAGATAATTGCCCCACATTGCGGACATCACCATTTAAGTCCGCAGTTGGTTTTCCAAGTGACTTTCCACGCGTTGGAAACAGAGTTTGAATCCATACTGACTCTACAAGTCTATTTTTCTTTCTCCATCTATAAACCTTATCAAAGACAATTCCTGAAGAAGAACTAATCATATATGTGGAATTTTTGCTGTTTTGGTCTTGCCTAAAACTAAGATAAAGGTATAGATATTTTTATAAATAACCAGCGTGGTTTCCCTTTGTAGTGTTTCACTGTGTTACTGTGGGTGTTGTTCCAAATACTTTACACATTGCCTTGGGGATAAGCCTGTCTGCTCGTGCCAAGCTACCAAGGGGGTGAGCAGGGGTTATCTACAGTGTGTTTCCCCCTTAATCTGACTAGAAGCAAGGGTCCCTATTTTGTCAAAGGTACCTACCTCTGCCAACTAGAGACCCCCAGTTCTAACACACAACATTTACAAAAGTAACTGCCCTACCGACTGATTTTTCAAAGGATGCGGTAGGCGCATCATAACCAAATTGGACACAGCCATAGGCTGTTAGTTGTTATGGTGACAGATGTGGGTTTCGATTGTGTCCACATTGCTTGGAAACCGACGCGGGTTACTCCCATTGCCAATGTATCAAAGTCACTTGCGGTCTGATATTTTTTTATTTGCACAGTAGGCGTGTCGTCTGTAAGCAGTGGAATGCATTGGACTGATTCGGAAAATGTGACAGACTCGGACCTATTGCTTTGGCCACATGGACGGAAGACCGCCTCTGGTTTTTAGATACAAGTCTGTCAGCTCCCTAGAGCAGGGGTTCCCAAACTTTTGACTCCTGAGGACCCCCATTGAGTTACCACTGGAAGTCGGGGACCCCCAAGCAATTTGTATGATTTAAATTTCAAACATTAAAACAAGAATTTGAAAACAAGAAACACACGTGTGCGGGGGGCGCTAGGTGGCGCTGGACCGTCATGGCCGCGCTTCAGTGAGGCTCTCGCCGGCCGGGCGACAATAAACCTTGCAGCAATATCCTACGGGCCAGTTACCAACATTCCACCGATACCGATGGACAGCTAAGGGTTGCGGGTCCACTCGGTGCAAGTTTCAGGTCAGTGGGCGTCCTGGCGGTTAAAATATTACCCGTTGCAGACAGGGTAGCGTGAGGGGCGGAACTTCGGAGCGGAGGCTCCTGGCAACTCGAGCCCGGGGATTCGTTGGGCCCTGAGGGCCGCAGAGGAGCCGTAGACTGTGGCTGGCGCTGCGGACGCTCTGCTGGACTGCCGCGGTGGGCCTGGATGTTCCCCTCCCCGCATTGTAATTGCCGGTGCCTACCTGGTGTGCCAAGTGTGCCGGGGACAAGAAGGGCACTTTGCTGCATCGGGGCTGCGGGCGGAGTGCATGTCAATACCCTGCCCGCCTGGCCTGACCGCACTGAGGCGGAGGAGCGCGCTCCTGGGCCCGGTGGTCGCGAGGGAGCTGTGGACGGAGGCAACGTGAGCTGCATCCAGGTGGGGGCTGGCGGCGGAGCCCCTCCACTGGCGCTGAGAGGTGGCAGTGGCCCTGACCCGACAGACGTCTCTCCTGGATCCTAGCTTGGTGCACCCCCCAGGTTTGAACCTCGTTGCCTGCGGTGCGGAGTGGCGCGGCCCTGTCCTTGCGGGGGCTGAGGGGGTGCTGTGGCTGAACGGAGCGCCTAGAAGCCGAGCTGAGCTGAATAATCCTGGTGGCTAGAGAGGGCCGGTCGTCTAGTGTGCTTCACTGGGGCCTGGTGTTTGCGGTGCGGACTGTGGCTGGCCCCTCGAGTTGGTGCTCACTAAGTCGCTTAAAACATTGAAATCACCTGGCGGACTGGCTATTGGAGATCTGGGCTCTCGCCGGCAGCCACCATGGGCAAGTCGGACGCAAAACAGGCGACACTACAATTTAACCCCCCCCAAAAAGAAAACACGTGCGCCGCCTGCGGAGGGTGGAGAGTCGGGCCCCGGCGAGGAGGAGGAGGTGGACTGGAAGGCTATCCTTCTCGGCATGCAGAAGAGTTTAACCTCCATTGACACCAAAATAGACAACATGAACACGCGCCTGGAGGCGGTGGTACACTGGCTGGACCAGCACGGGGAGCGTCTGAAGGAGGCGGAGGGGCGAATATCGGAGCTGGAGGATGGCGCAGTGACTGGTGCAACTAAGTTGACGCAGATGGACCGGCTGCTCAAGGTCATTGCCGACAAAAATGAAGATTTAGAGGTGCGCTCCCGACGGAACAACGTTCGCCTGATTGGCCTTGCGGAGTCCAGTGGTGGGGGTCGTATGGAGGATTTCATTGAGCGGCTGCTGATCGATTAATTTGGAAGGGACTCTTTCTCACCGCAGCTGGTAGTGGAGCGGGCCCACCGTTCCTTGGGGCCTCGTCCGGTCCCTGGGGCCCCGCCGCGCCCTGTCATCATCAAATTTCTGAATTACAGGGATCGCGACGCCCTACTGCGCCTGGCCAGGGAGAAGCAACCGATCCTGCATGAAAACATCACCATTTCATTCTATCCGGATTTTACCCAGGCAGTGCAGGATGCCCGTCGGAAGTTTGCAGGAGTAAAGAAGAAGCTGCAGCAACGAGACATTCCATATTCCATGCAATATCCCGCCAAGCTTAAGGTCACTCATCATGGCTACCCCCTTTTCTTTGGCAGTCCGCAGCAGGTGGAGGACTTTCTGAAAGAACAGCCGTCTGCGGCCCCCCGGCGACGCGGTCCTGTGACGGGATCGGGCTCCAGCTCTCCGACGTCTGCACCGGACTGATGAGTACCACTGTTCTGGTTCATGTTCTGTATCTCTCCCCCTTCATATGTCTTTCCTTCTTCCTTGGTGTTGCCTGCTCCCCCTTGCTCTTGATTCTTCTCTTTGAGTGACCTGTACTTTGGCTGTGGAGCTGGAGGGATCATGCTCATGGGAGTGACTGTTTCCTTTTGTCCAGTGGAGGACTGCCTTGGCCTTTCACCCTCTCTCTCCGATGTAAGGGGTGAGCAGACATTACTGTTTGGGGACATGTATGTGCTGTCGCCTACTGTTAACGAGGTACTGGTCTGGACATTGACGACAAGATTCGCCTAGGCACTCCCCCCCCTATCCCACATAGACACCTCCCCAATGGGGTGATGGTGTGGTGGGTGCAAAGAGGGGATTGGGAAGGGCGGGTCCGGCACACCGGCGAGTCCCCTAGAGGGTATACCCCACTTCTGCATATATGTTTGCTGTAAAGGGTGGGAGGGGGTCTGAATTCCGGTAGGATTGGGCTGCTGCGGTGGGAGGGGGTGGGATGGGGGATGGGGATGCCCGACATGATTGGGATGTCGGAGTGGGTGGGGGGGTGGGATTTCGAGGGAATGTTTTGGGGTTGTTGTTGGTCTTCAGCATGAGCACTGCGCATATACTTGTTGAAATAGCACAGTATGCCACCTTTACTAGACAAATACATCTATGGACTTGTTGCCAGTTGCGCCTCTTAACCCATAATTCCTCTATCGGCAAACATGGCCCACACTACGCGCACTGACCTGGGAGGGGGAGGGCTGCTCACTGCTATTACCTGGAATGTCAGGGGACTGGGGGATCCGAGGAAACGACGGCGAATCTTGGGTGCCTTAGACAGGTTGAATGTTCAGGTTGTATTTCTTCAGGAGACTCACATGGACCCCCTCCGCAAAGCCACCTTCGCTGCCAGATGGGCTGCCCACTCACTTCATGCACCTTACTCGTCTTATGCGAGAGGCACTACTATCCTAGTTAAAAGAGGAGTTCCCTATGTTCCCTTGGGCACCACCACAGATCGCGAGGGTCGTTATTGTATAGCGTGGGGTAGGATAGGTATCGAGACGATCACCTTTGCCTGCTCTTATGGCCCCAACTGCGATAACCCGAGCAGTTTCATTGCTCTCTGGAACAAGATTAGAGAAGTGGGATCCACACACCTCATTTGGGGGGGAGATTTCAATGCTGTTTTAGACCCCGCTTTGGATAGGTCAAACCCATCTATGCACCACTAAACTAATACACATAGATACCTGAGGGACATCTGCGACACTCATGATGTCGTGGATACTTGGCGTCACTTACACCCGACTTCCCTGGAAGGCACGCACTGGAATAATGCAAATGCAACATGGGCCAGACTAGATTACATTATGGTGAATAGGGCCTTAGCCCCCTCCTTGGTAGAGGTGCAACATGTAGGCCGTACATACTCCGAACACTCTCCGGTACTGGCCAAGTTCCGTCTACCGGATATAATGGGTAGACCCCCGACTTGGAGACTCCAGCCCAACATCTTACTCGATGAACTGTTTCGAACCGAATTGTGTCAAGAACTAGAAGATTTCCTATCCTGTAACAGGGGATCGGTAGACCGGGCGGCCACTTTCTGGGAAGCGCTAAAGGTCACAATACGGGGATTCTGCATCTCTAAGAGCTCCGGGGTACTAAGAACCTTGCGAGATACATTACGTAAACTGGAGACTACACTCCACACCCTGGAAACTAGCCCAGACTATGCCGACAATACAGATGCACAGGCAAAGTACCGCGAGACGCTATCGGACTACATGTCCACCGCTGAAAGAGAGGTAAATTTCCGGGGCAAGTACTTCAAGGCTCGTACGTACGGGGAAGGGGAACGACCCGGTAAATCTTTGGCAGGAGCGGTCCGCCCACCGCGAGGCTCTAATTTTGTGCTGGAGCTGGAGGGGGAGGATGGGACTCCTATACGTGACACGCACTCGCTTTTGGCGGCTTTCACTACACACTATTCCACGCTATACTCTACTACTAGGGTCGGCGCACTGGACATGGACGACTACCTTAGGGAGCTCACCCTG
The DNA here is from genome assembly GCF_964204655.1 of Triturus cristatus. Classification (NCBI taxonomy): domain Eukaryota; kingdom Metazoa; phylum Chordata; class Amphibia; order Caudata; family Salamandridae; genus Triturus; species Triturus cristatus. The sequence goes on from NC_140581.1 coordinate 798,841,258, forward strand.
GGCTGGCTCTCTGACCGTCAACGGGAATTCCTGGCAGATCTGATAGGCCTGGAGGAGGTTAGAGATGCGATCAATCAGATGGCACCAGGAAAGGCCCCGGGCCTGGACGGGCTGCCCATGGATTTCTACAAGGCGTTTATGGATATCCTAGCTCCGGTACTCCGAGAGGTTTTCATGGAGGCGCATGAATCGGGCACGCTTCCTCCGTCAATGCAGGAGGCACTGATTACCTCCTTGTTGAAGCCTGGGAAGCCGCCTCAATATTGCGACTCTTACCGCCCTCTCTCGTTAATTAACTGTGACGCCAAAATCCTGACTAAAATACTAGCTAACCGGTTGCAGTTGTTACTGGGAGGCCTGGTGTTGTCGGATCAAGCGGGATTCGTCCCTGGCAGGGCCCCTTCCAATAATCTCCGGACGCTATTCTCCATTATGCATAATGTAGACCCGGATTTGCCATTGGTGGCGGTTTTTTTAGACGCCACCAAGGCCTTTGACTCTCTGGAATGGGACTATCTCCGCTGTATTTTGCGCAATATGGGAATGCCTCTGGGTTTCACGCGCTGGATTGATATCCTGTATGACCGGCCGGTCGCTAGGGTGGGGTTGAATGGGCGGATATCAGACGCCTTTGTGGTGTCGCGGGGTACCCGGCAGGGTTGCCCCCTATCTCCGCTGCTGTTTGCGGTGGCGATGGAACTCCTGGCGGCCCGGCTCCGTCAACATCACCGAGACAAGGCTCTGCGTTGTCTTCAGCGAGAGGTCCTCATCTCCCTATACGCGGATGACATCACGCTCTACATCCGTGATCCCGCTACCAACCTCAACCCTATCCTCCGGGAGTTTATTCGCTTCGCGGGTATGTCTGGTATCCATATCAATTGGGGAAAATCCACTATATTTCCACTGACTGCGGCCGCTCAACCATTTCCTCTGGACTACCCCCTACGGTGGGACATGGATGAGGTTCGCTATCTGGGCATACTTCTTTCCCATGACCGAGAAGAGCTAATGCGGATGAACTATGGCCGTACGTTTGACCATATCCAGGCCTGCGTGTCTAGATGGATCACGCTGCCCCTCTCCTTTGCGGGCCGCTCCTCCCTAATTAAGATGGTGGTTCTTCCGAAACTCCTGTACCTTTTCCTGAATATCCCATATTACCCTGGCAAGTCCTTCTTTCGACTTTTGAGGTCTGAGCTTATTCGCCTGGTCTGGGGAGGAAAGAAGCCGCGTCTTTGTTGGGAGGTGTTGACTCGTCCATTCGCACAGGGAGGGCTCGACCTTCCGGACTTTGAGATGTATTATCATAGTGCGCAGGCCCACTACATTCATCACTGGATTCACTCCACTCCCTTCCTGCCGCAGACGGCTGTGGAACATTGGCTGGTTGCGCCTATCCCACTGGAAGGAGCAATACTCAGTACACCAGAGACGAGTACGGCGTACCGCACCACGATTTCGAGTTCCATTCTGGCGTGGCGATATATTGCGAAGATAGCCCGCACACCGCTGCTTTATTCTCCACTGCTTCCCCTGGCATACCATCCCCTGTTGCCCCTTTTACAGGAACAACTGTTTAAAAACTTTATGGCCAAATTCCACATTACAACGTGGGGGGACCTCTATCATGACGGACAATTCCGTTCCCAATCGCACATGTTCGCTAACTTTGCACCCACTCTCATGGACACATTCCTATATATCAGGCTTCGTAGTGGTATTCGAGCATTGACGGGGGAGTATCCTAGTGAGCCACCCACGCTGGAAACCTTGCATCGGTTACTTAAGGCTACCACTCCAGCACACGCAGTCTCTACCCTATACCACTCTCTACGCACTACACCAGACTCCTTGCCGTGCAGGGCACGTACCAAATGGGAGGAAGAACTAGGACTGCCCATAGATGACGAACTCTGGAGCTATTGCTGCTTACAAACCGAACATATCTCCTCCAGCAGCAAGTTCAGGGTGATTCATTATAGGTTCTTACATAGGCTCTATTGTACTCCAGCGCACATGCATAGGGTGGGCCTTCGAGAGGACGATCTATGCTGGCGCTGCCGCACTCCGGCGGCAGACTTCCTTCACATGACGTGGGGATGCCGGGAAATAGCCGACTATTGGCAACAAGTGTATTCCGGCATTTCGGAAATGATAGATGTCCCGCTGGCACCCTCTCCGACGCAGGCACTCCTGGGCTACACAAAAACTATAAAAAAAACGGTCCGCAGATTTGCCACAATCGCCCTTCTTATAGCGAAACGACTGATAGCCTGCAGATGGGGACGGGGCAGAGCTCCCAAATTTAAGGATTGGATCGGAGATATGGTACACTGTCAGGATACTTTACTTCGATATGCAGAACTTCTGCCTTCCGCTTCTAGGCCAACTGACATCTGGGGTCCCTTACAGACGTATCTGTTGTCACACCCACAGACATAGCGAACCTTCCTGCCCGCTTAACCCTTAACGTTCCAAGACGCTACTTCTACGGTAGTGACCCAACTTCTGTCCCTCGGCCAGGCAACACACGGGGATGTGAGGTGGGACGGGCATTGCACGCGATTGAGAGGCGCCTCTCTACCACTGATGCATATTACTGTGGAAAGATCGTTAAATGCAAAGTATTCAGTGGTTGATGGGTGGTGGTCGTTCATACTGGCATGCTGATTATCCTGCTTCTTATGCCGCAGCCGGCCCCTGGAGGGTTGTAGGCAGGCAGCTGTGTTCAACATTCACTTTCCTTCTCGTATCAAGCCGCCGGCCACAAGATGGTTGTAGGCGTAGGGCTGTGTATTCCGTGTTCATGCTGAATAAAGGTTTTGGAAACTTAAAAAAAAAAAAAAAGAAACACACGTGTGCACACAAAACAAATACTCAAATTACTAAGGATTTTAGTATTTTATATTGAAAGAATTTGCAAAAAACTGGAAGGTTAGTGCTGCATCTCCGTGACTAACTTTTAAATGGTTTGTTTTATTTCGAAGTACAAGGCTCCTGCCAGGGCCAGACTGGAAACCCAAAGCAGCCCTGGCAAATGTTTTCAGACCAGTGCAGTGAGTGAGCCTGACCACTATAAAGGGAGGTTTGGGAGGCTCTCCCACCAAGAAAATTTAGGAAACAATGGTGCATTCTACAACAAATGTATCATTATATATTGAATTGTATCAGCTTTTAAAGAATAATAATGATGACCTCACTATGCACCAGGATACGACATTCTTTGCTGGGGTTCTTCAATGATTCCCTTATTATCACCCTCCAACAGTGCCTCTCATTTCTCCATAGCCCCTCTGTCACATGTATTTCATTTGTTTTATAGCATCTCTCATACCATTGTAGGATGTCAAAGCACTTTACATCACACACATATAGGGGCAGATTTACAAACCCCTTGCACCACGGGTGTGTAACAAAAAGTGACGCACCGGTGGCGCATTTTAGTGCCCCATATTTCCAAGGACAGGAAAGGCCACCCTGGATGACTTTTCCTGGTCTTGTAAATATGGCCCATTTGCACACAGCACTTTGCGTGAAAGGGGCGTTCCATGGGTGTTGCTGTGGGTGTTCCCACGCAACACCCATGAAACCCGACATATTTCCAGATTTACTAGAAATCGTAAATCTGAAAATGTGTCTGAATGCTACGCCTCCCCAGCGGAGGCATGGGGAGGCGCAACAAGGAGAAATTTATTTATTTCTCCTCGTTTTTTTCCTCTTTCTAGGTGTGTTGCATTCTGCAGCACGCATAGAAAGAGGAAATCACCTCTGCACATAAACAATCAGTAAAACAATGATGTTTTGCAAGTTCTATGTGTGCTAATGCAGCACACATAGAAGTTGAAAAACGCCATTTCTGTTTGTTTATATGCAGGAAGGGTTCCCATCCTGCACATAAACAATCTCCCCACGACGCAGGCATCCTTGCACCATGGTGTAATGGTGCCTGTGCAGGCGCATGGCAGCAGTTTGTGAGCCAGCGCAGAGGGAAGCACAGAGATGCAACATATTGTTGTAAATATGTTGCATCCCTGTGCTTTAAACGTAACTCAGTGCGGCGCAGCCAAATGGCTTGCGGCACACACAGTCACTTTCCTTGTAAATCTGCCCCATAGAGACAATGATTCATACGTGCAAATCAGTGTATAGAAAATGTTACATAAGGCAAATGTGACTACAAGGTGTAGGATTCACATGTCATTCATATTGGTAGGCATTTTTAAAGAGTGCTTAGTCTGGAGAAGCCCAAACTCAGGATTCAGAACATAACACAGTGGTTAGCATTGACTTTAACAAAAAAAAAAATATTTCCACCCAAATAAACCTTTTTAGCAGATTCAGGACAATGAAAGACTTAGAAAAAACATATGTTTCTAACTTGTATCATGCAGTTTGCAAGCAGCTCTTTGATGACAGTTAATAGGTCACTGTGCTAGATTACGATTGTCACTTATGAACTGCACAGTAACAAAATAATCTCTGTGACAAAAGCAGTAACCCACTAACCTATGCACATAAAACACTGTTTTTTAAAATGCATGGTACACGTTCTTTGCAGTAGGCATATTAACCCTCTGTGCTACATTAGATAAGTCAAAGCTGCCACTGGACACAACTCTCATCTCTCTCCAGCAGGTACATTAATCACGGACATTATCATGACACTTTTATTGTTGCTGGAAAACTGCTAATTCTGCAAGGAACTTTGTTGTGCTTTTAAAATTAAAATGCTGCCTGAGGACCCCCGGGGAGTGTGTCACGGACCCCTGGGGGTCCGAGGACCACAGTTTGGGAAACACTGCCCTAGAGAGTTCACTTGCCTGTACTAACGGCCTCATTCCTGCACCTCCCCATCTATCTTTTGCTGCACACATCCTCTGGGAGCTACTATGGCACGTACAGGCTGCAGGGCCCCAGCCTTAACATCTGAGGAAAACAAAATGCTGCTGGACATGCTCCTGTCTCTGTACAGGCAGCTCTATGGCAAACCAGAGGAGCAGGTGAGTGATGATCACACAGCATTGTTCTTTGACATATGCAATAAGCATGCACTACTGGCATTAGGAATCTCATAGACAAGCATGCAAACTGTTTTTTAAAAGTTTCCAAGTGTGATGATAACTGGTATGGCTAAGTACACTGCTGTAGAAGTCTATGTACTTGTGTAAACATCATATCACTGTTCTCATGGGATAGTCATCATTGAACACAGGAGAACTGCACATAATGCCACTTGGCTACCCTTTAGACATTGTTGCCAGTCTGACCATGACCTATGTGTACCAGTTTTAATCTCTGTACATGTTGCATGTGAACTTAGTGTCTGTCACCATGTCATCCTTATAGGTCGACTCCCATCAGAAGGCCAAGCTATGGAGGACCATCGCCCAGAGGGTGCGCTCCGTGGGGATCACCAATCGGCACATTCACCATTGTAGGAAAAGGTGGCAGGACCTGAGAGGCTGGACCAAGAAGATTGCGAGAGTTCAGCTGGGCCTGTCACCTCCAGGCAAGAGGGGAGCGCACTGAACCCTGAGCCCCCCACATGCTCCGCATCATAGCGGTGGTCTTCCCTGACCTGGATGGGAAGTTGAGAGGTAGACAGCAGCAAGGAGGGGGTGAGTATGTGCTGATTTGCACAACTTTTTTAACCATGCATGTTCAAGTATCTTAGCCTGCTGGCCCTTTTAAAGGTTGTAAGACACACCAAACCACTGTTCAGTATTAAAAGATGCATATGCACAAGGATAAGTAGATGCCTGGTTATGCCCCATTCATCTGGAACATGTGAGGATAATATGTTCTGGGTAGTGACAGTAGTGACATGCTCATGTGATCTGAACGCACTGCATCAACATGTGCATGGAGATAACCTTCTCAAATATTGTGATTGCTCAACATGTGTCAGCACATTGACTAATGTGTGAACTGTTCTCTGTGTGGTCACACCAAATCTGTGAAGTATGTTGTTGGAGCACTCAAGTGTAAACGCCCATGCTATACATCCAGGAACCAGGTGATGTCTATGTTGAGGCCTTGGTGAGTATTGATTGGTCAGTGTGCCAATGTTCGGTCCCAGCCCTTGTGCTCAGTGCATTCCAATGTATCCCATGGGCTAATTACAGGTTTTCTAACTTAGGTCTACTGTCACACTGGCCTTTCACATGATTGGTTATAAGATTCCATTCTCTCTATTCCAATGAGTAAGTCCATGTGTCTGACTCTGTAATGGTGACGACACATGCCATTCTGTGGCAAACAAAGTTGGTCACTGGTAGAAACAGGGCTGGGATTATAAGGGATGCTATTAGATACAAATTCACAACGGTTCCCATGTGTGTAAATGCTCTTCACTGGTCATACTTGATGCCTTTTTAAAACATGTGTTCGATGCATCACTGTTAAATTCAGAGATGTCACATGTGCATCATTTTGAAGTAAGGTAACAAAATTAGATGGTAAGGAAGAGCAATTTAAGCTGTACAAAGTGTGCACGGTGGCAAAACAAGTGAGGGACGTTCAGACTTGGCCTTTACAAATGTGTACTTCTGCAGTCTGGACAGAATGGTACAAAATGTTGACTAACATTTTTAAATCAAGATGGTCATTACTAATAGTCTGTACAGATGATGCACCCAGACAGACCAGTGGCATAGTGATCCACCGCAAGCATTGTGAGGATGCAGTCAATGGAATAAAACTGTGCATGGATGACACAAGACTGTTAACCACACACTTCTCACCCTAGCAATGCTTACTACCTTGGTGTCTCCACAATAAGAGTTTGATGTGTGACCTGACAGAAAAGAACTTAAACTACAATATAGATGAGCACATTCTCTGTTATCTGTGTGATATAATTTATGCAAGGACTACACCAGCTTGATGTATGACAATAAAGCTGTATGACCTGTAACATTAGACCCAATGGTTTCCAAGTTGATGACTAGGGATTGCAGAATGGATACCATGTCTCAATTCAATTGTGTGACTCCTATTATTCCCATTGTGAGGTCTAAACTGCCTTGCAATAGATGAGACAGGTATGTCATGACACAAGATCATCACAATGCATCAGCTGGTACATAGTGAAGTAGTTGACATTGTGGTTGTGTATTTTGATATTGCTACAATGGCACTGACAACATAATGTGTGATGGTGCATAGGTTACCTTGCTCACTGACATGTGGTATTTATGGAACAGCATAAAAAATAATCGCATAAGTCCAATTGATGTAGTTGGTTAATCTGTGAAGATTTGTAATGTACCTATGTGTCAAGTACATACAAACGACTTATGTGATTAATTTTACTTCTTGTTCACAGCATCAGAACTGGCCAGCGGAGGAGGCAGTGCCATGGAACAAGGGGGAGCAGCTCACCAGACTGGTTACAGTGTGGATTCCAAGCAAGAGGGAACCAGTGGCTCAGGGGGTGAGGGGAGCCTCACTGAGGGCACATCGGGCAGAATATCTGTCGGCTCCACGAGAAGCTCAAGCTCCAGTGAGGACTCCCATGTGGCAGTGGATGACCCAGGGAATGAATCCTCTACATCAGAGTCCACCACCCCTAACACATCCACCCTCCTAGCTGTTCCCAAGCACATTGTCTGTGGCCGCTCCTCTAGAAGGGGAGGCGTCTCCTTTGTGTCAGGCACCTCACCCCCTGCCCCTGTCTCCCCTGCTGCCCTATGTTTGGAGGCCATTGACATCCTGAGGCAGATCTCTGTGGGGCAGACAGCAGTGCTGAATTTACTCCAGGTTCATGCCAATCTTATCACACAAATGATATAATTCCTGGAGGGCATTCAGTCAGACATGCCTGCCCTACAGAGATATCAGGCTCTGGCCTCCACACTGATGGCAGCATTATCCCAGATCCAGCTGTCCCACCCCTCTCCTGCCTCTTCCCCATTCACAGTCCCAACTGCCCCCCTCCTTCACCCAAGCACACGTAAACATACACATGCATCCACCTCAACAGCCACACACAGCTCACAAACACACAGACACAAGGAAAAACACACACACATAAACTCACAAGACAGACAGCACACTCACCACCACAGACATACCACGAGACATACCAGTATCCACAGACACGCCGCAGACCACAGAACCCTCTGCCTCCACAACCCCTATCCTTGCTTCTTCTCGTACCCACTCTGCCCAGAAACTCCACCTCACTGCTCTTGACCTCTTCCCTACCCAAACCGACCAACCCCCTTCCAAGAAGAAGAAATCCACCCTCTCACACCTGCCATTTCCATCAAACCCCCTTCCCACTGAATTAAAGTAGCCCAAATTCACTCACCAAAAGAAAATGCCCCTGGTCTTTGAAGTCACAACCCCCTCCGGAAACCCAAACTTCCACGTCCCAGCCCAGCACCTCCACACCCAAAAAACCCTGCCCCTAGAAGTCGCTTGCCCTCCCCATTCCCTTTCAAACCATTACAAGATCCCAACACTAGTAAAGCCAAGCCATCCCTCCCTCCATCGAGCCCTCCTACTGCAGTTAACCCACAACCCCCTCCATCTGACCCTCCCACCAGTGGCATAGGAATGGGGGTTCGGTGGGTGCGGGCCGCCCCTGGTGTCATCACTGAGGGGGTGACAAAATGGCAAAAATATGTGTTTTAAACACACATTGTTGCCTTTTTGCCATGCCGGAGGTAACCAGAAATTTTCCGCACCGGGTACCACTTGGCCTTAATACGCCACTGCCTCCCACTGCAGTTGACCCACCCCCCCTCCATCTGACCCTATAACTGCAGTTGGCCCACCCTCCTCCTGATTTCATCTCTCCCAAAACCAAACCCAGTCCTCCTTAGTCTTTTCCCTTTTGTGCCTGGTCTGCCCACTAGATGCCCCTCCCAGGAGAGGTGTCTCTTTGCAGAACATGTGCAGGCAAGAGGAGATGGGCAGGACTCTTCTGGCCCATATGTCAGAGACCTTTGGACTGGCCATTGGCCTTTTGCTATTTATAAAATTTACAGTTAATGCTGAATAAAGCATGTTAAAATTTTCATTTACAGATTTCTGTATCCCCAAATTTGTTTTTTATTTAACTGTAAATCATGTGTAATTATTAGTGTAAGTATAAAATGATGTTAGTATGGCATGAATTGCATCTGGTCCACGGAGTAGGAGCACTTGGTCAGTATGTAGTTAGGATTTTGGTGCCTATAATAGCTGGGTGTCAATGTCAACATTAGTTTTGGCCATGAGTGTGACATGAAGTCACACACCCTTTGTTTTCATATCACGCTTCCACATAGTTCATGCTTTCAGAGGTCAACATAGTAAAAGAGTGAGCATGCAACATTTAGGAGAAGCATGCTGCATATGTTTGTAATGTGCAGGAAGACAAATGTCTCATCAATACACCTGGATACATATAGACTTGGACTATGTGGTAGTGAGTTAGGACACACCAATGTACACAAAGTAATGGTACAATTGTTGTATGTGACTTGATAGTAGTGGACTCATGTCTGTGCTTTCTATAGATCAATGACAAACTTGCCACAGGTGGCATTCCACTGTAGGCCAATACCCATCAAGGCTGTGGACCAATATGATACATTTCCTGTGTCCATGGTTAGTGTAAGGTAGGCATTATTCTGACAATGTCCTGAGCCTGTTGCCTCTCCGAATTCCACTTTCGGCAGATGTTCTTGTTAGTCAAGGTGTCTGTGGTCTGTATTGTCCAGGGCCTGTATAATGAGATGTCAGTCATTCCATCATGATTTTGTCTGAGGACATCATGTGGATGGTGTGAGTCCAGGACATGTCTCAGTAAGTTAGTGTTTTACAGTCCTTACAGAGACACAATTGCTGTAGGTATTGGTTGCATGTGTGCACAGCGTATGGTGCATGAAAGGTTGACACACAATTAGAATGCTAGTGATGACATGCAGTGATTGTAGATTTGTACAGTACCTAGCATTGTAATGTGCATCTCATTGTGGCCTTATGCCACACTTAGAGTGTGAGAGTAAGGCCATTTTACAATTCTAGCAAATATACTTCAGCAACATCATGCTCATGTGATGTTCCTTCGGATTCTGTATTGGGGCACACACAGCTGTGCATTTGCTCCTACAGCCAGATATATGATGCACCAGACCAGAGTATGTTGAGCAGAGGTAGGGGGATGTATGGTCTATCCCAGGCTGATGTTAGTTGCAATATGTTGTCCAAGCTTTTCAATGAGTGTTTGTGAAATAAGTGATTTTGAGTGTGTCTACATGCCCAGAGACAATGTGTGCCTAGCTAACTGTAACCAAGATACAATGCATGGTACTTCAGGCTTGTGTTTTTGATGTAAATTCAACTTGTTTTTTGCATTATGATAAGCTTTATGTTGTTGCTTCACTGAAACCTACTGGGGACTTTGTTGCTGCCTACCTGCTGGGTCTCTGTGGATTTGTTCTCCGCTGCTGCATGTGTGCTGTCCCTGAAAGCCTCACATCTCGCTTAGCGGCTGCCTCTGTGGAGTTGGGACAGAGGAGGGATTGGGCCACTGTAGACTACTGTGGGGTGTGCGGTTGTTGTAGCAGGGCTGCGAGTGTTGTGACCAGGGACTCCATCTCCCAGGAGTCCCTGCTAGCCCGTCACGAAACACCTGGGCCGCTCTACCTGCTTGACCCGCCCCCCACCTACGGTGTTAAAAATCCTTGCCTCCCGAACCTTATTGGGACTTTGTTGCTGCCTACCTGCTGGGTCTCTGTGGATTTGTTCTCCGCTGCTGCCTGTGTGCTGTCCCTGAAAGCCCCACATCTCGCTTACCGGCTGCCTCTGTGGAGTTCGGACGGAGGAGGGGTTGGGCCACTGGAGACTGCTGTGGGGTGTGCGATTGTTGTAGCAGGGCTGCGAGTGTTGTGACCAGGGACTCCATCTCCCAGGAGTCCCTGCTAGCCCGTCACGAAACACCTGGGCCGCTCTCCCTGCTTGACCCGCACCCCAGCCATTACCTCCCCCTATTTTAACAGGCCATCCTCCCCGCTGCGCGGGAGCGTCCCGGTAGAAGCCCGGGACAAGGGCGGGACCGTCTGTGGCCGTCCGTGGTCGGGCGAGGTTAGGTTGGGCCACCTCTCTTGGTCTGTTTTTTTTTGTTGTTTACTTTATATAAGGGAGGTTTGGTGGATCTCTGTTGGTCTTAAATTCAACATAGTTAAAAAAAAAAAAAAAATCTTTTTCTTCTCCCAGTCGGTTAGAATCATGCCTCTACGTTCAGGGAAGGAGCGAAATGTTCAACTGCAGACTTCGAGTGGGGTGGTAACTGGTCCCTTGGATGCATTTTTAATAAAAGCAACAGGAATTCTAGAGAAGGAGATAGCCTTTGCTGAGAAAAGGCTTTCTATCGATCTTATTACAGGGAAACGCTCTTCCTTAGGCCCTATTGCCTCAGCGGCTAGCCCCCAAATATCTCCTATGAGATCTAATGCTCCCATGGTCACAGTTTCGGTGGATGATCACCCTGAGGTTGAGGGCTTGTCATTAAATTCCTTCGATAGTGATTTAAATCCTAGAGATTCTGTTGATGATAGGGGTGGGGGAAGCGTGTTATTGGCGAGCCCACCGCTATTGGACTCATCCTCCAATGGGGAATCTCCGAGGAATTTGCCCCGTAAGAGGAAGAGAAGCAAGGGCCGCCAGAGGGGTGGAGTTCCAAAAATTACTAAAACAAATAGTACATCACAGCCATCTGTTATCCCCGAAACCATCACTGGTCCCCAGTCTACATCGGCCATTAATACTTCACTGACGCCCTCCCATGATTTACCCAGGAGCTTAGATTTCTGCTTTGGAAGCAATAGTAATGTCGATGGCCTTTTGGGTAAAATGGAAGTATTATTAAAAACCCTTATGCTTCCCCTACTAGAAAGAACTAGACTGATGAATTCTAAATTAGATGCACTTGAAAATGTTGTTAATACTAACTCTGGAATGTTAAATAAGTTAGTAAATGCTCAGGTTGCATCGTCTACTTCCACTCCCTCTAGTATTCTTAAACCACAAGGACCTGTTGTTACTGTTAAGCGGCCCCATTTAGTCTCTGCCATACCAACTAATACCCGGTCTGCCATTAACAATGCAGGTTCCACGGCCCTTAGGGGTGGGAGTTTAAATAATGAAACTATGCCCAAACCGGTTACCACTGCCCAGGCTACGAATCAAATGAAGGCTAGTTCTAAACCCACACCTTTGCCCCAGCCAAGTACCTCTAAGTAAACCGATGTTACTTTGGCTCAGGATTCTGGGAGGGGCGGTCATAAACTAACTACACAGTCTAAACCAAATATTGGTGCATCGGGGAGTGTTATAAAAAATTCTTCCACCCACCCGCAGAATGTTACCAAGCTGGCTCCCCTCAGTACTGACTTACCCCTAGAAGCTACCCCCTACACTATCATTCTAACAGGTGTAGCTCCAGTTTTGGGGAGTCTACCGGAGTCCCACGGGGATCTCATAAATAAAGTTGTTTATTGGTTAAACAAAAATAGACCCCTTTCACCCTCCTCTGCCACGAAGATCCTGAGTGTGAGAAGAGTAAACTGGGTGGGTCATTGTCCGAAGGACCTGGAGGGGGATTGTGTTATCATAAACTTTAGGGATCCATGAGTGGTGGATTTCATACACAGGGAAGCTAGGTTTGGGAGATTGGGAGACGTCCAGTCACTGGGCCTTAGCTATTTTTATCCCAAAAGACATGGTGTGCCCCACAATAACCCTTTAATATCTCGAAGAGCTGCCGGGAGATTACCAGTAGACGGGGTTCTATTTTCTCCTTTTTTCCCCCAACTGTGTAATCGTTTCGAACCCTTATCTGGTTTGGAGGGCATCGATTGACTTAATCACGTATCTGGTGGAGGGAGTCACCCTAGCAATCATGTAAAGGGGGTAGTTGGTGTATACAGTATGGTTCGTCCAACTAGCCAGGAGGGTGGACCCTCCGAGAAGGGGCTGGGGATGGCTATTGCGAGTGATGTAGATGGCAACACGATGGGTGGCTCCTATTCCTCCGATGGTGGGGTGATAGGAGTAGAGCCGAGTGCCCTGAATCTAGTAGTTCCTGCTAGCCAGGATACGGTACTTAAAATGGCCTCATGGAATATTGCTGGGCTGAAGGGGCGGATTGGTTCAGAGGACTTGGCAGATTTTATCGATACCTTTGATATTTTGGCTTTTCAAGAGAGTTGGGCCCCTGATCCAATATTTAGGGCAGGCTTTCTAAATTTCTATAAACCAGCCATACAGGGTACAAGAGGCCGAGCGTCAGGGGGCCTGGTAATCTGGGTCAGGCAATCTATCAGTTATAGCCCGACAGAAATTTTAGTGAATAACCCGGACATTTTGGGGATTAGGTTATGTAGGGAGAACCATCAGGCCATTATTGTTATTAATGTTTATGCCCGAGAACGATCAGGCGGGCGTTCACCGCAAATCATACAGGAGTTGGACTCGTACCTTGAACTGCTTGGGAGAGACAAAATAATTCTTATAGCTGGGGATCTAAACTGCACCTTTGAACCCTTATTATGTGAGGATGCGAGTCTGGGATCTGATGAGGATGCAGTGTGGAATATCCTGTCGTTGTCTCTGAATAATATTAAAAAGGGTTCAGAGGCAGCATTGCACTGGTCAGGATTGTGCCTGGAGTGGGGCTTGAGAGCAGCTAATGGTCGTACCCCCTCGGATAAGGCTGGCCTCCCGACTTTTGATAATGGGGTTAGCAAAAGTCGAATTGATTATATCTTGGTTAAAATGGAGTATTGGTCCCTTTTGAAGGACATGGAAGTCGTGGTTCGTCCGGAGAGCGACCATAATCCATTGTCTCTAAGGCTTAAGCTTCCAGGTGGCCCTAAAAGGTCCCCTGTAGCCCAGTGTATTACTGCAGAGGCCATTTTGACCAATGATAGGAGGCTTAAATGGTGTAGGGTTGTGGCGGACCCTGCCCTGTTAGATGGCATTTCGCTGGAAGTTACATCTACTCTGAGTGCCATATCAAATTTATCCCCCAACCTGGAGGCATCAAATCAGATTTGTAATCTTCACGAACAGTGCTTTACTAAGCTTAAGGCCCTCTTAACTCTTCCTATAAAGCAAGGAAAAGCGAAAGCTATAGGTTGCCGCAAAAATTGGTATAATAAAAAATGTAGGGAAGCACATAATGGGCTAACAAAAGCTATTAAATCCAGGGTTAATTGTGATATTAAATTAGCTCGCCAAATGTACAAGAAGGCCCAGTGGGAGGCAAAGAGGGAGTGGGATGAGAACCATTGGACCAACCTCTATGAGGCTTGTTTATCCTCAAATCTGGGAAGTAGTGAAATGGGGTAGGAACCCTGATTCTCAAACCCCAATAAATTATGTCCCTGTGGAAGCATGGGTGGATTTTTTCTCAACCCAGTTTAAGGATTCTGATCTAGAATCTTATAATGTCCCAGGGAACAGGATATCTCCACCCACCTCCCCTGGTAATTCATTAGTGTTTACGAATGCTGATACGGAGTCAGCCCTACGTTTGGTCCAAGCAGGGAAAGCTCCCGGGATGGACTGCATCCCGGCAGACCTTTTTAAAACAGATCTCCAACTCTGGATTCCCTACATAACTCAGATTGCAAATGCCATAGCGAGGGGGGCTAGGATACCAGAGTCTTGGAAAGGAGCGGAAACTCTTCCCATTTTTAAAAAGGGGGACCGTTCGGTCCCGGGGAATTATCGCCCTATTAGTCTTATCAACTCTTTGCAGAAAATTGTTGCTAGAATGGTCCTTGCTAGAGTTCAAGGGTGGATGGAGATGGAGAACATTCTCTCCCCATTACAGGCTGGCTTCAGATCAGGCACTAGCACCATCGACCAGGTTTTCAGATTTACTCTGATTTACTGGAAGGTGGTGCTGTTGGGCGGAGGGTCCATCTATGCCGCCTTTGTGGACCTTAAGTCCGCTTTCGATCTTGTGCCTAGGGCAAAACTGTGGGCAGTCTTGGGCAACCTAGGTTTGCCGTTGGATCTCCTTGAACTTATTATTAGATTGCACGAGGGCAACTTTGCCAGGGTGAGGTGGGGAGCCCAAGGGCAGGTGACGGATAGTTTCCCCGTAACGCGAGGTGTTCGCCAGGGGTGCGTTCTGGCACCCACCCTTTTTCTATTGTTTATTGACCAGATGGTGAAGTTCTTTGTTAACACCCCGACTGATGCACCCATATTGGGTGGGACTAAATTCCGTATGCTCATTTTTGCAGATGACACTTTACTCCTCTCAAAGATTCGAAGGGGGCTGCAAACAGCAATACATAGGTTTGAGGAGTTTTGTCAAGTTAATAATCTGCAAATTAATGTGAGCAAGACCAAATTTATTGTCCTAACGAAAAATCGCCCTATCAAAAGCCACATTAGTATGAATGGCGTCAGTCTTGAGCAAGTGGAATTTATGACCTACCTTGGAGTAACCTTAGATTATCGACTACGCTGGAAACCCCAGGTTGAAGCTCTTCAACTAAGATTCGCCCGCCTTTCGGGCTGCCTAATCCAGGAGCAAAAAACGTCTTTAACTAAACGGGTTACACCTGCACTTAAGATCTATGAGGCCAAAATTAGCTCTGCCATTTTGTATGGGGCTGACTTGTGGGGGTGTATGGATTTGACCCCCTTGGTAAAAGTCCAAAATAAATTTATGCGCAAACTGGTAGGACTCCCCAATCCACACCGATCCAACCCCCATTGTTGCCCGGTCAGATGCTGTTACCCTAACAGGTAGATTTTTGGTATATAAAACAGATCCCTTCTTGGAAAACTATTGGGACATCATCACTAAGAGTCTGGACAAAAAACTATACCATCAGTTTAGAGTCGGGTCTTTACCCGTAAGGTCCTTCTCCAGGAAATGGTCTGGTTCAAATGAATCTTGTCCATGGTGTAGTGACCACAAGGAGAGTGTGGGACACTTCTTTTTTGCATGCCCTGCTTATCATGCCCCTAGACATAGATGGATTAGGCCTATTTGCCAAAGGCTGAAAATGAGAGGGAGCTCAGAGGCTTTGTGGACTTTGCAAACTAATACCTCGGAGACTGTGGTAATAGGTGTTGCAAAGTTCCTTGGGTGGGCTTGGGTTATCAGAGCCAGACATCTCCAGGTATCCTGATTGTTTTCTTTTTTGTAAGGGTTTTCATACATTAAGGCTATAATATACTGTTTAATGCTTTCTTAATGATGAACTGTATTGAATATAGGTGTTTTAAAAAAAATAAATTCATGTAATGTAATGTATGCATGTATTATTGCTCCTTTGTTGTATTGTCTTTTATGATATTAAATCGAAATAAAGACATATGAAACCTGAACCTGAAACCTACTGTGTATCCTGGTTGGACAAGGGTTTGTTTGTGTATCTAGCAAAACAAAATGGACAAGTTTTTGACGATTCAGAGCAAACGTTTTTTGCTATCACCTTATGGAAAACTTGAAAGGAGAGAGCACAACTGCTGTGGAAAAAAACCCTCACCCACCTACCTAGTAGGTGGCATGCTTCATCATTGGGGCCCAACTGGATTGCCTAGTACAATCCAGCTGTGCTACGACGCCTGGATTACAGCGGAGCAGGATATTGAGCAGAGAGTGGCGTGCTATGTGAGATGTGACTATAGGTTAAAAAAAGTCTCTGAGAAATGCCCTTTGAAAAAACTTTTTATTAGAAGGGTCCCAGGACTAATGTTAAAAAGTTAAGCGGGATATATAGTTAGGAATATTATTTTCCTGATATCCCTTGTAAATAAGGTCAACTAGTTTCAGCCTTCTGGATGGTTCTAGAGGCTTTCGTCAGGACCAGAAAAAGGTGAATGGCCATAAAAACAAGGTATAGGCCACGTGTAAATATCAGCACACACCCTAAAGTGTGCTGTGAATGTAGTGGTAATGTACTCACAGTATCTCCGTTTGAGACTACTTGAATAAAGAGGTAGTTATGCCTCTGGAAATCGATCGACGTTTAAATCCCCTCTTGACAATTGTCAGGGAAAGAAAGGTCCGAGGTACCTAGGACGACGATCGGGTCCGCTTGTTCAGCATCGGACCCAAACGGAGATACTGTGAGTACATTACCACTACACTTACAGCACACTTTAGGGTGTGTGCTGATATTTACACGTGGCCTATACCTTGTTTTTATGGCCATTCACCTTTTTCTGGTCCTGACGAAAGCCTCTAGAACCATCCAGATGGCTGAAACTAGTTGACCTTATTTACAAGGGATATCAGGAAAATAATATTCCTAACTATATATCCCGCTTAACTTTTTAACATTAGTCCTGGGACCCTTCTAATAAAAAGTTTTTTCAAAGGGCATTTCTCAGAGACTTTTTTAACCTATAGTCACATCTCACATAGCACGCCACTCTCTGCTCAATATCCTGCTCCGCTGTAATCCAGGCGTCGTAGCACAGCTGGATTGTACTAGGCAATCCAGTTGGGCACCAATGATGAAGCATGCCACCTACTAGGTAGGTGGGTGAGGGGTTTTTTCCACAGCAGTTGTGCTCTCTCCTTTCAAGTTTTCCATAAGGTGATAGCAAAAAACGTTTGCTCTGAATCGTCAAAAACTTGTCCATTTTGTTTTGCTAAAGTCATTGGGGAAGAGGACAAGTTTTTCTTTTTCCTCGCTCTCTTTTTGTTCCTATTTGTTTGTGTATCATCATAGGGATATGTATCATAAGTATGTGTCTACATTTTCCACCCAACTGAGCAACTTGTTAGTGCATTTCACATATGGGCAGAAGTTCTAAATGTTGCTGTATCAGGCATATGATCCAGAGATGGGATATGACACGCCTAACATTGCACCTAAGATGGCAGACAGTTTGTGTTTGCCAAAGGCTGTAATAGTCATATCAGTTAGGTGACACACATGTGACTTAGCTACATATGGATTAGTAGTTGTCACGATACTGTCAGGAGTAGATTGTGCTTGTTGTGTCCAAGATATTTCATGTACTTGTTCAGGGATTGCGCTGGGTGCTGCATGGTCTTTGTGTGTCATTTATATTTCAGCCATTTATGCAAAGTCTATTAATTTCAAAGTGTATTTTTGGTGTCCATCTAATTGTCCGGTTGGGAAGGCTAGGCTATGTCAAGTCCTATTATTACATTCTCAGTGAACAACATTTGTTTGTGCTTGGTCATCCAATGTCCCCTCTAAACCCCTTGTGTGACACAATGAAGGTTTAGCTTTTCAGCATGACAACAAAGCCCCGCAACAATCCTTTCTTTGCTCAGTTCATGCAAGCAGCCTTAGCCTTAGTTGTTGGTAACAGGAGTGGTATGGAGTGGATTTAGTTAAGGGTGGATGCTGTGTGCCAGTCCGGCTGATGCTGCCCGTGGAAAGCTGTCCAGGGTCTCACCAATGCTAATGCATACAGAGCCCAGCAACAAAGCAATGCCTTTAATGTGCTGTCACTGTTACAAGCTACAGGTGGATAGACCCCTCCTTTGGGTTTGCATCCATAATGCATCAGGGTGATGCACAATCAACACAAAACACCTCTCACCTGGTACACTTAGGAATGGACTGAGATGTCAATGTATTTGGCTAAACATCCCTTCAGTTTACGGCTTGGAATGATCATTTTTAAATCTTCATTTCCTTTCATGCCACACATGCGGTCACCAGTCACTCAGCGTACACAATGCATCGTCATCATTACGGCATGTGGCCACATCACTTGTGAGTGCTATGGATGTGACCGCAACCTTCCCCTGCCTGGATGAATATTGGGGAATCCTATGGTACGCCCTCACAACTGAAGTCTGACAACCATAATGTATTCGTAGCACTTTGACCACTACTCAACAGGGTTGAGTGCCGATTGAGAAGAGTTGAGAATGGTTGAGTTTTGTGATTTTTTGCACACTTCTCCTTTGACAATTGTTTTGTCTGTACAAGCTAGGACTTTTCTATTTTAACCACACATCATTTGTAATTGAGCATATGATTTGTGTGTATGTTGTCATTTGTTTATAGATGACAATAGAGTAATTTTGAACTATGCTTGATGCTGGCCAAGATCACACAGAGATGAACTTGGAATGCTGTTATTTTCACTGGATTGCCCTGTGCTACATGTGGTAAGCCGAGTGGAGTGTGAGTGCACAGAAGTGTTGTGGGCCTGTCTCTGTGCTGATGCTAAAGGATCCTGTGTTACACCCACGCACTAAGTTGATAGAGCGGGGAGAATGGGGATCTTGGAATGTGAGGCCTAGCTGGAGACGTGTTTAGCAAGGTTGAGTTTGCATGGGCAGAGCTAGCTTAACAAGGGTAGAGGTGAGAGAGACTTGTGTATCCATTTTGGAAATGGAGTGGAGAGTCAGACGTAATGGGGGCAGAACAAGTTAGGATTTTCATGAGAGTGGAAGGTAGGAGTTACGGTAAAAGGCAGTTCTTGTTAGGAGACGTGAAGTATGCTCATTCTTACAATGTGATTTTTTTTAAAAAGCTGGGGTATATGGTGGACTGGCCCTGCAGTCCCGTAGGCATACGTAAGATTATCAGGCAGAGGGCATGGTAGGGTATGCAGCGCAACAAGATTTTAGCATAATCTGGGTGCATAAACCTGACAAAGTATTTAAGGTACGGGAACGGTCCTCTAGCGGCTGGAGTTGGTGCTAGCACATTTCCCCACCTAACTGTTGACGGGGGGTCTTCTTTTTGGGGCGATAGGCGCTCTGCTAGTTGGGGATGTGGGTCGTTCTAAACCTACGTGGCAGGGTAGCAGGGTGGGGGGGAGGTGGGGTTCGCAGATTCAATGTTATGTACAAATTGTTTGTAATGTTTGGGGTGTGGGGGTCCAAGTTGGTCATGCAGGAAACGCAATAGTGTGATGGAACGGTGTTGCAGGTTGTATGGATCGCGTGAAAGAATAGCCTCTAGCGATGGCTACGAGGAGGGATAAAAGTTTAAAGATCCTCATCTGGAACGTCAACGAGCTAGGGGACAGGCTTAAGAGGGGTATAGTTCTCCAATTTGTCAAAAGACATCTCCCAGATGTTGTCTTAATGCAGGTAACGCATCTTATCGGTAACAACTGTCATGCACTTAATAGATGGGGCTATACAATGGCGACACATGCTGGCTTCACAATGGGGTCCCGGGGGGGGGGGGGGGCATTCTGTTGCAGCGTACCTTCCCGTTCGTCATTGAACATACAGTGACAGACCCATTGGGACGCTTTGCGTTATTCTCGGGGAGGTGGGAAGGGCGCACACTCAACATGTTGACGGTTTATATTCCACCAGGTCTCCAAACCCAATCATACCAGGATCTGGGCAAGCTTCTCCTCTCCCTACCTGAGGGGCAACTTATACTGGGTGGGGACTTTAAAGCAGTAGTATCGGGTGGGCTTGATAGGCACCCACCCCAAGACATCCCCACAGGACACACGTGGCTCTCCAACCTCCTTGAAGCATTTGGCTTAGTCGACCTCTGGCACATGCGCCACCCGAACCTCCAACAATACACATTCTTTTCTGGATCACACCGCACCCTCTCCAGGATAGATTACATCCTTATGCCTTTGCAACACAACACTCTCATTCAGGAGATCATGCACCTGGCATGGGGCATATCCGACCATTCCCCCATATGGGCCCACCTCTCTATAGGGGAACAGAAGGTAGGCTGTATTGCAGCCACAGACCCCTGGTTTTTCCACAACCCAGAGACCAAAACAAAGATAACCCGCTCGATTAGCCAGTACTTCCAAGAAAACGAAGGGACGGTGGAGTCCCCTACCATCCTTTGGGAAGCGTTTAAAACTGTAATACGGGGTAACGCCCTCTCGGCAATCGCCGGGCAACGCAAGGAAAGGGAAAAGCAAATGCTTACCATCGAGCGCGACCTTCTTAATCTAGAAAGGGCAGCGCAAGCAGACGGAGACCCGGTAGCTCTGCATCAAATGCAGATCAAGGCGACCAAATACAAGGCACTAGCTACTGAAGCCACTAAGAGCCTAGCGAGAGACAGGGACGGGGCACTATACGACCAAGGGGATAAAGCGGGCAAAACGATAGCCTGGCTGGACAAAAAACAGAAAGCACAGAGAGTAGCGGCGGAGCTCAGAGACAGTTCGGGCACCCTCCTAACTGAACCTCAGGAGATAGTGTGTGAGTTTGCAGCACACTTCAAACAAGTGTATCAAAAGGGATCGGAGCTCCCGGAGGAGGACTCCTCCGTGCTATTGGCCGACATCAGACTGCCTACCCTCTCCGACACAGACCGAGAGGCCCTAGAGGGTGCACTCACTGCAGAGGAACTGACCACGGCGATCAACGACCTCCGGCCTGGGAAAGTCCTTGGACCCAACGGTCTCCCGATTGAGCTGTACAAGCTCAAGCCCGACAGCCTGGGCCCACACCTGAAGCTTATGTTTGAGGATAGTAAAGTTTTGGGGAAACTGCCGAGAGACCAGCGCATCGCCACATTGGTGGCCATCCCGAAAGAGGGGAAACCCAAAGATATATGTACCTCTTATCGGCCGATCTCACTATTAAACGCCGAACCCAAAATCCTTGCAAAACTGCTCGCAAACAGGCTCGAGCCGATAATAACCAAACTGATCCACCCAGACCAATCGGGCCTTATGCCGCACCGCAACACCGCAATTAATTTAAGACGACTCCATGGTGTATTGGGACGCTGCCACATGATTCAAGAAGATGCGGTGGTGGTCTTGTTGGATGCCACAATGGCGTTTGACACGCTTGAATGGCCATACCTGATGGCGGTCCTCAAACAGTTGGGCTTCGGCCCTAACTTTATTGGGTGGATACGACTCCTCCATACAGAACCGCTGGCTCAAGTAGTCGTCAACAATAAAATATCTGAGGTGTTCACCCTGGAAAGGGGGACGCGACAGGGCTGCCCCCTCTCCCCTCTCCCCCCTGCTCTTTGCTCTCTCCCTTGAGCAGCTTGCGGCTTGGATACGGCAGGACCTCTCAATACGGGGACTCAAGTGGGATGAGGGGTGGGAGGATCAGATATTGCTCTATGCAGACAATATCCTCTTGTATCTAGCTTCCCCTTATAAATCGCTGAGAGTAGCCTTGGACATATTCACCAGTTTCGGGAGAAACTCCGGCTACAGCATCAACTGGGGGAAATCGTTGCTCTACGTCTTGCATGGCACCCCCCTTCTATGCCGCGCTGCTGCCCGATCCAAACAGTCACAGAAGGGTTCACGTATCTGGGCATTTTCATTACCACCGATCTTACAGCTCGATATGAGAGGAACCTCCTACCACCCCTGCAGAGGTTTATAAGAGACACCGCCACCTGGAAGAGGCTTCCGTTGTCCCTGAAGGGACAGGCGGCTCTTTTCAAGATGATGACACTGCCGTGTTTCCTATACGCTCTCCAGAACTATCCGGACCTAGTCCCACAGAAGTACTTTATAGAAATCGAGACCACCCAGAGGGAGCTATTATGGGCCGGAGCACCACGTATCTCAGTCCATAAACTGACACTTGGCTGGTACGATGGAGGTATAGCACTTCCAGGCATTAGGAAATACTATTGGGCAGCACACCTCTCGGCCATTAACCAAGGTACTGGCGATGATCCCGGTTACGGGATGGACAGATTGCTTCTCCCGGGTGGGAACTTTGAGGCGGCGCTCTACTCTAAGCCCAACAAGTACCCCCTTACAGGGCCCACAAGACACTCAGTCCAACTCTGGCATATCGCAAGCCACAGCCTGGAATGGGCTGATAAACTTACGTTAGCTACCCCACTTTGGGTTTCTGAACGGCTGGGCACACTGGGTCAAACTAAAGGGTTCGATAAATGGGACCTGATAGGAATCTCCCGCATAGAAGACCTCTGGGGACCCAATGGCATGGTGTTGTTTGCCTCATTACAGCAGACATATGAACTAGCACATACGGAATATTTTAGATATGTGCAGGTCAAGCACTCACTACAGGCAAACATCCCAACTGGAACGTCCCTCCCGAAGTCCTCCCCTCTAGAGGACAGACTGCTTGACGGTAATTTGCCAGAAAAGGCCATCTCCCTTACATATAAAAATCTCATACACCACACCCCTGACCCCCTAATCGCATTAAAGAGAAAATGGCAGAGTGACGGTCTGGAGATAGATGATGAGGAATAGAGGGAGGCGCTTTCTTCCCCCAAGAAAGTGGCGATATCAGCGAAGCTGAGGCTGATTCAACTGAAAATACTGCATCGAGTGTACCTCTCTGGTAACCGACTTGTGTTGATGGGCAGGAGTGAGGAAGGGCTCTGTAGGAGACAATGTGGCCTGGCAGGGACGTTTATGCATATACTATGGGAGTGCCCCTTGATACAAACCTACTGGAAACAGGTACATGAATGTATGCGTGCAGTTTGGGGGGTAGAAATGCGGCTTGAAGCCAAAAGGTGCCTCTTAAACATCTGGGAGCCCACAGACCTGACAGCAAAGGGCAGAATATGGGCGACGCTAGGTCTGACTATAGCAAAACGTAATATAGCATGCCTATGGGGGGCAGTAACACCTCCAACCCTTAGCGCATGGAAGAAAGACATGGACTGGTGCATGCTGCAAGAGAAGACAGTATACGTTGCCCGGGGTTGCAAAATGGAATGTTTACCGTGGCAATCTGTGTGAGCCTCCCTGGATCCCACCCCTTGACGAACCATTAACGCCTTAATTTGATATGTAATGTGCACATCTTTTACTATATAACATCGAAAGTTGTGACATCTGCATGCGATCCTGACTATGTAACACTGTAACAAGTAACGATTTCTTGCGTGTAACGACCATCATGCTTCACTGTACTAATAAACAGAGTTATAAAAAAAAAAATTAAAAGCTGGGGTATAGGAATTAGAGTGTGGGACCTTATAAGACTGGTTAAGGCCAGGGCAAGGTATGCTAGGACTAGGTAGATGTGATTGAGGTAGAACCAGCTAGACAAGGTTGGAGGCTGGCAGGAGATGAGAGCTGAAGTCTGTGGCACTACAGTGAGGGAGGACTGTGACAGGGCAGTGTCATTGATAAAGGTAGTTCTTAATGTACAGAAGTCAATGGAGGTATGAAGCATGGAATTGAGATGTGGATGTGACGAGGCCACAGTAAGACAAGTTTAAACTTGTAATTTGTAACAAAGTGGATAAGTGTATGTCAAGGGTATGCACCAGTTGTGCATGTTAGGGTGCTGTAGGGGGAGTTGTGAGGTGTTGTGCAGTTGATATATGTTGTGTTCTGTGAATACAGTAGTGTGTCAAATGACTATCAGTAGTCCTTTAGCAGAGGAGGGTGAGTGAATGGTGAGAGGCGAATGAATGAGGACAGATTCATTGAGCAATGTAAGTGCCTGGGCGAGAGATGTGGTGTGGTGTAAAGTGTGTATGTCAGAGTTGTATATGATGCTGCACATTGTGATAAAAGCGCAGTCCAAGACATTAGTGAGGGTCAAAATGAGGATGAGAGGTGCATATTTGACATGATACATTCAACGTCTGCTGAGGAGGTGATGAGTACTGTACATTGTGTACATATCATGAATGGCAGAAATGTTGTGTACATAGTGATGAAGAGTGGTGCTGTGAATGTAGGTGTGGATGTAAGAGGGACAGGGCAGAAATGATTTTCAGGATAGCTGCACCAGAGGATAAGTGTAAAGAGCTTGCGTATGATAGATAGGCTGAGAGATGAGCATGTACTTTGAGGTGGATGTGAGAGGGGCCAGAACAACATGAGTAGAGATTACGCAGGCCAAGAGGTAATGTTGAAATGTACACATGTAGAGATAAGGTGGATGTAAGTATGCCAGAACAGTTGTCAAATCCACAAAGAAGAATTTCCTCCAAGACAGAATCCTCTCTATTGCCCACAACACCAAGGAACTCTTCTCCATCATACAGGAATTTGCCAAACCCAACAGCGAAACAACAGACGTCCCTCCCTCCCAATACCTCTGCAACAGACTCATCTCCTTCTTTCACCTCAAGATCAAGACGCTCTACAACAACTTCGATGGCCAAGACCTCTGCACCACCCAAACCCCGCCCCCAGCGACGACGCCTAACAGACCCTACTTACGTAGACCCTACTTACATGGACCCCACTCACGAAGGAAGACACCCTAAAGACCACGAAAAGCATTCACTCCAGAGTACCTTTAGACCCCCTGCCCACCTCACATCTTCCACAGGGCCACCATCACACTCGAGCTACACCAGACAATCAACTACTACCTCGAGACCGCCACTTTCCCCTATGACGGGAAGCACGCCGAAGTCAATCCCCTCCTTAAGAAACCCTCGGCAGACCCAACGGACCTCAAGAATTTCAGGCCCCCCTCTGTTTACCCGGGTTGGTTTACTCCTTCGACACGAGGGGCACATGCTACTGTTATTAAATTCCTTTGCCTTGTGTGTTTGTTGTTTTTCGTTTCTTAAAAATATGAAACCTTTGTTTGTTCATGGACTGCGACTGCGGCCGACGGCAAGGATTTATTCTCCAGTGACCCCTTTTTATGGCTTCATCGACGTGACTGTTCAGCTGTACCTAGGGTCACACTGCATTTTAGCGGCCGGCCTATTGGTTGTAGTCCCATACTTGTATTTCTCTGAAATTGTAATAAAGGTTTTTCAAAAAAAAAAAAAAAAAAAGAATTTCAGGCCCATCTCGCTGCTTCCTTTTGAAGCCAAGCTCATCGAGAGACATGGACATCAACACCCAGTTAGCACACTTCATCGAAGCCAACAACATCCTAGACACCTCCCAATCAAGATTCTGCAACAACCACAGCATCAAGACCGCCCTCCTTGCCGCCACAGATGACATCCACGCTCTCCTCGACCAAGGCCAAACAGCAGCCCTCATCCTCCTGGACCTTTCAGCAGCCTTCAACACCATCTCCCACCGCACACTAGCCACCAGACTCCACGACGCCAGCATCCAAGAAAAGGCCCTAGACTGGATACGCTAATTTCTCACCAGCAGAACATAGAGAATAAGACTCCCGCAATGCCTCTCTGAACCAAAAGAGACCAGATGTGGAGTACCCTAAGGATCCTCCCTCAGCCCAACCTCTTCAACGTCTAAATGGCCCCCCTCGCAACCATCGCCAGAAACCATGGGCTCAACATTGTCTCCTACGCCGATGAAACCCAACTCATCCTCTCCGTCACCAAGGAACCTGACATCACCATTCACCAGGCACAACTTCCAAGAATAGATGAAAGCCGTCACAACTTGAATGAAGAACAGCTGCCTGAAACTCAACTCAGAGAAAACATAAGTCCTCATCCTCGGTTCCACCCTCTCAGCGTGGGATGACACCTGGTGGCCCCCGCCCTCGGAGAACAAACACCCACCCACCCGACAGACCATGCACGTAACCTCGGCATCATACTGGACTCATCGCTCATAATGAATCGCCAGATCAACGCAGTCTCCTCTGCATGCTTCAACACCTTATGCATCCTCCGAAAAATATTCAAATGGATAACCTCCGTTTCCAGGAAAACGGTCACTCACGCTCTCATCACCAGCAGACTGGACTACGGCAATGCCCTCTATGCCTGAATCAGCAAGAAACTCCTCCGCAAACTCCAGACCATCCAGAACGCTGCAGCCAGACTAATCCTCGATATCCCAAGGCACAACCACATCACCCAACACCTCCGCGACCTCCACTGGCTCCCCATCGAAAGAAGTATAACTTTCAAGCTGCTCACGCACGCATACAAGGCCCTCCACAATATCGGACCTCAGTACCTCAACAACCGCCTCTCCTTTCATGCACCCTAGAGAAACGTACCATCAGCCAACCTCTCCCTAGCCACTGTCCCATGCTTCTACAGGAATAGAGCGGGCAGAAGGTCCTTCTCCTACCTTGTAGCCAGGATATGGAACAAGCTTCCCCTCCACCTCCGGTTGAAGCCAGACAATGCATCAATTCAGGAGTGACCTCAAGACCTGGCTCTTTGAATGACCCAATGGAGCTGCACCACCCCCCCCTCCTCCAGTGCATTGAGACCCTAACGGGTGAGTAGCGTGATTTACAAAACACTGATTGATTGATTGATTGAACAGTTGACAGATGTAATTTTAGGATGTGGTATGTGTTAGCTGCAGCTTGCTGTCTGCCACTGATTGTTCATGACAGATTATTGAAATGGCCACTATGAGAACACTAGCATATGTAAACCCTATTGGCATCCCAGGATACGTTGCCTCCACCTAGCCTTGCCTTGGCTGAGTTGTGTGTGGACAGAAGTGCCAAGTTACCCTTTGTAGGTAGATGTTGTCACTGATTGCTCATTCTTCCCCTTGGATACTGCCCTGGGATGGAGGTGTTGATTGCTCATATTTTACTGTCATAATGCAGAAACATTGAATGGCAGTCCATTGCTTAGAGGGCCATAGCCCCCCCAAGTGAAAATTCCAGGATGTGTGTTGGTGGGTCACCTGGGGACAGACTAATCCTGAAACGCATACCCACACTTCTCCGTACACTACACACACATGGGTACTAATGGCATTGTGACTTTGAATGTCAGAGGTATGGGGACACCAAGGGAGATAGACACATTCTAATGATATCTCTGGATGTGCTTAGAAAAAACATTGCACTGTTACAAAATAAACATGTGACACCTGAACATTATACCCAGTTCCATAAGTGTTTGCATTGCCAATATTTTTGCATTCTGTACTCTGGTTTGGCAAGTGTAGCCCTTGTGTACGGGGATACCATTTAGTCCATTAGACAGTGCCACAGGGCTGGAGGGTAATATGTCTTTGTAGAGCGTCTCGGCATTTTCGAAGATCAGGGGGCAGTGTTTCATTGCCAAGCAGACTTCATTCTGGGCATATCTATCATCCTCACAAGGTGTAAAAATATATCCCCTGGCTTGAGGATGGCAACATCAATTATGTCAAAGAGCCACAGATTAAGTGTCTCCCCACCCCCGGCATCCTCTCCAGTGCTCGCAGCTTATCTAACACAATGGGCTCCACACTGATCCCTCCAACACTGTCAGTGGATCCTACGTTCCGAGACTCATGAGTACTCCTACTACTCTGCAGTACACAATCTGCACATTCTGAATGGATTATTTGTTAGCAGCTCACCCTACAGTCTGAGGAGCTAGATGCAGAATAGCTGTGATTGACAATGTCAGAAGATGACCCAATACACACACATTGGGTGTAGTGTGCAGCGCCCCCCAATCCACACATGGTTACTGCATCCTACATTGTTGTTGGGCCATGCATTTTGCACATTCCTGAGGGATTCCGCCTCCAAATATTTCACTGACTACTGGGACACAACCACTTCTAGGTTTTTGGAGTGGGGAGCACTGAAAGCAATACTGAGTGGCTGGGGACCTGGGTGGTGTCTAGGGCCAATATCCACAAGCCTTTGCTTTAAAGAGAGGCATAACTAGGTCATCAATAGACTGCGGTCCAGTTGCAGGCAGTGATGTTAGCCATACTGACAGATGCTCAAACACACCACACCCATCTGATTGAGAAACTGCGTTGCTTTTACTTTGCAACATGACAAACTGGAATGCACATGGAGGGAGAAAGGTCAGGGCAACTTCTTTCCTGCCTCCTCTGTTGCTTAACAACAACCCAGCAAATGATGATTAGGGTTCACTTGCCCCAGATGCACAATAGTCAGGAACCCAACTGTGAACCATTCACGGTGTATTGTTATAGCCTATACATTCTAACCCTGGGCGGTGAACTCCGCTCCGCTCGCAGAGGTTGTGGAGTTTTCTGCACTCCACGTTACGCGGAGCTCGCGGAGTACCAAAAAGTATTTTTCCTCTGCTCACGTTCGTCCACATCAAGTGGGCGACCGGTAGCGAGGAAAATCAACCTCCCCGTGAGATTTTTCCTCGTTTGCAATCGTCAACATCAAGTTGGCGCTCACGTGCGTGGAAAATCAACATCCCGCTGTGATTTCTCAATGCGGGGGGTCAGGTTTCTCATTGCGAGTGGTCACGTATGCTCGCGACAGCTCCTGTTGAGAAACTGCCCATTCGCATTGAGAAAGCTGCCGCTCGAGTAAAAATCTACTTGGGCGGCAGAAAAGGAAAGCAGGGACCGCTTGAACTGTGCATGGTGCCGTTCACAATGATTGCACAGTGCGGACAAGCATACGGCACTGTGCAATCACCACGGACGGCATTTTCCTATCGTACTCCGCCACTTGCGGAGCTCCGCGTAGTGCGGCGGAGTTTTTTTTTGCACTTCACGGAGTTCCGTGTAATACAACTCCATGAACTCCGCCCAGGGTTAATACATACTCCTCTAATCTGAACGCAAGGTAGATTTTTCGTGATTTCTGACTGGATTGAATCTACCTGTACTTGATCTGGCAGCGTGTGCAGTGATCAACAACCTGTTGGCTGGTACAAGAGATACTCAGAGTGATTCTGCGCACTGCCATGTTGACCACTCATGCATTGGACAGCTGCCCGCCCAGTCTCGATAATGCCAATGAACTTGTACTCTCTCTCGGGCTACCTTGAGTGATTGGAGACACCCACAATCCATGTGGCAATCATTTTGGTTTACATTGTTAAAACACAATAGTGACCTAGCTGAACGTATGGCCACAAAATATTTTATCCCTGCTTGCAAGGAATTGTTAATCCTTAGCCCAGTACTGGCGCATTGCCTGCTGGTACACCAACAGCATCTAGTGCATGGTGTCCAAAACGATTCTATCCCAGATAGATCTACGATGTTCAACATTCTTATGCAAAATAGGGTACTGTAGCTGGTACATGGGAGGTGTCCCTATGAAGCCTGCTTAGTGCTGGAATTGGTGAAAGCATTCAATACCGTTGATTGTGTATATATGTTTACCACTCTGTCAAAACTGGACATTGCAGGGCAGCGCAACAACACGTCTTTTTCATACCAAGCCAACTGCCCAAGTCAAGTGTCAGCCTCTATTAGATTGTGCAGGGGGGCTGTCCCCTTTCTCCACTTCTCTTTGCCCTAACAATGTAGGCACTAGCCCATACATTTGTCAGGGGTGTTAATAATGGTTAGTTCCACTGTGCAATGAGGTACATGTAGTATGCATTGATGCAGAAGACATGCTGCTCTATATTCAGTTTATCTGCAGGGACATTCCAGATATTTCTGTGAGGCAATCGGATTTGCAGGGTGTGTCAAGTTTGCTTGTTAACTGGGCCAAGTGTTGTGTTTTTGCCCTCTGTGTACATTATCCTCCACATGAGGTGATGGCGGATGAGCAGAGTGTGATGCCTGACCTTAATGTTTTTTTGGTACTGATGAATCTTAAACTGTGATGATGCAAAGAATCGCATTGTGTGAATCTTAGCAGGGCATATCCTTATTACATTCACAGATGTCTTTTTTAAATCACTCTTCCAGTTACAGGCCAAGGCTGTAATTCACTTTGAGAAGATAATGCTCCCCTGCATCTTGGGTTTTTGCCATCACCTAACAGTGGCTGTGCCCGGTGCCACCTCCAGGAGTTTAACACCATGCTGCGAGGGTTGATCTGCAATAGTGGCATGACAAGTCTGGCTCTGTGGAGGCTGCATCTGCCAGAGCAAAGACTGTCAAAGTTGTGCATTTTAAAAGGAATGTTATGTGGCAGGACCGCTGCAATGGCCAGTGTTAAGTTTATTTGGTAGGCAGTTGTACAAAGTGAGCATGTTCTCAAAATGCAGGGCACATGAGATTGTGGGATCAATGTTGCTCCCTGAAGCACAGCTCCCCTGTGGAGCTGACAGCCTGGTGAAAGTGTGTTTTTGGGGTAGTGGGGCTTGTGGCTACTGAGGGATATGATCATGTACTCTCCGCCTCTTATTCTGCACGTCCTGGCTCATTTCCATAGAAGCATTGTTGGGAAGGACTGACAGCATGGAAAGACACAGGCTTTAGCTCAGTGGGTGACCTAATCAGGGCTGGGAGCACATTACCTTTGTCCAGTTGCAGGAAGATCCTGACAATACAGGGGTCCATTTCTTGGCACACTGATGGCTGAGATGGGACACATGTGGAGAGTGACAGACACTGAATCGGCGCATCGGCCCCTAACCCACATCCTGCATGTCATGGGTGCAGTTCAGAGACTGATGATCTTATTTATTGATGTGTTTGAACACATGAAGAATGACCCACTGTCACCTGCTCGCTAGCTATGGGACACTGGTACATTATGAGACTACTTGAATAAAGAGGTAGTTATGCCTCTGGAAATCGATCGACGTTTAAATCCCCTCTTGACAATTGTCAGGGAAAGAAAGGTCCGAGGTACCTAGGACGACGATCGGGTCCGCTTGTTCAGCATCGGACCCAAACGGAGATACTGTGAGTACATTACCACTACACTTACAGCACACTTTAGGGTGTGTGCTGATATTTACACGTGGCCTATACCTTGTTTTTATGGCCATTCACCTTTTTCTGGTCCTGACGAAAGCCTCTAGAACCATCCAGATGGCTGAAACTAGTTGACCTTATTTACAAGGGATATCAGGAAAATAATATTCCTAACTATATATCCCGCTTAACTTTTTAACATTAGTCCTGGGACCCTTCTAATAAAAAGTTTTTTCAAAGGGCATTTCTCAGAGACTTTTTTAACCTATAGTCACATCTCACATAGCACGCCACTCTCTGCTCAATATCCTGCTCCGCTGTAATCCAGGCGTCGTAGCACAGCTGGATTGTACTAGGCAATCCAGTTGGGCACCAATGATGAAGCATGCCACCTACTAGGTAGGTGGGTGAGGGGTTTTTTCCACAGCAGTTGTGCTCTCTCCTTTCAAGTTTTCCATAAGGTGATAGCAAAAAACGTTTGCTCTGAATCGTCAAAAACTTGTCCATTTTGTTTTGCTAAAGTCATTGGGGAAGAGGACAAGTTTTTCTTTTTCCTCGCTCTCTTTTTGTTCCTATTTGTTTGTGTATCATCATAGGGATATGTATCATAAGTATGTGTCTACATTTTCCACCCAACTGAGCAACTTGTTAGTGCATTTCACATATGGGCAGAAGTTCTAAATGTTGCTGTATCAGGCATATGATCCAGAGATGGGATATGACACGCCTAACATTGCACCTAAGATGGCAGACAGTTTGTGTTTGCCAAAGGCTGTAATAGTCATATCAGTTAGGTGACACACATGTGACTTAGCTACACATGGATTAGTAGTTGTCACGATACTGTCAGGAGTAGATTGTGCTTGTTGTGTCCAAGATATTTCATGTACTTGTTCAGGGATTGCGCTGGGTGCTGCATGGTCTTTGTGTGTCATTTATATTTCAGCCATTTATGCAAAGTCTATTAATTTCAAAGTGTATTTTTGGTGTCCATCTAATTGTCCGGTTGGGAAGGCTAGGCTATGTCAAGTCCTATTATTACATTCTCAGTGAACAACATTTGTTTGTGCTTGGTCATCCAATGTCCCCTCTAAACCCCTTGTGTGACACAATGAAGGTTTAGCTTTTCAGCATGACAACAAAGCCCCGCAACAATCCTTTCTTTGCTCAGTTCATGCAAGCAGCCTTAGCCTTAGTTGTTGGTAACAGGAGTGGTATGGAGTGGATTTAGTTAAGGGTGGATGCTGTGTGCCAGTCCGGCTGATGCTGCCCGTGGAAAGCTGTCCAGGGTCTCACCAATGCTAATGCATACAGAGCCCAGCAACAAAGCAATGCCTTTAATGTGCTGTCACTGTTACAAGCTACAGGTGGATAGACCCCTCCTTTGGGTTTGCATCCATAATGCATCAGGGTGATGCACAATCAACACAAAACACCTCTCACCTGGTACACTTAGGAATGGACTGAGATGTCAATGTATTTGGCTAAACATCCCTTCAGTTTACGGCTTGGAATGATCATTTTTAAATCTTCATTTCCTTTCATGCCACACATGCGGTCACCAGTCACTCAGCGTACACAATGCATCGTCATCATTACGGCATGTGGCCACATCACTTGTGAGTGCTATGGATGTGACCGCAACCTTCCCCTGCCTGGATGAATATTGGGGAATCCTATGGTACGCCCTCACAACTGAAGTCTGACAACCATAATGTATTCGTAGCACTTTGACCACTACTCAACAGGGTTGAGTGCCGATTGAGAAGAGTTGAGAATGGTTGAGTTTTGTGATTTTTTGCACACTTCTCCTTTGACAATTGTTTTGTCTGTACAAGCTAGGACTTTTCTATTTTAACCACACATCATTTGTAATTGAGCATATGATTTGTGTGTATGTTGTCATTTGTTTATAGATGACAATAGAGTAATTTTGAACTATGCTTGATGCTGGCCAAGATCACACAGAGATGAACTTGGAATGCTGTTATTTTCACTGGATTGCCCTGTGCTACATGTGGTAAGCCGAGTGGAGTGTGAGTGCACAGAAGTGTTGTGGGCCTGTCTCTGTGCTGATGCTAAAGGATCCTGTGTTACACCCACGCACTAAGTTGATAGAGCGGGGAGAATGGGGATCTTGGAATGTGAGGCCTAGCTGGAGACGTGTTTAGCAAGGTTGAGTTTGCATGGGCAGAGCTAGCTTAACAAGGGTAGAGGTGAGAGAGACTTGTGTATCCATTTTGGAAATGGAGTGGAGAGTCAGACGTAATGGGGGCAGAACAAGTTAGGATTTTCATGAGAGTGGAAGGTAGGAGTTACGGTAAAAGGCAGTTCTTGTTAGGAGACGTGAAGTATGCTCATTCTTACAATGTGATTTTTTTTTAAAAGCTGGGGTATATGGTGGACTGGCCCTGCAGTCCCGTAGGCATACGTAAGATTATCAGGCAGAGGGCATGGTAGGGTATGCAGCGCAACAAGATTTTAGCATAATCTGGGTGCATAAACCTGACAAAGTATTTAAGGTACGGGAACGGTCCTCTAGCGGCTGGAGTTGGTGCTAGCACATTTCCCCACCTAACTGTTGACGGGGGGTCTTCTTTTTGGGGCGATAGGCGCTCTGCTAGTTGGGGATGTGGGTCGTTCTAAACCTACGTGGCAGGGTAGCAGGGTGGGGGGGAGGTGGGGTTCGCAGATTCAATGTTATGTACAAATTGTTTGTAATGTTTGGGGTGTGGGGGTCCAAGTTGGTCATGCAGGAAACGCAATAGTGTGATGGAACGGTGTTGCAGGTTGTATGGATCGCGTGAAAGAATAGCCTCTAGCGATGGCTACGAGGAGGGATAAAAGTTTAAAGATCCTCATCTGGAACGTCAACGAGCTAGGGGACAGGCTTAAGAGGGGTATAGTTCTCCAATTTGTCAAAAGACATCTCCCAGATGTTGTCTTAATGCAGGTAACGCATCTTATCGGTAACAACTGTCATGCACTTAATAGATGGGGCTATACAATGGCGACACATGCTGGCTTCACAATGGGGTCCCGGGGGGGGGGGGGGGGGGGGGCATTCTGTTGCAGCGTACCTTCCCGTTCGTCATTGAACATACAGTGACAGACCCATTGGGACGCTTTGCGTTATTCTCGGGGAGGTGGGAAGGGCGCACACTCAACATGTTGACGGTTTATATTCCACCAGGTCTCCAAACCCAATCATACCAGGATCTGGGCAAGCTTCTCCTCTCCCTACCTGAGGGGCAACTTATACTGGGTGGGGACTTTAAAGCAGTAGTATCGGGTGGGCTTGATAGGCACCCACCCCAAGACATCCCCACAGGACACACGTGGCTCTCCAACCTCCTTGAAGCATTTGGCTTAGTCGACCTCTGGCACATGCGCCACCCGAACCTCCAACAATACACATTCTTTTCTGGATCACACCGCACCCTCTCCAGGATAGATTACATCCTTATGCCTTTGCAACACAACACTCTCATTCAGGAGATCATGCACCTGGCATGGGGCATATCCGACCATTCCCCCATATGGGCCCACCTCTCTATAGGGGAACAGAAGGTAGGCTGTATTGCAGCCACAGACCCCTGGTTTTTCCACAACCCAGAGACCAAAACAAAGATAACCCGCTGGATTAGCCAGTACTTCCAAGAAAACGAAGGGACGGTGGAGTCCCCTACCATCCTTTGGGAAGCGTTTAAAACTGTAATACGGGGTAACGCCCTCTCGGCAATCGCCGGGCAACGCAAGGAAAGGGAAAAGCAAATGCTTACCATCGAGCGCGACCTTCTTAATCTAGAAAGGGCAGCGCAAGCAGACGGAGACCCGGTAGCTCTGCATCAAATGCAGATCAAGGCGACCAAATACAAGGCACTAGCTACTGAAGCCACTAAGAGCCTAGCGAGAGACAGGGACGGGGCACTATACGACCAAGGGGATAAAGCGGGCAAAACGATAGCCTGGCTGGACAAAAAACAGAAAGCACAGAGAGTAGCGGCGGAGCTCAGAGACAGTTCGGGCACCCTCCTAACTGAACCTCAGGAGATAGTGTGTGAGTTTGCAGCACACTTCAAACAAGTGTATCAAAAGGGATCGGAGCTCCCGGAGGAGGACTCCTCCGTGCTATTGGCCGACATCAGACTGCCTACCCTCTCCGACACAGACCGAGAGGCCCTAGAGGGTGCACTCACTGCAGAGGAACTGACCACGGCGATCAACGACCTCCGGCCTGGGAAAGTCCTTGGACCCAACGGTCTCCCGATTGAGCTGTACAAGCTCAAGCCCGACAGCCTGGGCCCACACCTGAAGCTTATGTTTGAGGATAGTAAAGTTTTGGGGAAACTGCCGAGAGACCAGCGCATCGCCACATTGGTGGCCATCCCGAAAGAGGGGAAACCCAAAGATATATGTACCTCTTATCGGCCGATCTCACTATTAAACGCCGAACCCAAAATCCTTGCAAAACTGCTCGCAAACAGGCTCGAGCCGATAATAACCAAACTGATCCACCCAGACCAATCGGGCCTTATGCCGCACCGCAACACCGCAATTAATTTAAGACGACTCCATGGTGTATTGGGACGCTGCCACATGATTCAAGAAGATGCGGTGGTGGTCTTGTTGGATGCCACAATGGCGTTTGACACGCTTGAATGGCCATACCTGATGGCGGTCCTCAAACAGTTGGGCTTCGGCCCTAACTTTATTGGGTGGATACGACTCCTCCATACAGAACCGCTGGCTCAAGTAGTCGTCAACAATAAAATATCTGAGGTGTTCACCCTGGAAAGGGGGACGCGACAGGGCTGCCCCCTCTCCCCTCTCCCCCCTGCTCTTTGCTCTCTCCCTTGAGCAGCTTGCGGCTTGGATACGGCAGGACCTCTCAATACGGGGACTCAAGTGGGATGAGGGGTGGGAGGATCAGATATTGCTCTATGCAGACAATATCCTCTTGTATCTAGCTTCCCCTTATAAATCGCTGAGAGTAGCCTTGGACATATTCACCAGTTTCGGGAGAAACTCCGGCTACAGCATCAACTGGGGGAAATTGTTGCTCTACGTCTTGCATGGCACCCCCCTTCTATGCCGCGCTGCTGCCCGATCCAAACAGTCACAGAAGGGTTCACGTATCTGGGCATTTTCATTACCACCGATCTTACAGCTCGATATGAGAGGAACCTCCTACCACCCCTGCAGAGGTTTATAAGAGACACCGCCACCTGGAAGAGGCTTCCGTTGTCCCTGAAGGGACAGGCGGCTCTTTTCAAGATGATGACACTGCCGTGTTTCCTATACGCTCTCCAGAACTATCCGGACCTAGTCCCACAGAAGTACTTTATAGAAATCGAGACCACCCAGAGGGAGCTATTATGGGCCGGAGCACCACGTATCTCAGTCCATAAACTGACACTTGGCTGGTACGATGGAGGTATAGCACTTCCAGGCATTAGGAAATACTATTGGGCAGCACACCTCTCGGCCATTAACCAAGGTACTGGCGATGATCCCGGTTACGGGATGGACAGATTGCTTCTCCCGGGTGGGAACTTTGAGGCGGCGCTCTACTCTAAGCCCAA
This sequence comes from Triturus cristatus, assembly GCF_964204655.1. NCBI lineage: Eukaryota > Metazoa > Chordata > Amphibia > Caudata > Salamandridae > Triturus > Triturus cristatus. The sequence goes on from NC_140581.1 coordinate 798,878,238, forward strand.
CAAGTACCCCCTTACAGGGCCCACAAGACACTCAGTCCAACTCTGGCATATCGCAAGCCACAGCCTGGAATGGGCTGATAAACTTACGTTAGCTACCCCACTTTGGGTTTCTGAACGGCTGGGCACACTGGGTCAAACTAAAGGGTTCGATAAATGGGACCTGATAGGAATCTCCCGCATAGAAGACCTCTGGGGACCCAATGGCATGGTGTTGTTTGCCTCATTACAGCAGACATATGAACTAGCACATACGGAATATTTTAGATATGTGCAGGTCAAGCACTCACTACAGGCAAACATCCCAACTGGAACGTCCCTCCCGAAGTCCTCCCCTCTAGAGGACAGACTGCTTGACGGTAATTTGCCAGAAAAGGCCATCTCCCTTACATATAAAAATCTCATACACCACACCCCTGACCCCCTAATCGCATTAAAGAGAAAATGGCAGAGTGACGGTCTGGAGATAGATGATGAGGAATAGAGGGAGGCGCTTTCTTCCCCCAAGAAAGTGGCGATATCAGCGAAGCTGAGGCTGATTCAACTGAAAATACTGCATCGAGTGTACCTCTCTGGTAACCGACTTGTGTTGATGGGCAGGAGTGAGGAAGGGCTCTGTAGGAGACAATGTGGCCTGGCAGGGACGTTTATGCATATACTATGGGAGTGCCCCTTGATACAAACCTACTGGAAACAGGTACATGAATGTATGCGTGCAGTTTGGGGGGTAGAAATGCGGCTTGAAGCCAAAAGGTGCCTCTTAAACATCTGGGAGCCCACAGACCTGACAGCAAAGGGCAGAATATGGGCGACGCTAGGTCTGACTATAGCAAAACGTAATATAGCATGCCTATGGGGGGCAGTAACACCTCCAACCCTTAGCGCATGGAAGAAAGACATGGACTGGTGCATGCTGCAAGAGAAGACAGTATACGTTGCCCGGGGTTGCAAAATGGAATGTTTACCGTGGCAATCTGTGTGAGCCTCCCTGGATCCCACCCCTTGACGAACCATTAACGCCTTAATTTGATATGTAATGTGCACATCTTTTACTATATAACATCGAAAGTTGTGACATCTGCATGCGATCCTGACTATGTAACACTGTAACAAGTAACGATTTCTTGCGTGTAACGACCATCATGCTTCACTGTACTAATAAACAGAGTTATAAAAAAAAAAATTAAAAGCTGGGGTATAGGAATTAGAGTGTGGGACCTTATAAGACTGGTTAAGGCCAGGGCAAGGTATGCTAGGACTAGGTAGATGTGATTGAGGTAGAACCAGCTAGACAAGGTTGGAGGCTGGCAGGAGATGAGAGCTGAAGTCTGTGGCACTACAGTGAGGGAGGACTGTGACAGGGCAGTGTCATTGATAAAGGTAGTTCTTAATGTACAGAAGTCAATGGAGGTATGAAGCATGGAATTGAGATGTGGATGTGACGAGGCCACAGTAAGACAAGTTTAAACTTGTAATTTGTAACAAAGTGGATAAGTGTATGTCAAGGGTATGCACCAGTTGTGCATGTTAGGGTGCTGTAGGGGGAGTTGTGAGGTGTTGTGCAGTTGATATATGTTGTGTTCTGTGAATACAGTAGTGTGTCAAATGACTATCAGTAGTCCTTTAGCAGAGGAGGGTGAGTGAATGGTGAGAGGCGAATGAATGAGGACAGATTCATTGAGCAATGTAAGTGCCTGGGCGAGAGATGTGGTGTGGTGTAAAGTGTGTATGTCAGAGTTGTATATGATGCTGCACATTGTGATAAAAGCGCAGTCCAAGACATTAGTGAGGGTCAAAATGAGGATGAGAGGTGCATATTTGACATGATACATTCAACGTCTGCTGAGGAGGTGATGAGTACTGTACATTGTGTACATATCATGAATGGCAGAAATGTTGTGTACATAGTGATGAAGAGTGGTGCTGTGAATGTAGGTGTGGATGTAAGAGGGACAGGGCAGAAATGATTTTCAGGATAGCTGCACCAGAGGATAAGTGTAAAGAGCTTGCGTATGATAGATAGGCTGAGAGATGAGCATGTACTTTGAGGTGGATGTGAGAGGGGCCAGAACAACATGAGTAGAGATTACGCAGGCCAAGAGGTAATGTTGAAATGTACACATGTAGAGATAAGGTGGATGTAAGTATGCCAGAACAGTTGTCAAATCCACAAAGAAGAATTTCCTCCAAGACAGAATCCTCTCTATTGCCCACAACACCAAGGAACTCTTCTCCATCATACAGGAATTTGCCAAACCCAACAGCGAAACAACAGACGTCCCTCCCTCCCAAGACCTCTGCAACAGACTCATCTCCTTCTTTCACCTCAAGATCAAGACGCTCTACAACAACTTCGATGGCCAAGACCTCTGCACCACCCAAACCCCGCCCCCAGCGACGACGCCTAACAGACCCTACTTACGTAGACCCTACTTACATGGACCCCACTCACGAAGGAAGACACCCTAAAGACCACGAAAAGCATTCACTCCAGAGTACCTTTAGACCCCCTGCCCACCTCACATCTTCCACAGGGCCACCATCACACTCGAGCTACACCAGACAATCAACTACTACCTCGAGACCGCCACTTTCCCCTATGACGGGAAGCACGCCGAAGTCAATCCCCTCCTTAAGAAACCCTCGGCAGACCCAACGGACCTCAAGAATTTCAGGCCCCCCTCTGTTTACCCGGGTTGGTTTACTCCTTCGACACGAGGGGCACATGCTACTGTTATTAAATTCCTTTGCCTTGTGTGTTTGTTGTTTTTCGTTTCTTAAAAATATGAAACCTTTGTTTGTTCATGGACTGCGACTGCGGCCGACGGCAAGGATTTATTCTCCAGTGACCCCTTTTTATGGCTTCATCGACGTGACTGTTCAGCTGTACCTAGGGTCACACTGCATTTTAGCGGCCGGCCTATTGGTTGTAGTCCCATACTTGTATTTCTCTGAAATTGTAATAAAGGTTTTTCAAAAAAAAAAAAAAAAAAAAAGAATTTCAGGCCCATCTCGCTGCTTCCTTTTGAAGCCAAGCTCATCGAGAGACATGGACATCAACACCCAGTTAGCACACTTCATCGAAGCCAACAACATCCTAGACACCTCCCAATCAAGATTCTGCAACAACCACAGCATCAAGACCGCCCTCCTTGCCGCCACAGATGACATCCACGCTCTCCTCGACCAAGGCCAAACAGCAGCCCTCATCCTCCTGGACCTTTCAGCAGCCTTCAACACCATCTCCCACCGCACACTAGCCACCAGACTCCACGACGCCAGCATCCAAGAAAAGGCCCTAGACTGGATACGCTAATTTCTCACCAGCAGAACATAGAGAATAAGACTCCCGCAATGCCTCTCTGAACCAAAAGAGACCAGATGTGGAGTACCCTAAGGATCCTCCCTCAGCCCAACCTCTTCAACGTCTAAATGGCCCCCCTCGCAACCATCGCCAGAAACCATGGGCTCAACATTGTCTCCTACGCCGATGAAACCCAACTCATCCTCTCCGTCACCAAGGAACCTGACATCACCATTCACCAGGCACAACTTCCAAGAATAGATGAAAGCCGTCACAACTTGAATGAAGAACAGCTGCCTGAAACTCAACTCAGAGAAAACATAAGTCCTCATCCTCGGTTCCACCCTCTCAGCGTGGGATGACACCTGGTGGCCCCCGCCCTCGGAGAACAAACACCCACCCACCCGACAGACCATGCACGTAACCTCGGCATCATACTGGACTCATCGCTCATAATGAATCGCCAGATCAACGCAGTCTCCTCTGCATGCTTCAACACCTTATGCATCCTCCGAAAAATATTCAAATGGATAACCTCCGTTTCCAGGAAAACGGTCACTCACGCTCTCATCACCAGCAGACTGGACTACGGCAATGCCCTCTATGCCTGAATCAGCAAGAAACTCCTCCGCAAACTCCAGACCATCCAGAACGCTGCAGCCAGACTAATCCTCGATATCCCAAGGCACAACCACATCACCCAACACCTCCGCGACCTCCACTGGCTCCCCATCGAAAGAAGTATAACTTTCAAGCTGCTCACGCACGCATACAAGGCCCTCCACAATATCGGACCTCAGTACCTCAACAACCGCCTCTCCTTTCATGCACCCTAGAGAAACGTACCATCAGCCAACCTCTCCCTAGCCACTGTCCCATGCTTCTACAGGAATAGAGCGGGCAGAAGGTCCTTCTCCTACCTTGTAGCCAGGATATGGAACAAGCTTCCCCTCCACCTCCGGTTGAAGCCAGACAATGCATCAATTCAGGAGTGACCTCAAGACCTGGCTCTTTGAATGACCCAATGGAGCTGCACCACCCCCCCCTCCTCCAGTGCATTGAGACCCTAACGGGTGAGTAGCGTGATTTACAAAACACTGATTGATTGATTGATTGAACAGTTGACAGATGTAATTTTAGGATGTGGTATGTGTTAGCTGCAGCTTGCTGTCTGCCACTGATTGTTCATGACAGATTATTGAAATGGCCACTATGAGAACACTAGCATATGTAAACCCTATTGGCATCCCAGGATACGTTGCCTCCACCTAGCCTTGCCTTGGCTGAGTTGTGTGTGGACAGAAGTGCCAAGTTACCCTTTGTAGGTAGATGTTGTCACTGATTGCTCATTCTTCCCCTTGGATACTGCCCTGGGATGGAGGTGTTGATTGCTCATATTTTACTGTCATAATGCAGAAACATTGAATGGCAGTCCATTGCTTAGAGGGCCATAGCCCCCCCAAGTGAAAATTCCAGGATGTGTGTTGGTGGGTCACCTGGGGACAGACTAATCCTGAAACGCATACCCACACTTCTCCGTACACTACACACACATGGGTACTAATGGCATTGTGACTTTGAATGTCAGAGGTATGGGGACACCAAGGGAGATAGACACATTCTAATGATATCTCTGGATGTGCTTAGAAAAAACATTGCACTGTTACAAAATAAACATGTGACACCTGAACATTATACCCAGTTCCATAAGTGTTTGCATTGCCAATATTTTTGCATTCTGTACTCTGGTTTGGCAAGTGTAGCCCTTGTGTACGGGGATACCATTTAGTCCATTAGACAGTGCCACAGGGCTGGAGGGTAATATGTCTTTGTAGAGCGTCTCGGCATTTTCGAAGATCAGGGGGCAGTGTTTCATTGCCAAGCAGACTTCATTCTGGGCATATCTATCATCCTCACAAGGTGTAAAAATATATCCCCTGGCTTGAGGATGGCAACATCAATTATGTCAAAGAGCCACAGATTAAGTGTCTCCCCACCCCCGGCATCCTCTCCAGTGCTCGCAGCTTATCTAACACAATGGGCTCCACACTGATCCCTCCAACACTGTCAGTGGATCCTACGTTCCGAGACTCATGAGTACTCCTACTACTCTGCAGTACACAATCTGCACATTCTGAATGGATTATTTGTTAGCAGCTCACCCTACAGTCTGAGGAGCTAGATGCAGAATAGCTGTGATTGACAATGTCAGAAGATGACCCAATACACACACATTGGGTGTAGTGTGCAGCGCCCCCCAGTCCACACATGGTGACTGCATCCTACATTGTTGTTGGGCCATGCATTTTGCACATTCCTGAGGGATTCCGCCTCCAAATATTTCACTGACTACTGGGACACAACCACTTCTAGGTTTTTGGAGTGGGGAGCACTGAAAGCAATACTGAGTGGCTGGGGACCTGGGTGGTGTCTAGGGCCAATATCCACAAGCCTTTGCTTTAAAGAGAGGCATAACTAGGTCATCAATAGACTGCGGTCCAGTTGCAGGCAGTGATGTTAGCCATACTGACAGATGCTCAAACACACCACACCCATCTGATTGAGAAACTGCGTTGCTTTTACTTTGCAACATGACAAACTGGAATGCACATGGAGGGAGAAAGGTCAGGGCAACTTCTTTCCTGCCTCCTCTGTTGCTTAACAACAACCCAGCAAATGATGATTAGGGTTCACTTGCCCCAGATGCACAATAGTCAGGAACCCAACTGTGAACCATTCACGGTGTATTGTTATAGCCTATACATTCTAACCCTGGGCGGTGAACTCCGCTCCGCTCGCAGAGGTTGTGGAGTTTTCTGCACTCCACGTTACGCGGAGCTCGCGGAGTACCAAAAAGTATTTTTCCTCTGCTCACGTTCGTCCACATCAAGTGGGCGACCGGTAGCGAGGAAAATCAACCTCCCCGTGAGATTTTTCCTCGTTTGCAATCGTCAACATCAAGTTGGCGCTCACGTGCGTGGAAAATCAACATCCCGCTGTGATTTCTCAATGCGGGGGGTCAGGTTTCTCATTGCGAGTGGTCACGTATGCTCGCGACAGCTCCTGTTGAGAAACTGCCCATTCGCATTGAGAAAGCTGCCGCTCGAGTAAAAATCTACTTGGGCGGCAGAAAAGGAAAGCAGGGACCGCTTGAACTGTGCATGGTGCCGTTCACAATGATTGCACAGTGCGGACAAGCATACGGCACTGTGCAATCACCGCGGACGGCATTTTCCTATCGTACTCCGCCACTTGCGGAGCTCCGCGTAGTGCGGCGGAGTTTTTTTTTGCACTTCACGGAGTTCCGTGTAATACAACTCCATGAACTCCGCCCAGGGTTAATACATACTCCTCTAATCTGAACGCAAGGTAGATTTTTCGTGATTTCTGACTGGATTGAATCTACCTGTACTTGATCTGGCAGCGTGTGCAGTGATCAACAACCTGTTGGCTGGTACAAGAGATACTCAGAGTGATTCTGCGCACTGCCATGTTGACCACTCATGCATTGGACAGCTGCCCGCCCAGTCTCGATAATGCCAATGAACTTGTACTCTCTCTCGGGCTACCTTGAGTGATTGGAGACACCCACAATCCATGTGGCAATCATTTTGGTTTACATTGTTAAAACACAATAGTGACCTAGCTGAACGTATGGCCACAAAATATTTTATCCCTGCTTGCAAGGAATTGTTAATCCTTAGCCCAGTACTGGCGCATTGCCTGCTGGTACACCAACAGCATCTAGTGCATGGTGTCCAAAACGATTCTATCCCAGATAGATCTACGATGTTCAACATTCTTATGCAAAATAGGGTACTGTAGCTGGTACATGGGAGGTGTCCCTATGAAGCCTGCTTAGTGCTGGAATTGGTGAAAGCATTCAATACCGTTGATTGTGTATATATGTTTACCACTCTGTCAAAACTGGACATTGCAGGGCAGCGCAACAACACGTCTTTTTCATACCAAGCCAACTGCCCAAGTCAAGTGTCAGCCTCTATTAGATTGTGCAGGGGGGCTGTCCCCTTTCTCCACTTCTCTTTGCCCTAACAATGTAGGCACTAGCCCATACATTTGTCAGGGGTGTTAATAATGGTTAGTTCCACTGTGCAATGAGGTACATGTAGTATGCATTGATGCAGAAGACATGCTGCTCTATATTCAGTTTATCTGCAGGGACATTCCAGATATTTCTGTGAGGCAATCGGATTTGCAGGGTGTGTCAAGTTTGCTTGTTAACTGGGCCAAGTGTTGTGTTTTTGCCCTCTGTGTACATTATCCTCCACATGAGGTGATGGCGGATGAGCAGAGTGTGATGCCTGACCTTAATGTTTTTTTGGTACTGATGAATCTTAAACTGTGATGATGCAAAGAATCGCATTGTGTGAATCTTAGCAGGGCATATCCTTATTACATTCACAGATGTCTTTTTTAAATCACTCTTCCAGTTACAGGCCAAGGCTGTAATTCACTTTGAGAAGATAATGCTCCCCTGCATCTTGGGTTTTTGCCATCACCTAACAGTGGCTGTGCCCGGTGCCACCTCCAGGAGTTTAACACCATGCTGCGAGGGTTGATCTGCAATAGTGGCATGACAAGTCTGGCTCTGTGGAGGCTGCATCTGCCAGAGCAAAGACTGTCAAAGTTGTGCATTTTAAAAGGAATGTTATGTGGCAGGACCGCTGCAATGGCCAGTGTTAAGTTTATTTGGTAGGCAGTTGTACAAAGTGAGCATGTTCTCAAAATGCAGGGCACATGAGATTGTGGGATCAATGTTGCTCCCTGAAGCACAGCTCCCCTGTGGAGCTGACAGCCTGGTGAAAGTGTGTTTTTGGGGTAGTGGGGCTTGTGGCTACTGAGGGATATGATCATGTACTCTCCGCCTCTTATTCTGCACGTCCTGGCTCATTTCCATAGAAGCATTGTTGGGAAGGACTGACAGCATGGAAAGACACAGGCTTTAGCTCAGTGGGTGACCTAATCAGGGCTGGGAGCACATTACCTTTGTCCAGTTGCAGGAAGATCCTGACAATACAGGGGTCCATTTCTTGGCACACTGATGGCTGAGATGGGACACATGTGGAGAGTGACAGACACTGAATCGGCGCATCGGCCCCTAACCCACATCCTGCATGTCATGGGTGCAGTTCAGAGACTGATGATCTTATTTATTGATGTGTTTGAACACATGAAGAATGACCCACTGTCACCTGCTCGCTAGCTATGGGACACTGGTACATTATGAGACTACTTGAATAAAGAGGTAGTTATGCCTCTGGAAATCGATCGACGTTTAAATCCCCTCTTGACAATTGTCAGGGAAAGAAAGGTCCGAGGTACCTAGGACGACGATCGGGTCCGCTTGTTCAGCATCGGACCCAAACGGAGATACTGTGAGTACATTACCACTACACTTACAGCACACTTTAGGGTGTGTGCTGATATTTACACGTGGCCTATACCTTGTTTTTATGGCCATTCACCTTTTTCTGGTCCTGACGAAAGCCTCTAGAACCATCCAGATGGCTGAAACTAGTTGACCTTATTTACAAGGGATATCAGGAAAATAATATTCCTAACTATATATCCCGCTTAACTTTTTAACATTAGTCCTGGGACCCTTCTAATAAAAAGTTTTTTCAAAGGGCATTTCTCAGAGACTTTTTTAACCTATAGTCACATCTCACATAGCACGCCACTCTCTGCTCAATATCCTGCTCCGCTGTAATCCAGGCGTCGTAGCACAGCTGGATTGTACTAGGCAATCCAGTTGGGCACCAATGATGAAGCATGCCACCTACTAGGTAGGTGGGTGAGGGGTTTTTTCCACAGCAGTTGTGCTCTCTCCTTTCAAGTTTTCCATAAGGTGATAGCAAAAAACGTTTGCTCTGAATCGTCAAAAACTTGTCCATTTTGTTTTGCTAAAGTCATTGGGGAAGAGGACAAGTTTTTCTTTTTCCTCGCTCTCTTTTTGTTCCTATTTGTTTGTGTATCATCATAGGGATATGTATCATAAGTATGTGTCTACATTTTCCACCCAACTGAGCAACTTGTTAGTGCATTTCACATATGGGCAGAAGTTCTAAATGTTGCTGTATCAGGCATATGATCCAGAGATGGGATATGACACGCCTAACATTGCACCTAAGATGGCAGACAGTTTGTGTTTGCCAAAGGCTGTAATAGTCATATCAGTTAGGTGACACACATGTGACTTAGCTACACATGGATTAGTAGTTGTCACGATACTGTCAGGAGTAGATTGTGCTTGTTGTGTCCAAGATATTTCATGTACTTGTTCAGGGATTGCGCTGGGTGCTGCATGGTCTTTGTGTGTCATTTATATTTCAGCCATTTATGCAAAGTCTATTAATTTCAAAGTGTATTTTTGGTGTCCATCTAATTGTCCGGTTGGGAAGGCTAGGCTATGTCAAGTCCTATTATTACATTCTCAGTGAACAACATTTGTTTGTGCTTGGTCATCCAATGTCCCCTCTAAACCCCTTGTGTGACACAATGAAGGTTTAGCTTTTCAGCATGACAACAAAGCCCCGCAACAATCCTTTCTTTGCTCAGTTCATGCAAGCAGCCTTAGCCTTAGTTGTTGGTAACAGGAGTGGTATGGAGTGGATTTAGTTAAGGGTGGATGCTGTGTGCCAGTCCGGCTGATGCTGCCCGTGGAAAGCTGTCCAGGGTCTCACCAATGCTAATGCATACAGAGCCCAGCAACAAAGCAATGCCTTTAATGTGCTGTCACTGTTACAAGCTACAGGTGGATAGACCCCTCCTTTGGGTTTGCATCCATAATGCATCAGGGTGATGCACAATCAACACAAAACACCTCTCACCTGGTACACTTAGGAATGGACTGAGATGTCAATGTATTTGGCTAAACATCCCTTCAGTTTACGGCTTGGAATGATCATTTTTAAATCTTCATTTCCTTTCATGCCACACATGCGGTCACCAGTCACTCAGCGTACACAATGCATCGTCATCATTACGGCATGTGGCCACATCACTTGTGAGTGCTATGGATGTGACCGCAACCTTCCCCTGCCTGGATGAATATTGGGGAATCCTATGGTACGCCCTCACAACTGAAGTCTGACAACCATAATGTATTCGTAGCACTTTGACCACTACTCAACAGGGTTGAGTGCCGATTGAGAAGAGTTGAGAATGGTTGAGTTTTGTGATTTTTTGCACACTTCTCCTTTGACAATTGTTTTGTCTGTACAAGCTAGGACTTTTCTATTTTAACCACACATCATTTGTAATTGAGCATATGATTTGTGTGTATGTTGTCATTTGTTTATAGATGACAATAGAGTAATTTTGAACTATGCTTGATGCTGGCCAAGATCACACAGAGATGAACTTGGAATGCTGTTATTTTCACTGGATTGCCCTGTGCTACATGTGGTAAGCCGAGTGGAGTGTGAGTGCACAGAAGTGTTGTGGGCCTGTCTCTGTGCTGATGCTAAAGGATCCTGTGTTACACCCACGCACTAAGTTGATAGAGCGGGGAGAATGGGGATCTTGGAATGTGAGGCCTAGCTGGAGACGTGTTTAGCAAGGTTGAGTTTGCATGGGCAGAGCTAGCTTAACAAGGGTAGAGGTGAGAGAGACTTGTGTATCCATTTTGGAAATGGAGTGGAGAGTCAGACGTAATGGGGGCAGAACAAGTTAGGATTTTCATGAGAGTGGAAGGTAGGAGTTACGGTAAAAGGCAGTTCTTGTTAGGAGACGTGAAGTATGCTCATTCTTACAATGTGATTTTTTTTTAAAAGCTGGGGTATATGGTGGACTGGCCCTGCAGTCCCGTAGGCATACGTAAGATTATCAGGCAGAGGGCATGGTAGGGTATGCAGCGCAACAAGATTTTAGCATAATCTGGGTGCATAAACCTGACAAAGTATTTAAGGTACGGGAACGGTCCTCTAGCGGCTGGAGTTGGTGCTAGCACATTTCCCCACCTAACTGTTGACGGGGGGTCTTCTTTTTGGGGCGATAGGCGCTCTGCTAGTTGGGGATGTGGGTCGTTCTAAACCTACGTGGCAGGGTAGCAGGGTGGGGGGGAGGTGGGGTTCGCAGATTCAATGTTATGTACAAATTGTTTGTAATGTTTGGGGTGTGGGGGTCCAAGTTGGTCATGCAGGAAACGCAATAGTGTGATGGAACGGTGTTGCAGGTTGTATGGATCGCGTGAAAGAATAGCCTCTAGCGATGGCTACGAGGAGGGATAAAAGTTTAAAGATCCTCATCTGGAACGTCAACGAGCTAGGGGACAGGCTTAAGAGGGGTATAGTTCTCCAATTTGTCAAAAGACATCTCCCAGATGTTGTCTTAATGCAGGTAACGCATCTTATCGGTAACAACTGTCATGCACTTAATAGATGGGGCTATACAATGGCGACACATGCTGGCTTCACAATGGGGTCCCGGGGGGGGGGGGGGGGGGGGGGGCATTCTGTTGCAGCGTACCTTCCCGTTCGTCATTGAACATACAGTGACAGACCCATTGGGACGCTTTGCGTTATTCTCGGGGAGGTGGGAAGGGCGCACACTCAACATGTTGACGGTTTATATTCCACCAGGTCTCCAAACCCAATCATACCAGGATCTGGGCAAGCTTCTCCTCTCCCTACCTGAGGGGCAACTTATACTGGGTGGGGACTTTAAAGCAGTAGTATCGGGTGGGCTTGATAGGCACCCACCCCAAGACATCCCCACAGGACACACGTGGCTCTCCAACCTCCTTGAAGCATTTGGCTTAGTCGACCTCTGGCACATGCGCCACCCGAACCTCCAACAATACACATTCTTTTCTGGATCACACCGCACCCTCTCCAGGATAGATTACATCCTTATGCCTTTGCAACACAACACTCTCATTCAGGAGATCATGCACCTGGCATGGGGCATATCCGACCATTCCCCCATATGGGCCCACCTCTCTATAGGGGAACAGAAGGTAGGCTGTATTGCAGCCACAGACCCCTGGTTTTTCCACAACCCAGAGACCAAAACAAAGATAACCCGCTGGATTAGCCAGTACTTCCAAGAAAACGAAGGGACGGTGGAGTCCCCTACCATCCTTTGGGAAGCGTTTAAAACTGTAATACGGGGTAACGCCCTCTCGGCAATCGCCGGGCAACGCAAGGAAAGGGAAAAGCAAATGCTTACCATCGAGCGCGACCTTCTTAATCTAGAAAGGGCAGCGCAAGCAGACGGAGACCCGGTAGCTCTGCATCAAATGCAGATCAAGGCGACCAAATACAAGGCACTAGCTACTGAAGCCACTAAGAGCCTAGCGAGAGACAGGGACGGGGCACTATACGACCAAGGGGATAAAGCGGGCAAAACGATAGCCTGGCTGGACAAAAAACAGAAAGCACAGAGAGTAGCGGCGGAGCTCAGAGACAGTTCGGGCACCCTCCTAACTGAACCTCAGGAGATAGTGTGTGAGTTTGCAGCACACTTCAAACAAGTGTATCAAAAGGGATCGGAGCTCCCGGAGGAGGACTCCTCCGTGCTATTGGCCGACATCAGACTGCCTACCCTCTCCGACACAGACCGAGAGGCCCTAGAGGGTGCACTCACTGCAGAGGAACTGACCACGGCGATCAACGACCTCCGGCCTGGGAAAGTCCTTGGACCCAACGGTCTCCCGATTGAGCTGTACAAGCTCAAGCCCGACAGCCTGGGCTCACACCTGAAGCTTATGTTTGAGGATAGTAAAGTTTTGGGGAAACTGCCGAGAGACCAGCGCATCGCCACATTGGTGGCCATCCCGAAAGAGGGGAAACCCAAAGATATATGTACCTCTTATCGGCCGATCTCACTATTAAACGCCGAACCCAAAATCCTTGCAAAACTGCTCGCAAACAGGCTCGAGCCGATAATAACCAAACTGATCCACCCAGACCAATCGGGCCTTATGCCGCACCGCAACACCGCAATTAATTTAAGACGACTCCATGGTGTATTGGGACGCTGCCACATGATTCAAGAAGATGCGGTGGTGGTCTTGTTGGATGCCACAATGGCGTTTGACACGCTTGAATGGCCATACCTGATGGCGGTCCTCAAACAGTTGGGCTTCGGCCCTAACTTTATTGGGTGGATACGACTCCTCCATACAGAACCGCTGGCTCAAGTAGTCGTCAACAATAAAATATCTGAGGTGTTCACCCTGGAAAGGGGGACGCGACAGGGCTGCCCCCTCTCCCCTCTCCCCCCTGCTCTTTGCTCTCTCCCTTGAGCAGCTTGCGGCTTGGATACGGCAGGACCTCTCAATACGGGGACTCAAGTGGGATGAGGGGTGGGAGGATCAGATATTGCTCTATGCAGACAATATCCTCTTGTATCTAGCTTCCCCTTATAAATCGCTGAGAGTAGCCTTGGACATATTCACCAGTTTCGGGAGAAACTCCGGCTACAGCATCAACTGGGGGAAATCGTTGCTCTACGTCTTGCATGGCACCCCCCTTCTATGCCGCGCTGCTGCCCGATCCAAACAGTCACAGAAGGGTTCACGTATCTGGGCATTTTCATTACCACCGATCTTACAGCTCGATATGAGAGGAACCTCCTACCACCCCTGCAGAGGTTTATAAGAGACACCGCCACCTGGAAGAGGCTTCCGTTGTCCCTGAAGGGACAGGCGGCTCTTTTCAAGATGATGACACTGCCGTGTTTCCTATACGCTCTCCAGAACTATCCGGACCTAGTCCCACAGAAGTACTTTATAGAAATCGAGACCACCCAGAGGGAGCTATTATGGGCCGGAGCACCACGTATCTCAGTCCATAAACTGACACTTGGCTGGTACGATGGAGGTATAGCACTTCCAGGCATTAGGAAATACTATTGGGCAGCACACCTCTCGGCCATTAACCAAGGTACTGGCGATGATCCCGGTTACGGGATGGACAGATTGCTTCTCCCGGGTGGGAACTTTGAGGCGGCGCTCTACTCTAAGCCCAACAAGTACCCCCTTACAGGGCCCACAAGACACTCAGTCCAACTCTGGCATATCGCAAGCCACAGCCTGGAATGGGCTGATAAACTTACGTTAGCTACCCCACTTTGGGTTTCTGAACGGCTGGGCACACTGGGTCAAACTAAAGGGTTCGATAAATGGGACCTGATAGGAATCTCCCGCATAGAAGACCTCTGGGGACCCAATGGCATGGTGTTGTTTGCCTCATTACAGCAGACATATGAACTAGCACATACGGAATATTTTAGATATGTGCAGGTCAAGCACTCACTACAGGCAAACATCCCAACTGGAACGTCCCTCCCGAAGTCCTCCCCTCTAGAGGACAGACTGCTTGACGGTAATTTGCCAGAAAAGGCCATCTCCCTTACATATAAAAATCTCATACACCACACCCCTGACCCCCTAATCGCATTAAAGAGAAAATGGCAGAGTGACGGTCTGGAGATAGATGATGAGGAATAGAGGGAGGCGCTTTCTTCCCCCAAGAAAGTGGCGATATCAGCGAAGCTGAGGCTGATTCAACTGAAAATACTGCATCGAGTGTACCTCTCTGGTAACCGACTTGTGTTGATGGGCAGGAGTGAGGAAGGGCTCTGTAGGAGACAATGTGGCCTGGCAGGGACGTTTATGCATATACTATGGGAGTGCCCCTTGATACAAACCTACTGGAAACAGGTACATGAATGTATGCGTGCAGTTTGGGGGGTAGAAATGCGGCTTGAAGCCAAAAGGTGCCTCTTAAACATCTGGGAGCCCACAGACCTGACAGCAAAGGGCAGAATATGGGCGACGCTAGGTCTGACTATAGCAAAACGTAATATAGCATGCCTATGGGGGGCAGTAACACCTCCAACCCTTAGCGCATGGAAGAAAGACATGGACTGGTGCATGCTGCAAGAGAAGACAGTATACGTTGCCCGGGGTTGCAAAATGGAATGTTTACCGTGGCAATCTGTGTGAGCCTCCCTGGATCCCACCCCTTGACGAACCATTAACGCCTTAATTTGATATGTAATGTGCACATCTTTTACTATATAACATCGAAAGTTGTGACATCTGCATGCGATCCTGACTATGTAACACTGTAACAAGTAACGATTTCTTGCGTGTAACGACCATCATGCTTCACTGTACTAATAAACAGAGTTATAAAAAAAAAAATTAAAAGCTGGGGTATAGGAATTAGAGTGTGGGACCTTATAAGACTGGTTAAGGCCAGGGCAAGGTATGCTAGGACTAGGTAGATGTGATTGAGGTAGAACCAGCTAGACAAGGTTGGAGGCTGGCAGGAGATGAGAGCTGAAGTCTGTGGCACTACAGTGAGGGAGGACTGTGACAGGGCAGTGTCATTGATAAAGGTAGTTCTTAATGTACAGAAGTCAATGGAGGTATGAAGCATGGAATTGAGATGTGGATGTGACGAGGCCACAGTAAGACAAGTTTAAACTTGTAATTTGTAACAAAGTGGATAAGTGTATGTCAAGGGTATGCACCAGTTGTGCATGTTAGGGTGCTGTAGGGGGAGTTGTGAGGTGTTGTGCAGTTGATATATGTTGTGTTCTGTGAATACAGTAGTGTGTCAAATGACTATCAGTAGTCCTTTAGCAGAGGAGGGTGAGTGAATGGTGAGAGGCGAATGAATGAGGACAGATTCATTGAGCAATGTAAGTGCCTGGGCGAGAGATGTGGTGTGGTGTAAAGTGTGTATGTCAGAGTTGTATATGATGCTGCACATTGTGATAAAAGCGCAGTCCAAGACATTAGTGAGGGTCAAAATGAGGATGAGAGGTGCATATTTGACATGATACATTCAACGTCTGCTGAGGAGGTGATGAGTACTGTACATTGTGTACATATCATGAATGGCAGAAATGTTGTGTACATAGTGATGAAGAGTGGTGCTGTGAATGTAGGTGTGGATGTAAGAGGGACAGGGCAGAAATGATTTTCAGGATAGCTGCACCAGAGGATAAGTGTAAAGAGCTTGCGTATGATAGATAGGCTGAGAGATGAGCATGTACTTTGAGGTGGATGTGAGAGGGGCCAGAACAACATGAGTAGAGATTACGCAGGCCAAGAGGTAATGTTGAAATGTACACATGTAGAGATAAGGTGGATGTAAGTATGCCAGAACAGTTGTCAAATCCACAAAGAAGAATTTCCTCCAAGACAGAATCCTCTCTATTGCCCACAACACCAAGGAACTCTTCTCCATCATACAGGAATTTGCCAAACCCAACAGCGAAACAACAGACGTCCCTCCCTCCCAAGACCTCTGCAACAGACTCATCTCCTTCTTTCACCTCAAGATCAAGACGCTCTACAACAACTTCGATGGCCAAGACCTCTGCACCACCCAAACCCCGCCCCCAGCGACGACGCCTAACAGACCCTACTTACGTAGACCCTACTTACATGGACCCCACTCACGAAGGAAGACACCCTAAAGACCACGAAAAGCATTCACTCCAGAGTACCTTTAGACCCCCTGCCCACCTCACATCTTCCACAGGGCCACCATCACACTCGAGCTACACCAGACAATCAACTACTACCTCGAGACCGCCACTTTCCCCTATGACGGGAAGCACGCCGAAGTCAATCCCCTCCTTAAGAAACCCTCGGCAGACCCAACGGACCTCAAGAATTTCAGGCCCCCCTCTGTTTACCCGGGTTGGTTTACTCCTTCGACACGAGGGGCACATGCTACTGTTATTAAATTCCTTTGCCTTGTGTGTTTGTTGTTTTTCGTTTCTTAAAAATATGAAACCTTTGTTTGTTCATGGACTGCGACTGCGGCCGACGGCAAGGATTTATTCTCCAGTGACCCCTTTTTATGGCTTCATCGACGTGACTGTTCAGCTGTACCTAGGGTCACACTGCATTTTAGCGGCCGGCCTATTGGTTGTAGTCCCATACTTGTATTTCTCTGAAATTGTAATAAAGGTTTTTCAAAAAAAAAAAAAAAAAAAAGAATTTCAGGCCCATCTCGCTGCTTCCTTTTGAAGCCAAGCTCATCGAGAGACATGGACATCAACACCCAGTTAGCACACTTCATCGAAGCCAACAACATCCTAGACACCTCCCAATCAAGATTCTGCAACAACCACAGCATCAAGACCGCCCTCCTTGCCGCCACAGATGACATCCACGCTCTCCTCGACCAAGGCCAAACAGCAGCCCTCATCCTCCTGGACCTTTCAGCAGCCTTCAACACCATCTCCCACCGCACACTAGCCACCAGACTCCACGACGCCAGCATCCAAGAAAAGGCCCTAGACTGGATACGCTAATTTCTCACCAGCAGAACATAGAGAATAAGACTCCCGCAATGCCTCTCTGAACCAAAAGAGACCAGATGTGGAGTACCCTAAGGATCCTCCCTCAGCCCAACCTCTTCAACGTCTAAATGGCCCCCCTCGCAACCATCGCCAGAAACCATGGGCTCAACATTGTCTCCTACGCCGATGAAACCCAACTCATCCTCTCCGTCACCAAGGAACCTGACATCACCATTCACCAGGCACAACTTCCAAGAATAGATGAAAGCCGTCACAACTTGAATGAAGAACAGCTGCCTGAAACTCAACTCAGAGAAAACATAAGTCCTCATCCTCGGTTCCACCCTCTCAGCGTGGGATGACACCTGGTGGCCCCCGCCCTCGGAGAACAAACACCCACCCACCCGACAGACCATGCACGTAACCTCGGCATCATACTGGACTCATCGCTCATAATGAATCGCCAGATCAACGCAGTCTCCTCTGCATGCTTCAACACCTTATGCATCCTCCGAAAAATATTCAAATGGATAACCTCCGTTTCCAGGAAAACGGTCACTCACGCTCTCATCACCAGCAGACTGGACTACGGCAATGCCCTCTATGCCTGAATCAGCAAGAAACTCCTCCGCAAACTCCAGACCATCCAGAACGCTGCAGCCAGACTAATCCTCGATATCCCAAGGCACAACCACATCACCCAACACCTCCGCGACCTCCACTGGCTCCCCATCGAAAGAAGTATAACTTTCAAGCTGCTCACGCACGCATACAAGGCCCTCCACAATATCGGACCTCAGTACCTCAACAACCGCCTCTCCTTTCATGCACCCTAGAGAAACGTACCATCAGCCAACCTCTCCCTAGCCACTGTCCCATGCTTCTACAGGAATAGAGCGGGCAGAAGGTCCTTCTCCTACCTTGTAGCCAGGATATGGAACAAGCTTCCCCTCCACCTCCGGTTGAAGCCAGACAATGCATCAATTCAGGAGTGACCTCAAGACCTGGCTCTTTGAATGACCCAATGGAGCTGCACCACCCCCCCCTCCTCCAGTGCATTGAGACCCTAACGGGTGAGTAGCGTGATTTACAAAACACTGATTGATTGATTGATTGAACAGTTGACAGATGTAATTTTAGGATGTGGTATGTGTTAGCTGCAGCTTGCTGTCTGCCACTGATTGTTCATGACAGATTATTGAAATGGCCACTATGAGAACACTAGCATATGTAAACCCTATTGGCATCCCAGGATACGTTGCCTCCACCTAGCCTTGCCTTGGCTGAGTTGTGTGTGGACAGAAGTGCCAAGTTACCCTTTGTAGGTAGATGTTGTCACTGATTGCTCATTCTTCCCCTTGGATACTGCCCTGGGATGGAGGTGTTGATTGCTCATATTTTACTGTCATAATGCAGAAACATTGAATGGCAGTCCATTGCTTAGAGGGCCATAGCCCCCCCAAGTGAAAATTCCAGGATGTGTGTTGGTGGGTCACCTGGGGACAGACTAATCCTGAAACGCATACCCACACTTCTCCGTACACTACACACACATGGGTACTAATGGCATTGTGACTTTGAATGTCAGAGGTATGGGGACACCAAGGGAGATAGACACATTCTAATGATATCTCTGGATGTGCTTAGAAAAAACATTGCACTGTTACAAAATAAACATGTGACACCTGAACATTATACCCAGTTCCATAAGTGTTTGCATTGCCAATATTTTTGCATTCTGTACTCTGGTTTGGCAAGTGTAGCCCTTGTGTACGGGGATACCATTTAGTCCATTAGACAGTGCCACAGGGCTGGAGGGTAATATGTCTTTGTAGAGCGTCTCGGCATTTTCGAAGATCAGGGGGCAGTGTTTCATTGCCAAGCAGACTTCATTCTGGGCATATCTATCATCCTCACAAGGTGTAAAAATATATCCCCTGGCTTGAGGATGGCAACATCAATTATGTCAAAGAGCCACAGATTAAGTGTCTCCCCACCCCCGGCATCCTCTCCAGTGCTCGCAGCTTATCTAACACAATGGGCTCCACACTGATCCCTCCAACACTGTCAGTGGATCCTACGTTCCGAGACTCATGAGTACTCCTACTACTCTGCAGTACACAATCTGCACATTCTGAATGGATTATTTGTTAGCAGCTCACCCTACAGTCTGAGGAGCTAGATGCAGAATAGCTGTGATTGACAATGTCAGAAGATGACCCAATACACACACATTGGGTGTAGTGTGCAGCGCCCCCCAGTCCACACATGGTGACTGCATCCTACATTGTTGTTGGGCCATGCATTTTGCACATTCCTGAGGGATTCCGCCTCCAAATATTTCACTGACTACTGGGACACAACCACTTCTAGGTTTTTGGAGTGGGGAGCACTGAAAGCAATACTGAGTGGCTGGGGACCTGGGTGGTGTCTAGGGCCAATATCCACAAGCCTTTGCTTTAAAGAGAGGCATAACTAGGTCATCAATAGACTGCGGTCCAGTTGCAGGCAGTGATGTTAGCCATACTGACAGATGCTCAAACACACCACACCCATCTGATTGAGAAACTGCGTTGCTTTTACTTTGCAACATGACAAACTGGAATGCACATGGAGGGAGAAAGGTCAGGGCAACTTCTTTCCTGCCTCCTCTGTTGCTTAACAACAACCCAGCAAATGATGATTAGGGTTCACTTGCCCCAGATGCACAATAGTCAGGAACCCAACTGTGAACCATTCACGGTGTATTGTTATAGCCTATACATTCTAACCCTGGGCGGTGAACTCCGCTCCGCTCGCAGAGGTTGTGGAGTTTTCTGCACTCCACGTTACGCGGAGCTCGCGGAGTACCAAAAAGTATTTTTCCTCTGCTCACGTTCGTCCACATCAAGTGGGCGACCGGTAGCGAGGAAAATCAACCTCCCCGTGAGATTTTTC
Source organism: Triturus cristatus (assembly GCF_964204655.1). Lineage (NCBI taxonomy): Eukaryota > Metazoa > Chordata > Amphibia > Caudata > Salamandridae > Triturus > Triturus cristatus. The sequence continues at coordinate 798,898,771 of NC_140581.1, forward strand.
CTCGTTTGCAATCGTCAACATCAAGTTGGCGCTCACGTGCGTGGAAAATCAACATCCCGCTGTGATTTCTCAATGCGGGGGGTCAGGTTTCTCATTGCGAGTGGTCACGTATGCTCGCGACAGCTCCTGTTGAGAAACTGCCCATTCGCATTGAGAAAGCTGCCGCTCGAGTAAAAATCTACTTGGGCGGCAGAAAAGGAAAGCAGGGACCGCTTGAACTGTGCATGGTGCCGTTCACAATGATTGCACAGTGCGGACAAGCATACGGCACTGTGCAATCACCGCGGACGGCATTTTCCTATCGTACTCCGCCACTTGCGGAGCTCCGCGTAGTGCGGCGGAGTTTTTTTTTGCACTTCACGGAGTTCCGTGTAATACAACTCCATGAACTCCGCCCAGGGTTAATACATACTCCTCTAATCTGAACGCAAGGTAGATTTTTCGTGATTTCTGACTGGATTGAATCTACCTGTACTTGATCTGGCAGCGTGTGCAGTGATCAACAACCTGTTGGCTGGTACAAGAGATACTCAGAGTGATTCTGCGCACTGCCATGTTGACCACTCATGCATTGGACAGCTGCCCGCCCAGTCTCGATAATGCCAATGAACTTGTACTCTCTCTCGGGCTACCTTGAGTGATTGGAGACACCCACAATCCATGTGGCAATCATTTTGGTTTACATTGTTAAAACACAATAGTGACCTAGCTGAACGTATGGCCACAAAATATTTTATCCCTGCTTGCAAGGAATTGTTAATCCTTAGCCCAGTACTGGCGCATTGCCTGCTGGTACACCAACAGCATCTAGTGCATGGTGTCCAAAACGATTCTATCCCAGATAGATCTACGATGTTCAACATTCTTATGCAAAATAGGGTACTGTAGCTGGTACATGGGAGGTGTCCCTATGAAGCCTGCTTAGTGCTGGAATTGGTGAAAGCATTCAATACCGTTGATTGTGTATATATGTTTACCACTCTGTCAAAACTGGACATTGCAGGGCAGCGCAACAACACGTCTTTTTCATACCAAGCCAACTGCCCAAGTCAAGTGTCAGCCTCTATTAGATTGTGCAGGGGGGCTGTCCCCTTTCTCCACTTCTCTTTGCCCTAACAATGTAGGCACTAGCCCATACATTTGTCAGGGGTGTTAATAATGGTTAGTTCCACTGTGCAATGAGGTACATGTAGTATGCATTGATGCAGAAGACATGCTGCTCTATATTCAGTTTATCTGCAGGGACATTCCAGATATTTCTGTGAGGCAATCGGATTTGCAGGGTGTGTCAAGTTTGCTTGTTAACTGGGCCAAGTGTTGTGTTTTTGCCCTCTGTGTACATTATCCTCCACATGAGGTGATGGCGGATGAGCAGAGTGTGATGCCTGACCTTAATGTTTTTTTGGTACTGATGAATCTTAAACTGTGATGATGCAAAGAATCGCATTGTGTGAATCTTAGCAGGGCATATCCTTATTACATTCACAGATGTCTTTTTTAAATCACTCTTCCAGTTACAGGCCAAGGCTGTAATTCACTTTGAGAAGATAATGCTCCCCTGCATCTTGGGTTTTTGCCATCACCTAACAGTGGCTGTGCCCGGTGCCACCTCCAGGAGTTTAACACCATGCTGCGAGGGTTGATCTGCAATAGTGGCATGACAAGTCTGGCTCTGTGGAGGCTGCATCTGCCAGAGCAAAGACTGTCAAAGTTGTGCATTTTAAAAGGAATGTTATGTGGCAGGACCGCTGCAATGGCCAGTGTTAAGTTTATTTGGTAGGCAGTTGTACAAAGTGAGCATGTTCTCAAAATGCAGGGCACATGAGATTGTGGGATCAATGTTGCTCCCTGAAGCACAGCTCCCCTGTGGAGCTGACAGCCTGGTGAAAGTGTGTTTTTGGGGTAGTGGGGCTTGTGGCTACTGAGGGATATGATCATGTACTCTCCGCCTCTTATTCTGCACGTCCTGGCTCATTTCCATAGAAGCATTGTTGGGAAGGACTGACAGCATGGAAAGACACAGGCTTTAGCTCAGTGGGTGACCTAATCAGGGCTGGGAGCACATTACCTTTGTCCAGTTGCAGGAAGATCCTGACAATACAGGGGTCCATTTCTTGGCACACTGATGGCTGAGATGGGACACATGTGGAGAGTGACAGACACTGAATCGGCGCATCGGCCCCTAACCCACATCCTGCATGTCATGGGTGCAGTTCAGAGACTGATGATCTTATTTATTGATGTGTTTGAACACATGAAGAATGACCCACTGTCACCTGCTCGCTAGCTATGGGACACTGGTACATTATGAGTCCTCCACGGGCGAGGACAGAGAACAGACTAGGCACTACCGATGTACAGTATCTCATGAAGCCAAACTCCAGTCCATTCAATTTGACATCTGGCACAGGGCATGTCTCACCTCAGCTGTCCGACCACAAACGTTTGTGTCCTGCCCTCTGTGCACACGATGTAATGAACCTATTTTTTATTTGATACATATGTTCTTGACATGGCTGTATGCTGCACACCTGTGTTCCTGAGTTACAGATGTGCTTGGCCCACTAAGGGGTTGCTTCAACCTCCTTCCATTGGAGGGGATGCTGGGAGGGATATACCTGCAGATGATATTTTTAAAGTTATCCAATGAAAGGATGGATTTGTAAATGCTCATCACACGCCAGGCCATTTGCACCTATTGTTAGGCCACTGCAGTCCCAACACTGCAACACATGTGCGCAGCAACTCACTAATGGTGTAGGGCTGAGGATACTGCATAGCAAAGTGAGTGAGTTGTGTGACTCCACAGGATTGCAATAGCTAAGCTGTTGGACAATTTGTTACATGAAGAGCCATTGGATGAGTGTAGGACATTGTAGGGTGAGGGTCACAGACACGTAGTCATGGACCTACCATAGATGGTCCGGACATGACTAGATGAGGCAGCTGCTCTGTCATGTGAGGCAGACTGTCTGCATGACATTTCCTCCTTTGTTCACGTGCAGGGGTGTCTTTTAGAGTTCAAATATGCTACAATGTCAACTGTTGACAATGGCTATTGTTCTAGAGGCCACGGTCTCACCCCCGTGTGTGGCCTGTGAGGTATGTTGGTCGCTGACCTTCTAAATGCACGTGATCCCTCTGTGCTCTTCTACCTTGTTATGGTTATCTTGTTGTATGATTTTGTACCACATGCTCCTGTTGTGGTATGCTTGACTCATTGATGAATTTGTATTATGCCCATCTGACCAGATTTCTTTTTTAATTGCTGTCCCCTTTGTTCAATCCCCATCTAAATTTAATTTGGAATGTCTCTTTGCCAACGGGCTGTTATCCGTCAATATGGAAACAGGCATATGTTGTGCCGATCCTTAAGAAAGAGGATACAGATCCTGCAGTTCTTAAAAATTGTAGGCCGATATCTCTTCTACCAGCACCCGCAAAAATCTTAGAGAAGGAAGTTCAGCGGCAGTTATCCGACTTCTTGGAGGTTAATAGCCACCTCCATGACTCTCAATCAGGCTTTAGGGCGGGCTATAGTACGGAGACTGCCCTACTAGAGGTGGCAGAAATGATATGTTAATCCTTACACCAGGGCGACAGTGCCATGTTAGTGCTGTTGGACTTGTCCGCAGCATTTGACACAGTATCACACCAGATTCTATTAGAAAGACTGGCACGGCTTGGAGTTATAGGAACTCCTTTAGCCTGGTTTCATTCCTTTCTTACAACCCGGTCACAACAAGTGTTTCTCCGCCCCCGTGTTTCCTCTTCCAGCCCTCTTGTGTGTGGAGTCCCACAGGGCTCGGCGTTGAGCCCCACTCTATTTAATGTATATCTTGCCCCCTTGGCATCCGTAGTTGAGCACTGTGGAGTCTGAGTGGTTTCATATGCAGATGACACCCAGTTGGTGTTCTCCTTCAAAGATCACGCAGAGGGCGATTTTGGTAGATTTAGGCAATGTCTGATGGATATTTCTTCGTGGATGACTGACAGTTGCCTGAAGTTGAATACCGATAAAGCGGAGGTTATGTTTTTTAATCAACCTTCCCCCTCCACGGGCCGATCTCTGGTACCCGGAGGAACTTAATCCCGCTCCTATTACATCTGCCAGAAATTTAGGCTTTAAGTTCGACTCTAAACTTTTGTGCAAGGTCCAGATCGGGCATGTTTCCACTTCTAGCTTTTGGAAATTGAAAGCCCTGAGGAGATTTCTTCATCTTCTGCTGACGGACTGCAGGTAAACAGTGGTCCGCACGTTTGTTACATCTCAGCTGCACTATGCTAACAGCTGGTATTTAGGCCTTCCAGCCTATTTGATTAGAAAACTGCAGACCATCCACAATGCCACTGCTAGGCTTATTAGAAATGTGCAGCTTCGTCATCATATCTCTCCTCATCTGTGCAGCCTGCATTGGCTCCCAGTTAGGAAGATAATAGAGTTTAAGGCTCGGTCTTGGGCATACAGAGCCTCTAGGGACAGTGGCTCAGGATACTTGAAGCAGAGACTCCAGAAGTACAGCCAGACTAGGACCCTGCGATCCAATTCTAAGGAATTGCTACGGATTCCTCGCTTTGCCAAGATTAGGGTTGGCGGGCGAGCTTTCTCGGTGAGAACTGCTACTCTCTGGAATTCCGTGTCTGACCATCTTCGCAAAGCAAAGTCGGAATTTGCGTTTAAGAAGGCTTTGAAACTTGGCTATTCAACCTGCCTTGGCCCGTCCTGCTTTCTGTATCCTCATCTGGGTTTTTTCCGCTGTTCAGTGCCGGGACACCACCGTTGGTGGTAGCCGTGTGCTCTATAAATGGAATGGAATAGAATCTGCATTGCCTGCTTAATGAAAGATGATTTACATCCATCCCTATTTGTGTCCAGAACATGATAATGAGCTGACAGTAAGGTTTTAGTGTGAATGTTGAAATGTCTTGTAATTTGTGTGCAGGGACATGCATTGAGCCACATGCCAGCAAATTCAATTCCCCGTGTTATTTGCCTGTAAGAAATTGTCTTCGTTTTGAGATGTGTGTCTTCCTTTCCAAAGGTATGGGATGATGATCCATCCTTTATGTACCTGCAGATTTGAGGCCTGCTCTGTGTGGACTTTTTGAGTGCTGGGACACCAAGTGGGGCATTTTTATACCATGCCCTGACTGTACAGTTAGGTATCCTATCTCATGCCCTGCTGGCTGGCTTCAGTGAACAGTGGTGGGTGAATGGCACGGGTCCACCAGGGGCGTGTAAAGCTGGCCTGGACAAAGGATATGGGGCCCCAAGATAGTTGTGTCCCAATGCATTTGATTACGGTGTGCATGCTTGCAGACCTGGGTGCATGCTAGGGATTGTATGAAAGGGATTCATCTGTCGGAGTCCTGCTCTGGATCTGTGCTGGATCCTTCACATGTTGTTAATCCTAACACATCCAACATCCCATTCTGGTTGTGACTCCTTATTATGACCTGGCTACGTGCCATGCGGTGAGGCTGAGATGATTGTGGATGTAGGCTTTGGTGGAAACCAGCTCTGACACTGCTGTACTCACCAGGACACAGGATGTGGGACTGCGGGATTGGGCTGATGGGAGAGTGGCAGGACAGGTTGGACTGTAGTAGTCAATTTGTTGGTTAGAGACATGTATTGATCTGTCAACAATTGGTGCATCAGGTAATGTGAGGTGTGATATAGTAAACAAGCTATGCTTAGGTTTTCCATCTGATTGAGTGGATGTATTGTACTTCTACTTGGTAGATCAGCCATATAATTTGACTTCATTTTTCTGTATTGTGTATACATGTTGTTGGTTAAATAATTTCAAGCTTTACAGAGTAGATAATGTGCTTCTTGCTATGGTGTTTGGCGTTTCAGATATTTGGATTTTCCCTGAGGAAATGATACATGTAGGTGCGAGCATGGTGCCAGTGCATATGTCTCTGTGGACATACTTTTGTGAGTGCATTGTAGTTCTGTTGCCCTGTGATGTTTCGTTGTGTACTGTGGTGTACTCATGCATTCATTTAGTTAATCATACATATATGTGGCACTGGGCTTTCCTGTTCCAATGTAAAATGTGTGTTTCTACCAGTATTTGGCGGTCTGACTGTACATACCTGATGATGACATTCCCTCATTTGCCATACACAACATGCTACAGTACACTTTTTACTGTATTGACTTTTGCTGGGTAGTTACATTAATCTATAGGGGTCAATGTCTTACTTACCGTCGACAAAGTCCTTGTCAGTTGGGGTTGTAATATTCATCGTAGATGTAAAGTAGAGGAATGACACGTGCAATGGACTCCATAGCTGCACAGCATCGGTCGCAGGGGTGTGTTGTGACGAGCTTCTGAGTTGAAATACTCCCCATCGCCTGCACTGACGAGGTGGTTGGCCTGACAGATGCGGCGCGTCGGAAATACGAATCGTAATGGGGCGGGCGGTTTCTGACTCGGAAGTGGCTCAGAACTGCACCATTTGGCGTTTCTGATGGCTTCCCAGGCAGAATATCCAGTTGGATTCAGAGTAACCGAATCAGTCGGTAAGCAATGGGCTTTGGGCATCATAATGTGTTGGTCGGAACAACCGCATCCAAGAACGAGTCGGTCGGATGGTCTGCCTCGGACAGGTCCTCGGATGCCCTTCCGCCCAACATCGTAATCGGCCCCATGTGTTAAAGGATCATTTCAGAAATTGCACATAAGAAAGAAACAGTGTCGCTTTGCAATAAAGTATCCTCATCTTTTGAGAACAGCGCCCACAAGCAAAAACAAAAGAAAACAGGAGTGCAAAGTGAGAAAAGCAGACTTGACAAAATAAAAGAAATTGACATCTTTGTAATTTGTTTGTCCTGCTAGGCATTTATCTCTCTCTTTCTCTCTCTCAATTGGTTGAAAGACTGTATATTATGAGTTGACTCACTGGAATGAAATTAGATTGTACAACAATTGAATGTTTGCGAACACAAATATTGACAAGTCTGATATAGTTACAAATACATTATGAATTATTTTAAAATGTATCAAACATTTATTTTGGTATCTACTTTATATAGACCTGTGTCAAAACAATATTTCAAAGTAGCAGAGATTAATTAATGGCTAGGATATCTTCAAACGCAATGAATGTCTCCAGATTACATGCAAGGCAACATGTAGCAAGACAATAAATGGAACTTGTATGAAAGCCCTACAGAAAGAGACTACAACCTTATGAAACTTGAGTAGACAAAAGTCCAGTGAAAGGGTGATAAAAGCATTTGCTTTTTGTTGGAGAAGGTCCACACACCTGCTGGATTAAAACAGTCTGTCAAGGAGTGTGAGGCGTTATGTACATCAACGGGCAGCTAGAGCTGTTTTACACGAACACGAAGGATTTCCATCAGTGGTTTCCAGACAGCATCTGCCGTTTCAGTTCCAGCAGGGTTGCTGCTTTACGCTGCTAATGGTGCCTGCTATGATGAAGCAGGGATAGAACCACTGCACCCGTTATACTTTTGGGACTTCTAGGCCCTCAGCAATCCAAGCCTTATGTCTCATTTTTTTTTCTGCAGTGACCTGTCACGACCTCTGCTTTTGGGCTTCCTCATAGGTTATTGTGTACCTGTCTTAAAAACATTCAATGTTAGTCCTTGGCTGATTATTCTACAAAGTTCAACTGCATTTTCCTCCCTTTTTCATCTACGGGGATACGTCTCTATCTCCCTTTGCTTGATTAAGGGAATCGGAAGATTAACTATTTGTCGGGGCTATAGAAGCAAACTAGACTAACACTGCGTCATAAAAGACCAAACCAGTCCACAAGTAAAAACAAGCAAAACGCGTTTGGGAGGGCAATGTAACTGAATGCTACAACTCCATGGGAAAAAAAGTAGCGCCAGATGTGACGTTTCAGCAAGCCCAAAAACATAGTATCTGAATCGCGTCCGGAGCAGCGGACGGGCACTGATAACATTGAATCAATCTGTGCTTGGTTCCTGCTCCACAACAATCGGCAGGAGTGGCGTTTTGGCTGCACTAGCGAATCAATAGGGCTGCCAAGAAGAATGATGCAGAAACAGACAAATGGAAAGCGTGGGCGGGCTCCAAGCCATTTACTTATATAACAGTGTCTCTCTCGCAAGTGAGACTCGTGTGCTAGCATATGCGCCAGCGCATGCTCTCGCAGGCTCGACCCTTAAAAGGACAGGAGGGGTCGGGGAGATGGAAAAGCTGTGTAGCGAGAGCCAAGAGGAGGAGTTATAGAGGAGTTTGGTGAGTGGGAAATGGGAACAAGCATTAAAAATGCAATAGGTCTCGCATTTCATTAAGTGAAAGCCATTTGCTTTGCTATACAATACCATTAGCAAGCAAATGGCTTTAACTTATTCAAAGGCGAGACCTATTGCATTTTCAATGCTTGTTCCTCCTTACTCTCTTGCTGTCTCTCTCCTGGCTATCCTGTCACCTCTCCTGCCCACACCGTGGTACTATTCTGTAATTCGGTAATCTAGCTGGTCGTTAATTGCTTTGTATTGCAGTTCTTCTCTCCTCTCCATCATAGCAGACATAAAATACTATGTATTAATACCATCGCATTACACTGCTATGCTGCATCACTTTGACCTCATGATGCGTCTACGTTAATGCAAATGGTGATGTACCCTACTTTAAGTCTCATATCCCATTATGCGACTGTTTCTCTCTGTCGTGTACTAAGTCTATAATTTTTGCTTTGTCAAATTTTCAATAAAAAGAATTCTGAAATTTTAAAAAAAATCTCTAAGTAGGTCACTGGTAAAGTCTATATTTTTCGAAAACATGCAATGCCTCAAAATCTTCAGCAAAGTTACGCAAGTAAACATTCACAGCTTATCAAATCCTCTATACATAGAGCTGTGTCTATAGCACTGCCTAACAACTACTTAACATGAGTATGTGCCCAGACACCAACTGGTGAATAATATATTGTAAACATAAGCTTTGTCGTTTCTCACAGTTTTTTCATGACACACTTTGGCTTTAAGCCACAACCTACTATGTAACATGCCTTTATAACCCACATCAGATGTGTTCAAGCCTTTATCTTGTTACACATAGACTACTACTTGCACTCCAAACTTTACTGGTTTGTAAATGGCCCACAACATAATTTTCAACATGCACTTGTCTCCAGTTATTCACCTATTTCCATTCAATACACCCACACATGTACACACAGTAACTCAATGTTGGATGTGGTGTAGTGGCTTAACTGTCACTTTTCGACCCAGGCGAAATAGGTGCAAATAATGGCACTTGACCAAAACCTTGTTGCTAGGTGATGTAGGCGAATTAACTCATCTCTCTTTGCTTCAGCCCAAAACCAGAAGTGCTTAGAATTAGGTTAATTGCATGTATGATGCCCTATATAAATAACTGCGAATCTGGACATCTCTAACTTCAATGGTGATCTCTCACCGAGTTCTATGCCCACAATATCTACACTACTTGGAGGGGCAAGACAGAATCTGTATCCTTCATCATTTGCTTTTTTAACGGTGTTGGTCCAGGAAATAAACAGTGAATGTCACATTAAGGAAGCAGTAGCACCGCCATACACTCTGCACCCAGAATAAATGGGGGCACCGAACCAGACAATGGCAGGTAGTCTTACACAGGCAGGAAGCAGACCTTGCGCGAGCCTCTTTTGTGAGCTAGCTGGCTAGTCCGATCGGAATCTATTTTAATAACCCAAAACAACAAATGCTGTCTCATAAGCACTTGCAGTCTTACTTAAACAGCCAATATCTATAACAAGTCAGAGGACGACTGGGAGAAACATTTACTGCTGACAACTGTCCCACTGCTTAATTTGAGTAAGTGGTAGCAGGTGCGCCCACCGGCATTCATTTTAGGGGACCGGCACACGAACGGGAAAAACGGAGGAAGAAAAAGACAGAAATAAATCACCAAGGAAAAAAAGTAGGGACCTGCAAGAGTAAGATAAGTGGCCATGGAGTGTCTGGCAGTGTATGAAAGAGCTCGGAGGAGACTACGCAGCCTTGGTGTTTGGCGCACAGATAGTGTAGGTCCACTCTTGCTAGTGAAAAATGCAAACTACAGGTTTTAGCAAAACACAAAGCTTTGCCAAAAGAACACACTTAAGACCTCTGGCCGGTTACACCTTGCACTGTTTAGCACAGCAACTGTTTACGAGAAATGCACTAGTAGCTATCCGATATAATAATCGTCCAGATAATAAAATTGCTATTTACAAAGTCTCAGCCTTTTACACACACTTATAACCCTGGGTCTGTGACCAGCTCTGGGGTCAACAGAGGGAAGGGCGCGTACCAAGTGCTGATGCCTTCCATGCAGATTGTTAACGGCCCATACTCACCCAGTGCACGTACAATGTGGCTGAAGCGGAACCTCGGAATACCCATGGGCAGTATGTACTGAGGCAGCCATGACGAGCAACCTCTGCTGCTGTAGATAGACCCAGAAGGTGGAGTCTGGAAGAAGGGATCAAGACTGGAGAGTAATCATGTTCTCTACATCTCTGTTTATCGAGTCTGAACGCCACTGTAGCACAGCATTCACTGCTGAACAGCAGCTGCATTGGAGAAATCGTATCCGGTGCAAAGCAGCAGTAGTAATACAAATATATAACATACTCAAAAGAAGTATGGACAATAGAATGTAATTCCGTACAGTACGGGAACTCTTTGGCAGACGCGTGCATGTCTCTTAAACAAGCGCACGGTGGAGCGTGTGCGGCAGAGAGGAGACGCCATGCGTGTGCACATCGCCTGTCCGTGCGCGCACATGGTTTGTCTCCCTTCGCGCACCAAACCCACAGCAATAGTCTCGCCAAGGCGAAGCAGCGCATGAGCTGCATTCGCTAGGCAAGACCTAAAAAAGCAGTATAGGGCAGGGCTGACAAATAAATGGAGGCGCTTAGGAGAAGCTATGGAAGTTGCTATTAAAACAAGCATTGGAAAAGACTATACGTCTCACCTATGCAAGAGCTATTGGCTTTGCCAATATTTTTTAGCCATATTGTACACCAGTGTGGCTGCTGTGTAGTATAGCTAACAGTTAGTGGCATAAAGAAGAGTGGCGTGGAGTGAGTGTCATAAAGTGGTGTGTCAGAAGTAGAGTGGAGTGTTATTAAGTGGCGTAGAGAGTCGCAGAATGGCACAGAGTGCCGCAGAGTGGTGTTGAGTTGAGTTGCGTGAAGTGAGGTGGAGTGTCATAGAGTGGCGTTGATGGAGTGGTGTATAGTTTTGTGGAGGGAGTAGAGTGTCATAGAGTGGAAGGGCATAGAGCTCAGTAGAGTGTCATAGAGTTGAGTGGCATAGAATGGAGGAGATTGGCAAACAGTGGATGCAACTACACAAGTTGAAGAGCACAATACCTTAAAATATAAAACATCCTACCGATTTGGAATTGAATAATACTTGATTACTTTGCATAGAACTATTTTACATAGAACTCTTATTAACACGGATTTTGCACATGAGACAGCAAGATCAATATTTTCATATTCTAAATGAAGACTTTCACGTCCTTGTTATTTCTTTTTGCCTTTATTCAAACATCTTGACTAGACAAAATAAGACTACACATAAACAGAGAACAGCCAACGCGTTTCGTCCCTATTCATATGGGACTTCTTCAGGGCTCACATGTTCACAATGTATTTTCCTCTTTTATATAAAAAACAGTGTTACCGTCGATTCACTTTATGTTCTCTTATGCAATTTTCTCACACTGCTTTCGCTACATAAGAAAGCAAAACAAGCGCTTTTGTTTTGTTTTTTGGTTTTTTTTTTTGCACCTCGGTGTTTTAGATGACTCATTGACGTGGAAAGGAGGGGGCAACTGCACACCTTTGCTCATGCGCATTTGCGCAGAAAGGGGCCATGTGAATTCAAGGTCCTATGGATATTAACAGGTGCTTTAGGAGGACGAATTTATGGATATGTATCTAAATTAAATGAATTCTCAAATTGATTGAAAAGAAATAAAAAACTGTTTTTTGGTTACATCAAGTGTCATGTGTGATCAAATGAAATGATGAGTAACTGATATCAGTACTGGCATGTGTGTTGTTGTGTGAGTAGAGTGCAGTGGCACAGAGTGCAGTGGCATAGAGTAGGGTGGCGTAGAGTTCAGTGCCAGAGAGTGAAGTCTTGCAGAGGAGAGTGTCGTAGAGTCAGTGCTTTGAAATAGAGTGGTGTAGAGTGTAGTTGCGTGGAGAGGTGTAAATAGCAGTGGTGTAGGGTACAGTGGGGAAGAGTAGATTAGAGCGGCATAGGGTGCAGTGATGTAGAGCTGGAGAGGTGTAGAGAGCAGTAGCATAGAGTACAGTGGTGCAGAGTAGACTATAGAGGCGTAGAGTGCAGTGATGTAGAATGCAAAGGTGTAGTGTGGCATATAATGCAGAGTAGTAGAGTGTTGCAGAGTAGAGTGCAGTGGTGCAGAGTAGTTGACAGTTGCATACAGTGCATTGGTTTTGAGTAACATTGTGTAGAGTGCAGTAGTTTAAAGTAGAGTGGCATAAAGTAGAATGGTGGAGTAGAGTGGTGCAGTGAAGTTTGCAGTGATGTAGATTGGAGTGGTGTTGAGTGGCATAGAGTGCAGAGGCATAGAGTGCCATGATGTAGAGTAGATTATTTCAGAGTTGTGTAAAGTAGAGTTGATTGGTGCAGGGTCAGGGTAGAGTGGAGTGGCATAGAGTGCACTGCTGTAGAGTAGCACAGATCTGCATAGAGTAGCATGGTGCTGAGTGGAGTGGAGTGGCCTAGACTGGAGAGGTGTAGAGTCCAGTGCAGAAGAGTGCAGTGATGCATAATAGACAAGAGTGGAATAGAGTGCACTAGTATAGAGTACAGTAGAGAAGAGTAAAGTGGCATAGACTGTAGTGGTACAAAGTAGATTAGAGCAGTGTAGAAGTTGTGGCGAAGAGTGTATTGCATAGACTAGAGTGGTACATTGTAGAGTGCAGTGGCAGAGTGCAATGGCACAGACTTCAGTGGGAGAGAGCGCAGTGTTGCAGAGTTGAATGGTGAAGAGTGTAGTGGCATAGAGCGCAGAGTAGAGTTGCAAAGAGAGCAGTGGTGCGGAGTACAGTGTTGCAGAGTAGAATAGAGTGGTGAAGAGTTCAGTGAGGTAGAGTGCAATGGTGTAGAGTAGAGTGATATAGAGTACAGTGGCATAGAGTGTTGCAGAGTAGAGTACAGTGGCATACAGTGCAGTGGTACAGAGTAGATTGGAATAGAGTTCAGTGGCATAGAGCGTATTGGTTTTGAGTAAAGTGGTGTAAAGTGTTTTGGTGTCGAGTGCAATGGCGTAGAGTACAGTGGCATAGAATAGAGTGGTGTAGTGTGGAGTCGAGGGGCGCAGGGTAGAGTGCAGTGGCCCAGTTGAAATAGAGTGATGGGAAGTGCAGTGGGGTAGAGTAGATTGTTCCAGAGTAAAGTGAAGTTGCATAAAGTGTAGTGACAGAGTATAGTGGTGTAGAGTGCAGTTTCGAGCGGTGGTGCAGAGGAGATTAGAATGGTTTAGAATGGATTGGTGTAAAGTGGAGCAATGCAGAGTAAAGTGGTGCAAAGTGTAATGGCATACAGTGTATTTGCTTAGAGTGGTGCAGAGTAGAGTGCAGTGGTGCAGAACAGAGTGGCATAGAGTTCAATGATGGAGAGTGCTGTGTTGCAGAGTGGAATGGTGTAAAGAAAAGTGGCATAGAGTGGAATGGTGCAGAGTAGCATGGAGGGATGCAGGATATAGTGGAGTGAAGCAGATTAGAGTGGCATAAAGTATAGTGGCGCAGAGTGCAATAATGTGTCATAGAATGCAGTGGCAGAGAGCGCAATGTTCAAGAGAAGATTCATTGAGTGGTGTATAGTAGAGTTCACAGATTGCATTACCATAGAGTGCAGGGGTGTAGAGTGGTGCAGAGTAGAGTGGTATAGAGAGCAGTGGCCTAGAATAAAGTGGTGCAGAGTAGAATAGAGAGCCATAGATTGCAGTGACGTAGAGTACAATGATGCATAGTAGAGTGGCAAAGTGTAGACTGTTTCAGAGTAGAATATAGTGGCCCACAGTTCAGAATTACAAAAAAATGTGCTTCTTTTGTGCTTTCTTACTTCTGATATATTTTGAAATATCTGCACAGTTGATTTACAGTCATTTAAATTTTGTTGTATGCTAGAAAAAAATAACATCGCACAGCCTTCCTCCAGCACACCCTTGTAGTCGGGATTATTGTCACATAAATCCTCTCAATTTGAAGTCAGAGAAAATAAAGTAAACACCAAGCTCTCTGGAAGGCAGAGCCTGACATTTGACCCTGTCTTTAAATGCACAGCAAATGTGACAAACTAAGAACAAGAATGGAAAGCCTGTTTACAGAAAGCGAGTACTCGTTGAAGAATACAGTAAATAGGGTATGGGCCACAGAAGGGACAAACTCAAGCTGGACAGCCTGAAACAAATAAAGCCAGCAAATAGAAAGCATGTAAATGTGAGTTACAAAACACAAAGCCTATGGTAAAGCAAGGAGTGGAATGGATTGCCAGGAAGCTTTCCGAATATCCCAAAGATGCTGTTAGCAAAGCAGACGCAAAAAGAACAATTTATGGACAGAACGCAGAACAATGTCATACATTCACCCCAGTACAGAGATCTGGGTTAAATCCATTAGTTTTCTTGCTCACCAAGCCATTCCAGCTTGGACCCAGCCATATGCAAATCAGGCTGCGCCCAATGGGAACAGTCCAGCCCGAACTGCCAGGCCAGGTCCTCCCTGGACTGGAAACAAGCATCTTAGGACCGGTTTCGGGGTTTCACCCCTCATCAGCCTCCTGGCTTAACGCCAGTGGCACGGAGAGCACGGGACCCATGTCTGGGCATACCCGTCCCACTCGGGAGGACAAATGCAAAGAGAACAACTGATGGACATAATGCAGAACAATGTCATACATTCACCCCAGTACAGATGGGGGTGATCTGGTCCTAAATCCATCTCAGACAGCACAGGCTTCAACCTAAAAAGCTAGACTGGAAGAGATGGGGGAAGCAATATGAGTTTAGGCCAGACAAGCAACACATAGAGTCGTGGGTCACAGATTTGAGGGAGGGGCAGCACATGAGGGAGAGCACAGTGTCCTCTGCTCAACACGTGTGTTCTGTTGTCAACTGAAGACTTTTTGTCCAGCCTCACATCCATGTTCCTGTGACACCCGAGCAAAGGATCTGTTGTGTTCAAATCATTTGCAAAGATATGTCTAGACATTGTCTCTCCATCCTTCCCAAGTTGAGAAAATGGTCCCCTCGTGTTCTGGTGCACTAATAGTGATTAGGGATAATGTTTATCATTATGAAAACACGTTTAGCCAAGGAACAGAAAGTATTAGCTGTCCTTAAAGCAATGATGCCTAAAGTGAACACAGGTTTTCAGATATTCCCTATGGGTGGTTGTTGCAATCAAAGATGATATCGAGGTGGTAGATCCAAGTTGATGTTTATTAGTTGATTACAGGATGGTAGTTACATAGTAGATGAGTTAGATCAGGTAGATATATGGTCCCACCAGGAACTGCATCTCTGCTGCTCAGCCCACTCTCTCCAACTGTCATACCTCCCAGTCAGCCAGGCACACCAACATTCCATACAATCATCATGCATTCCATCATTCCATTCACATACCCATGCATACTGGCTAAGCAGCAAGAAATGTAGATACAACACATCCTCTTCCTTTACGAAATCAAAAACAAAACTAATATAAACAAGCCTAAATGAGAGTAGCCTCAATATGCAGAAAGCTCGTTAAAACATTACATTCAAAATATACATCATAATTGAAGAAATTATGTATAATGACAAAAGATAGTGAGAATGCGAAGTGAGTGAAGATATATATAGAAAAGAATTGAGTGCAAAAGAGAATATAACAATTTTACACAGCACCCATCCCCTTTCCTTGGAAAAAATAACCTCAAGAAGAATACAGAAAATTAGAAAAGGTAAGAATGGAAAAATAATGTGTTGTATCTACATTTCTTGCTGCTTAGCCAGTATGCATGGGTATGTGAATGGAATGATGGAATGCATGATGATTGTATGGAATGTTGGTGTGCCTGGCTGACTGGGAGGTATGACAGTTGGAGAGAGTGGGCTGAGCAGCAGAGATGCAGTTCCTGGTGGGACCATATATCTACCTGATCTAACTCATCTACTATGTAACTACCATCCTGTAATCAACTAATAAACATCAACTTGGATCTACCACCTCGATATCATCTTTGATTGCAACAGTGGTGTACTAGGAAAATAATTGAATTACGTTTTTTTCAGGGGACGCTTGCAGTCTGCAATATCATTATGGAGAGATTGAGATATGGGGATAGACGTAGTTCCAAAACTTTTGCTGCATTCTTGATCACTAGTGAAAAGGCTAAATCGTCATCTGATAGGAATCTTGTACGCATTGGAAAAGCACCATCTGGGCAGGAGGCGTCGAATCAGTTTACATTCTGCAGGTCCATTTATCATAGCCACATATCGAAGTACATAATGGGTAAAAGGCTGCCCGCAGGGGTGTAACAAACACCCCCGCAGCCCCCGTGGTGCGGGGGACCCCCCAGTCTTCAGTGCATGAAGGGGGCCCCCTCAGCTCATATGTAGAGAGCTGTGTGTCTCTTGCTCTAAAGCAGCTGCAGTGTGGAGCCTGCTCGGAGCTCCTCGCGCTGACCCAGGACTGAAGAGAAACAAAGTAAAAACGTAAATTGTTTCTCTTCAGTCAGAGTCAGGACTCTGACAAGGGTGGGGGCCCTTAGAGGGAGTATTCTCCACAGGGCACAGCCTCTGAGAAGGGACGAGGCAGCACAAGGTGTGCAGCTCCCTCCAGGAACAGACTCTAATCAGACGCATTGGAAGGTACACAATCAGGGGCCTATCAGTGGTGCAGCCAGTGCAGTGGCACCGGGGTTCAGGAGCGAGGGGGGCATCTTGCCTGTGATGACTGCATTTATTTTACTTTTGCCTCCTCAGATCAGTATTTTTCCTCTTATCTGCCCTGCACCAACCTGTTTCCACGCGCTAGAGAGAAAGAAACAGGAGGGACAGGTAGAAAAACAAGCATTTGCAATGCAATAGGTCTCTCAATTGCGAGATTTTTAGCTATTGGCATTGTAAATGACAATGCCTTTTATTTATTTATTTAAAAAACAACAGATAAATAAAAGGCATTGTCATTTACAATACTAATAGGTCAGAGTTTCGAAAATACGAGACCTATTGCATTGCAAATGCTTTTTCTAGTTTGTGTTGTACTTTGCACAAATATTTGTCATTTGCATGCTTGCTCGCTAGCGAGCACTGCATGTACTACCCCCGGATAGTTTTGTATTGACACACACAACACTGTATGCACAGCACGTACACGTCATCCCCAGTGAGCCATGTACTCACTCACTGCACACAAATAGTTTTACATTGGCACATACAGCTTTCCCAGTGAGCGCTGTATGTACTGAGTCCGGATAGGTTTATATTAACTCACGCAGCCCTGTAAGCACTGCACTCAGATACGTTTACATTGCCATACTCATCTTTCCTAGAGAGCTCCGTATGTGCTGTCTAGACAGTTTTACATTCATACGTCTTCTCTAGAGAACTCTGTACGATCTGTGACAAGAAAATGTTACGTTGACACACACAGCTTTCCTAGTGAGTGCTCTACGTACCCTGAGCAGAATGATTTACATTCACACACAAGGCACTGTGTGTATGTTGTGCCCAGATAGTTTTACTTTCACACACAAGGCACTGTATTCACACACACGGCACTGTGTGTGTGTTGTGCCCAGATAGTTTTACTTTCACACACAAGGCACTGTATTCACACACACGGCACTGTGTGTGTGTTGTTCCCAGATAGTTTTGCATTCACACACAAGCCACTGTGTGTGTTGTGCCCAGATAGTTTTGCATTCACACCCAAGGCACTGCGTGTGCTGTGCCCATATAGATTTACATTGCCATACACATCTTTCCTAGTGAGTGCAATGTATCCTGTGCCCAGATAGTACCACGCTCACACGGAGCGGACTCCTATTGAATGTTGTATGTATTGCAACAAAATAGTTTTTCATTGGCATACACATAGGTAAACTCTGTATGTTCTGTGCCCAGATAGTTTCTCATTTACATGCACTTGTCCTCAGATTTGAAGTGTGTACTTTTCCCAGCACTTTTCTCATTGCCGTGCACATGTTTTCTAGCAGGTGTAAAATGAACTGTGCCTAGATAGCTTCACAATGACATGCACACGTTTCTGGTGATTCTACTGTGCCCAAATAGTTTTTCATTGTCATGCACATCCCCTACAATGTGTTTCTTGTTAACATGTATGTCGCCTTGTGTGTGCAGTACGTCCTGTGCCCAGATTGTTTCACATCGGTGTGCACTTGTCTTCTGGAATGTGAAGGACTGCACAAATAGCATCACATTGGCACACACGTCTCCACTGTCTAAGTGAGCTCTGTGTGGTTGAAGGATTTCACATTGACATATCCACACCTCCTAGTGTGTTGTATGTTCCGTGCTCAAAGAGTTCCACATTAGCATGTATAGCATGTAGTATGTGTAGAGACTTTCTGGTCGTATGTACTGCACTGGCTAGTTTCTCTTGCACGTCTCCTTCAATGTCCTGTGCCCTCTTGATGGGCCCATGTCTGTTACCTTTGCATACCCAACACCATGCCACTTGAATTAACCCTGTGACACTGTGCAAATGTTTTACACAACACTTGATTTCTTTTGTGTGAAGAGTGTAATTCCCTCCCCCAGTTACCTTTCTAGTTGACGAACCTCGAAAGGAGAAGAGCAGGGGAGATTCGAAAAATGTTTTCTGACCACGACGAGTCAAGTCTCGCGCCAGGGCGGGGTAAAGTTTATCTCTTGCTCCTTCAAGATTGTTTTATTTCTTGTGTGGTAGAGCAGACGATCATCAGGTCAGCTACGTCGTATCAGTCGCAAGTACACAACATGCAGTTCATGCTGGAAAGCTTTTCTGATGTAAGCCATGGTGCCACCGCCGATGGGGGAGGAAGGGAAAGAACCGGGGCAATGGCAAACCTGATGCCCCCATAAACAAGCATTTGCAATGCAATAGGTCATGCATTTACGCGAGACCTATTGCATTGCAAATGGTAGGCATCACATACAAAGGGAGGGAGGGCAGGGCGAGAAGGCACGGACAACGGGAGGGAGGGGGGAAAAGCCACTGACAACAGGAGGGTGGAGGGAGGGGAGATGGCACAGACAATAGGGGGAATCAAGATAATGAGAGGCAGCGAGAGAGGGAGAAAGAGACGAAGGATGAGAGAACTAAGAAGAGAAGACTTTGAGAGCGGGAGAAAGTGAGAGAGAAGATACAGTGAGATCAAAAGCGAAGACCTGTTTTGTGATCTGTTCATGAATTTGAATCTCAACTAGGCCAAGTCATAGTTTCATCTTTTTGAGGTTGGTAAATTTGCACAGTAATGCCTTCGATACTGTAGAAATACAGAACAAATAAACACTTTATTATAAGAGGTGCCTTGAGGTGAAGAGGGTTATCAGAGAGTTCTGCAGACCAAGGGAGAGTGAAATACGTTTACAGAGTAAAAGCGAAAATATAAGACCACAAATCTGAGAAACATTATGTTGATGGAATATTATATTAACAATGTTAAAATTAAAATATTTGGCGACCCATTGATCTTTTATGGTTCAGATCTTTTTATTATTTTATCCAGGAACAAATACTCTTACCTAAATTTAAAGGCCGATTAGGTAGAACAGTGGGACATAACAGTAGGAGAACAGATTAAGGCGATAGATGGCGAGGAAGGGAGGATAACAGGGGGGACTGGGAAAGGCGGGAGAGGAGGTATAAAATATATGGGGTTGTCACCCAGGAAGCATCACCTCTCTCACCAGAATTAGCTCTTTCTCAACATATTCAGTGTCAGCAGGCTGGGTCTTTTAGTGCATCATACCCATTGCGGTCAGTCTGTCTGGCTGATCAGGCGTGCCCCCTCATCCTGTAAGCTCGTGTACTCATAAGTAAAGAGGACAAGATCCCAAAAGTCCTGTGCTAGAGATTGTATGCATGGGCCCCCTCAATTTGCCAAAGTGTAACAACTTGTCCTGCAGAGAAACACTAAGCTTTTCCATCCCTGTAAGGTCCCAAAGTGTATGCAGCCAAAGTGAGACGACAATGTACCTGTGCTCCATTTGGCTTTGATGACCTGTTTAGCCCCACACAAAGCCAAAGCCATTATCATTGCCATCCCTTTGTTAGAGTGTAAAGAGTGTGTTGGCATTGGGGAATCTCAGTAGGACGTAGCTAGAATGACAGGGTATATCTGTTGCAAACATCATTTCAGCACGGCCTACCAGTAGCGTTTGGGTTTGGGACAGAGCCAGAGGAGATGAGTCAGTGTGTCTTGGTGGCCGAAGTTGCGTTAACAGCCATTAGGGCTGTGGAGTTTCCATTTCACCTTTTGGCTGGGGTGTGGTAACAATAGTGTGTAATCTTAAGCATGGCTTCCTTTCCAGAGGCAAAGAATGGGGAGGTGTGCATTTTGTGAAGTATGTCAGTCCATTTCTTTTGGATGAAGTGAAAGTCCAGCTCAGCCTCCGAGCTGCTGGACTAGAATAGTTGCACAATTCCGATGTTTTGAATTGTTTACCCAGCCCCGCCTTCTCCAGTATTTCTCACAGAAAAAGGCTAGTGCACTCGATCAAATGCCTTGTCTCTGTCAATTGACAAGAGAAGTGCGGCGACTCACTCCACAGTGAACGTGTGTCTGTCTGTCAGTCAGTCTCTCAGACACCCTGGAAAAGAAAGATGCACAGTGTGAAAGATTATGTTTGTGGCTGGTTTTCTTTGTCTTTATCGATTTAGAGAAATTTGGGGAAGACAGGTTGGGTTGTTTCTGCAGGACAGTAGGTTGGCGAAAGAGGTCGGTCTTAGTTTTGGGCTGATGATCAATAAACCAGGAGTTGGGGAAACTAGTGAGTCTTGATGAGCGGTATTGCATGTTGGTAGGTTGGGTGTTGGCAGGAGATCCTTGAGTTGTTCTTTGAAGAATAGCAGGTTGGATGGGTTGTGATGCTCTACAGAAAGTCTGTTTTAAGGCCTGTTGTCAAACATTAAATGGATCAGCCCTCTGCGGAGTATTTTAAAGTGAATTATTGGGAAGGCGGTGTGTGGTTGGAACACAGCTTATTTTTTGGGGTGATTTTGTCCTTGATCAATAGTGGTGCTTATCAGTAAATGGCTTTGTGAGGTAGTGGAGTGGAAGTTGGAAAAGAAGCAAGAGTGAGTTGTTATCATCAAGGAAATACATCTGTCCAAGAATGGTAACAGACAGTTGCATGTGTTAAAAACCTTAGCCCTGCCTGGTCTTTACAAGTTATTATCAGAGTGTGGACACCAATGAATTATCAAAATTAAAAGGCAGCAGGGAGAGATTCCTAGACCAGGTTTACTAATGTCACAGCTGATGGAAAATGTTGATACACATACTCTGACCACAAGAAAAGTGTACATCCTCTTTAAGCCAATGTGCTGACCTAAATGATGCACCTCATGCATTATATTATTTTTTACCTTTTCCTCTTTGAGAATATGCCTGGGGGGTTTGGAAGTTGTGTCAAAGTGGAGGTCTCTGTATATGAGGTATTGACCTGCTGGGAGCTTTTTTTTGTTTGCATAAATATCCATTTCTATGTAACTGTACAGAAAACAACATGAATGCTGAATGTGTGATAAGGGAAGTGAAGGGGTTTGAACAAGGCTATTATACATGGTCCAAAACAAAAAGTGCTTGTGATGGGGCAGAGGTAAGGATGTGTCCCCCACTCCAGCAAAATTCTCTCCTCCATCGGGGGGGGGGGGGTGGTAAGGTGCAGTGTCTGTTTTTTCGGTGTCATCACCCATTACATCGATCAACTGTGGTGGTGGGCACTACAGAGGTAGTTGGACAATTTAATGTGTGTGGCAAGGTGCAGTGTCTGTTTTTTCGGTGTCATCACCCATTACATCGATCAGCTGTGGCGGTGGGCACTACAGACAGGACAAATAGCACTGGGGAACTGGCACCATCTGGCCTCTCTAGAAATACCAGTGAAGACTCTGGAGTAAATAAATACAACCTTTGAGGGTAAGGGTTCTAGGAGAGTATGAGGAAGAAGGGCAATAGGATCTCAAAATGAGAGCTCCAAGTCTGTACAAGATTGATGAAGAGTATAGTGAATGATAAGAATGCACAGGAAGCGCTAATCAAGGGACAAAGTGAGAAAGTATGTAGGAAAAGAAATCCCGATGTGCTATAAGGACAAGGTCAGCTGGAAAGCTGATAAGGAAAAGAGGGTGGGGTATAAAAGAGGAAATGAGAAAAGAGAGGTAGGGAATGGCGAGGGTGAGAAAATGGACGACGGGAATACAAAGCAGATGGCATAAAAAGAGCTGAGAATGGCAGAGAAATACTGCACAGGAGATAGGAAAGCATAGTGGAATGATTTTGATGGGATGGGAGAGAAAAAGTTGGAGATAAAAGTGACAGAATAGAAATAAAAAGGCAGGAAAGAGAATGAAGAAAAGATAGAATGCTCAGAAATAATGGAAAGGAAGAGGTAGAAAGTAAGAGGGAGGAAGGAGGTGTGACAGAGAAGGAGCAGTGGATGCACTTTTGGCAAAACTAAACAATGAGTGGGCCCGATGTTGTATATCAGGACAGGAGTCTGCATCAGGGAACCCACCTAAAATAGGGCAAACTTCCCTTGCATACTGATGGCAGGGACCCTGTAGTGGGTAGACCACCACCTATGATAGACTGCTGGCAGATTATACCCAACTATTAACTCCACCATCCAGGGTTACTTATAACGGTTGTATTGGTAAAAGTGGCATAACAATAGCCCCGCAGCCCCTGCAGAATGGTGGGTCGCTGGCCTGAGAGCTCTTGTCTGGCGCGGAGAAGGGGGGGGGGGGGGCACCATGTAATTTGCAAGGGGGCCTCCTCATGTTTCGTTCGCCACTGGCTGACTGGTATTACTGTCATCATCCCATCTCAGCAGGGGAACTGGGAACTCTCAAACTTTGAAGTCCGAGCCAAACAAGGCTTGAAATCTCTAGGCAACTAAACACTTTTTAGGCATAATGTTCTTCCATGATATTTGACATACATTTAGTGCCTGCGATTATATCACTGAAAACGTCTTCAGTGCTGCTGCTACTGTTATTGGACAAAATTCTCATGACTGCAGTACTGTAGCTGATACTGACAGCATGCACAGATGTGTCGCCTGTTTCTTTATCATGCATGTCACATATGCCATCATAGAGAGAGGCAATCTGAGCAGGTGCAGGAACCACAGGCATAATATTTTACAATTTAACAGATGTAACCCTAAGTAGCTCTGGGCAGAATACCTTGGGTCTTTGGGTCATGGATTGATTCAAACTTGGCAAAGATTATCACCAGCAGAAGAAGCAGGGAAGTTTAACTTGGGTATTGTTTTCTGTTAGAAATAGGGGTCTCTAGTTGGCAGAGGTAGGTACCTTTGTCCAAGTAGGGACCCTTCTTCCTAGTCAGGGTAAGGGAGTTACACTCCTAAATAACTCCTGCTCATCCCCTTGGTAGCTTGGCACGAGCAGTCAGGCTTATCTTAGAGGCAGTGTGTAAAGCATTTGCACACAACCAACAGTATTACAGTGAAGACACTACAAAAGGACACCACACCAGTTTAGAAAAATATAAAAAAGATTATATATCCAATACAAGACCAAAACGATAAAAATCCACCATACAGTTCAGAAATCTTCAGTAATCAATATTGGACTTAAAATACAGTTCCTTGAAGTTGATAGCTCGTGAACAACAAATCCAAACAGCTCTGGCTGACTGTGGCGTCGCGAGCCAGCTATGGTGTCGAGAAGACCTGCAAAACAGCACCTTTAGAAATGTCGGACGTTGGTGACCTCTCGATGAGCCCCAAACGACTGGTGTCCGCAGGCGTAGGTTTCGGAGGTCGGTGCAGGAGTTGTCGGGCCCTTGAAGTCACACTTGTTGCAGATCAAACTCCTCACGGTTGAAGTCGGGAGTGCCGGCACCTGCGAAGTGTAGCAGTGCGGCGTGCGGTGCCCTCAGGTCGTAGGGCAGGCAGGGGCTCAGTGACAGTCGTCCAAAGGCATTGGTGAGACCAGGGCTGCTGTGCAAAGTGCTGCAGTGCTCGTCGCAGTGCTGGCAGGTCACGGTGCAAGCAGCGGCATTGTCGTTGCTGGAGCACTGTCGTCAGCTGACAAACTGGAGTCGATGGCGCTGGCGTCGGTAGGCCAAGGCTACTGTGCCAGATGAGGACGGTGCATCGTGAACTTACGAGCGGTGTCCTCGAACCACGGTGGAAGCAGCGTCGTCGATGTCGGCATGGAATGGTGTCATCGGGGATACCAAGGCGTCATCATGAAGTGAGGTGGTGCGAAGTGCGGTGCCCACAGGTCGCGGTGCAAGCGGTGGCTGGTGGCATCGGTGAGACCAAGATTTCAGTGTGGCGTGTGGCGGTGCCCTCTGCGGTGCCTTCAGGACACGGAGTCAGCAGCGGCGTCATTGACGGTGTCAGGTTGCTTTTCTTCTGTTGCAGCACAAAGCACACAGTCCCCAGTGCTGATAACAGATGAACTTGAAGACTTTGCTGTTCCTGAGACTTCTTGAATAGGGGGCAAGCCCTACCTTAAGCCCTTGGAGAAACTCACAAAAAGGAAGTTGCAGAAAGTTCAGTCCTGTCCTTTCACTGCCCAAGATAGAAGCATACACTGCAACATGCCCACAGGGTTACCTTGGGCCTACCTTAGGGGTGACTGACATGTAAGAAAAGGAAAGGGTAGGGCCTGGCAAGTTGTTGCACTTGCCAAGTCGACATGGCAATACTAGACTGCACACGGATACTGCAGTGGCAGATCTGAGTTACAGTTACAGGCTGCTTATGTGGGTGCCACAATCAGCGCTTCAGGCCCACTAGCAGCATTTGATTTACAGGCCCTGGGCACACACAGTGCATGGTACCAGGGACTGACTAGTAAAGTAAATATGCCAATCATGGAAACACCAATCCATAACAATTTACACAGAGAGCATATGCACTTTAGCACTGATCAGCAGTGCCAAAGTGCCCAGAGTCCTAAAACAAACAACAGGTCAGAAAAAAACAGGAGAAAGAAGCAAAAAGTTTGGGGATAACCCTGCAAAAAGCCATTACAACATTTTCTCTAAGCAAGGAATTCTGAAGAGGACTCAGAAATGTCTGGTTTTCGAGTGCGGTGTCAAAGGTGACTGTGTTCTGCATTAGTAGCTGACCCTTTGCCTGATGAAGAGGAGTAGCTTTCACTCTTATGTTCGCTATACTTAATTTTTTATGCGATGGAGACTGTTAACTGGAAGATGAACTCTTCTTGGAGGGCTCCAGTTTGCCCAGACAGGTAGACTGCAACAGACTCCTAACAATGGCGTGCCAACGACGACTTCCTATGGTTGCTATAAGTTGCATAGCATTAAAACGCACGCAGGAGACACTATCACTTTCGACTCTCAGACAAAAGATGGGTATAAAATCAGAATGTGACACCAACATGTATGTTAGAAATTGGGGTCTCTAGTTGCACCCTGTCCAAGTAGGGACCCTTATTCTAGTCAGGGTAAGGGGTTTGAACAGCTAAGATGACCCCTTGCTCACCCCCTTGGTAGCTTGGCAGTAGCAGTCAGGCTTATCTTAGAGGTAATGTGTAATGCATTTGTACATAAACACATAGTAACACAGTGAAAATGCTACAAATGGACACCACTCCAGTTTAGAAGAAGCATTTGCAATGCAATAGATCTCACATTTATGAGAGTTTAAGCTATTGTCATTTACAATGGTAATAGCTAAAACTCTTGTAAATGCAAGACCTTTTTCACTTCAAAGAAGCGCCCGCCATTGTCCTGGGCTGATTGAAAGAGAAAGTGGGCATGGCGAGGAAGGCATGTTGTGCCTGCAGTAGGGAAAACCCATTAAAGAAAATAGTGCTTACAGACTAAAAAAGGCATACCATGTTGCATCCAAAGTAAAAGGGCCAGTCGCCATGGGAGGTCACAAATGCAGGCAAGTGGATACCAAGGAGGGACTAACAACCCTAATAACGACTCGCAAGCCAGAGTTTATGAAGGACAATGACACAAGCAGATGAAAAATATGGGCGGAGTGGGCGGGGCTTCTCTTCTATACTACACTGCAACAAGTCTCGCAGAGCAGCGCATGCGCCCTGACTCAGGCTCAACCTAAAAATAACCAATATTAATCTGAGTAAGACCAAAATGACAAAAAATCAAAATACACAAGCAAAGATATAATTTTTAAAAGCTTTAAAACAGTTTAGTCCATAGGAAACTATCACAAAGTGCCTGGGATGCGTCAAAATCAAAGATAAAAACAGGCTCAGGAGAGATGAGGTGCTGGAAAACAAAGTGATGCGTTGATTCCTTACTCGCAAGAGAGGTGATCCATTGATTCTTTACTGCTACGCAGGGGAGGGAAGTAGTCGAATCTGAGGCCTGGGTGGAGTTTGTGGAGTTCCGGTACGCAGAACTCCACGAAGTGACAAAATAACTCTGCTAAGCTACGTGAGTTCCGCAAACGGTGGAGTGAGTTACCTCGAGCCATTGGCGCTGGTTTTTAGCGCCGAGTGTTTGACCCGCGCTGTAAAATCAGCACAAATAGCATCTCATGCAGCTTTTTTTCTGCTGCTGGATTAGAAGTTTTACTAGAGCTGCAGCTTCCTCAATGTGAACGGAGCGTTTCCCAACGTGAGCGGTAGCGACCATCTGCACCCACCCTCCTTGAGAAATCTTGCTGGGAAGCAGTCTAGCATTGGATTTTCCACTAGTGGCGAGTGCGAGCAGGGGAAAAAACTGAGTATTTCAGAACTAAGCGAGCTCCATGGGGCGCCGAGTGCGAAAACATTGCAAACTCTACGAAGGGAGTGGAGTTCACTGCCCAGGCCCAGCATCGATTAACAGACACGTGGCCTTGGTTCCATACTGCTGAGCTATGTCGATGAAGAACTTGGAGCACAAGTGAGATGTGTCAAAAATCCAGACGTGCTGGGTTGATGCGGCGATGGCACAACAGGCGTTGTGTTGATTATCTAGCCACAAGCAGGTGATGCAGAGCTCAGGATAGTTGTGCACAACTAGTAAGTGCAACTGACCTTAAAACTCGTTAAACTATAACATTTGGAAACCCACCTAAGAGACGTTTGAGTAGTGTGTGAATTTTGCAAACTGGATATGAAAAGCTAATGTCTCTGCATTACAGATCATGACTATAGATATGTACTAAAACCAGAATACATGCTAAGATAGTGGGAAATGACTTCACACCTAATGCGACATTTTATAATATAAATCAAATTTTATTGATTTTGGTAAAGACAACATACCAACAAATCAAAAAGCACAGAGCAATCACAACTCGGCAGTTTATTGTTCAACAGCAGCAATTCACATAAATGCACATTAGCGGTCTACTAAAGCGAAATAATCCCACCACTTCCCCCCAATTCTTATTGTACTTCTGAGGGCCGCTTCTAGCTATATAAATAGGGTCCTTTATTTTCACACATCTGTCCATGACCCTCCTCCAGTGGGCAACTGAGGGGGGAGATGGGTGAGTTCAGGCACTAGTCAAAGTCTCATTTAAAATCAAGAGCTCAATATCTACTAACTTAGGTCTCCAGTGTATCCACTCAGGTCCTCAAAAAATACCCAGAATTTTTATTCGGGATGAGGAGGGATCAACCGGCCTACCAATAATCTCTCAGGGCTGCGAATATCTTGGACCAGTAGCTTGCCATGACCGAACCTTGCCGCACCATATGGAAGACGTCAAAGCCCATATCATCACACCAAAACCACTTGGGCATTGGAAGCCTACCAGCTTTTCACAGCTTTCTATGAGTAAAATAAACAGCATCCAAATATTTGAGCTGTATAAGGCACAGCCGCACGACGATAGCTAACTCCCTGGAGGCCATCTTAGCATCTCACCAGTCGCTTTCATCCAAGGCCTCCCAACACTCCTTTAGGACCTTAAACAGGACGGGGGCATTTATCATTAAGAATTTATACATATGCAAAATACCGCAGGACTCCAAGGAGCTCTGTGTTATTTTGGCCTTGAGAAGGCTGATCTTGTGGGGACTCTTTAAAGTATGGCAGAACTGTAGATATTTATAGTATTGTGATTTGGCGGATCGAATTCCATTTGGAGGGTCCAAAACTTAGTGTGCCCTGCCAGAAATCACCTAGTCTGAATATGCCAAATGAGCTCCCATTGCAAACACCCTTACAATTGAGCACTATGTGAGAGCCATCAACTCCACCAGAGAAGCGTCTCTGATGTCGATTTTTTATCCCTTTGAATTCATCAGAGTATTGGTTGCTTGGAGAGCGCATGAGTAAGCGGTGCACCATACATTAACCCGGGATGTTTTTGGCTCCTTTGAGAGAGATCTTGGAATGAAATGGTGGATCTTCACACCACTCCAAAACAGCCAGTCATTGAGCACTATTGCCTGGGAGGCCCGGCAGTAAAGATGGAGATCCGCCATAGGCCCAAAAGGCTCTGAGGGAGAAGCGTGGAGACTTGGAGGATAGTCTGGGACAGGTGGGCTATCGGGAATATGTGGCTCTGAAGCAGAACAAAGGCAATAAAGCTGGATTGCTACTGGCCCGGCTTTTGAGATCTGAGGCAAACAGGACACACATTGGTGCAATAAGAACTTCACATGGTGGTGTGGTTAACGCGCAAGCAGCTATTAATTCGGCCTCCGAGTAATACTATAGTATGCTTTACAAGGCCAAAGACGTGCCGTCTGTGCGGCTTACAGGACTACCTGGTGGGCATAGAGATCCTGAAGCTGAATCTTTTGCAGCAACACTTGCTAGATGAACCTGAGCATAGAAGAGGTCCACATGGCAATGGGACTACATAGCGCACAACAAGACCCCAGGGATGGATGGTCGATCTGGTGAGTTTTATGGTACAGACAGGAAGGTGCAGGCCCCCAAACTACTTAAAGTATATGAGACTAGCTGCCTGGCCTGTCTATCGGGCTCCATGAGAGAAGCACTTATAGTAAATCTACTGAAGCTGGGTAGGAAACCCATGGGGATGTCTGCTCATATCAGCCACTGGCAATGCTCAATATCGATTATAAAATTCTAGGGAAAATACATGTGAACAGGTTGCTGGAGATAGTGTATTCTGTGGTTCACACAGATAAAAATGGATAGTACCTTACAGGAACACCTTCTTGAATCTGCACCACTTGCTTAGCTCGATGGAAGGTGCTAGGAGGGGCAAGACCCAACATGTGGTGATCTCCCTCGACATACAAAAAGCATTTAATGCCCTGTGGTGGTCATAGCTGATGCAAGCACTACAACAAATGTGGATGGATCTGTACTATTGGAGGTGGGTCCAAATTGCATATACTCACCCAGTAGCAAAAGCGCACACAGCACAGGTCGGAGAATGTTGAGACAGTTCTCCATAAACAGGGTGACCAGGCAAGGGTGCCCACTGTCACCCTTCATCTTTACCATAGCCATGGAGCCACTGGCATGCTTATTGAAAAGTCAGGCAGTATCCTGGGGCATTCGCGGGGTA
The DNA here is from genome assembly GCF_964204655.1 of Triturus cristatus. NCBI lineage: Eukaryota > Metazoa > Chordata > Amphibia > Caudata > Salamandridae > Triturus > Triturus cristatus. Next base: position 798,928,494 of record NC_140581.1, read on the forward strand.
GACAGATGGCAAATTAGTTTGCTGTATGCTGATGATGCCCTGATTTATCTATCAAACAAAAAAAGGAAGAATTCCCTTGATCCTACAATATTATAACAGTTCGTTATACATTGATAAATGTCTTATTCCAACTTGGATTTGAACGCCCGTATTGCGGAGGACACTTTGAATAATAGAGACCCGCCAGAAAAAGAAGAGGAACTAAAGCCTCGGGGTGGTGGTACTCTGCACGAACGAATTATAAGAACGCAATACAGAACGTAGTCTTACCGACACGCACAAGAGATCGTTGAGAGGGATAGTACTCTACCATTGAAATAATAAAAGGTAGAGGAAAATCCATAGAACTCTGTTGCGCAATTGGCAGGAGGACAAAATCGATGAATATGCAATAACTTTATTATACAATAAAGAATAAGACTAATAAAGGTGGGAGACAGAATCATTGTGTCTTGATAAAGATGGTACTATCGATCTAAAGCCATCGAAACGCGTCGACGCTGTTGAAAGCACAATCAAAGGACCAATACAGACAAATCAAAAAACTGATTTAGCAATGTATAATGAACTGTAATTTAGAGTCCAATGTGATGTGCACCTGTAAAGAATAGTAGCTGTGTCTTACATTTATGGCTGTCTCTCTTATGCTGGTCATAACTGTGTTTTGTTATTGTACATAAACTGGATTTGATTGATATGTATTTTATGATGCTTTTTTAATAATTTTTATTTGAATGATCATGATATGTGATTTTATTTGTTTCAAAATGACAAGGAAAATACTTTTCTAAATAAAACCATTTTTGATATAGATTTTGGATATAGCATTCAATGTTTTAATATTGTAGGATCAAGGGAATTCTTCCCTTTTTTTTTTGGTTATAAGTACCGTATTTCCCTTGAGTGTTTTAAGGGGTCCCTCTCCTTTTTTCTACTGATTTATCTATCAGACAGTCTTCAGGCATTAATGGCTGTAATTGACAAAATGGATGAATTTAGTGATTATTATGCACCAAATTATTATGAGAGTAAGTCCTGTTAGTTCCCCTTGCACCCAATGTCAGAGCTGGAACGCGGTGTGGTCCCATCGATGAGACTAGAATGGTGGTTTGATTCTTTCAGGTATCGGGGGATAACAGTATCTAACACAGATGAGCCTTTTTCTTGGGTGTGAGGGGTGTTTTATTCTGCGCAAACTCGACCCGAAGGTTTCAGAGCTTTACATGAGCACCAGTTGTGTTACAGACACATACATTTATTTTGCGAGGCACGGGGAGATTTAGTGATTTGCCCAGAATCACGGGATGTTGGGCGTCCCTGCCAAGACTCGAACCAAATTCCCCAGGTTCAAGGTCAACCGCTCTTGTCCTTTGGCCACATCCTCTTGCCTTTGATATATGGTAATCTTGGAGCTACAATAGTAGCGTCAAGACAGTCTGGTAAGTTCTTGATCGCATTGCCACTGTCTCCAATGGGCAGGGTAGCCATAGCTAAAATGCGTGTCCTTCCGCAGCTGCTGTAATTCTCCTTCAATGTTTTTTTTTTAATGGTTTGAACAGCATACTATCAGACCTGATAGGGAGAAAAAGGGAAGTACAACCAACACTCACCATATAACCCCATAGACCGAAGATGACTGGGTGCCCTTAAATACGAAATATACTATGTGGCGTCCCAATTCCATTGGTCGATGAAGTGGCTTATTAGTGGCCCCACGAATCCCTTACTAAAGGTGGTGCTTGGGAATCGAGGTACAACTGAAGTGCTCCATGGGGTGATGCTAACAGGACAGAATCAGAAGCACCCACATAAGTTGACTAAATATTGCTGACAGCGCTATATGCACTACAAGACCCGGCGTTCCCATATGCCCCGGGTATTCCAATTTGGGAAGTGCGGATGACTCAGAAGTGGGGGCTGACACACAGGAAGAAACCAGAGAGAGAGTCAGGAAAACTGTCTTTGGGGTACTTGAATATTCATAGTACACAACAGACATGGTAAGACATTCAAGATGTACAATTTGGGGCCCGGGCATTTTCTCACACAATCCACTGGCAGGTGAGCAGGAACAACTATGGTCTCTAGATAGAGTGGACCAACCATAGCAGATATGCTGAAGCTGTTGCTGACTCGTGGTGTGGGCTGGAGGGTGGCAATGGCACTCTATTCAGAGGTATGAGTTCGCCACATGCCTGCACTTACCTCACCTCGAGAAAGGTGAGAGAGGTGTGGCAATTATTGACAAAAAAAGGCCCTGGAAGCACTGTAAAGGGAGTGCCGGAACGCCAGGCTGAAATACACTCAGTTCAACTATTTCCACTGGGGTACTTGACCCCAGGTTGTATCGCCCGTATGTTTGCTGGAGCCAGCACTGCGGTGCCTGAAGTGCCATATGGATGATGCTGGGTTCTACCTCATCGTGTGGGAGTGTCCAATGATTGAGCAGTACTGGCAGGGAGCATTGGGGGAACTGAGGCAGCTAACGGGGAACTGGGCCCCATGGTATGTCTTTTGGGTATGCTACCAAGATTCAAGAAAACTAAATACCAGGAAAAATGTATAGACATATCCTTGGTGTTGCTAAAACGCAAATTGCTATGTCAGAGAAGTCAGCTGCCTGCCCTCCCAAGAAGTGGTATAGGAGGGTGTGGTCCCACTGAAGAAAGTGCTAAACAATTTGATTGTGTTATTTCGCAGTTAATATCTGTCACTTACCCTCCTATCACACACAAATCACTTCCCCCACCCTTCTCCCTTCACCCAGTTGGGCACGCCAACATTATGTTTGAATGTTTTGCTGATAATTAAGTACTTCCTCATGAATATTGGAAGCTTGGTGTGATTAAATAACACTTTAGCTATATATTTTTTGGTCTTATTTTCTCAATGTATGTTGCTTCAATTTAATGCTTACACTGATTTGATGTAATAGTGCTGGGACCGCACCCTCCTATACTGTTGCTCACCCAGGTCCCAGTGATTTTGGGTATACCCTTTTCTATAACTTTAACTCCCAAGAAGTGGACATCTGGATAAAGGATTTGGGACTATGGGAGACTTACAGAAGCGGACACTCCGACGGACCTAAGAAGGGGGGGGGGGGGTGTCAGTGGGGACCATATGGGACACATGTTTGCAGTCCCTAGATGTAAAATCAGACCCAGATCACCTTGAAGCGCGGAGGATGGCATAGGTGTGAACATTTGCTATAAGACAGCAGCAATGTGTACATGCGTGGATGACAGATGAGTAGAATTTTGGGCCAGGATGCTTAGGATACAACACGCAATACCAGAAGGTTAAGAATAGTACCATTTTGACCAAAGATGAATATCAGGAATATGGGGAGCGACAACTTGGTTATGTTCAGTGAGTTTTGTAATAAGTTATGCTCTGGTGCATTGTTTAGGGAAGTCGATACTGGTACAAATAGGAGGACAAATATGGTATGTAGACTGTACAGGAAAGAGGTGGAATCAAGGCATCTTGTGCTTGAACCTGCAGTAATGTATGCCGACAGATTAGCAGATCGGTAGCAGACAATTACATCGATGTCAGTTTACTTTGTAATTTATATATACTATATTGTATAGAGAGACTGGTGTTGAAAGATGAGAATAAAGAGCAACTAAAAAAGATGGAGACCAGCCATAACCGTATCAATATGTATGAGGACTGGTAAAGTTTGTCAGATGCAATAAATATGTTGTGGTGTATTTTAGAATGCAGGTTAATAAAGCAGCTCCTGGCGATCCTTTGAGGAAAATTCTGTAATATGTAGAGAAACTGAAGGAACAACATTTTAAGAAGTGCATTCCTGCCTAAGTGGTTGAGTGGTAGATTGACCCGTTAACAACCGTCTGTGATATTGCAGGTAAGTATCGGGGAGAGATTGAGACTCCCATCCAAGTCCAGCTCTATGGATATGTGGATACTCAAGTATTTGAAGTTGAGTTATCAACTATCAAGAGTAACAAGGTAACAGCCTCTAATCTACCCTTGACAATGATCAAATGCAATTAGGAGCAGCTAACTTGAAGCCCTGAGGCCTCGCCAAATAGCCACAGTACTTGAAACAAATGGGGTTCTCTGAAACGTGGACAACCCATGAACAAGAGCACATCACCAGTGTATAGTGTTGTGCAGTCTTTTAGATCCACCTCCCACTGAATACCCCATACTCGTATGTCCCCTTTTATCCAAGTTGCCAAAGTCTCTATTACAAGGGCAAAGAAAAGCATGGATGGGGCAGAATTGCCTAGTACTCTGACCTATCGGGAATGGGGACGAGAGACAGCCATTAAACTTTGCTTGTGTCTGAGGATGGGCATACAGGATGCTAATCAGAGATAAGAAATGTGGTCCAAAGCCTATTTCTATCAACACACTAAGGAGATAGGACCAGTCTAGAAAGTTTAAGGCTTTTTCGAAGTCAACGAGCATTAAGCATCAGTGTCCAGTGACGTTGAGGCTTGTGCTAACGCAAGGCGCACGATGCGAATGCAGTGGCAGGTACAATGGGAAGGTATGAAACTGAATTTGTCCAGGTTAACCAGAGAAGTTATCAACCAACTCAGGCTTGGGGATACAATTTTAGCATATATCTAAATTTCTGAGTTAATGAGAGAGTTGGGGTGATCTGAGCAACAACCGTCTGGCCAATGACCAGGCTTCTGGATAACTACTTAATTGTGTTCAGACCATACAAGAACCGACCTGTAGCCACAGCCTCTTGATATAATCTTAGAAGGTGAGGGTAGAGGAGTGATTTGAACATTTTGTAGTACTCAATAGGGAGCATGCCAGGCCTGGGAATTTTACGGGATTGTAGGTCACCGACAGCCTTCTTGATTTTGTCAACTGTAATATCTCCATCGAGGTGCACTCTAACCTACAGAGAAGTGGATGTCAGAGGATTATCTCCCACCAGAGGTCTCTTCTCTTCCTGTTCAGCATCCCTGCCAGACAGAGTCTGGTAATAGTCAGTGAAGGCTGTCACAAATAGACTACCATCTCCCCTCAGGTGCCAAAAATACTAGGGCTCACTCTGGAGACAATGGTATAGGTTGCCAGCCAGTATAACAATTTTATAGATGTGTCTCCCAGTTCATGAATCATCCTGTTTGATGTCATCCACCAATGTCAAGCTTTGTCTAGGTAATACTGTCTCAAGAAGGCTGTATAAGACTCCAGTTGACATTCCTTCTTAACATCTTGGGAGATGAATTTGTCCCTTTAAAGCTGGAGAATATTAGCTTCAAGCTAGGACAGTGTCTTTACGCTGTGTCTTTACGCTGTTGCTTCCTCCCTTTCATGTAGACCTTCATCCAGACATGGAGCACAGCTTTCCCTTCTGCCCAGAGACTCACAGGGAAGGCCACTGAACTTTCATAGATTTTAAAATAGATCTTTAATTCCTGAGCAAGATATTTGGAGAAGTGGGGGCTAAGACTCCCAGTCAAGGCTGGCCCCAACACTGTTCGCGCATGGTGCAACAGTCTTGTTTGGCACCCCTCTCCCATTTCCTCCTTCTTCATGAATTCCCTCGCTACCACTCGCCAACAATGCACCTCATCTCTCTATAGCCCATTTCTGCCCAACATTTCACTTTTCTTAAAGGGTTACCCGTAGTTTACTCACACTTAGTTTTGTGATCTGCATGGTACACATTCTTTGTAGCAGGCACGTTAGCCCTCTGCACTGTGTGGGAGACAGGAGTGCCCATGTGAGTGCACGGTGAGCAATGCAACAGTGTGAGATTAGGGCGAGAGGAGTCACTGCGGGGTGAGGGAGGTGACCATATAAATGTGGATGTGGATGTAAGTGCAGAGTGGGATGAATTAATGTATGGTTAGTGATGGACTTGTTTGAGTGAGATTGCAGAGTGAGCAGTGAGGGGGACAGGTGAGAGAAGTGTCACATGAGCAGGATGAGTAGTGTGCTTGTGTGACTGCAGTGTGAGGTACAGGGTGAACAGCACAAGTGCATTGTGGTGAGCAGGTGGTGTGAGTGCATGGCAATCAGTTTGAGTACATTGTGATCGCTGTGAGTGTAGGGTGAATGTGAAAGTGAAGGGCGAGAATGAGGAGTGAGTTGTCTGAATGCAGGGTGCATTCCCAGACATTTGAAGTAACAGCATGTTATTGAGGGCTGGTGTAGGGTTCCAGATATATCCCAAACTGTGGTCCGCGGACCCCCAGGGTCTGTGACACATTCCCAGGGGGTCCGCAGGATGGACATGAGTGACTGCAGTCGTACTGAAAAACGAAATGAAACGCCCATGCGCTCTCACAGCACACAAGAGCTGTGAATGTTGGCGCAGGGGCGGCGAAACCACAATACAATCTGGCCAATCACCATTCAGCTTTAAGTGCAAGCTGAAGGGTGATTGGCCTTATTTTATTATTTGCTTCTGCTGTTACCAGACATCGCGCTTGCACGGCAGTGCGTGCGTTTCCTCTTGTGTTTACGGCCTGCCCCAGGGCATTTTGCTACCATATGTCCCCTTTTGCCCTGAAAGCAGAGTGCTGCTGTGCCTCTTGTATCGAGGCTGAAGAGCATTCCAGCACCTCGAACCGGCAGGAGGGCTTTTCCTCTGGAACTGCATGTGAGTGTTTTATTTACAAGTGTACGCACGCATATACAGTAAAAGCGCATGCATGCTTTAAAAATGTATTTCCTTTTTATTTCAGCCTCATGTTATATAGCTGCCAATGTTTCAGATTGCCTATGTGTGACATATTCATAATTTCAATGAAGAGCGCTTGTGATGCACCAAGAGCTTTTGGATGCAGTTTGTTACTTGTTGGTTCCTTAATTGTATCAGCTCCTTGGCTCCTTCGTTCTCCTTTTATTATTTTTTGGGGAGGGAAGAGAGAGAGAGTCCAACCACTTTGGAAGGCAGGCACCCCCTACGCCAGCAGTCCTACTGCTGCTGACCACTTCCGCTCGCGGGTAGGAATGCTGCCAGTGCCTGGCACTTGCTGGCCTGAACTCTCCCAGTCCCTTATTGCCACAGCTGCCACCAATTTTGCTGCCACACTGCCTGCAACTACGCCTCCTTAAACTTAGGCTGCATGCAGCTCAGCACACACCGCCCTCCCGCTATTTACAAATGCTGGTATTTATGGAGGAGCGCTGCTGGAGTGCTGGAGGCTAATAATCCGAGGCAGTAAGTATGGGAGAGCTTGCGGCTAACACAAACCTTTGTGACACTGACCCGGGGCATTTTGATAACATATGTCCCCTTTTGCCCTGAAAGCAGAGTATAACCGGCAGGAGGGCTCTTCTCCCTCAGGAACTGCATGTGAGTGTTATATTTACAAGTGTACGTCCGCATTTACAGTAAAAGCGCGCGCATGATTTAAAATTGTCGTTCCTTTTTTTGTCAGCCTCATGTAACATAGATGCCAATGTTTCACATTGACTATGTGTGACATTTTCATAATTTCAATGACATTTTGGGTGACATTCAAAGACTACAAGTGACACTTATTTGTGAGCAAAAATCAAGCAATTATAAAGCTGTTTATGTTGATTTTTGTGTCTGTGGCTGCTGCTGTGGAAAGGCACATGTGTATAGGCTACCATTACTTGGCAGGCGGGTAAAACTAGATGCAGCCAGGATCAGCAGTAGGATTTTCGCACTGCTGTCCGATTGCTCACTTTCCATAAGCCCTTGGGTGAATTATGTCTGCTGTTGGTGTGTGATTAGAGATACCTCAGGGAAGGATACACACTTGTGCGCTGGATGTGAGCTGTAGGTATGAAAATGTAATTTGTTTGCATGTATTCGCCATTATGGGGATGCCAAACCCTCCAAACATCACAGAGACCGGGGGTCTGCCCAGTCTGCTAATAGATCTCTGCTTTTGGGAAGCTGCGCCTTTGAATTTTTGCATTATCAAAAGTTGTATCCATAACCGCAATAAAGTCTTCACCTATGATTCAGGCACCTAGTGGCAGCCGAGACACCAGAGCATTGAGATCTTAAGGGATAGACTTGGATATCTCTGGTGGAGTGTACATACCACCCCCTATTGCTATATATCTGTCTAGCGAGTTGGAGAAGACGTGTCATCACCTATGAGGGCAAATTGTAAAACGTCTTAACATAGCATCCTTTGGGCAATAACTAGTATAATACATAAAATGTCATCACACAAGAGCAAATTATAAAACGCCTCCCTAATACAGTTTATGAATAAAACCACCTGGATTTGCATATACAAGAGCGAAATATGCTGCAATGTAATATGAGGATGAGAGACAAGGCCAGTATTAAGAAGGAGCGGCCATCTTTGGGCAATAACTATGAACTAAATTTCCTGTGCCTCTTGACCTTTTAGTGTCTCCTTCATGAGACACTTTGGCATACCATATCTAGCCTAGAACAGACACTGGGAGCTCAGGTAGTGGGGCTCCTGGAAGAGGAGCACTGAAGGGGAGTGCTGTTTGGCAAACGTGAGGACTGCACTCCTTTTCATATGGTCATTTAGTCCGTCACCTTTCCATGGTAATATACAAAAGAAGGTAATGTTGGGAAGGTGTACATGTTCGCAGCTCCTGCAACACAGAAGGTTCGCCTTTTCAGACCATTTACAGGGGGCTAGTTTGTAAGACAAGTAGGATTTATGAACCTAGAACAGTAAGTGCAATGTGAATGAGGGCCAACTAAAACAACTACCCCTTGACCGAACAAAGAAAGCAAGTTTCTCCACCCCATACTTAAGTCTTAGAAGCAACTGTCACCCTAACATTCCCCTTCATACAACAACCTAGGTACTAATTGGGAGGGGGTCAGATTCCATTTGTTTCCTGAAATACTTTGGCTTGGATATGGCGCTGCTGGTGTAGAGACAAAAGAAAACTTTGAACAAGAAAGGATATGGAGGGATATGAAGTAGAGGTACAAATAAGACGAAAGTTCCCCAGACAAACAGATTGTAGGTGTTGAAGGCTGGGACACAGTTGGATAGCTCCATGAGTAGAGTTCCAGCTAGAAATGGGTCTGGCTCCTCCAAGGATACTGGTGGAAGTGAGTCGGCACACTAGGACCAATTCGTGGAGGATCATCTTCTGGATCTGGAGGAGACTGATGACACTCCACAGTCCCCTTTCGGCAATGCTATAAATGTCTTCTCCCAGGTTTTCCATGGCTGTGTAAAACTGTGCCATATCCTCAGAGGCTGAGTTCAGCTTCTACAGGTTTAAGGCAAGTTTTAAGGTCATGTTGTTCCGCTACAGAGACCCACATTGCTGCAGGTGGGTGAAAGAAGATAGGGTATGATTCGTATAAGACTTTAAGCCGGGCTGCGAACAAACAAATATTTCAAATTCACAGCAAGCATCTTGATGGATGCAAACTATCTCCTTCGTTTCTGGATGGCAGGGGTATAGTCTGGACAGATCATGATGCGGCTTCCTTGAAAGATGTTCCCTTTTGGAGGACTGCATCTCTATCCTTCAAATTTAGGATCTTTGCATTGATGACAGGATCCTAGCACAGGCTTCTGCTTGAGGACCCAGTGAGCCCTTTCAAGGACAAACTGAAGGACTGGGCTATTCTAAGGCCCAGCGGTGCCAGGGGACAACACCTGAAACCTTCGTGGGTTACCTGTTCCGGGGTACAAAACACAGAGACACGGGACACTTCCTGCGGCGTCAAAGATCAGTGTTTATTTACTGCAGGGATACAGAAATCGCAAGAAGTACACAACGTGTAGGTTCTGAGAGACTGCTTCAAATTGCAAAAGTGGATCGCTCCTTTTATACACATTTTCGTCATTGGACAACATGGCGAACAAAAGGTTACAACTCAGTTCCCACAGTAAACTTCAAAAAGGGTCGCATTCATGTTTTCATAAACCCGGAACATAATTACAGCAGCATTGCCGGTTCCCAACTGTGAAAGCACGTTATCCCCACATTAAGCACATTCCATTCTGACTGTAAACGAATTAGGAGAAGGGACAGAAACAGGTGCAAAGGAAAAACAAGGATGAACAACAGATTGGAAAAGAATGTAGGGAGCAATGTCGGAGGCATGATTGCAGGATCAAAGGATTCGTGCCTAATGCATGCACGACTGAAACAATAGACTAGCACGGCAAGATGAGCCTCGAGCGGAGCCATCTGCCCTTGCAGTGTCATCCCCCTCATCATAAAGACACCCTCAAAGGAACACGTGTCCTCCGCAAAGGTTTGGGATTCCCAGGGTCACGAAGCGGACAGTGTCCGTTCGCTGGCTACTTGAGGGCAAGAGACAAAATAGATGCCGTATCTAAAATGGAACTCGAGGGTTTCAGATGGACACACCCACGAATGAGACGAACCATACATAGTAGCGTAGCGAAAACGCGTACACCCACTAAACTCGTCATTTGCGGTTCGTAGATACCAAACTCGTCCATATTCGAACAAACCCAAAATGTAATTACGATTCTCACGGAACCTCAGACGCTCCTTTTGCCCTCATGTAGGCAAGCACTAGTCGAGATCAGAATCGATTTCGATATTCATCAAATCGTTCAGTTGTTGCTGGAACATCATTCTATCCATCAATGTCTCTTTGGTAACAGATGGCCGTCTTATACACGTTGTAGCACAGAGGCCACATAAGGCAGGACCACACTGCACACAAAGACAACACGTGAACAGAAACATTACAACAACCCCTATGATCATCAGAATCTTCCAACCCCAAGTTGATATCAGGCCCCAAAACCATCCTAGAAGCGTCCAACCACCTTCGTCCACGTGTATGGACTCGGAGATCTTATGTAACTTCGAGATGGCTTGATAAACAGTTGGAGCGTTGTCAGGGATGAAAATGCAACAACTCGAATGGATCACCTTGCACACCACCTCTATCTGCAAGAACAACGTCTAGAACCATACGGTTCTGCAACGTCATGAGTCTATCCGCCTGAAGTTCTGCTGTTAAATTACCAAGAGCACTTGCAGTTATGTTAGCAGTCAATTCTACCACACGGGTCAACTGTCTCAGGTTCCTACTATTAACCATAGGTCCCCAAAACGGCAAGAAACCCTTAAAGAAATCTCCTGCTTCTTGACCGGCAGTGTCCTCTTCGCTAATAACGCCTCTCACAACTCTAGTCTTGTGATAGTCTGAGGCAACCGTAAAAGTCGGTGGCAAAAGATTCGCAATATAACAGGTACCCGAGAAGTCACGGGGCAACCATGTATATGCACGTTCATAACATACGAAATAGGTACCCTTGGCAGTCAGGAAAACAGGGGAAGAGAGCATCGGTAGAACATACGTATCAGTACAAGCACTCTTCCCAAGCTGGGCTCTCGGATTTCGACCAAGACCTTTCAAGCAGAAATTACCGAGGTGGGGTACGATCCATATTGGAGACGAGCTCTTAAGCTGTCTATCACCCACTGACATACTATACTCAGCCTCACTCAGATCTTTATATGCTTGCACCTCTTCATCTGGAATAAGCGATGCATCAAAAATATCTCTATCTAAATCAGCAATCGCTATCGCCAAAGGCTTGTGGTACGGACCAGGACCGAAGTTTGCAGAACGTGGCTCTCGACTGGGGTAGGAATCTAGTGCACTACGGAACATAGTTTGGAATGCTCGAGCTGACCCCTGGGAGCTGTAAGGAAGAACCAAATACGGAATACCCCTATCCATGGTATGTGGCATTAACCCACACACCCAACAGTTGGTAGTATTCATCACCAACTGATGCTGATGTAGGAGTTGAACGAAGGAGTTATTCATGAATTCCGCACGTCTAACCTGTTCATGTTGGGGCAGAGGATGAAAGGAATGTGGAGAAACGGTGGTAATAGAACTTAGTTTAGGAGAAAAAGTAGGTGAAATGGAAGGCAATAACGACTGTATTCCAAAATACACTCCACCCACCAATAGCATAGAAACAGTCAGAAACAGCAGGAATACCTGAAACAAAAAGCATTTTGTTCGTACAATCTTATGCAATTTTGATCTTTGCGCCGACATCCTTTCTACTTCCAACAGCTCAGAGAACGCCATCCTCTAAAAACCGTCCGTAACGTCCTTGACGCACTTCGTTCTCAGTAGCGATTATCAATTCCCAGGAGTTCCCAGGAATCGACAAAAAGTAACCGACCTAGTATCAGGAACCTGCTAAACAGAAGGAAGTACCCGCACGGCCCTACGGTCAACCCGGATGATAGGTTTTCTTTAAACAAACGTCCAATTTAATAAAAAAAAGGTCTCTTAGCTGTAAAAAGTACACATGAAAAAGGAACTCAAAAATCAGTAAAGGATGCAATTGTTCTTAATGTTCGTGGCAACAGTAAAGGACAATAAAAGTTCAATAAAAGATGTTATTAGTCTTTGTCATGTGAACGAAGAAAATATCGACTTCTTCCAGGTCGAGTCTGCTCTTCAAATAATTGTTCAAATTGTGAAACAGTGTTTAATCGATCAGATGACAATTCAGACCTTGAGTTCTCCAAAACTGACGACTCAACAGATGTGTCTGGCTGCAATGAATTGTTTCCTACAGGTTGAGCATCACTAAACGGCACGAAACATAGAGGGGTCTCGGTTTCCGTTGCCGCAATACCAGTTCTCACCCAATTATCTGCTGGTGAAGGGATCGGAACCTTTTTGGTATGGGTGGCATGCACCCAGTTCTTTCTGCCTTCCAACCGAACTGCAGTCCTTGTAGCCAGCAATACTTGGAAGGGACCTGCAAATCTCGGCTCCAAGTTGCGTTTTCTGCCAAAATTGCGGGTGACAACCCAGTCACACGGTTGGAGCCGATGTCCAGGACCCTCTGTCTGTGCCGGTAAAGCTTCAAAGACCTGTTGATGAATTAACCTCAGTTTAGCAGTCAGATCATGAAGATAATCAATTAACATTGGATACTCAAGACTATCAAAGGCCTTAGGCCTCGGGACTCCCCAAATGTTTGCAGGGCGGCCAAACACAATCTCATATGGGCTAAGCCCTACTCGAGAGTGCACAGTCGCCCTGGTCGATAAGAGAGCCAGAGGCAAGGCATCAGGCCATGACAGACCAGTCGTAGCTTGTATCTTCGCAAGTTTCAGAGTACCATTGTACCCTTCAACCAAACCCGCTGCCTGGGGATGATTGGCGCTATGGAATTTTTGTCGAATTCCAAGGCCCTTACACACACTCTGCATCACGCTTCCCACAAACTCACTTCCGTTATCTGACCACACAATCCGTGGCATTCCATACCGAGGAAAGTATTCCTTCAGTAGGACTTTCGCTGTGGACAGGGCAGTATTATCCTTAAGAGGATAGGCCTCAATCCATCTGGAGAACGCACAAACCACAACTAAAACGTACTTCAGGTTATTGCATCTCTCCATATGGATGAAGTCCAATTGGATAACCTCAAAGGGACATGTAGGAGGAGCAAAATGGCCGGGTGGAGTGGGGGTGCCCTTGCCAGGATTATGCATCAAACACACCATACAATTCTTAACCACTCTCTCAGCACATTTAGCAATACCATCATTCTTCCATACAGGGGACAACAACTTACATATACCTTTCGCGCTAATATGTGACAAGCCGTGAGCCATAGTCACAACGGCTAGCACATATGCATCCGGTAACATCCACCTCTGACGTTCCGACAAGTCAACCCAACATCCATGCGTGTCTAACTTTCCCGTGCTTTCTTTCCACTTGGTCTTTTCAGTTTCAGTGGCCTCATTCTGAATTGCTTTCACGCTCTCAACAGTGTCTTCACACATACCAGTCTCCGTCGGCCACCTCACTGAACTCGTAACATACATTCGGGTCGCAAGATTCTTAGCCGTTTCCTTAGCAATCTCATCCGCAAATGCATTACCACGACCAACATCATCCGTAACCTTTCGATGCGCACTACATTTAATGATTGCCACCTGTTTAGGCAATGTAAGTGCATCCAAAAGATCGTTCACGAGCTGTCCGTGTTGGATCTTCGTACCATGCGATGTCATAAATCCTCTTTCTCTCCACAATCAACCAAAGCTATGTGCAACGCCAAACGCATATTGACTATCAGTAAACACATTCACTCGCTTTCCCTTAGACAAAACACACGCTCTCGTCAACGCAATCAACTCTGCCGCTTGCTCTGAATTCTGACTCAATCTCGCAGTTTCCACAACCGTACTCAACGTCACTACAGCATACGCAGTCGTCGCATCACCATTCGGCAACTTAAAACATGAACCATCAACATACAAAGTGCCATCGGGGTCTATCAATGGAGTGTTTTTCAGGTCAACACGACCCTTCGTTTCTTCCTCAGTTCGTAAATAGCAATCATGTGGTGGTACATCATTTGATTCCATATTAGTCGGCAACAATGTCGCCGGATTCAGCACATTACAACGCTTGATCTGTATATGACTTGCCAAAAGGGTCAACTCATAACCGGACAACCTTGCACTCGTCAGATGTTGAGTTTTTGTACGATTCAGGAGAGTGTCAACTGCATGCGGAACCATCACTGTGAGCATATTATCCATGACCAGACCTGCGGATTGTCGAATAGACACCGCAGCTGCCGCTGTCGCTCTCAAGCAACTCGGCAACGCTCTAGCTACCGGGTCTAAGGTCGAGGAAAAATATGCACATGGACGCTGCTTACCACCAAATTGTTACGTCAAAACACTCAACGCACAACCTTCTCTCTCATGAACGTATAGTGTAAACGGTTTACTGTAATCAGGAGTACCTAACACAGGAGCCGAACACAATGCATCACGCAGTTCAGAAAAACTTTTCTGACATTCTTCCGTCCATGGCAAAGGAGTTGAAACATCCTTGCACATGAGAGCTCTCAATGGCTTCGCTAACAGTGAAAAGTTCGGAATCCACTGTCTGCAGTATGACGTGATACCTAGAAAGGCACGCACATCTCTCTGAGTTGTTGGCACAGTCATTCGAGCGATCGCTGCAATTCTTTCTGGGGTCAACCTTCTTCCCTCCTTTGACAATAAGTGACCTAGATAGGTTACTTCTTGACAACAATATTGTAGTTTAGAAGGTGACACTTTGTGATGTAAGTCATATAGATGCTGTAACAGTGATACTGTAGCAGTTTTGCAAATCTGTTCAGTGTCAGCAGCTACCAACAGATCATCAACGTACTGAATCAAGGCCGCACCAGCCGGTAACACAAACGCATCAAGTTGACTCTTAAGAGCTTGGCTGTAGATCGATGGACTCTCACAGTAGCCCTGAGGTGCGCGTTTGAACCTGAAGCTGCGACCACCTAATGAGAAACCGAATAGATCTCTGCTTTCCTCAGCAATCGGAATGCTAAAGAAAGCATTCTTCAGATCGATTACCGAGAACCATGATGCAGAAGCTGGAATCAGAGTCAGCAAAGCTGTAATGTCAGGCACCACGGGAAACTGTGGAATTACAATTTTATTCACCTCTCTTAAATCAATAACAAAACGATACACAGGAGGCTTGGATGGATCAGTTCGTTTAAAAATAGGTAACACAGGACTATTACACACGTTACCCCGAGTTTCTTCGATGACATCTTTATCGATCAAATCGTAAATGATCGCTAATAGTGCTCGTTCTCCATCAAGAGAGAGATACGATACTGGGGAATGCGTGGTAATTGCACGTTTGATTTCAATTGAACAACATAAGGTGGTATATTCAGCAGGCCCACGTCATTGGGACCTGTTGCCCACAAAGACTCAGGAAGAGAACTCAATTCCGGTGGGAGCTTATCAGTTGACAAATACATAGGAGAGATCACTCTCTGACCCAACGTAAGCTCCACTCCCGCAGGAGAACAGTACAAAGTCGCATATAACCGTTTCAACAAATCCAGGCCCAAAAGATTCTCACCACAACCAGTAGTCAAAATCAAAGGAGCTTCTAACTCACGAGACCCAATTGTAAGGGGCAAAGGGCTAGAAACTGGATTGCTAACGGGGGCGCCAGAATCCAACGGAAACATTCGTTAAGCCAGACAAAGGCGCGCCAGGGAGTTTCGAATGCATGATGGAACTTTTCGCTGCACCAGTGTCCAACAGAAAAGGCTCAACTACGCCCAATGTGGCAACTGCGACGTAAGGCCCTCTCTGATCAACCGGAACTGATACTACTCCCTCTCTTTGTCTATGGCTGTCCTAGTAATTACCGTCAGCATCAACATCATGCTCGACATAATAGTCATCCACATGATACTGTGCAGATCTACCAGACGATGAATCGCGCCGATCAAAGCAATTTTGCGAGTCTAATGAAGTGGCAAAACGCTCATTCTGATTGAGTAACACCGCGACCTCTACCACGTGATGCTTGTTGAGGACCACTACGACCTCCTCGAGCCGAAACACCATTGTTTCGGTCACGCAGAACTGGACAATTAAACTTCAGATGGCCCTCACCCCTACAATATGCGCATTGATTATACCCCAGCATAGATCGTGGTGTAGAGGAGTCAGTACGCGACTGCGACCTAGAAAACTGTGATTGTAATCGATTTTGCTGTTGCGAGTCATTTTGATTGAAGCGCGGAGGATACGCTTGCTGCAATAAGACCTTAGTTTTAAGATCCTTCGTTTTCTTATCTGCACGTTCGCTTTCTTCTTTCTCTCTATTTTCGTAGTATTGGGCCGTGGCTAATATTTGAGCAGTGGTAGAAACGGCCCACGAACTTTCAGAATTCTTCAATTTGTTGCTTAGTTCAGGCAACAAATTCGATACAAATTTATCAACAAACAGTCGCTGACCTCCCTCAGTGCTCATATCCTGACCACTGTGATCGATGAATGCCTCCTCAAATTTCATAAAGAAATCGGAGACACTCTCGCCCTTCTTTTGTTTGCACGCAGACAGTTTATCCCAGTTAACTCTTATTGCTGGCATAAGCGTCTTCATAAGTGTACTTATCCTCTGGGGCAGATTCTCAATGATCTGTTCAGGTTTAGACCCACCAACTTGTCGTCCGTCAGCCGCCGCAAGAGCAGCCCAATCACCGCCTAACTCAGTTGCGTGATTCTCTTGACGGATTTTTGCCCAAATCGGTTGAGGTACTACATTACCGAACAACATGTCGATATCGGCGAGGTTCATAACAGTAGCATCCACTAATTGGGATAACTCCTTATAATAACCTGCCGGATTTTTGCGGGGGTCAGGCAAAGTTTGCTTCACCTGCAAAACTTCCGATCGCTTCCATGGGAGGTGTATCCAAACTCTCTGAAAGTGTGGTGGAATAGCAGGATTAGCAGCAGGATCACCTGGCATCCACACTGGGGGATCTTCTCGCATGGGATACTGACCAGGTTGTGCCATCCACTCCTCAGCTTCGTCCTTAAACAATGCTCGAGGTTGTACTGTAGATCGAAAAGATAACAGACGCTCTAAAGCACGTCGGACATTACCACCCACAATCATACCATTCGAAAACTGATTCTGAAGTTCAGTCATCTCGGGCGGTACATTGTCTACCTCATCATTATCCCACTCTTCTCTCAAGGATTTACAGATTTCCTCGAACACGAATCTTTGTGCGGGCTCATTAAACTGAGAAAACGTATCGAAAACTATACGCGAAGTGTACTTAGCAGGATGCCTAATCCATTTACTCGTCATTTTCACGAACGTCTCACATTCTCTACCACCAGGAATTTGACTGCGCCTCTGAGAGACATCAGAAAGATCAGACCCAAGTATTGGTCCAAAAAAAGGAGAATAGAGATTAGCAACAGCATTAGGTATACGACTACGAACAGAAGGGGAAGAAGAAAGAAGTACAGGAGCAACAACATTAGGAGTAAACGTAGAAACAGTAGCAGTAGTCGAGATAGCAGGAGTAGTAGTAACAATAGGCTGATGAGGTACAGGCAAAGGAGCAGTAGGAAGAAGAGCGTGTAAAGGAGTAGGGACAATTTGGGGCACGAGGGAATTCGGAAGAACAGGAGGAACGACAGGCTGACCAGCAGCCGCCAGAACAACAGGTTGAGGAACAGGAGGAATCACAGGAACCATAGTATCCTGTGCATAGGGAGGTGGTGATTTCAATAGATAAGACAATAATGGATCCTCTATCGCTTCTTCTCCCTTCCTATCAGAACTAGACGGTAGAACCGGATAACATTTATCCACCGCCATATGATGCAGTCTAGCAAAAACTTCCTGTTCCTTCTCGTCTTTGTCTCGCTGATACTGTTCTGCATTTCGCATTACCGTAATAATACCTTCTCTCTTATTTTTCTTAATCGGTTTGATTTCTTTCTGCTTGGCCTCTTTACGCCATAACCGAAAGGAATCAAACATGGCCGGCCTAGCCTTCTTTTTAAACAATTTAGCTTCAAGATTATCTAATATTGCAGTTTCGAAACTACCATGTGGTGGCCAACTAAGAACACCATCATTTTTAGTGTAACGAATCCAATATTCATTATATACAATAGGACCTACTCCGTGGCGACTATAGAGCTCATAAATTGGAGTTCCAACTGGAGGTATCGGACATGAATCCTCCAGCCGGGAATCCGTGCTGCAACATTTAAGGAAACCAAACAAAGTACTACGGTCAGGCATCGTGCACACTAACCGAGTTTACAAACTTCAAGGGCTATCGAATTACGATGTCCTCGCAAAAAAATGCAAGACCCTCGGTTTTTGACGATTGCAATTGTCAAATAAAACCCAACAACTAAGAACCAACAACTAAGAACCACAAATGCAATGGAACCATGCAAACAACCAAGTTTAACCAAGTTACAAAAAATACAAAGTAACCGTCCCAAAAAGGAACTACAAAACCATGGACTCTGGGAGCGACCCACAAATACTTAACTGAAAGAGCAATGGCGTCACCAGGAAGGCCAGTCTATCGTCTCGCCGTACAAAGGACTACGCCAGGCGCCAAAACAGGTCAACAGTCAGGGCATCAGTCCGTCGCAGCCGTCAGGAGGCGGGAATCTTCGCGGGAAAAATCTTCGGACCACTTATTTCGACAACTGGATCGATGAAGCGGGGTGCACCTTCCCTCGGAGATTTCACACGAAGTTCCTCACGATCGTCGGGCTTTGGACCGGTACCGCTGATGTCGCCCGACGTTGGGCGCCAAACTAAAGGACTGGGCTATTCTAAGGCCCAGCGGTGCCAGGGGACAACACCTGAAACCTTCGTGGGTTACCTGTTCCGGCGTACAAAACACAGAGACACGGGACACTTCCTGCGGCGTCAAAGATCAGTGTTTATTTACTGCAGGGATACAGAAATCGCAAGAAGTACACAACGTGTAGGTTCTGAGAGACTGCTTCAAATTGCAAAAGTGGATCGCTCCTTTTATACACATTTTCGTCATTGGACAACATGGCGAACAAAAGGTTACAACTCAGTTCCCACAGTAAACTTCAAAAAGGGTCGCATTCATGTTTTCAGAAACCCGGAACATAATTACAGCAGCATTGCCGGTTCCCAACTGTGAAAGCACGTTATCCCCACATTAAGCACATTCCATTCTGACTGTAAACGAATTAGGAGAAGGGACAGAAACAGGTGCAAAGGAAAAACAAGGATGAACAACAGATTGGAAAAGAATGTAGGGAGCAATGTCGGAGGCATGATTGCAGGATCAAAGGATTCGTGCCTAATGCATGCACGACTGAAACAATAGACTAGCACGGCAAGATGAGCCTCGAGCGGAGCCATCTGCCCTTGCAGTGTCATCCCCCTCATCATAAAGACACCCTCAAAGGAACACGTGTCCTCCGCAAAGGTTTGGGATTCCCAGGGTCACGAAGCGGACAGTGTCCGTTCGCTGGCTACTTGAGGGCAAGAGACAAAATAGATGCCGTATCTAAAATGGAACTCGAGGGTTTCAGATGGACACACCCACGAATGAGACGAACCATACATAGTAGCGTAGCGAAAACGCGTACACCCACTAAACTCGTCATTTGCGGTTCGTAGATACCAAACTCGTCCATATTCGAACAAACCCAAAATGTCATTACGATTCTCACGGAACCTCAGACGCTCCTTTTGCCCTCATGTAGGCAAGCACTAGTCGAGATCAGAATCGATTTCGATATTCATCAAATCGTTCAGTTGTTGCTGGAACATCATTCTATCCATCAATGTCTCTTTGGTAACAGATGGCCGTCTTATACACGTTGTAGCACAGAGGCCACATAAGGCAGGACCACACTGCACACAAAGACAACACGTGAACAGAAACATTACAACAACCCCTATGATCATCAGAATCTTCCAACCCCAAGTTGATATCAGGCCCCAAAACCATCCTAGAAGCGTCCAACCACCTTCGTCCACGTGTATGGACTCGGAGATCTTATGTAACTTCGAGATGGCTTGATAAACAGTTGGAGCGTTGTCAGGGATGAAAATGCAACAACTCGAATGGATCACCTTGCACACACCACCTCTATCTGCAAGAACAACGTCTAGAACCATACGGTTCTGCAACGTCATGAGTCTATCCGCCTGAAGTTCTGCTGTTAAATTACCAAGAGCACTTGCAGTTATGTTAGCAGTCAATTCTACCACACGGGTCAACTGTCTCAGGTTCCTACTATTAACCATAGGTCCCCAAAACGGCAGGAAACCCTTAAAGAAATCTCCTGCTTCTTGACCGGCAGTGTCCTCTTCGCTAATAACGCCTCTCACAACTCTAGTCTTGTGATAGTCTGAGGCAACCGTAAAAGTCGGTGGCAAAAGATTCGCAATATAACAGGTACCCGAGAAGTCACGGGGCAACCATGTATATGCACGTTCATAACATACGAAATAGGTACCCTTGGCAGTCAGGAAAACAGGGGAAGAGAGCATCGGTAGAACATACGTATCAGTACAAGCACTCTTCCCAAGCTGGGCTCTCGGATTTCGACCAAGACCTTTCAAGCAGAAATTACCGAGGTGGGGTACGATCCATATTGGAGACGAGCTCTTAAGCTGTCTATCACCCACTGACATACTATACTCAGCCTCACTCAGATCTTTATATGCTTGCACCTCTTCATCTGGAATAAGCGATGCATCAAAAATATCTCTATCTAAATCAGCAATCGCTATCGCCAAAGGCTTGTGGTACGGACCAGGACCGAAGTTTGCAGAACGTGGCTCTCGACTGGGGTAGGAATCTAGTGCACTACGGAATATAGTTTGGAATGCTCGAGCTGACCCCTGGGAGCTGTAAGGAAGAACCAAATACGGAATACCCCTATCCATGGTATGTGGCATTAACCCACACACCCAACAGTTGGTAGTATTCATCACCAACTGATGCTGATGTAGGAGTTGAACGAAGGAGTTATTCATGAATTCCGCACGTCTAACCTGTTCATGTTGGGGCAGAGGATGAAAGGAATGTGGAGAAACGGTGGTAATAGAACTTAGTTTAGGAGAAAAAGTAGGTGAAATGGAAGGCAATAACGACTGTAGTACAAAATACACTCCACCCACCAATAGCATAGAAACAGTCAGAAACAGCAGGAATACCTGAAACAAAAAGCATTTTGTTCGTACAATCTTATGCAATTTTGATCTTTGCGCCGACATACTTTCTACTTCCAGCAGCTCAGAGAACGCCATCCTCTAAAAACCGTCCGTAACGTCCTTGACGCACTTCGTTCTCAGTAGCGATTATCAATTCCCAGGAGTTCCCAGGAATCGACAAAAAGTAACCGACCTAGTATCAGGAACCTGCTAAACAGAAGGAAGTACCCGCACGGCCCTACGGTCAACCCGGATGATAGGTTTTCTTTAAACAAACGTCCAATTTAATAAAAAAAAAAGGTCTCTTAGCTGTAAAAAGTACACATGAAAAAGGAACTCAAAAATCAGTAAAGGATGCAATTGTTCTTAATGTTCGTGGCAACAGTAAAGGACAATATAAGTTCAAAAAAAGATGTTATTAGTCTTTGTCATGTGAACGAAGAAAATATCGACTTCTTCCAGGTCGAGTCTGCTCTTCAAATAATTGTTCAAATTGTGAAACAGTGTTTAATCGATCAGATGACAATTCAGACCTTGAGTTCTCCAAAACTGACGACTCAACAGATGTGTCTGGCTGCAATGAATTGTTTCCTACAGGTTGAGCATCACTAAACGGCACGAAACATAGAGGGGTCTCGGTTTCCGTTGCCGCAATACCAGTTCTCACCCAATTATCTGCTGGTGAAGGGATCGGAACCTTTTTGGTATGGGTGGCATGCACCCAGTTCTTTCTGCCTTCCAACCGAACTGCCGTCCTTGTAGCCAGCAATACTTGGAAGGGACCTGCAAATCTCGGCTCCAAGTTGCGTTTTCTGCCAAAATTGCGGGTGACAACCCAGTCACCCGGTTGGAGCCGATGTCCAGGACCCTCTGTCTGTGCCGGTAAAGCTTCAAAGACCTGTTGATGAATTAACCTCAGTTTAGCAGTCAGATCATGAAGATAATCAATTAACATTGGATACTCAAGACTATCAAAGGCCTTAGGCCTCGGGTTTCCCCAAATGTTTGCAGGGCGGCCAAACACAATCTCATATGGGCTAAGCCCTACTCGAGAGTGCACAGTCGCCCTGGTCGATAAGAGAGCCAGAGGCAAGGCATCAGGCCATGACAGACCAGTCGTAGCTTGTATCTTCGCAAGTTTCAGTTTCAGAGTACCATTGTACCCTTCAACCAAACCCGCTGCCTGGGGATGATTGGCGCTATGGTATATTTGTCGAATTCCAAGGCCCTTACACACACTCTGCATCACGCTTCCCACAAACTCACTTCCGTTATCTGACCACACAATCCGTGGCATTCCATACCGAGGAAAGTATTCCTTCAGTAGGACTTTCGCTGTGGACAGGGCAGTATTATCCTTAAGAGGATAGGCCTCAATCCATCTGGAGAACGCACAAACCACAACTAAAACGTACTTCAGGTTATTGCATCTCTCCATATGGATGAAGTCCAATTGGATAACCTCAAAGGGACATGTAGGAGGAGCAAAATGGCCGGGTGGAGTGGGGGTGCCCTTGCCAGGATTATGCATCAAACACACCATACAATTCTTAACCACTCTCTCAGCACATTTAGCAATACCATCATTCTTCCATACAGGGGACAACAACTTACATATACCTTTCGCGCTAATATGTGACAAGCCGTGAGCCATAGTCACAACGGCTAGCACATATGCATCCGGTAACATCCACCTCTGACATTCCGACAAGTCAACCCAACATCCATGCGTGTCTAACTTTCCCGTGCTTTCTTTCCACTTGGTCTTTTCAGTTTCAGTGGCCTCATTCTGAATTGCTTTCACGCTCTCAACAGTGTCTTCACACATACCAGTCTCCGTCGGCCACCTCACTGAACTCGTAACATACATTCGGGTCGCAAGATTCTTAGCCGTTTCCTTAGCAATCTCATCCGCAAATGCATTACCACGACCAACATCATCCGTAACCTTTCGATGCGCACTACATTTAATGATTGCCACCTGTTTAGGCAATGTAAGTGCATCCAAAAGATCGTTCACGAGCTGTCCGTGTTGGATCTTCGTACCATGCGATGTCATAAATCCTCTTTCTCTCCACAATCAACCAAAGCTATGTGCAACGCCAAACGCATATTGACTATCAGTAAACACATTCACTCGCTTTCCCTTAGACAAAACACACGCTCTCGTCAACGCAATCAACTCTGCCGCTTGCTCTGAATTCTGACTCAATCTCGCAGTTTCCACAACCGTACTCAACGTCACTACAGCATACGCAGTCGTCGCATCACCATTCGGCAACTTAAAACATGAACCATCAACATACAAAGTGCCATCGGGGTCTATCAATGGAGTGTTTTTCAGGTCAACACGAACCTTCGTTTCTTCCTCAGTTCGTAAATAGCAATCATGTGGTGGTACATCATTTGATTCCATATTAGTCGGCAACAATGTCGCCGGATTCAGCACATTACAACGCTTGATCTGTATATGACTTGCCAAAAGGGTCAACTCATAACCGGACAACCTTGCACTCGTCAGATGTTGAGTTTTTGTACGATTCAGGAGAGTGTCAACTGCATGCGGAACCATCACTGTGAGCATATTATCCATGACCAGACCTGCGGATTGTCGAATAGACACCGCAGCTGCCGCTGTCGCTCTCAAGCAACTCGGCAACGCTCTAGCTACTGGGTCTAAGGTCGAGGAAAAATATGCACATGGACGCTGCTTACCACCAAATTGTTACGTCAAAACACTCAACGCACAACCTTCTCTCTCATGAACGTATAGTGTAAACGGTTTACTGTAATCAGGAGTACCTAACACAGGAGCCGAACACAACGCATCACGCAGTTCAGAAAAACTTTTCTGACATTCTTCCGTCCATGGCAAAGGAGTTGAAACATCCTTGCACGTGAGAGCTCTCAATGGCTTCGCTAACAGTGAAAAGTTCGGAATCCACTGTCTGCAGTATGACGTGATACCTAGAAAGGCACGCACATCTCTCTGAGTTGTTGGCACAGTCATTCGAGCGATCGCTGCAATTCTTTCTGGGGTCAACCTTCTTCCCTCCTTTGACAATAAGTGACCTAGATAGGTTACTTCTTGACAACAATATTGTAGTTTAGAAGGTGACACTTTGTGATGTAAGTCATATAGATGCTGTAACAGTGATACTGTAGCAGTTTTGCAAATCTGTTCAGTGTCAGCAGCTACCAACAGATCATCAACGTACTGAATCAAGGCCGCACCAGCCGGTAACACAAACGCATCAAGTTGACTCTTAAGAGCTTGGCTGTAGATCGATGGACTCTCACAGTAGCCCTGAGGTGCGCGTTTGAACCTGAAGCTGCGACCACCTAATGAGAAACCGAATAGATCTCTGCTTTCCTCAGAAAACGGAATGCTAAAGAAAGCATTCTTCAGATCGATTACCGAGAACCATGATGCAGAAGCTGGAATCAGAGTCAGCAAAGCTGTAATGTCAGGCACCACGGGAAACTGTGGAATTACAATTTTATTCACCTCTCTTAAATCAATAACAAAACGATACACAGGAGGCTTGGATGGATCAGTTCGTTTAAAAATAGGTAACACAGGACTATTACACACGTTACCCCGAGTTTCTTCGATGACATCTTTATCGATCAAATCGTAAATGATCGCTAATAGTGCTCGTTCTCCATCAAGAGAGATACGATACTGGGGAATGCGTGGTAATTGCACGTTTGATTTCAATTGAACAACATAAGGTGGTATATTCAGCAGGCCCACGTCATTGGGACCTGTTGCCCACAAAGACTCAGGAAGAGAACTCAATTCCGGTGGGAGCTTATCAGTTGACAAATACATAGGAGAGATCACTCTCTGACCCAACGTAAGCTCCACTCCCGCAGGAGAACAGTACAAAGTCGCATATAACCGTTTCAACAAATCCAGGCCCAAAAGATTCTCACCACAACCAGTAGTCAAAATCAAAGGAGCTTCTAACTCACGAGACCCAATTGTAAGGGGCAAAGGGCTAGAAACTGGATTGCTAACGGGGGCGCCAGAGAATCCAACGGAAACATTCGTTAAGCCAGACAAAGGCGCGCCAGGGAGTTTCGAATGCATGATGGAACTTTTCGCTGCACCAGTGTCCAACAGAAAAGGCTCAACTACGCCCAATGTGGCAACTGCGACGTAAGGCCCTCTCTGATCAACCGGAACTGATACTACTCCCTCTCTTTGTCTATGGCTGTCCTAGTAATTACCGTCAGCATCAACATCATGCTCGACATAATAGTCATCCACATGATACTGTGCAGATCTACCAGACGATGAATCGCGCCGATCAAAGAAATTTTGCGAGTCTAATGAAGTGGCAAAACGCTCATTCTGATTCGGAGTAACACCGCGACCTCTACCACGTGATGCTTGTTGAGGACCACTACGACCTCCTCGAGCCGAAACACCATTGTTTCGGTCACGCAGAACTGGACAATTAAACTTCAGATGGCCCTCACCCCTACAATATGCGCATTGATTATACCCCAGCATAGATCGTGGTGTAGAGGAGTCAGTACGCGACTGCGACCTAGAAAACTGTGATTGTAATCGATTTTGCTGTTGCGAGTCATTTTGATTCAAGCGCGGAGGATACGCTTGCTGCAATAAGACCTTAGTTTTAAGATCCTTCGTTTTCTTATCTGCACGTTCGCTTTCTTCTTTCTCTCTATTTTCGTAGTATTGGGCCGTGGCTAATATTTGAGCAGTGGTAGAAACGGCCCACGAACTTTGAGAATTCTTCAATTTGTTGCTTAGTTCAGGCAACAAATTCGATACAAATTTATCAACAAACAGTCGCTGACCTCCCTCAGTGCTCATATCCTGACCACTGTGATCGATGAATGCCTCCTCAAATTTCGTAAAGAAATCGAAGACACTCTCGCCCTTCTTTTGTTTGCACGCAGACAGTTTATCCCAGTTAACTCTTATTGCTGGCATAAGCGTCTTCATAAGTGTACTTATCCTCTGGGGCAGATTCTCAATGATCTGTTCAGGTTTAGACCCACCAACTTGTCGTCCGTCAGCCGCCGCAAGAGCAGCCCAATCACCGCCTAACTCAGTTGCGTGATTCTCTTGACGGATTTTTGCCCAAATCGGTTGAGGTACTACATTACCGGACAACATGTCGATATCGGCGAGGTTCATAACAGTAGCATCCACTAATTGGGATAACTCCTTATAATAACCTGCCGGATTTTTGCGGGGGTCAGGCAAAGTTTGCTTCACCTGCAAAACTTCCGATCGCTTCCATGGGAGGTGTATCCAAACTCTCTGAAAGTGTGGTGGAATAGCAGGATTAGCAGCAGGATCACCTGGCATCCACACTGGGGGAACTTCTCGCATGGGATACTGACCAGGTTGTGCCATCCACTCCTCAGCTTCGTCCTTAAACAATGCTCGAGGTTGTACTGTAGATCGAAAAGATAACAGACGCTCTAAAGCACGTCGGACATTACCACCCACAATCATACCATTCGAAAACTGATTCTGAAGTTCAGTCATCTCGGGCGGTACATTGTCTACCTCATCATTATCCCACTCTTCTCTCAAGGATTTACAGATTTCCTCGAACACAAATCTTTGTGCGGGCTCATTAAACTGAGAAAACGTATCGAAAACTATACGCGAAGTGTACTTAGCAGGATGCCTAATCCATTTACTCGTCATTTTCACGAACGTCTCACATTCTCTACCACCAGGAATTTGACTGCGCCTCTGAGAGACATCAGAAAGATCAGACCCAAGTATTGGTCCAAAAAAAGGAGAATAGAGATTAGCAACAGCATTAGGTATACGACTACGAACAGAAGGGGAAGAAGAAAGAAGTACAGGAGCAACAACATTAGGAGTAAACGTAGAAACAGTAGCAGTAGTCGAGATAGCAGGAGTAGTAGTAACAATAGGCTGATGAGGTACAGGCAAAGGAGCAGTAGGAAGAAGAGCGTGTAAAGGAGTAGGGACAATTTGGGGCACGAGGGAATTCGGAAGAACAGGAGGAACGACAGGCTGACCAGCAGCCGCCAGAACAACAGGTTGAGGAACAGGAGGAATCACAGGAACCATAGTATCCTGTGCATAGGGAGGTGGTGATTTCAATAGATAAGACAATAATGGATCCTCTATCGCTTCTTCTCCCTTCCTATCAGAACTAGACGGTAGAACCGGATAACATTTATCCACCGCCATATGATGCAGTCTAGCAAAAACTTCCTGTTCCTTCTCGTCTTTGTCTCGCTGATACTGTTCTGCATTTCGCATTACCGTAATAATACCTTCTCTCTTATTTTTCTTAATCGGTTTGATTTCTTTCTGCTTGGCCTCTTTACGCCATAACCGAAAGGAATCAAACATGGCCGGCCTAGCCTTCTTTTTAAACAATTTAGCTTCAAGATTATCTAATATTGCAGTTTCGAAACTACCATGTGGTGGCCAACTAAGAACACCATCATTTTTAGTGTAACGAATCCAATATTCATTATATACAATAGGACCTACTCCGTGGCGACTATAGAGCTCATAAATTGGAGTTCCAACTGGAGGTATCGGACATGAATCCTCCAGCCGGGAATCCGTGCTGCAACATTTAAGGAAACCAAACAAAGTACTACGGTCAGGCATCGTGCACACTAACCGAGTTTACAAACTTCAAGGGCTATCGAATTACGATGTCCTCGCAAAAAAATGCAAGACCCTCGGTTTTTGACGATTGCAATTGTCAAATAAAACCCAACAACTAAGAACCAACAACTAAGAACCACAAATGCAATGGAACCATGCAAACAACCAAGTTTAACCAAGTTACAAAAAATACAAAGTAACCGTCCCAAAAAGGAACTACAAAACCATGGACTCTGGGAGCGACCCACAAATACTTAACTGAAAGAGCAATGGCGTCACCAGGAAGGCCAGTCTATCGTCTCGCCGTACAAAGGACTACGCCAGGCGCCAAAACAGGTCGACAGTCAGGGCATCAGTCCGTCGCAGCCGTCAGGAGGCGGGAATCTTCGCGGGAAAAGTCTTCGGACCACTTATTTCGACAACTGGATCGATGAAGCGGGGTGCACCTTCCCTCGGAGATTTCACACGAAGTTCCTCACGATCGTCGGGCTTTGGACCGGTACCGCTGATGTCGCCCGACGTTGGGCGCCAAACTAAAGGACTGGGCTATTCTAAGGCCCAGCGGTGCCAGGGGACAACACCTGAAACCTTCGTGGGTTACCTGTTCCGGCATACAAAACACAGAGACACGGGACACTTCCTGCGGCGTCAAAGATCAGTGTTTATTTACTGCAGGGATACAGAAATCGCAAGAAGTACACAATGTGTAGGTTCTGAGAGACTGCTTCAAATTGCAAAAGTGGATCGCTCCTTTTATACACATTTTCGTCATTGGACAACATGGCGAACAAAAGGTTACAACTCAGTTCCCACAGTAAACTTCAAAAAGGGTCGCATTCATGTTTTCAGAAACCCGGAACATAATTACAGCAGCATTGCCGGTTCCCAACTGTGAAAGCACGTTATCCCCACATTAAGCACATTCCATTCTGACAGTAAACGAATTAGGAGAAGGAACAGAAACAGGTGCAAAGGAAAAACAAGGATGAACAAAAGATTGGAAAAGAATGTAGGGAGCAATGTCGGAGGCATGATTGCAGGATCAAAGGATTCGTGCCTAATGCATGCACGACTGAAACAATAGACTAGCACGGCAAGATGAACCTCGAGCGGAGCCATCTGCCCTTGCAGTGTCATCCCCCTCATCATAAAGACACCCTCAAAGGAACACGTGTCCTCCGCAAAGGTTTGGGATTCCCAGGGTCACGAAGCGGACAGTGTCCGTTCGCTGGCTACTTGAGGGCAAGAGACAAAATAGATGCCGTATCTAAAATGGAACCCAAGGGTTTCAGATGGACACACCCACGAATGGGACGAACCATACATAGTAGCGTAGCGAAAACGCGTACACCCACTAAACTCGTCATTTGCGGTTCGTAGATACCAAACTCGTCCATATTCGAACAAACCCAAAATGTCATTACGATTCTCACGGAACCTCAAAAGCAGGGCGACAATGTGGCAGCTGGAAATCCATTCCTCCAGGAATGTTTGGGTGTTGCTTTCCTCAATCCCTTCTAGGGCACTGATGAAGCATAAGTTATTCCTCTTTTCTTTATTCTCATCATCTACAGCTATTTCCTCTGGGGATAAGGATTCCACAAGGAGGTGAGACACACTGAACTTCAGCAAGGTGACAGTGTCTTCTAACTCGGCGATCTAGCCTTCGGCCTCAGAGACTCTGTCCAAAACAATCCAAAGGATTGATGAAGGAGCAGAACATCTAACCCTACCTCCCCAATCTTGCTATACTTTGCTGTGAGAGATGTTTGGATAGCTGTAGAATGGCCTCCATACCAGGTGGAGGGGGCTATTTGATTTCTTAACCCTCCAGGTCCTGCTCAGGCAGATTCGCTAGTGGGACAGTGTATTTTCTTCTGGAATTGGGGTGTTCTGTCAATCCATGTCAATGAAGAAGGTGTCTCTGGTACTGACTGACTGTCCTGAGAGGCGGTAGCCAGGTACATCACAACAGCTGACCGTCCCTGCCAAATCTGCTAATCCTTATCCATAAGACTGTTGTGTGGGCAGAGTACCCCTTCACTCAGCCACAGTCCAAGGCTCACTGGGCGCAGGTCTAGACGGTGGAGATGTAGTGTGGGGCGCACTGTGAAAGACCCTAAATGTTTCAGGCTGTCAAGCGCAGTACTTCATTTGTGCCGACCCCCTTGCATTGCAGGACAAAACGAGGTGCAGTCAGCTTTGGCAGTCATCTCTTGTAGATACTGCTGAGGCGCTCGCTTTGGGATGTCCTGAGAAACTCTCCCCCTTCAGCATCATTTATTAGGGTTCTGCCTATTCAGCAAATCGTCCTATATCTGCAGGAAGAGCTCTCATGAGTGCAAGAGAAGGGTTCCTTCCTTGTGGCACTGCAAGGTAATGGGGCCCCTTCCAGTTTCCTGTGGCTACCGGCACAAAGGAAGCCGTGGGACCCAACTGTACGTAGGTACCGCAGTGCCAAAGGGGCAATCAGACTTGTGCCTCATGCGTCTCACGCCACCCGCACCTCAATGTGGCACAACCCAGCAAGAGAGGAGTGGTGTGCCTTTCTCCTCTGTGTGCTCCCCTCAATTAGATCAGATCAACTAGTGCTGCAGTGTCCCCTCCTCCTCAGGCGATATGTGCCCCAGTATGACCCACGTTTGAGATCTGGGTCTCAACAGGAGGTGCAGGCCATCCAGAAGCAGGATAAATGCCTCATTGGACCCCACACTTGTTGGCCGCTACTACCATGAACCCTCTCAGGAGGCCCCAGAGATCACAGACAAGTCACTGAAGCCATTAATTTCCTCCCTTAAGGCTGTCCTACAGAACTGCTCACCTCACACCTGAGAGGCCCCATCAGGGCATAGCAGCAGAGCCACAGGCCTAATGGGCGGTGCTCTGGACATATAAGGAAGATGCCTGCACTCCCATGACACGCACCTGCAACCCTTCTCAGGATGGCTCAATCTTTTGGCAGGCTCTTAGGGCCCATGTCATTGCAGACTTGCCAGAGGTCACCATCTTGCTACACAGCCAGTGCCAGGCCACCCATGATCTGGTCCACTCTCGTTCCTCAGCATTTGGGGGACAAATTACCAGACTGAATGTTCCGCTCCCTGAGTCAATCATGACTGGGTGAGAATATCCCACTGCCACCAGCAGCAGGATCAAATCCGATTAACTCAGATAAACAAAGACCCCTGGTGGAATAACACCCCAGGCAACCCAGAAAATGTACTTAGGAAAAAAAGACAATGCTGAAAAAGAATAGGTGGAATGGGAGGCACAAGCCTATTGTACAAATAAAGACTGATCCTCAGAGTGGAGAGGATGGTCTTGGGAATCCTGTAAGCCCAGTAGAAGGCAACAGCAAACAGAGATTTAACGTGCTGAGTAGATGTAGCCCTTCACTTACCATTCACTAGAACTACAGTATGAAGGAAAGGAGTTGGTGAAGTAGGTGTATTCATTATGTTTATACTTTTTATTTATTTGATTCTGCCATTTTCTTCTCTAAAACATTTTTTTAATTAGCTTCTGTCACTGTCTTTTGTAAATATTGGGGTTTGATTTGTTAACCTCTTCAGTGCCCATGACGAGATAGTCTCGTCATGGAGCACGGTTGTGCTGTGCCCATGACGAGACTATCTCGTCATGAACCCCACCCACTAGTGCAACGCCCGGCACAGGAGGGGGAAAGGGCGTGGCACTGAAGGGTTTAATAGGCTTATTAGTCCCTCCTTTGCACCTCCCTCTCTTCTGTTGTTCCCTCCCATGAGGACTGGCCCTTTTACATGTGTTGTTACTCACTATGTTAGTGGGCGCTATTTTGTGAGGTAATGTCTTTTTCAATAATGCTGTAGAAGGCATGGCACACTGACCCTTTCCTGCAACCCATTCTTCTTTTAAAGTGCATTGTACCGCTGCAGAGGAGAGTGTTGTGTTTTTTTTAACCGTTCTGTTGTGTGGATTTTTTTGTGTTCCAATTGTATTAACACGTTGCAGAGGTAAATGTATTATTTTTTTCTTCTTTCTGCTTCATTTGAAAGGAACATTTTTCTTCGCTTTAGGAGTGTTGATTTATCTTCAGACTAGGCACTTTTAACCTCTTCGGTGCTCAGGACGGCCCCCGGCCGTCCAACGTCACGGTGGGCGTGTGCTGAGGACGGCCGGGGGCCATCCAAACCCCGCCCACTCATTAATTCTCCCGCAAAGCAGAAGAATTTGCGCAGCGCCGAAGGGGTTAATGGGCAAGCAACTTTGCAAACATTGTTTCATTAATTCTTAACAGTGCACCATACCCCACTTTCACTTCTGTAGTAGCAGCCACGTCTTTCTTTTGTGCATCGCCCTTGATATTTAAAATGGCAGCTACACAAACAACTTTTCTCACAGCAACATGAAGCACAAGGTCTCTCTCCATGTGTTCAGTGCACTACGGGTGGAATTACAGAGGCCTTGAGACCTTCTGCTGCAGGCGGCCCCAGCAGACCAGGTCCCTCAAGCCAATCACTCAAGGGTTTGTTAAGCGCACTTCTCACCCGTGAGGGTATCAATGCGCATGGGGGGGTTAGGGGAACGTTCGCAGGTCCGTTAGCCAAAGCGCCAGGTCTTGAGAGCCTTCCTGAAGGTGTTCAGGGAGGGTGCGAGTCGGACGTCTATCAGGAGCTCGTTCTAGGCTTTGACCGCAGTCTGAGAGAAGGATCTTCCTCCTGCTCTGGCTCTGCAGATGTGTGGGGTTTCGGCCAGTGAGAGGTTGGAAGATTGGAGGCTTCTTTTGGGCATGTGGAAGTGGATTCTGTCATTGAGGTATTCAGGTCTGGTGTTGTGTAGGCATTTGTAGGCATGGGTGAGGATTTTGAAGGTGACCCTTTTCTCCATGGGGAGCCAGTGGAGTCTTCGTAGGTGTTGGCTGAGGTGTTTGTGCTGGGGGATGCGGCAGCGGTGTTCTGTTCTGTTTTGGAGTTTTGTTTATGCCGGCGTAGAGAGCGTTTCCATAGTCCACTCTGCTGGTGATGAGTGCGTGGGTGACTGTCTTCCTTGACTCCAGCGGGTTTCATTTGAAGGTCTTGCGGAGGATGTGGAGGGTGTTGAAGCTGCTGGAGGTGACAGCGTTGATCTGTCGGTTCATGGTGAGGGATGAGTAGAGTACGGTGTCAATGTTTTTGGCGTGGTCCGGGGTGGGGTCGGTGGGCTTCCGAGGGCGTTGGGCCACCAGG
This sequence comes from Triturus cristatus, assembly GCF_964204655.1. Lineage (NCBI taxonomy): Eukaryota > Metazoa > Chordata > Amphibia > Caudata > Salamandridae > Triturus > Triturus cristatus. The sequence continues at coordinate 798,961,852 of NC_140581.1, forward strand.
CGTTGTCCCATAATGAAGGGGTGGTTCCGAGGATGAGGATTTCTGTCTTCTCGGCGTTGAGCTTAAGGCAGTTGTTGGTCATCCAGACTGCGACCTCCTGCTTTCGTTTCTGGAAGTTGAGTCTGGCGGTGGCGGGGCCTTTGGTGAGGGAGAGGATGAGCTGGGTGTCGGCATAGAAGACTATGTTGAGGCCGTGTTGTCGGACGATGGCGATGGCCATGTAGATGTTGAAGAGGGTCGGGCTCAGTGATGATCCCTGTGGGACTCCGCAGGTGATTTCAGTGGGATCGGAGAGGAATGGCGGTCGATTCTTTGGCTTCTTCTGGTGAGGAATGATCAGATCCAGTCTAGGGCTATTCCTTGTATGCCCGCGTGGTGTAGTCTGGCAATTAGTGTGCGGTGGGAGACAGGGGCGAAGGCTGCTGATAGGTCGAATAGGAAAAGGGCTGCAGAGTGGCCTTGGTCCAGGAGGGTGCGGATGTCATCAGTGACAGCGAGTAGGGCAGCCTCTGTGCTGTGGTTGCTTTGGAACCTGGATTGGGATGGGTCGAGGATGGCATTGTTTTTGATGAATCGTGTCAGTTGCCGGTTGACTGTTTTCTCTGCCACTTTGGCCATGAAGGGGAGGAGCAAGATGGGCCGGTAGTTCTTGAGGTCGGTGGGATCAGCTGTCGGCTTCATGAGCAGGGGCCTGACTTCTGCACATTTCCAGTCGTCTGGGAAGGTGCCTGTTTCGAGGGTGGTCTTGATGGTGCGTAGTAGTTCAGGATTGGTGGCAGCTCTGTGGTAGATGTGAGGGGGGCAGGGGTCAGTGGGGGCCCATGAGTGGATGCCTTTCATGGTTGAGTTGATGTCTTTGGCTGTTGTCTGTGTCCAGGTGGAGATGGTGGGCTGGCTGGTGCGTCTGAGGGTCAGGCTGTGGTGTCAGGTCGAAGGTCGACCTGGTGATGAGCAGTCTGAAGAACCGGAGGAAGAAGAAAAAGGCAAATCGTGGTGGGGAGCGGGCATAAGATGTCACAGGGCAGTTGTGGGGGAATGGCGGAAGCAGAAACTGGGCTCCTGCAATGAGATTTGTTTGAAATCTCCTGGATTTTGTGTCTGCTTCTGTGCAGCGGTCTCATCGTTCTCTCCTGGAGACATCTCTGGTTGTTGGGATTACACATTTGCGTATTTAATTACCCTGATACCACACTCAGGAGTAAACTTTATGCACCTATTAATGTTTATGTGCCCTTTTCTATTAACCAACCTTCTGAGTTGCTGCCTTATTTTTTGGTAAATCTTAAATGATGTCAGCTGTGCGTCTTGTTGTGCGCCGCTCACCCAACTCTTTTTTTCATCTTAAATAATGACGGCCATGTTTCTTGCAGTGCTCAGCTCGCCAAACTCCGCATTCTTTTATCTTAAGTAATGGGAAGGGGTGCAGGGAGTTGCCTCAGCAGCACCCTTGCCGGACTTTGTGACCCACACACCATCAGGTGCCCTATCTGAGTTAGCTGCAGCACCTCTCTTCCTACCCTCCAGTTATCAGCACTCCCCTACAATAATTCACAGGAGCACCGATTTCTGCTGAGGCTCCTTCCCGTCTCCTGAGGTCCTTCCTGTCACTCTATGGTGTCTGTGCAGCTCCACTTTCCGCACCTAGGCAACCTCGGAACCCCAGGGGCTCCTTTTACCTTATGGCTCCTCTTTCAACACCGTTTTGTTTGCCCCATCTTCCTGGTTGGGCACCCCTTATCCAGACAATGCTTTCTCCTCCCTTATCTCCACCCCGTGCCGACCAGGACACCAGCAACTACTATGTCGCTCCCCTCTGTGCTTCCTCAGCTGGCACCACTCTAGCATGCTTTTTAGTTAAAACATCAGGGCTTTATTTGGGTTAGCTTTTTCCAATGACAATATCTTTTAGTTATATGTTTTAAAAAACTGCAAGCGGTGCCTAAAAACAGACTTTGTACTTATAGTTGTTGCATTACGAGATGGAAGGCTGGAGGTAAAAGAGGCACAGTTACTGCCAGCTTTGGCTCTCGTAAGCAACGACTATAAGTAAAAGTGTGGGTTTCCGCACTGCTTGCAGGTTTTCAAAACACATTAATAAAAGGCATAGTCATTTACCATGCCAATAGCTCAAACTCACAAATGCGAGACCGATTACATTGCAGATGCTTGTTCCATATTCTGCCACTTAAATAAATGCTTGTTAACCCACAAGAAGGTTTAGTATTAAGTGGCATCGAGTTTGCAAGAGTTTGTCTGTATAAATTAGTTTTAGAATGGCACAAAAATAAGCACCAGCAGCGTGAGCTCTAACGTCACACTAGTGTATAGTGATAAATATGAGTGCTATAGTTCTAGTGGCCCCACTGCTTAGAAACCACAATGAATATTTATAAACAGAACAAATGAAAAAGAGCGTAAATAGTGTCACAACAAATACTTTTTTGCACTGTATTTCTGGCCAAGATTTAAGCAATTAAATGTCCAAAAACCAAATCCAATATGAATAATCGGATTATATTTTTGGGAGTCTTGCGAAAGTGTTCAGAATCCAACTTTTATTCATTTATGTTCATGACAAAATACTTTTTCCAATCAGCCCGGCCAATCCATTTTGTCCCTTAGGACTTCATCAGGGTTGTGCTTTCCAAAACTCTTAAAATGTTTAAATGGTGTGAAGTGGATTTTCTGGTTTAATCTCCTCATATGGAATACCATGCACTTCTCCTGTGACATCCAAGCTCTGCTACACAAAGGAGAAAGATGATTTAGGGGGTACTATATAACCCGGCAGAGAGACTGATTCCATATGAGGAGACAACCAGAAAATCCACGGCACGCCATTTATAAATTTTAAGTGTTTGGGAAAGCACAACCCTGATGAAGTTACAAGGGACAAAACGCGTTGGATGGGCTGATTGGAAATTCTTTTTTGTCATGAACATAAATAAACAAAAGTTGGATTCTGAACACTTTCGTAAGACTCCCAAATATGTTATCAGATTATTCATAATGAATTTGGTTTTTGGACATTTGATGGCTTAAATCTTGGCCAAAAATACAGTGTGAAAAAGTATTTGTAGTGACACTATTTACGCTCCTTTTCATTTGTTCGGTTAGTTTTAGAACAGGCTTTAATGTATGACGCACATTGTAAAATGAGTCTTCTTAGGCCATTTCAAAGCATCTAGTGTGTGGATTAGCGGATAGTGAAAGGCATCCACCTGAGAGCAGTGGAACCCAACGTTCTCTGCACCATTTACATGGGCCACCTGTGGTCTCTTTACCTGCACGTGCGACCTAGGCTACATGTTCACTAATACTTGTCCTTGCTGAGGAGGAATCCAACAAGAGTGCTATTGGTAATACATAATTTACATAGAGAGGCTTCTGCTCAGTCGGCTTCATCTCTTGGTCTGTCAAACTGTTATTCACATTTTGCTTCTGCAAATCACAGCAGCCACCAGTGGATCCACACACTTTATTCACTTCACCAAGAATATCTGCACAAATTCTGAGAGTTGTTTCACATCTGCCTAAAAATTTCTCTCTCAACAGTGACTATCCAGTGTGATCAGGTTCAAAGTTCGCTTTTTTATTTATTTTCTCCTCAAACAATTGCTATTTATTTTGCCTCTACTGTTAGTGCGATACTGTAACATAATAGCAGTCTGCAATTTGAGTACTTGGTTACATCTTTCTTGTCTTCACATCTAATAATAAAATGCATGGCACAACTAAAAGGCTTGTTACTTGAATAACATCACTAGTGAAATGGCCTCATACGTGAAAGTTTACATTTCCAATTTGTAAGCATAGGGAACAGTGTTTAGAATACAGCATGTTTCATTCTTTAATTTATCTGGAACATGCTTGCAATACAATTAAAAACAAATTAACGAGCCGGGAGGGGATGTCACAGACTGTATTTCCTGCCGATGCTGGCAATGCCTTTCCTAAACCCACCCCTGACTTGAAAAGAATCAGTATAGCTTCTGGGGTGACTGGAAATATTGAGATGTGTTTTTCTTTTAGGACTATACCATTGTGATGATCTTCCCATATTGTTGGTGGAACCGTCATGCTAGGGAGTTTAGGAACAATACATGCAATGTAGTTCTAATGTTTCTGAAGTGATCCAGGGAAGAGCCTTGCAACAGCTGTGTCCATCAATTGAGCAATGGAGTGCAGAGAGAGCAGCTGCACTTCAAGAACTATTTGGATGCATCCAGTCCATCATTGACCAAGTCTGTAAACAGCCTGCTCATGTGACAGCACAACCAGATCACTGTATATTTAATCAATTCCCACAAGGTATGAACATATCAGCCAAGGAGGTAGGTGGCATTTGTAGGGTAGAGGAGCCGTAGGGCAGGCAAGTGGTTTCTGCTTAGGGGATGCTGTTTTGAGTAAGTAGACATTCTAACAACAGTTTAGAAGACAAAAGGTGGGTAACACTTTTTGACAGGTAGGCTTATGTCTTGCTGTCCGGAACTGCTGGGCCCGTAAAGAGTTTCTCCCAGTGAATAATTTGTAAAATATTAAGTGCCAGGGCTCTGACCAGGAGGCCACTGCAGCTTGCACCACCCATTGCCCCTGTCATCGCTGCCAAAACAACTACTAACCATCTCTCTCCTGCAAGTGCGAGAGTTCAGATTATTCCAGGTCCCCAAAGCTAACGGAATGGCTGGGGAGGCAGCTATTGTCCATTTTTTAATTTATGTATATTGTTTTCCTAAACCACTGTTATACTGCTCATCTCTACATTACATGAGCACCGCACCTTGTGGCAGACTAACCTAAGTGTGGTGTTGACAATTAGGTGCCGGTGCCAAGCGCCGGAAACCAATTAAGCTTTTCGTAATACAAACCTAATTAAGGATGCTTCCTCTGAAACAGGATGAGAGGCATCCAAGCCACTCATTTTTAATTCCAAATATAAGCCAGCATCAGTATTATAATTAGCAAGAAGATTATCAACCTCCAAAACCTCATCCTCAGCATAGACTTAGTCTTTGAGGCATCATGAGGGTCTCAGGATCTAGTTCTTCATCCGAGCAAACCACCAAGGTGCTTGGAACATCATTGAAGTTCACTCTAACTTTCCCCTTGCCACATGGATAATCTCCTCAGACAGTATCAACTGAAAGAGCTCCTTGCGTAAGTCTTCTTGTGTGTTTATCAACTCCTGGTAGGCTTTGACTGAACTGGGGACAGCGTCATGGCAAACTGTGACTGTGTCCAGGTATGAACTGATGGAGTTTTCAAGTTTGCAGCAACATGCTCCTCTTTGAGGCTGCCGAGAGGGTATCACAGCCATTCGGAACAGATTTAGCATAGCACAACAAAAGGCCTCGACACAGTGATGGCCAACGGACACAAACTCTGGTCTTATCTTTTAACCCATGACAATGACAACGCATCTGGGAAAGGCGCCGAGACTCCAAGTGGCCCCAGGAGTGCAACAGTTTACTCAAACAAGAATAGTACTTACCTTCCTAGAATGCCTTTTGTGTTTTTTAATGGGATCGCTCCCTTACTCGTAACTTATAGGTGGGTTAAGGAAACTGCTTAAGAGCCTCTCTGCTGACCTTCGCCATAAAAAACTTGTCCTCCCAATCCCTGGTGACCTTTGCATGCATGAAGGCACAAGAATTGCAGGCCAGGGTGTCATGTTCAGTCAGAGGCACAGTATTCAGTTGGCAAGTGGATACAAAAGGGACATACATATTGTGGCATTTGCAACAAGGATTGAAACCTAAAGGTTTTGGTGAAAACATCTGACTTCTGTCCAAATGACAAGGAATTTGTCAGTGAGACACGGAGAGCAAGCTTAGGGCCCATGTCAATGCGGCACAGAAAACTCATAGCTGATCGCTGTACCTTATATACTCAGAAGGCAGAATAGTGTCAGAAGCTGAATGGCACTGCCTGGTTGAGCAGGAAGGATATTGCCAGGAAGATTTTCTGGACCAGTCTGACACCTGGAATGATAATTCATAAAGTGAGACATCTGCAGGACACATGCACCCATCATAAATCTAGGTTGTGATTCTTGAACCACAAATCTCTTAAGAAATAGGTCCTATATTCAACAGCATACAGACCTGTGCCTGATCAGCAAATTGATGGGTCATACCGGCCATTCGTTGCCACTTTCATTGCAGTGGTGCATGAGCCTTAAAAGCAGTAGTTTATCGTAGGCCTCTAACACTAATTTTCCGTAGGAATGAATCAAGAAGAATAAGACAAAAGATCGTAAATATACAATATGAAATTATAGAGAAAGTGGCAAAAATAAAATTAACACACCTAGGAGAAAATTAAACGTACACATGACCATGTGTGTGCAGCTCGTTTGTATTGATGCATATGCTCTGCATACACCTTCCATCAAGTGTTGGGCTCCAATTAGAAAATGTTTTTTTAAATTGTTGATCAGGCAGCAGGTGTGACTAGGATGACTCATCTCAGGAGGGGGCCTGGTCTGGCAGTTCGGCCTAGACGTTCCTACTGGAGCAGGACAGTGGCTGGTTTGCATATGGCTTTTCGGTCTTAAGTGGTATAGTAGGACAAAAATAATTAACTGGAATGTGACCCCCCCCTCATAACTACTAGTGACTAAGATCAATTCAAACATTCTACCCATCACATTTTGTTTTCCTCCGTGCGACAGGTGTGCACCAACATAAGTCCCGTGCTCTCTAGCCCATATGAATTAAGCTATACCTCAAAGATGAGGTTTAAATAGACCAAAACTGGTCTGGGGTTGCTTGTGTTACCATACGTAGAGGATCTGGTCTGGCAGAGGGGTGCACTGTATCAATCAAGCAAGGCCATTTTTGAATTGCATATCACTGGCCTCTTTCTAAAGTAGCAGAGTATCCAAAATACGATGGACTGGAATGGGGCCCATAATAATTACCAATGGGTGAATTTAATTCAAGCATTCCACGCGTCACTTTTTGTTTTCTTCACTAAATCACCTTGAAGCGGATAACATGCTGGGACACGACTTTGCCTCAGATTAGTTTTTGCCCCAGTGTTTTGTATAGCTTTATCCGCATTAAAGTTTACAAATACTGCTATGTGATATACTAGTCTTACCACAGTCCGGTTAATCAGAGGCAGACGTGATCCACAACAGAAAGAAGTATTAAAACGATGGTTATAGGTACCAAAGAAGATGCCTATGTTCGGTAATACTTTTTTTTGGTAGATACTTTAACTGCAAATTCCTCAAATTTAGAATATTCATCAGTCGTCATACTGGAGCCAGAGACTTTTCATAGAAGTGCTCCCATGCGCCACTGCTCCGTTAGCCTTATTCCACCACAGAAGGACCAGAGCACAACCACATATAAGCGCCACCCCTACGTGAGGACATCAATTTCTTGCTTGGATCTTTCCCAGTCATCGGAAGTGGAGCACAAAACAATTGGAGGTACCACTGTGCAAATCTCTAAATTATGGCCTTTTTAGATGGTATAAAGAGACTACTCCGCAGAACGGGGAGCTGGAAAGGAGGTGAAAGATTTGTTGTTAGAGAATCAAAGTGTGTCAGAAAACTTTGTCTGAAGGGGGTCAGTGTAGCGTGTGCTGCACCAAACCCAGTGCTGAATTTGTAAAATATTAAGTGCCAGGGCTCTGACCAGGAGGCCACTGCAGCTTGCACCACACATCGCCATCGCTGCCAAAACAAATACTAACCATCTCCCTCACATGTAAATGCGACAGTTCAAATTATTCCAGGTTCCCAAAGCTAAAGAAATAGCTAGGGAGGCAGGTATTAGCACTATTTTAATGTATATTGTACCCCTAAACAACCGTTTTTCTGCTCATCTCTAAATTAGATGAGCAGTGCCACCATGTGGTAGACTGTCAACACCATACTTAGAACAGTTAGGTGCCGGACAACGGAAACCAATTAAGTGCCGGTGCTGAGCACCGGCTCAAATTAATCACTAACCAAACCACATATTTGTTCCAAATACAGGTGTATACAAGGGACGCCAGGCAGCCAAGATGACATCAACCACCTCCTGAGGAACGTCAAAAATGTTCAGCTGTCGCCGCTCAATCTCCAAGCATGAAAGGCAATTTGCAAAGGCCTGGATGCAGGACCCTGCCCTGCTGCTCTGAAAGAAGGTCCTTCCAGGGGCACTCTCAGAGGACATATGTTCAAGCCCAGGAGTCCTGCACACCATACTCTACATGTCCAATCCAGAGTCACTAGGAGGACTTGGGGCTGTTTGGCCCAGATCTTTTTGAGAACTCAGGGCAGGTGCATACAAGAGTCCCAGTTCCACTTGAGGCAGATCATGTCCCTGAGCGAGAGATGCCTTGGAAACTCCAGCATGTAGAAGTGCTGGCATTGCCCGTTCTCAGAGGTGGTGAAGGGATTGAGCCAAGGTTCTACCCTTTTGCAGAAGAGGCCTTGAGCCACCTCCAGGTGTAACAGCCATTTATATTTTGCTAGGCACCGACGGCTGGGCTAATCCACCCTGGCATTCAATGATTCTGCCAGATGGCATACCACCAGGAAAATTCCTTGGCAGTCCTGCCAGTTCTAGAGGCGCAATGCCTCCTGACACAGTGTCCGTGACTTCACCCCGACTGGTTTGTTGCAGGACCCCATGGAAGTGGTGATGTCTGTGAGCAACTGAACAAGCCTCCCTTGAGTGATGGAATTAAGGGCTTCAATGCTAAGAGGATGGCCCTCAGCTTCAGAAGGCTGAACTCTGCCAGAGATCAGAGACCTTTGTTATTAATTTCTCTCAGATGGATGCCCCAAACCAGAAGCCATGCAACAGTCGCCACTGTCAGTTCTTGGTTTGGTGGGGGGGGGGTGGTGGGGGGTGGTTATAAGGGGGGCGGGGGATTGACCTGCCACTGATGACCCAACTGCAGTCCAGCATCCACCCCTGCAGATATTTTGCAGTCTCCTCCAAAAACTGAATGTGGTCAGATCAAGGAGAGCATCTGGAGTCGGGTGGAACGCTGATAGTAAACCCCAAAGACGATAGGTTAGCTGAGGTTTGGAGGGGGTTGACGACTGCCTGCAGCAAGCCCACCTTCAAAAGCCTGTCATCGAGGTTGGGAAAGACTGGCACCTCTCAAGGTGTAATGCCACCACCACCATCACTGGCCTCCAGCAAGTCCATGTAGAAATCATTATTATAGTGTGGGGGTATATCACCCCTTCATCACTGTCAGAGACCGAGCCAAAAAGGGGATGAAGCCTCGGAGTAAATCCTTGTAGACAACAATATGTTTTATCTGAATCGGACAAAAGAGGAACAAGATGCACTGGAGTAGAGTCAAGTTATGACTTTGGCTGGATTAAAGCCGATTCAACTCTATGTCGGACTCTGAAAGCAGCAGAGACTAGACCACTAGCACCAGCTTTTTCAGGACTGGCGTCGGCGGAAAACGCACGTATCTTGTAGCTGGAACGGAAACCAGCATCGGAATCTGTGCAGAACCTGAATCGGGTTTGCGGAGCACCAACAGTGCCACGGCCAGAGCTGCCGGAGATAACCAGACTGGAGGTCCTTGCAGATCCTTAGACCTGAAGCAGCGCAAAAGGGCACAAAGGAACCAGTCGAGGAATCGGTTTGGTGATTGGGAATGAGATTGGTTGGCACCTTGATGCTCTACCTACTTCCCTTTGGACAGAGTGTGGTGGGATGGGGTTGAGTCCCGCTTCAACTTCTTATGCTGCTTCTAAGCTTTAGATTCGGACTTACCGGATGACCTTGACTGCAAATAGTACCTGTTGCAGGAGCAGCCTCAAGAGTGGGAATCAGTCCATGCCCTGAACTTGCAGGAGGAGACTCCTATCAGTTTTAGGCAACATAAAGCTTTGCTTCACGGTCCCGGATCGCCTTTAGTTGCAGGAGGGCATATTCTTCACGGGGCTGGGAATCATGTACCGAGTCCAAACATTGGAGGCACACCTTGTGCGGATCCATCACATCACCTGTTTTTGATAGCCATGTCAATTCGAATCATGTAGTCTTCGTTGGGGCCATCATTCCCTTGCACACTGGAAAATATTTTGGAACTAATTTGACAAACGAGAAAAAGTGAACGGAGCTCCAGATCCTCGTGCAAAGGCACAGAAAGAAACAGACGCCAGTACGCAAGGGTGTCACTCCATCACGTCCAAAGTGCAACTTGATCAATGCAGAGCCACACAACGCCAACTACAGCACAGATGTATAAACTTCAGAATCTAATCTGGTGCCTGGAGAATATTCCAAGGGTAACAAACCTGCAGCTAAGACACATCAATCAGAAATGGAACAAGCATTTGCAATGCAATAGGTCTCGCGTTTACGCGAGTTTAAGGTATTGGCATTGTAAATGACAATGCCTTTTATTTAAGTTTTGGTTTTTGAAATTTAAATAAAACGCATTGTCATTTACAATGCCAATACCTTAAACTCGCGTAAATGCGAGACCTATTGCATTGCAAGTGCTTGTTTTTCATTGGATTGAGCAAGGAGCTGTTTGTTTTGACACACCACGTTAAATGATTTGTGATGTTTACCCAGAGGTCGAAGTGCAGTAAAAACAAGAAGGGCTGGGCGAGAAGGGAGGGGGGAATGCGAGGAGCCTGAATACAAGTGACGAAAAAATAGGAGGAGAAGGAAGAAGGGAGATGCCAGCAGAGCATCAAAGGGCTGGGTGAGAAGGGAGGGGGGAAATGCAAGGAGCAGAGGAGCAGCTGTGCATGTGCACGCCATCGTGCACGCAAGCTCTAGGCCAGCAAAACCATATGGGTAGCACTTTTGAAAACCCACTTACAAAATGTCTCAAAGAAACAGCTTGAGCTTTCTCAGCGAGACCTAAAAACGGGTATACCCAAATTCCAAAGAGGAGCGGCAACTGCTACCATCATTTTGGTGAACACGAGAGAGGCACTGGTGAAGTCAAAGGAACAAAGGAAAGCTCTAGGCCAACTCTGAACCGCAGGTAACGTCTGTGGGGCTGCAGAATGGATATATGAAAATAAATGTCCAGTAGGTACAAGGCAATAATCCAATGCCCGGATCCAGGGAATAAAGAAAATGGGCTAAAGTGAGCATATGGAATTCGTCGTTCCACAGGAAGGCACACAGAGGGAAAAATCCAAAATAAGCCTAAGCCCTCCATTCTTATTTCAAACAAGGAAATTTGAGAGTAACAACCGGTCACTGTTAGAGTTATGGTACCCTCTCGATGGCTCCATAGTAGAGTATAGCTTAAACCTCTTGCATGAGAATGGAAACCAAATGATCGAACATGCTATACTGAATGATTTGGATGACCCATCTGTCAGATGTGATGATTGACCATCCTGGAAGAAAGTACTGGATCCTGCATCCCACAGGGTAGTTGTGCACCACTAAGAACTAACTTAAGTGGCTTGGAAACCGCTGCCGCAGGGGAGAGGGCCTGGAAGGACCGCTGCACATGAAGGCCTGTGTGTTGCCTGCCAGATACACTTCCTCCAAAGGACTAGGGTGACTACAGTGGGGGCTGGGAGATTGATGTTTTTTTTTATGCCAACCCAGTGGAGTAGCCTTGGAAGACTCTAAACTGGTGAAGAAACTGTCTGTCACGGGGACGAACATTTTTCTGTGGCAAGACTTGCCTTGGCACATTCTAAGGCAGAATCCGCTTTGCAGCTGAACAGGATTGATCCAACAAAAGGCATATCCATGAGAGAAGTCTGTCACCTGAAAACCCTGTGGATCGCTTGCACTAGTGCTGATCACTTGCCCTCAGACAATCAGTAGTATCCAGGTCAGAACAAATCACATATTTGGCTATATATTGAATGGTTTGATCCAAGGGGCCCAGTATTGTACTGGGAATAGTGGCAAGATCTCTCTAGCCATGTCTCAAAGGGTGAACATGTAGCTGCTCAAAAAACAACAGCATTTACTGCCCTCACGCCTAGGCTAGCCGAGGAGAACATTAGTTTTTCAAAGACGCCGCAATCCTCTGACTCCCTTTCGGGGCGGGCGGTTTGTAAATAATGATTTGGGGTTAACTTTGCTGTTGGAAACCGGAACCACCAGGTTCTCTGAAATAGGATGTTGCATAAGTAACTCCGCATCGCCAGGTGTCGATCTGTGGCATCCGGCCACCTGGCTATCCACTGGCAAGCAAGAAGGCTTAGACAAGGAACCCATCAAGGTGTCAGTGAGGGCTTCATTGAAAGGGAGCATGGGCTCAATGAAGGAAGCCCATGCTTCAATCTTATGTAAGGTCATTTGTATTAACTTCAGGAGACGGCTCATGGTCCAGAACCTCAGAAACACTTTGAATAACTATAGGAAAGGAAGCAATATCTTTCATTGGGACCCCCAAGAGGCTAAATCAACACTGCATCAAGCCCACTGGCCTCCAGTAAGTCCATGTAGAAACTGTCACCATCATAGTTAGAGGGTAAATCATCACCATCCTTACCATGGGCTTAATGGAAGCAGAGGATCAAACTCAGGCTGAGTGGAGACAGGGTGCGCTGCAGTGGGTACACAGCACCCTTGTTCGGGTCAAGAAGGTGGTTCAGGGTCATATACGTACGAGTCGGCACTGGAACCTCCTGCGGCATCTTCAGCAGCAGGGTTGAAGAGGAAGAAAGCAGCACATGTGTTCGAGCCAGAATCGAAGTCTGCACTAGTATTTGGACCTTGATTTATGAAATTACTTTGACTGCTATGAGGACCTCTTGTGAAAGAGGCTTCCTGAGTCGGCATGCACTCTCGACTAAGGGAGACCGAGAGACTTGAGCGAGGTCAGTGATTTCTTCCTGTGTTCAGCTGCAGACAGGTTCACTTCACTGTCCCAGACCACTTTTGAATGCATGAAGGCACACTCCATGACTTGGAGCTTTGCCTGGACCGAAACACCAAAAGCACAGCTCTTGAGGTCCGTGACCAGAAACCGTTTTTCGAGGTTGCAGTATGGTTTGAAAGCTGTATTTTTAGGCTGTGCATTGTTCCCTTGCACACTGTATTCCTTATTTGGAAGTTGTTGAAAGACAGACGATTGGGAGGGGAGCTCCAGATCCGCATTTAAAGAAAGGAACCAACCTTGGACTGCAGTAGTGCCACTTATATGTGGCTCCTCTTTAAGTGGGATTAGTATGCCCAGATGTAGTCTCTTGCTGACTGTGCCACTTGATTCAAGTCAGCCTGGCTGATGAGGGACGTTACCCCGAAATTGGTCCCAGGATGCTTGTTTCACTCCAGGGAGGACCTGGCTTGGTAGTTCGGGCTGGACTGTTCCCATGAGGTGCAGGGTCAAGACTGATTTTCATATGGCTGGGTCCAAACTGGGGTGGCGTAGTGAGCAAAAGAACAATGGATTTAACCCAGATCTCTTGACTGGAGATGAAGGTTTGATTCATGCAGCATTCTCTCCATCATTTGTAGCCGCAGCACTTTTAGCTCTAAGTGGGATGGGTATGCTCAGACGTGGGTCCCTTGCTAGCTTTGCCACTGGATTCAAGCTAGCCTTGCTGGTGAGGGGGTGTTACTCTGAAACTTGTCCCAGAATGCTCGTTTGCAGTCCAGGGAGAACCCAGCTTTCCAGTTCAGGCTGGACTGATCCCATGAGAAGCAAGGTCAAGACTGATTTGTATATGGCTGGGTCCAAACTGGGGTGGCATAGTGAGCAAAAGAACAAGGATCTCTTGACTAGGGGTGAATGTTTGATTCATTCAGCATTCCATCCATCATTTGTTGCAGCAGCAGTGGGTACACAGCACCCTCGCTCAAGTTGAGACAAAGGTGGTTCAGGGTCATACGTATGAGTTGGCACCAGAACCTCCCATTGCATCTTCAGCAGCAGGGTTGAAGAGGAAGAAAGCAACACACCCGTTGGAGCCAGAATCGAAGTCTGCACTGGAGTCAGTGCAGAACCAGAAAGTGGTTCTAAGCGCTCAGATAACATTTGCATTTTACTCTCTCCCTTCTGCCTAACATTAATTAGCATTTTAATAGGCATGAATGAGGTGTGAACTTGCTCCAAGGACAGGGACAAAAGGCCTTGGGTGTGAGGAGGTGGTATTGTGCCCTTGACTGGATGGACTATCAGCTGTGCCCAAGGACTTGATTAACTTTGCAGAGGACTAACATATCGTATCCCATCTTTTGTTCCTCCAGCAAGACCGGCATCCATCACAGTAAGCCGCTTGTTGACATTAGTGTCCGATCCTCCTCGACAGCCCTGCTGGGGGGTTTTAATATGATGTAGGGGGTTGCACTTCAAAGGAGGGAACCAGATTGCCAAAACAATTTGGGTGTATCTACAGATTAGTTACAGAAAACTCAGCACTGTTCTACCAGACTTCTGTCTCAGAAGGGGTACAAGGAGTGCCTAAAACTGGATTTTAACCACTAAAATCAGAAACTAAAATCTGTGGCCAGGACGAACCTAGTTACTGCATCCAACTCATGCTCCATCACAGTCCACGTCAAATTGTGCCTAGATTCTATCCTACCGCAACCATTGACCATCACCGGTACTTTGTACCTCCAGTTCCCCCAATTGCTTTTTTGTCCTTTTTATATCATTTTATTTATTGCATTTTACTGTTATTAATTAGTTTGGGGATTTTTACCGTTTATGTATTTCGATCTTAATACTGATTTAGTACTGCATAAATTCCATCTACTCTGTGCCATAGCTACAAGGTGGGTGAGCTCAAGTTTATTTAGTGGCTTACCCCTGACTAGGGTTTTGATTAATACTTGAGGTGGGTACATTCACCCTTCAACTGCTAACCCAATACTTTACAACTGGGTCATGCAGGGTCTGCACTTTGGGAACCAGGAATTGTATATCTATTTATGTACCAATCGGTGTCAAAGCCCAGGGGCAGCTGATTGAAAACTTATGACGCTTTCTTTATTTTCCACGAGAAAGCTGGATCTTAAATGTGGACCTGATGTCGGATAAATGTATTGGATTCTGAATATATTGGGACTTCAGAAATTAAGTAAGTTTCCTAACAAAGCCAACAAACAATTTTCCTAACCCACAACTATATAGCAGGGTTAATGGCAGCATTTGAAATTACAAACAAAAGACAAAACTGCAATGCATTTCCTCGGTATCACAAAAACACGAAGAGCAAAAGACAATACAAACAAACATTTGTTGTGACCCTGTATTATAAAAAACCGAATATGGTAGATATATGGCATATCGGGGGCATAGCTTAATGCTGTAACAATCATTACTTCATTAAGGACAGTTTGAGATTTTGATCATAAACAGCAACTGAAAATTCCATGACAACTGAAAATTCCATGATTCTTACTTCACACGGCAACAACTGTTCAAACAAATACAACAATCTAAGAAACCCCACTGCTGAAGAATTATTACTGATGATGATATAAGTGAAACAACTCTGCTTCACATTATATTCACGAGAACAAACCTTAGCGGCATACATTGCACATAAAGGGTTTATTTTCAATGTTTTAGGGATAGAGTTACATCATAATTATAAAAATTACTTACATAATTAACAGATTGAATGAAATTGTTTATACTTCTAAATGCAGAGAACAGATAACGGTCTACATAGCTCAAATAATATAAAGGAAACCAAATGCTAAAGATGGTCAACTGCCTAATTTTAGAACGTGAACACGAAGGTTTTTGAACTATACGCATACCAAGATCCATCCAGATTGCACCAATGATGTAAATACAAAAAAAGCACAGCATTTGTAAGGAACCACAAACTACCATGTATATAGCATAGTAATGGTTTTGAAATTACAGTGGTTTGTGTTTTGACAAAATTTGTGAATCACTTGATTTAAGACAATGCTCTAAGAGCATATAGTGCATTTCATAACTAACAGGGGGCAACCAGATTGCAAAGCAAATGTTTAAAGGGTTTGGCACTCAAAACAAGAAACAAACATTTTTTCGAAGTGTGAGATGCGAGGTTTTATTCTTTTTTTCTTTAAAAGCACATGGTCCCTTCAAATGCTGTATGTGGACATACAACTGGAATATTACCGTCCGTTGGCACTATGCTCACCTCACCAGTGCATGTAAACCTAATAACATCCACTGGAACAGCACAATAAGCAGAGTTACAAAATAAACGGCTAACATGCAACTTTACTTTGATACATTGAACGGTCTATACTTTAAGCATGCAAAAAAGGATGGTCTGCATTTAAGATTCTTTCTTGTATTTTAAGGTTTTACATGGCAGCCTGACTTCACACATACACACGCACAAAGTACATTATTACTACAGCAGGTAAATGAGAAAGGCCATACATGTTACAAATCGATCTGTAGCTTGTGCAATCACAAGTCCCATGATAATTTTGGAAAGCCGATGTTGACCCCTCTAGAATAGAGAAACAACGTTTAGTTTCGAGAGTAACGCAAACTGCATGCAGATCTGAAATATGAGCCTAAAGCAAAAGCCCAACATGTAGGGACGTTTAGTACGAAGAAGTTTAAGACTCCAAAACGTATACGTTTGCTTTAAAAAAAAAAAAAAAAAACATTTTTTAAAAAGCAAATAACTGACTTGGGGCACTTTGGGCATGCTGCGCGCAGTCTTGCAGGGCCAAGCCAGTAAGTGTCTCCCACCTGAGCTGCAAGGAAGATGTATGCATGGCGGCATCACAACACTGTGCACGCTGCGTAATTGACTCAAAAGAATGATACAATATGGACGTCCATTGATAGTGAAGTTTTACTGGGTTCCATGAGAAAAGAAAGACAGGGTTTTCCCTCAGAGGTGTAACCCACAATTACTGTATTGTGTCAAGAACATATCGTCTCTTTAGTACACCCACTCATACTTGTGCCATAAATGTTGATGTGGGCTCATGGAGCCAGGCTCAGCTTTGAGATTTACATGCAGGACTCGCAAAGAGTCAATTGGTACACTATATAGATCTGCAGGATGAGAAAAACACTGTTGCAAATCTGCTTACTTTGTTCAAAACACAAGTAACAATTACGATTTGGGTACTTACTGCGATGAAGACTGCATTGAGAAGCCATTAAATGAAAGACCCGAGCCTGCCACTAGTTACTCGCGATGAAATTCTAGACATACGGCAACAACAGCAATGGGCACACAATTAAGGTACTGTATGCATATGGTGAGTATTAGTTACAATTCAACAGCAAAATGAGGCACAAGCCTTAAGGCCAAAATATGAACCAGGCAAAAAAGGTTGAAAGGGATTTAAACCACAAAGTCTTCAGCTTTCAGAAAACCACCAGAAGACAAGGTGGCCTCAAACATCTCTGCATCAAAACGACAGCCTACTAGCTCACCGTTTATTTAAATAGTTTGCATTACTTGATATCAAAGCCCTCTTCTGCTCAACATTATGGTACAGCTTCCTACAGAGGTGTGAAAAGGTGCCAACAAACTGTGAAGCAGTAACAGCGTGACATAATTTTGTCTTTGCATGGACCTTTTTACATAGACTTCATACTGACATACTGGGTTAATTTCACAACTCTCTTGATAACTACTCTTCAACATTAAAACTGTAAAGACATTCTGGTCCTCTGGCCTGCTATTATTTAAATTCTGCTTCCCCTGCTTGGTATTAATTACATCCACAATCTTCCAGATGTCCGGGCATCTGATCGCCTCACATTCATGACACAATCTTCCACTGACAGGCAAAGCTCTATAGCATTGATTCGCATATGCAGAATACCCCACCAGGGTCGTCGGTACACCACAAAGAAAAAACGTTATTTTAGTTTGCAGTTTAGTTGTATGGATATATACCTGCATTCAAATCAATAGAGTAATAATTCTTCATCTAAAATGATATGTTGAAGGGACTTTACAGACGCAACTGGAGCCATATGTGACGCATCTTGCACTTACTTCCTGCGCACGCACAAACATCTGGACAGTTTATGCAATTTTAGACAACACAGGAAGCGAGCAAAGATGGGTAGGGTTAATAATGTACCCATGCAGTGTATAGACCGCCAGACGCGAGAAATTGAACACGTGCATCACTTTCGTAATTCATGGTTTCAAAGAAGCAATATGGATGAGTAACTTAATGTGTTAATGCTTCAGGAGATATTTAATTGTGAGCACTCTCCACAGCTGAATCCTACCAGGACCCGATTACCCACTGCTAAACACAGGCGCGAAGGCTCCATGAACTATTACCACCGGCAAATGAAACATGGCATGAAAGAGGCTTAGATAGTACAATTTCATATAATGGGGGCAAGAATGTAACAGAATAAAACATGAAATATTGTCAGACTTTTAGGACTCTAGTGCTTGCTCAGTTTTTTTTTTCCTTTGTTTATGTTGCAGTTAGTGTTTCACAGCTGCTCTTTGCAGTTGGATTCTTTCCTCCTCCCCAGATGTCGGCTTCAGTCTTCTTTCAGTCAGAGGCATTCCTTTACACAAAAGGACTTGTACTGTGACAGAATTGTACAGAATTTCCTGGCAGAGATTGTGGGTTCGCAGGGACATTTATGCTTTCATTAAACTGGAAAGCAATCAAGTCTCTTTCTTGTGTCTACAAATCTTTTTCCACTTGTCATAGTTCCACAAATTTGGCAGCAGTTCATGTGTCACATCTAGGATGTTTTCACCAAATCGTAGACGTAAATATGGAAATCATCATCAAACTTGATGAAATAGACAGAAGGTTTGGCTTCAACTTGATGAATGACCATGCCAGTCCTTTTTGAGCCATCCTCTTTGGCATACTCCACTTGCTTGCCAACCAAGCTATCTACAACTTCACCTGGTTCACGCTCTGCTGGAGGGGAGTCATCTATTCAAGAAAAAAAATATTGAGCATTATTTGTTTTGCGACAGGTACAAGATCACAAACTGTGTTTACAACATATACGCGCCATAACCTTTTAAAAAAAACACACAATATAATTGCAATTTTATCTGGACTGTTGTTCGAACTGGTACTACCCACATACTTTTGGACATCCTTTACGATGGGCATGCAAATTCATGGATTTTAAAGGATATGATAAATGCACAAGCTACTAGTGGCCAAGGAGTGGTGTCCCAGTGGCTTTCCATTTTGGGCCATTCTGAAACGCCTAGTGTTTTTAGGCCAAGGATCACCAGGTCCGAATATTCCACATCAGATAATCTTTGCCCCAGAGATACAGGACCAAAAGTATTGTGTGGGCCTACAGGGGCTGTGGCTACCAATCTTCAGATGAGGGGCATATACTTCAGCCAATTTCGCCAATGGGGGATGATTCCCAAGGCTAAGTCAGTTACGGACATCTTGGGCAACAGTTTTTAACAGCTCTTTGGGGGAACCCGATTGCTTCGTTCAACCACAAAACTTCTCCCCAGGTAGTAAGCATCATCTCAATGGGACGGTCTCTGTGTGGGACTGTCAGTGTCAGCCTTGATAAAAGTTATTTCCAAAAATATCTGTGGTTCACTTTATAATAGGAAACAAGTGGTGCTGCTGTTCAGCATGGCTAAAAGATAGTGTCACAGAGTGGAGTGCGATAGTGGAGTGGAGGAGGGGAGCTTCTAGGAGTGGAGGAGGGGAGCTTCTAGGAGTGGAGGAGGGGAGCTTCTAAGAGTGGAGGAGGGGAGCTTCTAGGAGTGGAGGAGGGGAGCTTCTAAGAGTGGAGGAGGGGAGCTTCTAAGAGTGGAGGAGGGGAGCTTCTAAGAGTGGAGGAGGGGAGCTTCTAAGAGTGGAGGAGGGGAGCTTCTAAGAGTGGAGGAGGGGAGCTTCTAAGAGTGGAGGAGGGGAGCTTCTAAGAGTGGAGGAGGGGAGCTTCTAAGAGTGGAGGAGGGGAGCTTCTAAGAGTGGAGGAGGGGAGCTTCTAAGAGTGGAGGAGGGGAGCTTCTAAGAGTGGAGGAGGGGAGCTTCTAAGAGTGGAGGAGGGGAGCTTCTAAGAGTGGAGGAGGGGAGCTTCTAAGAGTGGAGGGGAGCTTCTAGGAGTGGAGGGGAGCTTCTAGGAGTGGAGGGGAGCTTCTAGGAGTGGAGGGGAGCTTCTAGGAGTGGAGGGGAGCTTCTAGGAGTGGAGGGGAGCTTCTAGGAGTGGAGGGGAGCTTCTAGGAGTGGAGGGGAGCTTCTAGGAGTGGAGGGGAGCTTCTAGGAGTGGAGGGGAGCTTCTAGGAGTGGAGGGGAGCTTCTAGGAGTGGAGGGGCGGGGAGAAAGGCGGAGGGGCCGGGAGCGGGGCGGAGGGCCGGGAGCGGGGCGGAAGGCCGGGAGCGGGGCGGAGGGGCCGGGAGCGGGGCGGAGGGGCCGGGAGCGGGGCGGAGGGCCGGGAGCGGGGCGGAGGGCCGGGAGCGGGGCGGAGGGGCCGGGAGCGGGGCGGAGGGGCCGGGAGCGGGGCGGAGGGGCCGGGAGCGGGGCGGAGGGGCCGGGAGCGGGGCGGAGGGGCCGGGAGCGGGGCGGAGGGGCCGGGAGCGCAGCGGAGGGGCGCAGAGTGCAGCGGAGGGGCGCAGAGTGCAGCGGAGGGGCGCAGAGTGCAGCGGAGGGGCGCAGAGTGCAGCGGAGGGGCGCAGAGTGCAGCGGAGGGGCGCAGAGTGCAGCGGAGGGGCGCAGAGTGCAGCGGAGGGGCGCAGAGTGGAGAAGGGTGTCGCAGAGTGGAGAAGGGTGTCGCAGAGTGGAGAAGGGTGTCGCAGAGTGGAGAAGGGTGTCGCAGAGTGGAGAAGGGTGTCGCAGAGTGGAGAAGGGTGTCGCAGAGTGGAGAAGGGTGTCGCAGAGTGGAGAAGGGTGTCGCAGAGTGGAGAAGGGTGTCGCAGAGTGGAGAAGGGTGTCGCAGAGTGGAGAAGGGTGTCGCAGAGTGGAGAAGGGTGTCGCAGAGTGGAGAAGGGTGTCGCAGAGTGGAGAAGGGTGTCGCAGAGTGGAGAAGGGTGTCGCAGAGTGGAGAAGGGTGTCGCAGAGTGGAGAAGGGTGTCGCAGAGTGGAGAAGGGTGTCGCAGAGTGGAGAAGGGTGTCGCAGAGTGGAGAAGGGTGTCGCAGAGTGGAGAAGGGTGTCGCAGAGTGGAGAAGGGTGTCGCAGAGTGGAGAAGGGTGTCGCAGAGTGGAGAAGGGTGTCGCAGAGTGGAGAAGGGTGTCGCAGAGCGGAGAAGGGTGTCGCAGAGCGGAGAAGGGTGTCGCAGAGCGGAGAAGGGTGTCGCAGAGCGGAGAAGGGTGTCGCAGAGCGGAGAAGGGTGTCGCAGAGTGGAGAAGGGTGTCGCAGAGTGGAGAAGGGTGTCGCAGAGTGGAGAAGGGTGTCGCAGAGTGGAGAAGGGTGTCGCAGAGTGGCGAAGGGTGTCGCAGAGTGGAGAAGGGTGTCGCAGAGTGGAGAAGGGTGTCGCAGAGTGGAGAAGGGTGTCGCAGAGTGGAGAAGGGTGTCGCAGAGTGGAGAAGGGTGTCGTAGAGTAGGGTGACAAAGAGTAGTGTGTCAGACTGAAGTGACGTAGAGTGGGGTAAAGCGGCGTAGAGGCAGTTGCATAGAGTGGAGTGGCTAAGAATGACACTGTTGTAAAGTCGAGTGTCGCAGGGTGGCATGGTGAGTTGTGGAATGACAAAGTGAAGTTACGTAGAGAGTTAGAGTGAGTATTGTAGAGTGAAGCGGTGTAGTGCTGTATGGTGGAGTAGTGTCGTAGAGTAGTGTACGGTACAGCAGAGTGGCGTAGGGTGGTGGAGACCAGCAGTGTAGAATAGAGTGAGACAGAGTGGAGTACAGAGTAATGGAGTAGAGAGTAAGAGTGGTGTAAAGGGGAGTGGCATATTGTAGAGTTGAACGGAGTGGGCATAGAGCGAAGTGGAGTATAGTGGAATGGAGTAGAGTGGCGTGAAGTATTGTCTCATGAAGTGGAGTATGCATAGTGTGGTAGCGCACTGCCATTACAGACAACACATTTTCAATTGAAATGACCATTACATTTCCATGGACATACAGTTTTACGGATGACATTATACTGCGCTCAACCGATAAGGTGTTGAAATGGAAACAGCTTGTATATTGATTTGTTTTGATCGTATTAAAATATTTGTTTCACCACACTTCAAAAGTACAAAGAAAAGTGTGCTTCATTTGTTTTTCCCCAATTCGGATATATTCTGAAATATTTGCACAGGTTTATTTATAAACATTGAGATTTTGTTGTGTGCTGGAAAAAAAGCCATTCCATTCACATCCCCAGATGGTCATATAAATACTCTCACTTTGAAGTCAAAGAAAGAAAAGTAAACAACAAGGTCCCATGCAAGACCGAGCCCGACATCTGACCACAGTCTTTCAATGCACAGCAAATGTGACGAGAAGAAAACTATAAGGCCTACTTACAGAAAGCGAGCATTCATGAATAACACAGTAAACAGGTTATGCTCTACTGAGGGGACAATGGCATGCAGGACAGCCTTAAACAAAAACATCAAGCAAATAGAAAGAAAGCAAATGTGAGTTGCAAACCACAAAGCCAATGGTAGGAAATGGGCGGAATGCATTCCCAGGAAAGCTTTCAGAATGTCCCCAAGAATTCTTCTCGCAAACAGCTGTGCTGTCTGGTCGGCGCATCAACCTAAGAACGAGCCTGTTGAGAGAAACTGCACTCATTCGGCTGTGTTGGAGGAGCAGCTCAGCTAAAGGCCAGCTCTGGACACATCAGGAGAATCAGACGTGGCTGCCAGCTAACGGTAAAAGGGCTGAGCTGAAATGGCATATGCCGCATCCACACAAAGCTCCCACCTGCATCTGCCTTTATGACAGGACTTTGGGACAGCAATCATAGGTGGAGCGGTATGGTATGGTTTGTCTGCAAGAGATGTTCTTTTGGTCAGTCCTATCCAGTTCTGTAGGATGAATACAGTAAAATTGGAAGGGCTTGTCCCCTTGATGATGAATGCAATGCAGATGGACACCCACAGGGGGCTGCTCTGCAGGGACTGAGCTTGCCTGCAGTAAGCCCAGATGTGGTGCTGTGTGTAATCTGGTTTCAGGCTCCTGCCCTTCGTCAAAGGCCGTTGGATTTTAATGGCTATGCCTAGCCGTGAAGTAACCCCGCTGCGGAACAGCAGACCCTGTGATGCCAAATGGTGATCGTTAAGGTACAGGTGTTGATATGAAGACTATGAGACAGCAGCTGGACATTGGTAATGTGACACAACAACCCTTTGTGGTATTTAAAAAAAACTCTTATGTAAAAACTGCTGCTTGAATACGGTCATGCACTGCAAGTTCCAGAAAGCTGTGAGAGGGGCTACGCCTCCTGTGGAGGTTACTTGGTTCAAATGAGTGCGCGAGTGGCTCTGCAGTTTTTGAGAATTAAGCCTTTGACAAAGGGCAGGAGCCCAAAACCGGTCGGCCAAAGAAACGGTTTGTGTGCAATGTTTTCTGTCCATGCTGCAGTCCTGCATAATAAATGAAGCAACATTATCTACCTGAGCGGGTTCTTTCTTTTGGGGAAACCTTTGCGATTGGAGATATATATATATATATATATATATATATAATATGCTACTTCCCAGTATGCATCTGTTCTTGGCATGTAGAGCTGTAGATCCACACACTTCTGCATAGATAGCCATCTGGTGTTGGGCCCGGATGTTTGCACTTTGTTGTTGTCCTGGAAAGTCTTTGGAAGTCACGGGATAGGTGGCTCATCCTTTGGACAATAGTGCGCATGGTCATCGACTCCATCGTTAGATTGTTTTTTCGCCAAGAAGGGAAATGATGGAGTTTTGTAAGAAACAGAAAAGATGTCCATGTATGTTGTATCTAAATAAGATAATTCTGGACCAAATAAAGGTAGCCGGGGAGGTGGGTGGGCGTGTGTGGATCTACAGCTCGACATGCCAAGAACAGATGCATACTGGTAAGTAGCATTTTCCGTTCGTGGCATATGAGCTGTAGATCACACAGTTCTGTATAGATTGCTTAGCAGTACTCCTCCTTAGCGGCAATTACCAGTGTCTGTTGCAGGAGTTTGAAATAGTGTTTTAAGTACAGCTTGGCCCACACTAGCTTGTTGTTTTGCCTGCACATCTACACAATAGTGTTTTGTGAATGTGTGCGGTGTAGACCATGTAGCTGCTCTGCAGATATCATCCAAGGGAATGTTCCCTAAAAATGCAATTGAAGCCCCTATCTTTCGGGTAGAGTGGGCTTTAGGGGAAATAGATAGTGTACGTTTTGCTTTGTGACAGCAAATTTGTATACATTTGACAATCCACCGATCCCGGATTTTGTATGGGATTGCCTTTATATGGTGGTGAGAAGGATACAAAGAGCTTTTTTTTTTTGCGAAAAGGTTTTGTCCTGCCAATACAATAAAGGAGTGCTCTTTTTACATCTAGAGTATGAAGAGCTCTTTCTGCGACTCTTCGTGGTTGCGAGAATACTAGCAACTCAACAGACTGATTGAGATGAAAAGGAGAAATAACTTTAGGAAGGAATTTGGGATTTGTCCTGAGAACCACTTTATGATGGAGTTGTAAAAATGGTTCTTGAATAGTTAGAGCTTGTAGCTCGCTGACTCTCCCAAGAGAAGTAATTGCTACAAGGAAAGCGACTTTCCATGTAAGAAATTGTAGTTCGCATTTTTGCAGAGGTTAGAATGGAGGGCCCATTAGCCTTGTGAGGACAATGTTTAAATTCCACACTGGTGAGGGTGGTACCCTAGGAGGAATGATTCTTTTAAAACCTTCCATAAATGCTTTAATGGCTGGGACCCTGAATAATGACAAGTGTTGTCTATTTTGTAAGTAAGCTGCTATGGCAGCGAGGTGTAGTCTAATAGATGTGTATGCTAGAATACACCTTTGAAGATGTAGTAGGTAACATATGATGTGTTGAATAGACACATCTAAAGGATTGATGTTGTTGTTATTACAGTATATTACAAATCTTTCCAACTTGGCTGCATAGCAGGCTCTAGTGGTGAGGCGTCTAGTTTCTTTGATAACATTCATGCAGTCAGGGGGTAGGTTAAGGTAACCAAATTCTAACACTTCAGGAGCCAGATCACTAGGTTGAGCTGTGCTGGGTCCGGGTGTCTGATCTCTCCACGGTTCTGTGTTAAGAGGCGTGGAGAGATGTGTAGTTTGTGGTGTGGGACTACTGATAGTTCCAGCAGTGTTGTGTACCATGGTTGTCTGGCCCATGTTGGAGCAACTAGGATGAGTGTTGGTGAGTGTTGCTGTAGTTTTCGCACCACCAATGGAATGAGTGGGAGAGGCAGAAAAGCGTAGGCAAATCTGCCTGACCAATTCATCCATATCGCATTGCCTTTGGACAATGGGTGTGGATATATGGCGGCGAAGCTTGGGCATTTTGTGTTGAAATGTGTGGCGAAGAGATCCATCTCTGGCTGTCCCCACATTTGGAAATACGGTTGAAGAACTTGTGGATGAGGTTCCCACTTGTGAATCTGTTATGTTTGACGACTTAACAGATCCGCTATGCTGTTTTGGACTCCTGGAACGTGTTGAGCTAGGAGAAAAATGTTTTGAGGAATAGCCCACCTCCATATGCTCTGTGCTAATTGAGAGAGCTGTCGGGAGTGTGTCCCGCCTTGTTTTTGTATATAGTACATTGCTGTCATATTGTCGCTGTGGACTAGGACAGCTTTGCCTGTTATATGTTTCTGGAATGATTTTAATGCCAGGAATATTTCTAGTAACTCCAGGTGATTGATGTGGAGTACTTTTTGCTGAGGTGTCAATTTGCCTTGCATGGTATGGCGTAATAGATGAGCTCCCCAGCCAGTGAGCGATGAGTCTGCTGTTAGTAAAATCTGTGGAACCGGCTCTATGAACGGTCGCCCTCTGGAAAGGTTGTGTGTTTTCCACCACGGCAGAGAGCGATGCGTGCAGCCGTCTACCAACACTAGATCTGTCAGCTGACCAGGAGCCTGGTTCCATCGACGTGCTAAGCATTCCTGTAGGGGACGCATGTGGAGTCTGGCATGAGGTACTTACTATGAATATGCAAGAGGCCATCATCCCTATGAGCTGCATTAACACTCGAGCTGGAAGCGAGTGTTGTGGTTGGAATTTTGTAATGAGACTTTGCATGCTTGCTTTCCTGGGTGGACTGGGATATGCAAGGCCTTTTGAGGTGTTTATTGTGGCACCGAGATACTGGTGAATGTGGGACGGTTGTAGGTGAGACTTTGTGAGGTCTATGGTGAATCCTAAGTCGAGTAGTAGTTGGATTGTGGCGTGTGTGCGATTTACACACTGGTTGTATGACTTGGCTTTTATGAGCCAGTCGTCTAATTACGGGAAGACGTGAATTTGATGTCTTTGTGGTGAGCTGCAACTACTGCTAGTCATTTTGTGAGGACTCTAGGTGCTGTGGTGACTCCGAATGAAAGAACCCTGAATTGGTAATGCTAACCGTCCACTACAAATCTGAGATATTTCTTGTGAGCGGGGTGAATGGGAATATGGAAGTAGGCGTCCTTGAGAGCTAGGGTGGCAAGGAAATCGCCTTGTGAGAGCAGAGGAAGTACCTGTTGAAGCGTGACCATGTGAAAATGGTCCGATTGTATGTGAAGGTTTAGGGGTCTGAGGTCCAGGGTGGGTCTCAGGGTTCCGTCCTTCTTTGGAATGAGGAAGTACAGGTAAACTCCTGTGTTTTGCTGATGCAGGGGAACCGGATCTATTGCATGTTTTTGTAGGAGAGAAAGCACTTCTTGCTTTAGCAGCGATAAATGTTCTGTTGACATTGGGCGCTGTCTGGGTGGTATGTTTGGGGGAGTAGAGGTGAGTTCTAGACAGTAACCGGTTTGAATAATTTGTCTCACTTACCTGTCGGTAGTGATGTTGTTCCAGACAGGTAGGAATTGTAGCAGTCTTCCCCCGACTGGCGTGGAATGTTCTGGGGGGAGTGCAGGGAAGTCACTGGGTGGGGGTGGAGGCGGAGCGCGTATTGTTAGTTTTGCCTCTGCCTTTGTTATTATTGCCTCTGTAGCCTCCTCTATGATAACCCCTGGTAAAGGTTGTTTGGGTGGGACTTTTGTATGACGTGGAGGGGTTGTCAGAGAAGTATCCTCTGGAGGTGCCCCTATAAGAGGAGCGACAAAATGAATGTCTGGGAGCTTGCGACTGCAAGGCTCCCATTGATTTAGCCGTGTCGGTGTCTTTTTTCATATTTTCTAGAGATTAATCCACGGCAGGGCCAAACAGACGTTCTTGATCAAAAGGTTTGTAAAGTATGATATTTTGAACTTCTGGTTTAAACCCTGAAATGC
This sequence comes from Triturus cristatus, assembly GCF_964204655.1. Taxonomy (NCBI): domain Eukaryota; kingdom Metazoa; phylum Chordata; class Amphibia; order Caudata; family Salamandridae; genus Triturus; species Triturus cristatus. The sequence continues at coordinate 798,989,072 of NC_140581.1, forward strand.
GTAGCCATGAATGTCTACGTAAGAGGACACTTGTATTGATGGTTCGGGAGGCGGTGCCTGCGACATCTAGAGCGCAACGAATGGAGGTGTTTGTTAAAAGTTTACCCTCTTGTATGAGGTGGTTGGCTTTTGCCTTGTATTTGTCTGGGAGGTGTTGTAATAGGGTTTCCAACTCAACGTAGTGTGCCCTATCTTATCTAGCCAGCAAAGCTTGTGTGTTGGCAATATGCCATATGTTGGCTGCCTGTGACGCTGTTCGTTATCCAGAAGCGTCCAGGAGTTTTTACTCCTTTTCAGGAGGGGGAGCATCGCCTGATGTTTGTGAGTTGGCCCGCTTTCTGGCGTTGGACACCACTAAGGTATCCAATGGTATTTGTCCCTTGATGTAAACAGGGTCTGCTGGGGCAGATTTAGATTTCTTCTCTATTCTGGGGTTAATAACCCTAGCCCTAACAGGATCTTTGAACACCTCAGGTGCATGTTTAATTACCCCTTTTAACATAGGGAGAACAGTAGTGGACCTTTGTGATGTATCAAATGTGTCCATTAGAAAGTTCTCCTCCACAGGTTCTGTATCTAGGAGCTACCCCATGGTATTGTGCAGCTCTGTGAACGAGCTGGTTGAACCCCACAGTATCCTCTGGGGGAGAGGGTCTAGTTGGATAAATGTCGTCTTGTGGTACATCAGGGATATCTGGTGTGCCATAATTGTCCCATGGTTCGCATGGGGTGTAAGGCTGACTAGGATCCCCTAATGGTTCATTGTCTGCACCGTCCCCAGAAGTGTCATCATTGTCCTGAGGTGGAGGAGATGGTGAGGGGAGTGGAGATGGAGTAGAGGAGTGGTGTGGAGGGGGGGAGGAGGAGGAGGTGGAGAAGGTACTTTGGTGGAGATGGAGCCGGTACAGGCATGTCCATTGTTCTCTTCTTGGAGCTGAGAATTAGTTGACCTGTTTTGGGGTCTTTAAAGAAGAGTTTTTTGCGTTGGATCCAGGCGAAAAAGCTCTTCTTGTGGAGGTTGGTCTTTTGGTGCAGATTTTTTCAGTTCCGAAGGTTTGCGTGGTGCCGAATCTGGAGCAGATTTAGGTTGTTTAGGCTTGGCATCGTGAGATTTCTAAATTTCTGAAGGAGCCTGTGGAACCGGTTGTTTTTTCCGTCCGAGTGTTTTTCGGTTCCGTAGGTTGAGAGCCTGTACTCTTTGGAAGTGGCTTTTTGCTCGGTTCCAATGTCTTTTTCGGAGTCAAGAGGTCGGTACCAGTAGGTTTCGGTGAAGAGTGCGTTGATGCGGAGCCAGTGGTCAGCACGGAGGGGGACGACAGTTTCTTTTTGGGTGACGGGGATTGGGTTTCGGCACCGAAGGCAGGCTGACTTGATCCCGAGTGGCCTGAAGGCTTATGTGATGACTTCTCTGTCGGGCCCGAAGGGGGGACATGGGAAGTCTTATCCTGGTGTGCACCTAGGCGTGAAGGTGTTACCAAAGCCTTTTTTGGGGGTGGGGGAAGGGGGTCGGGGTCAACGTCACTACTTACGACCCGCTGCCCTGGGGTGATATCTTCGATGTCGGAGTTGTTGCCTTCGGAGGCACTGACGAGGCATTCTTTGACCCGCTCCTGCTCTGGTACATCGACACCCTCCTGGAAGATGTCGTCGGGAATGGATGTCGACGATCGAGCCATGCTTCTTCGAGCTCGACGCTCTTGGATAGTTTTCTTCGATGTAGAGATGCGCGTCGAGTAGGGAACGCGATCGGAATACCGGAGAAAAGGGTGAAGGATTGCGTGTCAAAAGTTGGATCGGTAGTGGGACCGAACTGGAGCGCGATAAACGCATCCGAACAATCTAACGATGGAGTCGATGCCCATGCGCACTATTGTCCAAAGGAGGAGCCACCTATCCTGTGACTTCCAAAGACTTTCCAGGACAACAACAAAGTGCAAACATCCGGGCCCAACACCAGATTGTGATCTATGCATAAGTGTGTGATCTACAGCTCATATGACTCGAACATATATATATATATATATATATATATATATATATATATATATATATATATATATACACACACACTGAAAAAACCATAGGTTTTACCGACTTTATAGTTAGGAATCAGCATTTAAAAAACCTTTGAAATTCACTGAAAAAAACAATAGGTTTCAGGGACGTTCTAGTTAGTTGGACATTTGACTCATATAAAACCAGAGAAATTTGCCCGTTATACTTAGCTGAGCTAACTATACCTTGCGCGCCCGCAATGCACTGGTGATGACGTCACATATTACATAACTCATTACATGGTCAGTGACATCACTGATGACATCTCAAATGACATCATCCAGTGAATGTGTGTTTCTGTAAAGTTTAAATATTTTTCATATATATCTATGCCAAGGTGTATTGAAGAAAGAGTGAATTTACAAGTCCCTGAATGGATTATTTAGTAGGTCTGTGCCTGACTGTATAACTGAGTGATTGAACATGTGTTACTGAATGTATGGGTTAGTGACTAAACTGTGTGAAAGTCTGTATTAGTGTCTCAGTTGGTGTATAAGCAGCTGAATGGGTTGGCGAGTAGCTACATGAGTGTCTATATGGGTTATTGATTTGTTGTCTGAGTATCTGTATGAGTGCCTGAGTGTCTGTGTGGATGGGTGGGGGGGGGGGGGGTGTATGACTGTGCATACATGTCTGAGTGGGTGAGTCACTGGTTGTATGGATTCAAAAGTACATCTGGGAAGGGCTATATGGGTAAGTGTGTGTGTGTGTGTGCGTGTGTGTGTGTGTGTATGGGTGTGTTGGTGAGTGAATGAATGTCTCACTGGTATATGCGTGAGTAACTACATATGTTTCAAGGCAGTATATGCGAGTGTTGGAGTACATAAAATGACTATACGTGCGAGTAAGTTATTTGAAGGAGTGGGTGTATAAAAGTGTCTGCTTGTATCAGTGATTGTATAAGACAGTAAGTATGTGTTAGTATCTGCATAAATAAGTGATGTGGTGTGTGTGTGTATATAAATAACGCAGTTGGTGTATATAACTGTATACATGAGTAAATGGGTATGTGATTGATTCTTTGCATGACTGACCAGATGTGTGAGTAACTATGGATGAGTGGCGGACTGTGACTGTATGTATAGGTGTATGAGTGCATATTGTAGCACAGTATTGATGAGTTTAAGTGAGTGGATGTGAGTGTAGACCTAGGAAATAGTGGGTGGTATGTAATATCTGGCAGTTGTGTGTATGGTTTCAAAAATAGTAGTCTGTATTTTAGAGTGCGTGTATCAAATATTATATCAGGCCATCAGTATGTGCATCAGATTATCAGGTGGATGATGTCATCAGTGATGTCATTTGAGATGTCATCAGTGATGTCACTGACCATGTCATGAGTGATGTAGTATGTGACGTCATCACCAGTGCATTGCGGGCACGCGAGTTATAGTTAGCTCAAGTAACTAGAACGGGCAAATTTCTCTGGTTTTATATGAGTCAAATGTCCAACTAACTATAATGTCCCTGAAACCTATGTTTTTTTCAGTGAATTTCAAAGTTTTTTTAAATGCTAATTCCTAACTATAACGTCCGTAAAACCTATGTTTTTTTTCAGTGAATTTTAAAGGTTTTTTAAATGCTAATTCCCCACTATAACGTCTGTAAAACCTATGGTTTTTTCAGAGAATTTCGAAGGTTTTTTAAATGTTAATTTCATATTTTAATATTCATAAACCCAATATTTTTTCTATTTTTTTTGTAATATTTTGGAACTCTATTATCCTTTTTTGTTTTTAATTTAAAAATATGTAATGTTTTATATCTTCAAAAAAAAGTATGTATATCGTTTTTGTTGAGAAAACTGAAGTCCCGTACCAGTAGTGTACCAAGCTCCATCAGCACGCCAATCCTATCCGCCAAATTACTAAACTCGTAAAGGATGTGCATTTCGTATCCGATGGGTTCGTGGCACCGCATCACTCATAACTTCATATACGTATGTGGTCGCGCCAGCTGCTACTTTGGTATGCGACGGGTACGTCATGTACATATGGGGTCATGCCCGCTGCGCGTTGCGTATGCGACGAGTGCACGCTGCCAGCCCCTGTGTTACGTCATAGACATATGATGTCGCGCCGGGAAAGCAATTCTCATTTTTTTTGTCTCAAAACTATATCTAAGTTTAAAGTGTATACGAGAACAAGCGATAATCTAAAATATTTTAAACATTTATATATTTCTAACTGTAATAATATCATATTATGGTAATATTTTCTCAAAATCGCGTCGGGTGCGGCCTCCTTGTGCACTCGCTGCGCGATTGCCATTTGACCTTAAAGAAAAGCATTTGATTTGTTCATAACATTTCCCATTGTAACAGTTGGAGAACCCCACCCATTTTCGCCATTCTCTCTACAGCGTTTGATGAGAAACTCCTCTTCTGCTTACAGAGCTTTTTTGATAAGTTTTTGCTATGTACACATGTATCTGACAGTACACACAACATGCAACCATCATCTTCATCAATATTCATGCTCTGTAAAGCAGCCTTCCACCTGTGATAGCCATGCATCTAAAAGCTACATAACAGAACTGCCAGAGGTAACATGGTTGCATACGCTGTGCACAGCACAATGTAATGTGGTACAGCCCAGGGGCAGTATCATGTATACATAATGAACACACAGACACAGATAGATAGTGGAAGTGGGCACGAGCGCTCGACTCGTGTGGGGTGAGTGTAAAGCAGCCCTCAGGGAATGGTTGCTGCTAGCATCAACTACAACAGTAATCATTGAATCACACACAGAGATTCAATAATAAATGGGTCAATAGTTTGTGCTGCAGTAAGGTAGGGACACTAGATGTGAAATAATACAGAAAAGATTCTATTGTAAACAAGCATTTGCAATGCAATAGGTCTCGCATTTATACGAGTTTGAGCTATTGGCATTGTAAATGACAATGCCTTTTATTTAGGTTTTAAAAACCCACACATAAATAAAAGGCATTGCCATTTACAGTGCCAATAGCTCAAACTCTTAACAACTGCGAGACCTATTGCATTGCAAATGCTTGTTATGGTGAGTTCATGTTTACTATGCGAGCAAAATAGTGAGTAAAGCATTCTGCACTTGCATTTTTACATGTAAATGTTTCTGTAAGCAAAATGTAAAACGAAAGCTAGCAAAGGCATTGAATAAACTTTAGACGTGGTTTTAGAAAAAAAGAAAGGATAAAAAAAAAAACCAGTGTGCCACTAAGTCTGGAGTGGCCTAACAGCTTTAAATTGTTTAGGAATCTGCTGTGAAAGGAAACAGCAATCCTACAATAAACTGAAAGTTAGCCTCCTAATTAAGATAGTTATCAGTGTTGCCGTGGCACCGTTTCAGCTGAATGTGTTTGAAAAGCGTTCACACCTTGGTTTCGGAAGAAGACCGAATGATGCGCCAAGAAGTCTGGAGTGGTGTGAAACTTTGAATAGTTTGTAGATGTGTTTGATGTGGAGTCTGCAGTGGTACAATACAGAGAAACGTTGCCTCCTGGTTAAGATAGTGATCACTGGTAGGAGCTGTATATGCGGCTTTCATCAACTTGTACATATTGATGGAAACAACAAGGTGGGAAGTTTCAAACTGAGACCAGAATGTTGTTTTAAAGTTCCCTTTCCGTTCCCGCTCTAACAGTTGCACTTTCAAAACGTTAAAATAGGACGGAAGAAAAAAAAACTATGAAATTATACAAAGTGTTGTGCGGTTAAGTGGACAAAAAGTGTAATTACTTCTAACTATATGCACCCTGTGGAAACCAGTGTGTTTGTTCGTTTGAGAAATAAATGCGCTCCCTAACGTTTACTGCACCTAACACAAAGAGGGCTTCAGAAAAATAGAGAGCTAGAGAAGGAGATATAGGATATAGAATTAGAATAAGAGTGTGTGAGAGAAAGAGAGACGAAGAGAGAGAAAGGGTGAGAGAGAGATTATGGGTTAACGCATGGATGGCTGAATAGGCGGATGGTTGGGTGGATGGGTCACTGGCTAGCTGGCTGGATGGATGGATGGATGGATGGGATTGTTGGGTAAGTGGGTGGGAGATGGGTGGATAGATAGATTGGTGGATGGTTGAATGGGGAGATAAAACAGAGGTAGAGAAAGGGGAGGAAGAGTGTGAGGATGGTTTTAACATTTAGCCTGCCTCACCTAATAAATATTAGCCAGGTGATTTAGTTATTGTTTGCGAATGTAAAGTTCCAAAAGTGGCATATTGGTACATACGGCACATTGCAAAATACATACTCAGTCTGAAACATAATAGGGCGTAATACCGGTCAGGCACACAATTGGCAGCAGCTAAAATGTTTCCCACGTAATAAACATCACGTGCTTACTGTGAAAACTGTAAACGTTTGACCTGCTTGCTGAGCGTATGAAATGATGTGGACTGTAAAGGGGTTCTGACTAATTGCTTGTTTACTCTTTGGCCTCTCTGCTGAGCGCAGTAAGTGATGCTAAATGCTGTGTTTGCGTACGTAGAGACCGGACGGCTTATAGCACTGTAAAGGGGGAGATAGGGGGCAGTAGTAGTGGCCCAAGTAACTACAATGTAACATCACGGATAGTTGCGCATTTTACAAAAAATTGTGCTTTGGAGGCACACAATTGGCAATGGTGAATTTTTTTTACAGACAGTTTAGCAGTATAAATTGTATACATTGTTATGCTGCATAGGTAAAGCAGTGCCTATAGGTTGTTGATATTAGTGTTTAACCCCTTCGATGCTCATGACGGAACGGTTCCGTCATGAGCATCGGTTGGGCTGTGCTCATGACGGAACCGCTCCGTCATGAGCACAGCCCCCGGGGAAGGCGCTGGCGCTCCTCCCCTGGGGCATCGATCGTGCCCCCACAGAGGGGGGTGGCAGCGGAAGATCTTCCGCTGCCACCCCCGAGCCCCCCCACGCTTCCCCATGACGTCAGCGCGCACAGCGCGCGCCGGCGTCATCAGGAAGCGCTGGGATGCCTGGAAGCCATTTGTTTCCAGGCGTCCCAGGGAGGAGACGGTGAGTTTTGTGCTCCGGTGGGGCCGCGGGGGGGATATTCAAAGTATTGAGGCATCGGGGGAGAGGAAAGAGTATTTCCTCTCCCCTGATGTCTCAATACAGGGCATTCCTGCTCCACGATCGCGCACAGCGTCGCGATCGTGGAGCAGGGATGCCCCACTAGACACCAGGGATGTGTGTTTCCGTATTTGTGGAGCAACCCCTTGGGCAAGGGTCGCTTCCTTTGCCCCCATAATAATTGGAAGTCTTTTCTGCCCCCTCTGGGGGCAGATCGGTTTATTTTTTCTCCGTTTCTGCTCCCAGGGGGGGGGGCAGAAAAGCCCACTGGACACCAGGGATCTAATTATCATTGTAGGAAGCGACCCCTTGGGCAAGGGTCGCTTCCTGGCCCCCCCAATTCATTTGAAGACTTTTCTGCCCCCTCTGGGGGCAGATCGGTTTAATTTTTTTGCCGTTTCCGCTCCCAGGGGGGGGGGGGGGGGGGGGCAGAAAAACCCACTAGACACCAGGGATCTGTTTGTTATTGTAGGAAGCGACCCCTTGGGCAAGGGTCGCTTCCTGGGCCCCCAATTTTTTTGGAAGACTTTTCTGCCCCCTCTGGGGGCAGATCGGTTTAATTTTTTTGCCGTTTCTGCTCCCAGGGGGGGGCAGAAAAGCCCACTAGACCCCTCACTTCCAGGGTGCAATTTTTTATAATATGCATTTGGCTCACCCGCCCCGGGACTGAGTAGCCCCACCTGGCACACAACCCGATTGACCATTTGGGTAGTGACATAGCATGTTATAATGTTTGTTATATTTTTTGTGAATTGCAATTGTAATGTTTTTTTTTTTACTTTTTTGTTCTAGGTGAAGGCTTTTGCTCTTTTCAGTTTGCCGTTTTGTTCTGCTGTTTGATTAGTTTGGTAAGAGACTTTTTTTTGTACAATGTAAATGTGTTTGATTTCTCTCCCTGTTTTTTTTTTTGCAAATGGTGTAATAATAGCAGTATGTTTGGTTTTTGAGTGTCAAAAACTTTTTGCATTGGTGCTCGATGTGTATTTTGTTGTCTTGTGAGTAATTTGTTTTTTTTTCTTCTTTCTAGTTGGATATCGTTGGTTTTTGCTGTGTCACTGCAGAGTTGGTTTCTGGTGAGTGCAGCTGTCTCTTGTAATTGAATTGTATAGTTTTTGAGTACATTGATCTTTGTGATAAAGGTACACATGTCTTTACTTACTTGGTTTGCACATTGTTGGTTGTTGTTGACTTGTTTGTGCAGTCTTCTATCTTAGTAAGTATAATGGCTAGCCGCAGGATTACTGCTCAGCAGGTTGTTGGTTTGCTGTTTGAGTCTTCCTCTGATATTGGTTCAGAGACTGACTCTGCATCTGAGGGAGAGGAGGCAGGGGACGATTCTGGCAGTGAGTTGTCTCTCCGTATGGAGTCATCGGATGATGAAGATACTCTTAGTGCGGATGAAGTGCCTGTGTTAGCGGAGGAGACTGATGTGCCGATAGTGCGGCAAGAGGCATCTGGGCTGCAGCCTGGGGCTGCAAGGCTTCCCGTTGGTGTAGTGCGGCAAGAGGCTTCTGGGCTGCAGGCTGGGGCTGCAAGGCTTCCCTTTGAAAGTGATGACCTCTGGGTTGCCCCTGGCATGGTGCAGCCGGCATTGCCAGAGTTTACTGGTGTTCCAGGGTCTAGAGTGAATACTGAAAACTTTTTGCCGGTAAATTTTTTTCAGTTGTTTATGGACGATGTGTTTTTTGCAGAGATTGTTGAGCAGACTAATTTGTATGCCGAACAGTTTTTGAGGGACAACTGTGCCAGTCTTAAGCCACACTCTAGAGCTACCCGGTGGACTCCCACAAATGTTGAAGAGATGAAGAAGTTCTTGGGTTTAACTTTTTTGATGGGCTTGCTAAGGAAGCCATCAATGTCTTCATATTGGTCTAGCAGTCCCTTGATGGCAACGTCTATTTTTCCGGCAGTCATGAGTCGTGACAGGTATTTGCTTCTGCTTTGGATGATGCATTTTGTTGATAATGGTTTAGCGTTGCCACGAGATCACCCTGACTGTGACCGTCTTTTTAAGATTAGGCCTGTCCTTGATCACTTTGTTGATCGATTTTCTGAGATTTATGCCCCTGGGAAAGAAATTGCAGTGGATGAGTCTTTGGTGTTGTTCAAGGGCCGCTTGGTTTTTAGGCAATACATTCCTAGTAAGAGGGCACGCTATGGAATAAAGCTGTATATGCTGTGTGACAGTAGGACTGGATATGTCTCTAATTTCAGGATGTACACCGGTAAGGAATCTAGGTTTAACCTCCCTGGTTGTCCGTCCACTTTTGGAGTGACTGAGAAAATTGTTTGGGAACTTGGAAGAGGATTTTTTAACAAAGGCCACCTTTTTTATGTAGATAACTTCTACACTGGTGTGCGGTTGTTCAGGGAATTGGCCAAAGTGGCTTGTGGCACAATCCGCTCTAACCGTAAAGGTTTCCCGAAAGAACTTGTTTGTCAAAAGCTTGTGCGGGGACAGTGCAGTGCGTTGCGTTGCCAGGAGCTTCTTGCTGTGAAGTTTACAGACAGGAGAGATGTCTACATGCTGACTACCATCCATGATGAAAGCACTGCACCTGTGACTGTTTGGGGTCAGGTCGCTGAAGCGCGCAAACCTGTGTGCATTTTAGACTATAATAGGCACATGGGTGGTGTTGACAGAGTAGATCAGAGGTTGGAACCTTACACTGCTCTTCGTAAGGCTTACATTTGGTACAAGAAGTTGGCTATCCATCTTTTCCACTTGGCAATGTTTAATGCTTTTGTTGTGTTCCAGGATTCTAGCCCTGAGTCAAAGATGACTTTTGCTAAGTTACAGGAGTCTGTAATAGGCAGCCTTGTTGTAGTGGAACAGGCAAGTGTTCCTAGAGTTGGACTGGTGGAGGATGTTGCTAGATTGAAAGAACGCCACTTTCCAGATCACATTCCTCCCACACCCGCAAAAGATTTTCCCAGTAGGAGATGTAGAGTCTGTTGGCGAAAAGGTTTGCGGAAGGAGAGTCGTATGTACTGCCCCGACTGTCCTTCTCATCCTGCACTGTGTCTCTCTGCTTGTTTTAGAGCGTACCACACACGAAAGAATTTTTGGGAGGATTCTTGAGTGGTAAAGTGAACTGCCTGGTCTGTATTCTTTGGATAATTTGATTCTGTTTCAAGGTTGGTGTTAGTGCAATGTATTTAGTTGCTGATTTTCTGTTAGAAGATTTGTATCTATTTGCAATTTGTTTGTGTTTTTATTTTTTTCTAAAAAAATCCTAAATGTGATGGCGGTGTGTGTAGGCTTGCGCTTGGCTGTTGGTGTGTGTGGACTGGCACTTGGTTGGTGGTGTGCGTGGAATGGTGCTTGGCTGGCGGTGTGCATGGACTGGCGGTGTGCGTGGACTGGTGCATGGACTGGCGGTGTGCGTGGACTGGTGCGTGGCTGGTGGTGTGCGTGGACTGAAGCTTGGCTGGCAGTGTGCGTGGAATGGTGCTTGGCAGGCGGTGTGCGTGGAATGGTGCTTGGCAGGCGGTGTGCGTGGACTGGTACTTTGCTGGCGGTGTGCGTGGACTGGTGGTGTGTGTGGACTGGTGCTTGGCTGGTGGTGTCCGTGGACTGGAGCTTGGCTGGTGATGTGCGCGTACTGGAGCGTGGCTGGCGGTGTGCGTGGAATGGTGCTTGGCTGGCGGTGTGCGTGGACTGGTACTTGGCTTGCGGTGTGCGTGGACTGGTGGTGTGTGCGGACTGGTGCTTGGCTGGTGGTGTCCGTGGACTGGCGCTTGGCTAGCGGTGTGCGTGGACTGGTGTTTGGCTAGCGGTGTGTGTGGACTGGTGCTCTGCTAGCTGTGTGTGAGTAGTGACTTACTGCTGGTCACTACACACACTGCTAGCTGAGTGCCACTCCACGCAATCCATCAGCCTGTGTAGTTGCTGTGTCTGGATTGTGGGCGTGGGAAAGTGATGGGCCCTTGAATGGCGCTGTGTGCTGGTGTGAGTTTTGTTATGTGATGGGCCCGCGGCTGACGGTGTGAATGGTTTTGTAGGTCTCACACGTATGAAAGGTGTATGAATGGCCTGTAAAGAGGTTGGTGCCTTGTCGTGGCTTTACAGCTCACGAGCTGTGAGTCAATGGTTCAGTTTCTCACCCTTTCAATTATTACCAGTGCATTTCATTTCTGTGAAATCACTTGCTAATACAATTGTATCTACTGAACCATCACTCACCCTCGTGCCAAATCCAACCAGTATGTGTGTGTGCTTGCGGATTAGATGGATGTGCAGTAATATTTGTCTTTCTGAAGCAGGGTGTACCTTGTCCCTTTTTGGTGAATTTTGTAATGTGTTGCCTTTGTGCCTGGTGGTGCGAATGGTCTTGTTTGTATCATGTATGAAAGGTGTGTGAATGGCCTGTAAAGTGATTGGTGCCTTGACGTGGCTTTACAGCTCACGAGCTGTGAGTCATTGGTTTGGTTTTTTGTGAATTTAATTATTGACAGTGCATTTCATTTTTGTGAAATCTCTTGTTAATAAAATGTAATGCACTGCACCATGACTCGCCCTCGTGCCAAATCCAACCAGTATGTGTGTGTGTTTGAGGAATAGATGGTTGTGCAGGAATCTGTCTTTAGTTTCTCTGCCAAGGTACACTTTCCATGCAAGAATAACCCACCAACTGTAGATATTGTCGAAAACCCATGGGAGTTCATGGTGATGTCTCTCTTGTGAATTCCAAAAAATTTTTTATCCCCAATGTCCTGCAAACCTCAAAATGTCTGCCACATTTTCTTTGCAATATTATTCCAAAATTCTCACGCTGTAGGAACAATAGATAATCTGGTTTTGCAAGGGGGGGTCACTTTGGTTTTTGGCCCGGTGCTCGGCGGCCATCTAGGGAAACCTACCAATCCCACGCATTTCTGAAAACTAGACACCCGGCGGCTTCCAGGGAGGTATGGCTTGCGTGGATCCCCTAACGTTTCCTTACCCAGAATCCCCTGCAAACCTCAATTTTTACTGAAAAAAAACACTTTTTTCACACATTTTGGGGTGGGAAAGTAGTGGCATCACCGGGCTCACACAAATTTACCACCACCCAGCGTTCCCCCAGGTCTCCTGGTAAAAATGGTGCCTCACTTGTGTGGGAGGCCCAAGTACCCGCGGCAGGCAAGGGCCCAAAACGTAGTGATGGGACATTTGGGATAGGCAATGTTGATGTCGCCTCACTACGTTTTGGGCCCTTGCCTGCCGCGGGTACTTGGGCCTCCCACACAAGTGAGGCACCATTTTTACCGGGAGACCTGGGGAAACGCTGGGTGGTGGTAAATTTGTGTGAGCCCGGTGATGCCACTACTTTCCCACCCCAAAAGGTGTGAAAAAAGTGATTTTTTCAGCAAAAATTGAGGTTTGCAGGGGATTCTGGGTAAGGAAACGTTGGGGGATCCACGCAAGCCATACTTCCTTGGAAGCCGCCGGGTGTCTAGTTTTCAAAAATGTATAGGTTTGCTAGGTTTCCCTAAGTGCCGGCAGGCCTAGGGTTCAAAAACTACAGCTAGTCACTTTGCCAAAAAAGGGTCATTTTTCAATGCAAAATTGAGGTGTGACCACGTTGCGTTTTGCGCTGTTTCCTGTCGCGGGCACTAGGCCGACCCGCACAAGTGAGGTACCATTTTTCTCGTATGACTTTGGGGAATGCGGGGTGGGTGGAAATTTGTGAATCCACGCAGATTCCAGAACTTTCCATCCCAGAAATGTGGGGAAAATGTGTTTTTTTTGTCATTTTTTTACGTTTGCAAGGGATTCTGGGTAACAGACCATGGTGGGAGGCAGTCAAGTCACCCCATCCTGGATTCCCCTGGGTGTCTAGTTTTCAAAAATGTATAGGTTTGCTAGGTTTCTCTAAGTGCCGGCATGGCTAGGGTTCAAAAACTACAGCTAGTCACTTTGCCAAAAAGGTGTCATTTTTCACTGCAAAATTGAGGTGTGACCACGTTGCGTTTTGCGCCGTTTCCTGTCGCGGGCACTAGGCCGACCCGCACAAGTGAGGTACCATTTTTCTCGTAGGACTTTGGGAAACGCGGGGTGGGTGGAAATTTGTGGATCCACGCAGATTCCAGAACTTTCCATCCCAGAAATGTGGGGAAAATGTGTTTTTTTTGTAAATTTTTTACGTTTGCAAGGGATTCTGGGTAACAGACCATGGTGGGAGGCAGTCAAGTCACCCCATCCTGGATTCCCCTGGGTGTCTAGTTTTCAAAAATGTATAGGTTTGCTAGGTTTCCCTAGGTGCCGGCAGGGCTAGGGTTAAAAAACTACAGCTAGACTCTTCGCAAAAAAAGTGTAAATTTTCAGTGTGAAAATGTGGTGTGTTCAGCTTAGGTTTTGAGCCACTTCCTGTCGTGGGCACTATGCCTACCCACACAAGTGAGGTACCATTTTTGTCGGGAGACTTAGGGTAGTTCAGATTTGTAAAGCAACTGTTATTACCTATTGATTTTGGATGCATTTCTCCCTTCCAAATGAAAGACATTGTGTAAAAAAAAAGTCATTTTGAAAAATGACCAATAATTGTCATGCAAGTATGAGTATTCCCAATTTCGAAAATGTGCAAATATGCACTGTTAATAAACTCTGTAGTTTGTTCCCATTTCAGAAAAACATAGGTGTCTTTCATACCGATTTTTCCATGTATACATTTTCCCACAATAATTGCTATAGACCCGGAACAAAAAAAAAAAAACATTACAAAATGCTGCTCAGTTTTTTTCTCTGGGTTCGTTGGTGAACCTACAAGTCCTATATATCCCCACAACCAGGAAGGTCCAGTGGATGTAACGGTAAATTGCTTTCTAAGAGATGTGATAATTAGAAGAAGTTACAGGTGAAAACGTTGACTCAAAAGGCTGCTTCTTTCAACTAATTTTTAATTTTTCCTATATTTAACTGTTAGTTTCTATAAAGAAACCTTGATGGATCTACACAAATGACCCCTTGCTGAATTCAGAATTTTGTCTACTTTTCAAAAATGTATAGCTTTCCAGGGTCCATTATTGTTTTTGTACCCATTTCTACCATTAACTGGAAGGAGGTTGAAAGCACAAAAAATAGCAAAAAGAGGGTATGTCCCAGAAAAATGCCAAAACTGTGTAAAAAATGTTGGTTTTCTGACAAAATTCTGTCATTCCCTAAAAGCTGGAGAAATGGTGATTTCAGCCCCACAAACCCTTTTTTGATACCATTTGCAGAGAAAAACCCAGAAGCTTTCATTTGCAGCCCGTTTTTCACAAAAAAAAACCAAAATTTTGCTGTATTTTGACTAATTTCTGGGAACCCTCTAGGAGAATCCACAAACCCTGGGTACCTTTAGAATCCCCATGATGTTGGAAGAAAAGGACGCAAATTTGGCGTGGATACCTAATGTGGTCAAAAAGTTACAGGGGCCTAAGCGCGCACTACCCCAAATAGCCCAAAAAAGGCTTAGCACAGGAGGGGAAAAGGCCTAGCAGCGAAGGGGTTAAAATACCTGCATATTTACTCCGTGGCCTCTTTGCTGAGCGTACGCAATCATCCGTACCGTGAAGAGGTTCTGACTATTTGCTCATTATCTATTTGGCCTCTCTGCTGAGTGCACTACGTGATGCAAATTATGTTGTTTGTTTGCTCTGACAAGAAATTGACTAAAACACTGTAAAAGGGAGTGCAGTTAGATGTCTATATAGCTAGACCGAATCTGTGTAATAAATGCGAGTTTTGCGTGTATGAACCACTGCCTGTAAATATGCGCATTTGTGAAGGCAATTACAGATGGTGGGCGCCGGTACAGTTTCTTAAGGCCGCTGGCTATGTAAGCCCGGAGGTCACTGCTGACGCCGCTGTTGCTTTTCTAAGCTCCCTAACGTTTATTGCACATAGCACAAAGAGGGCTTCCGGAAAATAGAGAGCTAGAGAAGGAGATATAGAATTAGAATAAGAGTGTGTGAGAGAGAAAGAGAGACGAAGAGAGCGAAAGGGTGAGCAAGAGAAATTATGGGTTAACGCATGGATGGATGAATGGGCGGATGGTTGGGGGGATGGGTCACTGGCTAGCTGGCTGGATGGATAGGATCGTTGGATAAGTGGGTGGGAGATGGGTGGATAGATAGCTTGGTGGATGGTTGAATGGGGAGATAAATCAGAGGTAGAGAAAGGGGAGGAAGAGTGTGAGGATGGCTTTAACATTTAGCCTGCCTCACCTAATAAATATTAGGCAGGTGATTTAGTTATTGTTTGCGAATGTACAGTTCCAAAAGTGGCTTATTGGTACATAAGGCACATTGCAAAATACACACCACTGGGATGAGGAGGGGGGCACAGGCTTGTGTGCACACCGGCATACCGCTGGGGCGGGGGGGCCGGGGGGAGGCGGGTTCACACGGGTGCGTGCACAACACTGGGCGGGGGAGGGGGTAGAGGATACTGGCTGTCACTGAACGTGCACACCACTGGGGGGGGGGGGGGCCAGAGCTCCGGGTTGCACTGAACGTGCACACCACTGGGGGGAGGGGGGACAGAGGGCTGCGGACTTGAGTGAGCATGCACACCGCTGGTGCGTGGAGGGCGGCAGAGGGCTGCGACTAAGCGTGCACACCGCTGAGGGGGGCAGAGGCTGTGGGCTACCACTGAGCGGGCACACCTCTGGGGGGGCAGAGGACTGCGGTCTGCACTAAGCGTGTACACCACTTGGGTAAGAGGGGCAGAGGGCTGCGGGCTGTCACGGTATTGCATGTGGAACACCACTGGGGAAGGAGGACTGCAGGCTGGCACTGAACGTGCATGCCGCTGGGGGCCGAGGGTTGCGGGTAGCACTGAATTGCACACTGCTGGGGGCAAAGGGCTGCAGGCTGGCACTGAGCGTGCACACTGCTGGGGGTGGGGGGCGGAGAGGGCTGCGGGCTGCCAGTGAGCTTCCACGCTGCTGTGGGACAGCGGGCTGCAGGCTGGCACTGAACGTCCATGCCGCTGGGGGCAAAGCGTTGCGGACTGGCACTGAACGTGCACACTGCTGGGGGAGCAGGGGGGGGGTGGAGGGGCAGAGGGCTGCAGGCAGGCTTCTACCTTTGAGAGCATACCACACTGGATTCCGAGGTGAAGTGGGGGATGGTAGTGGGGAGGGGGTCGGGGTGTAAACAGTAAAACATCAGAGGTGGTCGACAAGTTAATAGAGGGAGTCAGAGCCGAGTGTTGAAAAGCCGGGCTTGCCTCAGAGAGTCCGTGCACCAAATGAACATTGAAAATATTCGGCATGTAAATCACGCAAACTATGTCATGTAAATAATAAAAACCAGAGTCTGTTCAGAATTCAAAAACAGTCCGTTTATTAACGCGAGGTATCGTTTCACCTTAGTGCTGCAGAGGATACCAAGGCACGGACTAAAGCACTGTAAAAGGGAGCGTAGTTAGATGTCTATATAGCTAGACCGGTGTAAGTATAGCATTATAAGGGGGATGTAGCTAAAACCAAAACAGAAACCTCGCCTCATGCGACACGGTGGAGAAGCTGTAAGTGAATTACAAGCCCGGCGCGCTGCTTGGCGGGGGAGCGCATTCCAGGCGGGGGAGCGGACCCTTTGAAGTGCTCCCAAAAGGGAGTGTCTGTATGTGAGAGGAGTTCCTTGTACTGCACCGGGTGTGTGCCTGAAGTGTGTAATGATGACCCTGTCTTGTGCAAGAGGGTGACTTGATTTCCTTGCTCCCCACGCTGCATTTGTCGGTGTGCGAGTGAAGCTTGCGCTGCTGACAGGGCTGTGCCTGTTACCAACACTTCGGCTACGGGTTGTCTGTGATTGAGGGCCGTTTGTGTAACCTCGAAACACCTTCTTGAAGTGGGTAGATCCCAGTTACAAACAGAGTTGAAACATTTGGGTAAATGCCTACAGTTCTAATATAATTTTATGGAAAACTAGTTTTGTTTCACAAGATGCAGCGCTGCCTTCTTTGCTCTGTGGCTGAAGGTTGGCTTTCTGAGGCCGTATTACTCAGAAGAAAATAAAGAGTTGGAGGTCATGAGAGGGCACCCAGAGAGTATCACAAATGCCCGGCTCTATATGTGGGTCACATGACGGGTCCGGGGGCTTGCGTGGGACTCACAGGCCGGAGTTATGCTAAGCCGCCTTCTCCAATAGCGAAGGGTGGCCGCGGGGCATTGGCAACAGGAAGCCCATTGTCCAGCAGGCCCGGTTGTGACACAGTCGCCAGCAGTGTCTCCGGCCTGACCTCTCCACTGGCACTGCGAGGCCCAATATTAGGACGCAATGTCATCCTCAGATGAGCTTACATGACACTCTTTGAAAGAACTATGGTTTGTCGATTTAATTCTTACAATCCAATTTGGAAGACTAGAACACAGGAATTTCCCTGGCCCCGGTTTTGTGAAATTCAGATGGTGCCTAAAGCTTATGAAATGTTGGCACACCGCCAAAAATCTCTTTGAACTTCTTTAAAAAACATGGATAGTGAAATATTTTTTCTGTTAAGGACATAGTAGCTGCATTTGATACTAGATCGTATGAAAATGGTCATGCTGAAAGCACCCTTTCAAATGTGCGCATTACTACCCAGAGCCATGGACCCAACAGAAGGATAAACTGGAGAAAATTGTGTAGCTTTCTGTTTCCAGATGCAAGATACAGAGAATAACAAGCATTGGTCGCACGCGCGCCTCGCGCTTAAAGTAAAAAAAAAAAATGAAAAACAAGACAAGCCCGGTGGAGCGTGGCGCGCGCGCGCTTGGGGGCGGGGGAGCGGACCCTTTGAAGTGCTCCCAAAAGGCGGATTGCATGGCGGCACGATGCGCGTGATTGTGCGCGTGCTAGCCATGCAATCCACTTTTTGGGAGCACTTTTCAAACCCGCTTTCTATAGTCTCGCTTTGCGATAGCTTACGCGATAGCAAGGTCGAGACCTAAAAAACCATAACTTGTGGTATACTAAGATACAGGTAGTAGATCAGAAATAATACACAAAAAGATTGTATCATAAAGGGCCCATCAGGTCTAGTGCACTTAGATAGCCACATCAAAAGCATTGAGCATGTGCACAGCCAGCGATGATGCGTGCTGCGGGCGGGCCGTACTAGAAGCAAGGTTTGTTGCCTACAACACTACATCATCTGCAATAGCGACTCGATCTGAATTGTAAACACTGCTGTCTGCAGTGTGGGCCAGAGAGCGGTCAGCAAGGGCCCAGAGCCACGTGGCGTTGACTTGAGCTGCCCAGTTTGCCATACGCGAAGCAACAAAAACCGTGTGATGATGCGTATGCGTGGTGCGGACAGAGCGCACTGGAGCAATGTCTTTTACCCACAGGACTGAGTCATCCACAATAGCGACTCAACCTGAATTGTGAACACTGCTGTCTGCAGTGTAAATTGAAGGCAGATGTGAGCACAGTCTTCCATGAATACTTTCTCACATCCTCTTCCCAAAATACAACAAAATAAATTACACAAAACTCTGCAATAAATAAATCAAAAGAATTCTAATTGAGATCTCTGCTGTCCACTGTGTACACTGTTATTCAGTGTTCTTTACCACTACCAAGAAGAATTTGGTCATTGACTAGACCTATAAGTCATCTTAAAAAACTTCTTCAAGCAAGTATACTAAAAGCCTACTGTGTATATTTCAATAGACGTTGTAGTTAGTTGACTACTGGATTCTGTAATTAAACAATCACCACTCCATCTGAATTGTGAGCCCTGCTGACCACACTGTAGGCCAGAGGCAGTTGTCATTAACGCCTCACAGCCACGTGCCGTTGGATTCAGAAGCACACAGTTGGTTGCACCTGATCGGAGTGGGTACACAGAAATCATCACAAACTTTAACTTCTGACATCCTCAACCACAGAATCAAGAGCCCGTTTCACTGTTCCGACCTGCTGTACCACGGTGTACTCCACCGACTGCAGTCAAGCAAGCCAAATAATCACGTGCAGCAGTTAGCTACGGAAGCACGGAGTCTGATGCACCTCAACGGAGGGAGTTCTGTGAAAACCAAGCAGCACGCAGTATCGGACATCGTCCATTCTGGGTTCAAGACACCGTTCCACTGTTGGGATCTTGAGTTGGTTACACCTGGTCGAAGGGAGTACCTTCATCTGCAGTTCTAACATCGTCCATTTTCGGATCAAGACCCCGTACCACTGTGTGGACCTGCTGTATCGCAGTGTACTCCACCAACTGGTGTCAACCAAGCACAATAATCATGTACAGCACTTAGCTACGGAAGCACAGAGTCTGATGCACGTCAACGCAGGGACTTCTGTGAAAATTCACAAGCAGCAGGCAATATCGGACATCGTCCATTGTGGGATCAAGACACCGTTCCACTGTTGGGACCTAGAGTTGCTTGCACCTGGTCGAAGGGAGTACCTTCATCTCCTCTCTCAGATGCAGTTCTAACATCGTCCATTGTGGGATCAAGACACCGTTCCACTGTTGGTACCTCTTAGACTACTGTGTTAGTAGTATACAGAGCACTTCACGGTTCTGGGCCTCAGGCTGGGCGTTGTCTGCCTGTGTCGCAGTAACCAGCGTTGATCTCAGGAGCCTTCCCAGCTCGCAGACCTCGGCTCAAAAGCTTCCGCCGGCACGTGGTGGGCCCTCTTTCACATACAACAGTGTTGAAAGGTGAACTGTGAGGTATATGTGCGTCACAGCGGCCATGACAGTTTCTGGGTAGCAGCAGGCTGAGAGCATTATTCCTGCAGCCACCTTCGCTCATGGCATCAGCCTCGTGGCGTTGTAAGCTGCGCAGACCTGACAGACATGTTCACCATTCCGGAAGAGAAACACACCCAGAGAAACGTGCCTTTTATTCATACCCCTACGCTAGCCTTGCGTATGCCGGGAGGGGGCACGTACGCGCCATGTTTTCGTAATCTTCCCTACTCACTGTACTATCATGGTTGCGTCCACTGTCGACTTCACTCAATAGACCATCAGTGTATGTTGACATGTAAATGTCTGTGCTCTGCATACTCCAGTCTCTACGGCACATCCTCTCAACACTTTGCATTGTATACTTTTATAATCGAGAATCACTTGCCACCTTCGCACATACTTTGTTCCCATCTCTCCCCGCATTCTGCATTGTGTGGCAGAGGTGCCATGCCATGTTTGGTTTGTGTACATGGCTAGCCACGGTTCCCACAGTACGTATTGTCATTGTGTCTGCTAGGTGTACATGCTGTTTGTCATGTTGTATGTGATTATATAAAGGTAGTGCGTTTATTTAAGAGCAGTGGTTTCTCCCATTTACATATCGCTGTCTTAAAGAGGATACAGAAGTTTTTCTCACAGGTGAAAAGTGCGACCACAATGGCAGTCATTCATTACTATGCAAAAATGTCCAACTGCACGACGCTTCTAAGCTTACAGCCCACAATCTTGCGTGCTTTCTTAAAAGCACGCCAACTTCCACAATCAGACCAACATTCACACAGCTTTCGAACGGCAGTTATCTGCTTCTTAATGACATGGACTGCTACGCAATGTGATCTGGCATACTGTATGTCCTTACTGTTTCTAACCGGATAACTTCCTCTGGCAATCTCTATTCCCACCCACACAAAGTTACTCCCAAAGATCAACTTGGCCTTCAATACCTACTTTGAAAACAGATTTTATTAAACGGAGCAAACTGAAAGCGCTTTTGTTTCAAAAAGAAGTGTCCCTCACTTCTCCAAAAGTAATGTATCGACTGCAGATAGCACGACCTTCAAGTAAAGTACACTCCCTTTTAAATACGAACCTCCCATTACACTTTGTGAATTGTTACATTATTTTCAACACATCTGACATTTAAGGTCTGGCACACTTTTTTAACACTGTCTCCTCCGGCCTTCTCACAGGCTTTCAAATTGCTTTTAGTCTAATACCAGACTTCATTCATTCGATCATCTCTGGAATAACAGCAACAGTGCCCATAATTCTCGCTCGGTTTGCGGCCATCCTACTACTATTTTAGCTTGTTAAAAATGGCTAAGCTCCCTGTGGTAACAAGCATGTCCGACAGAATACGCCTCTACGCGAAGCTACATCAATACCGTAAAAAAATGGAACAACTTTTCGGCTCCCTGCCTCCATCTATTATCGGAGCCAGCTACAACATGACATTTATTTACACATATACAATCTGTGTGCAACCATCTTTTTATTGCAAAACTTGGCCAATTGACTGGCGAATGGATCTATGTCTTGCCAACATCCCGGCAAACGCTCCCAATATCCAGCAGGTAATGGAGTGTCTTGAAAACCATGTACTTAATTGTTCGGGCAGTGGCCCAATGGCGGATGCAACGCAAAAAGGTATCCAGGCGGAATGGGATTTCTGCGCAGCCGTGAAAGATCTCCTGTAACGTGCTACCTTTGACAACATCACAGATTGCCTGCCAATTCAAATTGCCGCTCCAACATTCGAGGAACATTACTGTCCCTTCGAGGATATGAATTGGATCGCTTCCCTTTTCTCACACGATGGCAACAATCGCCTCTTGGAACATTACGCATCTCAAGCCGCTGAAGAACTTCCGGACTGCAATCACCAAGACTTGTAAGAAATTCACTTTATTCTTGGATTGATTTTTCCCAACTTTTTTTTTTTTTTTTTTTTTAACTTTCTCCTAAAAAATTTTTTTAATACACTTAAATTGAACTATTTTCATATAAAAACTTTTTAAGTATGCTTAGACATTTGAACTTGGTTTTCATTATTGCCCATTACCTCTCCAAACTAACCAGGGATGGATGATGTATGGCCTATGCAAATACGCTATTTACTTGCTAAATTAGCCTAAACCCGACATCCATTTTGAAACCATAACTATTCTTTGTACACACGTCTGCCTGCCTCTTATCCACGAAGCCCTTTCACACAAATTAGCTCATCCTCAGCCTCTGCTCACGAACTGGCGATCAAGATAAAAAAACATGGCATTGTTTAGGAACTGGTTGGCACAGTGTGCTAATCGTATCCTACCTTTATTTTCATTCTACAATTTACAGTCATTCATGTCTAATAGGTATTGTTTATGTCACATGAAACTAACATGTAATGTGGAATTGACTGATGCAGGAGCTTAGGTTTGAAAACAGCATAAGAGGCTGAGGTTTGCCTCAGCTGGATGCCTTAGCTCTTGCACTAGTGGTTCCATTTATGGCACTTACATAACTACACTTTTTATATAACTTGCAGACTATCGCTTTATACCACACAGCCACTTTCTTAAACACACCTGATTTCACAATTTGTCATCTGTGGCCTTGCAACATTCTGCATTATATTCTCCACGATTATTTCTTTATTCCTGCTTGCTAAAACACTCCATTCGAGTCTTCAGACCGGTAGGGGAGAGTAGTTTGCTTCCCACTCCCGCTACAGTCTAAACCCATACTAACACCACTTGCACAGCTATGCTACAGCGGCCAGCATCCTACAGCGCCCAGAGCACATCAGTTTACAGCAATCAGCTCACGCTATCATTCCCGAGTGTACCGGCACCTCACCTCAGCACCATCTCACTCTGGGCAAAACAGCACTTTCACACCGGTAGGGATGAATACATCGCTTCACACTCCCTGTATAGCACTCCCTAACCACCCCACAGACCTCACAGTGCTCCTACCCTCCTCTTTCCTACTCTTTTCGCCCTTTTCCCCCCCTTACTCTCTTCAACGGAATCACAAAATGGTGGCCAACATTTACTAGTTACAACCGCTCGCAGCGTTCACAACCTATAAGCAGCAAGCTCGTGCTCGTAACGCCTCAGCCAATCAGATGGCAGAATTCCCAAATATAGATATCTGTAAATTTCGATATTTCTCAAAAACTACTGAATGGATTTACACCAAATAAACAAAAGCGTGCTTTCTAGACCAAGACCCTTCTCCCTTCAAATTGTCTAAAGTTTCCTATGGATTAACATGGAGAAAACACGGTTTGGGACCCCCTTTTTTCTCGGCCCCCCCTAAACGAATCATCCCCACACTTCCCACATAGGAGCTGATATGAACAAAGAATTAGTTTGGAAAATTTCATGAAGATTCATCAAACAACGCCAATGTTATAAGCAAAACCAAAAATGTTCTTCCTATGAAAACTTGGTCCTAACTATAACTACCTACTGGGACAGACAGATAGATAGATATTCACCAAAATGCCCCAAAGTAACAGGAGAGCACTCGACAGCACTCATTAGTAATTCAACCTCGCTACCACTCGTTTCCCTGCTGCCATTAATTATTGTCAAAGCCGACGCATTTCGAGGCATTACGCCTCTTCTACCTGGGCTGTCATGATTGCACTGAGAGCTCACCAGTTTAATGAATTTTAATTAGCATAATGACGCTTGGTAGGCATTTCCACATTGTTGAATCTGTGCTTTTGTATGCTTGGACTTGTAGTCTTTTCAAGGTGAGTATTCAAATTTTTTAATCCTATAGTAGGTTTCAGTGCGCAAATATGAATTATTTGTCCATTTAAACTCCTTAGTAGGATGGAAACAGGAAAGTGGGCTTGCTTTTATGCTGAGAGCGCTGTGCTTCGTGGTGTGAACCGTTCCACTCCACAGCCTTTTCGTTGTACAGAATATACAATATTCCCCCACGTTGGTTCCGTTTCACCAGGATTCCACAGCGCTCACCATGGGTGCGGCTCCCTGCGGCAGAACCACGCCTCTTCAATATTTCACCATATTCCTGTTGCAAAGAAAAACGGGACGCACTCCTAAAGTTAGCACAGCTTCCGTTATTTAATTTTTACAGGTCAAAAGCGTGATCTACGCGTTTCGGTATCCCAGATACCTTGCTCACGATCACTTGACCGCTCCCTCCCCAACGTTTAAAAACCATTACAGACATGAAATGACGTCATTTCCTGTCAGGTGATGGGAGCATCACATTGTATTCTGGGTGCTGTAGTTTTTTTGTTAAAATTGAATTACATAAAGTTTAATTCAATCAAATAATAATATGATTGGTAATAGTCTTTAAAGGAAGCCAATTCTCCTTGGATTTACATCCTGCGGCGGCAGATTTTTTTTAGTTCCGTTTGTTCTTCTTTTTTTCTTCTGCTTTTCTTTGCCATGACTTTGATCAATTACCACCGCTCCAGAATATACAATATATATATATATATATATAAAAAAATCACCTAATTGCCACTGACTGCTGTCGAACTCTTCATGAATGGGTGCCTCAGTTGCGTGTGTTGCACCGCGTATTTAAATTATTCACCAAAATCGGAGCACTCAGAGGGTTCCAAATATAGATTTATTAGCGCAAACAGACACATTTCAGCATCCTTGCCTTTAAAAATGTTTGTATGGCTTGCTGAGGTCATATTTCGATTTTTAAGCAGCTTCACTCTCTCCCATTGGACGAGACATTTTAGATTATAACAGAAGGACTATTAGTTCTCAATGAATAGTGTATAGTGCGGCCATCTTTGCAGGCAATGGAACACATTAGTTTTCATTGACCCCAATGTTATATTACCTTTGGTAGGAGTTTCTCTACAATGGTTTTGGGAAAATATTAATCAATTTTCCTGATGACAGTTAGTTACAGCACGATTTACATCACTTTGTTACCATCATTCTGCCGCATATTCCCCTTCCTTTGTCACCTACCCCCAGACGCTAGTCATTGTGATTCAAGCGCCTGTCCATTTAATAATGTCCCAATCCAGTTGACGGGGGTGACTCACTGTTGGGGTCGCAGCGGTTCTGACAGTCTGCAATACACGATTCGACATATTGCCACTGACTGCTGTCGAACTCTTCATGAATGGGTGGCTCCGTTGAACGTGGGGCAACGCATATTTAAATTATTCACCAAAAGCGGAGCACTCAGCGGGTTCCAAATATATATTTATTAGCCCAAACAGACGATTTTCGGCATCCTCGCCTTTATCAGTGTTATTAAATAATATGACATCAGCAAGCCATACAAACATTGACCTCACATATTACATCACTCATGACATGGTCCGTGACCTCACTGATTACTTTTCAAGTAACATGAACATCGTTGGCCTCCCAACCCCCCTAAGTCCCCTAGTGACAGTCATCAAGGGAAGGTCAGCGGCAAATGGGGGGACTTGGACCTCGCGAAGCAGTTACACGTCAGCTAGCGTCACTACTAATCTACCAGAGGAAGCACTTAAGTCCTCCCCAATAGAGCAAGTGTGTCAATACAACTCAGCACCTTCTTACGTCGCCAAACCTAACGCTGCACATAAGTTACTGGACCTACAAGTAGAACCAATTGAAGAACGAGAGGAAGAAGAGGAAGCAAATAAATCCTCTCCATTTGAGCAAGTGTGTCAATACAACTCAGCACCTTCTTACGTCACCAAATCTAACGTTGCATACAAGTCACTGGACCTACAAGTAGAACCAAAGGACGAAAAACACAAGTAATTTGGACGATTCAAACGAACTAAGCGACTTGCAAAATAAAAGTCAGGTTCAGTATTTCGCGCAGTCAAAATGGCGAATTCTCAAACCACCTTAAAACGGCGAGTTCCACGGCTTCGAGGACGGAAGGAGTATTCACCACCCCTGGGGATGGGGCAATAGACTCAGCCAACTAGGATCAATACAGAGAGAGGAAACCAGACCCCACTGGAATTATAGAGGACGTATTCGAGGTAGACGGCAGCACCAAAGAACTCTCCTACTGCGAGTCAAAAGAATGGGAAAATATGCTGCATTCATATGGGAATACCACCTTTGGACACCCGCTGCCACCAGTATCACCATGGCAGGACAAAAGCGCGGGCCCTTCACAAGAAAAGGAATGGGCCACCGCCCTTGACATTCTTCAAACGTCAGCCGACGCTATGACTTATCAGGCGAACAAAATGGACATCCAAATCAGCCTTCTAAACATGCTAGCCGTGTACATAGTCAAAATTGACGACAGGATCTCAAACTTAAACAGCCTGATCAGACGAGCCCAAGAAGCGGCAGACCGACCGCAACAAGGATGTGACTGTACACCAATAGTAGAGAAACTCAGTTCACTCCCAGGGATAATGGAAAAGCTAGTGGTAGATCTTAAAGAAATAACAAAAGTCAAACCCATTCCCGGAAAAGGCAGTGATGCTGACTTAGGAGACCTATGCGAAGATCCTCAAGTAACAACAGCTCCTAACTCAAGACTAAGTGGGGCTGAACGGACCAATTTCCCTCAACCCCAAGATTTCTCTGGGCTCGTGAGCCGCAAGAGGGCACAGCAATCATCTCCGGGTAATAGCAAAGCAAATTCTTCCTGCCTCACTTCAACAGAACAAGAGCAGGGAGACCCATCGGGGAAGGGGAAAAGACAAAGGAAGCGGAAAGGACGAAATAAAATGAGAAGGGGAAAACGAGACCTAAGCCTTTACCCGATGTTTAACTCTCTTAGACCTCCGGCTTCCACAGGGGTTGACAATCCAAAACACTCCGCTACGTCACCAATCATAAGGGAAGAACAACCAACTACGCAAGATAGCAAAAAAAGGAAGAGGGGCTCCGGTCCACCATCAACGGAAAAGGATCCAGCAATGGTACCCTCAGGTAAAAGGGTGTACAGTGGGACAGAAGAGCTAACCACAAGTACCCACCTGGCTCCCCCAAACATACCTATTAAGCAGAAAATCACGAACAAGAGCCAAATAGCCTCCCCTACGATAAATCTTCCTGGTCGCACCATGACCTCAAACCAGGCATTTACAATCAGCCACGCCAACAACCAACAGGGCGCAATTCCAGCTAGTAGCAAAGGGTCTGTTGGACAATGGCTAAAAGAAAAGGTCGTTGGAGCGCCAAATGAAGACCAAGCCACGGGCCCTCTGCTAAAAGCAGATCACACGTCTAGCGCACAAAGCAGAGGCAACCCCAAGGACGCCAAGTACAGCAGCGAGTGGGGATGCCAGCTTTACTTACTTCTATCCTGAATACCAGTCAAAGGGCAGCCATGACGTTCTAAATCGTGGCAACATCATGAAGCTGATCCAAGCATCAGGTCTGTCAAATCAAATAACCACACAAGACTTAACATCGATAGAATTTATTGCACCGAGTCCGGGCCAAACAAACGAAACAACAAAGGTCACCTGGAGCTCAGCCGAGGTAATGAACAACATCCTAGGGCAAATTGACACCTTCAAGCAATGGGGTATACAGATAAAACCGGGCAGGGTAACGGGTTATCCACACATCCTGCTGGCAAGCCACAGTGAGGAACACACACGACCAGGGAGGGGCGCAGTATATTCGGTCCTCAGGGGTGCTCGTAACAAAACTCCCACTCTGGCTCACAAACAGAGGGAACAAAGAGATGACGGCACTACACCACTCAGGGATCCGGAAGAGGCCGTATCATGGTCATGGTTGGCAGGTGCCCTGAACACAACTCGACTTTTACGATGACAGTCCAACAGGGAACACCGCCACGAAACGCCTCCCCTAAGAATTTGTTCATGGAACATCAATGGTCTAACAAGCAAACTGGAGGATAATGCCACAATTTCCTACTTTCAGGAATTTGACATACTATTACTACAAGAGACATGGCTTTTTGAACCGCAGCACATAGAAGGTTTCAAAACTCACCACATTTCAGCCCATAAATTGAATCGGCTGGGAAGAGGAAGCGGCGGCCTTGCAATCTACATATCAACTAAAAACACAGTTACCTCTTGGGATCTTCTGGGCTCATCACACTGTCTCCAATGTGTGGGAATTTCTTATATCCCTAGAAATGGTCAACGCTGGATCTTGATCTTAATGAACGCCTACGTCCGTCCAACCACAGCATCAAGGCAATCCTTCATAGAAGAAGTGATTGCGACAGTAGTGAGAGTGAAAACAGGACCCTTAGATCCAGAAATCTTACTAACCGGTGACTTTAATATGTGGCTAATGTCAGATTTAGAGAAAAATGAGGTCACCAAATCACATTACAGCATTTGGGAGATACCACCGTTGGTCCATCCAGGAGGGCATAAGAACGATCCAAAGGGACGATCCCTTCAAGGCTATCTTGAAAATTTGGGCCTCAGAGCCCTTAATGGACGTTTTCCCTCAGACAAGCCTCCTCGCTTCTCCTACATATTGAAAAAAGGCACCTCACTAATAGATTATACATTCGCCAGCCTCTCTCTTTTCCAACAAATAACAGACTTCAGTTTAGGGAGCAGAACTGAAAGTGACCACTGTCCCCAAGTAATATCGCTGAGGACTAGTGTCATGCAACTTGACGAAGGAAGGGCATTGCCATCCGAGAGTTTCACAATCAACCTAAAACGAATCAAATGTTCCTTCAATAATCTTCAACAAATAGCAATAGAGGCCAAAGGACTTATCGAGCACCACAGTAGACGCCCGGATGACACAATCTCCAACTGGTCAACATTTGCAACTAACCTCTCCGATAAATATGCGCAACCAGTAAAGCACGCGATCCAGATTGGGCTGAAGCAGACGCCCAACTCGAATCGTGAAATACAAGCTGCAACAAGATCCATGAACCAGATTTGGCGGGCGCTAAAAAGTGATCCAACGGACCCCACAAAAATAACAAAATTGAGAGCGGCCCGCAGCTACCTTAAGAAAGCCAAAAGAGAGCTACGCAGAAATCAATGGAACTCGTTCTGGGCGAAATTGCAGCATGACATTAAAACGAATAACTCCGCAAGGTTTTGGAGGACAATCAACAGTGCTTCTGGGCGTGCATCGAAAGTGGCTTCATCAGGCATTTTGGAATCAGAATGGGCGGCGTTCCTCCATCTCCACTTCAACGATCAGGATGCAAATATCCAAAATCAGAGGCCCCAAGTCGAACACAAAGCGGCACATGAAGAAGCCGACTGGGCACTTGTTTCGAACATCACAAATTCGCCAATGAAAGTATGCTGGAACGATGAATCCAAAATGAAAATAATAAAAGAGCTCTCCGTCTCAAAGCGGTATTGAAACTATAATAACCCAGAAGGCAGATATTGAAAAACTGATTAAAAAGGGACGGAAGGACGGGGCTCCAGGCCCAGGAGGAATCCCTCAAGCCTTGTTCAAGGACGATGCATCTTTTTGGGCTGGTAAGCTAAGCACTTTATTCAACTCAATTTGGCAGAATAACATCACACTGCCTTCTTGGCGGGGATCCATTCTTGTACCAATCTTCAAGGGTGGGGAAAAACAATCACCGAGGAATTACCGCCTCATCGCCCTCATCGATAATGAAGCCAAGTACTTTGCGGGAGTTTTGCTTAACTCACTTAGGGAATGGGCGGATGACAATTTTGTTAATCCCCCGAATCAGACTGGGTTCACAAAAAATACAGGCACATCTGTCAACCTTATGACCCTCTCCTGTCTGATTGACCAAGCTAAGTCCAGCTCCTGCCCACTTTATATGGGATTCATTGACTTCCAAGCGGCCTTCGATAATGTGAACAGATCAAAGCTCTGGAAGAAGTTGTCCAGCCTCAATATTCCAGCCGACCTCCTAAGAGCTTTACAACTTTTACATCAGGATACACGGGTCAGGATTAAGGTCGGGGACGGCTCAAAATTATCCCGCCCAATTCCAACGGGAAAAGGATTAAAACAGGGCTGTGTCCTGGCCCGACACTTCAACTTATTTTTATCCGACCTTCCAGAAGCCCTAAATAAGGTCAATTCCCACGCTCCCAAAGTAACTGGCCTTTTGTTGTCAAACCTGTTATACGCCGACGACGTGGTCCTGCTGAGTAAAACAAAGATCAGAATGCAAAGGCTCCTGGACTCCACTCTTGAATATTCAAACAAGAATGAACTTGTGATCAACAACAAGAAGGCCAAAATTCTGGTGGTTCGTCCAGGGAAAGCTATGACATTGTCCTGGATCCTGAATAAGGAAAGCATCGTCGAATCCAACTGCCATAAGTACCTTGGAGTCATATACAACAATAACGACAAATATAAATCTCACTTAGAAGAACAAAAAAGGAAGGGTGCTGCATTTGCTTTTGCAATTGGCTCAATTCAAAAGAAACTACAAGGTCCAACTCTTGCACCTACACTACAGGTCGCACAGGCGAAAATGATCCCTACCCTAACCTATGGCAGTGAAGTCCTTAAAGGACTAGACAGCTGCCAATTGGATAAAATAATTTCAAAGATTTACAGATCGGTGTTCAAGTTACCAACTCAAACATTACCGGCACAAATCAGGTTGGAACTTGGAATCTGCCAGCAATCACTTGCCAGAGCTATAACTTTTCTCGTGTGCTGCCACAAGCTAAGGTCATCTAAGGAGGGAAGTCTAGGCATCCACTTGTGGGCCAGTCTGGACACAAACAAATGGCGAGCAGGACACAACTATTTGGCAAAAGGCCTAACCATTTTGGGTCTAAACGATCTCTGGAGCATGCACATAAGCCAGAAGGAATTCAAACGGCTAGCGAAAAAAAGTACAAAACAACTTTCAATAGTGGAAGACGAGGCTCGCCTAGCTAAAAGAAGTCACGGGTGGCTGACGCTGCAATCTTACGCCTTGCCGACCTCACAGCAGTACCTAATCGTACCCTTTTCTGTACGAACAAAACTAAGTTTCCTAAAATAGAGACTGGGAGTCATTAACTTGTTGGTTCATTTGCCAAAATGGAAAAGAGAACGTGGACGAGTTCTCTGCCGACTTTGTGGGGACCAAAAAGAAGACATTATACACATCATAGGTCTATGCCCAAAATTACTGACCAAAAGACGGGCCCTTCTCAAACATTACTGGAACACAAAAAAGATCAGAACTTGTAGAGAAGCAGTTTTGGCTTGCTTTGACCCCAAGAACACCAAATTAAACTGTGCCCTGGTAAGGTTCATGGCTTACGCAGAAAAAAAAAACTCTGTGAGGGATCCCCAGTCAGCAATCCTCCGTCGGCATAACGTCTTGGCAGGCACAACTTGATATCCCTAAGTTTACTGGACTAAATTAGTCTTATTTTAAATGAATCTTTCTCGATATTTTAATTTTGTACTTGCAATGGTTTTTTAATCACGCAATAAAGTATTATTATTATATTATATCTCAAATGACATCACGGATGCCATCACTGATGACATCACCATCCAGTGAGTGTAAGTATTTTGTAAAAGTTTATGATTGCTATACATATATACTAAGGTACTACAAAACTTAAAGTAGTAAACTAGGTGTACTACTAATGAGTGATACTACTTTTAAAATATATATCCTGTGAGTGGCTGTGTGACTGTATGTATCCTTGTGTGTATCGGTATGTGAGTGGCTGTATGGGTGTATAAGTGGTTGTGTAAGCAGTGGTGTGAATGAGTGAGATGGGTGCGAGTGGCTGTACTGGTGAGTGAGTGGGTGGGTGTATCAGTGGATGTATGGGTGGGTGAGTGACAGTGTAAGTGGCTCTATCAGGGGGGCGCTAGAGAGCCCACAGCGGAATGGCTGCCTCGTGAGACAGCTCCGCCGACCAGGCTCGATTAACGGCTGGAACGGGGCGATGGCGGGCTCGCATCTGCCTTCTACCGCCAACTACTGATGTCGGAAGGCAAGGGCTCGGAATGCGTGCACCGGAGAAGGGGCGCTGACGAGCGATCACTGTGAAAACGGCATAATTCCCTGAGCCGCGGACGCGATGTCCGATGCAACCAAGATGGCGGCGCCCTGCGGCAGTTGGGCCGCGGAAGAGTAGCGGTGTACGGCGGCTCCCGCGGAGCACGGGCCCAGCGAGTGCCAAGGCCTGATGGGCGGCTCAGAGGCGAGTCGGATGCCTATGTCACGGGCATCATACCACACAACGGACCCTGTCGCCGCCGGCTCCTCCGCGCTGTGGTGTGCGGGCGCGGGACTGTGCACACGCGGCCGGAGCCGATCACCCGGTCGGGCTGGGGGGCGCTTTGAGGCGGACGGCCTACCCCAAACGAGGACCTGAGGTGCGCTGGCCGGGGGCTGGATTACCTGCGGCCACGCCGCCCCTGGTGGCCACTTGGACGCCGAAGATTGAGGATCGCGCAGGGTGAGAGGCAAAGCGCATGGTCGATCGCGGAGGGCACAGCGGGGACATGTGGAGCTGGGAGATCGCATGGCTTACCCCGGTAAAGGATACCCGGTGTGCGCCCACGGCGTCTGGTCCTCTGGGTACAGCGCACAGCGCCCGACTGGTATGTGGACACCTGCAAGCAGTGGTGGCGGGGGTGCCCTTTGACCGCATAGTGCGCGCGTGGGTGGACAGGCGTTGAGCACGGCCGAAATACCTCCGCTGACCCACATCATTGGACTGGTGTGGACGTGGCTGCTGGACCAGGGATTGGTCGCTGTTGTCGCTGCGGTTGCGGGTGACGGCCTGACTTCCAGAGGATCCTCTTCGGACTTGTGGGGGCTCCTGGCCACTGGCGACTGCTGTGTGCTCCCAGGTCTGGTGGCTGCGACGTGTGCTACTCCCCGTACGCCCTCATAATGGGGAAACCAGATAAAACGCAATCAAAGCTGCCATTTGAGGGCAAAAAGACCACGAAGGAGCAGTCGGCCGCGGCGGCGCCGGCTATTCCAGTGGACGCATCTGTGGGCATGGAGGGAGTGCTGCAGGCCATACAGCGTAGCTTGCAGGACATCAACGGTAAGCTCGACACCATCACACAGAGTGGATCACATGTCGGCCAAACTAGATGGCCACGGATTGCGACTGGAGGAAGCGGAATCACGTATCTCAGCGGTGGAGGACGAATCACATGGCACACAGCAGCAGTGCACCGAGATGGGGAGGCTGCTGGAGGTTATCCGCAACAAGGCAGAGGATTTGGAGACGCGCTCGCGGCGCAACAACATCCGCGTCGCGGGCATTCCGGAATCCACAAACACAGGGAAAATGGAGACCTATATCGAAGAGCTGATTCGCGGCGTGTTTGGCATGGAACACCTATCGGCTATCTTTGTGGTGGAACGTGCGCATAGGACCCTCGCCCCGCGCCCAAAGCCGGGGGCGACCCCCCGGGTGATCGTCGCCCGGATCCTGAACTACCGCGATCGCGATACCATCTTGCGGCTGGCCCGAGAGAAACGAACCATCACGTACCAAGGCAACAATCTGGAGTTCTTCCCGGACTTTACGATGGCAGTTCAAATGGCGCGCAAAGAATTCAACCCAGCAAAGAAGAGGCTCCGGGAGTTGAACATTGATTATGCCATGCTCTATCCGGCAAGACTCCGCGTAACGCAAGATGGCCGTCAAACGATTCTGCAGACGCCGAAAGCGGCTCAGGAGTTTCTCAAGAACAAGAGGAGAGACCGACGGCAGGCAGAGCAGAGGCAGGAAGCTGACATGGACGAGAACCTGGGCTGAGCTGCCGGGGATGTCATATTGGTCCAGAACTGGTAAGACTCTGTGCATTTATTACTATGGGGGCATGCTCCGCTAACCTCTGCTGGGACTGAGCGCCTGCCGGTCCAGGTAGGGGCGCGCTGTGGCTGTGTCATGTAGAGGCAGAGATACGGGAGGCGATGGCCCATTCGGATTTGGACACCCTGAACTGTGCCAATTGAACTGGAACTGTCTGCCTGGCGTTGGAACGGCGAGCACCGGGGGCGAACGATGGGACCACACATGCTGCCCGACGGACCAGCTGTCTGCGCTGCTTGATTGCCCCAATAGGAGGGATGGGATGCGGGGATAGCCATTGGAGGCTCCTTTGTCCCCACGCTCTATTGTGCTGGAAGGTTGCACTGGTTGGCTTGGGGGTTGCACGACATGGCGACTAACTCGCAACAAGTGCTTGTTGAGAGCCCCAAGATCCACGAACTCTTCAACGAGCGGATGAAGTGCAATATGTGCTGCCTAGCATGTGTACGCGAAAGCCTGGTCACATCCATACCACTGGATGCAGTGTTGGGCTCTCGGTGGATTCCCCACAGCGGGTGCTCCCCACTCTAAGTTACTAGTTGTTGTTCTGTATGGGTAGGGTATGGCTTTGGCATGGTTGGGTTGCTGAAGTGGGAGGGGGGTGGGTCTTCAAAGGTTGGGATGTTTATTACAGGTTATGGTGTACGAGAAACATGGCTATATTCCGGCTTTGCATAAGGTGGTATGATATCTCGGATCGTGTTACTACTGATTGCTATGGTGTGCGGTAATATAGGGCTGCTGTTTGATAATTGTACTGAGTCCAATGGCTAGGAGGAAAGAACATGATACACCTTTAAATCTACTGACCTGGAATGTGAGAGGCCTAAACAACCCCAAGAAAATTAGGCAGCTATTTGCATATCTAGACAGGCACCACGTCGACATTGCGCTTTTACAAGAAACGCACCTTGCGCCGGCCCCCCCAAGTCAAGTGGGTACAAGATGGGCAGAGTTCATAAAAAGCTCCTCCTACTCCTCTTATTCCAGGGGAGTACTGATACGGATTAAAAAAGGGACACAGTTCGAAGTGATAGACACTACTACGGATGATGCAGGGAGGGTTGTCCTCATCACAGGGGCACTACGAGGGCAACACATAGCGTTACTGAACACATATGCCCCGAATATGGATGACCCAGATTTTTACCACACGATATGGCGCACACTGGGTAACCTCCCTGACATTCCTGTGATGTGGGGGGGCGATTTCAATCTGGCACTCAACGATCAGCTTGATAGGTCGGAGGGCTTGACGGAGCCACACAAGAAGGCGCTGAGTACGCTAAGGGATGTATTGGTAGACAGACACTTAACAGACATTTGGAGGGACAGACACGAGGGGACCCGGGAAGCCACACACGTTTCAGCAGCACATGGTAGTTGGTCTAGGCTAGACTACTGGGTGGGCTCGCCCGAGGCATTGTTATGGACAAGGTCCATTGCGCACTTACCACGCACGCTCTCGGACCATAACCCAGTACTGTTGTCCTTACAAATCCCACATTATACGCCGCCGCCTTATAGCTGGAGGTTTAATGCACGGGCCCTGCTAGATTCCGTTTATACGGACACTATACATAGGGCCATCAAGGAATATTTCGACATCAACACCCCTACGGTGGATGACCCGGGGCTCCTGTGGGAGGCATTCAAGGCTACTATCCGAGGGGTGTGCCTGGGTACCGCTGCGGATATCCTCAAGGACATTAGACACCAACTAAACCGACGTGAGGTTAAATTGCGCGAACTGGAGTCGGAATACGAGAGGACACACAAGACGGGGATACTGGGAGACATCAGGGTGGTCCTATCGGAATATCAATCCTACGCTGAGGATAAGCTTAAATATATCACCAAACGCGCGACTGCGAGACAGTATGGCGAGGGCGGTAGACCTGGCGGGTGTTTGGCCGCTAGGATCTGCTCGAGATCCCACCCCACACTGTGCGGGAGGTGAGGGACCCCACAGGTTTGCTCAAGCGCGACATGCAGGGCATATTGGGTGAATTTATGGCTACCTATGCGGCACTATACTCCTCGCGCCCCACAGAGCCCCCAGAGGTGATTGAGGAATACCTGGAGGACATCGCAATTGCATGGCTGTCGGACAGACAGAGGGAATATTTATCGCTCCCGATCACGGAGGAGGAGGTGACGGAGGTGATCAAATCCCTGCCGAATGGGAAGGCCCCGGGCCCGGATGGGTTCACGTGTGATTTCTACAAGGCGTTTGTGGACCAACTGGCGCCACATCTTGTTGACATGTACGGGGATGCCCATGAGAAACAGAGGCTGCCACCTACGTTGCACGAGGCCATGTGGATTGCATTACTGAAACCGAACAAAGACCCGGAGCAATGCGAGTCGTATCGACCGTTGTCTCTTATTAATGTGGACACTAAGATTCTGGCGAAGCTTCTCGCCAACCGATTAAAACCGCTGATGCCTAAATTGATTTTACCGGATCAATCTGGGTTTATCCCATCCAGATCTACCACGCATAACACCCGGACACTCTTCGCCCTATCACATTATCTGCTTCCTACCACAAAGGCGGCGGCGATATTCCTTGATGCTGCCAAAGCTTTTGATTCCATTGAATGGCCCTATCTCTATATCATACTGCAACGTATGGGTTTTCCCCCGCTCTTCCTACAGGGGGTGGCGCTTCTGTATACAGACCCAACGGCGCGGATAAAGGTTAATAGATACGTATCCGACCCAATTAAGATCTCGAGAGGCACGCGGCAAGGTTGCCCGCTGTCTCCGCTACTATTTGCGTTAGCACTGGAACCGCTTGCGTGCAAAATCAGACAGAGACACCATTACTCAGCGCTCCAATTCCCACAGAGGCCGCTCCATATCTCGCTGTATGCCGACGATATGACGCTGTATGTGAGAGACCCGGAGGTGAACCTCAGCCCCCTACTGCGAGAATATATAAAGTTCGGCCAGCATTCTGGTCTCACTATCAACTGGTCAAAATCGATGATCATACCATTGACAGACACCACGGATCCATGCCCAGTGGAATTTCCGCTGGAATGGCAGTCGGACCCGGTGAGATATTTGGGGGTCTGGTATCACCGAGACCCAGAGGTGGTGATACGCACAAACTATGGGCGGGCGATTGAGGCCTTAGAAGGTAAAATAGGGCGCTGGATCCAGCTGCCATTGTCACTGTCTGATCGTATAGCCACTGTCAAAATGGTCGTTCTCCCCAAGCTACTGTACCTTTTTAACAATATCCCGATTAGGCCACCGGCGGCGGTGTTCCGCAGAATCTCAGCCATGGTCCTCCGCCTTATATGGGGAGGTAAGCAAGCCAGGGTAGAACTGCGTTCCCTCACACTACCGTACGCCCAGGGGGGATTTAGGGTCCCGGACTTTCTGCTCTACTATCTTTGCGCGCAAGCTCAATACGCGCATTATTGGTATCATCCGGTCCCATTTCTGACACACACCGCTATCGAGGAAGGGGATGCACTCCCTGTCCCACTAAGTGCTATTATAACGCACAGGCGACCTCCATTACACGCTCGGGACATAAACACGATAGACACTACGAATAGGGCTTGGCAAACCATGGGAGAGAAAGCACACAGACTGCCCCTATATGCGCCGGCCCTACCGCTGCAGCACCACCCTGAGCTCTCGATCACCCAGGAAAAGGTTGGCATGGATTTGCTTCGACGGGTTGGTATCACCACCATGGGGGACTTATACGAAGGGGGTGCCTTCCAGACACACGAGGAACTGACATACATAAGCAACCAGACACCACTGTTTACATTCACATACTACAGACTACAGAGGGCGCTGCAGAAACTGTACCCCACGCATCCAGAGGAACCGCCCACCCTGGCAGCTTTACAATTGGTGATTACAACACCGACTGTCGCTAAATTGGTGTCTAGATTATACATGGCGATGCAGACAGACATTGCCAACACGACACATAAGGCGCTGGAACGGTTGCCTGTCGAGTCCCTTGTCGGAGGAGGACTGGGGGGTGGCATGTACAATCACTGGGATGCTGACCCCGAATGGGAACCTGCGCATGCTGCATTACAAATACCTCCATCAGACGTACTATACCCCAGCAAGACTTTATAAGTATGGGCTGAGGGACAACGCTAAATGTCAGCGCTGCGGGGTAGATCCGGCGGACTTCATACACTTGGCATGGCACTGTGGGGCGGTGGCAGAGTACTGGCAGAGGGTGGTACATATATTGAGTGCCATGGTGGGCACACAGCTCGAATGCTCGGCGAATACATGCCTACTGGGCCTATTGTCGGGAATAAGGGCCACCAAGCGCAAAGTCTGATTGCATTGCTAATTGCTAAGAGACGGGTGTCGCTTTGTTGGGGTGGCCGTGTGGAGCCCAGGGTCAGGCAATGGCTTCAGGACTTGACTTATTGCAGGGACACGCTGCAAACGTATGAGGAGTTGCCCACAGGGTCCAAACCAAGGGACTACTGGACTTACCTGGTTCAATACCTACAAACACACCAGCCTGTGTGAACATTATTACTGTAGGGTAACGTCGGGCAAGATGCCATCCGAGTATAAAGATAATTATTGCATGCTGGATGAAGGATGTTGCTGTGCCATGACCTGTATGTTGGTTTACATGTTATCACTGTATGTTCTGAATACATGCTATTAAAACTCAATAAAAAAAAATAAAAAATAAAGTGGCTCTATCAGAGGGTAAGTGGGTGTGTAGTGACTATGGGTGAGTGAGTGGGTGTCTGAATGGTTGTATGAGTGACTGGGTGTGTAAGTTGCTGTATGGGTGAGTGAGTGGCTGTTTGAGTAGGTGCTTCATTACGTGACTGTGTGTGAGGAACTGTGTTGGACAGTGAGTGTGTGTATGAATTGCTGTATGGATGAGTAGAGGAATGAGGGAGTGCTTATATGCATATGGGAATGGGTATCCAAGTGGTTGTGTGAGTGAGTGTACGAGGGCTTTTATGGGTGAGTGAGTGGCGGTTGAGAGGCTGACTGAGTGTGTGTGTCTTTGTAGGAAAATAAGTGGATGTGTGACTAGCTGTATGGGTGAGTGTGTGGTTATCTGGCTGGCTGTATGGATGAGTAACTGGTTTTATGGACGGTAGTATGGGTGAGTGAATGGTTGTGCGAGTGGGTGTACAAGTGAGGGAGTCAGTGTGTGAGTGGCTCTATGGAGGACTGAGTGAGAGTGTGCGTACTGGTATAGGTCTGTGAGTGGGTATGGCAGAGGTTTTATGGGGGTGTGAGTAGGTTTGTGAGTGGTTCTATGGATGATGTCATCAGTGATGTAATATGTGAGGTCATAAGTAGTGTGTTGCTGGGGCGTAAGTTATAGTTAGCTCAGCTGCTGAATTTCTCTGATTTTGTACGAGTGAAATCTGACGCTAACTATAACGTCCCTGTAACCTTTGTTTTTTTCTGTGTATTTCTATTTTTTTTTAAGTAGTAATCACGTTTGCAGGGCGGAGGAGAAAAGGGGCTGGGTGCCCGACCAGCTCTCAGGAACCCCGCTGTGTCTGACTTCCAGGAGGTAGCAGGAGGGCTTCTTGGCCCCCAAGGCCCCTCAGAAGTAAAGTGGACTTCATCCCCCAACCAGTAGTGCACCAAGAGCTGCGTTTTCAGAGTGGTGGAGAATGGGGGTGTGACTTTCAAAGAACTCTTAGCAATCCCCCTTTCACCCCCACTGTGCAAACGCGGATCCTTGCGCACTACTAGTAGGGGGAAGTAGTCCTCTTAAGCTCTGAGGCCCTCAGGAGTAAAGTGGAATTCATTCCCCAGCCAGAAGCGTACCAGGAGGCGCATTTGCAGAGTTGTGGAGAAAGGGGCGTGGCCTTAAAGTCCTCAATAATCCCGCTCTCTGACCCCCAAAGACCCTCAGCATTGAAGGAGATTTCATTCCCCAAAAACCATTGTGCCAGGAGGCACGTTCGCAGTGGTGGTGAAGGGGGCGTGGCCTCCGACAACTTGCTAGAGGTATTTATTTTTATTTCTATAATGAAGTTTAAAAAACGAAAATTTAGTAAAGGAGGCTGCGTAGCCCCGTTCCCTCGGCCGATTTGGGCCCCGGCGACCCCATCCCCTGGGGTCTACCCTTATCTTTTTAATTATTATTTTTTTAATGAAGGAAGAGGGGACGGCGTGGCACCCCCTTCACTGGGCCAATTTTGCCCCGGGGACCCCATTCC
The DNA here is from genome assembly GCF_964204655.1 of Triturus cristatus. Classification (NCBI taxonomy): domain Eukaryota; kingdom Metazoa; phylum Chordata; class Amphibia; order Caudata; family Salamandridae; genus Triturus; species Triturus cristatus. The sequence continues at coordinate 799,028,781 of NC_140581.1, forward strand.
AGGGCCAGGTCATTTCTTTTTCAAATGGGGAGGGGGGGCCTATGCGGCCACCCTCTCCATTTTGTTCCCTCCATTTCCGCATAATCATTGAGCCTATGCCCAAGATCGGTGACCAGAGAAGTTGGTACGAACATAGCCTCGCCCTATATAGCTTGTTGTTTTTCAAATGTCTCATATGGGTAATGGTCCTGAAAAAAACCATAACATTGCGGCTGATGACGATCCGTGAAAGAGTAGTCTCCTTCTAAATATTTCGATGTATCCTGGATAGGATCTTTTGCATTATCAGTGTCCTAACATTTTACTTTCAATTGTGACAGGCTGTAGGTTGGTCCAAACAGGCTCTCATCTGCTTGATCCTCTGTATCTAAAAGATGAGATGGGGGTAGAGGTGATACTTTACCAAGAGATGTCAGACATGAAAACCTTTGGGCCATTACATGCATTCAAATCTCTTTTTTGTGCTAGTCGTCAACGAAGAAAGTCGTTTTATGGGGATCGTCGATGAAACCGGAATCCTTATTGGAGACTTGAACCCCTTCGTCGATGGAGTGGCTGTCGACAATGTCGGACGAAGTCGTCGATGAAGTAGCCGTCGTCTATGTGGTAGATGGAGCAGTCAACGAGGTGATAGTCGTCACTATTCTCGTCGACTTGGATGTCATCACTGCCGTCGCCAGGGCAGTTTTTGACGGCACAGCAGTAGAAACAGCAGTTGGAGGTGATCTGGATGTCGTTCTTGACGACGGGTCGGCCGACTGAGTCTTTTTTGTCGACGAAGACTGCTTTTGAGGAGTTACAGGCACAGATGCTGAAGTGAAAGGCTTCTTATGGGCAGAACTTTTGATGGCTGTTTATGGGCTGCTTTCTCTGTGACCGATGATTTCTCAGCCTTCAACTTTTTTGAGTCCACGTTTAATGGGGTAAAGCCCTCATTTTTATGCTTTCGCTCTAGGAGTGGAGCGACTAGGACCTTCCTCTTCATCAGATCCTTATTCAGATCTGGCCTTCTTTTGGAGCCATAACAATCTGGCCCCCCTGTCCTTAAGCGTTTTGGCAGAGAAGGTTCTGCAATATTTGCAATCCCTGGCAGAATGCTTGGGATATAAGCAGTACAGGCAGTCTTTGTGAGACTCTTCTATGAATAGCTTTGCCTTCCCACAAGACCTGCAAGATCTGATAAGTCTCTTCCTAGATCCTTCAGAACTCTTGAAAAGGTAGTGAAGATGAGGATAAAACACAAAACCTTATGCTGATATCAGTAGAATTGTTCCAGAGAGGAACAGACAAGAGTCAAAAATTCACCAACTGTAAGAACTGAGCAGAGCTCAGGGAGACTTCCTCACTCACGATGTGTGGTTAGAGATCTGAGGTATTGTGGCTCTGCAGGGGAGATTGGGTCAGAGGCTTGTCTCCGATTGGTTGAATTTTGGGTCTATTCTAATGATGTAGATTGGTTTACAAATGTACTAGCTTTCTCAATGCTTTCTAATGTACTTCTAATAGTACTGCTTATTTAAGTACAGTTGCACTCCTACCATGACTACGGGTAAGATTCAAGCATGTGAATCTATAAAAGATTCAATACTGGAGAATCCATGTTGTGACCGGTCGAGGTGCAAAGGGAGGTTCAGGTCTTGAAGTCATTACTGCGGCAGATCGTTACCATGGTTTAAATCTTCAGGTAAGTCGAAGAAGAAACAAAACGTCCAAGCAGAACAAAGCTCTTTCCTGCCACTCTCCATCTCTTGAGAAGGCATGAGGGCATCTTTGTACCTCCTGGTCTCAATCTGGACCGCGTCCTCCTTTGGAGTGGATTCTGTCCCTTGTCCCGAGGCAAAATGAATTTTAGGGGCAGTCGGCAGCGCCGCATCAAACTGAAGAATTCCATAAAGCCAAGCTGAGGCTGACACATTTCCATCTCGTGGCACGCCTTCATGCCCCAAAGAACCAAGAGGTGTCCACTGGCAGGTCTATCCTAAGTCACAAAAGTTGCACTATCCTGTGTGGGTAGTGTCCCTCCTAGTGCACAGCCTGTGAATATGCGAACTCTTCGCAATCCGTGAAGTATATCTAAACAAAATTTCAGCCAAGTTCAAATCAAGAATTTATTTGTTGACATACTCCGGTAACTTAAAGGTCCACCCTAAGCACAGGTGGGCCCTCTGGGTTTGTTCTGGGCTTTGTATCAAGTTCGGCACCAGATCCCTCTCTGGCACCATGTCCCACACTTGTCAACCCATAGTGCTGTCAGAAGCTGAAACGATGGCGCTCCAACCTCAACCAAGTCTGTGTGCTGCTCTAACTGAGCCGCAGCCTATCGGTCAACCCTCCGTTTAATATACAGTGCCCTTGCCCCTTGGTACGGTTAATTGGTTACATGGATTGTTTGGCGCAGACTTGGATATTGGTGTTTATGAGGCTGGGGAGAAATTGGTCTAGACCTATTCTGATCACAATTGGTATGAAGATCCCGAAGAAGCCAGTGGTCTGGATACATCCTCAGACACTACATTGGTTTCACCACTTGGCCCTGCCACAAAGGAATGGGACTCCTTTGCGATAGTTGTGAGAAGGGAGGCAGAGGTCCTTGACCTTCAACTCCTTACTCGGGAAGTTAATACCAATGACTTAACAGTGGTGCTTCAGTCTGGTCAAAAAAGTTCTGAGCCCATACTTCCCTTTAAAAAGGCTCTTACAGACATACTTTCTGGGACGTGGTCCGGTCTCCCTTTCCATTGTTAGGTGGCCAAGTGCCTCTGCTCTGGGTGACCAGACTTCCTCACCTAGCACCCCACTACTGACAGCATTGTGGTGCAGACTTCAGCCAGCAAGGTCAACCCCAATTCATTCCCACCTATACCTCATGGCAGGGAAGCGAAGAGGATAAACAACTTTGGAAAAAGGGTATTCTTGTCCCCATGTTTGGCCCTTTGCTTTGTGGATGCCAGCTGTTTTTCCGGCCGCTACACTCATGCTTTGTGGGAACCAGTGACCCCGCCATTCCCTACTGTCTATGAGGAAGTCTGTGTGATCTCTCTCAGGCCATACAGGACAGCCATGATGAAGCCAAGTTCATCATTCGCTGTTGGTTGGACACCACAGAATCTCCATAGGCACCACTGTGGCCATTCGCAGGCATGACTATGTGGTCCACCAACTTTTCGGGCAATGTCGAAGTCCATCTTACTGACATACCATTTGATGGTTTCTGGCATTTTTGGGATAAAGCAGACTCAACCATGGAGTGCTTTAAAGATGACTGGGCTACAGCATGCTCACTGGGCTGGTCTGCTCCCCCATACCAGCTGCCTCAACAGTCAAGCCCCCTTCGTAACTATACTTCCAGGAGATGCGGCCAGGACAGCAATTCCTTAGTCATTTCATGGCCGTGGCACAGACAGATCACGTGCAACAGACAGTGCAGATCCCAGTCTTCTGACCCTCCAGCTGCTGCAGCCACCAAGCCTCTTAAACGTGTACTTAACAGCATAGTTACCTCGACGGGAGGAGCAAGATCCAACAAATCCCACTGCATCTTCCACCATCCTCAGACTGACTGATGACTGTACCTTTTGCAGCAGAATGTTCAGGCTGTTTTGTCCAGAGGGGCAACAGAGAGTGTATAGAGGCTAGAAGAGGGTTATTTCTGCCAAAAATTAAGTAAAGAATGGAGGTTTGGAGTCCCAGTCTTCCCCTACCACGATAACAGGCTGCTGATGGCGAGCTCGGTCCAGACTTCATCCACCTTCAGACTTCGACAAACCTTCTAAAATCATTTGTGTTCACTATATACATGCCAAAGTCACACTTTAGTCCTTTGTAGATGCACTATATACATGCCAAAGTCACACTTTAGTCCTTTGTAGATGCTCCCCATCAACTGGTGTGGCTTTGCACCTACTCTCCAGAGCGCAGAGTCAAGAACATTCGGGCTATGATACTGATGTTTCAGCCTCTGTCCTAGATTTCAGTGATGCCTAAGGGGACAACAATTTGATGTCAATACAATGTGCGTCTCATAAGTATCAATGGGCTTCTCTTCGACAGTGACACCGACGTCTTTGTATGAGTGGGTCGTTGATGTTGACAGTGCTACAGCACGTTGGAATTGTGGCCCGACCTTTGAGGCATAATCTCTATGGTGCTGATGTAGAGAAGGCACTCAGCCTGTCTTAGATATCAAACAGGATGACAGCATGGCTCTTAACATTACATTTTGACGTCGCTCTTGAGAGATGTCAAGAGTGGGGGTGACCATCTTTACCACTGAGGCTTCCTCTATTTGGATTTCTCCTTACAGGAGTCTTTTTTCAGGAGCAATCTACTTCTCTGACGGTGCATTAAATGGGTTTCTTCAAGCCTCCTTTTATTTTTCTTCTTCTCTTCAACTCTCATGTCTTGAAGCATCTCTCAGACTTTTAGAATCATTTTGGACATTTTCTGATTAATGTGAAGCTGGGAGACATACCATGCAGACTTTGCGTGGGCCATAGATCACCTTCTTCCTCCCAACAGGTTGGCTACTTCTCGAAGAGAAAAATAATTTCTGATAACAAAAAAAACCTGTCAGATGATGGAAAAAACTCTTCACCCACTAGATGGACTCTCAAAAAAGAGAAAAATAAATATTAAAAAACTAAAAGGTATGAAACCTCACGTGCTTTTACATCCTACTCATAGAAGCCGAAAAAAGAACTTGCTCTGTGAGACAACTGCCATTACAGTTCATCAAATTTAGTGGAAGCTCCTACAATTTTACAGGGACAGGACCCCATTTTCCAGAGCTTTCAACATTGGCTTATCAGGCTACTGTTGTTCCTTCAGATTAGCAATGTTCAATCCTTTTCGAAAGGGGGGGATGCTGCAATGCAGGACTCAAATTAACATTTTTCAATGTAAAAGATTAGATCCAGCAAGAAAACCTTTCACCTGGAATCGGCTCCTAAAGAGTGCTGTTCATCTGTTGGCCTAATGGACATTGGGACCCTATGTTTTTCACATTCATGGACAATATATACACATGAAAACGTGCACCAGGGTCCATGCAGGCAGTGCAGAATTATTCAAGCATTTATGACCATCAATGAAGACGTACGATGCAGAAAACATATTTTAAGCGTGTATACAATGAGTGGCTTCCATTGTATTTTGGGGTCAGATGACTATTCTATACCACCTTCATACAATCAAATATGAAAAATTAGACTAATAAAGTTACCAAGGACCTAAATGAAAACATGTTAGTTGTTAACTACAGCCTTCTAAATGTCAAATGCCTGATAAGATATTCCGCAGTGATCTAAAACTGATGTGTGCACACATTCCAAATGCAGCAGCTCCATCTCCGCTCACAAGTCCCTGGAAGGTGTGGTCTGGTAGCGACTCAAGATGGATGCGCAGTGCTGAGGCTCCAGTGGGACCTCGCGTATATCTCTCCTGACATCATGAGCAGACCAGTCAAAGCTGTGTTATCTGGTATCACTATTAGAAGACATCTGGCCTGACTGGCCTGCACAGGTGACATGCAGTAAACTGCTGAGACACAGAGACCCAGGCCCGTGGGTTGAGAGAGACTGCTTAATACAATCCGACACCCGGGTCTCTGAATACAGGCACACTTGAAGGATGAGCTGTGCGATGGTGGCAGCTCGTTGTCCTGGGCTGCAGAACAATAGTTGATGGCGACTCAAATCCAGAACTTCAAGAAGGTGAGCTTGGGGGTCCACAAAGGGCAGTGCCCTGTTGATGAGGAATCAGTGGTTAGACAGTGCCTCTACCAGAAGAGCATTATCAAAGTTAAGTAACTTGTTCATCTGATCGAGACTTCTAACTGCAGATTCCTCACCTCAGAATAAATACCCAAGCAATACTTCCCTGTAGGTGGATCTGTGAACTGGCTCAAACCAAAAAAGCATTTAGGTGTAGCCGCTCAATATCGACGCTTAAAGGTGCATAGGGTCAGGTGTAGAACCCTGCCCTGTTGCTGAGACAGAAGGGCATCCCGAAGGGACAGACTGATTCTCTGCAGTGACAAACAGATCAAGCCAAGGTTCTCCCCATTCTTGGAAGAGACCTTGTGCCATCTCTGGATGTAGATACCCTTTGCGATGCACAGAGATTGGGCAGCTGAGCTTGTCTGCCCTGCCGTTCAGTGATCCTGGCATGTGCTGCATGACTAGGAAGATGTTCTGTCGCTCTAGCTAGGTTCAGAGGCACAGGGTTCATTAGCCCACACCACCCAGTTTGTTGCAATATCACATGGTGGTGGGTTGTCCGAGAACACCTGAACAAACATTACTGTGATGGACATGAGGAAGGCTTTCGATGCCATGTAAATCGCCCTCATCTCCAGAAGGGAGATGTGGAGCTGGAACTTTGCAAGATACCAGAGTCCTCTGATCTCCACCTTTCTCAGGTGGCTGCCCCAACCCAAAAGTGATGCATTGGTCACCACTGTATGCGCTGTGGCCAATCGTGGTTCGCTAGACACCACTGCAGATTTTTTGCAGTTTCCGTGGAAATCTGGACCAGGTCGGACAGATTCTCCAGATGATGCACTCACTGGGACTTGAGGTTCCACTGCAGAGAAAGCATGTGCCATTTGGTGTGCTTTACCAGCAGGATGCAGGAGGCCATTGGGCCCAGCAGCCTCAAAATCAATCTCAACAAAATCTCAGACCATAGCCCGAATATCATGGACTCTTCGCTCTGGAGGGAAGACGCGGAACTGCACTGTATCCAGAATAGCTCCAATGAAAGGCAGCATCTGAAACGGAGAGTCAGGTGTGACTGCAGCATGTTGATGGTGGACCCCAGTGAATGAATGAGGTTTGGCGAGGTAGATAACCACTGCCTGGGGCTTGCCTGCCTACAGCAGCCAGTCGTGTAGGTAGGGGAAGCCTGGAATCCCTGACCTCCGAAGATATTTTGCAAACACAATCACTTTTGTAAACACCTGGGAGATACTGGCCCGGCCAAAGGGTAGTACAGCGAACAGGTAAGGCTCATGGCCCACTGTGAACCACAGGTCAAGCCAGTAGGCTTGAGGGCAGGGATGTGAAAATAAGCACCCTCCTCATCCAAAGCTACCATCAAGTTTCCAGGGAAAACCTAACCAGAGCTAAAGGTAAGCATCTTGAATTTCTCCTTCAATACAAAGCCATTTAGAGGGTGCAAATCTAGCATAGTATTAAATTCTCCATCCTTTTACAGCACCAGAAAGGTGCCTGAATAGCAACCACGTCCTACAAGTGGCACCTTCTTGATGACTTCTTTGGCCAACACTTACTGATGGAGCAAGAAGAGATGGTCCTCCGTCAGTCGTTCTGGGGATGGTGGCACAGGGGGAGGGGTTTTCACAATAGGAAGGGCGTTACCTCTCTAAGACATGTGGAGTTGGATCCTGCCAACAAGAGATGGCTGTGTTGTGAAGAGGGCTCGCTAAAGCGGCTTGGAGGTTGCAGCAGTCGAAGGACTCAAAGCGCTTGGCATGACTCCCACATCCTTTTTGGGATCTGCAACCTTGTCCACAAAAGGTTTGGCTACCCGGCTAGGTTGGGGGGTAAGGGTGATATACTGCTGATGCCCATAGGTGGTCCGACCATGGCCGCAGAAGGGGCAAAATATTGCTATGATTGAAAAGCCAAAGAAAAGCCCTGGGACCTGGCAGCAGCTCGGCTTACTCAAAAAACGCTGAGTTGGCTTTGTCGCCAAACATTCGGTAGCCATCAAATAATATGTCAAAAGGAAGGATTGTGTCCAATGGGTTTTCCAGGGATCAGCAACAAGGCATGGCAAGGAGGGCCACCCTAGAGCCCAAGACCCTGCCTAAAAAGTCTGTGGTATCGAGCCCACAAATGATTGCAAACTTTGCTGAGCCTCCGCTATCCATCAAAGCTTGGTCTTGGATGGCCCAGCCCTCTTCAGGGAGCAATGGGGGGCAGCTGCACCACCGAGTCCCATCAACGCATGGGAGTATCGGTCGAAGAGGCATGCGGTGTTCATCGTCCACAAGGCCGAGCTGAAAAAGAAAATGTGATTCCCATAAGTATTCAGCCTCCTTGATTCCCTATCGGGTGGAGTGGAATGGAATCTGTTCAGGTTAACTTTGGTGGCTATTTAGGCCTGTACCACCAAGCTGTCAAGGAAGGGATGATGGGAGAGGAAGGATGAGTCTCCTGGGACAACACCAATGGTGAAAGGCAATAATGCAGTGCATAGGAGGCACCGTACAAGGCTTAGCTCAGGCCCCCATGAGGACATCGTAAGAGCCTCATAAAAGGGGAGAATGGGTTATGCGGAGTTCGCCCCTGGGTGAAACCTCTCGGTCAAGACATTGGTCTTGACTTCGACTGCAGGCAGTTGTAGGTCAAGGACCTTTGCAGCCCTGGGCATCACTGCTGTGAAGGATGCACCTTTCTCCAAAACAGGGCCCAGAGAGAAAACATGCAGAGTCTGGGGAGGTGTCAATGCACCAGGAGTCACCCAGTTCCTCATACCAGTTTTCTTCTTGGCCAAGTTATCATCAAAAAGACCATACCATTCTTCCTCATCACCCCCTCACCCCACCCCCCACAGAGATGAAGGGCCTGCCCAACGGTGGCAAATCCAGAGGTTGGTAGGATCTGGATGGCGCCAGAGTTGACACGCACTCTGAGTCTGAAATGGGGATACGTTTGTCGCCAGCGCCGTGTTGGTGTCAAGCTGGAACCGGGGGCAGGTCCAGCAGGCCCGGCTGGCAATGGAGGTGAATTAGCTGGTGGTAACCCAGCTGGGATACCTCACTGGTCCATGGGCCCAAAGATGGCATGCAAAGCATTGTAAAATTCTTTTAGTTGGGCGGGTGTCGCTCAAACTCCTTGGAACTCAGGGCAGCGTGGAGTGAGCCCAGATGCCGCATCCTCATGTGGCATGCAGGAGCGGGGACTAGAAGCACACCGTTTAGATGTGGAAGCAAAGGAATGGTTCAACAACTTCTTCTTGTGTTTTTTAACTTACCTGACTTGGAGGATGAGGTCTTAGAAAGCCAAGACTATGGTCTGCGGTAAGGATTCCGAGAACAGACCGTACATTTCCCCGGGAATGGGACCAGAAATGGCATAGAGCCTTCTTATGCTGTGCAGCCATGAGCTTCATAGCCAGATTACAAATTGCCTTGGGGTGCATCGACTTGTACTCGATGCAGCCTGGGGGTGGAGTGCAGGGGGTCATGACCCAATCCTAGTCACTGTAGATAGGGGTCAGGCACAAACATTTGTCTGTGACACACCTCGTAAGGCTTAGAGGCTGTAGGTTTTGCAGGTGATATGTCCTAGCACACTGGGAGCAATAGCTCAAAAATAGTTGACAGAAGTGGCTAAAAAGAATGTAAAAAAATGACCAAGATCTCTCTCGGATCTGGGCTGCCGGCGCAAAAGGAAAGGAACCAATGTCAGCGCCCCTGCTTATATTCCGACCTATATGGCCACCTCAACGTCACTTCTGATGCCAATTCAAAGCCGATCGATGCATGCAGAAGTACTGCTCAAGATTTTCTGGGTACAGTTTGATGCCTGGGGAATATTTTAAAGTGAGGAATCTGTGGTTAGAATTCTCTATTAGAGATTAGGAAACTGAAACAACTCAGAAAGGAGAAAATTTAACACAAATTGCGCCTAGCAGACTTTGATTATAAAGCACCCTCGTTAATGTGCCTGCTTAGAAAGGTCCAGAGCCGAGTTAACCCTTATATGCTTAAAGAATATGCATTTTTTTTACAAGGGAATAAAGTAGGTACTACACTGGTACGACAACCAAGACTAAGAGCTATAACAGGGAGATTACAGGAGAGTCTGGGGAAACAATGACAGAGGGACAAACTAGAGGCATTCCACAAATTATACACTGCCCTGTTATCTGTTGAACCTTCACCTACAAATGTTGAAAAGGATTACCTAGAAAAATGTCAACCTCCGCTTGTGAGACCAGGCCAAAAGGAACACTGCTGAAGAAGAAATCAACAGTTATAAAAGTCCTGAAGTCAAATAAAGCACCCAGACTGGACAGGTTTACAGGAAGGGTTTAGAAGCCTTTTGTCCATTACTATGCCCACACCTCATGAGCCTCTACAGCTCTTTCTTAGAGGGATGGGGGTTGCCCCCACAATGATAGCAAGGGAAAGACCCAAAATTATGCACTTCCTACTGTCCAGTTGCACTTCTTAATTTAGATGCAAAAATGTACACTAAAATACTAGTGGCACAGTTGGAAGGCATCCTCCGGAACAGATTAATCCCAACCAGACTGGGCTTACTTAAAAATGCCAAACACGACAGTCATGATTAGTAATACATCTAGCTGAAAAAGCTTGGAAAAAATTATCCCAGCAGTCCTGGAGACCCTTGACACAGAGAAGGCTTTAGATCTGGCTGCCTGGGCCGTCCTGCCACAAATATTCCAGTGGGTGGGCTTCAGTCCAAGATTCATAACCATGAAACTTGTGGGTTATCAAAAATGATTATCTAGGATAGACCTTAACGGATTCCTATTGAGACCTGTGGCTTTGGTGAGGAGCACCCAGCAGCAAAGTTTGCCATCCCCTCTTTTATCTGCACATACAACAGAGCTACTGGAATAACACACTCGTAAAGGTGGGAATCTAAGGGTGTTGCAATTTTGCTGGGACGCCCATAAAGTTATGCCCTTCACAGATTATTTTCTCCTGGCATTCTCCCACCCAGAGTTCTCCCTTTTGAGACTTCAAGAATTTTGGCCACCCTGAGGGGTATTCTGAATAGGTGGCAGCAGGCGCTCCCCATCTCATGGATGGGAAGGGTGAATTTTGTCAAGGTGACAATACTTCAGAAAGTGCATTACCTCTTCTCTTTTTTGCCAATAATTATACCAAGGACCTTTTTGTATACCTTAAACAAGCCTTACTTGGGTATATATCTGGGGGAAGAGACAAGACATGATGTAAAATACTGTGGCAGCCTAGAGACAGGGGAGGAATGGCATTACCAAACATTAAAACGCATTACTGAGCTTTAAAGATGAGCCTTGGCGTGGAATGAAGTACTAGGACAAATGAGAAGATCTGGGTACATATAGACAGGGCGGTTGTTGGGCCGTCGCAATGGGACCTCATCTGGAAACCTTCCAATCTCAGCACACCAACATCCACAACTTTCTAGGTATGGCATAGGATAGACCGACAGTTGCAGCTGACCACGTACTCATTCCCACATACCTCAACCCACTTCAATACCGTTCACACTGGCATTGCAGCCTGGTCCATTCTTGGGGCAGGAGGGAGACTGCATTAGGATTTCAAACCGGTTTCCAAATGGTGAGATTAAAACCTTTGAGGAGTTTGGGGTATCCGATGGGGAGGGATGACAGTACATGCAACTATGTCACTCTGTACTGCAACAGAGGATGCGAGAATCTACCACTGTAGATTACACACCGTTTCGGTAATTTGTAATACAGGATACAGGCTCAAAGGGAATAATATAACAACTCAACATCCTGTTTATAGAAGAACCACCCCCTAGTGGAACTCAATACAGACGTAAGTGGCAGCACAGAATAGGCACAATAATTTCAGAGGCTCAATGGCTCACTCTATGGAGGGAACTTCATAGGAGTGTGCGCAGCATCTTGGGTTGAAGAGCACACTACGAGGTCAGCCTGCACTGGTTCCACTACCGACCACCCTTCATAAATTCTACCATGGGTTAGCTCCTGGTGCTGGAAGTGATGGCAAACACATTTGGGGAGCCTGCCTGCAAATTGCTATATTTTGGACACACATTTTACAGGCGCTACAAAATATTTTATGCTATTCCATCCCCCTAGACATACCCACAGTTCTGCTCTGGGTAGGACCACAAGAGCTGTAAAGTCAATTCAGATTGTAGGGGTTAATTATGTGGAACTGCCTGGGAGTGACTAATATCAAGATAGCGGTACACTGGAAGAAGGCAAAGCACCCTCCCATCTCCTTGTGGTTTTCTCGACTCTAGAATCTACTAACAATGGAGAAGTTATCTGATAATACTTTAGAAAGGATGTCAGGCAAAGGGGATACCCTGTACATCTTATCGGCCCGGACTTACAACGTTAAAGCTCTTTAATGATACAGAAGGAGTGCTCAAGGACTCTGGTGATCTCCCAATCTGGAGGGGAGGGGATGAGGATACCGGGAGGTAAAACCTGCAAACCTATTAGTTCAACACAAGACGACTATATAACTTTATAGCCGGAGCAATCTACCTGGCTTAGGGGGATGGGAGTGGAATTCAGTGTTTCGTTATCTTTACCATTTTATACTGTATGATGCAACAGGTCTGTGATTTGTGATGCCTGAAATCATACTCAGGCTAGGTTACAATGTGGACTTATGTCGTAAATAATAAAAAATTATTTTGATTGGCCAAGTTCATTCGCTTTTGACCTGCCTTGTGAGGTGGTTCATTGTATATGTGAAAAAAACTCAATGAAATTGTGTAAAAACATTATCGAATGGACACTGCATCTGTACAGGCTACAGCCATGTAGGTCTAGGAGTAAAACTTCTGTGTGCAGTTACAGTGAGTATCTTTCAAGGGTGCAGATTTACATAAAATGGGGAAAAGGTACATGCAACCTTGCATAAATTATTCAAATATTTCACATGGATACATATAGCATTGCTTTTAAATACACCAATTATAGAGAGAAGCAAGTACCTTCGCAAAATGGAAGCCATGGGTAAATGTAAGATGGGACTAAGTGAATGGGGATATGTATGTTGGTCTGAAGTTAACGTGAGGGAGAAGGGGGAATATCAGGTGCGGGACGAATGGTTAAGATGAGAGTCTTTAGTTATTTTCGTAACAGAAAGTGAGAAGGTCAGTTTGTTGTAAAGGGGCTGGGGGGTCACCGGTGAATATGCTATAGGGGAAGGGTTGTGAATAGACCCACTTCGAGGTGAGAGACAGTTCAGGCCTCTGCTCAAGCAGTTGGATCTCAAGGCCACATACAGTTCCTACAGTCATAAAAGAGAACACATAACCACTGCACTACAACAATAACAGACCACAATACTGTTGAAGATTGCATTAATCTCTTTGCATGAGCTGAAAGCCATTTTGTACTTAGCAGCCATTTTAGTTAGCTACGTGTTGGCCATTTGCTGTTTCCCTCTCCCAGAGTCTTGCACATGCTCAAATGTGCCTAGCTAGTAGAATGCACTTGTTCCTAGTATAGAACGGTCAGGCTGTTCTAACTGATGTCAGCAACGTATTACTCCTCCTACTTGTTGACTGTGCAGTTTCTGTATGACCATCTATGTGCATAACTCTTCTCATGTGTACTTGTACCGCCTTTTTCAGCCCCTGTGTGGGTATAAAAGGACCATGCTTCTTCTGTTCAGTGTGCTACTTCACTCAACACCGAAGGGTGCTGTGTGAATGTAGTTCCACCTCATGAGGTTTATTAAACTTGTATTTTCTATTCCAGTTTCTGTGCCAACTTCTTCCTATTGGTCTGAGGACTCTGTGCAGAGAAGGGCGAACCCCTTGCACTGGTAGGCCTAGCTGAGGTCACCATCAACAATACCAAAGAAAATAAACATAGGAAGTCACTGCAATGTCAGAGAGCAGAGTAAGGCTACCAAAAGGCTACTAAATGGCACCAATGCAGCACAAAGAAAGGCGATGGGGGGGGGGGGTTCACATGCATGTGCACCTGAGAGGCACGCCCAGAAAACGCCTAATCAACAACATTCGAATACTAGGCAGATACAAAGTAAAATTGTGATGGGTAAAAGAAACTTTCAGACAGCCCAAGGGACGAATAATGTGTTCAGAATTAGAAATATTTTAAAATAGAGAAAGTAAAATAATACTAACTACCAACTTGCTTATCTTAAGTCTCACCTTTAATTTTGGTGAGTTGGGATGTTAGGTAACAACTGTTAAAGGACAGGAGCTTAGTCCTAATTTGGGAGATGGAGGACACAAAAACTGAAAAGGAGATAAAAATGCCTATCAATAATGGAGACTGAGAAGCATTAATGTTAAGGATACTGTGGGGCCAGTGGGTAGGGTTCCCACATTTTTTGCTGTCCTCCATAAAAAACATAGGCCAGCAAAACCCAGCCGCGGTGGCAACCCTACCATTGTATCACTGGGAGCCTTTTCTTTCCAAATTATTTATTTTTTTAAAGGAGATTCACTTTTTGCTTCTGCACGATTAAATAATGCTTTGTCCTACTCTTAAATCTTTTGCTTGGCTGTTCTGGCAAAATGTGCTATTTCGTTGAGAGAAAATAACATATGCTTTTCACCAGCCCCCCTTTTACGAGTGACATATGCTGTTAATGCATTGACGTTACATTCAATATAAAAAAAAACGTTGTTGCCTACTTCAATTTCAAACTTGAATTACAAGCCCGAATAAAACACGCATCGTATTTGAACAGAATATAAATTTCACAATAAACGTGAAAGAGCTACTCACTAGAATCCGGCATTATACGAAGGTCACCTTCCTTGTAATCATCTAGGAGCTGATACATATACAATACTGGATCTTTCTCATATGTGATATAAAACCAGGTGTTCATAATAGGTGCTCGAGCCAGGACCATACCCCGCCACTCATCCTTGGATCCGTCCTCTGTTTCGAACATATGTTCCACTGCTTTGCCAATCATTGTGTCTGCCAGATGAGCATCACTGATTCGAGAAGCTGCTAAAAAACAGAACACAGATCAAAGTCAAATTCAAAATTTACAAGCAATATTGCTCAGAAATACTTCTTGTATTATGCTGGCAAAAGTATTGGACCAGCTATCAATTTTTTTCACACACTAACTCTTCAAAAGGAAATTTCCTAACACATTTCATAAAATTAAGTTAAATAGTATATTCAGTAACAAAAAGAAATAATCAAAAAGGGCTCTGAAAACTGAACTAGTGGATTGGAAGAAAGAAGAGGGTTTATTCAAAGAATAAAAAGGCTTAACATAAATGAAAAGTAGGACATTTGCTGGTTTTAATACATAGTACTAAATATTACTATATGTCCACCAGACGACAGAGGTAAACTGCCACAATTAGATCACGTTATTTCTTGAGAACCTCATTTGCCTCATGTACGATGTAAATTGCTGGAGTTTAATGTCTTGCTTCTCTATTTGGTCTTGAATAAGATAGAGAGAACATTAGGATTCACTTATGAAAAAGCTTCACCAGCCTTAGAGAGTAGGCTGCCATAGCTGTCAATGTAAAGCATTCCTTGGGCTGGACTATACTTTAGGAACTTTGCAAATGTATTATCATATTGCTGCAAAAAAAAAAAAAAAAAAAAAAAAAAAAAAAACGGTCACCCCGAAATAGAAGCCTCCAACGTGCCAAAGGAAAGAAAAATACCAGCCTCTAGCTTGCCTTCCTCGGTTCACCAAAGTTCTGAAAGTGTCACTGGACTTAGTTTCCAAAAATATGCACGAACATATAGTTGAACAATATGCTTTAATTTTAATTTTGGTCCTGTATTGAACTAATGGCCTAATTTATCCTGTTTGGAAGTCTGAAAGTATGGCATTATCTTCAATAAATTGTAACATCTGGGCAAATGCTGATCTTTCTATCAGTTTGCCCAGAAAAGGTTAATTTGTAATCAGCCTATATTTGTCAGAGTTAAGCGAGTTCAAGTTTGTTTTCTTCAGTAATGGGCATATGTATAACTTTTGAGTTCCTCTTGAAATATTCCAGTAGTTAAGGAATTATTGATGATTCTTCTTACTGGAATGGCAGCAGATGTTATTAGAAGAATTGTCTTGAAGGTTTGCGGTGGACACCGGTCAGAAGGGCTGCCGGCAGTCCTGCTTGCTTTGACCAGGTCCATAAATAAATCGCGTGAAATGTGCTGGAAGGAAGGAGAGGCTGGATTAGAGTATTCTTGGATTGTTGTTTTGGAAAAGGGTCAGTGCTGGTACTTTGTCTTTGTTTTAAATATAACATGTCTGCTTTGGCCGTGTAATGATTTGCCAGTTTGCCAGTGAAATCTCGATTAACGGGATGAGTTCCTTCTAGGCAATATGGTTTCCGAAATTCATTGAGAATTTTATAGAATTCTTTATTTGCACCTTTAGCATTTTGAATTCTGTCTGAATAGTATCTTTTCTTAGCTTTTTGGATAGCTGACTTGTATAATCTCCTAATTTTCTGTGGGTAAAGTTTGTCTTGATTGGTGTTCGTTTTGAGCCAGGCATGTTGCAGCTTTCTAATTTACTGTTTTATCTCTGAATTTCTCCAAGGTGCTTGTTTTCTTTTGTTCTGTTGTGTCGTTTTTAGTGGTATAAGGAGATCAAAAGCTTCCTGTAGCCACTCAGGTTTTTTTAACAGAATTAACTGTGTCTAGATCTGTACTGGATGTCAGTTGGGTTTATAAGTGTTCTAAAGGGAGTTTGTTCCACGGTCGATAGGTGTTTGCATGTTAGGTGGTTTTAGGTGCGTCGCTTAGTTGTTGTTTTATGTTGGAAAGCTAGCAAATGGTACTCTGGCCATGTGACCACAGTCATTGAGTCATAATAACTGCGGAGAAGGCGAGAAAAAACCCCCAAAGGGACATCGGCCCGGATGACAAAATGGCGCCGGTAAACAGCGTAGCCAGAAATGAAGCCACCCTGCCTCCACACGCAGACTCATAGAAGAAGGCACCCTGCTTCCCTGAACGGCAGGCCACATTGACCCAAGGTACGAACAGCAGCGCGTCCCTGGCGAACCCCTGTCTTGCGGAGGAGCGGGATAACATGATTTGCAGCGGGGAACAACTAGAGTGCCTGGAATGCATTAGGAAGTGCCGGCGGAGGAGGGAGATGGCAGCTGGGGGGCCGCAAACAGCAGGCTATCGGTTCCCAACAAGGAGCTGCTAAGTGGGTGTGGGCTACACCGGACGTCTAGAAAACCCTGCCCTGATAGACAAAGAGGGCAGAAGACGCACTGCATGCCGCGGAAATCGCCCGGGAGGTTCAGCAGACGCTTTGCGGCACCGCCGGCCCTCTGCCTCTGCTATTACTGGACCAGGGACTGGAGAGGCTCCTGGAAACATCGTAGAGAGAAAGAATTTGGAGATGGGGGCCACAAATAGACGTAAACTGGAATCCCTGCCTATTGTTGACTATTACTGAGTGGTGGGGACACAATTCAAAAGCACTTGGGCATTGTAACAGCCAGACCTATCTGAACCCCAAGAGGCATAGATGAGCAACCGGGCCACTGGCCTATCTAGTCCCATGGCCGGGTGAATACTGCACCAGTCCACTGGCATGACGCTCGGAGGCTGGGAGATGGCCGAAGATACATGTCCCAGGTAACTATCCACCACGTATCAGCGAGATTCATGGTGAGGGGCGCACAGCCAACGCATAAGGCATGCTAACAAGCATTACTGTACTGGCGCAAGAACCCACAATTTAGCCACGGCAGAGTTGGGATTTCTTCTTTCTACGGATTGACAATACACCCCCGCAATGTAAGCAGCAGTGACGGACAGCTGGAATTTAGCATTAATCACCCCAATCTCCACCGCAGGGGCCCAGTAGGAATGGTGCACAAAGAGCTGCGGCAGCAACAGTTTCTTGGTCTGTTTTGTGGTTGTCTGTGGATCCGAATATCTTTGCTTCGTGCTTCAAATTATGGCTACAAATCGATGTGAGACAGCTCCAAGTATGCTACATGGTGCAATCTGGGAGTGGTAGCATGAACTCTTAGGTCAGCGCCTGGTTCCAAAATGAGATCTCATTATCAACCATCAGTCCCTATAGCCTGTGTCGGGGTAATATCTGCTACCTTGGGATTGAGTCAGCACTCATTTCTGCAAGGGAGCTACCGATTCACAGGTCTTTCTATGAATGCTCCCCAAGGTCAGGTCTGTAATGAGGGGCATGACGGCCACCATGATTTTCTGGCAAGCAATTTTTTAAGCCCTCCCTGTTACTACCTGTCAATCCCTTGCCTGACCCCCAAGATGGCTGCCACAGTGTTCCCTACCATGTCGTGCTACTACTCGGAGAAAAACCCGGACTTAGACCAGACCTCAAACACATCCCCCATCCGGCCTACCCTACAGGATACCCAATCTTGAACCTATCTCCGACCGTGGAGCTACTCGATAGCTATAGAGGAGATGGGCTGTGGACTACCCCTTCGACCGTCACCTACCCAGCCGGACATTGGGCAGACCTTACTTCGTCTCTCCATCGTACTCTCCCTCCTACCCCTTTACTCCACCCACTGTCTCCTTTACGCTCCATTTATCCCTCCTCTTTGCTCTCCAATTGTTTTCTCATGGAGACCTAGGCGCTTGACTGATACCCGGTGGAGCTACCTGATAGCTATAGAGGCGATGGGCTGGGGACTTCCCCCTTGGCCGTCACCTACACAGCCGGACTTTGGGCAGACTCTTTCGTCTCTCCATCCAACCTATCTCCATCCTTTCTCCCTCCTACACCTTTACCCCACCCCCTTACCCTTCTAAACACCATTTATTTAGTCTTCCGACGCTCTTGAAATGTTTTCTTGTAACTGATGTAACTTGTAACTGATGTAATTTTGCAATTTTGTGGATCCTTATGTAAAGCGCTGATACCTCCGGGTCTAGCCAGCGCTATATAAAACTCAAATAAATAAATAATAAATAAATAAAATAAATAGTTTGAAAGGTAACTAGTTCTGTAATAGCAAAAATGGCATCCATGATGTGTCCAGCCATGTGTGTGAGTTTGTGGACGATCTGATGCAGGTTCAGTGTGTCTAGACCAGAGATGATTGTTTTTCGGGTGCGGCATATTGGGTTTGTCAAACCAAATGTTGAGGTCACCTAGAACGCATAGGTTGGAGCGTAGTTTTATCAGGTTTGAAACCGTGTCTAGAAGTGTGTCTGGGAATGTTGCATTGCTAGGTGGAAGTCTGTAAAGGAGCAGGAAGTTACAGGAGAAAGACGGTGTAGGATCGCATCTGGTGAAAAGTGGCTCGAAATCTTTTATAGAAACGCACGCCATCAGCTTTAGTGATATGTAATGTTTATCTGAACACAAAAGCTAGGCTTTTTTGCCTATACGATTTTGGGTGATTGTTTGAAAGCCTAAAGGAACTGCTTTATACAGGAATGGAGACATATCTCCCAACCATGATTCAGTTATGAAGAGTATGTCAGGTTTTGCATCAGTGAGAATGTCGTAGATATGATGTTTGTTTTTAAAGAGTGATTTTGATTTGTACAAGAGTATGCAGTCTTTTGTGGGCTTGGAGCAGGTGTGTCCTTGGTGTTGGTATTAGCTGTATGTGTATCTGTTCTGTATTGGGTTTCTCATACTGCAGGCTAAGAAAACATTTTGATGGGTCTGTGTGTGTAGGTGGTGGAGACGATGGTGGAGACGGTGGAGGAGCATGAGTTGGTGTGATGTGTTGTTTTTGTAGTGTAACCTTGTTGTGCAGTAGACCTGGAGAAGCAATGTTGTGAGGTGTGACACGTTGCTTATTTTGTTTGCATCTGTTTAGGGCGGAAGGTGTATGAGCTAGGGGTGGTGGTGCAGCATGTGGCTCAAGTGGTAAGATTCTAAATTGTCCAATGGCGGTTAAAAGAGAGTTGCTGTGAGGTGGGTGTTAAGAGAGAAGCTTGGATTGGGAGATTTTTCATTTGTGTAGTCTGAAAGGTGGGTGTATGTTTGTAGTTTGTGATAGAAAGTATAATGAGGTGTTGCGCTTGAGAGATTTTATTGTGCTGGTGTGCATGTTATATTTTGTTTTAGAGTAGTGAAAGGAGGTGCTGATGTATTTTTTTGTGAGATGGATTTGTTAGTATAGTATTGTTTGTGAGTGTAAGTTGTAAGGTAAAGGGGGTGGTGATATGCTTGTGAGTAGAATGTATGTTGTGTGTAAGAGGGGATGAAGTGGAGTGTTGCACGGTTGTATTGTTATTTTATTTGCAGAGTTTTATATAGCGCTGGCTAGACCCGAAGGTAACAGAGCGCTTTACATGAGAATCAGCAAGTTACATAGTACAACAAGCATTTGCAATTCAATAGGTCTCACATTTGCGAGAGTTTAACCCCTTGCGTGCGGGTTTATTAAACTGCGTTCGCGATCACGACGGCTCCCAGCCGTCGTGCGCACACGCCCACCGTAATGCACGACGGCCGGGAGTCGTCGTGCGCACACAAGGGGTTAAGCAATTGGCATTGGAAATGACAATGTCTTTTATTTATCTGTTTTAAAAAACCAACACATAACTAAAAGGCATTGTCATTTACAATGCCTATAGCTCAAACTCTCGCAAATGCGAGACCTATTGCATTGCAAATGGAGTTTTAATAACTATTTTTGTTTCCTGGATGTCCTTGCCTCTTGCTGCCTCACTCCAAGCACACAGTCAGGGTGATGGGAGACATTAGCTTGCAAAGGGCTGGGAATAAAGGTACCAGTGGGTGAAGAGCAAACACTGATCTGGGGCTCTCTGCATTTGTAACCCACTACTGCAGGCCTGAATTTGGAACTGGTTTCAAAGACAGACGCATTATAAATAAAATGTATATAAGGTTTATGGCTGCTTCCTCCTGTTTTTGATATTGCTCTGGAGGTCGAGGGTGCAGAAAGAAGATAAACAAAATTGCAGCTCTGCAGCTGTTGGAGACATAGTGGCCTTCGCTGGCTCCTTTGTAACATGCAGACTAATCACCCAAAACAGTTCAAAACAAAACACATTCAACATTGTCAAGATCCCTTAACGTGTTGCCAACTTTTACTGCTGAAGGGTAAAGAAACGTGTTTTTTTTTCCTTTTGTTTAACTTCTGTTTTCCAGATTACCTCACTGACAACATAGTTCTCAGTTGACATTTATTTTGAAGGCACGCTGATTATACTTAAACTACTTTCTTTGTGTCACAATTCAAAATGTTTTATGCAGTTCAGTGCATTTCACAGGTACCGTTGGTGGACCAGCATTGAGTGTGAGGTGATCGTCACTGCGAAATGACAGACTTGGAGCTAAATATTCACTGACCAATTAAATAAGCATTGATAGGAAAATATGCTCCCACATAAGTAATGAAAAGCGCACAGTGCTCATACGTGATACACAGTGTGATGTTTTTCATTTACTATGATTCAACGCTGTTGCTAGAGAATACAGTAAAGAAGGTTTGTTATAATATTTGCCTCTGTGTCATTAATAGAATCTAAACCTCGTATCACGAAAGTGGGTAGGGGGCGGAATTTCACATTAACCACAACTATGGCACCAGTGAGCACAGGTCACAATATTACCCTAGGCTAGTTACCTGTCCACTTAAAGGCTATGTGATATGACTCCAGAACTCTGTTGGACATGTTCACCATCTTACTTCTAATTTTTGTTTTTAGTTGCAAGGAAGTTATGTGTAGTCCAGTAGTCATGTGGAGTGTTTAATAAGGATTGCAAATGTATGATTTTTGTTTGCATGCTGCCCGGGGGCGTTTTCTGTCCACCCGCCCTTAGGCGTAATAAAAGAGGTTCCCAGGCAGACAGTCCAATTATTAGTTTTATGTGTTGCTGCTTTGTGGTTGCTTAGGACCCCTGTGCCTTTCTGTCTATGTGCAGACTTGGCACAGCCCCTTTCAGTCAGTCATGCCCTCCAAAGCACATATAATATTCACTACCAGTCAGGATAGATGCTAGAAGGTGAAGATGACCTCAGACATTCATTGCTGGACATTGTGTCTGTTCTGTGGGTGTGCTGCTCTCCAGGTGGATTCAGTGAGCAATACCTTCTGAACCAGGTATTGAACGAGTCAGAAATATGGACTGAATTTGCTCATGATTGCTGCAATGTGTTTGTCTATTGCCTTCTTACACTTTTAAGTTGATGGGTGTTTACATAACATGTTTCATAATATATGTAAAGTTTATGTATGCTGGATATGATTTGCATAAACCGTAAAGATGTGTTACAGTATTGAATGTACTACTGTAGTAGGTATATAAAAGGGGTCTCTCTGGGGTGTTCTCACGGAATGTGCTTATTTGTCACACTGCTTGACAGTAAAGGGGTCTCAACAAGCACTGGGCTTTCTTTTCACTGTTGGAAGTATTTGTGTCACCTAAGTGCCTCTAGAAAGATTGTGTAAGCTACATTTCTTAGATGTAGAATTTAAAAGCGTTTCTTTCAACAGGTTTACATCCACAAATTGCATGCACAAATTCTCCACCTGCTATATTCCAAAAAATCCTGCATTAAAAATGTAAGATTTACAGACTTTAACTTACTTCTAGCCCCTATTTGTTGTAAGTACACCAATATTTCACTTCTACCTGCCTCTCCTGTATATAAGTTATTCTAAATCTCATGCCTATCGAGTTTAAGCTCCTTTGGAAACCATAACTATCTTATTAATTCCAGCAAGCAATTGCTGCTCACGTAGCCCGCTCTAATGATCACATTTGTGTTAATAATGCACCAAAATCAAACTGGCAAGAATGCAAGGAATGAGCTTGAAAAACTAACCATGATAACTTTCCGTTCGGGTAGCGTGCTAGTCCGTAAAGCGCTTCAACGCCTCGTCAAGGGTAGTAAGCCCTAGATCTAAATGTAAATTAAAGATTTATGCGGGCCGCATGTGGGTTGTCAAGAAAAGCTAAAAAAAAAAAAAAAGTTTAAAAAATAGCTTTCCCCAAATGTGATCAATAGAACAGTCAGTCCTAATGGACTCTGCTAAAAAAAAATAAGTTCTGACTTCTTCCTCAGAGTAAGGGCAATATTAAGTATAGGAACATTAGCGCGTGGAGAGGGGTGAAGCTCTGATCTAGTCCACGGCGCGCACCCCCACGCTGCTTCCAGACACCAGTTTCCAACACAGCTTATACATGGGCGATCCCAGGCTTGAAACACCGGACGAGTAGTCAGCGCGTTGAGCGGTACAAGGACCCAACAGCCTGAGCCAAGGACCCAACAGCCTGAGCGAAGGACCCAACAGCCTGAGCGTTCGCAGGTGGTGGAGCTTCGCGGCTTCACGCAAGACTCGGACAGGAGGCCAGCAGTGTGCAGCTAGAGAGAAGATTACGAGAGCACCGCTGCTGCTTGGCCTCCGCGCGCTGCCCACTAGATCCACCCTCCTGTCTGCGGCTATGGTGGCCAGGAAGCACAAGGTCCTGAAGCCGGGAGCGCGCTGCCGCACGTGCCCGCCCGTTAAATAGGAGCAGCATGGCGGCTGAATTAGAATTGCTAGTTGCTCTTGCGCTGGATCATAAGGAACCGTCACCTGTATTACCGAAATAACCGCTCCACCGACGCCTTTCTTCCACCTTGCACAATGGCCAGGCTCGAGGACATGGGGAATATGAAGCTTGAGTTTCCACCCCTGCCGCGTTTTAAAGAGGACTCGGAGGTAAGAACCCAAGAAGTACTGCTACTGATCAGGGGCATTGCGGGTACTTGTGAATAACTGGTGATGCCAAGGTGTGCTGTGATTACCAGAGGCAAGCACTTACTGCGGTGCGCCTTGACGAGCCGGCAACAAGAGGCAATAGCATGTGCTGGAAACTCGGATATTGACCCCTATCACGATTGGCGCTTTAATCAGCCATTGAGGTGTGTTTTGTATATGTTTTACATGTAGGTAGGGGAATGCGCTGGGAGTACTTCGGACGTGCAGGCACTGAGTTATGGTCTTCATATAAAAGAGACTAGTTAAACAAGGGCGTCTCGTAAGCGCGTCCACAGACCTCGACCCCACGTGCCCCGGTCTGTCTCCCTTGAGAGGCATCTCGAAGCGCGTCTCACAAGCGCGTCCACAGACCCCGATTGCTGCGCGTGCCCCGGTCTGTCTCCCTTGAGAGGCATCACGGCAACAATAGTTCTCGTTGGCGGCAGCGCTTCGCGCTGCAACGTCAGCAAGACCTAAAAAGTTACATCCGTTGCAGGAAACAAGTATAGGCATAGGAGAAAACCATGAGATAACACAAAATTGGTTGCTAGCCCGTAGAATAGTCAAGACGCGCTTCTTATAGGGAATGGAAGGTAGGGGGAAAAGGAAAACAGGGGAGGTGAAAGCAGATAGAGTCAAGCAGACCGGCAAGGGGAAAGTATTTAAGGGGGAATAAAGCAGACAAGGAGTTAAGGTGAAAGGCAAACAAAACCGTGAAGAAACTTTGAAAAACAATGTCTGATGTCAGGCTGGGTAGGTGACGGCCGAGGGGGTGAACCAGAGCCAGACTCCTCTATAGCTGCATGGACAGCTCCACCGGGCATCGGTCAAGGGTACTCGGGCTCCACAGTAAGTACAAACAGTTAATTGGTTTAACAGGTAGGTGGTAGTTATAGGATAATAGATGGGGGAGGTGGAGGATGGAAGGAAGCATGACAGGGAGAAAGAGGAAGAACCATGTCTAATGTCGGGCTGGGTAGGTGAAGGCGGAGGGGGTGAACCAGAGCCAGACTCCTCTATAGCAGACTAAACAGCTCCATCGGGCAATGGCCATGATTGCTCGAACTCCACGGTATGTACAACATTTATGGTTTAAGCCAGGGAAGACTGGGAAGCGCCGCCCGCCTCAACCTCCATCTCTCTGGCACTAGTCTCTTCTCAGCTGGTCAAAGCACATTCGGCTCGAGTAGTATGCAGACTCCGGTCCATGAATAACGGGGCGTAGTTCTATCTTGAAGTCCTTCATGGACGCCAACTGGTCTTCTTTAGTCAGCACCATGCTGGATTTGGCGTTACCCTGATCTGATGGTTGCTTGTTGTCCATGGGCACACAGAAATGTGATACCTTGGCTGCATGTAGCCTTATTAGGTAGCATAGAGGCAATATCCACTATCTGCACGGAATACACGGACCCCTCAGTATGATCTCTATAAGGCGTCTATTCGACTTCTCAAAGTACCAGTCAAGGTGTGGCTCTTCGTGTTAGATATCACCGATGGCGGCCATCTTGAGGTCAGGCATATCCGATTGCTCAGGTTTGCCCATGCGAGAAGTCAAATGTCGCGATTCCCGGGGGAAGACTCCGGCTGCCATCTTAGGGTCAGACGTCATGGGGCAAACACTTCGCCACACTCCTCGTGCCCACCTTCTCTTTGTAGCTCCCCTCTAACTTTACTAGGGGGCAGCACCCCTGTTGGCGTGCAGCGTCCGCACTCACCCCCTCCGCCGCAAAGACTCCCCTTTAAAGGCGGCTGCTGTCTTCGCAATGATGCTCGTATTATGGCCCTGATGTCAAATTATCCAACTTTAAAAGCATGCATTTCTATCATTCCTCCGGCTGTCTGCCATCGCCCGCCCCCCCGTCCTGTCACCGAGAGCACTCAGCCTTTTCATCTTTGCCGATATTAAAGGTCGGCGGCCGCAGTAGAACGGCACCATTTTGTGTACCGCCGCAGCGCCTGCAACTCCTGCTGCGCGTCACTAATGCAGTACTTGCCGGGCTGTCTTATGGATTCACCATCGTCACTCAGCGAAATGTCTTTCTCTCGTTAGGGGCCCCGGTACCGCGGAGCTATCACTGCTATTTCCTCTTTTGCATCACGGTTGCGGGCCAAGTACTGATTCACGGCTGCTTGGGTGTTTATTTTGCGGCCGCCATAGCTGTAGCGGCTTGAGTCTGGGAGGTTGTTACCCACCACCTTGTATAGTTAATTTCTCGCCAGTGCTGTGAGGACAGAGCACGTGTCAAGCCAGCACGCTACATTTTTGCCACTGAGCAACAGCCGAAAAGGAGAGATAAAAAACAAGGAGTGCATCCTATCATTTTGTTAGGATAATCTATCTACCCATCGATTCTTCACTTTACAATATTCCACAGATAATAGATAGGATTCAGAAACTTCATTGCAATGCTTCTGCACGACGCTAGGTGGTGCTGTGCGACTAAATGTTTGCTTTGTTCTGCCCTGGAAGTGGCTGAGTGGGCCACAGATAAGCTCCACCCCTACGTGCTAACATCAGTTTCTTGCTGAACGTTTTCCACAGCCGATTACGGGGAGCACAAAACAATTATCTGCACCATTGTCCAGAAAGCTGGAACCTTTTTAAATCGTAAAAAGAGCCCCCTTCACAGAATGGGAAAATAGGAGGAGAGTGAGGAATCTGCGATCTGACAGAGTATCCACTAGAAAGAGCGTTACCGAAGGTAAGAGACTTGTTCTTCTGTTGGATACTTTTAACAACAGAATCCTCACCTTCAGAATAGATACCAAAGTAATACTGACCAAGATGGATGGTCTGTAGAGCGGTCTCAGACCAAAACGTTTGCAGGACTGAGACCAGGTAATCAAGGCAATAAAGCTTTGTGAACATGGGGACTGCACATGCCAATGAAATAGTGGCAGCCTTAGCCCTGGTTGAATGGGCTCTTAGGCCATCCACACCCTGCTTTTTGGCCAGTACTGTTGCAGATCTTAAAGCAGAGATAAATTCACCTTGACAGTACCTTTCTTCGCTCAGAGAAAGCGGATTGCCAACTCTGTGATCCTTGGTACAACTGAAGTAATAGTTAAAGCTCCTTTGGGATCCAACCGATGGAGCCTCTTTCCTTTCTATTGAGAAAACGCTGGGAGAGTTTTTGACTACCCAACATGGAAAGAGGTCACAATTTTCAGTAAAAAAAGCTGCCTGAGCCCTCACCGCCAGACTGTCCGTGAAAAACGTGGTGCCAGGCGGTCGTTCTGCTACAGCCTGGAGTTCACTTATACAAGATGAAGAGATCGCAATGAGGAAGACAGTCTTAAAGGGCAGAAGAAACAAAAACAGTTGGGCACGGCTCAAAGGGTGTACACATGAGAAACGTCAAGACCATCACTAACGGCCTGGAAGTAAACATATCTGTTGAACCATTAATAAACTGCATAAGAACAGGGGATTCAAACAAGGACGGTTTGCCCAGTAAAAGCAAAAAGGGCAGCAAATAACCTATAATTATTTTCACAGCTAGGCCTTACTGGGCCAAAGACAAAACAGGACATCTGACAGCTTAGCTTGCATGCGGTCTGTCTTTCGGACTCTGCACTCAGCCACAAATGGGTTTCAGCGCCTGGTGTAAACAGATCTGCCAGGTGCTGCCAGCTGAGCTTATTTCTCCTGGCATTAAGATGCCCTAATGCTCGAGCCAACACTAGAGGCACAGAGCCTCTTGCCCTAGGACCCAAAACCCACTCAACCATCCTTTTTTGAGTACCACATAGGAGGGGGATGTTGTCAGTGGGATCCTGCACCAGCTTCCAAATGATGGACAGCAGAAAGGCCTTTAATGCCACATGAATGATCCAAAAATCCAACATATTGATATGGGGTCACAATTCCGCAAGAGATCAGAGTCCTGCGATACCCGCCTACCCTGATGACCTCCCCAAACCAGCAGTAAAGCATCAGTCACCATTGTACGTTCTCCGTGGGGAAAGGAAAGGGGGTCTGCCACTGGTCCAATTGTGATCAAGCAGCCACTAATGCAGATCAGGCTCAGTTTTCACCGAAACCTGGATGGCATCTAGTAGGCTTCCTTGGTGCTCACCCCCATTTGGACTTCATATTCCACATCAGAGCCCGCATATGCCACGTGGTTTAGTCAAAAAGCAGGATGCTAATCGGCCAAAAAGCCTCAAAGCCATCCGCACATATATCTAGGTACGAGGGTGAAATATCGTGATTACAGCGCAATGTCCTCGGCTGGTTGTGATGGATTAAAGGACCTGAACAGTTTGTGTTCAAGACAGCTCATATAAAGGGAAGCCTCTGAGACGGAGTCCAAAGAGACTCCGACTCGATCATGAACTCAAACAATGTCTCATGGTTAAACGTCGTCTGGGGTGATCCACAATTGACTGTGGTGAGCCCGCCTTTAAAAGACGAAGGGCAGCGCGGCAAATTGTCAATGCTGCTGACCTACCTTAAACTGGAGGTAACTTATGCAGGACTGCAGTACGAGTACATGAAAATACATGTCCCGCAAGTGGGAGGCCACCATCCAGTCACCCATATCCAAAGCATATAGAATTTGGGCAAGTGTGGTCATTTTTAATTAGTCCTTCCGCAGGAAGGCATTCTGAGGGTGAAGATCTAAGAAGGGCCAAAGCCCTCCATCCTTCTTCGGCACAAGGAAATCGTAAGAGTAACAGCCTGCCTGTATTTCTGAGTCCAGAACCCTCTTATTCTCCTTTGGTGATTAAAGTTTGTATTCCTTGTAAGGTAATGGACAGGTGCTCCTCTGAAAGTCACTGTGGATGGGAGGTGCAGCAGGGAAGAAAGAAATGGCAGGGCATAGCCATGCTGAATGATTTGGAGGACCAATTTGTCAGATGTGATGGATTGGCACACTGGGAGAAAGAACTATCTTTCCGCTAACAGGGCTGTAGTGCATCACTACGGATAAACTAGAGCAGCTTGGAAACTGCAGACGCCCATAAGGGAGACTGAAAGGACAGATGCCAGTGGAGGGCTGCGCTTTGCCAGCCAGATCCACGTCCCAGAGGTCGAAAGGACTGGGGTGGCTGCAGCAGGGGCTGGGGAGACTGGCAGTGCCTGTATCCCAACCCCCCCTGAAGTAGCTTTGAGCCTCTGAACTGGTGAGAAACCTGTCTGTCAGGGGCCGAAAGGCCTACAGCACGTACACGAATCTCCTTAAAACATTTCAAGACAAATCAGCCTTATCGCTGCATCAGTCTGAGCCATTGCAAGTCATATCCCTCAGGGATGCACCCTCAGGGATGCATATACGCCACATTAAAAACATATGGATTACATCCACCCAGATGGCGGACCAGCACATTAGTGCTAATCGCTCACTTCAGACAATCACCAGTGTCCAGATCAGCACGAATCATGTATTGGGCCGCATCTTGAATGGTTTGAGTGACAGAGGGACTAACGTCTAACAGGACTGCATGAGATCTCGCTGGCCATGCACCAGAGAGCGTGCGTGTAGCAGCCCAATAGACAAACAGAATATACTGAGCTCAGGACTAGGCCAGCTGAGAACATTTGTTTTCTAAATGCCTCAATCTTGGGGGAGGAATTGGGGGGTTTAAGGGAATGAATTGAGGTTCACCTTGCTGGTGGAAGCTTGGACCACTATGCTCTCTGGCAGGTCACCCTTCCCCCATTGACCCCCTCCTCTACTTATCCCTTCATTACCACCCTCCAGCATTGCCCTTCATCTCTCCATCGACACACTCGCACATACATTTGATTTGTTTTATAGTGTTACTCACTCCAATGTAGTCAGACCACTTTACATCACACACATTATACTGAGATAATAAATCACACATCTCAATCAGTTTATAGGAAATATTACATAAGACAATGAGAATTACAAGATGTAGCATGTCATCCGTAAAATATTTTAAAAGCTTTTGGTCTGCCGAAGGTTAATAGGCTGGGGGAAGAGGAGGATATAACATTCTAACCTACACCATGTAGTTTGCATGCAGCTCTATGACAGCAGTTCATAAGTCACTGTGCTATATTGTGATTGTAACTTATGAACTGCACAGAATAAAAGGATCTGTGACAAAAGCATTAACCAAGTGAGCTATCCACATAAAATACAGCTCTGTGATCCGCATGGTACACATTCTTTGCATCAGGCATATTAACCCCCTACCCTACTGTATGAGTAATAAGTACCACTGGACAAAACTCTGAACGCTCTTCAGCAAAGAACATTAATCACCAAAGTTATCTTGGCATTTTTATTGTAGCCTGAAAACCCATATGCTAATTTCTAAATATGGTTGTGTAGGTCCAGGGCCTCAGCAGCACATCGAATCACCACAGCAAAGGAAGCAGTCTCTTCCGTTGGGCACTCAAGATGAAGCTGGTTCAGTCTCCCATACAAAAATCAGCACCGGATACTTAACCGGTGCCATCAGCTTTGCACATCTTAGAGCCAGAGGGGAAGTCTGCACTGATGTCCATATGGAACCCAGGAGAGGATGGGTCCACCAGCATAAACCTCACTGGAGGCCCCTGCGGATCCTTGGGGCCCAAAAGTGCATCTGAAGGAGCCAGTAAGTGCCAAATATAAGCACAGGGCCTCATTAAAGTCCTAGACCTGTTGCTGCGTCACTGATGGCCTAGGGGAACTTTGGCACATTGGGACCAATTGCACACTACCAACATAAGTATGAAGGCACACTCATTGCACAAATGAGTCATAACTCGAGCCCAAACACCAAAATACACAACTCCTATTAGTCTGTGATCAATATTTGTTTCCTGCAGTCATAGCATGGTTTAAAACCTTTAGTTTTAGAGCAGGACATCATTCGCTGCACACTGTATTCATTCTTTGAGAGTTGTCGAAAGACCGTCGAAGGTAGGAGCAGAGCTTCAGATCTACTTACAAAGGCAAGGTAAGAAAGGAGCGGACATGGCAGGAAGAGGTGATGCTTATCTCCGCTCTGCCCTGTCACTTTCTAGGCTGATCCAAAGCAGAGTTTGAGTCTGGAGAATATTGTAAAGGTGAGAAATCTGTTAGAAGCATCCATCAGAAGTTACATACTTTTAGTAGCAATATTTCTGCTGTATACATAATCATCTTGCAGACTCCTCACCTTATTAATACTCCAT
Source organism: Triturus cristatus (assembly GCF_964204655.1). NCBI lineage: Eukaryota > Metazoa > Chordata > Amphibia > Caudata > Salamandridae > Triturus > Triturus cristatus. The sequence continues at coordinate 799,059,355 of NC_140581.1, forward strand.
CGAGGTTCCAAATTGGTCCGGCAAATATATCTCCAACAATGAGTCTCCTGCGCCACCAAGTGTCTCCAGCCGCAACTCTGGCTTTGGACATTAGCCACTTGAATGTACTAAGTACTAACAATTGCGCTGGCATCGGTTTTTGATAATTTTTTCCCCTGCCTTATTGAGGTATGCAGGAAAGAACCAAGAGAGCGACAACAGCAAGCCACACAGCACATAACTTGCTTCGTTTCAATGGTGTTAATCAAAGCATTAGCTCATTGGAGAGGAGGGATGGCAGTGAGGAATCCGCAGAGAGATTATATACCTTTCAGATATCATATCAATAAAGGTAAGTAGCTCTTTTTTCCTTCTAAAGGACACATCTTCCAAGAGATTCCTCATTGTATGAATGAGTCCAAAAGCATCATCTCCCTGGAAAGTGGGAGAAGGGTCAGTTAGCCAAGGAAGTTATGCAACACAGCTCGAGCACCAGACCCAATAACTGCATCTATGAGATGTTGAGGTAGGAGTGATTTGCAAAAGTATGCAAAGATGACCATGTAACTGCCTGGCAGATGTTGGCTGCTGGGATGCTGCTAGAAAGCAATGGCCCTGGTGGAATTGGCATGAATGCTATCCAGACGATGTTCCTTGTTCAGGGCAATTCTTTGTACAGAAGATGATTCAACACAAAATAATGCACTTGCCCATCGTCTAGCTCTCTTTTACCACCAGCGCGAGCTTGTCATGAACTTGTCATGTTCATTCGATATAGTACGGCTGTGCATGCCTGGGTTCCAGCACATGCAGCCATTCTTGCTTAATGGTTGGATGCACATTAGGACAGAAATACTGGATGGTAATAGACTGACGCTTATGGTTTGCACCAACTACCACGGAAAAGAAGGATGGATGGGTAAGATGGACTAGCTCATTAATGTAGGATACTGTGAATGGCAGTTAAACCGAAATTGTGAGCAAAAGTAATTGCCACCAACAGAACTGTTTTCACGTAAGCAGACAACTGCGCATCTACTCAAATGGAGATACTATCAAGATGGTCAAAACAATTTCAAATTTACACAATCAGCAATAAAATAAGCAACTTCAACAGCTAAGGTTGGTCAGCAAGACACAAATGCAGACAGAGCAGCCAGGTAACTTTTAAATGTGGCGCGAAGTTTAAAGAATAAAAATTCAAGATGAGATCTTGCCATGTAATAAAAGCCAAAAGTACCTTCCTCATTTGAGTCGTTAGTTTTCAAAAGGGGCTTTGTTTCTAGTTTGTTTCAAAATACAAGAGCAATAATTGCTGCTGTGCCAGCTCTGTGCATCCACTGCTCCCCAATTATGCAACACCCTACCTTAACTACCTCCAAACTATTTGTCCACATATCCTACCATGTACTTTTATTTACTCCACATGTATCTCATGTTATTGCTGCTGTGATATCGCTGTAAAGCGATTTAATGCCTGCACCATCTAGTTTGCGCTATATTAAAGTCAATAAATTAATAAATGCAGCCACCGCCAGACTCTGCAAGAGAAAGTCTAAACATAAAGATATTGGATAGGAAAGATTTAAAGATCAAAGCTTTCCCACTCACATCATTTCATAAATGTGTTCTAGCAGCTTGCATAGATGGATCTAGTGACAGTCTTTCTGGCTACCAAGCCATTGTTTTCAACTTCAGTAGGAAGGCTATAGCATTCCAGCAGGCACCGCTCAATCTCTAGAAGGGATGCTGCTGTGTCTGGGGGGCCTTTGGTGTTGGACTTAATCATCCTGCTAGGAGAGCAAGTCCATACATAGTGAGAGGGGAATCAGAGGTGAAATACTGAGTACTACCAGAATGATGTACCAGATCTTATTTGCCTAGTTTGGGGGGATCCGAATAATCTACACCTGGCCCTCAAACACTATTCACTGTACTATGGACAGAACTGGGATCAGCTGGAAGGTGTATAGCAAGCCCAGCGACCAGCAAGCCAAGAGCATGCCTCATGGAACCATGTGGATGGAAATTTGGCTTACAGCTGAACAACATTTCCAGTTCTGGGACGCGGCGAAGAGATCCATGAATGCAAACCCCAATCTGGAAAAGATTGACTCTGTCACCTTGGGATGCAGCTCTCACTCATGGTACTCCGGCAAAAGACTACAGATCAGATATGGGCAGATACTGAGGAAAACTCCCTGTCGCTTTGCCCACGTGCACAGCTGGAAGATCCGCACATGAGCCCGACTGCCTTGGTACTGGAGCCACTACCTCCTCAGACACAACTGAAGGGCTGTTATCTGTCCCGGTGTAAAGCACCAAAAGGATAGGTTAGGCCCAGCAGGCGCAAAACCTGCAGGAAAGGGATCCAAGCTCAAGTCAAACAAATTGGAATCATCCAAATATTGAAGATCCCCTGAGAAAGAAAGGCAGTCATAATAGTAAAGTAAGAAGAGTTATTGTTTTGCAAAGTCATAATAGTAACACTGAACACTCCACCAAAAACAGTCATCCTCCTTCTGGTTATGTGTGAGTTCTGGTCCTTGATGGTAAAGCGGAGGACATGGAGAAGCGCCCTTCGCTTCTGGAAATGTTCCTAGACCAGCGCTGGGGACTCTTCTTTTACCAGCCAGTGATCCACCAAGGGAATGCATGGACTCCCAGTCTCCACAGTTGCCATGGCCACCAGCACCTTTGTGAAGATGTGTGGGGCTGTAGTTAATTCGAATGGGAGGTCAACAAATAACGATTCGAGATTCCGCTCTAAACCTTAAGTAGTGCCAGTGGGCAGAGAGAGAGTCAGAAGATGACAATAGGTCACCAATCTTCAGAGTTCAAAGCCAGAAGGAACCTGGTTCAGGGACAGCATCCTGTACTTTTCCTTATGGATGCACAGCATCAGAAGACTGAGGTTCAGGTAGGCCTCAGTCCGTATTGGGAAACAAGAAGAAGAGTGAATAAAATTATATGACTATCTTTTAAAGACACTACTTCTATGTCCCGCCCGCTTGTCCAACTTCTGCCTCCTGGATTGAGGCATGAGCTGGTGAGCACACTCTGAAATAAGAGGGGTGGCATTGGGACAAGATGGGAGGGGGGGATTGAGGAGGTGGGAATAGGTAGGGAATGGCACCACCTTGGCAGATCAGATGGATTACCCAGTGGTTCATTGAGATCAACTTGCAGTGAATAACTAAATATGAGACCTGCCACAGGAAGGTGATATCGTTAGAGGTAGGAGTCAGACCTCAAAAGGACAGTGGGAGACTGGATCTGCTGAGGCTAGTTACTAACGACCCATGATTCAAAAGGAGCAATATAATTAATGTGTTGTTTGGCCTGGTCGAGACAACTGCTACTGTTGGGGACTGCTCAACGCTAGGATAACCCTGAAACGTTGGGATACTGTTGGTGAAATTGACTTAGTGAGAATCATTGAAAGGCAAGGAAGAGTATAGTGTCAGGAGAACAAAATCAAGACTATAAAGTCCCACAAAAGGGCCTTCAAACTATTTAGTTCAGAATGCAAAACACAAAGCAAACAGATACTACATTCAGTCTAATTATTAGAAACACTTTCACATTTTCAATTCCTCAAAGACTACTCCTTTGTATGGCAATTTGTGTGGCAAGATCTCACAGGAGAACGCTTGCTAGAAGATGACTTATCTTTAGGACAGAGACCCCCCCCCCCCCCCACTCCGAGAGCCTTAATAAAAAACATAACTTGTCCTCCCGCTCTTTAATGTCCACTGGGTGCATTAAATCGCAGGCTAAGATGGCATGTTTCAACCACAGAAAGCTGATGCAGTTTTTGAGGGGGCTCTGAAAGGGCCATCATCTTGCACAACTGTTTGCACGGCTTAAAACGGGAGGCTCTTTGTTGCAGGTGCAACAATTAGTCTAGTAGCTGCAGGAAGCTGAGGAATTTGTTGATCAGAAATCGAGAAAGAGCCTAGGACAGCAATGATGAGGTGCAAAAAAACAGCAGATCCCATCATGATGGGTGATGCCTAAAATACACGAGGAACAGGTTCAAGACTGACTTGCGTATAGCGAGGTCTGAACTGCGGTGGCGAAGTGAGCTAAAGAATGACGATGGATTCAAACCAGATCTGTGACTGGGAGGGAGTGTCTGAAAAGTTTCAGCACTCCGTTCATCTCCTTGTGTTTGCTTAATTTGTCCTAAGTTGGCAGGGTATGCCCAGACGTGGGTCCCTTGTTCACTTTGCCACTGGATTCAAGCTAGCCTGGCTGATGAGGGGTGTTACCCTGAAACTGGTCCCAGGATGCTTGTTTCCGGTCCAGGGAAGGCCTGGCTTGGCAATTCGGCTGGACTGTTCCCATGAGGAACAGGGTCAAGACTTGGATATGGCTGGGTCTGAACTGGGGTGACAAATTGAGCTAAAGAACGATGATGGATTCAACCCAGATCTAATAGTGACTGGGGGTGAGTGAAAAGTCTCAGCACTCTGTCCATCATCTCCTTGTGTTTGCTTAATATACTCCGTTGACCAGCCCAGAGGCGAAGTCTAGTCAGAATCCTGGAGTATACGTAAAGCAAGGAATCTGTGGACAGTTGTATCAAAAATATGCGATCGTCTTTTTAACATCTAAGAGCTAAACCCCAAAGTGCCCGGAATACATTATGCAAACGTGTAAGTCCCTAAGAACAAAAGTAGACCATGAAACTGAAAAGACTAAAACAATGTGCAAATGAACTGCATTCTTAGTGAGTGGACCAGGGAAGATGTAGCACAATTGAGAGAAAAATGCACGAGGCTTACTAGATCCAGTTGGCAGATGGGCTCCACAAGAAAGGCAATCCTGACCAAGTCCCTCAGAGGTAGATGATGTGCATGCCCTAAGCTTTTTGACAGGCTACAACTACAGTTGCAACCATCATGAAGATTTAAGCAGAATTTAGATCAATGAGAGCACACCAGAAACTAAAGGAACCTTTGTTGTTTGGGACAGATTATGAAGAACCATAGTTCAAGACTCTTGCTAAAGAAATATTCAATGAAGACTTGTGTTAACATTTGAAATAAATAGTGCTGTGAATCAGATACAAGGCTGAGACATTCAAATATCATGTTTACATTGGCTCTGAGTGTTATCTAAGTCAGTTGATGGTGGTGGGTTCCAGACCACCACACAATAAACCAGAGGTCGCCTACTAAACTACACAACGCTGCAGGGGAAAGTCAGATAAAAGAGAAAAACCACCGAACTAGATGGCCTGAATAGTGATGAGGATTCTGTAAGGTTTTAGACGACTTCCTTTTATGCTATTTACATGTCTCTTCCTACACCATGCTATCCCACTTGTTCTCCCTGTGGCCCAGTTGCACCGTTGTCATTTAAAATAAGTGCCCAAGCTACTCAAGGAGAAAGGAATCTTGCTCTAGCACAGTCTGTGTTGTGTATCTGTTCTGTGCATATGAGGAAATTCACTGCTACTGCTGCACCTGCCTGGTGTGATTAAGGGTAGCTTGCACAGCAGTCTTATGGAAGTCAGATTAGTAATCTTCAGACAGGCCCTACAAACTGTTTGGTTCAGAGTGCAAAACATTAAACAGATATTACATTCTGTATAGTGAATAAAAACCCTTAACACATTCTTTCTTGGCAGAGTTTCACTGTATACTTACATTCTAGACAGGTTATCATTAGGTACTTAAAAAGTAGATAATTACAAAGAAGCCATAAAGACCGAAAAGGAATACTACTAAGGAGGGCATAACTTCCTTTCAGGTTACCTTTAAAAAGGTATTTTAAAATTCTATAGTGTGTTGGGAAGAACGGAAACCCTTCACGGTAGGATTTAATATCCCACAACTCCCATCACACACGGACATACCGTAATCAAACATTAGGGACTGTAAAAAGCTAAACTAAAAATTAACTTAAGCCTTTGTTTGCTTCAGTCGTCCATCTATAGTGAGAAAATATTGTATTAAGATTTAGCAGAAGGAAATGTCAGTAGATCACACCTATGCCACCAAAAGCCTACATTTGACTCCACTCAATGACTAGTATTAAATAATTCAAGCCCTGCAACACTTGTATGTAAATGTAGTGGTTGTATGTGACCAGTATTCATTTAATTCACACAGGTCTCCTACTGTTAACTAGACCTAACTCACCAATAGGTACATTGTAAAATTTCTGTGTGGCATACTCAAAATTCTTTTTTTCTCCACATTCGAGACACAATCTCAGAAAGACTGTTGAGGAGTATAAATGCAGCTTCTATAGGTAGGCCTTCATGCTGAGACATATGACAGACAGAACCTTCCCTGGTCTTAAATCCAGATACGAGACCTCTGAAAGGTCAGAGATCATTACTTGGTCAAGGACAGGAGGTGGGGTAACCTGATCTGGCAGGTGTGGTTCTCATAATAACTGTGTCAGCTTAACAGTAATTAATTTTTGTGTAACATTGCATTCTTCTGAAAATGGAAAATACGTGTAGAATACACCACCACAGAGATTTGTGTGCAATCAAGATAAAAAAAAGCTTTTTACTTAATGCAAGACTGTCTGGAAGCAACATCTTAAATAGATTTGGATTTTTAGTATTCAAGTGAAATTCAAATTCATTTATTTCCCTAAGCCATCTAAATGTCTCTAGCACAATAATGCAAAAATTATTTTGCGTATCATATCTGGACGATAGATTACGGTTCAAAAACAAAAACTACAAGTGTTATTTAATGATAAACATTCCACAACATATAATTTGCAGTCTAAGTTAAATACGGCACAAAGCAATGCTTACCAATTCTGTCAGGAAGGACCTCCAATGCTGAAACTCTCTCATCCTTGTTGAGTTCTAATCCATAGACACAGTCAAATCCATCATATTTGATAAGATAAAGAGAAGGATTAACTGGAACTTGATCCAATACCGTTCCTTTCCACTGTGTTAAAGTCCCACTTCCTTCTTTCCACCCATGTTGTATTCTGCAACCTACAATGTTTCTTCTGGGCTGGGAAATAGGTTTGCTTGGTCCAACATTGTTTCGATGTTTCCTGCATATGCAATCAGAAAATATCACACAAAAAACATAGCAAGACGTTAACATGTTACCCTTCATAAACTTTGTTCAACTGTACTCCTTCAAAGAAATGTAAAAACGTTAGGAGGATTTCAACTCAGTGAGTCAGTTGAAGCTCTAACTTAGTTTAAATCAATACAAAGATGCAACATCTCATTTATACACATTTGTACACTTTAACACTGCATTTCCACAGCTCCTTTGTTCACTTTGCTACAGATTTACAGAATAACAGTAATACATTATTAATTCGTGGGTGTAATCAAGATGGCCTGAAGTCAAATCAGGTCTAACAAGCATTGGCAAAGGCAATAGGTCGTGCCTATGTGAGATTTATTGTCTTTGAGGTTATGTTTTTTTTTTTTTAGCTATGTTGCAAATGGCTTAAAGTAAAGTTAAAAAAAAAAAGCTTTATGCCACAGCCAGCATTGTCCATGTTATAGCGCTTTTTTTCCCCACCTATGCTGCACTGAAGCTAGCGCTGCTGTATAATATGGCTAAAAACATTGACAAAGCCATTACACCTTTGGCTGTGACAATGCTTGGTATGAAATGCCATATGGTAAGTCAAAAGTATTTATCTCACATTTACAAAGGCTGAAATGCTAATGTTATAGAATGAAAATGCCTTTGCCAAGGTGTGTGTCCAGATTCAGAAGCATTTTAAGACCCTACAAAAACTGTGAAAATGTGCCACATAAATGTGCTGAATGTAACATATGTACATAGACAGAAAAGTCCAATAGGTTACAACTCTTATTACAGTAATGCTATAGGCTATGTGTTACTTTGGGCGTAATGGTTACAAAAGAACCAAAAAAGCACTCCGGACTACTTGTTTGGTAGTAAAATATAGCAATAATCGGTGTTCAGTGGTTTTCCTAGACCTTTTAGCCCCTGTGCCACTGCACCTGCTGCACTATTGAAATCATGACCCTAGTGCATGAGAGGACAAATGAGAAAATCGTTTGTATCCAGCGATATGTGTGTTCCAAAAAAGGCACAGTTGCAGACCTAATACATAATTATTGTGTAGCAAAACAAATACAAAAGCTTTCACAAAAAGTGCCTTTACACTCATACAACTCTCCAAAACGAGTTGCCACAGATGTCCTAAATAAAGCATACGCGTTGCACATCAAAATGAAAACAAAGCATTGTTAAATTATGTTACAATGTGGCTGGCTCTTTCCTGTCAAAAGATCTTATCCTTTGCTTGAGAGTAAATGGGCCATAAGAACAAGTTACTTACCTTCTGTAACGCTTTTTCCGGTGGATACAGTATCTGCCTGTGGATTCCTCACCTTTTGAATTACCCTGAAGTTCATCATTCCACAGAAACTTTTCTCCTCATCTCTCCCACGTCGACGAGGACGTCACAATAGAATGGCTCTGCAAGCTACTTCGTGTGGTGTCATCGGAGCCGTAAGACGACCTAGTCGGTGTACTGACATCAGTTACACCCATTTTTTCTGGGCCTTCGAGGCAAATGGGTGAACAGTCAACATTTTCACAAGAATACACTGTACACAAACAAACCAGGAAATTCTTCATCATAGACATTTTCCCATGCTTACTATCTCATGATTCCACAACAAATCACAAAATATATATTTTTCGGTATAAGCAGACAGGTAACTGGGAGGCGCGTGGGCCAGTGAAGAATACACAGGCAGATACTGTATCCACCAGAAAAAGGGTTACCAAAGTAACTAGTTCTTCTGATTGATACATCTGCCTGTGGATTCTATGGCAGATTATGCTTCTCAAATCTTAACTCCTCCAAATAGCAGCCAAGGAAAAAACTGTAAAACACATGTAAAACACTACATGTCCCATAAGGCTTTGAACCACGCCTTCTTCATTAACCAATCCACAAGGTTCATAGTATACAAAATAGAGAGGCACCATCTTGACTTCCTCTTTCTTTGCTGTTCTGCAAATCAAGATAAGTGCCTCATTATTTTGTTCAGTATAAATATCAGTAATGTCTGTATGCTGAATTGATGCGCTTTACTTTCACGATTCCTTCAGCACGTGTAGCTCTGTTCTATATTAGGCTTTTTTAAGAAAAACTTTACATTGGTATTTTACTTGTTCTGGATAATTTAACTTGCTTCTGCAAGTGAAGTTTACCATGTTGCTGCGCACTCCTCGCGCTACCGGCAGGGTCTGCCACCGCCCCCCGGGAGCGATGTCACGTAGAGGAGCCCGCTCGGGCTGCTTGCGTGTGCCTCTCGGAAGCCTGCGCGCATCAGTGCACAAGTCTGCAGACTCCCACACACACGTTGGTTGACGCCTCTCCCCGGGCTAGAAGAATTGAGGGATAGCAGCTCCACAGTATTGTGCCGGTACCGGGCATCAGATAAGATCTTTTCAGCATTTTTGAGCGTTTTTTTTAACATTTGAACACTTTCCTAATTTCGGACTGCAGAAATATTAATTTTTAGAAAATCCCCTGATTAAAGTAGGCAGGAGGGGCTAGCTGGCCTCCATTAGTCCTAACCTACAGGGGTTTGTGGTACCTTCTGTGGTCTCACTGTTCCAGCATTTGCGCCTTGTCTCACTAGAGGGTCTGGGTTGTAAAATTAGCTTCCCACTGGAAATTCTGAGTGGAATACAGATTTTTTTTCATCAAGATGTCCAACTGTGAAGTCTATGAGGAGGAACTAGCTGCATATGGCCCTGCAGAGGATGAAGATTACTATTATGACGAGAATATGAAGGCCCTTATTGATAAAACTTTGGATAAAAAGTTAGATAAGGCCCTTTCCTCTGCCCTCCTGCCTATCTCCCTCCGCCTGGATCAGTTGATAGGTACCACCCCTAATACTTTCTCTGGCAAACCTACCCCCTCCCCTACTCTCCCGCTTTCTGAGCCCCAAGGCCCTTCTTGGCCCCATGTTACAATTTATTCCAAGTTACACAAAGCCAAAGACCACAATTACAATGTGGGCCCTCTGATCCCTTCTCCTGTGCCTAACCTCTCGGACACCCCCCTCCACCCCCCCTAGACCGACACGGAGACCGAAACTCATTCCTCCCAAGAGTCGCGCCCGCACAAACAAGCCAAGAAGCGCGAGCACTCCATCTTCCCCGGTAATACATCCCCTTTCACGTTTGACCCTTTTAGCATTGTCCACTCTCGCTCTTCAGATTGGGCACCCACCCCAGCGGTGGCGGAATATATGTAGACGAACCTGCGCAAGAGCTTTGATAAAGCGGTTTAAGCCCGTTTGAGATCAGAGTGCCCTCGACCAGACCTCCCAAACAAAACCGCCTTGACCCCTGAAATAGACAAGTCCATGCAGACTTTTATTAAGAAATACAAAAAAGACCCCAAGAAGGGGGCATCGATAGGGCTCGAAGGGCTTGTCAAGACAAACTACTTGATGTCTCTGGCCCACTGGCAAAGATTTTAGAATTAGCGATACAGGCGCAAGAGAGGTGTGCAGCTATTCACCTGGAGGTCCTAGCTGGATGGACACAGAGGACGATCTGTTTCCTCGGTAATGCAAACTGTGCCCTTTCGTCGGAGTGACACAAGTCGGTCCTTCTAAGAATTGACCCGCAAATTGTGGAATTGGCCTCAGCAGAACCAGCCCTCTGGCAGAGGGCCAGCTTTTTGGGTAACATTTTGTGAAAGACAATGCAAAGTTCGTTAACACCTTCACATCCCTGGACAAATCACAATCCTCACTCAAGAGTATTCCAGCACCTCTCTGGCAGGGCCGGTCGCGGCAGAGGGTGCTCGACTGGCCGATACAGTCAACAAAGTCCTCAACGTGGCTTCGCCCCTAGACGCAGGGGTTCTACTCAGGAGCCGGTTGGATTTCAGTACGGTTGATTTCAGAATGGAGGCTTTCGATGATTTGTCTGGCATCGAAGGAGGTGGAGCCATCCGCAGCATAGGTTTTGCAGGCTTAGCGGAGACCGAAGAATGCGCTCGTTCCGAGTGGGTTGATGCCAAGCCGAAGGCTTAGCCTGGGCTGCAGTTTTTGATGCCGAGCCAAAAGGCATGAATGTATGACATTGTTCTGCATTCTGTCCATCAATTGTTGTTTTTGCATTTGTCACCCCGAGTGGGACGGGTATGTCCAGACGTGGGTCCAATGCTCTCCATGCAACTGGCTGAAGAGGAGTGAAACCCCGAAACCAGACCTAGGATGCTTTTTTCCAGTCCAGGGAGGACCTGGCTTGGCAAATCGGGCTGGACTGTTCCCATTGGGCACAGGGTCAAGACTGATTTGCATATGGATGGGTTCAAACTGGAATGGCGAGCAAAAAAACGATGGATTTAGGCCCAGATCTAATGTATGACATTATTCTGCATTCTGTCCATCAATAATTGTTTTTGCATTTGAGCCCAAAGGCAGAGCATTCAACTTGTCTTTTTGGATCGGATCATGGCCAGATGGCAGTATGGCAACCTCAGTAAGGGGTGAGTGTTTAAAACTCTTTAGTTGCAGCAGGCTCATGGGGCAGCAGTACTCATGCGCAGCCCGAGTCGCAAGGTGTATTCGAGTTCACAGATTGGAATGGTGAACCAGCGATGTTTTGCTTGTCCAATATTATAAAGATAATGAGTCCAGCAATATGTTCATTTTTGTCATCAGCTTTATTGAGTCAAATCAAGTTAAATAGCATCATCCAGCTAATGAGTTTCGTTCAGATTGTTTCTTGAACTTCATCAGGGCTATTGAGCATAAACAAAGACTAGGATATCCAATGGAGTCAAAAGCCTCTTAGAATAAAGGGCCTGGCACCTGTGTCGTAGTCTAGTACCTCAAACGAATCAATAAAAAACATGGGTATTGAGATTTGATGGCCACGTAGTAGGACCGCGCGTATGATAGCCCGTGAAAAATACCCAAAAGCACGGCCGCTCTATATCACCGCATATGAGTCAGAAAGCAGGTTTCTCCTTCAAGCCGGAGATCTCTTCGAAACAGAAAGCATCTTCTTCCTCCTTGCTCGCAAGCTCTTCCTGGGTGTGCTCATCACCGAAGATGTCGGGAGTATCGTCCCCACTGTGGCGAGACATTTTCAGTCGACATGGCCTTTGATCGCGAAGTGTCTTCTTCGATCGGAAAGACTTGCAGGCGTCGCAGTCGCCCTTGCGGTGGTCTGATAGGCAGAGATTAAACACCTTAGGTCAATAGGCGTGTGGATATTTGGCGTGACAACGCGGGCAAAATCGAAAATGTTTCTGTTCTGTTCCGAACTAACAAAGGTTATCAAGCGACACTGGAATGGAAAAGCGCAATAGACATACACTATACCGTCGAAGACAGGATAGGACCAAAGACTCGTACCGAACACAGTTGAACATGGATGAGAGGCACACACTTCCGAACTAAACAGAGGAGAGAAAACAATCTAACAAATGAGTCGATGCCCATGGGCATGATCACCAAAAGGAGTCGTCACTCTACCTTGTGACTGGATAGACTTCGAGGTAAAACAAGATGCACAACTCCAAAAGTAAACCACTAAATGGCAGGAATATGCAGAGCATTTGTATTACAGCCACACATGGCATAGAACACGCAAGTTACAAACCACAAAGCCAATAGCAAGCCACGGGCAAAATGCATTCCCAGGTCAACTTTCTGAAAGACCCCCTAGATGTCTTTCACATAGCCAGAAGCTGTGCTGTCTGGTAGGTGGCGGCCTAAAAAGGTTGTGTTTCACTGCCAGCAAGGTTCTCTTTTGCCTAATTACTGTCATGATAGTTTGTAGGGTTTCATGGGCTTTATAGTGAGGGCAACTGCACATTCTGTAAGTAGAAATGCTTTTGCACTGCAAGGCTTTACTATCCTGCAGCAAACATGTGTATTTATCTTTAAACCAATTAGACATGTGCCCTCCACTATTAAGTCATTCACTCTTGAAGCACTCGCCCTGCATCTACAAATGGTGAGCAATTCACTCAAGACACCTTTACTCATTTCACCCTGTGCAGGGCGGTGCACAACAAAGCAACTATCACCCTATGAAGAACAGAACAAAACAAATAGTATACCTGTGAGATTTCCGTCACTGGTGCTGCAGAAAAAACACAACCATCCATGTAGCGACACTGCCCTCAGCATCATAACTAACAAGTTACACCTTTCTTCTTGCCTTTTCCACTGCATAAGATAAATGACAAGAGAGCCGTTCCTTGCACTAACTGTTCAAGGAGTAGCTTTGGTCAGATTTAACTGGACTAAAGGCATTAATGTATTACTACCATAGCCATTGTTAAACTAATAACCAGAAGCTCTTGTTTAACTAGACTAGGTCATGTCTTGGCACCTAAATCGTTAATTTTGAAAATGGTTTGTAGAATCCTTGTTCCACTATTGACACTTTTGAAGGCCACTTGCTCAGTTTTTTCCCCCACACGTTGTTATACTTGAAACGTCCTTAAGACAAGCATTGGCAAAGCCAATATGTCTCGCCATTGAGATCTGTTGACTTTGCCAATGGTTTTTAGCCTTTAGCCATGTTGCACAGCATCCCCGAAGAGGGGTCAGAAGCAACACAAGTGAATGCAGAAGCAACAAAGGGGACGAATACAACAGAACACCTTTAACGCAGGTGTGGAAATGTCCAGATCTGTGTAGGCATAAATGAGCACCTGTCCCCAAGGGAAAACTCTTAACCAGTGACAACAGACCGAACTCTGGGCAACCTAAAACGCATTTGGAAAAGCTTGATCAACAAAAAGATGAGATCCATCAAAGGCCTCATTAAGCGCATTTGCTTTAGCACCTCCATGGAACCCAGGGAGCCCAATCAAGCATATCTACGAAGGACCATCGAAGACCCCCGAGACCAAGACACCGAGGCCACACACTCAAAACCAGATCCAAGGCATTGCTTAGCAGACCTAAACCCATCCTAACCCTTCTGAGCAGAGTGGCCTCTGATGTAATCTAATAAACGGGAACCACCAAACATGCCATCTCTTGGCATTTCTTTCCCATTCACATGGTCAATATAAACTCTCAGGTAGGTGGCAAGAAGGAAGAGGGGTCAGCAACAATGCCCATAAACACAGAAGCATTTAGCCCCAAGCTCTCCACTACGAGGACAATAATGTTAGATCACCTGGGACTGGTCAATAATGACAAGCAACCTCACAATGGCCTATGCAGAAGCTGATCTACTTCAAACAGACATGACCAATTATAACAACGTTTCATTAAAAAACAAATATGGGCTTCCAACATCGTATAACTAGTCTGCATCAAAATATTTTTGCACCATATATCCCAAAAACAGAACTAGAGTTGTTACCACAGATGGCATCAAAGCAGGCAAAAAGGCCTTCAATGGCAAAATACTGACTACTGAAGCAACTTCAGGTTTATTCACAAGGGTCAACTGGTGAAAGAGAACAAGCTGTCAGCAAGAAGCACAGGCGAAGAAGCTACAGGACTTTGAAACCTGAAAGTGCACAGAAGGAAGCTAGAGGAGGAAGAAGCATAATCACCAATGCCTCGATAAAACCTACCACCTCAGCAAGGTGAACCCCATGACACACAAAGGCTTGCAGTGATGTTGGAGGAGCCAAATGTAGAGTAGGGACTAAGCTGAACACCAACATGTTCACCAAGGTAGGACACTGCTCCAAAGAGGTCGTCTGGGATAGATACTCCGTTCAGGACACCAAGCCCTGTGACCAGGATTGACCTTAAGATGGAGGGAAGTCTCCGCACAGTAAGTCCTACATTTGGAAAAAAAAGACATCCTGATGTTGATTTTAGTACCTATTCCAAAATCAGCAAGAGGTAGTGACGCACTCTCGTAACTTCCAGACATTAGAAAAGGCCTGCATCTTGATAGACGCCAAAGGCAAACAGTCATGGCTGGCACTGGTCCTAGAGGTCTGCTCGGACTTTCGAGCCCATAGACAGACATCATGTGAACTTGAAAGTCTTATAGCAGGAGTGGTGCCACTGTCTTTAAACTACTAAAAACTATTTAATATTTTAAAGATTTTGGTACAAGAAGCAACTTCGGATCTGCTCAGAAGAAACTAAACAGACGTTAGAAGCTAGGGTAGCATCATATACGACTCAAGTGTGGTAAGATGTTATAAGCCACAGAAGATGCAAAAAGAACAACTGATGGACAGAATGCAGAACAATGTCATACATTCACCCCAGTACAGAGATCTGGGCCTAAATCCATCGTTTTTTCGCTCACCATGCGATTCCAGTTTGGACACAGCCATATGCAAATCAGTCTTGACCCTGGACCCAATGGAACAGTCCAGCCAGACCAGGTCCTCCTTGGACTGGAAACAAGCATCCTAGGACCGGTTTTGGGGTTTCACCCCTCATCAGCCAGGATAGCTTGACTCCAGTGGCATGGAGAGCACAGGACCCACGTCTGGGCATATCCGTTCCACTCGGGGTGACAGCAGCCAAGACAGAACCATAGTGCCACTTGACGCTGGAGAGCTAATTTAACTTTTCTAGAGTCAGTGTGCCACGCCAAAGAGATTCATGTGGTGAGGAATCTGAAGGTAAAAGTATCCATCAAATAAGGATGGTTTGAATGTCTATCAATATCACCGTAAGAACACAAGTACCTTTGCAAGACGGCTGGTGTGTAATATTCACTAGCAATTTTGATGAACAAATGCTGACTGCAGGGATTGAAAGCTTTGGATGAGAAACAGGTTATTGTTTTGATAAACCCGCAACAGCGTCAAATCCAGAACCGCTCCAATGAAGGGCAGCTTCTGAGAGGGACTCGGGTGCGACTTCGGCACATTGATGGAGAACCCCAGCAAATGCAGGAGGTCGTCCGTAGTCTGAAGCTGGTTGACGACTGCCTGGGGCGAGCCCGCCTTCAACAACTAGTTGTCGAGGTAAGGGAAGACTGACACCCCTGATGTCCTGCACAGATGAGCCGCGACCACCGTCATCACTTTTGTGAACACCCGAGGGGCGCTGGTAAGGTCGAAGGGGAGCACAGCAAACTGAAAATGCTCCTGGTCTACCGTGAACCGCAGGTAACGCCGGTGGATGTATAAATATGCGTCCTGCAAGTCCAACGCTACCGTCCAGTCTCCAGGGTCGAGGGCAGCCAAGACCTGAGCCAGAGTCAGCATTTTGAACCTCTCCTTCCGAAGGAAGCGGTTGACGTTCCGGAGGTCCAATATGGGACGCAGCCACCCCCCCCTTTGACCTTCTTGGGGACCAGAAAGTAGTGGGAATAACAACCACTTCCTACTTCTGGACCAGGAACGCACTCGATGGCCCCCTTGGCCAAGAGGGCCACAACTTCTTGCCGGAGAGTCGCCAAGCGTTCCCCCGACATGCGGTGGTACCGAGGTGACATGGCTGGAGGGGTGGACTGAAATGGAAGGGAGTAACCCTTGCGGATCATCTGCAACACCCACTTGTCCGATGTGACAGTGTGCCAGTGGGGGAGGTGATGGCGAATCCTGCCACCCACTGGTGTGGGGTGCTCCACAAAGCTCAGATTAGGAAGGTTTGGAGGTAGAAGCAGCGGGGGCGGAGGTGGACTGTCCCCCATGCTGATTCCAAGAGCCGCGCCTGTGGAAATCGCCTTCACGTGGAGGCTGGTTCTGCACAGGCTTGCTGAAGGAATGTGCCTGACGCCCCTGCCTTGGCCACGAAAGGAACGATACCCAGGCGTGGCGGGGCTCTTCGTGGAAAGACCCAAGGACTTGGCCCGCAAGTCCTTAAAGCGCTCCAGTGCACTGTCAGCCTTATCGCCAAACAGGTGAGTGCCATCAAAGGGCATGTCCATGAGTGAACTCTGGACGTCAGGCGAGAGCGTAGTGGATCGCAACCAGGCGTGGTGACGCAGCGCCACAGTCGTAGAAATCGCCCTGCCCAACGAGTCGGTGTCCAAACCACACCGAATGGCGAACTTAGCCGCATCCTTACCCTCAGCAACCGCCTGGGAAAGCACAGCATGGGCCTCCTCAGGACACTAAGGTAACACCTGAGCAACCGTATCCCATACCACGTGGGAATAGCAACCCAACAAGCAGGCGGTGTTCACCGACCGCAGCCCCAAGCTGGCCGACGAGAACAACCGCTTACCAAACTGTTCCATCTTCTTAGAGTCCTTATCCGGCGGAGCCACTGGAAAGGCACTCTGCCACGTCGAGGCTTGGATGACCAGACTCTCAGGCGTGGGATGAGTAGTCAGAAACGCGGGGTCACGGGGCGCCGGACGGTGACATCTAGCGACATACTTATCCACAGGGGCCTCTGTGGCCGGCGGCGACCAAGTGCCCAACAGGACAGCGGTGAGGGCGTTGTTGAAGGGAAGCAGTGGCTCCGACGATTTAGACGCCGTCTGGAGCACCTCAGTGAGGAGGTTAGTCTTGAGGGTCACCGTAGGAAGATCAAGGTCGAGGACGTCAGCAGCCCGACAAAGCACCATCGTACAGGACGCGCCCTCCTCCATTGTAGGCGAGGGACGAGGCAAACCCCGGGTCAGAAGAGACATCGAGGTCACCGGCGTACCTCTAGATCGTCTGCCCAGTCCTGTTCAGAGTCACACTGACGGGCAAGAGGGTCCTCAGACCCCTCCCAGTCATCCTCCACCTCCGTTGCAGGAGGAACCGGACGCGGCGGTAGAGCCGGAGCAGGGACAAACAGCGTCGGAAACAGCACCGTCTGCCAATGCGGATCCCAGGTAGGAACAAAATGGTCCTGGAACCGGGGCAAGGGCAGAACGAACGGCACCCACTGCGGCGCCGGAGCCAACGGCGTAGGATCCTGTGGCATTGAAGCTGGATCCGCCGGCGGCGCCGACAGCCCAACAGGATCTGGACACGGGACCACGGGGCCCGAAGGCACGCCGGAGGAGCCAGAGGCCTAAAAAGGCGGTCCATGGTGGCAAGAAATTCTTGCACCTGTTCGGGAGTCGCCGACGGACCCGGGTAGGCCGCGGGTTTCCCAGGCTCCAGAAGAGCCTCAGGGGCGGAGCCGCTGTCCCCCTCATACGCATCCGAGGACCGACGGTGGGACGTCGGAGAGCGAACACACTTCTTCGACTTCTTTTATGTAATCATTTACCGGAATCCGAGGGTGAAGACTTGGAGCCCAAGGAGCGACGACTGCGTCCCCTCGAGCGGTCCCGGGAATGGGACCTGGACCTGGAGCGGCGTTGGGACTAGTGCCAGGCCTTCAGCAGTTTCCAGAGCCGCTCCCTCAAGGCCTTCGGGGCCATGGCCTGACAGTCCCGGCAGGACTGGGAGTCGTGGTCGGTCTCCAGGCAGTAGAGGCAAACATCGTGGGGGTCCGCCACCGACCTATTGCGACAGCAGGCCCCACTAGACTTCAATCCAGGCATCCCTACGTGCACCAGGGGAAACAAGCATTGGCATAGCCAATAGCTCTCGCCTTATGGACCTTATAAGTGTTTAGCCATGCAATAGTTGGTGTTGTTGCACCAAGGATATTGTGCTGGAAAACTAAACACTTATAAGGTCCCAAAGGCGCGACCTATTGGCTATGCCAATGCTTGTTAGGTGTGGCTTCAGAGTGCAGCTGTCAGGCAACCTATCGTTTACAATATTTTGAAATTATACATAGAGTGAACTTTGGTACTGCCCAACAGAGCATTGTCCCTCTCCACATACTGTTGGCAGTTTGAGGTATTATTCCAACCCCCATGGGGTGTTTGCATAACAATGCATGCATGCAGGCATATTTGACATCTCCAAAGTAAACGGACACATTCATTTCACGCATGTATACAGAGAGCAATATTTTCTTTCACTGCAACAGAATCATTTACTGTTTTAGTCAGGCATTTTCTGACAGTCACTCAAGTACAAACATACATATTTTTACACACACATAAAAGCACGCTCAAACATATACATGCATGAATAAGTGCAAACAATCCAGCTGCTTAAAGCAAGATAAAATAAGCTTTGGGAAATTCAACAGAAGTGGCTTTAAAATTGTAAAGCATGGAAACACGGGCATGCACAAATGCAGTTTAAATGCATTAGCCCTTTAAAGCCAAACCTATTTGCTTTGCCAATGCTCGTTTCTCTTTTGTAAACTTGAGTATCGATTGAAAAGCACACCTTTAAACAAAACACACCGTTTGTAGAGAGTCGACCTCGTAGCTCCCTGAACTTATCCATGATGGGTAACCATGAGAGGCGGGAAAAGTTGAAACTTTAACTGTAAAGTTGGAAACTTTGTCGTGTTGTACGTGTAAGTCAAATTCATAAATGTGCACTGCATTTTATGAACCCATCCCAGTAAACCCGCACCATCCAGCCAAAAGACGGTCATCTCAATGCATCAATGGACTTCAATTCTAATCACCCTCCTTAAATGAGTTTCTTCCATAGAGTTCCTACCAGAAAAACCTTTCGAAATGGTTTACTCAGGCCCAGCTTAGAGAGACCGGCTCCGGATAAAACGTTTGTGAACTCGAAGCGGAAACCAATGAGGCTGTCAATGCCCCAGAAGCGAGAGGCACTGGAAGCTGAGAGAGTGTCTTTGATGTATTGAAAGCCGCCCAGGCACACGTCCTGCCTTGCTTAGGGTCCTGCTGGGAGAAGGCAGGATAGGACGCTTGCTTTTGCGCTGGACAGGACGCGTCAATATGTGTGAAAAACACACAATGCTTTCTTTTCTTCAATCTCAACACACGACTTTACACAAGCCGCAGGTGGTCAAACAGGAAAAGGAGGCGCTACAACGGTCTCAGACAGACTGATGAAGCGCTATGCCCCTGGGGGTGAAGTGGACGAAGGAAGGGAGCTGTGCTGGGAGGTGGGAATAGTACGTTTCTCCTGAAACGCTGATGAATATGAAAGGTTGTTAGGGCTGGGAAGGGCTCCAGTGGGAGCTACAATTGTCTCTTAATCATGTTTCAATATTTTACTTGCAGCTCCGTTCTAGCACAGAGGAAGCCTGAACATCTCAATGGTGGTCTCGCAGACCACCTACATACAAATGCTTTTCTTTTTAATAACATGGGGTCATAAGATTAATTTTCTATCCACACGTTTAAGTTGCACTTCTGTAGAGATTCCATATAGAAGGTTTTAATCCCAGCTTTGGCACTTGAACAGCAAGCAGGAAGTGGGATAAGGGAGGGGGGTAGGGCACGTCGCGCACACTAAGGCGGAGAGAGGCATGCAGGCTGGCAAATGGTGTGCACTTTCGCGGCCGCTTTGATGCTCTCAGTGGCCGCGTGGCTCACTGAGAACATCAAAGCGGCCGCGAAAGTGATCACGCAGGCTGACAAATGGTGCACGCGCCCGGCGCACATGCACTGTAGCTGGAGGCCTGAAAAAAGCCACTAGTTAGCGCTTCCAAAACCCGCTTACTAAAACTCTCGACAGAGCAGCGCTAAAGAGCTGGCTCAGGCGAGACCTAAAAAGGGGAGACAAAAGTCTCAAAAGAGTAGTCAAAAAGTTAATAAGGTACGTGCTCAATCCGGATCTGCGGTTGCTGGCGCGGAAAAAGAAAGAACGGACATCAGCGCGCATGGATGGCGCCCAAATAGTCTCCGTGATGTCATCTCGGCGCTTACGACGCCAGCGCCGGACGCGGACCTGCACGACGCAACCTACTGACGCACAGGGGTATTGCTAGCAAAACTTTCCGGATCCAGTCTGACGCCTGGGGATAATCTAAGGTTAGGAATCTATCACGAACGTGTCTCTTTCAGATAACACTATATGGCCTAGAGGACATATTGTGCACTTACAAGATAAACGTAGATTCACTGGTTGCAGTTCATTGACATTTTCTCATTGCAAGAGATGCATCGGCCAAATAATGTGACAAACAACTAGATAACTCTCAGAGCTATTGATGGCAAAGCGCTAAAATTCCTTCAAACGAGAAAAAAAAAAAAAAAAAAAAAAAAAAATCACAAATATTCCCAACCTAGGGACGTACATGCCAGACTGCCGCCACACAACAATTCCTACTTATAGGAAGTAAAACACTGATGGTCCTATTTTATCTGTCCTAGTGGCACACTGGAATTCCCTACCAGTAATGACCACAGCAACTAAGAATCACTAAGAGTTCAGAAAGATGGTTATGACCTGGTTATTCTGAACGTTATCCAAGAAATAATTCACACATTATCCTGCCCACATACAGATACCCTGCAGGACCTTTTAAGATCCAAAAACTGCTAAAGTTGCAGCATCTCTTAACAAACAAGCTATATCAGGGAGAACAACATCGCCCTAGAAACAACACCTATGCATCTTTGTCAAACAAACACATAACTGACTTATCAATGCAAACCCCAATGATAGTACATTCCTCAAAATCTAAACAGACACACAAGTCACTATCCAGACATACACCTTGTTAAAAACAATCAAAAAACAACTACAAAGTCTGACAGCATCAAAGATGTTCAGTGCCCATATGGAAGAGCAAACAATGTTGGGAGACATTGGAGGGAGGGGTGTGGGGTAAGGGGGGCTCAGGTGGAGCAACCTAAGAGGGAAAACTGTATATCACAGATTCAAATTTCAGCCTTTATTTCTACTCTTTGCACTTCCTCAGATTGCACACGGAGTCAACACTCCAAAAACACTGCATGAAAATACCCTGATATATGGATGGGGATTATTCTCTATCCTGCCTTCCTACTTGAATGTTACTCTCCTTACACTACAGCCTCTGTATGCCATAGTGCCTCAGAGTTAACCCCACCCACTGTACGTGTCTTACTCTCTACTAAGTCTCAGAAAAATAACCATACCCTCTTTTTAGAAAGCATAAACTTTCATTCAAAGTAACTGTTGCTGCAACACCAAACTAAATGTAACCTATCTACTCATCCCATTCCATTCCTATAAATGACCTCTCTTTGTTTAGTCTCTCTCCTGCTATGCTACGTTAACCTCCTCCAGCCTACTTCTAGAACCCTCTTTCACCGCTTAGCTGATGCTAATAATTCCATCTAACTCCTGTTAACGTAATAAGTCACCACTTGACAATGGAGCAAATTCTTCAATTACCTCAGACCAAAAGACTAATCCAACAACCTGAAAATCAACAACAATAATTATTAACCGATGGATTAACAACTAACTTTGGGTTTTAGAGTAGATTGCTACCCACCTTCTAGCGCTTCAACACCTCATCAGGGTTAGTAAACACTCTACAAACACAATTACAATCACAGTATAATACTGAGACCAGGAAAGAAGGGGAGGGAAAAACAGAAGTGAAGTATTAACAAGCATTGGCATAGCCAATAGGTCTCGCTTTTGGGACCTTATAAGTGTTTAGCCATGCAACAGTTGCATAACTAAATACTTATAAGGTCCCAAAAGCGAGACCTATTGGTTATGCCAATGCTTGTTTTATTTCCTGCGGGCACTTAGCAGAGGCGCATGGCATCAGTCACAAGCAAAGCTTTATGTAAGGAGGAACAATTCCAGGGCGACTTAACACCTACACCGAAAGGCCACAGGGTGCCGCCACAGTACAATAAATATTTTTAAACCGAGAGTTAGTTCGGGATTTGGGAATGTTGTAGAGGGGCAGCAGTGTTACATTAACCTGGACAGCAGACAGTGTGGCATGTTATATCGATCTGCCATTCTGTAGAGCTAAATAATATGCAGAATGTACACAATATTTAAAAAAAGGAAACATGACTTAATCGGAGAAACAAAGAACGCGCAGGAAACCAAACAGAGATACAGGTCGAAAGGGGAAGTAAAGAAGACAGACGGGGAATGAAAAGGTATGAAATGAGGTAAAGTAAACAAGCATTTGCAGCGCGGCCGTGAAATTAACGCCGCACGGCCATGAAAGAGAAAGTGAACCACACGGGTAACATGGAAGGGGGGGGCGGAGAGTGCTAAAGCAACACAGGGAAGGCTGGCATATGGTGAGCACTTTTGCGGCCGCTTTGATGTTCTCAGTGGCCGTGGGGCTCACTGAGAACATGAAAGCGGCCGCGAAAGTGATCAGCAGGCTGACAAATGGTGCGAGCGCCCGGCGCACATGCACTGTAGTTGGCGGCCTGAAAAGCACTAGTTTGTACTTCCAAATCCCGCTTTCTATAGCTCTCGCCAGAGCAGCGCTAAAGCGCTGGCTCAGGCGAGACCTAAAAAAGGAGGCATGCCTTTCCATCACAGAGAGTAAACTTTCAAAGCCAATGCCAATGGTCCCTTAAGAGACCTTGAGCAAAGTGAAATGGAAAAACCCATTAAGTCTTAGAAGCAGTAGTCTAATCTTCAAAGGCCCTCGGAGCACAGGACACAACAAGCACTGTCAAAGCCAAACGTTTTTGTCTTTCCGTGGCATTATGCACCCATTTGGCTTTGCCATGGTTTTTAGGGATGCAGTCCACATCAGCAGAAACACACAAATATTGCTTGCGTGTGACTGCATGTCCTGACACAACAGGGATTTTTTTTAATTTTATTTACCACTCCAAGTAGTATATTAAAAAAAATATGTGCAAGCACACTTCAAGAGAAAGTGTGGTCCCGTAGCACACTGCATCTCCCTTGGCAGATGAAAAAAACAAACTAAATTCATATAAAAGAAAAAAAAAGAAAACATGACAGGAAGGGATGAGAAAACAATGGTGAAGTTAGTGAGATGTGAGAGGCGCAAGTCAGTGACACGCGAAATGGGGAGAATAATGGGGTGTAACAGAGGAGCTTGGGGTCTTTGAGAAGTAGTAAAAAGCAGGCAAAAAATGAAAAATCGGTGGGGTGAGGGTAGCAACAGGATGAGTTGTGAGAAATGGGCTGCGCTCCGAATTCCTTACGTATGCTAGTGCAGGGCTTTGTCAACCATATGGATAGCCTGGACTTATGCACTCATCTCAAAAACTCTTTTAGAATGTCATGTGATCCAAAGAAACATCAACTTAGTTCCATATCTGTGGGCAACCAGAAGCTGATGAGCACTAGCACCTTTCCTTATCTTGGGGTGGTCTTTGCTGCGAACGGCTCCTAAAGTGAGCATATGGCTCACGCCAGGAGCAAGTTCTCAAAGGCCTCCAACTCGATCCGCAGCCTCCCACGCCCAAAGAGAACAGGTGCCATTAAAAAAAAAATGTAAGTCCCAATGTGTGCCAACAGCTACGTATGGCGCTGAGGTTTGGGGCTTTGCCAATAGTACCTGCATCCAACAGGAAGAGAATAGATTTTGCAGGAATTATTAGGCGTCCCAATATCCACACCCCAATATACCTGCCATAATGAACTCAACCTACATTTTATCGAAGATTTCATTAGGGCTCGCCCTGCCCTTTTCTGGTTTTCGGGCCAGGAAAAACCCGGCCGCATCCCTAACAAGAGAGATCATTTCTGACTGTATAGGATGTGCAAAAGGGAAAGACATACCATGGCTGTCAGGGGTGTATCAGAGCCTCTGCAGCATTAAAAAGGGACGCATTTATACAGATCCCAGCACAGCAATGGCCGCGAACTAAAGTGACCTTAGGAGTGCGCTCTATTCATTACATAGAGCAGAAAGGTTCGAAAAGGAATCCAAAAAATCCCTTGTTTATAGCTACATGGCCAGTGGAAATTCTGTACACCCGCTGGCTAATTATATTACCTGCCAATGAGCCACTGGGAGAGGAGCCTTTTGTTTCGTTTAAGTGCTGGCACTATTACATTTGTATTATGTTTTCCCCTTGGCTACCACTCTGACCTTGATTGCGTTCCCTGCCCGTGTGACGGCCAGAGTGGCCAATCTATTCTGCACTTGTTTTTCTGTAAATACTATTTAAAGTATATTAAATGGCTTTTAACTCCATATTTTAAAAAGCACATGCCCATCAGCTTGGAACACGCTTATTCAAGACTACTTACCCTGGACGATGAAGAGTTGGTCTTTCGCACAGGCACTTTGAGAATTGCAGTCCAAGTACGTCAAATGATGTCCAATCCCTACGTTTTTACGATTTCCATTAATGAATTTTTTATGTTCTAAACATTACTGTATATTGTATGATGCTATGGTTTTATTATGACTCTCTAATTTGCACATTTTTAACCTGTTTGTTGTTGTGTTTTGTGCTTTTATGGATACAATGTTATTTGAATAAAGTGTCTTTGAACCTTTGAGATCAACACTGTGTGGGAATTCAAGCATGGAAGCTGAACATAATAGACAGCAAAGAAAAACAGAAAAGCAGTAATAGAGTTCTGAAAGAGAACTAAAGTAGTGTACTAAAATCAAGCAGTAAAAAAATTCAAGTTATCCAATCAAAAGAATGATAAAGAAGCTATGTCCCAAGGGAGGGATAAATACAACAACAAAAAGGAAAGCCATTCAATAAAATGGAAGCAAACTAAACTGATAAAAAGAGAACCAACGGTAAGCACTGGGATTACCTAATGCCTGTATCAAGCATTCAAGAAGAACGCATCAAGTCTGCGACAAAAGACCGCTTACGTTTCCTGTAGGCGAGACCTAAAAATATCAACTGTGATTAACTAGCACTACAATGCACAGAAGATTTATGAAACCCTCTGGCAGCCGAAACATGATAGAAATGTATCCCTAATGTAAGGTTCGACATACATGTGTTTCCATCGTTTTCCTGGGGGTGGAAGGGGGTCTTCCATTTTTCAAAAAAGACCAAATTGAAAAAGTGTTTTTATTTTTCAGCTAAATATAAGCTATGCTAAAAATAAATTAGGCTAAGTCAGATATGCATGGTACTGAAATCATATTACTTCTTTTTGAAAGTACCTCATGAGTGCGCACCTTTAGAACGTGTACTACACTTATGAAAATACATTCGGATCCCACGGAAGAGAAACGGCGAAATCAGGCGGGATGATTCAGGTTAGTCTTGAGAAGTTCTCTTAAAGGGGAAGAAACAAAGTACTGAATCCCTATAAAAACATACACATAACAGATTCCAACAAAGATTATACTGCCTACAGCTGCTTCCATGATCAAGCAATAAAAAAAAAGATATCAAACAAGAGTGCAAAAGCAGGACGCATTGTGTTAGTTGCAGACAGAGTAAGCGGTCTAAAAACAGAGTGCCACATGGTAAACTTTGCTTTGGCTATGCTGTACTCCTGGGTTTCAAGTTCTCTGGAACAGTAAACAAATGGTGTAGCAAGTTTCTCTAAATGCAGCAAGAAAATGAGCGACAGCTGCTTTCAAAGCGTGGAGTTTTTTCCCCAAACCATACAATTTACAATCTATTCAATGCAAAGTTAAGTGGGAGGAGGTTTCAGGACATAGCTGTGGGTAGACTATACAACTTGTATTTAAGAATATTAAAATAAATCAAAAGGTATGGATGTGGAATATCTTAAATCACGTAATGCAGTGCACACTATTAATGTTCTTAGAGTACACTGTTTAAAACTGGGGGGAAGTAAAGGGAATGGCACCGGGGGCTAGCGTATGCAGCAGTGGTAATGGGCCATCACTCTGAATGAGAGGCTGTGCAAAACAAAGAGGCATAGCTATGCCTAGGCGGGGCTCCTTGCACTCAACATGCATGTCCCTCATGATGCTCAATAAGGGCGGAAACATGGCCTACGTGGCTGGTGTTGTCCCTAAGATGGGCTGTAGCTGAGCAGCACTTGCTGGAATATTCATTTTTAGGGTGGCTTGAACAACTTGCATGTGATTGGTCCAAATTTGCAATGACACAGTTTGTAATGACAGTCAACAAAAGAAAGCTGAAATATAAAGCTGCCACAGTAAATACCAATGTCTTAGATTAATGTAAGCATTTATTCTAACACTCTACTTTTTCTACGTTAAAGACCAAAGCACGCAGGAAAAGGGGATCATCAAAAAATAAAAGAACAGGCTAGCAGACAAGGCAGCTTTCTTACTTCAGCCAGCGGGGCTGACAAGGAGTTGAGGGTTCCTAAGATGACTTGTTACTGCAGTCCAGAAAACATGGTCAAACATCTAATAAAGTGTTTAGCTCTAGAGGTGGAAGTCCATTAGCAGTCACTGGGGTGATAAAATAACTAAGAAAGCTTCTTAGACTTGTTTTTGTCTCAGACCTTCAGCTAAGAGAAAGCTGGGATCATTCAAATGTACTGAGACAAAAGACTCAAACCTAGTGAGTCAGACAAAATATATTCAGCTCCAGATTTAAATTTGGTCTGCTTAATGAAGATCAGAGGGATGTAGATCTTCCCAAATTTCACCCTGTTCAAATCTGCACTATCGCAAGAACTGGTTAAATGACCAAGTTAAAGGCAAAGACAATGGGCCTTACCTAGTCACAGACTGGCAACCAAACTGCTGTAATTGGGAAGGGTGTTATTAAAAATGTGTTTTGTGTGCCAGTAATTACTACTAGCCGTTTGCTGATTAAGATATAAGATTGATTGCAGAATTTCATCTAAACACACGTCTACTGCCCTTACAACTCTTAAAAAAAAAAAAAAAAAAAAAAAGAAGAAGTCCACATTTGAATTACCAGACGACAAATTTAAATTCCACAATCTTGTTTTTAGCCGTGGCGCAATTCTATAGGGCACACAATTAAAGTGATTTTGTATGCTCAGAGTTCCTTACCAGCACATGTGAACATGAACATGTTTTTATGAAAACACTGAAATCCATGCACGAAGACTAGAAAACTGCAACAGTTAGTGTCCTGCTTTAAGCATAGAGTTGGCCCTCTTAGTGGAGGTTCTTTTCCAGCCGCCTCGAGTCTGGAACGATAGACACCGATTCTCCAGGCCTTAATCTCACCCGAACTAGCCTGCCCTGTATTTTTCTTCCCTACATCCTATTCCCCATTATCTCCTGTTCTCTCCTCTGTGATTTCAAACAAGTGGGACGTTCCCACTTTAATACTCCAACCCTACAAATGTACCATGACCAACATGTATACTACAGCAAGGATAAAATGCAACTATATTCCCAATCTTATATGATACACCACAGATGATCTGTTATATTTCATGGTGACTGAGGAGATTTTTCTTATTAGTAAAACAAAACCCAATAAAAATAGATTAAAAAAAAAATAATAATTAGTGTCCTGGTCTGTGGAAACACTTATACCGAAGCCCAATATGGTTCCTACCTAACCACGCATATAAGGCATTGCAATAATTCTCAAATCACCTTGAATTAGGCAAAATATGAAAATGCTGTACTTTAAGGTGACAGAGGTAACAGGCACAATCTTTAGCACTAATTTCAGTCAACATTTTATTATCCACATGTGCAAAGTGACAAACTGTTTAGGTGAAAGCTTACTTGTGAGTTGTTTTTTTCTTCATCATGCTGGAAGAAACACTCCCTGTATTCCCTGCAAGATAGCATAGAAAAAAGAAGTGACTGAAGTGATGAATATATGATCGAAATCCTCAAAATCACAAATGGTCCACTGCTTGAGGAACACCTGAAAAGATTACCTTATCTCAGGGTAGTAAACCAGTCTGCTGAAAAACAAGTAACCCATTTTGGTAATATGGGTGTTCTCGTTCCATATGCTATGCTACTTCGGATGACTAACTACACATGTCGGACCCCAGTGGCTTGCTCACTTCAGAAAACATAATAGGAGGTAAGAGGGTGGGAAAGGCAAGTATTTCTTACTGAGCACACAATCAGATTTTTTATTCATGTGCAGCGGGACTAATATTTCCAATTTACCAATATGGCTCCATACAGACTCCTACGTTTTTCAATTTTTAAATGCAGGCACAAGCCACTCAGTCACTCAAATGTTTTCATATACACTAATGACTAGAACACCCCACCTGTGGACAGGGAGGCTGTCACTACGATAGTAGGACATAGTTTTGCCATAGTACAAAGTCTGATGACTGCCAAAAAAAGCTTTACAACTTGCTGCTGTGGGCTAGAATGGTTGGTAAACACCCAAACGAAATTTATAGGCACAAGCCGCAGGCAAATGCCTATAACTATGGAGTGAGTTTTCTAACAACCATTATAGTCCGAGGCAGAAGAGCTACAATACAGGGAAGCCTGCAGTCCCTGTACAAAAACAATCACTAATTTCGTTATTACAGTTGAGTTGTGGCATCTCTAGTCACCTATAATAGGACAATTATGCAGACTGGAACACTATATTACAGTGGAGTTGTGATGTCAGAACGCCCATTATTCGGTAAAAAGCAAGTCACAGAGCAACATTACAGCTGCAGTTTAAACACTTTATTCTTATAAATGTTTTTCTAAAATGAACAGTGAAGAGTAAAAATGGGATTTATTTAAATAGGGTTCTTATTTGGCACACTATAGTTCATTGTAGGAAAGAAAGTACCTCTGCACGTTACTACTCATTCTGAGCTACTGCTTTTTTCTGATTTGAATAGGTTTTTGCAACAAATTACTGACCATTTTTTGCTGTTTAACTGTGCACTAAAGGCTTCTATTCTTCGTGTTTGCAACCATTCTATCTATTTTACAACAAGCAAGAAGACACCAAGGATTTGAGAGGTTTATGGGACAGGTGATGGGGTGACCATGCATTATAATAAATAAAATACCCCCTAACACACTTTGAGGTGGCATGCAATATCCTTTTAGAGTTCCACAGCCTTATAAAGGCCTTGACCTCATTCCACTATATGGTCACAGAACTAAGTGGCGGCTTGCAAAATCCTTCTAATGTACTGTGGAAAGTATTTTATCCCATACATAACACCACCCACTTAGGGTAGAATGTGCTAAGATTAACAGGGAGAAACAAAGGCAAACATTGGAATGTTGGAGCAGAAAGTATACTACCTATAATTGGCCTTAAGTCACTCTGTTGTTTTCAAAGGTGCTCTCAACATTTCAGTGTGAAAGTATAGCCTTATAGCCCACGGCTGAGGGCCATACCAGTTGCTAAAGGCCCTAAACCTGAGCCACAGACTAGGTCCTACAACAAGGGAGAGGACCTTTAACAACTGGTATAGTCTGAGGCAGAAAGGCTATAAGGTTACTAAAACATTCCATCTACTTAGGGTCGAACGATCTGAATTAAAAAGGGATAGGAAAAAAAAGATGAACATTGTATTTATGGAGCAGAAGGACTATATCAAACATTATCAGCTCAGTGGCACTTCACTGCCTTCAATGGAGCTCTGAACTTTTCAATGTTCTAAAAAGATTAACGTCCTAGTCATGGGTTAAGAAGCACGGACTTTGGAATGCCTACCTGTTGCACAGCCTAAATGGGACCTGCAGATTTGTTGCCTACCTGTTGACACAGCCTAAATGGTACCTGTAGCCCAGACATTTTAGGCGATGGTCGGCTCTCGTCAGTACCCCAGATAAAGGCTGTTACTCAGTAACGTTTGTTCTAGTTTCAACATGTCAGATGCATTTTGACTTATCATATGAAAGGGTTAGAAGGACTACCATCAAAGCTCCTCTTTTGGCCTTCTAAAGGACATTCTTGACTGGTTACATCGATGCCGGTGAGTTTACTTACTAGGAATGAAATGCAGAGCATTATCTCCCAATACTTTCTCTGTCACCCCCTGACCCATCCACGGCCCAACATCCCTCCGCGAGATGACATCTGCCAGAATATTTTTCCGTAAAGTCCTCAAAACCGAACTCCTTAATTAGTAATCAGTGACAGACATATCTTAGGAGGCACAGCTCAGACAGCATCAAACTAACATCAGGTGAACATAATGGATACAAAAAACACCCAACAGCTCTGAAAAGAGTGAGAGAGTGAGAAGGAGGGTGAGTGTGAGAGAATGTGAGAGAGTATGTGTTGGAGTCATTCATATTCTCACGTGCATGACCACACAAGTGATGTTCTGCCATATCACAAGCGTGGTCAGGCACAATGTTTTCTTTTGTATTTTGCGGACATGCGGAGTCAGCGTGCTGTTTACATTTGTATGTATTATAACATACAGGGCTCATGGCCGCGTTCCTTCTCCATGGCATCAGCAACTGCATCTCGCAGATTCAGTTGCGATCTCAGAGGGCAGACGTGCGGCCAGAGGGCTCCTGCAAATATAAGAATAAACTACTATCTACTTAACCTGGATTTCGGTACGCGCCTTCATTTATGCACGCAACATTTTGGCGACGAGCGGTTGCAGGCAGGAGCCCGTTGTGCCTTGAAGTTTTCTCCTGTTTTGGATTCTCCGTGGCTTCGAGCCTTGCAATCTGTCAGCAGTAAGTTACATGTTCACCCGGGATGCTAGGGACAGTTGACTCATCCCTGTTGGATCTGTGAGTCTAACTTGCCTCCCTCTTTCCAATTTACATTCAGCGCTCATGAGCGACTGCTTGTACTCTTCCTCGATACCTCCCAACGCGAGGCTAGTACCATTTGCATATTCAGACCGTGTTACAGATGCTCTGCTGTTCATAATTTACTCGGCGGCCATCTTGGATTGGGCTGCATTCTTGAGTTTTATTAAGGCAAGACTTGTAGTACAATCAGGTTGTTAATCTGGGTACTGTCACCTATTTACAGAACGTAAATTAAACTTTGAGGTCGTTTCTATTAACTGCAACTGTATAAAGTCCTTTCTTCAGGATAAATTCCTTACAACCCCAAGATCTACCTTTTGTTTGCTCTCAAATAAAAAAATATATACAGAAAGGGACGTCTAATTTTCAACAATTCGTGCAGATGTAACCATTTTTGCAAAATATAGGTAAACCTTTGCAACCCTGGGACAAACGGCACAATTCTTTTGCAAACTATCTGGTGGCCATTATGCAGAGAAATTTAACGCGAAGAGGAAAAAGGCAATTCTGTACAGCAATTTTGGGGTTGAGGGTCAACAAGTTTGACAGTTTACCGTCAATCCCACCCCTAGAAGACGGTGAGGGCTGCAAGGAATATCTAGCGACAACTTCAAGAATGAAAAACACATTTGCATAACAGCCAGGTGTTTTATTAGAAAGGTTTAACTTCAACAGGAAGAAACAATCTCCAGATGGGCCTGTTAAGGAATACATCTCTGCGGTCAGGATCCTGGCAGCCAAATGCAACTTTGGATTGACCGTTGATGTATTAATTAGGGACCAATTTGTCTTTGGATGTAACTCAAAGATTCAAGAACGTCTTCTTTCATTCAGGGATTCAGCAGTGACAGAAGTAATTGACATGACATGGCAAAAGCAATTGAACGTTCCATAATTTCCAGTAGATTTATTTCTTCTGATGTCTTGAGCCAACCCATTAATACTGTTCAGGTTTTTGAATCTATTAACGCTTTTTCTTTCAGGTCTAAAAATAACAAGAGTTTTGGTAAGAACAATTATTTTTGCTACAGGTGTGGCTCTAAGACTCATCTTAGCAACAACCCTGTTTGTCCTGCTATTGATAAGAAGTATACTAAATCTCATAAGATGGGTCATATTCAGGGTGTATGTAGGAGTAGTGCAGGCATCTCCAGTATAGGATCTGTGGATATTGATTCTATTAAGGAAGATTGCTCACAGGACTTCTCCAGAGTTATACTCACCATTGATGTAGACACAACTGAGACCATTCCAATCAAGGGACCCATATGTATTGCGTATATAGGTATCACTAAGCTAGACATGATGGCAGATTCAGGGGCACCCATCACCATCTTATCACAGGTTTTATATGAATAGATGTGGACTTTAATTAAACAGTTAGGAATAAAAAGATGCCTTTCCAAAGGCATATGGTAGGAAAGACATTGATAAGCTTGGGTTTTTCATGGAAACTAACTTGTTTGGACAAAAAGGCTTTCACCAAAGTATATGTTGCTAAGAAAGGCAAACTGATCTTAGGGTGGAAAGACTTGCCGAAATTAGGGTTGATGCTGGTTCCTGGATCGTCCAATCCAGTTAGAATTTGTGATGTGAATTTAGCCTTCATACAAGAGGCTGAAGATGACCTTGCAGCAGATATTTTAAAATCTTTTCCTGATGTATTCTCCAAAAGTATTGGAACGAAACAAAATTAAGTTGAAGAAAAATGTTATTCCTTTTTTGCATAATCGAAGACCAGTACCCTTATCGATTAGACCTGAACTCAAAACCTTAGTAGATAATTTGGTGAAAGATCAGGTGATTACGGAGACGGATTCTTCTGAGTAGGGCAGTCCCATTGTTATAGTTCGTAAGAGGGATCGCAGTATTAGGTTATGTGCAGACTTGTGCATCTTAAACAGGAACCTAGTTATTGACTGTCATCTTTGCCTAAGATTAATGATTTGCTGTCAAACATCAGCAGAGCAATTATTTTTTTTACTCCTGGACCTCCGCTCTGCATACCACCAAATCCCACTCACTGCAGAATCGCAAGATCCCACAACTTTCATTACCCCCTTTGGGGCATACAAATTATTATGGCTCCCATTTGGTCTTGCTTTTGCAGCCAGTGTGTATGGATTCCATACTGACTGGAATTCCCGGAACGCAAGCCTATGTAGATGATGGTCTAATCTTTTCAAAGACCATAGCAGGGCATAAAAACACCCTATCCAAGGTATTAGAAATCTAAAAAAAAATGTAGGTATCGGTGGTCAGACGACATGGGGGATATGCCTGATGACGACTGGAGGGAGGTCCTGGCATCCCCTAGGGAGGTGGCAATCCGGTCCCGCTTTAGGTTGATACAACTTAAACTACTTCACAGAGCTTATTACACCAACACAGCACTGGTTAAAATGGGTCTGGTGATCTCCCCACTTTGTCCCCGTTGTTGTGGCTCCTTAGGCACTTTTTTACACCAGTGGTGGGACGGTCCTCTTATTCAACACTATTGAGGCGCGGTTATGTCCAATCTGTCCCGAATATGCGGGAAATCAATTGAACCCTCACCTCAAGTCTGTCTCTTAAACAGTTGGGTTGTCACCGATCGTAATCATATCGAACAATTATGGGTTTCTTTGGGCTGTACCATAGCAAAACGTAATATAGCCAGGACGTGGAAGGGCATAGTCATGCCCCGACACACGGAATGGGCCAAAGACATGGACTAGTGCATGCAGGCTGAGAAGGCGATATACGAAAGCAGAGGATGCCCCAGCAAATGGACTAAAATATGGGGCCCCTGGAACGAAAGCAGGGGGTTCTTGTGCACCCCCTTCACAGATGACTCCCCATTCAATGTCGGCAATGAAATACTTTGAAGGTTTAATATTAATGCGGGCCGTATCCCTATCTGTACTGTTTTTTTTGCATTTCGTGATCGTATGCCTGAGAGGTTTAACCTATACGATAGGCTTATTTTGATGACTACTCTTTTTCTTTGCCTTGTTATTTTTATTGTATTATTGTTTCTTGATTTTTTTAATAAAAAAGATTTAACAAAAAAAAAAAAAAAAATGTAGGTATCGCCCTTAAACCTGACCAATGCAAAATTTGTACAAATGAAGTAGACTATCTGGGACATCGCATTTCTGACACTGGCATACAGCCCACATTTTCTCTCATACAGGCCATACAAGACGTTTCCCCTCACAAGGACAAAGAAGCACTTAGGTCTTTTTTGGGTATGAGTGAATATCATGACAAATTCATTCAGGGGTATGCATTGTTCAACCGCTTAGAAATCTTTTAAAAAATAATACGGTGTTCCTTTGAGATGAAGTTGCTGACCAAGCGTGTAATACAGTAAAGAATGACATCACTATCACCCCTGCTCTGTCAGCTTTTAAAACAGGTGCAAAATGCCTAGTCACAGTTGATATCAGTCAAATTGGCATAGATACTGTGCTCTCACAGAATGATAATGAGCACACTACTGCTTTTGCATCCTGCTATCTCAAATTGTCAGAATCTCGATAGAAGCTCCAGCATGTTCATGGGCCATTGAAAAATTCAAGACCTATTTATGGGGGAGGGGTTTTATTTTATACACGGATTACAAACCAATGATTCATCTCCTACATAGTAATGGGTTAGTAAAAGTTTTCTAGGTTGGTGAGATTGTTATCACGCTTGCATGAGTACAATTTTAGGATTTAGTTCATCCCAGGCAGCAAGAATTGCAGAGCAGATTTCTTGTCCAGAATGCCTATTCTAGATACCCATTCTGGTGAAGGAAAAGAAGAAGCTAAATCTGTGGTAGCTACCTTGGATGATATTTTGAGCACTCATGATCTGGTTTCTCGCAGTGAGTGGATGTCTGCTGTTGCAGGTGATAGCATCCTATTCCAGGTCATGGATTTTTTAACTAAGGGATGGCCAAAAGAAAGATGTTTACCTGCTCCATTCAGACCTTTTTCACGTTTCGAGGGAGTTATCAATAGTGGATGGCTTACTTTATCGCAACGATTTGACTGTCCCACCACTTGCAGTTAGACACAAGTTATTTCAAGCAGCACATTGTGGGTATTTAGGTGTTGGAGCTAGATCTAAAAATTTGAAGCAATACTTTTAGTGGCTCTCTTTAGACTCACAAGTTGCAGCCTGGATTTCATCTTGCAATACAGGTCTATTGTCTGACAAATATTGGCCCCCTCACAAATCACCTTTGCACGTAGTACTTTTTCCAGAGGAAGCATGGTATAAAGTATCCCTGGATTTTGCAGGTCCATTTCATCTCTTAGCATCTGATAAAAATGTTTTAATAGTTTTAGTTGATGACTTTACAAAATTGATTTTTTTTTAATGTTATTCCTAATGCAAACACTGGTGCAGTCACAAAATTCTTATCCAATATTTTTGATTTTGAAGAATCCCCCTAGGGATTTGGTAACTGACAATGGCACACACTTTGTTTCAACTCAAATGAAGGAGTTCGTTGAGAAATAGCGCATCAGACATCTCAAAGTAGCGTTATATTCTCCAACTTCCAATAGATTAATTGAAAGAGTAAAACCAATTTTTGAAAGTGTGTGTGCAATCCGCATTGGCAACTGGAGTAAAAGTTGATTTCTTTCTTAAAGAAAAGGTGTGGACATCATCTCACCCCACACTCCACGACGGATGCGTCTCCTTTTCAATTATTAAGGAAAAGAACGCCAAAGTCAGATCTGCTTCCCGATTGGTTAGTTAAAGGAGATGTTACCTAAAGATCAATCTTGTTTTTGCAATTTGGACAATTTAGTCAAACAGAGTTGAGGTTACTCTACTGAGATAGAAGCTGTATTATAATATTACCCATGAAGTAAAGAGTGTTGAATTTGACAAAAATGACTGGGTTCTCATCAAACTTCCCTACAGTGGGGAATCAATGTTCTTTGAACCTATCCAAGTTAAAAAAAAGTGCCTAAACGTGCGGTTTTCTTACAAGATATGGAGTAAAAGATATTTAATCAAATTAACACTTGAACAGGCACGCAGCATCAGTAAATATAAAAAGTTGGAACCTAAAAGTTAGTTTAATATGGGAAATGATCTGTTGGGAAGTTATGTTTGGTCTTCAGAAGTTGCTCAACCTCCGGTTCCAGCAGATTTTCTTGATCCTAATCCTCTTGTTGAAGGTTCCTCTGTTTGAGCACATGATGACCTGACTCTAATGAGCTGACTTACTCCAGAGCTACAAGCAACCCTTCCATGCCAGCTAGGATTAAATATTGTATGTACATTAAAATGGTAACTGTTTGGTGTTTATTAAAAAAGGGAAGAAGATGTAGCATGGAGTCATTCACATTCTCATGTGCATGGCCAAGCGAGTGATTTTCTGCCATATCGCGAGCGTGGTCAGGTACGTTTTCTTTTGTATTTTGTTAACACGCAGAGCCCGTGTGCTTTTTACAGTTGTATGTATTATAACATATGGAGCTCATGGCTGCGTTCCTTCTCCATGGCATCAGCAGCAACTGCATCTCGGAAGATTCAGTTGCGATCTCGTGGAGGGCGGACCTGCGGCCAGAGGGCTTCTGCAAATATAAGAATAAACTACTTTCTACTTACCTTGGATTTCTCTTCGCTTTTTCATTTATCCATGCAAACGTTTGTGAGAGCAATATTTAAAATGGTAGCTAGATTTCTCCTAGAACAGCTAGACAGAATACTGACGCTTATTTTCTAATTCAACAACATTCTCTGCTGCTCAATTACTTGCTTAATGACTTGAAAAAGAACTTTATTTTCTGTACGACTCAAACAAGCACTTAGACTACTTTAGATCAGCTCAGATTTCTAAAATAACATGTTCATCATCGATGGAGAATATCTAAAAACCTTGCTGTTATAAACTTGAAAGAATGGATTCCTCTTACAAAAACTGGACAAAGTCATGAGCTTTCAAAACTCAGGCTCTCAAAATCTGAACGATATCCTCATAAAGAAGAGTGCCAAGAGAAATATAAAATTGTGTTACTTAAGTCTAGAAATCTAAACGCTTTTTTGGTTGCTTTTTTACTGGATTAGACAAATAGATTGAGAGGTTTTTTATTCCATACTCTTTTAAAGTCACTCAAACCCCTACTGTGACATGAAGGTTGAAAGCCAGCCGGAGTAGGAAAGGGCTTATATATGAATATATTGTTTTTCTTTTGGGCAGTTAAAACAATCTTGGCAATCTGACCATATCTCCCAAATTGCTCTTTTTATTATTTTTCATGTCTTTTGTTCATGATAGCCTCTTTCTCTTTATACCTACCTTTAATCTATTTATTAATTCTCCGCTCTATTCCTTCCACAGAGTGTATCAAATTCCTCTACATGGATTCCCCCATCCACACAACCATCTCCTCTCATTCAACGGTCCTTACTCCTTCACCACGCACCTCAACCATGGCTTGGCACTTTCAATAAATGGAATTTATTTTCAAAAGTTCATTGTTGGGTAAAGAGGCCAGTATACCGGA
Organism: Triturus cristatus; assembly: GCF_964204655.1. Classification (NCBI taxonomy): domain Eukaryota; kingdom Metazoa; phylum Chordata; class Amphibia; order Caudata; family Salamandridae; genus Triturus; species Triturus cristatus. The sequence goes on from NC_140581.1 coordinate 799,097,095, forward strand.
CAACCTTGCATGACTTTCTTCATTCCAATTATCTGACAACTTAATTCACGTCTACCACAAATAATTTGTTTAGGTTCGTCAGCTTGGCCCACTGAGACCAGCTGGGACCAAAGGCCAGGGAGGGGAGTGCTGAGAGTATAAAAGGCCAGCATAAAAGGCCAGTATTACTATATCTACACATTCTTTCCTCGCCCATGGTCTGCTTTTGGTTACTAGTTTCTTTTCAGGTGCCACAAGAACCAGGAGAAAGATGCTTTCTGTCTAGCTAAATTTGCACTTTATCTGATGAACTCTACAAGTACTTTATCTGATGAGTTTTACAAGCTGAACTGTCATTGTATGCATCTCTAATAATATTTCACCCTTTTTGTAAATATGGTTTTAGTAAAACTTATATAGTAAATTGTATTTGTTATGTATTTATGGCCCTTTTTATGTCTTATTTAAATAACTGTTGTTGGTACACTTATTTTATTTTTGTGCTTTTATGGCTTTTATTAGCCGAATAAAGAATCTTTGACTGATAAATACAATGTTGATGTACGCCATGATACATGTACTTTACGCCATGATATATGTACTAATAACAACAAAGTTACATCGCTGTTGTCAAATCCACCTGATATGACCTCCCCATCAACCCAGAGTCAAATATACGTGTTCAGGCAGGCCCAGCGTCCTAGGACTAAAGCAACTGATTGACAGATCACAGGTGGGGTGACACGTAACCCTTAGGCAAATATTCAAATAGGAAAACCCAGATCGATCCCGCAGATAGGCAGCAACTAGACTTAGGAGATTGGCCCCAATAAAACATTTTTTGGCCAGAGGGCTGCGCGTTCCCAAAACACCATGAAGTCGGATGCCACACTAGGTTAGGAATACTCAGCCAATCAGAACACAGCATGCACACTACATGCAGTGGTCACGCACTTCCCATGCCAGACATCTGGACACGCACCCACTGGCCCCACATTGTGTCCACTCAAGGTAGAGACCCACCTGCGCTTCTTATCAAATGACCAGATTTATGGCCTGTGACAAATGCACAAGTTGTTGTATGACTTTTCATGTAATGGATAAAAAGATAGCCGAAACCAATGTGCTCTGAGTCTTCAGACACCGACTCCGTTTCCTGTTCTTCAGGCCGCTGTGTTTAATGAAACCAACTGTTTTCGTTTTGTCAAATGCCTCGTCTTTCATTTTTTCAAGGTAAATTCATATTCGAATAACAGAAGCAGTTCGTCCTCTATGTGTGCTTTGTCGCTTATTAGGCTATGCTCGACTCAGTAGACCGGGACAAGTTGTGGAGGGAACACATAGGGTGAGGCATTGCAAATAATTTCTTGCAGGCAATCATATTATTATATACCTCTACCATGGTGAGGGTCAAGCTTCGCAGACTGTGGTAACTAGGAACATTTTGACAGATAATGGCTTGAAGAATTTAATTTCTACATTGCCGACAAATAGGTCAACTTAATCCCACTAAAAAGTGGATTTAAAGTCAAGATATTACAATATGCAGATGAAATTGAACTCTTGAACAATAGCAGAACATGGATTCAGAAATCCCTCAACGCCCTTCACAAATATAACTTGGCCAACAAAATGGTGGCAAACAGCACAAAGACTAAAGTCGTAACCTTTGGCAGACCATATAAGAAAATAAATCACGCTTAGGGTCTGGGTCCACTAAGATCCAAAGCGCTGAAACACAACTTATTTGGGTGTCTGGCTATTGTCAAAGGGAGGAGCAAAAACACATGAGGCGCCTAGAAGTAAAGGCAGAGTATGTAATAATCTCTTGAACACGCCTCTACAGACCCAATAAGACTTGCAAGAGGAACAACACTCTTCCTGACTATTAAATATGGCTACAAATCATATCTGGCTTAAAGTTTATAAGAGTTTCCAGATTACCATCATACATACGTAGATGCCTGGTTCCGCTGGAATTTGGGTGAGAGGGCCAAATCATAGGCCTGCATGGCGGCCTTCCTTAACAGTTATTACAGGATTATAAAAGTGCCACCTATGGCCTTGAAAGCGGTGCTTCAGAATATCTTTAAAATCGGGGAAGAATCCTTGGTCAGATTACCATCAAAGATCAATTGCCTCTCTCGAAATAGACCAGATGGGAGTTAAACAAGCTTCACCATTCGTATGCAGCATTTAAAACAATTTTTAAAAAGCAGACAAGGACACTTTCGAAATATGCGATGTGGGGAAACTTAAGAACTCTGGCTATTACGATCTTTAGAAAAAACATACACTAACACGGAGTCACAATGCCTCCGCCTGCAGCCATACCTCCACTGCCCACTCCGGAAAAGCTGCCTGAAGCAAATAATGATCGCAAGGCTGATGGGACTACAGATTGAAGATCAAAACTGCAAATGGACCTCTCTCTCGAAAACCAACAACGGCAGACTCTGCACCTATAAGATAGAGGTCTTTAACCATCTTTGCGGATGTCGGGTGGTTTTACATTCTCGAAATACCTTGTTAAAAATCCCTTTTTCAAACGAATGGAATTCGAAACTGTAGTGAGGAAAGGAATCTTGCATCTACGATCACAGAGTTGGTCAAATTTGGCAAATGCATCAGCATCATACAAGCACAATTGGAGGCGAACCAGGTATGACAGACTGTGCATGGAAAGGATAACTCTGGAAAGGAGCTGCCACTGCCGAAATGTGTCGAGACCACAGATTGCATAAGCACTGTTTGCATACCAAGACACCTTTAGGGCAGCTAAACAACGTGCAACACTTTTCAGAAATATTACAATGCTTGCAGTTTTGGCAATGGCACGGCCATGAGACCAAAACGTCCGAGAAGGGTTGTGTTCTGCTACCAAACCACCATATACTGATCGTTGCTCCGTGTGTACAAAAACTTTGGTAGACATTTTACATTACTTTTCTTAATCAGCAATTTATTATCCATAAGCACTTTGCAATATTCAAGTCTAGCACTTTACTAATCGACTAAGCACTTAACAGCCATGTACGCATGCAATAAGCCGCAACCCCATTTTAGATTATTCTATAAATTGTTTTCACACTATTTTAATGCATTTGTCTAATCATGATCAAAAAGTATTTGCTTACTTCAGACCAAAAGATTGTAAAGATTTTAATTAATCATGCATTAAAATTACTATCACATTGTTTTCAACACCAAAGAGAAACCCAACAATTCCAGGAGAAGTCCACGTCAATGAAGCCCATGTGAGAACAAGTTGTCCTGAGAAGCAGGCTTTCGGGCTCCTGAAGGGAAGTTAAGGTGCCTTGACAAGATTAGATGTGCTCTCCTCAACTGTCCTGGGACAGCCTTCAAGACTGTTGCGTTAAGTTATATGCTTCACAACATAACCCTGCATAAAAATATACTATTTATTGCTGATGATGATTACCAGTGGGAACCCAAGGGTGGCCCTGGTGAGATGCATCAGCACAAAGGTGACAGAAATGAGGGTGTAGGCTGTGAACTCACGCATTTACTGAATGAAATTTTTTTTGACGGATGGTAAGTGACTTTATTAAAAACAATAATTTTGTTTAATTTCCTATGGACATGATTACTTTTACCATTTACGCTAACGCACTAGGTTTTATATTTTTCACATTATCTTCAAAGTGTGCTTGTTTTTAAAATATGCTTTGTAAGAATAATAGTTTATTTCCAAAATTCTATTTGCCTCAGGAGGACAACACATTAGTGGAGAGATCAAGCTTCACCAACCAACCTAGCAGTTACTTGCTAATTCCAGCAATAGCTTTGGTCCAGGCAAGTGACAGGAATTGTCTAAACAACACTAACACCAATACAATACTTACTTCACAACATGCTCCTTCTGCACCTATTCAAAACAAGCACACTCTTAACGACTTCTGAACCTTTTAATTCTAACCCAATCTCTCTCCTACCTTTTCTCGTTTGTCCTCCAGAACTTGTTTTGAACCAATTCTTTTCCTCTAAAAATAAGATACATTCTACCCTTAAATTGGGATTTCATCCCATGCACTCCACTGAGAAGGCTCTTCTCTCTGTTTTTATTTTGCAGATGTCTGCCAGCGAAGCTAAATAACTCTTTTTTTCCATTCCCAATCTTTCTCCTACCTTTATGCGAAGGATAGCTCGATTTCTTTTTGTCACACTTTCTACATGTTGTGTCAATGGCCATGCATGGTTATCTTACTAGTCACTCCAAAATAGTCTCCTGTGTGGACTGCACACTTTGCCATTTCTTTAACATAGGAAACTTCAGAGGCTCCAGTTCAAGGAGAACTTATTTTGAGTTTCATCTTTCCTCAGTTATCACCTCTTTTGGTTTCTCCTGTCTTTACACTGATGATTCTCAGCCCTTTGGCTCTTTTAACTTCAAGGATCTCCTCTTCGAGGATCTTTCTCTCTGAAACACTAACCTCTTTCTAGATCTGGATAGTCATTTATTCCCTCAAATCAACTCCTCCAAAATGAAAAAACTGTTCTGTTTCACCTGCTTACTCCCCATAATGAGGAGCCTTCCATTTATTTCAACTCCTTGTTCTCTTGTCCCATCATCGTAAATTTACAAACTCAGCTTTATCTTCAAGTAATCTTTTCTTGCTTCGTCATACATTTTCGCTACTACACATTCCTACTGATTCAACTCTATAACTTTTGAAAAGAAAGCCTGCCATTTTCTAATTTTCCCCGTTAAATACATTCTAATATCTCCATGATAGTTTCTGCCTTGAACTACGGTTCGTTTATCTACCTTATTCAGGCTCCCTGTCCAATCTACTTTTAATGCTATTATCAGACTTTATTGTCGCCTGTCCTGCACATTCACTGGCTTCCTTCGGAGTTGTGTATGCATCCAGCAGATTTACCATAATCTTAATTATGCATTCACGGTTTCCCCTTCTCTATCCCCCCTCCATGGTTTTTCAAAGTTTGAGTCGGTCGCCTGATCATCTACTCTAAAGACCCTAATAATCTTACCCACCCTGCTTGTTCTCAGACTTTGTTCTGACAATTTTCTCTCCTTGCTCATAAAAAAACTGAAATGCCTCATCTTCTTCCAGGTATATATTATCTTAACAGAACATCAACGATGGCCACACAGAAACAGCTAATATTTAGGCAAGCTGAGAATCAAATAACTTACTTGAAAAGATAAAGAGATTTTCTTTGTCAGAAATTTTCCAAAACATTTATCTCCAATCTTGAGTGTGTTACCGTCGAAATAAGGTAGGAAAACCAACTGAAACATTTTTTGTAATGCTACTAAATCTATCTTCTAGAACTAATACTTCGAACATCACGTATGAGGTAAACATGGACAACAGACACCCCAATACAAAATAGACAACCCTCTTGTTTGGCGTTTTGCACTCCGCTAAGAGGTAAGAACAATAATAGACTTTGTTGTACACAGCCAATGATAAATGTTAAAGCACATACGGACCTTTCCCTATATGTTTTTCCTTTGTAGCTATACTCTTATTTAAGAGATACCATATGTGCAAGGTTAATACGGGTCATACAGGACAAAATTTAACCATAACAAGACTTCCTGACTCTGCATACTTCCAAGCAGGCATAGTAAGAGACAATACTTACCCCGCTTTTTTTAGCAGAACTTATCTGTCTCATAAGATCCTTTTCCCAATCAGTCTTTTTATTCCCCTCTCTAGCCTACTGCAGAGTGTGCAAACAACGGCTCTAACTTTACTAAATAGCTACCATAGAGGACCTAGTACAGCGATTCAACTATGCATATATTCTATGTTGAAACAGGTATTCCGGAGTTAATCTTGCTTTCCTATTTCGAACATAAGGTGATTGGCTCTTTTCTTGTTCTAATTTATAGGCACATCACAAGATCCTTATGGCTATCTTCATAATCAATTGCACATTTCGTCACTCTGTAGTAGGGCTATATAGAATTTTCCATTTCCTCACTTCAAATGGTTCTCTCTCCTTTGCCTCCTGAGACTTGCATGTACCAGCTCACTAGAAGAAATACACAATAACAGTCGTTTTAAAGAATACATTAAGTATCTCAATGTTCCCCATATCTGACATACAGTGGTTTTGCATTTTCAGAATAAAAGTAGCCCCTCTACGGTTTTAATTCTTTGATGGTCCTGAGGAAGGTGATCTTAATAATTCTATCACCGAAACGTACGTAGACCAGACCAACTATCTCACAACTGGAAAATAAACTCCTATGGATCAACTTAAACCGAATGGAAAAAAGAAATTCAGTCTGAGAAAAATGTCAGCAGAATAATACGTTGACAACAATAATCAAAAGAAGACCTTTCCAGTTGCAATATATATGTTTTATAATCTTCTTTTTGTATATTTTGTGGCATGTGGTATGGATGTTGGTATGCGAGATTAGTTAGCAAGATGTTTATGTATATATTTTTTGTTGTTCTCTGAGGGGCACTGCCAATTATTTAAGCATTGTTTTGCTTTTGATAATAATCCAATTGGTGTTCACATTTATTGACCACGTATATTCATGTTTCTTTATAATTTATGTAAATCACAAAACAAAAAAGAAAAATTGAAAATGCTATATGAATATATATTTTTGATACAAAAAAAACTATGTTTTACTTCTGACTAAATAATAAAAACAAAGAAAAAGCATCTATGTTGTAAAGACATTGTATTTATGGGGAACATTGTGGTGTTTGTTATATTGATTTTTGAGATTTTTCTACCCACTAAAATAAGATAGGTCGGTTAAGAGGCATACAACCCAATATTCTCAATTCTTTCCCCCCTCTTGGACCTTAAATTAACAGGGGAATACCTTTTTATATAGTGTCATCTTCTTCCATATTCTCCAATTCACACGCCTTACATTTTCGCTTTCAAAATAAGCCACATTTCATCTGTCTAATCTTGGTCTTGTTTTTCTCAGTAATATTTACTAATCTTCACCTGCACTGTATTTAATTTTATACAGTAAAGTGGGTGATCCAAAACTCTATAAAATCAAATGAAATTTTTGATGCAATGATTTGTAAGTGTATCTCTTGAGCACCCTGACATTATAACCTTTCTTCAATGAATCCAATTATTTCAAGTGTTTGACACAACTTTGAGTTTTGATGAGACAAACAGGGAGCTTTCAGTGTAAAGTAACTCTTATCTGCCCGTGCAAATAAGTGTGCCTGTGGATGGTAGTAGATTGAGGCCTCTCACCTGAATCAGCTCTGGAACGTGGACCTGCCTTTCCAAATGCAGTCTTCATTCATCTGTATGTAAGTGAGCAGCTAAGCTGCTGGACTAGGGTCAATATATAACTCTTCCAACCTGGCAGGCTTCGTCACCTGGGAACCTTCGGATACTCTTCAAGGCGCCATCACCAATCACCACATTCTAGCTATGCAGGATGAACAATTTACAATGCAGATCACTGAAAATAAAAATGAATAATATATATTTTATTGTGAAGAATTTAGAGACAAGCAAGAACATGCAGCTAGTAAGGAGCTTTACAGACAAGCCAAAAAAACATGAAAATATTAGAATGATCTGGTAGGAGATGCGTAGCGCTGCACAAAACCTCCCAATAAATAAATCCATTAATTAAAAAAAATACATATCCCAGTATACCACCCACCAACTCAAATTCTATAGTGCAACATCATAGGTTACTTAACACTACAATGATAATATGAATCATTGCATAATGAGGTAATACAATGGCATATCAACTAGAGTTTAATTGCAGATAATATTTGGTTTAACAATAAAAACGATTTCTCACAAAGATAGGGGATTTTTAGACGAGAACTGTAACTTGCATGTCTGCTAGAACTAACAATGAATGGTATAAGCAACACAGAAGCATGTGATACTGCAATCCTGATCACAACTCTGTTAGCAAAATTCAGATTTGCGAGTCGTCTGCATAGACTTGAAATTTCACGCCAACTCTTTGGCAGTGCAATATAAACAAGCATTGTCATAGCCAATAGGTCTCGCCTGTGGGACCTTGTAAGTGTTTAGCCATGCAACAGTTGCATAACTAAATACTTATAAGGTCTCAAAAGCGAGACCTATTGGCAATGCCAAGCAGCCATGCGGCCGGGAAAGTGGTTGCGATCGCGATCAAACATCAAAGCGGCCTTGCGGCCGTGAAAGTGAAAGTAATCGCAGCGCGCGCACATGCACTGTAGCTCTAGGCTGGCCTGGTAGCCCTTTTTGGAGCCCTCTCAATAAGTCTCGCCAGACCAGCGCATGCGCAGGGTCAGGAGAGACCTAAAAAAGCAATAGAAATTCCAAAATATATTTTACATGTCCGTAAAGACATTACTTGCAGTAAGAAAGGAAACCACAAAACCTGAAAATTCTTCACTCACTGAAGATCAATGTTTTTTTTATTTTATTGTTTTGTATGCTTTAATCCAAGTGACTGTAATAGGGAAGATACCTTGAAAACAGGTTCATGAGAAGTAAAGAATAGCAATTTGTATTTCTTTGTTATTTCAAATTAAAAAATCTATTATATGGATATCTATTCACAAACATTTTGAAATAAAATAAATTGATCTCCAGCAAACACAGGCGAAACTTGTGAGGTCTCTTCAGTTTAGGGGATTTCTACGACAAAGCACATGAAATCACACAATTTCACTCAATCTACTCCTTTGGCCAATTAGGCAATTGGATAAAACAAGCACTGATAAAGGCAATAGGTTTGCAATTTGCATAATAAACGCACATATGAACAAACAATATCCATACAATGACGCAGATCAAACTTTCACACACAAATGCTGAGCAATACACTCGCAGATCTCCATGGAAACTCCGGGAAAGACCCATACACACAGCCCTGCAGCAATGGCCACAGACAATACAAGAATCAATATCTGCCTATGTAAATCGTAAACATAATGGCCCAAAGAAGTTTGATGCCTCACTGGCTTGAAGAATGAATGAGCATTATTATGCAGAGGAAGCAAATGAACCTAAATGGCACAAAGCAGTAATGCTACTGACTGATCTCGAGCAGTAATTGACCTCGATGGGAGGATCAGCAATGGCCTGAGGCAGTAATTAACCTTAAATGGTTAAAACCACTGTTTGATAATAGAAAAGCCTACCAATGCAAAGAGAGGTTTGCTATTTAAATATTATAGCGTGTGCACAACAACATACCTCTACAGTGTGTGCTGCAATTTTCATGGGATGACGTCAAGAAACATAACACAGGGTTATGCTATCTAAATATTACATGCATAAATTGCACTGAAGTGCAGAGTGCACTGTTTTTGTCACCATCAATTTTATGCTTTGTTTGGCATCCCTGCTCAAAATGTAGAACACACTATGAAGTAGCGTGCATTACAAATAATAATTAAAAATGCAAAGACCGTTTACATTGTTTATCTTTGTTTTTGTTAAACAGTTGGTTTATTATAGTCGTTGAGGTCATTCAAACGTCCGATCTCATGACATGTACAGGACATTCTATTGTATCCTATGGAACAATTAATCAGTGCCACAGATAAGATCAATTTCAAAAATCCTAATAACCTGTGCATTATAAATATACATTCCGGTGTAAATAAGCATTTCAGTTTATGCTTGGAGTTGTCTTTCAAAAGCGGCTGTTGTGAAAATCACTAGTGCAACACTTCACTAAATGTCTAGAAACAGAAAACTGCATTAACCAGTATTGGGTAGCAAATACATTTGCCAACGTATTTTATGCTTGAACACAGACCAGTCACTTCACACTGTGCTACCGTGTGACGCAGCTTTAACACTCATCTCACAGTCACACGGTAAAGAGACATGGTCACATTGAATAGGAATGTGAGCGGGAAAACATGCCCTGAGAACGCCGTGTTAAGTGTCCCAGGAAGCAGCTGTGGGGGACTCTGCTTCTGCTATTATGAATGCTTTTCGCATGGTGCCATGGGTCCAAAGCTCCGCACTCTCTCCATGTCTCTGCCGCTCTAGGGCCTTGGCCACTCCTACCCTGACAATTACATAGTGGAATATATTCCAAAACTGGCATAAAAAGCCACAAAATAAATGTGTGCTCACTTCCTTCAACCGACGTACAAGCAAGAGGGGAATGGTCATTATTAGCAGACCCATGTTGCATAAATACTATGTCCACTCACTCCACACTCAGATTAAGACACTGAAATTCTTCCTTGAGAAGACTATATACTTTTGAAACTATATAAAGAGAGAACTGAAAGCATAACTGAGACACAAAGTTTAGCAGCTCAAACACCAGCAAAATGGGAACCTTTTTACTTACAGTAGAGAATGTTGCAGCAAACTCAGCTCAAAAGAAAGTTCATCAACATTAAACAAAAAGAGAATCAAAATATCCATATGCACAACCTTTTAACAATTGAGATGAAGGGTTTGTTAGGGCAAAGTTAGAGGAGCGCCGATTCTGCGGACACTCACACCAAGTAAATAAGATTTTAGCAAATACTAACTTTCATTCAACAGAGAAAGACAGAGACCACGATTTATGAAATATGTAGTATGTCTTCGCTTCAGAAGACGCAAAGTCATCAGTCACCAGGACATCCCTCTGTATGTATGCCATCATTTCCAAATTTAGTAAGAGGTTATGTGATTCATGCTTCGTCACAGGATTTTATCCCAAGCGATTTCTGATGGAGGTGCGAGGAGATTGTCCTGTAGCTGTGTCTAAAAGTCCTATTGGAATTAATATGGGAAACAAACAAATTTCGAACCCCCTTTTCTCGACACGCTTGACAGATCACCCAGAAACTTTCCATACGCAACCAGAATCAGGAGGGAAATTTGCTTGGTTGGAGGGAACACCCCTACTTGCGCATTAGGGACGTGCAAGGGCAGGGCTAGGCCAAATACCACTGCCTGTACGACTGCTACCTCATCAGACGCCTTTGAAAAGCTGTGGCAGACCTTTCTCAAAAGACGACTAGACAGACAGGAGGCACAGGAGGATGCCCAACCGGGTGATACCCCTAAGGACTATTACTGCCCCCAGCAGGGTGTGGATGACAACACCAGGGGCGATACCGATGACCTCGATGGGTATTCGGGTGACGAACCAGGCACGAGAAGACCCGGACGACCGGAGGGTGGCGCCAAGAAGCCCTCCCTGACTGGAAGTTTCTCATAACTAAGACTCCACGGATATACAGGTCATGCTGAACCCGGAAGATATGCATCATCCTTGCTCCACAGACTGGATCCCGGCGCCAAATGTAGCTTATGTGGCCTGCCGTATCAGGAAACTCATGGACCAGGAGGTCCGAGGTCATCTGAAAGTGGAGTGACCCGGCCCACCCTGGCAAATAAGGTAGTAAGTACTAGACGCACAAATGGCAACATTTATCAACAAATTCATTAAAGACCCTAAGAAGGGTTTGGGCTGCTCCTAGCAGTCCTGCCAAGATAAGATCTGGGATGTTCTGGGTCCTCTGACAAAAAACTTTTAGACACAGCAGAAGATGCCAGGGAGTCAGGCCACATGATTGATCCCACAATTCTATCGAGATGGGCTCAGAGGGCCCAATGTTTCCTAGGAAATGTAAACTGCGCATTGTAAACAGAGTGTAGGCGCTCCTTGTTGATTAAAATAGAGCCCAGTCTAGGTGAATTGGCCCCCACCGATGCTGTCCTTGTTGCAAGCGGGGGCCTCTTTGGTGAGCCGTTCATAAAGGAGTTGTCACATTTCGTTAACATGTTTTCATCTCTGGACAAGGCCCAACAGTCCATTAAGGCGGTCTTTAGCCAGCAAATGTTTTGCACGGCTGGAAGTGGTAGGGAGCACTTCTTTGGCCACTCCTACAACTCCATCCTCCACAAGCTCCAGACGAAGCGTGCTCTTCAGTGGCAAGATCACAGACATTTTGGAGGGGTCTACCTCCCAAGAGGTCATGGCAGAGGACGCATCAGAAAATGAAACTTCTGCGGAGCAAGCAATGCGCCAGGCAGCACCATCGGTAAGAGTACCCCTTTTTTCCTGCCCTGGGTTTTGGGGGGTGGGGGGGGATTAGTGCAATGGTTCAGCCACAAGGGGGCATCAACGACAGGGGACGCTGGAGTGCTCCAAACAGTGAAAGGGTTTCATAGAGATTTCTACGGGACACCACATCAACATTCCAAATCCAGTCCTTTAGTCTTCTCATGAGAAGGGACAAAGGTGGTAAACAATGAAGTGCAAGACCTTCTACAGAGAGGTGCCATCGTTGTTTGTTCTCCATCCCAGGGGATTTCTGAGCAATATTCTTCTGGTCAATAAAAAGGACAAAGGGTTCAGACCAGTAATAAATCAATAGGATCTTAATCAATGGGTGGCATATCACCATTCAAAATGGAGGGCATTCACCTCCTAAGAGACGTCTTGTTGCCCAACAACTGGCTGGTACGGCTCCACCTAAGGACGCCTACCATACAGATATTTCCTCCAGACAGGAGGTTTCTTTAATTCCAGTGAGAAAATCAGATCTTCAAATCCACTTGCCTACGGTTTGGTCTGTACTCAGCACCTTGGTGCTTCATCAAGGTGTTGAGTTATGGAATGGCTGTGGGCATGTGCTGCTCATTGTGTACCTGGGCGACATCCTTTTGATGCACCAGGAGAAATGGACTTTACTCTTGCAACCCCAGATGACTCAATCCTTGCTACAGGACTTGGGTTTTATTTTGAACGTTCAAAGGTCAGACTTTGTACAAGAAAAACAAATGATTTTTCTGGGGTTCGAGTTCAACACGGTGGACCAATGACACAAGTTACCCAAAAATAATATACCTTGATTCGCAGGGAGTTACGCCGTACCTTGGCGAGAGAAATGCTCCCAGATTGTTGGCCTTCTATCGTGTTTGATCCAATTGATCTTTCTGGGTCCATCACACTACCAGGCTTTACAGCACCTGAAGGCACAGCATTTACGGCGGGCCGGACGTACACGCAGGAGATTTCACTTTCTCCAGAAGTGCACGCAGAGCTTCGCTGGTGGCTCGAGCATTTGCAGACCTGAAATGGGAGGGCCATCTTCAGATCAACCCTGTAACAGGTGATTGATCCTGGCCGGATCCTTAGTGGTTCATCTCATGCCCCATCTTGCTGGAGATGGACAACATCTCCGCGGTGAGATATATCAACCTTCTAGGGGGAACAAAATACAAGTAACTGGCAGACTTGGCCAGGGACTTCTGGAACTGCTGCCGGGTTCACAAGTTGTCCATCAAGGCGGAAAATCTGCTGGGGAAAGTCAATCAGACTGAGGATTGGCAATCCAGGCACCTACGGGACTACAGTTCTTGGAGGCTGGACCATCGTCATTTCACAGCCTGATGGTCCGGTGGGGTCCCAGTCAAGTGGATCTTTTTGCGTTTTGCCTCAATTACCAGCTTCCTTGTTTTTTTTCAGCTGGCGACCGCATGCCCTTGCAGAAGAAACAGGTGCCTTCCCGTAAGACTGGAGTCAAGTTCAGGGGTATGCCTTTCACCTGTTCACCATGATTGCCAGATTCACTGTGTTGATCCGGAGGTCAGAGGGCGGATGTGTTTCTTGGTGGCACAGCTTTGGAAATCACAAGTTTGGTATTGAATATGCTACTTACCAGTATGCATCTGTTCTTGGCATGTAGGGCTGCTGACATTCATATCTGTGCATAGATCGCCGCCTAGTGTTGGGTCCGGATGATTGCACATTGTTGTCCTGGAAGAGTCTTCGAAGTATCACGAGATAGGTGGCTCCTCCCCTGGACTACAGTGCGCATGGGCATCCTCTCCATCCTTAGATTGTTTTTCGCCATTGTGGCAGGGATGGAGTAGATACAGTAAGTGATGACCATACTATACAGTAATTCTGAGTGCTGCAGCCGCTACAGGCGCCGGGGAGGAGGGTGGGCGATATGAATGTCAGCAGCCCTACATGCCAAGAACAGATGCATACTGGTAAGTAGCATATTCAGTTCGAGGCATGTGGGCTGCTGAATTTATATCTGTGCATAGATTATATAGCAGTCCCTCCATTAGCGGCGGCTGCCCGTGCCAGCTGCAGCAGTCTGAAAAAGAGTTTTGAGAACAGCCTGTCCTACAGCTGCCTGCTGTTTTGAGTGTACATCTACACAGTAGTGTTTGGTAAATGTATGTATAGTGGACCATGTGGCTGCTCTACATATTTCCTGTAAAGGAATGTTTCCTAGGAAAGCCATGGACGCCCATAGCTTTCGTGTTGAGTGGGCTCGCGGGAGAATCGTTAATGTGCGTTTAGCTTTTTGATAGCAAATTTGAATACATTTAACGATCCATCTGGCTATCCCGGCTTTGGAAATGGCGTTGCCCTTGTGTTGTGGAGAAAAGGCAACGAAAAGTTGTTTTGTTTTCCTAAAATCCTTTGTTCTGTCTATATAGTACATGAGGGCCCTCTTTACATCTAGTGTATGGAGCATTCTCTCTGCGACATTTTGTGGACTTGGAAAGAAAACAGGCAGTTCAATAGTCTGATTCATGCGGAACTGCGATATCACTTTAGGCATGAATTTGGGGTTGGTACGTAGTACGACTCTTGTTTGCGTGAACCTGTATGAATGGCTCTTGAATGGTTAGTGCCTGGAGTTCACTAACTCTTCTTAACGAAGTGATTGCCACTAAGAAAGCTACTTTCCAGGTGAGGAATTGAATCTCACATGAATGGAGAGGTTCAAAAGGTGGACCCATTAATCTGGTGAGGACCACATTGAGGTTCCACACTGGTGCCGGTGGGTGTCTTGGGGGAATTACTCGTTTGAGTCCCTCTAAGAAGGCTTTGATGGCAGGCACTCTGAATAAAGAGGTGCTGCCTGTTTTGAAGATAGGCTGCTATCGCGGTTAAATGTATACGTATGGAGTTGTATGCCAGATTGCATCGGTATAAGTGTAAGAGGTAACAAATGATGTTTTGAATGGATGCGTCCAGTGGGTTAATGTCATTGTTGTTGCAGTAAATGACAAACCTTTTCCATTTAGCCGCATAGCAAGCTCTGGTTGTGGGTCTTCTGGCCTCCTTGATGATATCCATACATTCAGGTGGCAGGTTTAGGTAGCCAAACTCTAAGACCTCAGGAGCCAGATTGCCAGGTTCAGCTGTTGCGGATCTGGGTGCTGAATTTCGCCATGGTTCTGCGTTAAAAGTGCGGGTGTGATCCGCAGCCTTTGATGCGGCACCACGGAAAGTTCTAGAAAGGTGGTGTACCATGGTTGGCGTGCCCATGTGGGAGCAACTAGGATGAGTGTCAGTGAGTGTTGTCGCAGTTTGCGTGCCGGATCAACAGGACTTTGTTGCACAAGTGTACTTTGAATGCCTTCATGGCTAGGAAGATTGCCATCAGTTCCAGAATGTTGATGTGCATCTTCTTTTGCTGTGTCGTCCATAGTCCCTGCACTGTGTAATTGAGTACATGAGCTCCCCATCCCTGGAGAGAGGCGTCCGCTGTCCGTATTATTTGCGGAACAGGCTCTTGGAACGGTCGGCCCTTGCAAAGGTTTTGTGGATTCCACCAATGCAGAGTTGTATGCCCGACCGCTCACCAACACTAGGTCTTTTAATTGTCCGTGAGCCTGATTCCATTGACGTGCTAAGCACTCCTGAAGCGGGCACATATGTAGTCTCGCGTGCGGGACTATGAAAATGCAGGAGGCCATCATGCCTATCAACTGCATAAACACTCGCGCTGGAAGGGAGTGTTGAGGTTTGAACTTTGTGATCAGCAGTTGCATGCTGTTGATCCTCACTAAATTTGGCTGAGCTGTGGCTGTCAGAGTGTTTATGGTTGCGCCCAGGTACTGTCGTACGTGTGCGGGTTGAAGATGTGATTTTGGGTAATTTAGTGAGAATCCCAGACTGTGAAGAAGGTGAATGGTGAGGGACATGTGGCTGGCACATTGCTGGGCTGACTTTGCCTGAACAAGCCAGTCGTCCAGGTAAGGGAAGACGTGAATGTGCTGTCTCCGTAGATGTGCAGCCACTGTCGCTAGGCACTTGGTAAAGACCCTGGGTGCCGTCGTTACTCCGAAGGGGAGAACTTTGAACTGATAGTGATGCCCCTGAATAGTGAACCTGAGATATTTTCTGTGCGATGGGTGTATGGGTATGTGGAAATACGCATCTTTCAAGTCCAGTGTGGCAAGAAAGTCTCCCTGACTGAGGAGCGGGAGAACCTGCTGTAGGGTGAGCATATGGAAATGCTCTGATAGAATGTAGTGGTTGAGGGGTCTCAGGTCTAGTATAGGTCTGAGAGAACCGTCCTTTTTTGGGATTAAGAAGTACAAGAGTACACCCCTGTCCCCTGTTGGTTGACGGGCACGACTTCTATTGCACCTTTTTGCAGCATACTTAGTCCTCCTGCTGCAATAATGCCAAGTGCTCTACGGACATTGGACGGTGCTTTGGCGGTATGTTGGGTGGAGTGGACGTTAATTCTAGACAGTAACCGTACTGGATAATGTCCCTGACCCACCTGTCTGTGGTGATGGTTTTCCAGACTGACAGGAACTGCTGGAGTCTCCCCCCGACAGGTGTTATGTGGTCGGGGGGCAGGGAGAAGGCGTCACTGTTTGTTTTTGGGGGAGGACCTGGTGTTGCCGTAACCACGTCCTCTGCCTTTGGTGCTGGATCCACGATAACCACCTCTAGTGGTTTTATCATAGTTACTTTGCGTGCCCCCTTTATTGTACTGCTGCTGGGACCCCTGACCTCTAGCTGCTCCTCTATTCCCGGGGCGACAAAAGGAGCCACTACGAAACTGCTGCGACTGCAGAGCCCCCATTGATTTTGCAGTTTGTGTCTTTCTTAATTTTTTCGAGGGTAGTGTCAACTTCAGGGCCAAATAAATAGTCTGGGTTGACCTGTTGATTTAAGATATTGTTCTGAATCTCAGGCTTGAAGCCTGAGATTCTCAACCATGCGTGCCTCCTCAACATGACGCTCGTGTTTATCGCCCTTGCTGCAGTTTCGGCTGCATCCAGTGCGCATTTGATGGACGCATTTGTAAGGAGTTGTCCCTCTCTGATAAGGAGCTCCGCTGCCTCTTTGTATTCATCTGGCAAATGTTGTAGCAGTGATTCTAGTGTGTCGTAGTGGGACCTATCATAACTGGTCAGGAGTGCCTGTGTGTTGGCAATGCGCCAGATGTTTGCCGCTTGCGCTGCTATCCTTTTGCCTGATGTCTCCAGCACTTTGGACTCCTTGTCGGGGGGAGGAGCATCACCCGTTGTTTGTGAATGGGCTCGTTTGCGAGCATTAGCAACAACCATGGAGTCTAAAGCCCCTGGTTGTTTCTTTAAAAATGTCTTTTGCAGGTTTTAGAACTCCCTTCAACATTGGCAGAGTTTTGACGGTTTTCTCAGAGGAGGCGAAAGTGTCCACTAAGAAATCTTCTTCTACAGTGTCAGAATGGAGTTCCACTCCATGATTGGCAGCAGCCCGTTCTATGAGGGCATTAAAGGCAGCAGTGTCCTCTGTGGGAGATGTCTTTATATTGTAAAGCTGCGTGTCAGGAGTATCTGGTGCATTACCCTGGTCGGTGGGGTCATCCCATGCCTGATCTGGGTCTTGCAAGTGATCATCAGGATCGATATCCCCAGGGTAGGTGGTATCATCCCCTATATAGTCCTCTCCTGCGTCTGCCTCTGAACGCGTAGGAGAAAAGGACGGCGGGTCCTGAAGGAAGGGTTGAAAGTGTTCATGAAGCACTGGTGCGGAACCTGCCGGCAATTTGTGTTTCAGAGGAATTTTGTATGAGTCCAAGCCCTTCTCTGGCGTGATTTTCCGCTTGCGGAGCATCAACCTACCAGTGTCGGCGTCGATAAAGTGTGCCTGTGAAGGCTCGATATCGGTTTGCCCAGTGGATAGTGACTGTGTTTGGCGGACACGTGTCCGAATTGCGAACAATTTCGGTGCCGTGGGTGGCGGCAATCCAAATGTGATGTGCGCCGGCGCAGAGTGTGATTTTGCGGCCTTGTGCGTTTCGGGACCCGACGTAGAGTGGAGGGTTGCCCGGTCTCCGATGCGTTGCAACGATGCTGAGACCTGTTGCAAGGTGAACGCGGATAGCGCCTTGGAACCGATCGGCACCTTAGAGGTAGGCGTCGAAGCGGCATCCGACTTATTTCCAGTCTTTGGGTCGTCGATCCGAAGGGAGGTATCGACGCTCGTCGGAGTCGATGATTTGGCAGGCGCCGCCGTCTTCGATGTCGACGCAGACGGGTCGACCACCTTGACCTTGGTGGGTTGGGCCGTAATCTTCGGTGCCATAGGCCGAGGCGCCTTGTGGGGACCGAGGGCCTTCTTCTTTGGCTCGGCGCCGGGACCCGTCGCAGTGAGCTCGGCACCGAAATCTCGTTTGGCGCGTTCGGTGCCGATGACCTGTGCCGGCGTCGAAGGAGTGGAGGGCTTCGAGGCCTTCGATCCGATCGCAACCTGTTTCACTTTCGGTTTTGATGTAACCGGTGCGACGGACGGTTTCGGTTTCACTGAAGGGAATCTTGTCGTCTTCGATAATAATGTCTCCTTTGAAATGTTCGAGGCCGGGCCTTAAGGCGGGGCCGAAGAACCATGCGACTGATCTCGGGTAAGGCCCGCAGGCGATCCCTCGACCTGAGCCTTATGACGACTTAGTCTCTCGGCCTCCGTATCGACGGGTTGGCCTAGCTCTTCGCTGGAGCTATCTTCCTCGGCCCCAAGGGCCTCATTGTAGTCTCCTACCTCTTCGACGACGTCTTCGCCCTCAAAGATCACCTCATCGTCGTCTTCCGATCGTGTTCGGAAGCATGGCTGGAGTCTACGTCTTCTACGCTCTCGGCGTCTTCGTCCTCGGTGCTAAAGATGTTGGCCGGGGCAGGCGCCGATTGCTGTGCCTCCAATCTCGCTGCCAGTCGATTCCGGAGAGTCTTCTTCGAGCGCAACCGGGCGCAGGCCATACATTTCGACTCATCGTGATCCGGTGAGAGACATTTGTTGCATACCGGATGGACGTCGGTCGATGTGTGGGTATTTCGCGTGGCGGATCCGAAAAGCGTGAAGAAGGTGCTAAAACACAAAAGAAACTGGTCGATACCGAACGGGAACAGTACCGACGAGATCTAAAGGCCTTTTGGCCTTAAACTAAAGTTTCCTAACTTGAGCTAAGATAAGCACATCCGAACCCAATGGCGGAAAAAAACACATCCGAACCCAATGGCGGAAAAAAACAATCTAAGGATGGAGAGGATGCCCATGCGCACTGTAGTCCAGGGGAGGAGCCACCTATCTCGTGATACTTTGAAGACTCTTCCAGGACAACAATGTGCAATCATCCGGACCCAACACTAGGCGGCGATCTATGTACAGATATGAATTCAGCAGCCCACATGCCTCGAACCCAGTTCTTCTGGAACTTTCTATGGACTTTCCAATCCAACTTCCCCGGACTTGCATGACAACTTGCACAAACTGGTTCAGGAAGGGACTCGGGGTTGGAGGATTACAGGATATGCTGGGAGATCCCTGGCCTTTCGTCAAGGGCTTTTTTCCTTATCAGAAGAGCCTGGGCAGACTCTCCAGTCAAGAGATACAGGTCCGCATGGAAAAGGGGGTCATGCTGGTGTTTGCGACGGGGTTTGGATACCGTTGGGGCAGATATAGTGCATGTGGTCAACTTGTTGGGATTGGTGGACAAGGGTCTGGCTTACCGCATGATTAATGCAAGCAGATCAACAAACTCTGTGGGTCATATTTCCTTACAGGAGGTTTCGGGAGAGGAACGCACGTTAGTCTGTAAGGGGTATTCGCTTGTCCTTTCTCCTTCAACCGAAGTATTCTTCCCTATGGGACGTTTATGTAGTTCTACAACTATTACAATCATGGCAGGATAATACATATCTTTCCCATAAGGAGTTAACAGGTAAATTAGCAGTTCTATTATACCTCATCTCGTGATGTCCGTGCCCTAGAGGTCATAGAAAATATGTTCACTTCAGAGGGGTTGTCTTTCACGAGTGTGTGACGCACCAAATCAAACACCAAGGTGGTTCACTACCCAGCCTTTCCAGGGCATCCAAAACTGTGTGTGGTGCACTGACTCGGGCGTACGAGTACATGACTGAGGAATATACACTGCTGGTGCGACAACTAATTCTCTCTCTCAAGAAGCCTTTCACGCCAGTATTGGCAGCAACTATTGCCTGTTGGGTGAGATGGGTACTGCAAGAAGCAGACATCGATTCTTCTGCCTTCGGAGCATACTCCAAGGGAGCCATGGCCTCGAAAATAACTATTGATAGAAAAGCTGGATTGTAACATGTTTTGCTCGAAGGAAGAGCAAGTGCTGTTGCTTGATGTTGCTTATATGGATTGTTTTGTTATCGTTACAAAGACTCATGGGATATGTAGTCTTTCAATGAAAATGTTGTTTAAGGGTGCTGAGCGAAAATAAACGGGAGAGTTGAGCACAATCCTTGCCTCCGCAATCTTAAATAAAAATGGAAACTTCCATTGACGAAAGCTAGAAAATATTATTTCCACTAACCGAACACTTCCCTAACTCTAGACTTAACTCTTTTGTGCAACCCTAAAACGCTGAGCTAAGAGAACCAAATGTTACCCCCACCCCCCAAAAAACCATATTGGGGTCTTTATTTTCACATAATTCTATTTAATACAGCGGACTCCAAACTGTTAAAGGACGAATGAAGGCTAAGGAAATTTTTTATATTGAATGCAAACGTTGTAATGTAGAAAAAGAAGTAAGCATTTAGTTTCAACAAAGGTTTGCAATGCATTTTTTGATAGAATAAACTGAGTATCTACTCTATGTATTTTATTGCAAACCTTGATATAATTAGATGAAACCGTAATTTCAATACCTAAATTTAAACAAGGCCAGCCATCATAAAACAACAAACACATCAGAAGGAGGGGGTAGCAGTACCAGTAGCAGTTGTGTTTTCGTTCAATACACAGAAAACAGCAGGGCAGAAATCCAATGAAATTTCCGGAGCTTCTCCCTTTTTGCTGTGAAGGATCAAATGCTATATGGGGGGTGTAAGTCACTGGCCAAAAACGTCTGTAGCTGCAGGCCCAATACTCAGTAGTTCTAAATTTAAAGCCAGCCTATTACAATTGTAAATATAACGGGTCTGGATAAGTCAGTGTCTATTCAAGAAAAACGATGTATTGTTATTTGCAGGTTTTATGCAACCATAAGCCTCTTTCACTAATGGCTGCAGGGGAATGCTTAACTTTTTGTAGACGCTTGCTGACCTCCTACCCCAGCTTCCCTACGTTCCTCTAGTCTGCTTCAAGTCATAACCACCACTGCTCAGCTAAAAAATAATCCACCAACACCATTTGGATTCCACTACCACTGAATTCACCTCCTCCAACTGCACTGCCATAACCACTGCCACCATCCAGTCTCTGACTGACACCAGCTCCGTTGAATCAATCACACCACCTTCAATTAACACAATCTTTTAACCCATTCCATGCGTCGGACGAGCGGGAGCTGTCTGACCCATAAGTTCTTGTGTGCGTCGGACGTCTACCGTGCGTCCAACGCCATTACAGAAGAAATCCCTCTGGTGCAGGCACCAGAGGGATTTCTTTCACTCCCCCAAAGCCTCGGGAGCTGGGGAAGAGATGCTTGGGGATCGCCCAGGCCAGGAGGGCGATCCCCAAGCAGGGATCCACCCACTAGACACCAGGGAGGGGGGAGCGGCCCCTTGGGCAAGGGCCTTTGCTCCCCCCCCCAAAAATGGGCCATATTCAGTCGCGGATATTTGGGACTCCCACACGAGTGAGGCAACATTTGTATCGGGAGACGTGGGGGAACGCTTGGTGGCAGGAAATTTGTGTCAGCCCAGTGATGCCACAACATTTCCACACAAAAATGTGTGAAAAAAGTGATTTTTTCAGCTAAATTTGAGGTTTGGAGAGGATTCTAGGTAAGAAAACGTTGGGGGATCCACGCAAGCCATACCTCCCTGGAATTCCCTGGGTGTCTAGTTTTCAGAAATGTGTGGGTTTGGTAGGTTTCTCTAGCTGGCCACCGAGCACGGGGCCAAAAACCCAGAGATCTCCCGTGCAAAAACAGGTCGTTTTGTGATAGGTAATTTTGATGTCTCCTCAATATGTTTTGGGCCCTTGCCTGTCGCGGGTACTTGGGCCTCCCACACGAGAGAGGCACCATTTTTGTCGGGGGACCTGGGGGAACGCTGGATGGTAGGAAATTTGTGTCAGCCCGGTGATGCCACAACTTTCCCACCCAAAAATGGGTGGAAAAAGTGATGTTTTCAGCTAAATTTGAGGTTTGCAGGGGATTCTGGGTAAGAAAACATTGGGGGATTCACGCAAGCCATACCTCCCTGGAATTCCCCGGGTGTCTAGTTTTCAAAAATGTATAGGTTTGCTAGGTTTCCCTAGGTGCCGGCAGAGCTAGGGTTAAAAGTCTACAGCAAGGCACTTTGCATAAAAAGGGTCAGTTTTCACTGTGAAAATGTGGTGTGTCCAAGTTGCGTTTTGGACCGTTTCCTGTCGCTGGCACTAGGCCTACCCACACAAGTGAGGTACCGTTTTTCTCGGAAGACTTAGGGTAACACAGAATTGTAGATCAACTGTTATTACCTATTGACTTTCAATGCATTTCTGCCTTCCAAATTTAAGACTATGTGTAAAAAAGAAGTCATTTTGAAAAATGACCTACAAGTCTCATGCTAGTATGGGTACTCACAATTTCGAAAATGTGCAAATATCTACTGTTTCTAAACTCTATATTTTGTTCCAATTTCAGAAATACATAGGTGTCTTTCATACCGATTTCTCCATGTATATATTTTCCCAAATGAATTGCTATATATCCGGAACATAATGAAAAACCATTGCAAGACGCTGCACAGCTATTGGCTCTGGGTTCGTCGAATTCTTGGTGAACCTACAAGTCCTATATATACCCACAACCAGAAAGGTCTAGCGGATATAACGGTACATTGCTTTCAAACAGCTGTCATAATTAGAAGAAGTTACAGGTGAAAACGTTGGCACAAATGGCTGTTTTTTTCAACTAATTTTCAAGTTTTCCTGTATTTAACTGTTAGTTTCTATAAAGAAACCTTGAAGGATCTACACAAATGACCCCTTGCTGAATTCAGAATCATGTCTACTTTACTCAAATGTATGGCTTTCCAGGATCCATTATTGATTTCATACTCATTTCTACCATTAACTGAAAGGAGGTTGAAAGCACACAATATAACAAAAATAGACTATGTCCCAGAAAAATGTCAAAACTGTGTAAAAACTACCATCAACTTTTCATCTAACATATATGTCACACATATCCATATCATGCACATGGCAATAGGACACCAATCGGAGACAGAATCATCCAGGCCATTCTGCGAACATTCATACGACAGACTACAAAAGCATAAAGGGTCAAAGTCATTACTAGTAATATTTGATCTGCTCTTCGCCACCGGGGTGGAGACATCTCTGCAGGAGAGTAAAAGGGAAACATACCAAAATTATATGTTACCTGAGCTTGCTATAACTTACGACCCCCGCAATGCACTGCTTATGACCTTGTATATTACATCACTCATGACATGGTCAGTGACAACATCTCAAATGACATTGCTGATTAAACTGCCCTTGGGGAGAGGGCAGCATGTGTAATTTTATGGAAAATTGAATTTGTAAGTATTATTAAATTTTAAAAATATATTTTTATAATATCACTATAGAATCTTGTTAAAAGTTGTTTTTGTGCATCAAATAAAAAAATCTAAAATTAATCTGAAATTAAACTTGTTGGTTATAACTTAAATACATATAAATTGAAATCCCTGCCTCCACGGTTTTCTGTAGGTATGTGTTGCAGGGCCAGTGGTTGGACACGTGTGGTGCTTGATTTTCTCCAAGGCTGGGCTGGAGTACATTAAAATATGTTTTGACATAGTTAGGGCTCTGATAGCCTGACAACTGTATTTTGTGAGGTGAATTTTGTCTTTGCATCCCGCTCTAAATCCCCTTCTAATGTTTTCCAACCCCTTCCATTTAGAACTAATTATTTCAAATTTTCCCACCACTCCACAGGAAATCTCTCACATCTACTCATGTGTATACTATGTGTGTAAAAATCACAGCACAGAAAAGATAGGAAAGGTGTCAGGTTCCAGTAAATGGTTTTTGAATCACATTTTGTAGAACCTAGTACCCACTACTACAGTACCATTTTATGTAATAAACATTGGCGTTTGTGAACAGAGTCCTAGGTCTATAAAGTCCTGAAATGTCAGATAAGAAGTGTTTTTGGATTATTTTTTAACATGTTATAGCGCAACACAAAATCATCAACTAAATAAGAATGCACTGTGTGATGTTCGGCTGTGGTGCATTTATGACTATTCACTGGAACTTAAGCCACTAATATAAAATTATCCATTAGTTTGATTTTTCATTGAATACAAATATGTATTGTCATTCAGTAGGTTAGTACAGTTAAAAGTACACAGTATACAGTTATAAACCCATTTATGCATTCTTTCCACACATTTGCAATAGGCCAGCTTTCTTTCATAAGCATTACTTCTTTTGTGGTTCTTTTATTTGGTACCTACTTGTCATTGGGCACGATGTTTTTTAAATATTTATGTATTTGGTGCATTTGCCACATAATCCATCATCTGCTACATAATTGGCAGATTTTAACAACAGAAAAACATTTCTAACTCAAAAGTTACTAAAAATGCAGCAGAAGGTACTTCACAAAGGTTGACTCTTCAACTTTCTGTTGCATAGTGCTAAATTTAAGTATTAGACTAGAACTAATATGGTAAAACCTTAGTTCAGACAGTGTTAACATACACAAATTAATAAACACAACCATTATGCTGCATAACTTGCATTATCTTTTTTTTTGTTAAAAATTTTTATTGTGCAGAGAAAAAGGGTACAAGCACGGGCCTACAACCTCCTGGGCCGGCCGCTAGTATTCAGAAATGATCAAGCAGTTCAAAAACAATGACTGGCCCGCAGGGGCTCCGCTAAATTACAGGAGATCAGGCTGCACATAAGGGAAGTCAGGATACACCCTTTTTTACATAAATATCAACAAAAGTAAAGAAAAACAAAAAGCAAGGCGAAAAACATTAAAAGGGCGTCTAACCACAGCAGAAGAACTCCACATAGGACCACCCTAGGGTGGTCAATAAAAAGGGGGTCCGAGAGGGAGGGGGGGGGCCACGGGAAAACCAAATCTATACTCAGATGAACAAATTAAGCAAGGAACCCTCAAGGATCAGGGGGACAAGGCAACATCAGACGTATCCACCAGGGGGGGAGAACAGATAGTCCCTCGATACACATTCCACTGACCCCAGATTCTACCCCACGCCCCCGGTTTACCACGAGCCACATACACCGTCTTCTCCCTGAACATGCACCAGTCCATGTTCTCCTTCCGTACGGACACGGTGGGAGGCCGTTGGGAACCCCAAAGCTGCGCAATATCTCTCTTTGCGATCATGTTCCCAAGGGCCGCCCACCGAGCCTGGGCCGCATTATAATCATTGGGCTCCCACACATTCAGAACACATCGGCGCACCTCCGGCAGCAGAGCGACCCCAGTGACTCGTTTCATAACATCATGCACCTGGCGCCAATATTCCGCCACCTCGCGGCACTCCCAGAGGATGTGGAGAAAGGTGGCACTGAGCCCGCAGCCACGCTTACAGAGCCCGTCGTCAGAAAACCCCATCGAGACCAAACGGGGACCCGTCACATAGACACGATGGAGAATCTTAAGCTGGACCAGACGGAGACGGGCCGGGATGGCAACCTCCTTAGGGGATGACAGCGCAGACTGCCAGTCCTCGTCGTCCAACTCAACCCCATCTCCCGTCCATGCCTCCCGAAGACGCACCAAGAGATCAGCCCGATTATTTATTAGTTTTTTATAAATCAGGGAGATAGTACTGTCGGGGACGTGTCCGTCGAGTATACGGTCCTCGAGAGGCGAAGAAACAGGGACCGTGGTCCCCTCCCCAAAGACCGAGAGTAGGGCGTGCCGAACCTGGGCATAGCGGAAGAACTCCCTTTCACTAAGCTCGTACTCGCTCTGAAGCGCCGCGAAGGATTTAACCGCGCCTTTAACCCATAGGTCCCCCACTCTGCTAATGCCGATCGTATCCCAGTGCTCAAAGCCTTTCGTTGTCCAGAGGCTTCCCAAGCGCTCTGAGGCGAATAGAGGAGTAGCACACGTTAACCGCTCACTCCAGCCCACAGCTACATTCGCCGCCTTCCACACACGTACCGCAATCCTAGTAGGGCCCGTGAGGGTCCTTCCGGCAGATCGAGAGTAGAGCGCTCTGTTATAGTTACCGCCGGGAAGCAGGAATTTATCCATCTCATATGCCGGGTTCGAGCAAGGAGCGTACGTAGCATGGTTAATGGCAGACAGCTGGGAGGCCCAATAGTACCTTCTAATGTCAGGAAGCGCGATGCCCCCGTCATACCAGGGAAGAGTCAGCTTTGCCAAAGCGATACGCGCACGACCGTCCCAAACCAGTCTCCTCTGCAAACTCTCCACTTCCCTAAAGTAGGCCGCCGGAATGATATCGAAGGAGTTCTGGAGTGCGTAAAGAAATCTGGGAAGGGACATCATTTTAAACAGTGCTGCGCGACCAAGTGGAGACAAGGGCAACTTACACCACCGAGCCGTATCCGCCCTCAAACGCCGGAGGGGAGACAGGAGGTTCTGCTCGTAGCGGACCGCCGGATCCAACGAAACGTATACCCCCAAGTATTTAAAGCCGGATTGAGATGTTTGGATCGGAAGCCGAGGCGGCAAGAGAGGAAGGCCACCGGAGATAGGATACACGCAAGATTTGGACCAGTTAATTATCAAACCCGAATTTCTCCCGAAGGAAGTAAGGACATCAAAAAGCACATTGAGCGACTTCCGCGGCGAGGTGAGGTACAGAAGAATATCATCCGCGTACAACGAGACCCGATCCTCGAAGCCCGGGGCCCACCGGATCCCTCTGATCAAGGGCTCCCAGCGGAGCCAGGCAGCGAGCAGCTCCAAGGCGAGAGCAAAGAGCAGAGGGGACAACGGACACCCCTGCCTAGTACCCCTCCCGAGAGCGAAGGGCCGAGAAACCCGCCCATTGACAACAACCTGAGCCATTGGACCAGCATAGAGGAGCTTCACCCAACTAATAAATCCCTCCCCAAAGCCAAACTTCGCCAATACGGCCCAAAGGAATGGCCACTTGATGGTATCAAAGGGCATCGTGGCGTCTAAGGAAACCAATATGGCCGGTTCAGAGAAGTACTCCGCCCTAGCGAGGACGCCATGTAGACGCCGCAAGTTGAGAGCCGTATTACGATGAGGGATAAAGCCCTATTGATCCGGATGTATCAAATCACTT
Source organism: Triturus cristatus (assembly GCF_964204655.1). Classification (NCBI taxonomy): domain Eukaryota; kingdom Metazoa; phylum Chordata; class Amphibia; order Caudata; family Salamandridae; genus Triturus; species Triturus cristatus. The sequence continues at coordinate 799,124,539 of NC_140581.1, forward strand.
ATAACTCTCAGCAAGCGATTAGCGAGGACCTTGGCAAGGATTTTCGGTTCGGCATTTAGTAGGGAAATAGGCCTATATGAGGCACAGCGGTCTCGTGGCTTACCGTCCTTGGGAATAACAACTATAGTAGCCAGACGCTGGTCGTCGGGAAGGGAACCCCGCTCGAGCGACTCCAGAAACATACGACAGAGGAAGGGCGCGATTTTATCCGGGCGTAGTTTATACAGTTCAATCGGCAGTCCGTTGGGGCCCATAGCCTTGCCCGAGCGAAGGGAACGAATCGCGGTAGCAATCTCGTCGACAGACAGGGAGGCATCCATCTGCTCACGGTCCTCGACGGATAGGCCGGGTAAGGCAATATCCCGCAGCAAGAGACAAGAGTCATCCTCATCTCTATCAGACACCGGGGAATACACCGCCCGGAGGTGGTCAGCAAAACACTCCACAATCTCACCAGGGTCAGTCACACACACTCAACCGAAACCCGAAGCTCCGGGACCACACGATTCACTCTCTCCTTCTTATCCAACCAAGCAATCAGTTTACCCGCCTTGTCCCCGGCATCATACAACCTACCCTGTTGCTCCCTATACATGATCTTGGCAGCGTCAGTGACAAGAGACTTATATTCAAACTGCTTCAAGCTGAGGGCATGAAGCCCATCCTGAGTGACACCCGTCTCCAAAGCTGCCTCCAGCCCCGATATTTCAGTCTCCAGCTTCACCACCGCCTCATTCTTAACCCTCTTAGCCTCCACTATCTGGGATAGGGCATGCCCGCGGAGCACTGTTTTGAAGGCTTCCCACAGGGACACTGAGGACAACACCGACCCCTCATTCTCGAGAAGATACTGATCAATCGACTTAACAAGGCTATCACGAATCTTGGGGTCTCGCAAGTACCAAGGGTTAATAGGGGCGATCCGCCCAGCGGACCGCATCCCGGTGTCGAAAAGCAACCACAGTGGGGAATGATCAGAGATACCCCGGGCCAAGTGCTTTACCTCTCGAATCCGGGCAGTCTGGGCCGCGGGCATAAGAAAATAATCCAATCTGGAGAGACTCCCATGGGCCCCAGAGTGAAATGTGTACTGACACTGTGTCGGATGCATTAACCTCCAACAATCCACCAGGCCGAAGGTATCCAAGAGTCCGCCGAGCCACGCCTGGGCAGCAGGGAGGGCCCTGGGCGGGTGGCGATCCAAATCACCCGAAACAACCGAATTAAAATCCCCACCCATAAGCAAAAGACTGTCAGGAAGCTCAAGCAGCATACGACCCAAGTCTGAGAAAGTGGAGTTCTGGAGGCCCGGGGGAACATAAACCGAAACCAAGGAAAGGGACTGTCCCTCCCACCTCCCAGTCAGAGCCACATAGCGCCCTCTATCGTCTAGGACAACCCTGGTGATCTCTAGCGGAAGTGAAGATCGTAGGAGAATGCCCACCCCTCTAGAGCCAGTGGTGAAACCGGAATGGGCCACGAGTCGGTATCCCCCCCTGTTCATGGCATGACAAACATTACCAACCAGATGCGTCTCCTGTAAGAATACCACATCAGGAGTCAAACGACGCAAATACTGCAGCACAACACCCAGTTTGATACGATCCCCCAATCCGTTGACGTTCCAAGACATCAGTCTCAACCCGTCCCCCCCCATCCCCTCCAGTAGATCAAGGGTCCCCCAGCAAAAAGCGCGACACCTGAAACTGAAACAGAGCCAATACCTCGCCTTGAAAACAAAAAACACAAATCCAAACAACCCCTCCCACCCACCAACCCCCCCCCAAACTCAACTCCCCCTACCCTGCACCCCTGCGGTCCAGAAAACCACCCCAACTTGCAGTGTGCCTGTCGCCCTAAACACCCCATTCTACGAAAAGACCCCGGAGGATGAAAGGGACCCATCCCCGCCCGCCCCCAACACAGATCATAATTAAACAAAATGTACAAAAGAAGTAGAACCCAGCCGAACAAAACAAAATATCAAAGTCAAGGACCAAAGGTCACTCCGAAGGAGGCCCGCCACCCTCGGTACCACCAGAAGGCCCAGGCCGGTGACCCCGGTCCGGCAGAGAATCCAGCCAGTCACTCACGGTCGCAGGACAGTCAAAAAAGGTAGTCCGGTCTTCGTATTCCACTCGGAGCCTGGCAGGAAAAAGCATCGAGTACTTAAAACCCATGTCCCGGAGACGGCGCTTCACCCCCTGGAAACCCATCCGCTGTTTCTGGACAAGATGGGTGAAGTCCGGGAAAAAGTTAACGGATGAGTTCTCATATCGGACCGGGCCATGTACCCGTGAGGCCTGCAGAATCGCATCTCGGTCTCTGTAGTGAAAAAGTTTTGCGACAATAGGCCTCGGGGGAGCTCCCGGTCGCGGCCGACCGCCTGGGACTCGATGGGCCCGCTCCACGGCAAAGAACTTACTCAGGCCAGCGGGGGCAAGCTGTGTGAGGATGAGTTCCTCAACCATAAGATCCACCGGGCGATTGTCGGAGGTCTCCGGAACACCTATGACGCGGATGTTATTGCGTCGAGCCCGTCCCTCGAAGTCCTCCAGCCGCCGGGCCATCAGGTCGTTGGCCGACTTGAGGTCGCCGAGAGCAGTCTGCAGGTCCGACACATCCGTACCAAGGGTGGACGTCCGCAAATCCAGCGATTGAACCCTTTCATTGGTCTTAGAGAGATCCGCCCGAATTAACGTAACATCAATGGCCACCGTGTCGATTTTACGGGCCAAGGCCTCGTACTGCTGAGCGATGGTCTCCTTGATGCCGTTAATGGCGCCCATGATGTCCTGCAGTGACAAATCCGGAGGGGCGGACGGAACACCCCCAGCGTCATCCGGGAGAACACTGGCCGTCCCAGGGGACCTTTTACCATGAGTGTAGCGGTCCATGTTGTTGGTCTGGACCGGTCCCCCACGTAGGGATGTCTTGGTATTACGCCTCTCGGGATCCCCTCTGCCTCCCATGTGGAACCACGCTCCCCGAAGGTGGCCACCGAGCAAGCGTCAAAGTGGCACAGGCGAAGCCGACACGAGCCGTACCAGGGACCGCAATGTGGCGGTGCGAGAGGATCAAAGTCAATGGGCACACTGGTTTCAGGCGGAGGCAAAGGCACGAAGCGAAGGCCGAGTGAAAACCCAGCCGCACAAAGCAACTCCCCTGTCCAGCCACTCAGAGATCCAAAAGTGAAAGCGAAAGTGATGAGACGGCCGCTGGCACAGCCCCGATGCCGTTGTTGTTCAACTATGCCCCGGCTCCACAGTTCACCTTCGCACCGGGCACAGCCATCAGTTGGGCCTCAAAAGTTCAAACCACCATAGATCCGGTCTCCCAGGTCCGATTTGGTTTCTGAAAAGAGTTTAGGGTTCAGCCAACGTTCATCTTCCAGAATCCGTCAACCAAGTCAGGATAAAGTCAGGATAAGTTCCGAGGAGCAGCGAGGGTCCGGGGAGCCCTGTGCTCACGCGACCATCTTGGATGCGTGCTAGGCTCCTCCCCCAACTCGCATTATCTTGATGCATAGTTTAGTAATCCCTGCCACATAATTTGGTCCTTCCTTGCTACATAATTCCAGTGGGCCTGCCTATATCCGTGTAAATGCACTTTGGTGTTAATATAAATATAAGTGGATTGTACTTCCGTACAAACCAATATATGGTCTTTATTTGTATACAGTTAGTTAAAGCCATTGCAATTGTTTAGAAAACATACAAGATAAAATCTAAAATCGAGGCCGAATCTGTTCTCCAGAGTACAAGTCACAAATGTAAAAAAATGAAAAGGCATATTGTTATAACAGGTTATGGTTTTTACGTTTAAATTAAACGGCCGTGAAGTGCCTGTGTAGAGGGCATAATAGTAGTAAAAATTATGATTAACAAACCTGTCAAACATAGAAAAATACAAATTGTATTGTATACGAAGGTTTACAAATAATAAAATCGCAGTCAACTCAAGAGACACTCAGAAACAGATACATCGCAGTGAACTGGGCTGACATTGAGATACAGTAAAGTGTCGGAGCAAGAACCAATTTATCTGAAATGAAAAACACCCATATTGCCTAACACTGAAGTCAATCGAAGTTTCCAAAGACTCGATCGATAGTTTTAAAGACTCACTATGTGTCCAGAAATTAAATGCAGAATCCTTCAGCGATGGCAACATTACTAAATGACTGGATTAACATTGTAGTGTGGTAAAGTGCTTGTTCGAGTAGTTATGTAAAAAAAAAATACTGTTACGTTATACTAATCTGTCTTAAATGAGAAGCGCACATTATTTTCAAATAGAACAAGCATTTGCAATGCAATAGGTCTCGCATTTACGCGAGTTTCAGCTAATGGCATTGTAAATGAAATGCCTTTTATTCATGTGTTTTTAAAACAGATAAATGAAAGGCATTGTCATTTACAAAGCCAATAGCTTAAACTCTTGCAAATGTGAGACCTTTTACATTGTGTTTGGCGTTCGTAGAGAAGGTGTCCAAGTAATTTGAGAAAGTAGTGCTTGGAGGCCGTTATTAAAGCCTACAGAGCAACAACACACGTAAGCGGGGAATCTTCATGGGGGGGTTACGAAATAAGATAAGGCTGTACACTAAGGAGGGACTACTAACCTACTGACAAATGAAAAGCCACAGTTTACAATGGACAATGATACAAACCAATTAAAAATTAGGGAGGAGTGTGGGCGGGGTTTTAAGTCCATACCTCAATACAGCATGCCTCGCAGAGCAACACATGCACTGCCCAGGCTTGACCTAAAAAAAGTTTGAAAAGGCAGACTTTCGGCATTATGTTCCTATAATGATGTCGCAGCCTGGTATAAAGTTCTACAGTGATGTCCAAGTAAAACCGTGGACATCACTCGTGGACATCACTCGCGTCAGCTGGAAATCATACCAGGATCATGCTGTCAGTCCTCCTGGTAGATATGGGAGCCCATTTACAGCGGATCTAGAGTTAAACTAATGTAAGCTGCAAATTAGACCTTTATCCTAAGACTGGCATAAATCACAACTGTCTCACCCTAGATCTTATATTTCTGTTCATGCAGTTAACAAGCACCTGCAAACAACAAGAAGATACATACAGATCCTCACCATTTTGTGAAATGAGTCACTATTGCTACAAAAGATTCAATGAAGAGTCCATAACACTGGACAAATTAAGAAAATACCCTTTAAAAGAGCGAAAAGCTAATGTCCGGTTGTAGCATAGTAACAAAATCATGCACAAAATAAACTCATACTTAACAGCTAACCTAAGCTAACAAAGCTGCAGCTAAAGGTTGAAGACAGCAGTCTGATCCAACAAGTGGTAGAGAGATATGCCCTCACCATGGGCAGGAGGTCACACCTGCAATTGTAGTTAAGGGCGGACGCTGCAGTCACGAACGTCAGAAAACGGGTGACAGCTGCAAATGGACGGATGCAGCTCCCACGCAACAACCATATTAATGCGCCTAATGTGATCTTCTGTCATGGCAGCAGTACATGGCGTTTATCATTAGCCCTGCAACAATTCCTAGGCACATTTTGCCCGGTCGCTGGAAACACGTGTCTGGGATGCTTTAGTCTCAGACGATTTGAGTGACGGAGAATTGCAGGACTCGTAAAAATGCGCAGAGCAGGCCACGCGACCGAGCGCTTTGCGGAAACAGATGATTTCCTCCCTCGGTTCCGGTATGTCAGCTTCTCAATGCTCACTTTTCCGGGCAGCAGGTGTTTGGCTTCCAGTATCTGACACATGGTGTCAGTGAACTTGCCATTCAATGCTATTAAAGATAAAAAAATAGAGCACGGTGTCCCTGAAACGGGCGCCACACTCCAAATTGAAGTTTTTTTAAAAATGAAACAGAGCGCGGTGTCCCTAAAGTGGGCGCTGTGCTCAGTAATAAAGTTTAACAAAAATTGATAAAACAGAGCGTAGGTGTCCCTGAAGCAGACGCCGCGCTCAGTATTAAAGTTTAAAATAAAAAAAATAAACCGAGCGGGGTATCCCAAACGCGGACGCAGCAGTCAGCATGCAAGTCAGAGCGGCATAGCACTCTATAACAAAAGCAGCAGCCATTGTCCCAATCAGTGTGAATAAACAAAATGGTGCTCACCGACTTATAATGCAGACCGTGTAAAAAGCAAAGTAAAAGGTCCAGTCGTTATGGGAGTTAACAAATGCAAACAAGGCGATACCAAGGAGGGACTAACAAGCTAACTTACGAATCAGAAGCCAGCATTTAAGAAGGACAAGGACACAAGCCAATGTCAAATATGGGCGGAGAGTGGGCAGGGCTTCCAGTGGATACTCCAATACAGCATGCCTCGCAGAGCGAAAAGTGCATGCAAGCTGTCGCTAGGCTCGACCTAAAAAGGAGTAATGAAGTTTCAAATCACGTACATTCACAGGAAGATTACTTGCAGTGAATTGGACTGGCATTTTGTTGTGACAGTACAAGAACCCAGATTAGCTAATGTTAAAAGTGAATGTACGATGTGTAAAAGCTATGGGGAATTCGCTAGAGGGAACAGTCCACCCTTACAGCCTGATGCTGGGGTTGCCGGCACATATTCAAAGGACACACTAAAATTGTAAGATTTCGCTATTGTCTTTAAAGTGAGGTATAGACGGATCTGAAAAGGGGTTGATGCAGTACTCGATTGTCTTGAAAAGCATTCTGCTTTTGTTGGTGGCTAAAGGAAACCCACATTTCTGCGTGGCCATCCCAGGTTATTCCCCTTTTGCTGAATCAATTAGTTTGCTGGTTTTAGAACGCTATACACTTTACCCCTACCAACCAGTGCTGTGCTTCCCCTTTAACCATGGTTACAATGGCTTATCCAGTTTGGCACAATTAACTAGCCTGTAAATCCAGCTTGGCACAATTAACTAGCCTGTAAATCCCTATTATATGGTAATATTATAAACAAAATTAATATAAAATAAATTCACCGAAGGGCCAGGAAGTTAAATGACACTTTTGGACCGCAGCGCTCATTGAGCCATCCAATAAAGAGGCAGTCCAAACATGGCTTCAAGGGGTGTGGCCTGTTGGCAACCCAGATGGAGTAGAGCTCCGCAACCCTCAATCTAAAATCCATCAAAAATATCTGCTTAAGCCCCCAAATAAAAAAATGTCCCTGTGATTCCCAGGACCTCCGATGGACTCAATCACGAAGCGGTGTTCCTGTGACCCCCCTGGGTGACGAAGTAGCTTGGGAGTTGTGCCTGACAGCGGAGGCCTGCCGAGCCTGGGACTCACGTGAATTCTTCCTGCGGCAGTCCCCCGAGGAGGCGTTGGGGCCGAAACTGACGAAATGCTGGGGTGACGTCCTCCATGCGACTTCCTCTGGCCTCGCTCGGAGAAACCTGCTAGAAGCCCAGAAGTTACAGAGGGCACTCCCTCTCAAGGTACGTAGCTTGATTGAATAAAGAGGAGGCGGACGCCATTGCTGCGGGATGCTGGATGTCAAGCGCCATTATGCTCCACAACTCCTGTAGGGCCGACGGCCGGAGCAGCGAGATTCCAGGTGCTGTATCCTTCCTTCATCCCCCCTCCTCCTCGCCTGCCCCCCCCCACCCCGATACGCTATGGAACGGTCGTCCGGCAACTGGGCTGAGTGGTGATAGGCGGCCATCTTAGGATGAACTTCACCAATTGTAATGCAAAGTCTCCGACAGGGGCGCTGAACAGGCCTGAGGCAAAGCCGATCGGCAATACAGCTGCAGACTACGACACTAAGCGAAATGACATCTCATGGACGGTGGGGCACGGAGGAGCACAGTGACTTTCTCTAGTTAAGGTACCCTGTTTGCCTACATAAATCCAGCCATTTTGTCATCAGTTTGGGCACATAGTGAATAGCGAGACTGCACGGCCAGACACACTGGGAGCTGCTGCGACGAGGGCTTTTCCCAAGAGGTAAGGTGTGACCTGAATTACTCCCAGGAGGCAATTCTGTTATGGGGAGGCTAAATCCTACTTGTAAAGGTAAAAACAGCAGCATCTTTGTAGGAAAACGTGACATTTCACCCCTTTCCTCCATCTCGCCAGTCCTATTGAGCCTTGCATCACGGGGCAGATCTCAGGCCAGGTTTGAAGAAGTGTGCCAAGCTGGAGCAACAAGACCATCATAGGCCACACTGAGGGTCCTAAGGATGTTTTGTGTTGAAATTTTATAAACTGAGGTGCATTTGCAGTCTGGCTGCATTGAACGAAGGAGACTAGTGGACAGCGCTGGTCACTTGTTGTGCCAAGTTCAAACATAGGACTGACGTCCCCCCACGCCCAAGGCACAATCTGGGGTGCAAGGGGTTGAACATTATTACGGCTGATTGGGAGTGGCTGTGTCGGTCGGCACTATATAGATTGCCCCTTCCCTGCTTGGTGAGCACCATTGTAGCACTTTCAAGAGACGCAACTCACTGCGGCCTGGTGAAGGGAGGTTCGATGAGGGTGGAAGTGAGGCCCAGCCGGGAGGACTGCGCCATGGCAACAATAAACGGATCCAAACGAACACATCAGACCAAGCTGGACAAGTATGCACTTCTAAATCAGAGACCATGAATGAGAAAAATGAAACACAAGGAGCAAAGAAACAGCCGGAGTTAGGTGGCCCTACCCTCTAAGACATTATAGAAGCTATAAACGGGGTTCGTACAACTCTAGAACAGAAAATAGACTCGGTCACGACGAAAGTTACTCTAATGCACGCAGACTTGCGTATGTTGGGGAGAGAGGATGAAGGCAGCTGAAAACTCTGTTGCCGAGCTTCAATCTTCGAATGAAACACTAGAGCAGATGGTGAAGAAACTTCAAGTTGTGACAACGGACCAGAAAGTCAAGCTTGAAGATTATGAGGGAAGGGCTTGCCGGAACAAAATTAGAATTTTGGGAGTTCCGGAATGGGCGTAGGGCTGAGCCACGGACCCATTTGTGGAAGATCAAATACAAAATCACTTGCAACCCCTCTCTCTCTCCCAATACTTCTCTGTAGAACGTGCCCATAGAGTGCCAGGGGGTCCCCCAAAACCCGACAACCCCAACCTCCTATTCTAGCCAGAATATTCAACTGCAGGGATAGAGACATGATTCTACCAACTGCGCGCACCGCCCCCCAACGAGACTTGAGAACTCCACGGTCACATTTTTCCCGGACTTTACAATCAAGGTCCAGAAAATTAGAAGATCCTTCTTGGATTTAAAAAGGGTGCTTTGTGAAAAGAACGTTAAATATGCAATGCTCTTTCCTGCAAAACTGCGAGTAACGACGGATGGGAAAGTTTGGTTCTTTTCGTCTCCAGAGGAGACATGGGACTGGTTGGAGAGGTGGCAAACTCATGGAACCCAAAAGAATAACTCACAACGGCAGGCGTTGGGGCAAGACAGTCGGTAAGATGCCCGCAAACTCAGAGAAGGCCCTCGGTAAGACACGTGTCAACTTACGTCAGTCGATTGAGAAGAGAGTCATTTGAAAGTGGTTGATCCTTGAAGATGTTGCCTGGAGCTGTAAGAGACCACCCGGGATTAACCAGAGAAGTAGTACACTGCCAAGTAAATTGATTGTGTGGGAGGGATGCAGGACTCGTGGGTTCTTGGTTATTAACGTAAACCCGATTGCCTTAGTAAACCACAAGAGACATGGTGGATATTACTGGACTTCACGCAGACACAAACACATGGGAGTTCAGAACTTGAACTGGGGTACCACAGGATCTTTGGCTTGGGTTTGACGGGGCCACGTTTCCCTATGCAAGGTTTGATGGGGATGAGCATACAGGCGCTCTGCAAAGTTGAGGGTTGGGCAGTTTGGAGTCCATGTCGCAGGGAGGGTTCGGGTAGATCCCCAAGGGATTGCTGTGGTGTTGTTCAATGCTTAATATGGTGTGAAATAATGATAATTGACAGTGCATGAGGGGGGGTACATTATCCAACAGCAGAACGACCAACATTAGGTCAGATGAGATATTCGACCGCTTTGCTGATCTTTACAAACGAAATAAGGGATAAGGAGAGCCCGGATGTGCGCTCTTTCGGGGACCCACAGAGTCTAGTTTCGTCACAAATGACCAAGAACCAGAGACAGACTCCACAACTGGGTCGCCTTACACTGCTTTCGTGGAATGTCAATGGGTTGGAGGATAGAATAAAGTGGGGAATTGCCCTGCAGTATCTAAAGATACAGGCCCCCGACGTGGTGCTACTGCAGGAAACCCACATACAAGGTCCCTCATGCTGCACTTTGAACAGATGGGGGTATAAACTGGTAGCACACGCAGGACACACCAAATACTCGTGAGGGGTGGAGATTCTTCTACGTAATTCATTTAACTTTCACATCCAATCCGTGACATGACAAGATGGGAAGATTTGTGACTCTGTTGGGCACATGGGAGGGCAGAATACTCAATACTACTTCACTTTACTTTCTACCCCGACTCCACTCGCCTACCCTGGCTGAACTGGGAACACATCTACTTAACTTGCCTGAGGGGGGAGTCAGTGATGGGGGGGGGATGGGGGATTGCAACGGGGCTTTGAGTGGGGATGTGGATAGGAGGCCACCAAACTAGGAGAGCCGGCTGGGAAAGAGTTGGGAGACTTTTTAATAGCAATGGGATTGCTGGATGTTTGGAGAGCATATAATCCATCCTCCCTCCAATATACCTTCCACCCGGGTGTGCATGGGAGTTTGACACAAATAGATTATGTATTCGGTAGAGCAGAACAGCTATCCCTGTTCAGAGAAGTGGCACACCTACCTAGAGGTATTTCGGACCATTCTCCAGTTGTAGTTACGTATGGAGGGAACCCCTCTGTCAAAAGACGCGAGATGACACTCAACTTCTGGTACTTATGACTACCGACGATATGGATAGGGCTTATTGAAACAACAGAAAATAATTTTAAAGAAAATAAGAGTTCAGTCGATTCAGCCTCCACGTTGTGGGGGGCGTATAAAACAGGGGTCTGGGGGCAGGGAGTATCAATGGTTGCCGGATATAAAAAAGAAAAGCAAAAACAACTACTTAAATTAGAAGAAATATCCCAATTGGAAGGTGAATAAGTGAACTCAGCATCCCCAGATTGCTCCTAAAACAGAAAAAATATAAGGATATTGCCGAAGAGGCGGCTAAGGCTCACTACCGGGCCACACAATGTCGGATATACGAGATAGGGGACAAAGCGAGCAAGCTGCTGGCATGGCTGGACAGACGTGAGCTGGCCTCTGGGTAGGTGTTTGAGATTGTGACAGAAGGGTGGGGACCGACTTAAAGACAGAAATAGTATAGGGGACGCCTTTGCATAACACTTTAAATTGATATACGAGCCCTCACGTACGTCTTAAGGGGACTATATCCCCCTACTTGATAGATATGTATGAAGAAAGTGCTGTGAAGGGTATATTCCCTGAAACACAAAGACTGGCCAATGTGGTCGTGATCCACAAGGGAAAACCTCCGTAGCGGTGCGGATCGTATCGGCCGATTTCGTTGTTGAATCCAGAGGTGAAGATCCTAGCAAAAGTCTTGGTCATGCCGCTATCGCCCCTGCTCCATAAACTGATTCATCCTGATCAGTCCGGCTTCATGCCGGGCAGAAATACGGCGCTCAATCTTCGGCGGCTTAATTGGGGTCTTGGGCAGGGTTAGAAATATACAGGAGGCTGCAGTGATAATGTCCCTAGATGCCAAAATGGCTTTTGATCTGATAGAATGGCCCTACCTGTTTGCGACGTTCGAACGGTATGGATTCGGCCCAAAATACCCGTCATGTGTGCGGCTCTTCTACTCAGACCCTCTGGCAAGCGTGACGGTGAATGGGGGCCAATCAGCAAGCTTTGCCTTAAAGATGGGGACGCGACCGGGATGCCCACTTTTCCCGCTGATATTCGCTTTGGTCCTCGAACCATTGGTAATCTGGATTAGAGGAGACCCCCTTATTAGGGGATTAAACTGGACGACGGACTGGGAGGACAGAATCTTCCTCTATGCCGACGATATTTTACTTTATTTGGCCAAACAGTATTTTTCTATGTGCAGAATACTTCACATATTCACCCTTTTTAAAAAATACTCCGGTTATACTATAAATTGGGATAAATCTCTTATCTACATACTTTCTGGGAGGGATCCTAGGTTGCCCCTACACTGCGGAGCTAGAATTGTCACAGACGGCTTTCACTACCTGGGGATCTATGTCACGACGGATCCAGTGGCATCTTATGATAACAATTTGGCTCCCCCGTCGATAAGAGGGATCCAGTGGGCCCCTGGCTTCGAGGATCGTGTTTCGTTGTACGCGGACGACATTCTCTTGTACCTCACCTCACCACGTGAGTCACTCAATGTGCTCTTTGACATCCTTACTTCCTTCGGCAAGAACTCTGGTTTGATCATTAACTGGTCTAAATCTTGTGTCTATGCTATCTCCGGTGGCCTTCCTCTCTTGCCTTCTCGTTTACACATTCAGGCGTCTCGCTCCGGCTTTACGTACCTGGGGGTGTACGTCTCGTTGGACCCGGCTGTCCGCTACGAGCATAACCTCCTCTCTCCACTTCGGAGATTGAGGATAGACGTGGCTCGTTGGCGTAAGCTGCCCTTGTCCCCCCTCGGTCGTGCGGCACTTTTTAAAATGATGTCTCTTCCCCGATTCCTTTACACACTTCAGAACTCCTTTGATATTATTCCGGCGGCCTATTTCCGGGAAGTGGAGAGCTTACAGAGGAGACTTGTTTGGGACGGTCGCGCACGTATTGCTCTTGCAAAATTGACTCTCCCCTGGTATGACGGGGGCATTGCGCTCCCGGACATCAGGAGGTACTATTGGGCTTCCCAGCTGTCTGTTATTAACCATGTAACGTACGCACCTGGTCCGAGTCCGGCTTTCGAAATGGATAGATTTTTGTTGCCTGGCGGTAACTTTAACAGAGCACTTTACTCTCGATCGGCTGGTAGGGACCTAACCGGTCCCACTAAGATTGCTGTGCGCTTGTGGAAGGATGCGAATGTGGCCATGGGCTGGAACGATCGTTTGACGTGTGCAACCCCTTTGTTTGCGTCTGAAAGATTGGGAAGCCTCTGGACGACGAAAGGTTTTGAGCATTGGGACACGATTGGCATTAGCAGAGTGGGTGACCTCTGGGTGAAGGGTGAGGTTAAATCCTTCGCGGCGCTGCAGAGTGAGTACGAGTTGAGTGAGAGGGAGTTCTTTTGGTACGCTCAGGTTCGGCACGCCTTGCTCTCGGTCTTCGGGGCTGAGCCTGCAGTCCCTGTGTCTTCGCCACTCGAGGACCGTATACTCGACGGTTACTTGCCCGACAGTACTATTTCCCTTATCTATAAAAAACTAATAAACAATCGGGCGGATTTTCTCGTGCGTCTTCGGGAGGCGTGGATCCGGGATGGTGTGGAACTGGACGATGTGGATTGGCAGTCTGCGCTGTCCTCCCCGAAGGAGGTGGCCATACCCGCGCGTCTCCATCTTGTCCAGCTTAAAATTCTCCACCGTGTCTATGTGACGTGCCCTCGTTTGGTTTTGATGGGTTTTTCTGAAGACGGGCTCTGTAAGCGTGGCTGTGGGCTCAGCGCCACTTTTCTCCATGTTCTCTGGGAGTGCCGTGAGGTGGCGGAGTATTGGCGCCGGGTGCATGCTGTCATGGAACGTGTCACTGGGGTAGCTTTGTTGCCTGAGGTTCGCCGATGTTTGCTGAATGTGTGGGAGCCTAATGATTATAATGCGGCTCAGACTCGGTGGGCGGCCCTTGGGAACATGATTGCTAAGAGGGACATCGTACAGCTTTGGGGTTCTCGGCGGCCTCCCACCGTGTCAGTATGGAAGGAGAACATGGATTGGTGCATGTGCAGAGAGAAGACTGTGTATGTGGCTCGGGGTAAGCCGGGGGTGTGGGGTAGAATCTGGGGTCAGTGGAACGCGTACCGCGGGAATATTTGCACGCCCCCCCTCGTGGACACATCTGATGCTGCTTTGTCCCCCTGATCCTGCGGTTCCCGGACTATTACACTTTACCTTTGGATAGTTCTGGCTTTCCCGTTGCCCCCCCCTCCCCCCCTGATCATCTTCATTGACCACCTGAGGATGGATTATGTATCGTGTGGTCCCCCGGCTGTGGTTAGACGCCTTTTTTCGATGGTTTCCGCCTTGTTTTTTATTCTATTTTATTTTTGTTGTTTATATTTATAAAACTTATGTATCCTGATAATCTCTGAGGTGCATGTAGTATTTTGTTAATTCGGCTGAGCCCCAAGGGGCCTGTCGCTGCCTTGATGTCATTGAACATGTATAACATTAGCGGCCGGCCCTGGTGGTTGTAGGCCCATGCTTGTATTGAGGTTTTTTATGTACAATAAAGGTTTTATAAAATTTAAAAAAAACAATTTGGCTTCTCCGCTGCATCACCTACAGAACGACATACAGCACTGGAAGTCTTTGCCATTCACGTTACTGGGCAGAGCGGCATTATACAAAGTGATGGCTCTGCTTCGATTCGTTTACGCCTTACAAAGTACACCCTTCCCGTCCCACCCAAATTTTTTCAAGCCGTAGAGTCAGAAGTCAGGACCCTTCTCTGGAACAATGGGATACCCCGCATCTCATTCACTAAGCTCACGAAGGGCTGGTAAGATGGTGGCATTGCTCTTCTGGCACTTAAAAGTTACTACTGGGCTTCCCAGTTAGCTGTCACAAACCACTGGGTACACTGGCCAGTAACCGAACCCGCTTACATAATAGATAGGAATAATATGATAGCAGGATCTTATCAACGGGCATTCTAATTGGGAACGAAAAAATGCCCCGATATATACTCCGACCGCGACTACGGTTACAATATAGCACTCGGCGACACGCGCCTTGGTTTGGAAAAACAAGATTACCCAGGCCACCCCTGTTTTTGAGTCTAATCATTTGAGGCTCCTGGCACACAGTCCTGGATTTCATAAATGGGACCTCATTGTGCTTTCGACGGTCAGAGATATGTGGGTGGGAGGCCCAGTGGTCACGTAAAGTGACCTTCAATGAGACTATGACCCAAGTACGAGGGAAACTTTCCAATACCTCCAAGTCCGGACTGCGTTGTATAAAGTTGTGCCCAAGGGTACGGATCTCCCAGCCACCTCATCATTGGAGGACAGACTCTTCGATGATTATTTGAAAGAAAAAGTAACCTCCTTGACATATAGGAAGATTTTAAATAATACACCTGATGCTTTGGGGAAGATCCGATCTAAATGGGTGGAAGATGTGGGAGACTTAGACGATGAGGAGCGACAGGAAGCACTGACCTCCTCTTGAGAAGTCGCAATTCGGTCCAGGTTCAAGCTAATCTAGCTCAAGCTCCTCCATAGAGTTTACTATACTAGTGTAGCACGGGCTAAGATGGGTATTTTAAGCTCCTAATTATGCCCCAGAGGTTGTGGGCAGGTTGGCACGTATTTACATCAGAGGTGGGAATGCCAGATTATACAGTCGTATTGGGAGAAAATTACCTAAAAATGTGGGAAGTTTGCGGGAAAACTATGGAAGTTACCCCCGACTCTGCCTTCTCAATATATGGGATGCAACTGACTTGACGGCTAAAGAGAGGATCAGGGTGTCCCTTTGAAATGTGGTAGTGAAACGTAATATAGCTAGAGCTTGGAAAGGAGACAGTACTGAGGCTCCGGGACTGGGAGGCCGATATGGACTGGTGCATGCAGACGGAAAGGGTGATATATGAAGGGAGAAGATGCCCCAAAAAATGGACCAAGATTTGGGGGGAGTGGAATAAAACGAGAGGAATGTTGTGTGTACCATTTACTGATCCCCCTTTGCAGGAATGCTTAACTCCTTGAAAATCAGCGGTCACAATGTAAAGTTGACGGTATGTAGCAGAATGGTAATGTTGGAAGGTAGCGACAAACGGATGATGGTAAATGTACGAATGCAATGTATCACCTTATTGTCCGCTGTGATGTTTCTGTTTTCCTATTAAATAAAAAAAGGAATTAAAAACAAAGCATGGCTTCCAGCTTATCATGTGTAGCCTGACTTCTGCAGTGCAACCTTCTAAAATAACACCATTATTTGACAGGAAAAAACTTGCTTTTGAATATTAGTAACACCAGGTAGAGTGCCTGCTATTTAAAAGAGGTACATGTAGAAAGTTAATAGATATCTAAAGCAAAACGGGGTCTGTCATATTTGTTTTAGGCAGTAGAAGGAGGGACGCGTCCTCAATTTTAAAATGGGGATTAAGTGTTCCATGGCAAAATTACCCATAAAATGCAATTAATCACACTTTGACCATAAGAACCACATAAAGGATTCTCCCTTGACCCAAGGAGAGGTGCTATGATGTTGTAGTTGCCTCCTCTCATACACGGAAACAGAAATACTGTAATACTGTAAGGCAGCCAAGACCTTTCCAGCACAAATTACGAATAAGGCTGGCAGTTTACACAGTATGTCGTCTTTCTGTTTAAAAGACATAGTATCATCCAATAGTCATTCGATATAATAGTGCTCATTGTATTAAATTGGAAAAGATGAAAATCTGAAAAGCTCTGCTTGGACGCCATAATTTTCCTACGGGTGACGTGTATTTTAGCCGAGGGTGGACTCGAGACATCCCCTCTGAATTAGATTGACACAAAGTAACCCAATTTTGCCAGGCAGAAAGGTCAGGGCAAATCTCTCGTCTTTAAAATATCACTGTAGTAAGACTCCGGTCCTCACACAGCACACCCATACAATCATCATGCCAAATCACATTATGCATCGCTTCCTTTAAAGCAAAAGGTGGCCACGGAGGGGCTCACTCCTTTCCAGAAACAGGACCACAAATGCAACATGTACATTATTA
This sequence comes from Triturus cristatus, assembly GCF_964204655.1. Lineage (NCBI taxonomy): Eukaryota > Metazoa > Chordata > Amphibia > Caudata > Salamandridae > Triturus > Triturus cristatus. Next base: position 799,141,406 of record NC_140581.1, read on the forward strand.
GTCAGAGCATCTCCGCTGGGTAATTTTGGCACCAAACAAGCTCTTATCAGAGGAAGTGCAGCAAAACAAACGGCACACATGAGGTTACAAGCCGGTCCTCGAGCACGATGTAGCATAAAGCATCTGCTACCTCCACTGAGTATTAAACAGCCCCCCTCCCTGCCAAAAGCACTAAGGGAGGAGGAGGAGGAATTCTACCAAGATCATGCTTCAAAACGGGCTGAATGGAGCATGGAAGGATCAGAAATGAAAGGGTCCGCTCAGAAGAAGACAGCTTGAGTACCAGGAGTTTAACAACTATACTCTCCCCCAACATAGCGCCTCGTTGACAGCTTCTCTCCACCTGCGAATGGCAAAGGACAGGGGCTGGAAAAACAACCCAAACAAGCCAGTCAGCAGGACGAGAGATGCTGCTAATGCGGCGCGCTTACAAAAACAAAAAGGCAAAAAGAGGAACTCTCAATCTTATCTTTGCAAAAACTAGGGCACACTGCACCCACCCAGACTGCCACACCTTGGAAAGCAGTATAAGACTGACAAAGCAGCTGAGAATAAAGTAGGAGACTCGGGAGGAGAGAGTCATGGTGAGATGCAGAGAGGCGCGGCCGCGGGGAGATGCAGTGGGAATGGCGCTGCAGTAACCTTCATGGTTCCCCTCTCAGCAGGGCCTGGTGCCGTGGCCGCAGCAGCCGCTGCCCGCACCGGAGCCTGCAGAGTGCCAGCACAGAGGAGCGACGAGAGCTGGCTATCTACAAGCGGCCCCAGCAGGTGCACCGGCTGCTACAGCCACGCACAATGGAGGAGGCAGGAAAGGAGGGGAAGCAGACGGGGGCGTGGGCAGCAAAGGGAGAGTGGGCTCCACCCACAAGCAGAAGAGGGACCCCCGGCTGCAGACAGTCTGTCGTCACTCATGGACCCATCAACACACACACACACCCTTTGCAGTCACCGAGGATGGGACCGCATGACATCTGCTATAACCGTGCGAGATCATTACACACTATGTCATCACTAATGAGATCTATCCAAGTACACACCCGCCGTCACAACACACGTACACATACTGCTGCTAGCGATGGGATCTGTATTCACGTTGTACAATAAGCAATAGTACTCCATCCGATTTAATACAGCGCTTTCTATACACTTGCAGGCCTAGAGCACCTTCGTAAGTTTGCAAGTTTCTACTCAATTTGGCACACAATGCTGTTGACTGGAAACGCTCATCACAAGGGACGAAAGAGCAAAAGAAGCGCAAGCAAAAAGGAGAGGGCGGAGAAAGTGAGTGGCCGGGACGTGTGCTCCCGCAAGGTGGATGCCGCCACAAGCACGAGTATGTGCTTGAAAATGAGCAGAGCAACTGCTAAAGGCCCTCCTATGCAGCGCATGCGCGCTGCGTAGGCGAGACCTAAAAAGCTGAAGAACCCTGCTGCGACCCCCCCCCCCCCGCACTCCAAAAGCAAGTTTTGTTTGGCCGATGAATATGGTCATCTTGAAAATGCCCTGCCACATGGCAATTTGGGCCAGTCTGTAGTAAAGAAAACAGAAACTACTCAAAAAGTTGGTAGGGTTGTTCTCTAAAACTTTTACTCCACTTGTAAGGAAGTGCCCAGAACTCACCCTCATCCATTATCTGGCGACAGGCATAAATGTGGCACACCCAGGCATCCTCTTTAGAACAGTTGGTGTACGTGTGGAAGATTAGAAGGCGACTGGGCCAGCTGTCTGTGACCTGAGAGTAGCCCTAAAGGACTCTGCCTGCTCCCTCATGCACCCAGGACCATGAAGTGGCGACAGGGAGACAAGCTGCAAGAGGCCTTTTCCTTGAAGTAGCCAGCTGATCAGTGGCAACAGGACCTGGAATGGACACTTCGTGTGGCCTCGGCCTTCCACAGTGCAAGAGTTTAGATGCCTCTCCCTGAGGTCCGGGGACCCTAGAAGTGTACTCCTGTGGTTGATTGGAACTTATAAGTTTTAAGTCGGAAGGTAAGGTAAAATGCTCGAACAGGACAAACCTGGTTGGTTGCATGAATAGTCATATAACTCATAACACCCATATATGACGTTGCGGATGCTGTTGTACTCGAGAACAGATCAGGCAATAACGTCCTTGAAGGTAAGATTCAGAACAGCATTTCAAAATACACATTAAAAGAGAGAATGGACTCAAAAATGAGTTTGGGATTTAAGTTTTTATAAGTTCTAAATTCGAATACAGAAAGAAAAAAAATATACCATTCTCAATAATCAAAGGACATAAAATTCAGCTACCATGAAGGCTCTCAAGACTTCAAACAAATGCATCTTATTAGCAAAATCTGAAAACTAGGTTAAGTCCCAACTTTGCAGCAAATCGGGCAGAATCCCTAGTAGAGATGCAAAAAGATTTAGCGTTATCCATAGATGTGAGGGTTTATATAGCCTATTTCCCTACAAAAATTAAACAACTTGCAATGTGAGAATGGCATAAGTAAAAGTAACAACATTACTAACCAATCACATTTCAGCATTTGAAAACATCAGACAACCCTACCATCCTAACACTATTCCACTACATTAATACTGATTCACCAGTATGACCGAATGTCCTCTGTAGGTGTCAGAATAAAGTAGTTACATAAACAATTAAAAGGTTCTTGAATGAATGCAATACAGTATGCTGGCAGGAAGTGCTCTAAATGCAGCAAAGGCTTCCTCTCGAGCTATTGGAGAATATGTCATTACAAAACACATAGTGCACATTTGCTGCATGCGTGGTCAATGAGAAATATAAACACACAATGAATAGAGTCGAGACGTTATGCCATAAAAACATTTTCACACATCATAGCTTTTCCATTTCCATTGCAAGAAACTCATATTATTAAGCATTTATCCAATTATATAAAAACACCAACATACCCGACCTGTGCTCCATAGCAGTCCACCTCACATTACGACAACCGCAATCAACGATATTCGCTGGCGCTTTGAGATTTTCTGCCTCATTTTTTCGCAAAACTTCATGTAAGTCATTACCCTTATTGCATTTGTCTCATTTTGCTCCTTCAATTTTACTTGATTTATGTAATTCAATTATGGATTTTTGCTGATTTGTATTTTGACTTTTTTTTACCGGTTTGGTACTGCATAAATACTATACACAGTGCCTTAAGTTAAGCCTGCCTGCTCTGTGCCAAAGTTACATGGGGAAAAAGATCAAGTTACTTTAGTGACTTTAAGGGTTCACCCTGACGAGAGTTGTGATTACTTCTGTAGGTGGCCAGTCGCCCACTCGAAATAATTCAATTTCTTACAGTGGTTTAGTTGATGGTTTTGGTAAAGTACTTTGCTTTGGATGATGAGGTGTCTGCATGTTGTGCGGAAAGACTTCAGTTTCATGAGGTCATTAGTTCTGTTTTTCTTCATGTTCTTTCCAGTCTGTGGATAGATCTTTTACAGTTAGGCAGTTCAGGTATAGAGTACCAATGTCCAGAAGGATTTGGCCTGCAAGTGCTGATGAGGTTTTAAAGGGGGTCTTCTTTTTTTCTTTGAGCTTGTGTTGTCCGGGAGAGTGAAGAATTCACCCAAGAGGGTGTTGTGGGTTTGTCTCATGGACATGGGTGGTAAGGAAATCTGAGAATTCATCAATGAAGTCCTTGTTATGCCTGGTTTGTCTGTAGAGGCACGCACTCTGAAAGTGGTGAAGTCATGCAATGTTGATCCACAACCAACAATTCTACAGAACTGGGTCACCACTACAGACAAGTAACTTATGTCCAGCAACCATACATACAAGTGCATAGTGTGGTAAAGACGCTCGCAGTAAGACACACCGTGTCAAAATATTTGAAAGCCACTGTAAAATCTTGCTGGTAAACTTGTCTGGGAACCAGTTTCACCCTGTAAATTTGGAGTATCCATGCCGTGGAGAGTAATGGGCTTAAAACTGCTATTGATACACCCCATCAGTTTATGACCTATTAGTATTCATGTAAAGGCATTTCTAACAGGATAGGGGATGTCAACCAGGTATCCATTTATTTCCGTTGGATATAGAAGTAATGAATCAAGAAGCATGCTAAACTATGCCTAGTCTGAAGGATGTGGTGATTGAGCAGAAATGGCTTTCTGGAATGTTAGTGTGGCAGCTGGAAACTCAAAAGCAGCAAAAAAAAAAAACAACATTAACAGAGCTACAGATTAAGGACCCAAGTTAGTGCTCAACGTCTTGCCCATGCTACCTCTTTGGCAAAGGAAAAGTCCGATCATCATCTCAATCGCTCTGGCCGATGTTAAACTGCTTAACATCTGGGAAGGCTGAAGAGTGAAAATTTTAGACTTGTAGGGACTAACAAGAGGACTACGGAGATGAGAAATACAGTAATGCGTTCAAGAAATAGAGAAATTAATCAATTTGGGTTAATCCCAAAGAGAACAGGTTGCAATCCTAATTGCAAAGGTTTTCAAAACTATAAAATTGACCAGGGACAGAAAACCAGATCCTCAAACTGTTCAATTAGGTTTGACTTTTGTAGAACATTTGGCAAAGTAGGGTTTCACAGAATGTATGTGTAGCGATAATCAATAAACAGAGGCAGATAAGAGTAATTAGCTGTGCGTGTGTGTGTATATGTATGTATGTATGTGTATCCCCCATCGGATGATCAAACCCAGTTACCTGACGGGAAAGTATTTAGATCCCCGACTTGCTCACAAGTTTGATATCCCTCCTCGTGGAGGAATCGGCAAGCATCTGGGTTAAGGTTTCAGCATGTAGTGACCTTGCAATGAGAGCAAATTCTCCTCTGCCTAAAACCTAGAAATGGCTTTTTATTTATAACAAAAAAGGCATCCTTGCTCTGAGATGATATTTTAGTCAAGCCGCCATTGTTTAAGTTCTATAGACAGCTGTGCTATCGCATGGACGAACAACAAACAACCACATTTGCACAATGTATGTTCAGACCTTATACAGGATGTGTGAGGTGTCGTGATAGTGCTCTTACCAAGTGGATTTTGTACGCAAGTGTAGCTTCATGGAAACGAATCCACACTATCACGCAAGTAATGTGTGTGTCAAGAGTCATTATGTGAAAGAGGAGGCAACTTAAGAAATAGGAAGAAAGCTATGTCTAATAATGCATCAGCATGTGTATATAAAAAGGGTTTTAAAATTTATCAAAAAAACATTAAAAGGCAATCATGTTATTTGAAAGTCAAAAGCACAAAGTACGCTATTAAAAACATAAAAGTAAACACATTTTTTAAAATCATTTTCAGATGTTAAAAAAAGGCAGAATTAAAAGAAATCGCACCAAACGGAATAGGCAAATATTTGTGTTCCGAGTGGTAAACCAAACATTTCTATTCCCAGCAGCCACAGACCTCAGAGCAGGTTAAGATGGCAAATGTTTTCCCATGAAGCCACCACAGCAGCCGCTGAGGGAGTGACTGCAGCCAGTGGTATATCCGCCGAACCAGAGCCAAGATAAAACTCCCACGAGCAGATGCACCCCAAGGCGGCTCATATATTGCAGCCAGGACCATTGGGCCTTTAAGGGCTGCAATCAGTACATTTATGTCCGAAGGCTCAACCAGTTGCGTTCCCAGGCACAGGTCCAAGGAATGCTCGAAAGTGCACAACAGACGGCAGACGACAGGCTGCACACAATGAACCGAAATGATAAGAACCAATGCTCGTTCAGTTCTCAAAGTAAGGTTGCACAAAAGCAATGCACCATGCGCTCACGGGCAGCAGCACATGTGGTAGAGCCATCTCCATTTGATCTTGAAATGGGACATCCATTGCGGAGCACAAACATTACAATTACAGTCCCGACAATCAAGAACAGGACCAGCAGAAGACCCCCCAAAAAAGCTTCAGAGCACAGACTGTATGAAAGATGGAATGTCTCTAAAAACTGTTTGGAAGGTGCTAACCAAACCCAGAGCCTAGACTTTTTTTTTTTTTTTGAAGTGTGCTATTCCCTTCGGAATAAACTTGTTAAAAATACGGCGCACCAGCTCTCCCAAATGTTGCAGGAAGTTAGTGCAGAGTAGAGCCTGTATCTCCAAAGAGGACCTTGCAATTTTAAGATCAAACTAATCCCTTGCGACGTGGAGGACATTTTTTGGAAACAACAAGACTTTCATTTTACCCAGGACATCAAAATGCTCATTGGTGAGGTCTTTAGAAGGCCAAAGCACTGCCTCCCTAACTTTACAGTCAGGTGGAAACAGTACTTGTGTACAAGTAACAATGGAAGAAAGCCAGAAGTATCACGCCCACTGGGGAACATTTCAAGTAGCAGGATAAGTTTGCCACAGAAGCATTACAGGCCCTGTGAAGCGGAATGTCCTTGCAGACTAAGAATCCAGTTATAGTATGCTCTCAGTCTGAACGGCTGAGAAACACATCAGTTTCCCTATTTTGACAAAGAAATTTAAAGGTGGTTCCCAATACTCGTGTGCCATCCCTTCCCCAACGTATCTGCTGACTTGGTAGTTCTGCAGACAGTACTGGAAATGAAATTTTGAAATCGGCAGGGTGATGTACCCATGGATTATCCAATACGCAGATGGTGTTTCAGCAACAATGAAAGGTAACTTCTCGAAATTTTCAATGTGTAACAGTGTATGTTACATCTTTGTGTGCCATTAATATCTGCTGTTTATTAAGGTAATAAGGGGCGAATAGGCTTGTGACATTAATATGTCGCCATGATACGTTGCCAGAACATAGGGTTTGTAGTATCCAGCTCAATAGCATAACAGACCTAAGCTGTGACTGCCCATGTTGTAATGTGGCGGACAGGTCTTGTTGAACAACGTCTATTGCTGATGATATTATGTTTCCCAAAGAGTATATATATTCTAGAGGACAAGGAGGTCAGGATACTCTTGAGTCTAGTAGAGATTATGAAACTGTAGAAGGCACCCCTGTATAAGCAAATGCCAGACCCTCATGTGCAGCTAGTATTAAACCCATTCTGCAATCGGTGTTCGGTATTACTCTTAAACCCCCCCCCCCCCAAAATCGAGGAACGTGAGAATATGGTTTGTTCATCTAACGTGAGAATATGGTTTGTTCATCTAACTTGTAGGAGTACCCGAGTGGAGTCTTTCTGCAGGTGGGTGTCACTGCCAGTGGCAGTTACAGCCACCATGATGTCTCAGTCATTCCTGTTACTTAAACAAGGGATTGCAGCAGTGCAAACTGTTCCTTTCGCTGCTTCATCAGCCATTGCATTCCCAGCAACATGAACGCCAGAAGATTAATGACTCAGTGTGCATTACATAAGTCCGTGTCAAGCAATCTTTTCACATTGCCACTTGTTCCCAAAGCAACTTTTGCTTTAATGGGCAGCCATTTGAATCTCTGAATCCATTCTGGATCCAGTCCTGTAGATATTCATTACATGACTGGACACAGTAGTATGAATTACACAAAATAAGTGTGAGGAATCTAGGATCCATAGTCTCCACTGCCAGAACCAGGGCTTTTAGTTCAGTCAAATTTGCTATGCAGTCACCAAGTGACTGAGAATTCCAATCCTGAGAAAATCTACATGCAATCACATATGTGTCCTTTCACAATTGCACATGCTGCTGCGTTTTGGTGCTTTGTACCTAAAGAAGGTTGGGCAGAACCATCACTATATATGATGTAATCATATGGTTCTAGAGGCATTACTTCATTAGGCAAAGGATAGTCTTGTTCGTACTGCAGAAAAGTCTGTGTTTGTAGTATAGAATCAAATCTGTAATCAACATCTGTTGCGGTAAGTCAATTATGCTATTAAATCCATTGTGGATGTAATGCTTTAGCATTTCGAATGCTTGCTATGGTGACGACACCTAGGGTTGGCACCGGGGTCACAACAATAATATGTTTACCGTGAGCCAGGGCTCACTCTCTAACCACAGTAGTCTGTGCTGCGGTCAGTATTTTTTCTGTAGGTACAAATGACATTTCAGCATTGGTAAATAAATGCAATTTATATGCATTCGGTGCAATGTCGCCTTCATTGAACGGGACATAAGTGTACCCTGATCCTTCCGCAATGACGTGGATAACAAGGATTATTGTGTTTACACGTGTGTGCAAATGCTTTGAAAAAATCATGTCAGCTTGTATGGATTGTAAGATTTGTGTGTTCCCGAGTCCAATGTGTAAAAGTCTGACCGTATCAAGTCATAGAACGGTTTAACCCGTTCTGTATAATCTGGAATGTATGTTCTGCTAAAATTTAGAAATCCTAATATGGATTGTAATCTGTTCAACGTAGTTTGAGGTTAACGTAGCACACATTTATCTAAGAAGTGTGTCCCAAGGCTTACTTAACAGCTCATATCCCAGAAAAAACGTATGGAGGTGGACAATTTTAGTTTTTTTTTTAAAGTTACATTTGTAACTCATGTGAGCAAACCCCATAATTATGTGGCCTTCTCTTGTCAAGTATTCTAAGAGGTCTCCATCCATCAGATATATGTCATCAACATAGGACCATTCCTGGTCATCAAAACTTTGTAATTGCTCTGTGAAAACAGCCCGGGGTTTTTCTTACAATCCTGGGGCAAGTGACAGTATTCCCTATGAGAGCCTACCACCGAAAACGCAGTCAGATATCTGCTTCCAGGCACTATATTTTGGCAGAAAAATCCATCTGAGATATCTAGTGCTGTATTGTATTTCTTCCATGCTTTGTTATTCATTACTGTGGCCCATTTTGGATTTTGTACTGCAAATGTGTGAATAGATGTGTTTAAGTGACTGTAGTCGAATACTAGACAAAATGAATGATCGGGTTTCATCACAGGAAGCAAGGGATTATTTATTGATGATGTGCAACTTTCTATTACACCTTGGTATTAAACTTCTTTGAGGATTTCCCTATCTTGTTTTCTAACTTCATGCTTAATAGGATATTGTCTTTGAAGTTGTGGGGTTGTCAGCAGTGGTATTTCATGTAAGGGGAACCGTCATCCCACCCCACAAGCTTGCCATCCCACCCCATAAGGTTGCAGTATAATGCAGCAGCTAGCGCACACTTCTCGGCGTATGAAAGTATAACTGATTCTAGAACGAGGTTGGAAAACGCTGGCAAAATTACCTTTTCACCGTTTGGGCAAATCATTACGAAATCAGTTGGTCAATCCTTTTCAGCCAAAAGAATATTATAGCCGTGAGTTAAGTCATCTCAAAAGATGACATCAATGTTTCTGGGTACATCCCCCTCCAATTGAAGTTGTATTTTATAGAGACGATGTAGGACGCTTAACCAGAAGTATCAGGTGTTTCCACCATGATATACTCACTCAGCTCTATTCCCACCAGACAATCCATCAGATTCTGGCGAACTATCGTGACTTCTGCCGCGCAGTCCAGCATTGTCACTGCCCATTTCCTGCTCAGAAGCAGTGACATCAACATCCAGGGCATGGCTGACCTCTAGGCCGGCTACCTTCTTTAAGTGAGGCTTGGAAGGTTTGGGTTGATCTTTCTGTTTAATGATGTGGTCAGACAAGTGTTGAAAGTCCTTCGTTTTCATGTGCTCCTCCGATCTGCGCTCGGACTGTCCACCTCTCTCCAAACATTTATCGGATGACTCCTTAAAGGAATGAGACGAACATGTAGCAGCATTTGAATACCTGTCAGGCGGTCTAAAGTTGTCACAGTTATGCAAATTATACCGTTTTCAGTGGTTTCCTGTGATCTTGTTTGTACTGGTTTTTCTTACTGCCCCATTTCTTCTTTTGTAGAAGAGTTGGGTGCTTGCTTAGAGTTGTCATTTGCAGAATTAATCTTTAATTGTGGTTTCTTAGGCCTGGCTCTCAAATTATCTCTAACCAGTGCAGCATAGGTTTCTTCAATACTTTTAGGTAGTTAGTGCTCCTGTTGTATTGGAGCCAAATCCCTAAGGCGCTGGTGTATAGAGAATGCTGCTGCTCCCCACTTTATGTCATCCAACATAATTGCGGACGCCGCAGCAGAATTGCCCATCTGTTTCACACCCAAGTCAAGGGCATGTTCTGCCCCGTACTCATTCTGGATCGGTTTCAGCACTGCAGGCAAAACAGCCAGTGAAGGGGTACTGTGTGTTCTGGTATATACTGTAGCAAAGACTGCACCCCAAGTTGCACAGTCTTCCATAGGGGGAGGCCATTCCCATCGGCAAGCAAATGGGTAATATTCTGTGCTTTTCCTGCAGACCCGTAAGGGGAAATATCACCAAGCTGAATTGTTTTTTTGTGTGCTATCCAGAACAGAATCTCATCCAGTCTGTTGGGAACCTTACCTATGACTGCATTCAGTATTTGTGGACTGATGCCTGGGGTAGGCAATTGTGGTTGAGCAGTACACGCAGGTTGAAGTGTTAATATTTGGATCACGAACTGTGCAAGGCATTCATATATTGTTACTAGATGTTTGTATAGTGTGCTGCTGATAAATCAACAATAGGATATGGTGTGTATCCGGCCGATAGTGGCCATGTATCTAAGGGGACCGAGTAACGTTTTCTGTTTTGTGGAAGGGTTTTTCTTGGTATGCTGGAGGTATCTCTATTCTTTCATATGGTGTATAATTGTCTGGTATTTCATTCTCTTTGTAGTTGTGAAAACAATCATGGTTTGTTATTTGCAGCCGGGAATGTAAACCAAGATTAGAACATCTCTGTCCTATATGCCTCGTGAGCCTCACCAACGATTATAAAATCGCCACTCGCAAGTGCAAGACCGTGTTGTAGTAGTTGCCTGCAGTTCTTAGCACTGTTGGGTAGTGGATGTGGCCTAACGTCTAGGGCGGTCGACCTTGAAGCTAAGGAACTGAGTCGAGTCTCGGAAGGGACGCTCAACGTCCTGTGATTCTGAGCAAATCACTTAATCTTCCGATGCCTAACAAAAAAAATTAATGCGTCCATCTGCAATGCAACTGGTGCTCATGTAAAGCGCTCCGATACCTTTGGGTCTAGTTTGCGCTACATAAAACTGCCAACAACAAAAAAATTAAAAATAAATGTTGAGTCTTTCATCTTCTGACATTATTCTAAATTAATCACAGAGGGTAACACAGTGGGAAAATAGATCCTTTGATGAGTTCAAGCATGAAAAACCTACAGGCAAAACATAGGATTTACCTACTCAGCTGAGGAGGACAGTCCTTATCAACACAGATGTCTCCGGTCAGGAGGCAAGTAGGGGTCTATGAGAATGCACAAGAAAACGACTCCGGAGATCCATTAAATAAGAACCCATTCTAGCAATGTTGTTGGCGCCATGTTGTGTAGTTTCCACTTTCCAGTAGGAACTGCGCATTTGCTGGGCAACATAAACTTTGGGATGGTGCCCAACTGGTTTCGCACACCCCTGCAGGATATGTTGTCCTATAGGCCAGCTAGCTCACAGTGCCATCATAAGCACCCATAAACCTAGACAGGAGACAAATGGTTTGAGCAACCACAGAACATGCAACCCTGACTCCTCCAGGAATCATGGTGACATATCTAGAACCCACTGGATGTATATTGACCATAGACCCCGGAAATGTACATGTAAGTCCTTGATCTGGAGACATTGGAAGCACTGATTAATAAAAAAAAGTTTAAAAAAACAAACATATCTAGAACCCTTTCGCTCAGTCGCTCGTGCTATCTCTCTGAGAAATATGCAAAAAATACACAGAGGCATTTTCAATTTTTATTGAGCCATCTGGATTCCTGTATAGATTATATGTGCTGCAATGATCAATAGACCGAAGCAGATAAGAGTAATTAGCAGTATAAGGACAGTGAACAGAATTAACAGCTACACCATCTTGCTAAAACAATGTGTCTATGCAGGCTAATAAAACAATCTGGAGATAGTGTACTCCTACTATACCCTCCTTAAACTAAGTGTCTAGGGGGGGGGGTGTTTGTGTCCTGCCAAGAATCCCCTGATGGATTATCCCACCATGTTAACGGAAGAGAAAGTATGCAAGTCCCGTTTTGGTCACAAGTTGGAGATACCTCCTCACATAGGGATCGGCAAGCAGCTGAGAGGTGTTTCAGCATGTAGAGACCTCGCAGCAACAGAAAGTGCTCCTCTGCCTAAAACACGGAAATGTCTATTTATTTATAAGAAAAGGCATCCTTGCTCCGAGCCGAGATTTTAGTTAGGCCGCCATGGTTTATGTTCTATAGATAGCTGTATCGCCGCATGGTTGTACAACAATCAATCACATTTGCACAATGTATGTTCAGACCTTGTATGGGATGTTCGAGGTGTCAGGATAGTGTTCTTACGAAGTGGAATTTGTAAGCGAGTGTAGTTTCATGGTAACTAATCCACACTGTTACGCACGCAAATGTGTGTCAAGAGACATTGTGTGAAAGAGAAGGAAACTTAGGAAAATGTGTGAGTGTAAAATGGCAGCGATTCCCACTGGGCCTAACAGACACATGACAAATGCCGAAATTTCTATGTAAAACACTGTCAACAATAAAAAGGCTACCACTTACGTGTAACTTTGGAAAATGTATTTGTCGTGTAGCTTTCACACAGCTAATGAATTGGTTATATAAAAAAAAGGGTGCTGTGGTTATTAAACAAAAAAAGGACCAAAATTCAAGTCACCTAATAATCTGGATCAGTAACTTATGATACTTACATTTGAGGATGTTTTGCAGATGTGTCATTCCTAAAACAGATTAAACGAAGCCACTAAGCTTCTCCTATGGAACCCCAAAATAAAAGCACAAGAAGGAACCCAAAATAAGCATATTCGAAAAGTGTTGCTCGTCCGATTGGTCTACTCTCTGATTTAGAAGGACCAAGGCTCTCTAACATTTCTTTTACAAAAGTCAGTCATGTCGTCTACATGAGACACTGGCACCGACGTATAGTGTATACCATATTATCATATCTGTCAACTTACACGGTGCTATTGTGTGTCACACTATTTCGGCTCCATTCACATGGTCACACTGTGAGGAGCCGAAACCACATGGTGGAAGAAAAAAAAAAAAAGAGTTAAAAACCATCGTAAACATTGGATTTTCTGCTCGTTTTCAGAGGCTTTAAGTAGCCAATGTCCATTAAAAGGTGTGAAAACACCCCAGGACATCAGAGATGGCCTCAATGACCCATTTCATTTTTTTCTGTGGGAGGCGCGGGGCGGAGGTCTTGGTGAGTGATAGAGCGCCTATACAATAAGGACAATAATGACCGAGTTAGTCACTGATTCAGATCAGGTAAGACCATGAATCTGGTTCTCAGACAAGTTATGTTACAATTTGAACACTACATGAATGGGTAGATTAATCCTCCCCATTCCTTCCAGATATTCCTTTAACTCAAGAAGAAGAGTTTGTGTTTGAGGAATTCAAGCCTCAATTTGGGTGAGTAATTCACTCTGGTGGTGACGTCATTCATTGTACATCACAGTTGGAACACATACCTGGAAACAATTTTCTTGTCTACATCTACCTCCTAGCCTTGAAAAAGATCCACCCTGACATCTATGAATTAGGCTGTCTTCAGGGTCGAAACGTCGCCGTTGTGTATTGGTTCAGCAAATATCGAGTCTCTTGGTTTTGAATAATGAGCATTTCTGTTGGTCGCCAGAGACACCGATAATTCTTGTTCTGACCTTTATTCTTGTCAATTTATTATGAATATTTGTACATATTTTATCTGCACCTGTATACTATGCATTCACTACACTACAGTCACTGAGCACTTATTTCACTTAACTATAAGTCACTATATTTTGACAGCCTGAGAAAGTTTAATTAAATAAATATTATGATTGAATTTGATACAAAAGAAAAACTTTGAATGTGTTCCTTTTGGACATGTACATCAAGTGTATAATGTTTTGAAGAAATCAGCTTGTACCCGACGGAACCACTGTAGTTTTGTTGTTTGATACCCAGGTTCTGAGGGACACAGGGTTTCCCCGTTGTTTTGTATGAAATATTAGGTAGCTCTCGGCATGAGGCCCCAAACCCTCCTCACATGGTGTCATCAATTTGTAAGTTGGCAGGTATGTATTAGTAATGTGTAAGAATAAGGACTGGCTACAGAACACTGCATTCCGATACAGTAAATGGTTGTGTAAGGGCACTGACGTTTGCAGATGTGTTTGAGCATACAGCTAGATTTGAGGATTTTTACTTCTAGCTGTTACGCTCCAATTAGTGGTGAGCTGCAAAAGGTTTGCAATGTTATCAACAGAAGTTCTTTGTATACCGTTTGGGTACTGCATAAGTGTGTTACTAAACAGCTCTCGTCTTGGTCAGTTTTTATAGGGGATTGAGCATTTAAACACCACAGCTGGGGGTCTATTTGCCTCCCAGTCACCACCTCCTAGTTCGTAAACGGTTATGGAGTCCAATGGCACTTTTTATCTTTCTAAAGTACTACTAAAGTCTCCATGAAGGCCTCCAGAACTCACTACATGCAGGCGGACCAGTGTGTTGTTTAGAGCCTGGTGCAGCAAAAGGGGAAGTGTCCAATGCACAGGAAGCAGAGCTATGGAGAAGCAACTTTTAGGTACAACTGATTAGCATTTTCTGTTGGAGACATTTTGCTTATGTATATAGTATTAAGTGAGGCTAGTGCAAAATTTCCAATAGAGTGATTTTCAATTTTTCCCCTTTTTTATAATGGGATAAACTGTACTGGCTTCCAACATCTGCGTGCTCGGAATTTCAGACTAAAGTCTTCTCAAATAGAAAAACACGCATTGAAAATGCAATAGGCCTTTGATTAAGTTAAAGCCATTTGCTTTGCTAATGGTGTTGTATAGCAAAGCAAATGGCTTTAACTTAATGAAAAGCGAGACCTATTGCATTTGTAATGCTTGTTATCAGGCTGTCTGCTCAATTTCCAATAGTGTTGCTGTTTGAGCCACATGTAAACTCAAAAACGACCTAGTTCACTGCTTTTATAAAAGTCCATTATTTCTTCCACTTGATGCATGAAAACTAGCACTGACAATGCCTTTTGTTTTGGTATTTGAATAGCGCATCTCTTACAGGCAATGCAGATACTACTGCATAGGAAGTAGCAGTGTAGGTTTTTGGAACACAACACAAGTTTACTGGAAAAATGGGAGAGTGACTGCGTGTGAGCGTATAAGAAAGTGTGTTTGAGAGAGTGAGTGCATTTAAGGGTGTGTGTTATGTTAATGACTTTGCAAAGTGCTTCTGTCCCCGTGCAAACCCAGTGTGTGGTTCATTGTCAAAAGCCCTCAGCTGAAATATTGTTGGGGCTCGAACATCACAGAAATTGGCACCATTGTTATGGATGTATCGAGTCTCCTATTAGAATAACTGGATCCGAACTGGCTTCAGACAGCAGGCGCTTATCAAAAGGTGCATGGTGTGCTGGACAAACTGACCATATGTTTGACAAATATAAGGTGACTATGGAACAGTAGGAAAGATTTAGCAAAGTTGCTGGGTGTGCAGGGGACAATACACATAATTTCTCGCGCATATTATATAAGTCCGCTGACATGTGGGAACAGTTCATAAAAGCCAGTGAAGTGGAATGGGCATTTGGCGCCGCTTAATATATTTAGAATAAGCATGGAATGTCAGGTAACATTTATAAGCGGTGGCGTGAATATGTGACATAAGACACAGTTATCGCAGTGGGTAAGGAAGAGGAATCGGGACGTTTATAAATTATGTTGTGAGAAATTACGATAGATATTAAAGAGGGTGTCCGTTTGGACAGTTAGAGGGGGAGAGCTTGGGCCATAAGGGCCGTTTATAGGCCATGGCATGTAAGACACGACATCAGACCAAGTATCAGAGGGGGCGTTTACAAGAGAAGCAGTGTGAGAAACATTAGAAGCAGTTATCAAAGTTGGGCATCATCAGCTATCATTTATTTGAGCTACTCTGTAAATCGCAAGTGGGCGATGTCATAGCTGCAATTTGAGTGAAAGGCACCAGTTCATCAGAACTTTGTCGAGTATGGGACATCCTGTGCCGCTTATTGGAACTAAAGTAATATCAATTAAATATTAAATGGACTAACAAGAGCTAACAAAAAGAAAACGATGACCTTAAAGTCTAACGTATTTTGGAAAAATATTTACATCCGTAGGAGTTTTGGCTTCCTTTTACAATAAATGTTTTAATTTTCCCATTCTTATTTTTTTTTAAAGCAGAACAGACTGTCGTTTTTGGACTTCTACTTCGCATGCCCTCCCAGGCACAATATCAAGGGCCATTTGGAGAGGGTGGGAGATAACTTTTTTCATGCAAATGGGTGTTCGGGATGAAGAAAACAACTACCTACGTCACCTCATAAGACGGTTGCTTACGTCCCTGACTAGTTCCATGCAGTTTATCTAGCTTGTTAACTTGAGTGACGATATCCCACACTCAAAAAGGCTTCTCTCGTATCTCTTCTCCAGCTATAGGATGCTGATCTTCAAACTCCCCTCTCTTCACCGTGCACTCCCATAAAATACTTTGGAGAGGACGACCAAATTGATATTTTAATCACAACAAAATTTTAATTGTCAGGAAGATCAAAAAAAAAAAAAAAAATTACAATGCGACCTTGGGACACTGTGTAGGCACGAGTAATACTTGTCAATAGACACAACACGTTGTGTAGCAGACAAAACAATGCAAGCCACCAAGCAATTCGAGGAGTTAAGGGAGAGCTCAAAAGTCCAAAACTATGTCTTGAGTTGGTTTCCCTATGTCACACCTTATAGTGCATCCCAACTTTACCAGCAGCACGTGGCAATGGCCTTCGCACATAGGGAGAAAGATATCTGAGCTCAGCAATATCGCAAATAAAATAAAAGAGTTGGGGTGAAAACAGAAAAAGTCCATACCGCTGCGGTTCATGGGCCGGAGCCTGACGGCCACTTTGACTTTACTGTCAGACATGTCAGCGCTTTGCACGGAGGCTCCCTCCCGGGATTACAGACAGTGCAGTCCCAGGTCGTCCCTCCCTGGAGTTCGGCTGCAATCACGCGAAGCTCCGAGGGCGTTGCGGGCGGCGCCGTGCTCGGGAATCCTGTGCACAGCTCCCAGGTGCAGCCTGCTCCATGCCCGGCTGCCCTGTGCGCATCACAGACCGACAGCCTCCTCCCGAGGATCCCGGTGGCTGCGCTCCACCCTCAGCCCGGCTGCTATCTTCCAGTGCCGTCCGCGCCGCGGCACCAGCAGCAAACTGCTCCGGGATCGTGCACAACCGGGAGCCCCGTGTGCTCCCCCAGAGAAACTATGACTCTCGGAGACAGCCGAAAGAGCACGGAAGAGCCGAAGTTCCGAAGATCCGGGCCACAGAAACACCCGAAGCTCTTCGGCTAACCTCGGAATGGAGGGAGAGGCGCAAGTACGATGCAAGAGGGGCTCTGGAGGATGACATACAAGCTACTACTTATCACTCAGCCAAGGCATCTGCGAACTGAGATTTTCACAAATCCCTGTCACATACAGTTTGCGGCTGTAACTGTTTCTGAGCAAGTCTAGTGGGTTTTGTTTAAATATTACTTAATGTTTCTTCTTTCGCTCTGTGTATCAAACATGGGGGGGAAAAAAGAAAAAAAATTCGATAAGACTTCTTGACGTGCCTTTCCAACTCCTCATACAATTATGTTTTTAAGAAACTAGTGTCACGCGCTGTACAGTGTGGTACAGAAACGTATTCAGGCACGCAGTTGCCTTCTGGCATATCTTTAGCCTTTAGAGTACAAGGAAAATACATCAATGTATCAACTCGATGGCACTGATTCTGGTAGCGACCTGCAGGTTACGAGTTCGAAAGACCGACTCGGTCGGAGTCCATGATTACGAGCTCAGTGAAATAAACGATTTCTTATCTTTATGGGGCCATGTGTTTAAACACATGGCCCCATAAAGATAAGAAATCGTTTGCGACGAACAGAAAGCAAGCGAGCCCGTCCGAGTGAGCAGCCTGAAAAAGCCAAAGGGAGGCAACATCCAAAGCTCTTTTCCAATGGCTGGCCACTGTTTAGCATAAACGGTGACGCCAGCCAATGGAAAAGAGGGGCGGGGCTTAATGCCCTTTACTAAAACTCCTCAAAATCATTAAATCTCGCCGAGGGAGCTGCGCAAGTGCGCAGCAGCCATAGCCGAGACCTAAAAAGCCAAGAGAGTTGGCGAAAGATTCCAGGAACGTTGTTTCTTTGTAAGATTCTTCATCAAAAAAGAGCGGCTTTACTCTGGGGTATTTGTTTACTTGTATGACTTATCACTTATGCAGACTTGGCGTGTCAATCTTCTGGAAAATTAATTTTCACAACATTGCGAGTGGTCATATTTTTAATGTACTTATTATAGGAGACCATGTCAAACTTTCTTTAGTTTGAAATAGATTTTTTTGCAGATTCAAAAACAAATGTATGCATGCTTTCTATAAAGCAAAATGTGAATTCATATTTTTTAAGTTGCATGTATTTACAAACTTTACTCCAACAGCTATAAACAGAAAATGCATTTCATAATTTCAGTGGAAAATGTTTAACAAAAACCCCACTTTCCCGGTAAACTGCATTCTTCATAAAAATAATATTAATTTCTACCTTTACACCACATTTCTATTTTTGCACCAAGTTTATTTGAGCTCTTTCAATATTGTACGCTTTTAGGATAGCATTTTACAGCAGGAACAGAAATTGGGAAAATCCTTAAAGGAAGAGAAACACTCATTTAAAGTTGGTACGGGTGTTTACAATGGTTGATTACTGCCGTAACCCACCTTCTTTCCAGCTTGCCTCCTGTGTTGAGAGACGAGAGTTGGAATAGTAATGGATAAAGCAGGACGCAGAAATGCAAATGCTGTGATGATAAATTACTTAAGTGAATGGCTCGTGCATTTGATTATCCCTGCCTTTCAGTAAAATGGCGCTCGTTGCATGTATATACTAGGTAGGGATGACTCAACAGATAGAATCTCTCCTTAAAGACGCCGACTGAACCAGTTAGCTTGGTTTGCCTTGCTTTAACTAAAAAAAAGATCCCGACAAGACATACACACTTGATACCCAAGCATGGTGTAAGGAGGAAGGGCTACAGACTTCTGCATTTACATAATTTTCTATTAAACTTCTACCTAAAGTAAAGTAAGAAGCACCACAGAATTCTCAACAATTCTTTGCATAGGGATTTAGTGAGTAATATTTTACATATCCTATTTATCCTCGAAGCCGGAAGTTTCTAACAGAATGAAAGCATTTCAATGCACAACTCATAAACACGGGCAAAGGTAATGTTATTTAGACTGAAATGAGGCATCACAAACGTAAATTCATACAGATTTTGATGCAACAGCACATGCCATGCAACGAGTAACCATTCCAACCTGCTATTCCGCTCAAAAACGAAGGGTCCCATTTATCCACTGCACTTTATTCGTGGTAAGCACAATATGTTATATTAATAGTTGGCATCTAAAAGTCATATCTTTTCCAAATGATGACAGGCACCTCAGCGATTGGCTACATTATGCTTATATGGAACATTTTTTGAGAGACTGAAAAATATTTGTTTAGTCTTACACACAAGACATCCATATTTCTGCTAAAGGTCAGCAGACTAGTTTATCTGCCTCTCACAAACAATTCTTCAGCACAAATATAATGAAGCCCATGTTCTCCACTTTAAAACACAATTAAAAAGTAAATGCAAGTACTGTAACACTTATTTGTATTCGTGAATGAGCTCAGAGCAAATGCACTTCCAACAAGCATTGGCAAACCCAATATGTTTTGCCTTTGAGGTCCTATTGGCTATGCCAAAACCTTTTAGCCATGTTGTATAACACCCAGATGTTGTGCAGCATAGCTAAAAGAAAAAAAGCTTGATGCGCCATTTTGCAGGTGCATGCACCACACATACACACTCCTACACAAAATGATGCAACCCCTTTTTTCTTATTTGCCAATCCAACTCGGATCGACAAATAAAACAGAAAAAACAAACCATACAAAAGCCTTCTTTGTTTTTGGAAAACGGGTAGAGCGCAACACAGGGGCAAAGCCAGTGGGGAAGAAGGAACAAAGGCAAGGGGTGAAGAAGAAAGATGGGGCCACAATTGAAAACAAGGTACCCCTATATAATTTTAGGTCTAACAGGAGGGGGAAACAAAATACTAGAACAGAACCTCTTAGCCAACCTATATTACTTAAAAATAACCTGATTAGTCTCTGACAACAGGTTCTTCAGAAAAGTTCTTTGAGGATCTCCTACAGGACGGTTCTGTCTGGAGTATGAAGGATAGTATGAGTGCGATGGTATGATAGGTGAGAATGCATGTGTGTAGTTTTAGTGTGGGGTTACCTTTGAATTTGATGTTCGTTATTTGAATCTAAAAATGGAGACTTATCATATTGTGGACATGGCTATTCATAATCTGTCAATTCCCATGTACTTGTGCAATAATGATACGCAATCGTAAATAGTGTGTTTTATGAATAAGCAATTGCAGTGTATTTTGGCATATATTTTTTATATTGAAAAAAATTATTTGGAAAACTAACTGTGTATATATGACAAAAGAAATAATAAAATGTAAATTCTTTTTAAATAATGCCCTGTGTGTTACAGTGTAGATGGGGATTGGTTTAGGCAATGAGCCATAGGAGGCCACAGATAAAGTAATATAGGTTGGATAAGAGGTTCTTTTCTAGTATTTGAAGAAAGATGGGGTGCCAGAAGCAACACAGAGGTGAGGGTGGAAGAGAAGCAGCACAGCGGGCAGCAGGGGAAAAAAGCAAATGGGCAAGAAAGAGCAAAGTGAAACTGAAAGGGGGAAAATCACATGGTTGAGAAAGAAATGTGGGCAGGTGGAGCACATGATGAAGAGTGCGACATAGAGGGTGTCGGGGGAGGAGAACCACACAGGCCAAAGAGAAGTGTGGAGAGAAGAGAAGCACACTAAGGAGACAGCTGGATAGCGCATTCACTTGTGGAGTGCTTAAAGAAAAGAGTTTGATACCACAGGCATATAATGCATTTAAGAGAGACGGTGTGTTTAGAAATGAGCATCTGAACAAAAAGCACTGCCTTAGATGATTTCCACTTAATACTAGCAAGACAAAGATTAGGCTAAGTAAAAATACTTAAGCCATTTTCATAGCCATATAGTTTACTCTCATCGAGGCCAGCTGACCAAGGGATCAGTGAGAGGCTCAAATAGGCATCACATAAAATTTGTAAAAGCGCCAACCGGCAACAGCACACTGGCAGCGGCGATACCAAAACTTATTAACCGGACATTTGAGGGGTATATTTAACATTTTGGGCCAATGACTGTCACTGAGATTTTGCTTTTAGGCTTGGAGATTTCACTAGCAGCAGTATGTTATTTTTTTATCACCAAGATAAAGACTTGTTTAGGAAGCATTAACAGGTGGTAGCTTTACCTAAAAGACTCAACAACCCAGACTGTAGGGCACATTTTAAAACCAGAATCTGTTAGCCCGAAATCAGAGTGTAAACTGCGTGCAATATGAAGGCTCATTGCCCACTATTCAGATTTAACATATCACTTGCCAAAGGTAGATGAACTCAGTACTAACACAATAAGGGATCGTAACATCTGTTCAGAGCATGTAAAGCTGCAAACCTGTATTCCCAAGTGCTGTAGTAACAAGCATTTGCAGTGCAATAAATCTCGCATTTACGCAAGTTTAAGCTATTGGCATTGTAAATGACAATGCCTTTTATTTAGGTTTAAAAAAAAAAAAAAAATAGAAGACATTGTTATTTGCAATGTCAATGGCTCAAACTCGCGTAAATGCAAGAACTATTGCATTGCAAATGCTCGTTAGATTAGGGAGTAGAAACCCTCCCTCTCGGCCCATGGGGCAAATTAATTAAATAAACAAGCGCGGCCGCTAAAAAGTGAAAGCAGACCAAGCTGAAAAAATAAAATAGTGCTTACCGATTTATGAAGGAGACCGTGTAACGCCACAAGCAAAAGATCCAATCCTCATGGGAGGTAACAAATGGCGACGAGGAGGGACTAACGAGCCTCATTATCACTTGGAAGCCAGCATTTACCAAGGACAAGGACACCAGCCAATCAAAAATATGGGCGGAGAGAAGGCGAGGCTTCCACGGCACACTCAACTACTGCATGCGCGCTGCCACTAGGCTCGACCTAAAAATTGTTTTTTCTCAGCAGGTCAGTCATTCCTAAGCAATAGAAAGGTCCTAGAATTTAAAAGGATAAAGAGCAGTTTACTCTGTCTAGTGTACATGAATACCCTTTTGTGAAGGCACCAGACTGCAAAACAAATATTTAGCTTCCCAAGTGGCATGTGCTAATAAGTTACAGTAATCTGTTCCGCCAATAAGTAGGTGAATGGGTAATACGAACCCAATGCCTGTAACATAAGAATGAATCAAATTAATCAAATATTTTGTTTTAAATATTTATTAAGCACACTCTACAAATTCAAATGTCTTTAGGGCTTTCGCACTAGAAATCTAAATCCAATTAGTTACTTGTCATATAACATTGAATGAGCCATCAATATTACTCATATCTCCAACTAAACAAAAACGAGTTTAAGTCCTTTCTAAAAACCAGCAGGGTAGATACATTTTTTTTTTCTTGTAAAGATTTCCATGTTTACTGCCTCAGGACTGCGAACACTGGGTCTCCCTAACCAATGTTGCTTACCCCTTGTGTGCCCATGACGTGCTCGACACGTCATGGAGCACAGTCGCGCTGTGCCCATGACGTGTCCAGCACGTCATGACACCCACCCACGGGGGAAGCGCTGATGCTCCCCCCGTGAGAGGTCGATCTTTTTTTTTTTTTTACTGGGAAGGCAGGGGAAGACCTTCCCCTGCCTCCCCCCGCCCCCCATCGTCATCAATGACGTCAGCGCGCGAGCCGCGCTGACGTCATGGAGGTTTCCCCTTTGTTCTCCGAGGCGCAGGAAGCCATTTGCTTCCTGCGCGTCGGAGAGGAAAGGCGAGTTTTGGGGCTGGGGAGGGGGGTATTTTGCGATCGGTGGGTTAGGTAGGGTGGGGGCACAATGTTGGGGGGAGGAGAAATGTTTTATTTAAGGCTCCGCTTGGTTTGTGCGCTTGATTCGTGCTAATTGCAGTTGCTACCATGTGAAATGGATCCAAAAAAGAAACACACGCTTGCGAGAGATACCCTTTTTCTCTCGTTTTCTCTCTGAGGGGTGCTGCTAGCGTGGGAAAGGGAGGTGGGGGGGGGGGCGATACAGCAGGTACATTAACTAAATAAAGCAAGACAGTTGCATACCTGGTTGTTGGTTGGAATGGAATTCACAATGTGTACCATGGCTCTGTGTTTATGGAAGTGGTCTTTTTATACCATACTGCTTACGTTTTGTAAGGATATAAGCAATGGACATTGAAACTGTTTCCTTCAGGGCCCTCTAGTCATGTCCATAACTTTTCAGGTGAAACCACTCACTGATTTCTGAATAATGAGTGAGAGATCGTTAAGGTAACCATGTTGTTTCTGCTTACATTTCACATGCTTTACTTAATCTTGCATTCCCTAGGAGTGGTTGCTTTTACTTTTTTTTAGGCATAATATTACTCTGATCAAGTGCATAATTTGTTTTGAGCCACACCCAAGTGTTTATAGCGGGCACAATTAGTTTGTAGCTGAAGGCAGTGCGAGTTTCTCTCAGTGGGGAAGTATGGTGTTCAGTGGGGGAGAGGATGTGGCACTATGGCCAGAGCTGTCGAATTTGGAACTGGGGAACCGGGTTCAGCCTTCATGACCAGTCCACCAGACCACTCTACTGAGGGAGCACATTCCCATGCTAGACCGTAGAAGGCCCCACTAGACCTTAGAAGGCTTGATGTCTTAGCACAAGCAGGTGTACCCTAGTGGTGTCTATTGTGGGTTAACCTTGAAGGCCTGTCCACCACAATCCATCTCCAGTCTTGCGGGCAGGCCTACAAAGCAGCACACCCTAGAGCAACAGTGATCCAGTCGCTGTGACTCTGTCACTGAGGTCACATGAACCTGGAGCAGATTAGAGCGATGCGAACGGTGTGACCTCACTGGGTACCTATTTTGGGTGGGTGTGTAGTGTCTGCAAGTATATTATGGTTTGAAAAAAATTTGCTGCCTCCTTCCTGGCCTCCAGCAATTTTCAGAAACAATAAAAATGTAATGTTAACTTTGGTGATTAATGTTCTTCCTAGAGAGAGATGGAGTTTTGTCTAGTGGAAGGGTGGACTCCTGGAAAGGTAGCACAGCGGGTTAATGTGCCCGCTTCAAAGAACATGTACCATGCAGATCACAAAGTGCACTGCTTTAATGGGGGGACCATGATGAATGGTCATTTAATGTCCGCTGTAGATGATAGATCCCTGAACAGTGTCATGTATGTGCATGTTTGCATTGTGCTGAGGGGATTACCAGGTAATTATTCACGCAGCTCTCTGATGGATGTCACATGTGGTTTTTCTGAGCTCCCAGATAGATCATGCAGTCTGTGTGTTCTCTTTTGTACTGCCAGTCACCGGTGTATTCAACTGTGTAGCCTTGGACCGTGTCATGTATGTGCATGTAACTTGCATGATCGAGGTAACTATTAGCGGCGATACTACGCGTCTCCCGGACCTCTTTCAAGTGGTCGCTGTCTTTTTTCCCCCCCAACAACCCCCCCTCCCCAGGGGCGGCAATCTGCGAGATAGCCCCGGGTGCCACAAGCTCTAGCTACGCCTCTGCCCCCAATGTCTCTTTTATGCATTCCTGGTGCACGATCGTGCAGCAGGAATGGCCACTATCGAAAGTTTTTTTTTCCGTTTTTTAGGTTTGGGGTGGTTTGTGGGAGCGGCGCCTTAGTCAAGGGTCGCTCCCCTTATGGCCACATCATTTTTTAAATATTTTAAAGTGCAAACAAAATCAAAGAGGGAGCAGAAGATGCGTTACAAGAGGAAAAAGTGTTGTGTGCATGTTACAAAAGACTACAAAATACAAGTAGAGGTAAAATACTGCAATAAATGGCAGACACTCAGAAAACAAGACCAAACGTTACGTTACATGAGGCAATGGTGGTAATTGTGCATGTATCAAAAGCAAACAAAATACAAGAGGTAGCAAACAATACGTTACAAGAGGAAAAGTGACATGTGTGCAAGTTACAAAAGAGTACAAAGTACAAGTAGAGGTATAAAAGTGCAATAAATGGCAGACACTCAAAACACAGGAACACACTGGGAAGGCACTTCTATAGGCTTGGAGAACATAATTTCTTATAATGTAAAGACTTCCTTCAGACAATAGAGAGGGCGTGAATTAAGTTTGGAAGTGTCTTTGCAGGATGAGAACTTTGAGGTCAGTTTTGAAGGACTGGGAAGAGGGGGTGGTCCGGAGCTGAGGCTGAGTTCCAGATTCTCGCCGCGTTGCCTGTAAAGGATTGGGCCATCGATCTTTCCTTCTCGAAAGTGGGAGGGTCAAGCAATAAATTTTGCGCAGTACGTGATGGTCTAGAGCATTACATGCATATGTGACATTAATGTTTTTTTCTCCTTTTTATTCTAGCCTAAAGCTTTTAATTCCTGTTTCCGGTTTCGACAGTGGTTGTTCTGCAGTTTTGTGTAGTTGCATTGTTTTGGTAAGAATTTTTTTGTTGTTCTATTTACTCCAAATGAGTAATATTGTAATGTTTGAATGAATTTTTTTGTAAGTGATGTCATAATGGCAGCATATTTAGTTAGTGGTTTGAGCATGAAATTCTTTGCGATGTGTTTTGCATAGTCTTATGTGTAATTTCTTTTCTCTTTCTTTTTTAGTGGGATATTGTTGATCCATACTGTGTCTGTGCAGAGTAGGTGGTGGTGAGTAGTTTAGCTGCCTCTTGCAAGTGAGTGGTATTGTTTTGGACTATATATGTGTTTTTGATAAAGGTGCTTTTTGTTTATTACTTATTTTACAAAGTGTTTGTTGTTGTTGACTTGTTTGACAAGTTACCTTTTTTAGTAAGCATTATGGCTAGCCGTAAAATGACTGCTCAACAGGTGGTTGGTATGCTTCTTGAATCTTACTCTGAGCAGGATTATGAGACTGACAGTGCGTCTGAGGGAGAGGAGGGAGGGGAAGATTCTGGCAGTGAGTTTTCTCTCCACATGGAATCATCGGATGGTGAAGGTACTCAGTGCAGATGAAGGTACTCTTGGTGTGGATGAAGCAACTCTCAGTGCGGATGAAGTGCCTGTTTTAGAGGAGGAAACTGCTGTGCCGATGGTGCAAGAGGCATCTGGATTGCAGTCTGAGGCTGCTAGGCTTCCTACTGGAAGTGCTGGACTTTGGGTTGATCCAAACATGGTGCAGCCGGTGTTGCCTGCCTTTAGCGGTGATGCAGAGTGTACAGTGGATTGTGAACCCTTTTTGCCTATACAGTTTTTTCAGTTGTTTATGGATGATGTATTTTTGGGTGAGATTGTTGAGCAGACTAATTTGTATGCTGAACAGTTTTTGAGGGACAACAGTGACAAACTTAGGCCCCAGTCTAGAGCTACCCGGTGGACTCCCACATATCTGGAAGAGATTAAGAAGTTTTTGGGTTTGACTTTATTGATGGGTGTGTTAAGGAAGCCAACCGTGGCTTCATATTGGTCTACTAGCCCCTTGTTGGCAACTGCCATATTTCCTGCAGTTATGACTCGTAATCGGTATTTACTTTTGCTACGTATGCTTCATTTTGTTGATAATTCTATGGCGTTGCCATGAGATCACCCTGACTGTGACCGTCTTTTTAAGATTCGGCACGTTCTTGATCACTTTCTAGATCGATTTTCTGAGATCTATACTCCAGGGAAAGAAATATCTATTGACGAGTCTTTGGTCTTGTTCAAGGGTCGTTTGGTTTTTAGGCAGTACATCCCTAGCAAGAGGGCACGCTATGGAATTAAGCTGTATATGTTGTCTGAGAGTAGGACAGGATATGTTTTTAATTTTCGTGTGTACACTCGTAGAGATTCTACTATTGACCCCCCAGGTTGTCCGTCCACTTTTGGAGTTTCAGAGAAAATTGTGTGGGATCTTGCAAGATGACTATTTAACAGAGGCCACCATTTGTACCTTGATAACTTCTATACTGCTGTGCATTTATTTAAGGAAGTGGACACTTTTGCATGTGGCACAATCCGCTCTAACCGTAAAGGTTATCCGAGAGAGAGCTTGTTTGCAAAAAACTTCAGAGGGGGCAGTGCAGTTCCTTGCGTAGTGATGAACTACTAGCTGTAAAATTTGTGGACAGGAGGGATGTGTACATGCTGACTACCATCCATGATGAGAGTACTTCACCTGTAGCTGTTTGGGGTCAGGTTGCTGAAGTGCGCAAACCTGTGTGCGGTCTAGACTACAATAAGCACATGGGTGGTGTTGGCAGAGTAGATCAGAGGTTGGAACCTTACTCTGCTATTCGGAAGGCTTATGTTTGGTATAAGAAGTTGGCCATCCATTTCTTCGAATTAGCAAATTTCAATGCTTTTATTGTGTTCAAGGAGTGTTCTCCTGCGTCAAACTTGACATTTCTTCAGTTTCAGCACTCTGTGATAGCTAGCCTTGTTGTTGTGGAACAGGCAAGTGTTCCTAGATTTGGAGTGGTGGAGGATGTGGTTCGATTGAAAGATCGCCACTTTCCTGATCTCATTCCTCCCACATCCTCAAAAGATTTTCCCTGTAGGAGATGCAGAGTCTGTTGGCGAAGAGGTACGCGGAAGGAGATTCGTATGTACTGCCCCGACTGTCCTTCTAAACCTGGGCTGTGTGTCCCTGCTTGTTTTAGAGCGTACCACACGCAAATGAATTTTTGGGAGCATTCATGAGTGGTAAAGTGAACTGCCTGGTCTGTTTTCTTTGAAAAATGTGATTCTGTTTCAAGGTTGGCGTTAGTGCAATGTATTTAGTTTCTGATTTTGGGTTTGTAGATTTGTATCTATTTGCGATTTGTTTGTGTTTTTATTTTTGTCTAAAAAAATCCTAAATGTGATGGCGGTGTGTGTGGACTGGCACTTGGTTGGCGGTGCGCGTGGAATGGTGCTTGGCTAGCGGTGTGCGTGGACTGGTACTTGGCTGGCGGTGTGCGTGGACTGGCGGTGTGCGTGCACTGGCGCTTGGCTGGCGGTGTGTGTGGACTGGCGCTCGGCTGGTGGTGTGTGAGTAGTGACTTGCTGCTGGTCACTCCACACACTGCTAGCTGAGCGCCACTCCACGCAATCCATCAGTTTGTGTAGTTGCTGTGTCAGGAATGTGGGCGTGTGGAAGTGATGGGCCCTTGAATGGAGCTGTCTGCTGGTGTGAGTGTTGTAATGTGATGGGCCTGCGGCTGGCGGCGTGAATGTTTTGTATGCGTCACATGTTTGAAAGGTGTATGAGTGGCCTGTAAAGAGGTTGGTGCCTTGTCGTGGCTTTACAGCTCACGAGCTGTGAGTCAATGGTTCAGTTCCTCGTCCTTTCAATTATTAATAGTGCTTTTCATTTTTGTGAAATCACTTGCTAATACAATTGTATATACTGAACCATTACTCACCCTCGTGCCAAATCCAACCAGTATGTGTGCGCTTTAGGATTAGATGGCTGTGCAGTAATATTTGTCTTTTTTTTGTCTTCCTGAAGCAGGGTGTACCTTGTCCCTTTTTGTGAATGTTGTGATATGTTGGTTTTGTGCCTGGTGGTGTAAATGGTCTTGTGTGTGTCACGTATGAAAGGTGTGTGAATGGCCTGTAAAGCGGTTGGTGCCTTGCCGTGGCTTTACAGCTCACGAGATGAGTCATTGGTTCAGTTTTTTCTCCATTTAATTATTGACAGTGCATTTCATTTTTGTGAAATCTCTTGTTAATAAAATTTATTATACTGAACCATCACTCGCCCTCATGCCAAATCCAACCAGTATGTGTGCGTGTTTGAGGAATAGATGGCTGAGCAGGAATCTTTGTCGTAAACCCACGGGAGTTCATGGTGATGTCTCTCTAATGAATTCCAAAAAGAAATTTTATCCGCAGCGTTCCCCCGGGTCTCCCGGTAAAAATGGTGCCTCACTTGTGTGGGAGGCCCAAGTACCTGCGAGAGGCAAGGGCCCAAAACGTAGTGAGTCGACATCAAAATTGCCTATCTCAAAACCACCTGGTTTTGCAAGGGGGTTCACTTGGGTTTTTGGCCCGGTGCTCGGCGGCCATCTAGGGAAACCTACCAAACCCATACATTTCTGAAAACTAGACACCCGGGGGCTTCCAGGGAGGTATGGCTTACGTGGATCCCCCAACGTTTTGGGCCCTTGCCTGTCGCGGGTACTTGGGCCTCCCACACAAGTGAGGCACCATTTTTACCGGGAGACCCGGGGGAACGCTGGGAGGTGGGAAATTTGAGTGAGCCCGGTGATGCCACAACTTTCCCACACAAACATGTGTGAAAAATGTGATTTTTTTTTCAACTAAAATTGAGGTTTGCAGGGGATTTTGGGTAAGGAAATGTTGGGGGATCCACACAAGCCATATCTCCCTGGAAGCCCCCGGGTGTCTAGTTTTCAAAAATGTATAGGTTTGCTAGGTTTCCCAAGGTGCCCGCAGAGCTAGGGTTCAAAAACTACAGCTAGACATTTTGCCAAAAAAGGGTCATTTTTCACTGCAAAAATGAGGTGTGACCACGTTGCGTTTTGCGCCGTTTCCTGTCGCGGGCACTAGGCCGACCCACACAAGTGAGGTACCGTTTTTCTCGTAAGACTTTGGGGCACGCGGGATGGGTGGAAATTTGTGGATCCACGCAGATTCCGGAACTTTCCACCACAGAAATGTGGGGAAAATGTGTTTTTTTGACAATTTTTTAGGTTTGCAAGGGATTCTGGGTAACAGACCCTGGTGGGAGGCAGTCAAGTCACCCCATCCTGGATTCCCCTAGGTGTCTAGTTTTCAAAAATGTATAGGTTTGCTAGGTTTCCCAAGGTGCCCGCAGAGCTAGGATTCAAACACTACAGCTAGACATTTTGTCAAAAAAGGGTAAATTGAGATGTGACCACGTTGCGTTTTGCGCCGTTTCCTGTCGCGGGCACTAGGCCGACCCACACAAGTGAGGTACCATTTTTATCGGGAGACTTAGGGTAATTCAGATTGGTAAAGGAACTGTTATTATCTATTGACTTTGGATGCATTTCTGCCTTCCAAATGAAAGATATTGTGTAAAAAAGAAGTCAGTCTAAAAAATGACTGATAATTCACATGAGTATTCCCAATTTCAGAAATGTGCAAATATCTACTGTTTCTAAACTCTATATTTTGTTCCCATATCAGAAATACATAGGTGTCTTTCATACCGATTTTTCCATGTACAGATTTTTACAGAATAATTACTATGTACCCGGTACATAATAACAAACCATTGCAAGTTGCTGCTCAGTTTTTGGCTCTGGGTTCGTCGGGTTCTTGGAGAACCTATAAGTCCTATATATCCCCACAACCAGTAATGTCCAGCGGATGTAATGGTATATTGCTTTCAAAGAGCTGTCATAATTAGAAGAAGTTACAGGTGAAAACGTTGACACAAAAGGCCGTTTTTTCAAGTAATTTTCAATTTATCCTTTATTTAACTGTTAGTTTCTATAAAGAAACCTTGATGGATCTACACAAATGACCCCTTGCTGAATTCAGAATGTTGTCTACTTCTCTGAAATGTATAGCTTTCCAGAATCCATTATTGCTTTTATACCCATTTCTACCATTAACTGGAAGGAGGTCAAAAGCACAAAAAATAGGCTATGTCCCAGAAAAATGCCAAAGCGGTGTAAAAAAATGTTGGGTTTCTGACAAAAGTCTGGTATCCCCGAAAAGCTGGGGAAATGGTGATTTCAAACCCTTTATTGATCACATTTGCAGGGAAAAACCCAGATGCTTTCATTTGCAGCCCGCTTTTCCCATTTTTCAGAAAAAAAAACATTTTGCTGTATTTTGGCTATTTTCTATGACCCCTACAGGGGAATCCACAAACCCTGAGTACCTTTAGAATCCCCATGATATTGGAAGAAAAGGACGCAAATTTGGCGTGGATACCTTATGTGGTCAAAAAGTTACAGGGGCCTCATCGCGCACTACCCCAAATAGCCAAAAAAAGGCTTGGCACAGGAGGGGGAAAAGGCCTGGCAGCGAAGGGGCTAATTCTTGGTATGCTTAAAATAATGCGATAATTAAACTCCAAAGATTGAGCTGGGTGATAGCTAGAGATTTTGACCAACAGAAATACCCTGGCGTTTCCCTTATAGCATTTAAATACCAGGCGGGCTAATTAAAATGCAATATATTTAGCCACTGAAAGTCAGTGAATGGAGGCTATTGGAGATCATTAAGAACCAGTCAAGCTGCGAAATTTGGAAATATTTGAAGTCAAAACATTTTCCCAGGAGGAAGCCCAACCATAATGCAAACAGCATTATTTAGCTTGGCATTGATGATTAAGCTATTATTTTGTGATGTATTTGTCCAAAGTAAGCCAGACATTGTTTGAACTGCAAAAATCAAAACAATTCGATATCACAGGTGGGTTTTCAAACAGAAGGTTGGAGTCTAAGACCAACCCTACATTCCTGGCAGTTTCTGCAAATCTAAATTGAACACCAAATTATGTATGGGAGTGATTATTATAGTCAGGGTTCAAAATGTATAACTAGAACCAATTCGGAGAATTTGCATTTTGGCTCCATTCAGTTTAAACCAGCTGAGGTTCACCCGAAGGGCTGTCATCCAAACCGATTTATAAGTTTGCAATATCATCTTAAGGACAGTTGGCACACAGATAAATCTGGTTCTTCCACATAGGTGTGAATGTGCAGACCTGTAGCACTAGTAATGGCAAACAAATGGTTATTTACCCTGAACGGTGCAGAGGACGGCTCTGTGTCGTCCTCCCCACCAATTCTGGATCGCTCCAGGCCGTCCTCGCACCCGAGGCAGGAAAACCCTTTGGTGTTCACACCAGAAGGATCTCCTTTATCGGTCAAACATGGGCAGCGCATGCGCTGCTCTGCAAGGCATGCTGTAATATACACTGTGGCTTGAAGCTCTTCCTCTTTTTTTCATTCTCACCCGGTTTGTGCATTTTTATAAATGCATGCTTCGGTTTGGTCTGCATGTCTTATTATTTCCTCCTTTTGTTGTTTCAGATACTCCCTGCGGACTGCCCCTGCTGCATGTGGTTATCTATGTTCTTTAATTAACGTGCATTTGTGCACAGTCAGCATATTCTTTTTTCCCCCGGTTTGGCTCGTTTTCAGCTTCAGAATGGGGACACAGACGCTCCAGTCAAACTGGAACAAAAGTTCGGCATAAAGCAATACCGCGTCCACTCATCCCTACAGCACTCCAGACTTGTTTTAGTTTGCAGCCCGCATGTATTTTTGTTTATGTTCTTTTCTTAGTCTATTTTCTGAACCTTTTGCGAGCGCTTGATGTTTTATCCTTTTCCCTAATTCTGAAATTAACTTTTCACACCAAAGAATAATTTCAAAGTAAGCACCCCATACCTACTATGGTTGTAAACTAAAACCGGTTCTCTTCCAGTTTCTTCTCAAGCCCTCTTCCTTCCCTTAAGTCTCTCCTCCTGCATCCACACTATCAGGTCCGCCTCCTCAAATCCTCTCAGTGCTCCCTCGACTCTTCCAGCCCTACAGCATCTCGAGCCTCACCTCCTCCATTCTTCCCTGCCTGAGCTGTGTCCCTCCACCTGCCCTTCTCAGGACCACCCCGACCGGTGTGCTCTCAACAGCCATGCCTGCCGCTTCTCTCTCTCTCTCTCTCTCTTTTCCAGACATGCCTCAGATGCTTTTCCTCTCAAGCCTCATTCACCCCTCAGTCTCCTCCCTTGGTCAGTTATCAAATGTGATTTAAATGCAATATAACATTGGCAAGACACGTTATAGCAGTCTTGTCAAGGTATATATGAAACACAAAAAAAGGCCAGAACAGCAACATGTTCCTGCCGAATCTGCCTCTCAACAGCACTAGGCCCGCCACTTCCCTAGGCTGCTCCCTGCCTCTCCCGTCTTGAAGCTTCCCTTGCCTCAGGTTCCCACTCCCCCCGCCCTCTCTAGTCCCAGGCCGCCCCAGTTTATTTTCCCTCAGCGAGACCCCGTCCTGAGCCTTACTCTGTGCCAGGCCCTCACAGTAGCCACGCTGCATGGGGCCCGGAGGCACTGCTACGCGGCGGGTTGCACCGGGGCATGGAAGGGGCAGTGGAGCAGACAGCAGGGCACGGACGGATCCATATACCCTAGGCACCGACAATGCTGGACACACTGGCATGATAGTTCCACCAGTGATCAACAGGGCTAGACACTGGGGTATACACAGGGGTGGAGGCCCACCCTGGGCTGGTTTTCTTTCCAGTGGAACACTATGAGACAGCACTTATTTTACAATGGTCTCCCTGGGAGGCTTCTCTCCCCATGCTCCTGTTGCTGCCAAGCACTCTGTGCTCCTGTGCACCCCAGCACTCCACATTACTGTTTTGTAAGTGTGCTTTTGTCCTCCATACCGTGCTCCCTATTGCCCGTTTGCCTCTCTGCCCCTACCCCCTCCGTATTCCTCCATGTGCTTTTCCCAACATTCCTGCAACACCTCACATCGCCTGTTTTCCACCCACTAGACCCTGAGGGACTATATTTTGAGGGGGCAGCAGTCGTCCCATCGCAATGGTCTATAGCTCCCATATTCTCCCAGGCCCCAAATCTGTCTGCCACGGCACCAACCCCCGGAGGCAGATTGGAGGTTACTACCTCCAATTTTCCCCCAGGGCGCAGAGCTTCTTTAAACAAGCATTTGCAATGCAATAGGTCTCGCATTATTAAAGTTTGAGCTATTGGCATTGCTAAATAATGCAACACGAATAGCTCAAACTTTAATAATGCGAGACCTATTGCATTGCATTGTTGTGGACCCTCATGTTGTCAAGACCATGTGCTGATATATGTGAATAGGTGATGTATTTCCATTGTAAGGACATTCCATTCTAGTAAAATAAAATACGATACCTATGGTCTTTATCTCAAGGTTTCTAGGTGCACGGAAAGTTTACAGTGTCAGCATATTTACTTGGTAACTTGTAAGTGCTAGAGTGTCAGGGGAAATGTCCCCGTTTACTTCCTACCTTATTTTCGATGATACTTCCAACCCGAAAAGGTTTCTGCTTGCTATTTTTAGATTCCGTTTAATGCCAAGAGTGTGGTCATTAATACAGGAGTTCTCTCCTGTTCTGTTCATACACAGTTGTTAGTGCTGCACTCAGACGCCCCATCCTTGAATAAAAGGAGAAGAATACTCCCTGTAGTAGCCCTCTCTGTTTGTCCAGATTGCTATTAAGCCCCACATGGTGGTCAAAATTCTCCTTACCGGCACGATTGTGTGTATCTGGAAGAGCTGTTAACTAGGCGTTGTTGCTGATTGTTATAGAAAGCGGACTGTTAGAGGACCTCCTCTATGGGTCCAGATGGCACCACCATCTAGGCGTGGTGTGTTTTTAGGCTACCGGAAGCTATAGTGTGTTGGACATATCGGAAAACAAACAGGATAGTTCCTGTGATCAGTTGTTGCGATCCTAGCAAGGCGATGTAAGCTTAGACCTCTTTATTTATTATATTATCAGTGTTGCTTCGTGAGTTATATGAAATGGACCCCGTATATTGACCATGCTAAGAACACTGATGTAGATTGATACATAGCGCACTTTACCGACCTAACCTTCACCTTACCCACAACCTTTCTACAACACCTAAAGGGAGCAGCGCATCACCACACCGCTGCCATGTGGTTTCAATTATCGCATCCGTGTCTGGGCACGATAATTGAAACCACATGGCAGCGGTGCGCGTAACAGACACCAATAGGCCATGGGCGGAGCAATGCGCCCGCCTTTGGCCAATTGCGTGCTATCATGGATAAAAAGACGCACGCAAAGGCCAATAGCGTGGCCCAAAAGGAAAGGCACACGCACGAGCGTGTGCGATTCCTAGGGCCGTTTTCACACCCCCTACAAGAGGTCTCTCGCTACGCACTTCAACACTAGGCGCGAGACCTAAAAAGGTCTACGACCCCACCGCCCGGTCTGTTGCAATACCATATGGTGGTGGTATTGTCTGAGAATTCCTGAATCAGCCTTCCCTTGATTGAAGGATGAAAGGTCTTCAATGCCAGTTGGATCGTTTGGAGCTCCAACAGGCTGACATGGAGTCCGGAGACCTCTCCTGGATGGTTGCCCCAGCCCAGAAGTGATGCATATGTCACCACAGTCCGCTCTGGTTGAGGAAGTGAGACAAGTCTGCTACTGACCCAAATGCAGTTTGTTTCCACCACTGCAAGACTTTTGCGGTTCGCTTTGAGATTTGGACCATGTCAGAGAGATTCACCTGATGCTGTGCCCACTGCAACTTCAGGCCCCACCACATAGCCCTCGTATGCCCGCTGGTATGTGTCACAAGAAGGATGCAGGAGGCCATGAGGCCCAGCAGCCTCGGAGTCAGTCTCAACGAAATCAAGGATAGAGGCAGAAGCATCAGTATCATAGTCTGAATATCCCGGAATCGCTGCTGGGGAGGCTAGGCCTGAAACGGCACTGTGTCTAGAAAAGCACTGATGAAAGGGAGCATCTGAGATGGAGTCAGGTGTTACTTTGGCAAGCTGATAGTGAGCCCCAGAGAGTAGAGAAAGAACACCGTAGTTTAGGAGTGGAGACGTCTGCAACAGACAATTGTCAAGGTAGGGAAGAGACTAGAATCCCTGACCTCTGCAGATGAGCTGCAACCTCCGCCATCACTTTCATGAACAGCCGAGGGGTGGTGGTAAGGGCAAAGGGGAGCATGGCAAACTAACAGTGCTCTTGGCTTACCATGAACCACTGTTAGCGCATGTGGGCATGCGAGGCGGGGATGGGAAAAAAAAAAAAAAAATCAGTGTTCTGCAAGTCTGACAATACC
Source organism: Triturus cristatus (assembly GCF_964204655.1). Taxonomy (NCBI): domain Eukaryota; kingdom Metazoa; phylum Chordata; class Amphibia; order Caudata; family Salamandridae; genus Triturus; species Triturus cristatus. The sequence goes on from NC_140581.1 coordinate 799,177,329, forward strand.
ATCCAGTCTCCTGGGTCCAGGGCAGACAAGACTTGTGCGAGTATTATGAATGTCTCCATTTTCTGTAAGCGATAGAGGTAAGTTTTTCTTTCTTCTTAGGCACCAGAAAGTAGCAGGAATAGCAACCATAACCTACTTCTGATACCGGAACAGTCTTTACAGCTTCCATGCTCAAGAGTCTCCTACTGAAGAAGCAATGAGAGGTGGTCCTTCCACAGCTTTTTTTATGCAAGTGGCCTGTGTGGAGGGTTGGTCACAAAGGGGAGGGAGCAGTCCCTTTAGACGAGATGCAAAACACAATGGTCTGATGTAACTGACCTCCAGTGGTGCAGGTGATGGCGCATCCTGCTCCCCCACTGGATGCCCATGATGGTCGGAGTGCATACTAAAGAGGTCTGGAGGTGTGGTGGACTGGCTCAACCTCTGGCGGCCTGTCCAAGAGGGTCTGTGGGAACCGCATCCTTGGCCACGAAAAGACTGATGATTGCTGGCCAGGGTGGCTGGGCATGTAAAGATGTGGTTGGAAGCCCCTCCCGTTATCATGAAATGGGTGGAAGGGGGACTGGGTTGGCATGGGCCATGGAAAGGCCCAATCACCTGGATGTAGCTCTGCTATCCTGAAAACACTCTAGCGCAGACTCTGCCTTCTCTCTTAACAACCAAGAGTTATCAAAGGGCATGTCGATGTGCTAGGCTCAGACATCCCCTGAAAAGCCAGTGGTTCTCAGCCAGGTGTGGCAGGTAAGGGCCACCCACAATGAAATCGCTCTGTCCAGCGAGTCGGTCACATCCAATCCACACTGGATGGTGAACTTGGCTACGTTCCTCACATCAGCAAAGGATTGAGAGATTATGGTTTGGGCCTCCCCGGAGACCATGGAGGGCACTTGTGCAACCAAGTCTCAGATGGTATGGCAATATCCGCCCAAGAGGCATGCAGGGTTCACGGACTGCAGTGCCAGGCCGCAAAAGAGAACATGCTAATGCTAAAGGTATCCAACCTTTTGGATTTCCTGTTCGGTAGAGTGGTAGGGAACTAGCCAGGATTAATTTTGGAGGTGGAGGTTTGGACCATCAAGCTCTCCGGGCTGGGGTGCTCCGTGGCGAAACTGGTGTTAGCTGGGGCTGAGCGATGGTGGCAGGCAATTGTCTAATTACAGGAACCCCTGAGTAAGCCTTGGACCAGGTCCCAAGTAGACATCAGTAAGGGCTCCATTGAATGGGAGTAGTGGTTCAGAAGGAGTAACTCCAGACTGAAGCGCCTCCGTCAAGACATCCATCTTGAATGCCACCGAGGGTAGCGAAGGGTCCAGGACCTCAGAAGCCCTCTGCCCCACCACTGCAAATTAGGTTCCCTCCTCCATAGCCACGCTAGAGGGCGGCATTGTGCCGGTGTCTGGGGAGATGCTCAGACCACTGGCATCCACCAGATCCTCGTACCAGTTGTCCACGTCCTCCTCTAACTGTTATCCCTAGGGGTCCGCACACTCCTCCCATTCGTCTCCTAATCCAGTCCCATCACAGGAACAAGGCATTGGCTCCTTCATAGGGAGTTTGCCCCATCGGCCAGCAGCGGGTGTCTGGGATGATGAGGATGATGGGGATGGCGCTGCGGTGTCGGCAGCGCCGGGATGTTGCCACTGGAGCCGTCACAGCGAGGTGGCTCAACCGCACCACTGCTGATCCATCCATGGATCCAAGGAGCCAGACTGGTACAGGGAGCGAAAGCGCTGGCAGAAGACCAGTAGGAAGCCCCAAACTGCTCTAGCGGGGAAAGGTCACCAAAATATGAGGTGCATGGCCTAAAATCACTAACTGGGTGGGGGTCGCTCTGGCTCCTAGAAACTCTGAAAGGCGCTGTGGCTGCCCAGGCTTCACCATAGAACCAAGCTTCGAGCACCAACACTCCCTCGTCTTGTCAGATGACTTTGACGGACGTGGCAAAGTCGAAGATCTTGGTCTTTTTTGCATCTGTTGGGCTTTGCAGACTTCCTCAACGACATCAACTGCAACGAAGTGCACTTGGAGTGGCTCAGGAAACAATCCTGTGACCTTCCTCTTGACCGAAATCAGGAGCATCACGGCGTTGAGCAGTTTGAGGAACCGCTCCCCAATGGGGTACAGGGCGGCAATCGACGAAGGTCTTGGCGTTTTGTTCATGCTCCAAACACACACACACACTAAATGTGGGTCCAGACAGGTGCCACACGCCTTTTTCTAGCTGACATTCTTGATGCCCCAGGAGAAAAACATTGACAAAGTCAAAAAAGGTCAGTCGGAAAAAAAAACTTGGGGTAGCTCTTACCAGATCTGCGCCGACTGGCGTGGCAGGAAAAGAATGTGACATCAGCAGACCGGGGTGGCTCTTATACAGCCACTGCACACATCACATTCAGTGTGGATGACGCCACGCAGAGGCAAACAACAGTACTTAATGGAGCACAGGGGTACTGCTCAAAAACGTTTCCGGATGCAGTGGATGCATTGAATTCTTCAAAATGATGGTAAAGGAAGGGCTGGTCTCAGTACTAGGTCTCCAACCGTGGTGTCCTTCATCAAGAGCGGTCCTCACATCCTCTGGAATCATCCAGGTTCCTTCATCTTGGGGATTGAAGACGCTGACCTTTATCTCACTCTGTGTTTTAACCTCCATGTTGCTCTCAGCTCCGCCTGCTAGCCACGCCAACTGCCCAAATGAGAAGGCATTTTTAAAGGAGCCATGTCAACTTGTGAGGGTGTCTTGTTTCCCGATTCTGATGGGCTGAGCTCTCTTGTTCTGAGACAGGGGTGACCCTGGTATAGACCGCAGTAAGTCCTCTGCTTAGAGGATAGACCACACTCCCTTGCAGCTGAGTGGCACAATGCAAAATGTTAATTGGAGCAGACACATTCTGAGATTCTTTTAGAGATAACCAGAGCTAGTTTCTAGAAAAAGACGTGGTATGATAAAGCATGCATATAGATTTGATGATCTACAAAAAGATCCTCCACTATTAGCATTGTGGGAACACTGCAAAAAGACTAACATACGGTATGGCTAGTCTTTTGTTATTGATTCTTAAAAGTCTCTAATGAAGTCAAAGTCTCAATAAGATTACTTTCTGTATGAAAGCAAAACCAGATTATTACATAGTTCTCAACATGGTTTCCTGCCTGAGCAAGGCAATACAAATTCAAGGAGTTCAAGACTGAATAAAGTTTGTTTGGCAGCTTTTTTTAGCCAACATTTTGAGTTTACATGGTTAGAACACTTTCCCTACATTGTAAACGAGAAATAGGCCTCAATTCCTCTCATCTCACCCTCTCCAAAACTGTAGCATAATTGGTTGTCACGGGTACATTTCACATCTACATGGCAAATATACAGGTAAAAATATCAGCTATATCTGGAGAGTCTTAGGAGGGCAAGCGTCTCTTATTGAGCAGCATCCCAATTATCTTCCGGTTTCCAGTTCAGTTTCAATTTCCTGAAGGCCTTTTTTGCAAAAACTTAGGATTGTCTCTGCAAAGAGGACATCAACAGTTTACACATACCCGTGAGCCTATGATATTGCTGTCCTGCATTTTCTGTTGTTTTTTTCCCCCCCATCACCATCACTGTCCAGAGTTTTCTGTACCATTGTGTTGAGTTCTGTGGGGCAGACGTTTTCCGGTTAAATGCAATTTCTTATTTTATTAACAGCATCAATGTAATAAAAGTTGTCACACTTTTTTTTATAGCCTCCCAGTTCTCTGGTTTCATTCCCACAATCGTCGTTTTTTCTCTCGATTTTTTGACCTGCTGCAATACAGGTACGCAAATACTCGGAGTCAAAAACACCTTTTTGTAGCCCTTCATTTGAGCTCTGCAAATGAGAAAGTTATTCGTGTGGGAATTACACCAGTATTCACATTGCCTCATTCTGCATTCCTGATCCCTTACACTATTTAACAATCCACACAAATTGAGAGGAGGAGTAGGACTGATTATATTTGTTACATATGCGTCCAATAGCCGTATACAGACTGACGCTGCCCCTGGGTCTCACAAGACCTTCACATCTAGGTGCCCAATCTGGATGCGTTGTTTTTAATACAGCATCCAGGAAGTCTTGTGAATGCACAGAAGTGGACAGCCACAGATTAGCACTTCAACTTAGTTTTGGTTTAGATTCCTTGTTAAACATACTGGATGAAGGTGCGTACTAAAACTAAGTGATGCAGAACACAGTGAGAACAAGAACTAGAACTTGGTTATTCTAAAAGTATGCGTAAAAGGTGGGAGTGTGCAAACAAAGCTGACTTTTCTACTCTCAATTGCTCTAGACACAACCAGTAGTGCATCTACACAACAGACCTACCCTTGAAAAAGTTTTATGACAGTAAAACTTATGCATACACAAAATGATCAATTATATTGTCTAGCAACCAGTCTGCTTTTGGATGAGTGCAACGGTCATTTTTACATACATCATTTATGCGAGTGATGGTTTATCTGAACAGCTATATAAATAGATATTACATGGATCTAGAAAATCTATGTTGGGCTCGTTCGAATCTAGTATTTGAAAGCAGAAATGTTCCCTTCACCTTAGCTTTGCAAGCTAAATGTTGGTTTCCCAAGAGTAAGACAGCAGAAGAATCTGGTGAGTAAAATTACTAGGGGGAGTGTGAACAACTGTAGGGAATCAGTAGCTCAGACAGCGACATTAAGAGTAAGAAACAAGTTACTTACCTGTACACTGTGGTTCTCTAGTACTGATATCTTTTAGAGTCACATGCTTGAATCTTCCCCCCTGTCATAGTGGGAGTCCCACAGTAAAATAGCAGTATTAAAACCTCAACATTCAAATGCCCATAAGAATTCACTAGCTTTTAGCAACCCATTACCATGGTTTTAAAACAGCCAACCAGAGCGTAGACCATAGAGTCTCCTTCTCCTGCAGGGCCACCATACCTCAGATTTCGAGCACATGTACCATAAAGGTATAAAAGAGGCATGGAAGGTGAACCTGACAGGGGAGGAGGGAGGGTCGCATGTCAATCTATAAAATACATCAATACTGAAGAACCACAGTGTACAGGTAACTTGTTTCTGCTCCAGTATTGTATCTTTTATAGATTCCCATGCTTGAATCAGAATAGCAAGCAGTTACTAAATGGCCAGTAGCGGCGGGTAAGCTGAACCATCCCACCATGCGACCCAGAAACCAAAATGCAAATAATCATAACCAGCATATATCATGAGCTCACATCTATATTATACATATACACACACACACCTAAATTAGAAAATATTCTAAACATATTAATGACTTATTATAACAACAATAGCATATGTAGAAGAAAAAGGACACTAAGAATATTATACCTTATGCATATAGACGTCGCAGAGCAGCTTGACCAACTGCTACATCGGCCTTCTGCCAGGAATCCAGGCAGTAAAGGTTCGTGAAGGTATGGACGTTGCAGGTGTCAGGCAAGGACACACCGACAAACAGGGCAGAGGATGCTGCCACCCTGCGTGTTGAATGAGCTGCGACATTGGAAACCAGAGGGCAGCCAGCCCTCTGATGACAGATTAGAATAGTAGATGAGACTTACCGAGCAATAGCCGCCTGCGCCAAAGCCTGACCCTTCCTAGGGGCAGAGAAGGCAATGAGTAACTGAGTAGATTTTCGAAACACCAAGTGCTTTGCAAGTAGAACATTAAACATCATTTAATGTCCGGAGAATGGAGCGCTCTCTCGGCTGACACTGAATAGAAGGAGGGCAAAACCACTGGCTTATTTAGATGAAATGCAGAAGGTACTTAAGAATAAAAGATGTATTGGTACGAAGAATTTCTCTGTCCTGAAGAAAATGAGGTAAAGGCTCCGTCGTTCCAAAGGCCTGAATTTCACTAATGCATCTAGCTGATGTGATGGCAAACAGGAAGGCCACCTTCCAGGAGAGGCACTTCAACTCGCACTTGTGAATTGGTTCAAAGGGTGACTTCATAAGCTGTGACAGGACAATTGCCATAGCACTAGAGGAGCTTTTACTGGAGGATAGGCAATGAAAAGTCCTTTCATTAACTGTTTGATCAATCTGTTAGACCACAAAGACATGCAACCAGAACATCGTCTATATCTGGAAATTGCCACCAAGTGTACTTTGATGGACACATGCGCCAGACCAGCACTGGAGAGAGACAAGAGATGGGGCAAAACATCCTCAGGCAGCAATGAGAGAGGATCGCAAGAGTAGGCGGCACACCATATGCAAAACCTTTTCCACTTGGCAGAGTAGCATTTGATCGTAGGAGGAGCTTGGGCTTTCTGTAGTATTGCTTGACATTACTCAGAAATCGCTTGTTGTCTGAATTCTGTGAGGAGTCAAGCCGACAAGTGTAGTATGTGAATTTGAGGAAGAACCACTTGGCCCTGGGTCATGAGAGAAGATTTTTCTCTGGACTGGAACAAGACTGGAGAAGATCCCGATAGGCGATTCAGCTCTGTGAAACAGTATTGTTGCGCCAACGCCGTGGTGATTAAGATGATACGGCAAGGCTCCTGTTTCATCTTTTGCAGGACATTTGGAATCAGAGGAAACGGGGGTGAATTTGTAACCAAACGTTCGCTCCCAAGAGAAATGGAAGGCGTTTCCTAGAGAGCCTGGCTGAGGAAATCAGTTGGCGTAGAACCTGCATTTGTTTTTGAGTGATGTAGTGAACAGATCTAGGGTTGAAAACCCCCAGCAGCAAAAAAACCTTTGTAGCTGATCTTCATTTAGCTCCCACTCGTGACCCTGCTTGGTGTCCCTGCTTTGAGAATCTGCCCAATCGCTGTGGACTCCTGGCACATGCTGAACTTGTATTGATATACCGTGGGCCATCAGCCATTCCCAGATCGGCAGAGCCAGGATTGAGAGGGCATGAGATCTTGCACCATTGTGCTTCAGGAAATAGAACATGGTGGTGTCCGTGCGAATCAGGATCGCCAAATTGCTGATCCTTGGCAGGAATGCTTGGAGGCCCAGAAAAACTTTTCAGTTCCAGGAGGTTTATGAGACACTGTGCTTCCTGGGTTGACCACGTCCCGTGGATATGCAATTCTTGCAGATGGGCACCTCACCAGTCTATGGAAGCGTCCAACGTCATTATTTACTTTGGTTTTTTTGGCATGAGGAAGGAGAAACCCTGAGAGAGATTGTTGCCGACTTTCCACCATGATGTTGCTGAAATCATAACCGGTGTGATTGAAATTAGGTCTTCAAATGAGCCTCGAGATGGAGTCCATTGAGCGCCGAGCTGCTCCTGAAGGGTCTCATCTTTAGGTGACAGTGCGGAACCAGCAGGATACAGGAGGACTTCATCCTTACATTGAATTGTATGTCTTCACTGAAACACGTTTTTGCGGACATGCACTGTACTATTTTCTGGAGACGCAAGATAGTTTCTTTTGTGGCATCCATGAGAAGCAAAATTTACTGGAGCAACAACATTCTGAAGGGTTGAGATTTGATGAACTTTTTAAACGACCCGAGATTCATTAGTTGCCTCCATTTCCCTCTATTTTTCTTTATTAAAAAGGGAGAATAGAACCCCAGATTGTGCTCATCGAGTCACACCTCTTAGATTGCCAGCTTGCTGAGGAGTAATTGGACTACCCTCTTGATGAGTTGCAAAGGATGATGGATGTTTTCACGGAGGCAAATTCGGGGGCTGTTGAACAAATTCCAGAGTGTGACTGTGGCAGAATACGTCTAACACACATTTCACGAAATATATAAGTTTCCATTGACTCAAGAATTTGAAGCAAGTGGTGCCAAACTGAAGTAGGACTACTGTAGCAGGGGCCTGCGGATCCTCATTGCCTCTTATTAGAATCGTCAGCCCTTCCTCCCGGTGGTGGGTGTTGACGTGCCACTGCTCTAAGTTAGTCTGGTGTTGAGGTTTGCCGAAAGGGCTGCAAAGTGTACTGAGAACGAAATACCTGCTGATAATATGGCTGGAACTGCTGCTGAAGCGGAGGGCGAGAGAGATATTGACCTCTTTCCCAGAAGGAAGCAAACTTTATCGGCTGCAGATTAGTTAATGATTTAGCCGTCTCATTATCCGAATTGAGCGACTGCAGCGCTTGATCCACATGTTTGCCAAAGAGAAATTTGCAGCCTAACGGCATATCTAATACTTTGGCCTGAACCTCCGGGCAGAACGTCGTAGCTTTCAGCCACACCTGCCGTCTCAACACCACCGTTCCCTGAAGGCAGTCAATGAAATATCCAGAGCCGCATCAATCATCTCAGAAGAGGCTCTCTCTCCTTCACATAGCAACTCCTTTGCTTCTTTCTTATCCTCAGGAAGAAACAGCAGCGATGTCAGACCACATACGGCAGTTATACCTCCCGAGGACAACCATGGCGTTGGAAGCACTGATGGCAGTGGTTCCCAAAGCGTAGAACATTTTGCCAATGTTGTCCAATGGGCGCCCTTTCTTGTCAGGTGGAGCCGCACACGTAAAAGGATTCTTAGATCTCCTCTGAGCAGCTTGCATAATGACCAAATCAGGCCGAGGGCGATCAGACAAGGAGTCTATTCGGGTGCTCTGTACTTCTTGTCCAATTTCAGCACCACCGCAGGTATATAAGCTGGCGTCATAATCAACTTCAGGCTCTCTTGTCATAAGAAGTCTACAATAGGAATGGATCAAGAGGAGCACTGCATGGTAGACTTAAAATAATATAAAAAACACTCCGCCGGCTTGGCAGGCATAGGGAGATCAAAGCGCATAGAAGCATGTTCCAGCAGATCATGGACCCCGTCGATATCTGCAGGCGGAGAGTTGGCTAGAGGCGGTCGTCCCACTCATCATGGACATCTGGGCCCAACTGCAATTTCCCTTCCTCTAGTTGCTGGTCATCATCATTTTGACTTTGCACAGGAATTTCTACAGGTGGCAGAACGGCCTTGCCTTTTGGCCATGGGGGTGCAGCCAGCGGCACACGAATGGGAGTCTCCTGTACAGGAGGCGGGTGCAGAGCAGAGTTCGCTTCTGTAGAACAAGTTACTTATCTTCGGTAATGATGCATATGTAGTTATAGATTCCTTACCTGTAGAATTACCCCGGGGTGTCAAACTGGATCCGGAGAATTTTTTCGTAGCAGTACACCTGCGTGTCAGTAGGTGGCATCGGTCGACTTTGCGTTCTTCGTCGTGGTCGCCGGGATGACATTGCAAAGTCTACTTAGAAGCCGACACTGCACGCTGATGTCAGTTCTGACACGGCTTTCCACGTCAAAAGAGCAGAGCTATGCAAGACACTGACCACTGGTGCACATAACTAGGGCCTTAGAAGGGAGTCCCTATTCCTAGAAATTAGTTCGCGGAATGAGGAGGATGGGTGGGGAGGTAAGGAATCTACAACTACATATGTCTCTTACAGATACATCGCTACCTAAGGTAAGTACCTTGTTCATCTGAAAGAAACTGTAGTTATAGATTCCTTACCTGTATAATAGATACGCAGCAATGCCAACCCCAGTGGTGGGTCTGCGAACAAAGTTCACACCAGGAAGTCCTGGAGAACAGGACAGCTGAAAAAGACGTCTCTCCGGGCTTGGCTGTTCAGGCAGTAATGTTTTGTGAACGTGTGCAGGGATGCCCACGTGGCTGCCTGTCAGATGTCAATTAGCAGAACTCCACGTCCCAAAGCAGTAGTGGCTGCCGTCACCCAGATAGAGTGGGTGCGTAGTCCTACTGGAGGTTTATATTTCGCCAGGAAAGCAGTCTTTAAAGTAAGAAGACAAAGAGGACAATTATGTAGTGGCTCGAAGGGAGCACACATAAGATAAGTAAGGACAGGATTCAAGTCCCAATGGGGCATTACGAAAGGAGAAGGAGGAAAGAGATGAGTAATGCTCTTCAGAACTCCATTTACAATGGGAGACTTGAAAAGAGACGGCTGATCAGGAAGGTCGAAATGGTCGAAAGATAGCACTTGAGGGTGCCCAGAGCAGAGCCCCGCTGAGCCAAGGAAAGGATAAACAAAAGAACCTCTGAAAGAGAGGCAGAAAGGGGATCCACAGCCTTTGCTGTGCACCATGCCACAAATTTGTTCCATCTACATGCGTATACCGTTTTAGTGGAGGGACACCTGGCTGCCACGATGACGTTACAGACTTCAGGAAGAAGGTCAAAAGCGGTCAACTGTTGCCATTCAATCGTATGGAGGAGGAGGCTGGACAGGTTCGGTGGAGGACCCTCCCCTGCTGCTGCGACAGAAAATTCTGCCAAAGAGGTAGTCTGACTGGAAGATCGATGGCCATGCTCAAGAGCTTGGGTTACCAGACTCTTCGTGCCCAGTCCGGAGCCACAAGAATGACTTGGGCCTGGTCGAGTTTTATCTTCTTCAGCACTCTGGGTAGAAGTGGTACAGGCGGGAAATCGTACAGGAGGACGCAACTCTACTCGCGATGAAAAGCGTGGCCGATCCAATGCCGCCTTGGAAACTCCAACGTGCAGAACTGCTGACATTGCATGTTCTCTTTGGTGGCAAACAGATCTAACTAAGGCTCTCCCTACTGCTGAAAGAGACCTTGCACGTTCTCTGAGTGAAGATGGCATTTGTGATCCATTATGCACTGGTGGCTGAGTTAGTCTCCCTGGCGTTCAGGGAACATGCCAGGTGTTGAACCACCAGGGATATGCCCGGATGATCCAGGCATGTCCAAAGGCGAAGAGCCTTTTGACATAGGGTCCACGACCCCACCCCTTTTGTTGGGGTACCACATGGCGGTGGTGTTGTCCGTAAACACCTGCACTACTCTTCCTTTGACAGAAGGAAGGAATGCCTTCAGTGCAAGACGGATCACCCGAAGCTCCAGAAGGTTGATGTGGAAGCCAGACTCCGCTGGAGACTAGAGACCCCTGATCTCCACCACTCCCATGTGGCCTACCCATCCCACGAGTGACACATCTGTCACTACTGTGAACTCTGTTTGGGGAAGGGAGAGGGATTTGTCGCTGACCCCATCCTGGCCCGTGAGCCACCACTGCAAAGGACATGCACTTCCCTCCGAGATCTGGATGACATTGTAGAGATTCCCCTGATGCTGCGCCCACTGGAACTTCCAAGTCCCACTGCAGAGCCTGCTTGTGGCATCTGGCATGATCCACCAGCAGGATGCAGGAGGCCATAAGGCACAGCAGCCTAATGGTCATTCTCACCGAAATCGCTGCTCGGAGGATAAGCCCGAAGCTGCAAGGGATCCAGAACTAATCTGATGAAAAGGAGCTTCTGAGAGGAAATCAGGTGTGACTTTGGCACGTTGATAGTGAACTCCAGCGAATGCAGGCGGTCCCTCGTAGTCTGGAGGTGGGAAACAACAGCCTGGGGTGAACCAGTCTTCAACAGCCAGTCGTCGAGATAGGGGAAGACTGGGACCCCTGATCAGCGCAGATGAGCTGCGACCACCACCATCACTTTTGTGAACACCGGAGGGGCGCTGGTAAGGCCAAAGGGGAGCAATTGAAAATGCTCGTGGCCTACCGTGAACCGTAGGTAACACCTGTTGGCTGGCAGGACGGGGATGTCGAAATAGGCATCCTGCAAGTCCATTGCTACCATCTAGTCTCCGTGATAGAGGACAGAGAGGACCTGAGCTAACGTGAGCATTTTGAACTTCTTCCAGGGGTAGTGGTTGAGGGCCCTGAGGTCAAAGACAGGACGCAGGCCTTTGTCCTTACTGGGTACCAGAAAGTAGTGGGAATAGTAACCACAACCTACTTCTGGTACAGGGACCGTTTGATAGCTCCCTTGGCAAAGAGTTGTAAAATCCTGGCGGAGAAGGGCCAAGTGATCCTCGGACATGTGATGGAGTGCTGGTGGCATGGAGGGAGGGGTAGTCTCGAAGGGGAGGGTTCGGACTAACTGCAAAACCCACCTGTCCAACGTGATGTGTTGCCAGTGGGAGAGGGGACGGTGAATCCTTCCGCCCACTGGCCTCTGGTGGCCCTGAAAGGTCGGACTAGGTAGGTTTGGAGGCTGCTACAGGAGAGTATGGGTGGACTGGCCGGCAAGCTGGCCCCCAGACTCGCGTCGCTGGGTCCCACGTCCACGGCCACGCATAGACGGGGTAGCTTGCGTAGCCCTGTGGCGCGATTGGGTGGAATGCAGTGGGGCAACCCTTCCGTAGCCACGAAATAGGCAAAAGGCAGACTACGTGGGGTGAGAGGTTGCGGCGAGACCCAAGGAACTGGCCGTAGCCCTAGAATGCCTGAATCGCTCGAGCGCCGAGTCCGTCCTATCACCGGGCATGTCCGAAAGGATAGATTGGACATCCCCTGAAGAACCAGAAGTCCTCAACCAGGTGTCGCGCCTCAGGGCTACGGACGTGGAACAGTTCTGTCCAGAGAGTCGGCATTATCCAGCCCACACCTGATGGTGAACCTAGCTGCGTCTCAACCCTCAGCAACAGCGCGGGCAAGCACAGCCCGGGCCTCCTCCGGGCACTGTGTCAGCACTTGCACAACGGTATCCCACACCGTATGGCTATAACGGCCCAAGAAGCATGCAGTGTTCACGGACCACAGCCCTAAGCTGGCGGAAGAAAACATCTTCCCAAGATGGCCCAACTTCTTGGATTCCGTATCTGGGTAAGCAGTAGGGAATGCGCCTTTAGAGGATGAAGCTTGGACCACCAAGCTCTCGGGGGTAGGGTGTTGGAGAGGAAAAGTGGGTCACCCGGGGCCAGGTGGTGGCGTCGGGCAATCATCCGGTTCACAGGAGCCCCTGTGCTGGGCTTGCACCAAGTACCCAGAAGGATGTCTGAGGGCTTCATTAAAAGGCAGCAGGGGCTCCGAAGAGGCCGCTGCCAGCTGAAGCACCTTTGTCAGGAGGTCAGTCGTGACTGCCACCGTAGGAAGCTCAAGGCCCAAGGCCTCAGCCGCCCTATGCAACACCACTGAGTAGAAAGCTCCCTCCCTCGTAGCCACGGTAGGGGGCAGGGAGGGGAGCATGCTAAGGTCTGGGGAGGTGTCCAAACCACTGGCATCACCCAACTCTTCTCGCCAGTCTGGCTTTTCAAGCTAGTCAGCTTAAGGGTCAATAGACCCCTCCAAGTCCTTCTCACTCTCTCCTGGCTGCCACTCCCGGTGATAGGGAAAGCCAGGGATGAACAGCAGTCCTGTGTAGATGCCGATAGGGGGCACAACCGGCAATCAGGGGCATCGTCACTGAAAACGACACCGGGGAAGGTACAGTGAGGTTGACCAGCACCGATCTGGATCTAGGCCTGGATCCTCGGGGGCCCGCCGAAGCCGCCGGCATCGAAGGCCAGGGCTCCCAGTCGAGTCTGTGGGCCCGAAGGCGTGCCTTCGGAGTGGAGCTGCCCAAAAATACTGTGAAGCACTTCATAGAATGCTCAAAGCTAGGTATGGGACACTACGGCTTCGGGAGGGAAGCACGGAGCCGTCCCAGGAGCGGACTCTGAAGACAGCTGGAGAGCGACGACACTCCGGGTCCAGCGTTGTGTTGCCCGGCTGATGGGGAGAAGGCGAAGAGAGACGATGATTCACCACCTTCTTGTGCTTTGACGTACCCGATGAGTGCGAAGACGAGTGGTGGTGGCTCTGCGACCTGTCCAGAGACCTTCTTCTAGACCGGAAGCTCGAACGACGAGGAGCGGACTGCTGGGCTTCCAAGAGCTTTCGTGGCCACTCTCGAAAAGACTTCGGATTCATGGCCCGGCAGTAGGAGCACAACTTCAGGTTGGGGACACCTTCCAGGAACGGGAGACACATCGGTGCAGATTGGTGACTGACATCAGAAGTCACAAGGCTTGAAGCCGGTCCGGCAATGGGACATCCATCGTGCACCAAGAGTCGAGGACTCAAAAAAAGAGGTTGACAAAAGTCGAAATAGTGTAGTCAAAAAATGACTAAGGGGCACGTTCTCTATGGATCTGCACTGGCTGCTACGGAAAAAGAAAGAACAGACGTCAGCACGCAGCGACGTCATTCCGGAGGACACGACAATGTCGACAAATATCACCTACAGACGCACAGGTGTACTGCTACGAAACAATTCTCCGGATCCAGTCTGACGCCAGGGGTAATTCTACAGGTAAGGAATCTATAACTACAGTCTCTTTCAGATATAATCATTCAGCATTAACCCAAGATCAGTGACCTGAAATTTTTCTTCCTGTTCTTCGTAAGGGTAGTGCTCCTGAAATGCGTCCAAACATTGAGAACTGGGACATCCTATATCAGAGAAAAATAAGTAGACAGATCATCCACTGCCTCTTTTTCCTCCAAGTCGTGACCCTGAGTTGTGAAGGACTCTATGCAGGCCCATAAAGACCATCATCTTCAGATTCATGGAAATGCAGGAGACAAGTTGAAGGTAATGGAGAAATCTTTGAGAAATCCTGCAGAAATCCTGCAGACGGGCAGGCATCGGCTTCAGAAGCAGACTGTCTTTTTCCCTCGTCGGGATCGTCAAAGGCACAACCGACTGCGGCAGAATGCAGAATAATTGTAAAACGATGCAAAAAATTCAACTTGCGTGTTGCGACTAGAAACAGAGCCAATGGGGCAGCCATCACAACGTATATGGAGATGTCACAGTAAGGGCAACTTTTCAAAAAGATTTTAAAACTCCAAGTATGCTAAGTTTGTGCACTACATTCTACTCCTGAAATTCCTGTCTTCTGTGACGGCCAAAAGGGGAGTGAGAACGAGGTAGGTCAGAGTAAAAGGTGAGGTTGTAGTTTAGACCTAGATTGTTAGCATGTGCAAGCTATCTCAATTGTTTTTGTTGTAATCTAGAAAGGTATGTTCCCATACCCTCTCTGTCCCCTTAAACCCCCTTCTTTTCCTCCCTATTGTTTAGCTCCACTTTGTATTGGAACCTTCAGTTGAAGCTCACAATAAAATGTTAATGAAGAGCCACCTTAACAGTTGTTTACCTAGAGGAATCTTGTTGTGTGAATAAAGTAATCTCTTTACTTTACAGTGTGTGGACTTCCTATTTAACAGTTTTGACAAGGTTTCACTGCAATTCAGAAAGCAGAACAAGAAAGAAGATGAGAGATTGCATACTACGCACTCATCCTCATTATGCCAGGAGGATGGTTCACTCCCCTACATGCATCTAATTTTATGACTCCTTCAATGCAACACATAGCCACCTGACACATTAGGTATTGGGATGCCAAATCTGATGTTCTGCCTTCTCATAGTTCTTGCGTCCCTTTTGCAATATTCTGCATGATGCTGACGTATGTATTAATTTCCAGCTGTGATACTGCACTACCTGTTGTGCAGAGGTTCCAGATGAGGCTCTCCCACAGTGCAACTGAGATAAAAGTCACACAAGAAAAGAAATCTAAACAAACATTGGCAAAGCCAACAGGTCTGGCCTCAAATATGTAGTCCTGGGGGGGCGTGGCCAAGATGGCGGTAGAGCTTTCGTGAGGCTCCCGTTGCCTGAACCCAATCCTCCATCATCCACCCTGACAGCAACTTTTTACGACCTGCAGTAGCTGCTGATCGGTGGCTTGCCTTCCCTGCCGGCCTTCAAGCCAGCTTGGAGCAGCCGAGGACTCTCTAAGTCTGAACTGGCAGTCTTGACTCGGACCCGCTCTATTGGCAGGATAGTGGCTGTAGTCACCCTGGTCTTCCTCCCTCACCGCAACATGCTTTGTGTTGCCTACCCTATGTTTAGGGGCGAGTTGAGCTGCCGGCATGGGCCTTAGTGCGGCACAGGAGGAGGAAGATGAGGAGGCAGCCCACCACCAGCCGCATGGAAGCTAGTTGGGCATGCAGCAGCTCGGGACAGCCGGGGCTGGACCGTGGTGAAGGTGGTGGCACCACCGCAGCAGTGCTCCGCTTGAGGACTTGTGGTGCACAGGTTTGACGGCAGAGGCTCTGTGGCTTCGGCCTTGTGCCCAACACGCCGGTGAGTAAACCGATCGCAGTTGCAATGCTGTTCCCTACATATTGACCGACCTGAACATTTGGACCCAAGACGAGCAGTGATGGACGTATGCAGCCTGCTCCTCCCCCCAGTGGTAAGTGGGGGTCAGATCTGAGTTGGGGGCCTCATTAGAACTTATCTTATTGGCCCCGCTGTCTTGGGGTGGCACTCAGGCCTTCCTGTGTTACCCGGCTGGGGTAGGCCTCTGACTGGAGGGGCGGAGGCCTACTGTGGGCGCTGTATCACGCACTCACGGCAGCTGTGCGGCTGGACCGTGGGGTGCCTGATCTGCTCCTGAGGGCCTAGGCTGCTGCTGCGACCTTGTGTGAGGATTGCAGAGGGGGGGAGCAATTTGTTATCCCCGCCGCCTGCAGCTGGGATCTTCCATCACTGGTGGCTGGAAGCCTATGTTGTGCAGGCTGAGGACTACCTCTAGATGGCGGTTGACATTGTTACAGGGCATATATGCTGTGGGTGGGGGGGCGGGGAGGGGGGGGGGAGGAGGCTGGTTGCCCATGAACTGCACCGATGTACTGTCCGCCGGGCTCCACTGGCAATCAAGCCATATTTGTCTCCTGTTTAATGTGCGGCTGCCATTCTCCACCCATGTAGCGTTTCTGGATCTGCACACCCAGAGGTATTTGGCAGCCACTGTGGGTAGGCTGCCTGTGTGGCAAGCAGGCCTGCCCCCACCTGGGCCGCTCTCCTGTGTGCAATCGGCCCGCAGGTCTTTCATAATGGGTCACGGGAAACCACCCTTGCCAATGCTGGCCCAGACAAGAATGGACCGATATATGGTCCTCCCCAATCAGACACTAAGGAGAATACGGGCCCCTGTGACGACTTCTGAGCAACCCATCTTAACTAACCTGGGAGTGATCCTCAAGGCCATCCAGGACTTGAGAGAACATCAAGTATCTAAACTATGCACCGTTTCAGCAGCTCTCACAAAAAGGTTGGAAGACACTGAAAACGGCTTGAAGCGTAATAACCTCCTGCTTGTAGGTCTTCCCAAATACTTGGAGCCCTCAGGCGTTGCTGGGACGCTAGAAGAGTGGCTTCGGTCCTGGGTCCCGACTGCAGGCTTTCAGATCTGTTTGTCATTGAGAGAGCACAATGTTCTCTGGCACCACATTTTCCGACTGGGGCCCCACCTTGGCCAGTGATACTGTGACTGCCTAACCTTAGAGGTTGAGACACTATTCTGCAGGAGGCCAACGCCCAGCCAGAGCTCCCCCATTCAAGCTATGGAGCCCTCATTTTTCCCCGATTACAATAAGGGGGTGAGGTAGCGTAGCAGCTGTTCTGAGGAGGTGAAGCGGAAGCTCCGCATCCCTAAACCTCGGTTATATGCTCCTCTTCCTGGCCCATCTGAAGGGCAGCTTTCGGTCTACAACCCTTTTGTTTGATACTCAGGAACAGGCCTGGGAATGGGATATGAAGCAGCGACTGCTGCAATCTTCACCTGATGTACATGAAATCAGCAACCCCGGGGACGCACTCGGACATTTCCTCATAAACTGGGCAGGGGAAGTCGTTCTCACTCAGTCAAAGTCAAAGGCTGAACAGCGTGAGGTGTCCACCTCTCTGGGCCCGGCAGAGGGACAAGCCACCGGAGTAATCAGCCCCAGACGAAACTTTGATAGATATCCCATTGATTTTCAGTTCCTAGATGATGTCCCGAGTTCCCTCTCTCGATCCCCCCCCCATGGACTCCTGCAGTCCTGGACCAAGCATTCGTTGCCTTTAGTATATTTTCACCTTTATGCTGTCCAAAACAATCTCTTGTTTACTGGGCACCTAGGTACCACAGATGTTTTCTACGTTATTGGTGTATTTTGTTTAAGGGCGACAGATGCTTCCTGGGAAGAAGTGGGCCCCTAAGGGCTGGGTTTGCTGTTCTAACCATGTCAATCCTTAGCAGGGTTTTCTACAAGTGCTTCTAGGTTTCTTATGTACTTTGACTGTGCCTACCCTATTTCATATAGATGTCCATGGTCTTCAGCAGAGCCTGTCAGCACCTTAACTCTCCCACCATGTCCGTCCCTAGCCTGACTGTCTTTTACTGGAACACCAATGGTCTCTTGGACCAAATCAAGTGCTCCGCGGTGTTCCACTACATTAAAAGATGTCCTTTTTACAGGAACCTCACCTATTGGGCTCAAGATGCACCTTCCATGGTCGATTTGAGTAGGATAGGTTTTTCACTCTGGGTTTTTGAGGGGCTCCCGGAGGGTAGCTATTTTGATACACAAATCCTTCTCTGGGGCTGCGGTTCAGTCGCATAGACAGGTCTTGAAGTCCTTCCTGAATTGCGGCCGCGATGGGGATTACCGGAGGTACAGAGGCAGGGAGTTCCCGGTCTTTGCAGCGAAGTGGAAGGATGGTCCACGTTCTAGCAGAACCGTGGGACGATTGCCAGGGCCAGTTGGGTAGAGTGCAGATGTCTGGTGGGAGTGTAGAAGGGGAGGCAGTGTGGAGGGCTTTAAAGGCGTGTGTGAGAATCTACTTGTTTTGATTACAAAGTGAGGCGTCAAATGATGGCAGTGTTCCTAGTTTATCAGAGCTCTGATTATGGCCCCCTACCATTATGCCAGAGCCAATATTGCATCAGGGGTTAGATTCTAGCAAGGCTTGAAAAGCTACACTTCTCTGAAAATGTTCCTTCAGGGTACAGAAGTAGGCAGGAACTAGTTTCGGGGCTGGAATAAAGTGTAAATCTGCATACAAGCACAAATCTACACATTTAAGTAAAGTACCTACTCCTCTCCTAGCCCGTCCCACACTGGAAAAGGTTAGGAATTTACTCGCAGCAAGAGCAGGAGTAAAACATTTTCCAGGTTGGGGGGGATGCAGAAGGGAAGAGAGTGTAGGGAAAGTGAAATTTGCAGCAGATTTGTGCATGAAATCATGCCCAAGAGAAAATGGAATTCACAAATGTTAGATATGGGTATGGTTTCAAGGAATATTTCTATAAATTCTGCTGAAATAATTAAAGTCGTAGATCTGCACCAATACAGGAACATATTTTTGCAGGTGCACTTTTGTGTTGGCACATACTAAACACATCAAGTTTCTTCATGTATTTGCATACAATCGGGGAGCATTCTGCGAACATTGTAGGTGGCCTCAAGTTGCTGAAGTTTGCAAACATACATACTTTACACTGGAGCCGCTGTCAGTAGTACACTGAGCCCACAGCATTTCCTTAGACAGTGCACCTGATTACTAAAGGCTTTGCTTTAGTAAATCATGTATACAAGGTCAACATCTTGTACATAAAGATAGGATTCTATGCCTCTAACGCATGATTTATCTTTCGCAGTCATATTGTGGTACAGTACTCTGGCAGTCAAGATCTTTGTACTACATGGGTGGTAAAATAAACTGCCACCCAAGGTGTTTGTGCTGCATGAGGTTTTGGCCCTACTTGTCCAATAGTCAACATTTTTCAAAATTGTCCTTCACTCAAAACAATATCTAGAACATCGGGTGACAAGAATTACCGATGGACTCCGGTAGATCCTTCTGCAATACCAAATAACGGGGTAAACTAAAAATTATTGCTGTGGGCCAACAGCACTAATATTAGATGGCTATGACTGTAGGCAAAAATCCCCAAAAATCCAATGCTATATATTTAATAAGTATTGTTAATGTTTAGCACTCTGGAGGGCTGCATTATTTTTTTTCAATACTGTACCATGGAAGTCACAAAAAACACCCTGCAACCAGTGTTTACTCGCAAGCATATAGTCTGAGACGCTGTCAGGAGGAAATACGTTTGTTTGGAGCTTGTCATCTTAAAAAAAAAAATTGAAAATCTCATTTGAATACAAAACAAATGAATGCTGCCTTTTCAACTTTTTTGCTGTTACTGAACATTCTATATACAATCTCACTGCTGATATGCCTATAAAAAGTAATTTAGCATTGGAAGGAGTAGTTTCTTTTCTGTAACTCCAGTTCTGTAGTAGGGGTATCTCTGTTATAGTCATAAAACCCATGTGGACCCCGGAGCAATAAAAAATAATCTCTAAAAGGTGACAAATCCTGCAGACCTTCATACACCTTTAAGAGAGAATTTAATTTAAAGACAGATAATGCAGCCTAAACCCACAGGCTACACTGTCCAGTACTTCAACTAGAATTCCACCAACATCCACAAACAGCACTGCCTGTCTAGTTTTTCTCCCCATAGGAAAAAACCCTGCCTCTACCAGCAAAAGCCTCTGGAATGACAGAGAGGAAGGAGTGGACAGACAAGCCCCATAGGCTGCCATTATGTGGCTTAAACAGGATACTGTGCCTTTAAGAAAACTTTCCAGATTTCCAGAACTTTCCCCAGTATCCCAGAATGCCCAGCAGGTCCCATTTACTTTCAGTTCTTTTTTCCGGCTCCTGCTAGCAGGACCCTGGAGCATAGAGCTCTCCCCTTTTCAAGGGTTTTTTGGAGATTTTGTCAATTTTTGTCACTTTTTCAAGTGCTTAGTAGCTGGTACTGTCAACATGCCTGGCTTGTTCGACAAGTGCCCGGAATGTGGTAGAAAGAAGGCTAAAACTGATCCACACGAGGTGTGTATAGGTTGCCTTCCCCAGTCCCACGTGCATGAAGGCTGTACCATCTGCCGTACCATCTGCCACTCGTTCTCAGCCAGGACCCTGAGGGACAGAATGAAAATCGGGCTTCAAGTTCTGGAGGAGAGAAGACTGAAGGCACCAGGTGGGTCTGGAGGGGCTGATTTGGCCCATACTGAGGCCTCTGGGAGGCTCCCCAGGGGCAGGAAGACCAGTAAGCGCTCCCACTCCCCGCCGACGTCGAGGGCGTCGACGGCGACGTCGAGGAGGATGACCACCGTCTGTTCGCCGTCTCCCCAGGGCTCTGGGGAGAAGCGGCATCGACGAAATAAAAAAGGTAAAGAATGCCACTAAGTGCACAATAATTCTTAATAAATTAATTTCCATTGGTTTTACTTAAAACATATTCAAGTACTTTAATTCACACAACTAAATACTAAACATAAATTTACATATGCACCTAATTAACTCTGAGACTTTTCTGGCACCACATGAACTACAGAGCTGTGGTAGGTGGCCTTTTAATGTTCATCAATTTATTGAGCCTCACAGTGTTGATGGTCAATCAAAACTCACAATACAAATACATTCTATATGCAATTAAGATTTTCCAGTTCATGATATCCTGGGGCAGTCTGTATTTACTGAACCCCAATTGTGTCAATGGGGTTGTTTCTCCTTCGGTGTCCTAGAGCCTATCTATGTACCTCTGTCCCACGAAGAATAAACTAAGCAATCCTTTTAGTACTTGAATCTCAGGGAAGTGGTACGAGGCAAACTCATGGAGGTGCTGTGGACCAGAAACTCAGAGCACAGCAATAAAAAACAATGTACGAAGAGTGCTTTTTATTTTAAAAAAATCCAATTAGCTTCAATTGGCTACCATCCCGAGAGTTAAGTGTTTCATATAAGTGGTATGCTGTTTAAGATATTTAGCCCGCCAAACTCTGGAACAGTCTCCAACTACATCTACATCCAAATCCTTTGGCACCTGCCTTCAGGAGCCAGAAAAAAAAACAAACGTAGCCGCTCCAAAGATCCACCTCACCTAGTAATCCTTTCTTTTCAGAATGGTCTCCTAGCGCTGGGATGCCCCAATTGAGGCAGCCATGCGCCTTACAAATCCCAAAATATATAAGAAACAGAAAAGTTCTTTAACGCACACACAACTACATCTTATAATCAAAATGACAAACATTTATTAGATTTTAGGTGAAAGTACAAATTGGAAGCCCTCCTATTTGGGCCTTTAGGGATTAACCAGGGTGTAAATTGAACCCACAAAAGAAATACCAGAAACGGGAATTAAAACTGCAAATGCAGTCTGCCCCCATTCTCTGAGGTACAATTTGAGCAAGCAGCGGGAGTCTCTATTAAAAACCAAACAGCAAATGTCCTATATATTTTGTCAAGTTGTTCTCACCATAAAATGAGAGGCCTACTGCCACAGTTTATTAAAGGAAAAGAAACAATCCTGGTGGCTGCAGTCACTCATTGGAGCAGCGTCAATCATCCATAGAGGGCAGCACAATGCTGACCTCAAGGAAAAGGTACAGATGCAAGGCTCGAAAAATCCACTCGCTATGGCAAGTCAGATTTAATCAAGAAGAGTTATTTTTAGGGCCTACTCCCCTGTTCTGGTGAGATTTGCTAGTCTTTCAGAGACAGAGGTCAAAAGCCAGTTTTGCTTCCTACACTTACTTTTCTGTCTGTGATTGAAGTTAGAGGATTTTGTAAACGAACTGTGTGACAATCGCTGAAATATCTAATAAGTGTTACTGTTCAAACATTTCAAATATATTTCACTAGTTATGACACATTTTGTAATTATGGGGGTAAAAAAAGATTTTTATAGGATCAAAACAAAATCAAAACACTTTATGATGAACACATTTTTAATATTTTTGCTGAAACACAGTTTCCAAACATTTTGTATGCGCTATATAGTTTTCTCAGTAAAACAGCACATTAGTGGGAATGTTGCGTGGTCATTTCAATTGAAAATGTGCTATCTGAAAATGACATTGTACACATCATGCTTTAGTGATATATTTATGAAGCGTGAGTTTTTAAACATGAACTGGTAAATATTCCTGCTCCTGCCCAGATGAAAATGCTATCCGTGAACTAAGAGGCAAGCCAGGCATCATGTGTACCCTACATGTGGGCTTGATTCATATTACACATGGAGCAAACAATTAGTCTAGTAAATGAAGAGGTTTTTTTGTGCAACAGAAATACTGAACTTGCATATTTGAAGGTGCTCTCTTATGTGATAATGAAGAAAAATGCGGCACCATAAGACAAAATATTTGCCTAGGATCACACAATTGGAGACCAGTTCTCGGGTTAGGTCGAGTAGATTATTCAAGTTACTAGACCTGCAGGTCTAGTAACAATTTTATGAGTTTGAGCCCGGAGAGTTCAGTGTGCCAGCTGCCAGAATATTCTTTAACATCCACTACGCCTCTGAACCCAAGATCCAACATCGCCAATAGGGGCACTATTGCCCTCGAGAAAATTATGCCTGTACGCTCTTAGCCTCTCTTCCAGAAACAACCAAATCAATACATCACGGTTCCTGTACTACAACTTTGGAAAAGGAAGAAGTCACAACTAAATCCTTCAATGCAAGCACTACTAATGAGGAGAATGAAATGCTGATCCCGGAGGCCATCCAAGATAGAACAGCCACTAAAGTCCACAATTGGAAGGGCAGGGAAGCTAAATCCTGCGGATAATCTGAACCCGCAAGAAATGGTTGCTCTGTTTGCGCAATTGGCTATAACAGATAGGCTAAGCTTTTCTTACCAAGGTGCAGTCTGCCAAATGTTCCAGACGGACCAGACAACCTTAACTCCAACCTATCTCCGCAGAGAGTTTTTTATAGCCTCTCCAAAGTTAAGGCTTAAGAGGCGGTGATTCAGTAACGACAATCCTAAAATTCTCAATCTAATATCAAAACCTCGCTAAACTATGCCACCTATGCTCGATAAGTGGGGTTTCCTGAAATGGAAGGTGAAGCCGGGCGGCAGATTCCTGTGCTATACAACAATAGAAGGGAATAAGAGCTCGGTAATATTAGCCCTCCGGCCGTTACACCGAACTCTTACCTCCACCTGCTCTTCAACCTTTATGACTATTAAATCTATACTGAAAGTCTGTCAAAAAAAAAGTCAGCACAAGCCAATAGATCAGAGGGTCTGTAGATCAAAGTATCATCAACGGAATAACTACTTTAAGAATTTACAGACACACAAAGTAATTGATACAAAGCTACAGCGGTTGGAAACAGACGACTTGGGTAGAGAGCAGACAGTAAGTGATGAAAGAGCAAATAAAACTCCTCAAGTCAAAGTGCGAGGGTCTAGAATATTGCTCCCGTAGATACAATCTGCGCATTCTGGATGTGCCAGAAGGCTCAGAGACTGTAAAGGACACCAATCACTCAGACGATGCGATGATCAAATGGACTGCTAATTTTCTACTTGCCAATGTGCTGCCAGGCAGTGAGGGCATTACTCAGGACTCAGGTGGTCTACTGTCCATTGCACAAGCACACAGTATACAATTAGGGCTACCTAAGTCTGGAGAAAGGTCTTGCACTATAATTGTTTTCTTTCAGGATTATAAGATCAAAGAAATTCTTATTTCAATTGCCAGGGAACGTAGAAGATTTACTGTATCAGAGGGATATTCTTTTTCTATTTTTCCAGGACCTGGTTTGGGAGACCGCAACAAGGATGCTGAAAATAGGGGCACTCATACCAAAGTTTAAAGCCACTTCCATTCCAGTTTCACTTATGGGAGAGGGAGGGGGTTCTCTCTAAAAAATAAACTGGAAGAGCAGCTTTAAAATGTTTAGCCTGCTCGGGTTCTGAGAATATTACAGATTCGAAGGGCATTCTACGCTGAATAGCTGTGGTTGGCTACAGATGGCTTGTTTGAAGTCCTTATCAAAATGGGTGAATTAGGTTACAGATGGGCGGCAGGATGGGGGCGTATCTGTTCACTTGCTTATTTTCTTGTTCACTTTTGGTGGGTGGGAGGGAGGTAGCACTCCAATATTGTCTGGATGTCTTTTGTGACATCATAAGGGTTCTGAGGAGCTCCATGTCGTGCGGAGCAAGAGAAGCTTTGGAGGCACAATTACATTCTAGATCGTTCTGATTATATTAAGCACATACACCTATGTACGCAAGACTCCCTTACGTGAAATCAAGGAGCAGCTCATGCCTTTGTGGCTTGGGACATAATGAAACATTCATTACACAATTTCTAAAGTAGATGGAGAAGAGAAGAATGCCCTTGGTCAGTTAAATAGCCAAACTTAAATTTGCATGCTACAAGTTGCAGCACGTTCCGCAGCTGCTCAAGGGACATCTGTAAATTACGGGCCTGCAAGGTCGCATTTGTGCTCTCATTTTGGTTCACATAAATAAACAAGCCTTTCAAGTTCAGCCAAGTCTGTAAAATGAGAGAGAAATTAGAAAAATTGCTGGCCTGCTTGTGTCTGTCTGACACACCTAGAACTGTGATGAACCAAATTCAGGATCCTACAGGTAAGGTCTGCATCCATCCTTCAGAGATCTCCTCCATCCTCATGGCATATTACTCTAAACTGTACTAGGATAGCTGCCTTGCTGAAATTAAGGACTACCTGGCTCCCATAGATATGACCAATCTAGAAATTAATGATAAAGATATGCCTTATATTGAGTTCTCAACGAATGAGCTTAGACAGGAGGTTGCAAGCCTACCTTCAGGAAAAGCACCAAGGCCATACTGTATTCTCACATATTAGTAAATATACTTTTACTGCCCATAATACTCTCATTTCTGTTTGAAATGTTAAAAGGGAATTCAGATCTCCGGTGAGGTCCTTCTTCCTGGAATAAAGCTTTGATTACATTATTTCTTCAAAAGGTTAAAAGAGCCTATAGATTGCAGTTTGTACCAACCGATCTTAATACAGATTGCAAAATATTCACAAAGCTCTTGGCTAATTGGCTTAGTAAGATAATACTTCAGCTCGCATACCCTGAACAACACGGCTTCATCGTAGGCAAAGATAGGACCTCTCACACCAATTTAATAACTGGTTTAATTGAACATGCTGAGACTTTCGAAGAATCCATAAACATTACATTACTTGATGCTGAGAAAGTATTCGATTGGGTTTCTTGGACGTTTCTTTGGGAATTATTGGTTCAATTTTATTTTAGGTCTCGATTTATCAATATGATCAGTGCTATTTACAAGGCTTCGAAAGCTCAGATTAGTATAAATCAGGAGTGAACATCCTTTATCTCCATTTCACGTAGCACTCAGCAAGGATGCCCCCTTTCTCCTGCTCTTTATGCATTATATATGGAACCATATTATTAGGCTATTGCGTAGAGCATTCCAAGCTATCCATTCCTGATGCATACTTCCCCGCAGTCTACGCAGATGATATTCTAATTTTCCTCATGCTGCTTGTAACCTAGAATTCAATGAGTGGAACGCTTAGCATTGAGTTTGGCTTAGTGTCAGGGTACAGACTAAATACTCATAAAACACAACCTATTATTGTAGAGGGAGCAAGAAGTCATGATCGGAGGGTGACATCTGAAGCAAGGTACCCGAGCATTATGTTAACCCCTACCATCAAGCAATGCTATGAACTTAACTATACTAGGCATTTACCTATCTCCCTATTAGGCCATATGATTCTAATTAAGATTAATATTCTGCCTAAAATACTTTATTTTTTCAGTACGTTACTGTGAGAAGTTGGCCTGGCATATGCTGTCCATTAGTTATAGTGGCCACCTTGCACCAGTCCAAACAACCCTTATTGATGATAGGTTTAATGATGGCCTTCACTGAAAGCTATCCTAGTGATAGCTATGGAGAGCAGCCTTCAGGCTAAGTCTTGAAGGAGTGTAAAGCAGCTTGGTTTACCAGATTATAAACTCTTGAATTACTAAATGAAAGGAGAACCACACAAGGTATATATAAAGTATATGTATTTATTTCTAAACTCACTACTAATCTCTTTATGAGATTAGAGTTCAAGATGCACAATAATCCAGTTCTAAAACGACAGTAAATAGCACAATATACAATGGGCCGTAGGGGCGGACCAAACCATACATTAAGAAAGTGGTGCAAGAACCACGACTTGACTAGACACAGTGCCTAGAGCACGTAGAATCTCTGGGACCCAAGGAACCACCCAAGGTAGTGACACAGGAGACCCACGGGGGACGCGTGCAGTGTGAGAACACAGGCGCAAGCCCCGTACTATTTTTTTGAAAATATCAAGGACCCCCTGTAAATATTTAGGTAAATTCCTAGGACAGGGCAACAGACACAATGAAGGGTATATTCCTAGGCAATCACATTAGATATAGATATCAGCCACTAAGTCAAGTGATATGAAACTGAAAATGTTAGAAAAACTGTTAATGAAAACCAGTGTGCCATACAATAATGAAGATTAAAACATTTTTTTATTTATTATTGACAGTGTAAAATCATATTTTATGTTTAAATCAACGAAAAACTAAAACACAATTCAATTTCTAAAAATGTACATAAGTTTTATAAAAGAACAAAACTTTAACCAAATATCAATAGGAGTACAGACACAATGACATAAAAAACCTATTCAATAAACACAATGTAAAATAATGAGAGTGAATCAGAATATGGACAATCAAAATATATGAAGTTGCGGCAATGGATTATCTTCGATGCGCGTTTCGGCGCAATGGCGCCTTCGTCAGGAAAGCCACACAATGTTTCTCAAAAACACAGTGAGAATGAGAAAGTCGAAAGAAGTTGGGATTTAGTACTTGCTGATAAAGTAGTCACTGAAAAATAATCTTTTAGCTGATGCTTTTATCAGCTGCGGTACTGTGGTAGCTGGGATATATTAAACAAGCGACTGGTGAAGCAGCTATTGCATCGATGATTTCCAGTTGGATGTGGCGGCAGGGGTAGAGGGTAGTTCGAGATATATAGTACTAATTTCTTTGACGTGCAGAAGTGTATATCTTCCTTCTTGGTCTCTTTCTTTCTGTTTGTATCTTTCTTTCCTCCAGGAGGTCTATTGATAAAGGATCCTCGTGGAAGTTTGATCAATGGCCGAAACCTTTCGAGAGTGGCGAAGAAGGTAGTGAGGTACGCCCAAACTTCCACGAGGATCCTTTATCAATAGACCTCCTGGAGGAAAGAAAGATACAAACAGAAAGAAAGAGACCAAGAAGGAAGATATACACTTCTGCACGTCAAAGAAATTAGTACTATATATCTCGAACTACCCTCTACCCCTGCCGCCACATCCAACTGGAAATCATCGATGCAATAGCTGCTTCACCAGTCGCTTGTTTAATATATCCCAGCTACCACAGTACCGCAGCTGATAAAAGCATCAGCTAAAAGATTATTTTTCAGTGACTACTTTATCAGCAAGTACTAAATCCCAACTTCTTTCGACTTTCTCATTCTCACTGTGTTTTTGAGAAACATTGTGTGGCTTTCCTGACGAAGGCGCCATTGCGCCGAAACGCGCGTCGAAGATAATCCATTGCCGCAACTTCATATATTTTGATTGTCCATATTCTGATTCACTCTCATTATTTTACATTGTGTTTATTGAATAGGTTTTTTATGTCATTGTGTCTGTACTCCTATTGATATTTGGTTAAAGTTTTGTTCTTTTATAAAACTTATGTACATTTTTAGAAATTGAATTGTGTTTTAGTTTTTCGTTGATTTAAACATAAAATATGATTTTACACTGTCAATAATAAATAAAAAAATGTTTTAATCTTCATTATTGTATGGCACACTGGTTTTCATTAACAGTTTTTCTAACATTTTCAGTTTCATATCACTTGACTTAGTGGCTGATATCTATATCGAATGTGATTGCCTAGGAATATACCCTTCATTGTGCAAGCCCCGTACTATTCTATGGGAAAGTCACGGTTGGAATTTTAGAAGTTAAGGACACTTAGGAGAGGACTTTGAGCAAACCCCTGTAGACTTGGGGATGGGGGGGGGGGGGGCGGGGGGGGGGGGGGGGGGAGGTTCTAGAGCCAGCACCCATGGGAGCACCGGAGTACTCGTGTTACCTAACCCAGGGAAGCCGGGTGCATAGGTGTCAAGTGGTGTTGGGAATCGTCGTTGATTTCAATGGCGACCTGCTGCAAAGTGCTGCTGCCGGGAAGGAGGAAAGTGTCCAGTGTGATCCAAGCCTGGATCGGAGATCTGAAGAACCTGAAAGCAGAGAGGACAGAGTCTGGGTCACTTGCCAGAGACCATGGGCACGATAGACGAAGGCCCACCGATGTTGAGTGTTTCAGGTGCGAAGAGGTGAAGCTTGACTCTGCAACCACGAGGACCAGGTGGCGTCGAGGACCAGGAGCTGGATTTGAGCTGTCCCACGAAGGATGTCGAGTGCTGCAGTGTCGGTGCCCAGATTGGACCCAACAAGCCTTGGCAACAGCAACCCCCGGCCTGGGGACTCCCCAAGCGATTGAGAGACAGGGCACGTCTGAAGCAACCAGGTAAGCCCAATTATAAGTAAAGTTGCCTTCACAGAGACCCACCAGTTGACGGACTAGGGATCGTGAAGGGACCGAGAGAAAACACAAAGGGCCAGCTCACGGAACACTTGTGGAGTGTAAGAGGGCAATCTTCGGTGCAAATGCTGCTCGGGGGTCAGGGCTAAAAGTAACCCAAAGCTCAGCTGCAGGAGTCGCTGGAAAGCTGATGCTTCTGCAAATGGTCGCGGTGTCCAGGGGTTCGGGTTGCACGGTCTTCCACGAGGGATACAGGCCTCAGAATTGCTGAGTGCACAGATCGACCTCAGAGACCACAGACACCCACCGCCTGTGTTGCAAAATTCTTCGGAGTCTGGCGGGAGCTTTGGCGATGCAAACCGGACAGATGCGTCTTTGGTGCCTGCCTTGCAGGGGAGTAACTCCTTTACTCCAAGGGAGATTCTTCAGTCATCTAGTTCAATGTAGATCATCGAAGTTCCAGGATACAGTATCAGAGTTTCGTCCAGGGGTAATCTAAAGTTCTGTAGCCAGGGGTTCCTTTCTTACACCAAAGAAAGGGGTTGGGCAAACTCTTGGGACCCACCTATGGGAGGGTCAGGAAAGAGGGGTGGCTACACCCATTTCCTTTGTCCAGTTTCGCACCAGAGCAGGGGCTGGGAGCTCCTGCGACCGGTTTGAGCTGGACTATGCACAGGGACACCAAATGTGCCCCCAGTGCTTAACTTCAAAGCACTCTTGGAGTGCACCCACCCAGCCCCAATACCCTAAAGCCTGTCTGGAAGGTGGTGACACCTCCCTGTGACAGGAAACCTATTGTCCAGGCCTCCCCTGCCGGAGTTTAGTCCAGTAGCAGGAGGGCAGACTCGTGTCTGTGGCTGGCAGCATCCATTTTGTGAAGCCAGGGCTCTGTTAGCTGGTACCGGGTATACTGTTGCTGTCATGTCTCTCCCTCTAGAAGGGTGGTACGATTCCATGGTGTTTGACACCAAACACGACATGTTTCCGCACAGCCTACCCAAAGTTTGCATTTACAGTTTGGTTATAATGCACTTAAGAGTATATGGTTTGGCAGCATCACAACCCCGGAATAAAGGTTCTGAAGGCTGCAGAGGGGCTCTGCTCATGCATGGGCACCCTCTCACATAAAACCCAGCACCCTGCCTTCAGGATTAGTAAGGCCTGCCATAGGGGTGACTGATAGGTCCCACAGCCCTTGTTTAAATCAAACATTGACCAATGGTCAAGATACCCAACTAATCTTTTCAACTTTGTGTGGACAAGTTCAACTATACCGGATTCATGGCGAGGGGCAATAATCCACCCAATCTACAAGTCAGGCTCTCATGCCTCGCCAAACAACTATAGATTAATTGCCCTACTAGACATCGAGGCCAAGTTTTATGCTGGAATCCTACTGGAAGAGCTGAGGTCTTGGACTGAGCAGAACAACTTGATTCCAATGAATCAAACCGGCTTTTCCACTAACTCCGGCACTATGACTAATTTACTGACACTGTCCCTAATCGTTGACAAAGCATTAGTTACTTCGAGGGTGGTCTTTTGCTGCTTTGTAGATTTTAAAGCCGCATTCGATCGGGTACCAAGGGCTGCCCTCTGGGCAAAATTGAAAAAATGGGGGATCCCAGCAAAACTTTTGGATGCTATCATCCAATTGCACTCGGGCACATGGGTGCAAGTGAAGTTGGGGACCGGCACACATCTCTGTCGGAAAATTATGACATCTAGAGGAGTTAAACAGGGATATGTGCTGGCCCCCCTCCTTTTTAATTTGTTCATAGCGGACCTGCCTTCTTCCCTTGAAGAAACAAACAGCCACCCTCCCAAGATGGGAGGTGTATCAATAAGTAATCTTTTATATGCTGATGACCTGGTCCTTTTCAGTTTGACACGGGTAGGGCTTCAAAGGCTACTAAATAAACTAGACACATATACCACCACAAATAGTTTAGAGGTTAATCTAAAGAAAACCCAAGTGGTTATCTTTGGTAGAAAATGTTACCGCGGAGGTAGATGGCTGTGTAATAACATGAGTCTTACAATAGGCAAGGCATATAAATATCTAGGGGTCAATTTTGACTCCAGGGGAAACTTCAATAACCAGCGCAAGGCCATTTCAGTAAAAGCCATGAATCAACAGGTGAATTTTTGCAAGCTTTCAAGATCTTTGTCCGGCCCAAGTCTATCTCCACTACTGGAAGTTATGAGAGCAAAAATTGGGCCGGTACGGACATACGGGGTTGAGATTTTTAGGGGGAAACTAAACTCCTCTTTTAACCAACATGTGACCAAAATCTATAAAAAAAAAAAAACTCTTCATCTGCCCAAAACTGCCTCTGCTGCTCAGATTAGACTTGAATTGGGCATACTAAATTATGAAATCTCTGGCTCGGGACCGTATTTAAATCTGTGCCATAAACTGAGACAAGCAAATAGAGGCTCATTGGATTCTTTAATTTGGCTGGACATTTCTCAGAAAAACCTATGCGGCTCCTATAGCCGTTTCTTTAAGGATTCGATCCAAGAACTGTCTGCGTGCGCCCTATGGGACCTTAACTCTAGTAGGTTAGCATTTAAACTAGCATTAAGAAATGTATTCGGAATAAGGTCCCTGATTATTGATAAAGCCCACTTTGCCAAACGCAGACACGCATGGGCTACAATGAGCTCGTATGGTCGGTTATCCCCTGCCTCCTACTTATCCTGCACTTACTCCTGGCACCTAAAACTTCGCTTTATGGCCGTCAGACTGGGCGATTGGCAATTTTTAAAGGACATGCCCGCCTGGCGCCGTTTGTCAGAGGGTGTAATGTGCAGAGGGTGCGGCACGACCCCTGAAACCTTGGTTCACATAGTATGCCTTTGTCCCACTTTTATGTCACTACGTAGACGTAAATTGAAAACTGAGTGGAACCGGTTGGGAATCTGGTCGTGCAGACAAGCAATTATTGCAGCATTAATGCCAGAAAATACAGCCCTAAATATTGCTTTTACAATCTTTATACGAAATGCATACCGCACCCTTAGGCTGTAACGGGAAGGGTTTGTCATCATGCCCCCTTATAGGAGCTATCCCTTACTACATTGTAATCGTTTTAATGCTGCTAAAATTGATCTTAT
Organism: Triturus cristatus; assembly: GCF_964204655.1. NCBI lineage: Eukaryota > Metazoa > Chordata > Amphibia > Caudata > Salamandridae > Triturus > Triturus cristatus. The sequence continues at coordinate 799,209,544 of NC_140581.1, forward strand.
TTGACTGCTCTCCTGTATATCCTGCTGCTACTCTATGAAACATTGGATTGCAGTTACGGCTGATTGTTAATACCTGAAATCAAATGCATTTTGAATTTTAATTGTCATTGATATTGTTATCTGCATATCTTGCTCTTTTATCAATAATTCACCAGTGTAGTTTTTTTAATGTAATTTGAAATTTTAAGAATTAGTGTTCTTATGTTATGGTTCTTTTATAATGTGTATCGCTGCTGTATTTATAAGGAGTTATTTTAAGGATATTTTTTTTTATATCCAAATAAAGTATAATAATAATGATAGGTTTATATGTGCAGTGATATTTGAGAGATATAGTGAAGTAAGGGGTGCATGCACCACTTTACTCAGGCTGCAGTAGCAGTCATGTGGGGTCATTTTAGAAGGCTTCCCAGGGGTGGCATAATACATCCTGCAGCCCTTGGTAGGCCTCTGGGGTACCTATGCCCTGGGTACATAGTATACCATATACTAGGGCCTTATAAGGGTACCCCAGAATCCAATCTGGAGTGTACCTCAAGTACTGGTAATTAATTTAGAGAGGAAGCAGCTAGGATGGGGTCCTGGTTAGCAGGGCCCCAGCCAGAATAAAGTCGAAAAACAGTGAAACATCAGCAAAAAGTGGGGGTAACTATAAGAAGCAGATCCTACTCTCCAACAATTACCTCTTTATATTTCATATATGTACTTTAAAACGCTAGACTGTAGTTTCTGCATTTATATGGAAGGGGAAGAAAGAGCGAAGAGCCTTAAAAAGCTGAAAACTCCCATTCAGCGAAGGCGGATGGGCACGTCCTGACTTTTATTACTGTGCCAGTATCGCATTCATATGATGTATGGTTTTTCCCCAGCGTATTGACTCCACACTATATCATTTGTTAAGGATCCTAGTATAAGCGGTTTCAAATTTCTAAGCAGAGAATTCTACAAAAAAGTGAGACTGAAGACCACCTCTGCTTTGTATAAAATCTGGTGCAATAAGAGGAGGTCCTTGAAAAACCCTTCCATTCATACTTTTACTCCTCTGCTGGAAAACCAAACCTACCTTAGTGTTTTACTTCGGTCTATCTTAGTACACAGAGAAAGTCTGGTTTTGAGTGGCTGGAGGATCTGACAGACTAGTTTGGGGTTAAACGTATTTGGGATTTACAGGCTGAATTTCCTATACCACGAGATGACTTTTTTTACCTACAGATCCAAACATTCTTACTCAGCAGGGATCCTACCATCATGTTTCCTCTGACCTTACATGATATTGCACAAATGATGTTTGGCAAACATTTATAGAATGTTTCCGATAAATATCACTGTCTTATGCAGTCTATCTCAAAATAGCTAGGAACATGGGCGGATAGGTGGTCCCACAGCCTAGGAGAGGAGGTTCCAAAACCAGAGCTCGCATCCATTTTATGGTGTTTCTGTAAGATCATCACTCCCACTAGGCTGAGAGGTCCGATTTATCACACATTGTTGGATTTTTATATTAGCCCCGCCAAGTTTAGTAAATGGTATATCGTTCATACAGCTGTCCCTGCTGTTTGCTGGAAGCAGCTGACACAGCTCATATGTTTCTCACTTGTCCTAAATTGTCATCATTTTGGTCCTTGGTCGAGCAGCAAAATATTGTGGGTTCAAATTTCTAGATGGATAAATTCTTTGAAGATGAGGCTACTGGGTATAGATACTACTGACTGGGTCCTTTATGTTTTGACAGTAGCTAGGCAAATTATTGAAAGAAATTGAAAAAATGCTTTCCTGCCAAAATTTGATCAGTGGTGGAAAGAGGTTATGCTAGCATATGAACTAGAACACTGGTTAGCTGAGGTCAGAGGATCTAGCGTGAAATATTTGTGTGTCTGGGGGAGGATTTAAGAGAATATTTTGAGCTTATGGTAGAGAATGTTGGATACTCTGCTTATATGAACAGTTGGTTGTTTATTGAATTTTGTTACGTTCCAAGGACATTTACGAATGCTTTTATGGTTTTTAATCTTTTTTTATATTGTCAAGATTGATATTCTAAATGATGGTAATGAACTCAATATAGATATAAAAATAAATTTTAAAAAACCCAGACATCCAGGTGGTAAACTAGCTAGAATTGCCAAATAAGTATATATAACCCAAGGGGGCTGCATCACTGTACATTCCCTCTTTCCCATTTTGGGCTCACCCAAATACGAATAAGATACCAATCCACTACAACATCAGGACCTGGACAGAAGTGGGGCCTGTCACCATGGGAGATATGTATGCCCATAAACTACTGAAAAAATACAAGGAGCTCGAACTCCAAAATGATTTTGAGAGGAGGGAAGGGGAGGGGGGGGGGGGGGATGACCTATAATGAATATCGGCACTGTGGAAGCCCTACTGCTTACTCTTGATACAGGCGGAAGAGTGGTCACACACATATGTAAAGCTATACTAGGTGGATAGACTACTGAATATCTGACACTCTTCAGAGAAGTGCACAGATGGGCTCTGACAGGACATGACTAACAAGCAATGTGATACAGCACTGTCCAGAGTCAAGGAGGTATGCAGAAATGTGTGCCTCAAATGCACACAATTTTAATTGTTTAGATCTGACATACTTCAGCGCATGTTCCCTGGGGTAAATCAGAAACGCCCAAGATGCACATGTCCTGATGCTGCTGACTTTTAGCACGTTACGGCCCTACCCGGAAATTGAAACATTCTGGATGGATATAAATCACCCTGCCAACAGAAATAAGAAGGAAACCACTAACAGTAAATCCAATTCCTTGTCTGATGAGGGTGATTACACATACCAAGAGAACTAAATATATTGCGAAATTCATAGATCTAACATATGTCCTGATCAAAAGACGAATAGGGGTGGCCTACAAATCCCCAGTGGCTCCTCTGGTGAGAACTTGTCTAGAGGGCCTCAATTAAAAGGGCCACGCACAGAGGGGGGCCTATGGGCCACCCTAGTAGCTAGGAGTGAAAAGGGCCTCCCCAAGGATGTATGGAATACATATATGGAAGTGTGTGTTCATGGCAGCCTCAAGCCAAAATAGACGAGAGGCCTTCATGAATCTGCAAGTGCAATAACACCACCACACTCCAGACACACCAAGAAGATTTCTGGAAGCACCGGAGACAAGGGGGTGGGGGAGGCGGGATATTCCATTAAAGAATCCAATGAAAGTGAAGTGTGCTAGGAGACGGCACAGAAAGACAACAGAGGATGGTCTCCCCCCCACCACCCAACAGTTTTAACATAGGAATATGTGACATAAGAACGGACCCACTCGAAGAAATTTAAATCTAGAAAAATTGGGACCTATTTTATTGCTTAAGAGTTCCCAAGGAAGCATCACCCCTTCAACAAATAGGTGCCCCCAAGCTAATATACCCGCCTCTTTCAATGGAGCTGATAATGCATCCCTTGACCAGGCCGGGGGTACCGGTAGATCCCAAATGGGTGCTCTGTCTGAATAGTATCCCAGTTTAATCGATGATCTGATGTTAAACCAAGTTTTAGCAAAACTCTGTAATACCTTGAGTTTAACCTTCTTAAAGTATTTGGGATCACCGAACTTAAATAAAAAAACCAGACTGTCCAATTCCTTCATCCTCCAACATAGTCGAGAACATTGTCCCTACCCCCTGATCAGATGGCATTTTTAACAGCATACGGGCGTGGGATAACTGAAAAGCCCATGCATAGATCTGTAGATCAGGCCCTGCCAGTCCCCCCTTCTCACGACGCCGCCTAATTTTTTTCCATGCAATCCTGACATTCTTTTTTTTCCAGATAAACAAACTAATGTTAGTTTGTAACTTAGTCAAAGAAAGTTTATCAAAAGTAAAGTGGAATTGTATTAAATAAAAAGGTGAATTTTGGCAATATAGTCATTTTAAGCAGATTTGCACATCCCAGAACCGACAAGGAGAGGTGTCCCCAAGCATCCATTAATTTCCGACACTCTTTAGCTACTACAGATAGATTAGTAGAAGCGATTAACTTAATATCCTTAACAATTCTTAGCCCCAAATATCTCAGGCTTGTACTGAGTGGTACAGTAAATCCAGTAAGATCCGTATTCCAAGCCATGATTTCGGTTTTTGAGGCATTCACCTCATACCCCGAAACATTTCCAAATTCAAGGGCTAGCTTGATGGCAGTAGGGAAGGCAGTACTGATCTCTGATGTCAAAATTATAACATTGTCCGCATACAGGGCCACCTTCTTCTCCCATGCTTTAAACTTAAAGGGCTTGATGATATCATTGTCCCGTAATGTCTGGGCAAAGGGCTCAATGTAGAGATCAAAAAGCAGTGGAGATAGAGGGCAGCCCTGTCGCGTTCCTCTTGTGATGTTAAAAAGCTCAGATAGGCCCCCATTGACCAGAACGGATGCAGAAGGGCTATGATATAAAAGTCGTACAGCTCTACAAAAGCCTTCACCCACGTTGAACCTGGCCAAGGCACCCTACCGGTACAACCAGTTGACTGTCGAATGCCTTGGTGGCGTCCAACGTGAGGATAGCAAATGGTAAAAAGTTAGTAGTAGCCATATCTATAGCTCCCACCAGATCATAAGTTAATTCAAAGAGCTGGCGACCCTTTACAAAACCCTTCTGGTTAAGATGTAGAATATCCGGAGCAACCTTACCCAGTCTCATAGCCAAAAGCGATGCAAAGATTTTATAGTCGGCATTGAGAATAGAAATTGGGCGATATGACCCACACTCTGTGGGGGGCTTGCCAGGCTTGAGTATCAAAGTGATAGAGGCGTTATTCCAAGAGCTAGGAGGAAGTGCCCCTTCCTGCAATATTTGATTAAAAAGCAATACAAGGAGAGATCTCTTCCACCAGCTTCTTATATATTTCAACTGGTAGGCCATCTGGCCCTGCCGCCTTACCACTCTTACTCCCGCAAATTGCGGCTACCACTTCTTCCTCCGTAACTGGCATATCTAAGAAAGCTCTTTGATCTGGCGAGAGCGAAGGTAGAGATATATTGTTTAGCCACTCTCTAATGCACTCTGGGGAGATGTCTTTATCCTCTTGATAGATCTCCTGAAAGAAATCTTTAAATGCCGTTCTGATTTCTGCATCAGACGTTAAGGACCCAGAGCTGGAAGTGATAGAATTGATTGTATTACGGACCTGGTCAGTTCTGGATTTCCAAGCGAGCAGTTTGCCAGCCCCTTCACCAAATTCCAATTGGGCCAGTTTGCTAGCTTCCCATCTACGGAGCAGGCGTTGCCTTAAAACCGAAGCCAATTGCATTTTAAGCTCAAGCAGTTTCTCTTTTTTCGCTGAGATAAGACTAGGATTATTACTACTACTACTGAGATCAAATTCCGCCTGTGCTAATAGGAGATTGGCTTTGATAGATGCTACTTCCTGGGTATACTGCCTTCTACGAAATAGGACCTTGTTTTTAATAGCTCCACGCAAGAAACATTTGAACGCATCCCATACAGTATTTATACATGCTGTAGTAATATTAAGGCTCTTCATAGTCAAAATCCTCGCTGTAAGAACTTTCTAGTAGGGGGCACTAGTCAACTGGTATCTCTCCTATTGGACAAACCACCTGTCTTAAAAGAGATCTCCCTGTGGTATAATTTAATACTTGAAGAGATCGACGGGGAATTTAACCTACCTGAGCAACTCTGGGGCCCTGTGATATCTAGCTGTAATCTGCACGATTTTTGGACAAAATCCTGCTCAGTTATGTGGGACATAGTTAAGCCAGCTTGGCTTCGAAGAAATCACCTATTCACTTTACATAGGGCATATTACTCTCCACAGAGACTGTCCAAGTTTTCCAGTGTCGCTCAAGTGGCTTGTCCCCGGTGTGGTTTGGTATCAGCTTCTGACACCCATATGTTTTTTGAATGCCCCTACTTGTCATCTTATTGGGATACCATTGGCAAGAATCTTACATCTTCCTTGGGTTTTCCGGTTGTCATCGATCTTAGGCTAGTGGTCTTCGGAATTCCTGATTTGGTTCGGAGTCCAGTAAACAATCTCATTTTTTATTGTATGCTGGCAGCACGTTGGGAAATTTGTAAACGTTGGAAAGAACCTGATCCCCCCACTTTACTTGACTGGCGTTTATCAATCTCTCAAATCTCGAAGCTTGACCTGGCCAGGACTGGAAATCCAAGGAAAATAGCCTTTTGGTTGTTGCTAGATTGGATTGCGTAAGCAGCTGGGGTTTCCCCCCCCCCCCCCCCCCCCCCAGTCCGATGATTATTTAGCCATGATACAATCTTCTTGCTACTACATGTAGCTTCTATCTGCCTAAATGGTAAGTAGTGGCGTCATTGGCACATGGTTAGCAGTTGCCGGCTTAACAACTGGGCACTGGGCCGTGTATAATATTGGCTATTGCTCTAGGGCTGGGCCCTCCTCGATTAGCCGCCAACCCTTACCAGTTTAAAACTGAGTCAGCTCGCCTTTTATCTAATTAGCCCTTGTTGCCTTGTTTGTATAGTCTGGCCTTTGCAGTCATGATAGAGATGAGGACAAAAAAAACAAAAAAAAAAAAAAAAACGGACCCACTCCCCACTAGTTGCACTTCACAGAGTTAAAGGGTTAATTTATTTTTGTATACACACTTGAAGAATAGTAACACCTAATGATACTTAGAAAAAGCTACTACCTAACGGATATGGAGACTTGAGCACCAGGTAGGTACACCCAGAAGAGATTAAGGTGTCCTGGGTCCTCTGTACCCTCAAACTGGTGTTGGAGTGCCCCTTTAACACTTGTCTCTAAAGGTAACAAGCCAGAACAGTCCAAGACTGATTCAGGGAGCAGCAGTGGGCTAAAACCTCAGAACACAGCACAACACAACATTAATTGATACATCAAGGTCCAGACAATACTTCTCTAAAACTGAAAACGTCTTTAATGTTTATACAAATAAAAAAAATAAAAAAGTATTGATTGTTGTAACAAGTTTATGTCTACAGGCTTTGCAAAGTAATCACAATGTAAATTGAGGCCTATTGCCTTTCTGACCACATTTGAATATAAATGAAGTAAGCCTATTCATTGTAAAATGAACCTAAACGTGTAATTACTGCCTGAAATACTCAAACTCTTTCAACAGGCCCAAAGCATAAACTGGCATGAACATAAACTAAGCCTATTAGCACCGAATATTTACCGTAGCCAGACCAAGACCGATTTCTACTGCATTTGTTACAGAGTCCACAATCAGAAACCATTTTCTACTGTATTGGTCAAGACATTACACTATGCAAAATCCCTTCCTACTCCATTTGATCTGGGCTCTGTTTTAGAAAATATAATTGTCTACAGGCCTAGCTAGCACAGTGTAATACCACATTACCCATAAACACATTTTGGCTTTAACATGTGTATTTCACAGTATACAATTTAGGCCTACTGCCTTAGTTATAACTTTAAAAATAACAGATCAGCCCTATGGTATAGGGAATACTTTTTTTTAGGTCTCGCCTGATTCTTGAGAATAAAACAATTATACAGAATAACCCCTTCAGTGCACTGAACGAGACGTTCTTGTCCTCTGCACTGCCTCTGTAGTGATGGAAGCACATATTACGTCAAACTCTAAAGGCAGAAAATCTCTCTGGAGCCTACTCCAGAGGATTCTTTTTTTGAGCCCAAATCTCGATCTGCAAGGGAAGACCTTTCTTTGCAGCCAGAGATGTTTTTTGGTTTGCTGTGAAGTGGCCGTGCAGTCTCAGCTTGCGAATGTGAAAGAAACTGCTTTCAGTGTGATTGATATCCATGGGCACAGCTTAGCTTCACCCCCAACCCCTTCCAACACCCACCACATCGAGAGGGGTCATTGGAAAGAGGAAAGGTGAGGTCTACACACAGTCCACTCGCTATGCCTCGTACCCGCACAGGGGTCAATTTCTAATATGCACACTAACCCTCAGCGCAGTTTTTACTTAAAAAAAAAAAAATAAATTTAAAAAAAGTTGGGATGGGCAGGCCTGTCCCGGCAACTGGGACACACCCCAAACTGTCTTTCTACCTCCTCAAGGCCTACAGCACGAGCACTGCACTCATTCCCAAGGCATTGCAAGTGAGAGGAAATTTGGATTCCTTTTGGTGTACTTTTGACATACGGTCAGCAGAGAGGAGGTAATCTCTGTTCTGGGGAGGTGAAACTGGTTATTCATTTCCATTTTCTTTCTACTTCAATTAGTTTTTGATTTCAACTATTATTTTCTTTGGGGAAATTGTGAGCGATACACACCTGACATTTTCTTGAATTCAGCATTCCATATGCTTATCAGAAATGTACAGCTTTCTGGGTTCACCCGTGGATTTTGCAACAACAAACTGTCAGTGGGGAGAAACTACAAAACAGGAAAGATGGACTACCACTTAAAAAAAAAGTCCTTACAAAGAAAAATATGACTACCTATTCCCGAATGCGGTGAAGAGAGCGTGTTTGTGTGTGTATATATATATATATAAAAATAATATTTAGCCTGAATATATTTTATACAAATGAAGGCTCAAATGCAAATTTGAAAAAAAATTAATTTAAAAAAAAGGGGCTCCAGCACTTTGGAAATCTCTATATATATAATGAGGTATCACTTGGCAAAATTCACATGGATGTCTGGCAAGGAGAATCTTGCTTACTTTTTTGGTCATCTTCAACTATGATAAAAGAACATTTAGTAGGGGGGTGTTCAAATTCGTTTTGAAGCAGTATTAGTCCTCGAGTGAAAAATTGGTCTCAGCAGGAGCAAGCTACTAGAGCTATTTATAAAACTTTAATTCTACTACTTTTGGCTACTAGAGAACATAAAGAAGCCGAAATGTTGTCCTATTCCCCATTGGAAGATATTTTCCTAATCCAAGACTTTTTAGTTTAAAATTTCTAGGAAACCCAGTACTAATGGGGAAATACTTCCTTCACTTTAAAGATCAGAGAAGTGGGGATAAAGTAAAAAGAAAATCTGTAGGAGAAGTTCATCAGGCCATGTCAGAAGCACAAATTATGAAAACAGAGTAAAAGATCATCAATCGTAAATAAAAGCCCTACTACACCATGCAAGTACCCGGCTATAAGCAAAATAAAGGGGAACTAAACACTTTATTTAAAGGGGTGGCCAACTAAGCAAGGTAAACCAGGATATTTAGGTGAATCAAGCAACACGTCTTAAATTTGGGAAACAACTACAACAGAATTATAACACACCCCCCCCCCCCCCAATTAGAAAACAAATTCTCTGGATGGTTTTAGCTTCCTCATTTGTAAATAATGCATCAGTCAAAGTCCTAAAACAAAGTCCTGAGTAGTAATGGAGTACCTAGCTGGTGCATAGCCCTAAGATATGCACACTCATTGACAATATCCTCGCTTACAAATTATACACTCTTACAAAATAGAAAAAGAGATGACCGCTGCAAATGAGGGAATATCCACTGCAGCAATTTCTGAATGGCTTAACAGAAATATAGTCATTTGGAGTGCGACAGAAGAGAGAAGATGATCTCCATCCAGTGGGTGAAATGAAAAATAACCATGGCAACTAAGGGCCTGATTAAAAGTTAAGAGGACGGGTAAATTAATCACAAGCGTGCTGGATATCCAGTCCATTGTATTACACGTGCATTATATTCAATGGCACTTGTAATATGGTGGATGGGTTATCAGTCATGTTTGTCACAGAGCGATCTGTCCGTCAAACTCCAAATAAGTTGCTGTCTTTACAACGCAATGCCTTTACCATGCAGGCGGATGAGTTTCCTAAAGAAATGAGGGATCATCATTTCAAGGAAAGTAGAGTGTTTGTGGTACATAACCCACCACAGACACCCTAGGCTGCTCCTATTTCAGAGGCCCTCATAATTGAGCACATATTTACTAAAAGAACAAAACCCCCACTCTACTGGGCAGCCACGGATCAAGTAGGGCAATTACAAGGTACTCAACCTGGACAAATATAAACTGTGTCAATAACACCCGATCCCTAAACGTTTTCCTTACAAAATAATGTACAAATACCACAGGAGGACGTAGGTCTCCCCTTTCTCTCCTGTTAAACTACACCAAGGGGGACCCTGCTAGACCACTAAATTGATGAAAAGTACCAAGAAATAAGAGATAGACTCAAAGCATTTGTTCATGATTGTTGGCAAAAAGGCACACCACAATACCCCAAGTAAGGAGACAGGCATTTGGGTACCTGTGACAACATTATGAAAAATTATGCAATACAAGAATTAAGGAAGATAATGTATACATTATGTATTAGCTATAATTTAGTACAGCAACAGCAGCACCAGCCTCAAGATTTGGCACTGCCTCCTAATTCCACCCATTATGATAATAGATATGACATGTTTACACTGACTGATGCTGAATGTAACAATGCTTTTGCCATATATCTGGAGTGGATTAGGGCATATCAATCTCGATCTGCCAGTAGGCTGGGCCCTATGCGTGAAGTATCATGGTTTGATGACAACAATCCCAGTACCATGTTCACGTCCCTTGGACCAAGACGGAATTGATAGTTTTTTCCAAAGATTATCCTGACAAAGAAAACCCTGATGAATTCTACACTAGAACGGAGAAATTACTATGAACAACACAGCTAACGTTAAATTATTTAAACCAAACGTTTTCTTGTAGGCTTCCATCTGATTTATGGAAAAAGTGTAGGAAGGAAAATTTTAAAGATGTACGTTGGACTTCAATTAACAATACAAGAGACGCACGAAAGTCTGATGGGCAAGTAACTGATGAAATAGCAGACTTGCACTGTAAATTGATGATTAGATTGCAACAATTGGTGCCCCACAAGAGACTGTACTGGACTAAGTTAAATAACTGTAAACAAGAAAAGGACAAGAATGTGACAGCTTTCTTCTACTGGATACAAAAGGTGCTCTCTGCCCATAGTGGGATAGACTCTGATGACGAGGCTCAGCAGGCTCCGTCCAGCCTGTTTTGTGAATGGTCTTCAGGAACCTATAAAATTATCCCTGTATACCTTTGAGCCAACATGGGGAGTTAGCCATTAACATAAGTATTAGCCATTGCGCAATACTATGCTGAGAGACAAGCACAGAAAGAACAAAAGGAGTTTACGAAACAGACTTGGCCCTGCCAAGTACCACACATTTGGGGTTAGACTAACGCATTTTAGTGCGGACGTCCAAATCACTGCACTAAAATGCACCAGTCGCGCATTAGAGTACCACTGGGATCACCTACCAGGAGGCGTGCTGATTGCAGAGCTGAACTTCAGCTGAATAACCACAGCCTACCAGTCCATTATCACTGGCTTGTTTTGAACTATGCCATAGTCAAATACATTGGCTCAAATGTCACAAATGTTCATTTGCTGGCACCGGTCAGTCTGTGTTTACAGTCACAGCAGCACGACTTGGGCTTCATATATAGCCCAAATCAGCCTCTGGGTGTAATGGGCAGACCTGGACCAAGTGGTCTCTTTGCAGAGTGAAACAAACAGCACACTAAGCTGCAGGACAGACTACAGCACACTTGTCTCTGGAAGGTGCCTTTACTTTTTTAGGTCTCGCCTAACATTGCAGCACGCATGCGCTGCACGCTCTGCAAGACATATTGTGTATGAGGAGATTTCAGAAGGGGGCTTGAAGCCCCGCCCATCATTTTCATTAGGTCACATCAGCGTTTATGCTAAACGCTGGCTTCCCATTAAAAAGGATGCTTTTTCGTTACCGCCGTTTCTCCTTTTCGTCCGACCCATCCGGACTGGGTCGTCTGCTTCACGGCTGTCGTGAAGCAGTTTCTTATCTCAAGGGGGCGTGTACACATCTGTTTCACTCAGCTGTGTGTATATTTTTTTATCGCGCTTTCACTTAAAGTGAAAGCACGATGCAAATATAAACAAGCGGCTGCCTTCCCACAATGGCGAGCGCTTGTTTTTGTTGTTTTGGAACCTCCCTGTTAATCACCATCACCAAAGGGCCTGCGTGTTGCAACCTGCTGATTAGTGGCTGGCCGTGGAGGTTCAGGCAGATATTCTGGTTTCCTGTCACATGTGACTGGTGCGAGCCGTCAGTCCCCGTCAGGGTTGTTGGCAGCACAGAGCACTGAAGACAGGCCCAACGCCCATGAGACCTACTGGGGCGGGGCGACTGGTGAACTGTTGATATTCTGAGCACCTGGTACACTCTTACAGGTAAGCTCTCCTCTTGTTTCTCGCTCGATATGGGGGCGCTGCCCAACCTGGTGATCTTATGCTGCTGGGACACCGCCGCTGACCACTGGTTACTGCTTGAGAATCAAACCTGTTTATCCCTCACGTCTGTAGGCGCCTCCTTTCATCCACACAATGTCACGTCAACCCCTCAACGCATGTCGACAACATAATACTGATTAACTCCCGAAGAGGGTTCAGTGTGTCAGAGATTGCTCAGTATCTTTGAGAGCCGCCTGTCTTCGTCATTCTTACAAGGACATTGACTTTATAGTATTCCGAATTTTTGGCTGACTCTTCGAAGTTGAAAGATGTTTTCTCGAAAGCATTATACAGGAGCGTTAGGTGTGGTTAGGCTTATATACGATTGTCAAATACATCTGAGAGGCATTTAGTGTTTGCCAAAATTTATTTCACAGTAACTTGCAGCTGTTCCAAATGTTGACGGTGTTCGCACTATTGGCTTGTAATCCTTTTAACGATCGTTTTTTGCTTTAACAAAGTGCATACCTAGTTTCTTCCTGGGATGAGTTCTGATGTGAAAATCCACCATGAACGGCCGATAAGGGTGTGCGGTGTTTTTTATAATGGGTCTATGCGACTGTACCTTTGTGTAACTTTGTGGGTTACTTTAAAATTTTGTAGGTTTTGCTTTTGAATGTCGCTTTCACTGAATTTATATGGCAAGTCCTTTGGAGATTTGAAATTATAAGTTGCTGTTTTATGTTCCGAGTGAAAAAGGGATGCCAGAGCAATGCTCCAACAATTAAGGTTGGCTCTTTCATCATGGCAAAATTGCCTCCGATGTGTCCACCCTGGCTATGAAAACTTTTCAGAGATTTTGGTTCCTGTACATCCGTCAGACTGCATGGTTGAAATGGAGTTTAGCTTATATGTGCCATGCTGTGCGAGGTGCGCAAGCGTAAGTGTTGTTCTGGAACATACCTGGTCGCACCACAGAAAGGGTGACGCATGCCTCCCAGGAGGCGGTACATGAGGCTCTAGAGGCCCAGTGAGTGCACGTCACCGAAGTCCTAGTGGACGGAGCTTCCTGTCTCTCCTCCGGCACAACATCAGCCTTCAGAGCAAGGCTCTCGAGGTTTGCAGTCCAGGCAAGGTGCACAGTAACCCTCGGAGTCTGAGAATCAGACAGGCTGCTGCAGCTGCCTTAAGGGCCCAGTATTTATAGCAACTCAGAAGTGCTTTTGAGGCAAGCTGGAGCAGAAACCGAGCTGTCTACATTTGTGGCGAGTACATTTGTGGCGAGTACTACTTTTAACAAGCAGTAGAAATGCAATAGGTCTCGCATTTGTTTTTGGTAGGCATGTGGAGATTTTGAGTGATTTGCCCTGAATCACAGAATGTTGACTAGACACCGAGCCTCGGACTGTTGTGCAAACATCGGTGATGACAAATATGTATGGGCGTGCTAGTTTGTGCCATGCTCTTTCAGTTGTGGTTGTGAGTGAGGATGGGTGGAGGTGGGGTGACATGTTGGGTTTCTTGGTTCTTCGAGGGACACACGTGGAAGCCATCAGGTGCCTGTCGTGCTGGACGTGCAATGTTGTGGCAATAGTGAAACGGTGCGATAGCTGTGCCAGATGTTTACTAATCATCTGTCCATGACGCATGCACTGCCCACAGTGCTCGATGGCATCTGGCACGCGTCTATGTGTACAAATTCTGTACATCTAGCAATACGACAACGAATATTATACAGTCCTGTCCCCCCTGAACATTGGAAAACAAGCATTGGCATAGCAATAGGTCTCGCATTTTCGAAACTTTAACATATTAGTATTGTAAATGACAATGTTTTATTATTGCAGGTTTTTTAAACAAATAAATAAAATACATTGCCATTTACAATGCCAATGGCTAAAAATCTCGCAAGTACGAAACCTATTGCATTGCAAATGCTTGTGGACCCTTCCTCTTAGTGAAAGGACCAGTACCATTTACAATACTGATAACTCACTAGTACAAATGCAATGCAATAGATTACGCAGTTACAAAAAAGTTAGCTATTGCCATTTAGCATTAGACCATTTTCTTTATGTTTTTTACAAAGGAAAAAAACAATGTGGGGTCAGGCTGCAGCTTTGTTGTTTCCTTGCACACCAGCAGCCAATCAATGAGCCCCTCAGTAGAGAGCTGGAGAAGAACCCCCTCGTTTGAGCTCCTATTTTGAAGAGTGCAAGTTGTGCTGGCTGCAGGACATTGCTTTTCCATGGCTGGCACCCAGTCCTAAGCCTGCGCCTCGAATCCTGCAGGTGGGCCAGATCCCCAGCCTCTTCAGCCCCCAGAGGTTTTACCAATGACACCGTTCCAGGGGGCTCGCCTGCCGGCCTCTCTGTGGAGAAGTCGTCAACGTTTCACCTAATACTCATTATGTTCCAGCAGCAATGGCGAACAGTAATCTACTTCCATAGGATGGATCTTCGGTTTAAGAACAATAAAGGTAACGTCAGTCACTTTATTTGACTAATAATAAAACCAAGTCAGTTTATGCTCCTCTTACTAGGAAAGTGCCAAAAGGTATGATTTTCTTAACTATATTGAAACTAAATGCGATCTGTGTGACCTTAAGAGATTTTAAATCCTTAAGTACCGAATGCCAGCCACAGATAACAGAAATAGTTTGAGAGGTGTTCTTCACACAGTTAAAAAAGCAGTCAATGTTTTACTTAAAATAAAATATCGAACTGCGATTTACGAGTTACGATGATATAACTCCCTATTTATCAAGTCATTGATCATACTAAAAGCAAATGAATGCGGGGTCTTTTTACGTGAGCTTTAGTTAAATGTTTCTGTTGAAGCTAATATTGCAGAGATTCGGAAATGCAATTATTCTCTTTCTTTGGTGGGCAGGAACTGTGAGACTGCGTTCAGTGGGTCAGGCCTGTGAATGTGGGTGCGTGATCAGAAACGTGGCTAAAAAGAACATTTACAGTAAATATTTCGTTATGCTGTACAGCAACGCTTATATAGCACTTACTACACCTAAATGAGGCCTTGAAAACGCCTGCTTCCTGGGCAGAATACTTCCCCATATTGGGAGTGCGGTTGCAAAGCCTGTGTGGGAGTAGGGTGTCACTGCTGTGCATAAGAACCACCAATGTGCAGTTATATCGTGATGGATGAAGACATGTGAGAAAGTTGTGCAATTAATGGTTTGAGCAACCTAGTGCACTAGCTGTCTCCACCTTAGCCTATAAACAGCACCACCCAGTGGCACCCCTGACAGATCAGGCACCAAGACGCCCTGGTGCAGCCTGACAAACAGTCACTGAGCAGCACTTGACTCTTGGCACAGATGAGTCAATTCAACACAGGGAAAATTAGACCTTAACTGATGACTCAAAGTCATGATCAGCTCAGGGGCACAGGCTGGTGTGGTTAATCAATAGTGCAAGTAGTAAGAGGAGACACGGCACCATGCTGCAACCTCTACTGCTTGGTTTTACTGGCATAAAAGTGTCACTAGAAGTGCCACTCATTTATGGTATGTCACTCATAAGCTCACTGAAACAAACTAAATGTCAAACATAAGTAATGTGAAAACTTGGCAGCTATGCAGACTCTGCTTTTAACACCATTGCCTTATTACATTTTCTTGGTACACATGGACACAAGGCATCTTCCACTAAACTGCAATTTTTTCAACAGGTTGCTTATTTAGGACACCTCCTGTCGTAGGGCAAAGGAGACTTGACATTCAAATAGTGAAATCTATATTGGACATTCAACCCCTATAAGACAGCAATTACAAGCATTCCTGGCTGTGGTAGGCTACTGCAGACAAAGGAACCCTAACCTTTCCCTTCTTTCCACACTCTTGCTAGGCCACATGACTAAAGAAAACCCACAAGCATTACCAAGGTTAACTGAACACCAGAATAGTTCTCTGCAAATCAAACAGGCCTTTTGTTACGCTCCTGCTCTTGGAATGCCTCACTATACTAAAGAATTTCATCTTGGTAGATGAACAAGATGGGCGCACACTTAAACAGGAGAACAGGAAAAGACTGTGCGCTTATTTTTCTACCACCTTTGACAAGGTTGCTCGAGGATTACCAGCAAGTCTGCGTGCATGCAGCAGTAGTGGTTTCCCTTAAAGAAGCAGACATTCTGATCCTTGGACACAAAGTGTATCTGCATGTGCCTCACTCTGTAGAGATCCTGTTAAACAAAACACAAACTCAATATTTGATTTGATAAATGCCAGACTAACACATTATGAGTTAAATTTGTTCAATCCTCATATTACGTACATCGATGTAACTCGCTTAATCCAGCAACCCTTTTGTCCCTTGTCCAGAATGATACCGACACACCCCATGATTGTGTACTAATCAAAGAAGAACAGACCAAAGCGAGAATAGATTTACAGGACACACCAATGGAAGAAAGATAGTGACTTCTAGGTTGATGGCTCTTGCTTTAAGCTAAAGAATAGGACAACTATTGCATCCCATTATCACCTTACACAATGTCATAGAAACTTGTAGATTATAATTATCTGCACAAGCAGCGGAATTAATAACAGTCATTAAGAGCCTGTGAGCTGATCACCGGATTAACTGAATACATATACTGATAGCCACTGTGTGTTTGGAGTTGTGCTTAACTTTGGCAGGATTTGGCCAGAAAGATCTCCTCGTGTCTCAAGGATCACAAATACGGCATGATCCACCTATTGTTGAATTGCTTAATGCTTTATTGCTGCCAAAACAGGAAGCCATTGTCAAATGTATTGCGCGCACACACCAAAAAGAAAAAAAAAGAAAATAATTATATAATATCTAGGTAAATGAACTGCCTTTGCTGATCAAACAGCCAGCCAAACAGCAAGAATGCCACGTCATTCACATATGTTTAGAACGTGCATATGACTCCAGTATTAGGGGCATAGGAGATTTGCCAAAACAAGCAACTGAAGAAGAATTGCAGAAATGTCAACAATATGGTACTCTGATAAATGGCTGTTGGAAGGATCAACATGGTTATCAATTTATGCCTCCTGACAAACTGTAATATCCGATAACATTGACGATCACCAGTCTTCACATTTGGGAAGAGAAGGCATTGTAAACAGCATGGAAATGTTTTGGGAAAATGCTAATATACGGACATTTGCAGACAAAATATGTACAATTGCATGGTACGCGCACAACATAATGCTGGTAAGGGAATTCCTAACCCAACAGGACATTTTGCACCTGCTGAGGCACCCTTCAAACATTTGCAAATTTACTTTATTGAGCTGTCTCCTACAAATAGGTATCAACATGTACTGACCGTGGTATGTAGGTTGGGCAAGTGGATTGAAGGCTATCTTACTAAGCAATGAAATGCTATGACCACAGCTCAATGCTTGTTAAAAGAATTATTTTCATATTTTGGTTTGCCCCCCCCCCCCCACCCCCCAGGTGATTTCAAGTGACAAAGGGGTGCACCTCATCACCCTAATAATTCCATAATGGAATTGGTCTGCAAGGCAATGGGAGTACAACAGACGTTTAATTGTGTACATCACCCTGACGCAGCCAGTGCCACCGAAAGGGAAAATGGGATCCTGAAAGCCAAGATAGCTAAAATATGCACAGAATCCACATTGACTTAGGTGGATGCCTTGCCACTTGCCCTTATGAGTATGCAAACTACACCAGATATTGCAACACATCTCAGTCCACGTGAAAGTGACTGGACAGCCCCTCACTAAATGAACTGGAGTTAAATTGCACTGGAGGAGTGTGCCTCGCCAATGCATGGTCAGAGTTGTACATAGTTTTGTCACCAAATCTCACCCGTGTGTAATTTGTGTATGTGGCTACTACACTATATGCATTGTACTTATAAGCGCAGCAGAGTGAAGAAGGCCTGTGGTTTCAATTTTAGATGTGGGTAATGAACTTCCACTGTCTGGGAAAGTAACATCACAAGAGATGCAGAAGGAGACCTAGATGGTGAAGTCAGAACAAAGGAGACAAGGCTCCTATAGAAATAGGATTAGGTCCTTCCTGTAGTATTTGGTTGATGGTGGGGGCAAAGAGGGCTGCGTCTGTTGTTCAGAGTGAGAAGGGTCTTTTAGGTAAAACCACCCTTGGGTCTCCTTCCTGGTCACTGTCTTTGTTGCGGTTGATAGCCAGGCACAGAGAGTTTACACCTATTTTTGCCTCTGTTGTGGGTGCTCCAGAAAAGAGATTACCCTGATGTGAGGCGCATCACCCCCACACAAAGGCGGTGTCTGCAGAACTGCATAGAGGTACATCAAAAAGGAAGCCATCCCAACAAGTCCTTCAGCCTGCAGAATTAGTGAGAAAAAAAAATTAAGACTGTGGTTCCTCCAGCATCCCTGCCATGGATACTCTCATCTCTAATCCTGCTAAATGTGATATCTGATCAAAGGTTTTAAGCAGAAAGCAGATGGTGCTTTAGCCCTCTCAAGATAGACGCCGGCCTTTGCATTGGGCAATGTTTGGCTTTAAGAAAGAAGCCAATCCAGAGTCTGCATGCAGGCGTTGCCCCTGATGATTCCGCTTAGTACGGTGTTACAAACACTGTGCTTATCAGCACAGGGCACACAGGAAATGCATTAGCTCAAGGCAGATGGCCTCCGCTTCAAGTTTCAACTCCAAACTCTGTTAAAAAAAAAAATGGGTTTCTTTCTGTGACTAACAGATCGTAACAAGAGACAACTGGGTTTCTGTGTACTAGGACATCAGATCCTGGTTTATGCTTCATCTCTAGGTCTGCACAAAACTTAGGCATTTGACAGTTTAGCGAAACCATACATAAACAACCCTAGGGGAAGTTGGAACCATACCGGTTCACGGTCATAAGAGCTTTGATGAAAGTTAGACTACAAGGTCCATCTCCCTCCTTACCCTCATGGAGCTCTAAATAAGACGCCACTAAAGAAATGTCAACATAGAGACCTACAGGGGTCAGCATGTATGAGTATGATGGAAGTTTCACAATTAAATGCACACAAAAAGGATACTAAAGGAATCCTTGGGAGGTCCTGGCGAAAGCCAGCTAACCCGTTGAGGCATTTGTGTGATAATTGAAACATGCTGGCCAAGGGAATACAGAGGATACTCATTTCCACAGTGCATCCCAACCGGTTTTAACAGTCAGGGTGTCCTCTGAAAATAAAATTAACCCCCAGGACACCCTAGACTATTTTAAATCTAGAATCCTACCCAATAACCAAAGAGCTCCCTTGGTTACTAAGTTTGAGCTTTTCCAGCTATACTAAGTATCAGGACAAGGACTCTATGACGCATGCAACTTGGAATTACAGTGGGTGAGAGTCCTTTTAATACAATAGGGTGATCCCCCTTGGGTTAGTATGGAGTGATCCACCAAACACAGTAGGGGTTCACTCCTGATTTTGTATGGTTAGATGTTTGGTAAGGTGAGCGAACTCTGTATCTCTTCTCACTTGCTCCTTCTTGGAATATAGTTTAGCGAAACTAACAAGACGCTGGCAAATGCTTTCCTAATTTTTATTCTTCTTTTCCCAGTGTCCAAAAGTGCTGTGAAAGTCAATCTCTCCCATTCTGCGTGACAAACCAGGAAAGCCACACCCAACTCTGTATTAAAATAGAACGTACATTTTACTCACATGAACTCATATCCATCCCAAAAACAAATCGTGACCACTAACCTAGCAGCTCAATCACTCACTTTTGTCAAAACATACATGCTCCATTTGTGTGAAATGTTCGACGGGCTCTAAGAACCTTTTGCCCTGCTGAAAGCTTCGGCTTTAGAAAAAAAAAAAAACAGCACCGCCAAATACAAAAGGGCCAGTGCAACTGATGTATGCACTCTAGCACGTCGCCTAAGACTATGGTGAGAGTGGATAGCCAGCTGGTTAAAAACTGGACAAATCCAGGAGGGGTTAGTTGCACATGAAAGGTTGGCCTTTAGCTACACGGTTTTCAAGCAAGCATTAAGAAACAGCTTTGGGGTCGTGACATCAAAGCATGTTGTGTCCTCGTCATGCCAGCTAAGCTATGCACGCCCAGGGACCAGGAAGAGTTCTTTCAAAGTAGTAAATGATCTCATCATGTGCAGCCCC
Organism: Triturus cristatus; assembly: GCF_964204655.1. Taxonomy (NCBI): domain Eukaryota; kingdom Metazoa; phylum Chordata; class Amphibia; order Caudata; family Salamandridae; genus Triturus; species Triturus cristatus. Next base: position 799,229,857 of record NC_140581.1, read on the forward strand.
TTATACTCTACGAGAGCACCATCGGCACTCAGCATCTAGTAAAGAAGGCACTTCACAATTACTTGCCATTTGTGCAATGCTTCAGATTTCTGTGGGTTGCCTCAGTGCTTCCATGATGCACAGCACCCAGTGTTAATATGAGGTGCATTATCTAATGCTCCTCTAAAGTACAGAATCACAATGCTCTGCCAAGAAGCATCACAAGTGCTCTACATATGGAGAACTCACAGCAGGTGCCCACCAAACCCCGATTATTGTTCTATTCCTTAGTTCAAATAGCGGTGAGGGAGCCCAGTTCCTTCCTTGAACTAGAGCCCAAGACGCACATTAAGGGGACGGGAGCAAGTGAGTGTTTAGAAGCCTTTTACGTTTGCTGGCCCATGTGTACGGGTGCCTGCATCTTTGTGCCAGTTAGTGAAACGGGCATCTGTAGGATGTTAAACTGTGCACCTCCTGTAGGCATGCATCAAAAGCTGCCCTGCTTGGTCAGTGGCTTGTTTCACACGTAGGTAGAGTCTCAGACAGATCAGTGCCATTTTAAACCCATACCGACCACCTTGGCATTCATACCAAATGTCCTCAATATTGGTTTAAAGCCAGGCGACCCAACAAGAGCAAAGGCACTTAGATGAGGGGGGCGGGGGGAAGAGAAAGAGGGCTGGGGTTTGATAATGGGGTGAATTACACAGTAGCGGTATAGAGGAGAAATAAAAAACCTACTTTCTACTCTAGCGCAAGTGCAGAAGGAGCAGACTCCTTACCCTGTGCAGACATCACCAGGCTCTTCTCCTCCTCCTTGGGCTGGAGCGGGTCTGAGGGGCTCAATGAGGGTCTGAAGAGGACTGTAACTAAACACAAGGAAAGGAGTCCTCCCTTCTGGTCCGCTGGGCAGACAAAGAGGGAGAGGTCGGAAGCAATGCCAGCTGTTGGTGCTGTGTCTGCCGCCACTGACTTGGAAGCTTGTCTACCTCTTGTGCTTAAGAGGACAACGTGGCTTGCCACACAAGCTAGAAGACATGATAATCTGTCAATCAAATTGTTCATATGAGCTGTAGAAGGGAGCACTTGACAACTGGAGAGTCTCCGCGAAAAATGAGTGTTTATGGCAGCGACAACAGCTTAAAGACATTATTTCTCTGGCCTTCAAAAATAACATGAAGGAGGTGCACCTACAGACAACGCTCCTTACCACTGCTAGGGATTGGCAGCATGAGCACCATAGCCCAATGCTTCCACTGCCATACGCGCATCACCTAGCCTCTCTCCTCCCCCCCCCCCCCTCTAAGGTAGGCATACATGCCTACTGCTGTGTCTCTTTAGCAATAGTGGTGAAGAGAAAAGGAGTGTAGCACCAACAGCTCCAACCGGGCCTTTATTGTGGCCCACTTCCATGAACAGGAATAGAGGTTTGGAAAAGATACTTTGACAATAACCCAGCCATATTACAAATAGCCGCTTCCATTAGAAGAATATACGCAGGAATAAAATAATTCAAAATAGTTTGGAGAATGTTACTTTTATGTTCTAATCTAATGAAATATTTAAAGTGCCTTTTAGATTTTGATGCAACGTTCTTTATCAGAGACAAAAAAATTAGAACTCGGTACAGGATTTTTTGGGGGTGTTGGGGAGGGGGGGGGGGGTTGGTTCTATATGTCAGTAACATTACTACAAGCTTATATTCCCTTAGACATCAGAGTAGCAGTTTCTGTAGCTTCATTGCCCCATCACAAAATGACCGCTATATTTTCTGCGTGCTGGAGTAAGTTCAAGTCTATGTTTTCAGGGAGGTGCGCTCTTGTTCTTTCTTTATTCCAGTCACACACACCAGCCTGCAACTATGTAAAAAAAATATTTTAGCAACTCTTATTCAAAGATGGCCACCTTATAAGGTGTGCACGAGTGTGGCTTCTTGAAAGGGTTACAAAATACGTTTTTAAATGGCTGCTGCCCAATAGCATTGCAGGTGGAGAAAATGCGCATGGGGTGGAGAGGTAGCGGACACTCTATTACGATTTGGAAACGTGGTGGGACAGCAAGTTGAAGAGATAGGGGAAGGAGCAAGAGAGAAAGACAAGTACAGCCTCTCGCCTACAAGGTACGGTGTGAAAAATATAAATGGGTTGATACTCAACCAATCATAACACTGCAAGACATAATTGCTTCTGGATGGGGAAAAACACAAGAATAGTGAGGAGAAGTGAGCTGGACAACAAAGCAATCCAATTGTGAGCAAGGAGCTGACCCACATCCCACTCTGGGTATGTGTCACATAATGAAAACAATAGGTCTCCAAACTGTCCATAGCCAAGACAAACTAGACCAGATTAAAATTATTGCAGAGACCAGCAAATGATAAACAATCGTACACGAAGCTTGCATTGTATTAATATGAAAACTACACAAGGGTAAGAAAGGAGATGCTGTTGGTTGCTCAGAAGCAATGGTAAGATTTATAACAGGATATTCTGCTCCACAAACGCCAATGCAACTACGCATTTCAAACTCAAGAAAGCTGGAAGCATTGCTAGACAAGATGAAAACTACCAATGACAAACATGCAAACCTCAAAATAAATCAATTCCATGATAGCAGTAACACACTGACAGAAGCAGTTTCTTAAACGGTGGATAACAACGCTGAAATATAACAGAACCAAAAACTGAAATAAAGGGGGAAATAAGCAATGGCAAAACCAAAAAGTACCGTCCCTGCTAGTTAGTGTAACTGCTATTCTTAACTGGAAGTAGAATGCCACAAACAGGTTGCCTAAATGTTACAGTCACACACCTGTACTTACGTAGAAAGAAAGAAAAGAGCTATTTCAAATGATTTTACTTGAACAATTTGGATGCTTCCTAGCAGGCAGTGGAACAGGTATAGAAACTCTTTCAGTTTTAACAAACACAATGGGATTCTTATTGGTGCAAAGAAAAATAACTATTGGCTTTTAACTGCTTTAACCAGAAGATAGTTTGAGGGAGCCCTCAACATTTGGCATGTTTAATAAATCCAGCATAGCTTCTACACCGTACTGGCATAACTTAAGCCAACCATATCCATAACCACTGCCAAGATTCAAAACAAAACTGGCTATTAATGCTGAATGAAGTGCCTAGGAGAAAAAAACTTTTAAAAATTGCTAAGCAGGCCTTCCACTTAAGTCTTAAACTATGTGCCCTGTCCACATGGGTTATTTTTGGAAAAATGCCAGACTCTACCACAGGGTCTTTAACGGTGAATGCCATATTTGATGATTCTTTCCTGTGATGGCCTCTGACCCATTCCATATTTGAGACCCATGTGTACACCCTGACTTACAATTAGTAAATGGTATGTATTTTAATTGATCAAGCCCATGCCCCCAGAGATTGCTGCGTCACAAGGAGAGACAACGCAGAACAAAAAACCATTTTGGTGGCTATTCTTGATAAAACTAACAAAACGTAAACTGGAAAGTGCTGTTCTCAACTTCGCTAGCTAGCTAGCAGGAAAACAGACTGTCCCACGTTGGGCGTACAGTACTTTCCAGGAGGTCGATTTTTCCAGGCACAGCTTCAGTTTGTCACCCTCATTGACACTCTCATCTAAGGCCACCTTTCACAGCAATTATCTGTCCTATATCCGCAGCAGCTTAAGGGCTGCGCAAGGACTTTTTTTTATGCATGCAGCTTTATTTTGCTAAACATTACCCAGAGACATTACAGGGCTTAACACAAAGTCAAGAAGTTACAAACAAAAAAGTGAGAATTAAAAAAAGAATTACAGTCTGGTTCGACAGCAAAGAGGGGAGGAGAGGGGGCGGTGCAGCTCAGAGTTAGCCAAAGAGCCAAGTCTTGAGGCTCTTCCTGAAGGTGTGAAAGCATCTGATGTTGGCCAGGAGCTCGTTCCAGACCTTTGCTGCGATGTAGGAGAAGGCTCTTCTACCCGCTCTGGCTCTGGGGATGCGTGGGGTTTCTGCTAGTGCAAGGTCGACGGAGAAGAGGTTTCTTCTTGGTACGTGAAAGGAGAGTTTTGTTGAGGTATTTGGGTCTGGTGTTGGAGGGATTTGTAGGCGTGGATGAGTAGCTTAAACGTTACTTTTTTCTCAACGGGGAGCCAGTGGAGATCTTGCAGGTGATGGGTGATGTGATCAAGTAGTGGGATGTCGAGGATGAGTCTGGCCGCGGTGTTCTGGGTTGTCTGGAGTTTGCGGACCAGGGTTTTGTCGATTCTAGAGTAGAGGGCGTTACCGTAGTACAGTCTGCTTGCTATGAGTGTGTGGGTGATGGTCTTTCTGGATTCAGGGGGATCCATTTGAAGATCTTGCACAGGATGCGGAGGTTGTTGGAGCAGGTGGAGGCGACGGCGTTGATCTTGCGGGTCATGGAGAGGGAGAAATCGAGTATGATGCTGAGGTTCCAGGTGGTCTCTGGGGGGGGGGGGGGGGGGGGGGGGGGGGAGGAGAGGAAGAGGAGGGTTGCCGAGGGTGGTGGGCCTCCTGGTGTTGTCCCAGGCCGAGGGGGTGGGTCAGAAGACGAAGACTTCTGTCCTCTCCGAGTTGAGCTTCAAACAGCTGCTGCTCATTCAGGATGCAACATCATTCATTCCTTCCTGGAAGCTGGGTCTGGTGACATTGGGTTCCTTTGTGTGGGAGAGGATGAGCTGGTTCTAGTCGGCGTAGTATACTATACTGAGTCCATGCTGTCTGACGATGGCGGCGAGAGGGGCCATGTAGATGTTGAAAAGCGTGGGAATGAGCGATGATCCTTGGGTTACTCTGCAGTTGATCTCTGTGTGTTCGGAGAGGAAGGGCAGGAGTCTGATCCTTCGGGTTCTGCCGGCGAGGAAGGAGCGGAGCTAGTCAAGTGTGGTTCCCAGTATGCCGCCATCGTGGAGTTTGGCTGCAAGAGTGCGGTGGGAGACCGTGTTGAAGGCTGCGGAGAGGTCCAGTAGGATGAGGGCTGCGGTGTGGCCTTGGTCGAGGAGCGTACGGATGTTGTCTGTGGTGGCGAGGAGGGCGGTCTCGGTGCTGTGGTTGCTGCGGAATCCGGATTGGGATGGGTCGAGGATGGAGTTCTCCTTGATGAAGTTTGTCATCTGGGTGTTGACTATCTTCTCAGTGACTTTGGCTGCGAATGGGAGAAGTGAGATGGGTCGGTAGTTTCAGGTCTGCATAGGGTTTCTTGAGGATGGGCTTAACTTCTGTGCGTTTCCAGTCGTCGGGGGATGTGTAGGTTTCGAAGATGGCGTTGATGGCGCGTCGTAGCTCGGATGCTATGGTGGTTTAGGAGTTCTAAAAGTACGCACATTTTCTTCTCAAATACATGCTTTTCAAGTTTGGTATACATATATTAATTCAATGAAATCCACACTTCTAATTTAGTGGTCTTAGGTTGCACACAGGAGAACTACTTACAGGTAGTTGGAGAGCTACAAGAGGCTCACGAACTCCACGTTGAAGAAGCCTGCTCAAGAAAGACCAGCGAGAAGGGAGTAAGCATAATCTTGTATGGAATGCACCAATGAGTGAACTAGCATCTTAATGTCTTTTTCTGGGATGAAAAGACGTATCCCCATAGCTGCCTCAGTTCATAGCCAAAAAGCGCTCTGGGCATCGCACTGATCAGTATTTGTAGGACAAGGAGCTTGTTTAGAACGAGTCCAAAGGGGCTTAGCATGGTCAAAGAGGGCCAATTTGCAATCTGATACTCCACAAGTCAATCACTGTTCATACACTGATCGTCACAGCCAGGAGAGCGTCAGACTATAGACTAAGATGGGTCAAAATGGGAAACAAAAACAGACAAGACAACAGGCTTTTTCCATCCATGCACTTAGGATCTGGAACAACATTCCCACAAGCATTAGGACCACCAAAATGCTGCTACAGTTTATGAAAAAGTTGAAGATTCACCTCTCTAAAGAACACTACATCACAATGCATTAACAGTCGACATCTTGGCTTTCTCTCCTATTACTTGCCGACTTCAAGCATGACCTTGAACGTGTGCAGGGCTCCAACATATTTTGTCTACGTTTGCGCTATAGAAGCACTTTATACATACATGTTTGGACTGCGAAAGTTGAGCGCAATGCCGAAATGAGAAGAAATTCAGTTTTTAGACAGACTGACAGGTCAAGTAAAACCAGCATCAATATGCACCAGCAGCACATGAAGGAGCTAGTAATGAGCAGAGGTCCTGGAGCAAGGAGCTCTCAAGTGGGCAGCTGCTCACTGTACAGGACTGGTTCAGTCTCAGGAGAGCAAGGATGGGGCCCTGTGGCACAGCTCTTGGCCACTTACTGCATTTCCCGTCTCTCTCCATCTGAAAGAGGCTTGCACCATCATAGTCAAGAGAGCTTATGTTCCTGAGGTCATTAACATGGCGTCTCCAGAAGTTCTCTGCTAAAGCAATTTTTCCTGCGAGGTGGGTCAACTCCGAGGGCAAACCAGGAATAAGGCCCCAGCTTCTCCCTGGTCTCAAGCAGTAGGTCAAATAAATGCATTCTAAACAGTAAGAGATTTGTAATGATTTCAAGGTATGCTCAAAATAAAGCAAACCCAGCTGAAAACAAGCATTGCCAAAATCTTTGAGACTCATTTGGCTTTGTTGGTTTTTATTTATTTTAGACGTGATCCACAGCAGTGTAGGCTGCTGTGCAACATAGCTTAAAGTGAAGAAGAAAAAAAAAAAAAAAGCTATGATGTGGCCAGCGTTGACCGTGTCAGCATGTTTTTTTCTTTAAGCCAAGTTGCACAGCAGTCCACGCTGCTGTGCTGTATGTGTAAAAACAGCATAGGAGGCAAGCATCACGAGGGAGGGAGCTTTAAGCACCAACAGCACTGGAGGGGATGGAAAGCAAGCACAAACGGCAGGGGATGGAAAAGGAAGCACGGACAGCAGGAGGAGAGCGGGGGGGTGACAAAACAAGCATGGAAATCAGGAGGAGGGCAGTGGTGGGAAAGCACAACAGACAGCAGGAGGAGGGTGGGAGAAAGCAAAACGAGAGAGTGAGCAGCAACATTTGGAGGAGGAGGGCGGGTGAACAAAAGGGACTGCAGAGAGATGCACTCTGTTAGAATGCATGTAAAAGGTAACAAACAAAAAAATTAAAGAATTAAAGAAAAGGGAGAACCTGCAGGAGTCTGCAGCCAGAGGAAGGACACTGGTCACAGTAAGGAAGCTGTACTTGGTCAATGCTCCACGGCAGAGACACACCATCAAAGCCCCAGGAGGAAGGCAAGGGGGAGGCTCTGACCAATAGGAAGCAAGAAAACTAGAATGATGTTGGAGCCAACCGATGGGAAATATTGGTAATTAATGGGCAGGCTCTGAGCCCGTTTTAAGTTTTTTTTTCTGTTAGTAGATTTCACCAATAGAGCATGTGCACTGTTCATGCAAAACCTAAACAAGGAATGAAAAAAAATGAACCACAAGACTGTCCTTACGGTCTTTTGTGACTGATATAACAAAAATACCAGCTATCACGCACCTCAACCAATCAATCAATCACTTATTCGTAGAGCGCACTAATCCCCCGTGAGGGTCTCCTGGCGCTGTGCGGGGGTGGGAGTGCAGCTACTGCTCGAATAGCCAGGTCTTGAGAAGTCTCCTGAAGGTCAGCAGGTCCTGGGTCTGTCGCAGCTGTGTGGGGAGGGTTTTCCAAGTCTTGGCCGAGAGGTAGGAGAAAGATCTGCCGCCAGTGGAGTTCCTGTAGATGCATGGGACGGCAGTGAGGGCGAGGTCAGCGGAGCGCAGCTGGCAGATGGGGGTGTAGAAGGTGAGACACTTGTTGAGGTATGCTGGTCTGGTGTTGTGTAGTGCTTTGTGGGGGTGGGTGAGGAGCTTGAAGGTGATCCTCTTGACTGGGAGCCAGTGCAGGTCCTTCAGGTGGGCAGTGATGTGGGTGTGGCAGGCTATGTCGAGGATGAGGCGTGCAGAGGCGTTCTGTATGCGTTGGGAGTCTCTTCTGGAGTTTGGCCGTGGTTCCTGCGAAGAGGGCGTTGCCGTAGTCCAGCCTGCTGCTGACGAGGGCCTGTGTGACTGTCCTTATGGTTTCGGTGGGAATCCATCTTTAGATCTTACGGAGCATGCGAAGGGTGTTGAAGCAGGAGGAGGAGACGGCGTTGACTTGTTGGGTCATTGAGAGCGATGAGTCCAGGATGACCCCCAGGTTGCGAGCATGGTCGGTGGGTGTGGGTGCGGCTCCCAGGGCGGCTGGCCACCAGGAGTCGTCCCAGGCTGAGGGGGTGGATCCGAGGAGGAGGACTTCTGTCTTGTCCAAGTTAAGTTTCAGTCGGCTGGTCTGCAGCCAGCTGGCGACGGCCTTCATGGAGGTTGGATTTGGTCGCAGGGTTTTTGGTGAGTGAGAGGATCAGTTGTGTGTTGCCGGCGTAGGAGACTATGGTGAGGTTGTGTGAGCTGACGATGTTGGCGAGCGGTGTCATGTAGATGTTGAAGAGGGTAGGGCTGAGGGATGATCCTTGGGGCACGCCACAGATGATGTTGGTGGCTTCGGAACGGAAAGGTGGGAGGCGGACCCTCTGGGTTCTGTCGGGGAGGAAGAGGTGATCCAGTCCAGGGCTTTGTCGCGTATTCCTGCGTTGTGTAGGATGTGGTGGCAGACGGTGTCAAATGCGGCCGAGAGGTCCAGGAGGATGAGGGCTGCGGTTTTGACATTGTCCAGTAGGGTCCTGGTGTCGTCTTTGGCAGCAATGAGGGTGGTTTCGGTGCTGTGATTGCTGCGGAATCCGGATTGGGACAGGTCCAGGATGTTCTTCTCCTCGAGGAAGTGGCTCAGTTGCCAGGTGACGATCTTTTCGATGACTTTCGCCGGGAACGGAAGAAGGGAGATGGGCCGGAGGTTCTTGAGGTCCTTTGGGTCTGCTATGGGTTTCTGGAGTAGGGCATTAATTTCAGCGTGCTTCTAGCTTTCCAGGAAGGTGGCGGTCTCGAAGGAGCTGTTGATCTTTCGCAGTTGGGGAGCGATGATGCGGTTTGCTTTGTTGAAGATGTGGTGAGGGCAGGAGTGGATGGTGTTCATGGTTTTGATGGTATCGTCGTGGTTGACGTGGGTCCAGGAGAGCAGGTGGATGGTGAGGCTGGGGGGGGCGGTGGTTCTGCAGTGTTGGTGGCTGTAGGGAAAGTCTGGGTGTTGAAGCGGTCGTGGATGTCTGTGATCTTGCGGTGAAAGAAGGTGGCTACGAAGTCACATAGGTCTTGCGACAGCAGGATGTTGTTGGAGCTGGAGAGCTCCTTCACGATGTTTAAGAGCCCTTTGCTGTTGTGTGCGTTGTTGTCGATGAGTTCCTTGAAGGAGGACCTTTTGGTGGCTCGGATGAGGCGGTGGTGTTTGCGGTAATAAATTACACTGGTAGTTTGTCATTTGCAGAATCGTGAAAAGCTGGAGTGTTTGACTGATATCTTCCATCTTATTGTGTCTTTCTTCTTATGCCACTTGACCACTCTGAATCTGTCAGGGGATTATATACTGGGGTCACATGCTCTCATCCTTTGACAGTTCACTCCAGTGAACCATTACAGACTTGTTCACATAGAGTGATTAAGTTCTTCACATGGAAGACTCACCTTTTTCAAAATCACCCACACTCCGATTAATTTGCAGGCACCGCCACTCTTGTCAAGGACTAAATACCTCTGGATATGCCAACTCCCTCTCAATGCTCACATTCTGGAAATACCCCAAAACTTGCCTCTTTGACCTGCATTTGAGCTAATCAAAAACTTCCCTGATGCCTCAATACAAGACAGTCAGAATTCTCATCCACACCATATATGATTTTGTACTGTACAGTTTGCTCCAGTCTTTCTACTGCAACGGTTACTCATGTTTGTTTCTATTGTCTTCTCAATGTAATCTCTTTTTTTCGACTTCAAAATAGGTTTTCTATTTAGAGTCAGAAACACCTCGGACCGTGCATGGTGAGCTAAACCGATATTGTTATACAAGGTCTGGAATTATCAGTGTCATACAAATTAATACAGAAGTGCTGTCAATGTAACATGAAATTGCTTCACCATGTCCCATCTCATACGGGATGATAGGTGAAAAGGTTCTTATGGACAATAGCTTTTGGTATATCTCACTCACTAATCTAGTTAGCACTGACGATGCATGCTGCTAATAATACAAAAATGTACTATGATTAATTATATATTTTAAAAATGCAAGACAATGATACTAACAACAAAGTCAATGTATTGGCACTCATTAAAAATATTTTTGTATAAACAAAGCAAGGGAGCAGTGAAAAATGAAGCGCTGTACGATGTAATAATTAAATGATAAACAAATAACAATAGTTGACAAGCTGGCCTACACAGCAATGGCTGCAATAACAGATGTGCATGGATCCTACTTCGAACTGTGGTTTCAAGCCTATAGTAGAAGCATAAAATGTTAAGTTTCGGCCATTTCAATTACGTTAATCTCATCCCCTTCCTCAGCGAAGAATATTGAATAAATGATTTTCATGGCACGGATTTAAGACCCAGAAATTATTTAAAAAAACACTCCAATCCAAATCAAGTTACAAATGAGCCCTGCAATTGTTACTAGTGATTATTGGGGTGTTTATTGTATTCTGCTTTTTAATACAGGGGTAGACATCGACTGATAGAACAGAGTCAACCACCTCTATGTTACAAAGACGTCAGCAGCACAAACAAGCAAACAGAGTACTACATCAGATCATACTGACATTATTAAAGTATGCTTGGTGATGAGTCAGGTAACAGCAATTTCTCAAACGTGTAGTAATCAAAGATGGAAAAAGTCTCCTCAAAATGAAAAACCTCCCTATCCACTAACAAATACATTGGACGAAAACTGAGGTGCACTGTATATTAATGACATTTCTATTTGTTAATCCTTGAGATTATGCACTATTAGAAATGCTAGCTCTTAAGATTTGTGCAATATAAAAGATTAACTGTACTATGCCACCAACATTCACTCAATTTGACAAAAATGTTCAGGACTGAGAAAAAAAAGCAATCAGAGGCTGAAGGATTAAAATATATTAAAACTTCAAAGGAAATACTACTCGAGCAAATTAATGAAGAAACTCTACAAAAAGATTACACTGTACAGTCTTTCAAATTAGATATTAAAAGGCCGTGGTACATATAAAGCAGCCGAGGACGCAAAAAAGACAGCAAACTCACCACATTGGTGTTGTTTCACAGGGCAAATTAAACGACAATCATTTTGCCAGTTTGTGGATGCATTCAAATCTACCATTCCATAAGAGAATTAGCAAACAAATTAGCAGAGAGTTACAGAAAGAAGTCAAAACATTAATCTATAATAATCAAATCATTTAAATACCAATCTACTACCCTGAGAAAATGTTTCTGATTGGATAGAACACCAGGCAAAAAAAATTACTGTATATATATATATATATATATATATATATATATATATATATATATATATATATAGCCTTAAAATACATAGTATCAAAAACGTAATTAAAAAGAAAGGTAGCAAAATCGGAATGCCAGGTGTAACATATACACCAATGGTAATAAATTTTAGATGAGGATGGCTACAAGCCTACATTAAGACAAATACATTTGTTTCCCCAAGCACACATATTGTTACTTTTTTTGGTAAGTCATCGAAGTTTTCCAACACTTTTGTTATTTATACTCCAATCAATGACATACAGTTAATCTGTCTTTATAGGACAAAGGGAAAGTAGCACAGCGAGATTAGGACCAAAGGCATCAAGATCTAAAGAGCGGCGTTTAAGGTAGGCATACAGTTAATCTGTCTTTATAGGACAAAGGGAAAGTAGCACAGCGAGATTAGGACCAAAGGCATCAAGATCTAAGAGCGGCGTTTAAGGTAGGCATACTAAAATCGTGATCTTCCACACAAGTTAACATGGAAAGGTTTGGATCCTATCAGATTTCTTCAGACATTTTCAAACATGCTTTCCAACTGGCACAGGATATTCTAGATAGTGAGGATTTCTTATTCTCAAAGAAACAGCAGAAAGGAAGTCACAACTTTTGTTAGTGACAGTATAACAGACCTAATGTGTGAATGTCAATGGATAGAAACTTTGATATCATATTTAAGGATTCTCTAAACAGCAATAGCTTTCATTTCTGGATACATCAATTAGGCTGTCTGTACAATGGCAAAGAACCCCCTCTTTCCATTACACAGGGAGTATTTGCAAGAGTGTTCTTATACTTTGAGAATGTATATTTAACAAAAGGTGTTCAGTAGGGAATGTGTGGTTACAATTTTGCTCTTATCACCTAAGAGCAGGTTCTTTAAACTGGGTAACGGCACTACAAGGAGGGCCTCGAAGTGATCCCTGGGGGGGGCATCCGACTCTCGCCAAAACAAGCATTATGTTGATAACAGTGCTTTGTTTCCAATAGTAGGGGGTAATGATTTGGGGTAGTCCACTATTTTGTCATTTATATCCTGGCAGGGAGACGGTGTCAAAATGGAAGAGACTCCAATCATTCTTCAAGCCCCTCCACCCCCATTTCCAATTACTATACTGTGGATGCTTTTACACATTATTAAGGCCTGCCTGGCCAGAATAGTTATGGTTGGCAATCATGCATTTGGTTGGCAATCATGCATTTGCTTGCATTTTTAAGACAGTACAGAACTGAACTGCAATGTTTAAATAGGTCTAGACATATTTAAACATTGTCATTTCAAAAGAAGGGTGAAAGGGGGGGGCAATTATGTGTTTACCCCACAGGGGTGCAGGCATTAACAAGTTTGAAGACCACTGCCTTACAAGGTAATTCTTTGAAGAAAATGAGAAAAAGATAATTATGCAAAGAATGTAGAAACAAAGTCTGCATTTAGCATATTCACATCTACATTTCATTGTGACTATAGGAGCTGAAATGTATTAGCTATCAATATCAAAAAAGCAAATTACGAATGTAGCAACAAACTGAACAAGGGGCGCAATGATTTACAGTCAGATCAAGGGGAACAAAAAATACAAAAAAAATAAACTATTGTGTCAAGTTTGTAACCTCCAACAAGCACACATAATTTCTCAATTCAAGTGAATTCCTATTTGGAAGGTTTGTGACAGCATTCCAGACAATTAGGATTACCCAGTAATTAAACTAAAATGAGCATGTTAATCCATTTTTCAGTTGGAACAAAAAGGTTTTGGACAGTCATGGATAAAAGCAGACTTTTTCTAACAGGCACAATCAAGACTTCGAAAAGTGAAAGCAAGCCATACATTTTAAAACAGTTCTGTTTAAAAATGATTTTCTTCTTAGCGGATGGTGAGAGGTCATGATTATTCTCATGCAAAGACGTGAAATAAACGTATAGCGAACCATAGGAGTTTCTCAGGTAGATTGACATTAAGGACTATTTGAAGTGGCTCTTTAATAGATACTACAAAGCTCCTCTTGAGAAAAGTAAATCTCTCCAGGGGTCTTAAGCGGATAATTAATATGAAAAAATGGTTACAAATCTATGAATTATAATTCTGTAGGTATACATTTTATGTTTTCAGTATGTTCTGTACCAGAAGCCTGCACAGCTAATAATGCATATACATATTTATCCAAAAAATCTATCATCAATTTTTAAAAATATGAAATGGGGGGGGGGGGGGGGGGGGGGAGAAGATTCCCAATTACAAGTCAGGTTATTAAACTTGGATTGGTTATTGAAAAGTGTCTTTTCTTTCAAGTATATATGGACAAATGTAAGCAAGAATCTAAGGACTATGAATATTTGATAACTTATCTACCCAGCTTTTAAACGTTCTTCAAACAGTAAAATCAACGACACAATTTAGTAATCTTAACTTCTGCCATTCTTAGCTAAATGAGAAACTGACACTTGACTTGCTTAGCAAATGAGAGTAGGAATATAGTTGTTTTAAAGATACCAGTTTTTTGTTTTTTTAGATACCAGTTCAAACTACCAAAATTACCAGTTATCCACTAACACATTCATAGCTTTCTCTTGTCTAAAGGTAATCCTATTAGGTGGCTTTAATGTGATCAAAACAGGTAATCTGATGTTAAAACATACAACGCAAATCAATATATTCACAGAGACCGTTGAGAAATTTCAATGGTTAAATTACGTCTTAATATCTTCTACCATCTTCAAATTGCAAGACTAATTACGTATGGTTTACCGTTTACATTTTACTTAATACAACAATTTTCTGTCATTTTGATCTGCTTAAGGAGGCTTAACTACTACATTAGACAATCATCCATTAGATGTCATAACCCTATTGGCAAACATTCTCGGTCTTGCACCCTGGCTTTATTTACATTTCTTTACGTCAAGCACGTAATTGAGAGTAAGAGATGTACACAACTAAAATTTGAATTTTAAGCGGTGGCGTGTGACTTGTTGATAGAACACGGAGCAAGTACAAGTAGATTTGGGCCTTAACAGAAAACGATTTGTCAAACGAGAACTAAAAGGCTGGGGAAACTCAGGCCTGTCAAATATTAGCTGTGCCAAATGAATCTCCATCCACCACAGCACAAAGTGCATGGCAAATACCTATTCACTGCGAGATTCGCTATATCCAAGGCAAGAATATAAGAGTCTTTAACTTTTTACAGGCACTTCTCGACATTAAAAATAAGGCAGGTCTGAAATGCAGCTCACATGACATGCATGTCCGAACTTGTTTCCAAACTAACAATACAATGTGTGCTCATAAAAAAGGAATTGGACTAAATAACCTCTAAAACATTGTACCTTCTCAATGCCTATATATGTTGACTCCCTCAGGTGCCCCCATGTTCGTCTTAGCAGATAAACATGGATCCAGCAAATCTTAATGAAACTGCGACTGAGGCAATGCATGTTTGACACTGTTTTGGTGCATAGCCCCCTCCCTTCCAGGCACAGGGGAGCATTATGCAGTAACAGGCCCTACCTACAGTCCAGTGCCGCCTTCGGCCTCGTCGAAAAAGCAGCAAAGGCTTCCTTGCCGAGGCCGGGCTAACACGCACACACCCTGTCTGCAGCGACGCGGTAACTGGAAGCTCCTTACCCTTGAGATTCCTCCATGCACACAAAAGGCCCGACGGTGCCAAGTTTATTTCACAGTTTCAAGTGAGCTCAGATGGAAATAAAAAAATAAAAACAAACTCCGCAGGGGTCCGACAGAGGAGTAAGGGGCGCGGAAGAGGGAGGGCGAGTATCTAGGGAGCAGCTCGAGAGTCAGCCATATTGTGAGAAGCTCCAGTATTTACAAAAACCTGCAGCAGAAAAGCAGCGGCTTCCAGCAGCCCGGGGAAGGAGGGGGCGGGGAGACGACGGCAGACAAAGGAAGCCAGAACCCTGAACGCACACACATACACAAGAGCTGCAAGAACCGGAAAATCAAGGCCTCGTCCAACCAGCGCGGCCCAGGCTGCAGCATTTTCGCACATTCCGACCCGCGCCCCCTACCGGCGACAGCAGGCAAAGCGCCGAGAGAACAGCCTCCCTCCCTCCCTCGCGATATACGTAGCCCCGAGGCGAAAGGCCCTGTTACCTGCAGCTTTGTACGTGACAACTCCCCCGAAACAGTCGGGAGGACCCCGAACGTAGGGCTCACATCCCGTCTCCAGGTGTCGGGTCTTTACACCCCGATTACCGCTTTCGATCAGTGGCAGGTCTGGCGTGAAAAACAAGCACAAAGTCAGATCAAAAGAAGCCCAAAACAAGCGAGTCCTTTAAAAAAAAGCCGAAAAGAAGCCCAGCCCCAAATAATGAAGAAAAAGGTTAGCAAACGAGAGCATTAAAGTAAAAGCAAATAACTGAGCCAAAACGCTCTGGCTCTGTATAGTGTTTTTCAAGATATAGTAATGCGCGCAGAGAACAGGTGCACCGTGACAGCAGTGATGTAGGTCTCTGTTAAATCACACACTGGATGCAATTTGTAGTAGTAATCTTTATTGCCGAGGAGCAACAAGAAGACACAACTAGTGGCCCCAGTGTCTTTCCAACCGCTGACTCCAACCTTCCTACAATCCAATACAAACATTCCCGGAATGCTTGCAGACCAAGCATTCCTGGTAACTAAGCAACCACAACACATCCCCCTTTTTTTAACAAGGAAGAAAATGACTAAAAGAAAAAAAAAAAAGAAAAAAAAAACAAAGGTAATAGTGCAATTGAATATTATACGAAAGAGACAAGAATAATAATGCAATAGAATAATATATGAATTACAACAACATGAAACAAATACATGAACTGCACATTGCATAGAACCCATTAATCATGAGTTTTTTACCACAAAATCTTTCAACCAAGCAGGAGCCTTCCTTTCACTAACATTATTTTGAGCAAGCTCTTGGTCGGACTAATTATAGGAAGAGGAAATAACCTCCTTGCCAGCATCTGTAGCAAACAATGGATCCTCCTGTCGAATAGCGGAATTAGAGGTAGAAGGTGGATCCACCTCATTACAACGAGTGGACTCTATGACTACATTATCATCCATCCAACCAAAATGATTCCTGCCATCCTCTTATTGCTTCACATTCCCACATTTGGCCACTCTCCTTAAATTACAAACCTTTCCATTACTAAGCCTAACTACATTTTGTAAGACTTCCACAACTTCTTCTGCATCAAAGAAAGAACTGTCACCTTTACATACAAATCCTGTTTTTTAAATACACGCCCAATCACCAATGGTGATTTTCGGTGATTTAACACCATGTTTTTCATCAAAATCTATCTTGCTTTTGTCCTGTGAACTTGTCATTCTGTTTCTTACTTCATCTCTAGACCATTGCTCCACGCAAGATGTGCATAACTATTTAAGATTGAACTTGGACCTAGGTCTGCGTGCTCGAATTTTCAAGACAGGTGGTAACCCTGTGGCTTCAGAATTAGTGACACAATGAGCCCAAACCATCTTTCCAATCTGAGTGATCCAATCCTAACCAGCACTCACAGCCAACTGAATGGTACCCTTAGGCACACGGTTAAACCGTTCCACCATATCATTTCCGCTGGGATTGTATAGGGATGTGGTCTTCTGTTTGATACCAAACTTCTCAAAGTAAGCCTTAGCCTTTTTAGATAGAAATTGGACACTATTATCACTCAACAAACATGCAGAAATACCTTCCGAAAGAAAAATATCATCAAGGAATTTCAACACCACATCAGTATCCATACTATCCACCACTTTCACCACTGGCCAGCGAGAAAATAAATCCATCAAGACCACAACATACTTGTGTGAACCTTGGGAAGGATCCCAAATAAGACCTATAATATCAATGGCAACAGTTTCTCATGGTTCCAGAGGAAGAGGTTTATTACGCATAGGTGGTCGAAGGGTTTGCAAAGATTTGTCAGCCTTGCAGCAAGCAATGCATTCTCGCACCACTCTCTCTGCTACTTTGTCCATACCAGACCACCAAAACAAACTTTTCAAAAGATTCTTGGTCCTACAAATGCTTGAATGACCCTCATGACATTGATCCACAATTGCCATACATAGACTGTCAGGAGGGACAATTTTCTCACCTCGGAACAGGACCCCTTCATTAAAAGAAAGTTCAGAACAAACTTCTTAAAATGGTCTTGCAACCTCACTCAGTACCTCTTTGCGAGGCCAACCATTCATCACATAAGATATAATTTCTTGAAGAACTATGTCTTTTTTGAATTCCAACTCCGACTCATTTTTGTTAAAGGTAGAATGGCCATAGTCATGAATGAAAGCTACCTGAAAGTTGTTCCACTTGTCATCTTCACATTCTTCCAGAATAACAGGCATTCTGGATAAAAAATCTGCCATAAATCATAAGGTGCATACCTTCTCCCGAATAAAAAACTTAACATTATCTAATGCCCAAGCACAAGATAGAGCTTCTTTCTCGATGATTAGGTATTATACTTCACATGGGGACAATGATCTGGATGCATGCGCGATAATGTATTCTTTACCTTTGTTATCAATTTGAGACAACACAGCTTCAAGGCCTTTGTTACTGGCATCCGTAGTAACAATACTATCCGCCATGGGGTCAAAGCTGCACAGTGCAGTGGCTTTGGCAATTGCAGTTTTGATACTTTGAAATCTTTATCACACTCAGGGGACCACATAAATTTGCAATCTTTTTTAAGCAATTGGCGAATATTGTAACACTTGTCAGCAAAATTTGGTACACACTTAGCACAAAGCTCAGCCATACCCAAAATAGATCTTACATCATCCTTAGAAAGTGGTGTGGAAGCATTTTCAATTGCAGATACAAGTGAGGGTTTGGGTCTAACTACACATTTATCAATTACATGGCCTAAATATGTAACACTGTTGCTAGAAAAATTGCATTTAGAATGTTCAACTGCAAGACCTTTTTCTTGCAGGATTCTTAAAACTGTAAGTAATCTGGACTCATGTTCGTCCTTGTTTGCACCAAACACTAAGATATCATCCTGAAAAAAGGTGACACCCTTAACATTATTAAACAGTTGAAACATAAGGCGTTGAAAAACAGCTGCAGCGGAATCCAAACCGAAGGTCTTCGTTTATATTGATAGCAGCTACAAGGTGTTATAAAGGATGTATATTTTCTAGATTCAGGAGTCAGTGAAATTTGGTGGTATGCTGATGAGAGATTGATGGTTGAGAACTATTTTTCCCCTTTCAAACAAGTAACCATTTCATTAATTTTGGTAATGGAAACCTGTCCACTATGATGTTATTGTTTAAGTGGCGCAAGTCCACACAAAGCCTAATTTTTCCGTTGCTACACCTAGCAATAACCACCGGAGAAATCCAGTTAGATGCTTCAATGGTTTCAATTACATCAGAAGTCACCAATTTGTTAAGTTGATTTTCCACTTCACTTCTTATTAACAAGGGAACATTTCTGCATTTATGGACTTTGAGAACGGAATTATCCTTAAGGCGAATTAAATGCTCAAAGCCTAAAAGATTACCCAATTTGTTATTAAAAACATTTGGAAACTGTTCTCGCATTCTTTCACCCAAAGTGCTACTTTCATCCACTATTAGTACTGCACAACAGAAACCTCAGAACACAATAGGTATAAAGGTATGACAGCTGTAGCTTAAGTAAGTCAAAACATTGTCACAAGTGTTTCTGACACATTTTTCATTTTTTGTTCTTTTATTCTTCCTTTTTTTGGGGTAGATCCTTGTTAGACCTGGCACCATTGGCGTGAGTCTCCCTTCCATTTTTCGCTGTGTCTCCTCTGTTTTTGCTGGTTATAGATGCTCTGGGCGCTGTGCCACTGCCATTCAGTGCCACAGCGCGAATGCTCCCTTTGTAAAGGTGACATGTGAATTGGTACATCCATGATTGGCTTATTTGGTTTACCTGTTAGTCCCTAGTAGCGTGGCCCGTGTGTGCCCAGGGCTGGTAAACCGAATGCTACTGGTGGGCCTGCAGCACTGGTTTGTGCCACCCACAGAAGCAGCTTGTAAAGTGTGTCTCAGACCTGCCACTGCAGTGTCTGCGTGCAGTCCAGAACTGCCATCTTGGCTGTGAAGTGCACCCACTTCCCAGCCCCTAAACCTTCCCTTGGCATCCTGTAAGTCCCTTTTATGATAGGGCGCATTGTATGTGTAAGGTAGGACATGCCCTGATGTGTGTAGCATGTCC
This sequence comes from Triturus cristatus, assembly GCF_964204655.1. Taxonomy (NCBI): domain Eukaryota; kingdom Metazoa; phylum Chordata; class Amphibia; order Caudata; family Salamandridae; genus Triturus; species Triturus cristatus. Next base: position 799,249,488 of record NC_140581.1, read on the forward strand.
TAGTAGTGAATTACACCCAATTTCGTTTTTCACTAATGTAAGGCTACCTGTTGTCCATAGGCCAGAATGGGAGGTCTAGGCTATTACATTCTATAGTCCTAACTGACCCACAGAACATGGTAGAAAAACGAATTTAGTATGCCTGAGCTCAGAATATTAAAATACATCTTTTAGTGAAGGTTATTTTTATATTCTGTGTTTGAAACTACCACTTTTAGAGTATAGGTACTTTCTTGCCTAAGCCTTCCAGTTTGCTCTGCTATTATGTGTATTGGCTGTCTGGTTTTGGAGGGACAGGGCAGGCTGAGTCAGACCTGGGTTGAATAGAGGGATCTGCCTTGGAGTGAGGGGAGGGGTAGCTCCTGCACTTGAATAGGGCTGTGCCTGGCAAGGTGAATGCTGGCTCCACCTCCCACTGTGCGTCTGAAGGCAGACCCCCTCTTTCTGAAAGGAAGGATGCAGCCTGGAAAACAAAGTGCTCCAGGGCTGGGCAGAACTGGTTCTGGCTGGGTTCAGAGACTTGTGACCCCTAAGAACAAAGACTTTGGGCGTATAAATATTTGTGCCCAAACCCTTACAATTTGTATTGCTCCTGGACAACAAGAAGAACCTCTGTCCGTGTGACTACAGGAATCTGCAGGAGAGGACTGTCCTTGTGCTTGTGTGCTGTTTCTGGGACTGGCCTGCAGTGGTTACTACTGGACTTGGAAGAAGAGGAAAAGGACTTTGAAGGAACCTTTATTTTTGCTACAGCAATTACCCAAGGGCTAGAAGAGAGCTAGCCCCCTGCTGGACTCTCAGGCACATCAGACTCCACCACCAGCCTCCTGTTTCCTCCCAGCGAGGATTTCTATCTGCAGGTGAGGCTCCTGTGAGTTCCAGGGCCTCTAGTTCTACTGCTGAGAAGAGACTGCTGAAAATCGTCGCTAACCCCCGTTAGCGAGCCGCTGCAGCTGGTGAGCGTGAGAAAAATCGTCGCTCAGCTGTCGGCGAGTGCTCGCTAACCCCGAAGATTATCGCATCATCCGTCAGCGGGCCTGAAAACGCCCGCTATTCCAAAGATCGTCGCATCACCCGTCAGCGGGCCTGAAAACGCCCGCTATTCCGAAGTTCCTCGCAGCACCTGACTGCGGGCTTGAAAACACCCGCTATCACGAAGATTGTCGCATTGCTTGTTAGCGGGCCCCAAAGCGCTCGCTAACCCCAAATCATCGCATCAAGCTCATCACAGCGCGGACGCCGATTTTCCCTGCATCGCATCAGGATCATCGCTCCCTCGCGGAGCGCCATTTTCTTTCATCGCAGCAAGATCGCACACGCAACAGGCTCTGTGCATCATCCTCCCTTCGCGGCAAGGATTTTATCGCATCACTGGCTTAGCGTGAAGAAGTTCATCGCTTTCTCCTGCCCGCAACCCAGCGCATCATCCTCCCTTGCGGTAAGGATTCAACGCATCGCTGGTTAGCGTGTGAAAATTTAGCGCTACAACTCCTTAGCGACATTTTTGTTGCTTTGCTACGGAATCCAGATACTTTGTGAGTAAAAGGGTCGCAGAGACCACTGCATTGAACTGAACATCATTTTGTGCACCTTGAACTATTTTTGCAGCATTTCTAAACTAATTATATTTTTCTAGTATTGTGGATTTTAACTGTTATTGGTCTTGCGATTAAGTCTATATACATATACCTATTTTTTTCTAACTACTTGAGTGGTGTCCATTTGTAGTGTTCCTCATTATATTACTGTGTATGGTTATAAATGCTTCACACACTGCCTCTGAGATAAGCCTAGCTGCTCGTGCTACGTTACCACAGGGTTGAGCAGGGGTTGTCAAAGGGTGTAGGCTGCTTTCTCTGACTTAGGAAGAAGGGTCCCTACTTGGACAGTGGCCAGCCATTGCCAACTAGAGACCCCCATTTCTAACATTGGTGGTCAGCGGTGAGGATCTGGACTTGCATTTATGATTGCATACAGTAATTATAGTGTACACTACTAGTGATTGCAGACCATAACATAACCACGTACGTTTTTGAGATTTTTGATTCTATTTTTGATTGTTATTGCCAGTTATTGCTACAATGGGCAAGCCCAGATCCAATGCCTCTGAGGATCTCTCCTGGGAAGAAGAGAAATTAGAAACCTACATTGCCAAGCAGCTCAAATATTTTTGCAAACGCTTCACAGTCCCTATCACAGGTCTCACTAGAAGGGAAGAGTATTACAAGGCGCTGAAGGCCTGGTTAGAAGCCAGGGATGCCCCTAGGAATATGGAAGGGCCTGTGGAGGGGGGAGAGAATGCAGGAGAGCAGCAGGAAGAAATTGTAGATTTGGTAGGGGATAAAGCAGTTTCCAGCCCAGGCACTAGTGTGTCCTCAAGGGGCCTGACTCCAGAAGAGATGGAGGACAGGGAGAGAGATAGGTGGCATCATATGGAGATGGCTAAGCTTAAATTGGATGGTCAGAGAGACCTAGAGAATAAGAAGTTAGAATTTGAGATGATGAAGGTGAAATTTGAACATGAGAGAATTTTGAGGGAGTTGGAGATTAAAGAAAAAAGTATGGAGATCTCCCCCTCTGGTGGCAGCATACCAGTAGTGCATACTGAGAGTAGAGTATATATACCTAAAGAGGTTATTAAGGATTTTCATAAAAGTGAAGATATTGGGCAATGGTTTGCCGCTTATGAATTAGCGATGGTGTTCCACTGGGTCCCTGAGAAGGATTGGGGAGCGGGGTTGTGGGGACGCTTTGTGAGTGAGGGGAGGGATACCTTGTTGGACCCGCCCCCAGAAAGTAGGATGGTTTATGCCCACATGAAGGAAGCTTTGATTACCCGCTATGGTTTGACCCCTGAAATGTACAGGCAGAGATTTAGAACCTGCAAGAAGTTAGAGGGCACGACGTGGGTTGAATATGTGTCTTTTTTTGGCAGAGCAATGGAGCGCTGGGTAAAAGGCAGCAAAGTAGAAACTTTTGAGCAGCTGTATGACTTGATTGTATGGGAGCATTTCTCTAGTAATTGTTTTCCTGAGCTACGCCAGCATCTGATAGATTGCAAGCTAACTAACCCTAGGAAGCTTGCTGAGGAGGCGGACCGCTGGGTGAACACCCGGGTTCGCAAGGGTCCAGTGGGAGACTTCGCCAAAGGTGGGCAGGTTCCCCAGCAGAGAGGTGGGGGGACAGGGGTAAACCAAGGGAGTTCCACCGAGGGCCCCAAGATAATTCCCAAGGGAACCAGGCAGTGGTGTCCCAGCCTGCCCAGGATAGGAAGCCAATGCCCCCAACAGGTAGGCCTGTTCCAAGGGGGGCCCCTACTTGCTTTAAGTATGGCCAGGTGGGCCACAGATACTTTGATCCCCAGTGTCCCCAAAGGGATACTCCTGCACCACATACACAACAAGACCTGCCCTGAAAAATAATTTTTTGTTTTTATGAGCACAGTGAACACATTCTAATCAAATACCCTGGCTCTTTCAAAACTGTTGTTTTTTATACCACATACACGGCAATTTTTGCCATTCACCAAACGGGTCTGGTATCACTAGCTCAAAAGACTCCTATATGTCTAGGTGTGTATAAAAGTGTTTACAGAGGTGTTTCCCTGGTGATCTGTTTCCCAAATAATGTGTACAAGGAGGAAAACTAGACAGGACCAAATAGTGTGGTACCTGTTCAAACGCCACAGAGATGGAGAAAAAAGTGAGGGGGCCGGCAGTGCCTCACGGAAGTAACCCCAACGAGGATGCGCAGACAGGTACTCGCCTGCTACCTCACGTTCTCATCATAGGCAACTGCCGCCCAAAAGGAAAAGAAGGAATAAATCAAGAAACCTCATGTCAATCCTAATAACTGGTGTCTAGTGAAACTAATATTCTAATCTGTGTCTATATTCAAGAAATAATAATAATGGGAGTGTCGACCCCAAGACAAGGAAGACTGAGTCTGATCAGGACCCACGTCACTCCGAATTAAAACCGAGCAAGACTACACTGGCTATGTGAAACTTTATTCTGTGCTGTGTGTCTGCCCAATAAAACCAACATGTTTCGTTGCCTGTTTAAATTAGCGGCAACTTCTTCAGGGCTAGTGTCGACTGGCCTCTCTGCGTTGCTAGTTCAGACCAGTAATTTATCTGTCTGCACCTGAGGGAAACACAATTAAAAAACACACATTCAGTATAGCACCCATATTGCTCATATAGGTCCTGCACACATACATGAAAGCGATTTGTAACTTCGCTAACTTGCTTAAGTAAAGCGGTGCCTGCAAACACCTGTGACATTCATATTTACCGTTAGGGTTGCTCTCATTCAGCATACCTCAACCCTTGGTATAGGTAGGTGTGTGCTACATCAAATAGTCCTGGACTGCTTGCCCCCTGGCCGCGGATTCGCGTTTCTAAAATGCATAAAGACATGTCGAAGTGTTACGCATATGGACCAGGAATTTACAGCCACCTCGGCTCATGTGCCTGTTGTCAGCTATGCTTGAGCTCGTTATCTCATTGTTACCGGCTGCTGCTGGTGTTACCCACATTTTGTTATCTCCCCAATATGAATTGCTTTCGTATATGGTCTAATGCGCTCCGAGCCCCCATTGCGCTCACGTTCACACAGCCTCCTCATTGCAATTGACGCTAGTGCCCCCACGTACATAACTAGTAAGTCGGCCGGATCGCCATAGTGCCGATCCTTCGGTAGCTTCGACCCACCATGAGAGAGACGTATAAATCTACAGGTACCCCACAGGAAGTTGTTTAGTCAAATGAAGGGGCCCACAGGGTTCTATCCTCGAGCTACAGTCTAATTGCGGTCTCACCTCGTCAGCCTGGCAATCCGGATACTTCTCAACCTTCATCGCGGGCTGGACGACCGCTTCCTGCTTAAATACGTCTCGCGCGCTACCTGTGCGCATGCGTGAATGCTTACTGAAGGCAGCGGCGGCCATATTATGTAGACCGCCGTAGCTACCTACCCTGCGCCTTATGTGTGTCACTTCACTATCGCTCTAAGCTCGATTCAAATGTTACTGAATTACTATGTGACGCTCAGCAAAATTGTACAGACTAGTGACTACCCGGATGGGAGGGGCAGGGGCAGAGGCCGGGCACGCCACAACAACAATTCATCATGGCAGAATTTCTCACCCAGAATCACACGCAGCAGGGGCAGAACACCCCTATAATTAGGAAGGAGAACGACATTGTGGTTAACCTATCATCACACATCTTAACAGCAGATGAGCACAGGGTTTTAAACAAAGGCCTGGGGTATGTCCCAACCCCCAAACACGACAGCTTTAAGCTGCGGGGTGAATTATACGGACTGATGAGGAAGATCAAATAAAAAAAATTCTTTGATGGGAAGGAAACTGAGGCCCCGTCCTTATTCGCTACTAGTTTGCGACGACCATCACAATTCTGCCCCCCTAACCACTCTATCGGCCCCGAAGTCCTTGTCTTCGAACAGAAAATCATGCAGGACATCACCACTTTGGAAGAACAACAACAGGGCTATAGCCGCAGCAATATGACACAGGCTGACTGGCTAGCAGTACACTCCCTTCAGCAAAATTGCAATATCACCATCAAGCCTGCTGATAAGGGCGGAGCGGTGGTTCCAAAAATTCATAAAGCACAGAGGCCTCCCCCGGGACGTCCTATAGTCTCGGGGATCCAATCTGTTTTGGAACCATTATCACAATATGCAGATTTTTTTCTGAGGGAATGTGTCATCACTCAACCCTCCTATGTACAGGACACCACCGCTGTTTTAAAAATCTTGGATGATATCATGTTCGATCCTCAACATCAATTTCTAGTCAAGATTGACATAGAATCGTTATATACCAGCATCCCCCAGGAAGCAACGCAGGTGGCAGCAGCCCGCGCCCTGGGGGAATGTGAATGGTTCTATGATGTCCCCCAAACCTTTGTTCTTCAATGTGTTGAATTAGCCTTAACAAAAAACTTCTTTGCCTACAAGGACCAGTTATACCTGCAAGTGTTCGGGACTTCTATGGGGGCTACATTTGCCCCCAGTCTGGCATGTATCTACGTGGGTCAATTCGAGACTAATCACATCTTACACCACACCAATCCCTTCCAGAGGAACATCGCCCTCTGGAAGAGATATATTGACGATGTGCTATGCATTTGGACGGGTCCCTGTGTCAGACCTAGACAGATTTCTCCAGTGGCTTAATAGCCTTGATGAGTGTCTCAAATTTACCTGGACCATCAGCAATACAACAGCCACCTACTTGGATCAAGACATTAGAGCGGCGAATCACAAACTCGCCACCAATGTCCACCAGAAACCAACTGACAAGAATTCCCTCTTGCACTACAGATCTTACCATCCCAGGGCCCTGAGGGATAACCTGCCTGTAGGGCAATTCTTACGATATCGCAGGAACTGCTCATCCACTGAGGATTTTGTCGAACAAGCAGGTGTCTTGTCTTGCAAATTGGAGGAACGAGCGTACCTGACCAAGGTCATTAAACAGGCCAAAAAACGAGCCCTGAACACCCCCCGAGCTGCCCTACTGGAGAGGACACCCAAGACCGCAGGGGATTGTATCCCCGTGGTTACCACCTTTGGCCCCTTGTCTACCCAAATCAGACAGGTGATCAGGAAACACTGGCCCCTGCTTAGTACCTCCACTATGACCATGCCCCAACCCCGCTTTGCTTTCAAGCGATCCACCAATCTACGTGACCGTCTTGTGCACTCACGACCCAAGCGTGAGATCAAGACAACAGGGATCCCGCCAGGACACTATCAATGTGGCGGATGCACAGTATGCGAACTCACCACTCCAACAAAAAGTGTCACGTTAGCAGGAGGTAAAACATGGTATTTGAATGTATTCAGCAACTGCAATACGAACAACGTCATATACAGACTGACGTGTCCCTATGGTCTTCATTACATCGGCCTTACTACACGTAAATTGAAGGTTAGAGTACAAAAACACCTCAGTACCATTCGTGTGGGTAAACTAACCACAAAATTGGTCCAACATTTCTTGACGGCCAGACATAGCCCCCAAGAACTCCGCTGGGTTGTATAGGAGCGGGTCATGGGTGACATCTATAACATGGAAGCCAGATTAACAACTAAGGAGGCGCGCTGGATTTTCCAGGAGAAAGCAGACCAATATGGTTTAAATGATTATATTGAGTGGAATAAGGTAGTGAATTTATAGTCCATTCTTGATTACACCTACTTCACTAAACCACACCAATCAGGGATCCTCGTGGGAGCAAATGGGCAGACACACACGGCAGCTGGTTTGAGCCCCCTTAGCATTTCCATACCACCTTAGTAGTCCATATGATACAGCATTTAAATTTCATGTATGACAACCGGCGGATGTTGGTATAATAAACGATTAAGTCCACACCAAAAAAAGACAGTAATAAAACCAAAAACTTAACCTGTACCATCCGGGTAGTCACTAGTCTATACAATTTTGCTGGGCGTCACATAGTAATTCAGTAACATTTGAATCGAGCTTAGAGCGATAGTGAAGTGACACACATAAGGCGCAGGGTAGGCAGCTACGGCGGTCTACATAATATGGCCGCCGCTGCCTTCAGTAAGCATTCACACATGCGCACAGGTAGCGCGCGAGACGTATTTAAACAGGAAGCGTTCGTCCAGCCCGCGATGAAGGTTGAGAAATATCCGGATTGCCAGGCTGACGAGGTGAGACCGCAATTAGACTGTAGCTCGAGGATAGAACCCTGTGGGCCCCTTCATTTGACTAAACAACTTCCTGTGGGGTACCTGTAGATTTATACGTCTCTCTCATGGTGGGTCGGAGCTACCGAAGGATCGGCACTATGGCGATCCGGCCGACTTACTAGTTATGTACGTGGGGGCACTAGCGTCAATTGCAATGAGGAGGCTGTGTGAACGTGAGCGCAATGGGGGCTCGGAGCGCATTAGACCATATACGAAAGCAATTCATATTGGGGAGATAACAAAATGTGGGTAACACCAGCAGCAGCCGGTAACAATGAGATAACGAGCTCAAGCATAGCTGACAACAGGCACATGAGCCGAGGTGGCTGTAAATTTCTGGTCCATATGCGTAACACTTCGACATGTCTTTATGCATTTTAGAAACGCGAATCCGCGGCCAGGGGGCAAGCAGTCCAGGACAATTTGATGTAGCACACACCTACCTATACCAAGGGTTGAGGTATGCTGAATGAGAGCAACCCTAACGGTAAATATGAATGTCACAGGTGTTTGCAGGCACCGCTTTACTTAAGCAAGTTAGCGAAGCTACAAATCGCTTTCATGTATGTGTGAAGGACTTATATGAGCAATATGGGTGCTATACTGAATGTGTGTTTTTAATTGTGTTTCCCTCAGGTGTAGACAGATAAATTACTGGTCTGAACTAGCAACGCAGAGAGGCCAGTCGACCCTAGCCTTGAAGAAGTTGCAGTTAATTTAAACAGGCAACGAAACATGTTGGTTTTATTGGGCAGACACACAGCACAGAATAAAGTTTCACATAGCCAGTGTAGTCTTGCTCGGTTTTAATTCGGAGTGACGTGGGTCCTGATCAGACTCAGTCTTCCTTGTCTTGGGGTCGACACTCCCATTATTATTATTTCTTGAATATAGACACAGATTAGAATATTAGTTTCACTAGACACCAGTTATTAGGATTGACATGAGGTTTCTTGATTTATTCCTTCTTTTCCTTTTGGGCGGCAGTTGCCTATGATGAGAACGTGAGGTAGCAGGCAAGTACCTGTCTGCGCATCCTCGTTGGGGTTACTTCCGTGAGGCACTGCCGGCCCCCTCACTTTTTTCTCCATCTCTGTGGCGTTCGAACAGGTACCACACTATTTGGTCCTGTCTAGTTTTCCTCCTTGTACACATTATTTGGGAAACAGATCACCAGGGAAACACCTCTGTAAACACTTTTACACACACCTAGACAAATAGGAGTCTTTTGAGCTAGTGATACCAGACCCGTTTGGTGAATGGCAAAAATTGCCGTGTATGTGGTATAAAAAACAACAGTTTTGAAAGAGCCAGGGTATTTGATTAGAATGTGTTCACTGTGCTCATAAAAATAAAAAATTCTTTTTCAGGTCAGGTCTTGTTGTGTATATGGTTATGAGTGGGGGGCGACCTGCTTTCTGACCCCCTTAGCTCCATATTGTTGAGAATACTCCTGCACCACCCCATGCACCGCCCTGCCAGCTTGCTAGTGTAGCCCTGGGGGAGGAGGAGATGGGTGCCCAAGGTGGGTTGGACCCCGTAGAATTGACCCTTGTCTCACTAGGAGACTTTGAAATCGTTCCTAAGCCTGCACTGCCTGATAACACTAAAAAATACAGGCAGTGGGTAACCATCAATGGCCATAGAGTGGAGGCTCTGAGGGACACAGGAGCCAGTGTAACTGCTGTCAGCTCCCGGTTGGTGTCCAAAGAGCAGGTTGTGCCCCATGCATTCTACCCAGTAGTGTCTGCAGACAACACAGAGAGCCAATGGGAGGTGGCTCAGGTTCCCTTAGAGTGGGGGGCTCTCAGGAACTCTTCAGGTGGCTGTGAGGCCCGCCATGCCTGTGGACTGTCTGTTGGGCAATGATTTAGAGAACTCACCGCGGGCTACGGTGGAGAGGAGAGCTCACTTACAAATGTTGGGTCTGCCTGAGTGGGCATGTGCTACCACTCGGTCCATGGCGGCCAAAGAGGGTGTTGAGAAAGACCTGGAGCCTGAGAGAATGGCCCAGGTCCCTGCCTTAGAGAGAAGGGGCAGGGGGGCGTGGGAAGCCGGCCCCCTTGGTTCCCATGGCCCAGGAGGGAGCAGACCCTGAGGGGGATGTCCTGGAGCCTACCGGGGAGCAGAGTACCGACCTGGGGGACCTGCCTGAGCTGACCCAGTGGCAGCAGGAAGGGGGGCCCACCAGGGAAGAGTTTTGTGAGCAGCAGAGAACTTGCCCTTCTCTTGAGGGTATGCGGCAACAGGCTGCAGCCCAGGCAGCAGGTGATATGTCCGGTTCACATCTGATTTATTGGGAGAACAGTCTCCTGTATAGCGAGCCTAAGGCTGCTGAGCCGGGGTCAGCCCTTGTGCTGGTGGTACCCGAGTGCTTCAGAGCCTTGCTACTGGGGTTGGCTCATGACATTCCATTGGCAGGACATCTGGGGCAGACCAAGACCTTTGAGAGGCTGGTCACCCACTTATATTAGCCCAGATACGCAAGAGGTCAGATACGTATTGTAGGACCTGTGAGACTTGCCAGGCAAGTGGGAAGAGTGAGGGGAAGATCAAAGCCCCACTCCATTCATTTCCAGTTGTTAGTACCCCATTCGAGCGAGTGGGCATTGACATTGTGGGGCCTCTGGACCCCAAGACAGCCATGGGCAACAGGTACATCCTGGTCTTGGTGGACCATGCCACCCGGTACCCTGAAGCCATCCCCCTCAGGACAGTGACGGCCCCCGTGGTGGGACGTGCACTGATGGGGATCTTCTCCCGTGTGGGGTTCCCCAGAGAGGTGGTGAGCGACAGGGGGACCAACTTCATCTCCCAGTATATGAAGTCTCTGTGGAGGGAGTGTGGGGTGACTTACAAGATCACCACTCCTTACCACCCCCAAGGTAACGGTCTGGTTGAGAGGTTCAACAGGACCTTGAAGGGCATGATCATGGGCCTAGAAGAGCCCCTGAGGCGTAAGTGGGACGTCCTCTTGCCATGCCTGTTGTTTGCATAACAGAAGTCCTTAGGGTTCAGTCCCTTCGAACTGCTCTATGGCCATCCGGTAAGAGGGCCTCTGAGTCTGGTCAAGGAAGGCTGGGAGCAATCTCCCAGGAAACCTCCCCAGGATGTATTTAGCTACATTCTGGCCTTCAGGAACCAGACTCGGCGTTTCAGAAACATTGCTGAGACAAATCTGGAAGCCAGCCAAGAGGAGATGAAATGTTGGCATGACCAGAATGCCACTCTGGTCGAGTTTCAACCTGGTCAGAAGGTTTGGGTACTGGCCCCCGTTGAGCCCTGTGCGCTCCAAGATAAGTGGACCGGTCCATTTGAGGTGGTGGAGCGAAAAAGTCAAGTTACCTATTTGGTGGACTTTAAATCTCCCAGGAACCCCCTGCGGGTCCTGCATGTGAATCGCCTAAAGCCCCACTTTGAGAGGTCTGAAGTGGGCATGCTTCTTGCCACAGATGCAGGGATGGAGGAGGAGAGTGAGCCTCTTCCTGACCTCCTGTGTGCAGGAGAGAAGGATGGGTCAGCGGAGGGTGTGGTCCTCTCCACCACACTGACTCCAGAGCAGCAAAGAGATTGCCACCAGCTGTTGGGGCAATTTCCGGATTTATTTTCCCTGGTACCTGGTGTCACTGATTGGTGCGTCCATGAGGGAGATACCGGGGACAGTCCTCCTGTCAAGCACAAGGCTTACAGAGTGACTGACAGGGTAAGGGCCTGCATTAAGGAGGAGGTCTCCAAAATGTTTGCCCTGGGGGTGATTGAGTCCTCTAGCAGCCCTTGGTCCAGCCCCGTGGTCTTGGTACCAAAGGCTGCAGCGCCTGGTGACACTCCAGAACTTAGGTTCTGTGTGGACTACCGAGGTCTCAATTCGGTCACGAGGACCGACGCGCACCCCATACCCAGAGCTGATGAGCTCATAGATCGGCTAGGGGCTGCCCGGTATCTCAGCACGTTTGACCTAACGTCTGGGTACTGGCAGATCGTCTTAACTGATGGGGCAAAGGAGAGGTCAGCATTCTCCCACACCAGATGGGCACTACCAGTTCCATGTGATGCCCTTTGGAATGAAGAATGCCCCTGCCACCTTTCAGAGGTTGGTCAACCAGGTGTTGGCTGGGCTGGACGATTTCAGTGCCGCCTACCTGGATGACATTGCAGTGTTTAGCTCCTCATGGGAGGACCACTTACACCACCTCTGGGAAGTGTTGATGGCGCTGCGCAGAGCAGGCCTCACAATCAAGGCCAGTAAGTGCCAGATTGGGCAGGGTTCTGTGGTGTACTTAGGACACCAGATAGGGAGTGGCCAGGTGGCACCCCTACAGCCCAAGATTGAAACCATCCTGGTGTGGGAGCCCCCAAGGACCCAGACCCAGGTGAGGGCCTTCTTAGGACTCACAGGTTATTACAGGAGGTTTGTCAAGGGGTATGGCACCATTGTTGCACCCTTGACTGAGCTGACTTTCAAGAAGCAGCCAAAGATTGTGAACTGGACTGACACCTGTCAAAAAGCTTTTGATGCCCTTAAGACTGCCATGTGTACAGCACCCGTACTCCGGGCGCCCAACTTTGCTAAGGAATTTATTGTCCAGACAGACGCTTCAGAGCATGGGGTGGGGGCTGTTCTGTCACATGTGAATGAGGAGGGACTAGACCAACCTGTAGCCTTCATCAGTAGGAGGTTACTTCCACGGGAACAGAGGTGGAGTGCAATTGAGCGTGAGGCATTTGCTGTGGTCTGGGCACTGAAGAAGCTGAGACCATACCTGTTTGGAGCTCACTTCCGGGTTCAGACAGACCACAGGCCCCTCAGATGGTTGATGCAGATGAGGGGTGAGAATCCCAAGTTGTTAAGGTGGTCCATTTCCCTACAGGGTATGGACTTTACGGTGGAACATCGCCCTGGTACAGAACACGCCAATGCTGATGGTCTGTCCAGATTTTTCCGCCTTAGTGATGAGAACTTCCCAGGGGATGGGTAGTTCTCCCTACATTTCAGCTGGAGGGGACGCGTGTTAGACCTGGCACCATTGGCGTGAGTCTCCCTTCCATTTTTCGCTGTGTCTCCTCTGATTTTGCTGGTTATAGTTGCTCTAGGTGCTGTGCCACTGCCATTCAGTGCCACAGCGCGAATGCTCCCTTTGTAAAGATGACATGTGAATTGGTACATCCATGATTGGCTTATTTGGTTTACCTGTTAGTCCCTATTAGCGTGGCCCGTGTGTGCCCAGGGCTGGTAAACCGAATGCTGCTGGTGGGCCTGCAGCACTGGTTTGTGCCACCCACAGAAGCAGCTTGTAAAGTGTGTCTCAGACCTGCCACTGCAGTGTCTGCGTGCAGTCCAGAACTGCCATCTTGGCTGTGAAGTGCACCCACTTCCCAGCCCCTAAACCTACCCTTGGGATCCTGTAAGCCCCCTTTATGATAGGGCGCATTGTATGTGTAAGGTAGGACATGCTCTGATGTGTGTAGCATGTCCTAGTAGTGAATTACACCCAATTTCGATTTTCACTACTGTAAGGCTACCTGTTCTCCATAGGCCAGAATGGGAGGTCTGGGCTATTACATTCTATAGTCCTAACTGACCCACAGAACATGGTAGAAAAACGAATTTAGTATGCCTGAGCTCAGAATATTAAAATACATCTTTTAGTGAAGGTTATTTTTATATTCTGTGTTTGAAACTACCACTTTTAGAGTATAGGTACTTTCTTGCCTAAGCCTTCCAGTTTGCTCTGCTATTATGTGTATTGGCTGTCTGGTTTTGGAGGGACAGGGCAGGCTGAGTCAGACCTGTGTTGAATAGAGAGATCTGCCTTGGAGTGAGGGGAGGGGTAGCTCCTGCACTTGAATAGGGCTGTGCCTGGCAAGGTGAATGCTGGCTCCACCTCCCACTGTGCGTCTGAAGGCAGACCCCCTCTTTCTGAAAGGAAGGATGCAGCCTGGTAAACAAAGTGCTCCAGGGCTGGGCAGAACTGGTTCTGGCTGGGTTCAGAGACTTGTGACCCCTAAGAACAAAGACTTTGGAGGTATAAATATTTGTGCCCAAATACTTACAATTTGTATTGCTCCTGGACAACAAGAAGAACCTCTGTCCGTGTGACTACAGGAATCTGCAGGAGAAGGACTGTCCTTGTGCTTGTGTGCTGTTTCTGGGACTGGCCTCCAGTGGTTACTACTGGACTTGGAAGAAGAGGAAAAGGACTTTGAAGGAACCTTTATTTTTGCTACAGCAATCACCCAACGGCTAGAAGAGAGCTAGCCCCCTGCTGGAGTCTCAGGCACATCAGACTCCACCACCAGCCTCCTGTTTCCTCCCAGCGAGGATGTCTATCTGCAGGTGAGGCTCCTGTGAGTTCCAGGGCCTCTAGTTCTACTGCTGAGAAAAGAGTGCTGAAAATCGTCGCTAACCCCCGTTAGCGAGCCGCTGCAGCTGGTGAGCGTGAGAAAAATCGTCGCTCAGCTGTCGCAGAGCGCTCGCTAACCCCGAAGATTATCGCATCATCCGTCAGTGGGCCTGAAAACGCCCGCTATTCCGAAGATCGTCGCATCACCCGTCAGCGGGCCTGAAAACGCCCGCTATCCCGAAGTTCGTCGCAGCACCTGACTGCGGCCCTGAAAACGCCCGCTATCACGAAGATTGTCGCATTGCTTGTTAGCGGGCCCCAAAGCGCTCGCTAACCCCAAATCATCGCATCAAGCTCATCGCAGCGCGGACGCCGAGCGTTCGCCATTTTCCCTGCATCACATCAGGATCGTCGCTCCCTCGCGGAGCGCCATTTTCTTTCATCGCAGCAAGATCGCACATGCAACAGGCTCGGTGCATCATCCTCCCTTCGCGGCAAGGATTTTATCGCATCACCGGCTTAGCGTGAAGAAGTTCGTCGCTTTCTCCTGCCCGCAACCCACCGCATCATCCTCCCTTGCAGAAAGGATTCAACGCATCGCTGGTTATCGTGAGGAAATTTATCGCTATAACTCCTTAGCGACATTTTTGTTGCTTTGCTACGGACTCCAGATACTTTGTGAGTAAAAGGGTCGGATAGACCACTGCATTGAACTGAACATCATTTTGTGCACCTTGAACTATTTTTGCAGCATTTCTAAAGTAATTATATTTTTCTAGTATTGTGGATTTTTACTGTTATTGGTGATTAAGTCTATATAAATATACCTATTTTTTTATAACTACTTGAGTGGTGTCCATTTGTAGTGTTCCTCATTATATTACTGTGTATGGTCATAAATGCTTCACACACTGCCTCTGAGATCAGCCTAGCTGCTCGTGCTACGTTACCACAGGGTTGAGCAGGGGTTGTCAAAGGGTGTAGGCTGCTTACTCCGACTTAGGAAGAAGGGTCCCTACTTGGACAGTGGCCAGCCATTGCCAACTAGAGACCCCCATTTCTAACAATCCTTTTGTCCTCAGTCTTTATATACAGGTTAACAGGCCAAGCCAACACGTGTTTCGTCGCCAACAAGGGGATTTGCCCCGCGACTTTTTTAAGGCTGCTGTATTCTGTATTGCTCAATAATGTGAGTGTGGTGATAATTCCAACCCACACGGATTGCAGGTAAACAAAATGTAGCTATGAGTCCCACAAGAAAACAGATCCAGAGTGATGGTCTGTAGCCGTACTTGTAAGTGGCGTGATCACATACAACTTCCTCTTCGCGTCCTCAAGTACGAGAACAAAAGGATCTACCCCAAAAAAAGGAAGAATAAAAGAACGAAAAATGAAAAATGTGTCAGAAACACTTGTGACAATGTTTTGACTTACTTAAGCTACAGCTGTCATACCTTTATACCTATTGTGTGCTGAGGTTTCTGTTGTTTTTTATTACAGGTGTGGCATAGGCTGAACCGATTGAGGGAGGCTAGTGGTTCTCTCGACCTTACAGCACCTTATACCAATACTGATATACACATTGATAGTGGGTGACATCACCTTTGTAGCGCTGTTTCCCTAAAGTTTTACCACTGGTCAGTCGTTTTAACACTATTAGTACTGGTTCCACACTTTTAGGATCCAGTATTATGTGTAGTTCCTTTTGGTCAAGCCAACCCAAAACAGGTGGACCAGTTTTAGCATCATATAGTTTCCATGATTCTGCCTGAATGTGAACCAGCTATATCCCAAAGGTCTATCTTTTCTCCACTGTATCCTTCTGGGTGTATATCTGGTTAATTCAAATGATACCCTACTTTTAAAACAAATGAGGATTTCCACAACTCCTCATTAATGATTGTTTAAGGCGATCCAGAATCTGCATAGATTTTGAGTTTAACACCCCCTATTTTCATCCAGCTCTCAGGTTTGTTGCCACCTAATGTTTCATTAAAGTTGAGTACTAAATTGTTTCTTACATTCATGACCAGATTATCAATCAGAATATCATCCTCATAGCATTCTTGCAAAGTGGAATCTTCTGGACTGGAACCTCACTGAAAAACACTGCTCAATGTTGGGTTGCTGGTTAGAATGTTAGTAGAGGGGAATGTTATGACATAGAATGTTAGGTGGGGGATGTTCGGGGACCGGACTGGCTTGGTCTGCTCGCTACTAGCTCTGGTCACAAGTGGTTCTCTGACCCTCACACCCCCCAATGTTTTCTCCGAATGAGTCCGCACCAGGTCAACCTTACTTCCAGGAACGACCGAAATCTTGTTTTTATTCACACCTTGCAATCACTGATGTGAGCTGTGCTTTGAGACACCTTAACCACTAATTTGGAGTGGAAAATCATGGAACACCTTTGGGAACATGTCTCGGTTTCTTGATTCTAACCCAAGCTCCCACACACAAATCTCTGGGATCACATTTCGTATTGACACTTCCGTATTTGCTTTGTACCTTCTCTCTCACGTCCACCAAACCCGAAAAAATGGCTTCATAAATATAGTTTCGGTACAGCTACTCATGCTTCAGTTTAGATCTGGGAACTCAACCCCTGAGAACAACAAAAAGGTAAAACCCCAGTGGAACAGTTTGGTGTTGTCCTATATGCCTACAGTATATCATCCACAACTGACTTCCAATCCAAATTGTTGACACATGCTAGTTGCAAATGGTCCTTCAACATGCGATTGAAACATTCAACTAGACCGTTGCTTCTAGGATGGTACAGGGATGTCTTTGTGTGCTTGATTACCTGCGTTTCCAGAAATGCTTCCCTTTTACCGGACACCAATTGTGTACCTTTATCTGTTACAATATCAGCAGGACAACCCTCACTCACACAGACTTTGTGTTAAAACAACATCAGAGGTAATACCATTTATAAAACCAAGCTCAGGCCACTTTGACATATAGTCTATGAGAACAATTGCAAATTTGGACTTATCGCCTAAAACCTGATGGGGCTCGCAATATCCAATGCTACCTTCGCCCAAGGAACCAAAGGAGAACTTACCAGGTCAAAAGGGGTGGAATGAGTCACCTGTGACTTATCACTCAAAATACAAAGCCCACCATCACATATGTGGCCTTCCACCGCTTTATCAACACCAGGCCACCAGAAATCTTCTCGTACCCTATGTTTCAGGGCTCTGAAGCCGCAGTGGCCCTCTTGGGCCAATTCCAAAATCTTCCACCTCAAACTCACTGGAACTACTAACTGACCAAGCCTTCTTAAGAGTCCCCCATCACATATCAATTCACTCGCAACTTGCCCATATGGCATGAAACTCGCATCCAAAGGCTTCAAATTAAGCCAACTTTGCACAACCCAACTCATGACCTTACACAGAATGGGATCCTTGCCTGTAGGAAAGTAGTATCTGCTTTCATAGTTAACCCCACTTTTTGCAGGTGTTTTATTCTGACTAGTCTGACTGGGATCCTGCTAATCAGGAGCCCAGTCACTGTGCTTCCTCCCTAAATTGGCTATAGTAAGTACCATGGTACATGCCTAATTGGCTCCTGGGTACCCTAGCATGTAGCTAGTATATGGTACTAAGGTACCTAGGGCCTAGGTACACCAGGGATCCCCCATGGGCTGCAGCATGTATTATGCCACCCATGAGGGACCCTCCAAACTCTGACTACAGGCCTGCCATTACAGCCTGTCTGAGTTGTTGCTTGCACCTCTCCCGAAATATATACATTTCCATATATCTAACATCACTGCACCTAAAACCTCTAAGTCACCCCTCTAGTGGGCCTTTACGTCCCAAAGGCAGGGTGCTTGGTTCTATGTTTGAGGGTGCCCCTGCATAAGCAGGACACCCCTGCAACCTTTGGAGCCCATTCTCCTAGGTTGTCAGTGGATCAGCCATTACGATAGATAGAGTGCCCATGTGTCATTACACGATGACCATCTCTAAACTGGCTTTACCGAACCCTGTCATGCTTGTTATCAAACATGTTGGAATCATACCCCCACACCATAAACGGTGTGGGAGGTATGATTCAATGCACTGTAAATCTCCTTTGGGAGGCCCTAAGTGCTCCTGATACCAGTCTTCCAGAACCGGACAGCTGCTGCCGACCTGGGACACGATTCTGCCATCCTGCTGCTCAAGCAGGGGAAGGCAGAATAATAGATATCCTGTCACAGGGAGGTGTGACCGCCTCCCAGACAAGGTTTAGTGTATAAGAGCAGGGTGAGGGTCACTTGCCAGCGCCACTGAGACTGCTTGAGGGGCACATTTGATGCATTCCTTGCATACTCCAGCTCAAACCAGTGCGGGGAGCCGTTGGCTCCTGCTATGGTGTGAAACTGGACACAGGACATGGGAATATCCTCTCCACTGTCCAGCCCCTCCTCAGGGAGGGACCTTTGAATCATACCAACCCTTTCCTTAGGGTACTTAAGAGCTTACCTGAGGGTGGGTCCCTAGATTCATCATGGGATTCAATTCAGATCTAACTCTGCATCCTCTTCAAACCATCTGGACATTCTGACTGCGTCGTGCTGACCGCATCGGACTGACCGCATCTGACTTTGCTTTGGGAACCAAGACTGCATCCGGGAAGACTCCGTCTGCACCAGATTTCTTTATTCTGCAAGCCCACTGCACCGTCAGTGTCCATGCTCCATACAGGTTCCATCCAGGGCCTGTGGACATCCAAAGACACCCGAAGGAATATCCCTTGGAGTTAAGGAGTCACTCGCTTGCATCCGCAGGCACTGAGCTGACCGATTTGCTGCTCCTGGGCTCTTACGGACTCCAAAAGGCTCAGTAACACAGGTGGTGGTTCTGCAACTCCCTGAAGGCCTGCACTGTCTTCAGACTAAGTCTAGGCCAGGATCCCTCTTCGACACCGCCGGAACAAGCCCCTGTGCACGGCGTCAGCTGGCCGTTGCTAAGGCTGGGCGAATCTCTTCTCCAGAGATCTTCGGGACCTGTTAAGGGACTTTTTTGAAAGCAGTAGGGTCACCTGCTTGCTCGGGCCCTACCCTGACTTACCTGAACGAGGTGAGTCCCTTGGACCTTGCTAGTGCCGACACTACCTTTTCGTCTTCTTCAATGTGTTGCCGTTGCCAAGGCCTGTTGGTGCTCCCATCGGACACCGACCCCCTGGATATCGACATCCAACGTGGGACAGCTCGTACACTGTTCCTTTTTTTTTTTTGTCCTCATATATGCCACCAAATGATGTTTGCTCTAAATGGGAACTCTCTGTGCCTTTCACACAGACCAGCTCGATTTCCGCCCCCGGGGTCTGTGTGCGGCAAACCGGGTTCCCCCAGAGGTAGGCTGTCTCCTTGTCCAACTCCCGTTCCCTTCTATGCACATAGTGAGAACTAGGGAGGACCGGACCACAGACCCCTGGCATAATCATTGGACAGGTGTTATTATTTCTTCACCCAGGCCATTAGTGCAGACCAGATCCTATTGGTACTCGCTTCGTCACAGGCCATGTCTGACTGGCTAATCATCATGATGTTTTTTAGACAGTCCGCAAATCTGGGTGGGGCCTCGGACTTCCATTGTCTACAGATTTCTCTCCTGGCTATAACTATCACATAAAACACAAATTGTGAAGCAGCGTTCATCTTATACCCCGGTGAAAGACCAAAAAAAAACAGTCTAGGGCAACATATGATCGGTGTAGATAGAACCTCCTCTAAAAAGCCACCCAATAGCTAGAAATCTTTGGACAATCAATAAACATATGTTGATCGTTCGCTGCCGGAAGTTTACACCTGGGGCAATAATAATTATCTGACGGTACCCTGGATAGTTTAGCCGGTGTCCAATAAACCCTATAGGCTGTAAATAGATGGTTCCTCCTCAAATTGGCAGGTTTAATTACTCTCTGAGACATTGAGAATGCATCCCTACAAATTTTCTGTACCTCCTCCATGCTCCCTATTAAACCGTTGCCCCAGAGTTTCCCTACCTCAGAATCTAAACAATCCTCCACCCCGATAAGTGTCTTATACCAGAAGGAGACCTCACGTTTCCAGCCTCCCCCCCTGCAGATGGAGTCTAAGATCGGGATGTCCGCTACAGACATCCATGATTGTCTTGCCCACCACGTGGACAGTTGGTAAAACTTAAATCTGGTTAGGGACCTGTTGGTTAAATTTACAAGGGACTCCCAGTCTATGAACCTAGAGTCAAGACATAGGTCACCCCATGTTTTAATCCCTGCTGCTTTAAGTGGCTGAGACAATTGATCTAAAAGACATTCAGGAGTGCCTGGGAAGTCCCAAATTGGAGCATATAGGTTATAATAAGGTATCCCCGATGTTTTCCGGATGTATCCCCAATTTTTAAGCGCCGTCTTTAGGATCTTAAGGCGGACCTTTTTGAAGAATTTTTGATCCCCAAATTTAAAGAGGAAAAACTCAAAGCCCTGTGGCTGGTCATGTAACATTGCCTGGAAAAGGCGGCCCTGTGAAGAAAAGTCCAACTTATTGGCCAAAATTCAGAAATTTTTAAAGTGAAAGGCGTGGCAGTATACAAATAAGTCGGGTAAGGCCAAGCCACCTACATTCAAGCCTCTCCTCAGTTTCTTCCAGGCTATCCTAGGTGATTTTGTGGCCCATATTAACGATCCAATCTTCCCTTGAAGACTAGCAATATCTTTGTGATTAAATGATAATGGGATAGAATTAAAAAGAAACGTTATCTTGGGGAGGATAATCATTTTAACAAGATTTACTCTCCCGTAGATATTGAGTGGAAGGCTTCCCCATCTTAACATTAACTCACATGCTTCCTTCACAACTCTCTGCCAACTAGTTTTTGGGATATCAGCCAATTTTTGGGTTAGATGCATTCCGAGATATCTAATTTTTTGTTTAGCCCCCTCTATAGGGATTAAATTGTTCCAGCCCATTATATCTGTTTTTTCCTTATTAATTTTATACCCAGATACTCTTCCAAATTCCTCCGCTAATTCAAAGAGCAGCGGGATTGCCTCAACATGGTTAGAGGTGTACAAGAGGAGGTCATCAGTGTACAGGGCAGTTTTAAGCGCTAACTCTCCGATTTTAAAAGGTGTGATTGTGCTGTCCCTTCCAAGTGTACAGACAAAAGGCTCTATATAAACGTCAAACAATAAAGGGGACAGGGGGCATCCCTGCCTCGTACCTTTAGCAATATTAAACCATTCTGATAGGCCACCATTCACTAAGACCTTTGCTCGAGGGTTCCGATATAAAGATTTAACAGCTTCGATAAAAATTGAAGGAAAGCCGAACTTCATCATGGTAGCCCAGAGGTACCCCCAGTTGACCTGATCGAAGGCTTTGGCTGCATCGATTGCTATGATAGCAAGAGGCAGCCCCCTCTCCTCTGCATAATCTATTGCCCCTATTGCCTGAAACGTAAGTTTGTTGAGCTGCCTCCCTGGTATAAACCCTCTCTGGTCTGAGTGTATGATTGTTTTAATGGATCTGGCTAATCTAGTGGCCAGTATCCCAGAAACAATCTTTAAATCAGAGTTTAACAGTGAGATGGGTCTGTACGGCTCAATTTTTGGTGGATCTTTATTTTGCTTGGCTATCAGGGTTATGGTGGCTTCAGCCCAGGATGGGGGGATACTATCTCCTTGTCCTGAGCACTGGAACTACTGTTTCAAAATTATCAGAATATATTTCAACCGGCAGACCATCTGGGCCAGCGGCTTTACCTCTACTCATTTTCTTAAGTTGTTCCTGTATTTCACCATCCATAATTTCACTAGCTAAATAGATCTTATCGTATTCAAACAATTGGGGTAGATCTCTCAAATTAAGCCAGTCAGCAGCCTCCTCCAGTCCAGGTCTGGTGTCCTCTTGATACAAAGCCAACATAAACCCCCTGGCCTCTTCCTTAATCAGCTCGTCGTCTGATATCAAAAATACAGATTCTCTTTGTAACAACGTCTTAATGTTGTTCCTGACCCTATCCGTCCTTGACTTCCATGCTAGGAGAGCACCACATTTTTCTCCATACTCAAAATTCTTAAGTCTGCTGACTTCCCACCTTTCCTTAATGATCTTATCGCTCCTAGCCTTAAATGCTGCTTGTAGTTCCAACAACTCTCTCTCTACTTTCGGAATACTCTCCCTATCTTCCAGGGCAGCCAGTTGTAGATCTAATTCTTTCTTTTTTATAGCTTTAAGATCCTCTATTTCTTTTTTCTTGATAATTTTCCTCCTATAAATCATTTGCGAACCCAACAGCCCCCGTAAATAGGCCTTAAAGGACTCCCAAACAATTTGCACAGTAGAGGAACCAAGATTAAAATTAAAGAAACCAATTATTCTTACTTTTACCTCTACCTTCACTTTTTCATCCAGGAGGAGTGTTCTATCAAGTGTCCATCTATATTCAAAATTCCTAGATCCTAAATTGAGTACAAGTTCGACTACTGAATGATCCGAGATACCCACCGAGGTATAACAGACCGATACAATGTTTGCAAGCAGTACCTGGTCAGCCAAGAAGAAATCTCTTCTAGAGAATTGCTTGTACTTTTTGCTATAAAAAGAATACTCTCTTTTGGCTGCACATTTCACTCTCCATAGGTCCAGTAAATTAAAGTCCTTCATGATATTCCTCAGTGATGATACAGTTTTAGTAGTAGCACAATATTTGACCCTAGAGGTCCGGTCCAGCTGCCCATCAAAATCCAGATTAAAATCTCCCCCTAATATAACCGGGACTGGATTCTGTAAGAGGCATGCACTAAGTTTTGAGATGGGACCTGGGTTATCCTCATTCGGGCCATAGTACACTGCACAGGTAAAGGATAAGCCACCTAAAGAGAGAGCTGCCATGAGCCATCTGCCCGATTGGCCAGTGTCCCATTTCTGGACCTTAATCCCTCTGTTCAATCTAACAACAATTGCTACACCTCTTGTACACCCCTTCTGTCGTGAACATAGTACATTCTGCACCCACCCCAATTTACCAAAAACTTGCTCACATACTTTAGCCTCTAGGTGTGTTTCCTGTAGTAAATAGAGATGGGCTTCCGTACCTTTTAAATACTCGCAAACCATCGATTGTTTCCTTCTGCCCCCTAAACCATTAACATTCCAGGAGAGGAATTTTATATCACTCAATCCACTCATGATCTACCCGTAATTACCATGCATCTAGAGCTATTAGCACAAAAAACAATCTTGCGTAGTGTGAGGACAATTTTTCCCAGTTTACCCACCCCTTTGTGAACCCACCCAGACCCTCCCATGAGGAACCCTCCCTTCATACCTGGCGTTGGTATCGCCTTTCAGGAGCCCCTCCCAGGTGACACAGCAATGTAATTATTACACAAAATCAAAAATCAAAAAGGCGACATGATGACAGTGGTTTTACCCACCACTCCCACTGTGAACAGGAATCAATTAGTTATTTGTTCCTTTTATTGTATATATTCCACTCCATTATACTTATATATATAATTATTGTAAAGTTTTTTTTTATTATTATTATTTTCCCCCTTTATATATTTCCCCCCTTTTATATTTATTTATTCCCATTTTCCTTTCCCCCTTTTAAAGCCTAAAGTGGAATTACTGACCCCCTTTTCTCTTTTTTACTGTTTCATCTGGGATAGGAAGACATCAACATCTTCTGGCTGGCTGTAATTGTACATTTTGTTCCTCCACATTATTTTCAAAAGGGTAGGTAATTTCATTTGGACTTGTGCTCCAAGAGACCTTAATTCCGGCATTCTAGAGCCCAGCTCCCACCGTCTCTGCGCAGTTCTTCCCCCGATATCTGATCTAATTTGATAAGGATGTGCCTGATGATGGAGAGTCGAGCAAGATAGGCATCTACCTAAAATTAATTCTTTAACGCTGTATGTTTGAAAATTAACAAGAATTTTCCTTGGTGCTTTCCTATCTGGATGTAGTCTAAAAGGGTCCCTATGCACCCTTGAATCTCTGCCTCCAGGTCAATGTCAGGCCGATCTTTCAAAACTCCGTCCCTCAGTAATTTCCAGACAAAACCCTTAATGTCTTCCATCTCTTCTCCTTCGGGGATCTTCAAGATTCTGAGGTTGTTCCTGCGGGCTTGCATTTCTAATCTTTCCATATCCATTGTAAGAGACCGATTCTGGATTTTTAATGTATCAATGACCTTAGAGTTTCCTTGGACAGATTCTGACAGGGCAGTAACTTTAAGCTCAAGTGATCCAGTCCGCGCGCAAATATCATCGAGCCTGGACTCTAGAAGGTCAAACCTATCGTGGATACTTTTTTGGTTATTCTCGGAGATTTGGAACTTATCCATAAGATCCCCCCTTAATGTCTGAAATAAGGAACCCAGCCTACCCCCGTCACCATCATGGTTGTCTGATAGCAGAGGGCTCCTCTGAACCAGAGCCTGCAACTGGAGCGGAGCTAGGACTTGAGATTGACAATGCCCATTAAGGTCCGATATAACCTGTGGAGGCAAAGGAACTAGAGCCCCCGATGAGACCTGGGGAGCTTGAGAGGAAGACAGGCTGCTTGCTGAAGGGCCCTGATTTGCACTCTCACCCCCTAGGTCCAGCATATTCTCTAGAGGTGCATACCGATTCTCCAGCTCTAAGGGAGGATTACCACACTCCTGGGCTGATGTAGCCATCTCAG
Source organism: Triturus cristatus (assembly GCF_964204655.1). NCBI lineage: Eukaryota > Metazoa > Chordata > Amphibia > Caudata > Salamandridae > Triturus > Triturus cristatus. The sequence goes on from NC_140581.1 coordinate 799,274,261, forward strand.
CTCCCCCCTCAAAGCCTACAACCTGCTCCATAATTTTAAAGAAGGTCTTAAGCGACGGAGTATTCTTCTGAGATTGTTGAGCCACCTTGGGACCTTTTGCCCTTTCAATACTTCCTGGTTTTTTCTTCTTCTTATGGGGGGTAAGCGGAGTTGGACCCTCCCTTGCCACAGGGTCGAGCACCCCCTTTGACCTTAGCTCTTGCTGTGACCTTAGTTGGTATCTATTTCTATTTTTTAAGGGTGAGATTGACAGCACTCTCTGCACTCCCGTAGGGTCTCTCCTGCTCTTGCACCCTGAGAAAATAGACACCTGCGCCTCCGGGCTTCTTCCTCGCAGGGCAGCTACCCCCCCCTCACTACAGGGGTTAACTGGTTGGACCTCGACAGAAATCAGATCCATAAAATCCCACTGACGGTCCTCCCCTGCTTGGAAACTCCATACAGAGATCAGCCGTTGAGGAATGGGGTACAGATGGAGAAAATTGCTGCAAACCGGCCCACGAAACTGAGTAGATACGAGTGCAGCCCGTGCCCGGCACCAGAGATCCCTCCGTCGTCCTCCGGGCCGCCGTGCTTATGTATTCCTTGCTTCCTGGAAGGCTCGATCCGCCTCTACCGCCTCTACCGCTACGTAGTACATCCGTCTCCTCTGGGTCCTAGCGCCGCAGAGTGCTGCCAAATCCGCCTCGCTTCAGGGCGTTTTTACAAAAAAAGAGAAAGAGCCAGATTACCCACTAATCGAAGAACTGGGGGAAAGAGAACACCATCTGCTCACCAGTAGGAGTCGAGAAAACCCCCGCTCATGTCGCCTAATTGCCTAATCGCCTTTACATGCTATGCCGCCTCGGAGCCCCTGCAACTGGCGTCAGCCTGCCGCCGCCATGTTCCTCCAGACTCCAGCCAACACTGTTCCTGGTCATCCACAGCATCACCTAGTTATGTTATGTTATGTTATGTTAATAATTTCTTACAGAGTGCACGTTCACCGGAAGGTTTCATGGCACTAGCTCTAGTGTATGCCGGGACCAAGCAGGCGTTACTTGTGGGCCTGAGTGAATAGCCATGTTTTAAGCATTTTCCTGAAGCTTGGGAGGTTGTTGCAGGAACGGATTTCCAACGGAAGGGAATTCCATTGTCTGGGAGCCAGAGTCGCAAACCTGCGTCTGCCCTGACGGTGAAGCTTAAAAGACGGAACGGCTAGGAGTTGGAGGTTGGCGGAGCGGAGGTTGCGGGAGGGGATGTACCTCAGAAGAAGGCAGTTGATGAATTTAGGGCTGCGACCATGGATGGACTTGAAGATGATGCAGGCCGTCTTAAACGCAGTGCGTTGGGGAATGGGGAGCCAGTGGAGGTTTTTTAGCAGAGGTCTGGCAGATTGCCATTGCGGTTGCTGATGGATCAATCTGGCCGCCTGGTTCTGGACCAGTTGGAGGCGATTGCTGAGGAAGAGCGGAAGGCCCAGGTATATAGAGTTGGCATAGTCCAGGCGGGACAGTATCAGGGCTATTACAACCTGGATCAGGACAGAGTGGGTGAACATGCGACTGATCTTCCTGATCCTGCGAAGCTGGAAGAAGCAGGAGGACACAACCGTGCCTACCTGGGTCTTTAGAGATAGATCATTATTGATGATAACCCCTAGGCTTTAGACAGAGGAGGATGGGTGGGAGGAGCAAAAAGTTCTGTAGGCCAATAGTGTGGGCCCCAGAGGTTTTGGCTGTGCCCATTCAAGACTAGCTCGGTCTTACCAGGGTTCAGCTTCAGATGGTTTTGGTCCATCCATTGTCGAATGTGAAGCATGGTACTCTGGAAATCCCGAATTGATTCAGGGGAGTTGTCTATTGTGAAGATCAACTGGAGATCATCCGCATAGTTAAAGGTGATAGTATTACGTTCCTTCAAGGACTGTCCACGTAGCTGCACAGACAAGGGCACCGTCAACTCTCCTACAACAGCCGACGTTGGTTGGCACGCGACTACCATGCCCCCTGGTCACTCAGGAGTGACATAGACTTTGTCCCGTCTGCTTGCAGGTTCTCCTCTTTTTGAATCCACCTTTGGATTTCACCGGCCTCTTCCAGCTTCTTCGGCAGCAGCATCTTGCTTGAAGTCCTCCATCAGGGTCTACGGCAGTTCCCGACGCCACTTCGTACCTATGCACCCGGCTCCCCTGTGCCAGATAACCTGGTCTCCTGGGTATCCATGAGTGGGGTGACTCTCGAGCCATCCACGTTCCACGGAGTGTCTTATAAGTCCTCTGGGAAGGGTCCTTTTCTCTAAGAATTGCAATCGGTCGTGTATTCACTGAGCACTTGGCCTCCGTGGGGTTCCTGGGTCCTTACCTCGGGTGTTTCCTTGGCTACCCACCACTTCTAAGTCTTCTGAGTCTTCTCTCAACTTAGGTCGTTAGTCATATTCCATTATTTTTGTATATGGTTTAGTCTCCCCCTGGAGCCCACTGTATTTTCGTGCTACTTACCTGTTTTATTATCAAAGTATTGTGTGTATTGTAATTATATCTCCGGGTAGGAGATATTGCATTGGGTTAGTGAGTGTCCCTAATAAATGACTATTTTTATAACTACACTGTGGGGTTCTTTTTCACTTAATATGCACTAAAAGATTATATACTAGTGATACAAGATGCTTTACACTCCTCCTAGACTAAGCCTGAAGTCTGCTCTCCACAGCTATCACGTAGAGAGCTTTCAAAGGTTGTCTAAACCACTAAAAACACCATAAGGGTTGTCTGGATTGGTGCAGCGTGCTGCCCTTGAATAAGTGTGCAACATATACCAAACCAGCCTCCAACTCTGTTCTCCATTCTATTCTTCCAACTTTCCATGCAACACACTATTAATGGAATTTGCTAAACACACCACTTCATCGTCTCCATCAGTGGCCCATTCTGCACTCTCATTCAAACCATCTAATAGCATACGGGATAAAAAATCAGCTTTGATGTTCATTTTACCAGGAACGTATTCAATGTCATACTTGAACTCCTGCAATCGATGTTTCCACTTAGCAATCCTGGGAGTGGCTTTATCACCCCTATTTGTGTTGAATAGTTCTATTAACGGTTTATGATCAGTTCTTAACAAGAAAGGAACACCCCATACATATGTGCGAAAATGCTTAGTTTTCTACCACAACGCTAAGGCTTACTTTTCAATAGTAGAATACGTATGCTCTGTTCCTCTAAGTGATCAGGGAGCAAATGCGTCCTCTCTACCATCACTCCTCTTCTGCATGAGTACAGCACCAAGAGCGAAATTGCTCGCATCCATGACTATGATACTACTATCCCTGATAACAAACAACTTCAAAGGACATGCAGATACAATGTCTGACCGCACCTTGTTGAACGTCGCCTGCCATTCATCATTCCACATAAACATCACTCCTTTTTTACCAAATCTCTAAAGGGGCTAGTTTTGTCAGCAAAATGGGGTACAAACTTTGAGTAGTATTCAGCTAAGCCCAGAAGGATCTCAGCTGATCTTTGTTTCCAGGAACAGCGGCCTCCTCTACAGCTTTTATCAACTTCATCTTGGGACTAATGCCTTCTTTAGATATATAGTGGCCTAAATAGTAATAGCTGTAGTGGATCTACCAGGACCCGCAGCTGGTGCTGGAGCCCTGCACCTACATGGAGTGCTACACCACAACATGAAGCTGCACTGGTGCCCCCTGAGGAGGGGCTACTTCAATTCAGCCCGCCTGGGCCACGGAGTGAGCGGCAAGGTACAGCTGGCCTTGACGAGATTAGTGTGTCCTTTGGGCAGCTTAGGCAGCCAGCGCCCTGCGGGGGTATTAGTGACCACGTGGCGTAGCAGATCACCAAGGAGTTCGATGCCCCCACCTCTCGGGTGGAAGACCGGAGCCATTAATACTCCTGTGCCGAGCTGGTGACTGTAACAGACCCTGGCGACATGGCTGGCCCGGTGAGTGGTGAGATTCATCGCAGCTGTGACTCTGGGACCCGGGTAGCGGAGCGGGGCACCGGAGAATTGGGACTTGGACCAGCATCAATGATTCTGCACGAGTTATAGATGAGGACGCGCAGGGGGCGTGGGTGGGCCCTATCCATCATAGCGAGGGGGTGCAATTTGGCAGAAGGCATGCTGCCTCGCACCAGACTTGCTCTGTTGCCTGCTCCTGGGGGCTGAAGAAACAATGATGGCAGGAGGCCTGATTGGCCCTAACTGGGGCAGGGGCGTAACAACACCATCACAGCCCCCGTGCGGGGGGCCCCAGTCTTCAGTAGGTGAAGGGGGTCACCTCAGCTCATCTGCAGAGAGCAGTGAGAGGCTTGCTCTGGAGCAGCTGCAGTGTGCAGCCTGCTCTGAGCTCCTCACACTGACCCAGGACTGAAGAGAAACAAAGTAACAAGTTACATTGTTTCTCTTCAGTCAGAGCCACAAGCCAGGCCCGGAAAAAGGATGGGAGTGGGGGTGTTCCGTCGTTCCCATCTCCCCATCGGTTTGCGCTCCCCCGCGTTTCTGCGCATGCGCATCATCCTACGCAACCGCACTATGCTCTTTCTCTTCAATGCATGTATTTTCAAGCTCCACGGTCTTCTACCGTTTTAGTGCGCATGCGTGTCATTGTGCGCATGCGCACTGTGTAATTTGTCATTCAATTCGAAGCTCTCGTGGCAGCGTTACCTCACCACTACCAGTGATTGTGGAGAGTTATCATGCTACACGAACCAGGCCCAGGCCTTTAACCCTTGAGAGGCACAGCCAGAGGACGCGAGAGGCTGTTACAGGTACTGTGCACTATGACATTTGTTTATTATGAAGCTCCCAGTGGCATTGTTTCCCGTGGTCATGAAGAGGCTTAATTAGGGAAAGTGGTCGGATCGGCAGGGCACGGCATGCCCCTATTTTTTTTCCATTGAATTGAATGCGCAACACTACAGCTATCCTGTCACTTAATGCATGTAACTGTGTTTACCATCTGCTTGTCGGCAGGCCTCTGGGGCTGGGCAGGGAGTTGAGTAGCTCGCAAGCTCCTTCGAGTGTGAGGAAGCACTACCCATCGACCCAGAGAGCAGACCGGTGCGCTGAGGGCGTGGGACGCCATGTTCGGGTACCTTCCCCACAGCGGTGTGAAGATCATGGCCACCACAGTAGAAGGCATCTCCTAGTGTCTTGGTGGGGTGTGCAGATCGTGGGCACCTCAGTGGAAGATGTCTCCTAGTGCCTCGGTGGGCTGCCTCAGTGCACTGCGTGGTTGCTGCTGTGGGGAAGCAGGTGGCGGTAAGCTGAGGGGAAGGCAGGTGAAGTAGAGGGCTAAGTACGCCAAGTGGAGGGGCTCGTCGGGCCCTGCATGTCGCCATTGTAGTGTTTGCAAGGATGTGGGTGACCCAAACGATCGCAGTACCCCATGTGTGCTTTTTAATCCCTGCTACGCTCGGCTGCAGGGTCTTTTTATTCGCAAACCTTACATAGCTCTGGTCAAAATACTGCCCCGTGCCAACAGTTGAAATTGGTGTCCTCCCCAGTGCCCCCTGTTCCAGTCTGCCATCCCCCCTCGACACTACAGGGCTAATCCTAAACTCCCCATTCAAATGGACATATCACTCTTTTGTCCCCTCCTTTTTTAAATTTTAAAATGCGTCCCAGAAAGGCAGAAATAGGTAAGGCCTATAGATAAGACTCAGCCGTTCGAGGAAGGTGGGGAGGGCTGAGATGGAAAAGGACTGTCTCTTTCTTCTTGCCCAGTTCAGAGAAGGACAGTCTCCACTTCTGCGGCTGGCAGCTGCCCCCTCTCTTTCTCCCTCCCCATCATCCCCTGTCTTTCTGTCTCGCTCCTCACTTAGTGAAAACCACCAACTCTTACCCTAAATATTCTCTCCATTCGTTCCCCTGTGAAATGGACCCCAAAAAGAAAAACACTTGTTGGAAATGTCTTTTTATGACATTTTTGAATTCCAAAGTGCAGCCTCGAGACGGAGAGGAAAAAAAAGGTTCAAAATAATTAAATGAAGCAAGCCAGAGTGGTCGCAAAGTGGCCAGATTGGTTTTAGTCTCACCCAATCACATTAGTGCCACTGTACAGAGTTTGCAAGTGAAGCTCTACTTTTGTTTGTTGGTCTTTTTGTTTGAACAGCATTGTTTTCCCGGTATGGGGAAGTGCATCATTCCTGGAGGTACTCCAATACTTAGTTGATGCGTGGAGTGGAAATAGCTTAATGTGATCTGTGTCGGCTGTTTTTCTTACTTTAGTTTATAAAATGTGTACCGCTGCTCTGTTCAGAGATGTGGTCTTTTTATACCATACTGCTGTCATGTTAAAGTTTCAGGCAAAAATACTCATTGATTTCTGAATAATGTAAAAAGTTCACCACCTTGTTCCTGCTTACATTTCACTCTCTTTACTTTAACTTGCGTTCATTCATACACCAACTGGACAGTCGACCAACTTGACAGAAGGCACCAAAATTCAGAAATAGAACCAACAAATTTTTTTTTTTACAAGAACCATAAATCCTCCTGTGTGCAAAATCACAACGGCACCTTCTGTCCAAAGGAACCACCCCGATACACAGGGTCGATAGAGCAAATGAACTTGCATCGAGATTGCACCACTACCACTCAATATAATCAAATAGTCCACATTGAATCCATCAAATGATTGAATGTCCTTCTTTATTATTAATTTGTGATCTTCTTTCTTTTAGAAAAAACACAGCCAACGCGTTTCGTTCTCCACAGAGAACTTCTTCAGGGCTGTAAAATTAAAACATTTGTAAAAGACCCCTATATAAAAACACGTATAAATACAAACATGTAAAAATACCATACCACATCTAAATGAAACACACATAACATAATACCACATAAAAAAAAGAAGGAAGAAAATCATCACCATATATGACATGTCAAATTGTATCAAGATACATAGCGACGTGCTAATAACCATATAATTTTGACTCCAAAGCAATTGACCTATGTATGACCATTTTTCAAAAATAACCTACCAAAAATTAATACAAAATTTACAAAAAACAAATCAGATCCACATATACCCATAAATGTACAAAACCAAAAAATGTTTGAGACAAAACATAAACATTCATGCCCACTAAATTGTCAACAGTGATCTTATTTGATGGCTGACATTTATCTAAGCATTAATCATTATAAAAGCAAAACGATATATACACAATTATTATTGCTTTGGAAAAAAGAAGAAAAGAGAAGAAAAGAGAGGAAAAGCTAAATAAATAAAGCCATTTTTGATTTCCATGAAAGAACCAGTATAGTATTTATAACCATGTGGTCCTGGTCCAATGCGACCTACGCGCCCAATGTTTTTAGATCAACTGTGAATATAAGCATAACGAAAAACCAAGAGTATAGGCTCGGTGGAATTTCCGGAAAGAACATCATATGTGCATACATGTTATATATAAATCGAAAGAACTATGATAATCAACCTACCTTGTAGGTTGAGAAGAGTGCTGGTGCCATTCTCAAATCACTAGCCCGGAAACTACCAAATGTGATATAGCATCGTGGTTGAACCATACATACCCAGTTACCCTACTATGTTTTATGTCGGGTATTTAGTGCTAATCGTATCTCTACATGAACCCATACACCGAACCATTAATATAACATCCATAGAATTAGTGGAGAGCGATAACCGACACTATAGCCACGGTCAGCACGAAACCACACGAGATTCGCCATTGGTGTCCCAAATACGTCCTTAATTAAACGGCAAATGTGTCCATAATTATAAAGGAACACTTGGATATAAGGCTTGTTCCTACCTGTCGTGGATGCATAATAGTGGCTATCGATCTCCCATCATGCGAAGTCCCGCTGGAGTTTCAAAAGCGCAAATTCGGAATTACCGTTATTAAAAAGCGCACCAAACGTGCGTCTGAGAGGGAGGAGCCTAGCGCGCAACCAAGATGGCCGCGTTGGTGCGAGGCTCCCGAGGACCTCCGCGACCTCCTACGTTTATCCTGTCTTCATCCTGACACAAGGAAGAAAGCACTCCAGGACAGAATCTCCACACAAAATAGCAAGGAACTCTTCGGCATCATCAAAGAGTTCGCCCAACCCAACAGTGAGACAACCGACATCTCTCCCCCTCGTCCCTCTCCGACACACTCTGTGCCTTCTTCCACCACATAATTAGGACAACTTCGAGGACAACCTACACGCAGAACCTACATCCACCATTCCCTACACCATGCAGCCTACACTCGACAGCTGGACCGCCCTCTCCATCAATGACACCCTGAAGACTATGAAGTTAGCCCACTCTGGGGCCCCACTGACCCTTGCCCCACCCCATCTCCCACAGAGCTGCCAACATCATTGATCCCCGAGTTTCGATGAATCTTAAACCGCTCCTTCGAGACCTCCTCCTTCCCCGGCGACTAGAAACACGCCAAGATCAACTCTCTCCTATAAAAAACCCTCAGCGGACCCCGCCAACCTCAAAAACATCAGATCAATCTTCTTACTCCCTTGCCCGGCGAAAGTCATTGAAAAAGCCTTCAACAGCCAGCTTGCCTCCTTCATTTCATTTATAAATCTGTTTATTTGTTTTTGAAAAGGTGTACATCACATTATGTAGACAGAATAATGTACAGCAACATTTATACCATGGTTACGCACCCGGACGAGCATACATTTGTCTGTGGAGAATGGGTATACCTCCTGGTCTCTTGTCACCGTAAAAGTCCTCTCAACTGTGGCGACAACTATAAAGTTGCTTTTGGAATCCTACCACAGGAGGGGGTGACCCCAGAGAAAGAGTACTAATACCTCTCGGCCCGTGACCGAGAGGGGAAGCGTACCCCAGAACCGCATGTGAGTCTTGACTGTGGACACGGCTCTGCCCAAGTTGCCCTCCACAAGATCCGCTGGCTGACGATATATCTGGATACCCAGATAACGAAAGGTATCCAGTCGCCATTGTACCTGCACACCCCTAAGATGATAACTCGGGTCTTGAGTGTCGGCTCGGAACGCATATAGGCAGGACTTAGCAGCGTTCACCCGGAGACCTGAGAGGGCCTCGAATTTAGAATACGCTCCGGGTCAACTGGGATGTGAGACACATCCCTGACAAAGACCAACAGGTCATCCGCATAAAGCGATATCTGATGTGTCGCATCGCCCAGAGGGATGCCGCCAGCCAGCTCCCTGCGGAGTGTGTCCGCCAGAGGCTCTATTGCGAGCGCGAACAGGAGGGGTGAGAGCGGGCACCCCTGTCTCGTGCCACGGCCAATAGGGATAGCATCAGAGATGTACGGCCCGGTTCTCACTCTCACTGTAGGGTCCTTGTACAGAAGGGCCGCCAGTTGAAGGAAGCCGAGGCCCAGCCCTTAGTGCGACAATGCCGCCACCAGATATCCCCATTCCAGGCAGTGGAAGGCCTTTTCAAGGTCTAGAACCAGGCAGCTCGCCCTAGGCCATTGTTGGACACTATCGGACACCACTCGAAAGAACCGCCGCAGGTTAAGGGAGGTGCTGCGTTTAGGCACAAAGCCATTCTGGTCGACATGTACCAGTGCCGGCACCACTGGTGCCAGACGCTCCGCCAGCACCTTAGCCAAAATTTTATAATCCGCATTAAGCAGAGCAGGGGCGGTAGGACCCCAATTGAGTGGGATCCCGCCCAGGCTTGAGCAGAGATACCAGATAGGCCTCTCGCATTGAGTCGGGCAAGGTACGCTCCTCGAGGGCGGCCAGATAGAGGGTGTGCAATTTGGGTACCAGTGATTCCCGATAGGTCTTATAATATTCCGCCGGGAGCCCATCAGGGCCCGGCGCCTTCCCAGAAGCCAGAGAGGCGACCGCGTCCCCGATGTCATCCACAGTGAGAGGGCTCTCGAGCGAATCCTGATATTCATCTGGGACCATGGGCACACTGGCAGCCTCCAAGAACTGGTCCAGGTCCTGCGCCTGCCGACGTCCCTTCGATCGGTATAGAGACGCGTAATGTGTCGTCATTACCTGATGAATCTCCCACTGCGTGTATACAAGTGACCCGTCAGGCCCGCGAATAGCGCCTATCGGAGCGTGAACAGTCTCCTGCCTGAGCAGCCAGGCCAGCAACCTCCCCGCCCTGTCAGACGTGGCATGAACACGAGCCGAGTGAGCCACATAATTGTGGCAACGCAGGCGCTCCAGCAGCTCGGCATGGCGTGCCTGAAGCCGCATCAGCCGGGCCGAGTCACAACCCCTGCCCGCCCCGTGTCGCTCGCATGAGAGTAGGCGAGATTCCAAGGTGGCAAGCGACAATGCAAGCTGCTTGCGAATATTCCATGTCGTGCCTAAACAATGCTCCCTGATGGTGGACTTATGGGCATCCCACTCTGTCAGCTCACTGCTCGTAGTGCCCTCATTCAGATCGAAAAACTGCTTGATCGCTGTGCCTAAGGATGCACGGAATTCTGCATCTTCCAGAGCCGCTGGTTGGAGGCACCATGTGGGGATTGGGGGACGGCTGGGGTTCCATCGGAGGCACAATCTAAGAGGAGTATGGTCGGGGTGCGTCCGACCTAAATATTCTGCCTGGTCTAACAGGGGAAGCAAAGAATAGGAGCCCACCACCCTGTCAAGACGCACATGGAGGTCGTGCACCGCCGAATAGTACGAGTAGATGAGATCATCGGGGTGTAAACTGCGCCACACATCGACCAATGCCCAGCGCGACATCCAGTCATTCAGAGTCCGTGCGTTTGAAACCACCTGTGTGTTACGGGGGGGAAAGGACTGGTCAAGATGCACGTCGAGGACTGAGTTAAAATCCCTGCCCTGTAGCCAGGGGAGGCCCGCGTATGGTGCTAACACCGTGGACAGATGGGCAAGAAATGGCGATTGCTCAACGTTCGGGGCGTACAATGAGCCTAGTAATATGTGCTCTCCATTAAGTCGCCCACGCACTAATGTGTATCGCCCAGCCGGGTCGACTACTACCTCCGTGCATGTGAACGGAGTGCCCGCCCTCATCCAGATCAACGTGCCCCTGGCGTGTGCAGAATATGTAGTTCCAAATAGTTGACCCCTCCAGCGGGCGCGTAACCGGGCTATTTCTGACTGTGTCATGTGAGTCTCCTGCAGGAGGCCTATGGCCGCCTTGTGTCTCTGCTAATAAGCGAAAGTGGAATATCTACGCGCTGGCGTGTGCATGCCCCGAATATTCCATGTGATTACGTTGGTGTTGGCCATCTAAAGCAATTAAAGACTGCATAGGCGACGGGACCGGGATCCGGTCAACCAGTGGGAGGAACATGGGCTCTATATGTCATGCCAGTGCGCTGCAACGATAAATAGAACAAGTAAACATATATGTGCTGCCAAGCACGCGAACTGGGAATCAAAAACAGTGTAACTACCAGGGCAAACCCCAGTACAAGCATTCGTCCAAACTGCAAGCTAAACGCTTATGGAGTGAAACTAAGCCAGGTAGTAGCTAACGGGTGCTTAGTGTGGCTGTAACTACCATGAGCAGCTCCCCTACCGCGGTGCCCCTGTATGCGCTGTAGGTGCCTTCTATAGCATGGGCTTGGCCAAACATGGGCGGATAACCTAACTGCAGCTATCTACGCCACCTGCCGCAAATTCCATTTGGCGTGCAGTCCCCCCCCAGGGCAGGGCCCCCCGTCCCTCCGCACACACGCAGCGACCAAATAGACTTAACGGCGCCATCACACAGCACTATAACATAACATACAGCAGAGTCTGTAAGCAGTCAGCCACCATGACTCATTTTCCATCCCTCACTGCCTTGCGTGCCAGTGGGCGCTGTCGTCACGCCGCTCCCAGCTCATACGATCTGGTCAGAAGTCTGGGGTGTCACTAGTGGCATTAATTGGTCCTCGGAGAGCATGGTGGACGGAGAAGATGATCTGCTGGTCTCGGGCTCACTATGTCCATGAGTGTCCGCATCTCCCTGACTGCTCGTAGACCCAAGGGTTGCCACCGCTTCCAGCGCTCCTTGGCGTTCAAGGCGCATCCTCTCTGGGCTAGGCGCCACCCCCAGGCCCAACCCTGCATCTCTACGGGACCCCCTCTGCTGCCGCCGCCGCCTTGACCTCCTCCCCCGCGCAGTCCCCCCCCAGGGCAGGGCCCCCCGTCCCTCCGCACACACGCAGCGACCAAATAGACTTAACAGTGCCATCACACAGCACTATAACATAACATACAGCAGAGTCTGTAAGCAGTCAGCCACCATGACTCATTTTCCATCCCTCACTGCCTTGCGTGCCAGTGGGCGCTGTCGTCACGCCGCTCCCGGCTCATACGATCTGGTCAGAAGTCTGGGGTGTCACTAGTGGCATTAATTGGTCCACGGAGAGCATGGTGGACGGAGAAGATGATCTGCTGGTCTCGGGCTCACTATGTCCATGAGTGTGCGCATCTCCCTGACTGCTCTTAGACCCAAGGGTTGCCACCGCTTCCAGCGCTCCTTGGCGTTCAAGGCGCATCCTCTCTGGGCTAGGCGCCACCCCCAGGCCCAACCCTGCATCTCTACGGGACCCCCTCTGCCGCCGCCGCCGCCTTGACCTCCTCCCCCGCTGGCTGCCAAGTCCCGGATCCGGAGGCCTCTGTCCCCTACACTGCCCCGTCTCCTCTAGCCAGTCCCAGACATCCGACGGGGCATCGAAGAAGTGAGTCCCCTCCTTCGTGACCAGTCTGAGGCGCAATGGATACAGCAGAGAGTAGGGGATCTCCAGGTCACGCAATTGGCGCTTCACCGCCAGGTAGCTGCTCCTCCGCTTCTGCACCACCGCCGTGTAATCCGGGAAGAACATCACTTGCCCACTTCCCACTGTGATTGCGCCCAACTTCCTGGTCTCGCGAAGCACAACATCCCTGTCCCGGTAATTGAGAAGTTTGAATAGAAAGGGGCGGGGCCGAGCCCCCAGCTTGGGCTTTTACGCCGGGACCCTGTGGGCCCGCTCCACCACAAACTGCGGAGAAAGTACCCCTGGAGTGAGCAGGTCTCGAAGCCACCTCTCGACATACTGTTCTGGATGTCGTCCCTCCTCGCCCTCCGGTAATCCCACCACTCTGGTATTGCTGCGCCGGGAGCGCCCTTCGGCATCCTCGACACGATCTTCCAGGGTGTGGACGCGGTCTATCAGGTCCTGCTAGGCTGCAGTGTGATTGTTCACCACTGGTTGGACATCCTGGAGCGTTTGGCGTTGTTGGGCCACTGTGTCCGCCAACTTGCGGTGGTCCGCATGAAGAAGGGTGAAGTCCACCGTGACTTTATCAATCCGGGACTCTAGGGAAGCCTTTGTCTGCTCCAGGGTAGAGCCAATTCGCTCCACCGGCTAGCACTGTGTCAAGCTTTGTCGCAAGCGCCGCCGCCTGAGGCTCCACGCTATCGCCGCAGCAGCCCGGCATGGGGCCCGGGTCCGCCGCCGGTGCCTGGCCCTCCTTTGACTCGTTTCGTAGCCGGCCCATGACCAGTTGCTGTGCCATAGGCATCCGCTGGTAACCCCGGCACCAGGCAGGCGGCCCGGGCCCAGACCTCCAGTCCACCACAGCAGGAGAGAGTTGACACCACAGTTCCTCCGCCAATGCGGCAAGGATGAAGGAAGGAGAGGGAAGACCGAGGCCCCTCCCGCAGGGACTGCAGCCACCGACAAGGAGGTACCAGCTTCCTGTTACTCACGGGTTTCGTGGACCCCCAGGGCCGTCACACGTCACTCCCCCGATGTACCAGGGTCCCCCGTCGGCTGCTGGGTACCACCCCGGTGCTACAGGCATGGTACAGGCGGCGACACACCCCAGACGGCACCCCAACTCCAGTTATGCCAGGGCACTTCATGCAGCGCGCACCACCACCAGCCCCCGTAGGTCAGTCCGTGTCTCTCCTGCTCCCTCGGCGCCGCATTGCATGTAAAGGGTTCCAGGCGCCACCACCGTGCGTCAGCACCTCCGGCACATGTGAGGAGCCCAGGTGCTCCCCTCACACCAGCGCCGAGTGGCCTCCCCCTCCGCCACCGCCGCTCACCTCGTAGTCCGGTGCCGCGCCGTCCACTGATCGCCTACCAGACTGCAGGCGGCAGATCCCCAAGGCTTCAGGTCCCCGCGACTTCGCAGTAGATCTCAGGGCAATCCACCCCTGTGAGGACCACCTCGTTGTCCAGTGTCAGGCCCACCACTCTACTGTGGCATGTAGGGAGGTCCGCCTCACCTCCCCGGTCACCTCACCGCAGCTGTCAGGCCTGCGGAACCCCTCCGGGGGATCTCCGCCAAGTGCTCAGGCAGACCTCTCACCTGGGCACCTTGAGTGTCATGCCAAGGTTGCAGCAGCACCACAGGGAGTCTGCAGGGGGCCCGCCGCTCCGCTACGCCTTCAATATGTGTGCTCCGCGGCACCACCAGCAGATCGCAACTGCCTCCGCGCCTTCTTCGCCCTCACCGCTGTATCCAGGGCATCGCTTGAGGTCAGGGCATCCCCTGCAGTTCACAGCATGGCATGTTCTCCTCCCGCAGTCGCCGCTGGTTCACGGCACCACATCAGTAAAGGTCCGGCGGCTCCACACAACCGCCACCACCAGCGCTCCAGTCAGCACGGCCTGGGCTCCTCGTGGTGAGCCGCGGGCTAAATTTCTCACTGCAGCCGCCCGCGGCTCACCGCCCACGCACCACGCTCGGCGGCACCAACTTTCTTACTGCAAGGCCGGTGTAGTAAGCGGCTGCGCCGGCCAGCTCTCGCCGTATGGCGGAAGGAAACCCAGGCCCCGCTACCGGCGGTGTCCAGCACCCGAAAGAAGCCCAGCCAGAAGGAGAAAGGCAGGAGAACGGCACCGGGCGGCGGGAGCTTCACTCGCTTGCGTCCATTTTGCAAGCGCCACCTAGCGCCCCCCGCCAGCTTGCCTCCTTCATAGAAGAAAACAGCATCCTCGACTCCTCCCAATCCGGTTTCACGTAAAACCACAGCACTGAAACTGCCCTTCTCACCGTGACAGACGACATCTCCAAGTATCCTCCATCAGCCCCACCCTGTTTAACATCTACATGGCCCCACTCGCACCAATCGTCACATCCCATGGACTCAACATTGTATCCTACGCAGATGACACCCAACTCATCCTCTCACTATCCAATGAACCCAATATCTCCAAACACAACTTCCAAGAAGTAATGGAAGCTGTCTCCAGATGGATGAAGAACAGCTGCCTCCAACTTAACACGGACAAAAGCGAAGTGCTCCTCATAAGCCCACACCCAGACGCCTGTAATGCCACCTTGTGACCCCCGCCTTCTGGAACCCTCCCTCCCCCACCACCACACATGCAACCTCTGAATCATCCTGGACTCAAAATGAACCACCAAATCAACACCTTCTCCTTCTCCTGTTTCAACACCCACCGTTCCCTACGAAAGACCTTCAACTGGATTCCTCTTGAGCACAGGAAAACTGTCATCCACGCCCTCATCAGCAGCAGTCTGGACTACGGCAACGCACTCTACTCTGGGATCAACAAGAATCTTACCCCAAACAAAATGTCCAGAGCACCCCCGCTAGACTACTCCTCAGCCTACCTTGCCACTGCTACATCACCCAACACCTGCGGACACTACATTGGCTCCTCATTGAGAAGGGAATCCCCTTCAAGTTTTGCCCACAAAGCCCTCCACAACACCAGACCTATCTATCTTGTTCTACGCACCCCAAAGATCCCTCCGCTCAGCCCAGCTCTCCCTTGCTACGGTGCCGCTCATCAAGAAGACCAGAACAGGAGGCAGTTCCTTCTCCTTCTCCAGGGCAAGGAACATCCTCCCTCCTCACCTCTGACAGACACCAACACTCTCCAAGTTCACGAAAGACCTCAACACCTGGCTCTTCGACTCTGAGTGAACAGCCGGGACCTGTACGTCCCCCCTGCTGTCAGGCTCACCTGAGGTCTCCGCAGGGACAGGAGGCAGGAGCCAGATGAATAAATCCCAACTTCCCTCTGCCACTAGGCTGCCCAACCAGGTCAAAGCAGTACCAGTGAATAGGGGGAAGAGGGGAGACAAGGGAAGGAGAAGTAGAGACAGGGCAGGTCCGGCACACGTCCAACACCACGACAGTTCCACTGGGATCCGGAAGAATTCCTGTGAACAGAAGGCTAAAGCAACAGTTGGATAGGCTAGATGCAAGCATACATAACTAGTGTTCTGCAAAATATTCTACCTGGAGATTTCCCCTCTTCTGCTTGTGTCCACAGTTAATGTAAAAAGTGCAACAAATGTAATATTCCTAAACACAGATAAAGATAATGTTAACACCTGGTAACACTGATTCATAGAATGGCAATCATGTGGTAAAATAATCGCATATCTTACCCCCCAAACATGTGAGGAATACGTAATACATGGCGGCTTATAAAAAAAGTGTTTTTGTTATGGGTTGTTAACAGCACAACCTTCCAAACGATCCACAGAAATTCAGTAAGCTGCCACCTAATGAATTGAACTAGCCGGCCTGTAGAGTGCCCCCCAAAAGGGGGTAGAAGTGACCGCCAATCCCTGCCAATTCTGAGCTCTGTGCTATATAGCTATGTGCCCCTTGCCTCAGGAGCCGGTGGTAGCTGTCATGTGAAACATACATATATTATTATTATTATTATTATTATTTATTTTTGTAGAGCGCGTAGTCACCCGGAGGTATCCCAGCGCTAGACGATCCTATCTCCTGAATTCAGTGGGAAAAGGGAAAGAAGAGGGACAGGGAAGAGGAAGGGGAGGGGGACACGAGGGATCAAGGTTAAGGACAAAACAAAGTTCACTGAGGGAAAAGGTGAGTTTTGAGCCGTTTCCTAAAGCGGAGATAATGCGGTTCGAGTCGCAAGACGCGGGGGAGTGAGTTCCAGAGTTGTGCAGTATGGACTGAGAAACGTCTTCCTCCTGACCGGGCTTTCTTAAATCTGGGGGTGGCAATGAAGTTTTCCGTGTCCGAGCGGAGGGGTCTCGAGGATTTGTAGGATGTGATGAGTTTCTTCAGAACAGGGGGGCCTTGATTTTGTAATAGTTTGTGAACTAGACACAGGGCCTTGAATTTGACCCGCTCTCTTATGGGAAGCCAATGGAGGAGTTTTAGGGCCGGTTTGGCCGACGCTCTGGCAGGAGTCTTTGTGAGAATCCGAGCCGCGGTGTTCTGAACTCTTTGAAGTTTGTTCAGCGTCGCTTCAGGGGCGCCCAGGTAGATCACATTGCTGTAATCGAGCCTCGAGAGTATTAGGCCCTGAATAAGCAACTTTTGGGAGTTGATGGGCAGGAGGGGCAGGACTTTCCTTAACGATTTCAGGAGCCCGAAACAAGTCCCGGCTACTTTCTTCGCCTGCACGGTAAACGAGAGGTCGGTGTAGAGCCATACACCCAGGCTTTTTACTTCATCTTTGGGTTCAGGGGGAGGGCCCAGACAGGCTGGCCAGATGTTCGGGGAGAGTATGGGTCCTTTCGGGCCGAGGAGCAGAACCTCCGTTTTTGATCCATTTAATTTTAGGGCTGAGCTGTTCATCCAGCGATGGACCTGCGTAAGGCATTTCAGTAAGTCTGCTGGTCGTTGTCTGGGGTGAGATAGTGAAACAACTAATTGTGTGTCGTCAGCGTAAGTGACGACGCTCACTCCGAATGGGATGATGACTTCCTCCAATGTGGACATATAGATATTAAATAATGTGGGGCTCAGGGAGGAGCCCTGAGGCACGCCACATTGAAGGGGAATATCGGAGGAGCGGGCGTTATTCTCCCAGATCTGATAGGTCCGATGCGCCAGAAAGGATGAAAGCCAGGCTAGCGCAGAGCCCTCTACACCAGCACCCTTGAGTCTTTTGATGAGAAGTTGGTGATTGACGGTATCGAAGGCCGCACTTAGGTCGAGGAGGATCACTGCCACTGATCCTCCTCCGTCCAATAGCGCTCTGGCCTCCTCTACCGCTGCCAGGAGGGCGATGTCCGTGCCCTGCCCTGGACGAAAGCCCGTCTGGGAGCTTTTTAGTATGTTATTGACCTCCAGGAACTGGGAGAGTTTTTTGTTAACCAGTTTTTCAGCGATCTTGCTGATTCCCGGAAGTAAGGAAATGGGCCTATAGTTAGCCAGATTTTCAGGGTCGAGAGAGGGCTTCTTTAACAAAGCTTTCACAACTGCCGCCTTCCAGCTCGGGGGTACAACTCCCTGTTGGAGTGAGGTATTGATCAGATGGGTCATGGAGGGAATAATCGTGGGGGCTACCTCCTTGAGGATTCGAAGCGGGGCGGGATCCCTGGGAGAGCCGCTTTTAATGGATTTTAACGTGTTTCCCACTTCTTCTGTCGTAACTTGACCCCAAGAGATGAGATGACTGGATGTTTGGGGGTTCGGGAGATCGTTGTCCTCGCAAGAGGTCGCGGGGGGAATAAGGTCGAGAATTTTTTGGATTTTGTCATGAAAAAAAACTGCCAATTGTTGGCATTTTATCTGGTCCGCTTTGGGGTCTGTGGAGTGTCTCGGTCCATGAACTGGGGGTTTCAGGAGATTTTTTAGGATAGCGTAGGATTCCTTGCTGGAGCATACTGCTTTCTCAATTCTATCCTGAAAGAAACTGCTTTTAGTTTTTCGGATGGCAGTTTTGTAATTTAAAAGTGAGGTAGAATAAACATCTTTGTTTATCTCCGATTTATCTTTTCTCCAGGAGCGTTCCGTTCTCTTGCACTCTTGGCGCAGGGCTTTAAGCTCTGGAGTATACCAAAGGGCCGAGGGTATTCTTTTAAAATGTTTGAAGGAGGTAGTTTTGGGGATGAGTGCGTCTAGGGAGGAGGTGATCCATTTGTTAAACTGCTTATAGGCTGTGGCAGGATCGGTGGAGAGCTCAGGGGTGGACTCTGCCAGGGCGGCGGCCCATTCCTCAGGAGCAAGTTTGTGCCACCGTCTGTCAGTGACCTGAATTTTAGTAGTTTGGGGGTTGGTGGTGGGTATTTCCCAGGAGATAGGGACAAGAAAGTGGTCCGTCCATGGAAGGGCCAAAGGTGGCCTAATGGTGATGGTTGCAACATTAGTGAGGACGGGATCCAGAAGGTGTCCCTTCTCATGGGTGGGCTCATAGTTAACCAGTCGGATGTTTAGTGACAATAGATCTTGAAGGAGGTCGGCGGCTATCCGGTCCGAGGGGTCTTTGAAGTGTAAGTTCAGGTCACCTAGGACGAGGAGGTTAGAGGCAGAGGATGCTAATTGTGAGACTGATTCAGTGACAGCATTAAGGAATTTTCCAGGAGTGCCCGGGGGGCGGTAGATCAATAGCCCTGACAAAGAGTGGGCTGGGGAGGATTGGATGGAGAATTGGCAGCTTTCGCAGTCCTCAATATGGGCATTAGAAATTCTGCACATGAGTTGCTCCTTAAAGATTATGGCTACCCCCCCTCCCCTCCCTTTAGGTCTGTGTACAGCTTGACAGAGGTACCCTGGGGGCAGAGCCATAACAATATCCGAATCGGTGCTATCTGATAGCCACGTTTCGGTAAGAAAAAACAGATCAAAGTCGTGATCTTGAATTAACAAATTTGTTTCGAGCGCATGTTTTGGAAGGGAGCGGCAATTAAGAAGTCCAATCTTGAGTCCGGGTTTTGTTAAGCTGATGAGGGTCGGGGTGCAGCGCATACAGTTAAAGAAGGGTTCACCTTCGGTGTGCGTGTGGTGGCAGGCCAAGATTTCCTTAGGTTGGAGGGCGCGGAGCATGTCTCCGGTATACCTCACGCGATCACAAGGAATATCCGACAGAGTCTCTGGGCCTGGGTCCGTCTGGGCCCGGACGGGCCCAGTCGGGCTTGCCTTTGGCGCGCCTTCGGCGCGCTGACGGTGCGCCCGCTGCGCCCGTCCGCTGCGCGTACGCGGGACGCACATGTTTAAGTAGGTGAAAGGGGGGTGTGGCCTCTAGCGAGTGGGCGTGGCCAAAGACCGGCTCACAGGCTGCTGGCGCTGACGCCGATGATTAGGGCGTTCCCGGCCGATCGTGGTGTCACTGAGCACAATCAGGTGAGGGAATAGGTGACAGTGTAAACAGTACAACAGATTACAAAGTTTAAAAACAGAGATTCAAGTGAGTTAAAATTAGTGCTCCCAGCTGTGCCTCAGGAGAAGGTTCTAACCGGAGCTCAGACTCCGCTCTGTTTAAGAAGGTAAAGGGGGCGTGGCCTCTAGCGAGTGGGCGTGGCCAAAGACCGGCTCACAGGCTGCTGGCGCTGACGCCGATGATTAGGACGTTCCCGGCCGATCGTGGTGTCACTGAGCACAATCAGGTGAGGGAATAGGTGACAGTGTAAACAGTACAACAGATTACAAAGTTTAAAAACAGAGATTCAAGTGAGTTAAAATTAGCGCTCCCGGCTGTGCCTCAGGAGAAGGTTCTAACCGGAGCTCAGACTCCGCTCTGTTTAAGAAGGTAAAGGGGGCGTGGCCTCTAGCGAGTGGGCGTGGCCAAAGACCGGCTCACAGGCTGCTGGCGCTGACGCCGATGATTAGGGCGTTCCCGGCCGATCGTGGTGTCACTGAGCACAATCAGGTGAGGGAATAGGTGACAGTGTAAACAGTACAACAGATTACAAAGTTTAAAAACAGAGATTCAAGTGAGTTAAAATTAGCGCTCCCGGCTGTGCCTCAGGAGAAGGTTCTAACGTATATATATCATGCAAAACAAATCATGCCAAATAATATGCAAGAACACTCTGTTCGTTTTCGAAAATATAAGGAAAATGCAGATGCCTGGATGCCTGCTCGAGAAGGAGCACTTTTCAGCAAGCAGAGGGAGTATACAGGGGCCGGGCCACCTAACTAGCGCTAGCGTGTTACTGCCAAACCCAGCGAGGGTGCTGAAGAAGACGAGGGAAGCGGAGAGGGGCCAAGGAATTTTCCAGAGCTGCCTTCAAGGAACCAGTATCCGAGACCGGATGTAGGTACGCTGCAGCTCTCGAAGCGGAAGCAGGATCCACGGACGTGATGCAGCAACGCTGGAGCCCAGGACCCAGAAGCAACAGGAGTGACCCGGAAGTGCTACAGCAGGAAACCTGTGGTACTTTAAATTCTGGACCCGTGTTATAAACATCGTCGTATTATGACGATTTTGGTATCAGCAGACCGCAAATGATTAGGATACTATGCAAAAGCATTTTCGCCATGTTCGGGTGAAGAAATCATCCTGAAATCATAGTTTCCGTTCTGATACCTCGGGTTCCATTTTAGAACGACAGCCATTTTGTGATTGCCCTCACATAGGCCCAGAACTAAAGCCAAGCATGGGTCTGAAGGACACGCACACCTTCGTTGACTCTTCGGTGACCTGGGCAAGCTGACTTCACTGCCCGAAGCCAAACCTGTTCGGCCAGTTCCGTTCCCAGTGGTCGAACGAGATTAGTATCAAGGCCCGACCTATCGTAAAGCCCTTTGATCACACACAAACCATGGTTAATCTTCTACACACCTGTCCCTGTTTCCTTCTTTATGACTTGCTTTACGAGGAGGAGGTGCCCGTTTTTATTGGGGGTCCATCGATATCTGATGAAAGTACCGGGCCTTGCCGGGTAATTGATTAAGGGCTGGACAATGGGCTTGTCATCATGACTTTGCTTTTTCTTTGTAGTGAAAATATGTGAATGGTTAACTGTAAAATAAGGAATGTTTGCCTAAAGCATAATATTTTGTATAAAAGAGAAGGCCGGCTTTGTAAGTTTGAGCAGTCTCCTGAGAATATACACCGTGTTGTACTTCTAGGATACCTGTTACTGGCTGCAGCCAATAAATTCGATCTTTGACTTCACCTAGAAGACTCTGTGTTTCTGTAGTCTGAAACAGGAAGAACTCGAAGTCTTTGGGTGTGTCCCCTGGCACCGCTGGGTTCTGAAAAACCCTTTACTTCAGTTGGCGCCCAACGTGGGGCGATTTCAGCGGTACCGGTCCAAGCCAGAGGTTTGTGAGGAGCTTTGTGTGAAAATTCTGGAGGAAGGCCGCCACTTCATCAACCCCTGTATGTCGACGTGGTCCGAAAGTCTTTGCTGCGAGGTTCCCCGCTTCCTGACGGCTACGAAGGACTGCTGCCCTGACTATCGCCCTGTTTTGGACCCTTGATGATTTGGTAGAGCGAAACGATAGACGAGTCTTCTGGAGACGTCATGGATACCTCAGTTAAGTATAAGTGGAGCGTCTCCCAGTCCTTAGTTTGGTTTTTGGTTTGGTATCCCTTGGGATCTTTGATTTGGAACTTGCAAGTACCAAAGCCGAGGGACTCGTGTATTCACGAGACTATCGTATTCGATAATCCTTTGAAGTTTGAAGCTAGACTAGAGAGCGAAGATGCCTGGTCTTAGCAGACTTGGAAATTTGTTTTGTCTTGGTTGTAATAGGGATTCCCGATTGGAGGACTCGTGTCCGGTTCCTCCGATTGGAACTCCAACCTATGAGCTCTATGTGAAACATGGCGTAGGCCCCATCACATATAATGAAGTATGGGTCCGATACACCAGGAAAGATGGTGTTTTAAAGTGGCCCCAAAATGGTAGTTTTGACACAGAGATTCTGGATAATCTGGAGGTTAAACTTTTTAAGAAGAAAGCCCGGCCGGCGATGTTTGACTCTTTCCGCCTATGGCGTAAGGAAGCCAAACAGAAGGAAATTAAATTAGCAAAGAGAAATAAGAGAGAAAAGGGTATTACGGTAATGCAAGCTGCTATGCAGTTTAAAGATAATGAAGAAGAACAGATAAGTGAGCAGTTGCACAGGCAACGTAACATGGTGATCGATAAATGTTATCCAGTTTTGCCGCTTCTTCAGCAAGATGCAATTCTGTTAGTTAGGGGTATACCCATCAATAACCCTCCTATTACCTGGGTATCTGAAACACAATTTCTAAACAATTGGTAAGGAGGAAGAAATAAAGAAATATTTTTAAACAAGGATACCTTTAATTATCCTGTCATCTGCGTATATATTCGCATTTTCTTATTTAGCCATTTTATCGTTGAGCATATACAAGGAACATATATTTACAAAAAACACCTCTAAAACAAAAACAAACTAAGGCTACTGTCCACCATGAAATATTTCTTATTGTGGAGCCACCTTTAAATAGTATGGACTACCCAGAAGGTTCATACATTGCGTATAGGAACATCACTTTCCAAATAATTCAAAAGAGGCAATGTGAGACTGTTACATCCACAAACAGTTCAATAAATTTGCAGTCCTTCTGTTAAAAAACTGTCGACGCGGTCGCGTTTCAGCCGATCTATTTCTTATGGCCTCTTCAGGACAAAAACAACAGCAGCATTCTACATAAAGAAAAATAATAAATTCCAATAACATATACAATACAGAATGGCCTAACGATTATCCTTGCCGGTATAAATACAGGTCTCGTTCCCTGTGAAACATGCACAAAGGTCCACCACCATATCAGAATCACTGAATCAGGAGTGATGTGAATTTCAAAAAAAGTGAAAATTCAAATATCTCAGCTTACGAAGGCATATGTGTGTGCCCAATGTGACGGACAACTCATTCTACACCCATGTGTCAGCTACCCAAAAACCTATATATTAATGTATTTAATCTGCAGGATCTCTCATTCTGCAATCGGATGGGTTCGACACAAACCTTAGCTATTATCCCATACTCTGGACATCTTGCATAGAATCAACTTGCTGGTAGGCGATGAGGTATTGGTGGGAGTGAAATCTACCCTTAGGCCGACTGTAACTGGGGGAGAAGGAAAGAGGTTGGAATGAGCCTGACTTTCACCAGTACGGTGAATTAATTCCAGCGAAGGACTACCTTATCACCCAAAAGGGTCAAACAAATATACCTGGCTTAGAAGTAATAGCACTAAGCTAACGTCGGGTCCACTGTAGGAAATTCCATCCACCGCGGTGTGCACGCTGCAATGAAGAAAAGCGCACAACTAAACACGCGGGGCTAAATAATTAACAAATCCAAACTAAATCTAAACCACACGCGCCTGAGCGCCCACTTATCTTACCTTCTAGCTCTTCTCTATTTCTTCTACGTTCTAAGTACCGTTTCTCCAAACACGCTGTCCTACTTCAAAACGAGGTACACAGAAGTGTAATCACTCGGTTAACATCGGGTCCACTATAGGGAATTCCTTCCGCCGCGGTGTGCACGCTGCAATGAAGGAAAGTGCACAACTAAGCACGCGGGGATAAATGATTAAAAATCTGAACTAAATCTGAATGACACGCGCCTAAATACCAACTTATCTTACCTTCTGGCTCTTCTCTTTTTCCTCTACGGTCTGAATACCATCTAACCAAGTACGCTGTCCAACTTCAAATCGAAGTACACAGGAGTGTACCCGGAGCCGTATTTTAAACGATCAACAGAGACAAGGGACTACCACATCTACCCACCATGGCATGAAATGTGTCGGCCATTTTACAGTGGAGTGGGAACAATAACCCACTGGATATATACCAGGCTTTCTTCCTAGTCGGGGGTAACTCTATTAATCGGTATTGAGACATATTAAAAACGAAAATAATTGGTGAAAAATAATTATGTGCAAAAGTGAAATTAATAAAAGCAACAACGCTTCAAAGTAACAACGGTCTTAAATCAAACGAAAAGTCGTTAATTCGTAAAATTACTAGTTCATAAAGGCAAGCCTACTCAAACTAAAACGAGTATGCTCTTAATCAAGCCAATTAATTATAAATAATAAAAAAATAAGAATAAATACTAACGAGGGCCACCACCATTACACCCCATATGTGCAAAGAACAGAGTTAGAGAACTTGTAGGCATCGCGGCTCACATTCTAAACAGAACATATAGTTATGAACAATTTACACAATTACCTATTTACACAATGACTGCACATATCCGATATTGGCTGACTGAATCGGATAACCCTGCCAGATCCTATATGAAAATCTTTTTTGTAAATATATGTTCCTTGTATATGCTCAACGATAAAATGGCTAAATAAGAAAATGCGAATATATACGCAGATGACAGGATAATTAAAGGTATCCTTGTTTAAAAATATTTCTTTATTTCTTCCTCCTTACCAATTGTTTATAAATTGTCTTCAGCAAGATGCGTCAAAAGAAATGGAGAAAGACCCTTTAATGTCACACTTGTTGAATTCACCACCCCCTTATGTGCAGAGTGCTACAGCACCTCCGCAACCTTTAGTTGTGCAACCCCCAAATATTGTGCCTCAAGTTCTTCCACAACCGCCAGCTCCTCTTCAGTTGGCTCCTACTCCTATGGTGCAGCCCCCTCAAGGGCCGCCGACTTTGCTACCTATTCCACCTGTACTTCCAACGACTTTGTCTGTGGACCCAACCGCCTCTTCTGGTGGTGTTCCCGATACTGCCTCTGCTTCTGCATCTGCATTTGCCGTGTATCCCCCTGTTTTTCCTCCTGTTCTTTTGTCAGCTTCTCCTTCTATGCGACAGAGAATGACTTCTACTATTGCTAGCCTTATATCTCCTCTCTTCGGGTACACTAGTGTGACGCCTGATTCAACACGTAAGCAGACGCGTAGTCAATTGCCTGATTCTCGAGAGAAAGAAATGTTTGACCGAATGGCGCGTAAATGGGTTATCTACCCTTCAAGGTATGATGTGGATTCTATTATGGATGCCTTCCGTCAATGGGAAGCACCGAAACAGAGATACGTTTTTGAAAAGATGTGTGCTTTCCTTTGTGAGGAATTGGAGGATAATGATTTGGAAGCGAATCCACAGGAGTTGTGCCGCGTACGATTTGAATTTGAAAAGGGCACAATTGTGGGTCCCGATGTTGAGAAAGCAGTTGCGACATTGTTGTCTTTTAGGATTGAGGGTCCTTCTAAGTCATTGTTTGAACATGACCCATCTGATAAAAAGGTGAGACAATACCCTATGAGAGAAGTCCCTCCGGTATGGAAGGACGCCGTTGTGGCTGATGCCGCTAACGGTATTGCTGCTATGCCAGCTCATTTCCAGCGTGTTTGGGTAATGTTCCTTGGAAGCGATCTGAAGTTTTAGCCCTTAAGCAGACTTTGCCTGATCCTCGTAAAAATCCTGCAGGGTATTATAAGGAATTAGCACAAACTGCAGACTCATGTGTTATGAATTTAGCCGACATAGACATGTTATTTGGGAATGTTGTTCCACAGCCTTTGTGGGGAGTGATTCGTAATACAGATCACGCGCAATAGCTAGGCGACTCATGGGCTAACATTAGTGCTGCAAATGATAGACAAGTTGGTGGTGCCAAGCCTGAGCCTTTGGTAGCAGAACTTCCTGCTAGTATCATTACTTACATGAAGACTTTAATGCCTGCGATGCGTGTGAATTGGGATAAATTGTCTGCGTGTAAGCAGAAGAAAGATGAAACAGTGTCTGATTTCTTCACCAGGTTTGAGGAAACGTTTATCGACCACAGTGGTCAAGATATGAGTACAGAAGGTGGTCAACGGTTGTTCGTTGACAAGTTTGTGCACAATTTGCTTCCCGAGCTGTGTAAGAAATTGAAAGATTCTGAGAGTTCTTGGGCCGTTTCCTCCTCAGCACAAATATTGGCTACTGCACAGTACTACGAAAATAGGGATAAAGATGAGAAGGATAGAGCAGAAAAGAAAACTAAAGAACTAAAGAACTAAAGACGAATGTTCTTTTACAACAGGCTTACCCGCCACGTGGTGGTCAGAGTAACTATCAGCAACCCCAGCAGTTTCAGAGAAACTCACAAAGGTTCGAAGTTTCTTGACCACGTGTTCCGGTAGGTCCCAATCAGTGTTCATATTGTAAAGAAGAGGGTCATTTCAACTATAGTTGTCCTATTTTGTTACAGCGTACGAATGGTACTATTGGTGCAAGAGGCCGAGGTGTTCAACAAGCTCCTAGAGGTAGAGGACATGGAAGTGTTCCCCAGAACGCGCGTCCCCTTCCATCTCAGAATTAAATGAATCGTTTTGACCAGCAAAATAATGCGCCTGGTAGGACGCCTCAGTACTATGCTGACGATTATTATGCGGAAGATGAGAATATGGAAAGTAATGATTGCTAGGACAGCCATAGACAAAGAGAGGGAGTTGTTTCAGTTCCAGTAGATCAATGTGGACCGTATGTTAAGGTGACTACATTAGGTGTGTCAGAACCTTTTCTGTTGGATACTGGTGCTGCAAAGAGTTCTATTATGCACTCAAAACTCCCTGGCACACCTTTGTCTGGCAAGATGAATGTTTCGGTTTTTCTGGCGCCCCGGTTAGGAATCCGATCTCTAGTCCTATGTTCCTTTCTGTTGGACCTTGTGAATTGGAAGCACCCCTTATTCTGACGACAGGTTGTGGTGAAAACCTGTTGGGATTGGATTTGTTGAAAAGATTGTATGCGACATTATATTGTTCTCCTTCGGGAGTACAACTTACACTGGGTAGGAAGGTGATCTCTTCAATGTATTTGTCCAAGGATAAACTCCCGACCGAATTGTCGTTTCTTCCTGATACTCTTTGGGCCGCCACTGGTCCTAATGATGTGGGTCTTTTGGAAATACCGCCATATGTTGTGACATTGAAAGCTGATGTTAAATTGCCACGCATTCCCCAATACAAGATCTCTAGTGAAGGTGAAAAAGCTTTGCTAGCAATAATTTACGATTTGATTGAAAAAGATGTGTTAGACCTGTCAGCCCTTTGGGTGGTCCCTCCTCATCATTATTTATTTTGTCCCACTTTTGCCTCAAACCCTGTTAGTATTTTTCCTTTTTGGGAACCACCAGACTTTTTAGTATTGATGCAGATTCAGGGAGCCATTTTATCTACCCCTGGAACTTCTGTCTGAAGGCCTGAAACACAAAATGGTGGCCACCCATTGTCACCTGTGACATCACTGGAACCTACCAGCACCTTCCAGAACATTCCAGAACCCTGTGACAGTGTGAGGCAGGTTTAGAATGTTGGGAAGCCAGCTCAGAGTTGGCAGTTGGAGTTGGCAGTTGGCACCTGACTGGTGAAGAGAGAGGAGCACAGAACTGAAGGAGGAAGGAGTGAGGCAGCAGGGGTGGAAACTTGTGCCTGGAGTGGGGTCCAGAAACCCACCCTTGATACTAGTCCCTGCTGACTGAGCCCAGCCTGGAGCCCTGTGTGGGAGAAAGCAAGAAAAATCATCTTAAGGACCTGGACAGCCGGAGCAGGCCTTAAAAGTAAAGAACAGCAAGTTCCTGACCTGGTTACTGGTAACTTCCTGAAGTCCGACGTCGAGAAGCCTGGAGACTTGGAGCCCGAGGTGGAGAAGCGGCGCTGACTGGAAAGCAGACGTCGTACCCGGAGCCGCCAGAGGTCGAGAGAGGGCGCCGACGGAGGTCGTGGAGACACCAGAGGTCGAGGAGGAAGTCACCTGAGGTCGAGTGTGCGGCGTCGACGGGGGAGTGAAGTCCGCCCTCCGGAGTCGCCGGAGACCGAGGTGAAGCGTGCCGGAGGTCGGGAGTGGAGATCGCACTCCGGAGTCGCCGGAACCTGAAGAGAAGCGTGCCGGAGGTCGGGAGTGGAGGTCGCACTCCGGAGTCGCCGGAACCTGAGGAAAGGAGCACCGGAGGTCGGGAGTGGAGATCGCACTCCGGAGCCGCCGGAAGTCGACATCGAGCCAAGACCGCCCGACGTCATCGAGCCGATGCCGCCGACATCGAACCGGAACCGCCTCCCGGCGTCGACCAGAACTGTCATTGAGCCGAGGCCGCCGACATCGAACCGGAACCGCCTCACGGCGTCGACACGACTCCAGCGGCACCGGAACTTCATAAAAAGGGCAGTAAGTGGAATAGAGGGTGCCTAAGGCCCTGTGGAGCCCTAAGAGACCATCCTAGGGGCTAGAGAGGTGCTGGAACCAGCTTGATAGTGCCAGGGGTGAGCTGAGACTAATACAGAGGGGTTGTGTAGTGTGGGAGAGCCAGATCTCTAGATTCCCCCTTGTTCTACCTCGGTTTAGGCCTCAGCCTTGTCCAAGCCAAGTAGTACACCCCTCAAGTCATCCAAAACTCTACAAGCTGGGATTGGGCCAAATCATCCCATAGTACCTCAGGAATGTGAACTGATTTTCAAGTGTCACTGTTGGCTTTTATTATTTATTGAGAGCACTGTATTTATTGTATTCATCCTATTTATGGTCTCACAGTATTTATTGCCTCACAGTATTTATTGTTTCACAGTATTTATTGTCGTACAGTATTTATTGTCTCGCAGTATTTATTGCCTCATAATATTTAATTGCCCTATATGTAATGCACTTATATTTATACGTTGATTATTTATGATCTACCTTATTTATTGAATTGTTGACGTATTATTTATTTGACCTACCCTTCTACAGGAAAAGCCTTGTGTACTGTGATTGAATTATTATTTATTTAATCAGCAACTAAGAGAAAAGAAGATAAAGAGATATATTTTCAGTATAATTTTTAAGGTGTAGTGTCGTTTTTGGAACGGATGCACGCATGGTTATTGTGTGGGTATGACGTATGCTTAGCACGGTGCCTGACCCCCGACCGCTCGAGCCAAGCTACCACAGTGTATGTCTGGGAGAACACCACCACCCTTCCAGTGTGGGAGTGTTTTTCTAACATAATTGGTGTTCAGCGGTGGGATAGAGCTGTGCTTGTGTCCACTCGACAATAACTGTGGGTAGTCCATAGGCCTACACCGGGAGTTTTCTCAAAGCGGACTTCCTAATTCTGAGTTTTGTTTTTTCCAAATTTACTCTGGTGGTGGGAGGAGGTATTACAAAAGGTACCCCCCTGCATAGCTTCTGTAAACACCTGTCTTCTATTCTGAGTGGGCAAAATGGAGTTTGTGTTGGAAGATTTGGAAACTTACACTGTGGCCCAACTCAGAGAGTTTTGTCAGCTAGAGGGGGTGTATTGTCCCCCGGGTGCCAAGAAGGCTGAACTCCAGACCAGCTTGAGGGCTTGGGGGGAGGCACGACGGGAAAGTAAGGCTGAGCAGGAGGACAGGGATGGAGAGCCTGTTAGCGAGGGGGCTGGGTTGTACCAACCTGAGGTGGGGAACCTGTTAGCGGGGCCCAGAACACTTTCCAGGAAGGGCAGCACTGTCTCTAGCGGTGGCTTATCAGAAGTAGAATTAACTGACCGGAGGGAGAAAAGACAGCTCACATGGAAGTTGGCGGAGCTGGAGAAAGAGAAGGAGGGACAGAGGATGGCTCACGAGTTGAGGCTGAGGGAAATAGATCTCCAGATCCTACAAGTCGGGGCACACACTGTTCCTAATGGTGGCAGCAAAGACAAAGAAATCACCAGGGAACCCAAACCCTATCTGCCAAAAGACATAGTAGCTAGCTATAGTGCAGGGGATGATATTGCCAAGTGGCTAGCGGCCTATGAGGTCTCTTTAAGGGCCCATGGGGTGCCAGAGAAGTACTGGGGAGGGGGATTGTACAAATACATGCCTCCAGCTGGTAGGGATGCATTATTGGCCCTAGAGCAGGAGGAGCAGACAGAAGTTCCGGGGTAGCCACAAACTGGGCACACAGAATTGGGTGGATTTCCTGGACTATGCAAAGAAGGCATTAGAGGGTTGGATTCAGGGCAGTGAGGTGAGGGACTACGAGGGGTTGTTTGATTTAATGTTGAAGGAACACCTGCTCGAAAAATGTTTCCCTGAACTGCGTCAGCACCTGGTGGATAGCAAGCTGACCAATCCCCGGAAGCTTGCTGAGGAGGCGGACATTTGGGCTAGTACCCGGGTGTCCACAAGGGGGACTGGAGGGGATACTCAAAAGGCCGGACAGGGCGCCACCCAGAAGAAAGAGGGAGGGGAAAAGAAAAAGGAGTTCTCCAAAGGCCCCCAAAATAATTTCCAAGGTAAGGGAACAGGATTCACCCCTAGGGCTAACCCACCCAGAAACCCTAATCCTGGCCAGAGTCAGCAGCCAAGGGTTGTCCATTGCTTCGAGTGCGGTGGCGTTGGACACTATAAGGGAGATGCGAAGTGCCCAAAACGACCACCCCCTCCCATTGGAGGAAAGACCCCCGGAGTAGCTAGTGTAGTGCTCGGGGAGGAGATGCCTTTAATTAAGGGAAGGGAGTGGGCGGGTGTCACTTTAGTGTCCCTGGGAGAACGGGAGATGGTTCCTAAGATCCAGGTGCCCGCAAATACTATAAAGTATGGGCAGTGGGTCACCATCAACGGCCAAAGAGGGGAGGCTCTGAGAGACACAGGAGCCAGTATGACTATGGTACGTAGCCAACTGGTGTCTCCAGAGCAGGTAATTCCCGATGTACTCCACCCAGCCGCGATGGCTGACGGCAGAACCGGCCACTATCCGGTGGCCGAGGTTCCCTTTGAATGGGAGGGGGTTGCAGGTTCACTTCGAGTTGCCGTAAGCCCTGCCGTGCCGGTCGATTGTCTACTGGGGAATGACATGGAGCACAATGCTTGGAAGGAGGTGGAATACCGGACTCATGCTGAGATGCTGGGTACACCTGACTGGGCCTGTGTTAGCACAGGGTCCGCGACTACCCGGAGAGGGAGTTTGTTTCGACTGGAGCCTGGAACAAAGGCACAGCCGGCTGCCAATCAAGGGAAGAACCGAGGACAGGAGGAGCCTGCCTCGGCATCTGCGCCCCGTGTGACGGATAGGCCACCGGAGGTGGTGGACCAGGAGTCCGCGGTGGGGGATGTTACCAAACTGGAGGACCTACCCATCCCGGCCGAGTGGCACGTGGAGGGAGGGCCGACCAGGGAGGAATTCTGCAAGGGCCAGAGGGAGTGCCCTACCCTTGAGGGACTGAGGCGACAGGCCGAAGCCCAGGCAGCAGGGAACGTTGAAGGGAACTACAGTGTTTACTGGGAGGATGGCCTCCTCTACAGTGAACCTAAGGCACCCCTGTGAGAAGTTGGCCTGATATGTAGTGCTCACTATTCTAGTGATCACTGTGTATCATTCCAAACGACCCTTATTGATGATTGGTTGTAAGTCAACCTTGTAGACCAGCTATCCTAGTAGCGTGGATACGAGCAGTCTTAGGCTAAACTCTAGAGGGCGTGTTAAGCCAGCTGTTTACCATCACATATACCCCTTGAACACCAAGTGAAAGGACACCACACAAGTTGTTATGAAAATAAAAGGATATTTATTTATGACAAGACTACCCTGGCTCTTTATGAGTCAGGGAGCTAAGCACACTACAAAACTCTTAGGAAAATACTTCAGTTGCACAATTTACACAAATGCCCGAGGGGCACGAGAAACCATCTACACTAACAGTGAAATGCGAATGGTTAGAGTCTGGAGATACTGATTCCGGAGTGATCCGATCAGTGGGACTAAACGAAAAAGGAACTGGACACTTGTAGAGCGAACCTGCGATGGAGCACCGAGATGCTCGAGTTACCTAGCCCGGAGGCTGCGGCTGCGTGAAGTTCGTCAAGATGTCGGGAGTCCTCGTGTAGTCTCAGGAGCCTGAAAGAAGAAGTTGCTGGCAGGCGACCAGTGACGATGTTCAGAGCGATCCAAGCCTGGATCGGTGGTGAAGGAAAACCTGAAAGCAGAGGGGACTCAGTTCTCAACCGCTAGCCAGCGATCGTGTGGGTACCAGGAGGGTACCGGCTGAAGTCACCTCGACCAGGTGAGTGGGTGACGTCGGACTCGGCTGTTCCTCGGACCAGGAGGCGCGGCGGCGACCCGGATGGAGGGCGAGCTGTCCCACGAAGGTGTCTGCTGTCGATGATGCTGGGCCCAGGAAGGGGCAGCGGATCTTGGCAGTGACCACCCAGGCGGGGGAGTCAAGATGGCGTCGGGAGTGGACCAGGAGGGTCCGTGGTACTCCTCTGTGGAAGGGGAGCAAGAGCCAGTCTGGAGCAACCAGACTAGTGATGAACAATCGTGGTGCGTCGTGAAGAGGGTCACAAGCCGGTCAGCAAGTGGTCGAACAACGCGGTGAACAACAAGGAGCGGAAGGGCCCCCACGCAGATCTCGGGGATGCTGGGGAGGCAGACTTCGATGCTGGAGCTGCTCAGGGTTAGGGCTTCTCAAACCCTAGGTGCACTCACTCGAGGGTCCCTCGGTGGGCGTGCTAGATAAGCGTCGTGCAGGTTCTGAAGATAACCGGTCCCGCAGGTCTCGTCACACCTACGACTCTCAGCTGAGCTGATGAGGGAGGTAAAAGGTCAGAGATGGCAGGGACTCGGGTCTCGTCGAGCTGGGCAGTCTTGATCCGTAGGAGAGACTTACAGCAAACCGCAAGCGCTTAGGTGGTGCCTGCTGGTGCAGGGTGGCTACTCCTTAGCCACAAGGGAGAGTCTTCAGAAATAGTCAAGAGTTCCTTTCGTGGAAAGTAGTTCGTGATTCGGAGTTATCCGATTATCTGATTATCCAATTTGGGAAGGGGACTCGCTCCTACCTTTATTCTAAGAGAAAGGGGCTGGCCCGTGACTAGGTTCTACCTATGGGTGGAGCCAGGAGGGGGGTGGTTACACCCCTATCCTTTGTCCGGCTTCGCGCCAGCTCAGGGGCTGGTGTGCCCCCGAAACTGGTTTGAGCCGGGCTATGCACAGTGAGCACCGGGGTGTCACTTGCAGTCACCTTCCTTTCAGCCCTGCCTACCTGGGATACACAAACCCTGTCTGGGACGGTGCTAACACCGCCCTCGACAGGAAACCCTTTGTCCAAGCTCCCCTTGCTGGAAGGTCCCCCAGCAGCAGGAGGTCAGACTTGTGTCTGGTGGCAGCATCCATTTTGTGATGCTGAGGCTTGAGTCAACTTTAACCGGGGTTCAAGGTTACTTCCATGTCGTGTCCCTCTAAAAGGGGGGAATGCTAACCCCGTCACCAGGACTGGCGAGGGGTTCGTATTCCCATTCGTATGACACCTTACTCGACATGTATAGGTGATGCGATGCCAAAGTTAGCAGATAACCGCAAGGATTATAATGCCTTAAAAGTAGTTGGCCCGCGTCACCATGGAACGGCTATTAGGGCTTGGTTCCGCAAGCCGTCGACGGGCTCAGCTCGCGCCAGAGCACCGTCCCACATGATTCCCTGCACTCTGCCTTCAGGATTGATAAGGCCTGCTATAGGAGTGACTGATAGGAATCCATGTGTCCATTTTTAGGGTTTAGGTGTAGGAATACTACACCTACAGCAACGGGTGATTACACCACGTGGCCCCAGCTGTCGTGCAGCCAGTTGTGTCAGATTTGGGCGGCCATTCCAGGGGTGGCATAATACATGCTTCAGCCCCTGGTAGGCCCTGGGTACACCGATGCCCTGGATACCTGTGGTATGCTGAGACAGGGACTGACAAGGTGGCCCAGTTCCAATTAGTGGATGCACCTAACGTACATGTGTGTTAATTTCGAGAGAGAACAGCTAGGCTGTGGGTCTGATTGGCAGGCCCACAGCCGGAGAAAGTCGTAAACCAATGAAGCAAAAGCAAAAAATCTGGGTGATCATAGGATTGCAGACCCTATTCTCCTACATGACCCCCCCCCAAACTTTGGGACAATAAGCTAACCTTGACCAGGTGAGTCTTCTTGCTCTAAGTGGAAATACCTGGAGAGCCCATCTGCATTGCCATGATCAGTGCCAGGTCTATGCTCCACTGTGAAGTCCATCCCCTGTAGGGAAATGGACCACCTAAGTAGTTTGGGGTTTTCACCCTTCATTTGATTTAGCCACAAGAGGGGCTTATGGTCGGTCTGAATCTTGAAGTGAGTGCCAAACAAGTATGGCCTCAACTTCTTCAGGGCCCAAACCACAGCAAAGGCCTCCCTCTCAATAGCTGACCAATTCTTCTCTCTGGGGGTCAGCCTCCTGCTAATAAAAGCTATGGGCTGGTCATGACCATCAAAATTCAGTTGCGATAGAACAGCTCCCACACCCAGCTCCGAAGCGTCTGTTTGGACAATGAATGGTTTGGAGTAGTCTGGACTCTTTAGGATAGGTGCTGTGCACATGGCCTGCTTTAGGTCATCGAATGCCTTCTGACAGCTTGCTGTCCACTGAACTTTTTTTGGCATCTTTTTACTTGTCAGGTCGTTTAGCGGGGTCACAATGGATCCATAATTTCTGACAAATTTCCGGTAATAACCAGTCAGGCCCAAGAAAGCTCGAACCTGAGTCTGGGTGGTTGGAGGAGCCCAGTCCTGGATGGCCTGTATTTTGCTCTCCAATGGTTGAACCTGGCCTCCACCTACAAGGTGGCCCAGGTATACAACCTGTGTCTGCCCTATCTGGCACTTGGTGGCCTTGATAGTGAGGCCTGCCTTCTGCAGGGCCTCTAACACTTTCCTCAGGTGGACCAGGTGATCCTCCCAGGTGGAGCTAAAGACAGCGATATCGTCCAGATACGCCGCACAGAAGTCGTCCAACCCAGTGAGAACTCGATTCACCAGCCTTTGGAAGGTGGCAGGTGCATTTTTCAAACCAAAGGGCATTACCACGAACTGATAATGCCCACCCGGGGTAGAAAATGCTGTTTTGGGCTTGGCCTCCTCAGCTAACCTGATTTGCCAATACCCAGCTGTCAGGTCAAACGTACTTAAGTAGTTGGCCGAGGCCAACCGGTCGATAAGTTCGTCTGCTCTTGGTATCGGGTGGGCGTCGGTCTTAGTGACCGCATTGAGACCTCTGTAGTCCACGCAAAACCTCATCTCTTTCTTACCGCCCTGGGTGTGAGGTTTCGGCACGAGCACTACGGGACTAGCCCAGGGGCTGTCCGAGGGTTCAATGACTCCCAGCTCCAACATTTTCTGCACCTCTGTCTTGATGCAGTCTCTGACATGATCAGGTTGCCGATAGATTTTACTCTTTACGGGCAGACTGTCCCCAGTGTCGACCTCGTGGGTACACCACTTGGTCTGACTGGGTGTCAGAGAGAACATATGTCGAAAGGATTGAAGAACCTGTTTACAATCCTCTTGTTGATGTCCAGAGAGGCTGCCACAAAAGACAACACCATCTACTGATCCATCGTCAGGGTTCTGAGAGAGCAGGTCCGGGAGAGGGTCACTCTCCTCCTCCTGTCCCTCATCTGTGGCCATGAGTAAGCCCATGCCCTCCCTGTCGACATATGCCTTGAGCCTGTTTACATGGAGCACCCTGTGGGGGCTCCGGGGAGTTCCCAGGTCTACCAGGTAGGTGACCTCTCCCTTTTGCTCAATGATCGTGTGGGGCCCAGACCATTTGTCTTTGAGTGCTGCTGGGGCCACTGGCTCCAGCACCCACACCTTCTGTCCAGGCTGATACACAGTCAGGACAGCCTTTTGGTCGTGCCAAGCTTTCTGTAATTCTTGGCTCGCCTCAAGGTTTTTAGACGCCTTTTCCATGTACTCCGCCATCCGCGAGCGGAGACCGAGCACATAGTCCACAATGTTTGATGCCGGCTTTCTGAGAGGTCTCTCCCATCCTTCCTTTACCAAACAAAGGGGTCCCCTTACAGGATGTCCGAACAGAAGCTCAAAAGGGCTGTAGCCAACCCCCTTCTGCGGGACCTCTCTGTAGGCGAACAAGAGGCAGGGTATCAGGACATCCCATCTCCGCCGAAGCTTTTCAGGTAGTCCGTGAATCATCCCTTTTAGGGTCCGGTTGAATCTCTCAACCAGCCCATTGCATTGTGGGTGATAGGGTGTGGTGAACTTGTAGTTGACACCACATTCCTTCCACATAGCAGTCAGATATCCCGACATGAAGTTTGCACCTCTGTCTGAGACGACCTCCTTAGGGAAGCCCACTCTGGAGAACACTCCAAGTAGGGCCCGTGCCACCACAGGTGCCGTAGTGGTCCTAAGGGGAATAGCTTCAGGATACCTGGTGGCGTGGTCCACCACCACCAGTATAAACTTGTGCCCTGATGCTGTCTGGGGTTCCATTGGTCCGACAATGTCGATCCCCACTCGTTCAAAGGGTACCCCCACCACTGGTAGTGGTATGAGGGGGGCCTTTGTCGTGCCACCTGACTTACCACTGGCTTGGCAAGTGACACAGGAGCGGCAAAACTCCTTCGTATCTTCGGACATGTGGGGCCAGTGAAAGTGTGGAACAATTCTGTCCCAAGTCTTCTGGCCTAAGTGACCTGCAAGGGGAATCTCGTGGGCCAAGGTGAGAAGGAAACCTCTCAGAGACAAGGGGATGACCAGCCTCCTGGTCGCACCAGGTTTGGGGTCTCTTGCCTCAGAGTACAGGAGTCCATCGTCCCAGTACACTTTGTGGGTACCCGTGGCGTTCCCTGCAGCCTCAGCAGCGGCCTGCTGTCTGAGGGGTTCAAGTGAGGGGCAGTCTAACTGTGCCTTCCCCAGGTCTTCCCTGGAGGGTCCACCTGAGCCCAGAAACTCAACCTGACCAGGTTCAAGCTCTTGCGGCTCAGTTTCCCTCAGTTCTTTAAGGTCAGCCTCCTCGGAGACTTGATCCACGACCTGGGGCAAGGGGGAAGGCGAAGCCTTACCCTTACTGCTCCTTTTCTTGGAAGGTGTCTGGTCCGTTCTTCCAGGATCCAGCACCTGTTCAGTGGGGCATCTTTTGGCCTGTGACCTGGTCACAGCAAGGACATGTGCTGGCAAACCTAACATTTCCATGTGAGTCCTCTGCTCCACTTCTGACCATTGTGACGTTTCCAAATCATTGCCCAACAGACATTCTACGGGGAGGTCTGAACTAACCACAACCTTTTTCGGGCCACTTACCCCTCCCCAGGAGAAATCAACAACTGCCATACTGTGATTGGTAGTGACGTTGCTGGCATTGGTCACTAGGTAACTGGTACCTAGCATGATCTGTCCAGGGTCCACGAAGTTAGGCGTCACCATGGTGACACTGGCACACGTGTCCCTGTAGGCCTGAGCCACTTTT
The DNA here is from genome assembly GCF_964204655.1 of Triturus cristatus. Taxonomy (NCBI): domain Eukaryota; kingdom Metazoa; phylum Chordata; class Amphibia; order Caudata; family Salamandridae; genus Triturus; species Triturus cristatus. The sequence continues at coordinate 799,312,081 of NC_140581.1, forward strand.
CCATTTATCAAAGGTGTCTGCCTGTATTTGCCCAAAGTATTGGGACTGGCATCAGGGGACATATCCATATCCCCTGTACAGACAAGGACGGCCTGAGTGAGCGTGCCGACTAAGTCGTCACTCCCCTCGGTTCCCAAGGTTAACCCAACTAATGCCTTGGGAGGCGCACTACCACTGCTGACTGTACTAGGGGGCGCAGGTGCCTTAGGGGCTGCAGTGGTAGGAGTTTGCCCTCCTTTCTTGGTGCACTCACTAAACCAGTGAGTCTTACTTTTACAGTATTGGCACCACCTTTTGGACTGGCCTTCTTGAGTCTTCTTCTTCTGTGAAGCCTGACCCCCACCCTCTTTGGTTTGTTGGGGACCTGTCGAAGACTTCTGGTCATTTTGTTCGTTCTTGTTACCCTTTTGGTCTGCTTTCTTCTGACCACCCTGGTTCTGATTCTGGTTCTGCTTGACCCTTGTTCTGACCCATCTGTCTGCCTTCTTTCCCAATTCTTGGGGAGAGGTCAGATCCGAGTCGACAAGGTGCTGATGCAACAATTGGTTCTGACAGTTGTTTAAAATCTGTTCTCGCATGATAAGATTGTACAATCCTGTGTAATCAGTAACCTTGCTACCCAGCAACCAGCCTTCCAAAGCCTTAGTGGCACAATCGACAAAGTCAGCCCAATCCTGAGACTGAATTTTCTGGGTGTCCCGGAACAGCACCCGGTACTGTTCCGTGGTTAAGCCGAACCCATCAATCAGTGTGTTCTTCAGGACTTGGTAGTTGTTAGCATCCTCAGCTCTTGTAGTGAGGAGCTTGTCCCTTCCTTTACCTTCAAAGGAAAGCCACAGTATAGCTGCCCACTGACTTGGGGGGACGCACTGGACAGTGCAGGCCCTCTCCAAGGCAGTTATCCACTTGTGGATGTCGTCCCCTTGTTTAAAGGGGGGCACTATTTTACTCAGGTGTCTAGTGTCTATACCCCTGTCTTTCTCTCTATTGAGAACGCTGCCACCAGTGGGATCTAACCCACTTAATTTCTGCTCTCGGGCTAAGGCAAGTCTTTCTTTGGCGAGGGCAAGTTCTTCCCGCTCGATCCTCAGATTGACCTCCCGCATCTTCGCTTCATGCTCCCTCCTCTGAGGGGAAGTCATTCCTCTCTGAGAAGGGGCCTGAGAGACATGTGTACGAACCGATCTGCCAGAGCCTCTGGAGAGAGACCTAGCTCGTCCGTTCCCAAGGTTAAGCCTGCTTGAGCGTGGGCCCGGGGCTCCCCCAGTTCCATTCTCATGCCTGCTTAAGTTGGTCCTTGTAAGCCTGCCGACTACCACTGGACCTTTGTCTGCCTCGTCTCCCGATAACTCGTCCTCGTCCTCCTCCTCTGTGTGGAGGTCGAGGTCTGGGTCACCGAGGGTTCCCTCTAAGGGGGGCATGTTCCCATCTGCACTGGGGGGACCTGGGTTAGAGGACCTCCTAGCATCGTACGCCTCTAAGAGACCTATCAGTATTGCGATGGTAGGGTTAGAACCCTGGTTTAGCTTCCGGGAGGCACACAGTTGTCTCATCTCCTTGAAGCTAAGAGTTGCATATCGTGACACGACCTGTGGAGGGTCACTGACCACTAAGGGAGTCCCTGCAGACTCTCCGTGGACCGACATGCTTTTCTAGTGAGGTGTAAGTGTTGCACCTACCTACACTATGGGTTTACCTACTGATCCCTTGCTAAGAGTTGTAGTCAGGGTGTGCTAAGCCCTGTTACACTACAACAGCCGGTTCAGTAGAACTCGGAGTATTCTAAGTTAAGTTATATGTACCTGGGTACTTATGTGATCTTTCACTGCGATATTCTTAGGATACGTGTGTGGTAAAACAACAGCAAGCTCAAATCCCAACCGCTGCTCACCAATGTGAGAAGTTGGCCTGATATGTAGTGCTCACTATTCTAGTGATCACTGTGTATCATTCCAAACGACCCTTATTGATGATTGGTTGTAAGTCAACCTTGTAGACCAGCTATCCTAGTAGCGTGGATACGAGCAGTCTTAGGCTAAACTCTAGAGGGCGTGTTAAGCCAGCTGTTTACCATCACATATACCCCTTGAACACCAAGTGAAAGGACACCACACAAGTTGTTATGAAAATAAAAGGATATTTATTTATGACAAGACTACCCTGGCTCTTTATGAGTCAGGGAGCTAAGCACACTACAAAACTCTTAGGAAAATACTTCAGTTGCACAATTTACACAAATGCCCGAGGGGCACGAGAAACCATCTACACTAACAGTGAAATGCGAATGGTTAGAGTCTGGAGATACTGATTCCGGAGTGATCCGATCAGTGGGACTAAACGAAAAAGGAACTGGACACTTGTAGAGCGAACCTGCGATGGAGCACCGAGATGCTCGAGTTACCTAGCCCGGAGGCTGCGGCTGCGTGAAGTTCGTCAAGATGTCGGGAGTCCTCGTGTAGTCTCAGGAGCCTGAAAGAAGAAGTTGCTGGCAGGCGACCAGTGACGATGTTCAGAGCGATCCAAGCCTGGATCGGTGGTGAAGGAAAACCTGAAAGCAGAGGGGACTCAGTTCTCAACCGCTAGCCAGCGATCGTGTGGGTACCAGGAGGGTACCGGCTGAAGTCACCTCGACCAGGTGAGTGGGTGACGTCGGACTCGGCTGTTCCTCGGACCAGGAGGCGCGGCAGCGACCCGGATGGAGGGCGAGCTGTCCCACGAAGGTGTCTGCTGTCGATGATGCTGGGCCCAGGAAGGGGCAGCGGATCTTGGCAGTGACCACCCAGGCGGGGGAGTCAAGATGGCGTCGGGAGTGGACCAGGAGGGTCCGTGGTACTTCTCTGTGGAAGGGGAGCAAGAGCCAGTCTGGAGCAACCAGACTAGTGATGAACAATCGTGGTGCGTCGTGAAGAGGGCCACAAGCCGGTCAGCAAGTGGTCGAACAACGCGGTGAACAACAAGGAGCGGAAGGGCCCCCACGCAGATCTCGGGGATGCTGGGGAGGCAGACTTCGATGCTGGAGCTGCTCAGGGTTAGGGCTTCTCAAACCCTAGGTGCACTCACTCGAGGGTCCCTCGGTGGGCGTGCTAGATAAGCGTCGTGCAGGTTCTGAAGATAACCGGTCCCGCAGGTCTCGTCACACCTACGACTCTCAGCTGAGCTGATGAGGGAGGTAAAAGGTCAGAGATGGCAGGGACTCGGGTCTCGTCGAGCTGGGCAGTCTTGATCCGTAGGAGAGACTTACAGCAAACCGCAAGCGCTTAGGTGGTGCCTGCTGGTGCAGGGTGGCTACTCCTTAGCCACAAGGGAGAGTCTTCAGAAATAGTCAAGAGTTCCTTTCGTGGAAAGTAGTTCGTGATTCGGAGTTATCCGATTATATGATTATCCAATTTGGGAAGGGGACTCGCTCCTACCTTTATTCTAAGAGAAAGGGGCTGGCCCGTGACTAGGTTCTACCTATGGGTGGAGCCAGGAGGGGGGTGGTTACACCCCTATCCTTTGTCCGGCTTCGCGCCAGCTCAGGGGCTGGTGTGCCCCCGAAACTGGTTTGAGCCGGGCTATGCACAGTGAGCACCGGGGTGTCACTTGCAGTCACCTTCCTTTCAGCCCTGCCTACCTGGGATACACAAACCCTGTCTGGGACGGTGCTAACACCGCCCTCGACAGGAAACCCTTTGTCCAAGCTCCCCTTGCTGGAAGGTCCCCCAGCAGCAGGAGGTCAGACTTGTGTCTGGTGGCAGCATCCATTTTGTGATGCTGAGGCTTGAGTCAACTTTAACCGGGGTTCAAGGTTACTTCCATGTCGTGTCCCTCTAAAAGGGGGGAATGCTAACCCCGTCACCAGGACTGGCGAGGGGTTCGTATTCCCATTCGTATGACACCTTACTCGACATGTATAGGTGATGCGATGCCAAAGTTAGCAGATAACCGCAAGGATTATAATGCCTTAAAAGTAGTTGGCCCGCGTCACCATGGAACGGCTATTAGGGCTTGGTTCCGCAAGCCGTCGACGGGCTCAGCTCGCGCCAGAGCACCGTCCCACATGATTCCCTGCACTCTGCCTTCAGGATTGATAAGGCCTGCTATAGGAGTGACTGATAGGAATCCATGTGTCCATTTTTAGGGTTTAGGTGTAGGAATACTACACCTACAGCAACGGGTGATTACACCACGTGGCCCCAGCTGTCGTGCAGCCAGTTGTGTCAGATTTGGGCGGCCATTCCAGGGGTGGCATAATACATGCTTCAGCCCCTGGTAGGCCCTGGGTACACCGATGCCCTGGATACCTGTGGTATGCTGAGACAGGGACTGACAAGGTGGCCCAGTTCCAATTAGTGGATGCACCTAACGTACATGTGTGTTAATTTCGAGAGAGAACAGCTAGGCTGTGGGTCTGATTGGCAGGCCCACAGCCGGAGAAAGTCGTAAACCAATGAAGCAAAAGCAAAAAATCTGGGTGATCATAGGATTGCAGACCCTATTCTCCTACAACCCCTACATGGATCGTCACGAGCCTTAGTAGTCCCTCAACGTTATCGAGCCTTCCTACTGGAATTGGCTCACGAGATCCCCTTGGCAAGACACCTGGGGCAAGACAAGACCTTCGCCCGTCTTGTCCCACACTTTTATTGGCCTCAGATGAAAGTGTCGTCCGACACCTACTGCCGGACATGTGTGTCTTGCCAAGCCAGTGGGAAAACAGGGGTGAAGCTGAAAGCTCCCCTGGAACCACTTCCTGTCGTTAGCACCCCCTTTGAAAGGGTGGGCATCGACATTGTGGGTCCATTAGATCCGCCTACTACAGCTGGTCACAGGTTTATCCTGGTTCTGGTGGATCATGCCACACGGTACCCAGAGGCTATACCTCTAAGGACCATTACAGCACCTGTTGTGGCTAGGGCCCTGATGGGAATCTTTACCCGAGTGGGTTTTCCCAAGGAGGTTGTGTCCGACAGGGGGACCAACTTCATGTCAGCATACATGCGGGCCATGTGGAAGGAGTGTGGAGTGACCTACCGGTTCACAACTCCTTACCACCCCCAGACCAATGGTCTGGTGGAGAGGTTTAACAAAACCTTGAAAGGCATGATTAGAAGTCTGCCTGAAAGCCTGCGGAGGAAATGGGACGTCCTCCTACCCTGTCTATTGTTTTCCTACAGGGAAGTGCCACAGAAGGGAGTGGGCTTCAGCCCCTTCGAGCTTTTGTATGGGCACCCTGTGCGTGGACCTCTCAGCCTGGTGAGAGACGGATGGGAAAGAACTCCCAGAAAGCTTCCCCAGGACGTGGTAAGCTACATGCTGGCCTTCCGAAGCCAAATGGCTAAGTTGTGGAAGCAAGCTTCTGACAACTTGGAGGCCAGCCAAGCAGTAATGAAGGCGTGGTATGACCACACCGCTCACCCGGTGGAATTGGAGCCTGGCCAGAAGGTGTGGGTGATCGAACCAGGAGAGCTTAGCGCCCTCCAGGATCGCTGGTCAGGACCCTTTGAGGTATTGGAGAAGAAGGGTAAGGCTAGCTACTTGGTGGATCTTAAGACCCCTCGTCAGCACCTACGGGTGCTGCATGCCAACCGCCTCAAACCCCACCACGAGAGGCCCGAAGTCATTTTGATGATGGTGACTGACGGAGCAGAGGACGTGGAAAGCGAGCCTCTCCCCGATTTGTTTGCGTCTCAAGAGAAGGATGGGTCGGTGGAGGGAGTGATTCTCTCCCCATCTCTAACTCCTGAACAGCAGGAGGACTGCCGCCAGGTCCTGGGACAGTACTCTTCGTTGTTCTCCCTTGTTCCGGGTAGGACTCACCTGTGCGTCCATGATGTGGACACAGGAGACAGCCCACCTGTGAAGTCCAAGATCTACCGGATGTCAGACAAGGTGAAGGCCAGCATTCACAGTGAAGTCACTAAGATGCTGGAGCTAGGAGTGATCGAACCTTCCAGCAGCCCCTGGTCCAGTCCGGTGGTGCTAGTACCAAAAGCCGCACCACCGGGTGCCCAACCGGAACTGAGGTTCTGTGTGGACTACCGGGGACTGAACTCAGTAACCAAGACTGATGCTCATCCGATCCCAAGGGCGGATGAATTGATTGACCGGCTGGGAGCTTGCCCAATATCTAAGTACCTTTGACCTTACTTCTGGGTACTGGCAGATCTGACTGACGGAGCTAGGGAAAGGTCAGCCTTCTCCACGCCCAAAGGCCACTACCAGTTCTGTGTGATGCCCTTTGGGCTCAAGAACGCACCTGCCACGTTTCAGCATCTGGTGAACCAGATCCTCACTGGAATGGAGAGTTTCTCTGCTGCTTATCTGGATGACATAGCCGTCTTCAGTAACAGCTGGGAGGATCACTTGCGTCACCTGCAAGCTGTTCTCCAGGCCCTGAGACAAGCTGGTTTAACGATCAAGGCCAGCAAGTGCCAGATCGGGCAGGGGTCGGTAGTGTACCTTGGACACTTGGTGGGTAGGGGAGCGGTGCAACCCCTCCAGGCGAAGATCGAGGCCATCATGGCCTGGGAACCCCCCAAGACTCAGACTGAGGTCCGAGCTTTTCTGGGCCTCACCGGATATTACCGCCGCTTCGTGAAGGGATACGGTACCATTGTGGCCCCCCTCACGGAACTTACGTCCAAGAAACAACCTCGACGGGTAGTCTGGACGGAGGCTTGTCAGCAGGCCTTTGTAAAACTGAAGCAAGCCATGTGCGAGGCCCCGGTCTTAAGGGCCCCAGACTTTTCCAAGGAGTTCATTGTCCAGACGGATGCATCGGAACATGGCATTGGGGCAGTGTTATCGCAACTCAATGAAGAGGGTCTGGATCAACCCGTGGTCTTCCTATCCCGGAGACTACTTCCCAGGGAACAGAAGTGGAGTGCAATAGAGCGAGAAGCCTTTGCAGTGGTATGGGCTCTGAAGAAGTTGCGGCCATACCTGTTTGGCTCGCACTTCCTAGTTCAGACCGACCACAGACCCCTTCGTTGGCTGATGCAGATGAAGGGGGAGAATCCCAAGTTGTTGAGGTGGTCTATCTCCCTACAGGGAATGGACTTTCAGGTGGAACATCGGCCTGAAGTGGACCACGCCAATGCAGACGGTCTCTCAAGGTATTTCCGCCTTAGTGATGAGAACTCCCAAGGGGTTGGGTAGCTCTCCCCACTTTCAGCTGGGGGGGACGCGTGTTAGACCTGTCAGCCCTTTGGGTGGTCCCTCCTCATCATTATTTATTTTGTCCCACTTTTGCCTCAAACCCTGTTAGTATTTTTCCTTTTTGGGAACCACCAGACTTTTTAGTATTGATGCAGATTCAGGGAGCCATTTTATCTACCCCTGGAACTTCTGTCTGAGGGCCTGAAACACAAAATGGTGGCCACCCATTGTCACCTGTGACATCACTGGAACCTACCAGCACCTTCCAGAACATTCCAGAACCCTGTGACAGTGTGAGGCAGGTTTAGAATGTTGGGAAGCCAGCTCAGAGTTGGCAGTTGGAGTTGGCAGTTGGCACCTGACTGGTGAAGAGAGAGGAGCACAGAACTGAAGGAGGAAGGAGTGAGGCAGCAGGGGTGGAAACTTGCCTGGAGTGGGGTCCAGAAACCCACCCTTGATACTAGTCCCTGCTGACTGAGCCCAGCCTGGAGCCCTGTGTGGGAGAAAGCAAGAAAAACCATCTTAAGGACCTGGACAGCCGGAGCAGGCCTTAAAAGTAAAGAACAGCAAGTTCCTGACCTGGTTACTGGTAACTTCCTGAAGTCCGACGTCGAGAAGCTTGGAGACCTGGAGCCCGAGGTGGAGAAGCGGCGCTGACTGGAAAGCAGACGTCGTACCCGGAGCCGCCAGAGGTCGAGAGAGGGCGCCGACGGAGGTCGTGGAGACACCAGAGGTCGAGGAGGAAGTCACCTGAGGTCGAGTGTGCGGCGTCGACGGGGGAGTGAAGTCCGCCCTCCGGAGTCGCCGGAGACCGAGGTGAAGCGTGCCGGAGGTCGGGAGTGGAGATCGCACTCCGGAGTCGCCGGAACCTGAAGAGAAGCGTGCCGGAGGTCGGGAGTGGAGGTCGCACTCCGGAGTCGCCGGAACCTGAGGAAAGGAGCACCGGAGGTCGGGAGTGGAGATCGCACTCCGGAGCCGCCGGAAGTCGACATCGAGCCAAGACCGCCCGACGTCATCGAGCCGAGGCCGCCGACATCGAACCGGAGCCGACATCGAACCGAGGCCGCCGACATCGAACCGGAACCGCCTCCCGGCGTCGACCAGAACTGTCATTGAGCCGAGGCCGCCGACATCGAACCGGAACCGCCTCACGGCGTCGACACGACTCCAGCGGCGCCGGAACTTCATAAAAAGGGCAGTAAGTGGAATAGAGGGCGCCTAAGGCCCTGTGGAGCCCTAAGAGACCATCCTAGGGGCTAGAGAGGTGCTGGAACCAGCTTGATAGTGCCAGGGGTGAGCTGAGACTAATACAGAGGGGTTGTGTAGTGTGGGAGAGCCAGATCTCTAGATTCCCCCTTGTTCTACCTCAGTTTAGGCCTCAGCCTTGTCCAAGCCAAGTAGTACACCCCTCAAGTCATCCAAAACTCTACAAGCTGGGATTGGGCCAAATCATCCCATAGTACCTCAGGAATGTGAACTGATTTTCAAGTGTCACTGTTGGCTTTTATTATTTATTGAGAGCACTGTATTTATTGTATTCATCCTATTTATGGTCTCACAGTATTTATTGCCTCACAGTATTTATTGTTTCACAGTATTTATTGTCGCACAGTATTTATTGTCTCGCAGTATTTATTGCCTCATAATATTTAATTGCCCTATATGTAATGCACTTATATTTATACCTTGATTATTTATGATCTACCTTATTTATTGAATTGTTGACGTATTATTTATTTGACCTACCCTTCTACAGGAAAAGCCTTGTGTACTGTGATTGTATTATTATTTATTTAATCAGCAACTAAGAGAAAAGAAGATAAAGAGATATATTTTCAGTATAATTTTTAAGGTGTAGTGTCGTTTTTGGAACGGATGCACGCATGGTTATTGTGTGGGTATGACGTATGCTTAGCACGGTGCCTGACCCCCGACCGCTCGAGCCAAGCTACCACAGTGTATGTCTGGGAGAACACCACCACCCTTCCAGTGTGGGAGTGTTTTTCTAACAAGATGTAATTGAAGAAACAAGAGGCAACGTTTGCAATAGTCCTGTTCTGCCTGTTTTGAAACGTACTGACCCTTCTCAGCCACCTGTTTACAGGTTCGTGATTGATCTTAGAGAGGTCAATAAAATAGTTGTGCCACAGTTTCCAGTTGTCCCTGATATCACTGCCCTATTGACTATGATTCCAGCTTCCGCCACTTGGTTCTCGGTGATTGACTTGAAGAATGCTTTCTTCAGCATCCCGATTGCCGAGGAGAGCAGGGATATTTTTGGTTTCAATATAGGAGGCCGAAGCTTCCGCTTCAAATGCGCTCCTCAAGGCTACTGTGAAAGTCTGTCAATATATAGTCAGGCTTTGAAAACACAGCTTGATGAAATTGTTCTACCTCATGGCGCAACCCTCATTCAGTACGTCGATGATTTACTAATAGCCGCAGATACTGAGGAAATCTGTAAAGAAGCCACCTTGTCGTTGTAGCGACATTTGTCTGATTTGCATAACAAAGTGTCCCTTTCAAAACTGCAATATTGTCGACAAGAAGTGACCTACTTAGGTCATCTCTTATCGAAGGAGGGAAGGAAACTGACCCCAGAAAGAATTCAGGCAATTGCAAAATTGAGTGTGCCAAAAACACAGAGAGAAGTACGTGCTTTCTTGGGCATTACATCATACTGTAGACAGTGGATACCGAATTTCTCTCTGCTGGCCAAACCTTTGGTAGCATTAACCTGTAAAGATACACCGAATCCCGTTCCATGGTCTGAAGATTGTCAGAAAAGTTTTTCCGAATTGTGTAATGCATTGTGTTCAGCTCCTGTGTTGGGTACCCCCGACTACGGTAAGCCTTTTACACTGTATGTCCATGAGAAAGAAGGTTGTGCATTGTCAGTGTTGACACAGTCTTTTGGAGACAAACAGCGTCCATGCGCGTATTTTTCGTCGACTTTGGATCCGGTAGCTAAAGCATTGCCGAGTTGCTTGAGAGCCACAGCGGCAGCAGCTGTTTCTATTCGACAGTCTGCTGGATTAGTAATGAATAACATGTTGATTGTGATGGTTCCACATGCAGTGGACACGTTGTTAAACAGGACCAAGACACAGCACTTAACTAGTGCTCGATTGTCAGGTTATGAGCTGACACTGTTAGCGAGTCATGTGCACATAAAGAGATGCAGTACGTTAAATCCAGCTACGTTATTGCCGATTTCAGTAGAGACAGATGATGTTGAACAGCATGATTGTTTTCTTAGGACAGAAGAAGAAACGAAAGGGAGAGTAGATCTCAAAGATACTCCTCTTGTAGAGTGTGATGGTACCTTATGGGTGGATGGTTCATACTTTAAGCATCCGAATGGTGATACGACTGCAGCATATGCTGTCACGACTTTGCATACGATTGTTGAAGCTGCACGTATACCACATAATTCAGCTCAGGCAGCAGAGTTAATTGCACTTACGAGAGCGTGTGTGTTATCGAAAGGAATGAAAGAGACCATATATACTGACAGCCACTATGCGTTTGGTGTGGCTCATAGTTTTGGACGATTGTGGAAAGAACGTGAGTTCCTCACTTCACATGGAACTAAAATACAGCGTGGTCAGTTGGTGAATGAGCTTCTTGAGTCACTGACCTTGCCACTACAAGTCGCAATTGTGAAATGCAGTGCACACAAGAAGGTGACTGATGATGTTGGTCGTGGTAATGCATTTGCTGACGAAACCGCTAAAGAAACAGCAAAGGATGTGAAGAATCGAATGTATGTTGCAGGCCCTGCAAGATGGGTTGGTGATGTTGGAATGTGTGAAGACACGATAGAGAGTGTGAAGTCCCTTCAAGCCGAAGCTTCAGAGAAAGAATTGAGTATGTGGAGAGAAAGTACGGGTAAATTGGATAAAAATGGTTGTTGGATTGACTTATCAGAACATTAGCGATGGTTATTACCCGATGCGTATGTGGTTGCAGTGGTGACAATGGCCCATGGGATGGCCCATATCAGTGTGAAAGGGATTTGTAAGTTGTTGGCTCCAGTATGGCAAAATGCTGGAATTCCTAAATGTGCAGAGAATGTGGTCAAAAATTGCATGGTGTGTCTGAAATACAATCCTGGTAGGGGAACTCCAACTCCAGCTGGTCATTTCGCGCCTCCAACGTATCCGTTTGAGGTTTCGCAGCTAGATTTCATCCATATGGAAAGGTGCAACAATCTGAAATACGTACTCGTTGTTGTTTGTGCCTTTTCAAGATGGGTAGAAGCATATCCCTTAAAAGACAACACTGCCTTATCCACAGCTAAAGCCCTTGTCAAAAAATTCTTCCCCAGATTTTGAATGCCGAGAATGGTCTGGAGTGATAATGGGAGTGAATTTGTGGGTCGTGTGATGAAGAAAGTATGTGAAGGGCTAGGTATTCAGCAGAAATTCCACGCTGCAAATCACCCCCAATCAGCTGGACTAGTAGAGTGCTATAATGGCACGTTAAAATTGAAGCTGGCCAAGATTCAAGCGAGCACTGGTCTTAAATGGCCTGATGCCCTGCCTTTAGCACTCCTATCAACGAGAATGACTGTGCATTCGCGAGTGGGACATAGTCCTTATGAAATTGTGTTCGGCTGCCCGGCCAACATAGTGGGAGTGCCAAGACCGACAAAATTCAGTGAGATCGAACACCCCGTATTACTTGATTATCTGTATGAATTGACGGCTAAATTGCGTGTTTTACACCAACAGGTGCATGATACTTTGCCTCAGGTCTCTGAAGCTCCAGGACATCCTATCAATCCTGGATCATGGGTGCTGGTCAAAAACTTCAAGAGGACAAAGAATGATGAGCCCCGTTGGACCGGCCCCCATCTCGTCCTTCTTTCAACGAGATCGGCTGTTCGAGTAAAAGGGAAAAAGAACTGGATACACGGCGTTCACTGCAAGAGAGTCCCTTTGCCTTTGCCCTACGACCGGTGGGTCCAGGAGGGGATCGCTGACTCCGAGACTGAGATTGTGCCTCGTTTTCTGCCTTTTAGCAATGCACGTGTAAAAGGAACAATTTCTGAGAAAGAAAGTGACAACATTCTGCAAGAAGCTGTGCCACCGTCAATTCGATTAGACACTACAGAGCCTGAACTCTTGTTACAAGACCAGACAGTATCTGGAAAGCATCGCTATAATTTGAGGTCGAGAACTATGGACAAATAAAATTCTTTTTTCTTTGCTATTTTTGAAAGTACAGCTCTCTCATCTGAGAAACTTGCTTATTTTTGTTTTTTCTTGAACCGCCATCCGGGTTCAGCTGCAGGGTCGTGGTTGCCCAAGTCTTTGGAGTGCAGCTGAAGACGTTAGGTCGACAGTTCTGGTCGGTCTAAGGGAGTTGCCCTGGACTGACAGAAGCATTCCTTAGCATAGAACACCCTACCACCACAAGCAGCGATTAGAGAGGATGGAGTTTTTCGAGAATGAGAGACCTGTCGAACAGATGGATTTTAAAGCCAGAATGTGTACAATGATGACAAAGAAACGATTTTTAATAATATGTATTTTCATGTTGCTTAGTGTAATGACGTTTTTAGTAGGATATGTTTTATTCTCTTTTCAAGTGACGTTTGCACCCACTGCACAGCCCATACCTCCTTCTACTGTTTCCTCGCATTCTTTTCACCCTCTGCCTGAACACGAATCTGCTAGAAGATTAGAATTTGTCAATAATTCATTCATTCAGCTTTTACACCAACACCAATTAGTAGTTAACACAACTAACTGTTGGGTGTGTGGTCTTATGCCTCATACTACTGAAAAAGGCATCCCTTATCTGGTCCTGCCTTTCAGCCATAATGGTTCTGTATGGGCATATAGAACGATATTCATATATGCTCATGAAGCCAACCCCCTACGTTCTGTGAAAGATAATGCTAAGAATAGTGCTCTAGTTAAGGGTATAGTAGATATGATTAAGGAAGACATTTCCTATGAGACTATCCCGAGAGATGAGACACTAGCATATATTGGATGGAACATAACAGGATATGGAGCTACTCTGAGTGAGAACCAGCGAGCAAGGGGATCCTCCCCGATTTGGGTTGTACCCCATCAGGGTCACCTATGTCTGCAAGGTAATGGCAAGAATCCCAGAGCTCAGTTAGGGAGAAGTATCTGTACTGAAACATATGTCTTTGCATCTCAGACTTCCCCTTCGTTCTTAGCAGCTAAGGGTACCTATTTCATCTGCCATAATAGAGCCCATACATGGTTGCCCCCTGACTTCTCGGGCACATGTTTTGTTTCGTTCCTGTTGCCTCCCACCTACACGGCCGCGGCAGATTACCACAAGACAAGGATAGTTAGAGGTGTCATCAGTCAAGATGACACTGCAGGACAAGAGTTTGGAGATTTCGTGAAGGGTTCTCTGCCGTTTTGGGGGCCTATGGTTAACAGCAGGAACATAAGGCAATTGACAAGGGTGGTTGAATCCACGGCAGATGAAACCGCCGGTGCCCTTGGTAATTTGACTGCTGAGCTCCAGTCGGATCGCCTTATGACTCTTCAGAACAGGGTCGCATTAGACGTCATACTTGCAGACCGAGGTGGGGTATGTACAGTGATCCAATCAAGTTGCTGTGTTTTCATTCCAGATAACGCTCCGACAGTTTACCAGGCCATTTCCAAACTGCAGAAGATCTCCGAATCTATTCACGTGGATAGAGGAGATTGGTCATTGGTGGGGTGGTTCTGGGAACTAATATCCGCCTGGGGATGGAAGATTCTGATAGTCATTGGGATGATCTTAGCCATTCTTTTCCTGTTCTGTCTGTGTATACAGTGTGCTCCTGCAATATGTGGCCTCTGTGCTACATCGTGTGTAAGTAAACCTGTATCAAGGGACGAGCTAAGTAATAGGATGATGCTACAGCAACATCTCAACGACTTTATGAATATAGACTTGGACTCAGAACTAGACTCAGACTGACATGAGTATAGGTTAATTGCCTATGTAAGGGCAAAAGGAGGGTCTGTGGTACTTTAAATTCTGGACCCGTGTTATAAACATCGTCGTATCATGACGATTTTGGTATCAGCAGACCGCAAATGATTAGGATACTATGCACAAGCATTTTCGCAATGTTCGGGTGAAGAAATCACCCTGAAATCATAGTTTCCGTTCTGATACCTCGGGTTCCATTTTAGAACGACAGCCATTTTGTGATTGCCCTCACATAGGCCCAGAACTAAAGCCAAGCATGGGTCTGAAGGACACGCACACCTTCGTTGACTCTTCGGTGACCTGGGAAAGCTGACTTCACTGCCCGAAGCCAAACCTGTTCGGCCAGTTCCGTTCCCAGTGGTCGAACTAGATTAGTATCAAGGCCCAACCTATCGTAAAGCCCTTTGATCACACACAAACCATGGTTAATCTTCTACACACCTGTCCCTGTTTCCTTCTTTATGACTTGCTTTACGAGGAGGAGGTGCCCGTTTTTATTGGGGGTCCGTCGATATCTGATGAAAGTACCGGGCCTTGCCGGGTAATTGATTAAGGGCTGGACAATGGGCTTGTCATCATGACTTTGCTTTTTCTTTGTAGTGAAAATATGTGAATGGTTAACTGGAAAATAAGGAATGTTTGCCTAAAGCATAATATTTTGTATAAAAGAGAAGGCCGGCTTTGTAAGTTTGAGCAGTCTCCTGAGAATATACACCGTGTTGTACTTCTAGGATACCTGTTACTGGCTGCAGCCAATAAATTCGATCTTTGACTTCACCTAGAAGACTCTGTGTTTCTGTAGTCTGAAATAGGAAGAACTCGAAGTCTTTGGGTGTGTCCCCTGGCACCGCTGGGTTCTGAAAAACCCAGCACTTCAAACCAGCAACTAGAACGCGAAGCGTCTGTATTCCCGACATGTCGCATTTTATGCGGGCGATGACTCTACCTTCTCCTCCCCCTTAACTGCAGCGCTAACTCGGGCACAACCATGACACCTGCCTCCCTCCCGAGTGCCTTGAGACCCTTCGGGTGAGTAGTTGCGCTTTACCAGCCTTGCTTGATTGATCCTTGTGAGGTTTGCGTGTGGCAGGCAGAAGCCATGTGAAGCAGGTGAAGTCTCTTCAAAATTCACATAACCACATTTCTTGTTGCTTTGTTTTGCACAGCAAATAATTTCGTGTTTTTGGTATTTCTCTCTGCATTTCTTTAAAATGTGGCAGATTTTCACCTTATTATTTGATTTTCTCCCACCCATTGTACATTAATGGTTGCACCTTGTTTAGGCTTCAGCGTGACGGGCAGAATCCACATGAAGCAGATGACAGATCTTCAAAATTCATCCAACTTCATTTTTTAAACATGCATATTTTCAACTTTTTACATTAGAATTTCTCTTGCCCATTATACATGAAGAGTTTTAGATTTTTCTCTTGCCTGTTTTATATTGTCTTGCTGCTTTGTTTTTCTTGATGTGTGAGGTCCGAGTGTAGCAGGCAGAGGGTAGCTGCTGGAGTGGCACCGTGGACCACGAGTAAAATATGTATAGCCCATTGCATCAAATACTGTCTTTTGCTCTCCAACCAGTGCATGTTGACCTGTTTCTATTCCTTGCCTCAAGGCCTATGTTACTGCTTCATCCACGATCCTGCCAAGAGAACGTATGATTTCCCTATAGATCAGGGCACCTATATCGGCTGTGTAAAAAAAAAATAAATGTATTTGTTCTTTTTAAGCAGCATAATTATTGCAGAGAGAGCAATAAAATTCCCTGTTAAGCTTGTCTTTGACAGGGAAGGGCCGAATACAAGATGGTTGCCGCCTTCACACCAGTGAACAAAGCAGCTGCGTAATGGCTGCTGCACCCTTTGATTTCCCCCATGGCGCTGCGTGAGGATAGATCTTGAGACCGAGATTGAGGTGAGACACTGATTGGGGCACCTGGTTAAGACTGTCGGCTGGCATCTCTGGCACCAAGACTGCTAACCTGATATGCGGGACCGCGCAAGTGGCTGCTGTGACCCGGGTGCCGCATGTTTTTGACACTTCGGGTGATCTACCTGTGTGACGGCCTCCCAATGAGGTGTCCTGTGAGTTGCATGTGCCGGCACCGGCCTCATGGTGTGATCAACTCCCATTCATGCCCCTTTTGAAGGGAGGCTGTACGGCAGCCAGAGTCCTAGCATCCCGCCTCTATTCGCCCATCACTAATAGCACTCTCCTTTGGGGATTGTTTTGGTGCCCACCATGCCCCCCCTCCCCACCACGACAGCCTCTGATGGCCCCACAGGGATCAGCGCTTACAGGGGTGGTCACTGTCTGGACCGGGGCAAGCATGAGTGCAGTGCCATAGCGATATAGTGATATCACCAGGTCTATGCAGCCTAACAGATGAACACTAGGAATTGACCCCGAGCAGCCTGTTGTACTTTGGCAAGCCTTGCATTGTGGCCCAACTGGTGGATGGCCACTACTGACAGCTAAGCAGTCATGGGCCTAGACCTGCCATGACTTGAGTGGATGCAGCACTCTGATTCAGCAATTCATGCCTGGTGGACTCCTGCAGGCCCACTCTATTGGCACATCTTCGCCCACAGACACAGCCCAGCGCGGACGCGCAGGCTGCCGATTTCGATGCTCCACTGAGGCTACGCGGAGCGACCTCTGCCTCTGGTCCAAAGAGGGACCTGTAAGACCTGGGACACTTTTCTTGTCATCTTGCTAGGGCTGTGGTGCGTTCATCCCTATTCTTCTCCAGGCCTTTTCTCCCCTCTAGGACTTATTCTGAGCTTATTATGCCTCTCCTCGGTTCTGCTCCTGCTGCCCCCTACCGCATATCCTCATTATGCCTCGCTCTTTCCTCTGCCTGTTTGCTATACTGCTGTTACCTCCCATGTGTGCCGCGTTCTCTCGTGCCTGATTATTAGATATCCTAGTGTTCCGTGTTCTCCCTACTGAACTGACAGTAATACTGTTGTTTACTCCTTCTTTTGTGCTTTGGCCTCTCCACTCCTTACTGTGTGACTGTGTTTGTAAAAAATCTGGTACATTGTGTTCTCTCATTATTTCTCTCCCCCCTCTCTCTCCCCCCTCTCTCTCCCCTCTCTCTCTCTCCCCCTATCTCTTCCCCCTCCCTCTCCCTCCCTCGTCACCAACCCTACCCACATAGCAGGACACACACTTGACCCCATTTTCACATCCAGAGACCTAGTCAAGTTCAACCACGTCTTGCAGCTCACCTGGGCCAACCACTACAGCATCCACTTCACCAGCTCAAGACTTACCAACACTGGCACCATGCTCCCCAACTCCATGCGCAGAAACTGGAAAAATGTATCTGAACAACAGTGGAACAATACTCTCAACTCTCACCTTCCAGACCCATAATAGGCTGCGAAGAACTTCTCCCAGTGTATCATAGAATGCGTCGACATAATTACCACTGCCAAGCAAGCCAGATCCAGATGACTTGTCAGCAAGAGCCAGCTGGTTAATCGTTGAGCTGAAATCCACCACATGCAACTGCCGGAAAGTAGAAAGATGTGGCACACCAGCAAAGAGATAGGGAATTGTACCACCTTCAAGACAGCTCTAAACCAGTACCACCCCCTCCTGATAGAAGAAAAAGAACGCTCTAGCTGACCGCATAGAAGCCAGCACAAAACGCAGCAAGGAGCTCTTCGCCATCGTGAATGAGTTCTCCAAATCCTCAGCCACTAAGAACAACACCACCCCCTCCATAGAAATGTGTGACACCCTGACTAACTTCTTCCATCACAATATCTGTCAACTATGAAAACTTCAAAAGCCTAACCCCCAGCTGCTGACATCATCAGCCTGCTTACACCCACAAACGTAAAACCCCCAACACCTGCTCACCAATTGGGCACCTCACTATTCAAGCCTCAATCTCCCTTATGACTACTGTCACCACCCCGTCTTCAACCTCAGGAGCAAGACTATTGGCGACAAGCTCACAAAAGTCTTGAACACCTTCATTACCTCAGCATTCTTCCCTGAAGACTGGAGACACGCTTAAGTGCAGCCCCTCCCGAAGAAACCATCTGTGGACCCAGCAGAGCTGAAGGTCTACCGGCCCATCTCCCTGTGCCCGTTTCCAGCAAAGGATCTCAAAGACATTCAACCAGCAACTCGCCAAACACCTAGCACACAACAGTCTCCTGGACTCCTCTGAATCTGGATGCCAAATCAACCACAGCACAGAGACAGCCCTCATCGAAGCCACCAACGACATCTGGACCATCATTCTCTTGGGCGTATCAGCCGTCTTCAACCCAGCATACATCACATCTTGATCAACAGACTTCACCACATCAGAATCCAGTGAGACGCTCTCAAATGAATCACCTCTCCCGAAAGAACTCAGAGAATTTTTCTCCCACCATTCACCTCAGAACCTGAGAAGATCATCAGCAGCATCCCACTTGGATCGTCCATCAATCCCATTCAACATGCATATGACCCCCTCTCCCCTGGCCAAAACCATCAGATCGCACAGACTCTACATCATCTCCTATGCCATTGACACCCAGATCATCTTCACACTGTCCGAAGACTCCTCCCCCACAGAGACAACTTCCACAGATGTACGAGAAACGCAGCTGATTGGATGAATGGCAACTCTCCCAAGCTCAGCACGCATAAGACTGAAGTCTTTATCTTTGGGAACAACACCTGACCATGAAACAATGCATGGTGGCGTGCTTAACTTGGCCCATTCCCCACCCCGACAGACCATGCCTGCAACCTCTGCGTCATCTTGAACAGCAAACCATCTTTGAAGAAACAGCTCAAATTAGTCTCATCCACCTGCTTCCACACCCTACCCAGCTTGACAAAGTCTTCAGTTGGCTCCCAGTCAACACCAGAAGGACCTTCTTGCAGGCCCTTGTCACCATCAGTCTGGATGACGGGAACATTCTCTACATAGGAGTCACCGCACATCTCCTGAAGAGACTACAGACAATACAAAATTCAGCGGCAAGACTCTTCTTCAACTCCCCGACAGACCAGCATCACACTCCACCTCAGGAAGCTACACTGGCTTCTGATCTAGAAGAGATTTCAGTTCTAGATGCTAATCTACTCATACAAAGTCCTGCACAACGAAGGACCAGCATCCATCAACAAAAGCATAACCTTCCACTAACAGACCAGACACCTGCGATCCGCTTCCCTCTTCCTCGCAGACAAGGCCTCTGATCTGCCGAATTAATAGCCGAGGACGTTCCTCACACCTGGTGGCCAAAGCTTGGAATGACCTTCCCCTGCACCATCTGACTGCCCCACAGGTCCAGCAATTCAGGAAATGACTCAAGTCCTGGCTCTTCGAATGAACAGAGCACCACAAAGCAGTTAAGCAACTCCAGTGCCTTGAGACCCTCACAGATGAGATGCCTTGCTTTATAAATCCTTGATTGATTAAGAGGTCGTAGACAGTCCCCTCAATTGCTCTGTGGCACCAGGCTAAGTGTAGGGAACTGCAGAAGCCTGAATCCTGCACTGTACCTACTCATAGCCTTGCACAGCAACAATGACTCTCTGTGATCCACCTCATGTATGCCTTTTCAGACTGCTCGCGCTGCCCTGTAGCAAGTGGGTCGGTTGGGGTGTGCCAATACCCTCCCAAGGTGAATGTGGCTCTGCTGTTGGATATGGGGCGTGACTAGCTCCCACAGCCAAAGCTGGCCCAAAGAAAAATGGACCAGTACATTGACCCTGCTGTAGATATCCGGTGGACCGCAGAGCACCTACCCCATCAATAACAATAAACAGACATGCCCATCATTCTCAAAGCAATTCAAGGCTCCAGGGAAGCAGTAGAGACAAAAGTCAATGAGGTCTGGGTGGATGTCCCCCTCCTGTGCCAACATATTCACAAAATAGCAGACCGGGTGACTGAGGCTGAAGCTAGGGTCTCCACGGTTTAAGATGAAGTGACGATCCTTAAACCCCAGGTCTCCAAGTTGCTCTCCACAATAGATACACTGGGAGAACGAGCAGAGGGTGCCGAAAACCAATCCCTGAAAAAAAATCTGTGCTTGGTTGGGGTCCAGAGGGGCTTGAGACCTCCATGACAGACTGCTTTCTGGAGCAATGGTTCCGTTCTTGTGTCCCATTGGATAAGCTGTCTATTGGTTTCGTGGAGGAGAGGACGCAGCGGGTCATGGCTAAGCGTCTGCCCCCAAGGGTTTTCTCATCCCATGATGGGCCATATCTTCAGCCACCACTGTCGGTATGTCATCTTCCAGGAGGCTCAAATTACCAAGATCTGCGCTTCACCACCAAGCTCATGGTCTTCCCAGACTACACCTGGGCAGGCCAGCAACGCAGATGCTTTTTTGAGGTCGTTAAACATAAACACCCTGGGCCCTTCAGATCCAATATATGCTCCTATTCTCGGTCCATCTGAAAGTAATTTTCAACTCGTCCACCTATTTCTTTGACATTCCCCAACAAGCATGGAAGTGGATGATGGAGCAACGGGTACTCTGGCACACCAGAGTTGGGGAGTCAGCAAACTCGAGGACAGCTGGGTCCCACGTGAGCTCTCTCAGGTACCCCCTGGGGAAAGAGAACCCACTCAAGGAGGGACAGACCAAACCAGAACAGGAGACGAGGGTTATTGAACCCATCTCAGTGGAGAAGTGTGGCTCAATGATTAGAGTGGCAGACCCTGATGCAGAGGTCTAGCCCGGGACCAGGGTTCAATTCCCCGCCTCGGCGGGTCTTGGGCTCAAAAATTCCACGGACCTGATAATTCTCGCCTCAGTGCCATTCCAATCATGGAGTCCCACTCTGCAACTCTGGGCAATAGCTTGCTTAATCTCCACAACAGCCCCCACAACGCTAAGGATGCCTGGCCTCCACCTTGGGGGTGCCCAGGAGTGGACGCCTCACAGGGAAAAGCCAGGATGGGTTCCACAGCGGTATTTGTACAAGCGCCTTGAGACCCTTGCGGGTGAGTAGTGCGCTATACAAGTATCAATTTACATTTACATTTACATCTCATGCTGGGAGTCCACCAGGAGCTCTGGGCCCAAAGGTGTCGCCTCAGGCTCCCCCACTCTCTTTCAGACTAAGATGGTGATCATTAGCCACTCACTTGAACCCTGACAGGTGGAGAGGTGCAGAATGACCCCGTCATGGATAGCCAACCATTGCTGCAGATGCTGTGAATTAGTCTATTGCTATATTGCATATAATCGTTTTGGATGTGGGGTGGAGGGAGTGTTTTCCTGTGTTCTTTTGTTTTATTGTGTGAATCAAAAATTGCTGTCAGCCAGCGTGACCCTTCAATTGAGCAACAGGGAGCCTCTGATGGATCCTGACACACCATACTAGTTTCTTTATGTTGAAATGTTGGGCGACAGATGCTTTATAGTTATAAGTATGGGGTGGGGGGGCTGTTGGGTGGGATGCGTTAATGTTCTGTTTTCCTTTATTGTTCTGGCTTTCTTTTGTAGGCATTTACTACAAACTTTGTCCACTGCAGGCACTCACATACAACATGCTCTACGGCTCCACTGAGTCTATCCCCCTTTGGACCAGGAGGCCTCTCATGAGGAGAGGGGCCAGTTCGCCACTTTCCAGTCCTGCCCCCGAATGGCTAAGGTAATTTCCTGGAATGTAAACCATGTCTTCAATTGATAAGAGATCGGCAGTACTTTGCTATATTAAGCGGTTTTGCAAGGATGTGGTCCTGCTCCAAGAAACGCATCTTTTAGGTTCCCACTGTCCCTTCGTCATCAGGTATGGCTATGACTGAGTTTTTCCTGCTGGCTTCTTAAGAGGTTCACAAGGGGTCGTGATCCTGCTGCACATGGCCTACCAATGGCGCTCTCCTCCTCATACATTGACCCGCAGGGGAGGTACATAGGGATGGAGGGCCCTCTAGAGACTAGACACCAGAACTTCATATCGGCCTATGTTTTGTGTCCATAAGCCGGAACACAGTGATCCGTACTGAGGATTCCTTGGCACACTTGCCTTAAGACCACCCACATCCGAGGAATTATCCGTTCCGCCAGTAGAACTCCCTCACAGCACCCAGCTATGCTGGCTACCTTTACCCCGCTCGTCCACATTGACGTTTTATATGTTCGTGACCTTAACATTATAGTCAGCCGATCGAATGCTGAATCATTACGTGCCAGATGTTCGTATTTACCGCACGTCTGATTCCTTAGAACGACCTAAGTTCACCTGAATATTTTAAGCCCAGCCGGGTTGGAATTATCACCGGCTGAGCGACGACCAAGACATTAATCGTCTATATTCAGCCCTGAGGAAGTCGCAGAACTATTTTCCATTGCGACGAAACACGTGTCGGCTGGTTTTCTTCTGGTCATTGGCCCTTAAAGAAAAATTAAAAGACTGAACGTTTCTCAACACATCCGAAGATATTTCTCTCATTTGTCGGCTATTATACTGTAGTTCCTGTTTATACTTACAAACGGCTTAACTTACTATTATGTGTGCCTAGGTCATTGTTTTTTGTTGCACTGTGAGGGTCTCACCCACACTTTATTGGGGGGTTATAGGGCTTATCCCCTCGCCTAGTTGCACCATACTGATTTTGTATCCCTTCAGACATTTGCGTCTATTAAGCAGAGCGCCTAGTAATTTCCCTGACCACTAAAAACCCTTCTTTAGAGTGTTTCTCCTGACATACCCTACTAGTTTCTTTATGTTGAAATGTTGGGCGACAGATGCTTTATAGTTATAAGTATGGGGTGGGGGTGGGGCTGTTGGGTGGGATGCGTTAATGTTCTGTTTTCCTTTATTGTTCTGGCTTTCTTTTGCAGGCATTTACAACAAACTTTGTCCACAGTGGGCACTCACATACAACATGCTCTACGGCTCCACTGAGTCTATCCCCCTTTGGACCAGGAGGCCTCTCATGAGGAGAGGGGCCAGTTCACCACTTTCCAGTCCTGCCCCCGAATGGCTAAGGTAATTTCCTGGAATGTAAACCATGTCTTCAATTGATAAGAGATCGGCAGTACTTTGCTATATAAAGAGGTTTTGCAAGGATGTGGTCCTGCTCCAAGAAACGCATCTTTTAGGTTCCCACTGTCCCTTCGTCATCAGGTTTGGCTATCACTGAGTTTTTCATGCTGGCTTCTTAAGAGGTTCACGAGGGGTCGTGATCCTGCTGCACATGGCCTTCCCAATGGTGCTGTCCTCCTCATACATTGACCCGTAAGGGAGGTACATAGGGATGGAGGGCCCTCTAGAGACTAGACACCAGAACTTCATATCGGCCTATGTTCCCCAACAGAGGTTGCACTGGCCACTACAGGCTCTCCAGGACCTTGTGGTGCCCCCCAACCCCCTGAACTACCTGATTGGCGGTGTGGGTGATTTTCAATGCCGTCCCAGACCCCAGTCTGGATATTTTCGAGGCCCTTCGCCCCCCAGGCCGAATTGCGTCCTCATCCCATCTTACATTGTAGGCCTACTCAATTGGCCTATGCGCTGCTTGGAGATTATGTAACCCCTCACAATGGCTGTACACTTACGTGTCAGCAGCGCATAAACTGGGTTCCAGACCTCGAGACCCTCACGGGTGAAGCATCTGTGTTCTACAAATCCTGATTGATTGAATCAGTCAGATTTGGCTCCCAACCAGTGACCTCCCTTGTATTAAAACGCATACAGATCCTGACCTGAGGCATCTCAGAACACACACCCCTCCTCTTTAAAATGGAAACCCTTTTGTGCACCTTATGACCTATGTGGCGCATCAATGCCTGGCATCTATTAGACCAAGACTGTATTGACTTTATAGAGAACTTCTTTAAGCTCAGCTGCAATACTGTGCCTTCTGCTGGAAACCCTATGGGTGTCCAGTAAACCCACCCTGAAGGGGTCTGACCAAGGGATTTGTAGGGGAAAAGAAGACACGCCAACTGGTACAGGTAATGGATTTAGAAGCCAGATCCTCTTCTTGGAGTGGTGGACCTGTGTGCTGCGCCTCGGCGACATTGAGCGACAGCTGCAAGTCCACCACTCTAAATCGAGGATCTGGACTGCCTACCCTGAAACCGATCTTCCTAGAGACAGTGCAGGAGAGTGTTGGCCCAGCTGGTCTACGAACATAGAGGCAAAACTAGCTGGCTGGCCGTTTATGCTGCCTCGACTAGAACCGTACCAG
Source organism: Triturus cristatus (assembly GCF_964204655.1). NCBI lineage: Eukaryota > Metazoa > Chordata > Amphibia > Caudata > Salamandridae > Triturus > Triturus cristatus. The sequence goes on from NC_140581.1 coordinate 799,336,376, forward strand.
CCATTCACGATTTTTATGGAACCCTTCATGAAAGTATGCCCGAGGTTGCTCAGGTCCTTTTAGCGTATCAAGACTTCTATGTGGCAACCCCTGTACCCCCACAGGAGCCTGCATTTCCACTGCTAAAGGAGATTTCCCATGCACTCGATTCCCTGCCTTATCTAGCCAAAAAACTTGACCAACCAATCACAACTGAGGAGATAAACATGGCCATTTCAGATCTCAATTTGGGAAAGACCCCTGGCACAGACTAGTTCCGCATGGAATTCCTTAAAAGTTACCCAACCCGTTTTCTCCCTCACCTACTGGCCCTCTAAACTGAGGTGGCAGAGCATGGATCATTTACCCCCAGACCTGGGCACTGCCATTATTGTGGTGATTTCCAAGGCCAACCAGGCCGCAGAACATTGCTCCTCGTATATGCCTATCTCTCTCAAAAACGCAGACATCAAAGTGTTTTCGAAGGTCCTAATGACTACATTGTCAGACACTGAGTTACCTAGTCTACCCAGACCAAATGTTGGTTAATGCCTGGCAGGAGCACCCGCTGTTGCATACAGAGGGTACACGTCACCCTGCCCCAGCCGTGCCGTTTGAGCGACTCCCTGGCCTTACTCCTAATTGACTTTGAAAAGGCCTTTGACACTGTTGCGTGGACCTTCTTCGAAGCTGTGCTGAAGCATGCGGGTCTTGTAACTTACTTCCTCGGACTCATCAGCCTGCCATATAATGACCCTGCATCCAATTCCAGGTAAACTGAGTCCTATTCCCGCCCTTCCCAGTAGTCATAGGCTCCAACCAGGGCTGTCCTCTATCTCCATTCCTTGCCCTAGAAATTGAACTCTTGGCACGTCTTATCAGATACGACGTCCAAATTCGGGATGGCTTTAAGAGGAGGATCCTGAAGAGCGCATAGCTCTGTATGTGGATAACATCCTATTATTTCTGGTTGACCTGCAGTCTTTCGGCCCCAGATGCCTCCACCTATATGGTGAAGCCTCTGGTCTGCAGATAAACATAAACAAGTCGCTGCTGGTACCAGTTGAAGACACAGGAGAACATTCTTTGTGCCTGCGATACCGATACACCTCCCAGCCCTGGCCTGGACTCTTAATTTTCAGCCCCATACTAACACTTTGACTAGGGACCTGTAGAAATGGGGCCTCCTGCCATGGGGTGGGTAGCCTTATTTAAGAAAATGTGCCTCCCGCTCTTTTTGTATGTCATTGTAAATTTCCATCACACAATCCTCCGAGGACAGCACTGTTGTGCCTCTTGGAGGAAGTTGGGTGACTGACACTGGAGAGAACCTTTATTGGCATGGCCACTTTGTTGGGCAAACAAGATATTGCCCGTAACTGGAAGTCGTCGGAACCATGCCTCATTCGAGGGGTAGAGGGGGTGTGGACTTGTGTGCCAGCCATGAGAAGCCGATCTACGAGGCCCTGTTATGCCACCGAAAGTATAAGATGTGGAGCGGGTGGTGCATACATCATGGCCTGAATGTGTAATGATATTGATAATTACATATTTACTATGTCTATATCTCGAATGCATTTTTTTGTAGTCTTATAGAATTGTTTGTGGGAAATGCCGAAATCTGAGAACTTGGGTATCAAACAAAGATTGATGCTTTAAAGTCCCACAGTTTCCTGGATAAGGACAATGTGTCCTAGTGCGGGAAGTGCTAAAGTTAAAGTAGCTGCCACCCATGGGCTGTGCACCACAAAGTTTTATCTCACCCGCACCACAGGAGACCTAGCAGCAGGCCCAGAAACATTTGGTAGTTTGGATTACAAATCTACAGCGGCTGTTGCTGGAAAAGAATACCTGCCTATTTGCAACCATCTCTGGACTTGGATCTTCGCGCTGCACTTCATAGTTGACAGTAAGTTCGTTTGGTTTCTGACGCGGATTTTGGGTGCGTCAGTGTTTACAAAGTTGATTTAGCAGATGCACTTATTGTGTGAGTCTCGATTCACGCTGGTGTTTAAGGTCTCCTCTTGCAAATCTGAGGTGTCTTTCACACACTCAAGACGATGTCCCAATTCTGGTCACATCACTGCCTAGGGTGACAAATCGGTCTTCTCCAGCAGCAGTGTACCAAAGGCGATGGCCCTTGTATCCCCATGAGCCTTTCCTGGTATACAGAGGTTGTGTTACTCACCTAAGGAGGCAAACCGCTTGAGGTCACAGCTGTAGCCCTATTATTTCCACATTGTTGCACCAGGGCGACCGTCCTTTAGTTCCTGTTGCTCACTCTTGTTGTGCAGTGGTTGTCTCTCATGTTTAAGGCAGCCCTATAGTCTCTGAGGTATTGTTATAATGCGATGGCCCTGAAGTTTTAGTCCCCCCTTTTCTAATTCAGGGGTCATGTCTCGCATGCAGACAGGTAGTCCTATCGGTGCAGTGGTCCGGATGCACCCTAATCTTTCACTCTGCCTCTCAGATTCTTGCACCATGACTTCTAGACTTTGCTACTGCCTAGCTCTGTCCTGAACCTCACAGAGTTCACTGGTCTTGGGTTAGGTAGTAGGTTGTGCACTAGGTGAGAATTCTTGCTCCTCTTGGGTGATATTTCCTCAGCAAGCAAGGGAGACTGGACGACCCTCTGCGTCACAATCCTGGTTGCAACAGGCCGAACTCTTGAGTTCTTACATGCTGATGATCAGCTTCATTTGACCAAGTCTTCATCTCAAGCCTCCTATTTTATAAACATTTTCCATATACACTGTTAGATTTTGTCTCTCTGCTTTTTATGTTCGTGTAATGGCAGGGCTACTTGGAAATGCTCACATCTTATGATATTGTAAGTCATCTATCACTAAAGAACAGTCTTCAAATTTGGGAGTCCCCAACACAGGCCACCTGATGTTTTCATCATTGATATGTGGTTTAAAAGGTTACCCGTGACATTGGTCCCACTCGTTATGTTTCCCTTATCAGTCCTATAGTCTTCGACAGATGTGCTCAGGCCTACTTTGACCACTGATTCGTTACGAATTAAAGAGCTACCTTTTGAAATGCAGGGCAGACCTTTGCTCTCTATTCACCCAGTGTTTTCCCTTCCAGTTTCAGAAAATGCAATCCACATTTCTATTTTTGAAGATTTATTGATTGACATCTGAACTTAATGGTATTTACTGTTAATTACTGTTGATTATTATTAGACTTTTTTTACTACAGTCTGTCACATGACCTCTTCAGACTTCATGGCAGAAGACAGAGTGCAGGAGTTGCTACGCTTATTGCGAGAAGCAGGGTGCCTTGATTCCCTGTTGGACAGGGGTGCGGTCTCTCTGTCAGTTCATCCGCTAGCCGCCGCAGTATTGGCATGCACCCCAAGGCAGAGCCAGTGGACAATATGAAGCCTAGGTAGTTGGACGGGGCACTTGTGGGTTTAGGGAGGGCCTCTGAAAGCAGGGAGATGTCTGAGTGGGGTGAGGGTGGCAGGATAGCAGACAAGTGGCATAACTTAATGCACCCGCAGCGCAAGACGCTTCCCGCTTGGTCTCATGGCCCGCAGGGGAACAGAGATAGCTAGCATAATGAAGGGCATGTGGGGGATGGGCAAAAGTCATGGCAAGAAGGCCCGGGCGCCGAGTCGTCTTCCCCAGGGTAGTAAACAAAGACTGAGGCAGTCTTCTGACCCAGAAGGGTGTCATGCTTCATCATTGAGCAGCTCCTAGTTGGGCTGATGCTGCAGACCCTTCCAGGCTCCTCAGTGGGGCTCTTTAAATTTGATCTTAGCCGTATTGAATTCAAGTGAGGGGGTGTAAGAGAAGTGTGGTGTCTCGGTGATCGAAAATAGCCTAAGGCATACTGAGGAAACTTTTATTAACATGGTCCCCTTGACAAAGTAAAAACAATGGAGCTGTATCGGGTAATGATGTACCAAGATAGCTTCAAAAAGGGTGACGTGGGATCTGTCTGACGTAGGCCAAGTACATAGTCCACAATATCTAGGTGGGCCTCTTTGAGATGTCTCTCCCAGCCTTTGCTAGACATAGTGGTCCCCTCACAGGATGAACAAACAGAAGCTCAAAGGGACTAAATACCACTCCTTTCTGTGGCACTTCTCTGTAGGTAAAAATCAGATATGGCAAAATGAAATCCCGTAACCTTCTGAGTTCAGGGAGTCTCATGATCATACCTAGTTTTTTTTTTTTTATTATTAAATTTTCGTGAATACGTTAACAAAAAGCAATCACAGTAGTACATCAGTGTTGAGCAGACGATGCAGTAATAGAAAGAATGCAAAGCATATTCTCAGTATGTTACATGGAGATATATCAATGCATTTAGGTGCATACATAGACACGATGTTTGATCAACTACTAGCAGAATTTAGTACGTACAGGGTTACAACACATGCAGTGAATATCAGGGTTGTTGTCAAATCATCCCACAGTGCGAAACTCTTGTCTCAGTCGGCACCATCAGGCAGTGCCTTCCCCTTCAGTCATATCCATCTCCTTTCCAGCGAAATAGCGCTGATACAGACACCAAAAACGTTTAGGGCGATTCTAGGGTGATAGTAATTCACTATACAATTCAGATTGTGTATTACAATAAAGCATATCTTTTGACCAGTCTTTGACAGTAGGAGCTGGTCCTTGAGCCCAGTGCATCGCAACCCTGAGTTTTGCAAGCAGTAGAACCATGTCTATTAATCGGCGTGTGTCTTTCAGCAGTCGCCTTGTACAACCCGGCAAAGCCAATAGTGGGTCCAATGGCAGCTGCAACCCTGTGATTTCGCTCAGTGTGTGAAAAATTAATCTCCAGTCGTTCGCAATCACTGTGCACAACCAGGCGATATGCAAGAACACCGCTGGGCAGACTCTACATCGCTCACATTCTGCAGTGTCACGGAGGGCATATCTATGCAACCTGTCAGGCATATAATAAACTCTGTGTATGAGACCGTATCTCCCATTCAAGGAGACATGCTGCGTGACCTCACAGCAATATGGCCAGGTGATGTCATAGAGAGCCTCCCCAAGATCATTTTGCCATTCCAGCTAGCCTTGGTGAAGTGATTCCTACGATAGTCCTGTGATATGTTATACATACTGGAGACTATCTTACTAGGAGAATCCGTACGCAGTAGGAAAGAAAATGAGGCTATCTCAGGCAGTTCCATCATGTCCTCCCCAAGTGTTCTGCGAATGCCATGCCTCACCCTGTGAAAGTGAAATTTCACAAGCGGTGTGTGAACATACCCCTCCGCCTCAATATCAGCCCATCCTCGAGCCGCGCCTTCAGAAAATAGCTCGCCAATTTTAACAATGTTAATTGATACCAGTGTGTGGACCACCTCTCGTTCACGGTATACTGGCAGCCAATGGCATCACTCCAGTTGGGTCGAAGGGGAATACAAGATAGTGTAACAAATTTTGTCATGCATGAGTACCAGAATTAACGGAGTCCAAAATACCAGCTTGCCTGAAACAACAACAATGGGAGAGGAGGGGGCGCCGCCGCAACCCTTTCAATCTGTACATGCGGGAGGCCAATTTGTGAACCTTGCGCCGCACAATAATATAATTCGAAGTCCGGGGCCCCAAGGCCCCGCCCCCTGGAGTACGGTAGTGTGAGAATATCCCATTTGACACGTGCCTGTTTCCCGTTCCAAACGGTACAAAAGGGGGTAGTGATGGACGGAGCATCAGAACCAATCAAACACTCACACCCAGTCAACAGATCTGGGTTTGATCCATCACCGTTCTTTAGCCCACTCTGCCACCCCAGTTCAGACATGGCCATATGCAAATCAGTCTGACCCTGTGCCTCATGGGAACAGTCCAGCCCGAACTGCCAGGCTGACTTCACCAATAATGAACGAATGACCCTGAAGATGTGTGCAGGGAGCACCATCGGAACATTCAAAAACAGGAATAAAAACCTTGGGAGCACCACCATCTTCATGAGAGATATGTGACCCAATAGAGACCAAGGCAAGCGGATCCAGCATTCCACATCTTCTAATTTAGTAATCGCTTTGCCATAGTTCTTGCTGAGAACCAGCTCAGAGTCTGTATCAACTTTTACTCCCAAGTAGCGCACAGGCTCAGTAGTCCATGTTAGGGGGTAGACTAATTCAATAGGCTCCATGGCTGGGGACAATGGGAAAATAGTTGACCAATTAATCTTGAGGCATGAGAGCTCACTGTCTTACCACCTTATCCAGCACTGGGGACAGATTAGACACCGGATCCCTAATGTACAGAAGAGTATCATCCGCGTAGGACGACACTGAGAGATTATATTTTGGGAAGCGGGTCACCCTGTGCCCATGATATTCCCTTAATGCACATGCCAAGGGCTCCGCCACCAGAGCGTATAGCAAAGGTGATAGGGGGCAGCCCTGAAGAGTGCCCGTGATATCTTGATAGGGGCAGTGACTGTATCCCCGACTCTTACCCTGGCTGTGTGGGAGTTGTATCGGACCGCCACTAACTGCAGGAAAACTTCTCCCACGCCCATCCGCCTCAACACTACCTGCATGAAGGCCCACTCGACAGAGTCAAATGATTTCTCAGCTTCGAGAAAGACCTCAGCAGCTTTGGTTCTGGCTTAATATGCAGCAGCTTTGGTTTCTGGCTTAATATGCTGTATTGTTCGAAACACAGTCTGTAGATTGTATGTCAAGTTATGCCCTGGGACAAACCCTGATTGTTCCGGACCAACAAAGAAAGCAACCAGCGGGGCCAGCTGGTTAGCTAAGATTTTAGCGAAGAGCTTGGTATCCACATTAGGAAGTGACAGGGGCCTAAAGGATGAACATTCATTAGGGGGTTTGCCTGGCTTTCATAATTTAACTATTAAGGCTTCCCTCATTGAGGGGGCATTCCTCCCACCCCCTATCTCCTCAAAAAGAGTAATCAGGTTTGGAATAAGCAACAGTAAGGCCATCTTGCCCTGGGGTGCTTCCAGCACGCATTGCATTTAGCGCAGCAAGCACTTCACCTGCGTCTAACGGCCTCATTAGGTGCTCTCTATGCTTATCAGCCAACCAGGGCATCCGAATATGTTCTAAGTATTCTTTGATCGCCGCATTGTCAGCAGTCACTCTAGAGTGGTACAGATCGGAATAGTACTGATCAAACTTATCTGCTATTGCTGTTGGGTCTCTCAGTAGCTCGCCACTCTCTGCACGCAGCTCGACTTCCTCCAATCTCTCAGCACAGCCTCTAAGACTCAGCCCGGCCTCTCCCCCTCCCCATATGTTTTGTCAACTGCATATTTCCCCATGTGTTTAACCTCGCTGTCAGCGATTTCGTGGTACTCCTCCAATGTATTTTTTAATTCCTACGCTACCTGAGCATCCCAACTCACCAAGGCCTCTTGCTCTATCTAGATCAACCAAACGATTCTCAAGGCTAGCCAGTGTAGGAAACTGTCTCTGTATATACTATACCAAAGTGAGGTATAGTGTGCACAGAGTCCAGTGGAACCCCAAAGGTAGGCAGAGGTAAAGTTAGATAGCACCTCACTCTCTATTTGTGGTAGTGTGGTCGAGCAGGAAGGCATTATCAGAGGACAATGTTAAGCATTTGTTGCACGCACTCAGTCAGCAAATGAATTCACACACTCAAAGACTAAACTTCAGACCAATTGGTTTTGTGTAAAAATATTCTTTGTTATTTTATTTCCTAGAACCAAGCAAGCAGGTAAGTTGATAAATACTTTGCAGTAAATATACAGTTTGAAATGCCCTTGCAAATGTACTTTGGAATGGTTACAGTTTGAATTAATGGTAATGCAATACTGTGGACTGCTGTACATATACTTTGTATCGATCTTGCAGTTAAAATTACAGGTAAGTTACTTTTACGTTACTTTGGGATTACCTTTTAGATAACTTTTTATACTCAGTGTGATATGCCTAGCTATCACACTGGGACATTTTCAAGAGAAAAGGTAAGTTAAATCAGTTTTGCACAATTGTTATTTTTCAGGTTGCCATGCAAATCAACACCACACTTGGAACATTTTTCAGAGAAAAACAGTCAAAAGGTTCCTATGGAGAGAAATGAAGTTAATGGTTACCAGGTAAGTAATCAGTCTTTGGAGTTGAGCTTCTGGGTTAGAACAAGGGTTCCCCCAGGGTCAAGGATGCACTCTCGTTACACCCTCAGTGGCACTAGGGCGGCCGGGTTAAGAGTGCTGAGGCACAATGTTATCCAATCGGGGATGGGGGTTCTCCGGTTTGTGGCTGCTGGCTAGCAGGCCACTTGGCTGTGGGAGCAAAGCTCCTGGACTTTAGCTCAGGGCAAATGGGGAAACAAAGGTCAACCCTCAGCGACACTGGGGTGGCCGGGTGCAGGGTGCTGTTTCAACTTTAGGCACCCTGTTGTTTGCTATGGGGAACCTCCAGTTTGAAAAGGTACTGCCGGCTCGGGGACGAAGGTCTTCTGAGTGCGACCACCACTTCAAGAGGTAAGTTGGGGGATGGCTAGGCACCGTCGGTTGGGCCACCCAAGGCCATGCTGCGTCGGTTGCAGGGGTGCCTTTTGGGGTTCCTTTTGGGATCGGATCATCTTACCAGCTCCTGGTCGCGGTTGAGGGGTCCTTTTGGATTTAGGTTGCAGGTGTCGGCTGGAGGCTTGAGGTAGATCGGGGGTCACCGGATCTCGGGTTAGGATCACCAGGGGGACCTCCTCGTGGTGTTTGCCCACTCGAGCTCAGGCCGTGGATGGCGGGTGCAGAGTGGTGCGGTTTCACGGTTTCCGGCCGAGGCCAGAGATTGCAGGTTAACAAATCCGGTGTTCACGGGAGACAAAGTCTTTGGGGTTGAAGGCAGGTAGGTCCTCCGGGGTTTTCGAGGTTGCTGGCTGCTGGACACAGGGATTTCGCAGGAGCAGGTTCGAGGGGGAGACCCGCCGGTAGGGCTGGGGCCAAGTCAGTGGGCTTCTTCCTCTTGTGAGCTTCTGCGCGGCTGTTCAGTTCTTCTTCTTCTTGTAGTTTCATCTTGTCTGAGGAAGCAAGGTTCAGGAGTGCCCCTAAATACTAGATTCAGGGGTGTCACAGGTTGGTAAAAAGGTAGGACCAATGGCTCCCTTCCCTGGGGTGGGTACACCCCCTATTATGCTACCCTCCAGTGGGAGGGGGCATAGGCCTATCCCTGGTTAGCTGGGTCCCCCCATCAGCAAGATGGCGGGGACTGAGATTTGTGCTTCACCTCGCCTCCCCCACCTGAGGGGTGAAGTTGGCAGAGGTGGGCACACCTCTCTCCTCACTTGTTTTTCCTGACGGTTTTCCCGCCCAAAGTGGGGGTCAGAACCAGGGGGGCCAGTTGCTGAGAGCAGCAAGTGGCCTAGGGAAGCTTACAAAGGCGGCAAGCCTTTGACGCTTCCTTTTCTTGAACCCTGCGCATCCTGGGGGAGGAGGCTTTGCACCTCGTCCCAGGATGTGCATTGTTTCAGGCCCCAGAGAGCAGCAGGTTCTTGCCCCAGGGGTCAAGAAACATGTCTGGTGGTGGCAGCTGAAAGCAGCCACTCAGCCTGGACATTAGTGGTAGGTTAGTTTTCAAGGGGAATCTCTAAGATGCCCTCTGTGTACATTTTGCATTCAGTCCCACACTGGCATCAGTGTGGGTTTAATGTCCTGAGAAGTTTGATACAAAACTTTTCAGTTTATAGTGTGGCCATTATGGCATTGTGGAGTTCATAATGACAAACTCCCAGCACCATATACTCTTAATGGCAGCACTGTACTTACAATGTCTAAGAATGGACTTAGGCACTGTAGGGGTACATGGCTCATGCACCTGTACCCTCACCACTGGTATAGCCCACCCAGCTAGAGGGGTGACTGACCTATGCCAGGGCAGTGGGTTGCAGGCATGGCACAAAGAAGTGTGCCATGTAGACTCTTCACTTTGTTCTGCACCAAAACACGCAGCCTGCAAAGGCAGTGTGTGAGTGAAATGGTACAGGACCTCTAAGGTTGGCACAATAAGTGCTGCAGCCTTTAGAGGCCTTCTCTGGTCACAGTGCCCTGGGTACCTGTGGTACCATTTACCAGGGGCTGACCTGTGGCCAGAGATGCCAATTGGATTTAGGCTTCAATTCAGTTTTAGGGAAAGAACATAGGCCCTGGGCACCTGATTAGCAGGAGCCCAGGGTGTGAGAAGGTGGCCTGATATATGCTGTCCACTAGTTCTAGTGGACACCTTGTATCAGTCCAAACAACCCCTTATGGTGAATTGGTTAATGACAACCTTTATTGAAAGCTATCCTAGTGGTAGCTATGGAGAGCAGCCTTCAGGCTAAGTCTTGAAGGAATGTAAAGCATCTTATTTTACCAGTCTATAATCTCTTGAATGATCAAATGAAAGGACAACCACACCAGGTATATATTCAAAATATATGTATTTAGGTTAAAACACACCCCTCTAGTCTCTTTATGAGACTGGAGTTCGAAGTACTTAATTTACAAGTAAGCAAGCAACAGTAATAGCACAAAGACACGTTTGGGCCCTAGAGGCGTACCAAACCATATACCAAAAAATTGGTATAAGAACCACGATTGAACTAGACACAAGGCCTAGAGCCTGTAGAATCGCTGGGACCCCAAGGAACCACCCAAGGTAGTGACACAGGGGACCCATGGGAACGGTATGCAGTGTGTGAACACAACCGCGGGTTCCCGTTATCTTCTATGGGCAATGTCGCGGTTGGAAATTTAAAGATTAGGGACACTTAGAATCGAGTCAGGACCAAACCCTTTTGGACTTAAGTAGTTCTAGGGCTAGCACCCACGGGAGCACTGGAGTATTCGAGTTACCTCACCCAGGGAAGCCGGGTGCATAGGTGTCTTTTGGTGTCGGGTCATGTCGTAGATTGCAATGGAAGCCTGCAAAGAACTGCTGCTGCCGTGAAGAGGAGAAGTGTCCGAAGATATCCAAGCCTGGATCTAGGATGGAAGGAACCTGAAAGCAGAGGGGACAGAGTCTGGGTCACTAGCCAGTGACCGAGGGCCGGATGGACCAATGCCCACAGATGTCGGGTACTTCATGTGAGTTGATGGGTGTCTTGACTCTTCAGCCATGAGGTCCAGGAGGTGTCAACGAAGTCCACGAGATGGATTCCAGCTGTCCCACAAAGTCTGTCGAGTGCGGCGGTGTCGGCGACCAGATTGGACCCAATAAGCCTTGGCAACGGCAAGTCACTGGAATTCAGAGAAAGGACTGCGATGCAGACCAGCAACGTCTGAGGGACTCACCCAGTGAGGGTAAGTTGAGGCATGTCTGGAGCAACCAGGAAAGCCCAATTAGAAGAGGAGTTGTCTTTGTGGGGACCTACTAGCCAATGGGCTAGCGATCGCGAAGGAGCCTCGAGCGGTCGCACTTGAAACTGGCCCATGGGTCACTCGTGGAGTGGAGGCCAGCAATCTTCAGTGCAAGAGGTGCTCAAGGTTGGGGCTACTAGGAGCCCAAAGCACAACTTCGAGAACATCCCAGAAGATAGTGTTTCTGAAAAAGTTCATGATGTCCAGGGGTCACGGTTCCACATCGCCCACGATAGCCAGGGGCCTCAGCTTTGCCGTGAACTCAGGGTAGCTTCAGGGAAGTCTGGAAATCCGCCTCTGGGGTTGCAGAGACTTCGGCGTCTGGCGGGAGCTTCAGAATTGCAGACCGGTCAGTTGCTTCTTTGGTGCCTGCCATGCAGGTGAGTCACTGACCTTGACCCCAAGGGAGATTTCTTCTGTCTTCTAGTTGATATAGAAAGTCGAAGGTCCAGGATATATGTTGCAGAGTTTTGTCCAGGGTAATCTAAAGTCACGAGGACTGGGTTCCCATACTTATACTAAGTTTGGGGGTTGGACATACTCTAGGGACCCACCTATAGGAGGATTTGGAATGAGGGGTGGTTACACCCATTTCCTTTGTCCAGTTTTTCACCAGAGCAGGGGCAGGTAACCCCTGCAACCGGTTTGAACTGGACTATGCACAGGGACACCAAATGTGCCCCCAGTGCAGGACTTCAAAGCACCAGAAAGTGCTCCCGCCCAGCCCCAATACACATCTGCCTGTCTGGGGAGGTGGTTACACCTCCCTTCGACAGGAAACCTATTGTCCAGGCCTCCCCTGCCGGAGAGGCATCCATTTTGTGATGCTAGGGCTCAAGAAAGTCCTACCGGGTTTGACCAGTGTGAACATGTCTCTCCCTCTAGAAGGGTGGAATGCTACCCCCACTGCCAGAACTGGCGGGGGGGGGGGGGTAGTATTCCAAAGCGTTTGACACCAAACATGACATGTTGACATGTTTTGATGCAGCCATTCCAAAGTTAGCATTTACCACGAGGTTATAATGCACTTAAGAGTATATGGTATGGCTGTATCACAGAACAAAAACAACAGTTGATGGACAGAATGCAGAACAATGTCATACATTCACCCCAGTACAGAGATCTGGGCCTAAATCCATCGTTTTTTTGCTCACCATGCCATTACAGTTTGGACCCAGCCATATGCAAATCAGTCTTGACCCTGTGCCTCATGGGAACAGTCCAGCCCGAACTGTATCACAGAACAGCCATAAGGAAGTATTTCCGACAGCTGCAGAGGGGCTCAGCTCCTCCAGAATCCAATTAGATATGTACCTAATGTACATGCAAACCTATTTTAGAGAGGAAGCACATAGGCTGTGGGCCTGATTAGCAGGGCCACAGCCAGACTAAGGTCGAAAAACAGTGAAACACCAGCAAAAAGTGGGGGTACCCATAAGAAGGAGATCCTACTCTCCTACACAAACCCCCCCGCCCCACCCCAAACGCAGGGACATTAAACTAACCTTGACCAGTTGAGTCTTCATGTTCTAAGTGGAAATACCTAGAGAGTCCATCTGCATTGGCATGGTTACTCCCAGGTCTATGTTCCACTGTAAAGTCCATCCCCTGTAGGGAAATGGACCACCTAAGCAGTTTGGGGTTTTCACCCTCCATTTCTTTTAGCCATAAGAGGGGTTTATGGTCTGTCTGAACAAAGAAGTGAGTACCAAACAAGTATGGCCTCAACTTCTTTAGAGCCCAAACCACAGCAAAGGCCTCCCTCTCAATGGCCGACCAACGTTTCTCTCTATGGGGTGTCAGACTTCTGCTTATGAAAGCTACTAGCTGATCCTGACCTTCATCATTCAATTGTGACAGAACAGCCGTTTCCCCTAATTCAGATGCATCTGTTTTGACAATGAACTCCTTGGAGTAGTCAGGACTCTGCAGAATGGGAGTAGTGCACATGGCCTGCTTCAGGTCATCAAATGCCTTTTGACAGCTAGCTGTCCACTGAACCTTTTTGGGCATCTTTTTAAAAGTTAAGTCATTCAGGGGTGTCACTATTGATCCATACCCCTTGACAAATCTCCTATAGTACCCAGTCAGGCCTAAGAAGGCTCTCACCTGAGTCTGGGTAGTTGGAGCAATCCATTCCATTATGGTCTTGATTTTGCTCTGCAATGGTTGAACCTGGCCTCCACCTACAAGGTGGCCCAGGTATACAACCTGACTCTGCCCTATCTGGCACTTAGTAGCCTTGATAGTTAGGCCTGCTTTTTGCAGGGCCTCTATAACATTCCTCAGGTGGACCAGGTGATCCTCCCAGGTGGAGCTAAAGACAGCAATATTATCTAGATTTGCTGCACTAAAGTCTTCCAGGCCTGTAAGGACTTGATTCACCAACCTTTGGAAAGTGGCAGGTGCATTCTTCAAACCAAAGGGCATTACCACAAATTGATAGTGCTCACTAGGGGTAGAAAATGCTGTCTTTGGTTTTGCATCATCAGCTAGTCTGATCTGCCAGTAGCCAGCTGTCAGGTCAAATGTGCTTAGAAACTTGGCTGAGGCCAAAGTATCTATCAGCTCATCTGCCCTGGGTATGGGATGGGCATCAGTCCTAGTTACTGCATTGAGACCCCTGTAGTCTACACAAAACCTCATCTCTCTTTTCCCACCACTGGTGTGAGGTTTTGGTACCAGGACTACTGGGCTAGCCCAAGGGCTAACTAAGGGTTCAATCACACCCAGATCCAACATCTTTTGGACTTCTGTCCTTATACAGTCCCTGACATGGTCAGGTTGCCTGTAGATCTTATTCTTCACAGGTAGACTGCCCCCAGTGTCCACTTCATGAGTGCACCAGGTGGTCTGACTTGGAGTCAGAGAAAACATATGTCTAAATTGGCTGAGAAGGTTTCTGCAGTCAGTTTGCTGCTGGGCAGTGAGGCTGCCTGCCAAGGCTACACCATCAACTGACCCATCATCAGGGTTCTGAGAAAGCAGGTCAGGGAGTGGGTCACTCTCTTCCTCCTGTCCTTCATCAGTAGCCATGAGCAAGCCCATGTCTGCCCTGTCAACATATGGTTTAAGTCTGTTGACATGAAGTACCCTGTGGGGACTCCTAGTAGTTCCAAGGTCTACCAAATAGGTAACCTCCCCTTTTTATTCAACAATTGTATGGGGGCCACTCCATTTGTCCTGGAGGGCTGCTGGGGCCACAGGCTCCAACACCCACAGTTTCTGTACTGGCTGGTAAACAGTCAGTACAGCCTTTTGGTCATGCCAAGCTTTTTGCTGTTCCTGGCTAGCCTCAAGTTTTTTGTTTGCCTTTTTCATGTACTCAGCCATCCTGGAGCGGAGACCAAGTACATAGTCCACTATGTCCTGCTGTGTGGGCTTGAGAGGTAACTCCCATCCTTCCTCCACCAAACACAATGGACCCCTGACAGGGTGTCCAAACAAAAGTTCAAATGGGCTGTAGCCAACCCCCTTTTGAGGCACCTCCCTGTATGCAAATAAAAGGCAGGGCAAGAGCAGGTCCCATTTTCGCCTAAGCTTCTCTGGGAGTCCTTTGATCATGCCCTTTAAGGGTTTGTTGAATCTCTCAACTAAACCATTGCATTGTGGGTGATAGGGTGTGGTGAACTTGTAGTTCACTCCACACTCCTTCCACATAGCAGTCAAGTAACTAGACATGAAGTGTGCATCCCTGTCAGATACTACCTCCTTAGGAAAGCCTACTCTTGAGAATACACTCAAGAGAGCTCTTGCCACTACAGGTGCTTTAGTGGTCCTTAGGGGAATTGCCTCTGGGTACCTGGTGGCATGATCCACCACCACCAGTATAAATCTGTGCCCAGATGCTGTTTGGGGATCAATGGGACCAACAATGTCAATCCCCACCCATTCAAAGGGCACCCCAACCACAGGTAGTGGTATCAGTGGGGCCTTGGTACTGCCACCTGCTTTGCCACTGGCTTGGCAGGTTACACAGGAGCGACACAACTCCTTTGTGTCTTCAGACATGTGGGGCCAGTGAAAGCGAGGAACAATTCTGTCCCAAGTCTTGTTCTGGCCCAGGTGTCCTGCTAGGGTAATATCATGGGCTAGTGTCAATATGAAGCCCCTAAACTTCAGAGGTATAACCAACCTCCTGGATGAACCAGGCTTGGGGTCTCTACTCTCTGAGTATTGGAGTCTATCATCCCAATAAACTTTATGGGTGCCACTAGCATTCCCAGCAGCCTCACCATCAGCTTGCTTTCTGAGGGGTTCAAGAGAGGGGCAGGTTTTCTGCTCCTGGCTCAGATCAGACATGGAAGGGCCCCCTGTCCCCAAGAACTCAACCTGGTCAGGTTCAATCTCCTCTAGGACAGTTCCTTCTTCAAGCTAAAGATCATCTCCCTGAGGAGACTGATCAGCATTGTGAGTCAGTTGGGAAGGCTCTGCCTTAACCCTACTGCTCCTCCTCTTGTGAGGCCCCTGGTCTATTATTCTAGAATCCAGGGCCTGTCCAGTGTTAGACATGTTGGCCTGTAACCTAGTCACAGCAAAGACATGTGCAGGGATCCCTAACATTTCTGCATGTGTCCTGAGATCCACTTCAGCCCAGGCTGAAGTCTCTAGATCATTGCCAAGCAAGCACTGTACTCTTAGGTCTGCACTTACCACAACCTTCTTAAGGCCAGTTACCCCTCCCCAAGATTAGTTAACAACTGCCAGAGAATGGTCTGTTCTGACATTGCTAGCATTGGTCACTTGGTACATTTCACCAAGTATAATCTGCCCACGATCCACAAGACCTTTTGTCACCATTGTGACACTTGCTCCCA
Source organism: Triturus cristatus (assembly GCF_964204655.1). NCBI lineage: Eukaryota > Metazoa > Chordata > Amphibia > Caudata > Salamandridae > Triturus > Triturus cristatus. The sequence continues at coordinate 799,352,488 of NC_140581.1, forward strand.
TGTCCCTGAATGCCCAAGCTTCTACACCATTTATCAAAGGCTGCTGTTTGTATTTACCCAAGTTACTGGAACTCACAAAGGGGGACATATCCATGCCCCATCACTGACAAGCACAGCCTGAGTTGGTACTCTGACAAGGCCAGAGTCCATATCAGAACCCAGGATCAACCCTACTACACCCTTATTCTGTGTATTCCCTCCACCAATTGTAACTGCACTAGGGGGAGCAGGTGCCTTAGGGGCATTGGTGATGGCTGGAGTATTTTCTTTGGCCGTGGTGCAGTCACTGGTCCAGTGAGTTTTCTGCTTACAGATTTTGCACCAAGGTTTCTTTTGGCCTTTACCCTTACTTGACTGTGACTCCCAATTAGAAGACGATTTTTGGGGCCCTTGAGAAGACTTCTGGTCTTTGCCCTTGTCCCCACCCTGACCCTTGTCAGAGTTCTTGGAATCTTGCTTCTTTGGGTCATGACCTTGGTTCTGTACCTTCTGCCTCACCCTGGCTCTGACCCATTTGTCTGCCTTCTTTCCTAATTCTTGGGGAGAGGTCAGATCAGAGACTACCAGGTACTGGTGCAACAGCTGATTTTGACAGTTATTAAGAATCTGCTCCCTCATTATCAGATTGTACAATCCTTTGAAGTCACCCACTTTACTGCCCAATAACCAACCTCCCAGAGCCTTAGCAGCACAGTCAACAAAGTCAACTCAGTCTTGATTATGTGCTTTTTGGGTGTCTCTGAACTTTAACCTGTATTGTTCAGTGGTTAGGCAAAACCCATCTATTAGTGCACTTTTCAAGACCTGGTAATCATCAGCATCCTCTTCTCTTACAGTGAGGAGCTTTTCTCTACCTTTGTCTGCAAAGATTGCTGCCACTGACCTTGAGGGACCTTCTGTACTTTACAGGCCCTCTCCAATGCAGTTATCCATGTGTGGATGTCATCCCCACTCTGATAGGGAGGGACAAACTTACTTCGGATTATTTGGTCATAAGACCTCTCCCTAGCTCTACGGAAATTGTTGCCACCAAGGGACTCTAGTCCCTCCTTTTTACTAGCTCTGTAGAGCTCTAGGACTTCCCTATCTAAGGCTATATGCTGCTTTCTGAGGTTGAACTTGTCTTGCTGACACTTCAGCAGTCTCTCTCTCCTCTCCTGGGAGGTTTCCCTCCCTCTGTGAGAAGAGACAGAGGTCCCTATAGAGGAGTTAGACTGGACAGATCCCCTTGACAGAGATCTATCCCTTCTAGCTCTACTTTCAACTCTTCCTGGAGGAATGAAGGAGGGAGCATTATTGTCATCCTCCTCATCCTCATCCAGGAGAGCTGTGTTCACAAGATCCTGATCATTGTCATCAGTCTGGTCAGCATTAGAGATAGGGTCAGGGGAATTGCTACCCCTAGGCCCACCCTCATCTGCTGCCCCACCCATACTGTCTACCCCATCAGGCCCACTAGGCCCTGTTATATCATCCAGCCTAAGTATCTTTATGAGATGCTGGGTGGATGGGCTTTTGCCTGTCTTCAGCTTCCTAATGGAACATAAGGCCCTCAGCTGAGCAAAGGAGAGATCCTCATATTTATAGGGAAGGAGCTCACTGGTTCCTGGTAGGGACCCATTGGTTCCTGGCTGGTTAGACATTACTAATGCGGTGTGGTGTATTGCACTACCTACACTAGTGTGGCCTACTAAATTCTCTTGAGTTGTAGAAATCGTGTGCTATCCCTTAACACACAACTCTAATTTCAGTAGAACTTACTGTAGCTAAACTTGAAATCATATGTACCTTAGGTACCTTTAGTGGTTTTCAGTTGATCAATTCAATTGAGATTATCTGGTAAAACAATAGCAAGCTGGAATCCCACACGCTGCACACCAATATGAGCTGGTGGCCTGATATATGCTGTCCACTAGTTCTAGTGGGCACCTTGTATCTGTCCAAACAACCCCTTATGGTGATAGGATAAAGACAACCTTTATTGAAAGCTATCCTAGTGGTAGCTATGGAGAGCAGCCTTCAGGCTAAGTCTTGAAGGAATGTAAAGCAGCTTGTTTTACCAGTCTATAATCTCTTGAATGATCAAATGAAAGGACAACCACACCAGGTATATATTCAAAATATATGTATTTAGGTTAAAACACACCCCTCTAGTCTCTTTATGAGACTGGAGTTCGAAGTACTTAATTTACAAGTTAGCAATCAACAGTAATAGCACAAATACACGTTTGGGCCCTAGGGGCATACCAAACCATATACCAAAAAAGTGGTATAAGAACCACGACTAAACTAGACACAAGGCCTAGAGCCTGTAGAATCGCTAGGACCCTAAGGAACCACCCAAGGTAGTGACACAGGGGACCCACGGGGACTGTATGCAGTGTGTGAACACAACCACGGGTTCCCGTTATCTTCTATGGGCAATGTCGCAGTTGGAAATTTAAAGATTAGGGACACTTAGAATCAAGTCAGGACTAAACCCTTTTGGAGTTAAGTAGTTCTAGGGCTAGCACCCACGGGAGCACCGGAGTATTCGAGTTACCTCACCCAGGGAAGCCGGGTGCATAGGTGTCTTTTGATGTCGGGTTGCGTCGTCGATTGCAATGGAAGCCTGCAAAGAACTGCTGCTGCTGTGAAGAGGAGAAGTGTCCAAAGAGATCCAAGTCTGGATCTAGGATGGAAGGAACCTGAAAGCAGAGGGGACAGAGTCTGGGTCACTAGCCAGTGACCAAGGGCAGGATGGACCAATGCCCACAGATGTCGGGTGCTTCAGGTTAGTTGATGGGTTTCTTGACTCTTCAGACCCTTAACCAGGCTGCAGTAGCAGACCTGTTGTGACAGTTTGGAGTGCTTCCTAGGGGTGGCATAATACATGCTTCAGCCCCTGGTAGGCCTCTGAGGTACCTATGCCCTAGGTACATAGTATACCATATACTAGGGGCTTATAAGGCACTCCAGAATTCAATTAGATATGTACCTAATGTACATGCAAACCTATTTTAGAGAGGAAGCAGCTAGCCTGTGGGCCTGATTAGCTGGGCCACAGTCAGACTAAGGTCGAAAAACAGTGAAACACCAGCAAAAAGTGTGGGTACCCATGTGAAGCAGATCCTACTCTCCTACACATGGCACACTCAGTCAAAGCACATCAGCAATTCAGAAAAAGTCGGGGCAACCATGCAGAAAGAGGGCACTTTCTCACAGCCAGTCTCCCTCTAAGAGAACAGAGGACCCCAGAATGCTTGGACATGGCTATCCCCTGTATATAGACTTTTAAAGTCTCCCATACCGTTGAAAACTGGCGAACAGAGCCAATATTTGTTTCAAAGAAGCACTCTATGGCCGCAGCCATCTCGGATTGAAAGACACTATCGAACAACAAGTATGGCGGAAGCCGCCATGTGAAGGGAACAGGCCTCTTCTGACGTCTCTCTATGTCCAGCATTATTGGAGAGTGATCTGAATAGGAGTGGGGGTGAGTCAAGCAGGCGCAAATCTGAGGATACAAAGGTCTAGCGACCAACCAATAGTCCATTCTGGTATGGAGGTCATGCAGGGCTGAGTAGTGGGTAAAGCCCCCCGCAGCCGGTGAGAACGTCAGCCAGACAAGCAGCATATTCATCTGAGTTGCCACATCAGTGATCACTATCCGCAGCCGAAGGGCAACGAGCAGGGCCCCAGGATCGGTCGAATGCCGGGTCCAGCACGCAGTTGAGATCCCCACCACATATTTGCAGTAGAGAGGACTCCCCTTTCAGACCCCCCAAACAAGTTGTGATAGAATTGCTGATTATCGTAGTTAGGTCCATTGATCTTAACTATAAGTAGGTCAACTCCCTGCCCTAGACAGCTAGAGATCACAAACCTGCCCCCTTGGGTCTGCCTTAAGCGCCTACAAATGTATCCCTGATCTGGGGTTGACCCAGGTGAGCACCCCCATGGCATGCGTAGTGAACCCCACAGCATGAAAGGGACCATTTAAATGCCTAAGTGTAAGCATTTTACTATCTATGGGCAAATGGGTCTCCTGTAATAAGGCGATATCAATCTCGTGCCTAGTAAGATAATCTATCACTTTTCGCGTCTTTCTAAAATCATTAAGGCCCCATGTGAGGAAGCGAACTCTATTGCCCTGGCCCTGCATCATTCCAAGCTACATTCACTGGATCTGCGCAATCTATAGGATCCATGCATCTCCACCCCTCTCTCATATAACGGTGCATTGCTAGAGAATTATGTAAGTACTGTTTGCACACTGTTACCAGCTCACCGCTTGGAAATCCACAAAGTCAGAAATAAGACGTGGCCATTTGAACACTGTTCATACATCCATCGAGCAACAATTAGCTGAATCCCCTAAAAGTTGAGGTAGTCTCACTGCCACCAACTTAGAGGCCTTCCTGCCAGGCCAGTGTGGGCCATCCGCAAGCTTCGGCAGATCTAAAGTCTCAATGTCGATCTCAATCAACGCTGACTGCATCTCCAAACAAGCATATAAAGTAATCCCCTCAAACTTTGGGCAGCAGGCATCCAGGAATCACATCCAGTGCACTTCAAACAACAGTCCATATGTGACATACCTGTTCAGAGAAATGTAAGAAAACCAGAGGACAACCGTGTTATTCTTGCCCCTCCAGATCACCACCAGTCACCCCGGCTAGCTCCTCAGTGTCTCTTCTCCGCCCATCAGTCTTGATGTACTCCTTGAGGGCCTTCTGCAGTGACTTGGGGTCAGTGAAAATCTTTGATCCGCCATCCATGATGACCCTCAATTATGCTCCCGTAGGCAACGCTTTAAGGGAGCAAACTGTTGCCTTTCCTCCTGCACCCTCATGGTGAAGATCGAGGAACCCTCAAATTGTATATCGCGTCTCTCTCTAGCTTGCCTCAACGCAGCATCCCGGTCCCTGTAGTTCAATAATTTAGCAATAACAGGACGTGGTGGGAGCACCAGGCGGAGGCCTAGGACCCAGGGAGCCTTGGGCACACTCGAAGACAAACATGGCTGAAAATGTGTCGCGACCCAGGAGTGTCACCAAGAGCTGCTCAACTAACGCCTCCATATTGCCCATAGCTGTAGATTCAGGAAGGCCTGTGATGCGGATATTTCATCTCCTTGATCTAGCCTCCAAATCCTCTCCCTTGCTCTGCAGGATGGTAAGGAGCTTCCCCATCTGTTTCTGGGCATTAATTGTTTCCATCTCAGCGTCTTCAACTTCGGACACCAGTCTCTCCGCCATATTTAGGCGCTCAGTATGCTCAGACATGCGGTCCATCCGGCAGGCCAGAGAGTCACTTTTGCCATCTATGGTAGACAAGCTTTTCTGCCTTGCCCTCAAAATTTGACAAATATCACTTTCAGACTCCTTGGTGTTATCATTCTGCACATCGGGAGACTTGTCAGCGCCTTATCCCTCTGTCTCGACTTGCGCTGCTCAAACTGCAGCTTGGACTGTGATTTGTCCACCTTGCTCATAGTCTTTAAATATCCAAGCCCCACCAGAGCTGCCACAAGGCTCCCAGTCTCGCAGTACTCTGCCCACGTCAACAAGGGTCCACAAATCAATCAGCTCAATCTTCAGGTCCAGGCAGGAGTCCTCTGCTTAATAAAAGCCTACGTGGGTAGCACAGCAGGGATACAAACAGGAGAAAACCATAGGAGGAAAGGCCAACCCCTGAGTCGTTAGTAGATCGCAGCAGTTGATAGTGGGCATGGGAGCTCTTCAGTCTATCTTCTTGTGCCAGGCAGGACAGAGTAACAAGGCCCTCTGTGTGCAGCGATAACATCTAAACATGTCCCTCATCCGCCGGCCAGCAATTTAAGTCTCCACTCACCGATCCCCGGCAGTCTTACCAGGCCTCACCCAGCAATCCGGAACCAGTATAACAGGGCCCAAGTTGCTATCGCCACAATAGCTGTCAGAGGGGCGGCTAGGGTCCGTCCGCCAGCGACTCACAGTGCACTCCCTGTCTGCCAGCGAGAGCACGCTCGATCCGGGCAACGTCACACCCTTGTGGATATTGCCCAGCCGCTGACAACCAGAACCCAGCGCCACCCACCGTCCACCGGTTGGGCACAAAGATCGCTCACGTCCAAGGGGACACAAGGTTGTGGTTTCGGGCTACAGGGCAGCCGTGCACAAGCAAGCCACACCTCGCCGCACAAGCAGCTTGTCCGTGCCCAGACCAGTCAGCAACAAGCCAGATGCCGCCAGCCCCAAGGATGCCATCAGAGCAAGATATGTGCTCCGCTCACCAGCGAAGGTCATTACAGGCCACAGGCCCTGAAACTACTGGTGTCCGCGCCGCCACGTCTCAGCCGGTAATAGACTGCAGCACTCGTCTTCACTAGGCCCTTCGAGGCCGCAGCGCTGCCCCGTCCACCAGCAACTCGGACAGACACGATGAGCACACCGATTGGCAATTAACCTCAAGTGCTTTACAGAGCGGCAGCGAGCATGTAATTTGTTGCTTGGATGTTGCCGGATTCCTGCCGGATAGTTACGATGGCATACGGAGCTCACCTAGAAAGTGGCCATCTTGAGACCAGGCAAACCCCCCACCCCCATGATCATACCTTTCATGGTCTTGTTGAATCGTTCAACTAGACCATTGGTTTGTGGGTGACATGGGGTTGTAAACTTGTATGTCAACCCAGTCTCAGCCCACATCGGTTTTAGGTAGCCAGATTAGTTACTACCTCTGTCTGACACCACCTCCTTAGGAAAGCCCACTCCAGTAAAGATACTGATTAGGGACCTGTCACCAGCAGGAGCAGTAACTGTCCCAAGAGGAATTGCTTCAGGATACCTGGTGGTATTATCCTCCAGCAACAGTATAAATCTGTTTGCTGATGATTTACCTTTTCAAAGGGAACCCCAACCACTGGAAATGGAATTAAGGGGGGCTTTGGGTGGGTACCTGTTTTGCCACTGGCTTGACGGGTAACACAGGTGTTGCAAAACTCCTTCACTTTCTAGGACATGTTTGGGCAGTATAAGTGGACAGATTTCACTCTCCAAGTCTTTGCCTGGCCAAGATGCCCAGCTAAGGGGATCTTATGGTCCAATGAGAGTGAGAAATCTGTATTACTGAGGGGCCACCGCTCCTCCCAATAGGTTTTGTGGGAGCCACTGACATATCCCTTTCCCTGTGAGGCAGTATGCAATCTCGGGTTCTTTGTCTATGGCACTGCTCTTCCCTAGAGAAAGGCCCATGTACCCAGGGCTCAGTACCCCCTAGGGCTGACAGATTTTCTCCCAGAGGAGAGGAGACCTGAACTTGTGGCTGCTCAGAATTTGGTTTCCCAACATTCTTACCTTTTCTCTTGGAGGTTTGGGGCATTATTTCAGGCTCCAACTCCCATTTCAATGCCCTGGGTTTTGCTCTGTTCTCCTTGTTTTTACACACACCCATTCAGGTATTCCCAGCATGGTTGCTTGGAATCTTGGCTCTACCTCGGCCCATTCTGAGGGCTCCAGGTCATTCCCTAGCAGACAATGTAATGGGATGGCAGAGGATCCAACTACCTTTTTTTGGCCAGTAACCCCTCCCCACATTAAGGACACCATAGCCATGAGAAGAACTTTAGTATAGTTATCAGCATTGGTGACTGGTTAAGTTTGTCCAGCCAAATACTGCTCTGGGGATTTTTAGTCGCCTTGGTCACACTTTTACCTATATCCCTCAGTGCTTCTACTCTAACCCCATTGACATGTGGCTGTTGTCTACATTTATTCATGTTACTCGGCCAGACAGCCAGGGCAGTTGCATCAACCCTGCCCTCTGAGATTAAGGTAGCTTCAGTGTGATCTCTGACCTGGTCAGTGCACACCAAGAATCCCATCTGAAACTCAATACCTCAGTGGTAATTGGGGGTGCACTAGTGGAAGCCTTTTTGGAACATGAACAGCCCCAAGTTAGGTGTCCGTTGGCCTTTAGAATTGAAACATCAAGCCTTTTTGAAATCCCAGTTCTTACTATGGTACCCACCCTTGGATTGTGAAGTGCCTCTGGTCCCACCCTCCTGACCAGGTTTTGTGTGACTTTTGAAGACTCTTTACCTTTTTTTTTCTTAGACCGTTCCACATCTTTCCAGTGGAGGGAATAGCAAACCCTTTCTTTTGCTCACTCCCACCATGAGACTTTTGAGGCACCCTAATTTTGATCCAAAGGTTAGCCTTCTTCCTCCAACTCCTCAGGAGAGGCTAAACTTAGGTCTACCAAGCATTGATGCAATTCTTTAGACTTACAGTCACCTACACACCACCATACATTTACAGCCCCTCACTTGAATTCAGCAATATGGCTAACAACACAAGATCGATGCTAAAGAGCCCCCACTGAGGGGCCTGACAGGTATTGCTGGATCGGCCCGACGCGGAGCAGACCAATGCTGAAGCATGAGACCCTTCTGGGTGTGTGAAGGGATTCAGATCCGATCACTCAATTCCCCCCAGGATCCCACTGATCTACCAGCCAGTTCCTTCTGACATCCTTATCATCCCTCCCACCCCCAATGAGGAATTGCACCTTCCTTTTGTGCTAGATGTCCATTTAGGAGCTCTGATGCTGGACCTATTATATCTGCTCCTTGTCCCTACTTTGGTTTATAGTGATTCAGAAGCAAGCAGGAGTGGAAAGGGTGATCCCTGTTTTAGGCACTGAGTGTAGAAATGTCAGATGAGAGATGTGTGGTAGTGTAAGGGTCTTCCCAAGAGGATTGGTATATCAAAAAAGTAGGACTACTAAATTGAGCAAAATCCTAATTTTAAGACTTTCGGTATTCACAGAAGGCATTTAGGAGTCCTAAAGTTAGGAGTCCTAACTATACTACTACTAAACTGAGAAAAATACTAATTTTAAGACTTTCGGTATTCACAGAAGGCATTTAGGAGTCCTAAAGTTAGGACTCCTAACTTCTGTGAATACCGAAATGGGTAAGTGCCTTCTGTGAATACCAAAATGGTAGTAAGTTTAGGATTTTGTCTTAAGTTAGTTCTGTGAATCGGGCCCTTCGATTTTTTTTACAGTCATATTAAATACACAAAATCGATATTCTGCACCACGATATTTATTCTTTCGATATTCTTGACCAACAATATTTTTACCACGATGTTCTGGCTCTGCACCATATGACCTGCCCAAACGACCTAGGGTTCCCATGACAATATGAAACTGAACAGCAGCATTTTTGCTTTTCGCTAGTGTATATTTAGAAAAATGTCCAGAGCAGAGTGTGGCCCTTTTTAAGTAGTTGGATGTTGGCGGAAGCTTGCTCTGTATATGGTATACCACTTAGGGGTCGATTCCGAGCCGGGTCAGACAGCCCTCCGAGAGCTGTTCGTAGCCTTATCTTGCGACCGACACGTTCCGGGAGCCGGTCCGTCCGGGCAATGAAGTACGATGCGCATAACTGGCACAATTCCGTCCGACACGTAGGCAGCGATTCCAGCAGCATTTCTCGTACGAGCCGTACCTCCGATCGCTGATTCGAGTCGCCCGGAAGCAGTTCTCACTGCAGTTTCCGTCCGGACAATTACGATGCGCAAATCATACGCGCCGGACGGGTCGCCACTAGCAGCACATCACAGCATCCGGGAGAGCTGCATATCAGGTCCGATTCGCACCACAAACACGATCCACGGCTACAAGATGGACCAATTCTCAACGTGTACGAGACAGAGCAACGAGCAGCAAGTACGAGACAAACCAACAATGAATCCCATCGTGCAGGTCATCTCAGTACTGTACATCTATGACCAGATCAGGAACAGCCGCGCACAATGCAGACGGTCAGTCAGACAGCGCCACAAATAAACGTCACGAACATGTGAAATGCTACACACACATGGGGGGTCAAATCCCTTACACCAGCAACAGCAAAACCACAGGGGTAGCATGGTCCCCACTACCAGCAGTCACCACACCTAGGGGGGAGTGCCCATCACCACTCACCTCCCCACTCATAGGGGGCTGTATGCCCTGAACCACTACCCTTCCCATTCATAGGGGGATGTACGCCCTGCACCACTACCCTCCCCACTCATAGGGGGATGTATGCCCTGCACCACTACCCTTCTCAGTCATAGGGGGATGTATGCCCTGCCCCACTACCCTCCCCACTCATACGGGGATGTATGCCCTTCAGCACTACCCTCCCCAGTCATAGGGGGATGTATGCCCTGCACCACTACCCTCCCCACTCATAGGGGGATGTATGCCCTGCACCACTACCCTTCCCACTCATAGAGGGATGTATGCCCTTCACCACTACCCTCCCCACACATAGGGGATGTATGCCCTGCACCACTACCCTCCCCACTCATAGGGGGATGTATGTCCTGCACCACTACCCTCCCCACTCATAGGGGGATGTATGCCCTGCACCACTACTCTCCCCACTCATAGAGGGATGTATGCCCTGCACCACTACCCTTCCCACTCATAGGGGGATGTATTTCCTGCACCACTACCCTCCCCACTCATAGGGGGATGTATGCCCTGCACCACTACCCTCCCCACTTATAGGGGGATGTATGTTCTGTACCACTACCCTCCCCACTCATAGGGGAATGTATGCCCTGCACCACTACCCTCCCCACTCATAGGGGGGTGTATGGCCTGCACCACTCCCCACAACTCATACAGTGCTGTATGCCCTGCACCACTACCCTCCCCACTCATAGGGGGACGTAAGCCCTGCACCACTACCCTGCCCACCCATAGGGGGATATATGCCCTGCACCACTCCCCACAACTCATAGGGGCATGTATCACCAGACCAGCATTTGTGACGACTGCACCCAACCCCACAACCAATGTTTTGGCAATGTGGTGGTTGTGCCACTTACAAACATAGACATGAGAGGCAAAGAATGCTGTGTATCACAAGAACTCCCTCTGCCATGTACAGACAAGCATTGGCCATGACCTCTGACAATGCCAACAGTCTACAATTAGACTGTGTGAAAAGGGAGCATCAAGATGCATACACATATCTCTACAAACAGACACACAAACTGCGGAATCCTGTGGAGACTGTCGATGTTATGTGACAAAGTCACATAGCATGGCAGCAATGGGACATACCAAACATAATCAATGTGCAGGATGATGACCTACAAGACGCGTGGACAATAGGGACAATCACACAAGCAACATCCCCCCCAATGGAACGCTGAAGCCACACCAATGCAGAGGCACAGATGCACAAACACAGACAGGCAGCCACACACTGAATATCATACGCAACATGTGTGTGTGTGTCACAGTGTCCCCAGGCTACTGCACAACGCATGATGGTAGGCTGAACTACAATGACACACGTGTGCATTGTGCCATACAAAAGTAAGTCTTTGACTGGGCACACCTGGGGGGGTAAGCAGGCATTGTCAGGTAAGCGGGATCACAAAGGATTCATGTGGCACAAGGTGGGTGGAACAGCTACCAACACAGCAAGAGACAGACACAACACAGCACTACCCTTTAGTCCCCTATATTTGTGGTGACATTAGCCTGTACGCCAATCCCACTGTGATGATAAAGCTAGTTTTTCCCCATACTGCGTAGCACAGTCAGATGTGCGTCCTGGGTCATGTGTCCGGGCCCACAAACTCACATCACATCTCCATAAACACAAATCACTGGCCATGGCTTGCAAACAATGGGCAAAAAGTAGTTATGGGCCTAGACATGAAACAACTCCCATTTTGCCAACATCAACAGCACACACCTTGAGCTGCAAGAATGTGCATCAGCTAGGCACTCAGGGACCGGTGATATTGCTCATGCAAACATGACAATCCCAGGGGTGTTGGGGGGATCAAAGGTACCCACAAATCCTCAACATGGGCTGACAACAACACCTGTGAAGGTCTGCCACACTGCACAGCATGCAGCACATTGACATTACGTGAAAACTACACAATTCATTCCGAACCCTGCCAGACACCTACACCAATGTCGAACCACAGGAGAGCCACAACGCACAAATGTCAACACCTTCCAACATAGCAGCAATGACCCTGATGATAGGGAGTAGTCACACACACACACACACACACACACACACACACACACACAAGTGAGCTTGTCAATGACAGATACCACATAGGGAAAACAACATGATGTTGCTAACACATAAGTGCCAATGGTAATCCAGAATGTGTCAAGTAGACAGGAACCTAACCAGGAAGAACAAAAGGTGTCGGAAACAATTTGATCCTAAAGGACACCGTTTTAGAAAGAAAGGGAAGGATTATCTCTTTCTATAGTCCCCTCACTCACCAGGGTTTCCCCACGGTGACATGCTTCATCATAGGGGTCCTCCCAGTCCTCTACGGACTGAGGCGTGCTACGACTTGCGGTGTTACGTAGGAGCACTAGAAACTTGTGGACTATGTGTAGTGAAAGTGAAGTAGTGGTGGAGTGGGATAATTAAAATAATCAGCTAGTGGGCTACAAAATAAACTTTATTGGTGCTCTAAGCTGAAAAAATTAAAAACGGGGTAATATGACAAGGGAACCTAACTGTAATGGAAAGGTGTGCCTAGCATATGTTATTGTCAACTAGTTTCGAGCTTCCCCAGCTCTTCGTCAGGACTACACTGGGACCAGCCCATTGTCGAGAAACTTGCCACTCCTAGTTGAACCTAAATTCGGTGCAATAAGTGAGATGCCACAATTGTAAGGCATGCGTTTTAAAATACATACGTAATGTGCGTCAGCGCAATGGTCTGTAAGGTACAAAACAACAGTTAATTAAGGAGAAAAAATATATGTACAATGTAATATGTATATGTCACTAAAAATTGTGAGCACACTACACCCAAGTGTATGCACACTTTCTTATCTGACGTGCCGCTATGTGAAGAAGAGAAGAGATGCAATTATTCACTCCATGCCGGCGAGGTGCTGAAAAAAGTGTGCTGAAATTCATAAAATTATTAAGTCTGACTTGGCACACACATAAACATACAACACAGAACATGTAACATACTTAAGAAAAAGCAACACTGTGCTTCATGGTCACTGGAGGGGATGCGGCGATCTCGTACATCTAATGGAGGATAGGAATCGAGATCGTTAGGAAAAAGGCGTGTTCCGTAATGATGGATCGCCCTGCGGGGTGAGAGGGAGACGGAGGAAGGGCTCCTCGCACCGTACAGGTATGGAGAATGGTAGCACTTACTTGTACGTTGAACCCCGCATACTATGACACCTACTCGAAGCCAAACCTCGCGGACCGCATTCTGGCGTGTCCTCGTTGCTGCACTGTTTTTATGTACTGGCGAGCGTGTCAAAAGGAGAGAAAGAGAAGAAAGCTCCGATGCCGGTATGCGAGTGGAGCCTCCCTCAGTCATCTGCACATATGCAATACACATGTAGACCAAGTTGGACAGATCACACAGATGACTTGTGTAGCATGGATGCACAAACATGCCTGTCCAGTGGAGATTGTCCAAGTCAGGGAATCTTTCCATGTGCCCAAATGTAATCACAACCTATGTGCAACAGTGTATGCCAAAGATGTCAAGTAGCAAACCCAAAGATAAAACCCTGGTCACAACATTTTGCCATCATTACACCCTGAAATTGCAGCTAAGGATGTCATGGATACATAGCAGAAAAGTACACATACCCCATAGACCACATGGAGTACATCACATCAACAACTCATTCTGTTATACACGTGTACAACAGCAAGTCCATGACACCCAACATCAACATCATGTACATTTGAAACAACACCACTGGATAACAAAACTGGCTTTATTAAGCACATAACTCATTGAAACTGTTAAGTCCACAATGTCAAAAGGCCAATGGCCAGTCCATGTCAGGAGTCCTCCCAGGGTGAAATGTGACAAGTTGTCACCCATTGCTTGCCTGCACTGCGACGGGCAGGGGACATCTCCCCTTGGAGAGGCATACACAGGGGCAGGCCAAGCACCACAGGGACAGGATCAGGGGACAGCAGAATGTGTCAGGGGAGAGCTGGTGGGTGCAGGAGTGTCACTGGCAACTGCAGCGGAATCATCTGACACTGTGAGCGCCGTCACCACGGCAGGGCCCAAGCCCAGGGCCCAAGTCAGACGGGTTGTTACCGGCATCACTGCAGTAGGCAGGTCAGATGGTTGGGACGGGGCCTCCACTGCAGTGCAAAACTCCAAGGGAGTGTCATGGGGCCCAGGTGAGGTTGGCAGGACAGAGGGGGGGGGGACACGGTCCCGACATCAGTGGCAGGAACAGGCTGAGCATGTGAGGTGGGGGTGGAAGTGCATGTGGTAGGAGGGGATGGCCTAATCATTTTGGGGATGCGGTATAGGTGTGTGGGGGAACCTGGGGCAGGGTGTGGTGGGGGACCTGTGGAGTGGTGGCCTGGGGGCTGCAGGAAGGAGAATGTGACTTTGACCTGTGGGATTGGGGGGGATCTTGCTCTTCCTTCTCCGGGGGGACTTGTGGATGGGGACCTCAGTGTCCGGGCGCCTGGGGGAGGGTGTCTGTGTGGCAGGGGAACTCCCCCCTGTGCGTAGTGACTTCCTCTCCCCCTTGTGCATCTGAGCAGATGGATCGGTGGGGAAGTGGCCAAGGTCACAGAGGAAGAGCTGCTTGGAAGGGGGGGGGGGTTGCAGGTGAGGCAGGGGAAGTGCTTTTGGAGGGAGAGGCATCTGAGGTCTGCAGTGTGCTCGTGGATGCCTGTTTGTGCGTGTGTGACCCATCCCCTGTGTTTGTGCCATGAGTCCCTGGAGTGTGCCTGCCTGTGGATTTTGTTTAGGACTTGCGTGATTGTGTGCTACCTGGGTCTGTTGTGGTGCATGCTGGTGCCGTTGTGTGTGTGTGTTGGCCAGGTAGGGTAGTGGGGACTGTGCGTGGTGCAGAGGTAGGAGGGGTGAGGGACTGTTGGAGGAGGGACACTGCTGCCATCTGTGTGGAGGCCATGGACTGAATGGTCCGATGAAGGGCAGACAGGTTGGATGAGATGCCCTCCATGAAGGACACCAGTTGAGTCAACAGAGGGGTGTGGGAATGGGGGACACTCAGCATCGCTGTGTGCCCTACATGGAGCTGCTTCAGTAAGTCCTCAGACTCCACACTGAGGGCAGCAGGGGAGATAGGGGCAGGGGGTGCGGTGCCTGGACCAAAGGAGACATGTTCCCTCACACGGGGGCCTCCACGGACATCTGGGATGGCAGCAGATGGGAGGGTGGAGATGGTGGTGGTGGCGGGGACAGACTCGCTAGGCGTTGTCTGGGGTCTGCTGACACCCGCCTCCGCAAGGGAGTCGTCACTGGAGATGCTGTGTTCCTCAGCAGAGGTGTTTGTAGCTGAGGTCTCCTCTGTGTGGCTCCCCTCACCCTCTGTGCCACTGGTTCCTTCCAACTCCTCTGAAGCTGACCCAGTCTGGCTCTGCGGCTCCTCTTGGTCCGTGGAGCTTTCTCCTCCAGTAGCTGTTGATGTATCTGCAATCGGGATAGACAGATCCACATCAGTCACCTGTTTCACCTGACACATCACAGTCAGTACAGCACATCAAAGAGTACGGCTTTGCATCAAGTGCCAGATATATGCAAACAGTGGAGACATCATTTGGAAATGACACCTGTCAGTCTGCAAGCCAACCATGCCCCTTAGATCCTGCCCCTCCATGGACCCATCTGCCTAGGACATGTTGTTTACCACTTCTCATTTGTGTGCACAAGCACCACATAGACATATCTCTGAACTGCAGGACTCGTGATTTAAATCTGCCTGGACTAACACATGCCATCTCCTGCCACTGACTCAGTACATGTGTCATGAGAAGGGATGGCAAAAATCATTGTCACTAAAATGGATATGCTTCACTCACAAGACACCATGATGTACACATGTCGTGATGGTCAATGCCACAATAGAGTGCATGCTGTCCAACTGACATCACTGCGGGAAACACATCAGCAAGTGGGATACCATGCTACAGCCCAGTATGGCTAAGCAGCCAGCACTGGCTTCAGTCTCAGGGGTAGTGTATCCAAAATTAAATACTCTGCACCGTGTCACAACCATTAACATGTATGAGAATTTAAGCCCTGCAGATGTAAAGTGCACAGGGACACCCAATGCTAACCACATCTTCAGGCATCTGATGATCAACGTAATAAAAATGCAACAGATGACTGACTGCAAGCACCAATCTGTAAGCATGATGACATCACAGCATGATGGCAATGAATTGAGACTGCCTGCACTGTGATGTACTATGTAACATAATGCAGCGTCAAGTGATTGGACACCTATGCATGAACCCATTCTGATGATCCATTTCCCACACTCCAGCTAGCTGCACAAACCAAAATGACCAACACCACAGGGGTTTAAGAAGCTAGGCCACCTCACAATGACACCGATGCAGACACCATATAGCACACTTTACAATGCACTAATGTTAGGCTGACACACAGGAGTAGAAGAACAGAGTGTACTTCATGTCTGGAGTAGGGATACCTGTCCAGGAACATGTGCAACATGGGATTACCCTGGACACCAGGCATGTGTCCATGCATGTGTGAAACACATGATGTACATTTTTCTGAGGCCCATAAATTCTCGTTGCTGATACATGGCTGTGTGTTAAATACCCCTGGCACAAATGGTGTGCCAAAACATCAATTGGAACACATATCAATTGCCCACACAGAGTACATGTCTTTTTTTCAGGCAATGTGCAGACACATGGAAATCATGTGCCTCACTCATGAAGACAAAACAATGCACCGGTCGCAGATGCTGTTCACAACATTAGTTTTGTACAACAGCAGGGACACACAACCCAAGTTACACAAGTCAAAGCCTGAAAGGGGCACACCTGTGTATCAGATGAGGATGGGACATGATGTAGTTTTGCCACATGACTCCTGTACAAGCAGACATGAGATCTGTGGAAGTGTAACCAGGATGTGGGGGTGCAAAGATCATGTGATACATTGAACACAGAGAATGCATGCACTTACCCCCTCCTTGCTTCTGTCTGGCCTTTAACTGCCCATCCAGGTCCGGGAAGACCACCGCCGGAATCCTGAGCATGTAGGGGGGTCAGTGTCCATCGTCCGCCCCTTCTGCGAGTAGGCGACAGCTTCAGCTGGACTGTGGCAATCCTCCGGGTCCAGCCACGAAGGTCCTGCAACCTCGTCACTGGAGATGCTGTGTTCCTCAGCAGAGGTGTTTGTAGCTGAGGTCTCCTCTGTGTGGCTCCCCTCACCCTCTGTGCCACTGGTTCCTTCCAACTCCTCTGAAGCTGACCCAGTCTGGCTCTGCGGCTCCTCTTGGTCCGTGGAGCTTTCTCCTCCAGTAGCTGTTGATGTATCTGCAATCGGGATAGACAGATCCACATCAGTCACCTGTTTCACCTGACACATCACAGTCAGTACAGCACATCAGAGAGTACGGCTTTGCATCAAGTGCCAGATATATGCAAACAGTGGAGACATCATTTGGAAATGACACCTGTCAGTCTGCAAGCCAACCATGCCCCTTAGATCCTGCCCCTCCATGGACCCATCTGCCTAGGACATGTTGTCTACCACTTCTCATTTGTGTGCACAAGCACCACATAGACATATCTCTGAACTGCAGGACTCGTGATTTAAATCTGCCTGGACTAACACATGCCATCTCCTGCCACTGACTCAGTACATGTGTCATGAGAAGGGATGGCAAAAATCATTGTCACTAAAATGGATATGCTTCACTCACAATACACCATGATGTACACATGTCGTGATGGTCAATGCCACAATAGAGTGCATGCTGTCCAACTGACATCACTGCGGGAAACACATCAGCAAGTGGGATACCATGCTACAGCCCAGTATGGCTAAGCAGCCAGCACTGGCTTCAGTCTCAGGGGTAGTGTATCCAAAATTAAATACTCTGCACCGTGTCACAACCATTAACATGTATGAGAATTTAAGCCCTGCAGATGTAAAGTGCACAGGGACACCCAATGCTAACCACATCTTCAGGCATCTGATGATCAACGTAATAAAAATGCAACAGATGACTGACTGCAAGCACCAATCTGTAAGCATGATGACATCACAGCATGATGGCAATGAATTGAGACTGCCTGCACTGTGATGTACTATGTAACATAATGCAGCGTCAAGTGATTGGACACCTATGCATGAACCCATTCTGATGATCCATTTCCCACACTCCAGCTAGCTGCACAAACCAAAATGACCAACACCACAGGGGTTTAAGAAGCTAGGCCACCTCACAATGACACCGATGCAGACACCATATAGCACACTTTACAATGCACTAATGTTAGGCTGACACACAGGAGTAGAAGAACAGAGTGTACTTCATGTCTGGAGTAGGGATACCTGTCCAGGAACATGTGCAACATGGGATTACCCTGGACACCAGGCATGTGTCCATGCATGTGTGAAACACATGATGTACATTTTTCTGAGGCCCATAAATTCTCGTTGCTGATACATGGCTGTGTGTTAAATACCCCTGGCACAAATGGTGTGCCAAAACATCAATTGGAACACATATCAATTGCCCACACAGAGTACATGTCTTTTTTTCAGGCAATGTGCAGACACATGGAAATCATGTGCCTCACTCATGAAGACAAAACAATGCACCGGTCGCAGATGCTGTTCACAACGTTAGTTTTGTACAACAGCAGGGACACACAACCCAAGTTACACAAGTCAAAGCCTGAAAGGGGCACACCTGTGTATCAGATGAGGATGGGACATGATGTAGTTTTGCCACATGACTCCTGTACAAGCAGACATGAGATCTGTGGAAGTGTAACCAGGATGTGGGGGTGCAAAGATCATGTGATACATTGAACACAGAGAATGCATGCACTTACCCCCTCCTTGCTTCTGTCTGGCCTTTAACTGCCCATCCAGGTCCGGGAAGACCACCGCCGGAATCCTGAGCATGTAGGGGGGTCAGTGTCCATCGTCCGCCCCTTCTGCGAGTAGGCGACAGCTTCAGCTGGACTGTGGCAATCCTCCGGGTCCAGCCACGAAGGTCCTGCAACCTCTTTTGGCAGTTGCGGATGCGGCGTCTGTGGACCTCCACAGCACGAACAGCCCAGGCAATGGTCAGCCAGATCTCCTGCTTCTGGTGGGCATCAACCTGTGAGGATGACAAGGGTAGAAAAAATCCTTTACCACACAAGCCACATGTTTGTGCATCACACATTTGGATATACATGTCTTTCTCGCAAGGGAATGTGATGGACACAGGTAGTGGAGATATGGTGATTAACAGTTGTCCTGATTTTTTAACAGGGAAACATTAACTGAGTATTACAACCTTGTGAAAATGCACTTTTCATGCACAGTACCTGTCCACTACAGGGACCTACACACCATGGGGATATGAACTACTCTGTGAGCATGCTAGACACTGTTGAACACAATTTTATTGGTGCCAGTCAGACAACATACACAATGAATAAGGGATGTGGAGTGCACACTAACCTGCTCCCCTGGTGTCCCATACAACTTGCTGTACTGTGGGAGGAGGCTGTCCAGCAGGGCCTTGTTCTCCTCCTCTGTGAAGGCTGGGGCCCTCTCCACAGTACGTGCCATTCTTGGAGCCAGAGGATGCAGAGACAGCAGCAGTGGTAGCTGAGATGTCGATCTGGAGCATGAAGTGCAGGCAAGTGAGTTCACAGGTGAACAGACAGACTTATATCTGTGCTGCAGAGGCAGATTCAGTCCCATGTGTCAAAAGCGATAGGTCCGACAAGTTTGCATCCTATGAATCTGGCCAATCCATCCCATTGCACGCCTCGTACACGCCTTCCGCATCGTTTGAAATATTAAAAAGCATTGCAATGACGAGTCTGAAACATTGTTGCAGGCAGCCAACAGATTTTCAAGAAACCGAATCGTACCAGGCTCAAATCTGTGTCTGTTCCTATTGAACACATTGTGCAAGGCATGCGTGCAAGGTGTGTGTGCGGATCGGTCCACCCGCGTCAGTCCACTTTGGGGACATTGTGCAAGGCGTGCGTGCGGCTCGGTCCACCCGCGTCAGTCCACATTGGTGACATTGTGCAAGGCGTGCTTGTGGATCGGTCCAACCGTGTCAGTCCACATTGGTGACATTGTGCAAAGCGTGCGTGCAGCTCCCTCCCTAGGTGTGCAACGCATCTTTCGCATTGGTCACCTGCCTCAGTCACCATATAAGTAATTGTTTAAGATGTGCAACACACCATAGCTTGCCATTGACACATGGGCACAACAACAATACATTCTGTGACACAGTAATTCTAAGTGCATGTCAGGCTGCATTACCTGTGTGTGTATGTGGGTAAACATGTGAATTTGTATGTTTCACTTAGTGGCACCCACTCCCAGGCAGGGCTGGTTGTCATGGGGACAGATCCAATTGTTGGCTTGACACATAACCACTGTGTTTGACGACAGTACATTTCAGTGCATGAGGCATGTCCACAGTTCCCGATGTACATTGTGTATTTCATGTGACATACACCCTGACTCTTCAGTGGAATGGTAGGTGCCTCACAGGGTGTCACAGTGCCACATATGTGATGTTAATGTTAATCCACAGTATGTGTGCATTGCCATGCAGAGATGACTCAGATTTCATGTGCTCAATCAATCAATCAATCAATCACGGCATTTATAAAGCGTGCTACTCACCCGTGAGGGTCTCAAGGCGCTGGGGGGGGGAAATGTCACTGCTCGAACAGCCAGATCTTGAGCTGTTTCCTGAAGGAGAGGTGGTCTTGGGTTCGCCGAAGGTGGGTGGGGAGGGAGTTCCAGGTCTTGGCTGCCAGGTAGGAGAACGATCTTCCTCCGGCTGTTGCTCTGTGGATGCGTGGTACGGTGGCGAGGGCGTGGCTGGTAGATCGTAGCTGGCGGGTGGACGTGTAGAAGGTCAGGCGGTCGTTGAGGTATTTGGGGCCCAGGTTGTGGAGAGCCTTGTGTGCGTGGGTCAGGAGTCTGAACATGATTCTCTTGCTGACAGGGAGCCAGTGCAGGTCTCTCAGGTGTCTGGTGATGGGGCTGTGCCGGGGGATGTTCAGGATGAGTCGTGCGGAGGCATTCTGGATTCGCTGGAGTCTTTTTTGAAGTTTGGCTGTGGTTCCGGCGTAGAGGGTGTTCCCGTAGTCCAGTCGGCTGGTGACGAGTGCCTGGGTGACGGTCTTCCTGGTTTCGGTGGGGATCCATCTGAAGGTCTTGCGGAGCATGCGCAGGGTGTTGAAGCACGAAGACGAGATGGTGTTGACAGAGAGGAGTCCAGGATGAAGCCCAGGTTGCGTGCATGGTCCGTTGGCTTGGGAGCGGTGCCCAGGGCCGGAGGCCACCAGGAGTCGTCCCAGGCGGAGGGTGATGATCCCAGGATGAGGACTTCCGTCTTGTCTGAGTTCAGTTTAAGGCGGCTGCTCCTCATCCAGTCGGCGACGTCTTTCATCCCTTCGTGTAGGTTGGCTCTGGCGGTGGTGGGGTCGTTGGAGAGGGAGAGGATCAGCTGGGTGTCATCAGCGTAGGAGAGGATGTTGAGGTTGTGTTGGCGTGCGATGGCTGTGAGGGGGCTCATGTAGACGTTGAAGAGGGTTGGACTGAGTGAGGATCCTTGTGGTACGCCGCAGATGACTTCGGTGGCCTCGAATCTGAACGGGGGGAGGCGGACTCTCTGGGTTCTTCTGGCGAGGAACGAGATGATCCACTCCAGTGCTTTCTCTCGGATTCCGATGTTGCTGAGGCACTTCACTAGGGTGCGGTGGCAGACTGTGTCGAATGCCGCGGAGAGGTCCAACAGGATGAGGGCCGCTGTTTCCCCGTTGTCGATCAGGGTTCTGATGTCGTCGGTGGCGGCGATTAGGGCGGTCTCGGTGCTGTGGTTGGCCCGAAACCCGGACTGCGAGGGGTTGAGGGATCCGTTCGTCTCGAGGAAGGTGGCCAGTTGTCTGTTGACGGTCTCCTCGATGACTTTGGCCGGAAAGGGGAGGAGTGAGATTGGACGGTAGTTCTTGAGGTCGGTGGGGTCCGCCGTTGGTTTCTTCAGGAGGGCGGTAAGCTCGGCGTGCTTCCAGCTCTCCGGGAAGGTGGCGGTGTGGAAGGATGAGTTGATGATGTCCCGGAGATGGGGTGCGATGATGGCGTCGGCTTTGTTGAAGACGTGGTGTGGGCAGGGGTCGGTTGGTGATCCGGAGTGGATGGAGTTCATCGTGCGGGTGGTGTCTTGGGTGGTGACCGGGGTCCAGTTGCAGAGGGTGGTGGTGGCGGGTGTTGCTTCGGCGGTGGGGTGCGTGGTCTGTGCGTCGAAGCTGTTGTGTATGTCCGCGATCTTGCTGTGGAAGAACGAGGCGAGTGAGTCGCAGAGGACTTGCGAGGGGGTGATGTCGTTGTTTCCGGCGCTGGGGTTGGAGAACTCTTTGACGATGCTGAAGAGTTCCTTGCTGTCGTGGGCATTGTTGTCCAGTCGTTCTTTGAGTGCCGACTTCTTGGTGGCGCGGATCAGTTGGTGGTGTTTGCGTGTGGCGTGCTTGAGGGCGGTCCTGTTGTCTGTAGTCTGGACGAGCCGCCAGGCTTTCTCGAGGGTGCGGCAGTTCTTCTTGGATTCCTTGAGTTCGTTGGTGAACCAGGGGGTTTTCTTGCTGCCGGTTCTCCTTGGAGGGATCTTTAGCGGTGCGAGGTCGTCGGCGCAGGCGGTCAACCACTTGGCGAGGTTGCTGGCTGCTTCGATTGGGTCTGCTGTGTTGGTGGGTGTGTTCTGGCCGAGGGAGGCGGTGAGTTGCTCGGCGGTGATCTTGCTCCAGCTCCGGTGGGGAACCTGTTGCGGATGGTGGTGGGTCGTGGTTCTTCTGAAGCTGAAGTGGACGCAGCTGTGGTCGGTCCAGTGGAGTCCGGTGGCGTGGCTGAAGGAGATGTGCTTGCTGGATGAGAAGACGGGGTCAAGCGTGTGGCCGGCGTAGTGGGTGGGAGTGTTCACTAGTTGCTTGAGTCCGAGGTTGGCGAGGTTGTCCAGCAGGGCGGTGGTGTTTCTGTCGTTGTTGTTTTCTAGGTGGAAGTTGAGGTCTCCCAGGAGGATGTAGTCGGCGGAGGGGAGGGCGTGCGGGCTGAAGAAGTCTGTGATGTCTTCGCTGAATTGTGTGCGTGGTCCCGGTGGTCTGTAGATGAGGGTGCCTCGGAGGGTGGTCTTGGGGTCAGCGTGTATCTGGAAGTGTAGGTGTTCAGCGGTGGTGAAGGTTTCGTCGGCGTTAGTCGAGATGCGGATGGTGTTCTTGTGTATGATGGCGATGCCTCCTCCCGTCTGGTTGGCGCGGTCCTTCCGGGTGATCTTGTATCCGTCCGGGATGGCTATGGCGATGTCGGGCGCTGAGGAGGCGTTCATCCAGGTTTCGGTGAGGAAGGCGACGTCCGGCGCTGTCGTGTCGAGCAGGTCCCAGAGTTCCATGGCGTGCCTGTGGACGGAACGGGTGTTCAGCAGGATGCACTCGAGGTGGTTGCTGCTGGTGCTCGGCTTGGCTGGGGTGGTGCCGGCCCGGTGGCAGGTGAAGCGGCAGGCTTGGCAGGCGAAGGGGCCGTGGGTGCGTCTCGGGGTGGCTCGGTGGCAGGCAGGGTTACGGCCGGCGTTGAGTGCGTTGAGGGTGGCGGTGTCGTAGGTCAGTCGGGTAGGCTTGCATCGGCGGGGACCAGGGGTCCTGGCGCTGGGCGCGGTCCAGGCGCGGACGGGCGCAGACGGGCTTGCCTTTGGCGCGCCTTCGGCGCACAATCGGCGCGCCCGCTGCGCGTAACCTTGCCAAAGGCAAGCCCGTCTGCGCCCGTCCGCGCCTGGACCACGCCCAGCGCCAGGACCCCTGGTCCCCGCCGATGCAAGCCTACCCGACTGACCTACGACACCGCCACCCTCTCTTCAGCTTCAGAAGAACCACGACCCACCACCATCCGCAACAGGTTCCCCACCGGAGCTGGAGCAAGATCACCGCCGAGCAACTCACTGCCTCCCTCGGCCAGAACACACCCACCAACACAGCAGACCCAAACGAAGCAGCCAGCAACCTCGCCAAGTGGTTGACCGCCTGCGCCGACGACCTAGCACCGCTAAAGATCCCTCCAAGCAGAACCGGCAGCAAGAAAACCCCCTGGTTCATCAACGAACTCAAGGAATCCAAGAAGAATTGCTGCACCCTCGAGAAAGCCTGGCGGCTCGTCCAGACTACAGACAACAGGACCGCCCTCAAGCACGCCACACGCAAACACCACAATCGGCGCGGCCGCTGCGCGTGACCGATGCGCGTCCGTGCAGTCGCCATTTAAGGCTAAGTGGGAGGGAGGAGCAGCTGTGAGGCGGGAGCGGGGAGGTCACAGAATGAAAAAGGGGGCGTGGCCGTGTGGACGGCGGCGGGAAGCGGGGAACGGGGCGGGCAAAGCACAGGGGGAAAAAACAACAGGGTTAATGCAAGGAGGCTAGCAAAAACGACAATAACAGTGAAAAAACGGCACAGGGGGAAAAAACAACAAGGTTAATGCAGAGAGGCTAACAAAACAACAATAACAATGAAAAAACGGCACAGGGGGAAAAACAACAAGGTTAATGCAGAGAGGCTAACAAAACGACAATAACAGTGAAAATACGGCGGAACTGCTGGGGCAAGTGAGAGTGAGGCAGGCAGCTAGGGCAGGCAGACAGCGAGGCTGCAAGCAGCAGCGAGGGGTGCACACACAGCTGGTGGCCGTGCGGCGCGGGGGTGTCCTGTGCTCAATGTCAAATGTTCACAACATCCCAGTATATTGTCAATGTGAGTGGATGTTGCGTCTGTGTGTCACAGACATCCATGTGTGAGCTGGCATGAAATCAGGGGGCACTTCATATGTTTGTCATGTGTGCGTTGTGTTGTGCACATGGTACGCCACATCATGATGGTGTCCATTTTGCGACACAAGGTCCCCGTGTGTGTCTGTCAGGAACCTGTGATGTGGGGTAGACATCTGTCCTCACTAGTCACTGTGGTGTGTGTCTGGTATGTGACACTCATACTGATGTACTGTGACGGGCCCATTGATTGCTCACAGCACAACAGGGACCTTGTTGTGTGGCCCTGTAGAGCTGAGATATCAGATGATGGGCATGTATCTGATATGTGTGTCCATACCCAACAGCACACACATCATGTTCTTGTGTCCTGTAATGTGGCATCATGTGCTATTTGTCATGTACACTGGCACATAGATAGGGGGAATGACAAACTGTCTTTGCTCTCCTATGTACTGCAGGAGACCAAATGTCCACAGACCGTTCCCAAACCTGGAGACCATGGTTGAACGTGACTGCATGTGACGGTACCGCTACACCAGGCCACTGATGAAGAATTGGCGGAGCAATTGGCTCCACATCTGCAACCTGGCCGGACATACCCTACAGCGCTGACCCCCAAGGTGAAGGTGATGGCAGCCCTACACTTTTTTGCCACAGGTGCCTTCCAGCACACTGTTGCTACTGCTGGTGGGATGTCACAGACTATGTTCAGCCGTGTGCTTCGGGATGTGTTGGGGGCAATGTTGCATTTCCTGGACCAGTACATCCATTTCCCCAAAGCACAACAACTAGCTGACATCAAGGGGGACTTCTATGCCCTGGCAGGATGCCATGTGTCATTGGCCCTATCGATGGGACACATGTGGCTTTGGTACCACCGCAGGCACATGAGCAGACGTACCGGAACAGGAAGCATTTCCACTCTATAAATGCTCCTGTGGTTTGTTTTGCCAACATGACCATTTCCCATGTGTGTGCAAGGTTCCCGGGCTCAGCGCACAACGCCTACATAATGAGGAGTAGTCGCATCCCAACGATGATGGCACAGATGCAGTACCAGCATTCCTGGCTTGTCGGTGTGTACTGACTGCTTAGCATTGTGTGTGTTTTCTAAAGTTGATTCACACCCTATTTTCACGCTCAACTAATGTGCAATTGTCTCCCTGTAGGTGACTCTGGATACCCCAACATGCCGTGGTTGCTGACACCCCTCAGGAACCCTGTGACACCAGCGGAGATGCGCTACAATGAGGCACATGGTCGTACCAGGAGGGAACTTGAGCGGGCATTTGGCCTCCTGAAAAGCAAATTCCGCTGCCTGGACAAGACAGGAGGAGCCCTTCCATATGCACCTGCGAAGGTGTGCAGGATCATCATTGTGTGCTGCTTGCTACACAACCTGGCAGTGCAGAAGCGGTTGCCTCTCATCCTGGATGACGATGACCAACCTCCTCCAGCCGGGAGGATCCTGGTCTGGGGCATGATGCCAGTGATGATGAGGGTGATGGTGATGTTCGGAGCCAGCTGATCCAGAACTTCTTCTCCTGAATGTCAGTATACAGGTATGTGTTGTCCAAGTATTGTGTCGGCATGACCTATGTTGGTGGTGCACTGGTGCTGATTGAGTGTGGCAGTATGCTACTTGTCAGTATGCTTGCTGTGATGTGTTGTGTCTGGTATTCTGTACTCCCAGTGTTGACCTGATTGTTAGGTTATGTCTGGGTAATTAGTGTTTTGTTTTGGGCATGTATATTGTTGTTGTTTGCTGTATATCTGTGTTTTTGATTGTGTTTTCTGTCTGTACTTCACAGGGTACTTTGGATGTTGTGTGGTGCGGTCTGAACCCCAAGACACAGATCCTTGTTCCAAAGTGCAAGTAATTGTTGTCCCAACCAATGATGTGCCACACACCCCGGGAATTTCATCGTACACCACATGTTTAATTTTAGGATAACTGTCATGTGAGGTTAACATGCATCAGTTGTAGTATTCTCACAATGTGACTATTTAATAAAACAGCCCTTCACTTTGTGATGTGCTCCGTGTGTCCACACATCCAACAGTAATTCGCATCCTGTACCTGTGGGCTGCTTGCCACTGACCCAGATGGGTGTTGTGTGTGTGCATTCCACTGTATCTCCTGTTGACATCAGTGTTGATGATGAGCTAGGGGCCCTGGTGAGTATGTGTTGTGTTGTCTTAGTGGTGTGTCTCCCTCATATGTGTCACATTCACATGACTCACATTACGGTGTTCGCATTGCTGTAATAGTTTGCATGCACAGTGTTCCTTAGCAGCTCATCATCGCCATGGCACAAAGCAAGTAGGAATCACGACAGAGGCAAGTATTGTGTGATTGTGAATTTATTTACAAACATGTGTAAGGATGGTGAACGGATTTTGCAGTGCTGTACAATGTGATAGTAATCCAAAGTTCACAGGTGAGTTGGTAGTCTTGGTAATTGAAATATCCAGAGTAGAATCCACAGTCAATTGGTGGATTGTCACAACATTGCCCCTCCATGTCATGTGGGTGAATTTGATGTAGGTCGACAAGGTCAACTGTTTTGAACACAAAGGACGTTACCAGGAGCAGGTGTTGGGTGCCTGGGGGGATATGCATGGCCATCAGCGTCTCAATTGCCCTTCTTCGGACGACCCCTCTTTTTTCTCGGGGGATCCTCATGTGCAGGCTGCTGCGGTGCCGAGGACTCTCCGACAGAGTCCTCCTCCCTCCCGGTGGCTGTTGCGGATGTTGTGGCAACAGATGTTATGGGCGCACAGGGAGGTGTGGTCAAGTTGGTGCTGATGTGGCGAAGGCATGTCAGTATGGCCCTATGCACCGCTGTTAGTTCATCCAATTTGTCCCACTTGGACTCCACCCGGGACATGTGGGAGTCCAAGCGGGCATGATGGGCAGCCTGCTGTTCTTTAAGTTCCTTGAGGATCCCCACGACCTGTCCAAACCCTCCGGTGCTTTCCTGGTACACATTTATGATGCGTTCCAGGTGTGGCTCATCATGCAGTTCAGCCCCCTCTGCAAGCCGTGTCCTCTGCCAACCCACCCTCCCACCGGCCCGACCCACACGGGCAGGCCCTGCCGTGGCCTGCCCAGCCGACACTGGGCCCCCTTGTTTGTTAGCGCCGGTGGTGTTATCCCTTGCTTCCGGGGGGCCCTGTGTACCTGGTCCGTTGTTGTTCTGGGGCCTGGGCCTGTCCGTGTTTGCATGGGGACTCTGTCTGGTGTCCGATGTGGCAGGAGTGGTTGAGTTGGGTGCTGATATCACTGCTGCTGGGGCTGCACAATGGCTCACGCCGGAGGGGCCAGGTTGGTCAAGGTCGTCGTCCGAAGACGACGTAGAGTGATCCACACCGGGGAGCTCAGGGTCCGCCAGAGTCTGGGACTTGGACTGTTCCTCAGGACATGCTGTGTCTCCAGCATCACCTGTGTTTGGAGGAGACACACAATGTATGTTGTGTTTCTACAGACCTCAATGTTTCACACACATGACATTTGACACTGAACATCATTATGAGGATCTGTACATTGCATTGTCCTAAGTTGTGTCAGACAGAGGTTGATATTGTTAGAGCACTTTGTAATGGCAACCTGGAGTATTTCGATGTGCACGTCGAGCTGTGTGCATGACCAGCTCATGTATTGATCAATTGTCTGTAGATGCCCATTGCCACTCAGGTTCCATCACATGCCTGACACTGCTGTATTGTCCCTGTCCACATTTGTGCTTTAACAATGACATACGTACTATTACACTAGGGGTATGTTGCGAGGTTGGGGCATGTGTTGTGTGACTCTTTTATTTCTTCTGTGTGTCACATTTGTGTGTCTGTGCAACATGGTTGCAGTACGGTATGCCTGCGATCCATTGTGAGATACTAATTAGTTGTCTGTGTTCCTAGTTCACATCTTTTTTCATACAAGTCAGGGGGTTAGAATAGCTAATGAAGTTGGTGCTGAGTTTTGTATGTGTTAACACCTTCTATCTTGTCAAATTCATCAACAGTGAGAGGACTGGGCACAGGTGCTCTCTAGCTTTTCAATGCTCATTACAGTGATGGGCAGAGGTGTGTGTGTTACAGTTCAGCTGCTGTGAGTTGCATGCCTCCTCAGATACAGTCCAGGTTAGTCATTGTGCTTGGGGTCTCCATGACAGTGAATGATGTGTTGTATGAATGATGCGTACAACGCAGGCCGATGTGGGATTGAACTGCATCTCACAACTGCACATTTTTTGGATGACACCTGTGAGAAGGTGGCCTGATATATGCTGTCCACTAGTTCTAGTGGGCACCTTGTATCAGTCCAAACAACCCCTTATGGTGATAGGTTAAAGACAACCTTTATTGAAAGCTATCCTATTGGTAGCTATGGAGAGCAGCCTTCAGGCTAAGTCTTGAAGGAATGTAAAACTTTCCTGTTATCTCAGGCTTTTCCCAGCTAGTCCTCTTGGGTTTTTCTGTGAGCTTGGATGAGTTCTCAGCGCCAGAAAGCCGCTTGGCCGCAGTGCGCTTAATTAAATTCCCTTTTCATTTCATTTTCATTTCATTTCAGGTATATATTCAAAATATATGTATTTAAGATAAAACACACCCCTCTAGTCTCTTTATGAGACTGGAGTTCAAAGTACTTATTTTACAAGTGAGCAAGCATCAGTAAGAGCACAAATACACGTTTGGGCCCTAGGGGCGTACCAAACCATATACCAAAAAAGTGGTATAAGAACCACGACTGGAATAGACACTAGGGGCCCGATTCACAGAACTAACTTAAGACAAAATCCTAAACTTACTACCATTTTGGTATTCACAGAAGGCACTTACTCATTTTGGTATTCACAGAAGGCACTTACTCATTTCGGTATTCACAGAAGTTAGGAGTCCTAACTTTAGGACTCCTAAATGCCTTCTGTGAATACCGAAAGTCTTAAAATTAGGATTTTTCTCAGTTTAGTAGTAGTATAGTTAGGACTCCTAACTTTAGGACTCCTAAATGCCTTCTGTGAATACCGAAATTCTTAAAATTAGGATTTTTCTCAATTTAGTAGTCCTAAGTTTAGGACTCCTAACTTTAGGACTCCTAAATGCCTTCTGTGACTACCGAAAGTCTTAAAATTAGGATTTTTCTCAGTTTAGTAGTAGTATAGTTAGGACTCCTAACTTTAGGACTCCTAAATGCCTTCTGTGAATACCGAAATTCTTAAAATTAGGATTTTTCTCAATTTAGTAGTCCTAAGTTTAGGACTCCTAACTTTAGGACTCCTAAATGCCTTCTGTGACTACCGAAAGTCTTAAAATTAGGATTTTTCTCAGTTTAGTAGTAGTATAGTTAGGACTCCTAACTTTAGGACTCCTAAATGCCTTCTGTGAATACCGAAATTCTTAAAATTAGGATTTTTCTCAATTTAGTAGTCCTAAGTCTAAACTTAGGACTACTAAATTGAGAAAAATTCTAATTTTAAGACTTTCGGTATTCACGGAAGGCATTTAGGAGTCCTAAAGTTAGGAGTCCTAACTATACTACTACTAAACTGCGAAAAATCCTAATTTTAAGACTTTCGGTATTCACAGAAGGCATTTAGGAGTCCTAAAGTTAGGACTCCTAACTTCTGTGAATACCGAAATGAGTAAGTGCCTTCTGTGAATACCAAAATGAGTAAGTGCCTTCTGTGAATACCAAAATGGTAGTAAGTTTAGGATTTTGTCTTAAGTTAGTTCTGTGAATCGGGCCCTCCGCCTATAGCCTGTAGAATCGCTGGGACCCCAAGGAACCACCCAAGGTAGTGACACAGGGGACCCACGGGGACTGTATGCAGTGTGTAAACACAACCGCGGGTTCCCGTTATCTTCTATGGGCAATGTCGCTGTTGGAAATTTAAAGATTAGGGACACTTCTAATCGAGTCAGGACCAAACCCTTTTGGACTTAAGAAGTTCTAGGGCTAGCACCCACGTGAGCACTGGAGTACTCAAGTTACCTCACCCAGGGAAGCCGGGTGCATAGTTGTCTTTTTGGTGTTGGGTCGCGTCGTCGATTTCAATGGAAGCCTGCAAAGAATTGCTGCTGCCGTGAAGAGGAGAAGTGTCCGAAGAGATCCAAGCCTGGATCTAGGATGTAAGGAACCTGAAAGCAGAGGGAACAGAGTCTGGGTCACTTGCCAGTGACCGAGGGCAAGATGAACCAATGCCCATAGATGTCGGGTGCTTCAGGTGAGTTGATGGGTGTCTTGACTCTTCAGCCACGAGGTCCAGGAGGCATCGACGAAGTACATGAGCTGGATTCGAGCTGTCCCTCGAAGTCTGTCGAGTGCTGTGGTATCGGCGACCAGATTGGACCCAACAAGCCTTGGCAACGGCAAGTCACTGGAATTTAGAGAAAGGACTGCGGTGCAGACCAGCAAGGTCTGAGGGACTCACCCAGCAAGGGTAAGTCAGGGCACGTCTGGAGCAACCAGGAAACCCAAGCAGAAGAGGATTTGCCTTTGTGGGGACTTGCTAGCCAATGGGCTAGTGATCGCGAAGGAACCTCAAGCGGTCGCACTTGAAACGGGCCCACGGGTCACTCGACCAGGAAGTGTTGCTGCAAAAGTTCACGGTGTCCAGGGGTCACGGTTCCACGTCACCCACGATAGCCACGGGCCTCAGCTTTGCTGTGGACTCAGGGTAGCCTCGGAAAGTCTGGAAATCCACCTCTGGTGATGCAAAGAGATCGGCGTCCGGCGGGAGCTTCAGCGATGCAGACCGGTCAATTGCTTCTTTGGTGCCTCCCAAGCAGGGGAGTCACTCCTTGACACCAAGGGAGATTTTTTCAGTCTTCTAGTCAGGATAGAACGTCGAAGGTCCAGGATATATGTTGCAGAGTTTCGTCCAGGGTAATCTAAAGACCTAGGGACTGGATTCCTATACTTATAGTAAGTTTAGGGGATGGACTAACTCTAAGGCCCCACCTATGGGTGGACCAGGAAAGAGGGGGGTTACACCCATGTCCTTTGTCCAGTTTCGCACCAGAGCAGGGGCAGGTAGCCCCTGCAACCGGTTTGAACTGGGCTATGCACAGGGACACCAAATGTGTCTCCAGTGCAGGACTTCAAAGCACCAGAGAGTGCTCCCGCCCAGCCCCAATAAACATTGCCTGTCTGGGGAGGTGGTTCCACCCCCCCTTCGACAGGAAACCTATTGTCCAGGCCTCCCCTGCCGGAGTTTCGGTCAGCAGCAGGAGGCCAGACCTGTGTCTGTGGCAGAGGCATCCATTTTGTGATGCCAGGGCTCAGGAAAGTCCTACTGGGTTTAGCCAGTGTGAACATGTCTCTCCCTCCAGAAGGGTGGAATGCTACCCCTGCCGCCAGAACTGGCGGGGGGTAGTATTACAAAGCATTTGACATCAAACACGACATGTTTTGATGCAGCCATTCCAAAATTAGCATTTACCGCAAGGTTATAATGCACTTAAGAGTATATGGTATGGCTGTATCACAGAACAGCCATAAGGAAGTATTTCCGAAAGCTGCAGAGGGGCTCAGCTCATGCTTGGGCACTCTCTCACACAAACCCAAGCACTTTGCCTTTAGGATTGTCAAGGCCTGCCATAGGAGTGGCTTATAGGTTTATATGTGTCTGTATATATGTGTATATAGGTAGCCTGTACCACTGTAAGGGGTGCAAGCACACCCTTACCTAGGCTGCAGTAGCAGACCTGTGGTGCCATTTTGGAGTGCTTCCCAGGGGTGGCATAATACATGCTGCAGCCCCTGGTAGGCCTCTGATGTACCTATGCCCTAGGTACATAGTATACCATATACTAGGGGCTTATAAGGCACTCCAGAAAACAATTAGATATGTACCTAATGTCCATGGAAACCATTTTAGAGAGAAAGCAGCTAGGCTGTGGTTCTGATTAGCAGGGCCACAGCCAGACTAAGGTAAAAAAACAGTGGAACACCAGCAAAAAGTGGGTGTACCCATGTGAAGCAGATCCTACTCTCCCACAACACCATGCTACAGTGTTAGCTATGTGTGTGCCCATTCTAGTTACCGTCAGGTGTCCACTGTCAATGATGTATGGGTGACATTGTGTGTGCTTGTTGCTATGTACTAAGTCTACATCTCCCCAATTGTCATCTACAAGACACACCTTCACAGCCAGGTCAGGGGACACCTCAGGGACACTGCATCTCCAGAGGGTGGGAGGATACCTACAGTTCCAATGGCTGTGAGTGTAAATGTGTTTGAGTTGGCCAGTGCGTAGGTGTGACTTGCAGCCAATTCATACATCATGACCATGTCAGCCATCTTGCCAAGACATTTACTTTTGGAGTGACTGGTCCCAAGGGTGCACTTTGTTCTGGCTGAGAAGGTGTGTTTTGAGGCGGCCTTGATGGCATTTTGAGTCATTGCAGGGCCTCCTTCAACCACAGATGCCAGGTAATCCCCCGTGTGGCATGCTTCCATTGCAGGGAGTTACAATTTACGTTCAGGCTGTCAGGCATTGGTGTCCTGTTGTTTGTTTGCACACAAGTCCCAACAATCCCACGTCCTTCATACAGCAGAACCCAGTGTGGTAAATGTTTGTGGGATATTTAAATGGATTCTTATTGAATGCATTATACCAGGTAGTCAGAGCTGGCATTCCTCCTCCCCCAGTCCAGATATCCCACCATGCTGCATGCTTCCATTGCAGGGAGTCACAATTTACGTTCAGGCTGTCTGACATTGGTGTCCTGTTGTTTGTTTGAGCCCAAGTCCCAGCAGGGCCTTGTGCTCCCCACAACAGGGCCTAGTGTCAGTTATCTTGGCAATACTTTTGCCCTCCCTGTGAGGTGAGCATGATTCAGTGTGAGCTTGCAGGGACATGTGGGTGGGGGACTGTTGGCTGTGACTGCAACTTCCATCATGCTTTCTGCTACATGCACATTCCCAGCAGCCCAACCTTCCTTCATTTTGACTCAGCTTTCCTGTGAGGTGGTGTGACAGTGGTTGCAAAATGGGTGACAGTGTTTGTTGGTTATTTCTGGTCATGCCTTGCACCATTGGTCTTTAGGTTTGTACATGTTAGGACGTAGTTCTCTATTACTGTGGGATGGCAGGTATTGTGTTTATGTAACTGATATACACATCACAGGATAGTTGCCTTTCCGCTGCTATGGCTTTGCTGGAGGTAATTTGTTTCACAATTCCCTTGACAGTGCTATATGTGTGTTGCCACACAATGTTGAGTGAATTGGTTGTGTACTTACCAGGCTCTGATATTCCTGTTAATCCATGTATGCTCTCCGGTGGTAAGATGGCCCGCACCTTCTCCTCCCAGGTCCTGAAGTGCGTTGGTTTGGCAGGAGGGCCACCGCCAGTCATCCTGCTCAGGGTGTGTTCCCTGTCGATGAGCTTCTTGACCCTCCTGCGCACATCATAATACCTGCTCTGTATGTCGTCCTTTGTGTGCACACAAGGTGCTTGTGCATTGACCTTGTCAACAACCCTCTCCCACATCTTGGTTTTCTGTGACATGGGCGTCTGTTGGACCAATGTGCCAAACAACTGTGGCTCTACCCTGAGTATTTCGTCAATCATGACATCCAACTCACTATCTGTGAACTTTGGATTCTTCTTGGGGGGCATGGTGCTGGGTGGTTGTGGGGATTGATGGGAGGGGTGAATGTGTGTCTGGTGGGTGTGAGTTTGTCAGTGAATATGTGATTTAGTTTTTAAGTGGTGCAAATGGTGTAGTTGTTGTGTGTTGTGTGAGTTGTGGTGTGTCTCTGCAATGTGGTGGTGGTGTCTGCTGTCCTATGCCTGTAGTTTGCAAAGGATCATGGTAGGGTTTTCCTGCCATTATATAGGTGGAGTTGTGGGTGTGTCTTTGTTCTTCCTTTTTTTATTTTTTATTTATTGGGTTTGTCATTTGTTTTTTGGGCTTTTTTTGTGACTTTTCCTTTGCTTTTGTTGTGCATGATGGAGACGTTTGTTTGACCGTGTCAGATGCAGGATGTGGCTCGCGTGGGCTAACCCGAGTCTGTCACACTGACATTCTGCTGTTTTCGACGTTGTCGTACGCGTCGGACGCAGAGGGGTCTGTTATTTGCTAGTCACCGTTTGCTGTGTGTCTCGGTTTTCATGTAAGTGCTCCGTGCGAGTCGGTCTCAATTCACACGTTTGGCATCGTACTGCGCGGCTCGTGCATCGCGGGTACGTTTCAGTCGCATCTATTCCTGGTGTGTGTCGGTCGGTAGGATTCCCGGTCGTTTTACGAGCGACTCACTGATTTTTGTACGGGTCGGTCGGTCGGCTCGTGTTCTGTGCGAGTGGGTTGTAATTCACACGCGTTGCATTATACTGGACGGGTCGTACGGCGCCAGTCCATGTCGGTCGATTTCCGTCCCAGGTCCGGTACGTTTTACGGCCAGAATCGGAATTGGCCCCTAAGTGTTTATACCGTGCACAGAGTCCAGAGATTCCCCCAGAAGTGTACAGGGCTCAATGCAAACCCAAAGTGCTCTATTTGTGGTAGTGTGGGTGAGCTACCTTAGGCCTAACATAAGATATTTGTTGTGCACACAATGACCAATAAATGACACACGACTCTAAAAGCAGATCCAGACCAATTTGATAAAATAGGCTTCTTTAAAGATCTATTTTAAGACAGATCTTTGCAAAAAGGTAAGTATGTCTTTAAATATGAATTATTTTCTGTTTCAAGTGGACACTTCAGTCTTCGCAATGTTAACCTATGGTAGAAGATAAAAATAGGGTTTCACAGGTAATTAACCAACTTATTAATCCAGTCTTCGGGTAGCAGGGTGAGCAGAGGGCAAGGTTCATCTAAGGACAAACACTGTACCACCTGCGGCACAGGGGCAGCCTGGTTCAGGGGTCAACTTTGATGATCATGCCCAGTGTTACTCAATGGAGACTAGGGGTGTTTGAAGACACACTGCTTGCAGGTAAGTAAAGCATCTGCAGGGCTCAAGCTTTGGAGTTTTTAGGTAAGCACGGGGGCCACAAGGCAGCACCAATATTACATCACCAGCAGCACGGGGGTGGCTGGGTGAAGGGTGCAAACACCCAGTCGGGTGGCCAATGCAATTTAATGGAGAAACCTGTTTGGAAAACAGGCTGCAGTTAACGAATTTGGGGCTGCACAAAGAAAATCAGTGACAGGAGATGTAAGTTGGGATGTTGTAGGTCATAGGGAAACAGTTGGTCGAGCTCCTCAAGGCCAAGGGGCTTTGAGTGCAAGTTTTTCCTTTGATGTCGGGTTTCTCTTACCAGAATTGGTCCCCATCGAGGGGAGCATTTGGATTCACACTGCAGGCCTCGTCGTGGAGTCCAGGAGGGGTCAGCCATTGCTGGACTTGAACTCCGTCTGAATGTAGGCCCTCCATGAAAGCAACCAGCTGGGCCAATTTATTGTCGTGGTCAATGAAGGCATTGAGGAGAGCTGTCTGGCCTACACACAGCTGGCGCAAAAGGTCCACAGACTCAGCACTGATGGCAGCAGGTGGGACAGGGGCAGGGGCAGCGATGCCAGGGGTGAAGGACACTCTTCCCCTTGGACTGAGGCGGACACAGGCAGCACCACAGGAAGTGGCTGGGAGAGTGGGCACTGGCCGCTGTGTGGTGCAAGTCGATGCAGAGTCCTCGTTCCCTGTGCCCTCCAACATGGATGCATCCCCGCTGGCATCAGATGATGTGGTGCTTTGCGTCTCAGGCTGGGATTCCTCCAGCAGACTCCTGTCCCCCTCTGAGGCGCTGGTGACATCTGTGTCACTGGGCTCCTGTGCAGCTGTTGTGCTAGTGTCACCCCCACTGGTGTCTGTCTCCTGTCCCTCTGTGACCACAGGTGATGCTGCATGAGAGAGAGAGATGTAGGGTCAGGTCAGTGACAGCAACAGAACAAACATATGCAAGCAATGCATCACAAACGATGACCAAATCTACATGTTGCACACCACCCTGTGCAATCACATCGTGCCAACTCACTATATTGACTCAAGCAGTGCGTGGAAACTGGAAACTCAGGCATGAGTGAGCCATGTGATGACCACCCAGCACAACACCCAGATTGTGGCTCTGTTCAAACAGACACACAACTAGCTGGGAGCACACTTAGGGACATGATGGGGGCACACTACTTGTTGCCAATTACAGATCTGGATGGAACAGGAGGGGACAACACAGACCCAGACAACAACATGACAGTCCACAATGGACATTAGCCCATTCCACCCACCATGTCGTACCTTGGGGACAATAGAATGGTGCACATTGTTGTCAGATGTGTAGGCCTCCTTAATCTGGGTGCATGCAATGGACGCTTTGATGAATGCACAGTCAGATCGGGCACACTGCCGTTCCCTCCCATGGGATTCCCAAGACTACCCCTATGCAGAAGAAACCCAAAGAGCACAACTCAGAATGTAATGTGAAGGCACAGCATCCAAATCACCTTTGTAAGTACAGGTAGGGCAAATGCATGCCAACGGCACCCAGGCCAGCAGCCACTTACATGCCACAGCCTTACAATGCCAACATCACATAGGCCAGCGCTGGCACAGGCTCTGTACACATGCAGCTACTCCCAGCCAAAGTCAGACTCCCCAAATGCTCACCCCTGGCTTGCTGCTGATGCTCCTTCAAACGAGCATCCAGCTCAGGCTGTGTCACCGCCAAGATGCGCCCCATTAGTTGTGTCATGCTGCGCCGTACCAAACGCCCAGTGCGAGGAAGCAGCCCCAAGGTCATCTCCGCCACATTCTTTGCCAGCCGGCTGATGTCGTCCCATCTCTTGTGGGCTAAAGAACGGTGATGGATCAAACCCAGATCTGTTGACAGGGTGTGAGTGTTTGATTGGTTCTGATGCTCCGTCCATCACCACCCCCTTTTGTACCGCTTTGTTCACCATAAGTTGGCAGGGTATGCTCAGACGTGAGTCCCTTGCTCACTTTGCCACTGGATTCAAGCAAGCCTGGCTGAAGACGACTGAAATGCCAGAAACCGGTCTAGGAAGCTTGTTTCCGGTCCAGGGAAGGCATGGCTTGGCAGTTCAGGCTGGACTGTTCCCATGAGGCACAGGGTCAGACTGATTTGCATATGGCCATGTCTGAACTGGGGTGGCAGAGTGGGCTAAAGAACGGTGATGGATCAAACCCAGATCTGTTGACTGGGTGTGAGTGTTTGATTCTGATGCTCCGTCCATCACCACCCCCTTTTGTACCGCTGTGTCCCATCTCTTGTGGCAGTGGGTGCGCCATCGGTTTGAGACCCCCAGAGCTCGCACCTTCGCTGCAATGGCCCTCCACACGGCCTTACACTGGTGTACCTTGAGCTGCAGGCATGGGAGACAAGAGGGGAAAATGATCAGTGACACAGTGTCATGTACCGACATCTATCAGTATAGCAGCAAGATACAAAATCATCACATATCCAATGCTATGTCAATCAGAGACTATAGTACAGCTCACATGGGACACCTGCATGGGAAAAGCTGATGTTAAAGCATGCAGGTGTGAGGGGGAACACAGTCCCTGCACATCTCACGCACATGCAGGATGGATGTGGAGAAGTGTGGCTCAATGGTTAGAGTGGCAGACCCTGATGCAGAGATCTGGTCCGGGACCAGGGTTCAATTCCTGCCTCGGCAGGTCTGGGGCTCAATTTCCTCGGACCCAATAATTCTCACCTCGGTGCCTACTCTAATCATGGGTCCCACGCTGCAACTCTGGGCAATAGCTTGCTTAATCTCCACAACGGCCCCAACAGCGCTGGGGATGCCTGGCTTCACCTTGGGGGTGCCCAGGAGTGGATATTTCACAGGGAAAGCCAGGAATGGTTCCACAGTGGTATGAGTCCAGCGCCAGGACGCCCCGTCGCTGGGGCAGCAGTGCGCTATACAAGTACAACATTTCAATTTCATTTTTCACGCACATGCAGGATGCCAGCACTGAAATACCTATGTAGCCTGCCCACATCTCCAGTCCATTGTTGGCTTGAGCAACACATACATCACTGGTCAACCTGTGTGTGGGGGTGGATTCACTGTGTCCAAGACTGCGCAGCCATCAATGTCCCTGTACTGTGAATAGATGAATGTGTCATGGTGGTCACATTGAGGGACATGATCTCACAAATACAAAATGCCATTCACAAGGGCAGTTGTGTGCAAAATACAGTGCTGAGATGTCCCATAGCAGGAGTGCAATGTGAAAAGACTGATGTCATACTCTGTAAGTTAAGTGAGGTATCCATGTTTTTGTAGTCAGGGACTGTGCAAGCCAGCTTGGCTCACACTGAGATGGACTACAGGGGCATACACAGCCATCCAGCCAAGCAATCACTGTAATGACTACAGCATGAACAACCTTCTGCGTCACTGTATGGCTGACAACACAACACAGGTCACTCATACATCCATGTGCAGGCAGGCAAACCTGTGGAATTGGGTACACACACCCTCACACTGGATACGGCATGTCAGGCAGTGCATGACACTACCCCACACTCCCAGGCACATACTGCATCAGTCCAACTATATGTGTGGCCCCTCTGCCCTACCCCACCACTATCGAAGACTTACCACGACATTTGGGGCACCCTATAGCCTTGGGTACTGTGTGAGCACCTCGTCCACCATGACCTCCAGCTCCTCGCTCGTGAAGGGACTGGCACAGATCTTCTCTGTCCTTGCCATCAATGTGGACATGAGACAACAGTGGCGGAATTAGGTGGCGAGGGGTCTCAAGCAGCAGTCCCTGGAGGCAGCAGCAGGTGAGGGGTCTCTGGCAGCAGGCTCTGGGAGAAGCAGCAGGTGAGGGTTCACAGGCAGCAGTCCCTGGAGGTAGCAGAAGGTGAGGGGTCTCAGGCAGCAGTCCCTGGAGGCAGCAGCAGGTGAGGGGTCTCTGGCAGCGGGCACTGGGAGCAGCAGCAGGTGATGGGTCTCAGGCAGCAGGCTCTGGGAGCAGTGGAAATGTGAGGCTCACTCACACACATTTATAGCCCCCTGGGGTCGTTTCAAAGGAGCCAAGCTGCAGCAATTGGTGGCCAGGTCTGCCTCTTTCAAATGCATTCAATGACCGCCTCCGCGGTGGCGGAGCACGCCTACCACGATCTTCAAAATTGCATCATGTGACCGCAATCATGGCTCCCATTGGCTGTATGGGCATGCTCCATGGCGGTGACACAACGCTGGGGCCCGGGGTGTGCTACCGCGATGGTGCATCTTTCAAATGCAGCCAAAGTCCGCCTACCGTGATTTTAGCGGCGGAGCATGCTACCCGCCATTTCCACATGTCTCCATGCCTATCAGTACCACATCTGTGTGAATGGTGGTGCTGGTGACACACCGCCAGGGCCAGGCGGTAGATACTGCGATTTGGGTGCCATACATTGACACGAGGCTCCACCATTCATGCGGCGGAGCATGCCAACCGCCATTTCCACGTGTCTCTATGCCTATCACTACCGCATTTGTGTGAATGGGGGTGCTGGTGATACACCGCCGGGGCCAGGCGGTAGCTACCGCGATTTGGGTGCCATACATTGACACGAGGCTCCGACATTCATGCGGCAGAGCATGGCAACCGACATTTCTACATATCTCCATGCCTATCACTACCACACTTGTGTGAATGGGGGGTGCTGGTGACACACTGCCGGGGCCAGGCGGTAGCTACCGCGATTTCTGTACCATACATTGACAAGAGGCTCCGCCATTCATGCGGCGGAGCATGGCAACCGCCATTTCTACATATCTCCATGCCTATCACTACCACACTTGTGTGAATGGGGGGTGCTGGTGACACACTGCCGGGGCCAGGCGGTAGCTACCGCGATTTCTGTACCATACATTGACAAGAGGCTCCGCCATTCATGCGGCGGAGCATACCAACCGCCATTTCCACATGTCTCCATGCCTATCAGTACCGCACTTGTGTGAATGGGGGTGCTGGTGACACACCAACGGGGTCAGGCGGTAGCTACCGTGATTTGGCTGCCATACATTGACACGAGGCTCCGCCATTCATGCGGCGGAGAATGCCAACCACCATTTCCACATGTCTCCATGCCTATCAGTACCGCACTTGTGTGAATGAGGGTGCTGGTGACACACCGCTTGGGCCAGGCGGTAGCTTATGCAATTTGGGTGCCATACAATCGCAATGGCCATCTGTCAAACATCAACAGGGCACAGTGCCAACATTGGCAATGGAACATCATCGTGCACCCGACGCCAATGTTCCATTTACTCCACTGATGGCTACACATGCCATGTTTGTGTGTTTGTTTCGTAGATTGGCCTGTACCCACTCACATGTCACTTCTGGATTTGATGTTGGTGTAGGCAGGACAGTGTTGTTCTGGACTCTACAATGTGTACACATGTCAATGTGTTGAGGTGCAGTGACAATCACAGCGATGCTCGTCTCAATGAATGATGAACTATGTTGCATTGCCTCTCATGTCTGCTCATGCACACATTCGTCATTCCAGCGCCGACTGTGGTCATTGTGTGGTGGATGTGTGCCAGGTTGTAATGACGCATTGAGGTACAGCAGCTAGGTATGAGACAGTGGGTTTGATTAGTTACACATATGCTGGATGCTATACTCCCAGGCGTGCCCATTTGAAATGTGGCCGTATCCCTATGTGCATTCACATTGACCAATGTGGTGTTTGAGGTACTTGTCTTGTGTAAGTTGACAGGTGTTGCCTTTGTGTACATGAAGGTATCCCTACATGTGAGCTGGTCTGTTAGTCAAGATTGATGTCAGTCATTGTTGTCGTTGTGTCATCCAGAACGTGATGTGCTGTGCACATCTCATGATGTATTGCATTGACATGTGTTCACTATCATCTCCAATAGGAGGAGGCCAAATTTGATTCATCACTTGACGGTGCTGGAGGACATGGAGGATGTTGCGATCAAATGGAAATGCCGACTGGACAGAGCCACCCTGAAAACCCTTTGTGATCTGTTGGAGCCCCACCTGCAGCCTCGCAGGACATATTCAAGAGCTTTCACCCCTACTTATAAGGTGATGGCAGCCCTGCATTTTTTTGCCACTGGATCGTTCCAAGAGACAGTGGCCAGCACTGGTGGGATGTCATAATCGATGTTCAGCATGGTGCTGCGTGATGTACTGTCCGCCATGATGCTATACAAGGACAGATACATTCATTTCCCCAGGGGTGCTGAATTGCCAGTTGTGAAGGGAGACTTCTATTCCCTTGGACACATCTCCAAAGTTGTTGGTGCCATTGATTGAACCCATGTCGGGCTTGTGCCACCACAGGCAAGTAAGCACATTTACCGCAATCGCAAGCATTACCACTCCATCAATGTGCAGGTGGTGTGCCTGGCAGATATGACCATCTCCCACGTGTGTGCCAAATTCCCAGGCTCGGCCCATGACTCCTACATCCTGCGGAACAGCATTGCCCCCCAGCTGATGGCTAATCTGCTTCCCGAGCGTGCATGGATTGTGGGTGAGTATGCCTAGTCGTGTGGCATGCTGGGTGTGTGACCTGCTGTCCTCAGCCTCTGCGACATTGCAATGTCTATTTGTGTTTGTCATACCTAGGTGACTCTGCATATCCCAACTGTCCCTGGTTGCTGAGCCCACTGCGGAATCCCAGGAGCCCGGCTGAAGTCCGCTACAATGAGGCCCATGGGAGGACACATCGTGTGGTGGAGCGTACTTTTGGTCTGCTCAAGTCATGTTTCCGCTGCCTGGACAAGACCGGAGGTGCACTGGCATACTCGCCGGGGCAGGTGTGTCAGATTGTAGTGGCATGCTGCATGCTCCCCAACCTAGCCATTTGTAAGGAGATTCCCCTGCTCCTGGATGATGGTGAGGACCCAAGGCCCCAGCCTGCAAGCCAAGCTGTGTTCAGTGATGAGGACAGTAGAGAGGAGGAAGGTGTTGACCTGCGTGAACAGCTCATCACCCGCTTCTTCACTTGAAGGTGGGTGTCAATGTGCAACATACCTATTGTCTGTTGATATTGCTTTTATCGTGAAGGGGCATGTGAGAATTGTAGCAGCAGCCAGTTGTAGACTCAGCGGTGTTTAGCAATGTTTCTGAGACAGGTCATTTGGGAACATCTACAGGATGTGTATGTTGACACTTGTTGGGCATTGTGACATGTGAATGTTGGGTTATCCTGATAGTAGGGATTGTGCGATGTCTGTGATGCCACACCCAGACCAGTGAAAGTAGCTCTGTTGTGTTTCCCTAGGTGCCTTTGACGTCTCCTTGCCTACATAGAGCCCACGCTCCTGGTACATTGTGATCATGTTGAAAACTGTACATCCTGCAATAAAGACGGAGCAGACACGACAACATGTGCGTAAGGATATTTTATTTGCAATGGTGAGATGCGAGTGGGGTGTACATTTCCATTAAGGGTGGGGTGGAGCAGTGAGTTGACAGTTCTGGTAGATGAGATAATCGAGTAGTCACCACATTGATGTGGTGACCCAGTCCAACAGACAGATGCCATTCACAAGGCAGTGAGGGGAAGGACAGTCCAAAAAGTCAATGCAGTGGTGGAGAGGAGTGCCATCATGGCTGGCTCCGTGACTGGCATCTGGCAGGTGCTTTGCCTCCAAATACTCCCAGGGTCTTCTTGGGATGGCCCCTTCGTCGTTTGGCAGGGGGGGCCCTGCTGCAGGGCCAGTGGGGTCTGAGGACTCACCCCTCTCTGTAGGCGCAGGGGAGGATGGAAAACTGTCATCGTGCATTCCATCAG
The DNA here is from genome assembly GCF_964204655.1 of Triturus cristatus. Lineage (NCBI taxonomy): Eukaryota > Metazoa > Chordata > Amphibia > Caudata > Salamandridae > Triturus > Triturus cristatus. The sequence continues at coordinate 799,396,056 of NC_140581.1, forward strand.
AGGGAGGTGGAGGTGTTGTCTGTGGCGCATGCCTGTCCCTCAGTACCGCCACTTGCTGGCCCAAGAGGTCCACGATTTGTCCCATGCGGGTGTCGATGAACCTCATCAGCAGGATGAGCTCGTGCAACAGTTCGACCGACCTGCCCGTTCGTCCCTGGGCCTGTTCATATGGGCCCAGGACTCTGGTGATGTGTTCCAGGGATTGGGTCCCAGCCTCCTGGTGTCCGTGGGTGACCCTGCCCCTCCCACTTGCCCTGCTGCCACGGACCTGTTGCCTCACCACTGTGGGCACCTGCATCCTCTCCCTGCCCTCCTCCGTCAGTGGTGTGTGCTGGTCATCCTCTAGGACAGGGAGGGTGTTGCAGGCAGCACAGGTGGTGATGTTGGTGGCCGCAAAGTCCGTGACAGCAGGGGTCTGCTGTGAAGTTGTTGTTGGCGCAGATGTGGTGGGGGGGACAATGGACCTGTTGCTCCCAGGCACACCAGATGGGCCGGCTTCGAGCTCATCGTCCATGGAATCCTGGGAGTCAACATCCAAGAGTCCATGTGCCGGGGGGAGACTGGCTCTGCAGGTTGCTGGTGTTGTGCTCTGCAGTGAGTTCTTGGTCACCTGTGGGTCAGATGGGAAATGGTCATTGTAGGGCACCCGGCAAGCTTTGTGTTAGCTGTGTGTCATTCACTTTTTGTTCACTGCACAATTGACAGATCATCAGATTGTTTACTATGTGCACTACTGTGCTTCCTGACACGATGCAGTGATACAGGCATTACTTGTCCATGGTGTGAGGTGTCAAGGCATACCATGCGACCCGTGCACAAATAAGGATTACAGGGACTTGTTGCCATCCATGGCCTGGCACAACATGTGTTAAATTGAGAACTCATTGTTTATTTGTCTGACCTGGCAGATGTCACATCTTGCCATGGACTGGCCATTGTCATCTCCTGCATACCTTTGTCCTGTCGTGTGCATATCTTGATTTGTACCACCACACATGCTTTCATATTTTTCAAATGGTCCTTGCTACACTTGCCCCATGGCGATGCACATGTAAATAGGTGCTGTTCATGATTGCGCCCTGACTTTCTTCTACTTGTGCAATGAGAGGCCTGGTGTTGTCATATGTCACCGTTTAATTTGTGACGAATGGGTGGGTGCACGTCCTGGCTACTTACCTGTAATGTGCCCACATTTGGGTTTGTTATATCACACATGTGTGTGTGCGTGGTGGCGGCTTATATCCTGCTCAGTGGGGTCACGGTCCAGAATCATATGTCTACCTACCTGTAAGTTTGTTTGGTGTACTGCAATGGTTTCCAAGTGCTTCTGGGTGGGGGAGTGCTCCATCCTGCTTAGGTGTGGGACAGGGGGAATGTTGGGAGTAGTAGTGCAGGCCTCCCACACCCAGACACCCTCACTGTGAAGATGGCTACCTACCTGTCAGTTTGTTTGGTGTACTGCAATGGCTTCCAACTGCTTCTGGGTGGGGGAGTGCTCCATCCTGTTCAGGTGTGGGACAGAGGGAATGTTGGGAGTAGTAGTGCAGGCCTCCCACACCCAGACACCCTCACTGTGAAGATGGCTACATACCTGTTAGTTTGATGAGGGTGATGTAATGGCTTCCAACTGCTTCTGGGTGGGGGGAGGGCTCCATCCTGCTGAGGGGGGGGGAGGGTGCATGGTGGGAGTAGTGGTACAGGCCTCCCACCCACAAACACCCTCCCTGTGAAGATGGCTACCTACTTGTTAGTTCGATGAGGGTAATGTATTAGCTGACACATGCTTCTGGGTGGGCTGGGGGAGGGATCCATCTTGCTAGGCTGTGGGGCAGGGGGCATGGTGAGAGTAGTGGTGCAGGCCTCCCACCCCTAGACACCCTCCCAGGAAAGATGGATACATACCTGTAAGTTTGTTTAGTGTACTGTGCTGGCCTCCAACTGCTTCTGGGTGGGGGAGTGCTCCATCCTGCTCATGTGTGGGACAGAGGGAATGTTGGGAGTTATTAGACCTGGCACCTTGGTGTGAGTCTCCCTTCCACTTTTTATCGCTGTGCCTCCCATGTTTTGCTGGTGTTAGCTGCTCAGAGCACTGTGCCACTGCCAACCAGTGCCACATTGCAAGTGCTCCCTATTTAAAAATGTATATGTTGGTTGGATTCCATGATTGGCTTATTTGGTTTACTGTCAGACCCCAGTAAAGTGCACCAGGAGTGCCCAGGGCTTGTAAATACAAATGCTGCTGGTGGGATTGCAGCACTGGTTGTGCCACCCACAGAAGCGGCCTGGTAAAATGTGTCTAAGATCTGCCACTGCAGAACCTGCATGCAGTCTGGTACTGTCATGCTGACTGGCAAGTGCACCCACTTGCCAGTCCCTAAACCTTCCCTTAACTTCATGTTAGTCACCCCTATGGTAGGCCCAAGGGCAGGGTGCATTGTAAACATAAGGTAGGACAAGCCCTGATGTGTGTGGTATGTCCTAATAGTGAATTACAGCCATTTTCGTTTTTCACTATTGTAAGGCTACCTGTTCTCATAGGCCAGAATGGGCTGTTGGAATTGTTACATCCTATGATCCTAACAGACCCAGGGAACATGGAAGAAAATCGAGATGGCCTTTGCTTGCCTAACCATTTCAGCCCGCCTCTGCGCTGATGTGTATCTGTTGTCTGGCTTGTGTGAGTGACAGGGCTGGGGAATCCCAGAGGGGCAGGGCTAGGTAGCCTGGTGGTGAATAGAGAGATTGACATATAGATGGGTGGGAGGAGTACACCTGGACTCTGAATACGGCTGTGCTCTGCCACCACAATGCTGGCTCCACCCCCTGTGGAGCGTCTGATGACTCTGCCCTGCACACTGAAAGAAGAAGCCTGCATCATGTCAACATAGTGCTCAGAAACCGGACTGAACTAGGCAAGGGCCCCCCTGGCCTGCGAGAACAAAAGAAATGCAGTATAAGTATAGGAGCCCTGCGCCTAAGAAATTAGATCCTGCTACAAGACGAACCTCTGCCTGAGGGGAAGGAACCGGGAAAGCTGTAGGAGGAGTACTGTCCCTGACCTGGGGGATTGGCCTGCAGTGGTTGACTTGCTGCTGAAGGAGAGGAGAAAGATTGCTGATAAACTTTGCTTCAACTTGTGCTGTTTAAGGTCTCCAAGGGCTTGTGCTGGAGCTTTCCCCCTGAACGAAGTCCCAGGACCAGTGGACTTCAACGCCGTGAAAAGAGCACCGGAAAACTGCAGTTTTCCCCGTAAAGCGGAAGCGAACTGCTGTGTACGTCTCGACGATCGAAGCGTACCCTCGAAAGCTTATACCCCGCTGTCCGGCCCGCACAACGTGACTGGAGGCCCCCAACGAGACGTAGCTCGCAACGCAAAGGAAGGACCTGTCCGGCCCGAGCAACGCGACTAACTGACCCCTGCGAGCCGTAGCTCGCAGGGGTCAGTTAGTACTTGCTTTCAGTTCCTGCGAACCGTACTACTCAGCGTACGCTCCTTTCCCCTGCTTCGGAAAGGCTGTGGTGTGTAGAGTAGCTGTGTACATCTCCCCCAAGCGAAGCGTATGGTTCGCTTCCTCATCGGACTTCAAAGAAGGGTGCTGATCTCACGGTATGGCGCGTACGCCGCTACAAAACTCAAGAGCACCGTACCTCTGCACCGTCCCCTCGAGCAACGCGATCCAAGGCCCAACGTGCCGTAGTACGCCCCGCGACCGGAGGACAACGCGACGTACAACGCGCTGATTTCTAAAGCATCGTCTGTGACAAACTCCTCAAGATAAGGTACTGTGTCCGCTCACACCGTAAGGTGTACGCATCGCCCGGAGTGCCTACAGCAGTTGTGAGCCCCGTTCGTATGCCCCATAGGGTCTACGCATCGCCCGGGGTGTCTACAGCAGTTGTGAGCCCCGTTTGTACGCCCCGTAGGGTGTACGCATCATCCGGAGCGCGTGCAACGCTTGTGAGCTCGCTCGTAAGCTCTTTTCAGCCCGTACGAACCGTACGAGGTACACGAAGCGCACAGGACTATTGAATTACGCGTAACATCAAGAACTGCTTATTACTAAAAGTATTGTGGGCCTGTTTTACGTTATTGGGTCTTTTGCTAAGTCTGCCTTTATATAAAAGAAGTATTTTTGATAAACCCAGTGTGGAGTCCATTTGTGGGGGATCATTGAATTACTGTGTGTGGTCACATTGCCCCCTGAGATAACGCCTTGTCTGCTCGCGCCAAGCTACCTAGAGGGTGAGCAGGGGTTATTGTTAGAGTGTAACCCCTTACCCTGACTGGAAGAGAGGATTCCTGCTTGACACAAGTCCCTACCTGTGTCAACCAGAGATTCCCAATTCTAACAGGAGTAGTAGTGCAGGCCTCCCACACCCAGACACCCTCACTGTGAAGATGGCTACCTACCTGTAAGTTTGATGAGGGTAATGTAATGGCTGACACATGCTTCTGGGTGGGGTGGGTGGAGGGCTCCATCTTGCTGATGCTGTGGGACAAGGGGGCCTGGTGGGAGTTGTAGTGCTGTCTGCCTATACACATGCCCCCATGGTAATGTTGGTAGCTACGTTTGGGGTGAATGGGAGTGAGTGAATGTTGGATCTGTGAGACATGTTTTTGTGAGTGTGTGGTGTAGATGGATGGAATTTGTCCTAGGTGGTGTAGCTTTGTAGTTGTGCAAGACAGTACATAGCAGAGTGGTGGTAGTCATTTGTTTGTACTTACCAGCCTCCACTCCCCCGGCTACTCCTGTGAGACTCTCTGGATGCAGTATGGCAAGCACCTTCTCCTCCCATGGTGTGAATGGTTTTTGTGGAATGGGAGGGCCACCACCAGTCCTCTGAGCCAGCTCACGGTTCTTGCTTCTCCTCTCCTTGACCACCCTCTTCAGATCATGCCACCGCTTCATGATCTCCTTTTTTGATCTTGGGGTGGTCCCTACTGCATTGACCCTTTGGAATATCCTTGCCCACATTTGTGTCCTTGTGGCAATTGGTGTCTGTTGGACCAGGCTACCAAAAAGCTGTGGTTCTACTCTGACTATTTCATCTACCATGACTGTCAACTCACTCTCTATGAATTTGGGCATTTTCTGTGTGGCCATCGTGTTTGGTGTGCAAAGTGGTGGTGGGTGCAGGAGGGTGAGTGGTGGTTGTGGTTGTGATGTGTATGGTGTGTGTTGTGCAGGGGGGGTTAGTTGTGCAGGTGTGGAAGTGGTGGTTATGCTGTGTGGTGCGGCTAGTGATGTTGTGTCCTTTGCCTCTCCTGTCAGCTGGGGTATGTGTCCCTTCTCTCATGGAGTATTGCAAAGGATTGTGGTCAGGGAAGGGGCTGGTTTTAAACTCAGCAATGTGGGTGTGTCCAATTAGGGTGTTGCTGTCAGGTGTGTTGTCCTGGAATTTGTATGTTTCTTTTTGCCATGTGGTTGTGTCATTGGGGTGTGTTTTGTGTATTTGGGGGCCATGGCTGGTTTTCTGTGTGCACTTTTTGGCCTTCTTGTGGGTTTTTTGCTTCATCTGCCATATTTTTTACGGATCGTCCTCAGCGGTGGCTGTGCTTCAGCTCTTCCGCTGGCTCTCCCATTCATCCCATTGTGCGACCGCGGCGGTGTCTCTCCTATACTTGCGGCTGGTTGGTGTTTTTCCGCGGCGACTCCGACTGCGGTGGACGGATTTTGGCCATCTCCGCCCGCTACGGATGGTTTTTCTTGGCCCCGTTCCGCAGCGGTCGGTGTTTTTTGGTGGTTGATCCTAATTTGGCGGTCGGTTTTCCCAAGGTGCCGTCGGGTGGTTATTTTCCGCTTCCATGGCGGTCGGGGTGCTTTTCCGACCGCCATCCTAAAAGACCCCTTTCTTTCTGGTCCCAGAGAGAGGGGGCTCTCGATCCAGGGGTCCAGAAACATTTCTGGTGGTGGCAGTATGCCTAAAGCCAGTCTGTGACCACACCAGCGTTGGTAGGTTTTCAGTGGGCACCTCCCAGGTGCCTTCTCAGTAGATGTTTTAATAAATCCCACATTGGCCCCAGTGTGTGTTTATTAAGAGGAGTAGTTTGGGACCAAACACTCCTGGGTTCAGAGAAGCCATCATGGTGCTGGGGAACTTGAGTTGTTGAGTTTCTAACCCATGTACTCTTTGGCATTCCCTGGCACTTACATTATCTAAGAATAGACTTAAATATTATAGGAGATTATCTGCTCATGCAGATATGTTCACACCTATGAAATAATGCACCCTGCTTTAGGGCTTTAAGGCTTGCAAGAGAGGTGACTTACCTATACCTTAGGCAGTGTGCCATGTCGACTTTAACATTTTTGTCTGTACCAGGCCATTAATGGTACAGTGTCAGTCTGCATGGCCTAGGTGAGGGGTCCCTAGGGGACCCACTTCAGTCCCAATGCCCTTGGTCCCCTGGTACCAGTTACTAGGGACTTACAGGGGGCCGGAAGGGCCAATTGTGGAAAAGTTTTAGGGAAGAGGCACTGGCACAGGGCACCTGGTAGGCAGGGACCCTGTGTATTATAATTGAAACCACATAATTTTCCTGGCAAAAATTGGGAGGCAAACCATGTAAAAAGAGGCACTTTCTCACAAATGTCTTACGCAAGCACAGCTCATATATGGGGGAGATGCCTGGACACAGTAGGACAAAGAATTCAGGGTGCGTATGGTCTTGGACTCGGGGCCCAAAATGGGGGGAGATCCACTCCAATATCTGGCAACACACGATGGATCCAGAAAAATCTTTGAAAACCATATTCTCAGCAAGTGGTTTGCCCATAGTCCTTTGTCCCGGATCTATCATTACACACACAATGAACCAGCGGATGGCCTACGTAGCTTTGCAGGGCTGAAAGCAATCTCCTGAAGGAATCCAAGCATAACTTTACACAAAAAAGTGTGCATATTTTTAATCAGAGAACAAGGGCACTTATAGAAGTTTCCATAGCTGAAGAAATCACAGTTGGCTGTGCAAAGGTATGGGGATCTTCCTAAACAGACACAAAAGGCAGAAGGATAACACCATTATGCTCTTGTCATAGTGAATATTGTAATGATAGATAGGAGCTATTAACATGATGATAGAAATATGTGATGTTCACAGTTCTGGTTTCATTAGTAACAGTTTTATTTCATATTTGAGTAACAATTGCAGAACACTTAGGGCCTTATTACAATGTGGCCTGGAAAGCCTCAGACTGCAGGTCGGAGACTTTCTGACCCTCTTCGCGATTTCAATTCCAGCCGCCGAATTACAATCTAGCGGTCGGAATTGAAACCGGACGGTCATTCCAGCTTCATTTAGACGGGCTTAAGGAGTCCAGCCATTTGGAGACCAGCCCGTAATCCCTATGGACTGCGTTTCCCCCGTAGGGATAACTATGCTAGGTTTCCGACAGGCTTTCCATGCTGGGCTTTCTTACATGGAAAGCCTGTCAGAAAGCGAGTTTGGGGGCGCCTAGAAGGGCCCCCTTGCCATCACGGTTTACGGTTGTGGGCAGAGGGGGCACCTACGGTGCCCCCTGTTAATCCCTGCACTGCGTGACCGGCACCTCACGGTGCCTGCCACATGGTGAAGGGATTAGCAGGGGTGCACCACAGGTGCAGGTTGTGGTGTTGGTAGGGGTATAGGGTTGGAAGTATTTTAATTATAATTATTTAATGATTTTTAATTATTTTGAGTTATTTAAATGATTTATTCATGTAAATTGTGGTATATAATGTTTTATTTTCGTACTGGTTTTTTGTTTTTTGTAGGGCTAAAGTTTGCAAAGGAATTTAATTGTAATAATTAATGTTAATTGTTATGAATTATTTAATTGATAGTTTGTGATAATTGTGAAATTAGGAACTTTTTAAAGTCCTCTATGACGTGCAGCTTGTGTTTGTACGGGTAAAGAGTGGGAAGATCATTAAGTATAATTTATTTATTATTAGGTAATTGTTATTCATTGTTTAATTAAAATTTTATCACTTAACTACTATTATTTAATTGAATAATAATTGTGTAAAATTTCAAGATATATTTAAGGTGTTTGTTTGCTTTGTTGAGGTATTGGGTAGGTACCTATTTAAGTAATACATGTAAAAATAGCTATTGTTCAAAAAAGTTATTTGTTATGTTATGTTTTTATTTATTTGCAAATGACGTGTTTGTTATAATTGTGCAAATATGGAGTGGTATTTGAAATTTTGTTTATTTAAAATATTTATTAAACATTTTATTGTAATTTAGTTATTTAAAATTATATATTTTAAATTTAAATATTTTTATTGGTTTAAAGTAGTTCAAATATTTTTATTTGAACTGAACTACTCTCTACTGTTGCAGACTGGAGTGGGAATAGTACATTTTACACTTCCCCTATGCAACGCTTTCTCTACTGTTGCACATACTACAGTGGGAATAGAAAATGTTACCCATCTGCAACCACACAGTTTCCCGTACTGTTACACAGGCTAGATTGGGAGTAGTACATTGTTACCCCCTCCTGAGTCAAACCCTTTCCCTACTGTTGCAGTGACTAGAGTGGGAATAGTACATTTTACCCCTCTGCAATCCAACACTTTCCCTACTGTTGCACAGAGTGAAGTGGAGAGGGAATAGTACATGTTACCCCTCCTAAAACTCACATTTTTCCTATTGTTGGATTGCGGAGGGTAAATATCTGCTGTTCCCACTCCAGTCACTGCAATGTTTTCCATAGTGATGTACTGACGGGCGTGGGCAAGTAAATTTAAACCCTTGTTTGTACAAAGATTACCCAACTGTTGCAGAGATTGGAGTGGAAATAGTATATGTATTATTCCTACAAATTAATATATTTGTTTACAATTATTTTATTATGGGGCTAGTCTGAGTTTGGCGGTGCGTGATCGCCAGCTCCTGTACCGCCAAATCTGTGTAGGAACCGCCCACCAGATCAGGAGTTTTCTCCTGTCTTGTGTGCATTTTTTTGGGGTTCTCACAACAGTGCCTATGAAATAGGCATTACAAAGGGAACGTCACAATCAGTACCACTCTATGCCGTGCAGGTACTGAGGTGCATGCACACAGATGGGCACACATTACGTCTGTAGGGCACCCTTTGTTTCCTCACCGCCCCACTTTGTTTCCTCACCGCCCCACTTTTTATGGCGGTCACACCACCATGAAAATTGTGGTGGTGAGGAAACTCGTAATATGCTTGGCCGGACTGCGGCGGTCCTGCTAAGCATATTGCGGCCTTAGGAACACCGCGCAGCCACCAGGGAACAACAGCTCCCTGGCGGTTGCAGTGGTCCCAGGGCAGCCTGACCGCCCTAGTTGTAATAAGACTGTTAGGAGACCGCCAGACTATGAATAAGGCCATATGATTTGTTTGTGCATTTTACATAATAATTTTTTTAATAAGTGCTATTTGTGTTGTAGTAAATTGTACTTTTTATATATTTTTTACATTGAATTAAATTGCTATGCTTTCACATTTTTCAGTTTGATATATATATACATTTTTTTAAAATAATCAAATTATAATACAATTTAACCTTTTATTAAGTTTTAAATTATGTATGTGTAAACATACATACATATGTGTTTTTTAAATGAGTAAAATCTTCATAAACACCTATAAATTATTTAAATATATTTAATTTGTTATATTACATGTTAAAATATTTAACTGTAACTATTTTTAATATATATGTAAAAATAATCTTTTTATAATCTACACTGGTGTATATCGATATTTTTTTGATATGTCATTTACATTATAAGTTTAAAAAAACAATATATTTCATTTAGATATTTTGGAATCAGTAGTTATGTCCCACGACATTTGTGGTTTTGATATTTTGTTATAGAACCAAGTAGAGTGGCACTGTGTATAATACAGTGAGTGGTTTTGTGCTGGTGGAGTGGAGTTGGTATTCTGTGGTGTGGTATATAGAGGGGGTGAATTGTGATTTTCAACACAGTGGGGCCGATTCCGATCCGGGTCGGAAAGCACTCCGACCGAGTCAGATCCGGAGTGTTTTCCGACCGAGCCGGACCCCTACAGTCCGACCGAGCGAGTACGATGCGCACGTATGCTGTCGGACTCGGTTCGGTCGGACTCCCATAGAAGTCAATGGGAGACAGTTGTACGACGCGTACATGCGCTCCCATTGACTGAATGGGTACGTCTCAAACAAGTGCGCCCCCTACAGTGGGTACGCGTCGGTGCCATCCATACCGTACATGCCTGTGTGGGGGAGTCCCATGTGTCTCCCCCTGTGTGCGAGTCGTATGGCTGCGGGTTTTGGGGGGCCGACGTGGACCCCCGAAGTCCGACTCCGGGAGCTTTTGCGAGCCGGACACTCCAGCTCACACAGGCTGTCCGACGCATGTATCGTACTGGCTCGGTCATGAATCGCATCCATTGCACGCCACGGTTCGGACCCGGAAATGACTCGGTCGGTGATTTTCATGTAGCTCGCATCGTACTGGCTCGCTCGTACAGCTGTCCGAGTCAGGCGGAAAAGACGCGTACGGCTCGTAGTTTTTCCGGCCGGATCGCGTTCGGTGTAAAACTCATTACCCGATGTCCAGTGTTACCGCAGTATATTTTTCTACATTTTGTAAAAGTTTTTCTTTTTTGCATTAAGGAGCACATTCAAGGACTTCATGTTGAAGTAGATTCATGGTATAGCAATAGTAATAATAATGTTACAAATATACTTTGCATGTTTTTCATGGTCATCCAAGTGTTCAGATGTTAAAAACGTTTCCAAGGGTTTTAGTGTAAGTACAGCCAAACAAGGATGGGTTCCAGGACATCTGGATAACTACAAAGGTGGTTAAGAACACACTCCAGAGGAGGACATGATCAGTGTCCAGGGCTGTTCCTTGGACTGTGTACAAATTAAAAAAAATAAAATAGTCCTAGTATTTCTGTACTACTATTAGGTCATTGACACAATGTCTACTCATGGTCTAGCCATCATTAAATCAAGGAATTGTGATTTGGAAATTACATGGGAAACCACTATTGAAGAAGGGGCGATTATTCTGGCTGACTCAGGGGTGTATACTAATAAAATCTTTAAAAAAAACACTGTTCTAATTAAAAAACAAAACAACTTTATTAACATTTTGTAAAAGATATTTCACTCATGAAAACAATTAAAATTATCATAATTTTGAATAAAACAACAATATAAATTGAAACAATATATAATAAAATATAACATTTAATACATGTACTATTCACACTAAAATGTATTTAAAACTCCGCAAACTATTATAATAAATATAGTTAAAAAACGTACAATTCCCACTTCACGCAACGCAATTTTTTTTTTTTTACAGATCTCCCTCCCTCCAATAAATATGATAATAGTAAAAATGCTTATATTGCCTGCCGGTAATCACGTTACGCCTAGTCCTACTCTCGCTTATCTCCACTATGCAATGAGGCCCCTGTGCCTCGTAGACACACTCCCCTACCAATATAAAAAGACATCGCCCACTACACAATACCTGTATGTACCAAGCCAACATAGACAGTTGGCCGGGCCACCAGGAGGGAGGATGAGTCGCAGTGGAGATAAGCGAGAGCAGGACTAACAGTAATGTAATCACCGGTAAGTAATATAAGCATTACCTCCACGTCCCTCGCGCTTATCTCCATTAAGCAATGAGCCATACCAAGCTAAGGAAAAAACCAGGCCAACGGTCCAAGCATCAGCCCAGAGCATCACAAAAGATGCCCAAATGAAGGGCAAGCAAACAGCAAAGATAGGCCAGTCCCAACACAGCGGACTGAATCCCGGAAGTACACCTGGCCTCAAACACAGGAAAGAAGAAGACCCACAGATAACGAGCCGAGGACCCCCGAGCCTGAAAGCCGACACAAAAGGCAACCGGGAAACAAAAGGAAGAAAACCAGCAGAACCAGAAGGTGCAACCACCACAGATAAAAGCAACAACAGGAACATTGGAGAGCCTGCAAAACCAGAGGGAATACCTCAAGAGGGACACATGCACAGAGGGAAGGATCACACCACAAAAGGACCGGGAGACCAGACCCAGACTGATCAACAGACCCCAGCAAGAGGACCGCTAAGCCCCTAAAGGCCAGCCGGAGTGCCAGAGACAGAGAAACAGAAAGGAACCACGAGCACACCACTTCCCAGCCAACAGTCGACGCACAACACCTGAAGACCAGGCAGACCCCTAAAAGGCACTCTCACAGAAGAGGCAACCAAAGCCGAGAGACCAAGGCACCATTGTCCACCATGCTACATCCGCAAGACGCCCACTCTGGAAACACCCGAGAGGGCACCAGAAAAACAGAAACCACAGGGCCACAGTCCCTAATGGACTCGGAGATTCCAGGCCCACCACCAACTCCAATAACAGAGGGACTAAAGGAACAGGACAGGCCGGAGGCACCAGAAAACCGGACACCCATCCCACTGAAACAGAACCCTGGAACAAGTCCTAGAGAGGGAAGCCACCAAGAGGCCCGCAGGCCAAGGAAACCGCAGGGCTTACCCCCCCACATTCACAAACCAAAGCGAGAAACCATGTAAAAGAGGCGCCTGAACAGCCACTAGGGCAACCCACACTCAGGTGATCAGAAGAAAAAGTCCATACGGCAATAACTAGAAAGGCCCAGAGGTCACAGCGAACCCCCCAAAAAAGGCAGAAGACATGGACCAACGGGGACGTGCAGGAACGTAACCAGCAAAAAGAAGCAGGAACAAAGACCCAAGTGCCAACGGCAAATGCCCCTCCCCTGACACAAAGCCGGTGGAACCAAGGTGGCCTGCCAGGGTAACGGAGCAGGGAGGCACCACAAACCAGGAGGGAGGAAAAGCCGGGAGCCCCGAACAATCCAACACACCCACTAGAAGGAAAGGCAAGTCCCCAGCAGGATTACCCATGGCAACCAACCAGCCACAGGACAGGTGCGCACTGATCACCCCAGACTAGGCACTCAGCCAGAGGGACCCGGAGCACAGCGGAAAAACAGGCGCCAATCCCATTCGGGCAGAAAGCGCCCCACAGAAGGAAAAGAAATGAGGTACTGCATGCAGGAAAAACCCAGGGGATGCAGGCAGCCAAGCTAGAAAAGGAGCAGAGGGAAGACCAACAGGACCAGGAGGGCCACCAAGCCTGGCAACCTGGGAAACCAAACAACCGGACACCAAACATGGAACCAGCAGGCCAGGACAGCAGAGGAGGCTGTCACTGACGCCCCACGAACCCGAAAGAAGCAGTGGCAACAAGAGGGGCCATGAAGGAACCAGGCTGAACAAACAAGGGCAAAACCTCTGACCTCCTGGTCAGGTACTCTGCCCTCTGCCCCAGCAGCTCCGCTAGTGTGTCGCTGCCCCCCACCTCGCCTAGTGAGTAGGTGTTGTGCCTGGTGAGCATTGATCCACCTGGATTCGTAATTGTGCCTGTATTGTAATTGTAATAGTGATTTTGTTGTTATCTTTCTGTTGCCACGCTGCTTTTGCCATTGTTGTGGCAGTTTGTTGCCCTTTCCTGCCGCTGCTGCCCCTGCAGCCCCTCCTCCCTGCAGACTCCCGCCTCCCAGCTGCGCTTCCCCCTTCCCTATTTAATGGCAGCCGCTGCTAGGGCACGCAAGCAAGATCTCTGACCTCCTGGTCAGGGACTCTGCCCACTTCCCCAGCAGCTCTGCTCGTCTGCCGCTGCCCCCGCCTCTCCTAGTGTGTTGGTGTTTGAGTACTGCCTCCCGTGTTGTGCCTGGTGAATGTTGTTCCGCCTGAATTCGTAATTGTGCCTGTATTGTAATTGTAGGAGTGATTTTGTTATCTTTCTGTTGCGATGCTGCTTTTGTCCTTGTGCCCCCTTGCCAGTTTGTCGCCCTTTCCCACCGCAGCTGCCCCCGTGGCCCCTTTCCCCCTGCCGACTCCCACCTTCCAGCTGCGCTTCCCTTCCCCCTTCACTATTTAATGTCGGCTGCCCGCTGCTGGTGTGCCAAAAGTGTGCCAAAGGCAAGCCCGTCTGCGACCAGCGCCAGGAACCCTGCTTCTCTGAACATGAGCCACTACGACTCAGGAGCCCTCCTCGCACTCAACCCTGGGAGGAACAACAACTGCCAGCTGCCTACGCCAAACATCACACACACCCAATCCTGCTGCCACTCCCGACAGACCTTCACCACCCTCCGCAACCCCACAGTCTCCTCCCCCACGTCGGACCCCAACACCACCGAAGCCCTGAAGCGCATCCTCAACGTGCGCTCCCTGCAGTCACGCTGTAGAGATCTGGGACCTCCTCGACACTCTCTCGCCAGACGTAGCCTTCTTCTCGAAAACCTGTACCAACACCGCCTCCGCCCTCAACATCACAACCGCCAACCCTGACAAATACAAGATCCAGAGGAAGGACCGCCCCAACCCCCCAGGAGGAGGACTCTCCATCGCACACAAGAGTTCCTGCCGACTCTTCACCTCCACTGAACACCTCCACTTCGAGATTCAGACTGGCCCCAAATCCACACTCCGTGGCACCCTAGTCTACAGAACCCCCTGGACCTCAAGCTTCATTCACCACCATCACCGACCTCATCGCACCCCACGCCATCGCCTCCATGGACTACATACTCATCAGAGACCTGAACTTCCACCTCAACAGCCCCAGCGAACCCCAACTCCGTCACCCTCCTGGACAACCAAGCCAATATCGGACTGAGACAGCTCATCACCACCCCCACCCACATGGCAGGATTCACCCTCGACCTCATCTTCACAAGTGGGAACAACATCCGCTCCAGCCACACCACGCAACCCCCATGGATGGACCACCACTGCATACACTTCCTCGCCCACAAACCCATGCATCCCAAAACTGCACCCCGCCCTCCACACAGAAACTAGAGCAAGGTCACCGAGGAGCAGTTCAACTCCACCCTCAACTGCAATGCCCCCATCACCCTAACTGACGCCAACCTTGCAACCAAAGCGCTCTAAGGGTGGATCACCAACTGCGCAGATGAGCTCGCAACCCCGACCGACAGCGCCCCATAAAGGCCATCTTTTTCACCGCCGACCTACAAGAAGCCAAACGCATCTGCAGAAGTCTCGAGAAAAAACTGGAGAAACAGTAAATCCTCGGAATGTCACACTCACTATACAAGAACGCCATGACTGAATACCGCCAACACATTAAATCCACCAAAAGGACCTTAATCTAAAACAGAATGATGGCCAACTCCAAGGAACTCTTCAGCGTCATCCAGGAATTCACCAAACTCCCAGCGAAACCAGACATCACCCCCTCCCAGGACCTCAGTAACGAGCTCGGCTCCTACTGCCATCTGAAAAGCAAGGGCCTCTACGACCACTTCAACGACCAGACACCTGACTCCATAACCACTCCCCGTCCCCCCACCTCCTCCAGCAACGCCAGCCAGCCCACCATCTCCTCCTGGACCCAAAATTACCACCGAAAACACTGCATCAACCATGAAAACTATCCACTCAGTAACCCCCACGGACCCCTGCCCCTGCACATCTTCCACAGAGCTGCTGCCGCCATCGCCCTGTAACTCCAACGCATCAACGCCACCTTCAAAACCGGCATCTTCCCCGACAACTGGAAACGTGCAGAACTCAGACCCCTACTAAAGACGGACCTCAAAAACTACTGACCCATCTCCCTCCTCTCATTCACAGCCAAGGTCACCGAGAAGACCGTCAACGTCCAACTCACAAAATTCATCAAAGAAAACTTCATCCTCGACCCCTCTCAATTCGGATTCTTCATCAACCAAAGCACTGAGACCGCTCTACTCGCCGCCACAGACGACATCCGCACCCTCCTCAACCAGAGACACACTGCAGCCCTAATCCTCCTTGACCTCTCTGCAGCCTTCGACACCGTCTCCCACTGCACTCTCACCACAAGACTCCACGACGCTGGCATACAGGGAACCGCCCGCAACTGGCTCAGCTCCTTCCTCACCGGCAGAACCCAAAGAGTCCGACTACCACCCTTCCTCTTCGAACCTGCGGAAATCAACTGTACCCCAGGGATCGTCACTCAGCCCCACACTCATCAACATATACATGGCCCCCCTCTCCGCCCCTGTCAGACAGCACGGACTCGGCATAATATCCTATGCCGACGACACTCAGCTCATCCCTCCCTCACCAAAGACCTCATCACCACCACTCGACTTCCAGGAAGGAATGAAGGACGTTTCAGCCTGGATGAGCAGCCACTGCCTGAAGCTCAACTCGGAGAAGATCGAGGTCATCGTCCTCGGATCCTCCCCGTCTGCATGGGACAACACCTGGTGGGCCACCTCTCACGGCAGCCCCCCCACCCTGATGGGCCATGCCTGAAACCTCTGCATCGTACTCGACTCCTCCCTCTCCATGACCCGGCAGGTCAACAATGTCGCCTCCACCTGCTTCAACACCTTCTGCATTCTCCAAAAGACCTTCAAATGGATCCCCCACCAAATCAAGGAAGACCATCACCCACGCACTCATAACCAGCAGACTACAGCAATGCCCTCTACGCCGGGATCAACAAGTCTCTGCTCCGCAAACTCCAGACCATACAGAACAACTCAGCCAGACTCGTCCTCGGCATCACTACGACAACAACACATCACCCATCACCTGCGCAACCTCCACTGGCTCCCCATTGAGAAAAGAGTAACTTTCAAAATGCTCACCCACGCCCACTAATGCCTACAGAACACCGAACCCCAAAATCTCAACAACAGAAACTTCTTCCACGTACCCTAAAGGAACCTCCGACCTCACACTTACTGAACCCCTGCGCATCTGTAGAACAAGAACGGGTGGCAGAACCTTCTCCTACATCGCGGTAAAAGCCTGGAAGAACATCCTGATTGTCATCTGACGCACCCCCACCCATCACATCTTCAGGAAGGCCCTCAAGACCTGGCTCTTCGACTGACCGGAGCTGCTCCCCCACCCCTCCACCCCACCCCTGGTGCCTTGAGACCCTCACCCACGTGCTTTAAAACTCAATATTGATTGAACAAGACCAGAGCACCGTCCCCAACCACCCAGAAACTGGAGAAGCAGGAGCTGGAGACCACTGCCCCACCATGAAACCGAAGAGGGCAAAGCCCAAACCGAACCACAAAACACAGCCCTGAGGCCAGGAGGTTAGAGGAGGCAGCGAAGCTTACAGCCCCCAGCAATCCCAGGCAGATTCCCAACCAGGAACGAACCAGGCCTGATGTTGCAGAACGTCGGAGAACAGATGAGGGCAGGTGCTTTCAGGGTCGTATGGCCAAAGGACATAGACACCCCCAACACAGGATGGGACAACAGCACATGGGAAACCAGCACACACGCCCCACTGGCACAACAAGGCAGACCAGGCCAAAACCAGAGGTCAGCAAACGACCCACAAGCCACCACTCGCCGGCAAACCACCGGAACAGCAGGCAAAGAGCTCCAGTACAGGAAGCAGCCAACAGGGGGGATCAAGACTGAACAACCAGGCAGAAAGAAGCAGCCACGGCACCCCACAAAACAGCGCGCAGGGGAAGCCGAAGACAATGACCACCGCCATACCAAAGGGGGAGAAATCGCACAATAGAGAAGCCCCCATAACGACGTGCAACAGCTCTAACAGACACCAAAGCCACAAACAGGGACCCTGGCAGGAGCGCACCCCTCCCCATATGCACCCACAGCCACAGCCCACAGGAAGCTGAAAACATAGGAAGTACAGGGGAAGGGCTGGGACAAGACTCTGCCTGGGGGACGCCCCTAGAAAAAGCAGTGCCAGGCCTGCAAGCACTGCACCGTAGGCGCAGAGGCAAGGCACAAGAAAACTGTCAGGCAAGGGGGAAAAGGACTGGTCAGGAAATAACCCAAACACAACAACAAAAATAGCACACCTATACACACCACAAAAAAGATGACCAAACGAGAGGCACAGTCACCAATGGCAAAAAGAAATACATCCCCCTCCTCAGATGCCGAGAGGCCAAGCACCACACATCAAGCAAAACAGAAGAGCCAAAAAGCCAGCAGCACCTGCTCTGAGGGGCCCATCCTGCCACAGCGATATCCAGAGTAATACTCCTAAGCCCCTGACAAGCCCAGGGACAGCCATAGGCCAAGGAGTCGCCAAAACCCAGAAACCCGTGCATAGCCGAACCTGCACTCGAACAGAGCACCGCCCCACACTGGCAGAGAGAACCACGAGAATGCACGGAAGCTGCCGCCGACAAGGCCAGGAGCCAAGCGCCAACATGGTCAGGAGCCAAGCACCCACAAGAAAGGAATGCGCTGAAACCAGAGGAGTAGGCCAGGCCACCCAAGGCTAAATTCAGCACAGCCATCCATACCGGAGCGAGCGCTAGGCACCCACCCAAAGAGGCCACAGCTAAAGACCAGAGGCCGACCAACCCGCGTAGGAGCAGACCTACACAAGCCCACGTGGCAGGACCGGGAACACTGGCATGAATGCCAAGCCTAAGCTAGAGACAGGCACCAGACCCATGGAGCCACAGCAGAGGGCCGCAAGAGGGTCCACCCATGACAGACACACAAGAAACAGTGCCAACATCCAGAGGGCCAAAACCCCCAGAAACACACCCAGGCTGGAGAAAGCACCGCAACCCACCGTATGGAAGAGACCAGAGCAAAGAACGCACAATGCTAATGCACAGCTATCAGCCAACAAACGTACCCCTCCCAGCCACCCCAAAGGGAAACAAGCCGGCAGCAGCCACAAACACTCCCCTGAACACCACGGAGAGACAAAACTGCCCCAGTGCTCCACCGGAGAAAGGCACAGCAGACCTCCAGCCAGGAGAACCAAATGAGGTAAAATCCTGCTGCACCATGAACAAGCACAGTCTCCCATGGGGGCCACAGGAGAAACACAACAGCACCCCTGGCCACACAACAAAAGGAGAAGCAACCACCCCATGCGTCCCGACCAGAACCCAACAGCCCAGGAGATGCTAAAAGCTAGCATCTACCCCCCATCGCCTCGCCAGCAGGAACAAAGAGGGGCAATTCAGGGCAAGAAGGGTACACTCCGCACACGACAAACTCGCACTAGGACCGGATGCATAGCAATGTAGAGGCAGAGCCATGTGCTGCATCAGGGCCAACAAATGCCCCCAGCTGACCAACACAGGGCCACTGCCAGCCCTGGCAACAGGCCACGCCGACCCCGACCGGAGGAAAGCACCGTCTACCTACAGGTAAGAAAGAAAAAAAGGCGTTTGATTTTTTTTAAAATGTGGAAGTGAGGACAACAGAGCGGGGCAAGCCAGACGGAGGTAAGCATTGCAGACCTCTATCCCAGAAAGAAAAGGGAATGAGAGAGTTGCCCCACGCCTGCAATGAGACCCACTCCCCCACCTCACCTGAACGACATCTCCCTTCCCCCTCCACCCAGCACGCCTCAAGAGATGACAACCAGGAGAGAAGAACGCAGATGCCGGACCACACGACCGCCGGCACAGAACGGCAGGAAACCAAGCCGCAAGGAATGTCTGAGCACATGCGTGCCCAACCCAGAATAAACTTCTTGCAGCAGGAGTCACACCCCACCCAGTGCGGTAAAAATTTAGCAACTGACACCGCCAAACAAACTCAAGCTGGAGTGAGTGCTCCGCACACACCCTACTGTGTCTAGAACCAAAAGAACAGGTTTTGTGGAGTGGGCGGTGCCTTTATATTGGTAGGGCTGTGTGTCTACGAGGCACAGGGACCTCATAGCGTAATGAAGATAAGCAAGAGGGCCGTAGAGGTAATGTTTTATTTGCTATAACCATTTGACACACTACAACAGTAGGGAAAATGTTGCAGTACAGAATGGTAAGATTTAATACTCCAATAAAAACACCAGTAGGGAAAGTGTTCGATTGCGGAATAGTAAAATTTACTATATCCACTTCAATTAGTGCAACAATGAAAAGAAACAAAAGTACAACAGTAGGCAAACTCTAGGGGTAACATTTACTATTTCAACTCCAATAACTGCAACAGTAGGGAAAGTGTTGGATTGCGGAGGAGTAATATTTACTATTCCCACTTCAATCAGTGCAACAATAAAAATAAACCAAATATCTTCAACAAAATTAATTTACTTCAAAAACAAATGTAAAAAATATTAATATGTTAAAAAAATACAAATATTATTAAAAAAATAATAAACATATTGTAATGTTAAATTCAGATCACAAATAAATAATTTTCATAGAAATACTTCACACCATACAACCCCACAAAACTCAACCTACAACAAAAAAAATGTAATTTAAAAATGAATATTTATTCTATTAATATAAAGTGGAACAATCCAAATATCATTAATAACATATTAATTATATGTAATTTACTTGGGACAATATACCCCCCAAAAACACACATTACTCATAAAATTTAACAAAAATGATTTACACATTATACATGATTATCAAATTATTAATTAATAATTTAAAAATAATTTACTTTAAATTATTTACTTCCTACCCCATACCCCCAAAAAACACACATAAAATCTAAAACAAATAATTTAATCACATAATTAACAATTATCAATTAAATATCAAAAACAAAGGGGCCGATAACATGTCGGTCGGAAAGCCTCTGACCGCTAGTCGGAAGCTTTCCGACCGCAGTGTCGGTTTGCATTCCGACCGCCCGATTACGATGTCTGCGGTCGGAACGTAAACCATATCTGTTGGTCGGAATTGCACCGCAATCCCCTATGGATGGTGTTTCAACCATCGGGATTATAATGTCGGTTTCAATAGCCTTTCCGTGCCAGCCTTCCTGACATGGAAAGGATGTCAGAAAGTGACTTTGGGGGCCCCTAGCAGGGCCCCCTTGCCTTCGTGGCCTACAGTTGGTGGTCGAAAGGGTACCTGTAAAACCCTGCACTTTGTTACAGGTACCATGGGGTGCCTGGCACAGGGTGCAGGGTTTCTCACACACATATCCCCATTTCTCAGTAGGAGCCTGTATTACGGCCCGTTTACAATTGTAACACAAGCTCCCATAGAGAACTGTGGAAATCCGACCTAACAGTGTTCGATCGCGTTGTAATCAGGCGGTCGGAACCGCCGACCTGAGGTCTGTCGGTCCCGAGTCTGAGACCATGTTGGTCGGAGGCAACTCCAACCGACATCTTAATAAGCCCCTTAATATCAATTCATTAAAATTAATTATATTTCCCACCATTTACGACTATAAACCTCATAACCCACACCTAAAATCAAAGTAATTTTTTTTACACAATTAAAACAATTCTCAATTAAATAATTCATAGTATCTAACTAATAATTATTTAACATTAATTTACTCTCCACCCTTTACCCCTATAAACCCCACAACTCTCACCTAAAAATATTTAAACATAATTAATTTTAATTTAAAAGAAACAAAAATATCTTCCCAACCATCACCCCTATAAACATGCAACCCAAAAAAATAAACAATATAATTATCATTTAATATTAAACAATTAATTAGTAATTAATTAAACATACATTACTTTTCCCCCTTCACCCCTATAAACCACACACCCCGCACATAAAATTTACATAAAAAAATTACACTATTAACATAAATAACAATAAAATAAATATGTTTAATTAAAAAAATGATAAATGTGTAATAATTAAATTACTTCCTTCCCTATAAAACCCACAACCTGCTACAGTATTAAACAACACAAAATTTAATTTCAGTAAATGTGATAGAATAACTACTAAAAATGTAACCAATCTATTTAAAAAAAATAAACAATTATACAAAAAATTACAACATATACATATAAAATCTAAACTAAATTACTTTGATATTTAAAAAATCAACATTACTCAACTTAAAATCGATATTCTTGACATCGATAGTTCCATGTCACGATATTTTAGAATCGATATTCTTGCACATCAATATTTTAAACTGCAATATTTCTTCTGAATTCCCTGGGGAGTCTGGTTGCAGAGGTGCTAGATGGGTTGGTAACCTTGCGTGCGACTTGTTAGAAAGGAAGAGGGGCCACCTGGAAAAAGGCTGCAAGTGGAGACTTGGGGACAAGTCCTGGAGCTCCCACCTTGGGGTCGGGTGGAGTCGTGAGGGTTCTGGGCACATGGGGGAAGCAGGCAGTTTCTTTAGGCTGGACAGCTTAGGTGCAGTGTGTTTTTGTCAGCTGGAACTTGTCCGTCAAGGTGCTTGCTGGTTTCGGTCAAGACCAGTAAGAAGGAATAAAATAGAACAGCTGGGCCACTTTTGGTGCTGGCCTCTGTGATGCTGATGTCCCTCATCGATTGATTGTCGGTGCTGTCGCTGGAGTCCTGACAGGTATTTCAACAAGCTTTGGTCGCAAAAACGGTGGCTGAAGTATACAACATAGCCCTGCCCTATCTGGCACTTGCTTACCTTGATAGTGAGGCCTGCACTCTGCAGACCCCCAAGGTTCTTTCCAAGGTGGATCAGGTGATCCTGCTAGGTGGGGATGTAGACAGCAGGGGATGTATCTCCAAGGTCTGGCGTGGGGCAAGATGGCCACCACAGGGTTGTGCCTTTCAGAGCCTCCAGGGCTATGGATGACCTTTTTAGATTAAATACCCACTAAGTCAGCCTTTTGTGCCCTCCCACTTTTGCAACCCAATTACTAACTGCTCAGCAGTTTTATAGACCTGATTTAGATCTGCAACAGTACCTGATCGCCTATAATCTTTCCACGTTGTCCATCAAGTGGTCTGAATTGTACTCCCGGAGGCATGGAAAAAGTCCCCCTGAGTCCGCACTGCCCCCCTCACCCCACCCTAGCGACATCTGTTTATTCCGACTGCCTGTGCATAGGCTTTCTCCAAGCAGCCCACTACTCTACAGGCGGTTAATGAGGTCCTAGAATCCACTGGTCGATGCTGGTGGTCCTACAGGCTGGTCGCTGCTGCCCACTGTAACAGCATGGTGGGGAGCAGCTGTGGCCCGACATCTCTTGCCTGCATGTGACAGACACTTTGCTTTGCAGTGCTGTCACACGGCAACTGTTCATGGTAGTATGGAACGGTACTGGGCACAGTACATGATGATCCCTCTTTCTCCCCTTTCTTGGACCCCTATTTATGATGATGTTGAATGCCAGCATGTACGATCACTATTTATGATGATTTTGAATGCCAGCAATGCCCCAGGTCCATCCTTCCTTCTGTGACTCCACAGAGAAATTCATAGCCCGATATCCCCTACTGTGGGGCTCTGCATTAGGCAGCCGATCTGGGTGATGAACAATTAATTATAGAGTCGACCCTGCTGAGGTCTTAGGGGCTGATTACGAACATGGCGGTCGTAAGAGCCCCAGACTCATGGTGGTTTCCGCCACATTACGACTTTAAAAGTCGTTGCAGCTGAGGACCACCGGCTGTGCCTTGGAACCATCGTTGCCTGGCAGTGGTGGAGCTGTGTCCCAGTGTAACATGTTGAGCAGAATTAGCGCAGTCCCACTCAGCATATTGCGAGTTACGCCAGCCATTTCATGGCAGGAGCCCCCCCCCATGGAAAAGTTGGTGGTGGAGGAACAAAGGGGACCCTACAGCCCCCCCACCATGGGGATACATTAAGGGGGCACAAAAGGTGCCCCCTTGCTTATTCCCCCAAAGTTCCAACACAACATGGATGTCACCCCCACATGCTGTGCTGGAACTCTTCTGCCATTCCCATTGTGGTGCTTCGTTTATAGGCACCGCCATGGGAAAGGCGAAGTACCGTCTGCTTTACACAAATTAAACTCATAATAAGGTGGGTGGTCCTTGCGCTGGTGTGTTGGCGGAGAGTCGGTGCAACTGCGCCAAAGTTGTAATCCGGTCCTTAGACTGCTGAGGTTCAGAAGGCAGTATGCAGCCATCCCATGAATTCCCGAACTGTAGCCTAAAGGGTAACCCAGCACCACTCCTCCCTATCATGATCTCCAATGTCTTACTGCTTAGTCTTGCCCCAACATATTATGTTCTTCCTAGAGGGCCAATGCAGAGCTCAGTGCTCACCAGACTTTACCAGAATCTAGTATCACAGTGATTCACTTTATGGAGGACTGATTATGAGCACGGTGCCTGCAGGCCTCTCACACCCGATCGAGCCACTCCTCCACATAGATGCTGTGGATTATCCTCCATTTGCATCCCATCAAGTTGGTGCAGTCTTGCCTGTTCCTTTGGTTGGGGTTCAGGGATGTCCTTTTTGTAGTGGACATTTTGTGACTCCCAGGTTAAGGACTTTTTACATGAAGGAGCCATAGAAATCAAGAGGGCTTCTTCCCTAGGTAGGACCTTTCCTTTTGGGATAGACATTAAAAGAAATAGAAAGAGGACTAAACTCCCTACTCATCTTAGGGGGCAGACATCCTGGAACAAGTCCTCTTTCATTACGGTCCTACAACTATTCCCTTCCTCACTACCCCAGCTCCTTCCTGCCCAGTGACCGCACCATGTAATCATCCCACATCATTATGTTGAACCACCTACTATCACCCTCTGGGCACAACTCGGTCCGAATCATTTTTTCTCCTAACTTTACCAGAAACGCAGCAAAAAATATCTAACAAAAATGTTCAAATTGAATAGAGAAGCACTATTCATAGATTCCAATTTCTGCTTAAAATAAGGCATTGACAATCAACGATCTAATTTGTTTTTTACCAACAGACGCTTACCAACATACGCTCCCAATAGAAGAAAGCCTTATCCTCTGTACTCAGTCACCTCCACCATAAAGATTCTGCAGACTCACACTTGCTATCGCACCCTCATCTGTGTACAGTGCTGAAACCTCAATTCTCATTTACAACTACGTCCCTGTACTCAGCCAATCATTCAATCGGTATTTTGACAAAATATTGAATCCAAAATATGAAGCTACACAAATATCAAGTTTCTAATATTGTGATACTTAAATATCGTGATGCTGAAATATTAATTAAAAATAAAAAAAAATCTTTAGGGTAACTAATATGGTTGTCAAAACTATCTGAGTTGTAAATATTGTTTACAATGAAATAGTTGTACAACATTTTACAATTATTTTTATATATTATAATTTACATTTTAAACTGTAGGTTTTTTAAATATGATTTGTAATTTTAAGTTATTTATAATTTTAATTTAATTGCTACTTGTAATTTATGGTAATGTAGCAGGTTGTGAGGTTTCTAGGGGTAAACAGTGTGAAGTTAATATGTATAATTTATAATAATTAAATATTGATTAATTCTTTAATTGATCATTATGTAAATTGTGTAATATATTTTTCTAGTTTTATTTTAGACGCAGCTTGTTTGGTTTTGTAGGGGTACAGGGTGAAAATGTAATAAATTATAAATATTTAACATTTATTATTAATTATGTAATATAGAGGCCCAGGAGGATGCCACCGCCGCGGTCGCATCCTAATCGCCTGTGCGGGACCACCGGACCACTGGCGGCCGGTCCCAGCACCGCTAGGGTGGCCATCCTAATGGGCCTCTATATTTCCATAAACAACTGCCAAGAACTAAAATTTTAAAAAAACACAATTAACATACTAAGGGACAGATTACGATGTTGGACGGAAAGCCTCTGACTGACAGTCGGATTCTCCTAGACCACGTCGGAACCTTTCCGCCCGACTTGGTCGGAAACAATCCTGACCAACTGATTAGGATGCTCGCGGTCGGAAGGGGAACCTTTCGGTCATTCAGAATCGGTTCCGACCGGAATTTGGAAAGTCCGAGTCGGTCAGAGACGATTCATACAGCTCAATGGACAGCGTTTCCGACCGACCGATTACAATGTCGGATTACAACAGCCTTTCCAATTTGGTCTGTCAGACATGAAAAGGCACACAAGCAATAGAGACCGCCGCGAACGACGCGTACCAAACACAGAAGACAGGCAGCGTGAACGAGGCGGAGAAGCCCGCACGAGACAACAGCAGCGTCCGTTTCCGTCACATGAACGTCTCCTTCATGCCTACAAAAAACAAAGGAAAAAACACAAAAAAAGGACCAAACAAGCAATGACTAAGCCAATAAATACCCTAAAAACTTAATTGGACAAAGACACACCCACAACTCCAACTATATAAAGGACTACAATCTCTACCATCATCCCTTGCAAACAGGAGACACAGCCAGCAGCAAACACCAGTACACAGCAACCACAGACACACTCACAATTCACCCATCACACAACTCACACACCATCAGCACCTCATACAAAAGCACACACACATACACAAAGCAAAACCAACACCAAACCACCATCATTTGCACCCTCACACACACATCCCCCACCACCACCACTCATCACCATGCCTCCAAAGAAGAATCCAAAGTTCACAGATAGTGAGTTAGAAGTGCTGGTAGACGAGATCATCAGAGTAGATCCATATTTGTTTGGTACATTGGTTCAAAGGACCCCCATCTCACAGAAAACCAAGATGTGGGCGAGGATTGTGGACAAGGTGAACGCACAAGCACCAACGTTGCGCACAAAGGATGATATCCAGAACTGGTGGTATGACGTGCGCAGGAGGGTCAAGAAACTCCTCGAGAAAGATCACGCCTTGAGTCAGCACACCGGCGGTGGCCCTCCTGCCAAACCAGTCTACTTCAGGACCTAGGAGGAGAAGGTGCGGGACATCCTACCACCAGAGAGCATCCATGGCCTAACAGACATCCCAGAGACTGGTGAGTACACAAACAACATACCCAAGATTGTGTGGCAAGGGGACAGTGAAACCATGCACCCCAAGCAAAGCTACATTAACCAATAGATAATCAACCCAAGATGTGTATGCCAGTCACACAAACACAATACCTGCCATCTCATAGTGACTGGGGACTGTGTCATGACATGCACCAACCTACAAACAAATAGAGCAAGCCAGTGGCACTACGCCAAATACACCCAGCCACACAGTTTGCCACCACAAACACACCACCTCACAGTGCAGCTGACTGTCAGGAGGAAATAGTGGGGATGCAGGTGAAGTGAGTGTAGACAAAAGCATGATGGGGCCTGTAGTCACAGATAATGCTCCCCCTCCTGATTGGCCCATCAAGACCCCTCTGAAACATGCCCAGATCACAGGGAGTGGAAAATGACTGACAAGATGGCTGACACTGCCTCCTGCTGTGGGGAGCACAAGGCCCTGCTAGGGTTTGTGTGCAAATCAGAAGCAGGACACCACTGACTGACATCCTGAAAGACAACTTGCACGCCCTACAATGGAAGCATGTTTCATGATGGGAAGGAGGACTGACAGCCCTGACCATACTAATCAGCATGGGGAGACACCCCCCAACACAAACTCAACATAACTCACCGGGTACAATGAATTGACACACACCTCATTGAAATATCAGATACCCCATACTGGGTGCTGCTGTGTGAAGCACAGGGGCTCACTTGGGACTTGTAGCCAAACAAACACCAGGATTTCACAGTCAGCCATCTTGCCATTGATGTCACACCCCCTCACAGGGAAGCAGAGTCAAGAGGGAGGAAGCATGGGCATGCTGGGAAGGGGGGTGTAGCCAAGAGTATGATGGGACTCGAAGTCACAGACAACCTACACCCACCCACATGGCCCTGCAAGATCAACATGAACGATACTCGCCTCACAGGGAGTGGGAAGGGACTGACAAGATGTCTGACACTGGGCTCTGTTGTGGGGAGCACAAGGCCATGCTGGGACTAGTAGCCAAACAAACACCAGGATTTCACAGTCAGCCATCTTGCTATTGATGTCACACCCCCTCACAGGGAAGCAGAGTCAAGAGGGAGGAATCATGGGCATGCTGGGAAGGGGGTGTAGCCAAGAGTATGATGGGACTCGCAGTCACAGACAACCTACACCCACCCACATGGCCCTGCAAGATCAACCTGAACCATACTCGCCCCACAGGGAGTGGGAAGGGACTGACAAGATGTCTGACACTGGGCTCTGTTGTGGGGAGCACAAGGCCATGCTGGCAAATGGCCAACAACAAGATCAAACTCTGTCTGTGACAAGCTGGTAAAAAGCAGTGTACAGGCAGGCATCTGTTTGAAAAGTAGAAAATGTCATGTTTGTGAACCAACAATGCATGTAGAAACATAAATCACATTGTGTGTCTCTTCCAAACACAGGTTGTGCTCGGCACCCAGCGCCAAATGACGAGGATACCCAGTCCCAGACTCTGGTGGACACTGAGCTCTCTGGTCTGACTCTCTCACTGTCCTCTTCGGATGACGACGACCAACCTGGCCCCTCCGGTGTGAGCCATCATGCAGCAGCAGCAACATCTGCCCCCCTGTACCCACACCTCCAGCATCTGGACACCGACAGGGCACCCCTGCCAACACGGACAGACCAAGGACAATCAACACCCACAGCACAGTGGCACAGGACCCCCCGGAAGCTACAGCCAACACCACCAGCAACACCACCCAAGGGGTCCCAGTGTCACCTGTGCGTACCGCTGCTGTTCCTGCCCGTGTGGAGAGGGGTGCTGGGAGGGGTGGGAGGCACAGGGCACACCTTGCAGAGGGGTCTGGACTGCATGATGACCCCCAACTGGCATGCATCTTAGATGCGTACCAGGATAGCACCGGAGGATTTGGCCAAGTAGTGGGGATCCTCAAAGACATGTAACAGGAGCAGGTCGCCCACCATGCACACATGGAGGCAAAGTGGGATGCCATTACTGCGGTGCATCGGGACATACTACAATGCCTCCGCCAGATCAACACCAACCTGTCCCCACCCACCTGTGTGCCCACAACATCTGTCGCAACACCATCTGCCAGCGCCGCAGGGAGGGAGGAGGACTCTGGCGGAGAGTCCCCTGCACATGAGGATCCCCCCCTGAAGAAGAGGGGTCGCCCGAAGAAAGACATGTGAGAGGCAGATGTCCCAGCACATCCCCCAGGGCCTACAAACCTGTTCTGGACAATGTTCTTTGTGCACAACCCGTTCACCTTGTCCAATCGCACACAACTCGCCCACATTACATGGAGGGTTCATGTTGGGCCAATGTAGCAGACGACTGTGGACTTTACTCTGGACATTTCATCTACCAGCACTTCCAACTCCAATGTGAACTTTGGATTCCCAAACCAATGTACAGCACCCACCATCCTGTGCACTTCACTCACACATGTTTGTAAATAAACTCACCAGTACACCATACTTGTCTCTGTTGTGATTCCAACTTGTCATGTTCAGGGCGAAGTGGATCTGCTACACAACACAGTGCATGCCAAATACTGCAACAAGGTGAGTCATGGGGATGTGACACATGTGAGGGAGACACACCACTATAGCAAAACAAAACATACTCACAATGGCCATGTCACTCATCACACACAATGATGTTGACCTGACACACATTGGCATGCACAGACACAAGACCAAGCACAGTCAGTGGTAACAAGTCCACAGGTGAGGTAAGCAGATGTCACTCAGATGTGGGAAGACAGACAACGCACATAACAAAGCGTAGCACAAGTTCATTACACATCAGCAACACGTTTATTCCACAATAGTTGCACGGTAATTCTACGGAACAGTGGACACACGCTCAAAATGTTTTGGAGAATGGAAGTCCAGGGATGTGGGGTACATCAGTTGATGGGAATTGTCAACTTCCACACTGGTGTTGGCTTTTGGGTGTTGGGGGTCAGTGTTGACCACACAACAGGCAAAGGACCCTGGGAAGGACAGACAAGATACAGTCAAAAGCACAGACGAACAGGAGAGAAATGCAATACACATGCACAAAACATGTTGCAAAACACCTATACAAACACTAGTTAGCAGTACTACCCTATTGTGGAGTACACACCACCTGAATGGACACATCACAGCACACATCCAGTCAAGTGGCACACAGACACACTCAGACAGCAACAGAGCTGGCTCAACACATTCCAGGCTACCTCCATACATTCACATAACAACACTGGAAACTCACATTCAGGTGAAGAAGTTGTTGATGAGCTGGGAGCGGACGTCACCATCATCTTCATCATCACTGGCAACTTGGCCCAGGCCGGGATCCTCCACAGGTGCCGGACGTTGGTCGTCGTCATCGTCATCCTGGATGAGAGGCACCTCCTTCCGCACCGCCATGTTGTGTAGCATGCAGCAGACTAGGATTATTTTGCACACCTTTGCAGGCTCATATGGGCGGGCCCCTCCGGTCTTGTCCAGGCAGCGAAAGAGGCTTTTCAGGAGGCCGAATGTCCGCTCAATCACCCTCCTGCTCTGACCATGTGCCTCATTGTAGCGCAGCTCGGCTGGTGTCACAGGGTTCCTGAGGGGTGTCAGCAACTACGGCATGTTGGGGTATCCAGAGTCACCTAAACACAAAAAAATGAACAAGTAGCTGAGTTTTGTAGGAGTGCGGAATACAACACTGACAAACACACACAATGAGAAACAGTCAGTACACACCGACAAGCCAGGCACGCTGAGCTGGCATCTGTGACATCAGCGTTGCAATGTGACTACTCCTCATAATGTAGGTATCGTGCGCCGAACCAGGGAACCGTGCACACACATGTGTGATCAACATGTCAGCAAGACAGACCACCAGAGCATTGATCGTTCCGGTATGCCTGCTCATGTGCCTCCGGTGGTATCAGGGCAACATGTGTCCCTTCAATGGATCCAATGACGTTTGGCATCCTCCCCAGTGTATAAAAGGCATCCTTAATTTCAGGGAGTTCATCTTGGCTCGGGAACTTGATATACAGGTCGAGGAATTGCAACATCGCCTCCAAGACATCGCGTAGCAACCGACTAAACATCGTTTGCGACATAACACCAGCAGGAGCCACAGTGTACTGGAAGGTACCGGTAGCAAAGAAGTGCAGGGCTGCCATCACCTTCACCTCTGGGGTCAGTGCTGTAGGGTATGTCCGGCCCGGTAGCAGATGTGGCGCCAACTGCTCCGCCAACTCCTCAATCAGTGGCCTGGTGAAGCGGTACCGTCTGATGCTGTCGCGTTCCTGCATGGTTGCAAGGTCTGGGAACGGCCGATGGACAGCTGGTGCCCTGCAGTACAGAGATGCACAAAGGAAGATTGTCAGTACATCCACCCATGTGGCCATGACCACGATCACTATCACATGCTAGTTCATGACATTGCACAATGTAGAGGTGTGTGCTGTTGGGCATGGACACATATGTCACCTACAAGACCACCACCTCACATCTCAATTCCACATGTCAACATGAGTGCCATGTAGTGCAATGGGCTAATCATCTGGCTGTGTCACCCAACCTATGTGCTGCTGCTGTGTTAAAAAAAACCACCCCAGTGACAAATGAGGACTCATGTCTCCCAGGCATCACAGATCTTTGCCATGCAGAAACTCAGGGTCCCTGTATTGCCACATCAACACAGCAATAGACATGGCGCAGCACGTACACACCAGAAGGCAATCGTAAGTCCCACAGGTAGTGGCCACTGTTGTTCATGCCGGCCCTACATGTACGTCTCTTAGACACACACCCCATCAAGATTGATGCATATACCACATGGATGTGGAGACTGTCAACCATTGGTAACATGTGATCAGACACATCTGAGACACAACATTCACACAGACTGTGGGTGCACATCCGTATTGGGGCTACAGGTCTCACTGTGACGTACATGCCATCACCCCCAGGACTCAGGGTGTATGTGACATGTCTTAAACATATCCAACCTGACACTGTGGCCTTCACTCATGCCCATTACTGTCCAATTGCACATCACAGTGCTAATGTGCACAACACACAAAGGACTCTGCCCCCATGTACAAGATAACAGCCTGGGAGTGGCTTCACAAAGTGCCAGACAAAATAAGCTGTGGCCCCCTCAAACACCCAGGGAATGCAGCCTCACATGCCATGGGACACTGTGTGGTCAATTCTATAGTGTGGCAGATGTGTGCAGATGTCCATGGCCAGTATATGTGTATTGCATCCATCTAATAGTAACACTAATGAGGTCTGATGCGGGTGACAATGCGTACGCATTGCACGGGTCATGACCGAGCCCTGCGTACGCCTTGTCATTGAATGCAATGAGGTCTGACGCGGGTGAAAATGCATACGCATTGCACTGGTCATGACCGAGCCGTGCGTACGCCTTGTCATTGAATGCAATGAGGTCCGACGCGGGTGACTATCATGCATATGCGTCGGACAGGCATGGTCCAAGACAGGCGTATGCCTTGGCCATTGAATCGTATGGAGACGGGTGCATGTGTATATTCAAAATACGCGTTGTACAGTCAGTTGAACGAGCCGGGCGCACCCATTGGCTCAGGACTGTCATGGAGACGGATGCGGATTCAAAACTTGTATGAGTTGTGCACTGGAAATTCAGTTGGATGCCTACAACAATGTTGCAATTTCAAGTGTTCCGTGAAGGTGAAGATTTGAACGATGCGGAAGGCGTGTACGAGTCGTACTTTTGAATGGATTGGCCAGATTCATAGGATGCAACCGTGTTGGACCTATCACTTGGGACACATGGCACAGAGTCTGCCTCTGCAGCACAGATATAAGGCTGGCTGGCCCCCAGGGAGCTCACTTGCCTGCACTACATGCTACTGGACCACATCCCTGCTACCACTGCTGCTGTCTATGCATCCTCTGGCTCCTGCTATGGCACGTACACTGGAGAGAGCCCCAGCCTTCACTGAGGAGGAGAACCAGGCCCTGCTGGACGGGCTCCTTCCAGAGTACAGAAAGCTCTATGGGACACCAGGGGAGCAGGTGAGTGTGCTGTCCACTGCCTTCCTAATTATGCATGTTGTCTGACTAGCAGTACTAGCAGTGTGTACACCAGTGGCAAACATTCTCACTGACTACTTTCATCCACCAAAGTGGGTAGGTACATGTAAAGAATAGTTTTCATGCTGCTAAAGTGCATTGTTGCAAGCGTAAACTATCCAGGCATTGTTAACATGTCAGACATGCATGTGAGCTTTCATTCCCCATGGTTGCACTACCTGTGTATTTATTTCCCTTTGTGATGATGACATGTATATCCAAATGTGTGCTGCACCTTTCTGGGGCATGTGTGTTAATGTACTTTTCACTTTGTCATCCTCACAGGTTGATGCCCACCAGAAGCAGGAGATCTGGCTGACCATCGCCCGGGCTGTTCGTTCTGTGGGGGTCTACAAGCGCCGCATCCGCAACTGCCAGAAGAGGTGGCAGGACCTTCGGGGCTTGACCCGGAGGATAGCTAGAGTCCAGCTGAAGCTGTCACCTCCACGCAGGAGGGGCGGACACCGGACCCTGACTCCCCACATGCTCCGGATACTGGCGGTGGTCTTCCCGGACCTGGATAGGCAGCTGAAGGTCAGACAGCAGCAGGAAGGGGGTAAGTCCATGCCTGATCTGTGTACTATGTCTGACATGCAAATAGCAGTCTTTTGTCCTGGTCACACTTCCACATTACGTAGGTCTTGTAGTCCCAAAATCAGGTCGCTCATCTGTGTGATGCACCCTCCTCATCTGTTCCACAGATGTGGCCCCTACAGTCCGTTGCTTGTGTCACTAGGGCACTGTGTCCCTGCAGTCAGCTATGTTTCAGGTACCAGTCAGCATCAGTTCCCGTGACTCTGTTGTGTGTTTCATGGGTGGTTCAATTGTTTACACAATGCCTCAGATCTGACATGTGAACTGTGTGTCCCCTTGAGATATGTACCAATTGCTGGTCTGACTCGCAACATGTTTCTGGGGTATTCAAAACAAAACCATGCAGCAGGGGACTCCAATTTTTGGGCATCAGGAGTATGTATATCAAGTATGTCACAATTGCTTAACCACCTGACTACTGTCCGGGGCAAAACACTGTTCCACTTAGTCCTGCCCAGTCATGCCCCCTCAAGGGCATTCAGAAACACTCTGTAATCCCACTCCTGTGTATGAAATTGCAGGTTGTGCTTAGTGACATGTGCCCTCAGGTTTGTGCCTCTGTGTCATTAGGGTGTTGCTTGTTGCTACGTACAACTGGGGTGTCCATGATTCAGAGGGTCAGTATGACATCTGCGATGTGACTGTGAGAGACATGACCTGTGTGACATATAGGTGTGTGATCATCTGACAGCGCACAATGGTGTATTCAACTGTGTCCCTCATGCAGCTGGGTTATATGCATGGCAGACTGTGATGTGTTAATGTACATGGATTTGTGTTTGCTGAGACTCATATGAATGATTTTAATGATGTGGGGTCTTCTGGGTCCTGGATATGTTGTTTGCATGGGATGGGCAAGTGCGCTGGTCATCTGCAGAGTCAGATTTACCCCTGAGCTAGGATTGTGAATCAGTTCATATTGTTGTTGTCTGGATGCCCTGCCCCTGTGGCAGGAGACAGTGTTGACTGACTTTCAGGGCATCCCAGTGCCATGGCATTGAACTTGCTATGAGTGAGCCTGCGTTGTGTTCAAGTGTGCACCATGCACCCCATTGTGGCCTTGCCCATCAGGATATGAATACATCATAGTGTGTGTTGCTGGCATGCATCCCAAGCATGTGAAATGAGTCTCTGCCTATCCCTTCTCCGGACAACTGTACTGAGTCAGTCGCAAGAGATGTGCTGTGTGTCTTGTGACATACTCCTACATGTTCACTTGCATGTACAACTAATGTGTGGGTGGTGCATGTTGGCACATTGATGTGTTAGCATCCAACATGCAACGGACATATGTGTGAAAGTCAAGGAGGGATATGTGTGCCATGGTTGATGTTGAGAATGACATTTGTCTCATCCTAAACAGTGTTGGCACTTTGTGCTGTGTTTAGCTGATGATGCCAGGGCTTGCGCTGTGATGTGATGTACTCACTGTGGTGTGTGCAGTTGGTGCAGGTGACTGATGTTGTTCTGTTACTTCCTATTCCTATCCAGATACATCCACAGCCACAGGAGGGGACAGCTCCACGGACCAGGAGGAGCCACAGAACCTTACAGGGACAGACGGAGAGGAGTCAGGTGGACCCAGTGGCATGGAGGGCGAGTTGAGCCACACAGAGGAGTCGTCAGCACCATCCCCCCCAGCTGAAGGCCACAGCAGCTCTGAGGATGACTCCCCTGTGGAGGCGGGTGTCAGCAGCCACCAAACACCAGCTAGTGAGGCTGTCTCCGCCACCACCACAACCCCCCTCCCAACGGCTCCCATCCCAGAGGTCCCTGTGGGCTCCCGTGTTCGTGAGCATGTCTCCTTTGTGCCAGGCACCGCACCCCCTGCCCCTGTGTCCCCTGCTGCCCTGAGTGAGGAGTCTGTGGACTTACTTAGACAGATCCATGTAGGGCAGACATCGATGCTGAAGGTCCTCCATGCACACACAGGTCTGTTGACACAACTGGTGTCATTCATGGAGGGCATTTCCTCGGGCATGTCTGCCCTACAGAGGACCAACCAGTCCGTGGCCTCCTCCCTGATGGCAGCAGTGTCCCTCCTCCAACAGTCCCACACCCCTCCTACCTCTGCACCACCCACGATTCCTAGCACCCTACCTGTCCCAAGCACAGAAACCCCCAAACCAAGGGCTAGACATGCACACAAGCAAGCGTAGGGGACTGATTCCACACTCACAGGGGCTGGTTTGCTGACACATACACAGTCATCCACAACCACTCCACAGTCCTCCGAGACCTCTCCCTCCCAGCCCCCTTCCCTTGCCTCACCTGCAACCCCATCTCCCCAGAAGCTCTTCCTCTGTGACCTTGGCCTCTTCCCCACCGACCCAGCAGATCCTGATTACAAGGGGAAGAGGAAGTCCCCACACACAGAAGGGAGTGCCCCTCACACCCGGACACCCTCCCCCAGGCGCAGGCAGACCGAGACGCCCACCCGCAAGTCCACCCGGCGCCAGAAGAGTAAGACCCCAACACCACGCAGCTCCAATGCAAAGTCTCTGTCCTCCATCCCCCAGGCCACCACTCCAGAGGTTCCCCCACCACTCCCTGCCCCGGGTTCCCCCACCCACAGATACACCATCCCCAAAATGCTAAGGCCATCCCCCCCTAGCACTTGCTCCTCCATACCTGGTCAGACAGTCGGTGCCACTGATGTGGTGACCGTGTCCCCCCCCGCCCTGCCGACCTCACCTGTCCCCCATTCCGCTCCCATGGATGTAGGCACTGCTTTGGAGTCCACGACCACCCCGTCTGACTTGGGCACTGCAGTGGTGAGCCAATCCACTCCATCTGACCTGCCCACTGGAGTTGTGCCGGCACCCACCCCATCTGACTTGTGCCCCACAGATGTGACAACACCCACCACTTCAGTCAGCTCCACTGCAGTTGCAAGTGTCTCGCCTGCATCCCCCACCTCTTCACTGCCTCCTTCTGCTGCGCCCTGATGATGTCCCTGCGGTGCCTGGCCTACCCCCATGTATGCCCCTCCGAGGGGATGACCCCGGTCCTTAGCAGTGCAGGCAAGCAAGGTGTGGCAGTTGTCACTCTAGTTCACTCCTTGGCATTTTGACATGGACTGGCCATTGGCCTTTTGGTTGCACAGACGTTTAGAATTTCATATACTGAATTTACCAGTCTAGTTCACTCCTTGCCATTTGGACATGGACTGGCCATTGGCCTTTTGTTGGAACAGACGTTTTGCTTTTCATATGCTGAATAAAGCTTTTTTCTTTGTCCCTGTGAACTTGATTTAGCTGTACATCATGTTGATGTTGTTTTACATGCCCTTGCACCTGTAATGCTTGGTTTACAATGTTGCATACTGATGTGTTGATGTGAGGTACTTCCTGTGGTCCATGAGATATGTATCCTATTCTGGTGGGTATCCATGTCATCCTTTGCAGCTACCTGGGTGTGTCTGGATCATCTATTTGTGTACATCTCTCTGTGAGCATTTCATTGGCATGGTCACATCTGTGGCTTGCACCCCTGCACATGTGATGTGCTTCCCATTGTCTAAATTGTCACTTCCACATACTTCGTGCTCATCACTACTGGCCCTACAGGTGTGTGCATCATTGTAATAGGAGCAACTGGGTCCTCTGTGCAACTTGCTGGACATATGTATTGAGCATGTGCAGATGACTTAAGGGACACTCCCGTACCCAGGCTGTTGTGACCAGAGCCTTCATTGTGTGGTAACTGATGGCTGACTGACCAAGTGTTCTGCAGACATGAGTGGGACATGCGGTGAATATGTTTGGCACAGCTGGGCTCCCACAGAAGTTGTGTCCCCTCAAGTTAGTGTGTTGTCCAGTGACATGGCCTGGTCCCATGGTGTGTGTTGTATGTGCATGTGAGTGTGTCCACATCCCTGTTCATACACAGACAGGGTTCCCTTGATATGTTCCTGTTGTTGATGCTTGCTGAGTGGTACTGGGTTCATCCCACTACTTTCCTATGGGCTACCAGATGTGTGGGTGCATGACACACTACTGTTAATTGGTGTATCATCATTGTGATTAGTCAGTTCTGAGTGGTGATGATGTTGTCAGACACAGATGGGACACAGTCAGGGTTCCTCAAGGCACTTGTTTGTTCACAATATCATGTAGTTGTCCCTAGGTGGTAGTTTTCAGTGATTGAGACATTTGTATGTGTGTGTGACTGCTCCCACTTGTCGGGTTCACAGCAGCGATGCTGGCAGGTGTCAGCATGGGTGCCTTGTGTTCCTCCTTGGCATCTGCATAGTCCTGGGACTGTGGCAGGGATTCTGAAGGTTACATGAGCTTTGAGGTCATGGCCATGTACCGCATACTGTGCAGTGTGTCTGTCATTCCCCTGGTTTGTAAACAGTCCTTGTGTGATGTGTGTGTGCACCTTAATTTCTGGCAACATTCCTGTGTTTGTCATGGGTGCATGTGCAATGTCACCTGTCCATGTGGACTTCACAGATACACATTGTTGCAGTTCAGGTGTGTGGTGTTGATGGTGGACTGATGTGAATGTTTGCATGGATGGTCCCCTAGCTCCCATTTGTCCATGGATGAGGGGCCATGCTGAGTGATTTGTGTTTGTGTATGTGTGATGTACGTTTGTGGCACAGGACACATGTCTGGGTTTGCCAGTTTGTACGACATCTGCCTTTGTCATCACAGTGGAGGTGTCATGCATGCTTGTGTCACCCCACTGTCTGGTCCCTGGGGGTAGTGGTGTTGTGTGTCAGTCTCTTGCTGTGTTAGTTGGTGTTGATGCCAGCTTGTGTCACATGTGTCTGTTGTGCTCCCTCTCATCTCCCAATGCCTGATTGCCCACTGAGGGTGTCCCAATGATGGTTTACTTTTGTATGGCACTGTGTCCACATCTGTGTCACTGTGGTTCAGCCCCCCCATGTGTTGTGTAGTTGCCTGGGGATACTGTGACACACACACACACATATTGTGTCTGATGTGCAGTGTGAGTTTGCCTGTTTGTGCATCTCCACCAGTGTATTGGTATTGCTGTTGTTGCCCTTTGTCTGGATGCTGTTTCTGTGATTTTGCCTGCTGTCCCTGTGAATCATTTCACATCATTGTGCACAATCATCCTGGTTGTTGGGTGCCATTGCTGGCATGGAATGTGAGTGTGTGAGCTGACACCTACAGTCCACACATGTTGTTTTGATTGGTGTGTCTATTTTCGAGATGTGTGCATGCTTGGTGATGGTCACTTCTGCAGTTGTGTCTTTGTACGTCGTATGCATTGTCAGCCCCCATGTGTGGTGCTTGTCTGCACATGGCCGAGAGTGTTATGTTTTCACAGCACTGTTAGCCTGACCACATCTCTGTGTGTATGGGACACAACCACTAGTTTGCCCCAGAAGTGTTTGATGTGTTGGGAGCAGGGATCATACATGCTGTTTGTCATTTGCAGCTTTGACCATGATGACACTTACCTTTTGGTCACTGTGATGAGGGGGGTTTGGTCCCCATCACCACAATGCTCAACATCTGCTGCATTTTGTGAGCCCCCACTTAACTTCTGCTCTACACAGTGAGGGGGTGTTCTTTTTACATTGCCACAGTGCTATGGTGATGCTTGCCTTGTGTATGTCACACTCATGTGTTGGTCACACATGTGCTGTTACTTACATTGTATGCTCGTAGCCATAATCACTGTTGTGGGCATTTGTCACAGACTACACACTGTTGTCATGATGCCATGGGGGATGTATTTTGCGGACATACCTGATGTTTGCGTATGCTGGATGTGTTGCGCATCACCCATCCTATGGTTGGGGGTGGCAGGGGTGATGAGCAACAGGTTCCCTGTGAGTGGGGGTGGCAGGGGTGATGGGCAACATAAGCCCTAGGGGTGGGGTGGCAGTAGTGATGAGCAACAGGTCCCCTGTGAGTGGGGGTGGCAGGGGTGATGAGTAACAGGTCCCCTGTGAGTGGGGCTGGCAGGGGTGATGGGCAACATAGTCCCTAGGGGTGGGGGTGACAGTAGTGATGAGCAACAGGTTCCCTGTGAGTGGGGGTGGCAGGTCTTATGGCCAACATAGTCCCTATGGGTGTGGGTCGCAGTAGTGATGGGCAACATAGTCCCTATGGGTGGGGGTGGCAGTAGTGATGGGCAACAGGTCCCCTGTGAACGGGGGTGACAGAGGTGCTGGGCAACAGGTCCCCTGTGAGTGGGGGTGGCAGGGGTGCTGGGCAACAGGTCCCCTGTGAGTGGGGGTGGCAGGGGTGATGAGCAACAGGTCCCCTGTGAGTGGGGGTGGCGGGGCGATGGGCAACATAGTCCCTAGGGGTGGGGGGTGGCAGTAGTGATGAGCAACAGGTCCCCTGTGAGTGGGGGTGGCAGGGGTGCTGGGCAACAGGACCCCTGTGAGTGGGGGTGGCAGGGGCGATGAGCAAAAGGTCCCCTGTGAGTGGGTGTGGCAGGTGTGATGGGCAACATAAGCCCTGTGAGTGGGGGTGGCAGGGGTGATGGGCAGCATAAGCACTAGGGGTGTGTGTGGCAGGGGTGATGGGCAACGGGCCCCCTATGGGTGGGGGTGTTAGTGGTGCTGGCCATGCAACCCCTATGGTGGGCTGTTGTTAGTGGCCAGGATATGGATCCCCTGTGTGTGTGTGCTATTTTGCGAGTACGTGTCGTTTGCTTATGTGGTAGGTGTCTGACTTATCGCCTGCGCCATCGGCGTCGGTTCCTGAGCCGGTCATGTATGTAGAGTACTGGTATGACCTGCGCGATGGGATTCATGATGTGTTCGTGTCATACACGCTGCTGGTTGCTCCGTCTCGTACCCGCTGCAAGCCGGTCCGTCTCGTAGCCGTGTATTGATTTGTGGCGCGGATGCTGTGATGTGCCGTACGTGACGACCCATCTGGCGCGTAGGAAGTACGCATCGTACTTGCATTGCCGCAAACTGCTATGGATACTGCTTCCGGGCGACACGGTTCCTCTTTGGGAGTTACGGCTCGGACGGAGAATGGGTCTTGATTCACAGCCTACGTATCGGTCGTGTTTTTTGCAGTTATGCGCATCGTACTTACTCTACAGGACGGACTGGCTCCGGTTACGTGTCGGTCGCAGGGTAAGGCTACGGACAGCTGTCCGACTGGCCGTCGGAATCGGCCCC
Organism: Triturus cristatus; assembly: GCF_964204655.1. Taxonomy (NCBI): domain Eukaryota; kingdom Metazoa; phylum Chordata; class Amphibia; order Caudata; family Salamandridae; genus Triturus; species Triturus cristatus. The sequence goes on from NC_140581.1 coordinate 799,436,587, forward strand.
TCTGTAGTAATATTTTTGGTTTAATTTTAGAATCGTATATACATATATATTTTAAAAATCTTTTTTAACATAATTATTATTTTAGTGTACTTTGTTTTATGAATATCTGTATTTTAAATTAGGAAATTAAAAAAAGAATATTTAATGTAATGTGAATCTTGTTTTAGTAATGTTATTTCTATATTTAAACATACAAACATATATATTTGTGTGTTTATGTAATTGTTTATATGTAGTATAAAATGTTAGTTGAATGTATTATACATTACAGTAATGTTACAACAGAATGTTTACTATTTTAACACATATATTATTAAGGGGTCGATTCCGAGCCGGGTCAGACAGCTCTCCGAGAGCTGTTCGTAGCCTTACCATGCGACCGACTCGTACCCGGAGCCGGTCCGTCCGGGCGAGGAAGTACGATGTGCAAAACTGACAAAAATCCGACCGACACGTAGGCTGTGATTCAAGCTTTATTCTCCGTCCGAGCCATACCTCCGAACGCAGAACCGAGTCGCCCGGAAGCAGTATCCACAGCAGTTTCCGGCCGGACAAGTATGATGCGCAAATCTTACGTGCCGGACGGGTCACCACGTACAGCATGTCACAGAATCCGGAAAAGAAGTATATTAGGTACGATTCGCGCCAGAATACAACCCACGGCTACGAGACGGACAAGCTTGCAATGGGTATGAGACGAACACATCATGAATCCCATCGCGCAGGTCATACCAGTACTGAACATCTATGACCGGATCAGGAACAGACGCGTACGCCACAGACGGTAAGTCAGACACCCACCACACAAACAAACGATACATACCCGCCAAATGTCACACACACCCAGAGGATCCATATCCTGGCCACTAGCAACAGGCCACCATAGGGGTTGCATGGCCAGCACCACTACCACCCCCACCCATAGGGCTTATGTTGCCCATCACTCCTGACATCCCCACCCATAGGGGACCTGTTGCCCATCACTCCTGCCACCTCCACTCATAGGGCTTATGTTGCCCATCACTCCTGCCACCCCCACCAATAGGGGACCTGTTGCCCATCACTCCTGCCACCCCCACTCATAGGGGACCTGTTGTCCAGCACTACTGCCAACCCCACTCATAGGGCTTATGTTGCCCATCACTCCTGCCACCCCCACCCATAGGGGACCTGTTGCCCAGCACTACGGCCACCCCCACTCATAGTGACTATGTTGCCCATCACTCCTGCCACCCCCACCCATAGGGGACCTATTGCCCAGCACTACTGCCACCCCCACTCATAGTGACTATGTTGCCCATCACTCCTGCCACCTCAACCCATAGGGGACCTGTTGCCCAGCACTACTGCCACCCCCACTCATAGGGCTTATGTTGCCCATCATTCCTGCCACCCCCACCCATAGGGGACTTGCTGCCCATCACTCCTGCCACCCCCTCTCATAGGGCTTAGTTTGCCCCTCACTCCTGCCACCCCCACCCATAGGGAACCTGTTGCCCAGCACTACTGCCACCCCCACTCATAGGGCTTATGTTGCCCATCACTGCTTCCACCCCCACCCATAGGGGATCTGTTGCCCACCACTACTGCCACCCCCACTCATAGTGACTATGTTGCCCATCACTTCTGCCACCCCCACCCATAGGGCTTATGTTGCCCAGCACTACTGTCACCCCCACTCATAGGGCTTATGTTTCCCATAACTCCTCCCACCCCCACCTATAGGGGACTTGTTGCCCATCACTCCTGCCACCCCCACTCATAGGGCTTATGTTGGCCATCACTCCTGCCACCCCCACCCATAGGGGACCTGTTGCCCAGCACTCCTGCCACCCCACCCATAGGGGACCTGTTTCCCAGCACTACTTCCACCCCCACTAATAGGGCTTATGTTGCCCATCACTCCTGCCAACCCCACCCATAGGGGACCTGTTGCCCAGCACTACTGCCACCCCCACTCATAGTGACTATGTTGCCCATCACTCCTGCCACCCCCACCCATAGGTGGACCTGTTGCCCAACACTACTGCCACCCCCACTCATAGGGCTTATGTTGCCCATCACTCCTGCCACCTCCACCCGTATGGGACCTGTTGCCCATCACTCCTGCCACCCCACTTATAGGGCTTATGTTGCCCATCACCCCTGCCACCTCCACCCATAGGGGACCTGTTGCCCATCACTCCTGCCACCCCCACCCATAGAAGACCTGTTGCCCGGCACTACTGCCACCCCGACTCATAGGGCTTATGTTGCCCATCACCCCTGCCACCCCCACCCATAGGGACCTGTTGCCCAGCACCACTGCCACCCCCACTGATAGGGCTTATGTTGCCCATCACTCCTGCCACCCCTACTCATAGGGGACCTGTTGCCCATCACTCCTGCCACCCCAACCCAAAGGGGACCTGTTGCCCAGCACTACTGCCACCCCCACTCATAGGGCTTATTTTGCCCATCACTCCTGCCACCCCCACCCATAGGGGACCTGTTGCCCAGCACTACTGCCACCCCCACTCATAGTGACTATGTTGCCCAGCACTCCTGCCACCCTTACCCATAGGGGACCTGTTGCCCATCACTCCTGCCACCCCCACCCATAGGGGACCTGTTGCCCAGCACTATGCCACCCCCACTCATAGGGCTTATGTTGCCCATCACTCCTGCCACCCCCACCCATAGGGAACCTGTTGCCCATCACTCCTGCCAACCCCACTCATAGGGCTTAGGTTGCCCATCACTCCTGCCACCCCCACCCATAGGGGACCTGTTGTCCAGCACTACTGCCACCCCCACTCATAGGGCTTATGTTGCCCATCACTCTTGCCACCACCACCCATAGGGGACCTGTTGCCCAGCACTACTGTCACCCCCACTCATGGGGCTTATGTTGCCCATCACTCCTGCCACCCCCACCCATAGAGCTTATGTTGCCCATCACTCCTGCCACCCCCATCCATAGGGAACCTATTTCCCATCACTCCTGCCACCCCCACTCATAGTGACTATGTTGCCCAGCACTCCTGCCACCCCCACCCATAGGGGACCTGTTGCCCATCACTCCTACCACCCCCACTCATAGGGCTTATGTTTCCCATCACTCCTGCCAGCCCCACCCACAGGGGACCTATTGCCCATCACTCCTGCCACCCCCACCTTTGGGGACCTGTTGCCCATCACTCCTGCCACCCCCACTCATAGGGCTTATGAAGCCCATCACTTCTGCCACCCCCACCCATAGGGGACCTGTTGCCCATCACTTCTGCCACCCCCACTCGTAGTGACTATGTTGCCCAGCACTCCTGCCACCCCCACCCATAGGGGACCTGTTGCCCATCACTCCTGCCACCCCCACCCATAGGGGACCTGTTGCCCAGCACTACTGTCACCCCCACTCTTAGGGCTTATGTTGCCCATCACTCCTGCCACCCCCACCCATAGGGAACCTGTTGCCCATCACTCCTGCCACCCCCACGCATAGGGCTTAGGTTGCCCATCACTCCTGCCACCCCCACCCATAGGGGACCTGTTGTCCAGCACTACTGCCACCCCCACTCATAGGGCTTATGTTGCCCAGCACTCCTGCCACCCCCACCCATAGGGGACCTGTTGCCCATCACTCCTGCCACCCCCACTCATAAGGCTTATGTTTCCCATCACTCCTGCCACCCCCACCCATAGGGGACCTGTTGCCCAGCACTCCTGCCACCCCACCCATAGGGGACCTGTTGCCCAGCACTCCTGCCATCCCCACTCATAGAGACTATGTTGCCCATCACTCCTGCCACCCCCAGCCATAGGGGACCTGTTGCCCAGCACTACTGCCACCCCCACCCATAGGATGGGTGATGCGCCACACATCCATCATATACAAACATTAGCTATGTCAGCAAAATACATCCGCCCTAACATCATGACAACAATGTGTAGTTTGTGACAAATGCCCAAAACTGTGATTATGACTTCAAACATACAATGTAACTACCATCACATGTGTGACCAAAAACTGAGTGTGGCCTACACAAGGCAAGCATCACTATAGCACTGTGTCAATGTGCACTAACACCCCCTCACTGGGTAGAACACAAGTTAAGTGTGGGGTTCCAAACTGCAGCAAATCTTAAGCATTGTGGTAATGGGGTCTAAAAGCCCCCTCATCACAGTGACCAAAAGGTAAGTGTCATCATGGGCAAAGCTGCAAATGCTAAACAGCATGTATTATTCCTGCTCCCAACACTTAAAACACTTTTGTGGTAAAGTAGTGGTTGTGTCCCATACCCACAGAGATGTGGTGAGGCTAACAGTGCTGTGAAACCTTAACATACTCTCAGCCATGTGCAGACAAGCACCACCCATGGGGGCTGACATTGCATACAGTGTACAATGACACATAAGAAGAAGTGACCATCACAAAGCATACACATGTCTCGAAAATAGACACACAAATCAAAACATCCTGTGTAGACTGTAGGTGTCAGGTCACAAACTCCCATTCCATGGCAGCAATGGGACCTAACAACCAGGATGAATGTGCAGAATGATGTGATATGACTCACAGGGACAGCAGGGAAAATCACAAAAACAAGTTAACAACATCCAGACAATGGCCCACAACAGCAATACCAATGCACTGGTGCAGATGCACAAACACAAACAGGCAACCTCACACTGCACATCTGACACAACGTGTGTGTGTGTCTCAGTATCCCCAGGCAACTACACAACACATGAGGGGGGCTGAACCACAGTGAGACAGATGTGGACACAGTGCCATACAAAAGTAACCAATCATTGGGCCCCCCTTAGTGGGCAATCAGGCATTGTGAGATGAGAGGGAGCACAACAGACACATGTGACACAAGCTGGAATTAACAGCAACTAACACAGCAAGAGACTGACACATAACAGCACTACCCCCCAGGGACCAGACATTGGGGTGACACAAGCATGCATGACAACTCCAGTGTGATGACAAAGGTAGATGTACAAACTGTGAAACCCAGACATGTGTCCTGTGCCACAAACGTACATCACATCTACACAAACACAAACCACTCAGGATGGCCCGTCATCCATGAACAAACGGGAGCTAGGGGCCCATCCATGTAAACATTTACATCAGTCCACACTCAACACCACACACCCTGAACTGCACCAATGTGCATCTGTGAAGTCCACATGGACAGGTGACAATGCTCATTCACCAATGACAAACACAGTAATGTTGGGAGGAACTAAGGTGCACAGACTCATCACACAAGGACAGTCTACAACCCTGGTGAATGAAACATACTGCACAGTATGTGGTACATTGCCATGACATCAAAGCTCCCGTAACCTTCGGAATACCTGCCAAAGTCCCAGGACAATGCAGAAGCCAAGGAGAACCACAAGGCACACATGCTGACACCTGCCAACATTGCAGCCCTGAACCCGACGAGTGAGAGCAGTCACACACACATACACATGTCCCAATCACTGAAAGGTACCAGCTAGGGATAACTACATGCTGTTGCGAACAAAGAAGTGCCTTGGGGACCCCTGACTGTGTCCCATCTGCGTCTGACCACATCATCACCACTCAGAACTGACAAATTCCAATGGTGAAACACCAATTAACAGTAGTGTGTCATGCACCCACACAACTGGTAGCCCATGGCAAAGATGTGGGATGAACACAGTACAACTCAGCAAGCATCAACAACAGGAACATATCAAGGAAACACTGCCTATGTATGAAAAGGGATGTTGACACACACACACATGCCCACATAACACACACCATGGGCCCAGGCAATGTCACGGAACAACACACTTACTTGAGGGGACTCAACTCCTGTAGAAGCTCAGCTGTGTCAAACATAGTCCCAGCAGGTCTCAGTCATGTCAGCAAAACACTTGGTCAGTCAGCCATCAGTTACCACACAATGAAGGCTCTGGTCACAACAGCCTGGGTACGGGAGTGTCCCTTAAGTCATCTGCACATGCTCAATACATATGTCCAGCAAGTTGCATAGAGGACCCTGTTGCTCCTACACCAATGATGCCCACACCTACATGTCCAGTGGAGATGCACCCACAGTCAAAGAAATAGACAAGTAGGACAATAGGAAGCACATCATATGTGCATTTGTGCAAGCCACAGATGTGACCATGCAAATTAAATGTTTACAGAGATGTTCACAAATTGTTAATCATGACACCACCCAGTTAGCTGCAAAGGATGACATGGATACCAACCAGAAAAGGATACATATCTCATGGACCACATGGAGTACCTCACATCAACACCTCAGTATTCAACATTTGAAATCCAGCATTACAACTGCAAGGTCATGCTAAACATCATCAACATAATGTACAGCTAAATCAAATTCACAAGGATAAAGAAAAAAGCTTTATTCAGCAATTTTTAAATGCAAAGTCCTTTCCAAACATAGGCCAATGGCCAGTCCATATCCAAATGTCAACAATGTGATTTGAATGACAACTGTCACACGTTGCTTGCCTGCACTGGTAAGGACAGGGGACATCCCCTTGGAGGGGCATCCATGGGGGCAGGCCAGGCACTGCGGGGACAGGATCAGGGCTCAGCAGAAGGAGGCAGTGAAGGGGTGGTGGATGCAGGAGAGTCACTGGCAACTGCAGTGGAGCTGACTAAAGTAGTGGGTGCAGTCACAACCGTGGGGCACAAGTCAGATGGGGTGGGTGCCGGCACAACAGCAGTGGGCAGGTCAAATGGAGTGGACTGGGTCCCCACTGCAGTGCCAAAGTCAGACGGGGTGGTCATGGACTCCACTGCAGTGCCTAACTCAATGGGAGCGGAACGGGGTTCAGGTGAGGTCGGCAGGACAGAGGGGGGACACGGTCCCCACATCAGTGGCACAAACTGTCTGACCGGGGGTGGTGGGGGTGGAAGAGCAAGTGGTGGGGGGAGGGCCTGAGCATTTTGGGGATGGTGTATCTGTGGGTGGGGGAACCTGGGGCAGGGTGTGGTGGGGGAACCTGTGGAGTGGTGGCCTGGGGGATGGAGGACGGAGACTTTGTCGTGGAGCTGCGGGGCGGGGGTGGTGTCTTGCTCTTCTGGCTCCGGGGGGACTTGCGGGTTGGGGCCTCAGTCTGACTGCACCTGGGGGAGGGTGTCCGGGTGTGAGGGGCACTCCCCTCTGTGTGTGGGACTTCCTCTTCCCCTTGTAAGCTGGATCTGCTGGGTCAGTGGGGAAGAGGCCAAGGTCACAGAGGAAGAGCTTCTGGGGAGATGGGGTTGCAAGTGAGGCAAGGAAAGGGACCTGGGTGGGAGAGGTATCGGAGGACCGCGGAGTGGTTGTGGATGACTGTCTGTCTGTGTCTACAAACCATCCCCTGTGAGTGTGGTATCAGTCCCCTGAGGTTGCTTGTGTGCACGTCTAGCCCTTGGTTTGGGTGTTTGTGTGCTGCCCATGTCTGTGGGTTTGTGTGAATGTGCTGATGTGTGTGTGCTTGGGAAAGGTAGGGTGCTAGAAATCGTGGGTGGGCAGGGGTAGGAGGGGTGTGGGACTGTTGGAGGAGGGACACTGCTGCCATCAGGGAGGAGGCCACGGACTGATTGGTCCTCTGTAGGGCAGACATGCCCAATGAAATGCCCTCCATGAACGACACCAGTTGTGTCAACAGACTAGTGTGTGCATGGAGGACACTCAGCATTGATGTCTGCCCTACATGGATCTGTCGAAGCAAGTCCACAGACTCCTCACTCAGGGCAGAGGGGACGCAGGAGCAGGGGGGTGCGGTGCCTGGCACAAAGGAGACATGCTCTTGAACACGGGAGCCTCCACGGACCTCTGGGATGGGAGCCGATGGGAGGGTAGTGATGGTGGTGGTGGGGGTGGTGGCGGGGACAGCCTCACTAGCTGGGGTTTGGTGGCTGCTGACACCTGCCTCCACAAGGGAGTCATCCTCCGAGCTGCTGTGGCCCTCAGCTGGGTTCAATGGTGCTGACGACTCCCCGGTGTGGCTCCACTCGCCCTTCGTGCCACTGGGTCCCTGCAACTCCTCACCTTCTGTCCCAGTCAGGCTCTGTGGCTCCTCCTTGTCCGTAGAGCTGTCCCCTCCTGTGGCCATTGATGTGTCTGGATAGAATTAGAAAAAAAGAGAACAACATCAGTCACCTGCACTGACTGCACACACCACAGTGAGTACAGCACATCACAGGGCAAGCCCTGGCATCATCAGCTGAACACTGCTCAAAGTGCTCACACAGTTTAGAATAAGCCAATTGTCAGTCTCACCATGAACCATGTCACTCATATCCCTCCTGGACTTGCACCCATATATCTGTTGCATGTTGGATGCTAATACCCCAATGTGCCGACATGCACCACCTACACATTTGATGGACATGCAAGTGAACATGTAGGAGTATGTCACTATACACACATCACATCTCTTGCCACTGACTCAGTACAGGTGTCTGGATGAAGGGATAGCCAGAGTCTCATTTCACATGCTTGTGATGCATGCCAGCAACACACACTATGATGTTCTCATGTCCTGATAGTCAATGCCACAATGGGGTGCATGGAGCACATTTGAACACAATGCAGGATCACTCATAGCAAGTTAAATGCCATGGCACTGGCATGCCTGGAAAGCCAGTCATCACTGTCTCCTGTCACAGGGGCAGGGCATCCAGACAACAACAGTATGCACTGTGTCACAATCATAGGTCATGGGTAAAGCAAACTCTGCAGCTGACAAGTGCACTTGTCCATCCCTTGCAAAAAAACATATCCCGGACCCAGAGGACCCCACATCATACGAAACAGACATATGAGTCTCTGCGAACACAACTCCCTGTACATGAGCACATCACAGTCTGCTGTGCATGAAACACAGCTGCCTGAAGTTCACAGTTGCATACACCATTGTGCACTGTCAAGTGATAACACACCTATATGTCACACAGGTCTTGTCTCTCATAGTCACATCTCAGATGTCCTGCTGACCCTCAAACTCATGAACACCCCAGTTGTCCGGAAAAGGAAGCCACACCACAATGACACAGAGGCAGACACCTGAAGGCACATGTCACTAAGCACAACCTGTAAATTGATACGCAGGAGTGGGATTACAGAGTAATTCTAAATGCCCTTGAGTAGGCATGACTGCCCAGGTCCCCTGCTGCATGGGTTTGTTTGAAATACCCCAGCCACATGTGGTGAGTCAGACCAGCAATTGTAACACATATCAAGGGCACACACAGATCACATGTCAGATCTCAGGCAGTGGGTAAACAATTGACCCACCCATGAAACACACAACAGAGTCACGGTAACAGATGCTGTCCGGAAGCTGAAGCATAGCTGACTGCAGGGACACAGTGCCCTAGTGACACAAGCAACAGACTGTAGGGTCCACACCTGTGTATCAGATGAGGAGGGTGCATCATACAATTGAGGGATGTTGGACCTGGCCCTTTTGGCCGGATGGTCCCTAAACTTTTCGCCTTCCACCTGTACTTTTTCTGACCTGTTGTTGGCTATTCTATGACTCTGGGCACTTTACCACTGCTGTTAAGTGCTAACGTGCATATGCTCTCCCTATGTAAAATGTATATGTTGGTTGGATTCCATGATTGGCTTATTTGGTTTACTGTCAGACCTCAGTAAAGTGCACCAGGAGTGCCCAGGGCTTGTAAATACAAATGCTGCTGGTGGGCTTGCAGCACTGGTTGTGCCACCCACAGAAGCGGCCTGGTAAAATGTATCTAAGGTCTGCCATTGCAGAACCTGCGTGCAGTCTGGTACTGTCATGCTGACTGGGCAAGTGCACCCAATTCCCAGTCCCTAAACCTTCCCTTAACTTCATATTAGTCACCCCTACGGTAGGCCCAAGGGCAGGGTGCATTGTAAGCATAAGGTAGGACAGGCCCTGATGTGTGTGGCAGGTCCTAATAGTGCATTACAGCCATTTTCGTTTTTCACTATTGCAAGGCTACCTGTTCCCATAGACCAGAATGGGCTGTTAGAATTGTTACAACCTATGATCCTAACAGACCCAGGGAACATGGTAGAAAATCGAGTTTAGTATGCCTGAACTCAGAATAATAAAATACATCTTTTAGTAAAGTTTATTTTAATATTCTGTGTTTGCAAATACCACTTTTAGAAAGTTGGTATTTGCTTGCCTAACCCTTTCAGCCCACCTCTGCTATGATGTGTATCTGCCTGTCTGGTTTGTGTGAGTGACAGGGCTGGGGAAACCCAGAGGGGTAGGGTTAGGTAGCCTGGTGGTGAATAGAGAGATTGACATCCAGATGGGTGGGAGGAGTGCACCTGGACTCTGAATAGGGCTGTGCTCTGCCACCACAATGCTGGCTCCACCTCCTGTGGAGCGGCTGATGTCTCTGCCCTGCACCCTGAATAGAAAGACAGAGTCATGTTAACAAAGTGCTCAAGAACTGGTTTGGACTGGGCAAAGGCCCCTCTACCCCAGAGGAACAAAGGAATTAGGGGTATACGTATTGGGACCCTGCTCCCAAGAAATTAGATCCTGCTTGACAAGAAGAACCTCTGCCTGAGGAGAAGGAACTGGGAAAGCTGTAAGGAGGAGTACTGTCCCTGACCTGGGGGATTGGCCTGCAGTGGTTGCCTTGCTGCTGGAAGGAGAGGAGAAAGACTACAAAGACTTTATTTCAACTTGTGCTTAAAAGATCTCCAAGGGCTTGTGCTGAGCTTGCCCCCTGAACGAAGTCCCAGGACCAGTGGATTTCACTCCCCAGCTCCCCAGAGTTCTTTGGAAGTGCCTGCTGCTGTTGTTGGGCCTTCTGAGGGACTGCGTGTCGCAAGGAGCTGGAAGCGTGACTCAAGAAGGAGAAGCGTGCCGCCGTCGGAGCTGTTGTCGTCGCATCTCGCAAAGGGTGTTGCCGCTGCAGCATCGCATCGAGCGGAAGCGTCTCGCATCATTCCGGAAGTATCTTGCAACGCCGAAGAAGCGTGTCGCCATCGCAGCCATCGTAGCTGACGCATTGCACCGCATCAAGAGAAGAGTCTCGCATCGAGGAAGAAGCGTGTCGCCATCACAGCCATCGTAGTTGTCGCATTGCACCGCATCAAGAAAAGCTCCTCGCATCCACGGAGAAGCGTGCCGCCGTCGGAGCTGCTGTTGTCTGATCGCGTAAAGGGGTGACGCCGCTGCAGCATCGCATCGAGCGGAAGCGTCTCGCAAACGTCGGAGAAGAGTGCCGCTGCCAAGGCCGCTGTCGTCGCATCGCGTAAAGGGGTGACGCCGCTGCAGCCGAAGCATCGAGACGAGTCTTCTCGCAACATCGGAGAAGCGTAACGCATCTGGAAGGTCTTCACGTCTCTATTTCTTTGCACCAAAAACTTCATCGCATCAGCATCGTTGCAGCACTTTCGTTGCCCTGCGTGTCACATCTAAGGTACATTGACTTAAAGTGTCGCATTTAAGAATTTAAGAGAACTAAGCAAACTTCTACCATCTAAAGTAACAGTATTGTGTATTTTTGTCGTTTAATGGTCTTGTGGTAACTCTATATAAAGAATCCTTATTTTTACTATAAAAACCTGTGTGGTGTCCATCTGTAGTGTTGTCACTTGGTTACTGTATGTGTTCACAAATGCTTAACCTATAACGCTCTGAGATAAGCCTTGTCTGCTCGCGCCAAGCTACCTAGAGGGTGAGTGGGGGTTATTTTAGGAGTGTAACCTCTTACCCTGACTAGAGGAAAGGTTCCCTGCTTGTCACAAGTACCTACCTGTGCCAACCAGAGAACCCGGATTCTAACAAGGGACATGAGTACTGGACTACAAGACCTACGTAATGTGGAAGTGTGACCAGGCCAAAAGACTGCAAATAGCATGTCAAACATAGTACACAGATTAGGCATGGACTTACCCCCTCCTTGCTGCTGTCTGGCCTTCAGCTGCCTATCCAGGTCCGGGAATCCACCGCCAGGATCCTGAGCATGTGGGGGGTCAGGATCCGGTGTCTGCCCCTCCTGTGAGGAGGCGACAGCTTCAGCTGGACCCTTGCGATCCTCCGGGTCCAGCCCCAAAGGTCCTGCCACCTCTTCTGGCAGTTGCGGATCTGGCGCTTGTAGACCCCCACCGATCGAACTGCCCGGGCGATGGTCAGCCATATCTCCTGCTTCTTGTGGGCATCAACCTGTGAGGATGACAAAGTTAAAAGTCCATTAACACACATGGCCCATATTTGTGCTGCACACAGTTGGATATACATGTCATCATCACAAAGGAAAATGAGTTACACAGGTAGTGCACCCATGGAAATGGACAAATGCCCTGCATGTCTGACATATTAACAATGCCTGGGAAGTTTAAACTTGCACAAATGCACTTTAGCTGCAGAACACCTGTTAATTAAATGTACCTACACACTTTGGGGGATGAAAGTACTCAGTGAGTACGTTTGCCACTGGTGTACACACTGCTAGTACTGCTGGTCAGACAACATGCACAATTAGGAAGGCAGTGGACTGCACACTCACCTGCTCCCCTGGTTTCCCATACATCTTGCTGTACTGTGGAAGAAGCCCGTCCAGCAGGGCCTGTTTCTCCTCCTCATTGAAGGCTGGGGCCCTCTCCAGAGTACGTGCCATAGCAGTAGCCAGAGTATGCAGAGACAGCAGCAGTGGTAGCAGGGATGTGATCCAGTAGCATGTATTGCAGGCAAGAGAGCTCCCTGGGGGCCAGCCAGCCTTATATCTGTGCTGCAGAGGCAGAATCTGTGCCATGTGTCCCAAGTGATAGGTCCAACACGGTTGCATTCTATGAATCTGACCAAGCAATGGAAATGTACGACGCGTACACGTCTTCCGCATCATTCAAATCTTCACCTTCATAAAACCCTAGGAATTGCAACATTGTTGTAGGCATCCAACTGAAGTTCTAGCGCACGATTCGTACAAGTTTTGAATCCACATCCGTCTCCATGACAGTCCAGAGCCAATGGGTGCGCACGGCTCAGTCAACTGACTGTACAATGCGTAGTTTGAAAATACACACGCAATACGATTCAGTGGCCAAGGCGTAGGTCGGTCTCGGTCCATGCCTGCCCGACGCGTATGCATGATAGTGACCCGCGGCGGTCCTCATTGCAGTCAATGGTTAAGCGTACGCACGGCTCGGTCCTGAACTGTGCAATGTGTGCGCATAGTCACCCGCGTCAGTCCTCATTGCAGTCAATGGCTAAGCGTACGCACGGCTCGGTCCTGAACTGTGCAATGCGTACGCATAGTCACCCACGTCAGTTCTCATTGGTGTGACCTTTTGACGGCTGCCACACACAATTACTTGCCAGGGACTCAGGTGCACACCTACCACACTACAGCATGTGCCACACTGTGTCCCATGGCATGTAAGGCTGCATTTCCTGTGTGTTTGAAGGGGGGAACATTTGGTTTGTTGTGTGGCACTTTTGTGCAGCAACTCCCAGGCTGTGCACGTGTTCATGTGGACAGAATCCTTTGTGTGTTGTGCACATTACCACTGTGATGTGCAACGGTACAGTTATGGGCATGAGTCATGGACACAGTTTCAGGTTGGATATGTTTAGGACATGTCACATACACCCTGAGTCCTGGGGGTGATGGTATCTACGTCACAGTGAGACCCATAGCCCCAATTCTGATGTACACCCACAGTCTGTGTGCATGTTGTGTCTCAGATGTGTCTGATCAAATGTGCCCAATGGGAGACAGTCTCCACATCCATGTGGTTTGTGCATCAACATTGATGTTGTGTGTGTGTCTACGAGACGTACATGTAGGGCCTGCAGAGACAACAGTGGCCACTACCTTTGGGACTCACGGTTGTCTTGTGGAGTGTACATGATATGCCATGTCATGCCAGTGTCTATGTGGCAATACAGGGACCCTGGGTATCTGCAGGCAAAGATCTGTGATGCCTGGGAGACATCAGGCCTCACTTGTCACTATGGTGTGTGTTTGTAACGTTACAACAGTACATAGGTAGTGTGACACAGCCCAATGATTGGCCATTGCACTACATGGGACTTATGTAGACATGTAGAGTTGAGATGTGAGGAGATGGCCATGTAGGTGACATATGTGTCCATGCCCAACAGCACACACCTCAGTACATTGTGTATTGTCATGATGTATCATGTGATATTTTACTTGGTCATAGCCACATGGGTGGATGAATAGACAGCCTTCCTTTGTTCATCTCTGTACTGCAGGGCACCAGCTATCCATAGGCCGTTCCCAGACCTTGAAACCATGCAGGAACGTGACTGCATCCGACGGTACCGCTTCACCAGGCCACTGATTGAGGAGTTGGCGGAGCAGTTGGCGCTACATCTGCTACCTGGCCGGACATACCGTACAGCACTGACCCCAGAGGTGAAGGTGATGGCAACCCTGCACTTCTTTGCTACTGGTACCTTCCAGTAGTCTATGGCTACTGCTGGTGGTATGTCGCAAACTATGTTCAGTTGTGTGCTACGCGATGTCTTGGAGGGGATGTTGCATTTCCTTGACCTGTACATCAAGTTTCCTAGCCCAGGTCAACTCACTGAAATAAAGGATGCTTTTTATACACTGGGAAGGATGCCGAACGTCATCGGATCTATTGATGGCACACATGTGGCCCTGGTACCACCACAGGCACATGAGCAGGCATACCGGAACAGGAAACATTTCCACTCCATCAATGCTCTGGTGGTAGGTCTTGCAGACATGTGTATCACACATGTGTGTGCACGTTTCCGCGGTTTTGCGCATGATGCCTACATCATGAGTAGTCGCATTGCAACGCTGATGTCACAGATGCCAGAACAGCGTGCCTGGCTTGTCGGTGTGTACTGACTGTTTACCATTGTGTGTGTTTTGCAATGTTGTATTCCACCCTCTTTCAGGCCTGGGCCACGATGCCAGAGATGATGATGATGAAGAGGGTGACGTCCGCACACAGCTAATCAACAACTTCTTCACCTGAATGTGAGTTTACAGGGTTGTTATGTCAATGTATTAAGTTAGCCTGAAATGTGATGGGGCTGCTCTGTTGCTGGTTGAGTGTGTCTGTGTGCCACTTAACTGGATGCGTGCAGTGATGTGTCCTTTCAGGTGGTCTGTACTCCACAATAGTGTTGAACTGCTAACTTGTTTCTGTGTTGGTTTCTTTTGACATGTTTTGTGCATGTGTATTGCATTTTCTATTGTCTTCGATCCCATCTAATCATGACCTGCAGGGCCGGACTGGTCACTCCGGGCACCGGGTAATCCCCCGGTAGGCTGGATGGGGTGGGGCCCGGTTTCGTGACAGGGGGCCGGTTCTGTTGTTGCGGCCGATTTGGACTGGTCGGTCCAAATCGGCCCCAACAGCAGAACACACAGTGGTACAGCAGTACAGATTAAGCACAAAAAGGCCGCCCCTGGCTGTCTGGGAGGCCTGGTGTGAGCTGCGGTGCCGCACCGATTTCAAACAAATGATTTCAATTTGATCAGGCGGCAGCCAGGCCCTGCTCATCCTGTGTATTGCACACTACGTCACCACCACCACCTGACCTCACCTCCTGTCACCTGACCATCCATGTCTGTACTGTTGTTAAAAGACGCGCACAGCGCGCATATGTCACCGCCTCCGCGCGCCGCTGTTTTTTTAGGGTAGGGTCTGCAGTGATGCTCATGCGCATTGGGAAGTGCGCGTGACTGAAGAGAGCGAGGTCGAGGCAGGCATTCAGAGGCCAGAGAGGGAAGCAGCAGGACAGGCCAGCCACTAGCCAGGAAAGAGATCCGGATTCAGCACCCCGTAATTTCATCTCCCCTGTTTGCCGCCCGCAGCGCAGGTGAGTGCTATTTGTTTGTTTGCAGACCAGTGGTGGCCAGATCTGATTTATGGGTGGTGGGCGGCACAGCACTACTGTGCTAAAATTACATTTTTCATTGGCTGCACCTGCCTGGCAAGCTGAACAGGAAAGAATGTGGGGGGAGTTGGCGGGGCAAGAGCGGCAAGGATCGGGGCCCACTGCAAGGAAGTGGTGGGGGTAGAAGGCTAGCTATCTGTCGACGACTGAACCAATAGATCTAGCTACCCTGTATCCGCACTGCTCTCAAAGTGTAGGCTGGTAACATTTTCCTTTAGCAAAAAACAATATGCGTCTAAAAAATGACAAAACGACCAAGGTGCCAGTTCTCCTGCTGCTGCTGTATCACAGAAGCAGAGAAGTGATTAAATACAAGGTATACATATACCTCAGTGGACAAATGCACCTGCTGCTGAGCTTGGAATGTATCCCGTTTCCAGATTCGCCTGTGCCGACTCACCCTTCCATGCACTTTGGTTAAAATTAGTGCTATTAAATTGCTTTAAAACAATACCTACTGAGAATCATCAGCATCGCGAGATAATCGAGGTTGCGTTGCAATATTCGGCATGTGGATGATGCGGCTATTTGTAAATACTGTGACCACAATTTTTTTCATTTCATAATACAACTTGAACTCGAGACACTGTTTTAATCGAATTTCCAGAAAAAAAGCAAAAACCTATTCAGTCACAAAAATTATCCTGCGATGAACCTCAAAGACGATCGCATCCTACTCGACATTCTTCCCCATCAGTGGCCTCTGCTTGTCTATGCTGCGGCGAAGGCCTCCCCTCTGAACTTAGCGGGACCTCGTGACATCACATTGGAGGGCCCGGCCTGTCACAGGTGTTCCATTCACAGGATTCTGCTGCTGGTGCCAACGCGGACCTCGTGACATCACATTGGAGGGCCCGGCCTGTCACAGGTGTTCCATTCACAGGATTCTGCTGCTGGGAAGGCGGTGACCTAAGGCTGATTCTCACAACTTGCTTGCACATACTTTCAATGCTGCGCAGCGCATTCTGATTTTTTGTTAATCTGGCTGCAGCCTGGGCCTCTGTTTCACATCTTAATCTTTGATTCTTCCCTCCAGTTTTCTTTAGGTTGTTGCTATGCTATCTATTGTGCATGTTGTTTCATTATGATAGTTGTTTATTTAGTTATTTGGTGAAGCCGTTTTATACAGTGATAATATGTATGGCAGCAGTCACTTCAGAGCACTTGGTTGAGATGAGCAATACAAAGGCCAGATCTAGAGGTCAGAGAAAATAAAATCGTTCAAAGTGTTTTTGGGAAACAGAGGTTTCAGTTTCTGATCCAGGCATGGTTTCTAACCACACGACTGTGGGTCAAATGCATCTCTGGAGGGGAAGGGTTTCCAATCTTTCCAGAAGAGACAGCAGTGTCCTTATTGCCTATCAATAGGCCAGGACCATTCTAGAGGTCTGGGCCAGGGTACTTTGTGGTTCTTACTTCGTGTCTGTTTCTTTTTGATGTGGATGGGACAAGGAGAGCTGATTTGAACGATCTTCGGTTCATTGTGAGAAGGTTACCACAGCACTGCACTGTCTGGGCCTGGGCCCGGGGGGCAGCGTCAGTCTCGGGTATGGGAGGCCTAGACCAGCTAACCGGAAGCAGCCTGAAGGCACATGAACCGAAGGTCTAAAGAAAGCTATGCTTTAAATGGGCAGGTATAGTCAGGTACCTTACCTAGTACCCGCACTACTTTAATTTAAAGTGAGACCAAGGGCTCTCCTCTACAGGGGTGAAAGTAAATGCATTTAATGGGAGAGTACAGTACAGACACTTCTCAGGCGCATGCAGATACACTGGGTCAGGGTGGGACCCGGACTAACCTGCAGTTCTGTATCCCATTTCAAGCGTTGCTATTATGTGTGACGTGACACCAAGACTAGGGGAGGGAGCAACAAGGATTAAGAAAGACTCTGACAATTTATCTAGAAGGCCTTGTTCCGTTTACCCCCCATTTTCAGGAGGAGGAGGTGCCTGTGCGCAATGCGCAGAATGATGCACTGTCTCCTCGTCCGCCACATCTGCGCGCCTTAGGGTGCGGCTGATGTCATCATGCCGCAAGCGCATTGCGTCTTTGCGCAATTAAAAGTGCGCGTGACTGGCATCACGAGCCTGCAGCATCACGAGTGGAGTGAGGCAACACACAATACATGAATGTGCTTGTAAATTAGCAGGAGACAGAAAAGTTAATGCCGCCAACAAGGCTCCACAATTCCTCAAAACAAACAAGAAGTAAAGCTTTCTATTTTCTAAATGTGTTCCTTCCGCAGGTTGCTTTTTTCATTTATGAATTGTTTTTAAAAGTGTTGGATCTCGGGTTGCAATTTACATTTATGAATTGCCTCTCCGGTGCTAGAATCATTTTAGTGTAAAATATATAAGACCATTGGCATATATAACAACAGAGCAACAGAACACTGGATGGATTCATTTCTTTTACACCTAAGTGAAGCAGTTTCCCAATCAGTACGTTTTCAAGCCCATAGAAAATTACCTAGGTTCTATGATGGAAGCGGAGAGGGAAAGATAAATACCCCCACAGTCAAATCGGGAGCAGGGAATACCAATTATGTGACTGTAATTACCCACTTGGTTTAAATTAGATTTTCTTCAGTCACTCCATCAGATCATGGCTGGCTCATTGCTCTGGCAGCTTACAGAGCCCGGGCCCGGCAGTACTGTATATGCATTGCAGCTCTCCAAAACATGAATTGTAAAACGCGTCTGCTAGACTGCTGAGCATTAACATCTCTGCCTTCAAAAACCATTACTCTGTGTTTTATGCATGGTCTTTCCTCACATTGTCTTTTTGTCTTAGTGCCTACCAATTTAAAAGAGGCAACATTCACCTTTTTGATTTTGTGCATGTCATATAGTCTATTTAAATCACTGTATTGTTCTCATAGTAAGAGTTACTGAATCACTCTACAGATTAGAGTCAGAGTTCAGAATCCTCAAAGACCTTGAGTTTGATGCATTCTTTTAAGGTCTGCAGTGGAGGAGAGTCCCCAGGTCACAATGGGCTTTTTAAAAATATATATACACATGAGGGGGCAGGTTGCCACAGGGCATTAGAGACTTTTTCTTAAATATTGTGTTGCTGGAGGGGGTTTAAGGCACCTATCAGAGACATAGTAGAATGCTAATATGTTTGTAGCAAGACTCCTCCCAAAAGTATGACATTCCTGCAAGTATTATCTCAAAGAGCTAGACATCTTCAATGTGTCTCAGCCTCTATTATAGGCATATAGATTGACTCATTCCTTCGGCTATACAGTGGTGGGTGGCACAGTAACTTGGCACTGGGCGAGCGTCGCGCGCCTTGCGCAGTGGTGGTGGTGGACAGGGCCGGACTGGTCACTCCCCCTAGTAGTGGTTGCTCACTGCGCTTGCTCGCTACACACCATGTGGGGGCTGGTCTCACTTTTACTGTTTTCTCTCTGATTCACTACTTGTGTCTATTTTTGATGCTCTCTGAAAAAATGTCTATGGGCACATATGACTGGGTGGGTAACCTGATGTTCTTTAAGGTCATCAGCTACTATTTACTGTGCTTTGAAAGTTGATATAATTTGAATATGTAATGAAAAATGTGCTGTAAAATTCACCATTTTGGGCTGTCATTTTCCAAAATTTTCTTGGGGGAGAACCCCCGCAAACCCCCCTAGTAGCCATCGGGCTCGGTCGCTGCGCTCGCTCGCTACGCGCCGGCCAGGGGCTAGTCTGCAAAAATTTGCCAGGGCTGCTTTCAGTTCCCAGTCCGGCCCTGTAGACCTGGTGCCCTTTGACCATCTTTTCCCCAACATTAAAAATACGATAGGCAATAATATAACCCCCAGCCCCTCCGTGACCAACCACTACCCCCTCAGAGTGATCCCCAAACCCTTCTTTCTTCACAACTTTCCTCTGCCCTCTACCCTTTCAACTACCCATGACCCCATGACCCCACGGAAACCCAGACTGCTTTCACCCCCTTTCAGAACGATGACCATAACCCAATTTACCACACTACCACAGTACAGAATATCATATCCCCTCTAAGAGGGATGACCCCTCCACAAGCCAACATCTCCCTAACAACTTCCCTAATCAATCAAAAAACAAACCTAATATTAGCGCTGACCACTGGAGTAACAGCAGCAACTCCTATCACAATCAATTATCTGAGATCGTGAAGCCGGTCGCCACGCCTACTAATCGTAAACCTCCCACCTCTTCAGATAATGCACTTTCCTTCCACGACAGTGCTCCCCCGAGTCAGGATTTAAATTAGGTCCACCACACTTCCTCCAACTCCCATATCCCCCCCTTCCAATCTCAATCCATGAACAGTTACACAGGCATTAACACATTCCCATATCCTAAGGCTGACCAAAAACAATAACATCCCTACTCACACCCCAAAAACTCTCATACATCTAATGAACCGGACAGCATTTCTACTCTGGTCAATAATCAATGACCTAAAAACAGAATTATGTCTGAGAGCTGATATCCAAAAACTACTACACATTACGTCTAAACTGGATCATAAAGGTACGGAAAAAAAAGCACTACTGGAACCAGAACACTACCACCTTAAATTGCCCTATTGCCAACAGCCTTGCAGACACAAGGTCCCCTCAAGTCAAATGGAGCTGCAAACCAAATCTAGACCTCCCCTTCCGATCCCAGTGAGTAGCTAGTCACTTATCCAACAGCGATATCCTCTCCCTTCTTTCCTCCTACAACCACGCACCCATGAAACACACTATACCTGTGGGAATCACCCAATCATAACTCATCCACGTTGGGAACATCATCATCATCCCATTTTAAGGCCCATTACTAAATCCAACCTTAAACGTGTCCCCATATCTCATACAACCACAACTGTAACCAAAATTAACCTTAAATGTGTGTTACTCAACTACAGATCCCTGTTCACTTGTACTACTAGTAATTGAACTGGACCGCTGAGGGCACATCTGCTCATACTGATATGTTCTCACATGGGATATAATGCATCCTGCCAAAGGTCTATAAGGCCTGCTGTAGGGGTGAATCTAGGGGATATGGCACACAGGGTTTTGGAGTGCACCATTACACGCAGCATGCAATGAAAGTCTGTGTGGGTATGGTGCTGTTTATTATATTTTATGAACAGTGGTTCATAAACGCACCTGTGGTCACGTATATGTTCCTTTTCCATGAAATGAAAAAACAAACTGAAATAGGTTCCTTACGTTTTTGATCTGGACTCTATATTATGTAATATACTGAAAACTTTATGAAGAAACACGACCTCCAGATATTTCGATCTTATAGTGCAATTAATGTATTCATTGCAGCATATTAAGAGACTTTGCAGTCTATTTGTTTCTAGATAATATGAAAATATATCATCCAGTGCTCTGGTGGTTTAAAAAGGATTGTAAAAAAAACGCAATATTAGAAAAGCAGGGTACACTGGTAAGGGCTGTTTTTCTTTAAAACTGCAAGTGCAGCTTACCCATTGACTTATGTTGATCGCGCAGTGGTGTTGACACTCTGCACACGGCCTCCGTGGGGTTCCTGGGTAATTACCTTGGATGATTCCTTGGGTCTTCTGGGTCCCTCCTTGACTTGAGTTGTGGTTCGCATTCCACTATTTTAGTATGTGGTTTGGTCTCCCCTTGGCAACCACTGTGTGTTTGTGCTACTTATGTGCTCTATTTCCTACGTATTGTGTTTCTTTCTCCTGGTAGGAGATAGTACAATTGTGTTAGAGTGTTTGTAATAAAATACCTATTTTTATAACTACACTTTGTGATTCTTTTTCACTTAACCTATACCTTAAGATTAAGTACTGGTAAAATAGGCTGCTTTACACTCCTTTTGGACTAAGCCTGAAGGCTGCTCTCCACAGCTACCACTTAGAGAGCTTTCCAAGGTTATCTAATACCAATAAAATCACCATAAGTGTCGTCTGAATTATTGCAGGTTGCTACACTTACAAAAGTGGGCACCATATACTAAGCCAGCCTCTCTCAACAATGTTTTTAGATTGTGTTGTCCATATCTTAGGGGCCAATTATGATGACTGGCTGTCGGTGGTGGTTCCACCGATATCTGAACCATCTTATACACCCACCATATTTCAATGGTGGGTGGATGGTTGGCGGCATCCGACGGGCTCCTTGAGCCTGCCGGTGAAGCAGAGAGGGTTGTATTCCCTACCATGGTGGTGGTGCTTACCAGGCACCGCCATAGGGATTACAATGTACCGTACCGTCCACATTTTCATGGTGGGTAACCCGCCATGAAAAGACAGGCAGAAAGGGGCTTTAGGGCCTGTAGCGTGCCCCCCTGGACCTCTGATAGGGGCACTGGGGGGCACCTATGGTGCCACCCCTGCATATCCCTACACCATGTGGCAGGAATATGTCATGTGTCCCTATTTTGCATTGCGATGGGTGCTGCATCGCGAAGTTTAGGCATTGTGACCGCCTTGGTGGAAGTCACATCAAAATGCCTGTTGGGACCACCTGTTGGGTGGTCCTGTTGAAGGATAACGCCCGCCCACCATCCTAATCAGCCCCTATAATTTTAATTTCTTTGTTTTTAGGTCCCAGTGAATCAATACATCATAGGTTGGTTGGAATTTATTTTTCCCAAAAATATAAATGCAGGGAACTTACTAGAAAACCATGCAGCGAGTGAGCCTGCATCCTGTAATCTCTTGCGTAGAAAGTGGATGAATCCAGAGTATGTGTGATATTAATTCGAGGGGGGTTAGTGATGAAAAGCCAGGGTGTGTTCACGGAGTGCTCCAAGGCCTCAATCCGATGTCTGGTGGGACCATCTCGGAATCGGGACCGATAGACTCGTGGTCGGTAGTTTCACCCGACCGATTACGATGCGACTGAACACTGTTCGGTCGGATACCCATTGACTCCTATGGGAGCCTGTGTTCTGCCTGACAACACAGGCTCCTTTGGGGAAAATGGGGGGTGCGGAAATCTCTGCACCCTGTCGCTGGCACCCCATTGTGCCTGCGACACAGTGCAAGGTTTTACAGGGTGGTCCCTTAGGTACCCTTGCTGCCCCCAACTGGAGGCCTCAGGATGAAGGGGGCCCTACTAGTCCCTTTCCCACAGCCTTTTCGTGTCAGCCCTACTCGGACATGCTGTTTGAAGCCAACCTCGTAATCGCTCGGTTGGAAACGCAGTCTGTAGAGCTGTACGATGCGGGTCTGACCGACACGAATGCTCCGAGAGCCGTTCGTAAACCTGTCTAGGGGAATCCAACTGTTGGGAGGAGGCTTTCCGCCTGACATCGTAATGAGGTTGTTACTTGTAATTGATCGCTTAAAGGTGATCAAAACTGAGAGGAGCGTTGAGTGGTCCTCCACCCATCCTGTTACCGATTAGAGAGCCATGGTGCCAATCGTCACAGAGAAAGGTTTAACACACCTATTTCTGAAGAAAATTCTGCCGCAACTAGGTGAATACGGATTGAAAATTTCAGTTTAAGTATCCATGCAATAGATGGTTGAAGGCGTGTCTTGGGAGCCACGAATGGTGACGTGTGAGCATGTAGCTCTGCGCCAGCCCGACAACTTTCATGTCATAATCCAGCCCTAGCCCGCGACGCCTAAGATTGAAATGGTGGCGCAGGAAGGGGAAAGTCTGCTGCATCAATTGAGACACTTTGATGCAAGGCGAGAAGACGAGAGATATTATTACGAGGCTTCATCTGCCCCGTCGCCACTGATTGCAAAATGGTGTCAGCGATCTGCAGATGTAGAGACGCGGCCCTCCCTCCCTGTGGGTAATAAGAGGTTGTGTCTTGTTGAGGGCCTGAAGGACTGCTGAGCTGACTGCCTGGATCCCGTGACCCACATGCTTTGCCGGAGATCGGGCGTGAGTGTTGGGAACCTGAACGGGACACTGGCCCAGTGATGGAGCGGGTAAAATGAAATTTTTTGTATACCCAATCCATTTATATATGTCATATTAACATGAATATTATTAATACTAATGAATAATTGAGTGGAGTGGTATTGAATTAATCAACCTTATTAACTAAGAGAATATACGTGAGAATGCATTTGCATGGCTAAAATAATAAGTGAACTAAGTTTGTACGCAAATTAAATTCATATGTTTTGCTTAAGCAGAGTTAACGTGATTTGCGCTTAAATAAACCAGCATTAACGGCTTTAAATGTTGCATATGGCTAGATAAATGAATACACATAAGGGTATTAGTAAGGGAATAACACTGTTTTAATAATTTCTATGTATTAATTACGATTTTGTGTTTCTTTTACTTAAGTTGACTATTTCGGCCTACTAAAAGATGGCTGCTGACTGAATCCTCACTAAAGTACATGACTTCATAATTTGAGCAATGGAGAAAAGGGCCTGCACTGATTTCGTCGTGGCCTTTCCATGAACAATCGAACCAGGTCCATGAAGAATACTCTGGGCGAGAAGCCAATGTCCCTGAACATGGAGGAATTGTTGCCATCTGTGAACCAAAAGCCACCAATTCACAATAGACTGATACTTTCCTGACTTGGGAACAGCCTTTCCCATGCGCCTAGTTTATTCATCATCCGTATGTGAAATTTGGAGAATGTTTCTTAATGTATTGGGACGTGGCTGAATTCAGCCAATCAGCGGCCTGGAAATAAAGAAAATGATACTGTTATATGTAAATTTTAGTATAAATATTAGTAGTCTAGAGAGAGAAAAGAGGTTACCACCCCAAGAGCTTGAGACGCACCCTGATCGATGCTACTCTATGCGACACTCCATGCTGACAGAAGAGGACGGGACGGTAGAATACTGATGATCTTCCTGAGGACTGGTTCTGACTTAGGAAACGACAAATAGCCAGAACAGGTAAATATGACAAAAGATGATATGGCAATGTTAGGATTTAACCTGCAATTTAATTAGATAAAGAAAAATCATTATTTGAAGAACTGTGTCGGGTGATTATTTCTTGTAATATTTTATTGATTAATATGAGAGTTAAAGTGTTTTCCATCAAATTCCAAATCAACTAAATGATCTATTCGACCTCCGGATGGAGGGATTGTTAGGGAGAGTCAATAGATGTATTTCCTCTATCCAAGTAAAGAACTGTAGTTCGGGATTTTGAGATCCCTCAGTAGGCACGGATAGTTTGAGAAAATGAATGTTGGTGTTATGGGCCCCACCAGCGTGTGATGTGTGTATGTGCGTGTGACTGTGAAATCATTCCGTCCGTGGAAGCAGGGGAGATTTTGTGTTCTGAACTGCACCAATATTACTGGTAGCAAGAGATGCTTTTTATTGTTTTGGTTTGATGATTTTGGCATGTATATTGCTTATCGATTATTGATTGGTATTGATATATGTACTAACACTATATGTTGAGGTCGTATTGAGTTTTATGTTGTCTGTACGGCTTCTGGGAAGTAGGAAGTTGGGAATTGATGAAAGTTCCGTAGTAGAGCAGAGGTAAGTGCTGCTCTAGGGAAAGACGGGATTGTGGTTGCCCGTAAGTACACGGGAGAAATGTGTGACAATTAAAGTTGCATGGCGCATTGTCTGGGTTCGATTTGGCAGCATCGCTGTGTGTTGCCATTAGTGATTTCCTGTGTGAAGGAAGGCGTGAATGATAGCAAAGTGTTACCTGTGAAATTTTGGTCTTAGGTACCAGGAAACCAATTGGTATGCCGATAACGCTTATCACTGAAAAGGTAGCAGGTGTTCTCTGAGCTTGTTAGAAGGACAAAGTAGAGGTAAGCGCTGCTTTGTTAACGTATGTTATAATTCTGTAGTAGAACAGACTGTTCGCTGTTCTCGGAAAAGGCAGGATTCTGTGTAAATGTACTATAATTTTTTGCGTGAAAGTGCGTGAATGAAATGGCATTTGGGTTAATTGTGGAACTCTGGTTTTATTTCTCAAGAGCATTGCGTTTCCACCTATGTGTCTTAATTCCGGAGAGAACAGTTAATTGATGCTTGATAGAAGGGTGAAGTAGAGGGATGCGCTACTTTGCCAACGGACGTAATAATTCTGTAGTAGGGCAGAGGTAAGCGCTGCTCTCGGGAAAACAGGATTCTCGTGGGAAAGGTCTTTTGCTATTCTGTGGTTAGCGAAGCAAACAATGGAGATGTTTGTACGTTGTAACTAACAAGTATTGTAGAATTGAAACAAAGTCTACCGAGTAGTTTTGTAAAGGAGGGGTAGACTGGAGACAGGAGTCAGGAGCAGGAGCTGCTGCAGCGACTGTTGACGTCAGGAGGACAGCGCTGGGATTGGATAGCTAGTCAGTGATGTAAATGCTCCAGGATTGGTGCGTTAGTGTGAGTCGCGCAGGGATTGGAGGTTGTGACAGCGACATAGACGTGCCAGGTTTGGTGTGTTAGTGTGAGTCGCGCAAGGATTGGAGATTGTAACAGTGACGTAGATGCGCCAGGATTGGTGCGTGAGTAAGAGTCGCGTTGCTATTGGACTAAAGATCGTACTGTCGCAAGGAAGATCAAAAGGGTTCACGAAAGAAAGGAAAATGTATTATCATTCACCCGAAAAGAAGAAAAGATCTTTATTTAGTAAAATGCGGAATTGGTTTGTGAAAGACAAAGAGATTGTGACTAGGGAAGGATAGTTACTTCCCCCAGCGAAAACCCCCGCATCCTTCATGGTTGTGAAATATGGGTACCATACTTGTATCTAGTTAGACAATTTGGCAAAGTATACAAAGGAAGACGGAGTTCTAGCGTTTCCAGAGGATGGGTCCTTTAATTTGGCAATATTGAGGAACTTACTTGAGAGGATGATGAGCTTAGATCCGCGACCTAGGCCTACGCAGTTTGAGGCATTGACAGAGTGGGAAGATGAAGATGCATGAGCGAGAGAAACAGAGAAATGGCAGTAGGTATCGGTATATGTTCGGACGGCCAAACGATCGTGAAACTCATAGTGATCGAATGAGAAGGTGGCGAGATGCTAGTATGACTGAAGGATTATTTCCCGTTAGAACAGAAGGAGAAAGTGGAGGAAGGATATGCCTAGAAAAGAAAAATCATGTAGAAACCCGGAGGTATGGGGCCAACGAGACCGACGATGATGTCCTCGATGATATGTTTTACAAAAGCCCACCTCCGTACAGGCAGGAACCAGAAACGCCAACTACAGACACACCAGTGAGGGAGACACTGAGAATCATTAAAACAGAAGTTGTGACCCCAGAAGTAAAAAGAAGATATTCACTTAAAGAGAAGGGAAATAGGGCCGAGAGTGAAAATTCTAGAGAACTATCAAAAACCACATTAGAACTGACAGAGAAAATAAGAGGATTGACGAAAAATCTAGAAGCAGTTACAGTCCCTGTGACCATAGGTCCTGTTATGCCTATTTTTGAGAAGCAGAAAGACAGTGAGCACGGACTAACAGTCCCGTATATGAACAGTAGACAGGAAGAACAGCCCCTGATGAGAGCAAAAGAGAATTCCTGGGGACATACTATGGGTAAAGGGGAATTGCATGTGTCAAAGAATCCATTTTATTGTCCGGATACTGCTGAGAGAAGCAGAATGGTAGGAGGATCAATATTAGAACCACAGAGATTGACAGAACCAGGGAATGTGGAGAAGTCAGTGAGCATAACTACTGAAGAATTGAATGAATGGCTAAAAGATTTGCAGGATAAAGAAAAGGAATCTCATACCGTTGATGTGGCGAAATTACAGATGGTGTTAGAAGAGTTGATTGTAGGGACCATCCCCACAGAAAAGCTGAAAAATTACCAAGATGAGGAACTGCTATTCCTATGCAAAAGTGTCACTTGGAGAGCGAAGAATTTACATGACAGACTAGCAGAAATAGCGAGTGAAATGGGAATTGACATGGACAAGGTAAAAGCTTTACAGAAGCCATACCGAGTAGATTTCACAGAAAAAGATATAGAGAATCTGAACGCTGCAGGGCGAATAGGGCAGATTAGGGACATAATCACGGTATTAAGGAAATGGGGAGATGTGGACAAATGGAGGAGCAGGTGGTATAGGAAGCGGGATGACACCTCAGATAGAACATTTCCAGCGTTCCCTGTGAGAGAAAAGGAGAAGGTGGTGATGGAGTTCCCTATGAGAGAGATTCCAGGAGGGGGATATGTGCATGTCCCATGGACCAGACAGGACATTTTGTCATTTACAAATGACTTCCCTCGATTACGGGAAAAGCCGGTCGAGTGGTACAGACAGGTAGACAGATTTGTGAAATTGTCAAAAGTGCTGTGGATTGATCTGAATAGTCTGTTTGATATAATAGTGCCAGCAGACTTGTGGGCAGAATGTAAGATATTCATAGATTGGCCCACCAAAGAATACCCGAGAGATCCCAAAACAGGAGCCCCAGACCCAGAGGTAATGAAGAAATATGAACAGGTCATGGCATGCTTGAAAAACAAAGTGCCTCCAAAAGAAACAGACTGGGTTAAAATAGATCGAACACATCAGGAAGCGAAAGAGTCAGTCCACGCATACTATGAGAGGCTAATTTTGGCTTTCAAACAGTTTAGTGGGGATGACAGTATGGGAGAGAAGGACCTGAGTCATTTTGTGTACAGATTTGTGTATGGTCTGCGTCCCGAGATTGGGGACATGATTAAGCAGCACACCGTGGACTGGCAAAGTAAGAAAATAGATGAGATCCTTAGGCATGCTAAATACTTTAGTGATGAGATTGAAGCCAAGCAGCGAAAACTAAAAGAAAAGGCAATGTGGGCTCAAGTGAAGGTTGCAGAGAGACAGGAAGCTCAGCTGATAGAACAAGCTAATAATCCAGGCATTAAATCAAAATTTGGCCTAGGAAAAGGAAAAGGTAATAGAGAAGAAGCCAAGAAGAAGTTCCCCTGTCACAATTGCGGAAGATTAGGGCACTGGAAATCCGAGTGTAAATATCCACCAGGTACTAATGATGAAAATCCGTCATTAAATCCACAGGTGCAGTGTGAGGGGAGTGGCCCACCGCCGCAACAGCAGAAGGCTGTTAATCTACAGAATCAGGTGCCAAAACCGCCATTACCATAGAGCCGGAGCACACAGAAGTATAGCAAAGAGACGGGATTCTACAATGAAGAACAGGTAAACAAACCGCAACGCGCGAGCGCTGTGTCGCAGTATTGGCTGCAAAATGACGAAAGTGAGCCAGAAGAGATTTATTGACGGTGCCGAAAAGAGGAAGCAGGGTGCGTACTTGGCGCATCTCTAGAAATAGATCAGACAGGACCATTTGTGGATAGGAAAGTTAATGATGAAAACATTACTTTTCTAGTAGACACTGGAGCTACACGATCTACTGTCAGATCAGCAGATGTTAAAAATCTTCCTCTTGCGGATGAAACAATCCAAGTAGTTGGTGTGTGTAACACCCAGATTAAAACGTACCTTACTGATCCTGTAAAGTTCAGAATAGGGAAATTTTCAGACATGCATCGATTTGTGGTGTGTGACACCAGTTCTGTGAATTTACTAGGAAGGGATTTGTTGTGCAAGATGAATTGCACCATATTCTGTACACCAGACGGAATAGCCTTTGAAACACCAGATGAGGATTTTCTGTATAAAATGACCATAGCTAACCGAGAGTGTGAGGTTGCTGGAACCTATGCAGTATTCAATCCAGATGAATTGCCCCCGGAATTGAAACAGACAGTGAAAGCAGCAGTTTGGGATTTCACTGGGGAAGATGTAGGTTTGATGAGGAATGTAGACCCAGTGAGAATTGCTGTAAAGGAAGGAGCCGTTTACCCAAACATTCCGCAATACAGACTGACACCTGAAATAATAGCAGGAGTAACCCCTTTGATTGAGAAAATTATCCAGCAAGGAGTGCTGAGGGAGATAATGAGCAGTCCATGTAATTCGCCTATCATGGGACTGAAAAAGCCAAGTGGGAAATTCAGGATTGTGCAAGATTTGAGAAAGATTAACAAGATTGTCGTCTCATGTTGTCCAATTGTTCCAAATCCCTCAGTAATTTTGTATCAGATCCCACATGATGCAGAATGGTACACAGTAATTGATTTGTGTCATGCTTTCTTTTCCATTCCGTTGCATCATGACAGCCAGACGCTTTTTGCCTTTCGGTTTGGAAACCGTATTTTGGCATGGTGCCGAATCCCACAGGGGTACACAGAGAGCCCCTCCATTTTCAATCAGTTGTTAAAGAAATCCCTGGAAAGTCTTACTATGCCTGAGAGTTCAGTTATAGTCCAATATATTGACGACCTACTGGTGGCGTCAAAGACACGTGAGGCCTATGAAACAGACACAATAGCTTTGTTAAATCATTTGGCAGATGGAGGACTGAAGGTATCTCCAACAAAATTGCAATACTGTAAGAAGGAAGTGACATACTTGGGTCATACTATCAAAAAAGGCCTGAGAAAAGTAACCATAGACAGGATCAGAATCATTAGAGGAATGAGAGCTCCAATGACCCAAAGAGAGGTGAGAATGTTCCTAGGAATGGTTGGTTACTGTCGTCAGTGGATAAGTAATTTTTCCCTGATTGCCAAACCATTGGTGAAATTGACAAAAAGTGAGGTAAAAGACCCCCTTGAACTGAACAAAGAAGAACTGGCAGCATTTAAACAGTTGAAGAACAGTCTTTGTGAAGCCCCTGCGCTGGGTATGCCAGATTATGAAAAAGAGTTTGAGCTATACTGTAGTGAGCGAAACGGATGCGCATTTTCAGTGTTAATACAGAAACATGGAAGGCAAAGGAGACCAGTGGCATATTTCTCGGCAATGTTAGATCCAGTGGCGATAGGTCTGCCAGGATGTCTGAAAGCAGTAGCGGCTACATGCCGAAGCCTAGAGCAGAGTGAGGGAATCGTGATGGGGTATCCAGTAAGAGTGTTTGTACCCCATAGTGTGGCGATCCTTTTAACAAGGAGTCGAACACAGTTCATGTCACATAGTCGGCTGACTAAGTATGAAAAGTTCATTCTAGGTGCAACCAATGTGAGTCTGGAAAGATGTGTGAATGTGAATCCGGCTACACTTTTGCCTGATGCAGAGAGAGTGGAGATAAGAGAAGAGGTTGATCATGATTGTCTAGATGTGCTTGACTACTGCACAAAACCTCGTCCTGATATAAGAGATCTACCACTGCCAGAAAGTGATTATGTGTTTTTTTGTGGATGGATCCTGTTTGAGAACGGATGAAGGAGTGTTGAGCGCAGCCTATGCAGTATGCACAGTTTCAGCAGTTATAGAGGCATCGCCCTTGAAAGGAGTTAAATCCGCTCAAGTAGCAGAAATAGTGGCATTAACGAAGGCATGCAAGATTGGGAGGAATGTGAGAGTGACTGTGATGACTGATAGCCAGTATGGCTTCGGAGTTGTCCACGACTTCGGCCAACTATGGCTGCAAAGAGGTTTCCTGACCTCGAGTGGAACTCCCATAAGGAATGCAGAAGTGGTTGGGAAATTGCTTGAGGCAATACAAATGCCCAAAGAACTGGCTGTGGTAAAATGTGCTGCTCATGGACAAGGTAGTGATTACATCACTACCGGAAACCGTTTTGCAAACGACATGGCTCAGTATTGTGCCTGAAACAAATATTCTATCAATCGGTCAAAAGAAAAGGAAATGTCTTCTTGCTCCGTAATGTTTACTAACGTTGTGGGAACATGGGATGAAGTGAGGCAGTTGCAGAATGAAGCAGTGGATGAGGAAATGAGACAGTGGGTAAAAGCAGGATGTGCACCCAGGGAAAAGGATCATGTGTGGGTCTATCGGGATGGAAGACCAGTAATGCCTGATAGCATGATGTCAACCATGGCGCGGATGTATCATGGCCAAGGACATCTGGGAAGGGATGCCATGATAAGGGCATTTAAGCAGACCTGGTACAATCCGAAATTCAGGTTGATAGCAGAAAGTCTCTGTCAGAGATGCCTGACATGTCAGCAGTACAACCCTGGAAGGAAAATGGTGGTGAGTCTAGGCACCATAGGCCGGGAGGGAGGACCTTTCACCAGAATGCAAGTAGATTTCATTGAAATTCCCCCTTAGAAAAAAACTGAGGTATGTTTTGGTGGTAGTTTGTTTGTTCTCTAGGTGGGTGGAGGCATACCCAACCAGAAGAAATGATGGAATCACAGTGGCCAAGCTATTGTTGAGGGAATTCATCCCAAGGTACGGGTTCCCAATAACCATAGAATCAGACAGAGGAGGACATTTCTACAATGAGATCATGAAATTGATTTGTGAAGCATTGAGTGTACAACAAAAACTGCATTGTGCCTACCGACCAGAGGCTTCTGGTGTGGTCGAGCAAATGAATGGTACTATCAAAAACAGAATAGGGAAAATGTGTTTAGCCACAGGTTTGAAATGGCCTGATGTCTTGCCTCTGGTTTTGATGACCATTAGGTCTACTCCAGACAGAACTACAGGTTTGAGTCCACACGAGATCATCATGGGACGCGCCATGAGACACGTGTTTGTACCACTCAACAAGCTGATGACTATAACTGATGACATGATTTTGGATTACTGTAAAGGTCTGGCTGACGCAGTTCATTCTGTGTTTCACCAGGCTGGAGCGGATGCCACCACACTTGAAAAGAAACCAGCCCATGATTTGATCCCAGGGGACTGGGTGAGGATAAAAGTCCACAGAAGAAGAAATTGTCTGGTTCCAAGGTGGGGATGGCCAAGACAGGTCATTTTGACCACAACAACTGCTGTGAAGTGTGCTGGACTGAAAAACTGGATACATGCAAGTCACACTTTGAGAGTTCCAAATCCAGCAGACGGCATTGGAAAATAATACTTTGACGAATCAGAATCAAGTGATGAGTCAAGCAATGTGAATATAAACTCAAAAGAAAATCCTGAAAGGGGGGAAATGGAGCCAAGACTAGTTCCGACCCCCAGAGAAGAAATTTTGAGGAAAAGATTGCAGATTTCAGATAGTTCAGATTCTGGAGATGAGCAAAACGCCAATGGTGAACACGGAAAGAAGAAAAGAAAAGAAAAGAATGTCCAGTCAGAAGTAACATTCACACCAAATGAGAGAGTAGAAGAAGTTCCACCTGAGAAAATACCGGAAGAAGAAGAAGGGACAGTCACAGAAAGAGAGGGACAGATTGCGGAAGAACCCCGAGGAGGTGTAGGGAACTGCAACACCCAGCTAGGTGAAGAGACAAGTAGTCAGCAGGGAGATTGCGTGCAGGAGACCCGAGGAGGCACAGAAGTAGGGCCAACCGAAGAGGTGGAAAAGGAGATTACTGAAAAAGAAAAGTCAAACGAGACAGAATCTGAGGACAGTGAAACTGAAATACCAGAGGGTCGAGTTCTGAGAAAAAGAACTTGGATTGAGGAAAGAAACGGCAAACCAAGAAGAAATGCTAAGGGTGATCTGTGGCCAAACAAAATTAAAAAACTGAGATATCGATTGACACGAGTGAAACCCTCAGAGGCTGAACAAGTGAATGAAGTAACCAGTCAACATACAGAGAAAGAGGGAGAGACAGAAGTGTCAGAAGCAAACAAACGAGTAAGAAAACCAAACCAGAAGTATAAGTCACCTGAATGGACATATGTGGCACTGCCTGAACAAAGAGCAGAGGCAGATAGTCAAGGAAATCCAGAGGAGACTTTGCTGAAATTGATAAAGGAAGAAGAAACAGGGGAAATCCTGAGAGTTATCTTATCCGACATCGGAGAAGAAGCGGAAGGTCAGGAAATCCTGCACGTGGATGACGAGAAGGAAGTGAAAAACGACGAAAGGCCGAGCTGAGTAATTTAAATTGATCCTTATAGGAATACACAGGATTGAATAAGAAATTGAAGTATTTGGATCACCTGATAAGGTCTTAGTTCTTGTAGGAAAGCTACAAGAGACCGAGTAGAAGAGGCTAAGTCAAAAGACACGGTTAAATCTAGCAAGATGGCTAACATAGATGATAACAAGAGTAGATGTACCTTCATGAGAAGATGGTGCAAGGCATGTTGTTGTTGTACAGGACTATTAATACTTCTTTGGAGCGTACTCGCTCTTTTGATCTCTTTCAAAGTAACCTTAGATACACTAGCAGGACATACTGAGAATATGACTAACATAGTGAAAAGCTCACAAAAAGTAATACCAGTTAGGACAAGCACGGAGCATATGCATCAAGATAGGTCAATAACTGATTTTTCTAGCAATGTGTTTTCAAAATTATTGTATGAATATGTTAAAACAATGGACATAAGGGATTGCTACGTATGTATGCAATTACCTGCATCTGTTTCAGAAGGGGTGACTTACCATCACCTCCCAGCAACTTATGGAATAACATGTAGCGTCTTAACTAGTATATTTTATCAAGTAGGAAAATTAGAGTATAATTTGTCTAATATAGATAATATTCTTGGACGATTGCCCATGAATAAAGAATTAAATCCAGCTAAAGATGCTAATGTATTAGGGGACATTTTTATAGAAACTAAAGGACTAACTCTAGAATACATTTTTAGGAACAATTTAACTTGCAGTCTGAAAACAGAGGAGAAAACATTTTTGGATATGGTTGAAGA
The DNA here is from genome assembly GCF_964204655.1 of Triturus cristatus. Lineage (NCBI taxonomy): Eukaryota > Metazoa > Chordata > Amphibia > Caudata > Salamandridae > Triturus > Triturus cristatus. Next base: position 799,471,029 of record NC_140581.1, read on the forward strand.
GAGAAGATTGAAAATACACAAGAATGCAGCGGGACATAAGGAGGAGGAAAACATTTGGGAAATAGATGGAAAAAAGGAGACACCAGGTGAAGTTAAACCGACAATAGCTATAGACTCACGCCAGAAAGGCAAATTATGCATCATGAGAGAAAGATCCCAATATGATTATATATATATAGGGACAAGTGAGTGTCATGATACATATTTCATTGCATCCGGATGGGGATTTAGAGGTGGAGAAGATCCAGTTTTTCCTGGACTGTACTATATTTGTCGGAATAAGGCTTACTACAGGTTGCCCGACCATTGGTATGGCACATGTTCTGTTGGCCTGGTCTTTCCAAAGATTTTTCACATGGATAGAGTAGAAAATAGTGGACCAAATAACCTACTAATGCGTAGCAGAAGGGAAACTTGGTTAGAAATTGTAGGTGATATTTTTGGAGCCTCGATACCAGCAGTGGGAATATCTTTGAATGCAAATAATATTCGGAAATTGTCCACCTTAGTGGATCGCTTGCCAACAAGCACCGCTGGAGGATTTCTCTTGGTAAACACTGAGCTGGTTGCCATGCGTGCTATGATTATGCAAAATCGACTTGCCCTTGATATTTTATTGGCAAAAGAGGGTGGAGTCTGTGGAATGTTGAAAGTTCAACATTGTTGCACTTACATTCCTGACGAAAGCAGAGATCTAAAAGTATATATAAAGAATATTACAGAATTGCATGATGAAATCAAACCACTGGAGGTTGAAAGTATCTGGACTAGGATTAGTAATAAAATGGCTGCTATTAAAGCTTTCTTGGGTAAATTAGGTAGTACTATAATAGGGAAAATATTATTTCCATTAACCTGTGTGATTTTCGCATTATTGATACTTAGATTAGGATATATGTGTTGTAGATATAGAAGAAATAAAAAGAAGGTTAAACGAGAAATTTACAAAAAGAGGGAAAAGAAACCAGAAAAAGATCTCAATTAAATAGAATTGGAAGAGTGGAAGAAGAGTATGTATGACAAAACAAAAAGAGAAGACGAAAGGGAAACAGAATTTTAAGCAAGAAGACATTTCAAATTTCTGTAAAAGGGAAAAAATTGAAATTTTTGTGGGTTTTTGTGGTGATAAGATCACCAAAGGGGGGATTGATGGAGCGGGTAAAATGACATTTTTTGTATACCCAATCCATTTATATATGTCATATTAACATGAATAATATTAATACTAATGAATAATTGAGTGGAGTGGTATTGAATTAATTAACCTTATTAACCAAGAGAATATACGTGGGAATGCATTTGCATGGCTAAAATAATAAGTGAACTAAGTTTGTACGCAAATTAAATTCATATGTTTTGCTTAAGCAGAGTTAACGTGATTTGCGCTTAAATAAACCAGCATTAACGCCTATAAATGTTGCATATGGCTAGATAAATGCATACACATAAGGGTATTAGTAAGGGGATAACACTGTTTTAATCATTTCTATGTATTAATTACGATTTTGTGTTTCTTTTACTTAAGTTGACTATTTCGGCCTACTAAAAGATGGCTGCCGACTGAATCCTCACTAAAGTACATGATTTCATAATTTGAGCAATGGAGAAAAGGGCCTGCACTGATTTCGTCGTGGCCTTTCCATGAACTATCGAACCAGGTCCATGAAGAATACTCTGGGTGAGATGCCAATGTCCCTGAACATGGAGGAATTGTTGCCATCTGGGAATCAAAAGCCACCAATTCACAATAGACTGATACTTTCCTGACCTGGGAACAGCCTTTCCCATGCGCCTAGTTTATTCATCATCTGTATGTGAAATTTGGAGAATGTTTCTTAATGTATTGGGACGTGGCTGAATTCAGCCAATCAGCGGCCTGGAAATAAAGAAAATGATACTGTTATATGTAAATTTTAGTATAAATATTAGTAGTCTAGAGAGAGAAAAGAGGTTACCACCCCAAGAGCTTGAGACGCACCCTGATCGATGCTACTCTATGAGACACTCCATGCTGACAGAAGAGGACGGGACGGTAGAATACTGATGATCTTTCTGAGGACTGGTTCTGACTTAGGAAACGACAAATAGCCAGAATAGGTGAATATGACAAAAGATGAGATGGCAATGTTAGGATTTAACCTGCAATTTAATTAGATAAAGAAACATCATTATTTGAAGAACTGTGTCGGGTGATTATTTCTTGTAATATTTTATTGATTAATATGAGAGTTATAGTGTTTTCCATCAAATTCAAAATCAACTAAATGATCTATTCGACCTCCGGATGGAGGGATTGTTAGGAAGAGTCAATAGATGTATTTCCTCTATCCAAGTAAAGAACTGTAGTTCGGGATTTTGAGATCCCTCAGTAGGCACGGATAGTTTGAGAGAATGAATGTTGGTGTTATGGGCCCCACCAGCGTGTGATGTGTGTATATGCGTGTGACTGTGAAATCATTCCGTCCGTGGAAGCAGGGGAGATTTTGTGTTCTTAACTGCACCACCAGAACCAGGTTAGGAGCGGAGGGCTGAGGCCTGCTGCTGGTGCGTACCACTGGATCTACGACGGGAGGGAGGAGAGATAAGCCACCCGATTAGCTCCTGTGACACCCCCCGCATCGTAAAAAGGCGATGCGCCTTGGGGAGCCGCACAACCTCCAAAAATGGCATCTGCTCGATCTGCCTCAGCCGACTAAGAGGAGAGGACTTAGGGCAGGTGAGGTGGCCTGCACTAGAGACTTCAAACCTCACTGCCCAGTTGACATTTTGGCCCAGGTGGAGGGAGGCAAGACCTGACGGCCCTCCACAAATTCAGGGAGATGAAAGATACAGGGGCCTGGGTCTGGGGACAGACGACATTCACGCAGCCACAGTCGCAGTCCGCAGTCCTCACAACCCTGTTCCTCCAAAACCACTCCCCTTGGCTCCCCTGGCAAACTCTCACCCAAGGAGGTCTTTATGGGTGAGCTGGACCTCGCCCCCACTGAGCGACCACCCCACAAGCGGGTGAGGAACTCCCCAGGCATGGCAGTTGAGTCCCCCACCATGTCGACCCCCTCCCCCAAGAGCACTGCACCCCATCCCTCACCCACCACACCCTCTGTTGAACCTGGGGAATCCTCAGGTGCAGGGGTTCGGATGGAGGCACTGGCAGCGGTGTGCAGCGCCGAGCTCGCCTCCACCTTCGGCGCTGCCCCACCCCCTGTGGTGGAGACATCCCCCCCTGCACCCGCAACACCTACCCTTCCCCCTCCTGTCCCTGCGGTGCCTGGTCCTGCCACAGATGATGCCCCCCCCCCGGTCGACAAACCTTGAGGTTCCTTTGTGCAGGCAAGCTAGGGGTAGACACGGTCCCCTACGTCCCCCCTTGGACTTGAATTATGGACTGGCCATTGGCCTCGGTAAATAGTCTTATTTTTACAAATCTTTTTTTGTGCTGAATAAAGCCTTTATTTTTACTTTCAACACTATTGCATTTCAGGTACTTGATGTTGGTGCTGAGGCTCCAGGAGTTGGTGTTCTGGTAATGTGTTAGGGTTCTGAGAAATGTTTTTGTATGATGGTCATGAGGTGTACCATGGTATCTGTGTGCCATCACAATGTCTCTGCAAAGAATCATTGGTAGTGTGTGTTAATTTTGTTTAGAGATATTGTCCCAAGGAGTGTTCCTTCCTCTGTGCCACCTGACATCTTCCCTTCAAACAGTTGCACAATTGTTGTGCTGACCTGTGTCAACATTTCCTTTGTTGGTGACGCATCCCTTCAACAATGGCCATGCCTGCTCACCGATGTCTCCTGCTGAATCGTCTGTGCCATCCTTGCTAGTCACTGTACTTGTGTTTTGAGTATGTCGAAATGCCTTCATGGACAAATTCCCCCTTTTCAGCACTATGCATGTGTGTAATCACGGCCTACCACACAAATGGTACTTGTTATGCAGGGTATTTGGGCACCTGACTGACAATTGAGGGCATTGTATCTAGGGGACTTCCACCCTATTCCTTCCATGAGAGACAACATCTTGGTGGTTGGACCAGCACCTGGACATTCCTATCAGTCCTGGGATGTGCGTGACAGTGTGTGTTCCCTTTTGGCTATCTTAGTTTTGTAGGCAGTTACATGACTATACAGTCTTGTGGCATGATATCAGGGTGTGTATTGTGCTGCATCCGCCATGGGTGGGTATGCATGTGTTATATGTCTTCACACCCACATGTGGTGTGTCATGCAGTGTGTGAAAGACATCCATCCTCCTGGGAGTGGGACCCAGCTGTCAGTGATGTGTTGTCATAGCACTATCATCATAGTCCAAAGTTAGGGATGCGTCCATACCACCATGTAGGTGTGGTCATCTGATAATGATGTACACCCCCCATATCTCTATCCACTGCTGGGAGTCCTGTGCACCCATCCCCATATGTCTGGACACTGCTGGTATTCATCTGCACATACCTCCATGTCTCTGTCCACTGCTGGGAGTCCTCTGCACCCACCCCCATGTCTCTGTCCACTGCTGGGAGTCGTCTGCACCCACCCCCATGTCTCTGTCCACTGCTGGGAGTCCTGTGCACCCACCCTCATATGTCTGAACACTGCTGGGAGTCCTCTGCACCCACCCCCATGTCTCTGTCCACTGCTGGGAGTCGTCTGCACCCCCCATGTCTCTGTCCACTTCTGGGAGTCCTGTGCACCCACCCCCAAATGTCTGGACACTGCTGGTATTCATCTGCACACACCCCTCATATTGCAGGCCACTGCTGGGAGTCCTCTGAACCCACCCCATATGTCTGGACACTGCTGGTATTCATCTGCACCCACCCCCATGTCTCTGTCCACTGCTGGGAGTCGTCTTCACCCACCCCCATGTCTCTGTCCACTGCTGGGAGTCGTCTCCACCCACCCCCATGTCTCTGTCCACTGCTGGGAGTTGTCTGCACCCACCCCCATGTCTCTGTCCACTGCTGGGAGTCCTGTGCACCCACCCCCATATGTCTGGACACTGCTGGTATTTATCTGCACCCACCCCTATATGTGTGGCCACTGCTGGGAATCCTCTGCACCCACCCACCCCCTTGGAGCAGTACACTGCTGGCCTGGACCTACTCATACACCAATATGAAGGTAACATGCAGGGCCAGTCAGTAAGCCCACATTCGTGGCGTGTGTACGCCTCGTATCCCAAATGTACAGGTGTCGTAGGGGTATGTGTGAAACGCACCGTACCCACGCATTCATTGCGTGTGTACGGTCCGTATGACTGTTCTACTGGTGCCGTAGGGGTACGTGTGGAATGCACCGTACCCACGCATTCATTGCGTGTGTACGGTCCATATCACTGTTCTACTGGTGCCTTAGGGGTACGTGTGGAACGCACCGTACCCACGCATTCATTGCGTGTGTACGTTCAGTATGACTGTTCTACTGGTGCCGTAGGGGTACGTGTGGAACGCACCATACCCACGCATTCATTGCGTGTGTACGGTCCGTATGACTGTTCTACTGGTGCCGTAGGGGTACGTGTGGAAGGCACCATACCCACGCATTCATTGCGTGTGTACAGTCCGTATCACTGTTCTACTGGTGCTAGGGGTACGTGTGCAACGCACCGTACATGTCCACTTCCGCTGTTGCGGTACGCAGGTGTTGCTGGCCACGCCCCCCCAAGTGACCAGACCCTGGTGGTAATGTATGGACTCCATATTATAGGTTTTGCTTTGGGTATGGGGTATGTTTTCTGGCCCTGACCCCCCCCTGGCCCCTGGCGGCGTGTGCGTCGGGTCCGGTGCACCAGGCTAGGAGGACCGGGATGACACGTACGATGGGGTTCATGGCGTGTACGTCGCGTACCGGGGCTCCGTTGCGTAGCGGTTCGCGTCAGACTCTGCTTTGTGGGCCATGTGTTTAAAAACTTATGGGTTGACTGGACATGGGGTGTTCTGGAGAACGTACAGTATGCACAGCAGTGTCATCATTTTATACAAGGCATGAGGGACAGCTGCAGGGTATGTCAATGGAGCACATCCGCACTGAGTTGGGGTTCGAGATTCCTCTTCAGGAAACTCTCACGGTCTTGGGTGACATGAATGCCCAGATACATAAATCCCTCCGTCGCAACTGGGGCCACGCACCTCGCCGGTATCCTCGTGGAGGGTCCAATAACAGGAAAACCACTGATTTAGACCATTTGATGGTATATCCCGAGCAGCTCACAAACAATTCCAAAAAGTGAAGTACTCTTGCCATGGAATGATACGGTCTCGCCAGATAAAAAATATGTCATCCGCATAGAGTGAAATACGCTCCTCACAACCCCATGGTGCCTCTATACCCCTAGTCATTGGCTCTTTCCGATTCTAATGAGCCAGTGGCTCCAATTTGAGGGCGAACATCAATGGGGACAGGGGACAGCCCTGGCTAGTGTCCCTCCACAGCTGGAAGTGTCTCGAAAGCACTCCGTTGAATCACACTCGGGCCTGTGGTTCCCAGTAAAGCAGCCTCACCCAGCTGCAGAAGTTGAAACCAATGCCAAATCTTTGAATTACCATAAACAAATAGGGCCATTCTATGCTATCAAACGTCATTGATGTATCCAGCGCCATCAGTGCCGTTTGTTGGGCAGAGAGATTGCTCGTCATGTGAAGCACCCCGTATAATCTCTGCAGGTTACCACAATGGTAGCTGCCCGCTGGTCAACCGGCAGTTGTCCCTTCTCACGTGCCTCTGTCGACAAGTTTAATAATGGTGCTGTTATTATGGAAGCCTGGCTTTTGTACAACTCAATGGGAGTCCATTTGGACCCGCAGCTTTCCCAGATTTGAGAAACGCCAGGGCTCCCACCGGTTCTTCCTCCATAAGGTCAGTGTCTAGTGCTTCACATGCTCCCTTCATTAGTGTGGGCATCAAGAAATCCCTCAATAGTTCCTCGCAATCGCCTTCGGATCTAGTGCTGACGGATGCGTAGACCTCCTCAAAGTAGGCAGCGAAGCCTCCACTATTTCAACACTCAGTGTCCGCAGTGTCCCTGCTTTATCCCTTATCCCGGCCACCCATGGTCGCTCCCTATCTCGTTTCTCCAGCCTTGCTAATAGCCTTGAGGCTTTGTCACCCACATTTCATAAACGATGATGAGTTGCCAGGGCATACGGTCTCGCTTTGCCGTCCACCAAGGCGTGTATTTCCCGCTGGCGCAGTGCTAGTCTATGACGTACGTCATCATTTGTCCCGATCATCGTGTCCCCTTTCATCTGAAATATTTCCTGCTCCAATGACCTGATTTGTGGAGCCTCTTCTTTCTTTTTGGCCCCGATTAATGCCTGCGCCATAGTTATATGCGAGTCTACCGATCCCACATTCTCTTTAAAATATAGATCCAAACTCTCCTGGATTTTCTCTCTAAGCATGGGGTCATGCAAATGCCGGGGGTCAATCCTCAGGAATGCTGCTCTGTTCATGGCCCGACCCAGAATGACCACACACACACCTGGGAATGATCTGAGATGCCCATTGCCATATGTACTGGAGGTGCAAATTCTCCCACCTTTTCATTCCGTGTAAAGAAATAATCAATTCTGGAAAAAGAGCAGTGGCGCGCAGATTAGTATGTGTACTGTCGTGTCAATGAGTTCTGTGCTCGCCACAGGTCCACCATGCCCATTACGAAGCCCGACAGGTCTCGCTCCCACTTCCAGCCCGCCCGCGCACTGGATCGGTCTAGCTCTGGGTCCATGACTGCGTTTGCATTGCCACCCACTAGGAGGTTGCCCAGGGGCAGTCCTATTAGAGTCGCACTGATCTTCGGGAACATGAAAGATTGAGGCCCCGGGGGAATATAGAACACGCACAGCACTATCGAGAGCCCCTGCCATTTACCCGCTATTGCGACACAGCAGCCAGCTTCATCGGCTGGCTGCTTACAACCATGGGTAATGTTTTGCAGATTAGAATTCCCACCCCCCTGGCCCCAGTTGAATATCCAGAATGTGCCACCAGCCTGTACCCAAAGCGGTCCAGGGCCGTACATCAACTCCCCTTGAGGTGAGACTCTTGTATCAGTACAGCATATGGGGAATGTCACTTAATGTGCTGGAGGACAAGTGTTCACTTAATTTTGTTCCCCAGACCATTCACATTCCAGGTCCATACACACATGTTAGCTAATTCTCCCATGGTCCCAGGTCAGATAAATCGCACATGTAAAACCACCCCTCCCTCGAAATGGTCCAGTGTCCACCTGCATTGTGATTCGAAAGTGGCGGTCCTGAGTACACAAACAATCACACCAAATAAAATTGAACATTTTACCCAACTCCCCCTCCCTGCAACCCTACTAGGTGAGTAGTAAACCTCCCGCCTCCCCAACACGCAGAGTGCCTGTCGCCCTAACTGTGCAAGAACAAGCATTGGTGAGGGGTAGGGAACCAGCATCCAGCATGTAGTTAAATAATTCTGCTGTTGAATACAACCAAAGCCTTTAAAACATGTCTTTAGAGTAACACTGTCTATTGGCTCCCAGTCGGAGTCCCCTTAGAGGACCGCGGGGGTCACCTCTCTATGAGTGTCCACTCAGCTTCAAATGGGCCCATTCTTTTTTAGTTTTAGCCCTAGACCTCCCCGCACCCTCCATCAGAGACCCCCAAGAGGAAAATGTCAGTCTCACTGTTCAAGGGATTTCCCCAGTGTCAGTTATCTGTTCTGTTTCTCTGGACTGGACTGGCCGGCACCTGCTCTGCCTCTCGACACTCAGAGGTGTGTTTTTCCATGGGCGGCATTCGACTTCTGCCCCCTTTTCGCCCAACGGTGCACTATCCTTCCAGCCTGTCACTTGCCTCTGATGGCGAGTTAAAGAAGTAAGTTTTCCGACCATCGATGATCTTACGTTTCGCGGGGAATAACATCATGTATTTCACATTTTGTTTACGGAGGGCCCTTTTGACCGCATCGAAGGTGCGTCATTGGTGCTGGACTTGGAGCATGAAATCAGGAAAGAAATGGATGAAGGCATTTACATACTGCAAGTCACCCTGCTGGCGCGCCACCTGTAGCATGGCGTCTCTGTCCCTAAAATTCAGTATCTGGGCTCTGATCATGCATGGAGGTGCCCCGGGGTGAGGTCTAGTTCCCAGAGCTCGGTGTGATCGTTCTACTGAGAAGAAGGTAGACAGGCATTTGGGCTTCAGTTTGTTTAGGATCAGGTCTTCCAAGAGGAGGTCCATCGAAGGTCCCTCCAGTCCCTCCGGCACGCCTACCACCCGAATGTTGTTCCTTCGGGCTCTGACCTTGTGGTCCTCGAGCCTGGCAAGGATTGTAGATTAGTTTTTGGTAAGCATTGTGACCTGTTCTTCTAGGCGTTTAGTTTTAGACTGTAGTCTCCCTATGCCTGCCTCATCCATGGACATCTTCTCTGACATTTTCCAGAGGTCTGCTTGGAGTAAGTTCACTTCCTCGGTGACAGAGTCTAATTTGATTTCTAGGGTTCCTTACAGCTCCCTGATTGCCATCATGATGTCTTTTATGGAGGGATCAGGGGTCTGAACGTCCAACACGGTCTGCGGCGCCCGTCCCGTTGCGCCCTCCTCACAGCCCATCGTAACTGTATACTTATCAATGTGGTTGGCCTGGCCCCATATTTTTGGTACGATCCATGACTGTTGTCTGTTGGACTGGCAGCTTTCCACAGATAGGCCCAGGTTCTGCAGAATATTGCGCTTTTAGCTGATACAAGAGGCGCTGGTGCCAATTTCTTCGATCACCGCCCTTAATCTCTCCCTCATATCAGTTCTCGTAGAAGGCCGCAAGTATGTTCCAGAGTTTCTCTTGCTTCTTGGGAAGAGTCTCACTGTCTCAGCTACTTGGGGGGGAAACTCTCGTGCTGTGTCCTCATCACGGCCGTGTACAAGCTGTAGCAGGCTTCCGCATTGGCCCCCGACTGTGCTTTCCTGAGATCCGGTCCGCGAGGGTCAGGCTCGATAGCACTAAGCACCGCCGTAAGCTCACCAGGGCCAGGCCTCTCACTTCCCCATTTACCTCGCCCCTTTTGTCCCACTAGCAAGGTGTCCCGGTCTTGGTCCCATCTGGGCTGAACTATGTTGGTGTCTGCGGGGAGCTGTGCTCTCTACACCTGGACAGTGCTGCGATCGCCAGTCTCCGCGGCCGCCCGCTGCACCGGGACGGCCCCACCACCAGCATCCCCTCTGAGGGTCTCACCTGCGCCTTGATTAATTTCTGCTTCGCCATGGTCGGAGACCAAGGGGTGGGGCGCGCCGCCGCAACCACGCTCGTGAGGACCTGTCAAGCCCTCTGTTTCGCTCACCACTCTGGCGCTCACAAGCGTCTTCACGTTGTCGGCCTCCAGCATTCACTTCCTCCTTCTTACAGCGATGCAGACCGCACTGGAAGGGGTCACTCTGGGTTCTTCCACGCTGGGATTCATGATGTCCTGGTCGCTTCTATAATTGTGCGGTGCCTCAGCAGTACCTTGCCAGTGTCTTGGCTCTCAGACCGGTTCTCCGCCACTCCCCTGGTTACACGGGGCCGATCTTTCTCCACTCTTCCTGCTCGGAGCGGCTACCCCATTTGGGAGTTGTTTCATGTGTCAGGGTACCCACCTCAGCTTCAGATAACCTTCTGTCTCTGGTTCCCTCTGAGACAACAGATTATGACAGATTTGTTGGGTCCGTTAGCTGGCAGCTAGCGCAGCTCACCCAGTTATTGGCCATCTTCATCGCCTGCTGGCCAGGCCCCACTCTTTTTTGTTGTTGTTTTTTTAAAGCATATTTTTAGTGGCATTTATCATGTAAACATGAGAGCAGACAGGTTAATATCACTGTACAAGCTACATTACACATTCTCATTTAGGGAAACCATTATAGTGTTCATTTCACTCTTAGCGTGAATCTATAAATATTTTATATATACGTCATGTAGCAGTACTGTGCGATATATGAGCTGTATGTAGCCATGTCAGTTTCAAGGTTGCTTATGACGACTCTAAAAGGGGATTGTGGAATGCCAGCTATATTCAGTGATCTAAAACTTATTATAAAAAAACGAACATGAAGCTTAACTTTGTAGGAAGGTGGTATATACTGTAATCCTGAAGAGAAACCTGGGTGTTTTTTTTTGCAAGCAGGATATGACACGTAAGAGTCTTAGCCATTACTTAACCAAGGTCAAGGCCAATATGACACATAATGCGTAATGTGCATTCGTACTATGGGGGTCATATAACTAGGGGTTCCTAATCTGCCTGTAATTATTCATTTTAGCTCATCTGCATTCTCACTCTTCTCTTCTTTACTATATATCTGCATTGAGTGTTCCCAGACAACCAGGAATTCCTTCCACTGTTCAGCTATGGGACGGTGTCTTATTCCCTTTGATTCTTCCCTGATTAAGGCTCTACCCTCAGCCCCAGCCCAGCTGATTACGTCTTGTTTCCAGGTGCCTATCCATGGCCCACTGGTAGAATCCCAGGCCATTGCTATCCACCTTTTGGCTAAAGCCATGGCCAGATCTGTAAATGTATTCCTCACCTTACACTTTGGTGGATGGGGGAAACGTCCCAGTAGGCATACCTCGACTGTGGCGCTCAACGTGCGTTCCAGTGTTTCATTGATCCTTAATATTACTTTGTCCCAAAGCAGATGCAACACAGTACAGGCCCAGGTCATATGTATAAAATCTGCATCTCCATGATTACACCTCGGGCAGTTACTTAATTCCCCTCCATATGCAACCTGGATATGGTGGGGAGTCATATAAGTCATGTGTATATCTATTTCAGTCTTTCCAAAAGTACGAGTAAGTGTCTTCTGTGAATACCAAAATGAGTAAGTGCCTTCTGTGAATACGAAAATGGTAGTAAGTTTAGGATTTTGTCTTAATCTGTGATTCTGTGAATCGGGCCCCCAATCTGGAAACCATCCGAAATTTAGGTTCATATAAATTTTCTATGCTATATCTATATAGCCTGTCAATTTACTGCTTCTCCATAAAAAAAAGTGAATTGTGAAAATTAATTTAAAAGTATGAATGTATGAAGGATGACTGTATTTAGTATGCTGCACAAATAGGGCCCGATTCACAGAATTAACTTAAGACAAAATCCTAAACTTACTACTTTTGGTATCCACAGAATGCACTTACTACTTTTGGTATTCACAGAATGCACTTACTACTTTTGTTATTCACAGAATGGATTCACGACTACTAACTTTACGTCCGCACTCGGGCCGGAAATTCCGGCCCGAAGGCGGAGCTTCCGGTCCGGAGGCGGGGCTTCCAGGACGGAGGCGGAGCTTCCGGCCCGGAGGTGGGGATTCCGGCCAGTGGCGGAGATTTAGCCATGACCAAAATCTCCACCTCTGGCCCGGAAGCTCCGCCTCCGGCCCGGAAGCTCCGCCTCCGGCCCGGAATCTCCGCCTCTGGGCCAGAAGCCCCGCCTCCGGGCCTGAAGCTCCGCCTCCGGGCCGGAATTTCCGGCCCGAGTGCGGACATAAAGTTAGTAGTCGTAAATCCATTCTGTGAATACCAAAAGTAGTAAGTGCATTCTGTGAATACCAAAAGTAGAAAGTGCATTCTGTGAATACCAAAAGTAGTACGTTTAGGATTTTGTCTTAAGTTAATTCTGTGAATCGGCCCTATATGTTTTTGTTAATTCATTATATTTACATCTTAAAAGTTTTTTCATAGTATATCATCATATATAATAAATAAATCATTTTGTATTTTTGTACACATCTGTGTCACTATTTTCAATTTCTATCTGACATGTTCTGATACCTTATTCTATTGAAGTTGCCCTAGATTATTTACAGTATATAACCATTGGTATTGATACAACATCATATGTTAACCCTGAAGAAGTCCTTTTACGGACGAAACGCTTTGGCTGGGCTGATGCATGTATTCATTCTTCTAATTGTGAAAATAAAAGCAACATAACTTAATTCAAGAACTATCAAGACTCTTGTGTACATATGTTTCATTAATGTCATGATTTAAAAGATTATATTGTACTTGATATTTGAATTGCTTTAGATATTAGTGTGATCCTTGATACTATCTTTGATATTAGAACAGAAATTAGTTTTCTCTGAAATGTGACCGCTTAGCAGTGGGGTCAAGTCAAGTGTGAGCACCTTTTTGCTATATCAGATTTTGAGGACTTATTTACTGGTGCAGCCCATATAGCGCACACTACGTTTCTGTTACCTTTTGCATCATTATATAGAGTCCACGTTTCCTTCAAGCATATGGAGGCTGTGGCATCTGCTCCCTGAACATTATCCAGTCTGCGCAATTGGGCTTCTAACTCCTCCAACTCCCTGTGGAGTTCTCCTCACGCCCAACTGACTGACCCAGGCAGTCTCCCCAAACTATCACCTTAAATACCTCCCATTCCACCAGCACACTGGATGCTGTTTGAGTATTAATGGAGAAAATGTTTTGATACAGGTGTCCAGGGACTCCCTTAAGGGGACATTTTCCAAATCACAGGGCTGAGTTTCCATAGGGGGATCGGGGGTCGCGCCCCTAAGGGTTGGTAAGTCATTAATAATGGGCTGTGGTCTGAGAAAGTACAGTAGAGTGGCAGGCCCACTAAAGTCTGGGGGGCACAGGAGGGCATCTAGTCTTGTGTGTAATTGATGCATGGGGTAGAAAAAGGAATATTCCCTATCTCCTGCATGCTGCACCCTCCAAATGTCTTCTAGCCCCCAGTGCTCTTTCTATACTCGGAACCCCACTATCTTACAGTGGGCCTGGGCCCCAGGGAGAGGGGAATGTGAACGATCTAACACAATGTTTGCAGTGCAATTAAAATCACCCCCATTATCAAGGCCCCAGTTGTTAGGTCAGCTAGCCGGGCCGAGAGGTCATGAAGGAATGACACTCGATCTTAGTTGGGACATTTATGCTACCAATTGTAACACTCCAGCCAAACAGTTTCCCAGTGAGTAACACATATGTACCTTCTGTACATATTAGGGTCCTTATTGATTCAGAAGGGACCCCCGGCCATATCCAAATTTACACACCCCTGTTGTAGGATGAATAACAGGTTGCAAAAATCTGCCTCCTCCACCTTCTTCGTAGTTTCTACAGAAAGTGAGTTTCCTGCAGTAGAGCTACCTGTCTACCCCGCCTCTTGTTATGTCTTTTAAACATTGAAAACATGTTTCACGTTAGGAACTGCAATGTATGGGATGTCATGTCTGATGGCAAAATTCAGAATTCCAACTGCTTCCGCCTGCTGGACCCACCCCCAAACAATGGATTACTTTCCATTCCTGCAAACAAAACAAGGCAAACTATAAGACAAACTCCCACAGTCAACCACCCCCCAATCAAAGAGCAGTCTGGCAACAGCTCGCTGCCCAGTTTCCAAAGAAGACCCAAACCAGCCAAAGGGGCGTGCAGACAAGTTAAGAAGGAACAGTCCCATAAGCGGGCTGCATCGGCCCAATTCTTGAACCGGCCCAGTCAGTCTTTGAAATAATACGGTGGGGCGCAGCCCATCACAGGAGGGCCCCGGTAATGTATTCAGATGTTCCAGCTTCAGATAATGTCTTCTGCAGTCCTTGGTGTAACTGTTAGCAGGATGACACTACCCTCCTAGGAGGTATCCAAATCTGACCCTTCAGTCCCCTTCATGGAGCGAAAACCAGCCTCTGAGAGAGTTCCTTTATCGTGCATAATCTTGGCCACTGCCTGAAGGGCCGCAGCTCTTTTCCTCTTGGTTTGGGATGGGCTTGGCTTCTTTTGTGGGCCCCATTTGGGTCAACACCTGGATCGCTTCCTGTGTCCCAGATACCAATGCACCATGATGAATCCAAGCCCAGCTGGAGGCCCCTCAGACCTATATGTTTGATCCATTCCCACGCCATTTTGGGGTCATCACAGAAGTGAGTTTTCCCATCCAACACGATGCGGAGGCGCACAAGGAAACATTAGAGAGTACTGAAAGCCTCCTTCCCGTAGGGCTTTCTTCACTTCAAGAAAAGAGGCTCGTCTCCTTTGGATCTCTAATGTATAGTCAGGAAATATGGAAAGCTTACAGTTGTCTACCGCAAAGGGGCCTTTGGTTCGTGATTTATGCAGAAGTGTGTCTCCGTCCTCATAGTTCAGAAGCTTAGTCACAACTTGGCGTGGGGGGCGGCCCAGAGCCGGTGGTCGGGCCGGAACACAGTGAGCTCTTTCAAATGTTTAGAACGATGATAGACCGACTGGCGCGACCACTGTGTGGAGCCAAGTTTCAAGATAGGCGATCTTTTCTCCGCCCTCCACTCCTTCAGTTACAGCCTTCCACATCTTCAAGTCTACGCTCTGGTGTACAGAACCTGTTAGAGAGCTCTGCCACCTAGAGTGTCAATACCTTTTGTGCAGGATTAAATTCAGCTATCGAGGACTCTGCTTCTTTCATCCTTTGAGACAACTTGTGATTTTCTGCTCTGAGAAGCCCCAACCCTACCGACACAGTGCTTATATACTGATGTAATGTTGCTTTAGTGTTAACGATGGCCCCTAAGATTTTGGTCAACTGTTGTTGTACTGGGTCCTCCGGGACAGAGGATCCCGGGCTCCCTTGGTTCTGCTCCGGCGGTCATGTTCATGTTCTTGGGGGACTCCCACCGGCGTTGCTCTGGTCTTGCCCATCCCTGCCTGAGTAGCAAACCCAGTTTTGGCTGCCAACACAGTTGCATCAGTGAGTCACTCCCTTCTGGGGTGTCCCAGGATCTGTGGGGGTGCCGAGCAGTGGTTCAAGTAGCAGATTTCTGCTACATCACCCCACACACCCAGTTTCCTACTCCTCCAGCAGTGAAAGTGTCAACCCTGCAAGTGCGCCACTCGCCACAGGGAGCCTAACTCATGCTCATGGGCCATCCCTGTCCACACAGCAAACACCCCACTAGCTTCTGATGCTAACCCCGCTCCAGGTCAGTCAATCTTTGTCTTTGGTGCTCTCTATCAGGGGCCCGTGCCTGAACCGGATAGGCCACCCAAGACCCCTGCTGGGGAAAAGAAAGACCCTTGTCCACTGAACCCCGACCAGGGCTCTGAGGATCTGCTGCTCCCCAAGGAAGTTACCTCTGCTCCACACTCCCACAAGTCCTATCAGCCCTCAGCCAGGACACCCGGAGGTACTGCTCTCTGCTCCAGGTCAACGGGGGTGCAAGGTACTAACTGGACTTCAAGGGGATAAGTCAGCTGTTACCCTTCTTCTCGTTACAGGCCTGACAACATCTAGGCATTGCCTCCATCCCAGGTTGCAGGAATGATGGACTCGGCCTGACAACAGCACCTCACCCCAGATGTATGCCAGCTCATATGGGCAGTCCAGGGCAGAGCCAAGCCCCGTGCAGGATAGGGGTGGTATGCAGGGGGGAACCAGGTCCAGCTGCACAGAGCCCCTCTGCCACCCGCTGGGCCCCGACTCAGCCCCCGAATGTCCGCCTTCCCAAAGGGAGGCCACCCACTCTCACCGTGCCTCCGCTAGGGCCGGGCAACCAACCAGCCGGAGTTCTGCTGCCCCATCTCTCCAGCGGTGGTGTGTCCATGTTCGGGCTGCAGAAGGAAGCACGTAGGGGGCAGGGGCCAAATCCAGCCACACCAGGATCTTTGCCGGGCCCCCAACTCAGACTCCAAATGCTCACTGTCCCATGGGGCAGCTGCTTTCACCCACCCCTCTCCCATCGGAGCCAGTCAGTCCCACGCTCGACTTATCCATACTCCCCCACACTGCTCCTTCAGTGGGGGCTTCCTCGAGTCTAGAGTCAGCAAACTGCAGGTTCACCCAGGGCTGCTGCAGGAGACGCCACATGTTCACCTCCCTGCACCATGTCAATCACGTATTCCACAGGGGCCGCATCCCTCTGTAGGCCTCTCAGTACGGTAATGTAGTCTCTCTACTCAGGGGGCACTGGACTCACGGTGTGGGCCAGACTGTCTCCGGAGTCCCCAAGGGCGATCGGGTCCAACATCGATGTAGTTACCTGGGGCAGGGCACTAGGACCCTGCAGTGGACCGTGGCGACCCCAAGGACACCGGACACCACATCCGGTCAAGGGTGTGGGAAGGGGCAGTGCGAGGGAACGAGGGAACGTGGACAGACGTGTTTGTGGGCAGCCCAGCACACCAAAAGAATAAAGAAGCTTTGATCGTTTACCTGGCTCCTGAGTGTCTGTGGGGTTTGGGATACGACAACTGGCGAACGAAGGCGGGACCATAAGCAGAAGTGGATCGGATCGTCGTTCCCTGGAAACAGTGCGATGAACCAGGAGCCCACACTGGTCCGCTGGCCAACAGGAAAAACATCGCGGCGATCAGTGTGTCGGTGGAGAAGACGAAACAGAGCCAGGAGCCCACCCTGGTCCGAGTCGAGCAGCCAAAGTAGCAGCGACGTGGGAGCCCACCACGGCCACGAAGAAGCGGTAAGAGTGCTGAGGCTGCATGCAAATTAAGCATCTGCACCGGAGAGTATCCGAAGAGAACTAAAGGAGAAAGACGCGCGTTGTTCAAACAAACTATCGCGAGAGTGGTGGCCATTTTGAGGACAGGCAGATCGGGCCAATCAGGAGCAAGAAACAAGCGGCAGCCATTTTAAGAGGTCAGGCAAAGCGAGAGAGACAAAGAAACCTCGCGAGACTACAGTGGCCATTTTGAAGTCAGGCAAACTAAGCCAATCAGAGCAAAGAACAGTGCGGCGGCCATTTTGAAGTCAGACGGCCATTGAAACAGATAGGAAAAAACAGAAAGAAAGTAAAAAAAGGCACAAAAGAAGAGGAAAACAGTGATAATAAAGAAGGATGAAGTGAAAACAAAGGGACAAAGACAGAGTTAAAGGAAAAGAAGAAGAAAACAGTGATAATAAAGAAGGATGAAGTGAAAACAAAGGCAGTAGTGACAAAGGCAGTGAGACAAAGACAGAATTAAAAAGGGGTAAAAGAGTGCCAAAGAAAGAAAATGAGTGATGATGAGAAGCAGAGCACGCAAGCAGTCTTCCGCAGGCCGTTACCATTCAATCTATCGGAGCCGCAAGCAGGTATCCGGTGGGAGAGATGGATCAGAAAGTTTGAGCGTTACATGAGTGCCACAGACGTCCCAGATAACAAGCAACTGCACCTGCTTCTGAATCTCGCAGGGGACAAAATAGAAGATCTGTTATTAATGTTCCCTGCTGATCAAACAGTGGATTACAAGGGAGCGATACAGTGTCTCACACAGAAATCTGACTCCCAAAGAAACGTTGATTTTGAAAGATACACATTTAACACGGCATGCCAGCAAGGAGAAAAGAGCCTAGACGATTTTGCAACAAGACTTAGAAAACTGGTCGCATACTGCGAGTTTGACAAGTTTGACAATGAGCAAGCAATAAGACTGCGCATCATCGAAGGATCAGTGGAATTCCGAGCACGCATTCTGAAGGAACCAACGACGCTGGAAAAGATATTGAAGATGGCTCGCACAGAAGCAAGGGCCCCAGAGCACGCCAAACAGATGGAGATGGGAGTGGCGCAAGCATATCGCGTCACTGGGAACTTCAAAAATAAAGAATTCCAGGCACCGGTCCTACTAAAGAAGGGCGAACAAACATGTTACCGATGTGGCCTCGAATTCCCGCACGTCCGTGCCTGCCCAGCAATGGGCCAGAAGTGCAGGAAGTGCAAAAGGGACAATCACTTTTCAAGCACGTGCATGACCAGCCAATTTAGAAATGAGAGAGGCAGAACAATGAGAGCATGGATAACCAGCAACAGGTATGCCTGACACATGGAAACGGCTAATCGCAGCTCCTCCGACGAAGCAGAAGAAACGGCAGCACCTGTGAGGGAGGCGAGACTATCTAATGTCAGATGCACCCAGAGAAGCAAAGGGGACAGAGCACGTCCATCTAGTGGAGAAGCAACAAATAAAGAAAACAGCCACTGTGGACATTGGAGTAGGGGACCACCAAGCTAAATTCGTGCTTGACTGTGGAGCAACATGCAACATCATGTGCATGTCGGAATACAAGAAGATGAGAGTGAAGCCACAGCTATCACCGTCGACCGTGGATGTGTTCACATGGGGCTCCAAAAGCCCAGTAGAAAATATGGGAAAGTTTACAGAAACTTTAACGTACAAAGGCAAGTCCTACCAAGAGGAGATACATGTGCTCAAGGATGACATCCCAGCGCCATGCCTGCTAAGCAATGTGACGGCACAGGTGATGGGGCTGCTAGCAATGACATACCACATGTCGGAAAAGGAGAACATCCTACAAGAATACCCAGCCATACTGAAAGGTCTTGGTAAACTGAAGGGAAAACAGATAACATTACACATCAATGAAGCAATCAAGCCGGTGGCCCAACATCATAGACAAGTACCAATTCACCTACAACCACAAGTAGAAGAGGAGATAACAAGCCTACTGGCACAAGATATAATTGAACCTGCCGAAGGGCCAACGCCTTGGGTGTCTCCGATTGTAGCAGTTCCAAAGAAGAACACCTCAAAAATCAGCATCTGCGTGGACATGAGGATCCCAAACACCGCAATCGCAAGAGAACGTCACCCAGGACCACTCCTAAATTACATGATCAGCTGCCTAACCGGGGCCTGCAGATTCTCGAAGCTGGACCTGTGCAAGTGGTACCATCAATTAGAACTAGACCTCCAGTCCAGGTACATCACGACATTCTCAACACACCTGGGTCTGTTTAGATACAAGCGACTGAGTTTCGGAATCTCATCAGCTGCGGAGATATTCCAGGAAACCAATACGGCAAGTGATAAGGCCGGTACATAACAGTCTAAACTATAGTGATGACATTTTGGTATTCGGGAAAACAGACAAAGAACATGACACAGCTTTGTGTCAAGTGTGCACACAACTGGAGTGAGCGGGCCTAACACTGAATGGAGAAAAATGCAAGCTGGGGAGAAGGGAACTAGTGTTCTTCGGACACATTTTCTCCAAACAAGGAATGAGGCCAGACCCCAGCAAAGTTGGAACACTGAAGAACGCAAATCACCTGACAGATGTTGCAGAAGTAAGATCATTTCTGGGACTCGCCAGCTACTGTGCGCAGTACATACAGGACTTCCCCACAGTGAGCACACCACTACGAGAACTGACCAAACAAGGACAGTAGTTCATTTGGTCTCAGGAATGCAACAAGGCATTCGAGGAAATAAGACAAGCAGTGGTGACTGTAGAACATCTGGTCTACTTTGACCCCCCTGCTCTGCACTGAACGGACTGTCGATGCCAGCTCAGTAGGACTAGGAGCGATACAAGCGCAGCATCTGCCAGGGAGAGATTCACAATGGAAAATTGTCGCGTATGCAAGCACAAGGTTAACAGACATTGAAAAGGGTAAATAGACATAATATCGGAAAAAAAATATCGAGTGGACAGAATATCGAGTTTTAAATATAGAATGGACAGAATATCGAATTGCCAAAATATAGTGGTGAAGAATATCGAAAAACAGGTAAGAAATATTGATTGCAATAATATAGAAGTAAGTAATATCGACAGTCATAATATAGTTGTTAAAAATATCACATTTTTTATAGTGTTTTAAGTGTTAGTATATGTGTTAAAAGTATGTATTAATATTGTAATGTATGTTAGAATATTTTTAAAGTAATGAATTTTATGTTATTTTATTTTTGTGTAATTTAATTCCGTAGCGGGTTGTGGGTTTATAGGGGAGTAGGGTGGGAAGTAATTTAATTATAGTACATTAAATAATAATTTATAGGAATTATTAATTATTTTTAATTTAATTTTACGTTTTACTTCTGTAGCGGGTTGTGGGTTTATAGGGGAATAGGGTGGGAAGTAATTTAATTGTTATTAGTTAATTATTAATTGGTATTGAAAATTAATTGGTTGTTGATTAATTATTAATTGGTAAATAATTTGTATTAATTGGTAATTAATTTGTATTAATTGTTTAATTGATAATTATGTTAATTGTATTCATTTAATATTTGTAGCGGGTAGTGTGTTTATAGGAGAATATGGTGGGAAGTAATATAATTGTAAATAATTAATTATTTAATTGATGTGTGTATATTGTTAATTAATATATCTTTAATTTAATTTAGCGTTTTACTTCTGTAGCGGGTTGTGGGTTTATAGGGGAATAGGGTGGGAAGTAATTTAATTGTTATTAGTTAATTATTAATTGGTATTGAAAATTAATTGGTTGTTGATTAATTATTAATTGGTAAATAATTTGTATTAATTGTAAATTAATTTGTATTAATTGTTTAATTGATAATTATGATAATTGTATTCATTTAATATTTGTAGCGGGTAGTGTGTTTATAGGGGAATATGGTGGGAAGTAATATAATTGTAAAAAATTAATTATTTAAATAATTTGTGTATATCGTTAATCAATATATTATTAATTAATGATTAATTGGTATTATTAGCATTTATTATTGTTTGTTATTGAAAAACAATTGGTTGTTAATTAATTATTAATAGGTAATTAATTAAACAAACATATATTGGTATTTATAAATAATCAATTATTAAATCTTGTGTGATTGGTAATTAATTGTAATACTTGTTTTGGTATTAATAATTAATTAATTTTTAAAAAAATATTAATTTATTATTTTCCCTCCCGCTATCCAACGCTTTCCCTACTGTTGCACTCTCTGGAGTGGGAATAGTAATTTTTATCCCTACGCTATCCAACGCTTTCCCTACTGTTGCACTCTTTGGAGTGGGAATAGTAATTTTTACCCCTACGCCATTTAACGTTTCCTCTACTGTTGTAATCACTAGAGTGGGAATAGTAAATTTTGAAATACCGCTATCCAACGCTTCCCCTACTGTTGCACTCTCTGGAGTGGGAATAGTAATTTTTACCCCTACGCTATCCAATGCTTTCCCTACTGTTGCACTCACTGCAGTGGGAATAGTAATGTTTACCCCTACGCTATCCAACGCTTTCCCTACTGTTGCACTCACTGGAGTGGGAATAGTACATTTTACTCTCCCGCTATCCAACACTTTCCCTACTGTTGCACTCTCTGGAGTGGGAATAGTAATTTTTACCCCTACGCTATCCAATACTTTCCCTATTATTGCACTCTCTGGAGTGGGAATAGTAATTATTTCCCTCCCTCTATCCAACGCTTTCCGTACTGTTGCATTCTCTGGAGTGGGAATAGTAATTTTTACCCTCCCGCTATCCAACGCTTTCCCTACTGTTGCATTCTCTGGAGTGGGAATAGTAATATTTACCCTACCGCTATCCAACGCTTTCCCTACTGTTGCACTCACTGGAGTGGGAATAGTAAATTTGACACTCCCGCTATCCAACGCTTTCCCTACTGTTGCACTCTCTGGAGTGCGAATAGTAATTTTTATCCCTACGCTATCCAATGTTTTCCCTACTGTTGCACTCTCTGGAGTGGGAATAGTAATTTTTACCCCTACGCTATCCAACGCTTTCCCTACTGTTGCACTCACTGGAGTGGGAATAGTAAATTTTACCCTCCCGCTATCCAACGCTTTCCCTACTTTTGCACTCTCTGGAGTGGGAATAGTAATTTTTACCCCTACGCTATCCAATGCTTTCCCTATTATTGCACTCTCTGGAGTGGGAATAGTAATTTTTACCCTCCCGATATCCAACGCTTTCCCTACTATTGCACTTACTGGAGTGGTAATAGTAAATTTTACCCGCCCGCTATCCTACGCAGAAAATATTGAATATTTTTAATAAATATTACGTTAATATATATGTATTCATTATTTTTTTTACTTACATTAATTATTGATTAATTTTAATGTTATTTAAGTATTTTTAAGTATGTGTCAGTTAATTATATGTATTATTTCATTAATTTTACATTACTTTTAAAACATTTAAAAAAATCGATATTTTGACTAACTATATTATTTACAACGATATTTTGGATTCTATATTTTTTTACTTTCCTGTTTGGAGATAGGGAGTCGATATTTTGGTATTCTATATTTTGGCATCGATATTTTTGTAAGTCTATATTTTTGTAGTCGATATTATGTCAGTGATCCATTGAAAAGGCATACTCCCAACCAGAAAAGGAGAGCCTAGCAGTGGTATGGGCATGTGAACACTACCACATGTTTATCTACGGGGAGTCATTCACCATTATAACTGATCACCAGGCGCTAGTGACGATCTATGGCAACCCGGCAGCCAAAATGCCACCCAGGATTGAACGCTGGGGCATACGGCTAATGGACTATGACTTCACCATTGTGCACAAGCTAGGGAAAGAACCCGGCAGACTACATGTCGAGACACCCATTACCACAGGCCCACGAAACGACATTGATGGCAGAGGAGTACCTCAACTTCGTACTGAAGCAAAACACCCCAGCACCGATAACACTCATGGAGCTAGCAAGAGAGACCAAGGAAGATGCCACACTGCAAATGGCCATGGAGGTTACAAGAAGGCAGAGATGGAGGCATATTAACAACAATTGCATCTGGGGAGCAGGAGTATGCAAGGAAGAAGTGCTAGCTCTAAAGAAGGTACACGAAGAACTGTCGGAGACAGACACAGGAATACTGATGAGAGGGACACGAATAGTGATACCAAGTTCACTCAGGGGGCAACTGATAAATCTGGCTCATAAGTCACACCGAGGCGTAGTAGCAACTAAGAAGATGCTAAGAGAGAAAGTATGGGTCCCTGGCCTAGATCGCATGGTAGAAGACACCATAACGACATGCCACCTCTGTCAAGTGACAGGACCACCGGTTAGGCACGAACCACTAAAAATGTCAGAACTTCCAAGAGCAGTGTGGACGACACTAGCAGCTGATTTCTTTGGGCCACTAGACACAGGCAACTACCTGCTTGTGGTCATCGATGAATATTCACGATTTCCAATAGTGCGACACGTCCCATCGACACCGGCAACAACAACACTGCCGATACTAGATGACATATTTGCAGCATGGGGTTCACCAGAAACACTCAAAACAGACAATGGTCCTCCATTCTCAGGAGAAGAATTCTGCAGATTGATGACCTATCGAGGGATAAACCACAGGAAGATAACTCCGCTGTGGCCTCAAGCAAATGGAATGGTGGAGAGGTTCATGGGGAACATCAAGAAGGCAGTTCAAAGGGCGAAGCAAGCACAGATATCACTTAGCCAAGCTCTGTGCCAAGTACTACGTGACTACAGAAACACACCCCACAACTAAACTGGAAGATGCCCAGCAGAGCTAGAACTGGGAAGAACGAGCAGGATGAGGCTACTGCAAATGGAAGCACCTATGTCACCAGACCATATCAGCATTGCAGAAAAAGACAGAGAGGCGAAAGAAAAAATGAAAAGATATGCAGACACCAGGCGGCACGCCATCTCGTCAGACCTAAAGGAAGGAGATACCGTGGTAGTGCGTCAACGACAACAAAGGAAATCTGACATCATGTTCTCCAAAGACCCGCTCACAGTAACTAAAGTGAAGGGCCCAATGATCACAGCAGAGTCAGAATACCAGAGGATAACACAAAACAGCTCACACTTCAAAGACCTGAGGGAGAAGAAAAAAGAAGACCAAGACAAGGAAACAGCAGAACAAGAGGAGCACAACAGGAAAGAAATAGACAAAGGGGAGGGTCCAGCAGAAGAGCAACAGACAGAGGCCGGCCCGCGAAGAACATGCAGACGGCCAAAAAGTCTAATAGAGGAAATATAATGATGGAAAGCGCACCAACCAGTGCCCAGGGCGACTTGCACCTATCACCTATCTACAGATCTCTGTGTTTCACTTTTCTCGTCATCTCGTTGTGACAAAAGGGGGAGATGTAGTGACCTGGGGCAGGGCACTAGGACCCTGCAGTGGACCGTGGGGACCCCAAGGACACCGGACACCACATCTGGTCAAGGGTGTGGGAAGGGGCAGTGTGAGGGGATGAGGGAACGTGGGCAGACGTGTTTGTGGGCAGCCTACCACACCAAAAGAATAAAGAAGCTTTGATTGTTTACCTGGCTCCTGAGTGTTTGTGGGGTTTGGGATACGACAATCATGTACCAGCCCAGGCCCCTCCGACGCCTTTGTTCAGAGGCGCGGTATTGCCATTTTAGGTGGGTAGGCCCGACCTTCAGCTCCTCAAGTCCAAGCCTACCGGGCTCTCCCTGCTCGTGAAAATTACTTCCAGCATACCACGGCTTCCCCAAAACACTGGGTGCTCTTTTCTGTCAATCGTGGGCTGGGATTGCACTGGATGAAGCAGGATAATTAACAAGCCGATGCGGAGCAGAAAGCTCACGCATCCGCCATTGTTGTCTGTCAAGCTATGTCCCCTACTGAGCATTTATGTTTTGCTTGAACCTCGACTCTGCCATTCTAGTTGTGCTATGTAGAAACGTAAAAAAATGCGAGCTCACCCTCTATACTTCAGATTCCGAAGCAATAAGACCCTTATTGCCATCTGAAATGATGCACATTTAGATTTCAAAACTTTCAAGGGCCGTTAACTAGCTTTACAAGATAGAAAGGTGAGTTCTGGCTGAGTATAATGGGGGCTGTAAAGCTGAATGGGCACTCCCTGCTCTGTTACTGATTTCACGATTTCAGGCAGACTCAGTTTGTATCTTGTGCCTAACACATTACTAGATTGTGTCAAGACTCCTGGAAGGACTCAGAGAGGAATTGGCTAAAGGAAACATGCAGAGTCAAGGAGACTGTGGAGAATGGTTCATTAGCAACTGAGGTTGAGATGTAGGGGCCAGTCCATCTATGTCAAGCAGAGGAAGACAACCAATCAGGTCAATGGACGGACTGTTTTCTGGGTAATTCAAGCAATAAGTTGCGTTGAAACTGCTTAGATGTATGGTTCCCATTCACTCAGTTTGTTCACCACTTTGCGTATTCCTTCACTGTTGTTTTGTGCCTCCCTTCTCCGCATGTTTCCCTACCTTCGAGATTCATATTACTACATATCTCTTTTCACCTGGATCTGTATTCTTAATTGACTAGATTGCACCTGCCATTGTTCAGTGTCTCCTAGTGCTCTTGAGCTCCGGGAAGGTCTCCGGGAGCTTCCTGAGCTCGTTATCCACCTCATCAACAGAGCATCAGGTAAGGTGGAAGGGAATTGAGGTTGTACTATGTTGAAGTTTACACCTCTTTAATAGATTTTACATCCGTCTCATTAGTTAAGTCGGACCAGATGAAATCATGGTGGTGATGGTCCTTTAACAGACTAATAGGAGAGAACTTAAAATTGAGACATGCAATCGACCCAATGAGAGATGTGCCATCTGCTCCACTGTGTATGTCGCTTCTCTCTTTCCTTTCCTCATTTTCCCCTATTACAAGACAGTAGGGTTGAGATTCAGTGTTCTTCCTTTATGGTTCTTATTGAGTAGAGCTTGGTGGATTAGTTTCTGAGGCCTGCTTCTGCACACGCTTCTCCAAAGAGTCATGTTTGACTTCTAGTAGGTAGTCTTCATGATTTTTTGTATATTGATCACCAGCAGAGTAAATGACTCTGCTGGTATTGAGGGTTAAAGGAAGGGATTCTTCTTTCAACCAGAGGTTCTACTATCAGACCATGACACAATTGCCAGTTGGAGGCAGCTGGTTGATAGACTTGGAGTACAAGCCTTTTTTACTTGGACCTCTCAGTTGGGTGGCTAATTATGTATCCTCCCAATTAAATCAATGCATAAGCCTGACTCATTACTTCAAATAGAGTGTGAGAAGTGTATGTGCCTTTGCATTGACAATATTGGTTTTGGTACCCTGATGTGGATTCCCTTGTATGTCTACAACCACATGTTATAGGTTGCCATTACTATATTTTTAGACCATGCTAATAGCTATTTTCCCTTGTCCCACCCCCCTAAATGATTGTGCTTTACTTTTCCTCTCCCCATCCATGCACAGGCAACATATTGCTGTGCGTCTGATTCAGACCAGGAAACTGTGTAATGTGATAGATAAGGCTTCTTTTTGTTTAGCATACCCGTTTGACAAAGTTCAAGTAAGTCTGTTTGTGACTAAAGAAGAAGCAAGACCTCCACAAAAAAGTGTCTAAGTGAAGGAAAGGTAAGGTAGGAGAAGGGAAGTCAAGCGTATGGTAGATAGTGAACCCTATGTAACAGGGCAGGGTTTAGGTCTGGCAACGCCAGGGGCGACAAACTTTTTTGCCCCCCCCAGACCTCCTTTTCACAGATTCCCTCACTACCACCCACCAACAGTGCCCCTCATCTTTCCATAGCCCCTCTCTCATACATTTCATTTGCTTTATGAAGCTACTCTTACAAGTGTAGGGTGTTAGAGCACTTAACATCACACACACATTATACAGGGATAATGAATCATACGTGTGTAAATTAGTCTAAAGGAAATGTTACGTAAAAGAATTAGGAATCACGTTATCTATACCAGTAGGCAGCATATTTTAAGTGTGTTGGGTCTGGAGAAGCACAAACTCAGTCCCAGATTTATTAACGATTTGTGTTGCCCTTGCGTTAGGCAAGGCAGTCCATGCCCTTAAATCAGATTTACTAAGGCTCACAAAGTCACCATGCGTGGCTCTGCATGGTTTAGTAAATCTAGAGTAACACAAGGCAGGGCAAGTTGCGGTCTTGCATTACTAATTACTGGGAAGGTGTACCGTGGATCTTGGTGCATTTCCACATCTACTAAGAATAGTAAACCTGGGAATGAGTCAAAATGCTATGCCATCTCAAAAGAGGTGTAACAAGCAGAAATATGTTTATTTCTTCTCATTATTTCACCTTTTCTACTACATGTGCTGCATTCTGTAGCACACATAAAAAGAGGAAAATACCCCTGAGGATTGTTTTTGTGCATTATGGTGTCCCTTCCTGCACAAAAACAATCCTGACTGTAACACAGGCACCCTTGCACCATGGCGCAAGGGTGCCTGGGTTGGCGCTAGTCAGCACTCAGTGCTCCAGCACAGAGAGAGAGCAGGATCATCCCATATCTTAGTAAATATGGCACATTCCTACTCTCTCCATTTGACACAGAGCAGGAAGTTGTTTTGCTTCCAAATGTTAGTGAATTTGTGCCTCAGGATTTGAAAAGTACCACAGTGATTGGGGATGTCTTTACTAATGGATTTCTACTAAAACAAACCCTTTTTAGCAACATTAGGATAATGGAAGACTGGCAAAAACATAGCGTTCTACCTTATATCATGCAGTTTGCATGTATCTCTTTGATGACAGTTCAGAGGTCACTGTGCCATATATGGATTGTAACATGAGCAGAAAGTAAAAAAAAGATATCTGACAAAAGCAGTAACTTACTGATCTATCCACATAAAATACAGTTCTGTGATCTGCATGGTACACGTTCTTCGCGACAGGCATATCAATCCTCTGCGCTTTTTTCTAATGAGTGCTAGGCAAACAAATGATGTACGGAATACTGAATAAATCATACATTAAACCCCAGCCAAAAGATTAGTGTTAAATCCATTGTTTTTTAGCTCACCATGCCACCCGAGTTTAGACCCAGCCATGTGCAAATCAGTCTTGACCGTGTCCATCGCCGCCACAGACGACATCAGGATCCTGCTGGACAACGGCGAGATGGTGGCCCTCATCCTCTTTGACCTCTCCGCCGCCTTCGACACCGTCTGCCACCTCACACTACGCACACGCCTTCACGGCGCAGGGATCCGTAACAAGGCCCTGGACTGGACCACCTCCTTCCTCTCCGGCAGAACGCAGTGGGCCAGATTCACAGAACTAACTTAAGACAAAATCCTAAACTTACTACCATTTCACAGAAGGCACTTACTCATTTTGGTATTCACAGAAGGCACTTACTCATTTCGGTATTCACAGAAGTTAGGAGTCCTAACTTTAGGACTCCTAAATGAATACCGAAAGTCTTAAAATTAGGATTTTTCTCAGTTTAGTAGTAGTAAAGTTAGGACTCCTAACTTTAGGACTCCTAAATGCCTTCTGTGAATACCGAAAGTCTTAAAATTAGGATTTTTCTCAGTTTAGTAGTAGTATAGATAGGACTCCTAACTTTAGGACTCCTAAATGCCTTCTGTGGATACCGAAAGTCTTAAAATTAGGATTTTTCTCAATTTAGTAGTAGTAAAGTTAAGACTCCTAACTTTAGGACTCCTAAACTGAGAAAAATCCTAATTTTAAGACTTTCGGTATTCATTTAGGAGTCCTAAAGTTAGGACTCCTAAACTTGCCTCATCCTACATATGAATAAATTAACGATGCTAGTAGGCAGTTCATTATAGTGCGCAATTCTGAAGCATATTTGCTAAGAGCAATAGGTTTTAGAGGCAGTTCTAACGAGAAACATAGGCCATTTAAAAATATTTTACCAAGGAGTGCTTTTCTCTGCAGCACCAAATCATTAATATATATATGCCAATATAAATATGCGCGGCTCCTCCGGGTTGGAGAGTCGAAGGATCCAGCCTGCTGTCCAAGCAGCCCTGAAAGCCGCCATTGTCCTACTCATACCTGAGCCCTCCCTCTGCCCAGGTAGTCTGCCCAGGCCTGAGCTGTACCTGCTGCGGGGCGGTCTGGTCTCCGGGCCTCTGTGGGCAGTGTGAAGATGGTAATATCTCAAAGAGAACCTCTTTCATCAGAAAACATCAAAGATAGCAAACCTTTTAAAATGTCATACTCGTAAATGCTGTCTTTCACTGTTACTCGGGTGTCAAGTCACTGGGGCATATTTACAATAACTGGCGCATCCCTGCATATCAGCAGGGATGCGCCAGTTATTGTGCGCCACAGCTCCGCCACCATGGATGCGCCGCATTTATAATGCGGCGCCCCATGGGGCAAAAACGGCACAGACGCGTGACGCATCTGTGCCGTAAAAGTGGCGTATTACTGGAGTTGCGTCGCAAGCGCGACGGAGCTCCAGCAATGCTCTGGGGGGCCCTATCTTGTTAATGTGGCGTCAATTCTTACGCCTGCTTCAGGCAGGCGCAGGGTTTTGATGCAGCATGGGCCTAAAAGTGACTGAGTGAAATCTTGTAGACTTCACTCAGCCACTTTTAGGAGGTGTTCCTGCGCCGGAACGCCCCCCCCCCCCCCTGCGCAGGGACGCCTACATGTGGCGCAGGGCTTTACAACGTGACGCATCTCCCAGATGCGTCGCGTTGTAAGTACCCCGCACCATGCCACAGGATTTGCGCCGCCGCTGCGTCACAAAAGTGACGCAACGGCAGCATAAATGAGGCGCAAGGGGCTTGTAAATCTGCCCCACTGTATTTTAGCAAGAACCATGTGTAAAATGATATGAGCTTTTTAATATTAACAACAGTCCCTTCCCTTGCTACAGAAAATACATATTGCTATAAATATAATTCAGATTTATTAATAATAACGCTTCATACGTTAATCTGCAGTTTTTTCAGTGCAATATAACATAAGTCTTACGTACCACATTGTAGTTTAAACATACTCAAAACAAGGCTTGCTCTACAGGTGAAAGGTAAAATTAACATGAAATGACAACAAAGATATATATGCTATTTTTCCACTACAAATTTATCATTCATTACAATTTTCATTTGGATCACGCTTCTCTTCCGTCAGCATATCTCACCTAGCCACACGGTAATCTTCTGTTTGGAAGTTCCCGAAAACAACATAGATGGTGTAAATTCTTACAACAATCAAAGAATTTTGGGGCATATCAGCAAGGGCCCCGGCAATAATTATCGCTAAGCGCACTTAGCGTGAGGATAATTATCACCGCCCAACTCTGAATTTTATCACGGAGATAGCGTGCTATCAGCAACGCTCATCTCCAAAGCGATAAAATTCAGAGCACAAGCTGCCAACTGTGCGATTATCGCTGGAAATCCAGCGATAATCGCACAACTTTTGGCGATAGCTTGCTGATAGGGCTACACATACTCAGCCATGATATCCACCTTCCATAGGATATCATGGCTAAGTCAGTTTCAAAGCAGGTGTAAGGAAAGTAGCAATAACAGAGGTTATCGCTACTTTTCTTGTCGCTATGCTGCTTTGCGTGAGGCTTGATAATAGGAGAAATGTCGCTTAGCGACATTTCTCCCGTTATTCTGGGGAGGAACGCCCACTTTGCATCTCATTAGAGATGCAAAGCTGGGCGTTAAGGGAAAGGGCGAAGAAGCATGGATTCATGCGTTAGCGTGTCCTTGCTAACAGGGCGTTAAAATTATCGCCGCTTTTCGTCCGAAAACTGACGCAAAAGCGGCAATAATTTTTTATCGCCTCGTTGATGATATGCCCCTTACTTTGAGAACTATGGGGCTTATTTACAAGCCCCTTGCACCGCCGGGCTTCAATTTTAATATGGGAAAAAGTGACATGCCGGCAGCGCAAGGGGCTTGTAAATGAGCCCCTAGGTGTGCCTGGAGATGGCACTTCCAAGTGGATGCTGTTGGGATTCAGTTCAAGCAGGTTCAGGGCTGCAGTGTTGAATGAGAAGGACCTTGCCGGCTGCAGTGCAGAATGCCAAAATCAGGAACTTGTATAATATCCTGAAAACGACTTAATGGATGGTGTAAGAAGTTTTCACCAATAGATCTTAGCTATGAGTGGAACTACTACTCCTTAAAAATGTAGGATGCTAGAGCCAAATGACACACCTCACTGCACTATCAGGTTTTACTTCTAGATATCAGAGACTGAGAAAGTATTTTGTTTCAAGTCGGTGATCACTACTATTTACGCAATTGGAAGACAATTAAGGTCAAAACACATTGGGTCAGCTACAAAACTGGAAGGTTGGCTAAAATTATCTGTGGTAATTTACTCTGCCACTTTTGCACAAATTATATGGCACAAAAGTGCCTTTGGTATGCAGTCTGACTTTTCACTCAATTTGTCAAACAACTCATATTGGATGTAGGTATCGCTATTTCTAAGTGGGGGTCTTGTTATCTATGAACGACTAAAAATCTACAACTTTTCAGTGCTTATTAAGGAATGTTATGCCGAATTACGACATTTTCAAACAAATTACTTTTGTAATACGTTGAAATGTGCCTAAAAAGGTCAGATAAATGATGTGTGTTTGTGGGCACGTTTTATTGCCAACATACTTATGTCCTGCGTTTGTTTTTGCACTGCTCCAGCCTTGTGTTGCTTACATCTCAGAGGGTTGGATGTATCATTCCAGTTACCCATGCAGGAAGAAGCAGTCAGCTGCTGCTGAGTGCTGACGACATGGAAGCAATATCGCTTTGTAAACAGGTGCTGCCTACTCAGGGAATGCACTAACTTTTCAGTGCTTTGCTATTACATGACATGCATCGTTTTCACCCAGGTCCATAGTGGTCGCGCCCCCCCCCCCCCCCCATCTATGCAGGACATATTACTAGAAGAAAAGACGGTCTATTCCCTAAATACAATACATTTGTTAGTGTTTTTAGGTGTAGCCATTGCACAATGCAGCCAAAAGAGCGATGGTTTATGGTGTAGACAACCTGCAGGGTCTGTAGACGAAATGTAGTGAGTCAGTCAGATAGCCAGTATTATCAAACATAAATTAAACCATCTTAACTCTTTACTAAGGTTAACTTAGTCCACCTCTCATGTTCCTCCTAGATTCCTGTTTAAGAATTGATATCTTTACTAAGCTCTCTTCCAATGACAAAAGGTGCTATCTCCAAATCTTTCCAGTGAGAAAAAACAGGTCATCGAAAACTGAGACAGCAACTTGAGCTCCTGCATTATGCACGAGTCCTGTCCCTTCATGAGGTAGGAAGAGCGCTAGGAGGCCTCATGCATGGGATACATTTTACACAGTGTAGCTGTTCTGTGACATAGAATGCACACGCTACTTTTTACATAGTTAAGATGTTTTGTGAGTAGAATGCACACGCTACTTTTTACATAGAGTAGGTATTCCGTGAATCAGAATATATGGAATACTTTTTACATAGTGAGGGGAGTTCTCTGAATTAGAATACCTGGGATGCAGTTTACAGAATAAACGTGTTCTGTGAATTAGAATTCAAGTTACAGCGTGTAGATGTTCTGTGAATTCGAATGCATTCAATACATTCTACATAGAGTAGGTGTTCTGTGATTTCGAATATATGGGATACTGTTAGTCTCTAGCAGGCATTGGTATGCACCCTGTCCAAGCAGTGGCCACCAATCTAGTTGGGGCAAGTGTAGTACACTTAGTAAGACCTAGTAAGAACAAAAGTACAAAAATCCAACATAAACAAGTCAAGATATGAATTTTGCAAGATTAAATCAAAATACAGTGCTTAGAAATCAATAGAACCCACTGAGGCTATCTGGTCATGCTTGACCAGGCCAAATCCAAAAGTTCAGTCCACCCGCGATGGAGTGCGGGCTGGTTACAGGAGTCAAGCTGACACACTGATAGTACTTTGGATGCGTTGGAAATCGTAGATGATGTGGTGCGCAGAGGAGCTGAGGTGTCAGTGCAGGTGATTCATCAGCTCCTGGAGGCAGTTGCGGCTCGTGCAGGTAAGCAGGGTGGGGCGGGGGTGGGGCAGGGTTGGGGCAGGGGTGGGTAGGGTGGGAGTGACAAACAACAGAATAGGGGAAAATATAAAATAAAATAAATAAAACCACTTGCCTTGCGCTCGCCACATCACCAACTCGGTGATGCGGTGAGCTCAAGGTAAGTGGTTTTATTCATTTATCTATTTTTCCTATTCTGTCATTTGTCACTTCCTCCTCCCACCCCCGCCCTACTGTCCACACTGCTTACCGCATGAGCCGCGACTGCCTGGAGGAGGTGCAAGGTCACTGAGGCTTTGGCACTCGGGGACAATCCAATGCTCAACAGAGGTGATGTGTCGGTTGCTGGGTCGAAGCCACGGTTCCTGAAGGCCGTGTGGCATCAAGGATGCATCTATATCAAGTGCGTGGTGCATTGGTTCCACTGCATTGATGTTGAACCACTGGTCTGAAGGCGATGCATCGATTAGAAGCCACGCAGAGATGGGACTGCACCGGAGTCGGGACGGTGCACCACTGATGCCAGTGATGTGATGTCAGATATTCGTGCAACGGCAGTTCTTCCGAGGCACTGCAGAAAATTAGAGGCTGCATTGAAAGTTGAGGCCGATGTGTCACACACTCCACAAGCGGGGACCATGGCTTTGATGTAGACAGAGGAGATGCGCCGATTTCACAGGGCTGTATCAGTTCCGAAATGACACTTTGGAGTTCATGCATTGATTTCTTGGTTGCAGCACCAATACTCACTTCCAAGGGCCCAGGACTGGGTCTGGCACCACTTGGAAGAGTAGGACTCACAGCAGAGGAGCCCAGATGCTAGCAGCAAGATGCAGGTGAAGTCTTTGTTGCCCCTGAGACTTCAGTAACAGGAGGCAAGCCCAAACAAGCCCTTGGAGAACCTTTAGATGCAGGATGTAGAGAGTAAAGTCCAGTCCTCTCACTCCGAGGCAAGAAGCAGGAGGCCAACATAGCACAGCAAGCAGCAGAATAGTAGTTCCTCCTGGTAACACAACAGCTCTCTTCCTGGCAGAATGTCCTCAGTCCAGAAGTGTTCTGAGTACATGGTGTCAAAGGTCCAGTACTTATACCCTTTTTAGCCTTTGAAGTAAGGAGACTATAAAGAAAGTTCTTTGTAGTGAATAAGACCCTGACCTTGCTGGCTCCAGATACACAACAGGGAGTATGCTGCTCTTTGTGTGGGGACAGGCACAGAGAGATTCCGGTGCAAGTGTCATTCCCTCCCACCTCTATTACTCAGGAAGTATCATCAGTCTGGTGATGAGCCATCAGGATATGAAGGACACACCTCAGCTCCCTTTGTGTGACTGTCTAGAGGGAATGCACAAAGGTCAGCTGTCACCCGGACCCAGACATGTATTCTAGGGACAGACAGAGGCACAGAATCAATTTAAAAATCAACTTCACTGAAAGATGTGCTTTTAATTGGTGAGTCCAGAGACACAAAACTTCAATTTTCTATCTGCTCTCATTTGAAAGTTACACTTGTAAAGTTTTACAAAGCAGCTCCAATGCTAACCTATGGGAGAGATAGGCCCTACTGTACTGATAAACTAATGACACAGGACATGTACAACTCAACAGCACATGTCCTACCTTTTGAATACACTCCACCCTGCCCATGGGGATAACCAGAACCTACCTTAGGGGTGCCTTATAAGTAATAAAAGGGAAGGTTTGAGCTTGGCAAGTAGGTGAATTTGCCAGGCCGACATAGCAGTTAAAACCTCAGAAATAGGCTCAAGACAGAGCAAACTACACCCAAAGATGCCAGGTCTAACAGATACATTTTACAAAGTGTAGATGTTCCATGAATTAGAAAGCATGGAATACATTTTACAAAGTGTAGGAGTTCTGTGAATGACAATGCAATGGATTCATTTTATAAAGTGTACACAAAGTGTATGTGTTCTGTGAATTAGAATGCTTGGGATACATTTTATAAAGTGTACACAAAGTGTACGTGTTCTGTGAATTTAAATGCATGCGATACATTTTACATAGAGTAGGTGCTCTGTGAAATAGAATGCATAGGATACATTGTAGCTTGTGATGGGAGTTCTGTGAATTAGAATGCATGAGATGCATTTTTCAAATTGTAGATGTTCTGTTTATTAGAATACATGGGATACATTTTACAAAATGTATATATGTTCCGTGAACTAAATGCATGGGATTCATTTTATAAAATGTATGTGTTCTGTGAATTAGAATTCATGGGATACATTTTACGAAGTGTATGTGTTCTGTGAATTAGAATGCACGGGATACATTTTATAAATTGTATGTGTTCTGTGACTTAGAATGCATGGGATACATTTTACATAGAGTAGGAGCTTTGTTGAATTAGAATGCATAGGATACATTGTAGCTAGTGTGGGGAGTTCTGTGAATTGGAATGCATGGGATACATTTTACGAAGTGTATGCGTTCTGTGAATTAGAATGCATTGGATACATTTTACATAGAGTATGTGCTCTGTATATTAGAATGCATAGGATTTATTGGAGCTATTGAGGGAAGTTCTGTGAATAAGAATGCATGAGATGCAGTTTACAAAGTGTATGTCATCTGTGAATTAGAATGCATATGATCCCTTTTTCAAAATGTAGGTGTTCTGTGAACTAGAATGCATGCAATTTATTTTACATAGAGTAGGCGTTCTGTGAATCAGAATACATGGGATACATTTTTCAAATTGTAGATGTTCTGTTTATTCAAATACATGAGATTCATTTTACAAAATGTACATGTTCCATGAACTAAATGCATGGGATTATTTTATAAAATGCATGTGTTCTCCGAATTAGAATTCATGGGATCCAGTTTACAAAGTGTATGCGTTATGTGAATTAGAATGCATGGGATATGTTTTACATAGTGAGGGGAGTTCTCTGAATAAGAGTGGGTGAGATACAGTTTACAAAGCGTACGTGTTCTGAGAGTAAGAATGCATGGGATCCACTTCAATCAATCAATCAATCAATCAATCAATCAATCAATCAATCAATCAATCAATCAATCAATCAGGAGTTTTTAAGTGCGCTACTCATCTGTGAGGGTCTCAAGGCACTGGGGTGGGGAGGAGGAGGCGGTGCACGCAGCTCCATAGGTCATTTGAAGAGCCAGATCTTAAGGTCCTTTCTGAACTGGTGTAGCGTAGGGCTTCAATGGATGTGGAGAGGAGAGTTCATTCCAGGTCTTAGCTGCAAGGTAGGAGAAGGATCTGCTCCCTGCTCTGGCCCTGTGGATGCAGGGGACTGTGGCAAGGGCTTGGTTGGCAGAGCGGAGGTTTCTCTTGGGGGCGTGGAAGGAGATTAGTTCGTTTTGGTATGGGGTCCGCAGTTATGGAGGACTTTGTAGATGTGAGGGAGCAGTTTGGAGGTTATTCTTCTTTCGACGGGGATCCAGTGGAGTTCGCAGAGGTGTTGGGTGATGTGGTCATGTCGTATGATGTTGAGGATCAGTCTGACTGCGGGGTTCTGTATGGTCTGGAGTTTGCTGAGGAGTTTATGTTGATTCCAGCATAGAGGGTGTTTCTGTAGTCCAGTCTGCTGGTGATGAGTGCGTAGGTGATGGTCTTCCTGGCGTCAGGGTGAACCATTTGAAGGTTTTGCGAAGTATGCGAAGGGAGCAAGTGGAGGACACAGCGTTGATCTGGCGGTTCTTGGTGAGGAAAGAGTCTAGTACGATGCTGTGGTTGCGGGTGTGGTATTATGGGTGGGTGGGTTTCCGAGGGCGGGGGGCCACTAGGTGTTGTCCCATGTGGAGGGGGTGGAGCCGAGGATGAGGACTTCTGTTTTCTCAGAGTTGAGCTTCAGGGAGTGCTGCTCATCCAGGTTGCTGTGCCTGGTGATGTCGGGTTCCTTAGTGAGGGAGAGGATGAGCTGGGTGTCGTTGGCGTAAGATACTATGTTGAATTCATGTTTTCTGACGTTGGAGGCGAGAGTGTCCATGTAGATGTTGAAGAACGTGGGGCTGAGGGAGGGTCCTTGGGGTACTCTACATCTGATCTCTGTGGCTTCAGAGAGGAAGGGCGGGAGTCTTGTTCTTTGTGTTCTGCATGAGAGGAAGGATCGAATCCAGTCTAAGGCTGTTCCCTGGATGCCGGCGTCGTGTAGTCTGTCGGCTAGTGTGCAGTTGGAGATGGTGTTGAAGGCTGCTGAAAGGTCCAGGAGGATGAGGGCTGCTGTGTAGCCTTGATCGAGGAGGGCGTGGATGTCATCGATGACGGCTATGAGGGCGGTTTCGGTGCTGTGGATGCAGCAGAATTTGGATTGAGAGGTGTCTAGGATGTTGTTGGTTTCTCTGAAGAGTGCTAGCTGGGTGTTGATGGTTTTCTTGAGGACTTTGGCGGCAAAAGGAAGTAGTGAGACGTGCCTGAATTTTTTTAGATCTGGTGGGTCTGCGGAGGGCTTCTTGAGGAGTGGTTTGACTTTGGCACATTTCCTGTCGTCTGGGAATGTGACGGTCTCGAGGTAGCAGTTGAGAGTTCGGCATAGTTCAGGTGCGATGGCAGCCCTGTGGAAGATGTGCGGTGGGCAGGGATCAGTAGGTGCTCTGTAGTGGATTCTTTTCATGGTCTCTGTGGTGTCTTCCGTGGTGAGAATGGTCCAGGTGAGAAGGGCCTGTTGGATGGCATCACTGGGGGGAGGGGGGTGCTGTGGGCTCTGTTGTTGAAGTTGTCATAGAGCATCTTGATCTTGCGCTGGAAAAAGGAGCTAAGTTTGTTGCAGAGCTCTCAGGAGGGAGGGACACCGGTAATATCGCTGTTGGGTCTGGTGAATTCTTGTATGATGGTGAAGAGTTCCTTGGAGTTTTAGGAGTTGGAGAGGATACTGTTGAGGATGAAGTTTTGCTTTGTTGATTTGATGAGTTGGTGGTGAGCCGCAGTGGCAGCCTTAAAGGCGGAGCGTGCTTCCGGGGCTTTACTGTTTCTCCATGTTTGCTCCAGTCATCAGCAAGAGCGCTTGTATTCTAGGAGCTCCGTGGTGAACCAGGAGGCTTTCATGTTGTGTCGTCTGGTGGTGTTCTGGAGTGGGGCGAGAGTATTGGCGCAGTAGGCGATCCAGTGGTGGAGGTTGCTTGCTGCTGGGTTGGTGTCTGTCGTAGTGGGTGGAGAAGTGCAGCTGAGGGCAGAGGTGAGGTGTTCTTTGGAGACTTTGTTCCAGTTTCTGCATGGGAGGCATGTGCAGTGGGTTTCGAGATGGAGAAATGGATTCTGTGGTTGTCTGTCCGGAGCGGTTGCGTGGTGTGGCTGGAGTGAATGCTGTTTCCTCCAGTGAAGATGGGGTCGAGTATGTGTCCTGATGTGTGTGTGGGGGTGGAGATAAGTTGCTTCAGTCCTATGTTGGTGAGGTTCTCCAGGAGGGTGGTGGTATTGGGATCGCTGATGTTGTCTAGGTGGAAGTTCAGGTCTCGGAGCAGTATGTAGTCCGTGAAGGCGAGGGCGTGGGGAGCGATGTAGTCTGCGATGGTGAAAGGAGAGCGGGGTCCGGGAGGTCTGTAGGCGAGCATTCCGTGAAGCGGCGTTCTAGGGTTGGGCTGGATCTAGAAGTGGATGTGTTCCATGAGGGGCGAGGCGTCGTCCAAGTTGGTGGTAGTTAGGAGGAGGAAGCTCTTGTGGGCGATGGTGAGGCCTCCTCCTGGGTGGTTGGGGCGGTCTTTCCTCAGGATCTTGTATCTGTCTGGGATGGTGGTTGTGATGTCTGGAGTGGAGTTGGAGTTGGCCCAGGTCTCTGTGAGGAAGGCGAAGTCGAGTGTGTGAGTGTCTTGAGGACATCTCAGATTTCTACGGTGTGTCTGTGCAGGGAGCGTACGTTGAGGAGGATACAGCTCAGCGGCTTGAGTGTGGTGGCGTCCGGTGGGTTGGGGATGGCTGTCTGGGTTGGGAGGTGTGTGAAGGTAAGGCGGCTGTGTCGGCAGGAGATCGGGCAGTGGGTGTTGCTCGGCATCAATAGCTGGCATTTGTTGTTGCATCCAGGGTTGAGTGCGTGGAGAGTGCTGGGGTCATAGTGGAGGGAAGTCAGGGGACCAAGGTCCCAGGCGATGGTAGCGGTCGGGTTCATAGACGCGCGCAGATGGGCTTGCCTTTGGTGCACCAGGGGGGCTGCCACAGAGCAGCTGCCATTAAATAGGGGTCGGGGAGGGTTAGCAGCTGGGAGGCAGGAGCTGTAGCACGCTGGGTTAGGGGCCGAGAGTCAGCAGCAGCGGGAAAAAAGGCAAGAAAAAGGCAAGATAACAGAGGCAAACAGAAAAAAGACAACAAACGGGG
The DNA here is from genome assembly GCF_964204655.1 of Triturus cristatus. NCBI lineage: Eukaryota > Metazoa > Chordata > Amphibia > Caudata > Salamandridae > Triturus > Triturus cristatus. The sequence goes on from NC_140581.1 coordinate 799,510,814, forward strand.
AAAAAGGCACAAGAAAAAAGGCAAAAATACAAAGAGACAGAAAAGGCTGACACCCACAGAGTGGACCAGCAGAAGAGCAGGCTAGTAGTATAGGTGTTCTATGAACTAGAATGCATGCAATACATTTTACATAGAGTAGGTGTTCTGTAAATTAGAATGTATGGGATACATTTTACAAATTGTATATGTACTGTGTAGTAAAATGCAAAAAGAATAATTGATGGACAGAACGCTGAACAATGTCAAAATGTCACCCCAATACAGAGATCTGGGCCTAAATCCATCTTTTTTTGCTCACCACGCCATTCCAGCTTGGACCCAGTAATCTGCAAATCAGTCTTGACCCTGTTCCCCATGGGAACAGCCCATCCCGAACTGTCTGACCAGGTTCTCCCTAAACCAGAAACAAGCATCCTGGGACTGGTTCCAGGGTATCGCCTCTCATCAGCCAGGAAAGCTTGACTCCAGTTGCATGGTGAGCACAGGACCCATGTCTGGGCATACCTTTCCCAATTAGGGGACAAATGAAAAAAAAAACAATAGATGGACAGAATGCTGTGTATTGGAATGCGTGGGATACATTTTACAAAGTGTAGGTGTTCCGTGAATTAGAATTAATGGGATGCATTTTAAATAGAGTAGGTATTCTGTGAATTAGAACATATGGGATACATTTTATGAAGTGTACATATTCTGTGAATTAGAATGTATAGGATATATTTTACATAGAGTAGGTGTTCTGTGAATTAGAATGTATGGTATACATTTTACAATGCAAAGTTGTTCTGTGAATTAGAATGCATGGGGTACAGTTACAAAGTCCGTGTTCTGTGAATTAGAATGCATGGGATACATTTTACAAAGTGTAGGTGGTCTGTGAATTAGACAGCATGGTATATAGTTTACATAGTGTAGATGCCCTGAGAACTCATGAGCTATACTTACAAAGTGTAAGTGTTTTATGAAGTAGAATGCATTGGATACATTTCATATAGTGCAAACTTTCTGTGAATTTGAATGCATGGGATGCAGTTTATATAGCATGGGTTTCCTATGAATTAGAATATATTGGTGTTTTAGCTATAAACTGCTCATTGAACTATAGTTGTATTGAATACATGCATTTTGCAGAACCTAGCTAGCATTCGTCTATGAAAAAATCTTATAATATCTTGAATATCATGGCTCCCCGAACTCTCAAACAACCATATCTATCCTTAGGCAGTTCCTTGCTACACTATCACACACTCAGGCTGCTGCATGTTGAAATATGTTTCAGGGCATTATTATGAGGTCTCTGGAAATGGGACTGGTAATTCTGGCCACTAGAGCCCTAGAGTTACTGTAAGGAAGAAGTGGGTAATAGCCAGAGACTTGGATTTACTGCATCCAAGTGGCTTGGTTAGTCCTCATTTGCAGCCAGATTTTCTCCCATAGATTTAATCCAGAGTCCACAGGGGAAATTGTAGGGACCTGTGGTGTATTTGCATTACCAGTATCAGGATGAGTCGAATGTATGACGTTACAACGCATACATTTACAACGCATGCCTTTACAAAGCAGTTTTTACATCGCAACATCCTTTACAACATCCTTTACAACGCATTCTTTTACATCGCATGCCATTACAACGCATGCCATTACAACGCATACCATTACACCGCATTTAAGGTAAGTGTTGGATAGTGTAGGGGTAATAATTACTGTTCTAACTTCAGTGAGTGCAACAGTAGGGAAAGTGTTGGGTAGTGTAGGGGTAAAAATTACTATTCTAACTCCAGCGAGTGCAACAGTAGGGTAAGTGTTGGATAGTGTAGTGGTAAAAATTACTAAATTACTATTCTAACTCGAGTGAGTGCAACAATAAGGTAAGTGTTGGATAGCGTAAGGGTACTATGTGTTGTAATGGTATGCATTGCAATGACTTGCGATGTGATGCCTGCGTTGTAGTGACATGCATTGCAGTGACATGTGACGTAATGGCTGCGTTGTAATGACATGCTATGTAAAGAATGTTGCAATATAATGACCGTGTTGTAAAGGTAGTGCGATGTAATGACTGCGTTGTAAAGGTTGTTTCCCGGATGAGTCGTTACCTAGTCCATTCGACTAACTCATAATGAGGGCCATGAAGGCCTCTGACTAGGAATACCAGCATGCACACCCTAGGCATTGGTGTGCATAAGAAACTATAAATTAATTGCAGTGAGGGATTAACGCGTTAAGTTCAAACTCTGGCACCGTTTTTTTCTGCTGACAGACTCTACATTTAGATAATGTTTTAATTCTTTTACCACTTTCTGACCCTAACATGGCTTGGACTACTACTCCACTCTCCTCGTTTTGCAACAGGGATAGTAAATTCCATAAAGATTTTCCTTATTATGTCATCACATGTAATAAAAACATTATTTCTTTTATTCTGTTTAATTTATTTTTCATTCTATTGTGGTGTGAGTTGCTTAGATACAAACATGTTTTGTTTTCCAATATAAAGCATGGTTTGGTAAAATAGATTCTTTTATTTTCTTCTTAGAGTTACCTGTGCAATGCTTTTCAGCTGCAGTGCTGCCATAATGCTTTAGCACATTGCATAAGCTGTTGCTTTATGTGTGTAGGTTGACCCTTTATGAAATATTTACTACAGCATTATTTCCACTTAAGCATTATTTGAAACTGGGGACTCCCACTCAAGCATAATTGGAATCCGGGAACCCCCAATGAATCATTACCGGAAGCCAGGAACCCTGGCCTGAGTGTTTCTGGTGATTTGAACTGCAAAACAATACAGAAAAATAGAGAAACAAGCATTCATCAAATAAATATAAAATTGATGTAATATATTTTTGATTCACAAACACATTTTTTTAGATCTACATTTTGATTTTAATGGAAGGTTGGAGCTTTTCTAAATTCATTTAGGGACGCTCATCCATACTATATTCTATCTGATGCACTTGCATTCCTAAACATTTCAAGTTTACACTTCTTAATTTATATAAACTTTATTACTCTGTTAATATTGTTTAATTTTCTAAGCAGTTGCGGACCTCCTGAGGAGGCTTTGCAGACCCCCATGGGCCCTCAGACCACGGGGTTAAGAACACTTGTAATAACATTTTTTCCTAAAGACAGAGAATGGGTAAACCCTTTGATACATCTTGTCCTTTGTGTGTTAACAGAAACTATATTTTCAGAGGGACTAGACCAAGCCACTTTCACAAACCCTGCTAGGGTCACATCCCCTTAAACTGCTGCATAATTAAAAGCAATTGCTGGTTGCGCTTTTCAATGTTCTGCTGTTCCTCTCTGAGCTTTTCTTGTTCACGTAGAATCTCCTCCTGGAAAATACCAAAAGGGAGGTCCATATCAAATACATCAGTCCTTTCAAGTTAAATCTTCCTCTTACATTCATAACCATCATGATTGCAGTGCACTAGCCATAAAAAAATCTTGTTTTTCCTATTTATTTTGAATTGAATGTTTGTTATATATAGTTTGAATCTTCTATGAAGAGCCCAAGCAGAATCCTTTACAGAGTGTAACATATCCTACAACACTTATCATACTTGAAAAAACACAGGTACGACTGAGAAAATGTTTTATCTGTTTGTGTATGTATATATAACCTCTGTAATACTCTTCAATATGAATTCTTTGATAAAAATCCAGAAATCTTCCGTATTGGAAAATACGGATACCGTCAAATTAAACTGCATATTAAAAAGTGCAATTACTGTGAAAATCTCACAGCATTTCTACAAGCAAATAATCTAAAATGGTTGCATTTTATGATATGGTCTAATGCTTCTAATGCTTCGTGTATAAAAATCCCCCGCAAAATCCCTGCACACGCGAGAACTCCTTGGAATCTCACATTTAAGCCCTATCAAGCCTGAAAAATATTGTCACTTGGTAGCATTGTCATAAAGACATAACCACCCACTTGAACATCCCAGGGTACTCTGGCAGACGCATTCACCCACCCTAAACTGGCAAAGCCAAATAGCTAGTCGTTTTGGAGCCAGACTAAAAACAACATCCAGCACCATCATTGAGCACAAGGAAATTATTTGTTGACTCCATATTGAAAAGATCACAACCAAGGCATCCACCAGGAAGTGCAAACTCAAATCTGCCAACCAGGACCTTAGGATCATGGCCAAAGAGGACATTAGTGCGAAGCCCCACCTCTTTTAGCACCTGATAGTTAAGACCTCCCACAAAATGCGCTCATGGTTGGGGCAGAACATCAGCAACATGGTAAACCTGTTGATGGTTTTCACTTGGAAGATTGATGACTTTAAAAAGCATTGGCACAATCCCTAGAGGAGTCTCTGTAACACCATACCTGGCAGCACTGCATAGTTTTTACCGAAGGAGAATGCTCCTAACCCTGATGACTCTCAGCCCATTAGAGGAAAAGGTTTTAGGCCTGGAAGATATCAGTGGAGGTATGAGGCTGGGGGTACTTCACAGTCAGACGTATGTGCAATTGATTTACTACACTGCTCTATCATGTATAAATTACATCATAATGGGTTTGTGTGTGGGGCACTAACATCCACAAGGTAAACATACAGTGTTTGTGTAGGTTAACATAAATAAAAGTCCTGGCCAATTACACTGGTACGGGGCTCATATCCTACACACGCACCTCCAGGTACCTCCTGCAGGAATATCTGTGGTGAGGGCCTGTAGAAAAAGTAATACAGTGTGGCTTCAACTGACTGTAAGACCAAATGTTCACTGCATACCACAGTTTGACTGGTACGAGTATGAATTGAACAATGACAGAACCATAGCTGAAACCTTGATGGCCTTGATGAGGTATGAAAGTAATGTCCCAAAGATGTTGACAGTTATGAGTGATAGCCAAGATACTGGATGTGTGGAGATGTAAAACACAGATGATCACATCCCTTTGTAGGTGACTCCCATCATGAGGGATCATATGGAAATTAGGGTCTCTTCAGTGATCCTGCACTTGAACCCACAACAGTTGCTACCATCAAGCCAGCCACCTGCATCACTACAGCTACCACCAGCAGGCCAGACACTGCCAGATTCAGAGCTGTCAGAAACAGTCCAACTTCCACCACTGCTGCCAGTAGCAGGTGAGCCACTGCTACTACCCCACAGCTGCTCTTCTATGACTGCAGCAGATACCACCACCCTTGCTGTGGATATCGTGGCTGGTGAGGAGGTGTTAAGATGCATGCAGCTAGAGGACATCATCTCCATTACTCAGGAGGAAGATGGTACAGAGGAGTTGCCACTGGGTGGAGCAGAAGTGGGAGGAAAGGGGTATCTACTGAGCCATGAAGAGGATCATGACAACTGACAGATAGCAGCGGGACAAGTGGAGAGGGGGCAAGCATTCAGCAGCCTGACCAGACGTCTGGAGTGACAGTAGATGACCCTGTCTCAGATGCTAAACTTTACCACTCAGGACAGTTCCACACATTGTTTTTGTCCCCTTTCCAATTCTCCCACATGCCGCCCAAGACAGCAGAGGATGTGATTAGCCTAAGTGGCATAAACTCCCATAATCACACTTACTAAGAACAACGAACAAGGTGATATACAGGGCTGTCAAGGTAAGGTGGGTGTAGGATATAGCATCCCTGTAAGCTCATCTGAAGTTAACGTGGTTGGTAGGATGAAGCATCCAGGGCTCAGGAGTGTTGGGTGAAAATAGGGCAGTATAACAGAGGAGTACGCAGGTAGACCAGCCAATTGGGGTTATGGTAGGTGGTAAGATGAGGTGATATGAAACTGAAGTGTTGGAGGTATTCACTTTTTTTTTGATAAACAAGTTTTTATTGTTTTAAACGGTCCAACAACAGAAACAGTCTGGTATTCCGAAGCAGTACCACACAGCAATACATTAGGAAGCACCCCCCGTTCCCCCCCGCCCCCAGAAGCCCCCCTCCACCCCCCGAACCGCCCTACTAAAGTATATTGCCTAGCCATTTCCCCCAAACTTTCCGGTATTTCTTGGGGCATCCTCGTGCCCGATAGAGAGTCCGCTCCTGCGCCGCGCACCAGTCCACCCCAGCTCCCCATTTAGCCACACTTGGCGGCAACGGCTGCTTCCATGCCGCTGCAATGTCGCGCTTGGCCACCATCAAGGCCGTCATGAGAAACAGCTGCTCTGAACGCGTGCCATCTAAGCCATCTGTGATGCCCAGCAGCGAGTGTCGGGGGTCGTGTGGCACCTCCCACCCCAGGACCTCCGTAAGCTCGGTTTCAATGCCTCTCCAGAACCCCTCCAGGGCAGGGCAGGACCACACCATATGCAGGAAGTCCGCCGGCTCGGAACCACATCGGGGGCAGGCCGCGTCCCCGGAGAGGCCCGCACGGTGAAGGCGAGCCGGTGTGAGGTATGCCGCATGGAGATAATAAATTTGGATGAGTCGCAGCTTAGCGGAGGCCGTCACCAAGCAGGGGGCCATAAGGGCGTCCCGCCAGTCGGCCTCATCCAGGGGACCCACCCACCCCTCCCAGCGCTCCTTAAGACCCGCAAGGGATGTAGGGGTGCAATTGACGAGGGAGCGGTAAATCCTGGAAATGCCCCCCCTCCCCAGGTTGCCCAGCAGGACCTGAGCCTCCGGGGGGCTGTGGTCTGGCAGCCGGACGTCCAGTGGGGTGTAGGTGCGTATGGCGTGGCGCAGCTGGAGGTATCTATAAAATTGAGAGGAGTGAAGGGAAAAACGCGCCTGCAGCTCTGAAAAGGAACACATCCGCCCTCCCCGCCAGACGTCCCCCAGTTGGGAAATGCCGATGAGGTCCCATGATTTGAAGCCTTCCAGCTTTGTGACCTCCCGCAACCACGTCCCGTGCCACAGGGGGGTGACCCGGGTCAACCGTCCCGTCCATCGGGTGAGGCGGAGCGCCGCTCGCCAGGACAGGAATACAGCCCTGGTGATGTCCGGGCAAGAAGCAGGGATGGGGGCGCCGTACAGGCGATCTTGGATATCGGCGAAACCCAAGCCGTTAAGTTCCACCCTGTAGGCCGGGTCGGACCAACCCCCTCCAAACCAGTCGTGAATGACCAGGAGGCGGGTGGCCATGTAGTAGAGGTAAAGATCAGACATGCCCAGGCCCCCGTCAAAGGTGGGTATGCGGCACGTCGACAGAGCCAGCCGCCGCCTCCCCTCGCCCCAGAGAAATCTCGTCGCCATCCCGTCTAGTTCGCGGAACCACGGTCGCGGAAAGGAGAGGGGGGCGTTTTGCAATACGTACAGAAACCGGGGAAGGATCATCATTTTGTAGAGGGCGACCCTCCCTAGCGGGTTAAGGGGCAGCTGTTGCCATCGCGCCAGGTCGACCTTGGCTCTCTTGACCAGGGGGGCGACGTTGAGCGCCCAGCTCAGCTCCGGGAGGAGGGAGACCCAGATGCCCAGGTACTGAAATGATAAGCGGCGCAGAGGGATGGTCTCCTGCCAGTCAAAGCATTCCCTGGAGGGGTGCAACGGAACCAGGATCGACTTCCGCGGGTTGAGGGAGAGACCCGATGCCCGGCCAAAACGGCTCAGAATGGATAGTGCACGCGGTCCGGAGCGTGCTGGGTCCCCAAGGTACAGTAGGACATCATCCGCATAGAGGGCGATTTTGTCGGCTTCCAGGCCAGGCCATTCCCACCCCCGAAGGAGGGGGTCAGATCTAATCAGGGCGGCCAGAGGTTCCATCGCCAGAGCGAAGAGAAGGGGCGACAGTGGGCAACCCTGCCTCGTCCCCCGGCCGACCTGAAAGGGCCTTGACAACGCACCATTAACCAATACTCTGGCACGGGGCCGGGCATAGAGGACTCGCACCATCCCCACGAACCGAGGGCCAAAGCCCATGCGGGACAGGACGTCGAAGAGGTAGGTCCACCCCACCGAATCGAAAGCCTTTTCGAAGTCGACGAGGAGTAGAGCGAGGTACGGGGTCAGATGATGGCGGTGGGCCAAGGCCACGTGGAGACGGCGCAGACAGTGGCGCGTGCCCCGAGCGGGCATGAAGCCACATTGATCCGGGTGGACCAAGGTAGACAACAGGGGCCTAAGCCGCTGGGCCAAGACCGCCGCATAGAGCTTCACATCGGTGTTGATGAGCGAAATTGGGCGGTAGGCAGCTCTATCGGTGGACGGCGGCGTGGATTTGGGCAAAACCACAATCGTGGCCAGGTCAGACTCCGGGGGGAAGGAACCCCTCTCAAGCGCCTCCGCATAGTGAGCTCTCAGCCGCGGGACCAGGGTGTCCCTATAGGCCGCAAAGAAATTCTGAGGAAAGCCGTCCGGGCCTGGTGTCTTCCCCGCTGACATACGCCCGATTGCCTCCCCGATTTCTTCGACGGAGATGGGGGCCTCCAGGCTCTCCATTTCGTCCGGCCGAAGCCGGGCCAGGCAGGCGGTCCCAGGCGCGAGCAGGGCGTCCAGAGAAAGGTCCGGCGCACGCGCTCGGTAGAGCTGAGAATAGAACTGGGCAAATGCCGCTGCCATCGCCACGGAGGAGGACTGGAGCACCCCCGACGAGTCGTAATCGCCGGAATGACGCGCGACGCCCTGGAGTAAGTGGCCAGGCGGTCCAACAGTGCGCCGTTCTTGTCCCCCCAGCCATACACCCTCGCTACCGAGGACTGCCAAAGAAGCTTGGCCGCCTCGAGGGACCGCTGACAAATCTCCGGAGGTATTCACTTTTAACAACTTATTTTCCAATCTGCACAATCGTTTGATATGTGTTATGTGTAAGTAAATGTTATTATTGTTATACAGGTCAGATCGGATATAGTTAACAACAATTTTGTTGCTGCAGCCAGTATTTTTGGTATGCTGTCAATATCAGATATGCCCCTCTTCTCCTTCTTCATCATTGTTACTTGTATTTTATCCTCCTCCTCTAAAACTGACATGCATTACTTTTCTGCAATGTTGAACAGCACACACCGAATTATGATTGTGCGATACACTCTACGAGGCTTATTAAGGTTCCACTTGTGCTGTACAGACAACAGAAATATGCCTTTAAAAGTCCAAATGCATGCCCATTTTTTTTTGCATGTCTTGGTCTTTGGCATGTTGTATGCTTGCTCAAGTGCATTCAGTAGTTTTTGAAGAAGGCCATGAGCCATTGTATCCACAGCTATCCAGAGCCACCTACATAGGATACACATGCGGTTATAAGTAAACAGCAATGCCCAAAAATGTATTTTCAAATGTAAGAAAGCATTTCTCTATTTATGATACTGGGCACAGCCATTTCATTGATGGGATGGTACGCTGTTTACCAAGTATTTGTAACATGTACAAATAAGCTTTTTTATATTTGTATCTTCACATGATATCACAATAATAGAAATTTAATTCCATAACAGACATTCTGAGGAGGTGGGTTATGTCGGTGTACTCTCTAAGTAGCCATTTCCTGAGCAGGTGATGGTCTCGGTGACGTATGGTATTCAACTGTTCCTCTAGATCACGGGTTTATGTTTGGGATCTAGAAATCTGACACAGCAATGTGTAAACCACAGGTCTCCCTCACAGATCACCTGCACGTTGATCGTGTGCGGCATCTTTGTAGCTGTGGATTATTAAATTCAGCAAGGCATCTGTATTTTGGAAAATGTGAGCTGTGCCAGCTTATGTGCCATACCCACTGTTCACGGTAAGAACCAGTTGCAAAACAATGCCGAGCTGCAAGTCATATGACGAAGGGCAGTCTGCATCCCATTATTTGGTTCCAGTGCACCTCTAATGGCAGACACCATGTGGGTTGTGGTGCCATTATCAAGCCCATAGATTATGGAGACCAGAGGTTCTGACATGTTTCATCCAGAGATTAGTTTTTGCTCTTTGGACTTGTGCAGCCTGCGTCTGTTACTCCTACAACATAACATACTGAATCATGCTTGGATATGTTGAGGCATAGTTAAATACCCATTCAGGGTATTATTATTGTGCTTTTTATGCTACTGCTATGTATTGATGGACTTGCAGATCATTTTTATTGGCTCTGTGCATTGTTTTTAGATTCGTTGTGCTCTTATATTGTTTCCATCTTGGGTAATGTATGTAATTATTTAGGACATTCTTCTAGGTTGTGGAGGCTTTCTGGGGTAATTTCACCTGTCTGTGACCCCTAAAGCTTGTGATAGTTGGGTGTTTATGCAAGTTATTAAACCATTGACGAGCACACTGTTCGCTCACAAGGTGGATCTGGGGAAGCCTACACAGAGGAAGCCGCATCCCAACCAAATCTTATCATAATCAATTGTTTATTCTCACCTTATGCAATACTAGTACCTGCACATACAGCCCACCCACTCCCTGCTTTTATTTAGTCAAAATGAATTTTAAGACAGACATAGAAGACACTTGTCTACCATTCAACCTCGAGAGACAGATCTCACTTGAATCCAACCATCATCAACTCGTGCAAAACATTGGGCAACCACTCAAAATAGTCTGTAAACTACTGTTGCATTATTGTCAGTAATGCAAAAGGCACCAAGTGCCAGGAGAGGCCTCGGTGAAAACTAGGGAAAGCTAGTTATTATACAGAGCAGCAAAGTGAAAACTTCAAATGGCACTCCAATGGCGGATAGAATCGAGAATTCGATCAGCCACCTAAACAGCATAAGAGCTGCTTGCATAGCATCCTCGCAGAAGCTAAGGGCCCCACCACATAATGAAAGGAAAAGTAACGGAAAGGCACTGTACCACAGAAGACCATACATATGAGACCAGCACCACAGTGTCCAGCGAGTGATTGCATAATAACAAAACGATAGATAGAATGCTTACATTAATCTTAACTACTGGACATTTATCTGGGATACATTCCAGACCATTGTCTATTTTGCTCAGTGAGCCACTACAGGCAGGAACCAACTATGTGCAAACAAGTCTTGGCCCCGGCCTGCTAGGGACAGTCCAATCATAACTGCTAGGTGACGCCCTTGCTGTATGGGAACACAGCAAGCTTAGGCATCTTTCAGCCTTTTAGGCCTCATCATGAGGTGCGGTTTAAGTCCAGCAACTCAGGAAGCACAGACATACAACTGGACATACCTGTCACACTGGAGTGTTTAACTGAAGGCAATGCGAAAAAGTGATGGAGAAAACCCATTAATTCATTAATTCACTTCAGCCACTAGTTGGTACTCTAGCGTGAATGCTTGTTTATCATTGAAAACAGTATTTGTTTCTAACAACAAAACAATTTTCTCTCTTTTGAAATATTTATATATTTTTCTGTAACAAGTTGTACCTGAAAATCTAATCCTCTACTTAACCCATTTCCTTATCTACAACTTTGATTCTTGCCTAAATTCAAACCTAGTCATTACCTCACATATCCATTGTTCTTCACTGTAGGAAATGATCATATTTTGTGTGGTGTACTTCAGGATGCTTCCCATAACTGTTTTTGCTGACCGTAGATATTGGTGCGCTTAACCCCTGCTAACTAATGTTAAAGTGAATGTGCTCTTCCTTTTGACATTATGAAATTGGTATGCCCCTAAAAGGTATATTTAACTTACATGTAAATCCCTATTCTATGGTAAAAACTTTACCCAGGGCCTGTAAGTTAAATGTCACTAGTGGACTGCAGCAGCCCTTGTGCCTTCCTCTACAGTAACAGTGTAAAACATGGCTTTAGGCCTACCACTGTACCCTGACTAAAGCAGCTTTTGAACTACAATTCTACCCGTCAAAATAAACCTGTTTGACAGTCTACACCTTCCTTTTGAATATTAATCTCACCCCTAGGCAGGGTGCGCTGCACTGCACATATGACAAGAAGCATGGTATTTAAAAGTAGAACATGTAGAAAGTTAATGTTAAATATGTCTTTACAGTGAAAAAGCCCCAAAAGCTATTTTAACTGTAGCAAGGCTGGTGGTCCCATAGGCACATTAAAGAATGCTATGTCCAGCTAAGAACCAGCTAGAAATTTCATTTTTTAAAATTCTTTGTAACATTTATTAGAAGCCAAATTCACTGGTGAAATCAGATGTCTAATAAATATTAAGGAACAGTAGTTTTAGAACATTACATTTTCCTTGCCTAAAGCCTCTGGAAGATAATTTGCATTAGCCACCAGCTTCAGCCCCCTGAGTGCTTAGACCTGAATGAGGTGTGAAAAGAGCAGGAACCAATGGCATTGCTGTGGGAAGGTGTTTCTGTTCTTCTGGTAGGATGACCATTTGAGCAGTGCCTAGGAACATAGGGCCTCATTATGATGCCGGTCAGACTTTCGTCCGACTGCCATAATATATCGGGACTGGGACCGCCCGACTAGCTGTCGGCAGTCCCACCATGGGAATTACAATGCGACCGCCTTCAAGGTAGTCGCAAAGTGTATTTTTTGCACTGCGGCATGTGCTGCAGCTCGCAGCACACACCGCAGTACAAAAAATACACATTTTGCATATCCCTGCACTATGTGGCAGGCAGCATGTGGTGCCTGCCACATGGTGCGGGTATATGTACGGGGGCACTATAGATGCTCCCCTGGTCCCATGTCTAAGGGCCTGGGGAGAAAGGGGGCCGACTACGGGCCCCCAATGTCCCTTTCCACCTGCCTTTTAATGGTGGGTAAACCGCCATGAAACAGCTGGTGCTAAGGGACATCGTAATCCCTACAGTGGTGCCTGGGAGGCACCACCACCACTGTAGGGATTGCGGTTCCTTCCGATGGTCCGACGGGCTCCTTGAGCCCAGTCTCTCTGACCGCCAGCCATCCACCCGCCATCGGCGGGTGGTGAGTCAGGGTCCGATAGCGATGAGATCGCCACCAACGGCCTGACGATTGTGGTCCCACCGCCATCGTAATGAGACCCTTAATTATCTTCAAAGCTGGCTCTTCTGTCACAGGAAGATGTCAAGTGACATCTGCATAGGCCTCTTCTTTGTTCCTCAGCCAGCCAGGCTCCAATCCCAATGGGGAGGGTGCTGCCTCCAGAACTGGTTGGAAGTGACCACATAGGAGTAATTGCTCATTTCCCTGGCCACATCTCCGTGGTGGGCACACAGGCTCTGCAAAAGGGGAGAAGGGTTTCACCATCTTGGATTTAGGCAGAGAGGGGAACTATGGGATTGTTTGAGGTAGGACACACAGGAAGTGCTGCAAAACAGGTAGGGTAACCCCTGGGAACTTTTACCCTATTAGTTAGGGAGGAGTTAGGGGTTTGCTTCACTTACAGGCTGGTGTCAGACATGAATGTCGCATCCATAGTACCCTTCTCATAACACCTCTGGACCTGAGAAAGAACAGAAGAGAACTGGACCTGGTGTCTGTGACCTGACAGGAGCCCTGAAGGACTGGACCTGCTCACTCTTCTACCCAGGACAAAGAAGTGGCCTCCAAGTGTCTGAATGCTGACCTCCTATTCACGTTACAAGAACACAGTAAGCTACAAGAGTCCTATCCTGCAACTGCCCAGCTTACTAGTTCCAAGTGGACGTGCCCTGGTCCCTGCTGGTGGCTTCTGCTGGAGTGAGTCTTGACCTCCTAAGTGTTGTTCCTGTGTTCCTGAAACCTTGGGAAAGTGTACTCCTCCGAACATTCTGAGAAACCTGTGACTTAGAAACCTTTTGGCTCCGGAGGCCTCAGTGGACCGGAATAATCCTGCCAAGCTAATCTGATGAAGCTGAATTGCAGCTGAGCTGAAGATTCAGGGTTCCCCCCTCTGAGCTTCTACGCAACAGCAAATCTGATTCACCTGGACATCGTGAAGAAGGTATCCTACAGCCTGCAGCCCTGCCCCTCTGGAGGAATCCAACCTACAAAAAAGTGACTACGTAGGAATGTAGAAATATTCTCTGGTTGAAGGCACCAAAAGCTTCTGGGGTTGTGAGGGACCTTCCTTGGGCACGAAATCCGAATTTCTCCTGCTCAGAGCTTTCCTGCCAAAAGTCAGTAGCTTTCCCTTCCTTAAAGAGCCCATATTTGCCACAGCCTACTGCTTTACTCTGCTGAAGATTTTGAACGTCCATTTCAGAGACTAAGTCTGAAAGTAAAACTTCCAACTGGGTTAACCAGGTTTCTCTAGCCGACCCGCCCTCCATTGCCATTAGCCTGTGAGAAATTGGTTTATTAGTTGGACAGATGTGGGGCATGCACAAGTAAGAGGTCCACAATTATCTCCATTCTGGGAACCAAGCACGCCATTGTAGCACTTGACTCTTAGGCTAGGGTCGCAGAGCAGTCCAATGCCCAACCAGGGGAGATAGTGTGAGGTAGTAATCACCATTCACTGGTATGCAATAATAATACTTAATAAATGATTGTCCATTCAGACCTTTTTCTTTCAAAAAGTACATTTATTACACAAACACAACCAAATACTATGCGTTAATTTACAAATATATACACCAGGCAGATAGAAATACCTTTAGTGCCATTTGGAAATGGGTCTTGAACCCCAAAATCACAGTTGCCCCCACTATAACACATAGAAAATCACAGTATAGGGAGGTTTCCTTTTAAATAAAGCAGGCCTATTATCGTTGTCATGGGGTCACCACATCAGTACATACGGCAAACCTATTGGCTTTGTTAAGGGGCCATCACAACAATAATAGAACATAAGCCCATTGGTTTGTTAATGGGTCGGCATAATAGAAGCCCAATAACCACATGTTAAAATCACCTTCTGTCATTGACATCAATAACCATATTTAAATGCCATCATTATTATCAATAAAGAATTGCAAGGTTACTGTCAGTAAAGCATTTAAAATCAAAAATGTGTCTGAATATTTGTTTCTGCATTCACAGGCTATATAACAATGTTTCCAGCCTTACAAATGCTTTACAAATAATGAAAAAGCCTTCTCAGGTCATGCATGCTTCCTTTGATCTGGGAGACATGGGGTTAGTTTCCAAAAGTAAGTCAATGGGGCTGCTGCCCAATTGCAGCCCATAAAACACATATTTATGAATGTTGGTGGTGCCCTTTCCCAAACTGGAGCACCATAAGGCAAGAAAAATATGCAAATTGAGGCCCACAGGCAGTGGCGGCTCGCAGAGGGAGTGCTGCGGGGCGGGGGATGGGTAGGGTGGGGGGGTAGTGGAGTCGGACATATGACGCCCAGGCGTAAAGTAAGTAAATAAATAAATAACGAAAACTATTTACCTTGCGCTCACTGCATCGCCGAGACATGTTGAATGACATCTTGAAAAAGCTCTGCAGCTGAGGACACACCAAAACGTAGTCTTTTACATCAGAACAGACCAATATGTGCAGAAAAGTTTGTAATGTACCTGCAATTCTCCTCGAGCTCCAACTGATAAATTCCTTTTACAAATCAAGGCAAGAGATGACATTTGCGCCACTAAATTGTGTTATCATGTCGGCAATGTGCGGACCTGGATGTCGGTCTCTTTCAATTGCCTTGTTCGCCTGACACATATCAACACAGATGTTTCTGAGTAGCAGGGCCGACGTCCTCATTAATGTGAAATTGTACTTTCATAGTCTTGAGTTTTCCTAACCCATGAAGCAATTGCGGGAATTGATTTACTATTTCATGATGAGTAGTCATGTTTTTAATGGCGTCAATGCAGCCTATGTATACTTTTCAATTTTCGATGGCCTAAGTCAGGTCAATAGAGATTGTTCTTTTTATTTCTCCTCAGGCATAATGATTATCTACACACCACTGTTGACAATGAAAGGTATTGAGCAACCATCTACTTTTAGTGTAAACTTTGGACAATGTTTGAAGGACTTTGGTGCTTTTTCATGTTGACTGTCATGAACTTGTATTTTTCTTCTGTGCTGCCTAGTCCAACATGCGCATGTTTTTCTGAGGTAAACATCGACATTGTACAACCATCATCTTCACTTTCACTTGATACTAAGACTGAAGAACTTTTCAACGATGATTTAGATGATGATTGACTTCATTTGGTGTTGATTTGCCTCAACTAGGGTTGTTCCTTGGCCTTATGGGTGTGCACTGCACCTCGCTTCTGGAACGTTCGGGCAGCCATTTTGTCTTCACACCTTGACGCACTTACTTTTTCCTTCGCCTTGCAAACCATTAAAAAAGGTTCTCCTTCCCACAGCCTTTGTAAATCTGTTCAATAATGGGAACTTTACCTTCGTGTGCAAATGAAAATCCACACCTGAAACACAACTTCTTTTTCTGTGGAGACATTACTCTGTGCCCACCTGCCTCGTGCTTTTGCTTACTTTTTATGTTCATGACTGACTCATTCTGGGCATCTCTGGCCTCTATGTCAGCAGCTTGTTGATCAACATGCTCTTCAGGTCTGGCAGCCATGAAAACTCACTCCAAACTAAGAGTTTCTCTCAGCACTCATCATCTGAATGAATCTGACTGGCATCCATCGATAACGTTGAGACGTATAGCTTTCTCAGTGTTTGATGAGCGTATCCAGTCACTCAACAAATTTGTCAATGGTTTCACCAACCTTTTGTCATCCTACTGAAATATTTACCTTTTGTAATCTACATTTGGCATTGGATTGAATTTAAGATTCAAGGCATCTTTGATTTGACGGTATATCATTTTGTGGGCTTGCAGAATTTTCTTTCTAACTTCTTTTGCACCTTTACCAGCAAGATACTTAAGATATTTGATAATCTTCTTGTTATCTGTTCCTTCTAGTGCATCAATGAAATCATCCAATGTCTCTATCCAAGCAGTCCATCTGTTGCAAATATTCTGCTTTTGGTGGTATCGAATGGTGGTGATTGTTTCAAGAAGGCGGAGGCATTATAACCATTTGTGGAACTTACTAATGTGGAAAGTAGTGTTCTTTCCAATGCTGCTTGGTGATCTTGTTTATGCAAACCATCTCTGAGGCCTTGCGACATGCTGCCCTCTGGGTCATATTTGATAATTATGGGAAACGTGGCCTCTTTCTTGGTCTCCATTGGAAAAACAGTTCCGATCTACGATCTCAACTTTTCAAGCTTTGAAGACCTATAGAGTTGTTCTGCGCCCTACTCGGCAGCTTTGGTGACATGTTGCTTTGTGTATGGAACGTAAACACCACCCTAGGCACTTGAATTTGAATCACTTTGCTTTTAGGCGTCTCTTTGTACTGTGTGACATCTGGTTGATCTCTGCCTCGGAGTGCTTCTGATTGCAGCATTATTTTGCAATTTGCTGTCGCTATTTGCTGATCTTTCAAACCCTGGTTTTATTCCCCTTTAATGTTATCACTCTGTATGATATATCGCTTTAGGTTGCATAATAATGTGGTACCTCTCTTTACGGCCTTACACGCAGGTTCTTGGCCAACAATGTGTAGACTTCTCAGTGAAGTTGTCATTATCTTCAAATGCTTTACACTGGCTGGAGTTGCACTTTGATTCAACATAGCCAAATGTCGATACTGCATTTCTTCAGAGGCACTGTGGCGCGCACAAGTAGTTTGCTGGACTATGACAAACTCTCTGGGAGAGCACTGTCAATCTTTGGGTTACTTATCACCTATCTCATCACCAGTTATCCTCCCCAGCCTGGGTACTCGCCAGTGACTACGCCAGTGTAACCCGAACCTCAACATTCTAAACCTACATTCAGTTCACTATGCTCAAACACTTACGTCACGGTTCTACAGAGTCCATCAGGAGCCAAAAGGGTTTCGGCATGGCTAACACACACAACACTACACTGGTGGTGAGCTCTAGTCACCTGGAGCAGTTTTCAGAAGCCTCCCCACCCCAAAGGGGTACATCTTATGTGGATCTGGTTTCACTGGCTCCCTGCACCAGCATTTTCCTTTGCCTGGCTTCTGGTGGTTACCTCCTCCTGCTGGGACTCAGAAGTCCAGGTCATTCCCCAACTGACCCTCAGGAGGCCTAAGGGGTCCAGCATCACTAGCCTGGAGAGACCACTAGTCCTGGATCAGTTGTAGACAGAGTCCTCAGTCCATCAGGGCATCAGGGGGCTTGTCCTTCCAGCTGTCTATGATGTTGGCGCTGTTGCAGTCTAGGTCCAGGTCTTTCCCCAGCTGACCCTCAGGAGGCCTAAGGGGTCCAGCATCACTAGCCTGGAGAGACCACTAGTCCTGGATCAGTTGTAGACAGAGTCCTCAGTCCATCAGGGCATCAGGGGGCTTGTCCTTCCAGCTGTCTATGATGTTGGCGCTGTTGCAGTCTAGGTCCTCTGTATTGCTCTCCTTCATGTTATAAATATGCAAAGATTATGCCCAGGCAGCACCTTTGTCTGACCCTATAACTCATTCTGTGCAGTTCTCCCCTCTTCCCTGGGTTTGACTCCAGCCTGGCCAATAACACAAAAGGCTGGTGTCAGGTCTCTTTGTGTGTGCTGGGGAAAATCAGAAGTGTAACCAGCTCAGGGTACAGCTCCTTAATAGCCATCCTGCCAGGAAGACCTTATTGTGACTATCTGGCTCTAATGCACATTTCCCAGTGGGAGAGCCAGCAACCTCTCTAAAAATAGCATTGCTAAAATAATAATTTAAAATCTAACTTCATCATTAAAGAGGACTTTAAATGAAAACCCAAAAAGTGTAAGAATTATTTTTCCACCTGCCACCAATCTGAATTTAAACATTTAATAAATGTAACAAGGTATCCCAATTATTCCCTATGACAAAGGCCAGGCCTTGCTACAGTGAAAATCCTTTTGGGGGCTAATTTACTGTAAGGACATGCTCAACATCACTTTCTACATACCATGCTTTCAAATATCAGTGTCCTGCCTTTTTGGTCAATAAGGCCTGCTTATGGGTGACTTATTAATATATAAAAAGACGGTTTAGGCCTTTAGTGCATCTTCTCACACCCTAATATAACCTTTCATACACCGACTCAAAATTTCAGAAGGCCATTTTGAAACCCATAGATACTCCAATACCAATAACTACATACCCACTCATTAACTCTTAGGTCTACATACACCTCCACTCACTCACCTGTACAGTCACTCATACTTATAGTCACTCCGTACAAGACTATCATATGCATTGATACACCTATATAGACACTCACACACCGCCAATCATCCATTGAGGTACTGACACACCTTGTCAGTCGTGCAAGTAATTAAACATAGTCCAATTTACTCACCTATACAGTTAAACACACTCAAGTTTACTTACTCATAAAAATAGTACCACATTCTTACGCTCTTATACAATCATTGATACAAGCACACACTCATCCATACAGCCACTGTCACAATCACACACTCTCACATATACCCACTTATATACTCTTACACACATATATACTGCCTTTCACATGTGTAGTTAGTCACACATGTACCACTGAGATATACATTCAATCCCTAACACACCCATACATACACTCACCCAACCATACAGTTCATCACAGATGCACTCTTAAAACATGCACCCATAGATTCACCCACTCACACATCTATGCATAGTCACACACACCCTACCCACACAAACATCAGGCATCCATAGAGATACTCAGACAACCAATCAATAACCCATATAGACACTCATATAGCTATTCACAAAACCATGCATCCACTTATACACCTACACACAGACACATACAGACATTCACACAGTTTAGTCACTAGTCTGCAGTAAGATACATTTAATGACTCACTTATAGAGTCAGTTACACACCTAGAAAATCATCCATTCACACACTTGTACACCCACTCATTCTTCAACAGACCTTTCCCTATATATATTAAACATATTAAAACTGTACAGAAACAAATACTCGCTGGATGATGTCATCAGTGATGTCATTTGAGATGTCACCAGTGATGTCATCAGTGATGTCACTGACCATGTCATGAGTGATGTAATATGTGATGTCATATGCAGTACATTGCGGGGGCGCGAGTTATAGTTAGCTGAACTAACTATAACGGGGGAATTTCTAGGGTTTTGTACGAGGGAAATGTCCAGCTAACTATAACGCCCCTAAAACCTATGGTTTTTTCAGTGAATTTCTAAGGTTTTTTAAATGCCAAAACCTAACTATAACGCCCCTGAAACCTATGGTTTTTTCAGTGAATTTCAAAGGTTTTTTTAAATGCCAATTCCTAACTATAACGTGCATGAAACCTATAGTTTTTTCTGTGAATTTCAAAGGTTTTGTAAATGCTAGTTCCTATCTATAACTTCTCTAAAGATATCATGTTTAATGATTTTCATTGGATTTCTATATTTTTCAATTTCAGTGTGTCAATTTCATTAATTTTGTTTTTTTGAAATACTATTTTATCACCATTTTTTTACTTATTTTTTCAATTAATTCTTTTAAAAATTAAAAAATATTATTTGTTTTTATTTATTTTTAAAAAAATATTTTTTTATATTTTTAAAACTATTTTGAAACTATATTTTCAAAACTTTATATTTTATTTTTTTGTTTCACCAGTTTTTTTGGGATTCGCGCACCCTATGCGCACCGTTCTCGATCCCTACGCGAAAGCATCCGCGCCGGTATGTGTTGGGTACGTGTTTCCAATGCGACCGGTACGCGACTCCAAGCCTATACACGACACGTACGATTTACGTAACGCGACGCATGCGCGCTTCCGCGATGCGTCATATGCATGTATGACGCAATGGGTGCGCGGATCCGGCAAAATATTTAACATTTAAAAAAACTAATATGTATTTCATGTGAATATTAATTGAAGACAAACTCTAAACTAGTCTTAAAAGTAATATATTTTTACATCTAATCCTATATTTCTTTTTAATTGAATTTCGCGGATGCGCGCTGGGTGCGTGATGCGTAAGCGCAGGGTGCACGGATCCCATGTGGCCTGCAAAAAAAGAGATTTGATTGGTTCATTACACTTCCTATTCTAACTATTGAAAGACCCCACCCATTTCAATCATTCTTCTTTGAGCTTCTTTGGAGGAACATCTCACACCTTAGAACTAGAAGGAACTTTTTGGGGAAGATTTCCACAGCTGCAATTTTTCTGAAGACAATGGCTTCTGCACAGCAGCCACCATCAGAATCAGACCATACGTCCGATGAAGAATTTGTTGTGGAACCTCCACGCACAGAAAGATACACCTCGGTGGTGTGGAAATTTGTTACCTTCCCAGAAGGACAAAATAAAACGAATTGAACTAAAGTGACATGTAAAATATGTCAAACCGTTCTTTCCAGAGGAGATCCATCAAAAAAATACTCTTGTGGGACTGCGAGTATGTTAAAACACCTGAAGACTCTGCATCCCGTGAACCTGGCCAAGCAGGAATGCAGAAGACTCCGACAGCAGCCTCAGCCAGCAGTGGCAAGCACTTCTGCAGCATCACCATCAAGCACTCACCTGGACATACGAATTTGGAAAACTAAAAATTAGTTGCATTAAATGCAACAAACTACTATGTTACGGCGAGCAGTCAATTGAACTAATCTGCCGAGCGCAGCAAAACCACAAGTGCTAAACTTGCGTTTATTTTTTTTTTTTGCAGAAGTTGACTGTTTTGTTCCTCCCCAAAAAAATAACAAAATTGTTCCAAAAAGTACAAAAAAATTAAAAAACAAAAAGAAGAAAAAAAAAGTTCTTCTAAGAACTAACTTTCCTGGTTTAACCCCTTCGATGCTCATGACGGAACAGTTCCGTCATGAGCATCGGTTGGGCTGTGCTCATGACGGATCCGCTCCGTCATGAGCACAGCCCCTGGGGGAAGCGCTGGCGCTCCCCCCCTGGGGCATCGATCGTGCCCCCACAGAGGGGGATGGCAGCGGAAGAGTTTCCGCTGCGACCCCCGAGCCCCCCCACGCTTCCCACGGAATCCATTTCTTCCAGCGCGTCCAAGGCAGCAGCAGGTATGTTCCCTCGTCCGGTGGGGGCCGCGGGGGTTATTTGTTTAGTATTGAGGCATCGGGGGAGAGGAAAGAGTATTTCCTCTCCCCTGATGTCTCAATACAGGGCATTCCTGCTCCACGATCGCGCACAGCATCGCGATCGTGGAGCAGGGATGCCCCACTAGACACCAAGGATGTGTTTTGTTTTATTTGGGAAGCGACCCCTTGGGCAAGGGTCGCTTCCTAGGCGGGCAAATTAATTAGAAGACTTTTCTGCCCCCCCTGGTGGCAGATCGGTCGTCTTTCCGCCCGTTTCTGCCCCCAGGGGGGGGCAGAAAAGCCCACTAGACACCAGGGATGTGTTTTGTTTTATTTGGGAAGCGACCCCTTGGGCAAGGGTCGCTTCCTAGGCGGGCAAATAAATTAGAAGACTTTTTTGCCCCCCCTGGGGGCAGATCGGTCGTCTTTCTGCCCGGGACAGAAAAGCCCACTAGACACCAGGGATGTGTTTTGTTTTATTTGGGAAGCGACCCCTTGGGCAAGGGTTGCTTCCTAGGCGGCCAAAATAATTAGAAGACTTTTCTGCCCCCCCCTGGGGACAGATCGGTCGTCTTTCTGCCCGTTTCTGCCCCCAGGGGGGGGGTAGAAATGCCCACTAGACACCAGGGATGTCTTTTTCTTTATGTAGGAAGCGACCCCTTGGGCAAGGGTCGCTTCCTTTGGGGCATAAATAATGGGAAGACTTTTCTTCCCCCCGTGGGGGCAGATCGGTCGTCTTTCTGTCCGTTTCTGCTCCTGGGGGGGGGCAGAAAAGCCCACTAGACACCAGGGATGTATTTTTCTGCATGAGGAAGCGACCCCTTGGCAAAAACTGTTTGCATTTGTGCTCGATGTGTATTTTGTTGTCTTGTGAGTAATTTTCATTTTTTTTCTTCTTTCTAGTTGGATATCGTTGGTTTTTGCTGTGTCACTGCAAAGTAGGTTCCGGTGAGTGTAGCGGTCTCTTGTAATTGAATTCTATAGTTTTTGAGTACATTGATCATTGTGATAAGGTACACATTTCTTTACTTACTTGGTTTGCACATTGTTGGCTGTTGTTGACTTGTTTGTGCAGTCTTCAATCTTAGTAAGTATAATGGCTAGCCGCAGGATTACTGCTCAGCAGGTTGTTGGTTTGCTGTTTGAGTCTTCCTCTGATATTGGTTCAGAGACTGACTCTGCATCTGAGGAATAGGAGGCAGGGGACGATTCTGGCAGTGAGTTTTCTCTCCGTATGGAGTAATCGGATGATGAAGATACTCTTAGTGCGGATGAAGTGCCTGTGTTAGAGGAGGAGACTGATGTGCCGATAGTGCGGCAAGAGGCATCTGGGCTGCAGCCTGGGACTGCAAGGCTTCCCATTGGTGTAGTGCGGCAAGAGGCATCTGGGCTGCAGGCTGGGGCTGCAAGGCTTCCCGTTGAAAGTGATGACCTCTGGGTTGCCCCTGGCATGGTGCAGCCGGCATTGCCAGAGTTTACTGGTGTTCCAGGGTCTAGAGTGAATACTGAAAACTTTTTGCCGGTAAATTATTTCAGTTGTTTATGGACGATGTGTTTTTGGCAGAGATTGTTGAGCAGACTAATTTGTATGCCTAACAGTTTTTGAGGGACAACAGTGCCAGTCTTAAGCCACACTCTAGAGCTACCCGGTGGACTCCCACAAATGTTGAAGAGATGAAGAAGTTCTTGGGTTTAACTTTTTTGATGGGCTTGCTAAGGAAGCCATCAATGTCTTCATATTGGTCTAGCAGTCCCTTGATGGCAACGTCTATTTTTCCGGCAGTCATGAGTCGTGACAGGTATTTGCTTCTGCTTCGGATGATGCATTTTGTTGATAATGGTTTAGCGTTGCCACGAGATCACCCTGACTGTGACCGTCTTTTTAAGATTAGGCCTGTCCTTGATCACTTTGTTGACCGATTTTCTGAGATTTATGCCCCTGGGAAAGAAATTGCAGTGGATGAGTCTTTGGTGTTGTTCAAGGGCCGCTTGGTTTTTATGCAATACATTCCTAGTAAGAGGGCACGCTATGGAATAAAGCTGTATATGCTGTGTGACAGTAGGACTGGATATGTCTCTAATTTCAGGGTGTACACCTTTAAGGAATCTAGGTTTAACCTCCCTGGTTGTCCGTCCACTTTTGGAGTGACTGAGAAAATTGTTTGGGAACTTGGAAGAGGATTTTTTAACAAAGGCCACCATTTATATGTAGATAACTTCTACACTGGTGTGCGGTTGTTCAGGGAATTGGCCAAAGTGGACACTCTTGCTTGTGGCACAATCCGCTCTAACCGTAAAGGTTTCCCGAAAGAACTTGTTTGTCAAAAGCTTGTGCGGGGACAGTGCAGTGCGTTGCGTTGCCAGGAGCTTCTTGCTGTGAAGTTTACAGACAGGAGAGATGTCTACATGCTGACTACCATCCATGATGAAAGCACTGCACCTGTGACTGTTTGGGGTCAGGTCGCTGAAGCGCGCAAACCTGTGTGCATTTTAGACTATAATAGGCACATGGATGGTGTTGACAGAGTAGATCAGAGGTTGGAACCTTACACTGCTCTTCGTAAGGCTTACATTTGGTACAAGAAGTTGGCTATCCATCATTTCCACTTGGCAATGTTTAATGCTTTTGTTGTGTTCCAGGATTCTTGCCCTGAGTCAAAGATGACTTTTGCTAAGTTTCAGGAGTCTGTATTAGGCAGCCTTGTTGTAGTGGAACAGGCAAGTGTTCCTAGAGTTGGAGTGGTGGAGGATGTTGCTAGATTGAAAGAACGCCACTTTCCAGATCACATTCCTCCCACACCCGCAAAAGATTTTCCCAGTAGGAGATGTAGAGTCTGTTGGCGAAGAGGTTCGCGGAAGGAGAGTCGTATGCACTGCCCCGACTGTCCTTCTCATCCTGCACTGTGTCTCCCTGCTTGTTTCAGAGCATACCACACGCGAAAGAATTTTTGGGAGCATTCATGAGTGGTAAAGTGAACTGCCTGGTCTGTATTCTTTGGATAATTTGATTCTGTTTCAAGGTTGGTGTTAGTGCAATGTATTTAGTTGCTGATTTTCTCTTAGAAGATTTGTATCTATTTGCAATTTGCTTGTGTTTTTATTTTTTTCTAAAAAAATCCTAAATGTGATGGCGGCGTGTGTAGGCTTGCGCTTGGCTGTTGGTGTCTGTGGACTGGCACTTGGTTGGTGGTGTGCGTGGAATGGTGCTTGGCTGGCGGTGTGCGTGGACTGGCGGTGTGCATGGACTGGTGGTGTGCGTGGACTGGTGCGTGGCTGGTGGTGTGCGTGGACTTGAGCTTGGCTGGCGGTGTGCGTGGAATGGTGCTTGGCTGGCGGTGTGCGTGGACTGGTACTTGGCTGGCGGTGTGCGTGGACTGGTGGTGTGTGCAGACTGGTGTTTGGTTGGTGGTGTCCGTGGACTGGAGCTTGGCTGGTGGTGTGCGTGGACTGGAGCTTGGCTGGCGGTGTGCGTGGAATGGTGCTTGGCTGGCGTTGTGCGTGGACTGGTACTTGGCTGGCGGTGTGCGTGGACTGGTGGTGTGTGCGGACTGGTGTTTGGCTGGTGGTGTCCGTGGACTGGAGCTTGGCTGGTGGTGTGCGTGGACTGGAGCTTGGCTGGCGGTGTGCGTGGAATGGTGCTTGGCTGGCGGTGTGCGTGGACTGGTACTTGGCTGGCGGTGTGCGTGGACTGGCGATTGGCTGGCGGTGTGCCTGGACTGGCGCTTGGCTAGCGGTGTGCGTGGACTGGTTTCCCTAGGTGCCGGCAGGGCTAGGGTTCAAAAACTATCGCTAGTCACTTTGCCAAAAAGGGGTCAATTTTCACTGCAAAATTGAGGTGTGACCAGGTTGCGTTTTGCGCCGTTTCCTGTCGAGGGCACTAGGCCGACCCGCACAAGTGAGGTACCATTTTTCTCGTAGGACTTTGGGGAACGTGGGGTGGGTGGAAATTTGTGGATCCACGCAGATTCCAGAACTTTCCATCACAGAAATGTGGGGAAAATGTGTTTTTTTTGTCAATTTTTTACGTTTGCAAGGGATCCTGGGTAACAGACCATGGTGGGAGGCAGTCAAGTCACCCCATCCTGGATTCCCCTGGGCGTCTAGTTTTCAAAAATGTATAGGTTTGCTAGGTTTCCCTAGGTGCCGGCAGGGCTAGGGTTCAAAATCTACAGCTAGTCACTTTGCCAAAAAAAGGGTCATTTTTCACTGCAAAACCACGTTGCGATTTGCGCCGTTTTCTGTCGCGGGCACTAGGCCGAACCGCACAAGTGAGGTACCATTTTTCTCATAGGACTTTGGGGAACGCGGGGTGGGTGGAAATTTGTGGATCCACGCAGATTCCAGAACTTTCCATCACAGAAATGTGGGGAAAATGTGTTTTTTTTGTCAATTTTTTACGTTTGCAAGGGATTCTGAGGAACAGACCATGGTGGGAGGCAGTCAAGTCACCCCATCCTGGATTCCCCTGGGTGTCTAGCTTTCAAAAATGTATAGGTTTGCTAGGTTTCCCTAGGTGCCGGCAGGGCTAGGGTTCAAAAACTACAGCTAGTCACTTTGCCAAAAAGGGGTCAATTTTCACTGCAAAATTGAGGTGTGACCAGGTTGCGTTTTGCGCCGTTTCCTGTCGAGGGCACTAGGCCGACCCGCACAAGTGAGGTACCATTTTTCTCGTAGGACTTTGGGGAACGCGGGGTGGGTGGAAATTTGTGGATCCACGCAGATTCCAGAACTTTCCATCACAGAAATGTGGGGAAAATGTGTTGTTTTTGTCAGTTTTTTACGTTTGCAAGGGATTCTGGGTAACAGACCATGGTGGGAGGCAGTCAAGTCACCCCATCCTGGATTCCCCTGGGTGTCTAGTTTTCAAAAATGTATAGGTTTGCTAGGTTTCCCTAGGTGCCGGCAGGGCTAGGGTTCAAAATCTACAGCTAGTCACTTTGCCAAAAAAAGGGTCATTTTTCACTGCAAAACCACGTTGCGATTTGCGCCGTTTCCTGTCTCGGGCACTAGGCCGACCCGCACAAGTGAGGTACCATTTTTCTCATAGGACTTTGGGGAACGCGGGGTGGGTGGAAATTTGTGGATCCACGCAGATTCCAGAACTTTCCATCACAGAAATGTGGGGAAAATGTGTTTTTTTGGTCAATTGGTTACGTTTGCAAGGGATTCTGGGTAACAGACCATGGTGGGAGGCAGTCAAGTCACCCCATCCTGGATTCCCCTGGGTGTCTAGTTTTCAAAAATGTATAGGTTTGCTTGGTTTCCCTAGGTGCCGGCAGGGCTAGGGTTCAAAAACTACAGCTAGTCACTTTGCCAAAAAGGGGTCAATTTTCACCGCAAAATTGAGGTGTGACCAGGTTGCGTTTTGTGCCGTTTCCTGTCGAGGGCACTAAGCCGACCCACACAAGTGAGGTACCATTTTTCTCGTAGGACTTTGGGGAACGCGGGGTGGGTGGAAATTTGTGGATCCACGCAAATTCCAGAACTTTCCATCACAGAAATTTGGGGAAAGTGTGTTTTTTTTGTAAATGTTTTACGTTTGCAAGGGATTCTGGGTAACAGACCATGGTGGGAGGCAGTCAAGTCACCCCATCCTGGATTCCCCTGGGTGTCTAGTTTTCAAAAATGTATAGGTTTGCTAGGTTTCCCTAGGTGCCGGCAGGGCTAGGGTTCAAAATCTACAGCTAGTCGCTTTGCCAAAAAAAGGGTCATTTTTCACTGCAAAACCACGTTGCGATTTGCGCCGTTTCCTGTCGCGGGCACTAGGCCGACCCGCACAAGTGAGGTACCATTTTTCTCATAGGACTTTGGGGAACGCGGGGTGGGTGGAAATTTGTGGATCCACGCAGATTCCAGAACTTTCCATCACAGAAATGTGGGGAAAATGTGTTTTTTTTGTCAATTTTTTACGTTTGCAAGGGATTCTGGTTAACAGACCATGGTGGGAGGCAGTCAAGTCACCCCATCCTGGATTCCCCTGGGTGTCTAGTTTTCAAAAATGTATAGGTTTGCTAGGTTTCCCTAGGTGCCGGCAGGGCTAGGGTTAAAAAACTACAGCTAGACTCTTCGCAAAAAAAGTGTAAATTTTCAGTGTGAAAATGTGGTGTGTTCACCTTAGGTTTTGAGCCACTTCCTGTCGTGGGCACTATGCCTACCCACACAAGTGAGGTACCATTTTTATCGGGAGACTTAGGGTAGTTCAGATTTGTAAAGCAACTGTTATTAGCTATTGATTTTTGATGCATTTCTCCCTTCCAAATGAAAGACATTGTGTAAAAAAAAAGTCATTTTGAAAAATGACCAATAATTGTCATGCAAGTATGAGTACTCCCAATTTCGAAAATGTGCAAATATGCACTGTTTCTAAACTCTGTAATTTGTTCCCATTTCAGAAATACATAGGTGTCTTTCATACCGATTTTTCCATGTATACATTTTCCCACAATAATTGCTATATACCCGGAACAAAAAAAAAAACATTACAAAATGCTGCACAGTTTTTTACTCTGGGTTCGTTGGGCTCTTGGTGAACCTACAAGTCCTATATATCCCCACAACCAGGAAGGTCCACCGGATGCAACGGTACATTGCTTTCAAAGAGATGTTATAATTAGAAGAAGTTACAGGTGAAAACGTTGACTAAAAAGGCTGCTTTTTTCAACAAATTTTTAATTTTTCCTATATTTAACTGTTAGTTTCTATAAAAAAAACCTTGATGGATCTACACAAATGACCCCTTGCTGAATTCAGAATTTTGTCTACTTTTTAAAAATGTATAGCTTTCCAGGATCCATTATTGCATTTCTACCCATTTCTACCATTATCTGGAAGGAGGTTGAAAGCACAAAAAATAGCAAAAATAGGGTATGTCCCAGAAAAATGTCAAAACTGTGTAAAAAATGTTGGATTTCTGACAAAAATCTGTCATTCCCTAAAAGCTGAAGAAATGGTGATTTCAGCCCCACACACCCTTTTTTGATATCATTTGCAGAGAAAAACCCAGACGCTTTCATTTGCAGCCACTTTTCCCCATTTTTCACAAAAAAAACAACATTTTGCTGCATTTTGACTAATTTCTGGGAACCCTCTAGGAGAATCCACAAACCCTGGGTACCTTTAGAATCCGCATGATGTTGGAAGAAAAGGACGCAAATTTGGCGTGGATACCTACTGTGGTCAAAATGTTACAGGGGCCTAAGCGCGCACTACCCCAAATAGCCCAAAAAAGGCTTAGCACAGGAGGGGAAAAGGCCTAGCAGCGAAGGGGTTAAAAAAAGAGCTATATTTGTTTGTTTGTCTGTGAAAGTTTAGATGAATGTATGTGTAGTACGTAATTGACTGAACGAATGCATTAGTAGCGTATGGTGAATGTATGAGTGCAGAACTATGAGGAAGTGCTGCAGCATCACACAGTAACCTCATTAACTACACTGAGCTGTAGTAGTTTCGAAGCACAGGGATGCAACATATGTACATAAATATGTTGCAAATCTATGCTTCTCTCTGCACGGCTGCTTAAACTGCAGCCATGTGGTGACACAGGCACCCTTGCACCATAGTGCAAGGATATCTGTGTCATGTGCTGTTTGTTTTTGTGCAGGAAGACACACCTTCCTGTACAAAAACAATCAGTAAAGGCATTTTTCTCCTTCAATGTATGCTGAGCATTTTAGCATGCATTGAAGATGTAAAAATGTGGAGAAATGAAAACAATTCTCCTTGTTGTGCTTTCCTACACCAATTTTAGAATGGTGCAGCATTCACACACAAATCGAGTTTTATGATTTCTGACAAATCTAGACATGTGTCTTGTTCTATGAGTATTCAGTGCAATCATGCACAACAACACTTATAGAACACCCTTTCAACGCAAACTGGTGTGCATGATGAGGTTGTATTTACATGGAGTATAAAACGTACACAGAGTGCCTTTTCCTCTCTTTGTAAATATGAAAGAGTGTCTTGCGCAATAACTATGTTACAAAAAGTGACATATTTCCAGTTTAAAAATTCCTTGCGAATGATAGAAGGTAAGCACAGAGTTTTGTCTGCAAAGATGTTCAAAGAAGAATGATTGAAATGATTGTGGTCCTTCAATAGGTACAATGGGAAATATCATGAACCCCTCAAATCTCTTTTTTTGCAGGTCACATGATATCTGATTATGGTCAGATTTCAAAACTACATAGGTATAAACAGAGTATTTTTAGAAATGTGTTTCAACTTTGTAGCTTCTTGCAGACCTCCTCATTCTGCATATTGAAACTTAGTTAAACTTACCTTCACCGTAATAGCAATAAAAAATGGTATACATTTATTTCAGATTTTCATTGCAATCTAAATTCATATAAATTGCTTATTTTTAAATTTGGATCTGTGAAAGAAAAGAAAAAAAAAATGATAACATGTAATAATAAATTTTTTACAACACAGCATAATTTCCATAAAGTAATTTGTTTGCCTTTTTTGCTGTTCTCAGAATATATTAAATTTCACTAAAAATAGTGATTTCAATCGTACTCATCACTTAACAGCGGGCAAAAAAAAAACAATCAAAAAGATTGTTAAAAAAAACCCAACATGCTATTCTCAACAAAATACCACAAGATACAAATACAGATATACAAAATGCTTACAGCTAACAAAATTTTATAAGTTTAACTTACAAAAACTGTAAATGTTGTCGCTTTAAAATATTCACCGAATCTAAGGATGAATTTTTAGAGGACGCACCACGCCCACAACATTTTTCTTCAGTGGTGTGGAAATGTTTTACTTTTCCCGAGGGGCAAACGAAGACCAATGCCACCTTGGTCACGTGCAAGATATGCAAAAGAGTTCTGTTGCAAGGGGATCCTAACAAGAAATACTCGTACGGCATGGCAAGTATGATGAAACACCGAAGGACCCTTCATCCAAACAATCTTGCACGAGAAGAGTGCAAACAGATGAGAAACACTCCTGTTCTGTATCTGTAAAAAAGAATCACAAATAAATGTATATTAATAACTTTCAAATTTATACTATTCCATTACTGTACAAACACATTTTATATAAAAACTAACTAAGAAACTATAGCCCTGAACCACAAGTGTGACGATGGTTAAAACACTACATGCATAGTGCATACTACTTTGAAGCAGTTCATGCCCTAAAGCCTACCTCACTAAAATACTACATGCTAACTGACTGAATGATTAGAGTACAGCAAGGAGAGTGCCTGGGTGAATTTATAAGTGGTTGGCTTTTGACACAGTGAATGGATTAGTACTTGGTACTGAATGGGTCACTAGAGGAGTGCAAAGGGAATGACAGGATGTTTGCTGGACTGTATGGATACTGACTAGGGAATTGAAGATGTGAAAGACAAGTGTATAGTATGTTAGAAGACTGCATGCATACTGCACAGACATTTGAAGCAGTCTATGTGGTAATGTGTGGTTCACAACAGGAGTACTTGGAAACTGACTAAATCATCAGACTACTGCTAGGACAGTGCCTGGGTAAAACTTTTAAATTTTCAGTTCTGGCACAGTGAAGAGAATAGTACATGATACTGCACTTTAGTGTCAAACCCTGACTCATATTATCAATGCATAAGTAAAGACTAGCTTCTAATGCTACTAAAACTTGACAACATGACCGGTTTTAAAACAGTTATCTGTCAGCAAATACACAATGTTACCAAACACTTCTATCACAATCCTTACCCAAATGTACACAGACTCGCAGTGTGATTTTAGACAAGCAACACTATCCCTAGCAGTTTACCAAAACTCATTCACTAGTCTAGAAGAGGTAAGGGTACTGCACACAATCTACATATTTCAGGACTGCATTTTTGTGTCAAAGCCTAACTCATTTAATCAACGCATAAGCAAAGACTGGCTTTTATTGCTACTAAAACTTGACAACATGACAGGTTTTAAAAGAGTTATCTGTCACCAAATACACGATGTTACCAAATGCTTCTCTCACAGTGGTTCCCAAATGCACACAGACTCACAGTGTGATTCTAGACAACAACCACTATCCCTAGGAGTTTAACAAAAATCATTCACTACTGTGGAAGTGGTAAGGGAACTGCACACAATCTACATATTTCAGGACTGCACTTTTGTGTCAAAGCCTAACTCATTTAATCAACGCATAACTAAAGACTGGCTTCTAATGCTACTAAAACTTGACAACATGACAGGTTTTAAAAGAGTTATCTGTCAGCAAATACACGATGTTACCAAATGCTTCTCTCACAGTGGTTCCCAAATGCACACAGACTCACAGTGTGATTCTAGACAAGCAACACTATCCCTAGCAGCTTACCAAAACTCATTCACTACTGTGCAAGGTGTAAGGAGACTACACACAATCTACATATTAAAGTACAGCACATTAGTGTCAAAGCATGAATCATTTTATCAATGCATAAGCAAAGACTGGCTTCTAATGCTACTAAAACTTGACAACATGACAGGTTTTAAAAGAGTTGTCTGTCACCAAATACACGATGTTACCAAATGCTTCTCTCACAGTGGTTCCCAAATGCACACAGACTCACAGTGTGATTCTAGACAACAACCACTATCCCTAGGAGTTTAACAAAAATCATTCACTACTGTGGAAGTGGTAAGGGAACTGCCCACAATCTACATATTTCAGGACTGCACTTTTGTGTCAAAGCCTAACTCATTTAATCAACGCATAAGCAAAGACTGGCTTCTAATGCTACTAAAACTTGACAACATGATAGGTTTTAAAACAGTTATCTGTCAGAAAATACACGATGTTACCAAATGCTTCTCTCACAGTGGTTCCCAAATGCACACAAACTCACAGTGTGAATCTAGACAAGCACCACTATCCCTAGGAGTTTACCAAAACTCATTAACTACAGTAGAAGTGGTAAGGGAACTGCACACAATCTACATATTTCAGGACTGCACTTGTGTCAAAGCCTGACTCATTTAATCAAAGCATAAGCAAAAACTGCCTTCTAATGCTACTAAAACTTGACAACATGACAGGTTTAAAAACAATTATCTGTCAGCAAATACATGATGTTACCAAATGCTTCTCTCACAGTGGTTCCCAAATGCACACATACTCACTGTGTGATTCTAGACAAACAACACTATCCCTTCCACTATACCAAAACACATTTCTTCATCTAGAAGGAGTACTACATTTTAATATAGAAACATAACTCATTTCACAAATTCATAAACAATGACTGGTTTCTAATTCTACCAAAATATAAAAACAGCACAGTTATCTGTCTGCAAACAGATGAAAAACACAAATGCTTATCACAGAATGGTTTCTACATGCACACACACTGTCAATAAGATTGTAGAGAAAAAAGTACTCCCTACACTTTAGCAGGAGAAATACATTAGTCTGATTAAAATCAAAATAGTCTACATACATCCCCTCACAATTAAATAACTCACCTTTCAAGTTGTTTTATAGATTAAGAAGTATATCAGTCACACACCAGATTTTCTTTTATAGAATCTCTGCACTGTGCACCTCTCAGCAAAAACAAAGAATGGAAAAGTTTCCCTTTCATTTTCCACACATATACAGTAATCATCAAATCACAATGCTTCACACATAAATTCAAAAGCAAACACACATTTCTATTGGTTAAACATTTCAACCCTTTCCAAATGAAATACATTTCAACCCTTCCCCCAAACTGCCTTCTGCCTGTTACCATAGAAACAGGTCATGGAACACTGCACTGAGCACACTGGTCACAAGTTCAGCACACAATGTTGCTAAACAAGACAGCAAGTGTGCTTGACTTTTCAACATATCAGCTTATCATATATAATGTTCCTTACAATCAGTTTTTGTTAACCAATAACAATCATGCCTTTAAAAAACAGAAATATACACCCTACCTTTAAGTGTAGAAAGTTGTCATACAACCAATGATTTCTTGTCTTTTTTCAATTTTTTTTCCCTTGGATCCGCGCACCCAACGCGAGAGGATCCGTGCACCAAACGCGATAGAATGCGCGCGCTGTGCGCCCAATCCGCCGTTTTTTTTAAAAAAGGGGGCCCCAGGGGGTCCTTCTGGGACCCCCTAAGCAGCTCTACAGGGTCAGAGTATTTCCACTCTGCCCCCTTTATATGTTTTACACACTTATTCCCCTTGCTTCTTTAACCTCGCTTCTACCGAGGCAGAAAATGGCCGCCAACAGTTCCTGGTTTCGAATGTAGACAGAGACTCGACAGCCAATTAGCATTCAGTGCGCGATCGGGAGGGTGCGCGCTCGGTTCGGGGAGGGTGCCCTTACGATGCGGGTAGGGTCCGCAGATCCTCCCCGGCCATAGATATATATGTACTTTTAACTCTAATTTTCTCAGGAACTACTGAGCAGATTCACACCATTTATGCAAAAGGCACGAGTCTGAACTGAGGACTACCTTTTTGCCAAATTTGGTGTAATTCCGTTCAGCGGTTCGGGCTGTAGCTGCGACAACAGATCCTATGGGAAATTGCATGGGGAAAACGCGTTTTGGGACCCCCCTTTTTTCTCGGCCCCTGCTTGACGAATCACCACAAAACTTTCAGGGTAGGAGTGGAGCGGAGCTGGCCAAAAGTTTAGAAAATTTCGTGAAGATTCGTCAACCGGCGCCAGACTTATTGGGAATAGAATGTTGTGGATTTCCAATGGAAAATAGGTCCTAACTATAACTATCTACTGGCGTGGCGGTTGCCAGTAGATAGTTATAGTTAGGACCGTGTTTCCATAGTAAATCTGAAAATTCTATTTTGAATAACTTTGGCGCCGGTTGACAGATCCTTGCGAAATTTTCAAAACTAATGGGGCGCTCCGCTCAGCTCCTACCCTGGAAGTCTCGGGGTGATTCGTCAAGCGGGAGCTGAGAAAAAAAGGGGGGTCCCAAAACACATTTTCCCCATGCATTTTCCCATAGGGCCTTTAGTCGAAGGTACAGCCCGAACGGCTGAACAGAATTACTTGAAATTTGGCAAAGAGGTAGTCCTCAGGTCAGGGATGTGCCTTTTGCATATATGGTGTCAATCTGTTCAGTAGTTCCTGAGAAAATTGCAGTTAAAAGAACATAAATATCTATATGTGCGCACCGTGCGCGCACCTTAACGTGCGCGAGCGTAATTGTGATTGGTGGTTACATGTCAGTCAACATTCGACTCGGTCGAAATCAGGAAGTGTTGTCCGCCATTTTGTGTGTGACAGTGAAAAAGAAAGGGGGAGAACGTGAAAAGGGGGCAGGGTACAGAGTTCCTGACCCCCTAGCTTTTGTCAGGGGGTCCCTGAAGGACCCCGAAGGGTGAAAAAAACATTTTATTTTTTTTCAAAAAAATTGCGAGGTGCGCGCACCGTGCGCGCACTGTCGCGAGGTGCGCGCACGGCGGAAAAAAATCATTAAAAAAATAGAATTAAAAATCAAATTTAAGTGTTTAGATGTTAGGTGGCTCTAAAAAGAGCCATTGTGTTAATTGAGGAACAGAGGAACAAAAAAATTAAAAAAATTATGGGGTGCCGCATGTGTGCTGCAGTATCTTGCTCTCTATTAGGGGAATGCTGGTGTCACCATAAGAGAGAAGAGCATTGCACGCATTGCACCGTATATGCACCCTCTTGAACAGAGGGTGTATATCCAGAGGAACAGAAGCAGGTGAAGCTGCCACCGCAGATGAAGTGCTCGGCTGAGCTGCTGCGGATGTGCTCGGCTGAACTGCTGCGGATGTGCTCGGCTGAGCTGAGCTGCTGGAGGGTTGTCTCTAGCAGCTCGAGCAAAAGCCACAGGATGTACTCCTTTAACGTGCCTGATCATAGTGAAAATACTAAAAGAGTATTTCTTTTTAGGATCTCCTCTTGATAAGACAACACCACAAATAGTGCAGGTGACTTTTGGAGCATACACCTTCTTCTGCCGCTCTGGAAATGTAAAAAATTGCCATATAAGTCTCTGTTTCCTCTCTCTCACAAGGGTCTCCTGCTCACTCCCAGAAGATGACTGCTGCTCTGCCATTCTCAAGTACTGGAGTACTGGAAAAGCTGCTCAGCTCCTTCTCCCAGGGAATCAGAAGAAATAATGAGGGGAGTGGGTGTGGTGTTGGAAGTTTCTGGAACTGAAACAACTATAAACCAATGAAAAGTGTTGTTTCTTAATCACATGACCTGAAACTACTATAAACCAATGAAAAGTGTTCTTTCTAAATCACATGACTTGCCGTGCGCGCATGTTGCACGCACGTTGCGCGCACAGAGCACGCACGCATGCGCGTAGGAGCACGCGCACATGCGCGTACGGAGCATGCGCGCATGCGCATGCGCGTACGGAGCATGCGCGCATGCGCGTACGGAGCACGTGCGTACGGAGCACGCACGACGTATGCATGCACACGTGGAGCACGTACGCATGCGCACACGGAGCATGTACGCATGTGTGCACCGTGCGTGCACGGTCAAAAACCCTTATAAAAAAAAATATATTTTTTTTAGAGTGTTTATTAGTTTATAGAAGATATTAACTATGCTGTTCAACTTTATCCAAATAAAAAAAAAAAAGAGCTGAGCCATTCCATATTACAGGATAAAGTCAATCTATAACTATATACATAGGTTGCTTATTGTAAAATAAATATTTAAAAAATATAATAATATATTCATAAATTAGCATTTACAAAACCTTGCAAATTCACTTAAAAAACCATAGGTTTTACACACGTTATAGTTAGGAATTAGCATTTAAACAACCTTGCAAATTCACTGAAAAAACCAAAGGTTTCACACACATTATAGTTAGGAATTAGCATTTAAAAAACCATGCAAATTCACTGGAAAAACCATAGGTTTCACACATGTTATAGTTAGCTGGACATTTCACTCGTACAAAACCATTGAAATTCCCCTGTTATAGTTAGTTCAGCTAACTATAACTCGCACCCCCGCAATGCACTGCTGATGACGTCACATATTACATCACTCATGACATGGGCAGTGACATCACTGATGACATCTCAAATGACATCACTGATGACATCACTGATGATATCAACCATGTGATGAATTACTGCATCTTCTCACACCCTAATTTAACCGTTGATACACAAACTCAAAATTTCAGACGTCCATTCTCAAAACCATAGATACTCCAATACCGATAACTACATACCCACTTATTAACTCTTAGGTCTACATACACCTCCACTCATTCACATGTACAGTCACTCCGTACACGACTATCATATACATTTATACACCTACATAGACACTCACACACCACCAATCATCCATAGAGGTACTGTCACACCTAGTCAGTCATGCAAATAATTAATCACACTCCCATTTACTCACCTATACAGTTATACACACTCAAGTTCACTTACTCATAAAAATAGTACCACATTCTTATGCTCTTATACAATCATGGATACAAGCACACACTCATCCATACAGCCACTCTCACAATCACACACTCTCACATATACCCACTTATATACTCTTACACGCATATATACTGCCTTTCACATATGTAGTTAGTCACAAATGTACCACTGAGATATACATTCAATCCCTAACACACCCATACATACACTCACTCAACCATACAGTTCATCACAGATGCACTCTTAAAACCATGCACCCATAGAATCACCCACTCACACATCTATGCACAGAGTCACACACAGCCGACCCACACAAACATTCAGGCACCCATACAGATACTCAGACAACCAATCGATAACCCATATAGACGCTCATATAGCTATTCACAAAAGCATGCAGCCACTTATACACCAACAGACAGAAACATACAGACATTCACACAGTTTAGTCACTAGTCTGCAGTAAGATACATTTAATGATTCACTTATAGAGTCAGTTACGCACCTAGAAAATCATCCATTCACACACTTGTACAGCCACTCATTCTTCCACAGGCCTTTCACTATAAATATATAAAACATATTTAAAATTTACAGAAACACACAGTCACTGGATGATGTCATCAGTGATGTCATCAGTGATGTCATTTGAGTTGTCATCAGTGATGTCATGAGTGATGTCACTGACCATGTCATGAGTGATGTAATATGTGACGTCATCAGCAGTGCATTGCGGGGGCGCGAGTTATAGTTAGCTGAACTAACTATAACAGGTGAATTTCAATGGCTTTGTACGAGGGAAATGTCCAGCTAACTATAACACCCCTGAAACCTATGTTTTTTTCAGTGAATATATATATATATATATATATATATATATGAGAAAAGGAGGTTGCCGTTGTATTGAGTCGCACTCCAACTCGGTACGCTGTTCATGCAGGCGGCCCCTGCGCGGACACACATCACCCCGTTCTTTCCTCGCCGACGCGTTTCGGGCTATTGCGCCCTTCATCATTGGGCGTGGTTAAGGCAAAGCCATGACAAGCAGGACCAACAGTTACATCCCCTTTATTTGAATCAACATGGCGTACAGGTGAGTATCACGCACTGGTTTCTGGGACTGGTAGTCATTATATTACCCAGGTGGGTTGCTGCCACAGAATTGTCCATTAAAAAGTTCTTAGAAGCTCAAATATGTCCTATCACAGCTCCCCCCTGATTTACCAAACAGCTCCAAGTTGCTCCGTGTTACACCATGCCCCAATAAGCAGGAACGGACTCACATGGGGTCTTGTGATGGTGCGGCTCGTGGCCCAGGCAGGACCACTTTAAATGAGAAAAGGAGGTTGCCGTTGTATTGAGTCGCACTCCAACTCGGTACGCTGTTCATGCAGGCGGCCCCTGCGCGGACACACATCACCCCGTTCTTTCCTCGCCGACGCGTTTCGGGCTATTGCGCCCTTCATCATTGGGCGTGGTTAAGGCAAAGCCATGACAAGCAGGACCAACAGTTACATCCCCTTTATTTGAATCAACATGGCGTACAGGTGAGTATCACGCACTGGTTTCTGGGACTGGTAGTCATTATATTACCCAGGTGGGTTGCTGCCACAGAATTGTCCATTAAAAAGTTCTTAGAAGCTCAAATATGTCCTATCACAGCTCCCGCCTGATTTACCAAACAGCTCCAAGTTGCTCCGTGTTACACCATGCCCCAATAAGCAGGAACGGACTCACATGGGGTCTTGTGATGGTGCGGCTCGTGGCCCAGGCAGGACCACTTTAAATGAGAAAAGGAGGTTG
Organism: Triturus cristatus; assembly: GCF_964204655.1. Classification (NCBI taxonomy): domain Eukaryota; kingdom Metazoa; phylum Chordata; class Amphibia; order Caudata; family Salamandridae; genus Triturus; species Triturus cristatus. Next base: position 799,549,804 of record NC_140581.1, read on the forward strand.
CCGTTGTATTGAGTCGCACTCCAACTCGGTACGCTGTTCATGCAGGCGGCCCCTGCGCGGACACACATCACCCCGTTCTTTCCTCGCCGACGCGTTTCGGGCTATTGCGCCCTTCATCATTGGGCGTGGTTAAGGCAAAGCCATGACAAGCAGGACCAACAGTTACATCCCCTTTATTTGAATCAACATGGCGTACAGGTGAGTATCACGCACTGGTTTCTGGGACTGGTAGTCATTATATTACCCAGGTGGGTTGCTGCCACAGAATTGTCCATTAAAAAGTTCTTAGAAGCTCAAATATGTCCTATCACAGCTCCCGCCTGATTTACCAAACAGCTCCAAGTTGCTCCGTGTTACACCATGCCCCAATAAGCAGGAACGGACTCACATGGGGTCTTGTGATGGTGCGGCTTGTGGCCCAGGCAGGACCACTTTAAATGAGAAAAGGAGGTTGCCGTTGTATTGAGTCGCACTCCAACTCGGTACGCTGTTCATGCAGGCGGCCCCTGCGCGGACACACATCACCCCGTTCTTTCCTCGCCGACGCGTTTCGGGCTATTGCGCCCTTCATCATTGGGCGTGGTTAAGGCAAAGCCATGACAAGCAGGACCAACAGTTACATCCCCTTTATTTGAATCAACATGGCGTACAGGTGAGTATCACGCACTGGTTTCTGGGACTGGTAGTCATTATATTACCCAGGTGGGTTGCTGCCACAGAATTGTCCATTAAAAAGTTCTTAGAAGCTCAAATATGTCCTATCACAGCTCCCGCCTGATTTACCAAACAGCTCCAAGTTGCTCCGTGTTACACCATGCCCCAATAAGCAGGAACGGACTCACATGGGGTCTTGTGATGGTGCGGCTCGTGGCCCAGGCAGGACCACTTTAAATGAGAAAAGGAGGTTGCCGTTGTATTGAGTCGCACTCCAACTCGGTACGCTGTTCATGCAGGCGGCCCCTGCGCGGACACACATCACCCCGTTCTTTCCTCGCCGACGCGTTTCGGGCTATTGCGCCCTTCATAATTGGGCGTGGTTAAGGCAAAGCCATGACAAGCAGGACCAACAGTTACATCCCCTTTATTTGAATCAACATGGCGTACAGGTGAGTATCACGCACTGGTTTCTGGGACTGGTAGTCATTATATTACCCAGGTGGGTTGCTGCCACAGAATTGTCCATTAAAAAGTTCTTAGAAGCTCAAATATGTCCTATCACAGCTCCCGCCTGATTTACCAAACAGCTCCAAGTTGCTCCGTGTTACACCATGCCCCAATAAGCAGGAACGGACTCACATGGGGTCTTGTGATGGTGCGGCTCGTGGCCCAGGCAGGACCACTTTAAATGAGAAAAGGAGGTTGCCGTTGTATTGAGTCGCACTCCAACTCGGTACGCTGTTCATGCAGGCGGCCCCTGCGCGGACACACATCACCCCGTTCTTTCCTCGCCGACGCGTTTCGGGCTATTGCGCCCTTCATCATTGGGCGTGGTTAAGGCAAAGCCATGACAAGCAGGACCAACAGTTACATCCCCTTTATTTGAATCAACATGGCGTACAGGTGAGTATCACGCACTGGTTTCTGGGACTGGTAGTCATTATATTACCCAGGTGGGTTGCTGCCACAGAATTGTCCATTAAAAAGTTCTTAGAAGCTCAAATATGTCCTATCACAGCTCCCGCCTGATTTACCAAACAGCTCCAAGTTGCTCCGTGTTACACCATGCCCCAATAAGCAGGAACGGACTCACATGGGGTCTTGTGATGGTGCGGCTCGTGGCCCAGGCAGGACCACTTTAAATGAGAAAAGGAGGTTGCCGTTGTATTGAGTCGCACTCCAACTCGGTACGCTGTTCATGCAGGCGGCCCCTGCGCGGACACACATCACCCCGTTCTTTCCTCGCCGACGCGTTTCGGGCTATTGCGCCCTTCATCATTGGGCGTGGTTAAGGCAAAGCCATGACAAGCAGGACCAACAGTTACATCCCCTTTATTTGAATCAACATGGCGTACAGGTGAGTATCACGCACTGGTTTCTGGGACTGGTAGTCATTATATTACCCAGGTGGGTTGCTGCCACAGAATTGTCCATTAAAAAGTTCTTAGAAGCTCAAATATGTCCTATCACAGCTCCCGCCTGATTTACCAAACAGCTCCAAGTTGCTCCGTGTTACACCATGCCCCAATAAGCAGGAACGGACTCACATGGGGTCTTGTGATGGTGCGGCTCGTGGCCCAGGCAGGACCACTTTAAATGAGAAAAGGAGGTTGCCGTTGTATTGAGTCGCACTCCAACTCGGTACGCTGTTCATGCAGGCGGCCCCTGCGCGGACACACATCACCCCGTTCTTTCCTCGCCGACGCGTTTCGGGCTATTGCGCCCTTCATCATTGGGCGTGGTTAAGGCAAAGCCATGACAAGCAGGACCAACAGTTACATCCCCTTTATTTGAATCAACATGGCGTACAGGTGAGTATCACGCACTGGTTTCTGGGACTGGTAGTCATTATATTACCCAGGTGGGTTGCTGCCACAGAATTGTCCATTAAAAAGTTCTTAGAAGCTCAAATATGTCCTATCACAGCTCCCGCCTGATTTACCAAACAGCTCCAAGTTGCTCCGTGTTACACCATGCCCCAATAAGCAGGAACGGACTCACATGGGGTCTTGTGATGGTGCGGCTCGTGGCCCAGGCAGGACCACTTTAAATGAGAAAAGGAGGTTGCCGTTGTATTGAGTCGCACTCCAACTCGGTACGCTGTTCATGCAGGCGGCCCCTGCGCGGACACACATCACCCCGTTCTTTCCTCGCCGACGCGTTTCGGGCTATTGCGCCCTTCATCATTGGGCGTGGTTAAGGCAAAGCCATGACAAGCAGGACCAACAGTTACATCCCCTTTATTTGAATCAACATGGCGTACAGGTGAGTATCACGCACTGGTTTCTGGGACTGGTAGTCATTATATTACCCAGGTGGGTTGCTGCCACAGAATTGTCCATTAAAAAGTTCTTAGAAGCTCAAATATGTCCTATCACAGCTCCCGCCTGATTTACCAAACAGCTCCAAGTTGCTCCGTGTTACACCATGCCCCAATAAGCAGGAACGGACTCACATGGGGTCTTGTGATGGTGCGGCTCGTGGCCCAGGCAGGACCACTTTAAATGAGAAAAGGAGGTTGCCGTTGTATTGAGTCGCACTCCAACTCGGTACGCTGTTCATGCAGGCGGCCCCTGCGCGGACACACATCACCCCGTTCTTTCCTCGCCGACGCGTTTCGGGCTATTGCGCCCTTCATCATTGGGCGTGGTTAAGGCAAAGCCATGACAAGCAGGACCAACAGTTACATCCCCTTTATTTGAATCAACATGGCGTACAGGTGAGTATCACGCACTGGTTTCTGGGACTGGTAGTCATTATATTACCCAGGTGGGTTGCTGCCACAGAATTGTCCATTAAAAAGTTCTTAGAAGCTCAAATATGTCCTATCACAGCTCCCGCCTGATTTACCAAACAGCTCCAAGTTGCTCCGTGTTACACCATGCCCCAATAAGCAGGAACGGACTCACATGGGGTCTTGTGATGGTGCGGCTCGTGGCCCAGGCAGGACCACTTTAAATGAGAAAAGGAGGTTGCCGTTGTATTGAGTCGCACTCCAACTCGGTACGCTGTTCATGCAGGCGGCCCCTGCGCGGACACACATCACCCCGTTCTTTCTTCGCCGACGCGTTTCGGGCTATTGCGCCCTTCATCATTGGGCGTGGTTAAGGCAAAGCCATGACAAGCAGGACCAACAGTTACATCCCCTTTATTTGAATCAACATGGCGTACAGGTGAGTATCACGCACTGGTTTCTGGGACTGGTAGTCATTATATTACCCAGGTGGGTTGCTGCCACAGAATTGTCCATTAAAAAGTTCTTAGAAGCTCAAATATGTCCTATCACAGCTCCCGCCTGATTTACCAAACAGCTCCAAGTTGCTCCGTGTTACACCATGCCCCAATAAGCAGGAACGGACTCACATGGGGTCTTGTGATGGTGCGGCTCGTGGCCCAGGCAGGACCACTTTAAATGAGAAAAGGAGGTTGCCGTTGTATTGAGTCGCACTCCAACTCGGTACGCTGTTCATGCAGGCGGCCCCTGCGCGGACACACATCACCCCGTTCTTTCCTCGCCGACGCGTTTCGGGCTATTGCGCCCTTCATCATTGGGCGTGGTTAAGGCAAAGCCATGACAAGCAGGACCAACAGTTACATCCCCTTTATTTGAATCAACATGGCGTACAGGTGAGTATCACGCACTGGTTTCTGGGACTGGTAGTCATTATATTACCCAGGTGGGTTGCTGCCACAGAATTGTCCATTAAAAAGTTCTTAGAAGCTCAAATATGTCCTATCACAGCTCCCGCCTGATTTACCAAACAGCTCCAAGTTGCTCCGTGTTACACCATGCCCCAATAAGCAGGAACGGACTCACATGGGGTCTTGTGATGGTGCGGCTCGTGGCCCAGGCAGGACCACTTTAAATGAGAAAAGGAGGTTGCCGTTGTATTGAGTCGCACTCCAACTCGGTACGCTGTTCATGCAGGCGGCCCCTGCGCGGACACACATCACCCCGTTCTTTCCTCGCCGACGCGTTTCGGGCTATTGCGCCCTTCATCATTGGGCGTGGTTAAGGCAAAGCCATGACAAGCAGGACCAACAGTTACATCCCCTTTATTTGAATCAACATGGCGTACAGGTGAGTATCACGCACTGGTTTCTGGGACTGGTAGTCATTATATTACCCAGGTGGGTTGCTGCCACAGAATTGTCCATTAAAAAGTTCTTAGAAGCTCAAATATGTCCTATCACAGCTCCCGCCTGATTTACCAAACAGCTCCAAGTTGCTCCGTGTTACACCATGCCCCAATAAGCAGGAACGGACTCACATGGGGTCTTGTGATGGTGCGGCTCGTGGCCCAGGCAGGACCACTTTAAATGAGAAAAGGAGGTTGCCGTTGTATTGAGTCGCACTCCAACTCGGTACGCTGTTCATGCAGGCGGCCCCTGCGCGGACACACATCACCCCGTTCTTTCCTCGCCGACGCGTTTCGGGCTATTGCGCCCTTCATCATTGGGCGTGGTTAAGGCAAAGCCATGACAAGCAGGACCAACAGTTACATCCCCTTTATTTGAATCAACATGGCGTACAGGTGAGTATCACGCACTGGTTTCTGGGACTGGTAGTCATTATATTACCCAGGTGGGTTGCTGCCACAGAATTGTCCATTAAAAAGTTCTTAGAAGCTCAAATATGTCCTATCACAGCTCCCGCCTGATTTACCAAACAGCTCCAAGTTGCTCCGTGTTACACCATGCCCCAATAAGCAGGAACGGACTCACATGGGGTCTTGTGATGGTGCGGCTCGTGGCCCAGGCAGGACCACTTTAAATGAGAAAAGGAGGTTGCCGTTGTATTGAGTCGCACTCCAACTCGGTACGCTGTTCATGCAGGCGGCCCCTGCGCGGACACACATCACCCCGTTCTTTCTTCGCCGACGCGTTTCGGGCTATTGCGCCCTTCATCATTGGGCGTGGTTAAGGCAAAGCCATGACAAGCAGGACCAACAGTTACATCCCCTTTATTTGAATCAACATGGCGTACAGGTGAGTATCACGCACTGGTTTCTGGGACTGGTAGTCATTATATTACCCAGGTGGGTTGCTGCCACAGAATTGTCCATTAAAAAGTTCTTAGAAGCTCAAATATGTCCTATCACAGCTCCCGCCTGATTTACCACACAGCTCCAAGTTGCTCCGTGTTACACCATGCCCCAATAAGCAGGAACGGACTCACATGGGGTCTTGTGATGGTGCGGCTCGTGGCCCAGGCAGGACCACTTTAAATGAGAAAAGGAGGTTGCCGTTGTATTGAGTCGCACTCCAACTCGGTACGCTGTTCATGCAGGCGGCCCCTGCGCGGACACACATCACCCCGTTCTTTCCTCGCCGACGCGTTTCGGGCTATTGCGCCCTTCATCATTGGGCGTGGTTAAGGCAAAGCCATGACAAGCAGGACCAACAGTTACATCCCCTTTATTTGAATCAACATGGCGTACAGGTGAGTATCACGCACTGGTTTCTGGGACTGGTAGTCATTATATTACCCAGGTGGGTTGCTGCCACAGAATTGTCCATTAAAAAGTTCTTAGAAGCTCAAATATGTCCTATCACAGCTCCCGCCTGATTTACCAAACAGCTCCAAGTTGCTCCGTGTTACACCATGCCCCAATAAGCAGGAACGGACTCACATGGGGTCTTGTGATGGTGCGGCTCGTGGCCCAGGCAGGACCACTTTAAATGAGAAAAGGAGGTTGCCGTTGTATTGAGTCGCACTCCAACTCGGTACGCTGTTCATGCAGGCGGCCCCTGCGCGGACACACATCACCCCGTTCTTTCCTCGCCGACGCGTTTCGGGCTATTGCGCCCTTCATCATTGGGCGTGGTTAAGGCAAAGCCATGACAAGCAGGACCAACAGTTACATCCCCTTTATTTGAATCAACATGGCGTACAGGTGAGTATCACGCACTGGTTTCTGGGACTGGTAGTCATTATATTACCCAGGTGGGTTGCTGCCACAGAATTGTCCATTAAAAAGTTCTTAGAAGCTCAAATATGTCCTATCACAGCTCCCGCCTGATTTACCAAACAGCTCCAAGTTGCTCCGTGTTACACCATGCCCCAATAAGCAGGAACGGACTCACATGGGGTCTTGTGATGGTGCGGCTCGTGGCCCAGGCAGGACCACTTTAAATGAGAAAAGGAGGTTGCCGTTGTATTGAGTCGCACTCCAACTCGGTACGCTGTTCATGCAGGCGGCCCCTGCGCGGACACACATCACCCCGTTCTTTCCTTGAACAGCGTACCGAGTTGGAGTGCGACTCAATACAACGGCAACCTCCTTTTCTCATATATATATATATATTCACTGAAAAAACCATAGGTTTCACACACGTTATAGTTAGGAAATAGCATTTAAAAAACCTTGCTAATTCACTGAAAAAACCATAGGTTTCACACATGTTATAGTTAGCTGGACATTTTACTGATAAAAAACCAATGAAATTCCCCCGTTATAGTTACTGTAGGCAACTATAACTCACGCGACCGCAATCCTCTGCTGATGCTAATACTGTATTTAGACACTTATTTGCCCATATCTTCTTCCATTAAATTTTAGCTATACATATATTACAAATATTTTTTTTTCATAAAGACACATATGTCATCAGCAGAGGATTACGGTCGCGTGAGTTATAGTTGCCTACAGTAACTATAACGGGGGAATTTCATTGGTTTTTTATCAGTAAAATGTCCAGCTAACTATAACATGTGTGAAACCTATGGTTTTTTCAGTGAATTAGCAAGGTTTTTTAAATGCTATTTCCTAACTATAACGTGTGTGAAACCTATGGTTTTTTCAGTGAATTTGTACGGTTTTTTAAATGCTAAGTTACTTTACGCCATTTGTGGCGTGCGCGCCCACTTAACGCAGTTCGTTCCGTGCACGGTTTTTATCAACTTTAATAAGCCCTGTACATTTGGTGGCCTTCGGCCACCAAAAGCACAGGGGGTGAGGTCAATGTGGATAGTGTTTTTTTTATTTCGATTTTATAATTTCATGTTGCCAAAATTACGTTTTTTTTCTCTATTAATAAGCCCTGCACATTTGGTGGCCTGCGGCCACCAAAAGCACAGGGGGTGGGGTAAGTGTGGATAGTGTTTTTTTTATTTTTATTTTTTTACCGTAAGCTTACGGTAAGCTTACGGTAAGCGTACGGTAAGCGTACGGTAAGCGTACCCCGCGAAATTGCCGAAAAAAAAATAAAACCGTTTTTGCTCTTGGGGGATGTTTGGGGACTCCCTCAACATGACTATGTGGGAGGGAGTTGTCAAAACAGCCCCGTAACATGTTTTTGGCCATCATGTTTGATAAACAACACTCAGTGCGAGAGACAAAATGGCGGACGCCGCTTCCTGGTTTCGGCCGATTCGAATGTTTACTAAGATCTAAGAGCCAATCAGAATCGCGCTCGCGCACGCCACCGTAAGCTTACGGTAAGCGTACGGTAAGCGTACGGTAAGCGTACCGTAAGCGGGCTCAGATATATATATTGATTTAAAGGCTATTTTCTCAGAATCTACTGAACAGATTTACACCAAACCTACAAAAGGCACTTCCTTGACCTAGGGACTACCTCTCTGCCAAATTTCTAGTAATTCTGTTCAGCCGTTCGGGCTGTAGCTCGTTCTAAAGGTCCTATGGAAAAAAGCATGGGAAAAACGAGTTTTGGGACCCCCCTTTTATCTCAGCCCCCGCTTGACGAATCCCCCCGAGACTTTCAGGGTAGGAGCGGAGCGTAGCGCCCCACCTATTTTGAGAAATTCGCGAGGATTCGTCGACCGGCGCCAAAGTTATTCAAAATAGAATGTTGAGGTTTTCCTATGGAAACGTGGTCCTAACTATAACTACCTACTGGCGACCGCCAGTAGGTAATATATATATATATTCCTCCAAATTGCTCCTGCAGCTTTTGAAGAAGCACTCGACAAGCAGGTAAGTGAAACCACTTTATTGCAGAAGATGGAAATGTCTTCTCATCCGTTTCTTTTCGTCTTTCTGCCTACGCGTTTCGGAGTTGTGCACTCCTTCTTCTTGGGCTGGTTGGTGAGAAGTGGAATTAGCAGTCTTAGATGGCTTCCCGTGACTGCTAATTCCGCTTCTCACCAACCAGCCCAAGAAGAAGGAGTGCACAACTCCGAAACGCGTAGGCAGAAAGACGAAAAGAAACGGATGAGAAGACATTTCCATCTTCTGCAATAAAGTGGTTTCACTTACCTGCTTGTCGAGTGCTTCTTCAAAAGCTGCAGGAGCAATTTGGAGGAATATGTTTACACGGCTGCCTCTGGTCGTGGAAGGAGCACCACCTATGGAGGGCAGGAGCCGATGAAACAGGGGCCGTGAAAGCAGGTAGTGTCCTGTTTTAACCGGCACAGCAGGGGCATTACACTAATGGATGTGCCTTTTCATCCGGGGCGCACTGGAGCGCTTTAATATTCAGAGGACTCGCACTTAATCCCTGAAATCTTTTAAAAGTATTGGTGGCTTGCGGGACCCACGTGGGGTTGAAAGCATGATAGATGGCAAACTACACGCCCCAGCATACTTTGCAGCTACTACAGTTTTAATTGGACTTGCTCACTACTAAGTGCAACCAATCACGGGAAGCCATCTAAGACTGCTAATTCCGCTTCTCACCAACCAGCCCAAGAAGAAGGAGTGCACAACTCCGAAACGCGTAGGCAGAAAGACGAAAAGAAACGGATGAGAAGACATTTCCATCTTCTGCAATAAAGTGGTTTCACTTACCTGCTTGTCGAGTGCTTCTTCAAAAGCTGCAGGAGCAATTTGGAGGAATATGTTTACACGGCTGCCTCTGGTCGTGGAAGGAGCACCACCTATGGAGGGCAGGAGCCGATGAAACAGGGGCCGTGAAAGCAGGTAGTGTCCTGTTTTAACCGGCACAGCAGGGGCATTACACTAATGGATGTGCCTTTTCATCCGGGGCGCACTGGAGCGCTTTAATATTCAGAGGACTCGCACTTAATCCCTGAAATCTTTTAAAAGTATTGGTGGCTTGCGGGACCCACGTGGGGTTGAAAGCATGATAGATGGCAAACTACACGCCCCAGCATACTTTGCAGCTACTACAGTTTTAATTGGACTTGCTCACTACTAAGTGCAACCAATCACGGGAAGCCATCTAAGACTGCTAATTCCGCTTCTCACCAACCAGCCCAAGAAGAAGGAGTGCACAACTCCGAAACGCGTAGGCAGAAAGACGAAAAGAAACGGATGAGAAGACATTTCCATCTTCTGCAATAAAGTGGTTTCACTTACCTGCTTGTCGAGTGCTTCTTCAAAAGCTGCAGGAGCAATTTGGAGGAATATGTTTACACGGCTGCCTCTGGTCGTGGAAGGAGCACCACCTATGGAGGGCAGGAGCCGATGAAACAGGGGCCGTGAAAGCAGGTAGTGTCCTGTTTTAACCGGCACAGCAGGGGCATTACACTAATGGATGTGCCTTTTCATCCGGGGCGCACTGGAGCGCTTTAATATTCAGAGGACTCGCACTTAATCCCTGAAATCTTTTAAAAGTATTGGTGGCTTGCGGGACCCACGTGGGGTTGAAAGCATGATAGATGGCAAACTACACGCCCCAGCATACTTTGCAGCTACTACAGTTTTAATTGGACTTGCTCACTACTAAGTGCAACCAATCACGGGAAGCCATCTAAGACTGCTAATTCCGCTTCTCACCAACCAGCCCAAGAAGAAGGAGTGCACAACTCCGAAACGCGTAGGCAGAAAGACGAAAAGAAACGGATGAGAAGACATTTCCATCTTCTGCAATAAAGTGGTTTCACTTACCTGCTTGTCGAGTGCTTCTTCAAAAGCTGCAGGAGCAATTTGGAGGAATATATATATATATATATATATATATATATATATATATATATAATTCACTTAAAAAACCATAGGTTTCACACATGTTATAGTTAGGTGGATATTTCACTCGTAAAAAACCAATGAAAGTCCCCCGTTATAGTTAATTCAGATAACTATAACTAATGCGCCCACAATCCACTGCACATGATGTCACATATTACATCACTCATGACATGGTCAGTGGCATCACTCATGACATCACTGATGACATCATCCTTGTGATAGAGTGGCGGTCGCGCGAGTTATAGTTATCTGAAGGGGTCCTTCAGGGCTAGGGGGTCAGGAACTCTCTACCCTGCCCCCTTTTCACGTTCGCCACCTTCCTTTTTCACTCTCGCACTGAAAACAAACAAAATGGCGGCTGACACTGCCTGATTTCGACCGATTCGAACGTTGACTAACATGTAACCACCAATCAGAATTACGCTCGCGCACGTTAGGGTGGTCGCACGGTGCGCGCACCCTGCGCGCGTATAGATATATATATGCTTTTAAATGCTATTTTCTCCGGAAATACTGAACAGATTTACACCAGACCTGCAAAAGGCACTTCCTTGACCTTATGGCTACCTCTCTGCCAAATTTCAAGTAATTCTGTTCAGCCGTTCGGGCTGTAGCTGCGACTAAATGTCAAAAGAAAGCAAAGCTAGTGGTATCCCTCTGGGACAGCACCGGATTTAGGATTATCCCATCCTATCTAGTGGTGATATTCTTATTCACCGTGAGTGTGCAGACTTGAAAAGCACCCGCTAACACTGTGCTGTTCCGAATTCTGGAATGAAGGTAAAGAAAGCAACACAAGTTGCACCACTCTGAATGTCCAATATAGTATCAATTAGTCCAAATCCATCAGGTTTCTTTTCAAAGCAATCTTCTTTATTTCAATTTGTCATGTATACATTAAAACATCAAAAACAGCCAAAGCAGCCGACGCGTTTCGTCCACCTCGGGACTTCTTCAGGGTTCAAAGGAGAATGTGTCTTAATTTCAATTATATAAGGAAAATAAACTGTTCGCTAAGTAGCTAGGTCTGTTCTTGTCGTTCAGCATGGATATTCTTTAAATTCTGTACAGCAGTGTAAGTAGCAGTGTCGCTATTTGTGATGCCCGATTCCGCATCCGTATCTAAAGGAAACGTCACCCCCGTCAGGCTTACGACAGCTGTCGTAAGCCTGACGGGGGTGACGTTTACATGACAAATTGAAATAAAGACGATTGCTTTGAAAAGAAACCTGATGGATTTGGACTACTTGATACTATATTGGACATTCAGAGTGGTGCAACTTGTGTTGCTTTCTTTTTCTGCGACTAAATGTCCTATGGAAAAATCCATGGGGAAAACGCGTTTTGGGACCCCCCTTTTTTCTCTGCCCCCGCTTGACGAATCACCCGAGACTTTCAGGGTAGGAGCTGAACGGAGCGCCCCATTAGTTTTGACGAGTTCGCGAGGATTCGTCAACCGGCGCCAAAGTTATTCAAAATAAAATTTTGAGATTTCCTATGGAGGATGCCTATATCTTTGGTGCCGTTTGATGAATTTACATGAAATTTTTCAAAAAAAGTGAACCACTAATTCTAGCTAATCATGATAAGGTACGGGGAGATCCATAAAGCGGGAGCCGAGAAAAATGGGGTCATCAAAAAATATGACTTTCCCATTTAAGTTTCCATAGGTGTTTTTAGAGACGACTAAGCCCAAACCGCCAGACAGAATTCACCAAATTTATAAGCCTGGGTGGAGTTCGTGGAGTTACGCTACGCGGAACTCCACAAAGTGCAAAAAAACTCTGCCTCGCTACGTGGAGCTCCGTAAACGGCAGAGTTTCTTTAGATAAATGCAGTTCGCAAGGATTTTCAGTGCCAGGTGCTTGTTCGCACTGTGCAATGATCACAAAACGGCACCATGCACAGCGCAAGCGGCCACTGCTTTCTTTCTGCTGCAGGTGGGCAGGGTACAGGGGCATAGCTAAATTATGAAAGAAGAGGGGAGGGGGGCCGGTGGGGCCCACTTCCATACAGTTAGTTTTACCCCCCAGGGACCACCACCTCCCCCGGGTTACTTTTCATAATTGGAGGGGACACCCAGCTCAATCCTCCTTAGGCCTTTAAAGTCCACAGTGACCACCACCTCCCCAGGACTGATGCATTGAAAAAGAGGGGGGCAACGTGGACTCCTCTCCTATTTCCTAATTGCCCGGAGACTGCAATCTCCCCTTGGCACAAAAATCCAGGCAAAAATGGACTGGGGCCACAAGGCCCCAGTTCCGGGTCATATGTGGCCCGGGGACCACCACCTCAACTGGGCATGGGCAAATGAAAAGTTGGAGGGGGGCCACATGGCACCCTCCTGGGCCACTTTTAGCCCAGGAGACTACCATCTCTCCGGGCCCGGCCCTGTGCCTACAAAAGGAGGGGAGCCAAATGGCCCTCCTCCTGGAGCCATTATTGGCTCATAAGACCACCACCCCCAGGGCAGGCACCTGCTATCTACTGAGGTGCCCGCCCTTGGGTGATAGCAGTTTGCTTTTACTTGATGGACGAGAGCAAACAGTAACTCCTCTCCGAGCGAGCGGGAGCAGGAAAACTGCTCTTTCTTGCTGGAAGCGGAGTTTTCATACTTTTTCCTGCTTGCTGGCAAGCAGGCAGGAAAACAGATGACAGAATTGCTCCCACGTGCAGAGAGCAGCATTATTTGCTGTTCCCTACATCTGGGAGTAATATCAGCTCCTGCTGGAGGCAGAGAGCAGGCAGGGACCCTCTGTGGTCCCCAACGTTGTACGCTGGTTGCCCTGGACTGGCTCCAGGGCACCCAGGAGAGAGAGGCTTGCCCCTGGTGGATGGGTACCCTCCCTCATTGAATTTTGGTGGTGCCCTAGGGATGGAGCCCCTGGTGCCAAAATTGGCCCGGGGAGGGGAGCCATGCTGCCCCCTTCCCCATCAAGTTGTGTGCCCAGGCTATTCTGGCTGTGATTAATTAAACCTCAACAAGAAGCACTTACAATATTAACATAGCAGGTTCCCCAGTTGAAGCTTCTCTTCTATAAAGGACAAATGATCCTAAATTCCTGGGCTTGGTGAAGGCAAAGCAAGTGTGTTTTCTCTGCAGTTCCACATTGAAAAATGATGTGAAATCTTTAGTGAAGGTGAATGCATCAATGATCTATCAGAGTGCAATCTGTAGTGACTGTGATGAGTGGGTTCTTTCTTTGCCTCTCCTGGTGAGAGCAGAGTCCATGGTTCTCTATTTAAATGACTACCAGCATTCAAATCACCTGAAGCTCCGACTGTTTGGCCTCACCCCATCTACCTTAATTATATTGCATAGGTCTTTCTGCCTTTCACCAGGCATACCATACCAAACAGACCCCCACTGTGATTCCTGCTGATTTTATTGACACCTTCTTGATGCTGATGAATATGAGGACATCCCACCAAACAATGAAGCACATACTTGAAGTACACTTGTTTGGTGGGGGTTCACCTCTTTATAGTCTTGTTGTATTCAGTATAGGAGGTTTCATATAATCACAGATTTCTGGATGAAGATGCTCGAGGGACAGTCACATTACCAAAATGCACACAATGTCACTGGAGAAAATTTCCTCGTGGTCCATTATGCAGCTGTAGTGCTCTAAAGTTCTAGCACTAGACATTTACTCAATGAGGTAACACTTACTAATTAAACAGTAGACATTTTGTGCAAAGCTGTGAGCTCTTGTTGGGTAAAGAGGCAGGTTATGTTCCATTCTGGTGCAGTCAGTCACACAGATACTGATACACCTATACAGACACTCAGACACCCACTCAAACACCCATTCTGGTACTCTCACATCCACTCACAGATCGAAACAGTTATTCACACATACACTCACTGGCCCATACAGGCACTCACACATGCACTCACACACCCACACCCACAAAATCATTCACACACCCACTATCAGACCCTTACAACTACTCACACACCACTCTCAAAAGTATACAGGTTAGAGTTAGGAAAGTTTTTTTTAAAACCTTAGAAATTCAGTGAAAAACCCAAAGGTTACAGGGTGTGTTGTAATTAGGAAATAATGTTTAAAAAAAACATGGAAATTCACTGAGAAATATAAAGGTTACAGGGATGTGATAGTTAGGAATTAGATTTTAAAAAACCCATAGAAAGTCACTGAAAAAAACAAAGTTACAGGGATATTATAATTAGGCTCAGATTCCACTTGTACATTACCAGTGAAATTCAGTTTCCTGAGCTCATTAAAACTGATACCCCTGCAAAGCACTGCTTATGACCTCACATATTACATCACTCATACAGTGACAGGCGCGTATCGGCACGATGCCTTCTTCAATGTCAATACAATCACATATTCTCTACAATATAAACTATGGAGGAATGTGTTGAAATCATGACAACTGCCATAAAAATAGACAACGGCACATTAGATCTTGTGAACATAAAGCAAATATGGCAATCATTTTGGAATGTTGTTCTATTAGGGTTTTATTCAATTTCATACATTATCTGTTGATACAACCCACAAGATATATATTCACTGAAAAAAACAAAGGTTACAGGAGTGTTATAATGTCCCTGTAACCTTTGTTTTTCTCAATGAATTTCGAAGTTTTTTAAAATTTATTTCCTAACTAAACCGTTCCTGTAACCTTTGTTTTTTTGTGAATAACTAAGGTTTTTTAAGGCTAATTACTAACTATAACATCTCTGTAACATTTGTTTTTGTCATTGAATTTCCATGGTATTTTAAGTAGTAGTTGTGTTTGCAGAGTGGAGTAAAAATGGGGCTGGGCTTCCGACCAGCTCTTAGGAATCCTGCTAGGACTTACAGAAAGTGCCAGGAGGGCTTCTTGGCCTCCAAGGTCCCTTAGGAGTAAAGTGGACTTCATCCCCCAACCAGCAGTGCACCAAGAGCTGCGTTTGCAAAGTGGTGAAGAAAGGGGGCATGGCCACTGAAGACCGCTTAGCAATCTATATATATATTACCTACTAGTGGCCTCCAGTAGCTAGTTATAGTTAGGACCTAGTTTCCATAGGGAAAGCATTTTTTTACGTGCTTATTACTTTGGCTCTGTTTAATGAATCTTCACAAACGAGCCAAAAAAGGTGCCCTACTGTTTCTAGTTGTGCATGGAAAATTTAGGGGTGATCTGTCAAGCGGGGGCAGAGAAAAGGGGGGGTCAAATAACATGTGTTTCCCATGTTATTTCTATTAGAGATTTTAGTCACAAAAGAATTGCAGCAAATTTTGCAGAACGCTAGATCTTGGTTCAGAAAGCCTGCTTTTTGTGTTTTGGTGCAAATCTGTATAGTAGTTTTGAGATAGTAAAGGAAAAATAAATGTCAATATCTAGGGATGCGGGTCATTCATGAATCCTTTGCTGTGGTTTGCGAATCCACACAGCAAAAGCAATGCCATGATTGACTGCCCACAACCTGAGAAGAAAGTTGCTGCCACCATTTTAGAGATCAGAGAACAGTCCCCAGCAGCAAAAAATCTTATATAATGTAGTGGATGGGGTCGGTGTATAGGTTTCTTGATCCTCTGGGTGCAATTTAGGAGTCGGTGAGGGGCACTTGATGGGATGAATATGTCCCCAAAATATTTTTTTATCCACATGCACATCTTTGTGGATCCGCGGTGACATACGCAACTTTGTGGAAGTGCAGCGATGCCACCATTTTATATATTGGTGAATGGCCCTATGGTGTGAAATTTGGAGAGAAATGTCATAGAAGGGGTCAGGATAGGGGTATCCTGACCCCATGGGTGTCATATAAGTGACCCCTAATGTGAAGAAAATGTCCCCAAACACAAATTTTTCACTCGTGAGAATTTGTGAATCCTCTGTGAAGCTCAGTGCAGTCCCCAAGTACAACTGCGGTGGATTCATGAATCCTACTAAAAAATAAAAAATATACAATCAGACGCTCACTCAGAGACTAATGCACCCATTCACAAACCTACTCAGACATTATCAAACCCACTGACAGACCTACTTTGGCACTCACACACACACACACAGACCCACTCAAACACTTATGCACCCACTCACAGACCTACCCAGACCCTCATGCACCCACTCATATACCCACTGAGACACTGCAACACCTACTCACAGACCCACTGAGACACTGATGCACCAAGTCACAGATCTACTCAGACACTCATGCGCCCACTCACACACCAACTCAGACACTGATTCACCCACTCTCATGCCTACATAGATACTCACACACCCATAGATTGATCCATACAGACACTCACACACCCACTCACAGACCCACTTACACACTCTCACAAACACTCACAGACCCACTCAAACATGCACCCCTTCACACACCTACTCAGACACTCATAAACTCACTCATAGACCCACTCAGATAGTCACATACCCACTCATTCACCTGCTCAGTCACTCACATCTACTCACAGATCCACTCAGACACTAATGCACTCACTCACATACCCACTCATGGACCCACTCAAACACTCACATACTCATGCACACACCTACTCAGACACTGGTGCACCCACTCTCAACTCACTCAGACACTCACTTAGACACTCTCACACTCACTGGCAGACACACACAGACACTCACACACCCACCCACTAACCCACTCAGACACTCTCACACCCACACAGACCCATTCAAACACTTATGCACCTACACACATACCTACTCAAATATGCATGCACTCACTCACATACCTACTCAGACACCCATGCACCTACTCACAGACCCACTCAGACACACATGCACACTCATGCACCCACTCCCAAGCCCACTCAGATACTCTCACACTCACTGGCAGATGCACAGACACACCTACCCACTCACAGACCCACTCAGACACTCTTACATCTACTCACAGACCCACTCAGTTACTTATGCACCCACTCATACACACACTCAGACACTCATACACCCACTCAGAGACCCACTCAAACACTCACACACCCACTCAATCTTATACCCACTCACACACCTACTCAAACACCCACTCAGACCCCCACTCAGACACTCAGACACTCTCATACCCACTAACACACCCTCTCGGGCACTCACACACCCATTTACAGGCCCACTCAGACACTCATGCACCCACTCAAACACCTACTCAGAAACTCACACACCCAGTCACAGACCCATACAGACACACACACACTCAAAGACCTACTCAGACACTCTCACACCCACTCTCAAGCTGACAGACACTCTCACACCCACTGAGAGACACACACAGACACTCACACACCCACTCAAAGACCCACTCAGACACTCTCACAACCACTCACGGACCCATTTGGACACTCATGCACTCACTCAAACACCTACTCAGACACTCACATAATCAGTCACAGACCCACTCAGACACTCATGCACCCTGCCACAAATCTACTTAGATACTCTTACACCCACTTACAGACCCACTCAGACACTCATGCAGACATTCACAGACTCACTCATAAATGCTCACACCCACTCAGAGACCCACTGAGATACTTGTGCACTGACTCATACCCAGTCAGATACTCATGCACTCACTCACAGACAACTGAGACACTGATGCAGCTACTTACTCACTCTTTTAGACACTGACACACCCCCTGGAAGACACACTCAGATACTCAGACACCCTCACACCCACTTACAGAGCCACTGAGACACTCATGTACCAACTCAGAGACCCACTCAGACACTCTTACACCCATTTACGTACCCACTTAAAGACTCACACCCACTCACAGACCCACTCAGATGCTCAAGCACCCATTCACAGACCCATTTAGACCCTCAAGTTCCCACTCACAGACCCATTTAATCTTATATCCAATCACAGGCCCAGTCAGGAACTCTCACACTCATTCACAGACTCAGTGAGACACTCATGCACCCACTCATAGACCCACTTAGACACACACATACTGACTGAGATACATACTCAGGCACTCACACACCCAGTCAAACAACCATTGACAGATGCCCGAGTCTCTCACAAAGTTGTAAATCCTGTTTGTGCAGCTGTGTATTGAATGTGTGCTTTTGGTTTGTGGATTTGCAACAGATTCACAAATTCAAATAAGAAATTAATAAAGGGATTTAAAAAGAAAATGAACTAGTGTTGGGGAAAAGGAGTGGCTCCGAGAAGAGTGTTTGTGTTTAATGTGTGTAGATGATAACTACACATACAACAGGATGCAGTCTTTTAGGATGTTGATGAACTCCATGTCTTTCTCCGTGAATAAAACTTCATCACTTCTATGTCAAAGCATAAATTGTTGTGGTATATAGAGTCCATATTATGGTCTCTGAGGAATGCAGAAAAAGTTTTATTGACATGATTCCTGACTTTGTCTGTCTGTGAACAGAATATGTTTGACTACTTCGATTTCTGCATTTAGCAAATGTTGGAGAAAACCACAGCAGTGCGAGGGAAAAGTGTCATTAATTTACCAAAGGTAGCCTTAATTAGGATTTCCAGTCCTACGGCAGTAAGTGTGCCTAGGCCATTGACATCGCAGCGCATAATCATGAGGTCTGGATGTTGGCAATGCGCAATGCTTTCAATCAAAGGTGGTAATTTATGCCATTTTAACTCTCTGTGGCCAACCCAAGTAATATCCACATTAGGCAAACCCAAGTCCCCAACAATGCCACTCTTTCTAGCACGCTCTCTGGCCCACAAAACAAAGCTATGACCGACAATCCACACTCTAAGAATTTTAAAGGCAAGGAGGAGTAGCACACAGAAGAAAGCTGGAGCTGAATGAGACAGTTTTCAAAATGAAAGGCAGTTAAAATGGAGGACAGCACCTAATTTAATAAAGAACACATTTGGTTGGATGATGTAAATTTACAGGTAATTAAAATTAGTTATTGATTTTAAGCAAAAAGTAATTAGATCTGTGATTGACCCTGGATTTTCTTTTTTTAAGTAATGCTATTTTGGATAGGTTTATATTTCAAAATAGTCAACCACACCGGCCATTTTTGGATTTGAAGATAATAAGCTGCTAACAGAAATTATTGGGAACTTTTGACCTACCAGTCCAAGTGAGTGTTCCAAAGGTGGTTGCTATTGAAACTGAGCTAATATAGTGTAGGGGGAAGGGTCCCAAAGAGACTGTAATTTTAAATTTAAAAAGTGAGTGGTTTAGACACATTGATCATTATGGAGTTCTTATCCTCTAATTCAGTACTATCTCATAAAGTAAAATGTAGACGCAAAGTAATAACAGTGCAATGTTCAATGCTTAAACGGACTCCCGTATAAATTGTTGAATACGCCGGGAAGATACATGGGGTCGTGGTGAGAATCGCAGCAGATTTTAGAATCCACCCTCAAACACTACCAGATTGGGCTTCTGAACGAGAGACTAAGAAAGAGTTAAAAAAAACCTGACCATTGAAAAATTAAAGAAAGGTTAGGTTTTGATAAGTACATCAGTATCATTGAAAAAATAGTGGGAAAGATTGCCATTATTGATTCTATTGTAATGAAAGTGATGTACTATTCTTGTTCTGTAGGTTTGACCATTTGCCTCAGAAAAGATTTCAAGTGATACTGACTTAAAAATTGGAGAGCAGCATAGAGATTTAACAGATATGTTAATAACTTTAGTCTTTTAAAAAGTATATGTATATCCTGAGTTATGAGTGCATGTAAAGTGAAAGAGAGTGTATAGGTTACTTGCATAGCCAGACACATATCGAAGGAGGCACTGATATACTCAGGTGCATATGTAGTCAAATACTGATGCAAGTAGTCACCCAGTAGTACAGTAACTGATATATGCATGTATACAGTCAGTTATATAACCATTTGCACAATGAAACATTAACTAACAAATCAAGTGACATACAGAGACAGTCAGTTACAATTAGGAGACTGACACGTTTGCTAGCAGTAAAGAGTGGTAAAGGGAATGTTCTTGTCCCCTAAATATGGTTTCAGTGACTTATCCTCAATTGCTATATTTAATTTATTTGTGAGTCCATAGTTCAGCCCTCTACCTATGCCCGGGGTCTGTAATTTAAATAATAGTAGTGGGATGTCTCAAGCCCGCTACTGCAGAGCATGTGTATGCAGTTTCACTGCCAGGCCGTATTGGCATTTAAAACTCCTTATCAAGCATTAAACTCCCCTTTCCCTACATATAAGTCATCCCTAAGGTAGGCTGTAGGAAGGCCATAGGGCAGGGTGCTGTGTGCCTAAAAGGTAAGATATGTACTTTGAGGTTTCAGTGATTACATGCACGCTTACAAACCCATATGCCCAGTTATACATCCAGTCTCCCACGCATTCTGTGACTCACATATCTATTTACAAATACATAGAGCCACTCACACACCCAGTCAGTCAGCAATAAAGGCACTTGCACATTCACTCAGAAACAGACATAGCAATTATGTATCCAGCAGTATCTAAGCTTATTTCACCCCCTTGGCCAAGCTGATCGCCCAGACTGGGATTAAATCCACCTCCTATGCCGATGATATTCAGCTACTCTTCACTTTCAATACCCCTTCCGCCTCTGCTTTCGATCCGCTGAAATCCTGCCTTCGAGACATTTCTAATTGGATGGATGCCAACTCCCTCCGACTCAATGCAGGTAAAACGGAGATTTTGTTCTTCAACTCCCCATCCCCCCTGGATCCCAGCCTATGGTGGCCAGTCGATTTAAGCCTAGCCCCCATCCCCAAAGACTCGGTTAGAAACCTAGGAGTGCGTTGGGACAGCCACCTCAGTTTTAACACCCAGGTACAAACTGTAGCAGCCTCCTGCTTCGCAAAGATCAGGACCATTAAACGGCTTATCAATTACTTACCAGCGGACTGCCGTAAAACGGTGATCCAGGCATTGATAACATCCCATCTTGACTACGCCAATGCCCTCTATCTTGGTATCACAGCAGGCCTTTGTCATAAACTTCAGACGGTCCAAAACGCCGCCGCACGGCTGGCGGAGAAAGTCCCCGCTAGACACCATATGTCCCCTCACCTCCGTAAACTGCATTGGCTACCCATTGCCAAAAGATGTGTTTTCAAAGCCATGACGCTGGCCTTTCGAGCGTCTAAAGGCAATGGGTCAGCCCATTTGAAAAACACCTTGCGACCGGATGTCAACTCAAGGACATTACGTTCCAATTCCCTATTCTTCCTGGACACCCCACGATTCAAACGAGCGCGAGCAGGTGGAAAAACCTTTGAGGTCCGTGCCACTCAGTGTTGGAACAAGCTTCCGCTTGCCTTACGCACCTGCCAAACTGAATCAGCATTCCGTAAATCCCTGAAGACACATCTCTTTTCTTCTTAAATCAGGCTTGCTATATCCTTTGCTCTCTGTTTTTCTGAGTTTCTAGCGCCGGGACGCCCCGTTGGGGCAGCTGTGCGCTTTACAAAATACACAAATAAATAAGCTAGTTGTACACAGTGTTATATACCCCAACAAAATCTTGCACTTTGGAGGGACTACCTGTCCCATAACTCTACAGGGATAGGCGGAGTCCAGCATCATCACCAACATCTTTGCCCAGCGCTCTTAAGCACATTGGGAGTCCTGTGCCTTGGGATGTGTGCGGGCCACACACATGCGCAGCCAGCCCAAACGGCAGGCCCAACAGGGGCAAGAGGAGACCGCACCCCCACTCGGGGTCATTTTCTTTCTAGGACGGCACTCTGCACCCCGTAAGTTGAAGGTGAAGTGGGCCTGTGGTAAGGATTCTTTTGACTTTTCTTTCTCACTATGTTTTTTGAGATTATCAACCTGCCTGAACAATTGGGATGATCACCGTCCAGTGCACCTGCTTGTCTGCCCCACCTGCAAGATAAGATATCTCTGGGAAGAACTGAGCATTCTGTCATTATTCCCTACCCCAGCAGAGCCAACAGGTGGGGAATCGTAAGGCCAATGGCCATGCTTTTGAGCCAGCTGCCTCCAAACCCCTACAGTAGAAATCAAGTATCCTATCCTTTTTTATCATCAACCATGGGTGCACTGGAGAAGAAAATTACAAATGCGGAGGACGAGTTGGCCCATGATGGGGGGAGTAGGCTCTGAGGCTGTGGCTCCAGAGGGAGACTCGACACAGGGTGACCGGTCCATTTCAAATACAATTTCCATCCAGGCCCAGATTGACAATACAGCAGTATCTTCAGGTACAGAAAGATCACTCTTGATGGACAACGGATCAGACCATGTGGGTGACCCTCTCCCCCCATTAAGGAAGCAGAAAAAAAAGAAGGGACGGATCTTGCCGGAGGTCATGGCTCACCATCCCAATAATAGGACAATTATGTTAACAAGTCTATGGAGGCCTTTATTGACAATAAAATACAGTCTTATATGGATATTTTTTATTCAAAGCTAGAACTTCAAATTAGGGGCCTATTTTGTACCCTTCAATCACGTTGAAAAAACACTGAGTAAGACCTCTTGAGTTTAAGGGGTGTATCACCACAGGCTGTTACGCAGTTACGCTTAACACTATTTGACAACGGTCCTTTAGTAGACATAACCATACAGAAGAGATTGCTTTTATCCATGCTTAGCGATAAGGTTATTCCTAAAACAAACAAACAAACAAAGGCTGACTTTCCACACGCGATATCCTGCTGAGTCGTTCACACAGTGGAGTTACTGACAGAGAGACTACTGAGGTAGCACTCCTGGGCCCTATGTTTAATCAATCACCGAACAGACAAGTCCAGCAGCCTAGTTCATCTAGGGGCATCATTATTGACCTTCCCCCGAAGTACTTCCTTATGTCGCAATCCTTGGCAAAGTCCTGCCTTTGACTGGTAACATTCAGGAATCATATAATCAGTTGAAAAACAAAGTGACTCACTGGTTGGTTTTAAATTTTAATTTAGGTCCAGCCATTTTTTTTTACTGTATTGACATGGCTCAGAGGGTTAGATGGATGGGGAAGGACAATTAATCAATGGGGGCGATTACATAGTCATCAATTTCAACCGTGCAAATGCGGCAGAGAGGTACTTGCTGTAGCAAGTTCCTGTAGGTGCTCATTGAATTTTAACATTCAGGTTCTACCCCTGGGCTTTTTTCTACAGACCCAGATCAGTTTGCTCAATGCCCTGGTCCTTGGTTAACACCCAGAGATTAGGTCATCCTCGCTTACAACCTCCTCCTCCCCATGTGGTGTCTCATAAGAAGTTTGCCCCTTTGAGCCAGTTGGATTCCTATGATTGATGGGAGATTTACCCACCTCTGTCATAGCCCAATGAGTCATTGTATCTATCCTTGTAGGGAATCCTCACATGTTACCAGTAACAATATTCTTTTGATAAACTGGAACATAGCAGGGATTTCCTCCAAATTCTCGGACCTGAACAAACGTTTCCAACCGATATGTTTACGAGACACATGGGAGACAACTAATGCTGTTCATTTAGAGAGCTATAAAACATTAATTACCCCAGACATTCATTCACTGGTTGGAAGGGCTAAAGGGGGAATGATTATTTACATATCACTTCCTACTATACAAGCCCTCAAGATTATATTTGCTGGATCTTTAGTAGTCTACTTATTAAACTTTTATAATGCAAAAACATGGCTGTAGGTCACATCTAGCGCCCATAGTCTGAATGTGTATATCCGCTCAATAGTCAAGCATCGGAGGGGGCAGATGAATTTAATTGTTGCTGGAGATTTTAATACACATTTTTGTGAAGTTAACATACATATACGCATTATTCCACATGAGGCTTTGATTGCACCACAGAGATGCTTTCTGACACCAGGGCTACACCTGGAACACACCAAAGAGGAGACTTAGTAAATGATGATATAAAATGATTTTAACCTTGAATTTACAATGGATAAGCAGACAGAATCTCACTCCAAGAGTTGGTTTCCAACTTATATAGGGAGGGACTGCGCCTCCTTTATTGATTATATTTTTGTATCAGCCTTGTAACTTCCTACGATTGTTAATTTTAGTATCTCTTGTCAACCATTTAGCGACCATAATCTGTTAATTTTAACATTGAAGGGGCCAAGTACATCTTTAAAGAGCACTTTAAGGGACATATAGTTCCTCAGAAACACAGCCAGGTCAGACAACTTAGATGGGAAATGGTGGTACCGGAACATTTGGTAAACACACTACTCCTTTGCTATGCCAATTAATTAGAAACCTGCTTAGATCTATCTACCCCTGACCATATGCTTTTATTGATTCTAGCTGCTCAAGGGCTTTACAAAATCTAAAAAGTGTGCTTAAAATAACACAGAGGGATAGGTCCTAGGTTTCCTCTTGAAGGCGTACGTATAAGGAGGAATTAAATAAGAGGAAAGGGATATAAAGGGAAAGGGCATGGGAGGAGTTGGTACAAGTCAGTTTGGGTAATAATTGCTGAGCTTTCTGGTGCACCATCAACAAGCACTGTTTTGCCCAGGAGAATGCCCCTAGCCTATGCCATCATATTCCTGCCCAGCATTTGGTGACTCACTTTAAGGGTATTTATAAATGTACTGTGCAGACTGTCACGGTTGAGTTGGAAATGGTAGAGCAGGAGAAATCAAGCCTTGTTATTACTTTGGAAGAAACCATACAGGGCATTAAGAGTCTCAGTAGGCAGAAGGCTCCAGGTCCTGATGGCACACTGCCTGATTTATTTGTTTTATACTTGGATCTCTGGGCACCATTATTGACCCTGATTTTTAAATGCTGCGGTAAGGGAAGTCCCACCGCCCTCTTGATCATCATCAGTGACTGAGTTAAATTTTAAAAAGGGGAGCAGAGAATAACCTGAGTGTTCTAGGCCGAAATCACTTTTGAACTTGGTTGTTTATGTCCTAGCGCAGGTGTTATTGGAAAGAAGGCAAATTTGGGCTGATGATAATATTATTTCTGATTCCCAATAAGGCTTTCAAATAGGTAGATCTACCATAGATCAGTGTCTAAATCTTTATCTGGTGATTATCAAATATACGATTGACCATTCTGAAATAATACACCTGGCCCTCCTGCACCTTTTGGCTGTGTTTGATCGGGGTAATCGTGGAAGATCCTTTTGAGTTTAGATTTGGACCCTAACATGTTTTTTTTTTAGATGATCTCCATGCTGAAACTGCCACCACAGTAATATTCTCAAACAACTCTGCATGTATGAATAGTTTTAAAACAAGCCACGGGATGTGATGGGATGTATTCTCGCCCCTTTTATGTTTTCTTTATACATAAATGGGTTGGAAAAGGCCAAAGTGGACTGTCCATCTATTGGCTCCTGGCCTTTACCAGTATTACTTTACATGGATAACGCTGTCCTGAATGGCCAATGACCTGCAAACCTCCTTGAATACCTTTGATTTTTTTCTGAGAAATTTAGACCTATCTGTCAACCTCTCTAAGGGGCCTATTAGGCTGGCCACCCTAGCGGTGCTGAGACCGGCTGCCAGTGGTGCAGTGGTCCCTCACCGGCAATTAGGATGCTACCGCCATGGTGGCGGTGGCATACCCCATCCACATCATTGTGGCGGGTGGTGCATACAGCACCGCCCGCCGCAATGCTATGGCAGCACATTGTGCATTTGCATGAACAATGTGGCGGGCACTGCGCGGTGCCTGCCACGTCGTCCATGCAAATGTATGGTACCCCCCCATGTGCCCCTCAACATCCTGGAATCCACATGACTCATTGCCGCCACGGAAAGTCTGCTTCCCGCTGCAATTGTAATATGGATGGCGGTGTCTAGCAGACACCGCCACCATATTCAACCCTTTTCCGCCCGGTCGACTTGTCGACTGGGCGGAAAAGCGGCGGACGGGCTTCCCGTTAATGTATTGACTTTGGAACTACATGCTTCTGACAGATGAGTGGACATGGTTTAAGATTTTAGGACCTCAATGGAAGCCTTCTGACCCAATTTTGAAAAACTGAGATGCTCTTGAACTTTTGTTTTGTTTTGCCCTGATGAAGTCCATGGCTACAGCCGGATGGACGAAACACGTGTTGGCAAGATATGTGACTTGAACCCACTCTGTTAAGAAGATGAATATCATGGAACGTTATCTTGCAAACTTGGAATAAAAACAAGAAGAAAATATTCAGGACTGAAATTTGGACTTAATTTTGTGGCTCTTATTTGTGTGCTGTCTGCTTGGGTAGCCAATTGTTTACTTTGACATCTATAAATTACGCTGCAGTCATAATACAATGTTAGAACAAACCTCTCGTACCTTGGAAATTGGTTTTAAAATAGA
Organism: Triturus cristatus; assembly: GCF_964204655.1. NCBI lineage: Eukaryota > Metazoa > Chordata > Amphibia > Caudata > Salamandridae > Triturus > Triturus cristatus. The sequence continues at coordinate 799,576,607 of NC_140581.1, forward strand.
TAAGTAGGATTTTAATTTAGCACTGAGCACAAGTATGATGCACTTTATCAGACTGGTGGAATGTCCTGAGATAAGAGAGAACACATTCTTTCTTTTGTTTTCTTATCCCTCCTTTTACCTATATGCCCACTTGGGCGCAATCACATGAAAACATTGACACTAGAAGGTGATTGTAACACCCACCAGGGTTTAATGGTAGTAATTGGTTCCATTTGGTTTTAACCGATAATATTGCTTCAATGAACTGCTAAAGAGTATTGCAAAAGACGAGTGCAAAAGTTGCCAGTGCATACATCATGAGAAGGCAGTACTATAGGAATGAAATGGAATGTATAATCAAATGATCTGTTTAATCACGGAGTAGTTAATTAATTTGGAGGTGATTGAGAAAAATATTTGGTCATTGTTTGTCAAAGAATTTTAATATCCAAAACAAGTGAACGGAATTAAGAACTACCAGTCTGTTTTCACTGTTTGGGATTTCAAGTCACAATTAAAACTGTTAAAAGACTATATGTAATGACGCTGCGGTATTGGTGAGCAAAGCTGGTTGTAGCTGAAACAAGTTCAATGGTGGCCTGACATTAATAAAAGATTTGGAGAAACCACGAAAAAAATACGAAGGTGGCCTGACATTGATAACATTTTGGGAGAAACCACACTGAGCTTCATCATCCTTTGTTGTTGAAGGACTATTGGCAAACGTACACGCCCGTTTCTTGTTGGATCCGTAAAGACGACGTGGCCTTCGATTAGGAGTGCGGCGGCAAACAACAAGACCGCAGGTGGAGGAATATATATATATATATATATTACATGTTTTGTGTCTTCTATGTATTTAAACGAGGCATGGGGTAGATTTACTTTGCAAACACATGAAGATGATGGACAGAGTGCTGTAACGTTTCAGACACTCATCCTCAGTCACAGATCTGGGTTGTATCCATCATCATTCTTTCGCTCACTTTCACAATTAAATTAGCATGACAGGTAAAGATATTTGAATAACTCAAACTTTCTGCCTTTGCAGCAGGGTAGCAGGGCTATATTGGAGGTCCCTGCAACAACTACAGTGGAGGGGGCCCCAACCCTTCAAGAAGTTCCCAATTCTACCAGGGGCCCCCATTCAGCCCAAAGCCTAGGAACATCTGAGAGGTAGGAGAGACACAAGGGCCCCTCACCACATTCTGCAGGAGGGGCAAAAGTTTTGCTTTACACCATTGCCTTGAAGTGAACCCTGTAGACCATTCCTACTTATCTTACATCACTGGTATGTTGCACCAATACCTATGAATCCATTGTATTTATTTAATCTTTAGCCATTGCCTGCCCCAGTTATGTACATCCTGTTATCTTATAATTGAAAGCAGAATCATTAATGGAACACATTCCAGACCTTATGGTTTGTAAGTGCATGGGTCTATAATAAACAATTTCTTCCATTTCAAAATGTACAACCTTTCTGCATACATGTAAAGATATACCCTCAAAACGTGCAAAGTAAATACTTTAGTAAACATAGAAAGAGAGGACCAAATTCACAATAATTTCCTTATGATTAGAAGTGACTTACTTTGGTAGTACACCTGGCTTAATTCTGAATTATAGGAGTAGTCCTGGCTTACATTTGGGGCCAAATCACAAAGGTAAATCTACATGTGGAGAACTCCACAGCTTGCTGTAAATCTCTGCCTAGATGCAATTTACTAATTCTGGGAGAGAATTTAACCTAGTAGTAGAAATTTGTAACCCCATCTTTTTGCTTGAGGGGATGAGGACAAGTATAACTCAAAATGCAAGTATAACGCTACTACTAATTGCATTCTGGGAATATTTTAGGTGTACCTCACCCAAACATTATTCTTCAGTCTGTAGGTAGAGATTTTGGTCTATGCTATGTAAATGTATGAATTCCAAAGAGAAGAGAACCAGGCATCACCTGAGGGAAATAAAACACACCAGACAAACATTACTATTGAAAACAAGTAAATAAAGTCCACACCCAGCCCCTTATCTCTTTCCATTGTGCCACAAGATGGTGATAGATAACCCCTTCAATTCTGCACTTGTGTTGTGCCACTGTGTATCTGCTCATGGGTTTTGTGTTTTAGACATACAATGTGTGTGTGTGTGTTTGATTGTCTGAAGATTAGGTTTGGTTGTAAAATGAGTCATGTTTAAAAAATTATAATTTACAATCTACATATTTGTTATTTTCAACTGGGATTGACTAGATGCCTCTTTCCTGTAATTCCCAATTCTGAGTAGGAAGTTCTCTTCATTGAAGAAAATGCATCTAACTAGGTGTAAGACCTTCAACTTAGAAGTATATGAAGTGAGTACAAGAAAGATACATTTGCCAAATTGATACAAATTATAAAAAGATCATAAATTTAGACATTTAAAAAACATAGAATGCAAAATACTTTTTATGAAACAATATTTTCTATATTAAGGAATTTGTTTTCTTTCATATTCTAAACATAATTGCGCCAATTGAGTCTGTTTGCAATTGGTTCCAGAGACTAAGGTAATACATGTTTTACCCAGTGAATGGGTCATGGTATTTCTTCAACAAAATAATACACTCAGTGCTAAATGATTAAGAGTATGCACTGGTGAATAAAGGTCCCATGTAGAAATGTTAGAAAAGTCCTGTGCAGCCTAGATTCACAGTCAGAGAGCCAGCTCTGACTGTGAATCCAGAGTGCGCATGACCTTGCTGCATGGGACCTTCCTCCATGAGCGCTTGCTCTTATTCAATTAAAACCGAATGCTTAATTTCGTTAAAGAAATACCGCAACTGCATGTCCAATCCAACAAACCTGCAATCATATTTAACGCTACTAAGGACTACCATTCCAGTGCCATGAAAAACGTATGGATATTCACACCCCTTGAGAAAAACAGCAGGAACTAGCTACCTTAATGTGTCCACAAAGTTTACACCCCGAGGAAGACCTTCTTGAAACACACCACAGGCCCAACATGAAGGTCGAAATGCATCGGCACACTTATGAACGTGGCCAGGAGCTATCATTAAGTGTATAATCTGCGCATTAAGTTGCGTATTACCGGTGATGAAATTCATGATCTCATCTGTATATATATCTATGCTCTGACCACCATTAGAATAGGGCCAAGTTGTACCGTTTGGACTGCACACAAGAGGGTTCAAATTGAACACTGCCCCAGCTACCCGACAGTGTAGGACACTAGACATGTCAATTTGTATGTTTCTACCTATATATTCCATGATTAATTCTTTCTATATGTTCAGTGACTAATGAGATGCATTCTTCTTGGTCTGTATATGTATTGTTCTTAATTAATGTGTTCACAAACATATACTTTTCTAAATGTGTGAAAATCGTTATATGTACAATGTCTATTTTGTTTATAAGTGTTAAAGAAAGCAACTAATTGAGAAACATGACTCCTTGTTTATTACCTTAAACTGAAGATTAATCCTTTTGGTGTGATATATCTTAGTGTACACTATTGAAGAATATCTCAAGTAAGAATAAGTCAAGTTATTGACATTTGGAGAAAAAATATGCAGGTTTCTTCAATTAAGGAAAGATTAGATTGATTGTCTTGGAGGTACTTTCTTATGAAAAATTATGAACTGATCCTAGTCCCCAACGTCCTTAACTGGATCACTCTCATTTATGATACACACAAGCCCACTAGTAGCATTTAATTTACAGACCCTGGGTAAATGTAGAACCACTTTACGAAGGACTTAAAGGCAAGTTAAATGTGCCAATTGGGTGTAAAACAAGCACTTTAACACTGATTAGCAGTGGTAAAGTGCAGAGAGTGCTGAAAGCCAATAAAAATGGGTTCAGAAAACAGGAGGGTGAAGGCAAAAAGTCTGGGGCCGACCGTGCAGAGCGGGCCAAGTTCAACAGTGCATTTTTATGTATATCGGTTATCACACTTTTATTTCATTTATTGTACATTTTGATTTTCATGAGATAGTGTATATGAGTGTCTGTAATGGCTAAGGTAATATGACCATTTATTTGATTTGATTTTTTAGGGTTTGGACTTTGTGCTAGTAGTGTTATTCCCTGCTACAATTGATTTGTATGTGATTCCCTTGCAGTACCTATGATTGGCAGTGTGTGGTGCCTGACTTAATCCAAGGCTTGGCCAGCATATTTGAGTCTGTTTTGGTGATAGAACTATGGGAGCAGATGAGTGTATAATGCTAGTGAATTACATCTAACTTACTACTTTGTAGCACTCTTGGCTTACTCCTGGAAATCAAGAGTAGAAGAGGCGTAAAATGTTATTAATTGGGCTATTTGTGAACTGAGCTCAAGATACAGGACAGGTGTAGGTGGAAATCTCCAACTGCACCTCAGAGGATGCATTTAGTGGTACATGAAGTAGTGTTATTAAAATATTACTTCACACACTACAAAATGCCTTTTTGAATTAGCCCCAGACTTCTTTCCATGAAATAAATAACAACTTTTATCGTCTGCCTTATTACCGATCCCACTCTCTGCTTGGCTAGATTTAACTGTGATCTTTCCCTTGCTCCGCTGCATTTTGAGTGTTGTACATCGATGTATGTATCTATCGTATGTCACCTGTGTACTGTCTCTGTTCTCCCTTATGTAAAGCGCTCTGATACCTACGAGTCTAGCCAGCGCTATATAAAAATAGATGAACTTACTCTCTGTTTGCATATTTCCTTTCTTTCCTTGTCATTCTCATCTGCTCTGGCTTTTAACCATGCCTCATTTTGCGTCTTGTGTTTTTCCATCATCTCAAGTAGCTCCTAAAATGGAAAACAAGTTCAATATTTTAAACTGTTTCTCTACACACTCAAACAAAATGATATTAAGACATTTCTGGATGTAGACTAGTAAATCTCTTAAATATCAATTCAATACAATGCCTCTGTTTGAATAAAGGACTAATCTTTGCACTGATGTTAATTCCTTAGTTTTGCAGTCGGTATGTTTACAGTCCATTGGCTCTGCAGACAGTTGTAAATTAAATTGCACAGTTACAATTGAATTTAACAGCATTGTGAGTTTATCTATTGATGATACATGCCTTTTATTCTAATTATTTAGTGTGCAAAACATTAAATATGTAGCAAAATGTAAGATAGTCAAACTGATACAAAAGCCATGCTACTGTAGTTTATGTGTTAAATATATTGAGGTCTGATGTAATGACCCATGAATAAAATGTTACTTTGGTAGACAAAGTATCAAATGAACTGTGGTGGAAATCGTGAGAGGGACCTCAACAAAGTCGATGGAAGGCAGAGGTAGAGAGTTGGGCATTGGCAGAAGGGCGTGCCATGCGCCTGGAGAATTATAACGGAATACACAAAAAGTCACTGGCAGACCAATGGCAAAAAGTTGTAGACAGCTTTCTAGCAGCAGAGGCGTAGGGAGAATATAGGGTGCACACATGCAGTAACAGCAGCACAGAGGACACAGCACACATAGAAGCACATTTAGGAGAGAAGCCTAAATGCTGAACTTGGGTGGCCCACCTCTGGCAAAGGAGATGTATTTTACCCCCCCCCCCCCCTTGCAAGGGCCATCTCGAAGCATGAAACCATATACTCACACAGCACACACAAGCTTAGGTCGGTTGCAAGAGTTGACCAAAAGTTTTGTTATTTTATTTTCCAAGTAGCTTTGCTTTTACTCAGCAGCCACTGATATATACTGCTGTCATTATTATTGGATATTATTGCACATTAGATCGTAGATTTATATTGTTGCTGTACATGAAAATGCTCGACTAAAACATGTTTAAAGAAAAAGCTAAACTGTGGTATTAGAAAAGGAGAGTGGCATGGTAGAATATTTGCAGCACGTAACTATTAAGAATTTTTACTGACACTTCAAATAAAGTTTATTTGATTCACAGCACTCTAAAACGTATTATGATGGCTGCATTTGCTCATTCTAGGCTTGACTGCTTGAAACCTGTCTATGCAGCATGCATGAATCTTCAGTGGTTTAAAGTCAAAGACTATATAACAGTATTTTTAATTAACAGACAAATGCTTACACAAGACTCACAATTTCTCTTTATCAAGCACACCAATATTGTATGCATGAGGGCCAGTCCAGGTAGATAGGCATAACCTTTAGGAACATTTATTGTTACTACATTTAGACATTCAGAACATGTATATCTAAAATATTGATTCCATGTATTAATGCTGTGTTTAATAAAAGATGGATGCCAAAATGGTGAGTATCTGAAATATTTTCCCAAACTAAGATGGTATCCACAAAGTGAAAATTACATCCTAAACAAGAACAAACATGGACTAGAGTGTGGCTGCCACCTTTGAATTCTAGTTTATCAAGGTGCTCACCTTGAAGATCCTTACTTTCCAATGGCAGTTTTTTGTCTGATTGCCTCTTGCTCAGTTTGAAGACTGAACTGTGCTATGGTTATCTCTGAAATATCCTCTTCCTAATATCAGCTGAATTTCTTCATTGGAACTGATTGATGTTGATGCATTGCCATCTGTGCTTTTATGGACTTTTCTTCAAAAGGGGCATTGCTTCATGACTAATTCTATTGAACTAAAGTTACTCTTCATCTGTAGAGAGAAAATCTCCTATTTCTTCTAAAGACTTTGAACAATGTACTTGCTTTGGTTTTCTAAACATAGTATAAATAAAATGAATATAATTATTCAAGGTATCTAATCATGCAGCGGAAGTGCTAGACTTTAGACTAACATTTCAGATTGTGTATTGAGGGTAAACCATTTATATTCACAAGAACATGTATTTCCAGAATGACACACAATCTTAAATGTTAAATCAGTTAGTTTAGATAGATAGTTCAGTTCAGGAGACCCTATAGTAATGCTGTTTAATCTCTTCAGGACTTGAATGCAGGAGACAAACCCATATCAGGTCTTAGTAAGGGTGCTACATAGTGATGTGTGTCTTTAACAATTCCCCTTCCCTTCTGTGTTCTCAGAAATGGCTTCTTTGCCCCCTCAGAGTAAGTACAAGGCGGGAGAGATGGAGCAGAATTAAAGGACATCCCTGCAGTGCAGTACGACATTGTTTGCATGATAGGCTTGGATTTACAAGATTGTCAAACACTGAAAGATCCAACAATGTCTTTGATTCTAGATGGCTAATAGCAGGGAAAATAATATGGGATGTGCTTCTTTTGTCTTATAAATACACTTTGGATTACTTCTCCAGTTATCCTTCAGGTGGAGTGAGCTTTTGGATCACTCTGTTCTGTCCCCTATAATCAGTTGTGTAGGAATAATCACCCTGCACCTAGAGAGGTTCCTAGTATGGTTGCATTAGGTTAATGTCATCATTGTGATCCTTTGGTTTTTCAGATTCTCTGAAACCAAGTTTATCTCTTGATATCAAAAGCTCTGCCAATTTTACATTTTTGCAAATGTTGTTATTATCTGGAAGCTACTCCATGCTTAGTTTCTTCTAAATTTGTCTATTTAGTACTCTTCCTTAGCCTTGTTTGGAATTTTCTATTTTGCACTTTTGAGTGTTTCCAGATCGAAGTTTGGTCTATTGACTGAATAATTGAAGAGTGGTGTGTGTAGTGAAATATAAGTTAGCATAAATATTTCAATATCGACCGAAGACGGACACTCACTATCTGTTTTGTAGATATTTGCAATATTTTGAAGTGAGGTAAACATAAGGAATTCAAAGTTTTTTTAATTGAGATTTGTTAATAGTTTGGTAATTGTTAACTTCAAAGCGTGGAAAAATATAATTTTAATTGTGTTTATTTTGACCAGTCTGGTGGTGTGCGCTGCATACATTTTCATGCTATTATAACTTTTATATCCCTTTCCACTTTACACAGCTATACAAACTAACCAAACCCACTTACTTCCTGTTGAAACCCTAAGTCCAACTTGTCACAGATTTTTTTCCCACGATACACCAGTAAATGTTGTTTGTTTTTCTTTTTCTACGTCGAACATTAAAGATTATTGAACATTTGGTGAACAGGCAGGTGAATGGAAAGAAGTTGAACCGCACAGTGTACAAACTGGTATTAGTTATCATAAACACATGACTTATGTGGATATCTACATTTCTGTGGTGAGCAAAAAATATTTGAGCTTATAAATTCTACATCCTCATTCTGTGAATCCATATTACAGGATTTTTTTTTAACAGTAAAGCTAATTTACAATAGTGAAACAACTGCCAGCCTTGCAAATGTTATTGCATAATAAATATTAAGCATGTGAAATGTTGTAATTGTTAATCATGTGAATGGCAAGCGAACAAACCCATATTTTATGGGGGCATACTGTAAAGGGTAAAGGGTTAATCTACAGAAAAAATAATTTCCTATTGAAGAAATAGATAAAACGTGCATTTCCACAGAATTTACTCAAGTAGAGTTTTTCACCAGCAGGAGCACCCCTATACATAATTGACTGTCTTATACTTCAAGGAATACTATTACAGTTTCCAGAAAAGTCAGAAATGTACAAATATTGCGATTAACCTACGGGAGTAGAATCCTGATGTTTGGTATTCCTCTTTCTGAGTCTTGCCCAGTCTAACTATCTTGTAATCCAATATTGATCATCAGCTTCTTTCTCACAAATAAGGATACAGTCTGACCAGCTTTCCAGTTATCTAAATACCGATTGTTTTCCAAACTTCTTTTTTGCAGGTAATTCAAACATTTAGTCGGTACAGGGTGGTGATTTGTATGAAATTTCTTTCAATCTGTCATTTCGTATAATTGTTAATTAATTGTATAATATTGTTGTAAAGTACATTTAGGTTTCTTTGTGCTGTTGGTAATCAGGGAAAGATCCATACCCTATGCTTACAACTGATTGTGTTCTTTCTTTAAGTACTGGTTTATCAAGCTGAAATTTATAACACTCTCTGTATGAAATTCTGTGTTCAATTTCTGTGGTTTTGTGTTTACGTTACTGAATTCAGAATTTAAACTTTTGACCAATCCCTTTCTTAAATCTCTTCAATTATTTTCTTCTGATAGGCATTTATTTCAGAGATGTAGCATTTATAATGCAGAATTTCAATCTAAATGTAGTTAAGGTGCTTCTGTATAAATAGAATTCTGAACTGTGGATCATGCCACTTTGTACTAAGACATTTCTGAAAAATTTAGAGAAGGGAATAGCTCAGCAAATGTAAGAAAGAAAAAAAAAGATACTAAACCTTCAGTTAATGATGTAATCCAAATAAACAGAGAAACTTCTGTATCTCAGGGGAGGAAAAAAGCACAGCCCTCCCAAACATCAAGGTTACTGAAACTTACAAATGCTTTTGTGGGAGCTAGCCTAGCAGTTGTTGTCCGTGCCCACTTTAGTTGCAGCAATATGGTTTCAACCTGCACTGAGAAACCGGATAATTGCTTGCACAAAATGACCTACCACTACTGACAATGAAATACTCGATGTAACACAACATGTCATGGCAAATAGCCTTAAAAGTCTCATTTGGAATAATTTAGTCCTTGCCTCTGGTTAACACAACAAGCAAAGGCAGATCATGAGCTTGCAATGTCAGTGTAAACCTTCTCTATATCTCAGAAAACCCTGAAAGGGGGCATGGCCAAGACGCTGAAGATTGCGGACGCAGTCTAAAGCTGCTCTGCACTGTATGGCCCCAATCTGGCTTAATCCTGCCTGGTTCTCCCTGCGATGCGTGAGGGTAACTGTGAAGAGTCCCTTGGTTCCCTTGATGCTCCTGACGCCCAGAGGCCAAATAAGTGTACACTAGAAGCAGCAGAAGAGGGTTGCAGCAGAGACAGTCCTGGGCTCACATGGCCTCAAGAAGGGTGTATGCCTGTCAGCCGGCTGGAGAGATGGGAGTTGTCTTGCACCACAGGAGCGACTGGGTCACAGCTGGGGAGCTGCACAATTTAGATCTGCTTTGCCCCAGGGCATGTCTGCAGAATGAGAGAGGTTAGATCTGGGAGTGGTGCTAATTTTCCTGGGCCGAGCATCCTGAGCTGATGGCGAAGCGGACTAGCGCGTGCCACGAGAACGGGAGGATCAAAGTGAGGCAACGGAATGATGACTAGGCGCACCCCCTAGTGGTGCCCTCAACACCTGGTTCACGATTGTGGGGCCTGCCAGCCACTGATTGAGTTTCAAGGTGTGGCCTCCCCGTGACATTGTTTTCTTAAATACGGACCAGTGGCCTCCTTTGGTGCTAGGCTGGGCTTCTTGTGCTGCCCAGTGGTCCTCCGTGGGAGGCTGTCAGGTTTCTGGGGCAGGACCTGGCTCATAACCTGGCCTGTCTATTGCAGAAGGGTCCCTCACACCAGCAGCTGTTGTTCTGTTCCTCTCCTTTGCCATCAGCTGAGGGTCATGAGGGATGCCCATCTCACAGCCATCTATTTGGAGTTCGATCCTCCGGCTGTTTGTGAGAGCTGGTTGGCCTCTTTAATAAGGAGGCCAGTTCGGCTCCTAACGGTTTCGGGCAGCAGCGGCACAGAAATCATCTGGACTACTTGTCCGCCGTGCAGATTCCATGGGGGACTGGTGGGTCTGATTTCAGTGAAGGCTGGCTTTTGGATGCATTGTGGACGAGCGGCCTCAACAATGGCAAAAGATAAGGTGCCCACCAAAGGGCAAGCAAGGCACACTTGACAAATTTACCCATGCTGTGGCGAAATCGGCTGAGGTGGACAGTGAAGACAGCTCTCGCGCCATGAGCTCTGAGATCAACATCATCCTGGAGGCGATAAACCAATCATGCACTACCCTGGAGGCGCGGACAGGTGCAAAGGGCTACGACATCATGCTACTGTGCCAGGATTTGCGTTCGGCAGTTGACAGGGTCACGGACGTGGAGGCAAGAGTCTCTGTTGTGGAGAATGCAATGCCTGAGATGGAAAGTATACTCTTACACCTATCCTCATTTTCCACGGGTCTGGAAGCAAGGGTGAACGATGCTGAGGGAAGGGCCAGCTGGAACAATCTTCGTTTCATGGGTTTCCCAGAAGGTTGTGAGGAAGCCTCCCCTGACATGCTCTTGATTCAGTGGATTTGCTTTATCACGCCCGCTTCATCCTTTTACTCCTGGTTTGTTATTGAGAGAGCACATAGACCTTTAACCCACAGACTGCCCGTGGGCTCCCGCCCAACCTATGATTGCACGTATACTCAACTACAAGGACAGAGATGCAATTCTCTGTCATGTCCATTAGGAGGATTTGCTTGGTTTCAATCTCACAAAATAATGATTTTCCCAGATTACACCAAGCTGGTCCAAGATCAACGTCGCTCATTCCTCGAAGCCAAAGAAAAGCTGAGCAGTCTCAACATTAGAGAAATGCTGTTGTTCCCTGCTAAACTTAAAGTGATCTTCCAATCTCAAACCTTCTTTTTCGAGACTCAGGAGACGGTTTTCTAGTGGACAGCCGAGCGATGTCAGCTTTGGCTGCATACACCCCCTTCTCGACAAGTTGATTCCTAGGAGGCTGGCCAATGGGCCCTTCCCGCAACGCACGAGAAACATGGGGGGCAACAGAAACCACTCGATTTCCTCCTGGTGCAGGAAACCAGACATCTCGGATGGGGTGGGAGACCTTCATGATTACTTAGCTGGGCCCTCATTGGTGCCCCGCGATTTTGAAATGATGTTGCCCCATTGCCTTATTCGGTGACACCATAATGCATCTCAGGCAGCCTTCTACCATTGCCTCCAAGAGGCAAGGCAAGTAAATTGTGCTTCCTGCTCCGACGACGCTTGGTTATGAGTACTTATAGACACAATCCTCTTGAATTCTGACTATGTTGGGGCTTGTCGGTGTGGTTGGCTGGAGAAAACCAGCAGCGTACCTCCCCCGGTGTGAGACTGCTAGCACCCACATGGGTTGCACTCTTGGCACAGGCCAGATGGCACCAGTATTAGGTTTATTTGAGGTAGGATCCATTGGGGCATGGGGCACCATCACCCCATTGGCACCGGTGGCTGACCTGCCATACAAAAGATACTTCAGGTTCTAGGAATATAGGGTGGGTGGGTTGGGATGTGTATGGTTATTGTGTTGGTTACTGTTGTTGTTTTCTGTTTTTCTTTAAGTGGAGGATGCACCCACAACACCAGATGGCCACTGTCCCACATACTGTCATGATCTACACATTCCCAACACAAGATGGCTGATGACAACCCAGCCTGGCTTGATCGGGTCCAGCTAATGTCCTGGCATTTTAATGGCCTGTTAGATAAAATCAAAAGAACAGCTATCATCTGAGCTGCAAAAATGCTACATGCCGACATCCTGTTCTTGCAGGAAACACACTTGCTGGGAAACAGGGAGTTCCCTTCTTGACCTGTTAGGGTTATGCTCACTGTTTTCATTCAGGCTTTACAAGGGGCTCTGGGTGGGGGGGGGGATTATGGTCATGGTAATTCCTATGTAGTGCAGCACAACTGAACTGACCGGTGGGGCAGATGCATGGTCAGCTAGTTGGGGAGCCCCACTAACCAGTTCATTCCTCAAGGTACTCCCCAATCTCATTGGCATTCTGCTGGTAGGGTCCTTGGTGCTGAGAAGGGACTGGAATGGGGTGATACATGAATGCCTTGACAGGTTCATGGAGGTGTTTGGCCTCATGCCTTGTTGCTCCCTAATGCACTCGTTCTTGCAGGCAATGAGCTTAGCAGATGTATGGCCGGGGTTCCATCAGTGGGATAGGGGCTATACATTCTATTTGGGGGTGCATATTGCCTACTCTTGATTGGACTAGTTCCTCCTCCTGAGGGCTAAAATTCACAAGGCACTGGATGCGCAAATCCTTCCTTGAGGGCTTTTGGATTGTTCTCTGATAACCCTCTCCCTGCGCAGGGCCCACTCCAGGCAATCATTCTGCTGACCTTTGACCCCATGGTCCCTTCAAGATTCAGTGGAAAACACAACGCAACTTCCTACACCTAGTTATTTCAACATTAGGCACTAAGTCCATATGATAAGGCAAGACCCACAGTCAACGGTGTACAAAACTTAATCACTTCATTTATTTGCTGGTTTTTTCATTTTTTCATTTTTTACGACAACATATACATGTAAATTTCAAACTGTATGTAAATACAAAGAATACATATTGCATCACAACAATAAAACACACTTACGACTTATTTTCAACAACTCACTACAGGATGGCATGAATGAAAGACACATATACATAATAAAATACAAACAATGAGACAGTGAACATCAAAATAACCAAATAGACAAAAATGTTAAAAAACAATTATACATAAGACCAGCGCCGACGCTCGTTTCGGAGATCCTATATACAGACTCCTTCTTCAGGGCATATTGGAATGGTCTAGTCAGAAGGTAAAAGTTACTGGACCTAACTTCATGTCCAACATCATGCGGTGAAGATACAAATTCAATATTGACAACCGTTGGTCTGTGGGTACAAAAACCAGAATGAGCATATTTGATTTAATTTTTGTTATTTGTCAGGCTGGGAGCTAATGCCAAGAAGGAAGAATTTCCATTACCCAATGTGCCAATAACACCAATGAAAAGAAATATGTGAATAAAGAAAAGAGAGTACCAACCACCTAGTTTTAAGAATGTAAATAAATATACACATACTTGATCAAAACTTCAGATGGGCACACCAAATATACGACCACTTCAATTGGTGTATTTATTATTTTTTTGAAAAGAACTGAAAAGAGATCGAAAATAAATATGTGATGATGATGAAACTAAAAAAGCATAATAGACTACAAGTAATGTAGTTTATAGCCTAAAGAAACTTCCAATTTTATAAGTAACTCCTGGAGCGAGGGGGAGAGAGAAAGAATGCGCGCTTGGGATAATAGCCTTTAGATAGTCTATGCGGAGTAACTCAGTAGCACCAGAAATAGAAAACATATAATTACCAATGGAACACTGGTTGTATACAAACAGTGTCACTAAGATTACGAAAACGACACTCAGTTGTGAATGAAGATTGCCAAATGGCCTCTCCCCCTCGCTCCAGGAGTTACTTATAAAATTGGAAGTTTCTTTAAGCTATAAACTACATTACTTGTAGTCTATTATGCTTTTTTAGTTTCATCATCATCACATATTTATTTTCGATCTCTTTTCAGTTCTTTTAAAAAAAAAAAAATACACCAATTGAAGTGGTCGTATATTTGGTGTGACCATCTGAAGTTTTGATCAAGTATGTGTATATTTATTTACATTCTTAAAACTAGGTGGTTGGTACTCTCTTTTCTTTATTCACATATTTCTTTTCCTTGGTGTTATTGGCACATTGGGTAATGGAAATTCTTCCTTCTTGGCATTAGCTCCCAGCCTGACAAATAACAAAAATTAAATCAAATATGCTCATTCTGGTTTTTGTACCCACAGACCAACGGTTGTCAATATTGAATTTGTATCTTCACCGCATGATGTTGGACATGAAGTTAGGTCCAGTAACTTTTACCTTCTGACTAGACCATTTCAATACGCCCTGAAGAAGGAGTCTGTATATAGGATCTCCGAAACGTGCGTCGGCGCTGGTCTTATGTATAATTGTTTTTTAACATTTTTGTCTTTTTGGTTATTTTGATGTTCACTGTCTCATTGTTTGTATTTTATTATGGACATGTGTCTTTCATTCATGCCATCCTGTGGTGGGTTGTTGAAAATAAGTCGTAAGTGTGTTTTATTGTTGTGATGCAATATGTATTCTTTGTATTTACATACAGTTTGAAATATACATGTATATGTTGTCGTAAAAAATGAAAAAATGAAAAAAACAGCAAATAAATGAAGTGATTAAGTTTTGTACACCGTTGACTGTGGGTCTTGCCTTATCATATGGACTTAGTGCCTAATGTTGAAATAACTAGGTGTAGGAAGTTGCGTTGTGTTTTCCAGTTTATTCCCTGATTTCTTCCTCACAATATTGAAATATTCAGGGTCCCTCTGTTGTAGTTTATTGCCCTTCAAGATACAGCCCTCCCTTCCCTGATGGGACAGGCATTTGACACATACTTGGCCCAAAGCCACATTTTGTGTAGTCACAAGGCCTTCTGTGTAAGGCCCTTAAGCCAACACTGCAGGCAGAGATTATTAGGTACCTGACTGCGAGGAAACAGAAAAAGGAAAATAGTCTAGGATCTAGAGACACAAATCTGAGGGTTGAAGGCATGCTACAACCACAACCCGACCCAGGCTACTAAGTCATAAACTTCATGTTGAATCCCAGTTGTGACTCCTCCTCCTCGATGAGGCTAAGGCAGTATGTTGGCCTTGCAGTCCGGGATCTATCAATGGGGACCAAAGCTAGTAAACTATTACACCATCTCTGCTCCAATATTAGTCACCACTCCCTGATCCTCTATTTGTTGGATTTTGAGGGCACCAGGGTCTCTGGTGATGACACTATGGTGCACCAATTCACTCATTTTTACACAGACCTGTATGCTCCGCTGGCCCACCTGCAAGACACACAGCTCATTCAGTTTGCATCAGACCTGCCCCTTAAGACCCTATCGCTAGCTGATAGAGCAATGTTCGACAAATCCTGAGGAACTAATGCCTGCATTGGGTGATCTGCATTCTGGTAAGATGCCTGGTCCCAATGAGTTCCCAAGTGAATTCTTTAAATTATTTATGAACAAGCTTGAGGACCCTCTCATGCCAGTCCTCAAAGAAGCAGCTAGAACAAGTCTACTTCCATCTGACAAACACTGCGCAGAGATTGTGGAGATTCCTAAATCTGGGAAGCACCCCCCCAACCAGTGCTCCCCCTATTGCCCAATTTCTCTTTTAAATAGTGAAGCTAAGATCCTGGCCAAAGCTCTAGCCACCCGCCTGCTTAGGGTTATACCCTCCCTGCTCCACCATGATCCGATTGACTTCATATCTGGGCGGGCCACCAGGCATAACATTTGTAGAGTATATAATGTGCTTGCCATTGCTGACCGCTTGGCTAGCCCAACTGTGCTACTGCTGGTGGATATTGAAAAAGTGTTTGACTGGATTGGAGATACTTATTCACACTCCTCCACCGGCTGTGTTTTGGACCCAAGCTTCAAAAATACATCAAATTCCTTTAGAGAGATCTCGCAGCCCAGGTACGAGTGGGCATTGCGACCTCTAGACCCTTCCCCATTGGATAAGGCACGCATCAGAAGTGCCTGCTGCCCCACTGCTTTTTGCGGTAGCCACATAACCCCTGGCCAAGTGACTTCGTATAGATGCACAAGTCTGGGGATTTGAGTGGGGACGGGGCTTGTGGATAGGGTGATGCATTACGCTGATGATGCCCTGATCTTTTTGACTCAGCCTAAGATCTCTGGACCCCATGTGCTCCAAAGCCCTTGAATATTTGGTGGGAATTTGGGTCTTTCCATCATTAAGACCAAGTCTACCATCTTCTTGCACACCCTCCCACCCTCAGAACTTGGAATGGGCCACCGTCTTCCAGATAGCCACGCATAACTTTAAATATTTGGGGGTTCACATCGCCCCAGGCACTTCCCGGGCATTGAAGATAAATATCCGGCCGTTTATAGATGCACTGGGGTAGATGTCAAAGCTTGGTTGGCCCTTCATCTGTCCCTCCTGGGCTGCTCAGCTATATTAAAGATGGTTTCCCTCCCCTGGTTCCTTCATCACCTCCAAAACTACCTATATACCCTACCGTGTACCTTTTCCAGGACAGTACATTCCATGTTACAAAGTTCCCTTTAAATGATTTTTATTTGCATTCTTTTATGGCTGCTTAGGCCGAATAAAGATTTCTTGACTGACAAAAAGTTCCCTATGGTATCATGGCACCCCTCACATAGCCCTCATTAGATGTTTTAAATCCAAATATGATGGGGGGATTGCCACAGTGAACATTGAGTCCTATTACTGAGTGTCCCACCTAATAATTATCAATGAATGGTGGTACAATACCCTGTATTTGCATTGGAAAAGTGGGCGCTCCAGGGCACCCTGATCCATACTTACTGTACATGCAACGGGCGGGGCTTCCGCTCCCACTGGTGACACAGATGATGCTGCAGAACTGGTGGGGGGGGGGGGCAAAGATTAATTTTATCAACGCAGTAAATTCTACCGCTACCTCCAGCTGCACCATGCTTTGACGCCACACATTGCGGTTAGAGGCCCTCCCGGACTATAACCCCCTTGAGGCTAAATTACTGCTAGGAGAATTAGACACACATAAAATCACCCAGGTATATTGGTCCCTCATTTATCATATGCCCAACTCGTTTGCTATATTGCTTACAGCCTGGGAGGAAGACATCTGGGCCTTGGCAGATGAAGACTGTACAGAGCTTAGGGCATCCCCCAGATGCTCCGCCATTGCGTCCTTCCTACAGCTTATACAGTAGAAATACCTCCACCACACATACTTCACACATCACAGAGTCTGGGTGATGGGAAGTCATCTACCCCTCTTGTCTTCGATGTGCAGAGTTGGAGGGTACCTTCCTTCACACTGTGTGGTAGTGTGCTGCAAAGTAAACATACTAGACTTGAATTCTGAGCTGATCGTGAAAAGTATTGTGACTCCCCATTCGGTGAGATTGTAGCTTGATCCTTCTATACATATTGGAGGACTTTTAGGACCTTCCTCTGGCTCAATCTGACTGTTGCTAAAAGGAACATTGCTTGCCGCAGAAAGGATGCTGTGCTCCTTCCTATTGCAGAATGGAGTAGGGCCTAGACTGGTGGCTGAATATAGAAAGGCTGGGATACAAAGCCTGGGAATGTCCTCAAAAATAGGTTAAAATCTGGCACCGATGGGCTGACTATAGAGGGATCTCCATTAATCTGCCTGAGGCATGTAGATCCCGACCTCACACAGAAGTTCAGACTTATGGTGGTCCGAACCACGGACATGACCTCTGGTATTATTTTGGGACTTCCCTCCTTTCACGTTGAGGAGGCCTCTGGGCTGTTGGTGGGTGGGGATTATGCAGAAAGCATTGCACCTCGTGGTATGTTTAGCACATTGTAAGGTGTTGCAAAGTTTCTTAGTTGTCGTTCTCATGAGAAACTCGATAAAATGTGTTTAAAAAACAGAAAACCCTGAAAGACTCTAGTGTATGCAGATGATCAAGCAGGCTATGCCTAGTATCATCCTCTATTTGACATTTGCAACCAGCAGCCATGAACATGCAGAATGCCAAACACCACTACACTGCTGGTCGCCTTCATTCTTCCCCTGATAAGCGTTCTGGTCCATCATTCTGCAAGCTATAACCCACTATATGGCAACTCTCTCTCTGCTTCTTCATATCTCCTCATATATTATGTGCATTCATCTTTTAATAACCAACACCATCACGCCATAATTCTCTCCATAGCATCGTAGAAGCCAAGGGAGGAAAGAGACTTACAATATTCTATTCCAAGAAAGATGTGCTGAGGTTCCCTCAAAGATTTAACGATTGAAAGTATGTACATTACTTGTCTCGTTCTTCTTTCTAGACTATATTCAACAAACATCATATACAAAGAATATGTTTAGTCCACTTCTGTGACTTATAGTGTAGTTCAGGCCTCATGCAGTACCTGTTGTTGATATCTATGAGATTCAACAAACATCATATACAAAGAAAGGGGCAGATTTACAAGCCCCTTGCGCCACCTTTGCGTCATTTTCCCCATGTTAAAAATGACGCAAAAGTGGCGCAAGGGGCTTGTAAATCTAACCCAAATGCTTAGTCCACTTCTGTGACTTAAAGTGTAGTTCAGGCCTCACGCAGTACCTGTTGTTGATATCTGTGCTGTTTGCTGTATGCTTCCTTTTCTTGCTGGAAAGCGATTTTGGCATGAATAAGCTCAGCTTTTTCACTGCAAAAAAACATTATTTAAAGAAAAAAGATAAACATAATGTTATATTTTTCACATGTTGATGCAATTAAGCTTTGAAAGACTTGTGTGAAACAAAATATCTAAGGATGGCTACTTTCAAACAAACAAAATAAGAAAGAAGTAGAGGATGCTGGACTGTTGGCACACAGTGATCTACCTATGAAGACAGTGGCTCAAAACCATCAAGCTGCTTATGCTTTTTCAAGAATGCAACATTGTGTATCAATTTGTTTGCAGATGCCACAAAGTATCTGACAATTGCCCACCTGTATAGAGGACGATCTTGACTGAACATGAACAGTCCGTGAGCCAGAATGTTAACTTTTGCTAGGCCTGTGGCAGTACTGACTGTGGCAGTGTGATTCACTGGAGCATTCCCCTTGCTTCCAGAGAGCAGAATGTAAAGGAAATTCAACAAGCATTGGCATAGCCAATAGGTCTCGCCTTTGGGACCTTATAAGTGTTTAGCCATGCAACAGTTGCATAACTAAATACTTATAAGGTCCCAAAAGCGAGACCTATTGACTATGCAAAGCGGCCGTGCGGCCGCGAACGTGAAAGTAATCGCGGTAAAGCGCGGCGCGCGCACCCGCGCACATGCACTGTAGCTCTAGGCTGGCCTGGTAGCACTTTTTGGAGCCCTCTCAATAAGTCTCGCCAGACCAGCGCATGTGCTGGGTCAGGCGAGACCTAAAAAGGAGCTGCGCTGCCTGTCCGTCCTCTGCATCCTGTCTCCATCTCTGGCAAAGAGATGAGTTCAGAAACAGCCACTCGTTGGCTGCAGGAGTGTCTGGGACAGATATACAAACATAGCGGTCCTCATGGGATGCATGGTAACCAGAGTGGGATACTGGTTTTCAAGCCACAGGCTTCCAAATATATGTGCTTAGCATTTTAGCATTGATTGGGTCACTTTTTCAGGTCTGGCTTTAAATGTGGCTTGCCAGTGACCTAACACCAACTGCCATTGTTTCTGGATTTGAGCTGGCACCGTGAATCAGATATTCAAGTTCACCTTTTAATGTATGCACCATAACAGAGGAAAGCATTGAGCCAAAGGCACGAGTCATGGCCGTCCCCCATAAACAAGTAGGGTGCATACTCCAGGACTGAGAAAAAACCTGCTGTGGGTGGTGTGGTAAATAAAGAATACTTTCAGAAGCCGTTGGAACCAACCACTACCATTCCGCTAGCCTTCCATGGCCACTCTTATTGCCCCACAGTCATCAACACACCTTCCTGCCATGTCAGCTCAACCTTGATGCTCTGGACTTCATACACTGCTCTTCTACCTGGTGGATTGCCTTATGCCAACCACAAAGTGCTGAGACGCAGGATCACAGTTGAGGCATCTTGCCCTTGCTAAGCTAATGTTGCCAGTGCCCCCTTCTTGCCATCCAAGGTCGTATGGGCCACTCCAGCATCCAAGGTCGTGTGGGCCACTCCAGCATCCAAGGTCGTGTGGGCCACTCCAGCATCCAAGGTCGTGTGGGCCACTCCAGCCCAGAGTTTAGATGCATTAGTTCAATAATCCTGCAAGTGATGCATGGCCTGCATCACGCATATCTGAGCCCTGGTTTATCAAAGGGACCTGCCGGCGGCAGCGTTGTCCTGCACAGATCAGCTTTTCACACATGGCCCTGGAACCATAATGCAACACGTGCACAAATGCTGACATTTTTAAAGCCCTAATGAGGCATTCACAGCTTAGGCTGCACTAACTAGTGAAAAAGCACTATGTATTGTATTGTAATTGCATTTATATAGCACTTACTACCCCTGACGAGGCATTAAAGCGATTTTTCGCCAAGTAGCACGCTACTCCAGAACCCATAAAGGATTAGTGGTGAATTAGTATAGTCAAATATGAAAGTAATTTGAGTGGTGGATATATTAGTCAGTTATTTGGATTGAGAAGGATAGTGGAGGGATAGAAAAGGGAAACAGGTTTGCATTTATATAGCGCTTGCTACCCTTGATGGGATAAATGTGAGCTGCAAAAAGGTAGGCATTACTTTTAGGGAAATCCAGTATCCCCGGATTAAGGGTGGAACTGTTTAATTTATGTGATGTTGCTTATGACTTGGCTATTGAAGTTAACTCAAATAAAAGTACTGACTGGATTATCAGCTAATTGTGTCTGGTTGTCGCGTGCTTTGTGTCTGAGCCTCTGTCCCACACCATCCCCTAAAAGTAAACCTTGACTGCTCGACTTTGAGAGTTAAAGCCCAAACAGACATACGTGTTAAACCAGTGAGCTTGCATTAGCGTTGGATTCCTGTTGTTACGGGATAACAGGATTGTCCCTACTGCCCAAGAGCTCAAGAGGGCGAGGAGAACAAGAAGCAACGCAGAAGGTTCTCTCCATAACTCCGCGGCACGCGCAGTGACGTGGCACAGGCCTTTGTTCCATGCTTGACTCAGCAGCAAGCAGTCCTCGCCGATGTGTAGAACTACCAGCAGTACACACATGCCATCTATCATTTAATATTCTTCTCAGGTGTAATTTACTTTGGTCTTCAGCCACGCCCCTTTTTATGTCAAAAAGAACTGAATAAAAACTGATTGAAATTATTTTTGCTAGATGAAGTTTGGGAATCTGAAAAGACCCCGGGGCGTCAGCTCTCCCCTTCTCCTGGTGTGCATACAGGATCACCCGATTTCCAGACATACATTAATTGGCCTCTCTCTGTGTACACATGAGATCTTCCAGACTAGTTGCACGTTCGCCACAAAGCCAAAAATGAACAGAACAAAATCTAATCACTGAAACGTTATTGTCAATTATCCAATGAAATGTGGAGCAAGTTAGGCTGCACTGCTTTAAGGAAATGGCTAACGCCCATTAGGAAGCAATGTGCATGCGTCTCTCTCCCAATCCTTATGAAGTGCAGTAAACCCAGGAAAGCCATCAGTGCTCTTCAGCGCCGAGGCAATCACGAGCTGGCTGCAGGATAGCAGAGCAGAGCGAGCACAAACACAGGCAAGGAACAAAAACCACATGCTGAGAACCCACTACAATTAACGCATTAAGCTGTGCAGTTTTACGGAGTCAGTGAGCGTAGCACTCTTTCCAGTCCGTGCGTCCAATGCTTGTGGCAGTGTGTTGTCGTTGCGCGCACATACAAAGCAGGGCATGACATGTAAGCATTAGAGTCGGGTCAGCAAAAGGAAAAGCAGAGGATGTTTCAGGCAGAAATGCAAAGAAGAAAAAAACAAGCTCTTTAAACCAGTAACAATGTTACAAGCGCGGCCGAAACGGACCGCGCTTGTGCAATTGAAGCTGCCCGCGATAACAATAAACAAGCATTGGCCGCTAAAGCACTTAATGAGCCATGACGGCTGGTAGATAAGAAAGGCAGATGGCGGCTGGAGCCAAAGCTATGGAGAAGGAAGGGGGGAGTGGGAGCTGAGGAGCCATTAGATGCCAGCTGTGCACGTGCATGTGATCGTGCACTCAAGCTTTAGGCCAGCCAAAAGACTGTGGGTAGCACTTTGAAAATTCCACTTACAAAATATCTCGCACAGAGCAGCGCAAGCGCTAGCTCAGACGAGACCTAAAAAGCACGATTCCACCAGGAAATACACTTGGCAGTCATCTATCCCATCCTCCATATTTCCTGTGCGTGGGTCAAACCTGACGGAGAAATAGCTCCACCTTATTGATTAAACCATCAACAGTGCTCTGAATAAACTGCCTTTCATTGCTACTCACTCAGGGTTATTCATCGTAGAAGTGTGACTGAAGTTTCATTATTCTGCTTCTTCAGCTTGATTACGGATGAAAAGCAAACTGAGTGTGGTATTACATTACCAGGGGCCATATTACGGAAGTTCCCCGAGGGTGTAATGGGAGTTTGCGCCTTCATTGCGTGCCCCTGGGGCACTTTGGTATTACAGAAGGGGCCGCAGTTGCTTGCGCGTCCCCTTCTGTAATACCGATAGCACTGGTGCACATAAAGCACCAGCACTATCATCAGAGGGCGTTGCCTCAATGCACTGGGCGTGCCTCACTCAAATGAAGAAATCTCTTTGCCTCTGCGCCCGCGCCATATTATAGATGCGGGCACAGAGGCAAAGAAGCTGTCAGGAGGCGCACTAACAGTGCGTCATCTAAAAGATGGCACACTCTTACTGCGCCCACTGATGTCAGCCCTCTGGAGGGAAAAAAGGGGTCCCGTGAACCTCTCAAGACATCTCCTTGCAGGCAGGTGCAGTCACTCGCTGTATCAACCTGCAAGGGGATCTCTAATCCCCCTTCAAAGTGTTGGTGGGCTTCCGCCTGTATTATGAAACATGGAGCGTCTTCAAAGCAGGCGCACCGTTTTTCACATGAATTCACTTTGCCTAGGGCAGAGTGAGTTCATGGCTACCCTGGGGCCAGCGCATTCATCCTAATACATTGCATTTTCCTTCTTTTGCACCGGGTGCACCTTTTAAAGGGTGCGCCCTGCGAAAACAAGGAAAATGAGCAGCATCGGTGATACAGCCCCTGATATTTTCAGACAGTGACTTACTGGGCAGCAGTAACAGCAGTTAATTCCGCTCATGTGCAGTGACAACATATCACAAGGAAATAACATAAAGATAGAATAAACGCAATATTAGTTTGCCACCTTCACTGTCAGTGTAGAAACGAGCTATTTGATTACTCCACTGAGTCACTTGAGCCACCTAGAGGAAGCATCCTTCTTTTCTGGAGGCTAGCCTCAGTCAGGACATCTCCTGAAAACCGCTTTAGGATCTAATACAGTCCTTCGCTTCCAGCAGCTGACCGTCCTGCAAATCTACCTACTTTCTATCATGGCCTCTGAGCACCTGAGAACGTTCACAGTCAGTGAGTCTGAACTGCAGATACTTGCAGAAAGATTGTGAAGGAGAAGATCCAGCTCATGGCTGTTTGTTGCGCGGATTTGGTCCCAAATGCACCAGTGGTTTTAACTGTTCTACATAAACCACCACTGATTGTTAACCATGAGGCAACCAAAACCCAACCATGCCAATGCCAATGGCAGTTTGTTGTTTGACATTTCAATGTGTGATGCTGCTGACACAAGACACACCTCGCACTTGCGATGTGCCGGTTAACGGGCATTAACCTTTCCAGTGTTATATTATGGTGCTCAGGAAATGTGTTTTGGATTAAGTATGTTTGTTTGGTATAAGATAATCAGCGTTGGTGAATTTGTGGGATTCAGTGGTGTCAGAGCCTTCCAGTAATGGTTTGCAAAGATTACTGTCTGCTCTGAGCTGGAAGAGGACTGTGGGTGAATGACCTATCTTCTTTTAGTTTTTTCACATCCAGCAATAGCAGGGATTTATTTACATATACAATTTTATTGCATGCGGTACCTCACCCATATTTACCACACGCCAAACGTGCACCCCATAAAAATCAGGTAAAATACCGCACGCTGTAAAATTGCATGGAAAAACTTGGAATCAGACAAAGTAAAACTACCACATGGTACCATGAGGTAATTCCGCTCTGCGAACCATGTAAATGTTGCCTCAATAATGAACTTCATGGACAGATCGACAAAGCCGGGAAACAGAATCTGAGACTAGTATTGGCATAATGATAAACTCAAACCTGTGTCACTAAGCAAACAAATGGATTGCAAATCCCATGTGAGGTACAAACTATAGGCCACAAACAACAAAATCATCTGATGCAGAATTACCACATTTCTTAGGATTTGCATAAACGGAAGTTGTGTAGTAGCCCAAAAACATTCTGACTCCAATTTCTGCAGCACTTTAAATTAGTCTGCCAGTGTTTTTATGGTGTTCAGTGGTCCTGCGCTACACAGGCATTAGACAATCTCCCAGGTGCACCTGGTTCTCTTAGGCCACGGACTTCTCTTGAGGAGGAGGTTGTTGGTAAGGATGCCATGGTGGTTTGCTTTTCTTGTAGGTTTCACCACTCCATCAGGTTGTGGTCCTTACCCACATTTGTATCCAGTGAGAAACAAAATCATGTCTCATGACTTGTAATTATTGCATGTACTGTGTAAACTGTGGCAGTCATCGAAAGGAAGATAACAGTATGGTCTGTCGACAGACCGTGCTAACTGTCTCAAAAGAGCTTACACGATCTAGCCATAGTAGGTTCTGCTCAACCATTGCTTGTTGTAAATATCATTCACATACTGAGCTGCTTGCAATAATCAGTCATTCTCCCATAGATTTGTTATGATGGTCAATCATAACGTTGTCTGGAGTTTTTATTCTTTACCGACCTACCTAAGGCCATATGATTGATAGATCAGACATATTAGTCTGCACAAGGAAGGGCAAGCATCTCTCATTGAGATGTCCATCTCCAAAGACACTTTTGCGGCCTTCGTTTACACTGGCCTTTCGTCAAGCTGTTGAACTGTGAAGCACGCGTGATGCTCCAGAAGACACATTCAAACTACACTGCACACATGCCTTAGCACAGGGTGACTGAATTGCTGCTCCACAAAAGCATCTGTTAACTGCTCAATCTCTGAGTGCCACAGAGTCTGTACATGTGTTGCACTTATTACAGCATGCCACTGCCTCCCAAGTTCCATGACAACTCAAGGCCCAGTAATGAGCTATTGGAGATACCAATATAGGCCAAACACATAGGCAATTCAAGGAGTACTATTCTACAAGGTGCACGCACAATTCTATAGACACTGCTATGTCCTTGCCCCCGAATTATACGCAGCCAGTGCTCATTTTCATCCACATATTCTGTGCATGTCATGAGATTTTTTGTGTCTGTGTTTGCATGTGTCTCAGTCATGACCACTGGAATTATACGACAGGGAGGAGCAAAACATGAGTCAGGGCTGACTAAATTATAGGGCAAGAAAAGGCAAAGTATGCAGCATAATCCAGCACATTTTGTGAACGTATTACTTCATTATTTCTTTGTTTGCACACATGAGAACTCTGTCTGGGTAGAGACTGTTAGTACCAGTTCGGCAATCAAATACAGGAATAACAATTGAAAGATGACACTAACCTTTGTAGTAGGCATTCACTATGCAGTAACACACATTGCCACGTTTTACTTGTGATCCGATTAACCTAGAAACTCATTGTTTGTTAAAATCTGAAGATTATACAACACATGATAGATTATGTGGCAAATGCAGCAAAAGAATAATCATGCAGGAAAACACAGCGTGTTACAGCAAACAAAGCGGCTGCAGAACTGCATAATTCCAGTGGCTCTGGTCTTAGTGTATATGTGAGAGAGAGAAAGTATGCTGGGAAAAAGAAGAACTATGAAAAATATGTAGACGCTGAACGTGTTCTCTCAAGCTCCCCCTCCTCGATCCCCTCTCCCCCAGTAGAGGAATTGAATTTGAGGAAGATGGTACCGGTGAGCCAGCTGCCGTGAGGTAGGTTTGCAGGAAGAATAACGTGGCGGCCTGGCAGGATGCCGAAACAACACCAAGTGGTGCCTCCCCAGGTCTTGAACCTTTGGCTGGTGTCAGAGTGTTCTCCTTCTAAAACTGCATAAACTGGACTCGAGGTGAAAATCCAGAATTTCTGGTCTCCTCCCTGTCAGAAGTGACCACCAGCATTTCCTGCCAATGCAAAGCTCTGATGTCAACCTGCTCTTCATGCAAAGATCAACCTTTATACGGCCCTCTCCAACACGAAGCTCTACTGAGGCCCCTCGTGTGGCACTGGACTGAGTAGAAGGTAAACTTTCCACAATGACAATCCCTGTACCTGACCTGAGCTTCATTTCGGTCAGCCTGAACATCTGACTTTGAGCTGGTCCAGCATGACCAGATTACTGCGATTGGCGTTTTGTACGTCTTGGTGCTATTTTACCTGAAACGTTAAAAATTCATAAGACCTGGTTCTTTCTGGTGCTGTGTATTCACTTTATTACTGTTTGAGTGCTGCATACATTCTTTACACTTTGACTCTATGTAAAGCCTGACTGCTTTCCAGCAAAGCCAATAGAGGGTTAGGCACAGATTTATATAATGACTTTTGTCACTGACAAGAATTGTGTTCATTATTTGAGTGGGACTCTCACACCACTCGACTAATAACTCAATATCTATCTATATATCCATCCGCCCACTCACCCACCCATCCATCAGATATATACTGGTCGCCAGTAGATAGTTATAGTTAGGACCGAGTTCCCATAGGAAATCTTAAAATTCTATTTTGAATAACTTTGGCGCCGGTTGACTTATCGTCGTGAAATTTTCAAAACTAATGGGGCGCTCCGCTCAGCTCCTACCCTGAAAGTCTTGGGGTGATTTGTCAAGTGGGGGCTGAGAAAAAAGGGGGGTCCCAAAACGCGTTTTCCCCATGCATTTTCCCATAGGACCTTTAGTCGAAGGTACAGCCCGAACGGCTGAACAGAATTACTTGAAATTTGGCAAAGAGGTAGTCCTCAGGTCAGGCATGTGCCTTTTGCATATATGGTGTCAATCTGTTCAGTAGTTCCTGAGAAAATTGCAGTTAAAAGTACATAAATATACACCAAATGTCCGCAAGCGTAATTCTGATTGGTGGTTAGATGTCAGTCAACATTCGAATCGGTCAAAATCAGGAAGTGTCGGATGCCATTTTGTGTGTGGCAGTGTAAAAGAAAGGTGGAGAACGTGAAAAGGGGGCAGGGTAGAGAGTTCCTGACCCCCTAGCCTTTGTCAGGGGGTCCCTGAAGGACCCTGAAGGGTGAACATTTTTTAAAAAAAAAATTCAAAAAATCGCGGGGTGCGCGCACGGTGCGTGCATGGTGAAAAACCCTAAAAAAATATATATATATATTTCAAACTGTTTATAAGTTTATAGGAGATATTAACTATGCTGTTCAACTTTATCCAAATAAAAAAAAAAAGAGCTGAGCCATTCCATATTACAGGATACAGTCAATCTATAACTATATACATAGGTAGTTTATTGTAAAATAAATATATAAAAAATATAATAATACATACATAAATTAGCATTTAAAAAACCTTACAAATTCACTAAAAAAAACATAGGTTTCACACACGTTATAGTTAGAAATTAGCATTTAAAAAACCTTGCAAATTCACTTAAAAAACCATAGGTTTCAAACACGTTATAGTTAGGAATTAGCATTTAAAAAACCTTGCAAATTCACTGAAAAAACCATAGGTTTCACACATGTTATAGTTAGGTGGATATTTCACTCGTAAAAAACCAATGAAATTCCCCCGTTATAGTTAGTTCAGATAACTATAACTCGCGCGACCGCCACTCTATCACAAGGATGATGTCATCAGTGATGTCATGAGTGATGCCACTGACCATGTCATGAGTGATGTAATATGTGACGTCATGAGCAGTGGATTGCGGAGTCTCGTAAACGCTTCTCTGGATACAGAAGCGTTTACGAGACTCCGTACCCGCTGCATTAGCTTTGTTCCTCTGAGGTTTTTTCTGTAAAGAAACTACACAACTATTTGGAAACTCCAATGCTCCATTGACTTTGATCTATCTATAGTGTTACCAAGCAAGTCTTAGCTTGTCCTTTTGAAGTTTTTTTAATCAGCATACACGACTCTTTGGAAATGCCGATACTCCGTAGACCTTAATCCTTCCATAGTAGTATCAAGTTTTGCCGTTTTTCTATACTTTGTACAGTTCCATTTACCTACTGGTCCATTTATCTCTACGACATACTACGAAGTTTTGGACCCTCATAACGTCTCCTCGACTTTGTACTGACCTACTCCACCTGTATTTCTGTGACCCCATTGGCTATCTTCGGCTGGACTACTTTATAATTTCATTGTATGATCCACAAATCCTGATATCTCACAGTTGGCTTCGATATGTTCTTTAGCGGAATGTGTTATTTGGATCGATGACTTAAGAAATGTGTAACATGGATCTATGACTTAATACCAAATTGTGATTCTCTGCGCCCTGACGAAGGACTTGTTGGACCTCGGTCCTTTTCCGAAACGCGCGTCGGCGCCTATTGTGTCACTTTACTGCACTATAGTATTTTTCTATGTTATTTGTGATTGTGTCTGGTCACTTTATTGTTTGTGTATTTTCTGTCTATGACTATGTGACATTATTCTAATTGTCTTTTTTTTGTTTATCTGTCTCGCTTGAGTGTGTTCAATATTGCTTTGGTAAATATTTCCCTACTGTGAGATATTAGTCGTTGTATAATTTACTAGAGTTCTCTCAAAAGTGGTGATTAACTCTCTATCAAGAGTATCCTCTATGTACTAAAAGATATTGTACGTCTGTATATTTTATTTTTATATTTTTTGATAGTAAATAAATGAAAAAAATTCTCATAATTTGTGTGGTCAAAATGAGGTTTGTTTTCTAATTGTTGGATATATTACCTATACTAAAGTAATAGGGGGAGTCTTAGCTGTTGTTTTTTCTATAGTGTTTGCATACGTCACCTCAGGCCCAGCCCCTTCCCTTCACCACTGTTTAAACACGCCAGTGACATGTTTTAAGTCGGGGATTAAGTCCCCTTTAATCCTAAGGGCCCCTGGGGTCCAACTAGCCCACCAGGTACCTCCAGTAAGCGCCACAGAGCTGCGTTGCAGAGAGGCATAAAAAGGAGCTTTGCCTGGACCACCTCTCTGCAAAGCAGGTCTATGGTGCTTACTGGAGGTACCTGGTGGGCTAACTGGCCCCCAGGGGCCTTCAGGATTGAAGGGGAATTAATTCCCCAACTTAAAACTCGCCACGGGTCGTGTTTGCACACATGTCACCTCAGTTCCAGCCCCCTCCATTTACCACTGTTCAAACACGCCCTGTGGCACGTTTTAAGTTGGGGGAATAAGTCCCCTTGAATCTTGAGGGTCCCTGGGGTCCAACTAGGCCACCAGGTACCTCCAGTAAGCGCCACAGAGCTGCATTGAAGAGAGCTGTAAAAAGGGGCATGGCCTGGGCTACCTCTCTGCAACGCGGCGCAGTGGCGCTTGCTGGAGGTACCTGGTGGGCTAGTTGGCCCCCAGGGACCCTCAGGATTGAAGAGGTATTAATTCCCCAACTTAAAACGTCCCACTAGGCGTGTTTGCACACATGTCACCTCAGGCCCCGCCCCCTTCCTTCACCACTGTGCAAACGCGCCCTGTGGCTTCTTTTAAGTTGGGGGATTAAGTCCCCTTGAATCCTGAGGGTCCCTGGGGTCCAACCAGCCCACCAGGTATCTCCAGTATGGGCCAGGAGGCTGCGTTGCAGAGAGGTGTTTAGAGGTCATGCCCTTTTTTACACCTCTCTGCAACGCAGCTCTGTGGCACTTACTGGAGGTACCGGGTGGGCTAGTTGGACCCCAGGGACCCTCAGATTCAAGGGGACTTAATCCTCCAACTTAAAACATGCTACAGGACATGTTTGCACACATGTCACCTCAGGCCCCGCCCCCTTCCTTCACCACTGTGCAAACGCGCCCTGTGGCTTCTTTTATGTTGGGGGATTAAGTCCCCTTGAATCCTGAGGGTCCCTGGGGTCCAACTAGCCCACCCGGTACCTCTAGTAAGCGCCACAGAGCCTTGCCCCTTTTTAAAAAAAAAAAATAAATAAACGGGAAGGGGGCGCGTGGCCCCCCTCCAGAGGCCAATTTTGGCCCCGGGGACCCCATCCCCTGGGGCATGGCCATAATTTTTTTTTTATTTTTAAATCTAGGAGGGGGCTGCGTGGCCCCCCTCCTGAGGCCTCTATTATTAGCCCCGGGGACCCATCCCCCGGGGCTGTGCCGCTTTTATTTATTTATTTTTTGGTGGAGGGGGGCCGCGTGGCCCCCCTCCCAGGCCACTTCTGGCCCCGGGTATCCCATCCCCCAGGGCCAGCCCTCTCCTTTGGGTACCGTGGGGGGAGCCCCAATGCCCCCACGGTCTCTGCTGGCTCTGCGCGTCCTGCGGGAGCCGGCATTGCTTTTCCACACGGAGAGCTGCTGACATGCAGCTCCCCGTGTGGAAAAGCAATGTGGTTTGGTTTTGAAAGTGAGAGCAGGTTTCCTGCTCTCGCTTTCAAAATCCAAACCACAGTTTGCCATGGCAGGGCGGGAGCCGCGAGGCTTCTGACCTTTCATAGCAAACAGCAGTGTCCTGGAGGTGGGCACCCCGGGACACTGCAGGAGCTGGCCCTGGGGGGTGGTGGTCCCCAGGGCCATCACAGACTCCAGGAGGGGGGTCGCACGGCCCCCTTCCCATCACATGCACAGCCCCGGGGAGGTGGTGGTCACGGACCACCAAATTTGAATATTAGTGCCCCGGAGAGGTGGCGGTCCCTGTGGCATGTGGGGGCCTCGAGCCCCCCCACACAGGTGTAGTTTAAAAAAAAAAGAAGCCCTGGGGGATGCTGGTCCCCAGGGCTGCGGGGGGCCGTGAGCCCCTGCAAATATTTAATAAAAGGCCCGGGGGTGGCGGTCCCCTGGGCTGCGGGGGTCTACTTGGCCCCCGCAATTTCAATTTTGCATGCCCCCGGTACTTGGCCCACCTGGGGGCTACATAATAACGAAGCATGGGAGACCGCGCTTCGTTTTTTTTTTTCGTCCGAAATTCGCGCTGGGAGCGCAAATCTCACCGCTTTAAAAAAAAATGCTTGTTTTGGCCCTGAGCAGGTCTAAGGGTTGAGGGTGTTTCTACCCTGCCCCCTTTTGTTATTTTTCACTTTTTGTTTTTCTGTTTTCTTGTGCCTCGGTAAGATGGCTGCCAACACTTCCTGGTTTGGAGTGTTGACAGCCAATTAGAATAAAGCTCGTGGTATCGGGAGGGTGAGCGGATCCTCCATGCCTCTATTTATCGAAACTTTTATTTTTTGATTTTCTCAGCAACTATTGAACGGCTTTACGCCATTTAAAAAAAAAGGGCGCTTTCTGAACCAAGCATTACCTTTTTGCCAAATTTGATGTAATTCCGTTCAGCAGTTCCAGCTGTAGCCGTGTCTAAAGTTTCCTATGGGAAATGCATTTTTTACCTCTATTTTTTTAATTTCTCAGGAACAACTGAACGGATTTACACCATTTAACAAAACATTCTCTTTCTGAACCAAGGGCTACCTTGTTGCCAAATTTGGTGTAATTCCGTTCAGCAGTTCGGGCTGTATTCGTGTCTAAAGTTTCCTATGGAAAATAACATGGAGACCCCCTTTTTTCTCGGTCCCTGCTCACTGAATCACCCCAAAACTTTCAGGATAGGAGCTGACCGGAGCGCCCCACAAGTTTTGACAATTTCACGAAGATTCGTCCTCCGGCGCCAAAGTTATTGGGAAAACAAAAAACGCTTTTCTTATGGAAACTAGGTCCTAACTATAACTACCTACTGGCGACCGCCAGTAGATAATATATAGATATAGACACACACATATATATACATATATGTATATATATACACATAACACACACATATATATATACACATATATTTATATACACACATACACATATATAATATATATATACTCCCTCCCTGAGCCTTAGAAAGGCCTTTGAGTGGGTATGTGAGTGGGTGTCCTTGAAGACCTGGCCTTTTGCCTTGTACTTGTTTATTATCGAGGGCTTATGTTCCTGCCAGGTAGTTGAACCGCTTCAGTCCCTTGACACCTTCAGGCATTTTTTTGTGCTTTATAAGTTGGCCATTCATTAATTCTTTATAATTTGGTGTGTGAGTGTTTCAGTGGGTCTCTGAGTGGGTGCATTAGCGTCTGAGTGGGTCTGTAAGTGGGTGTAAGAGTGTCTGAGTGGGTTTGTGACAGGGTGCTTGAGTGCCTGTGTGGGTGTGTGAGTGGGTGCATGAGTGTCTGTGTGGGTCTGTCAGTGGGTGTTAAAGTGTATGAGTGCGTTTGAGAGTGGGTGTGTGAGTGTGTGTGAGCAGTGCATGAGTATCTGAATGAGTCTGTGAATGGGTGTGAGAGTGTCTGAGTGGGTCTTTCAGTGGTGTGTGAATGTCTGTGTAGGTCTGTTAGTGGGTGTGAGAGTGTCTGAGTGGGTTTGGGAGTGAGAGTGTCTGAGTGGGTCTCTGAGTGGGTGTGTGAGTGTGGGTCTGTGACTGGGTGCATGAGTGTCTCAGTCGGTGTGTGAGTGGATGCAGGAGTATCTGAGTGGGTCTGTGAGTGGGTGCATGAGTGTCTGTGGGTCTGTGATTGGGTGTGTGAGTGTCTGTTTGGTTCTGTCAGTGGATGTGAGAGTGTCTGGGTGTGCTTGAGAGTAGGTGCATCAGTGTCTGAGTGGGTGTGTGAGTAGGTGCATGAGTGGATCTGACTGGGTGCGGGAGTGTCTCAGTGGGTCTGTGAGTTGATGTGACAATGTCCAAGTGGATCTATGAGTGGGTGCATGAATGTCTGGGTGGCTCTGTGAGTGGGTTTCTTAGAGTCTGAGTAGGTCTGTTAGTGGGCATAAAAGTGTCTGAGTGGGTTTGTGAATGGATGCATTAGTCTCTGAGTGAGAGTGTGAGTCTATATTTTTTGATTTTTTGCCCAAATTCACAAATCTGCCACAGATGAACATGGGGGCTATGCTGAGCTTCGGCGAGGATTTGCAATTACTCGTAAGTAAAACAAAATTCATTTGGGGGTATTTTCTTCCTATCAGGGGTCCCTCACAGACCCCTATATTACACACCCATGCGGTCAGGGTAACACTACCCTGAACCCTTCTATGACATTTCTCTCCAAATTTCACACCAGAGGACCATCCCCAATATTTAAACCGGTGGCCATGCATCACAGCGCATCCGTGAAGCTGCACATGTTGTGGTGGAGCCGCAAAGTTGTGCAGGGAGGAAAAACATTTGGGAACATTTTCTTACCGTCTAGGGTCCCTCACAGACAGGCAACCCCTATCCTGCCCCTTTCTACTACATTATATAAGAATTTTCGAAGCTGAGGACCATTCTCTGATTTCTAAAATGTTTTTGCCGTATGGATTGGCAAACAGCCACAAAGGATTCACGAAGGGTCCACGTCCCTAGATATCCAAATTTGTTTTTCCTTTAATATCTCTAAACTGCTGATCGGATTTACACCAATTCACAAAAGTGTGCTTTCTGGAGCAAGACCTAGCTTTCTGCCAATTCGTTCAGCGGTTCAGGCTGTAGTCATGTCTAAAATGTCAATGGAATGTATTTGGGAAATGCATTTTTTTACCCCACCTGCTTAACGGATCACCCCGAAATTTTCCATGCACAATCAGAAAGAGTAGGGTGCTTTTTTTGGAAAATGTTGTGAAGATTCGTCAAACAGTGCCAAAGTTATAAGCAAGTCAAAAAGCACTTTTCTTATTGAAACAAGGTCCTAAATATACTGGAGACCACTTGTAGGTTATATATATGTATATATGTATATATATATGTACTATATATATATATATGTACTATATATATATATATATATATATATATATATATATATATATATATAACCTAGTGATATATAAATATTACCTAGTGGTTGGCTGGGTAGGTGTAGTTAGGATCATGTTTCCATAGGAAAATAATTTTTTTGGTTTCATAAAAACTTAGCCACTGTTTGTCAAATCATCACAAAAATTTCCCCAAAAAGTTCATGTGCCCCAGTTCCTTCCTGGAAAGTTTTTGGGGCGATCCGTCAAGAAGGAGCCGAGAAAAAGGGGAAATATTAAATGCGTTTTCTCCATGCAATTTTCTGTAGGAAAATTAGACACAGCTACAGCAAAAACGGCAGAATGGAATTACACCAAATTTGGCAGTAAGCTTGATCTTGGTCCAAAAAGCATGCTGTTTGTGATTTGGTGTAAATCAGGTTTTGAGAAATTAAGGCTCAAAATGTTTGCATGTCTCACGCCACAGAGACTCTGCAGAGCTAACAGATGTAAAGATAAGATCTGTTTGGCTGCACTCACATGAACGAAGATGTGGCGGCAGCTACTTTAGGATTCGAAGACTCATTACTTGGGCTAGGAGGAATTGGCATAAGGCCTCTACGCAGAATATGGAAAAAATGTGTGGAAAAGAGCGCACGTCCTGAGAGTACGTGTGCCCGGGACAGTAGTCACTCGTGCCCGGGCAAGCTCCCCGATCTCCTAGGCCTGGCTGGGTTGAGAAGCAGGGACCGGCCCCAGGGCCTGGGGTATGGGAGCCCCCGTCCTGCAGCCTGGCAAGTGTCCATCTGCATGGGACAAGGGTCCCTGGTGCAGAGCCCTGGAGCCCTGCTTGTCAAGGTGTCGGCGGTCCCCGGGTCAGAGGGCCCGTCGGGTCCCCCTTGCAGCCTCCATGGCTGTGGCCCAGCTGGGTCCCTGGGCCTCCGGTCCCCTGCTCACTCATTCGTTGGGGCACAGAGTGACCAGATAGCTTCCCTTTCGAGCCCGGCCATCTGGTCGCACCTTTTCCCTCAGCCATCTGGTCACACCTATCCCCTCGGCCATCTGGTCACGCGCAATGCATTCCAATGGGGTGACCAGATGGCCGGGCTTGCCTGAAAGTCCCGATGAGGGCTCATTTGCCTCCCCGATCCCAGCGAGGGCTCCAGGAGGTTGGGTACATTCGCGCCTTGGGTCCCCTCTGTCACCTCGTGTGCACGGATTACAAGAAAGGGGGGTAATTTTCCTCCGGATTACTAGGGAGAGGGTCAGTCAGGCCTCCATTAGGTTCGACTATTCCGAAACAGGGGAAGGCAGAACCTGGGCCCACCCGCCGGGGCCCCCAGGGGCCCGGGTATGCACCTGCCTCTCAGCCCCTTCCCGATCGCCCTTTTTCTCCGAGATTGCTCAGTCAGACCTCCGTGAGGTCCGGCGATTCTGAGACAGGGGATGGCAGCACCCAGACCCGCCCGCTGGGGCCCCCCGGGGCCCCCGGGGCCCCGGTCTGCACCAGCCTCTCAGCCCCTTCCTGATGAGCCTTTCCTTTGAGCCTGCTCGCCCCGGGAGCAGGCAGGTATGTGAAGCCGGCATCCCCCCACGCAGGGCAGCCTGCCAGGGGATGCCCTGGCCATACTCTGATCGATTGGGCGCTCTCGGTCCGTTTAGGTATGGACTGCTTGGTCAGCCTCGGCTGTTGTTTCAAGCAAGGAGCTTCCTCCCTGCATGGACAGTCCGACTCGAGGGTCTGCCGCCTGGTGGGAGGCCCTTCACCCTACCCAGCAGAGTGAAGGCCAAGTGGCCCGGCAGCTTGTGCCCCCCAGTGGTCTGACCCATGCGGAAGGGGTTCGGGTGACGCTAGGCCCTCCCATGCTGCAGCAGGTTCGTAGGCCCCGTGTGCCATGTTGTCACCCCTCTCCGCCCAGCACATTTCCACAGAAGCTCGGAACGACTGTTCTGAGGGGTGGCGCTGCTGCCAGGCTCCGGCACCCCTGAGTCTCGCTCAGGCTGCGCCTTGGCCTGCCTCTCCCTTCCGTGACCGCACCTCTCCACCCCTCCAGCGAGCCCTCCC
This sequence comes from Triturus cristatus, assembly GCF_964204655.1. Classification (NCBI taxonomy): domain Eukaryota; kingdom Metazoa; phylum Chordata; class Amphibia; order Caudata; family Salamandridae; genus Triturus; species Triturus cristatus. Next base: position 799,612,825 of record NC_140581.1, read on the forward strand.
GCCCAGGCGGGTGGGCTCCTTCCCCCAGCAGGCTCCCAAGAGGGAGGGGTACGTGAAGGTTGCCCGGTTGGGGAGATGGGCACGCGGCCCCCCAAACCCACCCCGTCAGCAGTTGCGGCTACCTGGTTGATCCTGCCAGTGGCATATGCTTGTCTCAAAGATTAAGCCATTCACGTGTAAGTACACACGGCCGGTACAGTGAAACTGCGAATGGCTCATTAAATCAGTTATGGTTCCTTTGATCATTCCATCTGTTACTTGGGTAACTATGGTAATTCTAGAGCTAATACATGCGGACGAGCGCTGACCTCCTGGGATGCATGCATTTATCAGACCAAGACCAATCCGGGCTCACCCAGCCGCTTTGGTGACTCTAGATAACCTCGGGCCGATCGCACATCCCTACATTCGGATGTCTGCCCTATCAACTTTCGATGGTACTTTCTGTGCCTACCATGGTGACCACGGGTAACGTGGAATCAGGGTTTGAATTCGGAGAGGGAGCCTGAGAAACGGCTACCACATCCAAGGAAGGCCGCAGGCTCGCAAATTACCCACTCCCGACTTGGGGAGGTAGTGACGAAAAATAACAATACAGGACTCTTTCGAGGCCCTGAAATTGGAATGTGTACACTTTAAATCCTTTAACGAGGATCCATTGGAGGGCAAGTCTGGTGCCAGCAGCTGCGGTAATTCCAGCTCCAATAGCGTATATTCAAGTTGCTGCAGCTAAAAAGCTCGTAGTTGGATCTTGGGATCGAGCTGGCGGTCCGCCTCTCGGCGCCCCCTTGATGCTCTTGACTGAGTGTCCTGTGGGTCCGAAGCGTTTACTTTGAAAAAATTAGAGTGCTCAAAGCAGGCCGGTCACCTGAATACTTCAGCTAGGAATAATGGAATAGGACTCCGGTTCTATTTTGTTGGTTTTCGGAACCGGGGCCATGATTAAGAGGGATGGCCGGGGGCATTCGTATGGTGCCGCTAGAAGTGAAATTCTTGGACCGGCGCAAGTGAAAGCATTTGCCAAGAATGTTTTCATTAATCAAGAACGAAAGTCGGAGGTTCGAAGACGATCAGATACCGTCGTAGTTCCAACCATAGCTATCGATCCGGCAGCGTTATTCTCATGACCCACCGAGCAGTTTCTGGGAAACCAAACCAAAGTCTTTGGGTTCCGGGGCGAGTATGGTTGCAAAGCTGAAACTTAAAGGAATTGACGGAAGGGCACCACCAGGAGTGGAGCCTGCAGCTTCATTTGACTCAACACGGGAAACCTCACCCGCCCCGGACACTGTGGTGGTGGTGCATGGCCGTTCTTAGTTGGTGGAGCGATTTGTCTGGTTAATTCCGATAACGAATGAGACTCCTCCATGCTAACTAGTTACGCGACCCCCAGCAGTCAGCGTCCAACTTTTTAGAAGGACAAGTGGCATTCAGCCATACGAGATCTACCCTTCGCCGACAGGTGCGGGTAACCCGCTGAACCCTGTTCATGATAGGGATTGGGGATTGCAATTATTTCCCATGAACGAGGAATTCCCAGTAAGTGCGGGTCATAAGCTCGCGTTGATTAAGTCCCTGCCCTTTGTACACACCGCCCGTCGTTACTATCGATCGGATGGTTTAGTGAGGTCATCAGAGCCCGAGCGACTGATGGCGCCAGCCCAAAGCCATCGGCCTGCCACCTGCAAGCATGCACCATAGGCACAGGGCCCGGCCCAACCCTGGCGCGCCCCCGGCCGGTGGAGCGGTCCGCGGCCGCATGGGGTGCCTGGGTGTGGACCGGGACTTCGGCGGGCCTCTTCCCCCGGGGAGGGCCCGACTCACTCATGAGGGACCGGGATGGGGGATGGCCCCCTGGGAGGGGCTCAGCGGTAAGCCCTCCCGAGACGGAACCTAAGCTCGCCCGGCACGACCCCCGCGGTTAGGGGGAACCGAATGGCAGTGCATCCCTGGGCTGGTACCGCCCCACCCTCGAAAGTCCCTGCTGCCGGCTGGGCCCTCCCATACCCGAGTCCCGGCCCAACCGGGTTCCGGGCGACAGAGGCGCAGCCGTTCTCGTGTGGCAGGGCGGCCTGGAAGAGAAGGGGCAGAGGGCCTGCGAGGGGACCCCGGCTCATCTCTAGAGGAGGCGTGCAGAATGGGGAGCCACCTGGCTTTTCCCTACCAGCGCCTCGAACCCAGGCGAGGGTGGGGTGGACTATTCGCCAGCCTGCGGGCACGGCACGGGCCGCCCGGCGACAGATGGCTGATGTGCAGGTGGGGCGACCCTCCCTCGTTGCCAGGTACCCGGTTCGACCCAGCCCCGTGTGGCTGGGCTGAGGGGTTTGAAGACTCGCGCGGTCCCTCCTGGGTTACTCTGGGAGGGACAGGTGGCCGTGGGGCTGCCTGCTCCTGTCGCTCCGGGAGCCCCCTTCCTCGCTGGCGTGTGGGTGGGGGGGACTCCCGGGCCCAGCGCCTGGTAACCCTTTTTTTCTCCCAACGGTGCAGTCTGACTCCCAGAGGGGGAGCCTTGAACGGGGCACCCGGGCCGTCTCGCAGCGCAGACGGTGGACGGATGGCGTTGCCTCCCGCCTCTCCTGCGCCCGCAGGTAGGTGAACGTTGCCTGTGACTCTTGGCGGTGGATCACTCGGCTCGCGCATCGATGAAGAACGCAGCTAGCTGCGAGAATTAGTGTGAATTGCAGGACACATTGATCATCAAGACTTCAAATGCACCTTGCGGCCCCAGTTTCCTCCCGGGGCTACGCCTGTCTGATGGTCGCTCGATTGTAAATCGCCCCAGGACTTCCCCGGGACGCGGCTGGGTCCATCGCAGGGTTAGCTCCGCTTCCCTTTGTCCCCCCACAAGGTCAGACCCCCCCTGATTGCCCGTTGCAGGGTCCCTCAATGGGCCCTGCTGTGGAGGTATGCCACCGGTGCGCCTGGCCCCCGAGAAGTGGCCTGGTGACTGGTCTGCCCTGGCCTGTCCCGGGGTGCCTGGCTGTGTGCCACGAGTGGCTGTCTGTGGTGTCCCACCGGCTGCCCGCATGCACACGCCTCGGGCGCTCACCTCCGCGGCCGTCTTCCCTGGGAGGGCTAACCCCCTCCAGATCCGATCCGGGAAAAGAGGGCAAGTGCGCTGCCAGGACACCAGGCCCCTGCTCCGGCAAGGACCTGGCCTCCCCCGGCAGCTCCTCCCGATGCTCCGGCATTTTTCTTCTGACTACGACCTCAGATCAGACGTGGCGACCCGCTGAATTTAAGCATATTACTAAGTGGAGGAAAAGAAATTAACCAGGTTTCCCCCAGGAACGGCGAGTGAAGAGGGAAGAGGGAAGAGCCCAGCGCTGAATCCCCGCCTGGTGTCGGGAAATGTGGCGTACAGAAGACTGACTCCCCGGCGTCGCTCAGGGGGCCCAAGTCCTTCTGATCGCCGCTCACCCCGTGGATGGTGTTAGGCCGGTAGCGGCCCCCGGCGCGCCGGGATCGGGTCTTTTCAGAATAGGGTTGCTTGGGAATGCAGCCCAAAGCGGGTGGTAAACTCCATCTAAGGCTAAATATGGGCACGAGACCAATAGCCAACAAGTACTGTAAGGAAAAGTTGAAAAGAACTGGATGGGGTCTGTGCAGTCCGCCTGGAGGATTCAACACGGCGGGAAGGTCGGTGGCCCGGGAGTTCCGGATCCCCTCCATGGGACCGGCACCCGGGCCCTACCCGGTCACCGCAGGGTGCATTTCCTCCGCGGCGGTGTGCCGTGACTGGCTCTGGGTTGGCTGCGAAGGCTTCAGGGTGGCAGGTGGCCCTCCGCTCTGGTGGAGGGTGTTACAGCCCCCCTGGCAGCAGCTTCGCCGTGTCTGCGGGGCCGAGGGAGATTCGACTGCCTCGGCACCCTCCCCGGGCACCCGTTCCCGGCCACCCCTCGGGACGCACTGGAGCAGTTGAAGGGGGGACGGGGCCCCCATCTCCCGGCACGTCTGTTGACTGGGGTGGACTGTTCTGAGTGCACCCCAACCGCGTCACGCCGCTGGGCGGAGAGGCCGGCGCCAGGCGCCAGGGGTCTGCAGCAATGTTGGATACCCACCCGACCCGTCTTGAAACACGGACCAAGGAGTCTAACACGTGTACGAGTCAGAGGGCCAAGCGAAACCCTGTGGCGCAATGAAGGTGAGGGCCAGTGCGAGCCGGCTGAGGTGGGATCCCGCCACGCTTCCAGAGGCAGGCGCACCACCGGCCCGTCTCGCTCGCTCCATCGGGGAGGTGGAGGATGAGCGTGCATGATAGAACCCGAAAGATGGTGAACTATGCCTGGGCAGGGCGAAGCCAGAGGAAACTCTGGTGGAGGTCCATAGCGGTCCTGACGTACAAATCGGTCGTCTGACCTGGGTATAGGGGCGAAAGACTAATCGAACCATCTAGTAGCTGGTTCCCTCCGAAGTTTCCCTCAGGATAGCTGGTGCTCGGAGCCCCCAGTTTTATCTGGTAAAGCGAATGATTAGAGGTCTTGGGGCCGAAACAATCTCAACCCAATCTCAACTTTAAATGGGTAAGAAGCCCAGCTCGCTGGCGTGGAGCCGGGCATGGAATGCGAGTGCCTAGTGGGCCACTTAAGCAGAACTGGCGCTGCGGATGAACTCAACGCCGGGTTAAGGTGCCCGATGCCGACACTCATCAGACCCCAGAAAAGGTGTTGGTTGATGTAGACAGCAGAACGGTGGCCATGGAAGTCGGAATCCGCTAAGGAGTGTGTAACAACTCACCTACTGAATCAACTAGCCCTGAAAATTGATGGCGCTGGAGCGTTGGGCGCATAACCAGCCATCGCCGGCGCTGAGAGCTGTGGGGGCTAAGCCGCGATGAGTAGGAGGGCCCCTGTGGTGCGCACAGAAGCCCGGGGCAAGGACCCGGGTGGAGCCGCCACAGGTGCAGATATTGATGGTAGTAGCAAATATTCAAATGAGAACTTTGAAGGCCGAAGTGGAGAAGGGTTCCATGTGAACGGCAGTTGAACATGGATCAGTTGGTTCTAAGAGATGGGCGAGCGCTCTTCGGAGGGGACGGGCGTTGGCCTCCGTTGCCCTCGGCCGATCGAAAGGGAGTCAGGTTCAGATCCCCGATCCCGGTGTGGCGGAGACGGGCGCCCTCAAGGCGTCCAGTGCGGTAACGCAAACGATCCCGGAGAAGCCGGCGGGAGTCTCGGGGAGATTTCTCTTTTCTTTGTGAAGGGTAGATCGCCCTGGAATGGGTTTGCCCCGAGAGAAGGGCCCAAGCCTTGGAAAGCGTCGCAGTTCCGACGGCGTCCAGTGAGCTCTCACTGGTCCTTGAAAATCCGGGGGAGATGGTGTAAATCTTGAGCCGGGCTGTACCCATATCCGCAGCAGGTCTACAAGGTGAACAGCCTCTGGCATGTTGGAACAATGTAGGTAAGGGAAGTCGGCAAGTCAGATCCGTAACTTCGGGATAAGGATTTTCTCCAAGGGCTGGGTCGGTCGGGCTGGGGCGTGAATGGGCGCATGACTCGGCTGGACGATGCGCCTCCCTCCAGGGCGGCAGTGACTCTGGACGCGAGCCGGGTCTTTCCTGTGGGTCGCCCCAGTTGGGGGTCCACCGGGGCCCGAGGAGGCTCTTACCGGCCTGGCTAGGGTTAGGAAGCTGGGCTCGGGCCTCGAGCTCCGTCCCAGGGTGCGGGAGCCCCCCGTCCCGCAAGCCAGCCGAGGCGCTGAGGACAGGGGTCCACCGGGGCCCGGGGAGGCTCTACCCGGGCAGGCTAGTGTTCAGAAGCTGGGACCGGGCCCGGGGCTTGTGCTCTGTCTGGCGGGCCCCGGGGTGCGGGAGCCACCGATCCTGCAAGCCAGCCGAGGGTCCGAGTGCTGCGGAAGGGGGTCCACCGGGGTCAGGGGAGGCTCTCCCTGGCCTAGTTAGGGTTCGGAAGCTGTGACCAGGCCCGAGGCTCGAGCTCCATCCGGCGGGCCCCGGGGTGCGAGAGCCCCACGTCCTGCAAGCCAGTCGAGGGTCTGGGCGCTGGGGAAGGGGGTCCACCAGGGCCAGGGGAGGCTCTCCCCGGCCTGGCTAGGGTTCGGAAGCTGGGACCAGGCCCAGGACTCATGCTCCGTCCGGCGGGCCCTGGGATGTGGGAGCCCTCGTCCTGCAACCAGCCGAGGGTCTGGGTGCTGGAGAAGGGGGTCCATCGGGCCCGGGGAGGCTCTCCCCGGCCTGGCTAGGGTTCGGAAGCTGAGCTCGGGCCTCGAGCCCCGTCCAGCGGGCCCGTGGTGCCGGAGCCCCCCGTCCTGCAAGCCAGCCGAGGGTCCTGGTGCTGGGGACGGGGGTCCACCAGGGCCTGGGGAGGCTCTCCCCAGCCTGGCTGCTTTCAGAAGCAGGGACCGGGCCTGGGAGCGGGGGTGGCTGGCTTTATCCGCTCCGTTGGCAAAGCGGAGTTTTCTGCCCACCCCTACTCAGTACCCCGTACTAGAAAAAGAATGCAAAAAATATATTAGGGCAGGGAATGAATACCCTGCCCCCTTAGGCCTGGTGGGGGTCCCAGAGGGACCTCCCTGGGACCAAAATAATATATTTGTTTACCAGTACCAACCCATTTAAACAATAAGGCACTCAAGGTGGGACACTGCTTGGGGGATGGGTGCTGTTTGTTTATTGGGGAGGTGGCATGCATTCCCACTCCCTGAGCAACGGGATGCCCTGGGGACCCCATCCCCTGGGCCTATCTAATTATTAATGGGAGGGGGTATGAAAACTCCCCCTCCCCAAATCTCCTGAGGCCCCGGGAACCGCATACACCAGGGTGGGTATACTTATTAATTGCCAGGGGGCATGCAGGCCTACTCCCAAAGTCTTTTTAGGGCCATGTGGAACCCACTCCTGGGCTGGAATTATTGTTTATGGGGAGTGGGGTGAAAGCCCTCCTTCCCCAAGCCTTAGAAATGCGTTTGGGACCCCATCCCCTAGGGTTAGCGTGTTCTTTTTGGGGAGTTGCACTCTATCCTCCGGGGCATGATCAGAGCAGTGTCCCAGAGACCCATCGACTGGGAGAGCACAGGCAGGGAATCTAAACTTTATCCCCTGCCCACAATCTACCGGGCAGGGACCACAACTTTGCTCCAATCTGGCGGCAATTACAGTAATAAGTTGATCCCACCTGGGCAAGAGCAAAGCAATGGAGCTGGCTTCCCCAGCACCCAGTATGGATGATGGCTGGGGAGCCGACAGGGGCCTTGGGGCTCCCTCCATGGCTGACAATGACTGAACAATTGTGGATGCCTCAGGTGGGCACCAGGGCGTCCACTTAGAACTAATGGCTGGCTCCCACCGGCACCCACTAAGGGTGCTGGCGGGGAGCCAGCAGGGGCCGTGGGGGCCTTGGGGCTTCCCCTGTGGCCACCCAATCGTGGATGACCTGGGTGGGCACCAGGGCACTCAACTTGACTTAATGGCCCCCTCCCACCAACACCCATTATGGGTGCTGGCTGGGGTGTCAGCAGGGTCCCCTCTGACCCCCAACTTAAAAAAAGATGTGGGTGTCCGAGGGGGCACCAGAGCGCATATATATGTGTATAAGTATATGTATGTATATGTATATAAAAATAAGAAAAAATGAGCAGCAGGAGTCCCTCATTTATTATTTACTACTCTGTGCAAGGAGCACCCCGTAATGCCCTGCAAGGATTTTGTTTTTCTGTGGAGGGCTGCAGGGAGGACAGCACCCCCCCACCCCCACTAGAAACACTAATTTAAAAAAAACATAGTAAGTCTCCTGTTTCATGCAATCCGTGACACTAGGAGAGCTTACCATATTTTTTAAAAGCACTCCAAGCTAAAGCTCTACACTCTTTAGCTTGAGTGCAGAGATCCTTTGTGGCTAGTTCTTCCTGGTGGGGCTACCAACTTTTTGTTGCTGTGAAGGGTTGCAGGGAGTGCAGCACCCCCCACCCAGCAACATTAAAAAACATAGTATGTCTCCTGGGTCATTTAATCCATGACCCCAGGTGAGCTTACCATAGAACATGCACTGCAGTAACAGCAAGGGTGTAGAACTAAATACACAGTCACAATAGACAAGGAGCTAGCAAGGAGAAGTGCCTAACTGGAAAGAAGAGGAACAAGGACACACTTGGCAGAAAGCAAGTAACAAACATACAAGAAAACTAGACAGCAAACTAGGGATTGAAACAGAGGGAATATGAAGAAAAAGCAAGAATGGGGACAAAGGAAATGCAGGAGAGGAAACAAGGAATAGCTAAGGATCAGGAGTCAAGGTAGCACTGAAGACAGTGCTAATTCAGGAACAAGGATTGCTTTAGCTCAGAAACAGGAATCAATGTAAAACTAAAGGTATTTGCTAATTCAGAAACAAGGATATTTATAGGTCAAGAATCAAGAGAGCAGTGAAAGCAGTGTTAATCAGGAACAAGGAATAGCTGCAACTCAGGAACAAGGAATAAATATAGCTCAGGAATTAGGAAAATCAAAAACTCAGGCAACAAGGATCGGTCTCACCGGAACACAGATTCAATGACCAATGCTGGACAGAAGAGAGCTGGGGCTTAAAAGAGCTCACAGTAATCATATGCATTAGGTGTGAGCAGGCTAGCAATATCCAGCCACAGGTGAGCTGAATTCCTCCACCCATCCTTGGCCTGCAGGGGTGGAGATGAATCAGTGAGCAAGGAATTATGGGTAATGAAGTTTCCAGCATGAGTAGACTGTCTTCCACAAAACCCGCCATGGATTGGCAATGGATGTGAATTCTCAAATAGTGTCCAAATGGCTGTAAGTCAGGATATGCATGCAGGGGATTGCCTAGAGGCTTATTAGAACACTTAGTCCCACTATGCGGTTCCCTGGTGGTGGGCATGAGAGCGCAGGCAGTGAATTGTGAAAGTACACACCCTCCAACAACTTTCTCCCTGAATCTGGAACTTTGCTCAATTTCCAGCAGAGATGCAGTGCAAGATACTAGAGGACTGCAAGAAAACTGATGCTCTGGAGGGTAGAAAATTAGGCTGTAAATTAACAGCAGTATTGGAGGCAGAACCTGAAGAGTCCAAATCTAATAATGAGGGCTTAGAAACCTGAATCAAATGTGTTTGAAGTTCAGATAGTAAGCTATAGTAGCAATGAGGACAGATTGACTGTAAGGTCAAAGGCAGATAACGGATTGGCAGGAGTAACAGAGGTCAAAGGCAAGCTGGCTGAAGATAACGACGGTAACTGGAAGCAGACCTGAGGCTGTGGCCCTGGAGGAAAACATAAAGAAGACTCATATGCAGGAGACTCTGGAAGCAGACATGCAGGATACCCAGGCTCTGGAGCCTTACATGTTGAGAGTTTTGTCTCTGATGCTGGAGGTTCAGTCTCTGAATGTATACATGCAGAGGCCTCTGAAGGCTGGCAAACTAGTAGCACAGGGGCAAAAAGTAGACAAAATAGATGCTCAAGGTTGGAAGGCAGGCCGGCAGGAAGCTCTGGTTCTGAAGGCAGGCAGGCTGGAAGTTCTGGTTCTAAAGGCAGATCACCTGGAAGCTCTGGTTCTGAAGGCTAACCGCCTGAAAGCTCTGGTTCTGAAGGCAGACCACCTGGAAGCTCTGGTTCTGAAGGCAGACCACCTGGAAGCTCTGGTTCTGAAGGCAGACTGCCTAGAAGTTCTGGTCCTGAAGGCAGACCGCCTGAAAGCTCCGGTTCTGAAGGCAGACAACCTGGAAGCTCTTGCTGGGTAGGCAGGCTGGTTGGAGGCGCCGGCTCTGTAGACAGGCCGGTTGGAGGCGCCGGCTCTATAAACAGGCTTTTAGGAGGCTCTGGCTCTATAAGTAAATTGGTTGGAGGCTCAGTAGACAGTCAGGCCAGAGTTTTGGGCTCAGATGGCAGGCAGGCTGTAGGCTGAAGTTCAGAAGGTAGGTCAGCTGAGGACTCTGGCTCTGCAGGCAGCAGGCCGGCTGAGGACTCTGGCTCTGCAGGCAGCAGCCAAGCTGAGTAATCTGGCTCTGTAATAAGACAAGATGAAGACGGAGTGGCACAAGGGTCCCACAATTTAAACTCTGGGAATGGTAGTAGCTTGTGAACAGTAGATTTGCTGTTGTCGGTAGTGACACATTCATAGGTCCTTGGCACATTAAAATACAGAGAAGCACTTTCTTCCAGATGGCTAAGAATAGTGCTTATCTTAGAGTCACTAATGATCAGACTTATTTTACCATTTGCCAATTCACATCTTTTAGTCAGAGGAAATAGGTCAAATATTACTTGATCATGGTAGGTCTTTTCATTTTCTTACAAGGTGGTACAGGTGCACCAGAGCATAGAGTACAATCATTTCTTGACTTTTCAATATGTGGTGTGCTTGAAGGCAAGAGAGCAAACAGGGGTTCAGGATTTTGTTCCTTCTCAGTGAGGAGGTTGGCTTCAGTCGAAGCAGTTAGATCAAGAGTGTGGTCTGAGTCACAGGATACTGTCACATCTGGGATTATGTGGGGCACTGGTTCAGGTTTTGTCTGTATGTCAATGACCTGTCTATGGGTTATCTCTGAGATAGTACTGCCCTCACTACCAGGAAAAGAAAGAAAAGAGATGTTTTGTGTTTTGCCTGGCATTAAGGGTCCCTGAAAAGTGGAGGGACACATCTCAGGTGTAGCGCCTAGATGTAATTTGTAAGGAGACTGACATAGATTAAGCAAAGTAGTCTTGTACAGGGGTTTTAGATTCCCACTTGAACTTTGGGTTATAGTGTTTTAACAGGGTCTGAAAAGTTGTGTTCTCTTGTTGTAGTTCCAGAATCTTAGATTTAATTATACCCTGTGAAGACTGTAGATCATTCTCCACAAGGACAGTGGTTGGCTTGGCAACCTCACAACAGGCAACAGAACTAAACCTTGGATTTTGTTTAAACTAACTATTAGCTACCTGTGTTCTAATAGGTCTTTTCTCTCATTTGTTAAACTGATTATTGTTTACTTTGAATGTAGCATCAAACATTGCCTCTTTAGTGTCAGGGACTATGATCTTCACTGGGCCACAAGAATGAGTTTTATCGTTTGAATGGAAAACAGAGGTTATGTAATGCACCTGCTCTTTCTTTGTCTGTTGTATGGTTAAACATGCTATTTTATTACCAGTTCCAGCAGACATGTGAAAATCAGAATTATTGTTCAACAAGCAGAGTAAGGTATCGTTCTCCTTTGCAATGCTGACACAGACAATGAATCTGAATCAGAACAGTAGATTAAGTCAAAATCTGGCAAAGAGGTGTTTGAGAGGCTATAAGTATAATAGTCAGAACGTAAATGTTGATTTCTAATAAGGAGACTTTGTGTTTCAGGACTAGAGGTAACATCCTGAAAACGCATAACAGACACTAAATGCCTTTCATTGTTGGATGCTTGGGACCTACCCTGCACAAAATTAACTGAAGTACTGGTGGTTTTCTTTCTTAGACCTTTCATTATGACACACTCAAAACAAACTCACAGACAACAATGCAAACAGAGAAAATGGTAGCTAACTAAATGCAAAGAAACCTCACAAGTTCTCCTGGAAATGTGGGTTGGTCATTCTGTCAGGGACTGTCTGGGACTATGTCTGAGACACAGTCAGGGACTTGGCCAAGGACTGGTGACTGGGTAGAAAACGTAAGTAGGAAGAGGAGTACAGCACTGCCCAGGATCACACAGGAAGTCAGAGGGGGAAAGGGATTCAATGGGGAAGCCTGCACAAGGGAAGGTGTAGTTAGGATCATGTTTCCATAGGAAAATCATTTTTTTGGTTTCATAATAACTTAGCCACTGTTTGAAAAATCTTCACAAAAGTTTCCCAAAAATGTTCATGTACCCCAGTTCCTTCTTGGAAAGTTTTTGGGGCGACCCATAAAGCAGGAGCCGAGAAAAAGGGAAAATATTAAATGCGTTTTCTCCATGCAATTTTCTGTAGGAAAATTAGACACAGCTATATATATATATATATATATATATATATATATATATATATATATATATATATATATATATATATATATATATATATATATATATATATATTCACTGAAAAAACCATAGGTTTCAGGCACGTTATAGTTAGGTATTAGTATTATAGACATACATATATAAAACATATTTAATTTTCAGAAAAACACACATTCACTGGATGATGTCATCAGTGATGTCATCAGTGATGTCATTTGAGATGTCATCAGTGATGTCATGAGTGATGTCACTGACCATGTCATGAGTGATGTAATATGTGACGTCATCAGCAGTGCATTGCGGGCGCGCGAGTTATAGTTAGCTGAACTAACTATAACGGGGGAATTTCAATTGTTTTGTACAAGTGAAAAGTCCAGCTAACTATAACACCCCTGAAACCTATGGTTTTTTCAGTGAATTTCTGAGGTTTTTTAAATACTAATACCTAACTATAACGTGCCTGAAACCTATGGTTTTTTCAGTGAATTTCAAAGGTTTTTTAAATGCTAATTTCTAACTATGCCTACAGAGATAGGACATGTGAAGAAAGAAGAAAAAATGCACAGAAAGAAAAAAACAGAAGTGCAGAAAGAAGCAACAGAAGTCCTCAAAGACGAAGAAAAGTGCAGGAAGAAGGATAACGTGCAGAAAGAACAAAAAGAGGAGCAGAAAGAATCCTTGTTGCAAAATCATCCTGTACCCTCAACTTTTTCAGACGGATACTGGTGGTAACTGAGTCTGACTAACCAGTCCTAGAGCCAGTGCTATGTTAAAAGACACTTAGAATACAGTGAAAACACCTACATACACTAGGGAACATTATACGTTGGGGTCCCCCTGTGATTAGCATGACCTCCTCTGTAAGCCCCTAGTATATAATAGGGCAGGGGGATTAAAACTACCTCTTAAAACAGGCCACAGGGCGTTTTTGCACACGTTAACTCAGGCCCCGTCCCCTCCATTCACCACTGTGTAAACACGCCCTGTGTCCGTTTTTAGTTGGGAGATTAAGTTCATTTGAATCCTGAGGGTCCCTAGGGTCCAACTAGCCCACTAGGTACCCCAGTAAGTGCCACAGAGCTGCACTGCAGAGAGGTGTAAAAAGTGGCACGGCCTGGACCAACTCTCTGCAATGCAGCTCAGTGGCGCTTACTGGAAGCACTTGGTGGGCTAGTTAGCCCCCAGGGGCCCTCAGTATTGAAGGGAAATTATATCCCCAATTTAAAACGTGCCATAGTGCGTGTTTGCACACGTCACCTCAGGCCCAGTCCCCTCCCTTCACCACTGTGTAAACGCGCCCTGTGGCTGTTCTAAGTTGAGAGATTAAGTCCCCTTGAATCCTAAGGGTCCCTAGGGTCAAACTAGACCACTAGGTACCTCCAGTAAGCGCCACAGAGCTGCGTTGCAGAGAGGTGTAAAAAGGGGCTTGGCCTCACAACACCTGTCTGCAGCGCAGCTCCCTGGCGTATACTGGAGATGCCTGTTGGGCTAGTTGGCCCTCAGGGACCCTCAGTATTGAAGAGGAATTAATTCCCCAACTTACAACTCGCCAGGGGGCGCGTTTGCAGAGTGCTGCAAGCAGGGGGTGTGGCCTCCGGCACGATGCCAGTCTTTTATTTATTTTAATTTTTTAAGAAGGGGGGCTGTGTGGTTCCCCTTCTTATTCTAATTTATTGGCCCTGATGACCCCATCCCCCAGGGCCTGACTCCTAATTATATTTTTTTGACCCCAATCCCCAGGGCCGGCCACTGTTTTTTATTATTTTTAAAAAATATATATTTATAGACACACCTAGGACATGCTGGACAAACCGTATGTACCTATCGCCATGACGATTTGCGTGATATTCATTAAAAGGCGACTATGCATACAATGAATCCACGTGGAATGTATTTACACCACTAGTGAAGCTCTGACATGTCTGATGCCCTACCGTGCCTAATCCCGGTAGACACCCTTGTCGTTTATTTATACAAACATGGGTAGCTATTGACGGGCACATTTAATACACATGCACACCAAACCATTCAAAGGGGATTCGGCAAAAATTCGACCAAAAAACTATGCAAGAAACCCCCCTCACGGTTAATAAAACACACATCCACTGCCGGATGTGTAATACTTTTTATTTTACTCTCTGGAAAGGGGACGGACATCACTAGAGAGTCACAGCGCGCTCCTGGCAGAGCCCAATGCTGTGTTACACCCACCATTACCTGCCGAGTGCCACACACCTCTGTGTTGTATTCCACAAGCTAGTGCATATGCTATGACACTCTCTAGCCCATGTGCACTGTAACACCACCCCGTGAATATGTCATGCCACACCTGTCTTCGCACGGGTTATATTGCCCCATCTAACGTGCCTTCCTCGATGCCTATGTTATAACGCACAGTGCTATGCCATACATATTACAATCTGGGATCCATATCTTTGTCACAGTGCTTATGCAACGTTACACTCCCCAGCACATATTTTATATTACAACTTTAGAGACTAGTTAGGTTACACAACACTGCCCTGTGCATATTACACTCCAAGGCGCATATCGCATAGCACGCGCTAGTGCCTGTGCTATCTCGCGCTCTCCAATGAATCTGTCATTGCGCACAATGTATTGCATATTATATTTCACGCCTGGTTCATCTTATATCACACTTTTTGGTGCATAGTTTATACCATACACTATATCTAGTTTTCATTTTCAATCGTGCTCTCAGGACTATGTTCTATATAACACTGTGTTCACCTACCCTTTTCACGGGCATTACATTTTGCGATAGGGGGTGGAGGGTCAGGGGGTGTTTCTGCCAAGTGAGCCCAGAGTCACAGTCACAAACGTCTTCTTCTTCCTAAATAAAAGTGAGATTATGCTGCATACTTGTTCATATTTTAAGTAGTTCGCACAGACACACGTTTTAAAAACAATAAAGTTCCTAATACCCGCCTTCTCTGAACAGCTAGCTTGCTGCCCCATCCCCCTCCTCCCTATCCTCTGTTGTGTGAATCCATGGACTAGCCTCCTCCCTCCTGCCATGCATGGTCTGATGTGCTGCCACTGCCCTCAATTTAGTATGATGTACCAGTCCACTCCTCCTGCCCTCCATTTCCCAATTCTATGCCCCATCATTGACCTCCTGCTTAAACTCTGTGCTTAGCTTGCTGCCCCTATTCTCCTTCCCCCTGCCCTCCGATGTCTTTGTGCATGCCCCTGCTCCATCCTTTTTGCCCACCATGTTCCATGGACCTGCCACTCCTATCTACTCTTAGTGTTCTGTTGAGCTGCCACTCCCCTCCCACCTGCCTAGCATTGTCAGATGACTTTAACCTGTCCCTGCCACCTCCACCCTGCCTGTCCACATGCCATGCCCCTATCCTCTTCCTCCTGTCCTACATGGTCCATTGTACTGCCACACCCTTCTGCCCTCCCTGGTCTGTTGTGCTGCAACTGCTCCTCCTGCCTGCCCCGTGTGGTCTGTTGTGAGGCCCCTTCCCCTGAACTTTCTTGTCTGTGCACAGGTCCTGACCCTCCCTTCTATCCTCCATCGTCCTTTGTGCATGCCCCTGCACCCTCCTTCTTGCCCATCATAGCCATTGTGCTGCCACTAACCCTCCCACTTGCCATGCATGGTCTTCTGTGCTGCCATGGCCCCTCCCACCTTCCCTGTGTGGTCAGTTAGCTGCCCCTGACCCCCTCCCACCTTCCCTCCATGGTCTGTGTGTATGCCATCACAGTCTCACTGTTGCTCTTCACGGTGTGTCTTGCTTCTAGTGCCCATCCTGCCTGACCTCCATGACTATCTTGCTGCTCCTGCCCTGCCCCCTTGCCCCCAGCCCTCTGTTTACATGTGCAGACCCCTACTCCCTCCCTCCTGGCTTGTCTGTTCCATTGTAATGCCCCTGATCCGTCCCTCCTGCCCTTTATGGTCTGTTATGCTGCAGCTTTCTCTCCTGTCTGTCCATTATGGTCAGCTAGCTACCATTGCCTCTTACCCCTCTGTTCTCTGTTGTCCATGTGCATGGTCCTGTCCCCTCCCTCTTGCTTTCTATGGATTGTTGTGCTGCACTCCCGTCCCGCATGCCCTCTGTGGTGTATTGTGCTGCTGCAAACCCTAATGCCTGCCCTGCAGGGTCAGTTTGGTGCACCTCTCCATGTCCCTCCTGTCCTCTGTGATCCAAGTCCATGTCCCTACCCCATTTCCTTCCATGATCCAATGTACCATACTTGCGAACATTTTGAACTTGGTAAGAGGGAGATTTTGAAAAAAAACTGGGGTATTGATTTTCCCCTTTGAGTTACATTGAAAAAGAGGAGATTGTAGACAGGAGACAGATCAAATAAAGCCCATTTGAGCTTAAAAACATTGGACATTTCCTGGCTGAATCGGGTCTGTTGGCATGTATGGTTGTACTACCATTGCCTCTTCCTTCTGCCCACAATGGTCTATTACATTGCCACAGCCTCTCTTGCAAGTCCTGTATTGTTGGTTTGTTGCCCCTGCCCCTCTTTCCACTGCCCTCCATAGTCTGTTGTGCTGCCACGGCCCTTCCTGCCTGCTCAGTGTGGTTAAATTGTTGCCTTTGCACCCTCCTACCTGCCTTCAATTTTCAGAGTCCGTGCCCCTGGCCTCTGCCTCTCAACAGTATTCTTATGAACAACTAGATTGCTAACATTCTATATTTATTACAAAAGTGTGGAACGCCTGACGTCATCTTTATGTAATCACAACTGTAATACCTAGAGCATTTCCTTTAGAAATTACATATATGAGAGGGTCTTATTTGCATCAAAATTATGGTTAGTGCTCTAAAAGACTAAAATAAGGACATATTTTCTGAGTTTTCAAATAGCGACAAAGCACTTTTAAATTATTTGTTATCTTTATGTTTTTTATCCAGTTGACCACTTGATTAAATGTTGCACTTAGGGGAGAGGATGTGGTGTTACTTCCAGAACTGCAGACTTTGCAACTGGGGAACCAGGTTGGAGTTTCTGCTTCAGCTCGACATTCTGTGATTCTGGTCAAATCACTTAGTCTCCCCATGTCTACAACCAAAATGAATTTGTTCTTGTGTGATGTAACCAATGCTCATGTAAAGCACTCCAATACCTGACAAGTCTGCACTATATAACACTGCAAAAACACAAAATAATAAGTGTTTTGCACACTTCTGTCATTGGGCTATATTTGGGCACATCTGGGTGATTTTGGGCTACATTTGGGCACTTTTGTCTCCGGTGGCCATCTTGGGAGATTTATTTGTCATGAAGTTTCCTAATTTCCTCATATACTGCAGTCTCCTCAGTAGGAAATGCTTTCAGTTTTTTACTCTGATTCCATCATGAAGGTATTCAGATATGTCACACATTTGCCATAAATTCTGAATGTTAGCACTCTAGTTGCTCATTAGATCACTGTAGTAAAATTACTGTTCACCTTGGAAGTCTGCTCCTGGTATTAAAAGTGCATGTTTCAGTCTGCATGTCAGAATTTTTTAATGAAATAGAAGAGGATTTGAGAAGCCACTCAAAATGTGCCCTCATTTTCTTTCTTCAGCATTAATCATAATTTCTATGGCAAAATGAACCCCCTCATTGTGTTCCTTTTTAAATTAAATGTTTTAAGTGTTACCAGTTTATTCCAATCAAGATGGCTTCAGGTGTGCCATACTTTTGTCATAATGAAGACAGTAAGCACTCTAGTTGTTTTTAAGAACACTCTGGGACATTCTGTCATTGGGCTATACTTGGGCTACATCTGGGTGATATTTGGGCTACATTTGGGCTCTTTTGTCTCTGGTGGCCATCTTGGGAGACTTATTTTTTATGAAGTTTCCTAATTTCCTCATTTACTGCAGTCTCCTCAGTAGGAAATACTTTCAGTTTTTTACTTTGATTCCATCAAGAAGGCATTCAGATGTGTCACACATTTGCCATAAATTCAGAATGTTAGCACTCTTTTTGCTCATTAGATCACTGTAGTAAAGCTACTGCTCACCAGGGAAAACTGCTGCTGGTATTGAAAGTGCATGTTTCAGTCTGCATGTCAGAAATTGTTAATGAAATAGAAGAGGATTTGAGAAGTCACTCAAAATGTGCCCTAATTTTTCTTTCTGCAGCACTAATCATACTTTTTATGGAAAAATGAACCCCCTCATTTTGTTCCTTTTTAAATTAAATGTTTTAAGAGTTACCACTTTAATCCAAGCAAGATGGCTTCAGGTGTGCCATACGTTTATCATAAGTAGGACTGTTAGCGCTCTAGTTGTTCTTTGGAACACTCTGGGAAGCTGCAGTAGAACACAAAGGAATCAACTGACAGTCTCTGCCCTTGTTGGATGTACATGCTTTACTGAGAATGTCAGACTTCATTCTCACATGACTGAGAAAGATAATGTGAATTTACAGAAAATAAGCTCTCAGTTTAGCTTATAGATCACCTTCCAAACCTCTGTGGGAAAAGCATGAGAAAATATTTTTCTCTCAATCATGATATCCCAGCAGAAGGCTTTGTCACATGGTGAAATCACTTTAGAACATACCACAATTCCTAAAATGAGTATGGTACCATCAACAAATGATTTATAATGTAACTAAAGTCTTAAAACCTTCTATTAACTGCAATGCTTTTTAATGAGGTGCTATCATGTATATAGGTCCCAAGATGGCTGCCAACACTTCTTGGATGAAGTGCTGAGAGCCAATCAGATCTCAGAATGAGATGTGTGGTTAGGCTCCGCCCACATATATATATGATTTTACTTTTGATTTTCTCAGGAACTACTGAACAGATTGACACCAGACCTGCAAAAGGCACTTCCCTGAGCTGAGGCCTACCTCTATGCCAAATTTCAAGTAATTCTGTTCAGCCGTTCGGGCTGTACCTTGGACTAAAGGTCCCTATGGAAAATTGCATGGGAAAAACGCGTTTTGGGACCCCCCTTTTTTCTCGGCCCCCGCTTGACGAATCCCCCCAAGACTTTCAGGGTAGGAGCGGAGCGGAGCGCCCCACCTATTTTGACAATTTCACGAGGATTCGTCAACCGGCGCCAAAGTTATTCCAAATAGAATGTCGCGGATTTCCTATGGAAACACGGTCCTAACTATAACTATCTACTGGCGACCGCCAGTAGATAATATATATATATATATATATATATATGTATAAATATATATATATATATATGTATACATTACCTACTGGCGGTCGCCAGTAGGTAGTTATAGTTAGGACCCTGTTTCCATTGGAAAACCGCAACATTCTATTTGGAATAACTTTGGCGCCGGTCGACGAATCCTCGCGAAATTTTCAAAACTAATGGGGCGCTACGCTCCGCTCCTACCCTGAAAGTCTCGGGGGGATTCGTCAAGCGGGGGCTGAGATAAAAGGGGGGTCCCAAAAAGCGTTTTTCCCATGCATTTTTCCATAGGACCTTTAGACACAGCTACAGCCCGAACGGCTGAACAGAGTTCCTTGAAATTTGGCAGAGAGGTAGTCTACAGGTCAAGGAAGTGCCTTTTGTAGGTTTGGTGTAAATCTGTTCAGTAGATTCTGAGAAAATAGCCTTTAAATCAATATATATATCTGAGCCAGCTTACGGTGCGCTTACGGTGCGCTTACCGTACGCGTACGGTGACGTGCGCGAGCGCGATTCTGATTGGCTGTTAGATCTTAGTAAACATTCGAATCGGTCGAAACCAGGAAGCGGCGGCCGCCATTTTGTGTGTTTCACTCAGAAAAAAAAGGGTGATAACTTGAAAAGGGGGCAAGGAAGAGAGTTACAGACCCCCTAACATTTGAAAGGGGGTCAAAGAAGGACAGAAAAGTACAAAAAAAACATTTATTAATTTTAAAAAAAATCGCGGGGTACGCGTACGGTAAGCTCACCGTACGCGTACGGTAAAAAAAAAATAAAAAATGAAATTAAATGCAGATTTAAGTGTTTAGATATTAGGGGGCTCTAAAAAGAGCCGTTGTATTTATTAAGTGATTTTTTAGTGGTACCTACAAGTAAGTACCGATGCAGAGTCTAAGGTTCAAGAGGAAGACTCTGTTCCCTTCATCAGTGAAGTGTACACCATCTCCTCTATAAATGTCTTGCATGTCGTAACGCAAGTTGTTGTGGTAAATGGAACCCATACCATAGTCACGGAGGAAAGCAGAAACAGATTTGTTGACGTGCTTTCTTGCTTTGTCAATCTGTGGACAAAAATGATTGGACCAGTTCCATTTTTGCCTTTGGCATATGTTAGAAAACACAAAGGCAGTTTTAGGGAAAAGTGAAAACAGTTGGGCAAAGGTCTCCTTCATAAGCATTTCCAGACCTACCCCAGTCAAAGTGCCTAGGTCATTGCCACCACAGTGCACTATTATGAGGTCAGGGTGTTGGATTTGCATGAAGAATTTCACCAATGGCATCAATTGGTGCCACTTTAACCCTCTCTGACCAATCCATTTAATGTCTACCTTTGGCAAAGCAAGGTCTCTCACCATACCTGTTTTCTCTGCATACTTTTCACTCCAGAAGACATAGCTGTGACCTACAATCCACACTGTGAACATCTTCAAAGGAGATCTGGATGCACTCAGGAGGTGTCTTTCAGAAGAATGGCAAAAAGAAATGAAAGACAGTTTGGAAATGGAGGCATACATATTTTTTTTAAATAAAAGGAACTCATTGGCTGTTTCATACCATTCTACACTAAAAACTAGGCTGTGTGTGTAAATTTATAGAAGCATGATTTGTATTGGTACAGAAAAATGTGTTACCAAAGAACATTAGTATGGATTTGCTGTTAGGTTAGAGAAGTCAAGCACTCTTGCTCCTTGAAAATGAAACATTGTGTGGTGAACTTCTGACCTGACTGTAGACAGCAGTGTTCCATGAGCTGTTGCTATGGTAGCAGGCAGAAGTCAAGTTGGGGGAAGAGTACTAGGCTGAAGTCAAGTTGGGGGAAGGGTACTTTTTGAAAAGGGTTGGTTTTCAACCAATAGAAATGTGTGATTACATTTGAAAAAAAGGGGGAAGCACTGAGATTTGAACCTAACATGTATATGTGTGGAAAAAGAGAGGGAAACTTTGCCATTATCTGGTTCTGCTGAGAGGAGAGAGGTGTGCAGAACAGAGACCCTGGCTCTGATAATCTGCTGTTTGAGTGCCACATTTCTTTCACAACTAACTAATTTTAAAGGTGAGTTAAGAGTTTGAGAGGGGATGTATATGGTAAATTAAGAAATGAATAATAGCATTGGAATACCTTTTGTTGAAGTTGTGTTTATCATATTGGGGCCTATGCATCAACAATGCAATTTGCGATTCCTTATTAGCGAAAAATAAGGAATTGCTAATAAGGAATAGCAAAAGGCTATGCATGTAGGAATCGCTGTTCAAATAGCGATTCCTTAATATTCCTTATTACCGAATCGGTAATACCGATTCGGTAATAAGGAATACCTACCCATTCATTCCTATGGGCTTGGAGGCCCATAGGAATGAATGTAAAGCCAGTCTGTATTAGCGATTCGGTATTACCGAATCGCTAATAGCGGGAGCACTTTCAAGGGTGCCAGGGTGTCAAAAGGACACCCTGTTGCACCCCTGAAAATGATATGTGCACATATGTTGCACACTCTAAGGGCATGTGTGTGCGCAACATGAAACTTTGAAAAATGCACAAAAGTGCATTTTTCAAAGTTTTTGCAAATTACCATGCAGTTCATCTTCATGGTAATTTGCTCCCCCTATTAGCGAAATCGCTAATTTTTTAACTTTGATGCATTGCATTTAAGGAATCTCACTTTGGGATTCCTTAAATGCAATCGCTATTTAAGGAATCGGTATTTAAGGAATCCCTATTTAAAGAATCGCTATTTAAGGATTCCTTAAATAGCGATTTCTGCTTTTGGGTTGATGCATTGGGATTGGGTATTTTTTCCTTAATACCGGGAGCTATTACCGAATCGGTATTTTACCGACTGGATTTTGGGTTGATGCATGAGGCTGTTTGTGTTTTGGGAGAAATTTAAATGTGAGGAACATGTAAAATAATATGGACTATGTTTTCACCATAAATTAAGGTGTACTGGTATAAATAAGGAATACTTTTAGGGTTTGAGGTTCCAGTCAGTAATGCAAATACATTCAGCATCACTAAGGCTGGTTGCCCTTGCTGGAGTGTAGTCAGTCACCCAGGTTACACATGTTGCTGGTCTCAGAAAGCTGTTTGGTATTGCTCTGGTGATTTTACATTTGCATTAGATGGAAAGGGGGAGCTATTTTTCTGCAGAAGCAGACTCTTAGCACACAGCCAGCTGCTTATCCTGTGGAATCATGCACAGTATTCACAACCGAGTGGGGTTTGAGGTTGCAGTCAGTAATGCAAATACATTCAGCATCACTAAGGCTGGTTGCCCTTGCTGGAGTGTAGTCAGTCACCCAGGTTACACATGTTGCTGGTCTGAAAAAGCTGCTTGGACATGTGCTTTTTTGAGAATCTGAAAAGTGGATTAGAAATGTGTCAGATTGTAAAAGTACTTATCACTTGCCAAAAAAAAAGAGTAGTAAGTGTGCTTTCAAATTGGCAAAGAAATTTCGTTTTCTGACTAATATGAAAACATGACTCTGTGTGCAAAGAGGAATTACAGGCAGAGATTTATTGCGTATTGCTCTGGTAATTTTACAGTTGCATAAGTAGGAAAGGGGAACTATTTTTTTTATGCAGAAGCAGACTCTTAGCACACAGCCAGCTGCTTATCCTGTGGAATCATGCACAGTATGCCAACCGAGTGGGGTTTGAGGTTGCAGTCAGTAATGCAAATACATTCAGCATCACTAAGGCTGGTTGCCCTTGCTGGAGTGTAGTCAGTCACCCAGGTTACACATGTTGCTGGTCTGAAAAAGCTGTTTGGACATGTGCTTTTTTGAGAATCGGAAAAGTGGATTAGAAATGTGTCAGATTGTAAAACTACTTATCACTTGCCAAAAAAAAGAGTAGTAAGTGTGCTTTCAAATTGGCAAAGAAATTTCGTTTTCTGACTAATATGAAAACATGACTCTGTGTACAAAGAGGAATTACAGGCAGAGATTTATTGTGTATTACTCTGGTAATTTTACAGTTGCATAAGTAGGAAAGGGGGAACTATTTTTTTTATGCAGAAGCAGACTCTTAGCACACAGCCAGCTGCTTATCCTGTGGAATCATGCACAGTATTCACAACCGAGTGGGGTTTGAGGTTGCAGTCAGTAATGCAAATACATTCAGCATCACTAAGGCTGGTTGCCCTTGCTGGAGTGTAGTCAGTCACCCAGGTTACACATGTTGCTGGTCTGAAAAAGCTGTTTGGACATGTGCTTTTTTGAGAATCTGAAAAGTGGATTAGAAATGTGTCAGATTGTAAAAGTACTTATCACTTGCCAAAAAAAAGAGTAGTAAGTGTGCTTTCAAATTGGCAAAGAAATTTCGTTTTCTGACTAATATGAAAACATGACTCTGTGTGCAAAGAGGAATTACAGGCAGAGATTTATTGCGTATTGCTCTGGTAATTTTAAAGTTGCATAAGTAGGAAAGGGGGAACTATTTTTTTTATGCAGAAGCAGACTCTTAGCACACAACCAGCTGCTTATCCTGTGGAATCATGCACAGTATTCACAACCGAGTGGGGTTTGAGGTTGCAGTCAGTAATGCAAATACATTCAGCATCACTAAGGCTGGTTGCCCTTGCTGGAGTGTAGTCAGTCACCCAGGTTACACATGTTGTTGGTCTGAAAAAGCTGTTTGGACATGTGCTTTTTTGAGAATCTGAAAAGTGGATTAGAAATGTGTCAGATTGTAAAAGTACTTATCACTTGCCAAAAAAAAAGAGTAGTAAGTGTGCTTTCAAATTGGGAAAGAAATTTTGTTTTCTGACTAATATGAAAACATGACTCTGTGTGCAAAGAGGAATTACAGGCAGAGATTTATTGCGTATTGCTCTGGTAATTTTACAGTTGCATAAGTAGGAAAGGGGGAACTATTTTTTTTATGCAGAAGCAGACTCTTAGCACACAGCCAGCTGCTTATCCTGTGGAATCATGCACAGTATTCACAACCGAGTGGGGTTTGAGGTTGCAGTCAGTAATGCAAATACATTCAGCATCACTAAGGCTGGTTGCCCTTGCTGGAGTGTAGTCAGTCACCCAGGTTACACATGTTGCTGGTCTGAAAAAGCTGTTTGGACATGTGCTTTTTTGAGAATCTGAAAAGTGGATTAGAAATGTGTCAGATTGTAAAAGTACTTATCACTTGCCAAAAAAAAGAGTAGTAAGTGTGCTTTCAAATTGGCAAAGAAATTTTGTTTTCTGACTAATATGAAAACATGACTCTGTGTGCAAAGAGGAATTACAGGCAGAGATTTATTGCGTATTGCTCTGGTAATTTTACAGTTGCATAAGTAGGAAAGGGGGAACTATTTTTTTTATGCAGAAGCAGACTCTTAGCACACAGCCAGCTGCTTATCCCGTGGAATCATGCACAGTATTCACAACCGAGTGGGGTTTGAGGTTGCAGTTAGTAATGCAAATACATTCAGCATCACTAAGGCTGGTTGCCCTTGCTGGAGTGTAGTCAGTCACCCAGGTTACACATGTTGCTGGTCTGAAAAAGCTGTTTGGACATGTGCTTTTTTGAGAATCTGAAAAGTGGATTAGAAATGTGTCAGATTGTAAAAGTACTTATCACTTGCCAAAAAAAAGAGTAGTAAGTGTGCTTTCAAATTGGCAAAGAAATTTCGTTTTCTGACTAATATGAAAACATGACTCTGTGTGCAAAGAGGAATTACAGGCAGAGATTTATTGCGTATTGCTCTGGTAATTTTACAGTTGCATAAGTAGGAAAGGGGGAACTATTTTTTTTATGCAGAAGCAGACTCTTAGCACACAGCCAGCTGCTTATCCTGTGGAATCATGCACAGTATTCACAACCGAGTGGGGTTTGAGGTTGCAGTCAGTAATGCAAATACATTCAGCATCACTAAGGCTGGTTGCCCTTGCTGGAGTGTAGTCAGTCACCCAGGTTACACATGTTGCTGGTCTGAAAAAGCTGTTTGGACATGTGCTTTTTTGAGAATCTGAAAAGTGGATTAGAAATGTGTCAGATTGTAAAAGTACTTATCACTTGTCAAAAAAGCAGTAGGAAGTGTGCTTTCAAATTGGCAAAGAAATTTCGTTTTCTGCCTAATATCAAATCATGACTCTGTGTGTACACAGGAATTGTTTTTAGATATTTAATTTGTGATGGTGTTATTGTGATTTTCACTTGTAGGAAAGGGGTACATAGTATTTTAAGATTTGAAAAGATCATAAAAAATGTAGTAATATATTTAAATAAAATAAAGAATTTTTTTTTTAGTTTTTTTCAGGTATTGCTGAAGAGCAGTGAACAAAATTTAAGATGCCTACAAAATCCAGACTAAGGAAAAACCAGAAAAAAAAACTATATTTGAAGACAACTGGAGGACCTAAGTTACCTGGAGATGCTCATGTTGGGAAAAAGAGAAAGTCTTCTGGTAAGCAGACAAAAGATTTTTTAAAGAACATCTTCAAAAAAAGGAAAAATGTACAAAATGTCTGTACTGGAAAGAATGTTTTAAATAGGAAAGAACAGGAAAAAATTGAGCATTTAGTTAATGCAAATATACCTTCAGAAACAATAAAGATTAATTCAAACAGAAAAACAGCGTTTAAAGAGATACGTAGAAAAATGTTTCAGAGAAGAGTTATGTCCAATTTGATAAAGGATGTGAAGAAATATAAGCAAAAGGCTAAATTTTATAAGAGAAAAAAAGAAATTGAAGCCATTGCAGCTAAGGCATTAGAATTAAAAAGGAAACTATTCATTTTAATTTTGAATAGGATGCGTACATTAGATAAAATGGTTAATGTACTGAAATCACAAACCAAAAGGAAAAGAGAAGTGAAAAGAACAAATTTTTGTAAAGTGTTTTTAGGAGAATGGATGCATAGTTCAAGTAGTGAACCTTTTTTTAATGAAGAGAGTTATTTTCAAAGTAATAGTTTGCTGCATGCAGTTGACACCAGAGGTCGTGCTTATGAAGTGAAAAATGGTTGTATAATGGAGAAGGAGAAAATGGTTCCAAGAGATGAGGTACAAGTGATGGCGGATGAGGCTATGGGGAGACGTCCTAAAGCCCCAGTGTACACTTGGAATTGTAGTAGTATTTGCATTGTGCGTCAGGAATCTATTGATAAATTTCGTGAGTTTCTAAGAGAATATAGTAAAAAAAGTGTAAAACAGAAGATTAAGGTGCTTCAAAGTCTAGATCCATGCAGAGTGAGAGAGAATACTGGTTTGCAGGGTCATTCTCTAGCTTGTCTATCTAGAAAAGTGTGTAAAAGTGTTTTTCATCATTTTAGGATGCTGGCTGTTCATCATACTGAAATGAGAAAGTTTGTGAGACGGTTGTATTTTGCTAAAAGTCCAGCAATAAAGTTAGATGAATTGAATAGGGCTCTGTTCCGTGGATCGGTATCAGATGTAGAGAAGGTTATTGATGAAATTCAGTTTTGTTACTTTGGTCCTGAACAAGACAGTGCAGAAAAGGACACAGTAAATGAGGAAGAAGTGGAAGAGAATGTAGAACCCTCTGTAAGTAAGACATTTAATGATCACATAACAAAATTTGCAATAATCTCTAATGAAAGACCAAATATTACTTGTATTTGTTGCCGCAGAACTCATTATAGAAAACAAACCAGGTATGTTGATCTCTACAGAAAAAGTGAAAATGAAGATAATTATAAGTGGAAGGATGTTGCCACATATATATTTCTTGAAAATTGTTTTGAATTGGGTGAAGATCAGCGTATTTGTAAATACTGCTACAACAAATTAGAAGAAAATAGTATGCCGACCAGAGCTGTACATAATAATTTAGAATTGGATGCTATTCCTGCCGAACTTTCTGAATTAAATACATAGGAGTCTATACTTATTCAATGTGTTCATCCGTTCCAGACCATAGTACGTATGGAGCCCAAAACTGGTAAATTACCTCCTTCAGATTTACTGAGAGGTTTAAAAGGAAGAGTGGTGTATTTGCCCTTGGCTTTGAAAAAAAATATGGAAACCATTGATGCAGATACTTTGGAAAGTGAACCATTAGTTATTCTGATTAATGGTGTACCTACAAAGAATAAGAAGATTTGGCAAAAGCTGGTGGATGTACGAAAAGTACAAAGAGCAAATTTGTATTTGAAAAAAAATAATAAATGGTATGAATCAATTTATATAGAAGAAGAAGAAGAAGAAGATTTACAAGAAGACACAGAAACACCAACTGGTCAAATTGAAAAAGTGAACAAGTCAAAGGAAGAAGAAATTTATGAACATTTTAGCATACATCCTCTTCATTCAAAAGAAGTTATGGGAGACACTATTGATCTGTTTCAGATGAAGAAAGCAAAAGGAACTCCCGTGAGTGTATGGGAGGAGAGCTTGGAAGCTCGATGTTTTCCCCAGCTGTTTCCTACAGGAAAAGGAGGACGATACGATGAACGTCCAGAACAGATTCCAGCTTCTGAGTATCGAACTACAAGACTATATGCAGAAGATCCCAGATTTCGACAAAGTATTCCTTATTTGTTCCATCTTTTATTTGAAAGCGACTTGTCTGCATTGTCTTATGCAGTAAATCACATTTTAAAAAGTGGAGTACATTTACAAAATGTGTCTGCTAAGGATTTTATGGAGAAAGTGCAGCACCGAGATGATCATTTGGAAACACAACTGATCAATCTGATGGCTTGTCAGCGTGGGACAAATGAATATTGGTACCGACGCCATGGTGAATTAAAATGCATGTTACGGAATTTAGGAACACCAACATGGTTCCTTACCCTAAGCTGTGCTGAGTACGCTTGGGATGATTTACTGGATTTTCTTCGAGAGGCAAATTCAAACATTAAAAACATCGAATACAAGACAGCTGGAGAACTGTGCTCATTGGATCCGGTTAATGTTTGCAGATATTTCAATCATAGATTTGAGGCTATGATGTCCTTCATCTGCAATAAAAAAAATCCACCTCTTGGAGAAGTAGAGGATTTCTTTTGGAGAAAAGAGTACCAGGCAAGAGGTGCTCCTCATATTCATATGCTGTTGTGGATCAAGGATGCCCCAAAGTTTGGAACAGATACTGATGAAGCAGTGTTATCTTTCATTGAAGAATATGCAACATGTGCTATACCAAAAAGCACAGAAGAGAAAAAGTTAAAGGAGCAAGTTTTACGTTTCCAAAGTCATCGGTGTGGAAAATACTGTCGACGGAAATACAAGAGCAAAGATAAATACTACACTAAATGTCGATTTGGATTTCCTAGACCTGTTCTTTCAAATGGAAGAGTAAACAGTTTTATGTCATCTGTGAGACATACTATTACAAGAAAATCACCTAAGAATACCTACAACCTTAAAAGAAAAGAGGAATCAAAAAATATAAATGACTACAACCCAGTCATTTTATCCATGTGGAATGCTAACATGGATATACAGTATGTAGCTGACAATTCCATTGCTGTTGCTCAATATGTAACGTCTTACATTACTAAATCAGAAAAAACTGAATTGAAGGAAATGTGGGAAGAGATTTCTCACGAGAAGACTGTCAGTAAGAAGCTGTACAGTTTCAGTTTAAAGATGTTATCGCATCGAGAAATTGGATCCTACGAATGTTCAGATAGGTTATCTTCTGCAAGTCTTTACTCGAAATCAAGAAGAATAATTTGGGCAAGTTTAGGCCTTGCAGCAATGAGAAATCGGGTACTGAAATCTGTTGGAGAAATTGAATATTTGGCCGAGAATGACCCAGAAAGTACAGATATTTTGAAATCAAACATGTTGGACACATATTATCCCAAGAGAAGTCATCATCTGGAGAACATGTGTCTCTATGAAGTGCTGCAGAACTACATTTATTCACGGAAAGCCGCAGAAGACATCAACAATGGAAAATATAAAGTCATTGGTGAGGAAGGATGTTTGGTGAAGCAAACAAAAGGAAGTTTGATAAATCACAGGAGGCTGAGTTGCGACACTACTGACAAAAAGGAATTTTACTACTTGGCTCTTTTACAGCTGTTTAAACCATGGCGTACAGAGGATGAACTACTGGGAGAATTTCAAAGCTATGAAGATTCCTTTAATGCTTGCAAAGACAGCATACAATGCAGTACATTCACAACTTATGTGCAAATGTTAAATGAAGAAATTGAACAGGAAACTACAATTGCAGCTGAAGTAGCTAGAGACAGTTCTCAAGACAGCCAAAGTTCAGGAACACTCAGTCAAGATCCCCTAGGACAACCAATCGTTGAAAATGAAGCTGCAATAGCCATGAATGAAGTGGAAACGGCTATGAATCAAGCTCAAGAAGAATTTATAGACTTACCAAATTTGGAAAGACAACTGAATGAAGAGCAGCAACAAATTTATGAAGAAATCAGAAACAAAATTGATCACGGATTACTACATGAAAAAAAAGAGTGCTCATGCACATCATTTCATCCAATCAGGATGTATGTAAGCGGACAAGCTGGAACTGGAAAAAGTTTCCTAATAAAAGTCATCAGAAGCTACCTACAGCAAAAAACGGATTCTACTTTGTCTTGTGTGGTTACTGCTCCAACTGGGTTAGCAGCATATAACATAAAAGGAATCACCTTACATCATTTGCTAATGTTACCAGTGGAGCATGAGAACAAAATACAATACCACAAGCTAACTGGAGAAGCATGCTTGGAAGTTTCAAGAGTATTGAAGAAGATGCAAGTTCTCATTATTGATGAGGTGAGCATGGTATCAAACTTAATGCTTGCCTTTGTGCATTTAAGAATGCAGCTAACTCTAAGGACAGACTATGACGTGTTATTTGGTGGAAAACATGTCATAGTTTTTGGGGATCTTCTACAGCTTACTCCAGTTAAAGGACAACCAGTGTTTAATACTGTGACACATGAAGACACAAAGAAGTCATTGGGAAGCATCGGTAATGCAAATATTTGGTCCTTCTTTGAGTACAAGGAACTTACTACTAATATGAGACAAGCAAACGATGAAGAATATGGAAGTATTCTGAAAGATATCAGAATTGGACTACTCACTGAAGCTGGCACAAAAGCATTACAGAGTCGGTTGCTACATAATTTATTTCCAAAGGAAGAAATAGTTGCAGAGAAGATATACAAGAACATTGCAGAAAAGAAAAGTGTCATCTGCTTAATGCCAACTCTACGTGAATGCTCAATATTCAATGAGGAGCTTTTGAAATTGGAAAAGGAAGATATCAGGAAATTGGAAGCAGTGGACAAAATTCAGGATGGAAGAATTACTATCACATTAACAGGCAAACTGAAAAATAAATTGGATTCACTAGAGAAGAACATTTCCAAAACTGCTGGATTAGAAAAAAATCTATATGTTTGCATGAACTGTAGAGTATTTTTAAGGAGAAATTTGGATGTTGAAAAAGGTTTAGTTAATGGAGCTATGGGAAGAGTTGTGGGTTTTATTAATTATCAGAAAAAAGATGGAATTGAATGTTTAAAAATAAAATTTGATAAGATAGAAGAAGTTATAGACATTTGTCGTTGTACAGTTCGTGTTATGCTTGTGAAAGACTTATATGTACAAAGGAAACAGTTTCCGTTTTCTCTAGCATATGCTGTAACTATTCACAAGTCTCAAGGATTGACTGTAGATTGTGCATTTGTAAACATTGGTTCAACTGTGTTCAAAGAAGGTATGGCTTATGTAGCTTTGTCACGAGTGAAAACATTATCTGGTTTATTCATGATAGACTTTGATGATTCAAAAGTTAGTGCTGATGCAAATTGTGTAAAGGAGTACAATAGATTAAGAAGAACCTATGCTCCTCATTTAGGTCAGTATCCTGTGTTAGAGAAACGTGTAGTTTCTCGTAAAAGGAGAAATGAGAATATCTGTAATGAGGATGTAGAGAGGAGGAAAAAAAGAGGAGTGATGTAATTGCAAGCAAAAAGAAAAAGGAAAATGAAGAAGAGGTTGTAGGATGTCATTTTGAAAATAGCTCTGGTGTCAACTGCTACACTAATGTAGTGCTGAATGTTGCATTTTATCTGGAAAGTTTGCAAGAGCAGATAATAGTAAATCAGAGAAAAAGATTCTGTTCTGAGTTGAGTCTCCTTTTTCAAAAGCTGAGTAATGATAAAACTCAAATAGAAAGTGCTACTGAAATTAGAAAACTTTTAGATGTATGTTCAGGATGTACACAGTTTTCTCAAAATGTACAGCAAGACGCACAGGAATTCTTGATGTATTTTCTTCAGGTACTGGAAGAAGAAGGGGTTCCCATTGAAAATATGTTTGGTCTCTCTTATAAATGGGAACATAGTTGTGAAAACTGTTTCCATACATGTGGCTCTAATGTTGATTCTGAAAGGTTTATTTATTTAACATTGCCAGAGAGTAAAACAGTCACTTTTGCTAAATTAGTTAAAGATGCTAATCATAGCATGGAATGCGGTGAGTGTAAATCTGACATGTTTTCAACGTTAATTTTAAAGGAATACGGACAGTATGTAATTTTAATGATGCAACGATGTAGAGCTGATGGTTCAAAATTGGATACTTTAATAAAGAAGTTTACAGGACAGCAATTATCAATTTCAGGAAAAACTCTTGTAACAGTTGCAATAATTTTCCATGAAGGACCTACTGTTACTTCTGGACATTACACAGTTTATCTTAAATTAGAAAAAGGCTGGACACTGTGTAATGATTCCCAATTGATTTTCAAGCAACGTTTGCCTTTTGATTTAGCAAATTCCTATCTAATCTTCCTGAAACCTAAATTTTAGAGAGACTTGGCAAGATCTGTACAAAAGAATTTTACCATTTTATTGGATTACTATTGGAATTTTCAAATTTAAAGATTTTTAAAATTATCATTTGGCCTAAAGGAAAGGTAACCAATTGTATTGTGGACTTATATAATTCTTAATTAATGTTTCGGAAAACAACATTTTAGAGAGAATCGGTAACATCTGTACAATTTACATTTTTGTATTTTATTGGATTACCGTTGGAAATTTAATCAAAAAAGATTTTTAAAATTACCATTTGGCCTAAAGGAAAGGTATCCAATTGTATTGTGGACTTAATTAAATCCTAATTAATCTTTCGGAAACCAAAATTTTAGAGAGAATCGGTAACATCTGTACAATTTAAATTTTGGAATTTTATTGGATTATCGTTGGAAATTTAATCAAAAAATAATTTCAAAAATTAACATTTGGCCTAAAAGAAAGGAAACTAGATGTATTGTGGATTTATTTGAGATATATTATTTTTGAGATTATGCTTCTGTAAGAAAATTGTCAGACGGTATTTTTTAGAAATAGTTTTTGTTATTAGATGATATTTTTAATGAATAATATTTTGCATTTCGATAATGTTATGTTTAACTGAGAAGAGATTCTGGGCTTTTTTTAAACAATCTTTGAGATTGTTATTTTTTTTTTGCCCGCTGTTAAGTGATGAATGCAATTGCTTTCACGATTTATAGTGAAATGCAATATATTCTGAAAACAGCAAAAAAAAGGCAAAAAAATGTTTTTGGAAAATACGTAAATATGTGTACTGTATTATAAAATGTTTTATTAAATATTAATACTTTTTTCTTTTTTTTCAGATTGAGAAAGAAAATTTTCGAAAACTTGAACCATTTTTATAGCAATTAAAATTAAATTTTAATTAATAAATAATTTTTTGAGTGGGTATGGTAAGTCAGAAATTTCATGGTCCCTTTTTTCCACTTCTCCACAATCACATTTTCAGTTTTTCATTGTAGTCTCTCAAGGACCTTGTAATGTGATAATTGATTTTTAGTGTTTTTAAAAAAAAAAAAAAAAAATTTACGCGTACGTGTACGGTAAAAAAAAAAATCAAAAAAAAGTTTAAATTTTTTTTTTAAAAAAGTTGAAAGGTAAGGTTGGCTCTTAAAAGAGCCGTTGTGTTCGTACAGGGACAGAGGAAAGAAAGAATGGGACTATTAGTCGGTAGGACAAATGTGCTGGTCTATTTTATTGTTAACTAGGGCAACACTGGTCTCCCTATGACAAATTAGACCATAACAAGTGGCGCACCGCATTGTAACCCTCGCAAACCGATGGTTGGTTTACAGAGGACCAGAAAAAGGAGATGCTCCCCCCACAGATGAAGGGCTCAGCTGACCTGCCGAAGATGGACTCGGCCCTGCAGATGATGGACCAGGCTGAGCTGCTGTGGATGTGCTTGGTTGACTTACTGAAGGGTTTCCTTCAGTATGTCGAGCATATGTCCTACCGTGTACATCATGAAGGTGTCTCAACATAGTGTGATTCCCGAAGGAATACTTCTTGTTAGGATTCCCTCTTGAAAGTACACGGTCACAAAGCTTACAAGTCACTATGGGTGCATTTACCTTTTTCTTGCCCTCTGGAAAAGAAAAATACTCCCATATGAAAGAGCTCTTTTGTTTCCTCCTTCTCTGCCTCAAGGTAGTGCTGCTAGCCTCACTCTCAGAAGAGGTCTGCTGTTCTGCCATCGTATCACAAATACAACTCAGCTCCTTCTCCTAAGGGATCGCAAGCAGAAATGAGGGGAATGGGTGTGGTGTAGGAGAGTTCTAGAACTGAAAGTAGTAAAAACCAATCAAAAGTGTTGTTTCTTGATCACATGACCCAACGTGCGCGTACGTTACGCTTATGGTGCGCTTACGGAGCGCTTACGGTAAAAGTACGCATGTGCGTAAAAAAGACACGCGCACGCGCGCATGCGCAAAAGAGGCACGCCCCTTCACTTCCGCGTAACATGCGCGTGCAGCGTACGCGTTACGCGCTGCATGCGCGTTACGTACGTCTACGCAAATTGCGTAACTGAACGCAAACAGCGTAGAAATCTAACGTACTAAAAGCAAGACGTGCGCTTACCGTACGCGCACGTTAAAAAAATACTAAAAAAAAAAAAAAGGGAAAAAAAGATTCACTATGTTATACTACTAAATCTTACCTGTTTAGTTTAAAAAAAAGGTAAAAATAAAAAATATATTATAGAATTTTTTTAATTTAACCATAGTCTTTCAAAAAAGGATATAAAATAAAATAAAAATATGTAAAAAACATTGCAAAAAAAAAAAAAAAAAAGGTAAATATAAGAATTAGCATTTAAGAAACCTTGCAAATTCACTGAAAAAACCATGGGTTTCACACACGTTATAGTTAGGAATTAGCATTTAAAAAACCTTAGAAATTCAATGAAAAAACCAAAGGTTTCACACACGTTATAGTTAGGAATTAGCATTTAAAAAACCTTAGAAATTCAATGAAAAAACCAAAGGTTTCACACATGTTATAGTTAGCTGGACATTTCACTCGTAAAAAAACAATGAAATTCCCCCGTTATAGTTAGTTCAGCTAACTATAACTCGCGCGCCCGCAATGCACTGCTGATGACGTCACATATTACATCACTCATGACATGGTCACTGACATCACTCATGACATCACTGATGACATCTCAAATGACATCACTGATGACATCATGAAGTGAATGTGTGTATTTCTGAAAATTAAATATGTTTTATATATGTATATCTCAAGGTCGATGGAAAAATAAATGGATATATAAGTGTCTAAATGGATGATTTGTTTTTGAAAAATTGATTGTGTAACTGACTGATTAAGTGTATCATAGTGAATACATGGCTTAGTGAGTAATGTTTAAATATGTAAATATCTGTATCAGTCTCTCACTTTGTGTATAAGTGGCTGCATGGGTTGGTGAGTAGCTTCATGGGTGTCTATATAGGTTATTAGTTGTTTTTTTGAGTATCAGTCTGAGTGTCTGCATGGTTCGGTGGGGGTATTACGTAGTGCATAGGTGCATGAATGAGTGATTCACTCTTTGTATGTGTTGAAGACAGCATGTGTGCAGGACTGTATGGGTGGATGACTGTGTGTATGGGTGTGTTAGTGAGTGAATGACTGTCTCAATAGTGTCTTTATGAGTAACTACATATCTTTTAAACTAGTATATGTAACTATTGGTGTATATAAGTAAGTATATGTGAGAGTGAGAGATTGAAAGAGTTCCTGTATGAATAAGTATGTGTTTCTATAAGTGACTGTTTAAAAGACTAAGTATGTGTAAGTTTCCGTAGAAGTAAGTGTGGTGGTGTGTGTATAACTGTATATGTATGTTTGATTCTTTATTAGCATGAGTGACTTTGTGTGTGAGTAACTCTATGGATGAGTGGCATTGTGTAACAGGATGTATAGGTGTATGAGTACATATGATGAGTGAGTACATGTATGAGTGACTGAATAGGACTGTTGGTGAATGAGTGGATGTGTATGTGGATCTTAGAATTACTGAAGAGGTTGTTGTAACTGGTATTGGAATGTCCATTGTTTTGAAAATTTTAGTCTCTATTTTTGAATGTGTGTATCAAAAGTTGTATTAGGGTGAGAGGAGGTCTGCCAGTCTATCACAAGGATGATGTCATCGGTGATGTCATCAGTGATGTCATTTGAGATGTCATCAGTGATGTCATGAGTGATGTCAGTGACCATGTCATGAGTGATGTAATATGTGACGTCATCAGCAGTGCATTGCGGGCGCGCGAGTTATAGTTAGCTGAACTAACTATAACGGGGGAATTTCATTGGTTTTTTACAAGTGAAATGTCCAGCTAACTATAACATGGGTGAAACCTTTGGTTTTTTCATTGAATATATATATATATGTATATATATATATATATATATATATATATATATATATATATATATATATATAAATTCACTGAAAAAACCATGGGTTTCACACACGTTATAGTTAGGAATTAGCATTTAAAAAACCTTGGAAATTTAATGAAAAAACCAAAGGTTTCACACATGTTATAGTTAGCTGGACATTTCACTCGTAAAAAACCAATGAAATTCCCCTGTTATAGTTAGTTCAGCTAACTATAACTCGCGCGCCCGCAATGCACTACTGATGACGTCACATATTACATCACTCATGACATGGTCAGTGACATCACTCATGACATCACTGATGACATCTCAAATGACATCACTGATGACATCATCCAGTGAATGTGTGTTTTTCTGAAAATTAAATATGTTTTATATATGTATATCTCAAGGTTGATGGAAGAATAAATGAGTATATAAGTGTCTAAATTGATGATTTGTTTCTGAAAAATTGATTGTATAACTGACTGATTAAGTGTATCTTTTTGAATACATGGCTTAGTGAGTAATGTTTAAATGTGTAAATACCTGTATCAGTCTCTCACTTTGTATATAAGTGGCTGCATGGGTTAGTGAGTAGCTACATGAGTGTCTATATAGGTTAATAGTTGGTTTTTTGAGTATCAGTATGAGTGTCTGAGTGTCTTCATGGTGCGGTGGGGGTATTACGTAGTGCATAGATGCATGAATGAGTGACTCACTGTTTGTATGTGTTGAAGACAGCATATGTGCAGGACTGTATGGGTAGATGAGTGTGTGCATGGGTGTGTTAGTGAGTGAATGACTGTCTCAATAGTGTCTTCATAAGTAACTACATATGTTTTAAACTAGTATATGTGACTATTGTTGTTTATAAGTGAGTATATGTGAGAGTGAGAGATTGGAAGAGTTCCTGTATGAATAAGTATGTGTTTCTATAAGTGATTGTTAAAAAGACTAAGTATGTGTAAGTTTCTGTAAAAGTAAGTGTGCTGGTGTGTGTATAACTGGATATGCAAGTAAATGGATGTTTGATTCTTTATTAGCATGAGTGACTATGTGTGTGAGTAACTCTATGGATGAGTGGGATTGTGTTACAGGATGTTTAGGTGTATGAGTACATATGATGTGTGAGTACATGTATGAGTGACTGTATAGGATTGTTGGTGGATGAGTGGATGTGTATGTGGATCTTAGAATTACTGAATAGGTTGTTGTAACTGTTATTGGTATGTCCATTGTTTTGAAAATTTTAGTGTCTATTTTTGAATGTTTGTTTCAAAGGTTATATTAGGGTGAGAGGAGGTCTACCACTCTGTCACAAGGATAATGTCATCAGTGATGTCATTTGAGATGTCATCAGTGATGTCATGAGTGATGTCACTGACCATGTCATGAGTGATGTAATATGTGACGTCATCAGTAGTGCATTGCGGGCGCGCGAGTTATAGTTAGCTGAACTAACTATAACGGGGGAATTTCATTGGTTTTTTACGAGTGAAATGTCCAGCTAACTATAACATGTGTGAAACCTTTGGTTTTTTCATTAAATTTCTAAGGTTTTTTAAATGCTAATTCCTAACTATAACGTGTGTGAAACCCATGGTTTTTTCAGTGAATTTCAAAGGTTTTTTAAATGCTAATTCCTAACTATAACGTGTGTGAAACCCAGGTTTTTTCAGTGAATTTGCAAGGTTTTTTAAATGCTAATTTTTTTTTTTTTTCTTCTATTTTTTTTTACATATTTTTATTTTAATTTTCTATCCTTTTTTAAAGACTATGGTTAATTTTTTAAAATTCTATAATATGTTTTTTTAATATATTTTATAAAATAAACATGTAAAATTTATTAGCAATACATTTTTTTAAAAAAATGTTTCTAGTACGCGTACCGTAAGCTTACGGTAAGCGTACGGTTTACGCAACGTCCGTAATTTATCTACGCTGTTTGCGTATAGTTACGCAATTTGCGTAGCCGCGCGTACTCCGCGTGGGACGCGTACGCGTGTACGCTACACGCGCACGTTACGCGGAAGTGTCGGGGAGTGACTGTTAAGCGCATGCGCGCAAGCGCGTGTCTTTTTTACGCGCATGCGTACTTTTGCCGTAAGCGTACCGTAAGCGTACGGTAGGTCATGTGATCATGAAACACAGCTTTTGATTGGTTGAAACTACTTTCAGTTCTAGAACTCTCCTACACCACACCCATTCCCCTCATTTCTGCTTGTGATCCCTTAGGAGAAGGAGCTGGGTTGTCTTTGTGATACGATGGCAGAACAGCAGAGCTCTTCTGAGAGTGAGGCTAGCAGCACTACCTTGAGGCAGAGAGCGAGGAAACAAAAGACCTCTTACGTATGGGATTATTTTACTTTTCCAGAAGGCCAGCAAAAGGTAAATGCACCCTTAGTGACTTGCAAGCTGTGTAAGCGTGTACTTTCAAGAGGTAATCCTGACAGGAAGTATTCCTTTGGGAATCACACCATGATGAGACACCTTAAGGATGTACACAGAAGGACACATGCTCGACTTACTGAAGGTAACCCTTCAGTAAATCAACCAAGCACATCCACAGCAGCTCAGCCTGGACCATCATCTGCAGAGCCGAGTCCTTCTTCTGCAGGTCAGGTGAGCCCTTCATCTGTGGGGGGAGCATCTCCTTTTTCTGGTCCTCTGGAAATTAACCCTCGGTTTGCGAGGGTTGAAGTACGGTGCGCCCATTGTCACGATCTAATTACTTATAGGGAGACCAGTGTTTCCCTAGTGAACAGTAAAATAGATCAGCACACTTGTCGTACCGTCTAATATTCCCAATCTTTCTTTCCTCTGTCCCTGCATGAACACAACGGCTCTTTTAAGAGCCAACCTTACCTTTCATCTATTTTTTATATATTCTTTAAAAATCTTTTTTTTTTTTTTTTTACCGTACGCGTACGGTACGCGTAATTATTATTATTTTTTTTTTAAAACACTAAAAATCAATTATCACATTACAAGGTCCTTGAGAGACTACAATTAAAAACTGCAAATGTGATTGTAGAGAAGTGGAAAAAAGGGACCATGACATTATTGACTTACCATACCCACTCAAAAAAAGATTTATTCATTTAATTTATTTTTAATTGCTTTTAAAATGGTATAGTTTTCGAAAATTTTCTATCTCAATGTGAAAAAAAGAAAAAAGTATTAATATTTAATAAAACATTTAATAATACAGTACACATATTTACATATTTTTCAAAAAATATTTTTGCCTTTTTTTTGCTGTTTTCAGAAAATATTGCATTTCACTATAAATTGTGAAAGCAATTGCATTCATCATTTAACAGCAGGCAAAAAAAATTTAACAATCTCAAAGATTGTTTTTAAAAAAGCCCAGAATCTCTTTTTTCATAAACATAACTTTAAAGAAATGCATAATATTCTAAAAAAATATCATCTAATATCTATACTTATTTCTTTAAAATACCGTCTGATATTTTTGTTTCAGAAGTATAATCACAATAATATATATCAAATAACTCCACAATACATCTGGTTCCATTTCCTTTAGGCCAAATAGTAATTTTAAAATTCTTTTTTTGTTTAATTTCCAATGGTAATCCAATAAAAAACAAAAGTTTAAATTGTACAGATGTCACCGTTTCTCTGTAACATTTTGGTTTCCGAAAGATTAATTAATAATTAAATAAGTCCACAATAGAATTGTTTACTTTTCCACATGGCCAAATAGTAATTTTAAAAATCTTTTTTGAAAAAATTTCCAATGGCAATCCAATAACATTCCAAAATTTAAATTGTGCAGATGTTACCGATTTTTTCTAAATTTTTGGTTTTCCAAAGCTTCCTTAAAAAATTGAAAAATTCCACATTACAATTGGTTACCTTTCGATTAGGCCAAATGATAATTTGATAAATCTTTTTATTTGTAAATTCCAAATGGTAATCCAATAAAATGGTAAAATTGTTTTCTCCAGATGTTGTCAAATCTCTCTAAAATTTAGGTTTCAGGAAGATTAGATAGGAATTTGCTAAATCAAAAGGCAAACGTTGCTTAAAAATCAATTGGGAATCATTACACAGTGTCCAGCCTTTTTCACATTTAAGATAAACTGTGTAATGACCAGAAGTTACAGTAGGTCCATCATGGAAAATTATTGCAACTGTTACAAAAGTTTTTCCTGAAATTGATAATTGCTGTCCTGTAAACTTCTTTATTAAAGTATCCAATTTTGAACCATCAGCTCTACATCGTTGCATCATTAAAATTACATACTGTCTGTATTCCTTTAAAATTAATGTTGAAAACATGTCAGATTTACACTCACTGCATTGCATGCTATGATTAGCATCTTTAACTAATTTAGCAAAAGTGACTGTTTTACTCTCTGGCAATGTTAAATAAATAAACCTTTCAGAATCAACATTAGAGCCACATATATTATAACAGTTTTCACAACTATGTTCCCATTTATAAGAGAGACCAAATAAATTTTCAATGTTAACCCCTTCTTCTTCCAGTACCTGAAGAAAATAAATCAAGAATTCCTGTGCGTCTTGCTGTACATTTTGAGAAAACTGTGTTCGTCCTGAACATACATCTAAAACTTTTCTAATTTCAGTAGCACTTTCTATTTGAGTTTTATCATTACTCAGCTTTTCAAAAAGGAGACTCAGCACAGTACAGAATCTTTTTCCCTGATTTACTATTATCTGCTCTTGCAAACTTTCCAGATAAAATGCAACATTCAGCACTACATTAGCGTAGCAGTTGACACCAGAGCTATTTTCAAAATAACATCCTACAACCTGTTCTTCATTTTCCTTATTCTTTTTGCTTGCAATTACATCACTCCTCTTTTTTTCCTCCTCTCTACATCTTCATTACAGATATTCTCATTTCTCCTTTTACGAGAAACTACACGTTTCTCCAACACAGGATACTGACCTAAATGAGGAGCATAGCTTCTTCTTAATCTATTATACTCCTTTACACAGTTTGTATCAGCACTAACTTTTGAATCATCAAAGTCTATCATGAATAAACCTGATAATGTTTTCACTCGTGACAAAGCAACATATGCCATACCTTCTTTGAACACAGTTGAACCAATGTTCACAAATGCACAATCTACAGTCAATCCTTGAGACTTGTGAATAGTTACAGCATATGCTAGAGAAAACGGAAACTGCTTCCTACGTACATATAAGTCTTTCACAAGCATGAAACGAACTGTACAACGACAAATATCTTTAACTTCTTCTATCTGATCAAATTTTATTTTTAAACATTCAATTCCATCTTTTTTCTGATAATTAATAAAACCCACAACTCTTCCCATAGCTCCATTAACTAAACCTTTTTCAACATCCAAATTTCTCCTTAAAAATACTCTACAGTTCATGCAAACATATAGATTTTTTTCTAATACAGCTGTTTTGGAAATCTTCTTCTCTGGTGAATCCAATTTATTTTTCAGTGTGCCTGTTAATGTGACAGTAATTCTTCCATCCTCAATTTTGTCCACTGCTTCCAATTTCCTGATATCTTCCTTTTCCAATTTCAAAAGCTCCTCATTGAATATTGAGCATTCACGTAGAGTTGGCATTAAGCAGATGACACTTTTGTTTTCTGCAATGTTCTTGTATATCTTCTCTGCAACTATTTCTTCCTTTGGAAATAAATTATGTAGCAGCCGAGTCTGTAATGCTTTTTTGCCAGCTTCTGTGAGTAGTCCAATCCTGATATCTTTCAGAATACTTCCATATTCTTCATCGTTTGCTTGCCTCATATTAGTTGTAAGTTCCTTGTACTCAAAGAAGGACCAAATATTTGCATTACCGATGCTTCCCAATGACTTCTTCGCGTCTTCATGTGTCACAGTATTAAACACTGGTTGTCCTTTAACTGGAGTAAGTTGCAAAAGATCTCCAAAAACTATGACGTGTTTTCCTCCAAATAACACGTCATAGTCTGACTTCAGAATTTGCTGCATTCTTAAATGCACAAAGGCAAGCATTAAGTTCGATACCATGCTCACCTCATCAATAATGAGAACTTGCATCTTCTTCAATACTCTTGAAACTTCCAAGCATGCTTCTCCAGTTAGCTTGTTGTATTGTATTTTGTTCTCATGCTCCACTGGTAACATTAGCAAACGATGTAAAGTGATTCCTTTTATGTTATATGCTGCTAACCCAGTTGGAGCAGTAACCACACAAGACAAAGTAGAATCCGTTTTTTGCTGTAGGTAGCTTCTGATGACTTTTATAAGGAAACTTTTTCCAGTTCCAGCTTGTCCGCTTACATACATCCTGATTGGATGAAATGATGTGCATGAGCACTCTTTTTTTTCATGTAGAAATCCGTGATCAATTTTGTTTCTGATCTCTTCATAAATTTGTTGCTGCTCTTGATTCAGTTGTCTTTCCAAATTTTGTAAGTCTATAAATTCTTCTTGAGCTTGATTCATAGCTGTTTCCACTTCATTCATGGCTATTGATGCTTCATTTTCAACGATTGGTTGTCCTAGGGGATCTTGACTGAGTCTTCCTGAACTTTGGCTCTCCTGAGAACTGTCTCTAGCTATTTCTGCTGCAATTGTAGTTTCCTGTTCAATTTCTTCATTTAACATTTGCAGATAAGTTGTGAATGTTCTGCATTGTATGCTGTCTTTGCAAGCATTAAATGAATCTTCATAGCTTTGAAATTCTCCCAGTAGTTCATCCTCTGTACGCCATGGTTTAAACAGCTGTAAAAGAGCCAAGTAGTAAAATTCCTTTTTGTCAGTAGTGTCGCAACTCAGCTTCCGGTGATTTATCAAACTTCCTTTTGTTTGCTTCACCAAACATCCTTCCTCACCAATAACTTTATATTTTCCATTGTTGATGTCTTCTGCGGCTTTCCGTGAATAAATGTAGTTCTGCAGCACTTCATAGAGACACATGTTCTCCAGATGATGACTTCTCTTTGGGTAATATGTATCCAACATGTTTGATTTCAAAATATCTGTACTTTCTGGGTCATTCTCGGCCAAATATTCAATTTCTCCAACAGATTTCAGTACCCGATTTCTCATTGCTGCAAGGCCTAAACTTGCCCAAATTATTCTTCTTGATTTCGAGTAGAGACTTGCAGAAGATAACCTATCTGAACATTCGTAGGATCCAATTTCTCGATGCGATAACATCTTCAAACTGAAACTGTACAGCTTCTTACTGACAGTTTTCTCGTGAGAAATCTCTTCCCACATTTCCTTCAATTCTGTTTTTTCTGATTTCGTAATGTAAGACGTTACATATCGAGCAACAGCAATGGAATTGTCAGCTACATACTGTATATCCATGTTAGCGTTCCACATGGATAAAATCACTGGGTTGTAGTCATTTATATTTTTTGATTCTTCTTTTCTTTTAAGGTTGTAGGTATTCTTAGGTGATTTTCTTGTGATAGTATGTCTCACAGCTGACATAAAACTGTTAACTCTTCCATTTGAAAGAACAGGTCTAGGAAATCCAAATCGACATTTAGTGTAGTATTTATCTTTGCTCTTGTATTTCCGTCGACAGTATTTTCCACACCGATGACTTTGGAAACGTAAAACTTGCTCCTTTAACTTTTTCTCTTCTGTGCTTTTTGGTATAGCACATGTTGCATATTCTTCAATGTAAGATAACACTGCTTCATCAGTATCTGTTCCAAACTTTGGGGCATCCTTGATCCACAACAGCATATGAATATGAGGAGCACCTCTTGCCTGGTACTCTTTTCTCCAAAAGAAATCCACTACTTCTCCTAGAGGTAGATTTTTTTTATTGCAGATGAAGGACATCATAGCCTCAAATCTATGATTGAAATATCTGCAAACATTAACCGGATCCAATGAGCACAGTTCTCCTGCTGTTTTGTATTCGATGTTTTTAATGTTTGAATTTGCCTCTCGTAGAAAATCCAGTAAATCATCCCAAGCGTACTCAGCACAGCTTAGGGTAAGGAACCATGTTGGTGTTCCTAAATTCCGTAACATGCATTTTAATTCACCATGGCGTCGGTACCAATATTCATTTGTCCCACGCTGACAAGCCATCAGATTGATCAGTTGTGTTTCCAAATGATCATCTCGGTGCTGCACTTTCTCCATAAAATCCTTAGCAGACACATTTTGTAAATGTACTCCACTTTTTAAAATGTGATTTACTGCATAAGACAGTGCAGACAAGTCGCTTTCAAATAAAAGATGGAACAAATAAGGAATACTTTGTCGAAATCTGGGATCTTCAGCATATAGTCTTGTAGTCCGATACTCAGAAGCTGGAATCTGTTCCGGACGTTCATCGTTTCGTCCTCCTTTTCCTTTAGGAAACAGCTGGGGAAAACATCGAGCTTCCAAGCTCTCCTCCCATACACTCACGGGAGTTCCTTTTGCTTTCTTCATCTGAAATAGATCAAGATTGTCTCCCATAACTTCTTTTGAATGAAGAGGATGTATGCTAAAATGTTCATAAATTTCTTCTTCCTTTGACTTGTCCACTTTTTCAATTTGTCCAGTTGATGTTTCTGTGTCTTCTTGTAAATCTTCTTCTTCTTCTTCTTCTATATAAATTGATTCATACCATTTGTTATTCCTTTTCAAATACAAATTTGCTCTTTGTACTTTCCGTACATCTACCAGCACCTGCCAAATCTTCTTATTATTTGTAGGTACACCATTAACCAGAATAATTAATGGTTCAGTTTCCAAAGTATCCGCATCAATAGTTTCCATATTTTTTTTCAAATCCAAGGGCAAATACACCACTCTACCTTTTAAACCTCTCAGTAAATCTGAAGGAGGTAATTTACCAGTTTTGGGCTCCATACGTACTATGGTCTGGAACGGATGAACACATTGAATGAGTATAGACTCATATGTATTTAATTCAGAAAGTTCAGCAGGAATAGCATCCAATTCTAAATTATTATGGACAGCTCTGGTCGGCATTCTATTTTCCTCTAACTTGTTGTAACAGTATTTACAAATACGCTGAACTTCACCCAATTCAAAACAATTTTCAAGAAATATATAGGTGGCAAAATCCTTCCACTTATAATTATCTTCATTTTCACTCTTTCTGTAG
Source organism: Triturus cristatus (assembly GCF_964204655.1). Classification (NCBI taxonomy): domain Eukaryota; kingdom Metazoa; phylum Chordata; class Amphibia; order Caudata; family Salamandridae; genus Triturus; species Triturus cristatus. The sequence continues at coordinate 799,657,692 of NC_140581.1, forward strand.
AGATCAACATACCTGGTTTGTTTTCTATAATGAGTTCTGCGGCAACAAATACAAGTTATATTTGGTCTTTCATTAGAGATTATTGCAAATTTTGTTATGTGATCATTAAATGTCTTACTTACAGAGGGTTCTACATTTTCTTCCACTTCTTCCTCATTTACTGTGTCCTTCTCTGCACTGTTTTGTTCAGGACCAAAGTAACAAAACTGAATTTCATCAACAACCTTCTCTACATCTGATACCGTTCCACGGAACAGAGCCCTATTCAATTCATCTAACTTTATTGCTGGACTTTTAGCAAAATACAACCGTCTCACAAACTTTCTCATTTCAGTATGATGAACAGCCAGCATCCTAAAATGATGGAAAACACTATTACACACTTTTCTAGATAGACAAGCCAGAGAATGACCCTGCAAACCAGTATTCTCTCTCACTCTGCATGGATCTAGACTTTGAAGCACCTTAATCTTCTGTTTCACACTTTTTTTGCTATATTCTCTTAGAAACTCACGAAATTTATCAATAGATTCCTGACGCACAGTGCAAATACTACTACAATTCCAAGTGTACACTGGGGCTTTAGGACGTCTCCCCATAGCCTCATCCGCCATCACTTGTACCTCATCTCTTGGAACCATTATCTCCTTCTCCATTATGCAACCATTTTTCACTTCATAAGCACGACCTCTGGTGTCAACTGCATGCAGCAAACTATTACTTTGAAAATAACTCTCTTCATTAAAAAAAGGTTCACTACTTGAACTATGCATCCATTTTCCTAAAAACACTTTACAAAAGTTTGTTCTGTTCACTACTCTTTTCCTTTTGCTATGTGATTTCAGTACATTAACCATTTTGTCTAATGTACGCATCCTATTCAAAATTAAAATGAATAGTTTCCTTTTTAATTCTAATGCCTTTGCTGCAATGGCTTCAATTTCTTTTTTTCTCTTATAAAACTTTGCCTTTTGCTTATATTTCTTCACATCCTTTATCAAATTGGACATAACTCTCCTCTGAAACATTTTTCTACGTATCTCTTTAAACGCTGTTTTTCTGTTTAAGTTTATCTTTTTAGTTGCAGAAGGTATATTTGCATTAACTAAATTCTCAATTTTTTCCTGTCCTTTTCGATTCAAATCATTCTTTCCAGTACAGACATTTTGTACATTTTTCCTTTTTTTGAATATGTTCCTTAGAAAATCTTTCGTTTGCTTACCAGAAGATTTTTTCTTCTTCCCAACATGAGCATCTTCAACTAACTTAGGTCCTCCAGTTGTCTTCAAATATAGGTTTTTTTTCTGCTCTTTTTTTACTCTGGATTTTGTAGGCATCTTAAATTTTGTTCACTGCTCTTCAGCAATACCTGAAAAAAACTAAAAAAAAATTCCTTTATTTTATTTAAATATATTACTACATTTGTTTTAACATTAGTCACAAAACGAAATTTCTTTGCCAATTTGAAAGCACACTTACTGCTCTTTTTTTTGGCAAGTGATAAACACTTTTACAGACTGACACATTATGAATCCACTTTTCAGATTTTTTACAAAGCACATGTCCAAACTGCTTTTTCAGACCAGCATCATTTGTAACCTGGGTGTCTGCCTACACTCCAGCAAGGGCAACCAGCCTTAGTGATGCTGAATGTATTTGCATTACTGACTGAAACCTCAAACCCCACTCGCTTGTGAATACTGTGCATGATTCCACATGGTAAGCAGCTACCTGTGTGCTAAGAGTCTGCTTCTGCACCAAATAATGGCTCCCCCTTTCCATCTAATGCAACTGTGAAATCTCCAGAGCAATACGCAATAAATCTCTGCCTGTAATTCCTATTTGCACACAGAGTCATGTTTTCACATTAGTCACAAAACGAAATTTCTTTGCCAATTTGAAAGCACACTTACTGCTCTTTTTTTTGGCAAGTGATAAACACTTTTACAGACTGACACATTATGAATCCACTTTTCAGATTTTTTACAAAGCACATGTCCAAACTGCTTTTTCAGACCAGCATCATTTGTAACCTGGGTGTCTGCCTACACTCCAGCAAGGGCAACCAGCCTTAGTGATGCTGAATGTATTTGCATTACTGACTGAAACCTCAAACCCCACTCGCTTGTGAATACTGTGCATGATTCCACATGGTAAGCAGCTACCTGTGTGCTAAGAGTCAGCTTCTGCACCAAAAAAAGGCTCCCCCTTTCCATCTAATGCAACTGTGAAATCACCAGAGCAATACGCAATAAATCTCTGCCTGTAATTCCTATTTGGACACAGAGTCATGTTTTCACATTAGTCACAAAACGAAATTTCTTTGCCAATTTGAAAGCACACTTACTGCTCTTTTTTTTGGCAAGTAATAAACACTTTTACAGACTGACACATTATGAATCCACTTTTCAGATTTTTTACAAAGCACATGTCCAAACTGCTTTTTCAGACCAGCATCATTTGTAACCTGGGTGTCTGTCTACACTCCAGCAAGGGCAACCAGCCTTAGTGATGCTGAATGTATTTGCATTACTGACTGAAACCTCAAACCCCACTCGCTTGTGAATACTGTGCATGATTCCACATGGTAAGCAGCTACCTGTGTGCTAAGAGTCAGCTTCTGCACCAAAAAAAGGCTCCCCCTTTCCTTCTAATGCAACTGTGAAATCACCAGAGCAATACGCAATAAATCTCTGCCTGTAATTCCTATTTGCACACAGAGTCATGTTTTCACATTAGTCACAAAACGAAATTTCTTTGCCAATTTGAAAGCACACTTACTGCTCTTTTTTTTGGCAAGTAATAAACACTTTTACAGACTGACACATTATGAATCCACTTTTCAGATTTTTTACAAAGCACATGTCCAAACTGCTTTTTCAGACCAGCATCATTTGTAACCTGGGTGTCTGCCTACACTCCAGCAAGGGCAACCAGCCTTAGTGATGCTGAATGTATTTGCATTACTGACTGAAACCTCAAACCCCACTCGCTTGTGAATACTGTGCATGATTCCACATAGTAAGCAGCTACCTGTGTGCTAAGAGTCTGCTTCTGCACCAAAGAATGTCTCCCCCTTTCCATCTAATGCAACTGTGAAATCACCAGAGCAATACGCAATAAATCTCTGCCTGTAATTCCTATTTGCACACAGAGTCATGTTTTCACATTAGTCACAAAACGAAATTTCTTTGCCAATTTGAAAGCACACTTACTGCTCTTTTTTTTGGCAAGTGATAAACACTTTTACAGACTGACACATTATGAATCCACTTTTCAGATTTTTTACAAAGCACATGTCCAAACTGCTTTTTCAGACCAGCATCATTTGTAACCTGGGTGTCTGCCTACACTCCAGCAAGGGCAACCAGCCTTAGTGATGCTGAATGTATTTGCATTACTGACTGAAACCTCAAACCCCACTCGCTTGTGAATACTGTGCATGATTCCACATGGTAAGCAGCTACCTGTGTGCTAAGAGTCTGCTTCTGCACCAAAAAATGTCTCCCCCTTTCCATCTAATGCAACTGTGAAATCACCAGAGAAATACGCAATAAATCTCTGCCTGTAATTCCTATTTGCACACAGAGTCATGTTTTCACATTAGTCACAAAACGAAATTTCTTTGCCAATTTGAAAGCACACTTACTGCTCTTTTTTTTGGCAAGTGATAAACACTTTTACAGACTGACACATTATGAATCCACTTTTCAGATTTTTTACAAAGCACATGTCCAAACTGCTTTTTCAGACCAGCATCATTTGTAACCTGGGTGTCTGCCTACACTCCAGCAAGGGCAACCAGCCTTAGTGATGCTGAATGTATTTGCATTACTGACTGAAACCTCAAACCCCACTCGCTTGTGAATACTGTGCATGATTCCACATGGTAAGCAGCTACCTGTGTGCTAAGAGTCAGCTTCTGCACCAAAAAAAGGCTCCCCCTTTCCTTCTAATGCAACTGTGAAATCACCAGAGCAATACGCAATAAATCTCTGCCTGTAATTCCTATTTGCACAGAGTCATGTTTTCACATTAGTCACAAAACGAAATTTCTTTGCCAATTTGAAAGCACACTTACTGCTCTTTTTTTTGGCAAGTAATAAACACTTTTACAGACTGACACATTATGAATCCACTTTTCAGATTTTTTACAAAGCACATGTCCAAACTGCTTTTTCAGACCAGCATCATTTGTAACCTGGGTGTCTGCCTACACTCCAGCAAGGGCAACCAGCCTTAGTGATGCTGAATGTATTTGCATTACTGACTGAAACCTCAAACCCCACTCGCTTGTGAATACTGTGCATGATTCCACATGGTAAGCAGCTACCTGTGTGCTAAGAGTCTGCTTCTGCACCAAAAAATGTCTCCCCCTTTCCATCTAATGCAACTGTGAAATCACCAGAGCAATACGCAATAAATCTATGCCTGTAATTCCTATTTGCACACAGAGTCATGTTTTCACATTAGTCACAAAACGAAATTTCTTTGCCAATTTGAAAGCACACTTACTGCTCTTTTTTTTGGCAAGTGATAAACACTTTTACAGACTGACACATTATGAATCCACTTTTCAGATTTTTTACAAAGCACATGTCCAAACTGCTTTTTCAGACCAGCATCATTTGTAACCTGGGTGTCTGCCTACACTCCAGCAAGGGCAACCAGCCTTAGTGATGCTGAATGTATTTGCATTACTGACTGAAACCTCAAACCCCACTCGCTTGTGAATACTGTGCATGATTCCACATGGTAAGCAGCTACCTGTGTGCTAAGAGTCTGCTTCTGCACCAAAAAATGTCTCCGCCTTTCCATCTAATGCAACTGTGAAATCACCAGAGCAATACGCAATAAATCTCTGCCTGTAATTCCTATTTGCACACAGAGTCATGTTTTCACATTAGTCACAAAACGAAATTTCTTTGCCAATTTGAAAGCACACTTACTGCTCTTTTTTTTGGCAAGTGATAAACACTTTTACAGACTGACACATTATGAATCCACTTTTCAGATTTTTTACAAAGCACATGTCCAAACTGCTTTTTCAGACCAGCATCATTTGTAACCTGGGTGTCTGCCTACACTCCAGCAAGGGCAACCAGCCTTAGTGATGCTGAATGTATTTGCATTACTGACTGAAACCTCAAACCCCACTCGCTTGTGAATACTGTGCATGATTCCACATGGTAAGCAGCTACCTGTGTGCTAAGATTCAGCTTCTGCACCAAAAAAAGGCTCCCCCTTTCCTTCTAATGCAACTGTGAAATCACCAGAGCAATACGCAATAAATCTCTGCCTGTAATTCCTATTTGCACACAGAGTCATGTTTTCACATTAGTCACAAAACGAAATTTCTTTGCCAATTTGAAAGCACACTTACTGCTCTTTTTTTTGGCAAGTAATAAACACTTTTACAGACTGACACATTATGAATCCACTTTTCAGATTTTTTACAAAGCACATGTCCAAACTGCTTTTTCAGACCAGCATCATTTGTAACCTGGGTGTCTGCCTACACTCCAGCAAGGGCAACCAGCCTTAGTGATGCTGAATGTATTTGCATTACTGACTGAAACCTCAAACCCCACTCGCTTGTGAATACTGTGCATGATTCCACATGGTAAGCAGCTACCTGTGTGCTAAGAGTCTGCTTCTGCACCAAAAAATGTCTCCCCCTTTCCATCTAATGCAACTGTGAAATCACCAGAGCAATACGCAATAAATCTATGCCTGTAATTCCTATTTGCACACAGAGTCATGTTTTCACATTAGTCACAAAACGAAATTTCTTTGCCAATTTGAAAGCACACTTACTGCTCTTTTTTTTGGCAAGTGATAAACACTTTTACAGACTGACACATTATGAATCCACTTTTCAGATTTTTTACAAAGCACATGTCCAAACTGCTTTTTCAGACCAGCATCATTTGTAACCTGGGTGTCTGCCTACACTCCAGCAAGGGCAACCAGCCTTAGTGATGCTGAATGTATTTGCATTACTGACTGAAACCTCAAACCCCACTCGCTTGTGAATACTGTGCATGATTCCACATGGTAAGCAGCTACCTGTGTGCTAAGAGTCTGCTTCTGCACCAAAAAATGTCTCCCCCTTTCCATCTAATGCAACTGTGAAATCACCAGAGCAATACGCAATAAATCTCTGCCTGTAATTCCTATATGCACACAGAGTCATGTTTTCACATTAGTCACAAAACGAAATTTCTTTGCCAATTTGAAAGCACACTTACTGCTCTTTTTTTTGGCAAGTGATAAACACTTTTACAGACTGACACATTATGAATCCACTTTTCAGATTTTTTACAAAGCACATGTCCAAACTGCTTTTTCAGACCAGCATCATTTGTAACCTGGGTGTCTGCCTACACTCCAGCAAGGGCAACCAGCCTTAGTGATGCTGAATGTATTTGCATTACTGACTGAAACCTCAAACCCCACTCGCTTGTGAATACTGTGCATGATTCCACATGGTAAGCAGCTACCTGTGTGCTAAGATTCAGCTTCTGCACCAAAAAAAGGCTCCCCCTTTCCTTCTAATGCAACTGTGAAATCACCAGAGCAATACGCAATAAATCTCTGCCTGTAATTCCTATTTGCACACAGAGTCATGTTTTCACATTAGTCACAAAACGAAATTTCTTTGCCAATTTGAAAGCACACTTACTGCTCTTTTTTTTGGCAAGTAATAAACACTTTTACAGACTGACACATTATGAATCCACTTTTCAGATTTTTTACAAAGCACATGTCCAAACTGCTTTTTCAGACCAGCATCATTTGTAACCTGGGTGTCTGCCTACACTCCAGCAAGGGCAACCAGCCTTAGTGATGCTGAATGTATTTGCATTACTGACTGAAACCTCAAACCCCACTCGCTTGTGAATACTGTGCATGATTCCACATGGTAAGCAGCTACCTGTGTGCTAAGAGTCTGCTTCTGCACCAAAAAATGTCTCCCCCTTTCCATCTAATGCAACTGTGAAATCACCAGAGCAATACGCAATAAATCTATGCCTGTAATTCCTATTTGCACACAGAGTCATGTTTTCACATTAGTCACAAAACGAAATTTCTTTGCCAATTTGAAAGCACACTTACTGCTCTTTTTTTTGGCAAGTGATAAACACTTTTACAGACTGACACATTATGAATCCACTTTTCAGATTTTTTACAAAGCACATGTCCAAACTGCTTTTTCAGACCAGCATCATTTGTAACCTGGGTGTCTGCCTACACTCCAGCAAGGGCAACCAGCCTTAGTGATGCTGAATGTATTTGCATTACTGACTGAAACCTCAAACCCCACTCGCTTGTGAATACTGTGCATGATTCCACATGGTAAGCAGCTACCTGTGTGCTAAGAGTCTGCTTCTGCACCAAAAAATGTCTCCCCCTTTCCATCTAATGCAACTGTGAAATCACCAGAGCAATACGCAATAAATCTCTGCCTGTAATTCCTATTTGCACACAGAGTCATGTTTTCACATTAGTCACAAAACGAAATTTCTTTGCCAATTTGAAAGCACACTTACTGCTCTTTTTTTTGGCAAGTGATAAACACTTTTACAGACTGACACATTATGAATCCACTTTTCAGATTTTTTACAAAGCACATGTCCAAACTGCTTTTTCAGACCAGCATCATTTGTAACCTGGGTGTCTGCCTACACTCCAGCAAGGGCAACCAGCCTTAGTGATGCTGAATGTATTTGCATTACTGAGTCCAACCTCAAACCCTTAAACTATTCTTTTATTATACCAGTACACCTTAATTTATTGTGAAAACATAGTCCATATTATTTTACATGTTCCTCACATTTAAATTTCTCCCAAAACAGAAAATAATAAACACAACTTCAACAAAAAGAATTGCATTTCTATTATTCATTTCTTAATTTACCATATACATCCCCTCTCAGACTCTAAACTCACCTTTAAAATTAGTTAGTTGTGAAAGAAATGTGGCACTCAAACAGCAGATTATCAGAGCCAGGGTCTCTGTTCTCTACACCTCTCTCCTCTCAGCAGAACCAGATAATGGCAAACTTTCCCTCTCTTTTTCCACACATATACATGTTAGTTTCAAATCTCAGTGCTTGCCCCTTTTTTTCAAATGTAATCACACATTTCTATTGATTGAAAACCAACCCTTTTCCAAAAGTACCCTTCCCCCAACTTGACTTCTGCCTAGTACCCTTCCCCCAACTTGACTTCTGCCTGCTACCATAGCAACAGCTCATGGAACACTGCTGTGTGGAGTCAGGTCAGAAGTTCGCCAAACAATGTTTCAATTCCAAAGAGCAAGAGTGCTTGACTTTTCAAACCTAACAGCAAATCCATAGTACTGTTCTTTGGTAACACATTTTTCTGTACCAATACAAAACATGCTTCTATTAATTTACACATACAGCCTAGTTTTTATTCTAGAATGGTGTGAAACAGCCAATCAGTTCTTTTTTTTTGAAAAAAATATGTATGCCTCCATTTCCAAACTGTCTTTCTTTTCATATTGCCATTCTACTGAAAGACACCTCCTGAGTGCATCCAGTTCTCCTTTGAAGATGTTCACAGTGTGGTTTGTAGGGCACAGCTATGTCTTCTGGAGTGAAAAGTATGCAGAGAAAACAGATATGGCGAGAGACCTTGCTTTGCCAAATGTAGACATTAAATGGATTGGTCAGAGAGGGTTAAAGTGGCACCAATTGATGCCATTGGTGAAATCCTTCATGCACATCCAACACCCTGACCTCATAATAGTGCACTGTGGTGGCAATGACCTAGGCACTTTGACTGGGGTAGGTCTGGAAATGCTTATGAAGGAGACCTTTGCACAACTGTTTTCACTTTTCCCTAAAACTGCCTTTGTGTTTTCTAACATATGCCAAAGGCAAAAATGGAACTGGTCCAATCATTTCTGTCCGCAGATTGACAAAGCAAGAAAGCACGTCAACAAATCTGTTTCTGCTTTCCTCCGTGACTATGGTATGGGTTCCATTTACCACAACAACTTGCGTTATGACATGCAAGACATTTATAGAGGAGATGGTGTACACTTCAATGATGAAGGGAACAGAGTCTTCCTCTTGAACCTTAGACTCTGCATCGGTACTTACTTGTAGGTACCACTAAAAAATCACTTAATAAACACAACGGCTCTTTTTAGAGCCCCCTAATATCTAAACACTTAAATCTGATTTTCATTTCTTTTTTTATTTTTTTTTTCTACCGTACGCTTACCGTACGCGTACCCCGTGATTTTTTTAAAAATCAATAAATGTTTTCTTTGTACTTTTCTGTCCTTCTTTGACCCCCTTACAAATGTTAGGGGGTCTGTAACTCTCCTCCTTGCCCCCTTTTCTTGTTATCACTCTTTTTTTTCTGAGTGAAACACACGAAATGGCGGCCGCCGCTTCCTGGTTTCGACCGATTCGAATGTTTACCAAGATCTAAGAGCCAATCAGAATCGCGCTCGCGCACGCCACCGTACGCGTACGGTAAGCGTACCGTAAGCGCACCGTAAGCTGGCTCAGATATATATATTGATTTAAAGGCTATTTTCTCAGAATCTACTGAACAGATTTACACCAAACCTACAAAAGGCACTTCCTTGACCTGAGGACTACCTCTCTGCCAAATTTCTAGTAATTCTGTTCAGCCGTTCGGGCTGTAGCTGTGTCTAAAGGTCCTATGGAAAAATGCATGGGAAAAACGCGTTTTGGGACCCCCCTTTTATCTCAGCCCCAGCTTGACGAATCCCCCCGAGACTTTCAGGGAAGGAGCGGAGCGTAGCGCCCCACCTATTTTGAAAAATTCGCGAGGATTCGTCGACCGGCGCCAAAGTTATTCAAAATAGAATGTTGCGGATTTCCTATGGAAACGTGGTCCTAACTATAACTACCCACTGGCGACCGCCAGTAGGTAATATATATATATATATATATAAATATATATATGTATACATATATATATATGAAACACCATTAACAATAAAAGGAATGTGGGGGTAAAGCACACTCAGTAGCTCCACACGGTAAGACTGAAGCTCAGTAAGTTCCTCACCCACAATTGCTGTTACAGATACTGATTGCAAATACCCACATATATGATATACATTGGGGCAGGGAAACAGAACAGATATTGCTCCAGCTCAGGAGGTGCATGCAAAAAACAGTTGCTCTTGCAGCACAGGGGATTGGGTCTGCTTGGCTTAAGAAGGCTAGGAGAGGGGGCCACACGTCCCCTCTTAATTAAGCATTTCAACCCCAGGGGATAGGGCCCTTGGGGCCTATGAAGGCTCCTGTTCTCAATAGCATATGGCCCTGGGGGGTGGAGGATGGAGGCTTGAGGAGAGGGGCTACGTGGTCTCCTCCCCTTATTAGTTCACTTTGGCCCCAGGTGATACAGTCCCAGGGGCCTAATGAGACTCGAGGACAGTGGCCGCATGACAACTCCCCTTAATATGTGTTGCTTGGTGGGTGCCCCGGATGGGAACCGGGATACCCACCTTTAACTTAGAGAGGTGATGGGGTTCCCAAGGCCTATTAAGATTTGGGTGGCTACACGCCCCCTCCCCTTAATATAAATGTTTTGACTCCGGGGGATGGTGTCCCCGGAGCCCAAAGGCCAACCTTACACCACACAAACCAAAGGCCAGGCTCTGTGGCCAATCCCCCCCCAAACCCATGCGCTAGGCCCACTGGCCAACCCCTCTGTGGCCAACTCTTGGAGTGATGTTGGCTGCCTATGGGGGAGGGGCTGCCCACAGGGCCTGGCTGCAGCTCTCCCAATGCACAGCCAAAGGGCGTGCGCAGAGTAGGGGTTGGCTGCCTGCGGGGGATTGACTTTTCATATGATAACAAAATATTACTTTAAGTTACAAAAACCAAAGAAATTCACACAAAAAAACAAAGGTTAAAGTAATGTTATAGTTGGGTGAGGATTTCAGTGACAACGTAACATTTTAAAAGTATAAATCCACTGAAATTCATCACTTATAGTTAGCTGTAAAGTAACAATAACTCACACCCTTGCCATGCACTGCTAATTACCCCACATATTACATCACTCATGACAACTTCTATCACTTCATTGATAATACCACTACAACATTTGCAATTAAATTATTGATGAGAAAACTGTGCATGCTGGGTGTGTGAGTTAGAGTTAACATAGGGCATGAGTTACAGTTACCAGAGCTAACTATAACTAGTGAATTTCAGTGTTTTTTGTACCTTTAAAATGTTATGCTGTTACTGAAATTCTCATCTAACTATAGTGTTACTTTAACCTTTGTTTTTTCCATTTAATACATATACTACCCAGTGATGGTCACCACTGTGTAGTTATAATTAGGTCTGTTTTTCCATAGACAAGGGTTTTTTTATTTGGCTCATAACTTTGGCACTCTTTGAAGAATCTTCATGTAACTTAAAAAAAAAATGCAAATTCACCACAGCCCTTTCCTGGAAAGATTTGCGGTGATCTGTGAAGCAGGGGCTGAGATAAAAAGGGGGTCCCAAAAGCAAATTTCCCCATGCATTTTCCATAGACTTATTTAGGCAGCACTACCGCAAAAACTGCTGAATACAATTACACCAAATGTGGCATGACACTAGATTTTGATTGGCAGATTGTGCTTTTTGTACTTTGGTGTAAATCAATTCAGTAGCTGTTGAGAAATTAATGTTAAAAAATATTGTTATATCTGGATGGTTGGGATTCAAGAGTCTAGCAAGACTCCAGCGAGAAGCAAATTAAAAAATGGAGCCACCTGATTGGTTGGGAGGACCCTTTTTCTAAACTGCAATCTCACATCCGCAGGAGCGAGAGGCTCCCATGAGTCCCATGGAAGCGAATGCTTTGAATGACTGGCTGTTGGTGGTTTAGAAATGAAAGGGCCACCATTACTGTATATTGTGAAAAATGTCTGCTGTTTTGAGAATTAAGTAAAAAAAACTACATAAAGAGGCAGGATAAAGCCATCCTGTCTCCCTAGAGATTGAGAGAATTACTGTAAGGGATAAATACTGTAATGATAGAAAGTGTCAATTGTTTGTAAAATTTACGTTCCTGAGGGACTCTCGCTGGATCGTTAAAATGAGAACGGGGTAGGTGATCTATCCAAATACTTACATCCTACTATGCATGCCTGTCACGCTAAGGAGAAGTCTTAGCGGAGAGGCCAGTCCCTCATCACACCCTACTGTGGACAGCCATCCTTCAAGAGAGAGGTGTAAGAGATAGTGTCTTCTAACATCCTACCAAGCACACCTGTTACCCTGGGTAAGGTCTCAGCAGAAAGGCCACTCCCTCCACACACCCTACTACGTACACTTCTTTAACATCCTGGAGAGGTGTCAGTGGAGAGCCCAGTCTCTTCTTACAGCCTACTCTGCACACCTGTCGCACTTGGGAGAGGCCTCCCCAGACCCTACTACACATGCCTGTCATTCTGCAGAGAGGTCTTAGTAAAGAGGAAAGTCCTTTCTTGCATCTTACTATGCACACATGTCACTCTGATGAGAGGTCTCAGCAGAGAGGCTACTTCCTCACCACTCCCTACTGTGCACACCCATCCTCCAGGAGAGAGGTTTAAGTGGAGAGACAGGGTCTTCTCACACCCTCCTATGCACACCAGTTACCCTGGGGGGAGATCTCAGCAGAGAAGCCATTCCCTCCACACATCCTACTATGTACACTTGCCGCTCTGGGGAGAGAGCCCAGTCTCTTCTCACAGCCTACCACCCACACCCATCACCCATCACGCCTGCCTGTCATCCTGAGATGAGGTCTCAGCAGAAAGGCCAGTCCCTCACCACATCTTACAGTGGGCAACCGACCTTCAAGGGAGAGCTCAAAGTGAAGAAATAGGTCTTCTCACACCCTACTATGCACATCAGTTACCCTGGGTGAGGTCTCAGCAGAGAGGCCACTCCCTCCACACACCCTACTATGTACAATTGTTGCCCTTGACGAAGGTGTTAGAAGAGAGCCCATTCTCTTCTCACAGCTTTCTAAGCACAATTGTCACACCGGGGAGAGGTCTCAGTGGAGAGGCCACTTCTTCCCATCACCTTACTATGCATGCCTGTCATCCTAGGGAGAGATCTCAGTGGAGTGGCCAATCCCTGATTATATCCTGCTATGCATGCCTGTCACCCTGGGGAGAGGTCTCAATGTAGACACCACTCCCTTACCATACCCTACTGTGTACAGTTGTCCTCTAAGGGAGAGGTCTAAGTGGAAAGACAGTGTCTTCTCACACCCTACTATGCACAAATGTTATCCTGGGGTGGGTGTCTCAGCAGAAAGGCTACTACCTCCACAGATCCTACTACGTACACTTACACCATTGAGGTGTTCAAGTTGATATGGTATGATTAGCGCAGTATATCTAATGATAGTATGATTAGTTATAGTGTATTCAAGGGTTCGAAATTCCCGTTATGCTTAGTACGACAGAAAGGGCCGAGAACCGAACAGCCTCCATCTTGGATTGTGGCTCTCTCGTTTAGGAATCACATGGTCTCTCCCGCCCACCATCTGCTTCCCCTTTCATACATTTGTTAGGAGACAGGCTGAATTGCTGAGAAGCAAGGTCACATCTGCTAAAAAGGAGTATCAAGCAAATTCCTCTAGACCTGGGACGAGAAGGGAGTCACCCCGTCGACCTTCTTTGTAAAGATAGTAAACCCTTTGTATGTGTAACCGAAACTGGATATAGGCATGAGCTCATTAGGAGCGCCAGGACTAACTGGTACTTTTCCACATATAAGGTTTTGTATGCTGAACTGATAATGTATAAAAGTGTGTTACTGTCAAGGAGCCAGCAGTTTTCCTCGGCGCACCTGATGGGTGAGGATCGACGAGGCTCCTCTATATAGAGTTCTGTGGTGGCCAATAAACGCTTGAACCTTCCACGTTGCCAACTGCTCCTTATTTGACTTAATATTGCGGGCCAGTGGTAAGTGTGGCCCTTGGAATAATTATTTGGACACAACAGTTGGCGACCACGAAGGGACCCCGTGACAGGGTCTTTCCCCCCCCGTATTCGGGTGGTGGGATTTGGGGCGTCCTGACCGGTTGGCGGGAGAGGAGCTTGAGGATTTCTTCCACTCTGCGCGGCTTTTTGGGACGTCCCCTGCTGCTAGTCACCCTTCACCGGGGTCCTACGGGCTTAACCCAGAAATGAATTGATTTGGTCGGGAGAAGTTGGCAGCGGAGAATGAACATTCGTATCTGGGTGCACCCGGTGAGTATAGATTGATTTGATTTGAAGCACGCGTTGTAAACGGTGCATTGTTTTGTTGAAGCACGCATTGGAGACGGTGCGCTATTTGATTGATTTGAGAGCATTCGTTGAGAACGATGCATTTTTGATTTGAACACTGGCTGCATTTGTTTGAAGCTCGCGCTGGACAGCGGTGCATTGATTTGAAGGCGCGCACCGGAGAGTGGTGCCTTGCTTGATCGGTTTAGCATTACAGTGTTTTGATTCGAAGTACGTACCTTTTGATTGATTTGATTAAAACGGCGCGCCGGAGGAATATAGACGGATTGCACGTGGAAAGACCTGCGACCTAGACTGGGTAGCCACAAGGCATACTCCTGACGGGGCTAGTCCTCGTTGGGGGCTGGTCTTAGCGGTGAGCCAGAAGGGTGGCGGGAATCCCGCGTGCAGTTTGGTGTCTGAACTGTGGACCAGAGTCGACGGGCTTGGTTCTCCGATACAGATTGTATGATTCATGTTGATTGTTGTTTGTATGTACGTGTCTAAAAACTAACCAAAATGTCTTGTTTTAGCAAACTGAATTGTTTTGGCTGCTGCTGACGAACAAGTGACTCCAGATTAGCTGAGAGCCAACCCGCCCCGCCGGAGGGCAGTCCTAGCCATTTTATGAATGTCAAACATGGGATCTCTCCCTTATTGTTCTGCACTCTGTGGCATAAGTACACTAAGGGTAATGAGGAGTTACGATGGCCCAAGACGGGTTCATTTGATGAGAAGAAAATTGCGTTCCTACAGGAACAACTGTTTTCTAGGCGAAGTAGGCAGGCCATGTTCGACGCTCTAATTGCATGGCAGAAGGAGGCCAAACAACGGCGAATGAGGGAAGAGAAAGTAGCTAGAGCCAAGGGGGGACAGAATATAACTCAGAAGGCTATGGCCTATGATCGAGACAGAGTAGAAAAAGGATTGGACTGCATGAATCGCGAATTTAGATTAAAGGTTGATAAGAGCTATGTGATCCGCCCGAATGCGGAAGATGAAATAGAGGACTTATTAGACACCAGGCCACCGCCCCCTTATGTACCGCAGAGAATGTATCCGGAGGTGACAGGGGCCTCGGCCCCAGTCCCGAATATGTCTCTGGGGGCCTCGGCTTCGGCTCCTCCGGCCAATCCTATTCCCCCCTCCCTGCCGGACCTCTCCCGATTGTCGACATCTGTGTCTGAAGTTATGGCCATGCTACCTAATTTATTGACGGCAGCTGCAGCTGGGACCCCTCAGCTGTCGCCGGGGTCAATGTCTTCCACTTCTGTTCTGCCCTCCTCCTCCGCCAGTACGACGCCGGTAACAGCTGTAACTACTCCAATACATCCGGCCAGTCTAACGGAGGGTAGGAGGTTGTTCACTCGTTCTGCCTTGGGGACGGAAGAAAGGGAAACTATTGCCACACAAGCATCCCAATGGATGCGGCATCCTATTTACACTCTTTCCGATATTTGGAGTACTATGAGAGACTATGAACCGGTGATGCAGCAGCATGCCCTGGAACATATGGCCAACCGTCTTATTTCTTTATGGGAACAGGTACACCAAGGAGGGAGAGCTCCGGCTATATTGTATGACATCCATGATCAGATTCACAAATCTCAATTGACGCCGGAAGAAGTGTATGGGAAGGTGCAGACTTTGGTTTCTTATAGAACTCGTTTGCAGCCTGCCATTCCCGCCGGATTCTCCCAGTTCCCTATGCGAGAAGTACACCCTATCTACCATCCTGAGGTTGCAGAAGTGGTGGATGCCCAAGGTGTCGTCACCCGTCCGAGAGTGGACGCCCGGTTCCAGGAACAATGGGTCTATACCCCCTGGAAACGTAGTGAGGTATTGTCCCTGAAAAGCCAGTTGCCCGATCCTAGAAAAAACCCCACTGCATATTACAAAGAACTGACCGAGGCCGCCTCGTCAGCAGTGATGACGCTGGCAGATATTGAATTATTCTTTGCCTTATTGGTACCGGTGGATATTTGGCGCCAGGTACATGACCAGGACCATGTTACGGAATTTGGTGGGACATGGGACCAACTGAGAGACTGGGATAGAGATCGTAAGCCGGGGAACAAGCCCCGATCTGAGATACTGATCTTACCTGAAAAAATAATAACCTATATGCATTCGTTGATCCCACCCCGGAAAGTAGATTGGGATAAACTGACGGCTTGTAAGCAAAAGAAGGATGAAAGTGTATCCGATTTTTTCACGAGGTTTGAGGGAGTATTCATTGATTTCAGCGGACAGGATCTGGCCACGGAAGGGGATGTGCGTTTATTTGTTAATAGATTCGTGACAAATCTGCTACCTGAGGTATCGGCCCGGTTACAGGCCGCTGAGAGCACCTGGACGACCACCACGCCTTCCACAATATTAAGCATGGCCCAGTATTATGAGCATCGGGAAAATGAGAGCAAGGATAAGACAGAAAAGAAGTCGAAGGACTTGAAAACACGAGTGTTACTGCAGCAAGTAGAGAGGGGTAGAGGAAGAGGAAGAGGGTTGCAGAATTTCGTTCCAAGAGGGGCGGGACCCACGCAAACGGTTGGACGAACAGATTTAGGCATAAACCAATGTGCCTTCTGTAAGGAGGAGGGGCATTGGCGAGCCCAGTGCCCGTTGTTGTATGAGCAGAATAATGCTTCAAGGTGTCGTGGACGGGGAAGGATGAGTGGGCACCGAGGTGGATACACAAGACAGGAACAGTCAGCCCGAGGTGAGAATAGTCAGAATTATTTTGATCAAAGCCAAGGTAAACAATACTATAATGAAGGATGTGTGACGGATGAAGGCTCCGGATATTCTCAAGCATAGGACAGCCAAAGACGGAGCAAGGGGCATGTGTCAATCCCGATAGATCAAGCTGGACCTTATGTCCGTGCACAATTACTGGATGCATCAGGTACGTTTTTAGTTGACACAGGGGCTATGAACAGTTCTGTTTCACGCGCCCTGGTCCCGGTGGCCGCTCTGTCTGGCCAGAATAATGTGTCTGTGGGGTTCTCTGGAACTCCGGTGGTAAGCCCCATTTCTAAGCCACTTTCCCTTACTCTGGGACCATTAACGATAGATTCGCCTTTCCTCCTCACCTCCCAGTGTGGGGAAAATCTCCTAGGTATGGATATATTAAAAAGACTGCATGCCCGTATCTATTGCTCCCCCGATGGAGTTTACCTGACCATTAGAAATACCTCTATCCCCTCCATTCAATGTTTTTCAAAAACGGACCCCCTACCCCCTGAGCTTGCAAAACTCCCGAGGGATCTTTGGGCCCTGGGGGGCACTGATGTAGGATTCTTACAAATTCCCCCGCTGTCTATCACTTTGAAACAGAATGCCAAATTGCCGAGGATCCCACAGTACAAAATAGCCCCCGAGGGAGAACGCGCTTTACTGGCCATTATTTCTGATTTGATTAAAACGGGGGTGGTGGAGGAAATGGCTTCCAATATCTGCAACAGCCCTATTCTTCCGATTCTTAAACGAGCTCCCGCACCCCAGTCCCCTGATTATGCTGATACCTATCGATTTGTGATTGATTTGCGAGAGATTAACAAAATTGTGGTGCCCCAATATCCTGTAGTACCAGATATTGATTCCATTTTAACCATGATTCCTCCCACAGCAACTTTTTTCTCGGTGATTGATTTGAAGAATGCTTTCTTTAGTATTCCCATTCATCCAGATAGTAGACTTTTTTTGGTTTCTCATTGGGAGGCCGCAGCTTTAGGTTTTGTCGCGCCCCCCAGGGGTATACCGAAAGTCCTAGTATCTACAGTCAAGCTCTAAAAAGAGTGTTGGATACTTTACAATTGCCGTCAGGTAATGTACTATTGCAGTATGTCGATGACCTCCTTGTGGCCTCTGATAAAGAACATGGTTGCCGCGATGCCACGGTTGCCCTGCTACAGCATTTGGCTACTCATGGCAACAAGGTGTCACTTTCTAAATTTCAATATTGTCGACCGGACGTGACCTATCTCGGTCATCTCCTGTCGAAGGAGGGAAGACGGTTGACTTCTGAACGCATTGCAACCATAACTAACATGCCTGTTCCTCGCACGCAACGTGATGTCCGCGCTTTGCTTGGTATAACTTCCTACTGTCGCCAATGGATTGCTAACTATTCCCTCTTGACTAAACCTTTCCTGTATCTAACTACGAAGGATGTGCATGAACCTTTACCTTGGACTGTCGAATGCCAGACTGCTTTTTCTGCTCTGAAAACTGCTCTTTGCTCTGCTCCTGTGCTTGGCACCCCTGACTACCGGAAGCCTTTTGTGCTCTACGTGCATGAGGTGGACGGTTGTTCTCTTTCAGTGTTGACACAGGACTTTGGTGGTAAGCAAAGGCCTTGTGCATATTTCTCGGCGGTTTTGGATAATGTCGCCAGAGCACTTCCCAGTTGTCTGAGGGCTACAGCGGCAGTGGCCATAGCAATCAGACAATCGGAAGGGCTAGTCCTGAATACGGATCTGACAGTGATGGTGCCTCATGCTGTGGACGTATTATTGAACAGGACACAGACGCAGCACTTAACTAGTGCGCGTCTCACAGGGTACGAATTGACCCTGTTTGCACCTCATATAATGATCAAAAGATGTGTTAATTTGAACCCTGCCACGTTGTTACCCCTCCCTTTGGGAGACGGTGGACAAGACATACATGACTGTATCTTTCGAACTGAAGAGGAAACAAAGGGCCGGATAGATCTAACTGACACCCCACTATCTGATGCCCAAGGAGAATTGTACGTTGATGGGTCATGTTTCAAATTACCTGATGGTACGACAGCTGCGGCTTATGCGATCACTACCCTGCAAACGGTAGTTGAGGCAGCAAGGATACCATACCGGTCGGCCCAGGCGGCCGAATTGGTTGCATTATTCAGGGCCTGTGAGTTGGGGAAAGGCTTGAGGCTAAATGTCTACACCTACAGCCAGTACGCGTTCGGTGTAGCACATAGCTTCGGGAGGTTATGGGCGGAAAGAGGATTCTTGACATCTCATGGCGAGAAAATAAAGAATGGACCATTAGTTGAACGATTACTAGCCGCATTAACATTGCCTAAGACCTTGGCCATAGTCAAATGCAGTGCACACAAGGTTATAGTCGATGATGTGGGAGGGGAAATTTCTTTGCGGATAGAATCGCCAAGGAAACAGCCCAGTCTGACACCACTTCCATGTTTGTAGTAACAAGAATGATAGAAGTAGGGGTTTTTAACAACACCATAGATAGTGTGAAAGAGCTACAAAAGGAAGTGGCCCCGGAAGAGCTGACATATTAGCAGCAACAGGTGGGGAGGCTTGATAAGAATGGGTGTTGGAATGACATCAGAAAAGTGTAGATGGTTGCTGCCAAACGCATTTGTAAATGCGGTAGTATCCATGGCACACGGACCTTCGCATGTAGGAGTTCAGGGCATCTGTGCAACATTGGATCCTGTCTGGTATAATGTTAATATTCACAAGACAGCTAAGAGCTTGGTCCAGCATTGCATAATTTGGCTCCAGCATAATCCCGGGGTTAGTATTCCCGTCCTAACGGGTAATTTTGCGCCACCCACTCTGCCTTTTGAAGTACTCCAAATGGATTACATACAGCTAGAGCGAGTTAATAATCTGAAATACGTGCTAGTGGTGATTTGTACTTTCAGTAAATGGGTGGAGGCGTATCCCACAAAAGAAAATACTGCCCTGGCAACTACGAAAGCTCTGGTAAAAGAGTTTTTCCCTCGATATGGGTTGCCACGGGTGATTTGGAGTGACAATGGGACACACTTTAATGCTAACTTAGTTAAGTATGTATGCAAAGGTCTGTCCATCCAGCAGAAGTTTCACGCAGCCCGAAATCCTCAGTCAGCGGGTCTGGTTGAGAAATATAATGGGATTCTGAAGTTGAAACTGGCTAAACTCCAGGACACGACAGGATTAAAATGGCCTGATCTCCTGCCCCTGGCCCTGTTGTCTGTGAGAACTACTCCCCATTCACGGAGCGGTATCTCCCCTTATGAAGTAATTTTTGGCAGACCTGCCAACGTGTGGGGAGTGCCCCGGCCCAAATCTTTCAGGGACATTGACTATCCTATGTTGACTGACTATTTGTATGCTTTGACTAAAGATCTTCGTTCCATTCATCAACAGATATCTGCCGTACTGCAGCCCCTGCCGGAGGGTCCTGGACACGGCGTAGAACCTGGACAGTGGGTCTTGGTACGGAACTACCAACGGAAGTCGAGTTTGGATCCGCGCTGGTCCCGGCCATACCAGGTGCTCCTGGCCACGCGAACGGCGGTGAAAGTCGAAGGGAAGCAGCACTGGATCCATATCTCCCATCTTAAGCGAGTTCCCCTCCCATTGCCAAGGGAACAGCTCAACCAGGAGGAAGGCCTGCCATCTCAAGACGAGCCCAGTACTGAAGAGTCACTTTCCCTGGACACCCGCAAAGAGGTTGACGGGCGAGGGGAGAGTGCTGTGAGTTTGGAATCCCCTCTTTGTGGCCACTCAATTGCCCAAAGCAAAGTATCTGGTCGGGAGCCCAGCTCCTCGTCTGACTCCACTGTGCCTACTTTGTTTGTTAATCCTGAAACCCCTGGTCGGGACCGATATCACCTGCGGCCCCGGAAATAGAGAATCCCAGGCCTAGTCTCGGTGAGTGAAGTTGGAGGCTCCAGCAAAAGACCTGAGGATTATTGGAACACTGGACTGAACTCGTTGAGAGCATGGAACTTTAAGTGAAGCTCTGTTCAGAACGAAGATAGAGACATAGATCAGTTGGTGGGGCCCAGGGGGAGTTCCTTTTCGACACGGGTCGCGTCAAGTGTGACCCCAACACGAGAAGTTTTTATCTTTTAACTTTTTGTTTTTCTGAACAATAGGAGTCTGCCTGTGAGGCTCTATACGGACACAGGAAAGAAGCACCCTCCGGCAGGTCGGACTGTTTATAGACCCCTTTTTCCCGAGATTATATTGGACTTTTAGTGAGAAATGTACCCTTTTGCTCGTTTTGTCCCTGAAGAAGGGCGTCCCATAGTACCCCGTACCATTCCCCCGCATTTGCCAATGTTCTCCTCATGGAGTTTGCGTGTTAAAATTGTTTTCATTTCTATATTGATTGTATCATTTGTATTGTGCTTAGGATTGTTTATATATCTAGAGTTCTGCCATCCTGTACACACCTTGATAGTGTCTACTCCTAAGGAGCATCCTTTCCAGACCTTCGCCCCTCATAAGGAAAGGCACCGACAGACGTATGTACATAATGCCTTCATTGAGATGCTGCACCAGACTCATAGTTCCACAAATGTTACTGATTGTTGGGTCTGTGGTCTCCTCCCGTCAGTAATGCATAAGCAAGATTTGTTTATATCAATGCCCTTATCTTATTTAGGTAGTTGCGAAGCCTGGTTCAAAATGTTATCCATGCTGTATGAACACTACACTATAGATGAACGTCGGTTCTCAGAGAAGGATTATGCCTTAATCCTAGCCTATATAGAGAAACACCAGGGTTTTACTCCTAATGCTGAGGGAACTGATGGTACCCTTGATCCTACTGCCTGTATGAACGTGTACACTGATCATGAAAATGATACATGGTTGAGGGATGAAGTATTGGATTTCGTGACTTTTAACTTTACTGAGTATTTCAGATATTTTCAGGAGCGAAATGTCTCAGATGACAAAATCATTCCAGGTCCCGGTGCTAAATACATCCTCCTCTTTCTGCGTGCAGGGTACTGGACATTTATTTGTAGGTTATAGCAGATGCAATTACACTTATAGATTACAGACGTTCAGCAGCCCCCCAACACTCACCCCTTCCAATGTTTATTTTGTGTGCGGTGAAAACGCATACACTTGGCTACCCAGAGGATGGGCAGGTAGATGTTACTTATCCTTCCTTTACCCACCGGTTTACATAGCCCCTTCTGATTATCATAGGTCCCATTCCTTAAGTCGGCGGTGTCTGAGAGCTAGAGCCACTAGTAATGATGCCACTGACCAGGCTGACACTCCGGCTCAACACTTTGTTGATATTATGAAAGGGGTATTGCCCATATGGGGCCCCATCCTCACTAGTAAAGAAATTCGGAGGCTATCCAGAGTTGTGGAAGGGGTGGTTAATACTACTGCAGGGATATTAACTAATATCACGGTGGAGCTCCAGGCGACCCGGATTGTGACCCTTCAAAATCGTCTTGTTTTAGATGTCATCCTGGCCGATCGTGGAGGAGCTTGTAGAGTCATCGGCAGTTCCTGTTGTGTATATATACCTGACTCCGCCCCTTCCGTCCATTTAGCCATCCAGAAACTGCAACGGCTAGCTTCTGAAATTCACACTGAGACTGGTACTTGGTCCCTGTCCGGGTGGTTTTGGGATCTGGTGACTACCTGGGGATGGAAATTATTCATGATTCTTTTGGGAGTAGTAGGGTTCATTTTCACCTGCTGCCTTTGTCTCCAGTGCGGGCCCGCTTGCTGTGCATATTGTGCTACTCAGGTTCGCCGATCTATCCCTAGGCCCAAGCCCAACCAAACCAGGATAGATACCCAGCGGGCTCAGAAGGAGATGCATGAATTAATGCAGATCGATGAGGGTATTTTTGAAGACTGACTCCGTCATTAGCTATGCTGCGCTAAAAGGGCCGTTCTGAGGTGTTCAAGTTGATATGGTATGATTAGCGCAGTATATCTAATGATAGTATGATTAGTTATAGTGTATTCAAGGGTTCGAAATTCCCGTTATGCTTAGTACGACAGAAAGGGCCGAGAACCGAACAGCCTCCATCTTGGATTGTGGCTCTCTCGTTTAGGAATCACATGGTCTCTCCCGCCCACCATCTGCTTCCCCTTTCATACATTTGTTAGGAGACAGGCTGAATTGCTGAGAAGCAAGGTCACATCTGCTAAAAGGGAGTATCAAGCAAATTCCTCTAGACCTGGGACGAGAAGGGAGTCACCCCGTCGACCTTCTCTGTAAAGATAGTAAACCCTTTGTATGTGTAACCGAAACTGGATATAGGCATTAGCTCATTAGAAGCGCCAGGACTAACCGGTACTTTTCCACATATAAGGTTTTGTATGCTGAACTGATAATGTATAAAAGTGTGTTACTGTCAAGGAGCCAGCAGTCTTCCTCGGCGCACCTGATGGGTGAGGATCGACGAGGCTCCTCTATATAGAGTTCTGTGGTGGCCAATAAACGCTTGAACCTTCCACGTTGCCAACCGCTCCTTATTTGACTTAATATTGCGGGCCAGTGGTAAGTGTGGCCCTTGGAATAATTATTTGGACACAACACCATGGAGAGACGTATCAGTGGAGAGACCAGTCTCTCCCCCAGGCTACTACACACACCCATTGCACTGGGGAGAGGTCTCGGCCAAGAAGACACTTCCTTCCCACAACCTACTACGCATGCCTATCACCCTATAGAGAAGTCTCAGTAGAGAGGCCAGTCCCTCCTTACATCCTACTATGCACGCCTGTCACTCTGGAAAAAGGTCTCAATGGAGAGGCCACTCCCTCCCCAAACTCTACTGTGGACTCCTGTCCTCCATGAGAGAGGTCTAAGTGGAGAGATAGTGTCTTCTCAAACCCTACAATGTACATCTGTTAACCTGGGGTGAGATCTCAGCCGAGCGGCCACTCTCTCCACACACCCTACTATGTACACTTGGGGAGAGGTGTAGGTGGAGAGGCCACTACCTCCCATGCATGGTGGGGGGTTGGCTTTAGGTATCGTAACAAAATATTGCTTAATGAAATAAAATCTAGAAATACACTAAAAAAAGGCTAAAGAGGCATTATAGTTAGGAATTTTTATGATAGTTTATTTTATATTTTTAAGAAAACCCTTAGAACTTCCCTGAAAAAAAGCAAAGGTTAAAGTGACGTTATAGTTAGTTGAATATATCAGGGCCAATATAATGTTTTGAACTCATAAATCCATAGGTATTTACCAGTTATATTTAGCAGAGCTAACTATAACTTGCACCCCGCCATGCTCTGCTTATGACCTCACATACTACATCACTCATGACATGTTCTATGACATCATTTATGACATCCTCGATTACATCTCAAATAAAATCATTGATGACATCACTGATTACATTAGCCAGGCTTCTTTTGCACACATTACTCTCTAAACGAGTATGGCATTAGAGGTCTGTAAGTAAGTACAATATAGCTCAGAATATTATGAAGCATCATTAATGCCACCAAAGATGCAACTGACTTAGGTGTAGCAAGTTTGTGTTATGTTCAACATTGATTGTGTGGGACATTTACTATTTTTTAGATATGTAATTTTGTTGTCTGTATTATTCAACACTGAATAAATGTATGTATATGCAATTATCAACTAAAAATATTTGAATATACTTTTTGTGTTTATAAAAAAGACAAAATAACTAAAATATTATTTTTATATCGAAAAAAAAAAGGCGCCTGAACTTTCGGCTTTTTATTCATATAGTATCACCCATTTGATATCTCGATGATACATGAACTTACCACCCATACAACCATATCTGGAAGATTTCTTCCATATTGACCGGAATTGGCTTGCAGTATGTTTGTTGAATGAATGTTTGGTATATGAGTTGAGTTTTGTGTGGGACATTTACTATTTTTTAGATATGTAATTTTGTTGTCTGTATCATTCAACACTGAATAAATGTATGTATATGCAATTATCAACTAAAAATATTTGAATTTACTTTTTGTGTTTATAAAAAAATCAAAATAAATAAAATATTATTTTTATATCGACACCTTCTGTTTGACGCATTTATCGTCCTGTTCGTTTTGCTCCTATTGAGTGTTTGCTGAATTTGTGGATCTAATTTTCAAGGCCCATTTATAGAATCTTGGGGAGGTGGTTCCTTTTCTCTCTTGAATTTCAACATTGATTCTATAGCATACACTACACATGTAGCCTAGTTCACATTAGCAATTAACCACAGATATATGGGAAACCCTTACTGCACACGGTGTTCAATCTGTATACAAATGTTCAGAGAAAACCAAGTTACTCAAGATACTCAACGTGTGTTCCAAAACTTATGCCATACTATGGACAGCCTTTATCTGTATGAAACCCCTCACAGTCACCGAACCTACATTGAGAAATGCAGTTGATATGAGTAGAAATGTGGGTACTATAAACAGTGTTTACACTTTAGAGAGGGCTTACGCTGTACCACACTATTTGCAGACAGTGAAACTCTCATGAGAAATACACTACAGAGTGTTAAAAAGTATCTACTAAGAACAGTGTACACTCTGTGCAAAACGTGTCCAAAGAAAGACCATTCTCTTAAAATAACCAAGGTCTGAAGGTGCTTAAGATCATACTACCTTCTTCAGCATTCATACTGGTGTGAAAACATTGCAGATACCCCATCCTGTGACGCTAAACAAGCCTCTGTACATTGGTTAGTCCCTGGTGCACACAGTGTTCTTTCTATGTTATATAGAAATTGTCACGCTGCGAAGATTCTGTCTAACAACTCAAAATTGCTTACAATACGTAGTATGTAGTACATAGAATATTTGCCCTGTTGTAAACTATTTCTTCGGAACCAAAAAAAATGTGTGTGCAAAGTACTGGACACAAGTCATCAACTGTCACCTGCACACAGAGTTCCTCTTGAATACAAAGATTTATAACGTGTTTAATACCTCTACACACCTATGATGCTTTAGGAACACTTGCATTTTGTAAACAATTACACCCATTAACTGGACACAGGCTGTACAAAATTAGGTACAAAAGTAATATTGCAGTTACTTGCCACTATGTAAACTATAAAACAAACTAACACACTCATTGGATGATGTCATCAGTGATGTCATTTGAGATGTCATCAGCGATACCATAAACATTGTCATGTTACACATATGTTAACAAACTATAACTCATGGCCTAAAGTTACTTAATGTCACGAGTTATAGTTTCTTCAGATAGAACTGTATATATAACAATATAACTGTAACTGCTGAACTTCTATGGTTTTGTGTGGGTAAAATGTCAACATAACTATAATGTCCCTGTAGCCTTTGTTTTTTGCAGTGAATTTCTATGTTTTTTTTAACTTAAATTAGACAAAACTTAGTAATTCTAAAGATATAGGTTTTTTTTGTTTTTTTAATTTAGAATTTTTTTTTAACTTTTTTTTTTTGCTCTTTTTTATTTTATTTTATTTTATTCAGAAAGCAAATAAAGGACATTACAAAACGACCCCCACAACTCAATCCACAGAAAAAAAAATACATAACAAAACTATAAACAAACCAAACAATTACTCCCATACGTCATCTTCTCTGTATATTCTTATCAACATATACAAAACAAAAAATACCTCCTCACATATATTCTAATCAAAAATCACCCTATCAAGTTGGAGAAATGCAGCGTCTCACAATCTACCTTCCAACCCCCCACCCACCCACCACCACCTTCCTGACCTTTAATGTGCGTCCCACTACTCAGCATCAGCCACTCTACTCAATAAA
This sequence comes from Triturus cristatus, assembly GCF_964204655.1. Lineage (NCBI taxonomy): Eukaryota > Metazoa > Chordata > Amphibia > Caudata > Salamandridae > Triturus > Triturus cristatus. Next base: position 799,684,515 of record NC_140581.1, read on the forward strand.
AACAGACGTAATGGTTCCCAAATGTCTCTTGGTCTCGAAATCGCTGGTAGTTCCTCTGCATATGATTCCAAGTTGTCCTTACAATACACCAAGTCCCGCAACCAGTGTTCTTCCTTCGGGCTGTGCCTCCCTCCCCACGTAACCGCCACGCTTCTCGCAGCCATCAACAAGGCTAATCTCACAAATCTCCCCTGCACTCCCTTGACATGCGACATGCAGCAGAGCAAGCAGACACTCGGAGTGCAACGGAGCTCCACAGCCACCATAGTCTTTAAAATCCTCACCACCACTTCCCAAAACTCATACACCTTTCTGCATCCCCACGCCAAATGCAGAAAATCTCCATTCCCTTGCCCGCATTGCATGCAGCAGTCAGTGTCACGTATGCCAAAGCTATGCAACCGTGCTGGGGTATAATATACCTGATGTATATATTTAAAGTGTATGATGCGCAAAAATTCTAAAGATATAGTTATGACTTAAAGTTACAATTTACGCACCGCCCAAAACTTAGTATAACCCGCACACCTCCGTTCATAGTGTTCTCCACTCGCCAAGCAGACTACATTAATTATAACTCGTATTATTACCATGCACAGTGTTCTCATAAATTATGTTATTTGCGATGTTATGAGTGTTGTTATGAATGCTATAATTTGACAAGCTATAAGTGATGTAATATGAAAGGGTATAAGCAGTGCATGAGTAAGCTATGTATTATCATTAATGTAGAATGCCTAATCAGTTGATAATTCTGTGTACAGAGGTGTACTACGTGTTTGGTGGGGTGCAAATTATAACTTTAATTTATAGCTATAACTTTAGAATTTCTAAGGTTTGTGCAGTCTAAGCTGGTTTTATATGCAAATGATGAAAGAAGTTTTCCTAACTATAACTAATCTGAAACCTTTGTTTTTTTCATTGAATTTGTATGTGATTTTTTTGTACGAAAATATGTTTTCAACAATATAATGTATTTTATTATGGTATTTTGGTCTTTTGTTTCTTTTTGGTACTGTGGCACTTTCAGAGTAGGTCAAAGTTCGTTATGAACGTTAGTGTCATCTGCGTGATTGTTTTGCTTTCATTTGCACGTCCTGAAATTTACTATGGAACCTCCGTATATTTTAAAAATGATATTTTCACAAAATAATTATATTTTATTTAAAATATGGATTTAGGGTTTCATGGCTGGCTTTTTTTAATTGTATATGTGTTGATATTGAAACTATAGTTGTTTTTGTGAACTATACGTGTACCATAATAGTATTGAGATACTACAGTGGTACTTCCGATTTTGGTCAACAGCATCTCATTGGCAGTGTCAATTGTAGGAAACAGGGAGTGTATACCCCTTTCCCCGTTTCAATTGACATCTTCAAAGGTGAAGGTTTTAAAAGCAGTAAAATTCTTCTGTTCAGAAGAAATTTTTTAGGTGTTCCTAAACTGCACCGGCTCAACACGATGATCATGTCCTGCTGCAACAGGAGGAAGAAGAGTTGTAGAGGAGGATGTAAGAGGAGGAACAAGAGGTGGAGTGGAGAAATAAAATAAAGGAATCCATTGTATGGAAACCTAGCCAACAAAGTTATTTTCCATGGGAACATCAACCAGTACTCTTTTGGTACCACGGGAATGAGAAAACACCTGCAGGCAATTCATTCCACCATGAATGAGGCATAATAATGAGATAGAAGAGGCTGAAGCAAGATCACTGGCAGCAGCTACTTCTTCAGCTACTGCAACACCTTTAAATACTTCTGCATAATCAGGACCTGCACCACCACCCACTGCGTCTGTGCTTACAGTAGCACCTTCTACTTCTTCTGCTCCATCTACCCCTCCACCAACAACCGGTGCACCTGTTCCTTCACCAGCTCCTGCTCCAGGTACTTCAGCGCCAATCCATCTTTTGAGGCAGAACCGTCAAATTGTAGAGTAAAATGGCAGTACAGCAACATACAGTCTCTTCTGCCAGACTATCATTTTTGCGAGAGCGGGATACGGCTATCTATCCTAACGATGTCATGGCTCACTAGTGTCTTCCCCGATAGCCTTCATCTTTTTTGCCTTTGTTGCCCTCCTGGTTGCTGTTGAGACTATTATTTTGGTTGGTCATGTTGACCCTGTAAAAAAATTATTTTCCAGATTTTTTTTTTTTTATAAAGATGACATTAACATTATTTTCCAAACCTACCAAATATCAAAAAAACATAAAGCGCTTCTAGCAATATTAAGTATATTTTTTCAGGTATCAGACATACTACACTGTAATTCCTTTAGAGATAAATGGTAGATGTAAGGCAAGTTAAACATGTGCCTTATTGTGGCTTCATAGTAGATGGTAAGTTAGCAGTATACTACAGTGATATATCACTTGCTTTGATGGTTGCAGGCATTCTTTCTTGGGTCTCCGCCAAATGGGAAGGATCGTGGCCAAGTGCTTACATATTTTCTTGATTGAGGCATCTGCATCCTTCAACGTAGATGCTCTGGGTTGGTGAGCTGCTGGTAACTGTGTCTGTATGGTTATGCTGGAAAGCATTGGATAGAGACTCGAGCAACTGTACTTGACACTTACTCTCGGTTCTCCCACTGTGCTGTCAGTAGGTCAATTTTGTTTCCTCTCTGTGGCTTCCTTCTAGGGGTGGATGCAGTCCGTTAGCAGCCTGAGTCTTCTCTAGCCTGCCTTTGAGGCCTGGCAACTCTTGATCTTCCCTCCTTGGCTTTGTCAGTCATCAGATTTCTTAGTTTGGACCAGCAGGTCACACTTCCTTCTATTCCTGATGCGTCAGCATGCACCTTCTTTACATTTATGCTGCTGAAACTTCTCCGTGCTCACTTCTCATCTCCTTCTGGGTGCAGAGGTGTGCACATTCTTCAGGACCGGCCAACAGGGGCTCTTCAGTGGGCAACTGTCTTTGTAATCCAGGTACTGGCCTAAAGTGCAGGGCTCTGGCTTCATGATGATCAGGGTAGTTGATGATTTAATTCTCCTTGTGTTTACTGGTACTGTGTGGCACCTATCTATGCATTGTGTGTTCCCTCTTCCGGGTCTTTGTTGGAGCTCCTACTCCATGATTTCCCCTCTTATGGGACCATCTTTCGATGGCAGGAGGGAGCTGTGGTTCTGCCTTGTTTCTCTAGGTTATGCAGAACTTGCTCTTTGAGTTGTCACTGCCATCAGGCATAGTTGGTGAGGTGTGACACGATGTGCCATGGAGTGCGATATGATATGATCCCAGTGTCTGGACCAGTCACGGAATTGTGTGCATCTATCCGCCTTTAGTGCCACCCTTGTTTTTCTTGGACCTTCTCCTGCCTGGGGCTGAGTGCATTGGGCAGGCTTAGACAACCAGTGTAGTGTCTCTGTAGTTAGTGGCACTTGGTGGGTTGCACATTGTGATCCCGGTGCCTAACTGGGAGGTTTCCACGTCGCTGTCATGTGAAGTTAGTGCTTTTCTCCCTCTTGCTGCTTGACTCCTTTATCTCAGAGGGCACTGGTCTTTGGGCCATTTTGTGGCTGGGACAACAGTCTGTTCTTGGCTTGGTGTCTTTGCAGGCTTTGTCCCTCTGATTTGCCTAGGTGCCTTAGCTGATGGGCACCAGTCTGTTACTATCCTCCTTTGGTAATGTATCTTCTTTGCTCTGTGAGATGCTTGGCTGAAACATTTTTGTGTTTCATTGTTAAGCGGTGAGATGCTAGTGTAGTATCTTTTGGGGTGTGAGTGCTGGTGAGCTCCTCAGTGGAGCTCCCGGACTGGTCAGCAGGAATGAGTTTGTTCAACCTCACGCTCTATCCTATTTGCTTATTCACTTCTCTTGGTGGGCATTGGCCACAGTGTGGCTCTTCTGACTGGTGGTGCTTTGCCCCCCCTCACATGCCATTAAATAAAGGCTGTTGCAATGGGAGGGAAACCATGTTTTTATCTCCTTGCAGAGTTGGCAGGAAGCCACCAGAGGCCAAGCGGCGTGTAGCAGTCCTGGTACAGACTCTCACCTGTGCCTGTGTCTGCTGCCTCCAGGGGGCATGGTACTCTGAGCAATCCCATAAGGGCTGCAACGCCTGTATGCTTCAGCCCTGGCTATGATGAGTGGGGCAGGGGGAAGGCTTCTCCCGCTGCAGGTACTTCGGTTGAGTTGGGTGGGGAGAGCGAGGCTCCATATTCCTTCTTTTACGGAGACACCAGCAACTTTGGACAGCAGCGGGCCCTGGCACACAGCACATTGCCTCCTTAGGCTGCATCCACCAGTTTTTCTATTGCCTAGCTATTATTATCTTAGTTTTGTAAGTAAATCGAGGGCACAGTGCTGCAGCCAGCTGTGGACACCGCACTGGCTTCTGCCATGTCACTGCCATGTCACTGTTCCCGAGTACTGTGGGCTTGAAGATTGTCCACAGGGTGTGACTGCCTGCCTCTGCCTCCTAGGGGCTGGCTGCAAACCAGTGCCACATGTCCTACAGGTGCTCTTCACAGGTCCCAAACCCTATGCTTTGCCTCAGTCTGCATTTTCTCTGCTGGCTCCTGCACACAACGGGCGGGCTCGTCTGCTGTTGTAGCGGCTTCCACCCAGGGCGCCCCCTTACTGTCAGGGATGCAGTTGCTTTTGGTGCTGACCTCTCCTGTCTGGGGATGGCAGCCACAGACGTGTTGAGCAGTTCTCCTGTAGCCTGCCTCACCAGTGGTAATGGCAATGCTCACTGCTTGCTCTTCTCCAAGAATCCAAGAATCGGGTTTATATCTAATTAGTATAAACCATCGACAATTCTCACTTATTTAATTAACAGGTTTTTACTCTCACACATTGGTTAGCCCACACCTAACCAGGTTTGACCCAGGCAGGGCTTCCTGCTCTTCATCATTCAGAACGTAAATCCCCAGGCTCCAATTGTGACTGCTACTCTTAAAGCAGAGAGGGCCTTTAACGTTTCTGAGCGCCATTTCCTGTTTTAGGTTCTATGGTGTGCTGGATTGGTGCAGGAGAGTACTATGATTTGATTGTCATATACTGTGAAACAATTGTTAGGATATGTGTAAAAAAAACACTTTCTCAAGACATTTGTTGTAGTAGGGAGGTACTGCCTAGGTTGCTAGGAATCATTTCAAATTGTACCAGTCACTACTAACTGGTTGTTCATTGTTCATTATGAACCTGCGATCTGCTATCTCATGACTGGTATGGGCCAGGTGTACCTATATAGTACGTTTTGAAAGCATGGTGGCATTATAGGTGTGGCTTAGCAGTTCCAGATTATAGCTGTGTGAGTACTATCTGCTATGTATTGGCATCATCCTGTGACAAAATTACACCATAGGTCTCTTGAAAGTGTGATTGTAGATGGTTACATATTTCGTTCGATCAGTTGCCTTTATATAGCATAGTCTCTTTGTTGTTGATGTTGTCTTATTTCTACTAACTTAATTAACTTGAGGTGAGGCTTCCTAATTTTCTAAAGGAACAAAAGGACTCAGGTCCCCTTTAAATGCTGATCATAAAGATAATTTACTATCTGATATATATGCCATCCAATTTGCCTGCTGACCTCTTAAAGAGCAAAATTAATAGGATAGACTTGAATATGAGTCGGGTTACCCCATAACTGAAGATCAATGTTCCTCGGCAAGCATTCAAACCAAAGGGTATCTCTAAATTGCAAGCACAAATGACTTCATTTTAAATTCCATCACTTGGCCTTTAACATTCATGTAAAGTTTCACTCCTACCATTTGAGACTCCTGTACTAGATGTACCTTAGAGAAGGTCTAGTTTTTAAACCTGGTCATGGAACGGCTCCCCATTTATAGTTATTAGGCGGTCATATGGGGGGTGGGTGACGTGCGACATGGCTTTCATATATAATTTTAATGTAGCATATGTTACATGCCTGGTTGTATGCTAACATGGACACAGGTGCATTAACTGAATCAGAGTGCATGGCAAAAGTACAGGGCTCAGAAAGCAGTCCTACTCTTTTAAATTGTACAGCTAATAGGATGAGTACTCGATTACCACATTTGTCTGAGGCTCATCTTAAAAGGCTGCAGAAGTAAAATTGCCATTCTCTGATGCTCCATCATACACAAGGCAGCTGGAATCTGGCTACAAACAAAGATGAGCTTGCAAATTCCATCTTGTATGAAGGAGGGATAGAGATAGCAGTAAACCTGTATGTATTTTCCATATCTTAAATAAGAAGAATTGATTACTGACCTGAGTAATAAAAAAGAGGGCAAGCATGGGGTGACCCTTCCAATTAAGCCTGAGCAAAGCACTACGCTACGCTCGCGTAGTTTGCGAAGCTTGCGCTACTTCGCACTACGCGAATTGCATGTAGCACAGTGCAAATATGCGTAGCGTAGCGTTGCGTAGTGCAGCGGTCATTTTTTGCTTGCACGCGGTCCTCAACATCAAGTTGGCGACCGCGAGCAAGCAAAATGACATCCCGGCAAGACTTTTTCCTTGTTCGCGATCAGCAACATCAAGTTGCCGATCGCGAGGATGGAAAATAAACATCCCGGCGAGATTCTCAACGCGAGGAGGTCAGGTTTCTCATTGCGAGAGGTCGCGTATGCTCGCGACCGCTCGCGATGAGAAACGACCAGTCCGCGTTGAGAAAGCTGCCGCTCGAGTAAAAATCTACTCGAGCGGCAGAAAACTACAGCTCGCACTGTGCAAGATGCCGTTTTCAATGATTGCACAGTGCCGGATGCTTGTCCGCACTGTGCAATCATTGAAAACGGCATCTTGCACAGTGCGAACAGGGTACTACGCAGTTCGCGAAGTGCTACACGTAGCTCGCGTAGTGCGATGTGCACTTTGCGTAGCTTCGCCTAGTGCTACTTCGCGAACTTCGCCCAGGGTTATTCACAATACCAGTGTAGGGGCAGTGTTAAGCAGATACACTGGATGCTGGAGGGATGTTCAAACATGGAGTTCAAATTTCAGGCCTGTTACACAATAAAGAAGGTAAGGAAGGTTCAATTGACTTGACAATTTATTACTAACAAGTTAATACTATTGTATGACAGGGATGAAGGCCCCATAATGACCTGGGGTATTTACCATGGTTCGGCATAGATTAGGGTTTAGCATTGAATGTCAATCCCTGTCAAAAGAATACGGAGTTTGGACAGTGATCATAATTCTTAGTTCGGCTATAATTGTCACAACCCGACGTTTTTCCGGGCGAATATTGGCAGTTCAAATTTCTCACAATTTACTGGCACAGAAGTCCTGGAAACACGCTTAACCATGTTCTACCTATAGGTCCAAGTGAAAAACCTGGAACAGAAGGTATTGTCTGCACTCAATACATACCTCAGCCCAGGATAATGCCATTTACTGGGTGCAGTAAACACCCCGCCCTTTCTCAACCTACTCAGAAATGGAGTGCTGGTAAATACTAATAACTTCTCTATTGAAATTCAGCCCTGAAATGTTTCAGTTAATTTTGCTTTGTTTTGGTAATGCACACCATTTAAAAAATGTTTACTCTATCAAGGAGCAAAAGCTAAGCTCATGCCATATAGCTAATTTGTCTGTTAACAGATGATTTCAAACAGTTTTTGATTTTTCTTGTAAACTTCAAATTCTAATTTAGCCTCAGTGCCCATGAGAGTGGTGACATTGGTCCGTATCAAAACCCCCTTCAGTCTCCTGTGTTACCAATGTCATGATCCAGGACAAGGTATACATTTCACAACAATTGCTCACCTGTCCAGTTTTTCAAACTCCGCATCAAGCAAGGCAAAGGCACTTGTGATCTTCTCCATTGCCTGGTTCCGCGCGACACGGAAATCTCGAAGCTGTGATGCCTGGAAGGATGAATGACAGAAAATAGGTCATGACTTACATACTGAGAGTGATCCAAAATAAAACAAAGCACCTGGGGTCTATTTACTAACATTTAACACCGTGTTTGTTTCACCTATTTACTTTTTACTATTTACTATTTACTTTCCAGTGTAAAACTTGTTTTACACTGTAAAATTATATAAAGGCTGTATTAAGGAGAAATGCTTTTATTTCTCCTTTCGTTTCCGTCTTTGCATATGTGCTGCACTGTACAGCACACATACAAAGTGGGAAAAGGTTTAAAGTTATTTTAAACATAGTATTATGTACTGGAAGGCAATCATTCTAGTACAAAGCCTATGCTAGACTCACTGAGATACCGTTGCACTATGGTGCAAAGGTGTGTCCTTGGCGCACAGCAAAACATTTCTGCACCGCCGTTAGGAAGGGGGGAGGAAGGGCCATATTTCTGTAAATATGGTGCTCTCCTCCTCTCTCCTTCTCATGCTGCGCAGCATTTGCGGCTGCTGTACTGCACTGTGTGAGAAACTGGTAAATCTGGCCCCTGGTGTACTAATTTTCACGTTGGTACTGCTGGAGTCAGGAGTTTGGGTACACACTGCTCCAGGAAGCCATGTTTTAGATTGATTCTTTGTCCCAGCCGCTGCACTGGCTCTTTTCTCCAATTCCTATGTATAGCATGTAGGTGTGGAGCACAGCCTAGCATTGCTACATGGCAGGCAGCAGTTTTATGAAGAGCAGCTCTAAATGAGGCTTCTTTTGTGACTTCTAAGCAGAATGTAGTACATGTAAGTCAGACATTTCAGTGTGCGAACCTAAGACTTTGTTGTGGCAGAGCGCTCCATTACAACGTGTTCCAATTGTTCTAAGAGACTGAGGAAATGTGATAAGATTAAAAACAAGCATTTGCAATGCAATCAGTCTCGCCTTTGGGACCTTATATATATTTAGCTAAGCTGCACATTAGCCTGGGTGCTGAAATATCTACTGTTCTTTAACATGGAGGGAAAGTAAGCACCAAACTGCGTGACACACCAGGTATGGGAACACATGGAGAGAAATATTGCCTTTCAGTGAGAAATTGTATAGTCCAAAGCTCTGTTTTTAATATAAAATCAGGGCCTTCGGTGGTCATATCACTGTAAATACAAGATTTGAAAAAAATATTATTCTCTACGTGTGCTTGTGGAGGACAATTTCTATGGACTGGAATTTAGAGAATGCTTAAGTGATTCTGGTATTTTAGTGACCTCTTCTGATCGTTTTCTATCAAGAACGTTAAATAGAGGCAGTTGCCAGAAAATTTAAAAAAAGAAAGTCCCTCAGCTGAAAGCAATTCTGGAATTTTACTGACCTCTACTAGTCGTTTTCTATCAAGACAGTTTATAGAGTCAGTTAAACAGCAGAAAGCAATTCTGTTATTTTACTGACCTCTACTGGTCGTTTTCTATCAAGACAATTAAATAGAGACAGTTGAACAACAAAAAAGTCCCTAAGCGGAAGCAGGCAAGTCCTAGGGCTGATCTCTGGAGCCTACAAAGTACTTACACATATAAGTAAATACTAAAGTATTACCTCTACTGGTCGTTTTCTATCAAGACAGTTAAATAGAGACAGTTGAACAAAAAAAAGTCCCTAAGCGGAAGCAGGCAAGTCCTGGGGCTGATCTCCAGAGCCTACAAAGTACTTACACATATAAGTAAATACTAAAGTATATACAAGAGGTCTCGAATGCTCGACCTAAAAAATATGAAGATAGTTAGGATGACATAAAATGGGTGAGAAATATTGACACAACTTGAGCACACATTCTCTTTTTTAGTGTGTGCCACGCTGTTTTGAGCACTGATGACTCCTCAACACCGAGGGCTCTGTATATCACAGCTGAAATGACTGATGCCTTCAAAAGACTTCACTATAAAGATCGCTGTTCCACTAAAAATAGGCTACTTTGGTAACTTCCCAGGCCTGGGACCCAATCTATCACCTTCGAGAACCCAAAGTACCTCACCGCCCAGCTTTCTGCTTCATCTCTGCAGTGGCTTACCCTACCCGTGCCCACGCAGTGCTATACCAGGACTCTGATAATCTCAGTACAATAATGAGGACCCCATTCCCACTTAAAGAAGTGTTCTAGCGTTCAGAAGTCATCCAGTCAAAGTTTGGATGATTAGTTTTGAATGGAGCACTTCGTGCCATAATGCCACTATGAAGTGCTGTCATTAATTGGTGTTCCTGCTCCTCTGTACTCTACCGCATTTGCTAGCATCATAGTTGCTGTGGTCACAAATTGGTTTGCAATCTTCTGTCACATGGAGGGAGTTTATGGATCAGATCCGAAATGACACTATGAGAGAGAAACAATATGACATAAATTATTGATTCAGGCACAATGTCTGGCCTTTACCTCACATGCATCTCTGTTCACCAGCAGAAATGATCTATTCAGTGATGTAAGTATCTCCGTAGCTTGCAAGTGAGGCATGCATTGAAAAGTGCGGGAGACTCTTCTGAATGTTGTTTGCAACTTATCTTTTTGCTCTGAAGCTAGCTGTATCTTCTCTGCAGTTTCATTCACAACGTTTTAAAGACTACCCTTAGGATGAGTGAGCTCCTGAAATCAGATTAGGTTTGAGATGGCTATAGTCAAAGAAGGAAGTTTCCACTCAGTTCTCCTAGCAGGGTGATCTCTTGCAGCTCCTATTGGGACCTGGTAAACACAAATCTCTTGACTCTGTATGTATATATTTTTGTTTCTCACAAATTTACTTCCTGGAAGCTTGCTAGCCCCTATTTTGATATGGGAAGGGTATGTCGAGTACCACTATGTAAAGGACAAGCAGTATCAGGCTAATATCTAATTCAAGTTTGCTTATGTCTCGATGTCTCGATTGTACCAAATGACTGATGTTTTATCAATGCATTTGTGACCATTGAGATTGCACTTCCTCTCTTTATGCCTCTCGCCCATAGGACAACCCCACGTTAGTGGTAAGAAAACCTACACCACACCAGCGGTACACTGCAAACTCAACTCTTGGCATCATCCTGCACAAAACAACTCCAAGCTTCCCCCAGATAAACTTTTGCTACCTGAACAACCTGTCCAGGTCAAGCTATACTCATATCACCCAGCAAAGAAAGTAGATATATTAGATACATCTCCCAGCATGGTCTTGCATGCAACACAGCTCCAAGACATATAGATAGCTAAGTATTTGCCACCTCAAAAGCACATCCGGATCAAGTCATACTTGTATATTGCATACAACAACAACTCACATTAGGCACTACTCCTGGCATCACCCATAGTCCTAGATTTTCGGAGTCCACATGTTATGTTATGTTATGTTAATTTATTTTTGTAATGCGCACAGCTACCCAAAAAGGGTTTCCCTGCGCAGAGCTAAAAAGGAGACTCTAAGAAGAAAACATAACAGATTAAACAGGTTATTGATTAAACAGGCAGGCTTTTAGCTGTTTACGAAAGTTTAAGTTCAAAGATTCCTTATGCATCGAGAGAGGGAGAGAATTCTACAAACGTGGGCCAAGATAGGAGAAGGAGCGACCGCCCATTCTTACAAGCTTGATCCGAGGAATCTCAAAAACTTCCTGATCAGAGGAGCGCAATGAACGAACCGGTTGGTAAAGGCGTACCAGATTTTGCAAATATTTAGGTGCCATGCCATTCTTGATTTTGAACATATAGCTCAGGGCCTTGAACTTTGTTCGATTTTCCACCCTGAGCCAATGCAGATCTCTCACGGCCTTAGAGACAGAAGACATTCTAGGAATTCTGCAGAGCAATCGTGCTGCAGAATTCTGCACCGTCTGAAGCTTGCTCATTACATCCCTGTTGATGCCCAAATAAAGAATGTTTCCATAATCCAGACGTGAAGTTACCAATGCCTGGACTACAGTCTTTTGGGTAACAGCAGGGAGCATCCAAATTATTTTTCTCAACCACTTGAGAATAGTAAAACATGTGGCAGCAGTTTTTACTGCGTGTCGTCTCATTGACAATTTATTGTCTATGATGAAGCCGAGATTGCCGACATGAGAAGAGGGCACAGGTAGAGGTCCCATTTCAACAGGCCAATGTTGAGGGCCCCAAAGATCTGCATTTTTTCCAAAAATAAGGACCTCCGTTTGAGCAATTTGGATTGCATCCAGGATGCAATATTGCGCAGGCCCACTTGCAGGGTAGACGGTCCAGAACTCTTTTCTGCCGATAATGTACAGATGATCTGAGTATCATCGGCATAAGAAAAGAGCGACAGTCCCGCTTCTTCCGCAATCACTGCCAGAGGTTGTACATAGATATTAAAGAGAAGCGGGCTTAAAACCGAACCTTGTGGTACCCCATACAGCGAGGAATAGACCTTAGAAGAAGCCCTAGAGGAGAAAACTTGAAATGCACGATTAGATAAAAAAGAAGACAGCCACCCAAGTGCCGATCCCGAGATGCCTAGGGATTGTAAAGACTTAATTAATATGGTATGAGAAACCGTATCAAATGCGGCACTTAGGTCTAGCAATAACAATGCCACTGTATTGCCTGCATCCAGGCGTTGACGTAACATTTCAGTTACACCAAGAAGGGTTGTCTCAGTTGAGAATCCTGCTCTAAAACCGGACTGGGATGGGTGTAAAAAATTAAAGGATTCAACAATCAGAGACAATTGAGAATTTATATGTTTTTCCAGGACTTTAGAAAATACTGGAAGAAGAGAAATCGGCCTAAAATTGGCAGGCTGGGAGGGATCCGCATTAGCCTTTTTTAACAAGGGTAGGACCATTGCATGCTTCCAAATTGGCGGCATCAAGGCCTCGGCAAGAGAGGCATTAAGTGATTTCCTAACGAGATTCAAAGATGGCTGTTCAAATTGCAGAAGCACAGAAGCCGGAAGAGGATCAGCCGGAGAGCCCGATTTAATGCTGGCTAAGATTTTTGTAAAGGAAGTTATATTAAGTGGCTCCCATTTTTCTGGATTTGTAAGCGGGACAGCCCCAACAGTGGGATCTAAGACCGAAATGTCTGATGAATTTGTTCCACTTTATTTATGAAGAAGTTAGCAAGAGTGTTACATTGCCCTTCATCCAGGACAGGAGAGGAGGGTTGCGTACCCGAGGCAGCAAGCTTCTTAACCATAGTGAACAGGGTGCGAGGGCAATTCTGCACACTTGAAATAGTAGAAGCAACATACTCTGCTCCAGCTGTTTTGCATAAAGTTTGATATCTTTTTAATGCAATTTTATAAGTGCATTTGGATTCAGGAGAGTAGTTCTTCCGCCACTGTCTTTCCATGACCTTACACTTACTTTTTTCAATTTTTAGTGGCTCTGTAAACCAGGGAGCCGGTAGTCGATGATTATTCAACTTTTTTATAGAGGAAGGAAGGCAAGCATTAGCTGCCTCAATAATCCAATTGTAACTACTTTCCACAGATGAGGGTGATGAGGGTGATATAAAATCCAAAAGAGGAACGCTATTAGACAATGTTAAATTACATTTTTCCATGTCCAATTTCCCCCAATTCCTGAACTGGCCTAGTTTGCCAAGTGGTGGCAGAATCGGGTTTACTAAAATTGTAAGTTCAAATTTAACAGCGAAATTATCTGACCAACATAGGGGAAGTGCTGGAGGGCAATTAATATAAGACAAATTCGAAAAAATAGGGTACAAAAAATGTCTGGCTATATGAGTAGGGCCATTATTACAAAAAGATAAATTCATTGCAGAGAGATCAGGAATCAATGTCCTACTCGCAATACATTCATCATTTTCCAGATGAAGGTTTAAGTCACCCAGGATTGAAAAATTAGCCATTTTAAGTAAAAAAGGGGCTATGAGGTCAGGGAGTAGAGACCACCAAGGACCAGCTGGCCCCGGGGGTCGGTAGATTAATACCCCAGACAAAGTAAACTGAGCTGTAAGAGTCAGTTTGAAAAGCGCAGCTTCACAGTCAGCCAGAGGAAAATCCTCAAATTTACAGGAATAACTTATTTTAAAAATTATTGCTATTCCTCCTCCTTTCCTAGGAGTTCTATCTTTTCTCACTATGGCATAGTTATCGGTAATAGCCACATCCGGTCCTGAACATGCATTTAGCCAAGTGTCTGTTAAAAAGATTGCATTCGGTTTTTCACTATTCAGAAAATCAAATATCTCTTCCTTATGTTTGGGGAGAGAACAACAATTAATATTCCAAAAATTATAACTTTTATTGTTACTTGAAACGTGTCCGAACTTTCGCTGGAAGGTAAGACCATCAATGTTACAATTACCATGAATACTCGACTCCAGAGTACTGAAACAGCACTTACAGCACGCACATGCGGTGTTCTCCTCTGAGGGACAAAGTATATTACAGTCAATACCCATTTTACCACGTAATCCGATCAATTCTTTGGGGGAATAGTGTATCAAGTCTGCATGGGGAGAGGCAATTTGGGCATAGCTCGTGGCCCCTGGTCCTGGTCGGTCTCAGACGGTCGCAGAGGGTCTTGCCTTTGTCGCGCGTGTCTGTTGCGTGACTGTGCCATGGCTTTTAAGTGTAGGCAGTGAACGGGCGGCATGCAGCGAGTGGAGCGCTGACCTCCGTCAGTGCGTTGCAAATCCAAAATGGCCGCCAGGGACGAAATGCGTCTCGAGCAAAAGTAAAGTGCGAGCGCGATTCACACACCCCAAAATGCAATACCCACTCGGAATTAGCAGCAGAGTAAACGTTCCCTAAAATAAAAAGATTTCTCCAGCAATTAAAAACTTTTCCTAAACAAAGTTAGCAGCAACTATGAGCAATTCTCCCCAAACAATTATATAGTTTTTCCGTTTCCCCATCACAGTCGAAAATAGTGCAAAGTCTATCAGAGCTCCTTACAAGCACATCAAAGTGATAGGAAGAAACCAAGTTCATGCAGGGGTAGAGTGGAACCAATGCAGATTGGAGGGGTTCATGGTCCATTTTCACAGGAAGAAAAAGACAAAAGATGGAGACAGAACTGTGGTAAAGGAGGACACTTTGCTAGAGAATGTCCAGTTAAACCTAAAGTGTCTACCGAGGCAGCTACTCACAAGATTGCTGAAAAACAAACAAACTGGACACCGTGTGAGCTCACAATGTTTAGTTCTTCTTGTCTCAAGACCCCATATTTCTTGGGTCATGTCGTATCCAGCATCCCTAAACACTTTAGCCTTATGGTTACTATGGTTATAAATAGCCAACAATGTAAATATCTTCTGATCTTGCTGGATTCAGGAGCAACTAGAAACTTCCTGGACAGCGCCTTGAATAAATCCATGGGTATATAATTCCTCAACAATGAACATCCTGAACCTGTGAGTGCTGTAGATGGGTCCAAATTATCCTCAGCACAGATCGTCTACCATTCACGGCCTGTGATCCTTATTTGTGATGATGCACACTCAGAGAACCTCAGTGTTGACTTGATTGATACTCCCAGTTTATGTGCTATCCTACGAGTGTCGTGCTTACAGAAACATAACCCTAAAATTGATTAGGCAGCCAGTTCAGTAACCTTGGATTTTACAGCATTGCTTACAATATTGCTATCAAGAATCTGCTGATAGGGTAACCCCACTGATATGTGCAATGCCTATCATGTCAGTAGTAGATTAACTCCTCAAGAAGTACCAAGAATACAGAGTTGTATTTGACAAGTTAATGACTCTACCTCCACATCACAGTTTTGACTGCAGAACTGATCTCATGCCTGGAGCTGTTTTACTGTGCAGCAGGATTTACGTCCTTTCTGAACCCGAAACCCGTCATCTGTAAGAGTATCTTTTTGAGTTTATTTCCTATGGATTTATCTATGATTCCTCTTCAATGATTTTCTCACTCTCTTCTTTGTACCAAAGAAGAGTGGGGAGCTACTTGTCTGTATTGATTCCAGGGCTCGTAACAAAGTCACTCTCAAGAACAAATATCCATTGCCCCTCATTCCAGTGTTGCTGGATCAAGTGAGTAAAGGCACTATTCTCACGAAATTGGATCTTTGTGGAGCATACTACCTGATCTAGGTTTGTTAGAGGGATAAATGGAAAACAGCTTATGGACAAAGTACAGCCTTTTTAAGTATTGTGTTTTGCCATTTGGCCTATGTAATGTCCGAGCAGCATTCCAATTCTTAATTATTGATGCCCTGCAGGAATTCCTGAATGTTTATGTAATAGTCTATATAGACGATATCCTAATTTTCTCCCAAACCACGCAGCAACATGTAACCCATGACAAAACCACTGTACCTCGGCACTCTCCAAATATCTAACAATTGTCATATAGTGTGATACAATTACAATTCACAAATAATGTGATTACTCACAGGAAACCAATCCATACATTTAGACTGCTGCACAATATCATGTAATATCAAGCGATAACGTTTCATACAAATGTACACAACCGATAGCCAAGGTGTAATCCAAAACACTAACATACATTTCTTTACAAAGATTTTGTTATCATTAGTGAGTCCACGGAGGTCAAGATCATACGGCCTCTCTGTTGGCAATGATGAAAACAGCCGACACGTGTTTCGCTACAAGGTAACTTCTTCAAGGCTGAAAAAGGTTTGAACATCAATAAATATATTTAAAATAAAAAATAATCTACTCGCACAAAGCAAGTTTAATGGGACCATTACAACATAGACCACCCTATGGTCTGTAGTGAAGCAGAAAGGGAAAGAAAAAGAGAAGAGAGCCTTAAATCACCAGGAAGAAAAAAACGTGCAATCTAGGAAGGTGTGAAACATACACCCTACGGAAAAAATAAACCTGTGTGCTCCAAGAAAGCCAGAAAAAATGTACTCAATAACAATCACCAGGAACATCCGATAGTGCCAAAGTGGGAAGAAAATGAGTGTAGTAATCAGAAACTGGAAAAGATAATGTAGATCCATCCAGTAATGCCAGCAGGCCTGAAATACAGGCCGGGCCACAAATACGTGGTAAGCCAAGTTGTAGTTGATGTCAAAAAGTGACTATATCTACCTTTTTGTGTGGATGAATGTAGGTCCAAAGAGGTTTGGATGTTCTGAAATGCTAATATCCTATTCTTTAGAAAAACGAAATTAAGAGACCCTAAGAGAAACAAATAAAAGGGTCATAAATGGGAGAACGCAACGTCCTGTGGAAAGGTAATACAGGTTAACCAAAAACGGGTCCTAGTTCGATAGCAAAAGGTACCTTAATTTAGAAATCGTGTTAGTCTCTGGCCAGTTGTGTAAGATAACCCCAGATAGGAAGAAATTTTAAGGAGGTAAGTGTTTAATATTTGGCTTCCCACAAATGAAGCGGAGCACCTGTAGATGTCAACATGAAAGAATGACATTTCATTAAAAACCTGAACAAACCAGCCTATAAAGCACACCATACAGTGCTGTGTGGCAACTGCGGCTATAGGATATACTTTTAGTGCAAAAAATAATATATTAGAGTCCTTGTTCTATAAATATGGAACCTTGAGAATTGTGTACTTTGAGAAACTAACTGATACCGTAGATGCGTACTTCAGCTATTCTAAGAGAAAAAATGTAAATTATGTTGGTTAAAGCAATGCATATTTTAACAAGGTCAGTGTAGATGTGAAAATACTACATCTCTAAAACACAAGGATGATAAAGGCCAGAAACTGATCTTTAAGGTGTATAGTGAAAAACCATGACTCACAATAAGCTATTCTCTCGCTTGGATGTTGCTGAAAAATGATAGAAGGCGCAGTAGCGTTCATCTAGTGGTCGTGAATGAAAACAGAAAAAATTATGTAAAATGTCTAAGTAGTATCAGACTCGTACCTGACTTCTGTATTTTAGATGCCAGCTTGTATACAAATAAATTACATTTATCTAGAATGGCACTACCGTAAAATTGGATGTTGTTGTGCCTTGTTAAACTTATTTAAAATTAATAGATTGTATTAAAAAAATGCCAAAAGGCATCGTCATAAAGATAAAGCCAGAAGCATGCAAATCGCTTAAAGTTTTAGTGTAAACCACCCAATCTTAGTAAGCTGCGCCGATTCTCATGGCACATTCACACATTTGGAACCTAGTTGAGGAGCGTGAGGGTAGTAGATAGATAACCCCAAGATTACGAATATTGATGACAATGTAACATCAGTTTGTATTACCCCGCAAAACAAAAACATTTCCTGCCAAGTATGTGAGAAAGCAGTTTAACTGTAACCTAGCCCTGCAGAGTAGTACACTTACTTGTACGCAATGGATGAAGCAGGCTATGATAGGCCTCTCTGTGAACGGCGTGTATGCCGTATTCCGGCGTTGTGTCTCCAAGTGGGTAGAGAGAACAAGTAACAAGCCATCCAGTATTTATATAGTGTTGTATTTTCATATTCTTCGAAATTCGGAGAGATTCGCGCCAAAAAAGACTGGCGCACAACCATCCAGGAGTAGTGCCAGTTTGGATAGTGTCTCTCGTTAGAAAAAGTCGACGAACTAAGCACTTAAGGGTAAATGGTGGCCATATGTTGTCTCTACCTGAAAATAGTCAAAGTGCTAAGAACTTGCGGGTAAACAACACATGGCGGCCATAATTGAATGGTCCTATTTTCCCAAATTCTTTACGTCAAACGGGCCGGACCTGTATGCAATTAGTTTTAATGCTGTCTCAATGTGAGTCTTGCTCTCATTAAAAGAGCCATAAGGCATTTTTAGAAAGAAAGAAGATGCGAAAGATGCAAAAAGGAAAATGTAAGGGAGCTCTTCATGTATCGAAGTGAAAGGCATACGAGGATTCCATTGATGAAACATGTGAACTGATACGTAATGTTGCAGATTCGTTGCCATTGCTGGGTTATGGACTAATGAAAGCTCATATTAAAATACATTTCTTAAATTTTTTGTCAAACTGTACATTCATGCAATATGAAAAATAGGTAACTTTGGATTGCTTATGAACCTTCCCAGTACTCAGTGATCTTCGTTATAATTTAACCATAAGGAAGTAGTTGTCACAGCAAGTGGCCCTCCCTCTGTGTCTATATGGACCAGTGTTTCTCTCTAAACATATTGCGTGTTCCATATGTCTAATCAGTGAGGAAAAATATGTAATTCTCTGTAAATATTCAGACCCATCTCTGCAGCACGGACGCACAGAATCCATTGTGTTCCTGCTCTTCGATAAGTATCTGAGCAATGCCATGGAAACAAATGCTAGCCATGGTCAATTTTGGATGGCAGGTATTAAAGTGAACTACTAGGAGATAGCTTGTGTCGTTGTTGCGTATGGCTCTCATATGCTCTTGAATCCTCTCCTTAAGAGGACGTATTGTGCTTTCAATGTATATGAGTCCACATTGGCAACGTATACAGTACACAACAAATCTAGAGTTACAGTTGATAAACTGTTGGATTTGATACATGATGGCGGTGTTGTATTTGAATTTCTTGATCTTGTTACATGCGAATGGGCACATATTGCACTGGGTACATCTATAGAAACCTCTTGGTTGACTAGGTAACAACAGCAGCAACATTCAAGCGGGAGAAAAGCTTATTGTGAGTCATGGTTTTTCACTATACACCTTAAAGATCAGTTTCTGACCTTTATCATCCTTGTGTTTTAGAGATGTAGTATTTTTACATCTACACTGACCTTGTTAAAATATGCGTTGCTTTAACCAACATAATTTACATTTTTTTCTCTTAGAATAGCTAAAGTACGCATCTACGGTAGGAGAATCCTTTCCTCAACCGAACTTCGCCATTGGGAAACTCTCCCTACCTTGGGGACTTTTAAAGGTATCAGTTAGTTTCTCAAAGTACACGATTCTCATTGTCCCATATTTATAGAACAAGGACTCCAATATATTATTTTTTGCACTAAAAGTATATCCTATAGCCGCAGTTGCCACACAGCACTGTATGGTGTGGTTTACAGGCTGGTTTGTTCAGGTTTTTAATGAAATGTCATTCTTTCATGTTGACTTCTACAGGTGCTCCGCTTCATTGGTGGGAAGCCAAATATTGAACACTTTCCTCCTTAAAATGTCTTCGTATCTGGGGTTATCTTACACGACTGGCCAGAGACTAACACGATTTCTAAATTAAGGTACCTTTTGCTATCGAACTAGGACCCGTTTTTGGTCAACCTGTATTACCTTTCCACAGGACGTTGCGTTCTCCCATTTATGACCCTTTTATTTGTTTCTTTTAGGGTCTCTTAATTCCGTTTTTCTAAAGAATAGGATATTAGCATTTCGGAAAATCCAAACCTCTTTGGACCTACATTCATCCACACAAAAATTTAGATATAGTCACTTTTTGTCATCGACTACAACTTGGGTTACCACGTATTTGTGGCCCGGCCTGTATTTCAGGCCTGCTGGCATTACTGGATGGATCTACATTATCTTTTCCAGTTTCTGATTACTACACTCATTTTCTTCACACTTTGGCACTATCAGATGTTCCTGGTGATTAGTATTAAGTACATTTATCTGGCTCTCTTGGAGCACACAGGTTTATTTTTTCCATAGGGTTTATGTTTCACACTTTTCTAGATTGCACGTCTTTTCTTCCTAGTGATTTAAGGCTCTCTTCTCATTTTCTTTCCCTTTCTGCTTCACTGCAGACCATAGGTTGGTCTATGTTGTAATGGTCACATTAAACTTGCTTTGTGCGAGTAGATTATTTTTATTTTAAATATATTTATTGATGTTCAAACCATTTGCAGCCTTGAAGAAGTTATTTTGTAATGAAACACGTGTCGGCTGTTTTCATCATTGCCAACAGAGAGGCCGTATGATCTTGACCTCCGTGGACTCACTAATGATAACAAAATCTTTGTAAAGAAATTTATGTTTGTGTTTTGGATTACACCTTGGCTATCGGTTGTGTACATTTGTATGAAATCTTATCACTTGATATTAAATGATATTGTGCAGCAGTCTAATTGTATGGATTGGTTTGTTGTGAGTAATCACATTGTTTGTGAATTGTAATTGTGTCACACTATATGACAATTGTTAGATATTTGGAGAGTGCCGAGGTACAGTGGTTTTGTCAAGTTTTGCCCGGGAGCTTTTAGGAACCCCTGTGTAGTGACATCTGTGGTAGTGGGGTGTCTTTATTTGGTTACCTTGAGGGGCACCGATATTATTAACATTTACTGAGAAACTGAAATAATCTACTGTCTATAATTGATGTGCAATCCTGTAAAACCATCACTACCTTCTATGTCTTTGTTGAACATGTAACCCATGTTAAGGCTGCCTTATCCTAATTACAAAAGAACAACTTATTCGCTAAATTGGATAAATAGCTTTTTCATCATGCCCAAATAGAGTTCATAGGATTTATTATATCTCCAGAAGGAATATAAATGGATAAAAAAATGTGGATCCCATTCTTTCCCAGCCAACTCCTGCTAGCGTTAAGTACTTAAAAATACCATTAGGGGCTGCCAACTTTTAGACACGCTTCATTCTGCATTTTTCTGATATCATCACACCTACTGCTGCCCTGCTGAATGAGGGACAGAAAGTGCACAGCAAGCATTTAAGCTTTTGAAGATCAAATTTACCACAGCACCGGTGTTGCAACATCCAGACCCCACCCAACCATATTTTGTGGAAGCTGATGCCTCACAATACGCAGAAGGGAGTGTGCCCACTCAAAGAGTCAATCAAAGCAATCGAATCAATCAATCAGGGGTTGGTAGAGTGCAAATAGCCTTCCGCAAGGGTCTCAGGATGATAAGGGGAGGGGGGCGGCTCCGTTGAGTGTTGGGGTCATCCGAAGAGACAGGTCTTGAGGTTCTCCCTGAACTGGAGCAGTGTGGGACCTTGCCAGAGATGGAGGTCATTTCAGACCTTGGCTACGAGGTAGGAGAAGGACTTTCCTCCCGTTCTGGTCTTGTAGATGCATGGAACAGTGGCCAGGGAGAAGTCAACTGATTGGAGGTGTATTTTGGGTGCGTGGAAGGAGAGTTGGTTGTACAGGTATGTTGGTCTGGTGTTGTGGAGGGCTTTGTATGTGTGGGGGTGGAGTTTGAAGGTTATTCTTCTCTCGATTGGGAGTCAGTGGATATTGCGGCGGTGTTGGGAGATGTGGCTGCGATGGGGAATGTGTAGTATCAGTCTGGTTGCGTCATCTGGATGGCCTGGAGTTTGTGAAATAGTTTCTTGTTGATTCCGGTGTAGAGAGCGTTGCCAAAGTCCAGTCTGCTACTGATGAGAGCGTGCGTGACAGTGTTTCTGAATTTGGATGGGATCCATCTGAATGTCCTTCGGAGTATGCGAACGGTGTTGAAGCAGGCCGAGGATCATTGTAAGTGATGAGTCTAGTATTTTCGGGGTTGGGGGTTTACGAGGGCGGGGGCCACCAGGAGTCGTCCAATGTGGAGGGGGTGGCACCAAGGATGAGGACTTATGTTTTCTTGGAGTAGAGTTTCAGGCAGCTGTTCTTCATCTAGGTGGTGACGGCTTTCATCTCTTCTTGGAAGTTGTGTTTGGTGATTTTGGGTTTGTTGGTGAGGGAGAGGATAAGCTGGGTGTTGTCAGCATGGGAGACGATGATGAGCCCGTGGTTTTCTGATGATGGTTGCAAGGGGGGCCATATAGATGTAGAAGAGGGTGGGGCTGAGGGAGGATCCCTGGGGCTCTCCACAGTTGGTCTCTGTGGTTCCGAGAGGTAGGGTGGGAGTATGAATCACATATTTCTCAAAGAAGTTACTTCCTGCTGAACAAATTTATACTATTTCAGAACGTGAATTGTTAGCTTTTATACCAGCTCTTCAAGAATGGAGACATTGTTTGTTGGATGCGAGACACATAATAACGATCATTTCAGATCATAAAAATCTACAATTCTTTCATTCTGCCAAGGCTCTTACCCAACGTCAGATGCGGTGGGTTCTTTTCTTCAATTAATATGATTTCATAATCACATACCGTGCTGAGGCAAAACCGGCTAAGGCTGACGCACTATCCAGAATCTACAGAGACAATTCTCTAGCTCAAGATATACTGAAGGATTTATCCATTATACCTTAAGAAAATATAATAGGAGCTTCCACATCTACACACTTCTTAGATGGACTAAAGGAAGCCACCAAGGATGTAAATCAAACCACAGGGATGGAGATCAAACACAGCTAATACTGTCCGGGATGGATGCCTTTACCACAATGACCAGCTGTATGTACCAACACATGCTTTAAGGGATAAAACATAGCAATGGAGTAATTCTTCAGCTGTGGGAGGTCATCCTAGAATAGCCAAGACCAAAGATCTCTGCGCTTGATGAATTTGGTGGAACACATTATCCAAGAATGTGCAGGCCTTTGTCCATGGTTTTCACATTTGCACCCATAACAAAGCACAGTATACTCGTCCTGCTGGATCTTTTAGTACAATTATGCATCCTACATGAACCATGGCACTCCCTTCGTATGGATTTTATCACTGACCTCCCCGAGACCCAGATATATAACACAATACTGGTGCCAGTGAATCATCTTTTAAAAATGGCCCATTTTATCTCCCTTGAAAAAACTATCTATGTCCTAGAACTGTTTGACATATTCCTTCACAACATAGTTAAATTGCTTATTATCTCTGACGAGGACCCCAATTTTCAGCTGAATTCTGAAGGGGGGGGGGGGGGTCTGTAAGAAACTTCACATTGTACACTGTCTGTCCTTGGCTCATCAGCCGCAGACAGATGGGCAAATGGAGAGGACCATCCAATCCCTGGTGCAATATTTAAGATGTTTACTGTCTACCCTAACCAGAAATTGGGAGCAGGCGGTGCCTCTGGCTGATCTTGCATATAATTATATCATACATACTGCGATTGGGGTATCACCCTTCTTTTGCATCACAGGGCAACATCCTAGAATCATACCAGAAATATTACCTAGTAGCAGTAGCAACCCAACTTCTGATCTACATGCGCAGTCACTGTCTCACACATGTCTAACTGTTCACATACATTTGGCACTAGCAAAGGAACAAATGAAGAAACAAGCAGATCGGCATTGTCGACCTGAAACGATGTTTGAAGCAGAGGATAGGGTCTGGCTTTCCACAAAATTCTCTTGTTGGAAGGGCCACGAAAGCTTCAACCATGCTTTCTGGCCCCATTTATAATAGAAACACGTATTAATTCTGTGGCTGTGAAACTGATATTGCTCAATGACTATCATAAGCACTCTGTGTTTTATACTTCCCTGTGAAAATCATATGCCCCCTCTATCCTACCTGTGCCTCCTCCTCTTATTATGTTAGAGATCATGCTGAATGTAAGGTACATCGCATGCTAGATTCCAAGAGATTACAGGGGAAGCTACACTATCTTATAGGTTGGAAAGGAAAGCCGGACATAATGTCCATGGCCCCCATTTGCTTGAGCTCTTTCATGCACACCATCCTAAAAAACTGCAGCTTTCGCATAGATTGTGAGGCCTGAGATCTCATGAGACCTTGGGCGCTCATGAGATGCAGAAAACAAATACCATGCTTTTTTTCCGGGTCCTCGCTTGGCTAAAACACAATTTGAGGGCTGGACAGAGGCCGCGCCTCACTTCTGTCTGTTTTTTTCCTGCCTGGGAGTCTTGTTCCCTTGCCCGCAACCTGCCCCATATCCTCTTGTACTGTGATACCTGCAGCCCATGCAGGTTTTCTTTTTTTTACCTTTCCTATATTGTTTTCATTTCTCTAATTGTTGGGTCCCATCCTGGCTCCTTGATGAACCACCTGGGATTCAGTTCCTTGCTCCTTTTGTATAAGGATTTCTAAAGAAACATCTTTTCAGCCATGTGACTTCCCTGAAGAATCTTCTTCCTGACGACTGATGGCTTCTTCGCTGCTTCGCAGGTCAGTGCATTGAACCTAGCAAATCTAGCCATAATCAGACTGTTCTGGCTTTTGTGAATGTTCCTTTTTTTGTGTGATTTTAAGACTAGTCACTCCTGACATTTGTTCTTTCTGCGCAACAATAAACATTGTGGTCCTTTTCATTTTAGATTTTTATACCAGCACTTTACCACTCTACCTATGCTTTTTCCTGTTGGATTATAAGTACATCACAAAGGGTATTGTGATATGGACTGTGATTCCTTCTGCTGTTTTAGAGCCATGCACTGAGGTGGCTGTTTTCCTTATTTTTGTGTGTTTCCCAGTGGATTGCAGGACCCTTGGATAAAACTATGAAAGAAAGAGTTTGGGCATTTTTGATTTGACCTATTCCACTGTTTCCAAATACAAGGGTGAGTGCAATACATCGGTCTATGCTGGGGGTACATACTGAGGGTAAACCGAAAAGGGAATGAGTGGTACTGAGCCACACACAGAGTACTGATAATATTGTCTTTTCCCCTTGTGTGCATCATCAAGCGAATCCTCCCACAGAAAAGACAATCCTACTACTTTTCAAGGCGGCGTGACTACCATATGAAGAAGTCTAGTTGGAATCTAGCGACACAGCCATCCTTGACGAAGCCTCGCTCTTGAACATTTTACCCTCTCTCTCTCCATCCTCCTTTTTCCCTGGGGAATGAGCCAGTAATTACTCACGGACTCTGTCAAGTGTTGAGGGTTGACTGTCAGCTGGATTAGGTAGACAATCTTTGCCTCTGCAGAACCCGGTACCCAGGTGAGTATGCACACCCGGTTCAGACAAGAGCGGAGGGCAGTGGGGCGGGAGTGCCGAGTCGGCATGTGGCGGGCGCAAGGTAAGTTTATTTATCTATTTTTTTATTTTATTTTCCCTATTCCGTCGTCTGTCAACTTCCCCCCCGTCCTGCCCCGCTCTGCCCCACCACCCCACCGTTCTTACCTGAACCGGCCGCTCCTGCAGGTGAGTGGATCTTGACACTCAGGAATAGCAGTGTGGTTTTCAGTCATTGTCAGTTCTGACTGTTATCCCACTACCCCGGTTACCCAAACATATTATAGTCATATAGTCATGAATCTCTTCCATAGCACGTAGCTGACAGTTGCCCCTACCACTTGACTAGCATTTGGCTAATTTTCCACAAGCCCTGGCTTTCAGATTATGTTCTCATTCCTCTAAATATAGTGGAAAATCTGGAATTTCAAGTCCCAGAATTCAAAGTTCTGGTGGCTTAAAAGGACGCTTATCATTGAAGCCCAGGCGTAGTCCTCCTCATAAACTTTAGGTATCTTTTCATTGTCATTTCGTTTGCGGTTATGAGCACATCCACCATAAACAGTTGGTGTTCAAACAGTACAGTTCCGCTTTCACCATAGTAATCGCTTGAGACTTCATGTTTTTTGCAGCTCCTATGGCCAGTGGTTTGACTCACAGTGTTACTTCCTCACTCAAACAGGTAGCAGGGTATTTTGCTGTTTTAACTGTTCTGCAGCACCTAACAACGTTAAGTAAATCTTGAGCACTTTAATAAAATACAGGACATTAGCTTAATGATAAAAAGTTCTAACCGTTTAAATGAATGTACACGAATCAATCAGCATTTCACTTGTAAATTAAAATTCAAAAGTCAAACTTAAAACTGCAGAGACTACATCGAGCGGAATGTTATGGGGCCATAGTCAAGGCGGTCTTCCTCAAACAACACATCTGGGAAAGGTTCGCTCCTGCTTTGTGCTGTTACAATCAGTCCTCAGCTCGTTTACAAATCTGACCCGTATTGCTTTGATGTTTAATAAAGTTTAGCAGAAGTTTATCAATGCAAGAAGAGACTGCTTTTTCTATGAGAAAACCACAAATTGCAACTATTATATATAAACATGAGTGCAGAAAGACACAAGCCTGTCGACTGCGGAATTTTGAGTCTCAGTGAACAATAAATTGGATAGCAGTAGTAGACCAGAGTAAAATAATCAATTTAGTGGGTTTAAATTGTGAAGTGAAAACTGTTGGCATTTGCTCAGAAGTGTGCTGTCATGGCCTTTAGGTAGAGGCAGAGCATTTTTACTAACAGTATACTACATTTTGCAAATGCATCGATAATGTGAGTCCTGTGTCACCTTGTGTTGTTTCTTATGCCACTACGTCTATATTACTGTTACCGAGAATGTCCTTTCTTTTCCAATTTCTATTAAATAAAGCCTCTACACTGACCACTACACCTACCCCTCTCATTGCCCAGCCTATGTTACCCCAGGCTGCTCACTGTGCTTTTAGTTGGGTACACCATGCTGCTTGTTTAGAATTCTTAGGTTAACCCCCCCCCCCCCCCCTAATATCACTGATAAAGCTACACCCCTGTTCATCAGACCAAATTTCAATAAATGTCAGAAGCGGTGTAACTGAAATAATTACATTGAACTGCTCTGCAAGTATATACTCCATCTAATAATTGATCTCTTGCTTTTATACATCATATTCTAATTTGGAAATTGGGCTTTTAAACAAAGAGATTACTAATTTGTAAGTTATAGACACATCAATTGAATTATTTGGTGGAGTATATAATGACTGTATAGGATTCAAGTGCAATTAACTTGGGTGAGGGCTACAACCTGGCTCTACAGTTAGGCATGGATCCATCGGGAAACAGCAAATACCATGACGCCCAGTAACTCGCTGCCTTTCCAACGCGGGCGAAACAACGAATGCGTCTGAACCATGCATTCCATTTACAACGCAAGTCATTACAACACCAGGTGTTAGGTAAAGCGTCATAGGACTTTAATTTCCAACTTTTTCCCTACTGTGAAGGGGACTGGAGTTGGAATAGTGAATTATACAATTCCAAATTCCAGGGTCCTCCTAAGGCAAGTTGTTGTAACGACTTGCGTTGTAAATGGAATGCGTGCATCTGACGCATTAGATGTTCCGCTGCATTGTTAAGGAATGTGTGGGAAAGGAAAGCGTGGTTGTGTCATACAAATGGATCCGTCTGATGCTGAAACCCAAAAAGTAAGGATTCATGTTATTGGTACTCACGGAGTAATGGCAGTCGATGGATATGTGGCGGGATAACCATGGTTCTACCAGGTAGTACACTTTTCACTCAGCTGATCGCCAGACAGCTTTAAAAATTGACCAAGGCCTTCCTCCAACTGTCAGTGAGACTCCACTCTCACGACCAGGATCATAAGTAGTGGTGGTTTAAGCCTATAGATTTATCATTAAGAGCAGAATTTTGGAACAACCACCACATAATTACTTCAGACATTTGTGGGGTACATTGCTCTTCAGGAGATGTTTTGGTAAAGTTTCGAGATAGGTACCCAGGTGGTGGGCATTGCTAGTCTACAAATCTTTGGTCCCCGCAAAGTCAGTTGTCCCATGTGAAGTGTCAGATTATAGCAACACAAAAATTACATAATTTCTGTCCTACCAAAAACCCTCACAAATGTTTATGGGATCTCTGAGGATGCTATTAGAGAAATAAGTGATAGCTGGTGAGGCAATATAACAGGCTGGAATACTTATGTAAATACCTGCACGATAAAAAGTGAGATGATCCTAAAATTTATGTAATTGATGGTAAGAGGCATTTTATTAATGACGACACAAATCTAAACTCTGTCTTAACCCTCATAGAAGTCAATTCATATCCCCTAATGTAATTGAACAGATTGTTACTTCTGTGCTTGTACCTTACCTCATTGCAGAGATGCAGACCCGACATCCTTGCGTGGTATTCCCCCAAACCTTATGCCTTCACACCTCCTGTTTGCTGCATTTGTTTTTGTGGGCTTTAGGACTCTGTGCGCCTTACCACTGCTCTCTCCTTTAAACATGGTAAAATTGGCTTGCACCTAATTGACACATTTAATTTACTTGTAAGTCCATAGTAGATGGTATTACATGCACCCAGGACCTGTAAATTAAATGCTGCTAGAGAACCTTCAGCACTCATCGTGCCACTCACTAAAGTAGCCTTTTAAAACATGTCTCAGGCCTGTCACTGCAACCTGTTGTGCAGTTTTAAACTGCCGTTTTGACCTGGCAAACAAACCTTTTGCCAGGCCTAAACCTACCTCTTTGAAATATATGTCACCCTTAAGGTAGGGCCTAAAGGCTCATAGGAGAGGGTTCAATGTTTTGAAAAAGTACGATGCGGGTTTAGGTTTAACATGTTCTAGCAGTGAAAAACTCCTATTGTCGTTCTCACCGTTGCAAGGCCTACCTCTTCCATTGAGTAACACTGGGTTACCTTATTACCTTTCAAAAGAGAAAAAGTTTGATTGGGAGCTAATAGAGATTTGGTGTTTGCACTCAAATTACTTGAAATTTAAAATTCTCTTTAATGGTAAAGCCAGATTTTAAGTCACAAATCTGAAAGTGTAACTCTTAGAAAGTTTTCATTTTTTATTCCTAACCATTTGTGTCTTCCGCAGTGGCCGGGTCACATGATTGTCAATGGTTGACACTTGGAGTTTGTGTATTCCTTCCAGACAGAGACACAAAAGGGGACTAGGTGTGGACAGGATGGGCCATCCTGCCAGGAATGTTGGGGGGGCAGAGCTGTGCCTTGCCCCACTTACACTTCAAAGGGTTTGCATCCAGCACACAAAGGAAACTGACATTTGTCTTTTATCACCCCAGACTTCTTGGAGCCTTGAAAGGGGAAGGGAAGAACTTTACAGAACCAGATGTTAGGGTAGTATAGGGAATCCCCCACTTTAAAGTCTGGCATCATGTATAAATATTGGAACTCCTGAGCAACTTGTCAGTACACTCCACTCCTGAACCTGTGGAAATTATAGAAGAAGGACTCCCTTGCCAAGGAACTGCCCTGCTGCTACCAGAGGACTACCCTGTTGCTTGAAGACTGCCTAGCTCTCGGAGAAGGAAGACTGGACCTGCTCCCTTCATCCCAGGCTAACCTGAGTGACTTCAAGGGTCAGTTGGCTGACCTGTCTGAGCTACAGGGGCACAACAAGCTCCAGAGATCTCTCTGAAACTGCCCAGGTAACCTGCTGCACTGGACCTGCCTGGACCTGCAACTGTACCTGCCGGAGTTAGTTGAGCTTCTCCTGCAAAGAAAAGAGAAATCCTGATATTTTGTGCCATTGTCGATCTTGAATGGGCCCATTCACACTGAGGCTTTGCCACCCACACTGACTGGCGAACTCGCCTGTTCATACTACAATGACCACCAGTGATGACCAGCAATGCAAGATCTACACTTCGAGCTACAGCAGCGAAAGCCTGCAGTGACCATCATCGTGGCTCAACAACGACTGTTTATTATGTCCGACTGGCTCTCTGTGCTACAGCAATGTCAGCCCATGCTACCCAAACTGCTCTTCAGAGTACAAAACAAAGTTCACAAGGAACTCATTTATGAACAATAGTCAATACTGTGTGACTCAAATGATGTCACTCTGAATTAATCACAACCTCATATGACTTTTCTTTACAAAAATCATATCAAATCAATTATACATCATTCTCAACAGTAAGCCCATCCAAAAAAGGCTATTTCCTTTTTGTTATATATAATCCACCTAACCTCAGCCGAGGCAGGTATTACTTTATTGTAAGGTCATTAATATCATAGACTTATTGAATACATTTATACAAATTACACATATATACAATTCATATTTACAGTGACATGTGACCCCACGTGAAACACCACAACCTATTATAAATACTCGTGTATGACGAAGGTGAAAAACAGAAAAAAGGTTATTGGAAATTATATAAGGACAGACTCGATTTTGTTTGTAATTGTTAATGAAGAAACTGTCTCTTTATATGTGTTGCCGACGACGTTTCGACCCACTCTAGATACTGGGTCTCTTCAGGACTGTATTTTCTGGGGACTAAACAAAATAAAACTCTACGTTAGTGACCTTATTGATATAGTAATTAAAGGAATTAGGCCTTTTTAGGTGGGGGCCACGGATGGTCGCTTACCAATAGTTGCGCACTTGCATCCATGAAGGATCCAATGTGTCTTGACGGTGGATAGGTATCTCTTAATCCTATAATCAAAGGAACAGTGTATAATTACACTTACTAAGCTACTGCGTGAATGTGCTCACCCCAGTGATAAGGAGAATTGAACTTACTCTACTTCAATGTTTCAATCCGAGTGGCTCAAGGACTTCTCAATGTTGCTTCCTAGAGATTAATATCTCTTAGAGCGGTAATTCCTGCATCTGGTATGTGTAAATAAGCACATTATTATGTGCATCAATCAATATATTTATTAACAATTTAAATTTAAAAGGACTTACTTAAATATATCTGTGTTCTCGAATAATGGCAGGTATATTCGGTATTTTTCAGTTTAACCGAAGCGTTTCTCACTGAAAAATAAATAATCAATGAGTGGCTATACCGCTCTTAAGTAGTTCTGACCTATTACGTACTTATTACGTTAAAAAACTCGTGTTACATGGACTTACTATAATGTAAGTCCATGTAACATGAGTTTTTTAACGTAATAAGTACGTAATAGGTCAGAACTACTTAAGAGCGGTATAGCCACTCATTGATTATTTATTTTTCAGTGAGAAACGCTTCGGTTAAACTGAAAAATACCGAATATACCTGCCATTATTCGAGAACACAGATATATTTAAGTAAGTCCTTTTAAATTTAAATTGTTAATAAATATATTGATTGATGCACATAATAATGTGCTTATTTACACATACCAGATGCAGGAATTACCGCTCTAAGAGATATTAATCTCTAGGAAGCAACATTGAGAAGTCCTTGAGCCACTCGGATTGAAACATTGAAGTAGAGTAAGTTCAATTCTCCTTATCACTGGGGTGAGCTCATTCACGCAGTAGCTTAGTAAGTGTAATTATACACTGTTCCTTTGATTATAGGATTAAGAGATACCTATCCACCGTCAAGACACATTGGATCCTTCATGGATGCAAGTGCGCAACTATTGGTAAGCGACCATCCGTGGCCCCCACCTAAAAAGGCCTAATTCCTTTAATTACTATATCAATAAGGTCACTAACGTAGAGTTTTATTTTGTTTAGTTCCCAGAAAATACAGTCCTGAAGAGACCCGGTATCTAGAGTGGGTCGAAACGTCGTCGGCAACACATATAAAGAGACAGTTTCTTCATTAACAATTACAAACAAAATCGAGTCTGTCCTTATATAATTTCCAATAACCTTTTTTCTGTTTTTCACCTTCGTCATACACGAGTATTTATAATAGGTTGTGGTGTTTCACGTGGGGTCACATGTCACTGTAAATATGAATTGTATATATGTGTAATTTGTATAAATGTATTCAATAAGTCTATGATATTAATGACCTTACAATAAAGTAATACCTGCCTCGGCTGAGGTTAGGTGGATTATATATAACAAAAAGGAAATAGCCTTTTTTGGATGGGCTTACTGTTGAGAATGATGTATAATTGATTTGATATGATTTTTGTAAAGAAAAGTCATATGAGGTTGTGATTAATTCAGAGTGACATCATTTGAGTCACACAGTATTGACTATTGTTCATAAATGAGTTCCTTGTGAACTTTGTTTTGTACTCTGTACCTACCCGGTTCACAAGGACATAAGGGTTGCTCTTGTTATTTTGAATACAAACTGCTCTTCAGGCAACTTCGACAACCATCTGGGACACTCTCCCTGCTCCTTGCAGCTTCCTCGACCATGAACAGACCTCTTCATGCCAGACTTTGAGACTGTAACTTTTTCAGTGGGACTAACTTGGTCTCTGTATCTAGCCCACATTCCTTCGCAGTCAGGCTGAAGTTGTGAATTTCCCCTGATTTAGCACGACCAGATGACCGCGACTTGCACTTTGTGCTTTTAGCACTATAGCTACTTAAAACGTTCAAATTGCATTTCTCTGATTCTACTGATTGGATGTTTGTTGTTTTGGTATCATTTTTTTTTTTTCAATGTACTCCATTTTTTTTAAAATTGGTTTTGGATTGTTCTTGTGTTGTGTTTTCACATTATTACTGCTTGTATTCTGCATCAATACTCTTCAAATTGTCTTTCAGTTAAGCCTGACTGCTTTGTGCGTCAGGTTAATTTAGTGACTTTTATGGTTCACCCTGACAAGGATTGTGTTTATTATTCGAGTGGGGCTCCCACCCCTCTCAAAAAATAACACAATTTCTTATAAAGTGATTCTGGAAGAACAGCTCGCCATGAGAGTTTTCTAAAGTACAGTCACTAGTCTTGTGAGTAATAAAGTTCCATGCCATAATAGACCGCCTATTGATTTTGACAAGGCCTATATGGACATCCGGGAGACTTGTCTATGTAAGGAAAGGTCAGGGAAGTTCTTTCATGCTGCTCACAATGGTAGACACCTTAACTCTATTGCTATTCTGGATATAAAGTCTATCCCTCTTGACTTCTAACATTAGGATCCTGGCTGAAGTGAATTTGAAGAAGCTCTTGTGCCACATCTGATACAGTAGGGATTAGCAAGGTTTTGTCTGGGGTTGCCACACTAAAGGTATTGGATTCTCATTCAATAAATAAGGTCAGTACTGCTGAAAATAATTTGAAGTGTATTGTTTGATGGACCTCCTGGTGACCAAAGAGGTCCTCACTTAGGAGTCGATTAGAATGGTGGTCGTAGGCACATCTGCGGTGCTGGCAGTGGCAGAAAATGTCCTTTGCCGCACTCCATCGGTGGTCCTTGCGTCTGCCATAATATGATGGGCAAAGATAGCCCATTTCCCTTTTTTTTTTTTTTTATATTCATATTTAACTTTATTGGTCACAAATACAGGGAAAAAAGAAAAAAAGGGTGCACATCATTTTGTCTTCAACAAACAAAGAGAAAACAAAGAAAAAAGAGACATTTTTCCATTACATTAAATACAATTGCACTAAATAAATAACTACAGATGGATATAAACACAAAGAACTTATATAAGTGTCTTATATAAATATCAAATCATATCATCACCATATCAAGTTTCAACAATAATTACAAAAATACTTTTAATCCCACTGGAGACTGGACCATAACCGTCCGAATTTAATCAAAGATCTCAATCCCCTAGCTTTTGACAGTGCCAATTCCATTTCATAAATCCCCCTCAATAACAACCAAAATTCACTAATAGTGGGGCTGGATTTTTCTATCCATACTCTAGCGATAGTCAAACGGGCACATGCCATAAAAATTGACACAAAAAAATTAGAGATATTACCTGTATCCGATAATGACCCCAATAATATTTCCTTCTCTGATAAAACAGTTGTTTTACCAGTTAACGCACTCAGTTCCTGGGCAATCCTACACCAAAAATCGGAAAGCTTGGGACATGTGACAAACATATGCCGTAGATCTGCAGCGAATTCGTTACACTTAGGGCAGTAAGATTTAATAGAATTACTTGAAGAAGTCCATTTAGAAATCACTTTTGGGGTATAATACAACATAAATAAGATGCGGTGCTGTTGTAGTTTTAAATTAATTGAGGTGACAGATGAACTAATTCTGACAAGTGAGTCTGCGACCTCATCGGAAGTCACCTCTATACCAAACAAAGTATTCAATTTAGCTGTAACCTGAAGCATATCATCATCAAGCTCATCCATGAAGCAGCCATAAGCTCTCCCTATGAGGCTACGATTACCATTCTTAAAAATTACACGAAGAACTTCTGTTGTTGGGGGGAGGGCCAGCAGCCCTTTTCCTTGCTTAAAAAAAATCCTAATTTGTAAATATTTAAAGAAAGAATTATACGTAAGCCCGTATTCTGTTAGTAATGACTGAAAAGACTTGAAACCCTTTTCATCATAAAGCTGCCCCAACATAGTGATTCCCTGTTGTTGCCAAAATTGCGTAACTGAATCCGAGAAAATATCGGGAAGCTTAGGATTGCCCCAAAGATAGGTATATTCGTGCCAATCTGAAAGATTGAACTTTTTACAAATATCTTGCCAA
The DNA here is from genome assembly GCF_964204655.1 of Triturus cristatus. Taxonomy (NCBI): domain Eukaryota; kingdom Metazoa; phylum Chordata; class Amphibia; order Caudata; family Salamandridae; genus Triturus; species Triturus cristatus. The sequence continues at coordinate 799,719,178 of NC_140581.1, forward strand.
ATATGAAAAATATGCCGGATAGTCTTAAATCGGACTCTTTTGTAATAGTTAGGATCTGACATAGACTGAAGCAAGAAGCCAGTACTTGAACCAAATGCCAACTGGTACGATAACCAAGGTTTCCTCACATCAGGTCCCTTAACTAACGACTGAATTCGGCTAATGAAGGCAGCCCAAAAGTAGGTTCTGAAGTCTGGAAGTTTAAAACCTCCCTGCTTAAAAGACAGCTTAATGTATCTGAGCGCCCGTCTTGCTCTCCGATAGTTCCAAATAAAACTTCCGACAGCGCTGTCTAAACGCTTGAAAAAGAACACCGGGATCCTTAAAGGGATGGCGCGAAAAAGATAAAGAAATTTAGGAAGTATATTCATCTTTACTATATTGCACCTCCCAATAATAGTCAGCGGGAGCTTTTGCCACCTACGCAGATCATTATTCACCTTTTTCAAAAGCGGTGTATAGTTTAGATCGAATATATCATTTGTGCAGGCACTTAGACAGACCCCCAGATACCTAGCCGAAGTTGTAATACCTAGTGAAGATGGGGCAGATGTCAAAGTATAGTTTAGGATAGACTGCGTCTTATTTAAATTCAATTTGTATCCAGAGAAAGACCCAAAACGCTGCGCTTCTTGAGTTAATTCAGAAATAGTTTCCACTGGCGTTGTGGAAAAAACAGCAATATCGTCCGCATATGCGGTAATTTTCAAAGAAATACCATTAAATATAACCGGTGATATAGACAAATTATGGAGTAGATGTTTAATAAAGGGCTCAATATATAATGCAAATAATAAAGGAGAAAGCGGACACCCTTGCCGTGTACCACGAGAAATACTAAACACGGACGAGACGAGCCCACTGTACTTAATCGTAGCAGTAGGTTTGTAATATAGTTTTTGAATAGCCGAGATGAACCTCCGACCGAGGCCGAAAGAGCCCATCGTGCACCACAAGGAGCCCCAGGCCACCCGGTCAAAGGCCTTCTCGGCATCCAACATAATCATCCCAATCTGTTGATTCAACTGGTTTGCGACGTCAAATGCTACTATAGCCATGTTAATATGCGCAACAGTATCCCTACCAGGAATAAAGCCGTGTTGTTCCTCAGATACTAGATAATGCATCAAAGGTGCAAGACGGGATGCTAGGAGTTTAGAAAAAATTTTAGCATCTGAATTAATTAAAGATATCGGTCTATATGAACCGAGGTTGTCAGGCGGCTTGTCTTTTTTGGGAAATACAACAATATTAGTTTTATTCCAAGAGGGGGAAGAATCCCCACCCATAAGTATGCCATTAATCAATGTGAGCAGAATTGGAACTAAAAGATCCCTAAATATTTTATAAAATTCTAGTGGTAAAGTATCTTCCCCAACTGCTTTGCCCGTAGGCAATGCTCCGATTGCGAGATTGAGCTCTGCAAGATCAGCATTTCTCTCTAAGCTTGACATCTGAAACGAGTCCAAAACAGGCGAATCACTCTCCTGTTTGTAAGTGGTAGCTAACTGTATGTTAGAACTCGTTGTTTCTCTATATAATTCAGTGTAAAATAAGCAAAATTGTTCCACTATCTCTTGCGGTTTTGAGAAAATATTACCATTTAGCCCAATAACTCTTTTTATGTAGAGCCTTGGCTTTTTGATCTGCTAACTGATGGGCCAGTACTCGTCCAACCCGTTCACTGTACTCGTACTGTCTAGTTTTAAACTTAATAAAGTCGTTTCCCACTTTTTCTTTAAGTCTTCTGCCGAGCTTTACTCTCATATCCACGACCTGTAAATATATTCGATGTTCCTCAGCATCTTTGAGAATAATCGATTGGGCAAGTTGCTGTTCTAACTCCATATATTTCATGTAGTCACTATCCATCAAATTAAGATAGGACCGATTTTGTTTGACTATGTATTGTAGTGTAGCCCCCCTTACATATGCCTTCAGGCAATCCCAGACAATTGCCAGAGATGCAGAGTGTAAATTATTGACGAGGTATTCCTTTAGGGCACCTTGCATAAATACTATATAGTCTGAGTTATTAAGCAAATGTTTTGGAAATGAAAAATCTCTAGTCTTAGCACCCTCATCATTTCCCGAAGCTAACGTAAGCATTATGGGATTATGGTCCGAAGTGATCTTTGGACATACTACCATACTGGAGTTCTCCAAAATACTATATTTAACAAGGATCATATCTATCCGCGAGTAATGTTTATGCAGATGTGAGAAATAGGTAAAACCTGGCTGTGTAGGATAAAGCACTCTCCAAGCATCCTCCAACTGATGTAAATAGAGCAAATCTTGAATTGCTAACCTCACTCGGCTCATTCTATTCCTAATTTTAGTGTTTGTAGTGTCGGCTTTCTTATCCAATATGCAGTTTAAGTCACCCATCACTACAAGGTCCCCAGACCAATTTAATAATTCCGAACTAAGGAAAGTAAAAGTATCAGGGGAATCATTATTCGGGCCATATATTGTACAGATTGTCATTATACGATTAGAAACAGATATCTGAGCTATCACCCATCTCCCATTGGGGTCAGCCAGGGTCCTTGAGATTTTAAACACAGAGCACTTAGCTTTCAATAATGCTACCCCACGAATAGATACGGCCTGTGATGTACAAATAATTAAATCATAGCCTAATTAAGATAGTTTCTATCTTTGTAAGCCACGTGTGTTTCCACGAGGCCGATCATGTCTGGTTTGAAAACCTTCAACTCCTCCGCGACAAGTCTTCTTTTATTAGCTTGATTCAGACCACATACAATCCAACTCATGATTTTAAATTTACTACTTAACATAAAATAGGTTCGTCTTAATTCCACAATTATTAGATCCAACTGTAGACAGGCTGACAAAATGAGTTCGCAACCAATATTTTAATATTTTACTTAGTGTATTGTGACCATTTTTCCCCCCCTTCTCCCTACCCAACCTGCAGACTCTTCCCACCCCCCACCCCACCCAAAAACAACTCCCACCCAGTTTCCATGGAAAGGAATCAACCCCTTAACTGAGCTGTCCTGAATGACAGCAAAAGGAGAACACCACACGCCCACCGCCCAGCTGAGGACCACCACTCCCACCCACCCCCTAACCTGTCCTAGAACAGTTTATTTATCCACAGAAGAGAGACAGCTCTAAAGCCTTAGAGAATAGTAAGAAATAATACAAACGTCGTCATGGAAGAATAACAACAAATACAACACAAATGAACATCACTCAGTCCTTTATTACAGTTTGCCAATTATGAAGAGCTTTTCTTGCATCCTGCTCCGTGAAAATAAAATGAGTATGACCATCTTTGATGACTTTCAAACGGGCAGATTCCTGTAATATAACCTGAGAACAAATAACTTTGAGGGGGTCCATAAGTTGCAGTAAAAGCCACCGCCTTTCCATAGTGGGTTTTGAGAGGTCAGAGCGTACAAATATAGAAAAAGAACCCACTTTTACAGGGGCTGTTGGACGAGCCTTAAAAAAAATGGCCTGCCTTAACAAGAAATTACCCAAAAAAACTAGGATAGTCCTTGCAAAATTTCTTTTGGATTGAGTGTCTCGTGGGAGAAAAAGTGGTAGCCTATGTGCTCTTTGGACTTGAGTATCCATATCCCAGTCCGCTAAGTCTGGAAATGCCTTTTGAAGGAGACCAACAATAAATGCTCGTGGATCAGTCCCTTCGCTACCTTCCGGGATCCCAAAAATCCCCAAGTTCATACGCCTCTGGCGGTTCTCAAGGTCTTCTAGTTTCAATTGGATAGTAGTCAACTGCGACTCATGTATGCCAACCTGTGTCATAGTAAGAGAAATATCCTCCTCTACAGCAGCCACCCTGTCTTGAAGATCAGAGACCTCTACAGTTAGATGAGATACTTTACTAGTAACCTCGGCCAGTGATTTTTTAATTTCGGCATTATAAGCCCTGACTTGTTGTTAGTGTTGCTGGGCTTCAAATCCCTGGATCTTGAGTGCTTGCATAATCCCGGATAGAGATGGCTCCTTCTCAGAGATTTTGTCGTGAGGGAATTCTTCAAGGCATTTCTCCACCCCGGTGGTCCCTGCAGCCCCTGAGTCTGGTAAGTCTCTAGATAAACAAAAATGAGCAGGAATAGCGATTTGACCATTGGCTACTATTGTAGTATCAGCATCATGACCCGATTCCCGAGAACGGATCTGAAACCCATCCTGAGGACTATCTACTACTGCCACATTATCAAGAAATTGACCGTCTAACTCCATAACTATCTCACTCTTAGATGTGTCAGAGGAAAGGACGGCTGGGACAGGGTCTGATTGATCATTTAAAATCGGAGTAGTTTTAGTTGTGACAGGAGGAGGGGCAGGAATTCCTGAATTAGATAGCCGAGAGACAATTGATCTAACTTCCCCCTTTGTAGATACCCATTTCCGAAGGGGGCTCAGCTCTAGACTTGATTTTGTATTACTAACTGCCCCTTTCAGCCGCTCCAGTGTCTCTGTTAGATGAGCCTTGGTATTTGCCCCACTCGTGCCCCCCCATCCTCTGCCACCTTTCCCAGACCTGCCTTGTTTATGAGTTTTTCCTTTCTGAATCCTCCAGCCCTCAGAAGTTCCGTTAGTAATACCACGGCCTGACTCTGCAGTATCCAAATGTTCATCAGAACTGGTAGCAGATTTATTGACCTTCTACTTTCTGATATCGGCGTTTCCACTAGCCCCGATTAAGTCCTCATTTAATGGAGACCCTGGGCTCACAATGATAGGGCCAGGATCAGGACCAGAACCAGGCCGCCGCTTAGTGGGAACCCCACTAGTCTGTGCTAGTGAGAGCAAAGTGAGAGAGTCTCCATATATCAAATTAGGAGAACAAGACACTAAACTCTCTTGATTAGGATCTAGAACTTCATTATATGGCTCCCGAGGATGGGTTTGCAAGTCCGCGTTAGCCCATTTCCCGTCTGCTGCGGAGTTCCGGGATCCACCAGAAATCTCCTTCCGCACCGGTGCCGTACAGAGCCAATAGAGAGGGACCGCTGTGCGGAATGCGGTTACGACCGCCAGACAAATCACGATGCCTCAAACAGCCCATCACTTTGCAGTGGAGAATCAGGCCATTCGGGGACGGCGGAAGCACTACTGTGGATAGCGAAAATCCACCTCCACGCATTCCTGACTGCTGGGCAAACAGCGGTTTTGGGTCTTACCGCAGCAATTCCGACCACCGCGGATGGATTTTCAGCTTTTCTGGACGTTACCAGCAGTGTATCGTGAAATCCGACCGCCGTGGTAGGATGTTTCAGGCAGTGCATCCTAATCTGACCGCCGGTTTGGACGCGGTACCTGCGGACGGTAATTTTCCGCTAACAACCACGGCAGTCGGAATGCTTTTCTGACCGCCATCCTAATCGACCCCTAAGATTGGTGTTCTTTAAGAGGTGGGAAGCTTCACACACAGAATATTACAATAACATAGATTATAATTCCCATTGGTCATGCTTCTCTGGAGTTCCCAAAACATATGAAATAGCCCAGTAGATCACTATTATGGCAGATTCTCCTATAGGGGTCATTATGCTGTGCTCTTAAAGAGATATATATTGAAGGTACATAAATGTGAAGTTAAGAATAGTAAATCTTTACTTTCATCACTGTGCTCACCTTACATTATTTGGTCCACAATATTAGTGTGCTACAATATTCTTGTATTCAATATTCAAGAGTATAATCCTATGTATGTACTATACAAAAGCTAAAATATCATACCATAGAAACTACCCTGACTCCTGGAGGAGATGTAAATATACTCTGTGGAACTTTATTCATTTACCCTGGAGCAGCCACCTGTCCATACTTTATAGATTACCTGTCAATGAGTTTTGTTGTTGATCTCCTTAGCATCCTTCTGGGGTTTTTAAACACAATTCAGCTACAGAATGTCAGACTCGAGGCGGTCATGATGCTAACTGCCCCCCCCCCCATTTATGGGTAGATCTTCACCCCCCCCACAGCTCACTGACCTGAGATATTATACTTTAAGTGAAAGGAATATGCCTTCTGATATCTTTCTGATATACGTAACATACACAAAAACGTTTGTCCTTTATTCCAGTTTGAGATCGGAAAAGCTTAGTAGATATATCTTGCTACTCAATATGTTAAGAGTTGCTTCACAACATTCCTCCTCACATATGCTTGGGTCCTATAGGTATTCGTTTTATTTTATTTTATGTTATTTATATACGATACCACTGAAAATAGATAGTAGGCATGTGTAATGACCAAACAACAATTGATGGAGGCTATATATTTGCAACAAATTGGTCCACGCCTAGGAAAAAAAGATTTATGTCATTTTATGAAAAGATACAATATTTTAGATGAAGCATATTCCATTGCATGGGGACCAGAACAGAGAATCTCTCTTGTCCTATTGAAATGTGGATTTTGTGACATAGAAAAAAAGCCCTATTGTTGGAACTCTGTGTCAAGTTGTCCAATTTGGAGCATAAACAAGGTTTTCTCAGAGGAACTACATGCACACATAGCAACCTTTCCACAAAGTCATTTTGGAGCACATGAATTAGTACTCCTGTAGTACTCTGTTATGTGCTCTTACGTGCCTTTGTGAATTGGCCCAAAACTGTTAGCATGGGAATAAAATGGGAATATTCTGGGGCTCTTCTTATACAATTAGTATAAACAGAAAGGACTGTGCCCTCCCTACACTCTGACTAATAGGGAGTTGGACATTCCAGGCCGATTCAGAAAGTCATGTTAAAGTATGTAAAAGAGTCCCCCTCTAGTTCTACTTCTTGTACTCGTAAATACTTTTGTGGATTGTCCCCTTAAATATCAATCAAAAGAGCATGAAAGTCATTTTCTTAGACATGGGAAGTCAATGCAAATAGTGAATAACCGGAGAGATGTCATCATGTTTAGCTGAAAGAGTACACGAACTGCACCATTTTGTTCACGTTGGAATCTAATCCCCTGGTACTCTGTCTAACGCTAGGAGCTTTGCCACAATAAATTTGCAATTGGTCGGAGTTTACTGTGCCTTTCAATGTACACATTGGCATTTGTTTAAACTTATGCAATTAAAATAACCAACCTGCACCACTTATCTAATACAACTCTAAAACGTCCTTATCCCAAATGACACCCGAATTGACTGCCATTTTTACATATGAGGTGTGAAAGACAAATAAAATAAGGGGTATTATAGGGCTCAAAGTACAAATTGACGTGAAAAAGTACATCTTGGCGTTAATACCATTTATTTAAAAAAAATCCGTGATTTCATTGACTAGATGCACTGAGGTTGGCTGTACAAAAATGACTGGAAAATATTGTAAAATGAAGACTTTGGGGCAGATTTACAAGAAAGTGACGCTGTACAGATGCGTCACTTTCCCTGCGCCACCCTTAGAAGACCCTTGCGCCACCATAGATGCGCCATATTTACAATACGGCGCACTATGGCGCAAGGATTGACAGATGCGTCAGAAATTCTGACGCATCTGTTGGCGAAAAAGTCACGCATTGCTGGATTTGTGTCGCAAGCACGACGCAACTCCAGCAATGCGTGTTGAGGCCTATTCCCACTACACTGCGTCACTACTTACGCCTGCTTGAAGCAGGCGTAAGGTTTTGACGCAGTAGCGTCCTAAAAGTGGCACAGTGAAATCTTGTGGATATCACTGAGTCACTTTTACAAGGCCTTCCTGCGTGGGAACGCCCCCCCTGCATACATTATACCTGACGCAGGTATAATGTGACACAGGGCTTTACAACGTGATGCATCTCCCTAGATGCATCACGTTGTAAATAGGCTGCATTGTTTGTGCCGCTGTTGTGTCAAAAAAGTGACGCAACTGCAGCGCTAAAGTCACGCAAGGGGCTTGTAAGTATCCCCCTTTATATCCGAAGCGTACACAACAGACATATTACAGTTAACATTGTACAGTAATAACTTACTGGCATTGGAGGCGGGGAGTCCACTCTTGCCGGGATTGGAGACTCTGTTAATTCGTATTTTACTTTGGGAATTTTTGTGGGTGTGAATCTGAAGCCATGGGAGAAATAACAACACCAGAAGGGAAGATTAGTCAAAGGAAGATCAATTTACCTAACAAAAGGAAAGCTGCTGGGTACACCACTGCTTACCAACACGGACATCAGAACACAAAGGGGAGAAAGAATCGCATCATTGGGGGTTATTTATAAAGGCATTTTGGAGCATGTAAAGAACTACTCCTTTAGGACCATCTGACGTACTCCTGCATGCATTTGTGATTTGGCCTCAAAACATCTGAATTCGGTTTAAAATATGAATATTCAGGGAGCATTCATATACAATTAGTACTAATAGAAAGCACTGTACACATTCACTGCACTTTTAATATTAGGGAGTTATATACTTTAGGTCTATTCTCAAAGACATCTTAAAGTAAGAAAAGTAGTACTTCTGTTGTGCTTTTTTACAAACTCTTTTATGCGCTTCTAAATAGGCCCAAAACATCTAAAGGCAATACTGACATAACAAGCTTCACCACAACTGGCCTCTGGTAACCCCGGGCAGAGACCTCCCCTCCGCCACGGAGTGTGTGGAGATTTGCCTTCTCCGCAGAACGCACACTCCACAGCGGAGCGGAGTTGGCCAGCCCCCCCTCCACCCCCTCTACTAACAAGTAACTCACATTAATTAAAAATTAATTTAAAACCACTTACCTCTGTACTGCGGCGTCCCTGGGCTGCCCTCCTCCTCTTCCTCGCCATATCATGCATAGCATGCGCAGTTTTCTCAAGGTTACTGATATGGCGAGGAAGAGGAGGAGGGCAGCCCAGGGACGCCGCAGTACAGAGGTAAGTGTTTTTAAATGTATTCTTAATTAATGTTTACTTGCTTGTTAATAGAGGGGGTGGAGGTGGGTGGCTTGGCGGAGCGGAGTTTCACTGTGTTTGTTTGGAACTCCATGGAACTCCGCGCACCCCCGCTACGCCCACAATGCCCAGGGTTAGCCTCTGGGCTATGAACTGAGGTATGGGAGCTCCGTTCAGATAGTGGATTTATTTCCTATGCAGTGATATTTACACTTGAATGATTACATTGAAAAAAGAACATCACCTTTCTTTACCTCTAAGTATGTGTTTGGGAGAGAGGCTCAGTGCATTGGCAATGAAGCCAAATGTTAAAATCATTATCTCTGATTCACTGCTTCTTTCTCTGTTGTCCCACTGTTTTTGGAGTGGAAGCACATGGTAGTTAAATTCAGAGGTGAAGGTGTAAAAAAATAAAATTACATAATGAAAGGGTGTGGGGGCTGAATCTGAGACTGTGCACACATTGCTTTGAATCACTCAGCAATGCTTCTACAGTGCTTCATGGACAAGTGACTGCAATAAAATGTGCTAAAAAAGAATAAAACTACACATGGCCAAGAACAGGAATTGAACTGAACCTGTAGCAGTAAACAAGTAAACAAGGAAACTGGTGGGATTGAGATATTTGGCAATTAAGGCCCTGAAAAGTAAGCAGAAGTGATTGGTCGAGTGAGTGTCTGTGCGTGTGAGTGAATGCCCAATTCCTCAGCATACAATGTTTGTATACATGTGGTAGCGGTGCATCTTTTAATGTGTTAGGCGCTAGAGCCAGGCACATGAAGCTAGCTGCTTTCAAACCGTTGGTAAATAGATGTGTGCCCATGGCTAATGGAGCAGCACTTACTCATAACAGATGGGGCAAATGGTGCTCCAAATGGTTGTTTCAAACCACAGGAGTATTGGCATTTACTGTTTCATCTATGTTACTGCGTAGGAAGGGCAGATATTTCTTCTCTAGTAATACAGTGTTTTCTATTCACAACTGGAACTTCCTCGATTAGGACGTTTTTGCCTAAATATGAACTTCAGACAGTACTCCAGTGGTGGTACTATACAGTCTGTCTGCCTCTCAAAAACGTAGACTGCATTGTGTGCATGTGTTATGGTTTTCAAGGAGAATATAGAGTACAAAATATCTTGGCGACAAAATATCGAGGTCTAAGTATCAAGAACCAAAATATAATGAAGGTGAGAATATATGTAGATAGCTATAGGTTCAATATACTTAGCATCACATATATGTTCATTGACGATACATATATCTCCAAAATACGTATATGGAAAGTTAAGAATAGTACATTTATATTTGTCTATATGTATGTACCTTCATGATATTTTGGTTCTCGATATTTACTTCACAATATTTTAGCCCAACAATATTTTCTACTCTGTGTTCCGACATATAACCATATTCATGATCCTGGCAGACCTGCTGGTTGGAGGTTGGGAGAGATACGTCATTTTAGCAGCTCCCTTCCTGGCGAATCTGTTGTTAATAACTAGGAGTAGGCAGAACCTGCAGAATTTGATCGGATGTATGACGTTACAACGCACACTTTTACAACGCATGCACTTACAACGCATTTTTTACAACGCATAATCCATTACAACGCATGACATTACAACGCATGACACTACAACGCATTTTTAAAAACTACCTTTACAACGCATTTCCATTACAACGCATACTACCTTTACAACGCATACCATTACAACGCATAATATTAAATTGCATTTAAGGTAAGTATTAGATAGTATAGGGGTAAAAGTTACTTTTCTAACTCCAGGGGGTGCAACAGTAGGGTAAGTGATGGATAGTATATGGGTAAAAATTACTATTCTAACTCCAGGGGGTGCAACAGTAGGGTAAGTGTTGGATAGTATAGGGGTAAAAATTACTATTCTAACTCCAGGGGGTGCAACAGTAGGGTAAGTGTTGGATAGTATAGGGGTAAAAGTTACTTTTCTAACTCCAGGGGGTGCAACAGTAGGGTAAGTGTTGGATAGTATAGGGGTAAAAATTACTATTCTAACTCCAGGGGGTGCAACAGTAGGGTAAGTGTTGGATAGTATAGGGGTAAAAATTACTATTCTAACTCCAGGGGGTGCAACAGTAGGGTAAGTGTTGGATAGTATAGGGGTAAAAATTACTATTCTAACTCCAGGGGGTGCAACAGTAGGGTAAGTGTTGGATAGTATAGGGGTAAAAATTACTATTCTAACTCCAGGGGGTGCAACAGTAGGGTAAGTGTTGGATAGTATAGGGGTAAAAGTTACTTTTCTAACTCCAGGGGGTGCAACAGTAGGGTAAGTGTTGGATAGTATAGGGGTAAAAATTACTATTCTAACTCCAGGGGGTGCAACAGTAGGGTAAGTGTTGGATAGTATAGGGGTAAAAATTACTATTCTAACTCCAGGGGGTGCAACAGTGGGGTAAGTGTTGGATAGTATAGGGGTAAAAATTACTATTCTAACTCCAGGGGGTGCATCAGTAGGGTAAGTGTTGGATAGTATAGGGGTAAAAATTACTATTCTAACTCCAGGGGGTGCAACAGTAGGGTAAGTGTTGGATAGTATAGGGGTACAAATTACTATTCTAACTCCAGGGGGTGCAACAGTAGGGTAAGTGTTGGATAGTATAGGGGTAAAAATTACTATTCTAACTCCAGGGGGTGCAACAGTAGGGTAAGTGTTGGATAGTATAGGGGTAAAAATTACTATTCTAACTCCAGGGGGTGCAACAGTAGGGTAAGTGTTGGATAGTATAGGGGTAAAAATTACTATTCTAACTCCAGGGGGTGCAACAGTAGGGTAAGTGTTGGATAGTGTAGTGTAATATTATGCTTTGTAATGGTATGCGTTGTAATGGTAGTATGCGTTGTAATGGAATGCGTTGTAAAGGTAGTTTTTAAAGATGCGTTGTAGTGTCATGCGTTGTAATGTCATGCGTTGTAATGGATTATGCATTGTAAAAAATGCGTTGTAAAGGTAGTGCGTTGTAAAAGTTGCGTTGTAAAGGTTGTTCCCCAATTTGATCCTGTGGAATTCTGGACACTACACCAGCTGTGATTTAGAGCCAGTAACGGATTCCGCGCTGATAAATCAGCACTCATGTCACCACGTGGTGGGCCAGGGAGAGCAGCTACTCAAGTTGATTTTGCTGCCGCCCAAGTAGATTTTCTACTCTAGGGGCACACTTCTCCTTGTGCAATTTACCCTTCAGTGGAGCGTCCTGTTGGTGACCTACCTCTGCTGTCCTGCAGTCCCTCGCCGCCGCCACCTACATCAGCGGCCGCAGAGTGGGGAAAGAACAGGAAAACTACATTTCCCAGCAGCCCAAGCGCCACCGGACCCGCGGACGTCTTGTTCGCGCCACGAGGCGCTCAAAAGAGCGACGCAGCCTCGGTGGAGCGGGTCTCCTTGTGCAATTTACCCTTCAGTGGAGCGTCCTGTTGGTGACCTACCTCTGCTGTCCTGCAGTCCCTCGCCGCCGCCACCTACATCAGCGGCAGCAGAGTGGGGAAAGAACAGGAAAACTACATTTCCCAGCAGCCCAAGCGCCACCGGACCCGCAGACGTCCCGTTCGCGCCACGAGGCGCTCAAAAGAGCGACGCAGCCTCCGCGTCGCGGGACGCGCGCGGGCGACGCCGGGCTGAGCCCGGGCAGAGGGCGGGCCGTCTGTGGCCGTCCGGGGCAGGAAGAGGCAGGGCATGGCCACGGATCTTTGATTATCTACGGACTCGTAAGTGTTCAGTTCCACGCATATACCTGTTTTACAGGTTATTGTATTTAACGTCATGATGTCGAAGTCCAAGTCTACTAACCAACCTGGTACAGGAGAAAAGAGGACTATGGATAATTATTTGGTAAAAGTCGTAAATAAGATCAACAAAGAACGGAGACTCTCATTGGGCAGATCAAGCCTTGAAGTACCTTTAGCGGACACATTAGCACTTAATACTGAAACATCTATTTTAGAAAGTTGTAGGGGTAATACTGTCATTGAGACTGTAGAGGTGATTGTCGATGTACCCCCTGATGTGGTTAATGTTGAAAGCATTGACGAGCCTATCTCCTTAAATGACTCTTCCCCCCCACAGACTACAGCATCCTGTTCCAAAACCACCCTAACTCCTTCTCCTATGCTGAGGAAAGTGCGGGCGTGCAGGAAAGCACCAGTGAAGAGGGTGGTGTCTCACAAGTCTAAAAAGCAGGGTACAATCCAACCAAGCAGGGTGGTTACACCAGATTCGTTAAAAGATATACTGGGGACTAATGATAAAGCTGAGGGGGTTTTCCTTCATACAGCCTCAATAGGACATCTGGTATCTATCATTGAGTCAAAACTGGAGGCCTTAATTAGCCCCTTGCTGGTAAAGTTAAATTCAGTCTCTGCAGAAGTAGACTGTTTAAAGGGTCTCTTGGCCTCTTATGAAAATCGACCTTCTTCCTTGATAACCCCCAAACCGGCCGCTCCGGCCCTTGGGGTTCATAATTCAATAGATAGTGCCTTGGGACCTACGTTTGGTATTTACAGTAAGGGAGCCTCTGTGAACCCGGGGGCAGCAGCCAGTTAAGTCGGCCTGTAAATGTACCATCCACTGCAACATCAGTACCTTCCTCTTCCCCTTTAGCCACTTCATCAGGCACAGCTTTCCCTGCATGCACACGCCCACAGAATGAACAGAAGCCTGTAGCTGAGGGAGATGTTGGGTTTACTAATCACAAGAGAAATCATATCGTTAATCTCCCACCACAGTGCGAACCTTACGCAGTGGTTTTGATTAATGTCCCTGAGGTCGACTCCAGTATGCTTAATTCCAGGCAGGAAACTCACGATTCTCTAAAAAACATTTCACTTGCCTGGCTCAACAAAAACTGTGGTTTTCCGCTGGCATTTTCTAAAGATATCTTGTCTACCTGCAGAGTTGGCTGGATAGGGGAAGGCAGGAAAACCACCAGAGGGGACTGTATTATAGTTAATTTTAGATACCCACAGCATGTGGCAACTGTCCTCCTAAAAGCCGCCTCCTTACCCAACCAAGTTAATTCAGTCTCTGCTAAACCTCTGGGTTATTTTTATAGTTATTTGAATTGCCAGCAACTACCACGGCATCAACAGGATGAGCATTATGACCCTGGTTTAACTAAAGGGTGGGTTGGTTACCCTCCTAACTTGCTACCGAGAGTCCCGATGCATTGTAATAGAGGGGATATTCCCGGAAATGAGCCATTTAGCAGGCAGAGGGATTACACCCTCCCCCTTTTTAATCGATATTCTGCCTTGTCCTCATTGGAGGAAAACGACTGACTGTTTAATAACATCAGGAAGTCGAACGACAAACAAGCTACCAGTGAGCAGTCCAATATAGCAGCGACTGCTTTTTCGCCCTCTCAATTTGAAACTAATAAAGTGGATGCTGTTATGGTGAGCATAGGAACTAAACGGACAAAGACTGTAACCTTGCCCTCCGTCGCAGACTCCCTTTTAATTTCAGAACCCTGCCTTGTAGAACGAGTAAACGATTGTACAGTGGCAAACTGTGATTCCAATACAGGTTACCGCGTTGTTACGTGGAATATTGCAGGTTTGAAAAGGAAATTAGATTCCCCTTTCTGGAGGGATTTTATTAATATAGGGTATGATATAATATGTCTTCAGGAGACTTAGTGCGAGGAACCTATTTTTATTGAGGGATATTCAGCACACAGTTTGAATGCAGTGAGTTCGACCGCTGGAAGAGCCAAAGGTGGTCTCTTGATTTTAATATCTACTAAACTAAACTCCTGCAAAACCAAAAGTTGTGTTTCAGTGGATGTCTATTCTCAGGTATTACGTCTAGAGTTTGATACAGGGAAAGATTTGTTGCTGATACATTTTTATTATAATGTATTCACTGCTGACAGAGGTAAAATTCTGATCCAGCTAGAAAAAGAAATTGTGAGGACACAGGCCGTTTCAGGCCATCAGTCGATTGTCCTTTGGGTGGGTGACTTTAATATAAGTCCTTGTCCTTTTGCCACGAGTAACTTATGTGGTTTAAGAAGGGAATCCGGTAATACGGAGGAAAACGATTGTTTACATTTCCCACATTGTGCGTATGGTACCGCCCTAAATATGATGCTAGCTAAGTTTGACTTGGATATGTTAAGTTGTACGAAAAATAATACTAATGAAAACTGTCCAACTTTTACTGGTAGAGGAGCTAACTCATATATTGACCACATTTTACTGTCTAACGATTGTGCATATTCCAACTTGTATGTCAACGAGCAAATTTTAAGTGATCACAACAGTATCTCTTTATCAATGCATAGTTGGGGTCACAAAAACATGGATGCCAACAATTGTATCAATAACATCGAGGCAGTAAGACCTAATGGGTTTAGGATTAAATGGACAACGGTTGTCCCACATGAATTATTGGAGGAGGTCTTAAGAAAATGCAACATGGAAGTAAATTATTGTATTGGCGATGAGGTACATCCACATGTTGTACTTGACCACCTGTGTACAATTAATGAAACAATTGACAATCTACTCACAAAACCATATAAGGGGAAAAAAGAAATCAAGACCGGTTGGTTTGATACAAGCTGTACTCAGGCTCTCCATGCCTTAAAACAAGCGTTGAGCTCTAAACCTCGAAACTGTATAATAATTAAAAATTGTCGTGCTGTTTATAAAACATCACTCATTAAGAGGAAAAAAGCTCTCCAAGAGGAGGCCTGGAATAATCTCAGCTTTGCGGCCGAAACAAATGATAGTAAATTATATTGGCACACTATAAACAGTCCTTTTTTAAAAAATGATATAGTGCCTGAAATAACTTCTCACGTTGACTGTAAATCATGGATGCATCATTTTTTAAACATTTTTAACCCGGATAGGTTAATTTTAGATTCCCATCAGGATAATGAGTTTACCTGGCCAAGATTGCCCCTGGCTATTGGCCTGGATGAGGTCTATGAGGGTCTAAGTAACAGCAAAGGTGGCAAGGCGCCTGGCCCGGATGGGGTCCCGCTGGATTTATATAAGTCCGAGATTCATTTGTGGGCCCCCATTCTGACCAGGTTATTTAATGCAACAGTGGAGGGACAGATGCCAATTTCCTGGGGCCAGTCTATAATCATTCCCCTTTTTAAGAAGGGCTCCAGGTCTGAGGCAAGTAATTATCGTCCCATTTCACTACTAGACGCATCTATAAAAATTATGAGCAGAATAATTCTAAATAGACTTGAGACTTGGGCCAAGGACAATTCGATCATTTCAAAGGCACAATACGGATTCAGGAAAGGTCTGGGGACGCTGGAGCAGTGTGTTAATTTAGACCTCCTTATACATAAATACACTGTTGCTAAGGATGGCAATCTGTTCCTCTGTTTCGCAGACCTAAGCAGCGCCTTTGATCTTGTAGATCACAACATCTTATGGGACACCCTGTTAGATCTAGGCGCCCCTAAAGAGTGTGTATACTTTCTGGCCCGGTTATACTCCGGACTTTCATGCAAAGTACGCTATGGTCCTATGGGAGAATGTACGCCCTTTTTTAAAGTCGCAAGAGGTATTCGCCAGGGGTGCGTCTTGGCTCCGTTTTTATTTTCACTATTTATAAATTAAATTGATTCGATTTTAAGTAAATTGCCTTCAGACGCCCCTGTGATTGATGGAAGCGTTACTCCGATTTTATTATACGCAGATGATGCGGTTCTTTTATCACAAACACAGAATGGCCTACAACGCCTAATAGATAGATTTGTGTTATTTACCAAAGATAGGAAACTGATTATCAATAAGACCAAGACTTTTGTTATGACCTGTGGAAAGAGGGTGAAATCTAATTCTTCCTTCTTTATTGATAAAGTTAAAATACAACCGGTCAACAGTTTCTGTTATTTGGGGATAACTTTCTCCAAGGATGGGAAATGGACTAATGAGGACGAGAATGTGAGGTTAAAGATGAATAGAAATACCAGTAGTATTTTTAGATTCGCGGCCAAATTAGGGCAAAGGAGAATGAAAGACATACTGGCCATTTATAAAGCTAGGTGTATTTCATCTGCCTTATATGGGGCAGGAGTATGGGGACACCATCCTGTTATTAGTTTACAGAATGATGAAAATAAGTTTTTGAAGAAACTGCTATGTGCCCCCTCCTCAGTTCCCAATATCTTAACTCATATGGAAGCCGGTATCGACTTTATCATGGACCTAGCTGCTCTACGCCCATTGTTACTTTGGCGCTCTATTTGGTCTAAAACTGAGACAGTATTTACACAGACAATCATCAAGGATTGTTTGAATCTTGATAATTTGCCTCGGATACCGTGGCTGAGTTATATTTACTACTGGTTTGATCTTCTGTTTGATTGTAACATTCGTCTGAACCCTGAAGCAGCTGCACTAATACCCAAGAAAGACATAAAATTGAGGTTTCTGGCACATAAGAATGCTGCTAGAGAGAACCAGTCCAGTAACTTAACAACTGTTGCTGCTTACCTTGATTTGGATTTAAGTAGAGGTTTTCAGACATATCTCACGACTGTGACTTATAACTCCCACAGATTTGTCCTAACCCGCTTAAGGCTAGGGATTGTGCATCACTTAGTCTCATTCCCGGATATGAAGATCAAATCTAGTATGCTGTGTCCTTGTGATAACATTTCAAAACAAAGCTGCTGTCATTTTTTATTGTTCTGTAAATTTTATTGTCATTTTAGGAAATTTTATCTAAAACCTATCCTTTTAAAACACAAGATACGTTCTACCAAATCAGCAATGAAGTTTTTAACAACTCTGGAAAGTCCTGATACCTGTTTTTTTGTGGCATCCTATGTGCTTAAATGCATAAATATAAGGAAGTCCATAGTCTGTGTTGATTAGTTAAACCTTGTTATGTATTTTGCACATTTAGGTATCGCCCAGACTTTTTTAATGCATTTTGTAGTTTAAATGAATTCCGAACAACGTATTTCTGGCTCTGTTTCTATGCTTTGCATCTTTTGCACATCTGCACATACTAGATACTTACATGGAACGTGCACTTTGCTAAAAATATAATGAATATGTTTCGTTGATAAATTAAGTTTAATTCTGAACTGTTCAAGGAAGCATTATGCACTTTAACAATGTTTACATATTGTCTTCTGTCAAGTTCAGTGTATAAGATATTTTTGGATGTTATGTATTTTATGTGTCTTGTTTTGCTTATATGGTTGTATTTTACATACCGAGTAAAGCTTTTTGAACTGAACTGTATGTACCTTCATGATATTTTGGTTCTCGATATTTACTTCACAATATTTTAGCCCAACAATATTTTCTACTCTGTGTTCCGACATATAACCATATTCATGATCCTGGCAGACCTGCTGGTTGGAGGTTGGGAGAGATATGTCATTTTAGCAGCTCCCTTCCTGGCGAATCTGTTGTTAATAACTAGGAGTAGGCAGAACCTGCAGAATTTGATCCTGTGGAATTCTGGACACTACACCAGCTGTGATTTAGAGCCAGTAACGGATTCCGCGCTGATAAATCAGCACTCATGTCACCACGTGGTGGGCCAGGGAGAGCAGCTACTCAAGTTGATTTTGCTGCCGCCCAAGTAGATTTTCTACTCTAGGGGCACACTTCTCACTGCGACCGCCCAAGTTAGAAAAATCTTGCCGGATGTCCTCCTGGCGACTGGAAAGCACGCTAGAGGATGCCAAATCTCACTTGTGCTTGCCAATTTACCATTCTAGAGCAGCACAAGTGAAAAAATTCCACCGCAGCAATTGACGAAATTTGGGCAGAAGTCCATGTTACATGAGTAATGTGGAGTGGACAATTCCACAGGCGGAACAAGATATTCCGCCCACCCCTAATAATAACGCTGATATAGTTAATAAAAAATTGACACTGGATCATTCCCTTTCTCCTCCAATCCCCCAAATCTTGATGACAACTGAAAAAGGGAGGGGGCAGATTGCTTCTATAAGCAATAAATATGGCATCATTGCTGGCGGGGGGTAGTGAGCTTAAATATGTAGCACGGCCAAGGGCTGCAAATATCCTTGCACTTGGTCAGACCACACCACATAGGTTTAGGGAAATAAATAGCTGCTTGTCTGATTGGTGTAAAGGAAGGAGTGTCTGATCTCAGAATTGTGCCAAAAGTTGTATCCTATGCAAAAGCTACAGTTGATGGACAGAATGCAGAACAATGTCATACATTCACCCCAGTACTGAGATCTGGGCCTAAATCCATTTTTTTTGCTCACCATGCCATTCCAGTTTGAATACAGCCATATGCAAATCAGTCTTGACCCTGTTCCTCATGGGAACAGTCCAGCCTGAACTGCCAAGCCAGGTCCTCTGTGGACTGGAAACAAGCATCCTAGGACCAATTTCAGGGTTTCACCCCTCTTCAGCCAGGAAAGCTTGATTCCAGTGGCAAGGAGAGCACGGGACTCACGTCTGAGCATACCCATCCCACTCGGGGTGACAAATGCAAAAACAACAGTTGATGGACAGAATGCAGAACAATGTCATACATTCACCCCAGTACAGAGATCTGGGCCTACATCCATCGTTTTTTTGCTCACCATGCCATTCCAGTTTGAACCCAGCCATATGCAAATCAGTCTTGACCCTGTTCCTCATGGGAACAGTCCAGCCTGAACTGCCAAGCCAGGTCCTCTGTGGACTGGAAACAAGCATCCTAGGACCAATTTCAGGGTTTCACCCCTCTTCAGCCAGGAAAGCTTGATTCCAGTGGCAAGGAGAGCACGGGACTCACGTCTGAGCATACCCATCCCACTCGGGGTGACAAATGCAAAAACAACAGTTGATGGACAGAATGCAGAACAATGTCATACATTCACCCCAGTACAGAGATCTGGGCCTACATCCATCGTTTTTTTGCTCACCATGCCATTCCAGTTTGAACCCAGCCATATGCAAATCAGTCTTGACCCTGTGCCTCATGGGAACAGTCCAGCCCGAACTGCCAAGCCAGGTCCTCCCTGGACTGGAAACAAGCATCCTAGGACCGGTTTCGGGGTTTCACCCCTCTTCAGCCAGGATAGCTTGATTCCAGTGGCATGGAGAGCACGGGACCCACGTCTGGGCATACCCTTCCCACTCGGGGTGACAAATGCAAAAACAACAGTTGATGGACAGAATGCAGAACAATGTCATACATTCACCCCAGTATCAATTGTGTGTCTTTTGCTAAAGTTGTATCCTATTCATTCAATAAATGACAGACGGGAGTGAGTATTTCGCCTGTTAAATGACACGCCAGTTGTAAAGAGTGGCTCTTTCCTAGATGTAAAAGCAAGTGCCGCCTGGTTCACAAGGTATAATTCTCATGGGACATACATTTGCCCTGCCATAAGTAATTTTACAATAAACCTCACTTTTAAGAAAATTGAAAGATGATTAACTTTGAATTTTGTAATGATGGGCTCTCAGTCATTTCAGCATGCAAGCACATAAACTGCACATCGAAGATTCTAAACACAGCCGCATTATTCAACAGCTCCACGTTTCTTTGCAGATGGGCCCATTTCCCCTGAGAGACGCCCTGAGTGTCCCCACATGTGTTGGAGCAATCACAGTTTACCCTCATCTTCGTGGCATCTACCTGTCTCCCCAAGTGGTTAGGCAGTGAGAAGATGACCCGGTGAAAATACTGACAGAATGGCACCTCTCACACTGTCCTTATTTGCATAGGGCACCCCTGAATTCCCTTGGAGAGGGAGGGGTGAAGACTCCCTGAGGGCAATCAGGGGGAGAGGCACTAAATGTGCACAACTCTTGTGTGGCACACACGTGTGTGCAGGGACATGGGCAAAGGCATTTACATACTTGTAATGGGGTGCACCTACTTACATGTTACGTTATGTTTTGTGATAAAGATTGATAACATGCATGGCTGCCCTAAGAAGGGCTTCTCAGCCAAGTCTTCAGCTGTTTCATAAAGCTAACTTGATTGGACACTGTCCCTAAATGATCTGGAATTATTTCCAAAGAGACGGTGCTAATACGCGGAAAGACCTTCCTTCCTATCTTGTCCTCTTAAAGCGTGGGATCACCACTAAGTTGAGTTCTACGGATCTTAACAACCTGGTCAGGTGATATGATGGAATCAGAGACAGCGAGCACATATTTTATAATGAACTCGCATCACACAGGCAATAAATGTGTGTCCAGTGGATATTTGTAGGAGAGGCTCCACAAACAACTGTGGTATTACATAAGAGACTGCACAGACATTTTTGGCATTACAGACAGTGCTTAATTTGAGCCACTGGTTTCAGTGCTCTGCTCTGGCACTTACTTGTCCACACCAGCACTTATGACAGTCTGTCATATGGTGGTACTGTTTATCTAATTTACAGACGAGCCTAACAAAAGTTGGTTATTAATTCAATATACATTAAATATGACACACACCTGCCACTAAAGCCATTCTAATAGCTCCTGGGGCCTGGAACGGTCAGAACTGCAACACTTGCAGGAGTATGATGATTAGTTATGTTGTGACTGCAATTGGCAGTGCTGACAACGGCAATCAGCAGTGGAAGTGGAAGTGGCCTCCTGACGAGGACCCTGTCATTTATGTTTTTTTCAAATTAAGCCCTGAGTACAGAAGAGACTGCTCAGACATCTGTGGTATTATGGAAGGGACTGAACAGACATCTGTGGCCTCTTCTGTAGGGCCAGAAAATCCCAAAATACAAATGCCTATTACACTCGGTCTGTACTGCGCATAATATGCCATCAGAGTCCAGGGCAGTCCAGCAGATTACAGAACATTGTACTAGTTACTGTACCATGTTCCTTAGTATGGTAATTGTGCAAGATGCCTTTACTTGAGTTCAAGAGACACGTGGAATAAGTTACAATCTAACGCTCATCAGAAATAATTGGAAACATTAAATGCCATTAATACTGTTAGACCTTTTATAAATGTTATCCTGTAGACAACAGCTCATTAATGAAGGCCATTTCCGACCGGCAGTAGATGTTTCTCAATGGACGTAGCCAGTCAAGCATTTAGATTCTATGTCAGGACCGGAGGTGAGGCTTAAATTTCCTTTTTTAATTCACCAGCAGCTATTCAAATTATGTAACAACAACAAACTACATTTCCCATCAGTCAATGGGAGTAAAACAAAACAAATCCTCCAATCAAAGCAACATCAGTCCTTCAACAGTCCGTGTAGATGCTCTATCCTCCTCTTTCTTTGCTGCTCCATCAGCCTCATATGTGTGCCTTTATCTTGCTCTGTGTCATACACTAATTATTCTCTACTTTATGATTGTTTTGCCTTTGCTGCACGTAGACACATCTCTAAAGGTATTGCCACCATATTATTTGTGCCCAGTCTATTTGTCCACGTGATCATGGAAATGATTCACACTCCTTCGTGGTCGCTTTGAAGTGTGTCAGGCTCTCCGCGTGGCACGATCATCTGACAGCTAGGGGGCCCCTGCATAGACTACAAATGTGCTCCTCGCGTCTTCCCCTTCCAGGGGCGAGCGCGTCACTTTCACCTGATCTCTGCAGCGTTGAAGCGCGTCTGGCTGCATGTGTGCATACGGGGAAGATTAATCTGCCGGGGTGAAGTCTGGTCTTTTTTATGTGAGAGAGCTGCCACTTGAAGCATAACACCCACTCGGCGGGTAAGACATATATTGGGCTATTGGGACTCACCCAGGCGGTTTTCAGTTCCATATTAATAGAACTGGGAGTGCTGATCCCAAGGTCTTCTCAGCCATTTGTATTGGAACCTGGGATTCCACAGACCAATTAACCACTGCAAACATTCCAACCTTCTACCACTGACAAAACGGAGGAATATGGGGATCACTTTGAGGAAGAAGATGTCAAATATTTCCCCATTGATGATCAATTTTGCCAACTAATGGACGTTTCCATTTTTAAGGCTGTGTCCCAAGTAGTGGCACCACTGGTGAGAATTCAAGAGCTGCAGGCTCAATGCCTCAGACCCCTCGAATTGAGGAAAGACCTTGCTGGACCTCAGGCCCCCATACCTCCAGGGAAGCCCATCCCTCCAGTACCAGATAGCAAGCACTCAGAGGACATAGGTATCAATATGGACAGAGACTACGGCCGGCCTTGGAGACCGTCTGGCAGCCCTTCTCCCGTGGGGTATGACAACTTCGGGATAAACGTCCCTTCTATAAATTCCGATATGCTTGACCCCGATGACCTCCTGCACCCGCGTTCGTCGGAGTGGTCTCTGGCTCCTACAGTGACTTCGTACCTTGCGGGCAGTTGCGAAAACGACTGGACAAAGAAGTCTGAAATTGTCTCAATGCTGAATGCCCCAGACCTGCTTTGGAGGACAAAATAGCACTCACACTGGAGATTGACCCCAAGATGTGACCTTCTTGACAAAGTTTGTAAGGCAACCCAAAAAGGGTATAGACCGGTCTTGGTGATCATGCCAAGACAAACTATTGGATGTTGCCAGACTACTGTCCAAGATTTGGGATATGGCAGAGGATGCAAAGGCATCCGGGCCCTGATAGATCCTAGAGCTGTATCCAAATCGGCACAGAGGGTCATAATCCTGCTGGAGGACACAAATTATGCAATATCCACAGAGCAGCGTAGGTCCTTAATAATCAAGATCGATCCCAAGC
Source organism: Triturus cristatus (assembly GCF_964204655.1). Taxonomy (NCBI): domain Eukaryota; kingdom Metazoa; phylum Chordata; class Amphibia; order Caudata; family Salamandridae; genus Triturus; species Triturus cristatus. Next base: position 799,742,706 of record NC_140581.1, read on the forward strand.
TAGGGGAAATCTCGACTTCGGAGGCAGGCCCTATAGCTGAGGGAATCTGTTTGTGGATCCATTTATTAAAGAATTAGGAAAATTCATGAATACGTTCAGGGCCCTGGAAAAAGATCAGACTTCTATTCGGTGAATCATGTGTTTTTGCCAGAGCCGGTCCTAGCAGGATTTGTTCGACCGACCTAACTTCTTACCAACCCTCCTTGAGATGTGGAGACTATCGCAGAGGACAATGGCAGGATTTAGCCAAATTTGGTACCTTCTACTCCACCAGGCATCGGGGTGCAAGAGGAAGGCTCAATGGTTCCCACAATGCCCCACAAGGTGAGTGCATACAACTCCAAGGGCCAGATATACGACCCGTTTTTGCAATCGCAAGCGGGTTTGCGAACCCGTTTGCGCATGCAAAAACATATTGGGCCATCTACATAGCCTATTTAGCGAGTCACAATTTTTTTGCGACTCGCTAAATAGGTTTTGCCACTCGCTATTTGGAAGGGGTGTTCCGTTCCAAATAGCGAGTCTCAAAACACTCACAATTACCACCTACTTCAAGTAGGTGGTAATGCATTTGCAAATGCATGTGAAGTAATTTTTTAAGGGCAGGCAGTGGACTCCCCTTAAAAAATGAAACGAAAAACTGTACTTTTCTTTTTTTGTTTTTTTTGTTTTTATTGAGCAGAATACAACAACATACATTAAAGTCAGCACCCCTTAACATCGATATATATTATGATATAATTAATACATCATTTTAAATTGTAGAGGAGTAATCATCTTCATCCTACTCTTGTACTTAAAGTGCAGATGCAGTTAAACTCAGAACCCTGAGAATATCATTGAACAGCATAATTTAAACAATTAGACAAAATGCCAGTGCTAGTACAAATATGTGCTCCAAAAAGGAAGCTAAACTAAAGTGCAAGCCTTCTGTAGTACTAAAAAATGCAAAAACAATAGAGTTAAGGTCAAAAAAATATCATTTGACAGTGTAATTTAGAGGATCAAGTAAAGTGCAAATGCAAGTGCAGATATATACTCCCATTCTCGTGGAAAAGGAAATAAAAATACCATTGATGACCCGGGAGTATGATTCATAAAAGAAAATCAGAAATTATCCTTACCCCTGGACCTTCTTATTGATCATAAACATAATCCAAATAATTATTCAACACCAAATTGTCCCTGAAGATGTCCTTCCATTTGATCAAAAAGTTTCCAGATTAACTCAAATGTCTTAATCGCTCCCACCCTTTTGGCATATGCTTCTTCAAAGGTTCTCACACGTTTTATTTTTTTATACCATTCAATAAGAGTTGGGGTCTTGATTGTTTTCCAACTCTGCAAGATCAATGAACGTGCCACCAAGAAGGAAATTGATATAAACATTTCACCCCCTTTTGTTAACACCTGATTTGATCTTTGTTTTAAATAATGCTGCCTCCGGTTCTGGTTGAACAATGGTTCCGATAGTACGGCTAAGCCCAGCACATAATTCCAGCCAAAACTGCCTCAAACTAGGACATGTACAGGCAATATGTAGCCAACCGCCCTCACCGGCTTGCTGACACCGAAAGCAGGTATTTTCCACATCCGGATAAATTTTATGGAGGGCCTGTGGTGTATAATAGGCCGACCATCGAGACAGAAAAGCCATCCTTTTAAAGTTGGCAGCCCTGAGTAGCTTGTTGCCATTCTGCGAAATCGCTTGCCATACTCTAATTGAAAGATTGCAGGCCAATTCATTTTTTTTTTCTAAGAAATTAGTAACAACCAAAGGCTCCCCTTGATTTTGAAAAACTCTATACCAATTCCCTATGCCTCTCAATTTAATTCTGAACACGGACGCAAGAACTGAAGGGGTGCCTGTATTACCTAAGGGTGCATATTTATTTATCCAGGATCTAACCTGAAGGAAACTAAAAAAAAGGAGTCTATTCTGCGTGCCACATCTGGGCTGCACCTCCTCCCAGGTCATGCATCTGCCTCCTAACAGAAAATGACCTAACTCTTTAAAACCTTTTAACTCCCAAAGTTTAATATGACTACTATGAATAAAAAGGCCCAAACTTCTAGCCTCTGACTACCCCAAATATTCAAATCCCGTCGATTTTGCTTTTTGCAAAAAAAACAACCGAAGTCTAGAAGAGAATTCTTGTAGCGTGTTATATCTTACTTTTTTAGGCAATTTTGCTGTTTTTAAAAACACCGGAAGCTGAGTCCCTGCTGCATCAGCCATTTTCCTCATAAAAAAAACATCCAAAGACCCCCTATTATCAAGCAGACCAACTAAAATATCCATAAATGCTGCCTCATAATAAGTTTGAATATGGGGAAGTGCCAACCCACCCCAACATGTATCTAGCTGCAACATTGATAGTTATACTCTTGAAGCTTTTTTATTCCAAATAAACTGGCGAAAGTTTATCCAATTCTCTAAAATATGCTGCGCTAACTTTAATCGGGACATTGGAAAAAAGAAAAATTAATAAGGGTAGTACTGACATCTTGATCAGGGCAACCCGTCCTATCAAGGAAAGAGGGAGGAAGCCCCATTTACCCAATAAATCTTTGATCTTACTCAATGTAGCTTCATAGTTTAGCTTATAAAGATCCGCATATCGGTTTGATACATAGATTCCTGAATAACGGATCGGTTCAGGGGAGCACGCTTGTTGTTTCAAAATATCCGGAAGACAATTACAGCAAACGTTAAGTGCCAATACTTCAGTTTTTTTGTGGTTAATTTTGTATCCTCCAATTGCTTCAAACTGAGCGAACTCCTTCAAGATTTGATCAACATTATGCTTTTCCGGTTTAAGGTAGAGTATCACATCATCTGCAAATAATTTAATTTTGGACATCCCCCCTATAGGAGTTTTTATATCTAAGTTCTCCCTAATCTTTACTGCTAAAGGCTCTATAAAGAAAGTAAACAAAACAGGCGATAGGGGACACCCCTGTTGGGTCCCACGTTTTATATCTATTAGACCTATAGATTTAGAATTTATCCAAATCTGGGCCTGGGCTCCTTGATAAATATTCCGAAGCATGGTAATTATTCGATCTGGAAAACCAAATTTTTCAAGACCATAAAATAGTGCTCCCCAATTCACAAGATCAAATTCCTTTTCGGCGTCAACCATCATTATTATTGCAGGAGTTTGATGAGTATTAAAATAATCAATTGCTTGAATAAGAAAACTTGTATTTGAAGACATTGATCTGCCTGCTATAAAGCCTGATTGATCCTTGTGAATTGCATACTGAGCCATAGATGTAAATCGATTTGCCCACATATTCATCAAAATTTTATAATCTACATTTAGGAGACTAATTGGCCTATAAGAGCCAACTTCCCTAGGATTTTTACCCTTTTTAACGAAGCTAACCATTGATGATTCCTTAAAGGCTGTTGGAATTTCCCCTCCTGCACTAACAAAGTGAAAAAGCTCAAGCATAAAAGGAAGTAATTCTGCCGAGAAAACTTTATAAACTTTGGTCGGCAAACCATCATTCCCGCAAGCCTTACCTCCAGGCATCGAAGTTAAAGCCCTGGAAATTTCTTCTACCGAAAAGTCGGCCACTAAGGCCTCTTTTTGACCTGTTGAAAGTTGAGGGAGAGCTAGATCTTCAAAATAAAACTGTATAGCATGATTAGCTACCTGGTATTCAGTTGAGTAAAGGTCTTTATAATGATCTATAAAAATTTTAGAAATATTATCTTGTCCCGAAACTAGATTCTGGGTTCCAGGAATTAACACTTCATTAATTACTGCTGCTTCTTGTTTAACCCTAGTTGACCATGCCAGTAATTTCCCTACCATCTGGCTTTCTTCATAAGCTTTTTGCTGATATGCTTTAGTACTGGATATCTCTTCCATGATGAAAAATTCCCTCAATTCCTGTTTGACCCTGTTAAGTTCCTCTCCGGTTACCTGAACCCTGATAGAGCAGCCTCTCCTTTTATTTGTCAAAGCCATCTCCACTGCTTTCTGGAGTTCTTCAATATGAGCTTTACGCTCTCTAACTTGCGCAGCCATTAAAGCTATCATTTGTGCTCTAATTGCTGCTTTAAACGCCCCCCAAACTGAAAAAAGATTCGCTGTTCCTCTGTTAATTTAAGAAAAATCCCCAATCCATTCCTTCATATCCCCTACCCACTGTTGGTTGGTTAAGAGAAGTCGATCCATCTGCCACCTGGATTTCTCTCTAGCCCCCAATCCAAAATCAATTTCTATTTTAATTAAAGAATGGTCTGAGAAAGAATTAGCCATGATCTCCGTATTTGAGTAGCTCAGAGAGCGTGATACTAGAAAGAAATCAATACGGGAAGCTGACCTAAATTGGCTGGAGTAATAAGTAAACTGTTTTGCTGCACCATGAGCCCTTCTCCAAGGATCCACCAATTGATGATCCTGTTTAATAAGATCTATTAACTTCTTAGTCCCAGGTTTCATCTGCCTTTTAGTCTTGTTAGATGTATCTAATTGCAGATCCTGAATACAATTAAAATCTCCTCCTAAAATGATAGGGCCTAGCGCCTTTCTTGCTCTATCATTAATACTTTTGAGCGCCACAGAGTCATCCACAACGGGTGCATAATAATTGACCAAATTCACCAAATTACCCTCCATCTTTACCTGCATCCAGATCCATCGACCAGAAGGATCTCTATCAACTTGAATAATTTCACAATTTAAACCTTGTCCAAGATAGATAGCCACCCCTCGAATTGCTGCCTGAGCTGAAGCAAAATAGGCCCTAGAAAAATATCTTGGAATAAACAGTTTGGGTTGATTAGTTTTGAGATGGGTCTCTTGCAAAAATAAAATTTGGGGAGAGAAGGCTGCCAACCATCTTATCAAACCACCATACTTTTTCTTATTCGAAATACCATTTACATTAATGGAAATAATACGAGCATTAGTACCCATTTTTCAGCTTATTATTCAAAATTACACCAGTAAACATACCCATTTTCAAATAATATTGTTTAACAAAATTCTGGTTATTGCTTTTCCCTTTCTCTTTTAGCTTACTTTCTATATAAAAACTATTCTGCTCATTAATTTTTTTTTACACCACCACCCTTTCCCTGTGTCACAACCCAAACCCAACTCTCCCCAAGAACCCCGTGACCCTTAGCAGTAGGGGAATTGCCCACCCTACCCACCGCTGGCCCCACCTGGGAGCCCTGCATAACAGGTGCCCTGGTATTGCACCCTAAAGTAATTTGCTGCCCGCCGCTCTCTTAAAAAAAAAAAGAAAAAAGAACATCCAGAAAAAAACATTGAAAAACGGTAAGGACAGCTCATAACAATATGAAAAGCTGTTGATTCCTATTACTTGTCCTTCATGATTCGCTGCAGCATCTCATGAGCTTCATCCAGATTTGAGAACAAGTGAATCTTCCCATGGACCATGACTCGTAGTTTCGACTGCTGGGCGATAGCTGCTTGTGCCCCCTGTGCCTTGAATAGATAAAGGAGTTTAACAAACTCCTTTCGGCGTTGTGCCGCTGAAGCACTCATATCTGAAAAAATACGGCAAAGGGAGACCTCAGATGAAGAAATTTGCTTTTTTTGAATAGCCTTGGTCAATATTTGCTCTTTTATACGATAATCTGAAAAATTCACTAACACAGTTCTAGGAAGTTTGGAGTTAGGGAAGGGCTGAGCTGGAACTCTATGAGCACGGGTGATCGTAAGGCCCCCAGTGAACTCAGGAAGAACTGTATTTTTTATGAAGGCCTGCACCCATTGAACTGGTTGGGATCCCTCACATCCCTCCGGAACACCAACCAGGCGAAGATTAGTCTGACGAGCATAATTTTCCAATTCTTCCAATTTCAATTCCAAAGCGTTCTTTAATTTTTTATCCTCTGAGACCTGTTGATGAATTGAGGTCATCTGATCTTCTAGCTGGGAAATTTGAGACTCGGCTTCCTGTAGTCGAATCGGCATAGCCCCCACCACCTCTTCAATTTTGGATAATCGTGCATGCAATGCTGCAATTTCAGTTGCCGGGGTAACTTTCATTTCTCTGATCTCCTCAAGAATTAAATTGAGCATGCTTTTTATATCGCACTGGAGACTGAATCCAGATTCTGTTGTTGACCATTTTGCTGATCCAGTCCCAGGTCCTGACGCGGGTCCTGTTGGTTCCAAAAATACTTGATTAGGACGTTTATCCAACTCCAATGGTAAAACGGGAGGGGAGGAATGCCCCATTGGGCCGAAGAGCAGAGGAGGTACACGAGAAGGGGTTAGCAAAGTAGAGGGAGGCTGGGATTGATCAACTTGGGGAGTCCTTACGCTCTGAGTGTCCAGCTTGGGATACTGTTGCGGCGGTGAAGGTAGAGACTGTATTAAAGGTTGAGAAGGTTTAATTTTCTGAAAGATCAAATACTCCTTGTTCTTGCCTGCCGATAGACTGGAAGGGTTTATACACGGGTCTATACACGGGTCCTCTTGATTTTCCGTTAAATGACTTTTGCCCTGATTCATATGGCTCACGCTTGCGGAAACTGTACCAACAGTGCTGCTTTCTATAACTGTTGTAATTGAGATCATCGAAATCTGGGAAACATTGTCTAATTTTCCCTGCGACCGACCTTGCTCACCTTCAGCTTCACCTTGATCTGTAAGTTCCGCCCCAGAGCTTGAACAATCAGCTATGGGGGTAGACCCCCTTCGATTTTTCTGAACTCGCTCCCGCTCAGCTATTGAAATACCCTGATTTATTTTCAATTGTGTATTGCGAGTTCTTGATTTCAAGGGTGGGTTAGAACCTAGCTGAGACGGGGTAGCAGGATTTCTATTATGTCTCCCCATGGTTTTACGTTTTTTTCTTCCTTTCTTCCCTTATGGAGTTCTGGAGTTGAAAGAAAAAAAAAACAGCAGCCTCCGCTCCTCTCCGCTCCTCTCCACTCCCCTCTACTCCCTTTCAATCAATCCTTGTGTCTGGCACTGTCAGGCACTGACGTTTCTTTTTTTCTTCTCTTTTCCCCCTTATACACAGTCAATTTTTGATACTTTGCCTGTAATTGCCTGTAATTCACCAAATTACCTGCTTCTTCAGTCCTCCAATGGAACCCAGTAATACAGCGATAGCCCACAATGGGGCCGTCAGCAGCTGGACCGATAAAAGAAGAAGCAACACCAGCTACTCGAGTTACTCCGTCCTCTGCAGGCATCAGATGAAGCCTCAGATAAAGCCTCGACAGCCTTGACAGACGATCCCCAGACAGGCAGCAGGCTCCAGCTCCCAGCACTCCAAAGCTCCGAGCTTTAAACACTAAAGGAAAACACCAGCCACAATCGGCAAAAGCAAAGAAACGCCGAGACCACAAACCGCCATCAGTGCTTCAGAGCCACGTTTCCAGATACGGGGCGGGGCAGCAAACATCAAGGTTACGTGGAGGCGGGATCTCACATAGCCTCCCAAGAGCCGGCCGATGTACTTTTCTTTTTAAATGCATCCCATTTTCCTTTAAGGAAAACGGGCTGCATTTAAAAAATAAAAAAGCTGCTTTATTGAATGAATGAATGAATGAAGTTGAATTTGTATAGCGCGTAGCTACCCTGAGGCCTCCTAGCGCTTGGCGAAGCGGAGAGCAGGAGCGGGGGGCTTACAACTAGTGTGCTGAGAGGAAAAGATGGGTCTTGAGCAATTTCCGGAATGTCAGCAAATTTGGTTCTCCCCGAAGAGTGGGAGGTAGGGTGTTCCAAAGGTTGGAGGCATTTAGAGAGAATGAACGCCCGCCCCATCTAGATCTGCGGACCTTTAAGGGGGTAGCAAGAAAAGCGGAACTGGAACGGAGAGTTCTGGAGGGTTGATAGGGGGTAATCAAGGACTGAAGAATGGGGGGACCCGATTTCCACAGAGCTTTGTGAGCCAGGCATAAGACCTTGAAGTGAATCCTGGCTATGGGCAGCCAGTGGAGGAGCCTCAGGGCGGGTCTAGCTGTATGTCTACGGGGAATCTGGAGCAGTTGGCACGCCGCACAGTTTTGTATCACTTGGAGTTTGTGGAGAGTGGACTGGGGGGCACCTAGATATAGAGCATTCCCGTAGTCCAAGCGGAACAGAATCAAAGCCTGTAACATGATTCTCCCAGCTTGGAAAGGCAGCAAGGGGAGAATTTTCCTAAGCATCCGCATTAGTCCAAAGCAGGTGGCAGAAAGCTTGGTGGCTTGATGGCTGAAACAGAGAGAGTTGTCCAGCCACATACCGAGGCTCTTAATCTGTGGCTTAGGAATGGGCATGGGGCCAAGACAAGGTGGCCAGGTGAGAGATGAGGGGGGTGATGAATTTTTTCCCAAGAACATAAGTTCCGTCTTGTCTCCGTTTAGTTTGAGATGGGAGTGGTTCATCCAGTAGGCGACCTCCTGTAAACAGAGACCCAGCGTGCTGGAGGAACCTTCAGGGTGATTTAGTGCCACCACCAATTGGGTGTTGTCCGCGTAGGTAATGATTTTTATACCATAAGGGACGACTATCTCAGCGAGCGGGGCCATATAGGCATTGGAAAGTGTGGGGCTTAAGGAAGAGCCCTGAGGAACCCCACAGCTGAGAGGCCAACGGTTGGATGTCGTGGACCCTTATTAAAAAGCAGTCCCAGATATGGTGATCTGCTGAGCCCAGCTGGCCACCATCCCTGGGAGGGCTGGCATTCACAATGGGCTCGCAAATTGTGAGAGGCTCATTAATATTAATGAGCCTTGCAATTTGCGACCCCATTGGGAATCGCAAAATGGTGCAAACACACTGTTGCACATTTCATTTAGTGCCTCGCAATTTGCAACTCGCAATGTGTTGCAAATTGCGAGGCGCTAAGTGCAAGGATCGTACATCTGGCTCCAAAAGAATAAGACTGGGTGGCAGGTTGAGGGACTTCCTCCCCAACTGGCAGAACCTCACTTCAGATGCTTGGGTACTACAAACCGTCCAGGGATTTTAGAAAGAATCTTCTAGTTCTTCAACCCAGCTAGTTCACTCCGTACCCCTGTTTTTCTCTCCAGACCAGTCGGCACTAGTGGATGCCGAAATTATCTAACTTTTGAAAAAGGGGAGATCATCCACACCGCTCTTCACCCCCATGTGTTCTCAGCACCATCTTTCGGGTAGAGAAGAGTGAGGGGTGCTATTGTCCTGTTATCAGCCTGAGGGAATTTAACAAGTGGTTGATATATCACCACTTCAGGATAGAGGGTATCCCTCTCATCAGGGATCTTTTGCAGACTCAGGTTTGGATGGTCTGCTTGGACCTCAAGGATTCTTATCTTACAATCCTGATTTTTACTCCACGCAGACGATTTCTCCAATACCAATGAAAATCTCGGGTATTCAAGTTCACCTCCCTTCCTTTGGGTCTCTACTCTTGGGTGCTTCACCATGGTTCTTAAACTGGTGATCTATCACCTGAGAGCTCACAGAGTTGAGTTAATAGTCTACCGCGACAACATTTTAATCATGAACCAGTGTCCCACATGTTTCTCCCATCATCTCCAGATGTGTATCGACCTGTCGGAGTCTCTGGGTTTTGTGATCAACGAGGACAAGTCATCCTTGATCCCCTCTCAAATCACTCAATTCCTGGGTTTCGCTGTGAATTCCGTGACAGCCACTCTCAGTCTTCCCTCTTTCAAAACGGCCAAAATCAATCACGAACTCAGACAAAATCTGTTCAAATATTCGATCTCCATCTACCATTTAGCGCGCATTGTGAGCCTTCTCTCACTGTCAATACAGGCGATATTGCCAGGCCCTTTACACTACAGAGCATTACAATGCCTACAGATATGTCATCTACGCCAAGGTCTCAATTTTTCCCAATACATTCTCCTATCGGAGGAGGCAAAGGAGGAATTGCAATGGTGGATCTCCCATATGGTGGCATGGAAGGGTTGGGTTATCTTTGGATCCCAACCTGACCTGGTGAAGTGTTGTACCAAGGACATGGCTCACTGTTGTGTCCTCCTGAAGATGAACAATGTGGCAGAATTTCAATTCGTCAACCACCTCAGGGGGACGAGATCAAGGATTCTGTCGGATCTGGCATGAGCCCTGTGGAATTATCATCTGAACAATTACATATTACTCTCGGCAGAACATCTTCCGGGACAATCCAATCAAGTGGCAGATTGGTACTCCCGCCATTGTCAGGGCACCAGTCTTTGGAAACTTCACCCAAAGGTGTTCCAGGCCCTTCAAAAAAGTGGGGTCCCTTCACGATCAATCTTTTTGCCTTGCGACTGGATCACCAGCTGGAGAGGTATTGCAGTTCAACACAAGATCCTGATGCGGTATTGACCAATGCTTTTCTCCATGACTGGAGCACAGAGAAGAGCTACGTCTTTCCTCTGTTTGCAATGATTATGCGAGTGTCCATTCAGGTGCAGCGACAGAATGCGGACTTAGTGCTGGTCACTCCGATATGGAGCTCTGAGGTTTGGTTTCCAGTCTGATGGAACTTTCTGAGGATTTTCAAAACCCTCTCCACCTGTTTCAGGATCTCCTCAAGGATCCCCAAGGGAATCCTCTTCATCTGGTGCTCACACATGCTCTCCGTCTCATGGCATGACGGATTACAGGGAATGCTGGAAAGTCCTGGGAATTTCTTCAAAGGCTGCAGCCTTACTCGCCAGAGCATATGCGGATACCACACATAAGAGATAACTCTCTGCCTGTTCATGATAGCTGCACTGGTGTAATCAATGGCAGTTGGATCCCGTGAGGGCAGATGATGTCTGTATTTTGAACTTCCAAGCAGGTATGGCTTCGGAGGGTTTAGCTTAGTGGTTGATCACATCTTTAGATCGGCTATCTCAGCTGGCAACATTTTTGTGAATGGACATTCAGTGGGGGAACATCCCCTCATCTGTAAACTTCTCTGAGGTATTAGTTTGTCTATTACTCTGGAACCCAGATTTCTTAATTGTGGGACATTGATAAAGTCTTCCATTTATTTAAATCCTGGCCATCTAACAAAAACCTTTCAAGGAAGCAGTTGTTGGCGAAACTGGCTACTTTGTTATGTTTGGTTTTCTGACGCAGAGTGTCAGAAGTGAGTTTACTGGACTTGACAGGTAGAGTATTCACTCCAAATGGGGTGACTTTTCAAGTTTCTAGACATACGAAATGTAATTCTAGGATTGTATCCTACTCAGCTTTCCCATATGTTCCTAAGTTATGTGAGGTTTGAGCATTGAAAGCTAACGAATCTATGACAGAAGATATACACCCTCAGGGTGAGCGTCAACTACTTATTGTTCTTACCAAGTCTCACAAAGCTGTTTCTTCCCCTACTGTTGCCAGATGGGTCAGATGGGCCTTGCATTAAGTGAGGATTGCTGTATCTAAGTTTGGATCTCACTCAATATGGGGTCTATGGCTTCTAAAGCTTTCTCTCTGGGAGCTTGTTTAGAGGACATCCTTAATGCAGGTGATTGGTCCTCAGACTCTACATTTGAAAGATTTTATTTTAAACCGGTTACGCATCTGGCATCTCTGATGGTATAGAAGCTTTAAACTAGCCTAATCCTTGCCTCCGGTCCTGACATAGAATGAAAAATGTCCTAGCTATCGTAATAGAAAGTTTCAATTCTATTATGGACTCGGAGGCAAGGATTAGCCCACTCTTACTTGAATGGATTTCAATTTACCCACCCGATTGCCACAGTATTTCTTGTGGGTCTTGGTGCATATCATGGTTACCTTTCACTTTGTATTATGGAAATGTTTTGACCTTATACTTCACTAAACATTGCCATAATATGCTATGATGTGGTTTATGCTTTGGATTTTAGTTTGCTCTTTTCATTATCTTACATAAAATATCTGTCTTCTCAGGGACGTATGTGAATAAACAGGAGTAATTCCTGAGTGAGTCCGCTGTGTTCGCAGAAAGAAAGAGGAGGATAGAGAGTCTACGAGGAATGTTGAAGGACTAACGCTACTCTGATTGGAGGATATGTTTTGTTTTATTCCCATGGACTGATGGGAAATGTAGTTTGTTGTTGTTACAAAATTTGAATAGCTGCTGGTGAATAAAGCAAGGAAAGTTAAGCCTAATCCTCGCCCCTGAGTCCTTATTAGAATTAAAACTTTCCGTTATGCTAGCTAAGACATTTTTCATTCATCTTGCTGACTGGATATTTTAGGGGAAAATAATGTGGGAGCCTGCCATGGATGGCCATTAATTTTTGTTGAGGTATGTGTCTCACACGCCTATACTGAAAGGATGGCACTTTGAATTACAAAAAGTCAAGCAGGCAATAAAGGGGTTCATATCTACAATGTGCTTTAATTGACTGTTTTCCAACTGCATATTCAGACCAAATAGTAATGGGATTGAAGCACCTACTTTATGATTGTAGAGAGCGTTTGAGATTTAATATAAATGAAAACTACGAAATTTGTGTGACAGACAGAATTTACACGGACAGATGTCAGAATCTGTAAAAACATGTAAATCAAATATGTTACCGCATTGCAAGGTGCACATTGTTATTAAAAGTATTCAAACACAGAAACATACCCATTGCTCACTCCTTGGAGGCCAAATTCTGACAGAATCTCTTTCATGACTGAAAGGAAAAAACATAAAAGCAAAAACTTAGACCGAAATTGTTGATCAGATTTTTCACAACAGTGGGAATCATCACAAAAGTGATCCCTTTTTAAAAAATGGTAAATTATGTGGTACATACTGCAGAAACATTAGGAGCACCATTAGAAAGAATGTCTGGTAGGAATATCAGGTCCTCCGGGTAGCTAGCCGGCATGTTTCCAGGACTGAGCAAAGAAAAAATCCCAAAGTCATATCTTTTTGTGAAGGCCTGAGACATTGCCCCTTCTCACAAGAAATGTACATTTAGGCTCTGTGTGGGGAACACTTTCCTGCCAGCTGGGAATGCCAAAGAGAAGAGGGATTATGCAGAGTTATCCTTCTCCCCCAATCATGGGAAGAATGGTGGTGCGGTCCATTTTTCGGTCTAGTAGTACAGTGAGCAAATGGATGTCAATGTTTCTGCTAGGCAGAAGGGGTCTTTGTGACATCGACGAGGGTGAAAGGGGTCTTTCAGGGCCCCAATACAAACTCGACAATCGTTTTCCAAATGCGTGACAGAACACTTGTAGCACTGCTTTCTTTTCTCTTAAACCTGCCCAACTTATTCCAGCTTCCATTGCCATTTGTGAAACATTTGTAACTGGGCAATCTGGGTAAATGTCAGCTATTTCCAGTATTCCTTCATTTTTAATTCCTAAGAAAGTGTTCAATTGCTTACTAAAATCCATTGTGCAGGGAAGTGTTCCATTTGGTTCTTACATTCACCAATATTAAGTTGAATGAATATTCTCAATTGTCTCTTAATACATGGTTGGCATTCCTCCCTTGTAACCTGCCTAGTTCGATAATTGCAAAGCGATCAGTAAACATACACATTTCCCCATGATTTTCTAAGTGGCATTCACCTAGCAGTACTTCATCTGTACACATTTTTCAAGCGATACCAGATAAACGTCTGCCACCAGATAAACCCAAATCTACCCATGATCAGCAGGAACTCTAGGAGGATTGGACAATGTAAGTGTGGTGTTTTACACCAAAATAACTCAAAACGATACTCTTGAATACCGATTATTTAAGATGGGTTTAATTCACCTCATCCACCAACAGTCAGATCCAACTGACTCATGTGGAACACATTACAGAATTCTTCCAAAAGTGTTCTTAACAGAATGCAGAGGAACATTCTGCATTCTGAATCTATACATGTTGCAGTGGGGGAAACATGAAATTATATCACACATCTTCCTCCTCAACAAAACAAATAACAAAGTGGAGTCTATTGAAAACTAAGCCTAAATATAACCAAGGAAGATGACTTATACATAAACAAATATCAAATGAAGTACATCATACATGAGAACACTAGGAGAGCACATTATACATAGTCTTTCATATATACAGGAAGTCTGGGTAATCTTTGACTCCTTTCTCTGACAGCGCCTGGAACACAGGAGGAATTATTAGTAGAAGGCAGAGCATTAAGTAACTTGGAATGGTAATTAACATACTCTTCATGTGTCACTTTGTTAGACATGTCAGAATTCAATAACATAATACGACTCTTGTTCCAAATTCTCCCATCACTAGTTTTAACAGCGTTCTTGAACACCTTAACTACAGGTCTTACATTGGTATATTTAGACCAAGGACGAGATCCAACAGGGACTTTAATTTTAACAAGATCACCTACTTTCACATCCAGAAATTGAGCATTTTTTAAAATCAAAATACAGTTTCCTATCAACTTGTTTGTTCATTTCTCTTTTCCTCCATTCTCCTATTTTGTTACCAACAAAGCCTTTATTTAACTTCATCCATCCAGGGCACATTATAGAATTAGGAATTCTACCTCTGAACAGTACAAAGGGAGACTAGTAGTGGAATGAGGAGTCAAACGATACGCTGTGATCCTATCTTGAAGCATATCCTTCCAACTCAAACCATTGACCCTGGCAAGTTGTATACTTTCCTTGAGAGTCTTATTGACTCTCTCAATGGCACCATTTGTCTCCGGGTGATAAATAGCACACCTCTAATGAACAATGTCACAATTATTGAGAAAACGTTTAAATTCACTTGAACAGAATTGTGGACCATTATCTGAAAGAATACTGTTGGGAAAACTTTCTCTTTTGAAAATATCTATCAAATATTTAACAATACAATCAGTGGAAATCTCCCTAACAGCACCCACTTCTATCCATCTAGAATATAAATCTAAAACTACAATTAGATATGGAGTGTCACACACACCATGTAACGGACCAACAATGTCAATAGAAATCTCATCCCAGGGATGATTAGGCAAATTCCTACAGACCATGAGTGATTGTCTAGTCTTCAAAATTGTATCACTCGCACAACACTCCATACAGTCGCGAACCATTCTTTCGATATCAAGATCCATGCCAGGCCACCAAAATTGCAATCTTAACAATTCTTTTGTCTTCACAATACCAAGATGACCATTATGTGCACAATTGAGCAATTTCTTTGTTACACCTTTAGGAGGGACCGATTTTGTGCCCCTAGCAAGTGCACCATCCACAACAGAAAGTTCTTCACAAACAAGAGACCAAGGTTTTTCTAATCTCTTTTCATTCTTCAACATCTCCATTACTTTTTTAACCTCATCATCCTTTTCAATTTCACACTTCCAATTTCACTAACAGCACCATCAGTAATCTCACATACATTGATTATTTCTTCATCCTGACACCCCTCATCCTCAACACATTCATTCACATTAACCTGTCTTGACAAACAATCAGCAGTTTTGTTTGCAACACCTGGAATATAATCAACATCAAGATTGTACTCCTGCAAAGAAATGATCCATTTTTAATTCTTGACGATAT
Source organism: Triturus cristatus (assembly GCF_964204655.1). Lineage (NCBI taxonomy): Eukaryota > Metazoa > Chordata > Amphibia > Caudata > Salamandridae > Triturus > Triturus cristatus. The sequence continues at coordinate 799,758,143 of NC_140581.1, forward strand.
AGAATCAAGACCTTTCTTTGAGAAAACTTCCTTCAAAGGCTTATGATCAGACAACACATTTACTTTTGTGCACCAAATCACATTTTTAAACTTTCCTTAATGCCCAAAAAATAGCTAAAGACTCTTTCTCTATGACTGAGTAAGTAAGCTCAGACCCTCTAAGACACCTAGAGGCACAAGCAATCAAACAATCAATATCACCCTTCTTTTGAATAAGAACAGCACCCAGCCCTTTTTCGCTTGCGTCAGTCATAATAAAAGTGGGATCACCAAGATCAAACGCTTGAAGAGAGGGTGCTTTTCTCAGTTCTTCCTTAATAGAAACAAATTCTTCCATGCACTCAACTGACCATTGAAATACATTATTTTTTATCGTGAGTGTCCTCAAATTATAAGTTTTTTTTAGCACAGTCAGGAATGAATTTACTGTAAAATTCAACCATACCAAGAAAAGAGAGAAGCTCTTCCTTGTTGACTGGTTCAGCAATGTTGACTATGGAATCAACTAATTCCTTCTTGGGAAAGACTCCTTGCCCAGTAATCCTGTGACCCAGATAATTCACTTCTTCCACTCCGAATTTACATTTATCTTTTCAGAGGGATCAAACCAGCTTTCCTGAGCCGCTGCAACTCAGCACACACAAGAGCATTATGCTCTTTCATGGAATTACCAAAAATCAACAAATCGTCTTGCTAGCATTTGACACCATTAAGTCCTCTAAGAATTCTTGACATAATACGCTGGAACACTGAAGCAGCCGAAATAAACCCAAACGGCATCCTGCTAAACTTATATGTCCTCATAAGAGTGACAAATGCGGTTAACTCTTGTGAGGATTCATCTAATTCAACCTGATGATAGGCTGACGCTAAATCAAGAGTTGTGAAGTATTTAGCACCTTCCAGTGTACTGCTCATCTCATCAATATTTGGTAAAGGAAATTTGTCAACAAGTACTTCTTTATTTAAAGAGCGTAATTCAATGCACAAGCGTATCTCCCCGCTGGCTTTCTTAGTGACCACTATGGGAGCCAACCACTCTGTGGCTTCCACAGGTTCAATGACACCCATACTTATCAGTTTTTCAATTTCTTTTTGAACACCGGCTTGTTCATTTAACGGTATTCTCGTGACTTTAGCAACAACAGGAACAGCGCCTTCTCTCAGCTTAATAAGATGTTTGTAACCTTTGAGACAGCCAAGACTGTCTTTAAACACATCATAAAATTGTTCAGCAAACATAGAAGAGAGATCATTTAACCCTTGGACCTGAACTTGTGGAGAGGCATTGGGATTAAGTCGTACCCCAAGTAATCGTTGGTGAGGCCAACCTAAAAGAGAATCACCATGTTTAGCAACATAAATTTTCCCAGCGATCATTCTTCCACCCAGTTCAATTGTTGCTGCAAAGCAACCTATCATTTTAATAGGAATGCCCCCATATCCTTAAGGAGGAAGATCACATTTGGCAAGTTTGACTTTGTTAGACAAATGTTGACGAAAAATGTCTTCACCTATCATTGTTAAATGGGAACATGAGTCAAATTTGAAATTGAGTAACACACCCTCAATGTTCACCATATGTGAAGGATGATCTGCTTTTCCTTCATTAATTTGAAACGTAACGACTTTCATCTCTGGTTGACTTTTAGTAGATAAATGCTCACTTCTATTAACTTTACTCTTACAACATTTAGCAAAGTGGCCTTTTCGACCACAGGTGTTACAAACAACACGTAAAGCAGGACAGAAAGAAGAATTAGCCAAATGACCTAAACGTCCACATCTAAAACATGTTGGTTTTCCTACATGAGAAAAACTACTAGCATTATTAGGTGAAGAAGACTTCTTGTCTTTTTCTATCGTATTTTTCTTCTGTACTTGACATACTACCTCTTCTACCTTTGTTTCTGTTGTGGTTACTTTATTCTTCTCTCCACTATGTTCATATACACATTTTATCATGTTTTCTACCTGTTTTGCAATTGTTATAACTTCTTCCAATGGAGGTTCATCCTTTAACCAAAGTTCCTTTCTAATGTTGTCATGAGCGCACTTCAACACAAACTGATCTCTAATCCTTTCTTCTACTGCAGGACCAAACTTACAAGAAGATGCAAGTTTTCTCAAAGCTGAAACAAATTCCTCAACAGACTCATCTTTCTTTTGTTCTCTAAGTCCAAAGTGGTACCTTTCCATTATTGTACTTAAACGTGGAAGATAATGACGATCTAATTGCAGAATGCATATCTCATATTCATTGAGATTCCTTTGTTCTGCTGCAGTAAGTTCAGGAAGATGTTCCACGACTTCTTGCCCTTCTCCTCCAAGACAATGTAATAATAACAAATGTTTGCGTTCTGGACTCAAATTAGTTCCACAAACTCTAGGATAGTTCATAAAAATGTTCTTCCATTTTTGCCACTTCACATTAGGTTCACCTGGACTTGTTATGAAAAATGGAGGCTGAGTTACATTTTGCATCTTAAAATCTACGTAAAATTTCCCTTAAATGGAGACTTACCAGACCAAGCTTATTACAATCTTAAATAAACTGTATTACAGAAAAAAAGACTATATTAATAACACTGGGCACTCATGTAAAGTTATTGTAAATGATCCAAGAAATAAGATTAATTTCTATCATTGAAAATGATGTAGCTCATCCGTTTAAAACACCACATTCGCTGTTTAAGGTGTGCCAGTCACCGAAAATACTGGCAGAAGATGTCAATATTTTATTTGTTCATTTAATAAGACCTCACATGTGTGTAAAAATGTTGCGATGTAGTTGCAGACTCACATAATCCAGACAATTAAAATGAACTCAAAGAAGCGGTTCTCTTTTCCATGTAAATTCTCGCGTTGTAATATAAGAGAACGAAGGAGATCCCAATCCTTCGAAATGGAGTCATCACATGACCTGTCACGCTCTGATTGGTTCCATCCCAGCCTCGCTATGAACACCATGCGCGATGACACACAACGCTCAGTTAGTTTCTAGCTCAGCTTTTAACACCGTCAGAGATGACGCGTAGCATGTATCCAATAGTCTAAGAGAGAAAAACAATGGCCATAACGTCATCCAGTGAGCAAACTGGAACGCAAAATGGAACGCAGGACAGTTCCAAAAAATGGCCTGAAATCCTCTCAAACTGAAGATTTGACACGCAAACGCTGGAACGCAAACGCGCCAAACCAGGCACTCCACCCTCTATCCTCCTCACCGTAAGTTCCGTAAGTTCTGTTCACACGACACCTGCGCCGATGCAATTGATTGCTAATCTGCCACTGGAGAAGATATACTTCTCTTTTCCTTTAAATACTGCCCCTGGAGGAGGAATACCTCTTTTCTTTTGGAGATCTTTTTTAAAAAAAATATTCGAGTTCATCTGGTGTTGAGGTGATGTAGGGCCTGCTCGTCGCCAAATAAATGTGGTGTTTTACACCAAAATAACTCAAAACAATACTCTTGAATAACGATTATTTAAGATGGGTTTAATTCACCTCATCCACCAACAGTCAGATCCAACTGACTCAAGTGGAACACATTACAGAATTCTTCCAACAGTGTTCTTAACAGAATTCAGAGCAACATTCTGCATTCTGAATCTATACATGTTGCAGTGGGAGAAACATGAAATGATATCACAGTAACTCTGTCAAAGTATCTGACCTCCTCCAGCAGTACATTTGTCTGTATGACTTGGTGTTACCTAGCGATCTTAAGTCTCCCAATAATCTCTAGTGGTGAGTTTGTTGTGTCGTAAATATTTTCATGAATAATCTTTCTGGATGTTTATATAGTTTCAGGAGGACTACTGCAAACGAGGCTATATTATATTACGCAAAGAGAACTAAGTTCCAAATTAGTCAGTTTGAGCCCACAAGCTCTTTGTTCCACATACAGTTGTTTCCTGCATCTTTAGACTGGTCTTCGGCCCATGGAGTGGTCTTTCTATCCATTACCAATGTTCTTGGTAATCTGCCAATTCTAGTGAAGAGAACTTCTAAAACACAGAGAAATATTTGGGTTTTCTTATCATCTTTAAATTTTTCCCCACAAAAATGTGTCTCATTACTTGTACATGCAATTGCTTCTAATGCTTCACAGTAACATACAATTACTTCGATATCACATTCCTAAAATTAAACAGCTCATTTCTTCAATCACAATACTGCCATTACTTAATTCCCTAATTCTTAAACTCTCACATTAAAATCCTCATTATTTTAATCACATCATTTGAACACAGTCACTAAGCCTAACCATACTCATACTGGGAAAACTAACCCTAATAAATGCTAAATATAAAATTATATTCATAGTAATTGCAGTAAATGTAAACAAAATAACAGTTCTTAACTCTTAAGGTAAAATGTTTTAATCTGCAAGTACAGCAATATTATAAAATATTGAGATATTTAAATACAAATTAATTAAAATATGCTAATCTCAGAGCAATACTCTTGCAAAAGGTTTATTAAACTGTTTTTTTTTTAAAGGCATATTTTGCATAATTTAATTTGATTATTTTAATTTATTTGTCTTTAAAATCAATTCTAAACCACTTCTTTACTTACTTTAAAATTCGAAGTGCGGATGCAATAGACCAAGTAATGGTGTATCTAAGCTTGACAGTGAAAGTATTTTTATGGATCGAAATAATGGGGTTGGAATAAGGGTCAATGGAGGTGATGGATTCCGATCGGAGAAATTCTAGCTTGTTAGACCTCAGTATATGATGGATTATTCTATCCAACAAATTCAGCAAATGATCCTGCACCATATCAACTTGGCTTTTTCTTAATTGATGTGGTATATGTCATATCACCTATCAAAAAGCCTCTGATCGAGCCCTATGACATTCCACTTGAATGCACTGATCCCTCATTGGTGTCTATATAGTCCTTTAAAGCTTGTCCAATTTTTATCTTGTCAGGTGCACTTCACAGTGGACTGCATTCATCACCTATCTCGTTAAGTAGGGTTTAAAAAATGGCCCCTGCACACAAGACATATGTAAGTAGTCCCTGTTTGTAGAAAGAGAATACACCATGGTTCTAAAGGCCATGTTGAACCGTACCTTGCTTCACTAAGGAACCAATTCTGTCCGCTTTTACCTATCCAACATTGAATCATGAACTTAGTTTTAATCTTCTGTAAATGATGTCATTGTAAAATCCGTACCAGTCAGGGCTCCATTTAAGTAGGATACTACATTTATTAAGGCCTCTAGGGGCATACACAGAGCCCAACTCCAATGCCTCATATGGTTATATTAACTTGTATGGTCACACTGAAGGTAGTGTATTAATAGAATAGCTAATTAATAAGTGTTTATTTTCATTTTCCTGAACAGGTTATTTTTTTATATGCCTATTCTACCTGTTTTTTTTTAACTTCATGCTATGGTAGTTGTTAACTTTGTAGGCAACTTCACTTTCAGTGGCAATGTTTCCAAAAGGGATAGTAAGGGCAATGTGAGCAAAGAAGAAACATCATGCACACATTGTAAGATTTTCAGAACCATAAAAACTCATTTTGTCTCTAGAAAGCCACTGCACCTAGTCCTCTGTTTTTTTCTATTAACTAAGTTTGTAGAGCAGGCACAAGAAACTGAATTATAAATACTATTTGCAGATCAAAATATGAGAAAATCAACAAAGAGAAAAATAATTTCAGACACACAAAATTGAGGATGTATGACGTTACAACACAAACTATTACAATGCATACTTTTACAACGTGGTTTTTACAACGCAACTTCCATTGCAACACATGCTATTACAATGCAAGCCATTACAAATCATGCAATTTACTATTCTAACACCGCCAGGTACTTACCTCATGGTTTTTGCTTTGTTCGCCATAAGTTGGCAGGGTATGCTCAGACGTGAGTCCCTTGCTCACGTTGTCACTGGATTCAAGCAAGCCTGGGTGAAGACGCCTGAAATGCCAGAAACCGGTCCTAGGAAGCTTGTTTCCGGTCCAGGGAAGACATGGCTTGGCAGTTCGGGCTGGACTGTTCCCATGAGGCACAGGGTCAGACTGATTTGCATATGGCCATGTCTGAACTGGGATGGCAGAGTGGGCTAAAAAACGGTGATGGATTAAACCCAGATCAGTTGACTGGGGGTGAGTGCTTGCAATGTTCAACACTCCGTTCATCATTTCCTTTGGTTTTTGCTTTGTTCGCCATAAGTTGGCAGGGTATGCTCAGACGTGAGTCACTTGCTCACTTTGCCACTGGATTCAAGCAAGCCTGGCTGAAGACAGCTGAAATGGCAGAAACCGGTCCTTGGAAGCTTGTTTCCGGTCCAGGGAAAACATGGCTTGGCAGTTCGGGCTGGACTGTTCCCATGAGGCACAGGGTCAGACTGATTTGCATATGGCCATGTCTGAACTGGGGTGGCAGAGTGGGCTAAAGAACGGTGATGGATTAAACCCAGATCAGTTGACTGGGGGTGAGTGCTTGCAATGTTAAACACTCCGTCCATCATTTCCTTTGGTTTTTGCTTTGTTCGCCGTAAGTTGGCAGGGTATGCTCAGACGTGAGTCCCTTGCTCACTTTGCCACTGGATTCAAGCAAGCCTGGATGAAGAAGGCTGAAATGCCAGAAACCGGTCCTAGGAAGCTTGTTTCCGGTCCAGGGAAGACATGGCTTGGCAGTTCGGGCTGGACTGTTCCCATGAGGCACAGGGTCAGACTGATTTGCATTTGGCCATGTCTGAACTGGGGTGGCAGAGTGGGCTAAAGAACGGTGATGGATTAAACCCAGATCAGTTGACTGGGGGTGAGTGCTTGCAATGTTTAACACTCCGTCCATCATTTCCTTTGGTTTTTGCTTTGTTCGCCATAAGTTGGCAGGGTATGCTCAGACGTGAGTCCCTTGCTCACTTTGCCACTGGATTCAAGCAAGCCTGGCTGAAGACGGCTGAAATGCCAGAAACCGGTCCTAGGAAACTTGTTTTCGGTCCAGGGAAGACATTGGTTGGCAGTTCGGGCTGCACTGTTCCCATGAGGCACAGGGTCAGACTGATTTGCATAAGGCCATGTCTGAACTGGGGTGGCAGAGTGGGCTAAAGAACGGTGATGGATTAAACCCAGATCAGTTGACTGGGGGTGAGTGCTTGCAATGTTTAACACTCCGTCCATCATTTCCTTTGGTTTTTGCTTTGCTCGCCATAAGTTGGCAGGGTATGCTCAGACGTGAGTTCCTTCCTCACTTTGCCACTGGATTCAAGCAAGCCTGGCTGAAGACGGCTGAAATGCCAGAAACTGGTCCTAGAAAGCTTGTTTTCGGTCCAGGGAAGACATTGGTTGGCAGTTCGGGCTGGACTGTTCCCATGAGGCACAGGGACAGACTGATTTGCACATGGCCATGTCTGAACTGGGGTGGCAGAGTGGGCTAAAGAACGGTGATGGATTAAACCCAGATCAGTTAACTGGGGGTGAGTGCTTGCAATGTTCAACACTCTGTCCATCATTTCCTTTGGTTTGAACTTTGCAGACATCCAGAGATTATGAGGAATGTTCTCCTGGAGAGGATGGATTGGCAAAGAAAACTGGAAGAGTAATTGTCTGGTAATATGGAATTCTGATAATACCTTCATGAGAAAAGAAGGATGTCTTCTAAGCAGCACCCTCTTTGCATGAATAACTGTATAAGGATCAACTGCTGAGAGGGCTTGAACTTCACTAACTCTGAGAGCTAAAGCAATTGCTTATAGATTAGCAGTCATACAAGAAAGATGCTGCATTAAAACCTTGTGAATAGGGTCAGAGGGAAGGCCTAATAATTTCGATACCACCAAATTGAGCTCACAAGGAGAACAATTTGTCCTTACAGAAGGAAAGCCTTTTTTAGGTCTTCTAAAATTACTTTAATCTGGGCCTTTCATTTAAGCTGCAATAGAAGGAATAAAAATGTAATTTCGATTGAGTCAAATGCAACATGAATGGAGGTATGACTTCTTTCTGGCAGGTGACAGGATTGTGGCTATTCTATGGAACTATAAACAAAACCTCTTCTTTTTAAAGGAAAAGCAAGCCTTAGTCAATATGCACGCATACTTGTAGAAAATGTAGAAGTCCATATTATCTGATCTCAGGAGCCACAAACCCTGTTATCTGGTTGACAGGTTTGGTTTGAAATCTTGATTGCAAGTGCTAGCCAATCGTCTGCTCCCTGTGATCCACACACTGGTTTATGCAGATCAATCAGAGTTTATACCTGGAATGTTCGACGCTTGCTACATCTCATACAGGCTATCCCAATTGGGTCTCATGGGCAGAATGCAGTGTCACTCGACATTCAACACCTTTGGCTGGAATTACTTATGGGTGACTGTGTAGAGAATGGGCTTCGGCCTGGGATACATCGACTGTATTTGTACCCTGTATAATTGCCCCACAGCGAGAGTCTGGACAGGCCAGTTGATTTTAGACAGTTTTGTGATCCAGAGGGGTACCAGGCAGGACTGCCCCCTATCTCTGCTAATATTTGCCATAACCGTGGAATCCCTTGCCTGTAAACTATGCCTTTACGCACAACAATGGGGAGTCCAGGCGCGTAGTCTTGCTATATGCGGACGATGCCCTTGTCTTTTTGAGGGATGTGACCGGCTCCCTTCCAGGCCTGACGTTACTTCTGGAAAGCTTTGGGGCTGTGTCAGGCCTCAGGGTGAATTGGGCCAAGTTCTGCTTGTTCCCTTTACCCTGAATCTCGGAACCGGACAGGGGTACCGTATCAATATTCTACCTCCAATGGTGCTATGACATGTTTAAATACCTAGGGATCCAGGTATATAATGCGAATAAGGACCTCAAAGAGGGAAATGTTGATAAGGCACTTGGCTTCATTCACAAATCCATCCCCTTCTGGCTGTCCTTGCCTCTATACCGGTTGGGTCGTGTGGCAATGCCTAAAATGCTTATATTACACCCATCCCCTATGCTATTTTGCTCCTCAGGTGATTCTTTAGGGAACTCCAAAGTCTCTTGCTGGAGTTGAAACAGGGCATGGGCAGACACCGAGTGGTGTTATCTGTGCTCCAGCGGCCTTTGCTGGAGGGGGGACTCACTGCTCCCAATTATGAACTCTACTACGTGGTGGTGCACTTACAGTGGCCGCTGCACTGGCTGGGCACATCCCCTTGTGCTGAGAGAAATCAGTCATCCTCACAGTCCTAGAGGGGACCAGCATTTATACATGGCTGTCTGACTACATGTTACATGCAGGGAGTACACTTTATTGGTTGTAATGCGGGTAGCGATGACCTGAGTTCCTTCCATTTTAACTCAGGGGCCATCCCACACCGCATTTCACTTGGTGAACACAAAGAATCAAGATAGTCTCTGGTTTCAACTCCAACTTCCTGATCCATGGAATCCAGAGTCTTGGGCTGTTGGTGAGTGCATGTACTATATCGAGGTAGTCTGCAAGGTTGATCACATCTCTCCATAGAACTTGTTCCTCCAAAAGGCATTGTTTCCCCTCTCCTTATAGCTGTAACATGCATTATGGGAGATGCATGAACCATGAGGGATACTGGTTGACTTTCTATCTTTTCATGACACACTGCTGTCTCATCAACCAGAGTTGGCCTCTTTGTGGGTCTCCTTGTTTGCACAGAAAGAAAAGAACAGTGTATATACTCCTGCCCCATGTGTTGTGACCTATTTATTGTGACTGTGCCATATGACACTGTAAGATCTGTCTTGCTCTGTTGGCTAAGGTCTGAAATGTGTGTAGCTTGTATTTGTTCAACATGCCTCTTCCAAGTACATTCTTAGTAAAGATGGTAAAATGAAAGTCAATAGATGTCAGGAATCTGAGGGGGATCTTGCACATACACAGTGCAAAGACAGGTCAATCACACGCTGACTTACAAGGTATAGCTTTAAATATTCACCTGGCAAAATCAGTATACACATGATTCTGCGGCACCCTGGAGCCTGGAGGTTGCAGGTAGATGGCAGCTCAGAAGGAGGACATGGCAATGCAATTGTCAAATTTCAGTGCATTGCCTTCCCCTTCTGAAAAAGCAGTAGTGAAACAAAACATGTGGCAGAGGAACTGGCAACTTGGTGTTTTGCTAAGGTTTTTCTTTGTCACCTTATAGTTTGAATTGGGACTTGATTCCACACTTTTGTTGTTTTCCCTTTGGAACTCCACAGACTTAGAAAGTCTTAACTGCCTCATTCATCTCACTCCAGCTTATTAATATCCCCAGCACCTAGAGTTCCAGAGGTTGGCTTCCTCCTGATTGTAATAAAATGAGCCTGTGCATGCACGGTTTGTTTGCTACTGAACCAGTGTTTCCTTTCCTTATTTGCTGCCCCTTTTACACTGGCTCTCTCGTTCATATTGGGAGAGAGGACTGGAGTTTTCTAGAATGTGGGAGGATTGCTTATAGGATGCCCATCTGGCTCATGAAATTTTACCAGCCCCACAATGGACACTGAAACCAATCTTCTCCAGCCATTGGTGGAAGGCATTACAGAGATGCAGGAAGATCTTAAAATGGGTCAAAACCAAAGTGAGAATTTATTAGATTGTTAGAAACAGTTACTCAAAAGGTCCCCTCTTTCGCATTTAGGACTGTCCGGGACAACATTAGTGGAGGCCAATATAAGAAATGCCTCAATCACTCAGGGGACCCATTATGGAGCGCAGTCCTCTAGTCCTATACTGCTGACCCTGCCTGAAAATTTTACAGGAGACCTCAATACCTTTCAAACACTCCTATCCCAACATATGCTTCAATTCATAGCACAGCACTCTCAATTTGCCTTAGATAGTGGAAAAGCATAATTTATTTTGTCATATAAAGTCCATCAAAGGATGCTTTAATGTAGGCAGCACTGCCTATTTTTCATAACAGCACTTGGTTACACCACCTTCCGTGGCACTATTTTAAAGTCTGGAAAATGGCAGGTGGTCCAAGCTGCACATATAGGGTTCAGCAGGTCTTCGCAAGATGTGGTTCCTATGGTAGTCATTTGCATAACTTAAATGCTGAAGCTGCCTGGATGGATGAAGATGCATTTGTAGTATTCCACCATGGATTCCATAAGAAGATGAAGGATACCCTTGCCCAAGTGGTTAACAGACCAATCACAACCACTGCATTGATTGATTTAGCTCTACCAGTAGTTAAAAAACAACAATCTTGCAAAGCAGAGAAATGTTTTCTTTGAGATGCTGTAGAGCTCATACTCGGAAAATAATTAATCCACCCAGAAAGAGACAGCCGCAGGACATCAGTCCTATGTATGTACAGTGACCGCATAAGACATTTTGTTCATATCTGCCTGGTGTTGGAGGGAAACAGAGCAGCTCGCCTTTGAATGGAAAATCCCGGGTGAACGAGATGATGACTTTTTAATCTGCCATAAGAAAAGCTCACTACCTAAAGCCAATCAGAATAAATGTTACTAAAGAACCTCTGGTGATTTATGCTCTTACAGATTCAGGGGCCGCTGACTACTTCATAGACCAATGTTCTCTACTGGAAGCAATTGCTGGCACTTCTTCAACAATTGGAGATATAACCCTGAATACTTAGCGGGCCTAATCACAAAGGTAAATTTACATGTTAGTAAAACTAAATGTGAGATGTATTCTTGAACTTTGATGTAATTTTGCAACATTTGGCTATTCACCATTTCCGAGTGTAAATTTACTCTAAAGTGTAGACTTACATGTCTCCACCCCCTTAGACAGAGGATGGAGCCAAATATACGAGTGCAAAGTTAATTCAGAGAAAAAAGGCACAAAACAGTAGTAAATGTACTTCAGCTCAGGCTTGGAGTAAGTCTAGTACCTCAGATGGCCAACAACTGGTACTGCAACACATTCTAATAGAAAATAATGGAGGCAGGGACTTAAAATAGAACTCAATAGCAAACGAAATTTGTTTATTTTCAACTTTTAAAAATATATAAAAATTGAATTTAAAGTTTAAAACTTATGCACACAAATATTATCATTATTTAATTGAATAGCATTTTTTTATTTTAAAAATACTTGAAAAAATGTAAATTAATTCCACATATACATTTAAAAAAATCTAATACATAATAAGTAAATGCAAACACTTTTGTTTTCCCTGTCAATGCCTTAGGCCAACTGTTCACTTTGCTTGATGTTCATTTATGGAAAATACCTACATGAATTTGCGGAGAAGTGTGGCTCAGGGGTTAGAGGCGGCAGACCTGGAAGCTGAGATCGGTCCTGGACCAGGGTTCAATTCCCCGCCTCGGCAGGTCTTGGGCTAAAAATTCCACGGACTCGATAATTCTCGCCCAGGTGCCTCCTTGACTCACGGGTTCACACTCTGCGACTCTGGGCAATAGCTTGCTTAATCTCCACAACGGCCCCTCGCGGCGGGATGCCTGACTTTCACCTTGTGGATACCCTGCTATCTCACAGGGGAATACCAGGACGGGTTCCCTAAGCAAGCGCCGGGAAACCCACAGCGGGTAGCTGTGCGCTATATAAGCTCAACTACATTTACATTTACATTTATGGTGAAGCTACCCCTTTAAGGCATAACGTAAAGATCAATAAATATTTCTGTTAACAGCATAAAGAAGCCTTATTACGAGATTTTCTTTTCAAAACTTTTCCAATACAGCAGCCAACATTACATTGAGAGAGAAGTTAGGAATCTTACTTCTTTGCTATAGCTATCAATTTAATAAATCTTTACTGCAATGGCAAGATCAAAATATGACTTCTTGAGAAGTACAAAGATTCAGGTTATTTGTTCCTGCTCAGGTTATTTTCATAAAATACATAAACATTGATCACTTACTTGGCTGTCTATCAGAGGGATTGATTAGCTTCATTGCCATGATGTCGTTAAACTCGCACTCCTCATTAGCTCCACCAAAGATAAAAAGCTATTGGTAAGTAACATAGAAAACGAAAATGAAAAGCTGTACACAACAGAATTGTCTTATAGTCAACTGATAACCATGTTCGCTGTCCTTAGAAATGTCAGGGTGGCTATGATTTTCTTACAGTTCATACAGGTTTCTCTCCTTTGCAACCAGATCAGTTTTATTAAAGGATCTGGGACATGCAAGGGCATTTTGCTACAGGAACGTCCCTTTTAACAACATTCCTGTGATGCAATGCCCTGCTCCATATTTGCAAAGTGGTGTTAAGCCACTTTTTGTGGCTTAATGCCGCTTTGCAAATATAGTATCCTTTCATGCAGGAATCTGCGCGAAAGGGGCGTGCAATAGGTGTTGCTGTGGGCTTTCCACCATAACACCAATTGCTTTTTGATGCTGCCCCAGATTTACAAGGATCTGTAAATCTGAGGCAGCGCCAAAAACGAACGCCATGCAAGAGCAGGCATTAGAATGGCGAAACATGGAGAAATACTTTTATTACTCCCCGTTCAGCAGCACACATAGAAAGAGCAAAACGCCATGAATGATATTTGATGTGCAGGGAGGTGTCCCTTCCTGCTCATAAACAATCATTAAATAATTACGATTTGCTACTTCTATGCATGCTACACACATAGAAGTAACAAATTACCATTATTGAATGTTTATGTGGAGGAAGGGACACTCTCCTACACATAAACAATCATTACCTGCAATGCAAGCACCCTTGCACTATGGTGCAAGGGTGCCTGCATTGGTGCTAGGCAGCTAATTTTCTCATCTGCACTAGGGAAAACACAGGGATGTGCCATATTGTTGTAAATATGGCGCATCCCTGCATTTTGGAAATGTCAGAGTGTGGTGCTGCCAAATTTGGCACAGCCCCGTGCTCCGGCATTTCCTTGTACATTCCTAAAGGATCATAAAAGGAAAGAAGAATTCAAAAAGGAGGGGGTCCTCTGCAACAAGATAGCTTGCCCAAGGCAGGGATAATACAAATGAATTTCAAAAAGCAATCTCAGGTATGTAATTATAAAATAGGGAAAAGGGCACAATCAAGGACACACGAAAACACAATCATGATAGCATAAAAATAGAAAAATCATTTTGATTTTTATAAACAACGTCATTGTGCCAATGAAAATTTGGATGCATTGTCCTCTTTACTGGCTGCGATCAAATCTGGCTTGTCAGAGGTCCCCTGCCCGTAGGAGGAGTTTAAAGCTTCCTTCCCAGTTATGGCGGGCGAGCTTCTGTCTCTCCTGAATAACTCCTTGATGACCGGCCAAGTTCCATCTAGGTTCAAGAGAGTTATGGTAAGCCCTCTGCGGAAGGAGGCAGGGGAGGCCCAAAATAACTTAAAGAACTATCTCTCAGTATCCCTGCTCTCATTTCCTGCTAAGATTCTGGAACGGCACATGACTAAGATTCTTACAAAATCTGTGGATGATCGGCGATTGCTTCATCGTTGCCAATCAGGCTTTTGGGCCCACCATAGTACAGAGTTGGTGATACTCTCTGTACTGGACGAACTGAGGTTGGCGACAAATAAGAATAGATACTCGGTGATGATTTTGTTAGATGTGTTGGCAGTGTTCGATACGGACGATCAGCAACTGCTATTGCACCGTGTAGGAAGCTGGCTCTCTATATAATGTACTAAAAAGAAGTACACTGTGTAGAGAGTCCAGAGATTCTCCAAATGGTACACAGAGGTAAAGGCAGATAATTATAATGCACTTTTTGTGGTAGTGTTGGCAAGCAGTTAGGCTTATCAAAGGGTAGTGCTAAGCATTATGTTGTACCCACAAAGGCAATAAATGAGACATGCACTCAGAATAAATCAGAAACAAATTTGTAAAAAATAAAGTCGATTTTTATGCATTTTTTTAAAACCAAAAACACAGGTCTAAGGTAAGTACTATCAGAGTTACGTTTTTCAAAGTTCTGAAAATATATCACTGTTGTGGGCAATTAAGCACCATAGGAAACAATGGGGGAAAAGAGAAAAATGCATATAAAAACCGGCAATGCTTTCACAAAGTTCACCTTCTCATTTTAGGTCGATGTCGGGACCAGCTCCACAGTTTCAGCAGGAGAAGTTCAGTAGCGTCCTGGATCAGTCTGCAGCAGACTGCGGAGGGTCTTAGAAACTGGTGCGCAAAGATGAAGGGGGCCTCTTGAAAAGGCACTGGACAGGTGGACTTTCAGGTAAGTCTGTTAGGTCTCCTTTGAGAGAGGAGGTTGCAAGGGCCGGGGGACCATGGGAGCCGAGCTGGTTAGTCAGTTCTGGGGCCGATGGAGCTGGGTGCAGAATGAACAGGTCAGCCAGGCATCGTGCGTCTTTAGGGTCCTCGTGGCCAAGAGCAGGAAACTTGGAATGGTGATCTAAGGACAGCTGAGCCACTCAGGATGTGGGTCTTGGGTGTCTTGATGTCCCTTGATGGGAGCTTGCTTCTGGTGCTTAGGGAGCCTAGAGTTGACTATTCTTCTTTGTTTTTACTGTTGGGGTTCCGGTACCCCAGGCATTGGTACACCACGGCTCCAGTAGATCCTGGTGCCTCCAAACTTGGCGGTGCTGTGTCGCGGTTGTCAGGGAGCAGCAAGTCCACAAACCGGACTTCACTGGTTCGGTGCCTTCAGTACGCATGGGAGTGATACCTTCACTCCAAGGGAGCTTCTTGGTGATTTCTCAAAGGTTGTAGTTGCTCCACAGTTCTTGGAGTACTTGCAGGATCAGCAAGACACAACAGGCAGCAATTGTCGAGTCCTTGGAGCAGCTAGCAGGGTTTGGCACTTTTTTCTTCTGCAGAAGGGCTTCAGTTCTCGTATAGTGGGTCTTCTTAGCTGTGTTCTTCTTTTGTCCAATGAATCTGAGGTTCAGGTCTCAGGGAGCCCCTTAAATACTGAAGTTCGGGGCGTTGCAAGGGAAGACAGGTAATAGCTAATGGGCTATCTACCTTTAGGGTGACTACACCCTCTATTGACCAATTCCCGTGGGAAGAGACACTACCCAGACCTGATTGGAGGTTTTCTCACCAATGCAAGATGGTGGAATTTCAGGAGAGGGGTTCACCTTTCCTGACCCACCACAGGAGTGGAGCAGGCTGACGGTGGACCCTCCTACTCATCTAACTAAAGTTCCCACCTTTCCTTTCACAAAATGTGGAGCAGTAAAGGGGGCTTGGCCTCCCTCACTATCTGGGAGTTCCTGGGTTGGATTTCAAAAGTGCCATTGCCTTTGAAGCTTCCTGCCCTGGAAGTCCCTCCTGTCCTGGAGGAGGTGTGAAACACCCCTGCCCAGAGCAGGTATTGTGTCTGTCCTCTGAGAGCACTGGCTCTCACCCCATGAGGTCAGAAACATGTCTGGTGGTGGCAGGCTGGTGAAAACCGACCAGAGACCCCACTAGTGTTTGGTAAGTTTCAGGGGAGCCTCTAACTGGGTCTCCTGTGTGAATTTATTAATACGTTTAACACTGACATCAGTAAGGATTTATTAAGAAAATAAGTTAGGTACCAAACATCTTAGAAATCAGTGAAGCCATCATGGACTTAGGAAGCTTGTGTTGACAAGTATCCAGCCCACGTACTCTTTATGGCTTCTCTGTTCACTTACAACCTCACAGAATGGACTGGACATTGTTGAGGCATATCTGCTCATACTGATATGCCCACACATAGCCTATAGTACACCTTGCCTTAGGGCTAAAAGCCTTAGGGGTAACTTACCTCTATCTTATTCAGTGTGTGGTTGCCACTTGCCATGGCACACAGGAGTGTGTGCCATGTTGACTCTGTGTATTTTCATGCACCAAGACACACAGCCAGAATGCATACCCTTGGTGAGGGGGCCCTGGGGTGGCACAACCAGTGCTGCAGCCCCAGAGGACACTCTTCAGTACCCAAGCCCTAGGTACCAGGGGTACCATTTACTAGGGACTTATAGGGTAGCTAAAGTTGTACCAATCATGCTACAGTGTTTTGGGAAATAGATCTGGCACTGGGGACCTGGTTAGCAGTGACCCAGTGCACTTACAGTTCGAAATCACATCAGGCATCAGGAAGAAATTGGGGGCTAGCCATGCAAAATGAAGCACTTTCCTACAACTGTTAGTGGCTTGTGGGATTACAGTGCCAGCCCTTCTGTGGATTTTGCCATTTTTGAGTGAAGTCTCACAGAGCAGATGGGTGGTCATGTCTCCAGGGCAAGGGCGTTAGCCTGCAGGGTCCCTCAGGGATATGTGTTATTCCCATTGCTGTTTAGCATCTATCTACAGTTGTCGATTTCAGCATTAGTACAGTTGGACTGTCAACTGTTCAACTATGCAGATGATACCCAGCTGGTCTTGTGGATTTAGAGCTCTTCGCAGTCGCAGTTGAATGTGCAGAACATCTTGTGGTTCACTGGGAACTGGATGACAGCTAACCCTTTCAAGATCAATCCAGACAAGACTGAAGTGCTGGCAATCACCTGAAGGGAGAATCCCTGTTTCTGGCCACTGAAACTATGCTCCCCCTGTGCACTATCCCATTAGTGAAAAGCCTTGGCATTAAGCTGGACAGTAGACTGTCAATGTCCAAGCAAGTGGCAGCGGTATGCAGTAGCGGCACAGGCCTCTTGAGACAGCTCAGGAAACTGGTTCCAATTCTTTCCTTTTCAACTATGCAGACAGTGGTGTCTGCAATGACATTGTGACGGTTGGACTATGGAAATGCCCTATACATTGGCCTTCCTAAGCAGTTGCTGGGCAAGCTCCAGGTGCCAATGAATATTGCAGCAAGATTTTTACTTATGCTACCGAGATGAGCGCATGCCACTCCGCTGCTGCAATATCCCCATTGTTTGCCAGTTAAACAGAGGGCCATGTTGAAGGGCTTGTGGAATGTGCGTATGGCACTGTATGACACTGTGCCAATTTACATCAAAGAACGTTTGAGACACATTTGACCTGCCCATGCTTTAATAAACCAACACTGCAGGGTATTTTCAGTCTTGATACCTCTGGTCTGGAATGGATTGCCGGAGAGTTTTAGGAAAGAGACTGCCCTCCTTCCCCTCTGAAAAAGTTTGAAAACTTTCCTATTTACATAAGCTTGGGAGTAACAAGTTATCATAGCTTTTAGGTAAATGCCCAGAGACCAGTGGTATTTGTGTGCTATATAAGTGGCATAAACATAATATTACAAAAAAGCTCCCATGGCCTTGTTGCTGTAGGGACATAATAGCATTCATTTTCTACACGTCCCACTTTCAAATGTCATGCACCCCACCTTGTGGGCCACAACGCCTAATTAGCGGCGACTTACCCTATGTGAAAGGGAGATTTTTACCTGTCAAAATGGGCATTTTAACAGGTTGCACTGCAGCAGCCATTCTACAATGGTAGGCCTGAAGCCATGTTTCCTTGCCACACTTGTGGATGGCAAAATAAATGCTGCATACCAGAGGTGACAATTAAGTTTCCATGGTTGGTGATGTACTTATAATCAATCACCCATTATGTAGTAGAGTTTATATTTTGGAGCACATTCTCACCTGGTCCTGATGAATTGTCACCGACCTGTATGGGCATAGAGCAAGAAACATGTCGACCTTTCTACTTCCCTGGGGAGCATTATAATCCCTCTGGGGGTCACCGATTTTACTTAGGCTGGTATACCACCAGAATAAAATGGTTCATTGATTGGCAATACCATACCTATTTTAACCCACCTCACTATCACTCACTACACTTGTTGCACCTACACCCACGCACCCATACGGCTGTCTCTAAAAAGATCTCCGATAAAGAGCCCCTTTGCGGGAGCCCGTCGGGCATTGCAGCGCCGGCCCGACGAGGAGCACAGCCCTATGATGAAGCATGACACCTTGCTAGGTGTGTGAGGGCATTCTATAGAGACTAATCGCTCTCCTCCCTCCCTTACCCTCCCCTCTCCCAGAGGAACTGCACTCCTGGTTTTGTTCTCGAATTAAGTTTCCATGCCATGGGTGCAGTTCCTACAGCATATACTTTTAGGGGTCGAGGCACATACACTGGGCACTGGACACCAGTGCCTCAGTGTGCAGAGTCTAAAAACCAGAAATAAAATCCAGCAAAAAATGAGGGTGACCAAGCAAATAGGGACATTTTCTCACAGTTGATTTGGCAGTTTTAAACTGGATTTTGTTGAAACTAAAATTGAATCCTGAGCTTGGAATATGATTGGCTGTGAAGAACAGATCACCTAGAAAACCTTGGTGTGAAATGTGTGGGTTCAATGGAGACAGGGAGAGCAGAACCCACAACCAGGGAGGGTTTTGCAATTCAAAAAGGTTTTGAAAAGGGCATTTTTCACCCAGATATAGATAGCTCAATTTGACTATAGAATCAAAGGGTTTGTCCAGGTTCTGCCAGTTGGTAGCACTACTGGTATAGTTTACAACCTTCCAAATTTGTATAACTAATTGATTTGGCTTTGTATGACGAGTAGCATAAAACTTTCAAAAATGTAAATATGTATATCAAACTTCAATCTTGGAACACAATAGGCAGATTAGTTAGGCAGCAGGGGAGTGATAGCTGTGCCTCAAAACTGGATATCAACTGAAATTCACATAGGGAACTCTTGGAAAGCAAGAGCATGCTGCCTTAAGTCTATTTCCATTGGGTACTGACCACAGATCATGATGGAAGGTCACCCCTGAGTTCAGCAGCAACAATGAGCATGGGTACTTGTGGCCACAGATAATGTCCTGCATCACCTATTACTTAAAGGGCTTTTTGGGTGAAAGTGTACTGGCACAGAGCATGGCAGAAGTATATTGAATATTTACTGAGCTTCACTAGTCACTCATTAAGTAATTACTGACCTAAAACGCATAAATATGATGCATGCTGTAGACGGTGACTGCCCATCCGCTCTACTCACAGATCGGTAAGGCAGACAGACTCTCTGTGGGGTCTGCTCTACCCCACGGAATGGAAACTGTAAGTTTAAAAATTAGCATTGGCAAAACCAATATGTCTGGCGTTGCCTAACAAGCTTTTGTCTTTGCCAAAGCTTATCTTGTTTGTGAATGAATTTTGAATAGTAGCAGATTTGGGGAAGTTGCCGGTTCCTCCCCTGAGTAAAACAAACATTGTCTTAAAGTTTTTAAAAAGTCTCATCCACCTCAGCTCCTTCCTGGGATGTTTTGTGTTTATCCATCAAGTGGGGGGGCCCAAAACCCATTTTTCCTATTCATTTTTCCATAGGAAAAATTTAACAGCGATACAGCAAAAACTTCTGAACCGCATTACACCAAATATGGCAGAAAGTTAGACTTGGTTCAGAAAGCGTACCTTTTATGATTTGGTATAAATCCGTTCATGAGTTTTTGAGAAATTAAGACTCAAAGGGGTATATTTACATGAAAACTATCGCCATGGTACTGATGTATTTACAATATGTCGCTACATAGCGATAGGATCTGCTCGTGGTGACAAATATTGCCGCTAACACTAGCATGAAGGCGATAACATTTTTGCCGCTAGTGCGAGAAAAGTGAAGAAAGGCCAGTTAGAGGCAAAAAACCTCACGCTAGTCAGCCCAATGTGCCTTTTTTGCCTCTAGAGGCTAAAATAGCCTATAAGTCCACCACCAATAATAAAAATAAAATAAAAACAATGGAATGCAGAATGGAGCAGCCAGGGCCAAGTTCAATACAGGGAAATAACCCCCCCAAAGCCCCAAACAGCAAGGATGATAGCCAGAGTCCGAAGGGAAGAGGAAATGCAGATTCAGGGCTCCATAAATGTAATGAGGCGCATTTCTGGGAAGAAAACAGTGATGCATCACTTTTCATAGCACTTCCCCTGCAACACCATGCCAGCCGAAGTCTGGAAGCGTGGACAGTCCCCAGAGCCCGGAGGCCTTGCTGGGTTTGTGTCTGAGACCTGGAGTGTGAAGCAGAGATGCTGTGAAGTTGCTGCGGCCTGACGGTGGGGGCGGGCCGCATCCGGACCAAGCCTTTGGGCCGTGGTGGTGAGGCATCAGTGAGTGTCCTTACCTGGTGGTGAAGCATGGCAGGTCACATGGAGACACATTGCTGCCCTGTGTGAGAAGACCCCCTGGCGTCACTTGGAGCTGTGATCATTAGAGGCACTCCTCCGCACCAACATATAGAGGTCTGCATCACATAACAGGCGCCACCACTATACCGGGGTGCACAGTGGAGATTGCCAATGGTGGGCAGCGCCACTCTGCACCACAGGCCAAAGGATGTGGCGCTGCCCGAACGCTGTGGCGGGTGAGGCCCCTGAGCTGTGCCAATCTTGTGTGGTGGAGGCGCTGCAACCTCACGCCTAAGGTGACCATGGTGCATCACCTGCATCAGGAGGATCCCCAGCGGACTCGGCGGCGACAGCTGTACCCAGGCTTGTGAAATTCCACCTGGCTGAGGCGCCTGCTGGCTGAGTCACAGATTTGGAGTGAGTGCGGCTGATTGAGCACCAGTGTCGTTATACAGGTGAGGAGAAGGTGGGACAAGGAGCGGAGGAGGCCTGAGGGTCATGTTGGGCCTAAGCCTACCACAAGTGGGTGAAGCACACGGTGCCCTAAGCAAACCCTGCGCTGCGGAGGACACGTATTGCAGAGGAAATTGCACAAGACTGGTGGGGGGAATCCTTTTACTGGCTCAAGTTGCTTAGATCGGCCATTGATGGCACCGGGTGCCAGGGACACAGAGACCGTTTCGGGCCCAGTCCCTTGGCTATGCAGCTTGATCCGCTGTTACTCGCCAGGCAACTGGGGAACACAGAATCTGGTCACCACTGTTAGATCGGAGGAGGCAACCGGGTGGTGGTGCCTTTCTTTACACCCTGGTAGTGAGCTCTTTGGTATACGGGGGACTATCCATTAGTGGACTTGCTCTTACCACAGCACAGCCCCATCTGGTAGCTGCTGCTGCTGTCCCCATCAGCTGCTGCTGGTTCCTCTGACCCGGAGGTCAGGTGTTCAAGGCAATCCTCCCCAGGAGGCTCCAACCTGCCCCTCATCGTTGGTGGCCCAGTGGTAGAGAGCCACTGCTCTGCTGCTTGACTGCCCTCCTGTCCCTCTTTTCTGATGTTTTCTGCTCTTCTCTGTTGCTTTCTACCTTTGGCTTTGTATTTTTCTGTTGCTTTGTTTGGCTTTGTCTTTCCTGTGCTTTTGTACAGTTCCTTTTTCCCTGTCCTCTCCCTCATTGACACTGCGATTCCCCACAGCCCAGCCGCTGCAGTGCCCTTTCCTGCATTTCCTGCCTCCCAGCTGTCTAGTCCCATACAGTACTATTTAATTGCAGCCGGGTGTGCCACTGGTGTGCCGAATGCATGTCAAAGGCAAGCCGTCTGCACTGTCCATGCATGGACCGTGTCCAGTGCAAGGAACCCTGCCCCCGGACACTCCACAGCTATGAAGCCAGCACCCTGGACACCACTCCACCTGCCATCTAGCATTACCGAAGAATACCCTTGCACCCTTCGCCTGCCAAAACTGAAAACACATCTTCTGCCACATCAACACACCAGCACCTCTTCACATAAACCTGGACCAACCTCAACTCTGGACTGGACATCGCCATCTCTGACGGCTACAATGTCACCTGCAAGGACCACCTCGACCCCCCAGGAGGAGGCGTTGCCATCGTAGACAAAAGCACACTCCGACTAACCATGCACTCTAATGATCCAACGGCAACCATGGAGCACCTCTACTCCCAGATCTGGACCAAGACCAACACCAGCTTCAGCAGGCACCCTCATCTACAGGTCCCCTGGCCCATGACCCCTCCATTCACCAATGCCATTATAGACCTCATCACACCCCGGCTCTCCCAACCACTGACTACATCCTACTCGGAGAACTCAACTTCCACCTGGGCAACCCCAGTGACCAGAATACCACCAGCCTCTTGGAGAACCTTGCCAACATCGGACTCAAGCAGCTAGTCACCGCACCAACCCATATAGCCAGACACATGCTCAACCCTGTCTTCTCTGCCAGCGGGAACATTCAACTACAGCCACACCACCAAACTCGCCACACCACCAAACTCTCCTGGACCAACCATCATTGTATACATCACGCCTTCACTACGCCCACCATACACCACCACGATCATTGCCATCATTGCCCCCTCCCCGTCGCACCTGGATCAAGGCCACAGTAGAACTTCGCGTCAACACACTCAGCACCATAACTCCGCCAACGCTTGCAGACACCAACACTGCAGCATGCAACCTCCACCGATGGATCTCTAACTGCACTGACACCCTGCCAACCCTAAAAAAAAAAACGTGCAAACAACACTCCAAGAAGGCCAACTGGTTCACTCCCACACTCCACAAGTCAAGATGCACCTGCAGATGTCTAGAGAAAAGGTGGAGCCACAACACTATTCAACTCTGCAACACAGCCACCCTTGCACCATGGCGCAAGGGTGCCTGCGTCGGCTCATGGCAGCCATTGTGCGCCATTGTAAGGGAAAAAGACAGAAGGGCTAATTCCTGACCCCCTTCCCACAGTTTAACTTGTGAAGTCCTGTGCCACATTATACCTGCGTCAGGTATGATGTATGCAGTGTGGGCGTTCCCCTGCAACAAAGCCTTATAGAAGTGGTGCAGTGAAATCTCTCAGACACAGCTGCAGCAATACACGACTTTAGCACTGACAGATACATCAGCATTCCAGACATATCTGTCATTGATTGTGACAGGTAGCGCCGTACAGTAAATACAGTGCCTCTATGGTGTCAAAAGGAGTGCACAGTGAAAGGTGTCGCAACACTGTTTTTGTCGCGGGATGCAACACTTTTCACGAATGAGGCCCAGGAATGCGCCCTATCTTATTGATAGGGTGCATTCCTGACCTTTTGTTCTGGCGCAGGGCAGCGCAGCAATATTCCTTGCAGTGCTGTCCAGCACCCAAACATCTTATATGTGGACCCAAGTGTTTGCACCAGCTAGTTTTTGGTCTTAAAAAACTGCCTCTAACTGGACTCAGCGGCAGGTTCGGGGGGTTATCGACGTACGGGAATTTCATTGTAAATATTGCGAAGTGTGTTTAGTAGCAATTTTTTCATGGGAACACCTACCTTGCATCTTGCTTTCATTTGGTCCTGCTAACAGAAGTGGTGATCTTGAAAATTCCTGTTTCTGCTGGAAAAGGGCAGCTAACTGTTGTTAGCGGCAACTTGTAAATACAGCGATAAAAAAGCCTTGTTAACGTAAAACAATTGACGCTATGGCGGTGTTAAGTTCTTGTAAATATTCCCCAAAATCTTTCACGTTGCAGAGGATCCACGGAGCCAACAGATCACAAGATGAGATTTGATTGGCTGCCACCACATCAACAAAGAGGTGGCGGCAGCTATCTTTCATGATCCCTCTATCCAACATCATCCGCTCTCACAATATCAAAATCCTCTCCTATACCGACAATACACAACTCATTCTCTCCCTCAGGGACAAGATACCTGGTACCTAGATCAAGTTCAATGGCTGCATGACTGAAATCACTCACTTGTACGAATACCAACTGTCTAAAGCTGTACATCGACAAGACCAAAATCGTGATCTTTGGGAAGAGCACATCACCGTGGGATTCCACCTGGTGGCCAACAGAGCTAGGACCGACACCCACCCCCACCCTCACCACCCACGCCAAGAACCTTCGGATCAGTATAGACTCAACATGACCTCCCAAGTCAATGGCATCACCGCTTCATGCTTTCATAACCCCCTGAAGATGCTGTGGAATATTTTCAAATGGCTCCTAATCAGCAAGCAAGCTGGCCTACCGCAACTCCCTCTATGCCGGGATCAATACAAAAAACTCCCCAGAATTCTGCAGACCCTTGAGAACTTGATGGCCAGAATCACTCTTAACCTCCCACACTGCACTCCCATCACATCACCTTTGAAGGAATTCCACTGGCTCCCCATTCATAATCAAGCAGAATTCAAACTCCTCAGTCCTCACTCACACTTTCAAGGCACTACACAATACCTGAACAATTGCATCTGCTTTCACAAGCTTCCAGACACCTCCTCTCATCGAAACTCCTACTTTCCCAAATCTCATGCATAAGGAAAACAAGATATTGCAGTCTAGCCTTCTCCTACATCACTCCTAAGGCATGGAACGACCTGCCGCTACACATAAGGGCCTCCCCCTCACTTCTTGAATTCTGCAAGAAGCTGAAGACTTGTTTTTTGAGTAGTCCCATTAGACCAGGGGTACTCACAAACTTTCTCTCGGGGGCCAAATTTACAGTGTGGTTTGTGGCCGAGGGCCGCAACGTGGGGGCGGGGTCATTGGGGGAGGGGGCGGGGCTAGAGTAACAAAACAAACTGTGACCATGAGGTGGAACACAGGCCCTTGCAGCGGACGCCTTCGTCGATTGAGCCACCGGACCCGGCATACACATATCTCTCTCTCTCTCTCTCTCTCTCTCTCTCTCTCTCTCTCTGTGTCCCTCTCTCTCTCTCTCTCTCTGTCCCTCCCTCTCTGTCTCCCTCCCTCTCTCTGTCTCTTTCCCTCTCTGTCTCCCTCCCTCTCTCTGTCTCCATCCCTCTCTCTATCTCCCTCTCTCTCTCTATCTCCCTCTCTTCATCTCCCTCTCTCTATCTCTCCCTCCCTCTCTCTGTCTCCCTCCCTCTCTCTGTCTCCCTCCCTCTGTCTCCCTCTCCCTCTCTCTCCCTCTGTCTCCCTCTCCCTCCCTCTGTCTCCCACTAACTCCCTCTGTCTCCCTCCCTCTGTCTCCCTCCGTCTCCCTCTCTGTCTCCCTCTCCAGCTCTGTCTCTCTGCCTCTCTGTCTCTGGCTGTCCCTGTCTCTGCCTTTTTCCGTCTCTGCCTTTAGCCGTCTCTGTCTGTCCCTGTCTCTATCTGTCCCTGTCTCTGTTTGTCCCTGTCTCTGTTTGTCCCTGTCTCTGTCTCCCTCCCTCTGTCTCCCTTCCCGTCTCTGTCTGTCTCTGTCCGTCTGCCCGTCCCTGTCTCTGCCTCTGTCTCTGTCTGTCCCTGTCTCTATCTCTGTCTGTCTCTATCTCTGTCTGTTTCTGCCGCTGTCTCTGCCTGTCCGTCCCTGCCTCTATCTAGCTCTGTCTGCCCCTGTCTCTATCTATCTCCCTCCCTCTGTCTCCCTTTCCATCTCTGTCTGTCTCTGCCTCTGTCTGCCCAGTCCCTGTCTCTGCCTCTATCTGTCTCTGTCTGTCTCTATCTCTGTCTGTCTCTGCCTGTCTCTGCCTCTGTCTGTCTCTGCCTCTGTCTGTCTCTGCCTCTATGTGTCCCTGCCTCTATCTTTGTCTCTCTCTCTGTCTCTATCGCTGTCTGTCTCTACCTCTATCCATCTCTGCCTCTATCTAGCTCTGTCTGCCCCTGTCTCTATCAGTCTCTGCCTCTATCTGTCGTTGTCTCTGCCCTCTGTCACCTCACCCGACGCTCACACCCTGCTGTCCTCTGTCATTCTTTGTCCGCTCACCCCACCCCCCCCACCCCCTTGTGTGGCAGCTTGAGGCAGCTTCCCTTCCTGGGCACACACACAGCCCCACCGGAGTACTTCACAGGTCTTTAAGAGACCATTTGCATGATAACGAGGCTTTGTTATATTTCACCTCTTCTTAATCCAAGTGGAGCTGCAGGGGCACTATCACTAGAATCGCCCGGCCCCCACAGAGCAGAGTCTGTTTGCTGACACTGTTAAAAAAAAACACAAAAACACCGGTACGATGTTTGCAAGGTCCGCGGGCTGCCAAGAAAGGCTTGCCGGGCAGCTGGCGGCCCGCGGGCCGTACTATGAGTACCTGTGCATTAAACCATAGCATAACATAACACAGCATCACACAACTCAGAGATAAAGGAGCTGATTCACAAAGGGCTTCTGCACTTGTGGTGGAGGCCCTGTAGTTGTGGCAGGGATATCCACACTCATGGCGAGACCTCCGCAACGGGTAACAGCAGATTGAAGGCCCCACCATGAGTGCAGGACCACAACTGCAGGGCCTCTGCCATGAGGGCAGAGTCCCTTTGTGAACCGGGCCCGGGACTCCAGACGCTACCTCCTATGCCTGGTGGGTGGGATGGTCCCAGACGGCTCCAACTGGGGACAAATGGGGCCAAAAGCATTTTATAGTAAATTGATGGTGGATCTGTGCTATAAACTCCACTATAGTGGAGGGGCATGTGCCTTCACCCCCCGAGCCTCCCTGAGGCCCCAGGGACACCATCCCTGTGGCCGTATCAAATTAAGGAGAGAAGAGTGCACGGTCCCCTTCACAAGCCTCTGCAAGGCCTTGAGGAGCTTAAGGCATGTGGGGCACTCAGCCCTACTCTGTGAGCCTCTATGAAGCAGTGGGGACCCCAGCCCCTGGGCCATCTTTAATTTAATGAGGAGGGAGCATAAACATTAAAAGGGGAGGGGGCTCATGGCCCCTTCCTCAAGCCATTCTATTGCACCAGGGATGGCTTTGTTGAGGTGTACCGGGGACCCTGACTACCAGGAGACCGAAGATTCCCTGTCCACGTGGGCACGGGCAGGGAAGACTAATGTGCACCCACCCAGTGGGAGCAAAAGAAAACTGCTCCTGCAGGGTGAGAGCAATGCTGGCTCCTACTGCACTCGTGATGGATGCTGTCAGGGTTGCGTGGCTAATGCAAGACCTCAAAAAACACAGTGAGCCAATACATAGTATCAGGAAAAGCAAACCATCTCTGCATCTCCTTTCAAAATGCAAAACACAGAGGGTTCAAAGACACTACCCGCCACTAAATGTCACTGTGGGCTGACATCATTTCTGCTGACTACCCTGGGACATCTAGTAACAACCGTAGTTTCTGCATTATTTTGTTGCTGACTAAAGTAGGCTGTTTATGAAGTGCCCCCGTGGAGTGAGAGCAATGCTACAGATGCAAAATAATCTTTCAGGAGCTTTATGCTGTTTCCAGAGGGACATCAAGAAAAGGTTAGCACTGCTCCACCAATTATATGGCTTTAGATTTTTTATTTAAAATAAAGGCCCCTAACATGGCAAAAGTAAATGTCTTACAAGATGTAGGGGTTGGGGACATCCACAGAAAAACTGTTAAATGGCAGTTATGATCGTTAACACAAAACAAATATTCTACATCATATCAACAAAATCAATTTTTTTAACTACTTCAGTGGAAAAGATCTTAAAGCTATGAGTCAAAACTTAAAAAAAAAAACCTGCTTGTGACCTCGGGGAATGTAACAAATGGCATTACAAATGGCAACATCAATATATTACTTGTGAAATCATGTCACCCCTGACATCATCACTAAAGCAGTAAAAACATTGGTCTTTTCCACAACTGTTTATTGAACTTGGATAGACAGACCTTGATTCTACATTTAAGAAATACAGTGTATGTTAAGAGTGGACATGCAGACTTCTAACTCGTAAATTAGGAGTATGTTTATGCTAGAAATGGGGGTCTCTGGGTGGCAGTGGTATTCACCCTGTTCAAGTAGGGAGTTACACTCCCAAGATAACCCCTGCTCATATCCTGGTAGCTTGGCACAAGTAGTCAGGCCTATTTCCGAGGCAATGTGTAAAATATTTGTACATAACACACACAGTAACACAGTGAAAACACTACAAATGGACACCACACCAGTTTAGAAAAATAAACAATGTTTAGCTAAAACCAAACACAAGGAGATGATGGACAGAGTGCTGACACTTTTTAAACACTCACCCCCAGTCACAGATCTGGGTTGAATCCATCATCATTCTTTAGCTCACTTTGCCACCCCAGTTCAGACAAAGCTGGATGAGACTTTTTAAAAACTTTAAGACAATGTTTGTTTTACTCAGGGGAGGAACCGGCAACTTCCCCAAATCAGTCTTGAACCTGTGCCTCATGGGAACATCCAGCCCGAACTGCCAAGCCATGTCTTCCCTGGACCGGAAACAAGCATCCTGGGACCGGTTTCAGGCTAACAGCCCTCTTCAGCCAGGCTAGCTTGAATTCAGTGGAAAAGTGAGCAAGGGACCCACGTCTGGGCATACCCTGCCAACTAGGGCGAACAACGCAAACACAAGGAGATGATGGACGGAGTGCTGAAACTTTTCAAACACTCACCCCCAGTCACAGATCTGGGTTGAATCCATCATCATTCTTTAGCTCACTTTGCCACCCCAGTTCAGACACAGCTATATGCAAATCAGTCTTGAACTTGTGCCTCATGGGAACAGTCCAGCCCGAACTGCCAAGCCATGTCTTCCCTGGACCGGAAACAAGCATCCTGGGACCGGTTTCAGGCTAACAGCCCTCTTCAGCCAGGCTAGCTTGAATCCAGTGGAAAAGTCAGCAAGGGACCCACGTCTGGGCATACCCTGCCAACTAGGGTGAACAACGCAAACACAAGGAGATGATGGACGGAGTGCTGAAACTTTTCAAACACTCACCCCCAGTCACAGATCTGGGTTGAATTCATCATCATTCTTTAGCTCACTTTGCCACCCCAGTTCAGACAAAGCTATAAGCAAATCAGTCTTGAACCCGTGCCTCATGGGAACAGTCCAGCCCGAACTGCCAAGCAATGTCTTCCCTGGACCGGAAACAAGCATCCTGGGACCGGTTTCAGGCTAAGAGCCCTCTTCAGCCAGGCTAGCTTGAATCCAGTGGAAAAGTGAGCAAGGGACCCACGTCTGAGCATACTCTGCCAACTAGGACGGACAACGCAAACACAAGGAGATGATGGACGGAGTGCTGAAGCTTTTCAAACACTCACCCCCAGTCACAGATCTGGGTTGAATCCATCATCATTCTTTAGCTCACTTTGCCACCCCAGTTCAGACACAGCTATATGCAAATCAGTCTTGACCCTGTGTTTCCAGTACAGGGAGGACCTGGCCTGGCAGTTCGGGCTGGACTGTTCCCATTGGGGCGCAAGGTCAAGACTGATTTGCATATGGCTGGGTCCAAACTGGAATGGCATGGTGATCAAAAAACGACGGATTTAGGCCCAGATCTCTTTACTGGGGTGAATGTATGACATTGTTCTGCATTCTGTCCATCAATTGTTCTTTTTGCATTTGTAGCTAAAACCAAACAACACCAGAACTGCAAAAATCCAAAATACAGAACTCAAAATATGACTTTCAAAGGTTTCAAGTAATTCTGTCCATAGAACTCTTTGAATGCTGTTATTTTATGCAAAGACCCTTAGATGCGTCAAAATCCATAAGGAAAAACAGCCGCAGAGAAGGGAAGCGTCCGAAAACACACCTATGCTTCGATTCTTGAGTCCCTGTGGAGGCGATGTGTCAGTCCTGTTACACGCAAAAGTGTTGTATCGAATCCGGACTGTAAGGGGAACCGAGGCGTCGAAATCTGTGACGGTTCTGGTCTGCAGGTGATACAGTGGAAAACCTGGCGCACAGGTACGATGCATGGAAATCTGGAAGAGTGGAGGCTGATGCGGTAGCGGCAAACAGGCACAGTGTCAATTTCTTCAGCCACATCCAACGGTGCATTTATTCTTTCAGCCGCATGGCAGGGCCTGCGTCAGAGTCAGTGCGATGGTCCCGGACTTCAGATAAACGGTGTACTGAACTCGGGCTGCAGCATTTCTTTCGGCTGTTGCGTCAATTTCTTCCGCCACACGGCGGCGTTGAGTGGAAACTTTTCCCTCACGGCGGTGCTGTGTCAGAAAAACAGTTGCTGGAAGGGGGAAGCGTAGATTTTGAAGCCTTTCATAGCTTTTTGCTGCAGCAACAACCTCAAATGGCCCAGAAATGGAATAAGCACCACTTGGCAGGTCAGAACTCGCAGCAGTGGAGTTCAGGGGAGCTGCAGGTGAAGTCCTTTATGGCCCTGAGACTTCTTAACAGGAGGCAAGCACACACAAGCCTTTGGAGAAAGTTCACAAGCAGGATACACAGCAAAGTCCAGTCCTTTTCCTCTCCAAATCAGAAGCAGAAACTGCAGGCCAACCCAGCAAAACAGCACACAGCAAAGGGGAAGTAATCCTCCTTATAGCTCTTTAGCCATTTTCCTTGGCAGAATTGCCTCTTGATCCAGAAGTGTTTTAAAAATCTGGCATTTTAGGTCCAAAATGTATTGCCCTTTTGGCCGTTGAAGTAGGCATCCCTCAAGGGATTGTCTTTGTAGAGCAACATATCTTGTCCTGCCTAGTCTTGGCTCCAGGCACACTCCAGGACGGTAGAGACAGCATTGTGAGAGGCCAGGCACAGCCCTATTCAGTTGTATGTGACAGCTCCTCCCATCACTCTAGCGCAGGAAGGCCCTTCAGCCTAGTGATGGGCCATCAAGATATGCAGGGCACACCTCAACTCACTTTGTGTGACTGTCTAGAGCAGCAGTACTCAAAGTACGGCCCACGGGCCACTTGCGGCCCGCCAGACCTCTCCTTGCGGCCCCCATGGAAAACAACAACAGTCAAGGACTTGGCGCCATTACTGCTGTTGTGATTCCTCGGGGACCGCATTTGCCGAGAAAAGGTCAAAGGGGCATGCGCAGACAATTAGTTTCTCACATGCTCACCTGCGGCTCCCGCCCTCATCTGCCACTGTGACGTCATAGGCTTGTGTCGCGGCAGGTGAGGCTTTTAAAAGAAGGCACGCAAGTTGCTGCCTTTCTCTACCTGCCCTTATCCTCGCCCATCTACGTCGGACTCACCCCAGCGCCGCTTAAGCAGTGTGTGCCCAACTGAAACGGAGCTGAGATTCACTGCCCTGTGGCACCAATTGCCGCCTCTCCTCACCTCAGAAAGCAGTAAGTGTATGCCAATGCCATCATTGTTATTGCTGGTCCCCCATTTTTTTGGTTCTCTGTTCTTACATCTCCTTGTTAATGCACCGACACAAAATGTAAAGATATCCTTAGGGGTTTGACACAAAATGTAAAGATATCTTTCGGGATTTTCGAGGGGGCTTAAAATCTTTTATGCATGTGTTTCTTTTAGATTTCTTGCGAGGTTTCGCATATTTATTTAGGTGCATGCGACAGTAGATTACGCTGTTGCCACATTCTGTGACCAATTGTGCGTTAGTCATCGGCTGAATTTGCTTTTTATGCGAGTTTGTTCTTCCCGAGTTAACAGGCACTGCTTTTGGTGGTCCAGGTGCTGGCTATGTTCCCAGAAACATATCAAGGTGACTTGGAATTCCTTACCACATCAGGGCTCAACCGCCAGATGGTCTTTACAAAGCAGAACGGGAATCTCTGTCCTAGGTTTGAATATCCATAGCTGCAGGTGAATACCGCTGCTTCGTGGACTTAAATTACAATTCGTGTTGGTTTTCAACACAATTAAAGTGTGAGAATTTAAACCTGTGCAGTCATCACACACCTACGGCCTTGAGCACTGCAAGACAGAAAGGGAGACTGGTGTATTCCACTCTTTACCTGTTCAGCATACCAGTCACTACTGCCCCATGTCTGCCTCTCTCCCAGGTTTGACTGCACATCTGATTCAGCAAACTAGACCCCCCTCCGAAAGGATAACTACCCAGAATGCACCGTCAGCACCTGTCTAACCCCCTTACAGTCCCATTCCCCTCCACCCACTTCGTGTTCAGCAAACCACACACCCACGGATACCAACCCACAAGGGTAGGCACATTCAGAGCCTGGCTCCCTTACCTCATCCCATCTTCTTCCTGTCCCGCGAACCAGACACGAACGTCAACTACCCACAGGACGAAGCATTTTGTCAAAGAGTATTTTATTCATAAGGTTCTTTGCGTCCATTCATTCTGTCTTCAGAGTGCATTCTTGCTTGTCTTGGGGTCTTTCCTTTCCCCTTCACCAGTGGTTTGACGCGCTTTTAATGCTACATAAATTACTTACACGTAACAAACACCTTGTGATGTTTTGGATAAGCTCATCACGTTCAATCAGGAACACAGCAACAGCTAAAAGTAAAACGCCTTACAGTTACACTATGCACCACATTGTTCCTTCACGAGACGAATCACAGCCGAAAGCAGCTTACAGGGAGACTCTGGATGCAAACTCACAAATCAGAGTCACTTGGAGGAAGAAACAAATCCGCTAAAAATAATACCTTCGGGCCAAGGCAAGCAGATTAGAAATGAATTGTCTTGTTAAGTGCCGCAATTATAGTTATAGCCAGGTGTTGGCAAAGTGGCGCTACCGATTAAATCTAGATTTGTGAATACACACATTCTACAGGTCTTGGAAAGCTAAAAGCTAAGTAAATTTAGGCAATGGCTTCTGTCATTCAAATATATGCTGCCTTTCATACGTGCCCATAGACCCGATTCATGCAGGAGACTCACCATTTTTAAATTCAACAGCAGCACAAAGTATTTGATGTAATTCCAAATTGGTTGGTTTTAGTCCTTTCACAGTTTCATAATTTCAGAACAGAACCATTTTCAGTTTTATATATTACATACAACAAAGCCATAGTTGTTGCTTATTTATCTTATGCAACTAACAACTATCAAGTCTCCATTTTCGCCCTCAGGGTGAAAAAAAAATCTCATCTCAGTAGCAGCATCACTGCTCAAAGATTCTGATATAATTTCAAATAGACTGGTTTTAGTTCTTTCACAGTCATCTTTTCACAACGGAAGCATTTTCAATATTATACTTTATATACAACAAAGCCATAGTTGTTGGTTATTTATCTTATGCAACTAACAACCATTGGCAAAGCCAATAGTCCTGACTTGTTGCAGGTATAATGTTACTGGTTGTATCTGATATATCGGGATACAATGACAAATTAAATACCAGTAGGGTGGCATACTATGCTAAACACAGATTTTTGTTAACATGTTTTTAAGCCATGCCCTTTACTTCATCGGTCATGGCCCTTTGAGAGAACCCCCAGGTTTTTCATCCCACTGAAAGCCCTGTAACCAGGCGATCCGTGTCAGTTATGTGTATATATCGCCGTAGTTCGATCTAAAAATATATTTTGATGTTCTGTTGCGTGTCTGTTTATAGTAGAGAAATACTGCTATTTGATGAGTAGTTGCGGAAGTAATGCTTTTTTCAGAAGTGTATAAGGTTTTTTTTTTTTACTAAGGTCATAGTTCACATTTTGTTTATTTTCAGCGTCTCTACTGTCCCCTAAATTATTCCTTTGTTTATTCAGAGCCCAGATTTGGAGCTATTGTTTGAGCATTCATTATATTGCACTTATCAAGCAGGATGTAGGCCCCGTTAAGAGTCTGGGGTGTCTCTTCCCACAGTGTCAGTGTCTTTCCCGATACACCTCCAATCTCCCTTTGAAGGAGACCAGGGAATACCATGGGTGGGTGCAGAGCGTGTCTTTTTGGCCCTGTTGCTCTGCATACCAGGGCTGTAAGTGGGATGAAAAAAGTGAGGAGTCCCTGAAAGGTGTGGTGGCTATATAATTAAGCAGTGTCGTTCCTGGGTTGCCACTGCTTTGGGTTACTGAGCGCCGAAGGGGGTGCACCATGGGTGGAACTTGGGCGTTCACATGCAACCACCCAAGGTTTCTGATGCTAAACCATATTTACTAAATAAAGTAGAAAGGGTTTAGCATCAGAAAACTTCGCCCTTTTGAAGTAGGCGAAGCGAAGGAGACTTGCTTTCATTTCTCCTTCCTTTTCCGACTTTGCATGTGGGATGCACTTTCCAGCACAAATACAAAGAGGGGAAAGAGTTAAAGTCAGCTTATGCATAGTCTTTTGTACTGGAAGGGTTTCACTCAAGTACAAAACCTATGGTAGACTCACAGAGACACCCTTGTACTATGGCACAAATGTGTCTCTCTGGCGCACAGTTGGTGATTTCAGCGCTAGTGCTAGGGAAAGGGGAGGAGAGTGTCATATTTCCAGTGCTTAATTTGAGTGGTAGGTTTCTGGTGTTGGGTGCCGGCACTTAATCGTCAACTCCGGCAATTATGACAGTCCGCCACATGGTGGCACTGTTTGCCAAATTTAGAGTAGAGCACAGCAACTGTTGTTTATTACAATGTCTAATACCTGGCACCCAAGCCATTCTTGTAGCTTTTGGGGCCTGGATTAGTTTGAATTGTTGTCTGCAAGAAATGTTCTGTGAAAAGTAATCTCCTGTGGGAGGAAAAACATGCAAATGGACTAAGGTAACATTTAGCAAATTTCACAGAACATGGCATTGGGAAATTTTGAAAACATTACCAGCACAGTTTACATTTTTCTCAAGTTCATTACTACATTAATTTATGTATTTATCGGTTTATAAATTGCCTATAACTTGAAAGTATATGAGCACTGTACACTTGGACACACATTCATGGAATCATCAGTTTTCGGTGTAATAAACTTTATTGAGAAACAACAGCGGACGGATGTGGTGTGGCACCGCCATACTTAAGGATTTGCCACCCTATCAAATGAAGGGCAGATAGAAACCCTGTGATATATCATTCAGACCTAAGTAGGCAGCATTATACTAACATTGGAGGTTATCCCCTATTGGTGCTGGAGATTCCACGACAGATGAAGGACAGTGAGGCTAGCTGTTATTCAAATCTGCATTTCGTATTGATCCTTATACAATGTGTCTTTTTAAAACATTCTCTGGTGTTGGGAGAAGCATTTTATATTCTCCAACAAGGGGTTTCAGGATAGAAGTGACTTCTGCACTTTCGTAAAGCTACTTTTTAAGATATCATCAGAGAGTAATATCTTTAGTCTTGATAAAGATGGTTTAAATCAAGATAATACCATCGAAATGCGTTGACACCATAGAACCATAAACCGCACAGTGGGCTGCCACACTAGATATTGATTGTCTTTTGTACATCAGGGTCCAGCCCTAACGTTACCTCATACGGATATGGTCACTTTATGACAAAGTGTAGTGTTTTTTTTAATACTCTCGTCTAATTGTCTTTGTTGTTGATTTTGTTCATTTGTTTATTTATAGTGTGAGATTTTTTTTGATTTTGAACATAAATATACTATGTATGGATAACTGTTTTTAAATTTGCTACAATTGTTTTATATGCTTTTAATAAATTGATACATAACATTTCCAATATTTTTCTTGTGTACTGGCACTATGCTTTTTTTATTGGTACTGTATCCCCATGATTGAATGTGTGTGATTTAGGTGAGTGAATGAGTAAGAGTTCTCTCAGTATTTGCCAACCAAAGGATATATTGTTATTTTTCTGTAATAAACAGATCAGTAGCACAAACAAGTATGTTCAAGATTTAGTGTGCTACATATTGGGGGATGTAACCTAAACTGTTGAGTTTTAACTATCGACAGAAAGATATCATGTTCTAGTTTATACTTCAGTCATTTGGGAGAGAGTGAGAGTGTTCTCTTACATAGTGTCACACGGCCGTAAATATTTTGTCACTAAAATGTCACTGTTGCCTCTGCTCGATGAGGGTAGCGGAGAAAATGTGACCACAAGTACATGTATATGGGGCTGTTTTCATTATTTTGTAACTGAGCTGGTGAAAGTGTGCAACTCTAAGAATCCTTGTAGCAATCTAATGCATTTTGATTTTATTCTGTTTTTCTAAAGAGCAGACAGACTTGGAAACATCAAAATACTGCACAATGAGGGAAAAAATGCACAATCCTGAAGGCAGTCAAAATACAAACGCATGCAGAAGATTCAACAACTTAAAATACTGTGGTGAGCTGAAAGGGTAATAAAAAATGTTTATGTTGACGTAGCACAACAGTACTTTTATTTAGATTGAGCTTATAGCCAGAAAAGGATCCAAAGCGTTGTGCCGCATGAGTTAACACCGCTATAGCTTCCTCTGACCCTGTGGTGAATACCGCGATGTCAACTGCATAAACAGTGACTTTTAAAATCATATCATTGAAGAACACTGGCAAAATAAAAACATTATTGAGCAAATGCCTGATGAACGGCTCAATGTAAAGAGCAAATAATAAAGGGGAAAGCGGACATCCCTGTCGCGTTCCCCGCTGAATACTAACAGAACTGGATGCACAACCGTTAAGTTTAATAACAGCGATTGGATTATGATAAAGTCTCTGTACCGCCGAGACAAACCTCCGACCGAGACCTAAAGAAAGCATTGTGCACCATAAAAACCCCCAAGCCACTTGGTCGAAAGCCTTCTCGGCATCCAGCATCAGCATCCCAATCCTCTGATCCAAGTGGCCAACAACATAAAATGCTGCAATGGCTGTATTTGTGTGCTGCCGTGTCCCTACCTGGAACAAAACCATGCTTTTCTTCTGAAACCACTAGGTGAATCAATGGGGCTAAGCCGGAAGCGAGGAGCTTTGAAAAAATATTGGCGTCCGCATTGATTAGGGATATCGGTCTGTATGACCCCATATCCTCCACCGGTTTGCCCTTTTTTTGAAAAACAATTATATTAGTTCTGTTCCACGATGGGGGTGCATCCCCTCCATGCAGTATCTCATTGACCAGCTCAAGAAATACCGGAGTCAGTACATCCCTAAATATTTTGTAAAACCCAAGCAGAATAGTGTCCTCACCTACCGCTTTGCCAGAGGGCAAAGCCCCAATTGCTAAATTCAGTTCATCGAGGTCCGCATTTCTTTCCAGCACCACAGTTTGAGACACATCCAGAGCAGGTAATACACTCTCTTGTAGATAATATAAAGCCATTTGTTAATTAAAGCTTACTGACTCCTTATACAAAGGGGCATAGAAGATCCTAATTTGTTCTACTACTTCTTGGGGTTTCGTATAAATTACACCGTCCACACCATTAATCTTAATATGTGACTTTGACTTAGCCCTCTGGTCAGCAAGTTGGTAGGCCAATACCCGTCCCACCCGCTCTCCATACTCATACTGTTTTGTTCTAAACTTAAAAAAATTATTAGCAACTTTGTCTTTTTGCCTTCTGCTAAGCTTAGCTCTTATGTCAATAATCTGTGCATATATTTGCTATTCACCAGTGTCCTTCAAAGCAATTGCTCGAGCATGCTGTTGCTCTAAATCAATATATAGCTTATGTTCATTTTCTAGCTGACTACTAGTTGATTTTGCTTGACTATGTACTGAAATGTAGCCCCTCTCACATATGCCTTTAAACAATCCCAGACTATTGCAGGGGATGTAGTATTCAGATTATTTACTATATATTCCTTCAGATCCTCTTGCATATAGATTACTAAGTCAGGGTTGCTTAAAAGGTGCCTAGGAAAAGAAAATTCCTTAACTTGTTCTTCCCTAGTCGGCCCAAGGTGTACAGTAAGCATAATAGAATTATGGTCCTAATTTACCTTGGGACATACCCCCATTGAGACATTAGCCAACAGAGCATAGTTAGTAAAAATCATGTAGATTCTGGAGTACTGTTTGTGGGGAAGGGAAAAAAAAAGTAAACCTCGGCATTGTATGGAACAGTATCCTCCAAGCATCCCATTACTGTTGTATATGAAGCAAGTCACGTATAGCTGCCCTCACCTGAACCATTCTAGCTCTAGCCGACGTATTTGTAGTATCAATTTGTTTTGTCAAGAATACAGTTAAAATCTCCCATTACTATGAGATTCCCAGCCCATTCCAACAATTCAGAGTTTAAGTAAGAAATAACCTCAGGGCAATCAACATTCGGACCATAAACCATGTATACTGTCACCTTACATCCAAAAATTGAAAGCTGAGCAATTGCCAATCTTCCACTGGAATCGGCCTGTGTGCATAGAACCATTATTTTGGAGTATTTATCCTTCAGTAAAGCTACCCCACGTATAGATGCCGTCTGCGATGTACACAAAATCAAGTCATAGCCAACCTGTTTAAAATAAGTTCTATCTTTATAGGCCAGGTGGGTTTTTAGCAAGCCCAACTATATGAGGCTTAAATCCTTTAAGTTCTTCAGCTACCAGTCGCCTTTTACTAGCCAAATTCAGCCCACAAACGTTCCAACTCATAAATTTAACACTTGACATTGTATAAATTTGTACTAACTAATCATACTCTATCCATAACATTAAAATAAATGTTTTCCCGAAGCCTATGCTCAATACTCTGTTTGTACCCTTTCTGAGCTATTTTAACTACGATGTGGCTATTCACCCCCCCTTCCCCCCAAAACCCCCCCTCCTCCCATCCCCCACCCCGTTTCTTGGAAAAGGAATCACTCCCCATTTTTAGGCTGTCCTAAACTGACAGCAAGCAAAGGACGCCCCAGCCACTCCCCCAAAAATCCCCACCCAGCCCCCACACCACACCACACTCCATCCATACCAGCCTGACGAACAAAAGGAAAGAAAAAAAAACAAGAAAACCCCCCCTAGGGAAAAAAGTTCCCACTACAAAAGGCCAAAATAGAAAGGCCCACGCTTCAATATAGAACAGAAAAAGAACCAGCTTCGTCAAATCCCGTATGGCATTTTCTGTCAACCCCCCATACACATTATACCGTAATGATGTACCAATCAAGCATTGGGGGTGGATTGCCACTTAAACAGTGCCTTTTTTGCCTCCTGCTCATTAACAAAAAAATGTGTACAGCCATCCTTGATGACTTTTAAATGAGCAGGCTCCTGTAAAATAACCTGGGAGCAAACAGTCTTAAATGAATCCATAAGTTGGCAGAGCTGCCATCGCTTGTCCATA
The DNA here is from genome assembly GCF_964204655.1 of Triturus cristatus. Classification (NCBI taxonomy): domain Eukaryota; kingdom Metazoa; phylum Chordata; class Amphibia; order Caudata; family Salamandridae; genus Triturus; species Triturus cristatus. The sequence goes on from NC_140581.1 coordinate 799,797,619, forward strand.
GTCGACTTACACAAATGGGACCTAACAAAAATTGACATAGTGTCTACTTTAACAGGAGACGTAGGCCAAGCCTTAAAAAAAATAGCCTGACGAACCAAAAAATTTCACAAAAATACCAGAATAGGCCTAGTAAAATTTGTTTTAGATTGGGTGTTTTGAAGGAGGGCTAGTAGCAGACGATGAGCTCTTTGGACTTGTGTGTCCATGTCCCAGTCTTCTAAGTCAGGGAAGGCCTTCTGAAAAAGATCAACAATAAATGCACGAGGATCGGAGCCTTCCCTTCCTTCCAGGATCCTAAAAATCCTCAGCTTATGGTGTCGCTGCCGATTTTCAAGGTCTTCAATTTGATACTGCATCAAGGCCATCTGTGACTCATGTGAAGTAGCCAGCTTAACAGTATGAGTATTGACCTCCTCCATGGCTGCCACCCAATGTTGAAGATCAGAAAACTTGGCTGTTAAATGAGAGACCTTGGCAGTAACCTCAGACAGTGCTTGTTTGATTTCAGTACTATCCACCAGCCGCGGCCCGTGGAGGGAGTTCCGTGGGGCGGTAATGCGGGGCGGAGGAGGGGCAGGGTGGGGGGTTCTAAAAACCGGAATATGGATAATTGCAGGTAAGTAAACAATTAAATAAATAAAATGAATTTCGTAGCGCGCTCTGCATCGCATTTTGCGATGCAGCGCGCGCTACGAAATTCGTTTTATTTATTTAATTGTTAACTTACCTGCAATTATCCATATTCCGGTTTTTAGAAGCCCCCACCCTGCCCCTCCCCCGCTCCGCCTTACCGCCCCACGGAACTCCCTCCACAGGCCACGGCTGCTATTCACCCTTGCCTGTTGATAGTAGACTTGCGCTTCTGCTCTCTGAACAGTGAGTGCCTGCATAATTCTGGAAAGTGATGGCTCGTCACCCTCTCCAACCCTTCCCACATACTGGTTCAACTCATCATTGCACCCCAGTCCAGATTTTTCAGTAGACAGTGTTGCAATAGGAGGAGATAGGGGCCTAAGCACTATAGGTTGATTACTAATTACAGCGGATGCTGATCCCTTAGTATGAGAAAGCTCCACACGCGATGACTTTTGAACAGAAGCATTACCCGCCCCAGGAACCCTGATCTGTGGGCTGCCCGAGTTCTGCAAACTGGCCACAGCAGTGTCAGAATTTTCAGTTCGTTGCGGGACCATGGGGGTGCTAGTTGATGTAGTAACCATAGAGTCTAGCTGACCATCCGGCAAAGTGAAAACTGCAGTAAACCCATGTGTACCTGGGTTTGATAGTCTGGAGACAATTGATCTCACTTCGCCCTTTGATGAAACCCATTTCCGTAGCGGGCTCACCCCCAGGCCCACCTTCGTAGAACTTGTTCCCCCTTTAAATTGTCCAAGTGCCTCTGAAATCTGAACCTTCGTGCCAACACCACTCCCACGGCCTCTGCCACCCTTTCCAGACCGAACCGGCTTAGGGCCTTTTCCCTTCAGGGCTTTTCCCCCAACAGCCTCACTGTTATTGCTGATGCTATTATTCATAATATCCTGACCTGATGAAAATTGATTAACATAGGAATCCAGACCATTCTCTAAATCCATGACCACGTTCGTCACCCCCTTACTTCTGCCATTCTCATCACCTGTAGGGCTACTGCCATTCTCGCCCAGGCCAATCCCCTGCAAATTACTGTTTGGGCGAACCAGAGAGTCTTCATTATTCAGCCCCTTGGAGTGAGGAGTGCAGTCTATAATAGCAGGTACAGTTCCAACAGTGTCACCCTCAGCGCTGAGTAGGGGGGCTAAAAGTTCTTCAGGAGCAGAATCCACCATACTCGCCTCCAAAGAAGGAGCAGCCGGTGTTAAACCACTAACAGAGTCTTCCGTATCCCCCCAACCCTCGTTAACTGCAGCATTCAAGACTTCAGCCATTTGGGCACTGGGGGTAGCTGTCTCCGAGCCACAGGAGTGGAGCAGTGCCGTAGCCTTCCCGGAGCGTAGAAATTTTAAAATAGGCTTCCCCACCTGAGGATCCGTTAGAGAGTCAGACGCATTAATGCTTACCGGGGCTCTCCTGGGCACTGTACCACTGCTAGCAACTGCATCGGCTTCTGAAACAATTTGACAGTCCACACTTTCCACAGCGTCCGTGAGGCCCCCACCTTCTGCCTGAATCTCAGCCCACCCCCGGCGAGTCGTTCGTGGAGGAGCCATCGCCTTCACCTTCACCTTGACCTGGAGTGCCCTTTCCCATACCCGGTTATCGCTGACCTTAACCTGGCCAGCACCGCTGCTACAGGAATCACCAGAAGAGCGTTGTTTTAGCAGTAGGAGCCGCGACGGCGTTTGTAGAGGTGCTCTGACTGTGAACCACCTCGCTATGCGGCTGCCATACACCACACAGCTGATTTGCTTTATCCGGCACATCCAACGCTTCCAAGGAAAGGAGGCGGACACAGGGGAGCACAACCACCGCCGTAGGTGCTTTCTGCCGCCTCCGTCTTCCTACGTTTTCCACTTTTCACTCCCTCAAAAATGCTGCATTCACGCTGCCATCCGGGAGTTTCAATAATCAACTTTCACTGCATTCACGCTGCCATCCGGGAGTTTCAAAAATCGACTTTCACTGCTTTTCCCTTAGTTGAATGCCGGGACTGTCAGGGGAGGGATTGCGGCGGGCCGACGGAGACTTCAGGAGAGGGCGGTAGGACGTCCTTCGGAAGCGGAGTCAATCCGCCATCTTCCTTTCCCCCAGCACCATCACTTCCATGTGTCTCTGAGGTAGATCGCACTCTCAGGCTAAATAAGACAAAGTCAATTTTAAATTTGTACCAGTATCAGCTTCACCTTTGTTAGGAATCACTACTTCCGCTACTTACTTAGGTGTGTGTCTCAGTTGTCGTACTGAAGATTTTATGGTTCTAAATTATGAACCATTGCTCAAAAAAGTTGCTGCTGATTTGCGTAGGTGGCATAAGCTGCCACTGACTATTATTGGGAGGTGTAATATAGTCAAAATGAATATTTTACCAAAATTTCTTTACTTCAGATGTCAGATGTCTTTTTTTAAGCGGCTTGACAGGCTTGACAGTGTTATTGGAAGTTTTATTTGGGGCTATCGTAGGGTGAGGAGAGCTCTCAAATATATTAAGTTGACATATGAGCAAGGCGGTTTTAAACTTCCTGATTTCATAACTTATTTTTGGGCAGCCTTTCTCAACCGTATCCAGAGCTTACTTTTGGAACCCAATGTGGGTAAAACCTGGCTTGCGTATCAGCTGGCTTATGGCTTAAATACGGGGTTTTTACTTCATCATATGTCCAATTCGAACTATTACAAGAGAGTCCGTTTCAAGATAATCAGACATATCTCCCGCATTTGGCTAGACATCTGTAAAGCTTTTGCAGTGCCAGATCTGCATGAATTTATATTTTTGTGGGGCAATCCGAGGCTTCCTGGTATTTTTTCTGATTCAGTGGGGAGAATGTGACAACGGTGTGGTATAACACGGCTAGGGCAGCTCTATGACGAACACGGCTTCAGGTCATTTTCTTCATTAAAAGATGAGTTTGGGGTAATCCATAATTCATTTTTGAAATACTTTCAAGTTAGGGACTTTTTTATTCAAGGCCTCATAGGGAAAGTCTATCAGAGTTTTATGTCTGAATTGGAAGATGACGGAATACAGACTACAGCTAAAATAAATCGCATTTTTGTAATTGATATCACTAAGGAAGAGGTTTTTGACTCAATGGCTTTAATCAACTCTGCTGTAACCTCAATTAATTTAAAGCTGCAACTACATTTCATTATGTTTATGCTGTACTACACCTCTAAGGTCATTTCTAAATGGGCTATGTCCCAAGCTTCTTTGAAGTCATACTGCCCTAAGTGTAACGAATATGCCGCGGATCTCTGACATATGTTTGTTACGTGTTCAAGGCTAATCATATTTTGGTATGAGGTTGCCCGAGAGCTGAGTAAGTTAGTTGGCAAGGAGACTAAATTAACTGAGAAAGAAATCTTGCTGGGCACAGTAGCGGACCCGGGCAATCTATTGAAATCTTTAGTATCAATTTTTATTGTTTGTGCTCGGTTGTGTATTGCTAGTGCATGGATTGATACACTTAGTCCCAAGATCACTGACTTTTGGTTATTACTGAGGGGGTCTATGAAATGGAATTGGCATTGGCTAAAGCTAGGGGTTTACGGTCGAGGGTTACATTTGGGAGGGTTTGGTCCAATCTTTAGTGGGATTAATATTTAATTGTTATCTGTACTGAGTGTTTGTATCCATCTGTACTTTTTTTTTTTTAATGGGTTTTGTCAATATGTTATGACGGCTGTATGTACATTAATTTTTTTCTTTCTATGCTAAGTATGATCTTATGTTTAGTACATTTTCTTTTTTCTACTATGTATGTTCTTATTTTTATTGTACTTAACAAGTGACTAATAAAAGCGAAAAAAAAGAAAAAAAAGCACAACAGTACTCTACTATGGCCCACAACAACAGGAGAATAACATCTTGGCATCAGCAGAAGCATTATGCTAAATTATCTCCAAACAATGACATCTTAGATGCCCAGGAGAATAATCAACCCTATTTCCAAAGGGGCTTAGCTGTATTCCAATAGGAATTTCACCATCTTGCCCTTTTATCAGAAAAGCGACAGATGCATGTGAACCAGTTTACAATGCTGATAGACAGAATCTTAGATCAGTGGTTCTTAACCTGTGATCCTGGGGACCACTGGGGGTCTGAGAATCCTTAGCAGGGGTCTGTGACTGCTTAGAAAATTAAAAAATATTAACAGATTAATAAACAGTATATAGATGAAGAAGCAAAATGTAAAATTAATAACTTTTTAAATGTTCTTTACATGTGAAGAAATTAGAAATTGGAGGTTGGAAATGAAGTTAGTATACTCAGATGGATTTTTGGGAGAAGTGTACATGCATCAAACAGAATATAGCATGGTTGATGAGTGACTTCAGTTGAATTTAGAAAAGCTCCAACCTTCCCATTAAAATAAAAATTTAGATTTTTTAGTATAATTGTGGATTAAATATAATATTTCGCATTTGTAAATCTGTGTTACGAATGCTTGTTCTTATGTTTTTTGTATATTGTTTTGCAGTTCAAATCATCAATAATGCTTAGCTGGGGATCACAATATTGAATCAGTGAGGATCCACAAGTTTCAAAAATGATTAAGTAGGGGTCCACAGATGGCAAAAAAGTAAGAACCACTATCTTAGACAACTTCGAGAAATATTAAGTGGAAATTGGCTGATCTTACATTTAGATACCTTTATTTGTGACATTTAAACCAGCTCTCGGCTTTTGTAAAACAGTACAGCAGAGAGGACTAAGAATCACGTATGGAACTGTTGCTTTCGTGCTCAGCAGGTTGGGTTTAGGAAGCAGAGTCTAAAATCCTGCACTGTGTACTATACTTGCACTGGGACACACAGAACCACACATTATTACCGTGTGTGAAGCACTTACGTGGCTGTGAAGCACGAAGGCTGTGTGGCCGCATCTACAGGCAGGAGGGATCCCAACATACAGAGGCATCTTCCATTTCATCTTTGCTGTCCATAACAAAAGGCAAAGTTAATACGGTAAACTCCAGATTGGTTTAAAGGGCTATAAATAAAATCAGAGGAAATGGATTGATGAAAAGTATTAATAAATGCATTATGGCGACTTGTGTCACTGTTACCCAAGTGAATGATAATGGTAGACCTTGAAAGTCTGAATTAAAACTGTTGGGATTCAACCCTAAGACCACTAGTTTGCACACCCATCTCAGAAATGCTTTTGGCTCAATCCCCTCAGCTGCTGCCTCCCACCCAGCAAGAGCTGTGCATGTGATTTTACTCCCATTCACATATGTTCAGAATATTAACTGCAATCTTCATTACTCCAAGTCCTCACCACATCCTTGGTTTTCCTCCTTTTTGGTTGCGTTGGTTCACTCCCCAAATCAGCTTTACTGATTCTAAGACTGAATGTCAATCTGTCCACAAGCAGATGTATTATTTTAGGCAACTGACGGTGAGGGCTAACAACAATAAAAAGAAAACTTTCTACAGGCGGATTAGAGGCTGCATATCTCCAGGGCTGAGGACTAATCTACATAACATAAAATAACATAGCATAGTACAGCATAGCATAGTACAGTACAACACGACACAACACAACACAGCACAACATAACATACCATACCATTCCATACCATACCATACAATAACATAACATAACATAATTGTATTGTAATCGTATTTATATAGTGCTTACTACCCTTGACGAGGCATCGAAACACTTTTCTGCAAGTCGCACGCTACTTTGGAAGCCAAAAAGGATTAGTGGTGGATTAGTATAGTGAAATTTGAGTTAATTTCTGCAGTGGACATGTGAGTCTGCTAGTTGGTTTGAAAAGGAAAATGGGGGATAGAAGAGAAAAGAGTCTAGAAAGTGTTTATTGGGAAAATATACGATTAATGAGGTTATTGGGAAAATATACTATTAATGAGGTTTGGGGTGATCCAAGGAGGGATAGAGGAGGGAAGAGTCTAGAAAGGGTTATTATTTGGATCAAAGTAGTAAAATGAGGTTTGGGATGAGTCAGAGAGTGGAGGTAGAGGATCTATTGAGAGAGGTATAGGATGAAATATAGGGTAGTGCATTGGAAAAAGACAATGTTTTTTCCCAGTAGGAGTAAAGTAAGTATATAGATACATAAGTATATAGATGCTGTACATTTGTGTTTGAGTATGGTGGTTATGTAGGAAAGAGCCAACTCTTGAGTAGTCTTCTGAAGATAAGATAGTTATCTGTGGATCTTATGTTTGGGGGTAGTGAGCTCCATAGTTTGGCTGCTTGAACAGAGAAAGATGTGCCACCTATGGTTTTTTTCTTCTATGGTGAGATTTTGAGCGAGATGCCAATCTAGAGCGGAGGTTCCTTTGATGCATGTATTTGGTGATGTAATTCTTGTGTTGCCTTAAAATTGCACTGATTGGGCTACAGAGTTACCACCTTTCCCAGAGAAAAATGCCTGCCATTGGTTCGCATTTTAATATTCTTCGAAGGCCTAGACATGAAACTTGGATAGAACTTTATACGAAAACATTTGTTTAGGATTTTAACATGGCCTTTCTGTCGTATTAACTTTAATTATCAGCCTGGGATCATTTAAGTTGCTCGGGAACACATTTTAAAGTATTTCCTACATATAAATATGGTTTTATGGCATGCACCCGGCTTTAACTGATTTTCCTAGTTTTGGAACCGGCTGGGAAATTAATATACTGGTCATGCTGGTAAAAATGGCCAGATGGCAACCCTGTCGACGGTCACAATTATGACAGTATTTATGAAACTGAGAGGCACAAACTTAATAGTCCAAACACTGGACAATACAGCACAGATATGGTAAGATACTTTGGAGGCTTAGGAAGACGGTGGGGTGACACATGACGTCAGCTGGTAACACACACTCTGAGTGTGCACTGTTTCTAATGTACCGCCTACCTCTGCAGTAAAAAGGGAGGGGGTATATTCCAGCCAGGCGCCTCCATGGCCTTCTCACTTCTCCAAGGACACTAATCAGTCTCTGCTTGCCCTTGAAGTCACCCACTCATTTATTAATAATTGCAGTCTTGGAATAAAACAGTGGGCCAGTATCTTAGGATGTGATGCATTGCATATGCCATCTAGTTCATGTTTAGTTTTTAGGTTTTCTTGGTTTCACTGCAATGGTAACTCTTTTATTTGATTTTAAATTTTTGTCTTAATAGCTCTTTTAACATTCCGCAGCTTTTTATCTATTCATATTTCCAACTGTTATTATACTGGTTGCCGACTTGCCCTGTTTTCAGAGCATGCTTGCCGTGACATTTGCACCACCTGATAAGTGCAAAAAGTCAATTTACACAGAGTGACATGCATAAAGAACATTTTGCACCAGCAAGGCGGTCCAAATGTTGGTACAAATGCCAGCAGCGTTACAATCTACGTAATCTGAAAATTGTAATTCTATTGGTGCAAATGTTGTAATTTAACCCAGTGGATGTACACGTTAGTCCACCACTGAATCCAAAAGAAAGTGAGCAATCATCTGCTCAAGCAGATTCTGACGCTGATTAATTCACGGTTCTGATTCTTGGAAGGATCAAACCCACATGCATAGAGGAAAGGAGCAGAATTTCCCCTTCTCACTCACTCACTCATTGTTTGTCTGTAATTGTGCCATTCTTTTGTTTTGTTTAGAAAGCTTTATTGACTCGGTTAAAGAAAACAGGGTACAAAATTATAATAAAGAGAATAAAATGCAAGTACAGAGGATAGCAAAAGAATATAAATGGAAAACAAAAGACCTGATACCTCATACATTGTCAGGAAAAAATACCAATGGTAAGAACGAAATTAAATGAAAGAGTGCCAGATAAATTAGCATTTTTGCTTTTAAATTTAGAAGATTAAAAAAGGGGAGAGAGAAAGAGAAGGAAGAGGAAAGAGAAAGTGAAGAAAATAGGAGAAAGGAAAAAAGAAAAGGAAAGGAAGAAAGGAAGATAAAATAAAAAAGATAAAAAGGTATCAGCAACCTTAACAAATAATCTAATAAAACTTTCCAGTGACAAATAACATAGAATTGCAATTAACAATAAATTATCTATAAAAAATTAACATTATAAAAAAGAATAAACGTAGCACTCACGGCGGTTGAAAAACATAATTACTGTCCTTGGCATGCAATGCAGAGGAAGAAATATAGTTATTGAGAGGAGACCAGAAGGATTCTTTTCGAATAAGTTGCTGCGAGGTGGTTACTGAAGCTCTATCAAGCCGGTAATGATAACATAAAAGATTCCACCAGGCAGAAAAGGAGACCTTGGAGGCAGCCTTCCAATTAGAAGTTATAACCTGAGAAGCAATAGCAATGCACAAATCTACCAATAAGTCTAGTTTAGGAGCACCCAACCAATGGATGGAATTACTACCCAAAAATATGGAGTGGACATCAAAGGGAAAATTAGTGGAACAAATAGAGGTTTGAAAAACTTTATTCGGTAAGGAAATTACATACCATAAAAGCGTTTACATATCAAATACATTAACAGTTATGCACGCATCATTTTGGAAAAAAAATGAATTAATTTGGCCTGTCTAAATGGCAGTAAGTGCAAAGAAAAGAGCAGTTAAGAGAAATGTTTTGACAATCATTAAAAGATGGTAAAATACAATAAAAGTGTTTGAACAATACAAGGCGGGAAAGGAGCAAACAAACCCCCCACTAGCAATTTTAGGATGCATAGGGGGGCTATCCCAGTTCATCGTAGGGTATGTTTGGATGACTTATGAAAACCATCTGTCAGTTAAATGTTTAAAAGCAGGGAGGGGGGGCTAATCTCCATTTAAAGGTTGGTTCTATGTCGCACACAGAATTTTAAGAACATTGCCATGTTTTTTGCCGATGATTCTATTTCTAGCATTTGAAGGGCCATAAAGGCAGGCCGACATTGGGTTAGGCCCAAAAGTTTCAAAAAAGGGATCAGGTGTAACTTTCTTGGCTCTGCATAGAATTTACAGAACATAATTGCATGCAATGTTGTTTGGGGGGAAATGTCGTCACAAGGACACAGCATCAATTGGGTGCTCCAGTCATTTATCACAGGGAAAGTAATTAAGAGATGGAATATGTTCAGTCGCAGTCTGGTGAGTAGGAATTTCTCATAGTTACTTAGAGTGGAGTTCAAATAAGGCTCTATTTGGTCAGTTGTTTGTATGGAAAAAGACAATTGTACAGAGTTTTTGTTTAGTTCAAGAGCCAGGCGCAGATCAGTTAGATGGGTTAAGCACATGTCTCGCAGTCTTTTTCTAGGGATCGACGTAATATTTTGGGGATTTGAAAAAAAGTGCTCAAGTCCTAAATCCATTAGAAAGTTTTTGACGAAGGCAAGCCAAGTGATTAGTGATCCGTGCTCCAGTTTCAAGCAGTCATTAATGAGTTCCTGAGTGAATTTTAATTCTGGTGTGGACCAGATGCGATGCCACAAAAGAATAGGCTGCATGCGTATCACGTCTGTGATATATGGAAGACCCAGTTCGCTGTGAATATTGAAAGTTGAAGTGGACAGCTGAACTCCCAGCAAAAATTTCAAAAAGGAGTTCTCTGTCTTTTGGAGTAAAGTGACTTGTGCGTTTCCCCAAATCCCGGCCCCGTAGGTCGCCGTGCTGAGGCATTTTGATTTATAGATGTCTAACATTTCCTTGGATGCTCTTTTACCCAGCCTCCGGGTGAACACTCTCAGGGCCGTTGTTGCTTTTAAAAATTGTAAATTTCTGTTCTCTATGGCGCTTTTCCAAGTGGATTTATTATCTATCATGACTCCTAGGTAGGGGTAAGTGGTGGTATACTCTATTTCGGTGTCGTTTAGATAGATATTTTTCTTTTTACGTGAGTGTTTCCCTGATACCATCACGAAGGTCTTTTTAGCGTTGATGTTTAGGTCCAAATGTTTCATGAAATTTGTGTATCTGACCAGAGCCCGTTGTAGCTCAAGGGGGGTGCAGGCGAGTATGACTGCGTCGTCCGCATATAGGAGGGCGGGAATTGGGCGTTGTTTAATGTGTGGTTGGTCCTGGCTGCCTTTTAACAGGGCTACTTCTAGGCCATTGGTGTAAATGTTAAAAAGAAAGGGAGCCAGGACACAGCCCTGCCTTACCCCCCGCTCAATTCCAAAAGATGATGTTAGCTGTCCCCCGATGCCATATCTTACTCTAGTGGTAGTATTCGAGTAGATTTCTCTGATGTAATTGACCAGATTGGTATCAATGCCCATTTGGGTCATTACAGACCAGAGCTTGGTATGGTCTACGCAGTCAAAGGCTGCGGACAGGTCAACGTATGCCATGTAAAGACTGCCACCCTTTGCATGGACATACTTCCCTCTCAAAAGGGTAAGATTGAGGACCTGTTCTGTGGTGCCTCTACCTTCCCTGAACCCAAACTGGAGGTCAGACAAGATGTTGTTTGTCTCAGCCCAATTTTGTAGGTGTGCTAAGAGGATTCTACCTGCTACTTTTCCAGAAGAATCCAGTAAGGAAATAGGTCTGTAGCACGCAGGACTGTTCCTATTACCCTTTTTAAATATGGGGACTAGGATCGAGTCTGACCAAGAGGTTGGTAGTCCTACATGTCCCAGTGCTTCTAGAACGTTTAATAGCAGGGGAGCCCAGAGGTCGATGTTTGACTTATATAGGTCCATAGGGCCCGCGTCAGGTCCCGGGGCCTTTCCTGACCTGCTAGCGTTCAGGGCCAGTTCTACCTCTACGAGCTCAAAGTTCATGTTTAGTGAGTTGGTTCGGGCCGTTGGTAAGGAGTGAGTGTGCGTAAGTTGCCCAGCCGGATTTGGAATTTTTTTTGAGAAATGGGTGACCCACTCTTGTTCAGAGATGGTGGTTTCGAGTGTGCCGCTAACTTTCGGTCCAGTCAGAAAAGAGGAGTTTACGATCTCCCAGAAGGTTACCGAATCTTTATTCTGGCAGCTATTATGTAATGCAGTCCAGTGTTCTTCTTTAAGTTCCCTTTTCCTGGATGCTACTGCCTTGTTATATTTTTGCCTCGCTATTGAAATTTCAAGGGTGTTTCTTGGGGTTTTTTTGAGGGCAATCTTGAGATTTTTGTGGGCTCTAGAACATACTGGGTTGAACCACCTAAACTTAAGTTTATCCTGTGGTGTTTTTTGCACCCGAGGGTGCACTGTCAGTGCGTTCTTAACCTCTAGTGTTATTTTTTCATAATTAGCCACAATCTCTGCAGGAGTAGACATCTCCGTTACGCAGACTTCAAAGGCTGGATGGGCCGCATTAATTATGGTTTCTAGAATGGCGATGGGATTAATTTTAGACCATTTCAATGCATAGCCATTTGGACGGGGCATGGAGATAAGATCTGCATGGAGTAATGTTTCGGCGTTTTTTTGTGGGGCAGTGGTTTGAATTTTGACGGCCAATGGGAAGTGGTCACTAAATGCGCAATCGTGGGTGATGACGTCGGTGATCAGTTTAGGGGAAATATTCCCTACTAGGATGAAGTCAATGCAGGAGGATAGGCCTCTGCCGTTAAAAGTTGGAGCAAAGGGAGTTATGGGGATGGTGAGTTCATTTACGAAGGCCAATTGAAAAAGAATCATGGTCTCATTCAGAACAGACCCCTTATGGGAGTGTGAAAAATGGGGGGTATCATTTTGTAGATGGTCCAGGTAACCACAATTACCATTTAAGGTACTCTTACATAGTGCTAAGTTAAAATCCCCCCCCCCAGATTATTATTGGTTCCTTTCCTTTACTAGATTTAAGTTGTTTTTGTAGGAAAGCGCACATTTCTTTTATAACCTCTGTAAATCTGTTATCCGGGAGGTTGTTGTAGAAATTAACTATTAGGATAGGTGGCATTCTACTTATGGTGACTCGTATGATCTGGTATTGTGGCTCAGTTTTGAGGATGTGGGCCTCCAGAGTTGGTATTAAGTTTGAGACATATATGGTTAATCCACCCTTTGCTCTGCCGGATGGTGAGGGGAGCGCTGGGCTAAAAAAGGTCTTAAAGCCATTTATATGTATAGGGGTTGTTAACCATGTCTCCAGGAGGGCAATGATTTCTTTTTCCTTAATTAAATTAATCCATTCTTCATTTTGGATCTTAGTACGGAGACCTGATATATTCCAGAATGTTATTGTTAAAGGCGAGTTTATTTTCTTGGGTATGGGATTGATCCTAAAAATGTTTTGCTTGTGTGCAATAGGGTCCATGCTGGTACTAGTATCGCCCTCCCTATGAGGTCTGGCTGTCGGAGGGAGAGTGTTTTCAGGTGTACTGATCTGTTCGGGGTTGAATGCGATCCCTTGTTGAGTAATGGGTATTAGGTGAGTTGTAAGAGGGAGGGTCTTATTTTTTCCAAAATGTAGCTCAAAGTAGGCAGTTGGTAGAGGTGGAGGAAGGATCGCAGTTGGAGGGACAGAGTTGTCCGGTGGTGTTAACTGTCAGTCCACCTCCTCTAGTGTGATAAGCTGTTCAAATCTATTTTGGGTAAGAATGCACCCATTCCCTCTATGTGCACTTATTTGCTCGCTACAGTAGAAATAGTCGTGACACCATGTTAATGTGAGTGTTTTCGTGTGTTATTGTCTTGTTGATTCTGAGTAGAGAGCGAACTATGCCTGGTGACCTAAAGTTTATGACTATACAGTCTCCAGGACTTTTTTTGTGAAAGTCACCAATCCAGCCCACTCTCCGGACCATCAGAATCTGGTTTATATGTCTTGGGTGGAAATAAGTGTTTTTGGTAAGCCAGTAGGTGGCCTTATTCCTTAACGAGACCCATGTTTCGATAGAGTCTTTTTGTAAGGAAGGGACATTTGTTAAAACCAGGACATATGGCCGGGCAGCTGGTGGTAAATGTAAGTGATCTTTATTAGGAATAGTAGAAGCTGAGGGATCTGCCCTGTTGTTGTGATTTGGGGTTACTTTGGGGCTCGCGGGTGGGTCTAATTCAGTATTTGGTCTTAAAGCTCCCTTTGTTACTTGGATCTTTGTCGATCTGGTTGTGGGAAGAAGAGTAGGGATATTTACACTGGGGTTATTGGAATGGTTAGTTAAAAGTGGTAAGTTCCGGATTTGTTGTGCATGTGGTTGACTGGTTACCGACGGTGTATTTGTCGAATTAAGTCGGGTTATGCCATCGAGTACGGTTTTAGTGAGTTGGGCGAATTTGTCTTCAAATACCGAGGAAAGTAGGGAGATCATTTCACCAAGTTTGTCTTCAATGTCATGGCTGACGGCTAGTTGTAGTGTCTTTACACTGTTTTCTACTGATAGCTTGATCGTCTCGCCAAGAGTAAATAGTTGGTCGTGGGGTGATAGATTTATTTCCTCTGTTTGTATGCCTATATCACGGGTGGCTGGGAGTGGTAAAGTCTTCCCCCCTTTGGGAAGCTGGCCTTTTTTGTGTGTCCCCCTCCCATTACTCGTTTTAGTTTTGGCTTTCCCTCGTGTTAAGGGACCTTTTGGTTGTGGTGCGCCGACATTCGACCGAAGTCCGATTCGGTCAGATGAAGTTGAAAGAGGATTAGGCAAAAAATCAGTGGTGATCATCGGGGTAGGTGATTTGGACTGTGAAGATAAATTTAAGACATCAATAGTTCTATTTAGTCTTGTCGAGGGTTCTAAAGAGAGCCTCCTCTCGGTTGATTGTATTTCCTGTATGATTATGGATTCTGCCCTTAATAAATAGGCGTCTAAAGTGCCCGCTGTGCTTTTACGTGTTTCCATTTTGGAAAGGTGAGACGGTTACCAAAAATGGAAATTGACGAATGACAGTATACGGATCACGCTATGATAAAGAAGAGACTTTACCTTCTGTTATGCTTAACGCAACCGTATGGAGCTTATAAGGGGGCAGTAGACTTTGATCCAATAGTATGACTGTGCGGCGGTATCCCAATGGCATGGCAAAGAGGGATGGCCCGGCCCGGCCACCCTCGGCCTCCGGATGGCCACAGACGGCCCGCCCTCTGCCCGGGCTCAGCCCGGCGCCGCCCGCGCGTGTCCACGAGGCGGAGGGGGTTGCCTTCTTTTAAAAGCCTCCAGGCGCGGGAACCAGGCAGTGGGCGGTGTCGCTGGGCAGGCTGGGAAGTGTAGTCCGCCCCACTCCGCGGTCGCGCGATGTCAGCAGCACGGCGGCGGGGGCGACCACAGCTACAAGGCACCTGACCTGCTCCAAGACGGTGTTGGTAGGATGGCAGGTAGGTAGTGGCAGCGTAACCTCCTCCAATGTTATCACCGGCTAGAAAATGCTCCCCGCTCCCCAGTGGGAGCTGCCTTCTTTTAAACGCCTCCAGGCGCGGGAACCAGGCAGTGGGCGGTGTCGCTGGGCAGGCTGGGAAGTGTAGTCCGCCCCACTCCGCGGCAGCGCGATGTCAGCAGCATGGCGGCGGGGGCGACCACAGCTACAAGGCACCTGACCTGCTCCAAGACGGTGTTGGTAGGATGGCAGGTAGGTAGTGGCAGCGTAACCTCCTCCAATGTTATCACCGGCTAGAAAATGCTCAAATAGAGGTAATTGACTTGCATATTTTTGTCCAAAAAATAGAAATATTGGGGAAGAGAAAGAAGGAGTGAATATATGTGCCAGGAGTGTTCTTACAGGACCAACAGTTAGGAGATAAGTCAGAACTGAATTTGAAAACAGCTAATGGGGTTAAAAATAATCTCTGATAAAAATAATATAGAGTTTGAGTGGTGCTGGCATTGCATGAAGTGTGATGTATCCGAGCCCAAATGAAATTCCATGTGTGTATAGGAAGAGTATGTTGTAAATCCGTTTCCCATAAAAGTTCAATATTGGTTTTGGGACAAGTGGGGAGAGAAAAAAAGAGAAATTTGTATATGTGAGAGGCCCGGACAGAAAGGGGAGTAGGTAGTGCTCATGAAGGTGGGGGGGGGGTCAGTGGAAGAGGAGAAAGTCACAGAAAGAAGAGAAAGCTGTTGAGCTAAAGTCAATCTCAAAGAGTCAAACTTATAGAGGGAAGTAACAGTTAAATCATATTTAGATTGGGTTTCCTGAAAAGATAAAAGCTGCTGGCCATGCATTAGGTGGTTAACCTGTCTAATCCCCTTGATTATCCAATCTTTCCAGAAGATAGTTTGATTGAAAATTTTAATGGACTTATTATGCCAAATAGAGGAATCGAGGAATAGCTGGAGTGGTGAACGCGATTTAGAAAGAATCTGATGAAGGGTTGATATAAGATTTGGAATGGTAGGGGATTTGAACGAGCGAGGAGGGTGAGTAAAGCTAGCTAACGAGGAAAAAGGGAGTGGATGAATAACAGATTCCTCCAATTTATACCGAAATAGGAGGATCCTCTGAAGAAGAGAGATAGGGCAGAACTTGACAAATTAAAAAGGAGGAATGATATTGATGGAAATTAGGAAAGTTGACCCCACCCCTATCCTTGGGGGCAGACAAAGCAGACAAAGAAATACAAGCCTTCCGGTTATTGCATAATTGTGCCATTCTGATCAATTAGTTTGTGTTAAATGATCAGGCTGTGTATAATCTAGTTGTCCTTCAAAGCTTTGTAATGTGTTACAATGTAATATTTAGAGGGTGTGAGATATCACTAAATAATCGATTAATTGACAGGTAGATCGACTGATTCATGGATCAGCATATTAGTCTGTGAGACCCTTTTAGAGGCCACTGCAAATTAGGAGCTTTGCTCTCTCTTCAAAGGGATTCCTCAATGGCAGACAGACCGACAACGCCCATGTGCAGGTAACTGATTTCAAAACAAGAAAGGGAGTTTCACGTTTTATGCAAATGTCTCTCTACTGTGAGCCTCAACAGGAAGAAGAATCTGCAACACTGCACAAGGGTAAACGTTGTAAACGTAACGTAAAGACAGTGAATAATAGTACTGTTAGACCTGGCACCATTGGCGTGGGTCTTCCTTCCATGTTTCGCAGTTATCTCCTCTGTTTTTGCTGGTATTAGATGCTTTGGGTGCTGTGCCACTGCCATTCAGTGCCACAGCGCAAATGCTCCCTGTGTAAATATGACATGTGAATTGGTATATCAATGATTGGCTTATTTGGTTTACCTGTTAGTCCCTAGTAGCGTGGCCTGTGTGTGCCCAGGACTGGTAAACCAAATGCTGCTGGTGGGCCTGCAGCACTGGTTTGCGCCACCCACAGAAGCAGCTTGTAAAGTGTGTCTCAGACCTGCCACTGCAAAGTCTGCATGGAGTCCAGAACTGCCATCATGGCTGTGAAGTGCACCCACTTTCCAGCCCCTGAACCTTCCCTTGGCATCATGTGAGTCACCCCTATGGTAGGGTGCATTGTATGTGTAAGATAGGACATGCTCTGATGTGTTTAGCATGTCCTGGTAGTGAATTACACCCAATTTCGTTGTTCACTACTGTAAGGCTACCTGTTCTCCATAGGCCAGAATGGGCAGTTTGACTATTACATTCTATAGTCCTAACTGACCCAAAGAACATGGTAGAAAAACTAATTTAGTATGCCTGAGCTCAGAATATTAAAATACATCTTTTAGTGAAGTTTATTTTTATATTCTGTGTTTGAAAATACCACTTTTAGAAAGTAGGTATTTTCTTGCCTAAGCCTTCCAGTGTGCGCTGTTGTTATGTGTATTGGCTGTTTGGTTTTGGAGAGACAGGGCAGGCTGAGTCAGACCTGGGTTGAATAGAGAGATCTGCATTGGAGTATGGGGAGGGGTAGCTCCTTGACCTGAATAGGGCTGTGCCTGGCAAGGTGAATGCTGGCTCCACCTCCTACTGTGCGTCCAATGGCAGACCCCCTCTTTCTGAAAGGAAGGATGCAGCCTGGTAAACAAAGTGCTCCAGGGCTGGGCAGAACTGGTTCTGGCTGGGTTCAGTGACTTGTAGCTTCTGAGAACAAAGACTTTTGGGGTATAAATATCTGTGCTGAAACCCCTACAATTTGTATTGCTCCTGGGAAACAAGAAGAACATCTGTCCGTGTAACTGAAGGAATCTGCAGGAGGTAACTGTCTTTGCGCTTGTCTGCTGTTTCTTGGATTAGCCTGCAGTAGTTTTCACTGGACTTGGAAGAAGAGGAAAAGGACTTTGAAGAGAACTTTTAGTTCAACTTGCTAAAGCAATCACCCAAGGGCTAGAAGAGAGCTAGCCTCCTGCTGGAGTCTCACACACATCAGACTTCACCACCAGCCTCCAGTTTCCACCCAGCGAGGATTTCTATCTGCAGGTGATGCTCCTGTGAGTTCCAGGGCCTCTAGTTCTACTACAGAGAAGAGAGTGCTGAAAATCGTCGCTAACGCCCGTTTGCGAGCCGCCGCAGCTGAAGCGGGCACGAAAAATCATCGCGCTGCTGCCGCTGAGTGCTCGCTACCGGAGATCATCGTATCACATGTTTGCAGGCTGCCAAATGCTCACTGACCTCAAGATTATCGCATCGCACGTTTGCTGGCTGCCAAAGGCTCGCTAACCCGAAGATCATCGCATCGCATGTTTGCGGCCTCCAAGTGCTCGCTGACCAAAGATCATCGCATTGAATTCATCACTTCACGACATCGCAGCGTGGATGCCGGTCATCCACCATTTTCATCGCATCGCACCCGGATCGTCGCTCCCTCACGGAGCGCCATTTCTTCTCATCGCAACAGGATCGCACACGCAACAGGCTCGTTGCATCATCCTCCCCTACGGCAAGGATGTCAACGCATCAACGGCTTAGCGTGGAGAAGTTTGTCGCTTTGTCCTGCACACAGATCAGCGCATCATCATCCCTTGCGGCAAGGATTCAACGCATCGCTGGTCTCGCGTGTGGAAAATCATCGCTACAGCTCCTTAGCGACATTTTGGTTGTTTTGCTACAGAATACAGGTACTTTGTAAGTAAAAGGGTCGCAGAGACCACTGCTTTGAACTGAACTCCTCTTTGCACACTTGAACTATTTTTGCAGCATTTTAAGAGTAACCCTATTTTTCTAGTATTGTGGCTTTTTACTGTTATTGGTCTTGTGTTAAGTCTATATATAAAGATACTTATTTTTGATAACTACTTGTGTGGTGTCCCTTTGTAGTGTTCTTCACTGTGTTACTGTGTATGGTCATAAATGCTTCACACACTGCCTCTGAGATAAGCCTAGCTGCTCGTGCTACGTTACCACAGGGTTGAGCAGGGGTTATCAAAGGGTGTAGCCCTCTTACTCTGACTTAGGAAGAAGGGTCCCTACTTGGACAGTGGCCAGTCATTGCCAACTAGAGACCCCCATTTCTAACATTGGTGGTCAACGGTGAGGATCTGGGCTTGCATTTATGATCGCATACAGTAATTATAGTGTACACTACTAGTGAGTGCAGACCATAACATAACCACATATGTTTGAGAGGTTTTTTGATTCTATTTTTGATTGATATTGCTAGTTATTGCTACAATGGGCAAGCCCAGATCCAATGCCTCTGAGGATCTCTCCTGGGAAGAAGAGAAAATAGACACTTACACTTCCAAGCAGCTCAAGCATTTTTGCAAACGCTTCACAGTCCCTATCCAAGGTCTCACTAAGAGGGAAGAGTTTTACAAGGCGCTGAAGGCCTGGCTAGAGGCCAGGGATGCCCTTAAGAATATGGGAGAGCCTGTGGAGGGGAAGAGAATGCAGGAGAGCAGCAGGATGAAGTAGTAGATTTGGTTGGAGATAAAGCAGTTTCCAGCCCGGGCACTCAAGGGGTCTGTCTCCAGAAGAGATGGAGGACAGGGAGAGAGATAGGCGGCATAATATGGAGATGGCTAGGCTTAAAATGGATGGTCAGAGGGACCTAGAGAACAAGAAGTTAGAATTTGAAATTATGAAAGTGAAACTTGAGGATGAGAGAATATTGAGGGAGTTGGAGATTAAAGCAAAGAGTGTAGAAATCTCCCCCTCTGGTGGCAGCATACCAGTAGTGCATACTGAGAGTAGAGTGTATATACCCAAGGAGGTTATTAAGGATTTCCATAAAAGTGAAGATATTGGGCAATGGTTTGCCGCTTATGAATTAGCCATGGTGACCCACCGGGTCCCTGAGAAGGATTGGGGAGCGGGGTTGTGGGGACGCTTTGTGAGTGAGGGGAGGGATACCTTGTTGGACCTGCCCTCAGAAAGTAGGATGTTTTATGCCCACATGAAAGAAGCTTTGATTACCCGCTATGGTTTGACCCCTGAGATGTATGGGCAGAGATTTAGAACCTGCAAGAAGCTAGAGGGTACCACGTGGGTTGAATATGTATCTTTTTTTTGCAGAGCAATGGACCGCTGGGTAAAAGGTAGCAAAGTAGAAACTTTTGAGCAGCTTTATGATTTGATTGCATGGGAGCATTTATCTAGTAACTGTTTTCCTGAGCTACGCCAGCACCGGATTGATTGCAAGCTAACTAACCCTAGGAAGCTTGCTGAGGAGGTGGACCGCTGGGTGAGCACCCGGGTTCACAAGGGACCAGTGGGAGACTTCGCCAAAGGTGGGCAGGCTCCCCAGCAGAGAAGTGGGGGGGACAGGGGTAAAACAAGGGAGTTCCACAGAGGGCCCCAAAGTAATTCCAAAGGGAACCAAGCAGTGGTGTCCCAGCCTCCCCAAGATAGGAAGCCAGTGCCCCCGACAGGTAGGCCTGTTCAGAGGGGACCCCTTACTTGCTATAAGTGTGGTCAAATAGGCCACAGATACTTTGATCCCCAGGGTCCCCAAAGGGATGCTCCTGCACCACCCCGTGCACCACCCCGCCAGCTTGCTAGTGTAGCCCTGGGAGGGAAGGAGATGGGTGCCCAAGGTGGGTGGGATCCCGTAGAGTTCACCCTTATCTCACTAGGAGACTTTGAAATGGTCCCTAAGCCTGCACTGCCTGATAACACTACAAAGTACAGGCAGTGGGTGACCATCAATGGCCATAGAGTGGAGGCTCTAAGAGACACAGGAGCCAGTGTAACTGCTGTCAGCTCCCGGTTGGTGTCCAAAGAGCAGGTTGTTCCCCATGCATTCTACCCAGTAGTGTCTGCAGACAACTCAGAGAGCCAATGTGAGGTGGCTCAGGTTCCCTTTGAGTGGGGGGGGGGTCTCAGGAACTCTTCAAGTGGCTGTGAGGCCCGCCATGCCTGTAGACTGTCTGTTGGGCAATGATTTAGAGAACTCCCCGTGGGCTACGGTGGGGAGGAGATCTCACTTGGAAATGTTGGGTCTGCCTGAGTGGGCGTGTGCTACCACTCGGTCCATGGCAGCCAAGGAGGGTGTTGAGAAAGATCTGGAGCCTGAGAGTATGGCCCAGGTCCATGCCTTAGAGAGAAGGGGCGGGGCATGGGAAGCCGGCCCCCTTGGTTCCCACGGTCCAGGAGGGAGCAGACCCTGAGGGGGATGCCCTAGAGCCTACCGCGGAACAGATCGCCAAACTGGGGGACCTGCCTGAGCTGACCCATTGGCAGCAGGAAGGAGGGCCCACCAGGGAGGAGTTTTGTGAGCAGCAAAGAGTTTGCCCTTCTCTTGAGGGTGTGCGGTGACAGGCTGCAGCCCAGGCAGCAGGTGACAGGTCTGGTTCACATCTGATTTATTGGGAGAACAGTCTCCTGTATAGCGAGCCTAAGGCTGCTGAGACGGGGTCAGCCAATGTGCTGGTGGTACCCGAGTGCTTCAGAGCCTTCCTACTGGGGTTAGCTCATAACATTCCATTGGCAGGACATCTGGGGCAGACCAAGACCTTTGAGAGGCTGGCAACCCATTTTCATTGGCCCCAGATGTGCAAGAGCTCAGATACTTATTGCAGAACCTGTGAGACTTGCCAGGCAAGTGGGAAGAGTGGAGGTAAGATCAAGGCCCCACTCCAGCCCTTTCCAGTTGTTAGTACCCCATTCGAGCGAGTGGGCATTGACATTGTGGGGCCTGTGGCCCCCAAGACAGCCATGGGCAACAGGTACATACTGGTCTTGGTGGACCATGCCACCCAGTACCCTGAAGCCATCCCGCTCAGGACAGTGACAGCCCCCATGGTGGGACGTGCACTGATGGGGATCTTCTCCCGTGTGGGGTTCCCCAGAGAGGTGGTGTCTGACAGGGAGACCAACTTCAAATCCCAGTATATGAAGTCTCTGTGGAAGGAGTGTGGGGTAACTTATAAGTTCACTACTCCTTACCACCCCCCAAGGTAATGGTCTGGTTGAAAGGTTCAACTGGACCTTGAAGGGCATGATCATGGGCCTAGAGGAGCCCCTGAGGCGTAAGTGGGACGTCCTCTTGCCTTGCCTGTTGTTTGCCTACCGTGAGGTGCCAAAGAAGTCCTTAGGGTTCAGTCCCTTTGAACTGCTCTATGGCCATTCGGTAAGAGGACCTCTGAGTCAAGTCAAGGAAGGCTGGGAGCAATCTCCCAGGAAACCTCCCCAAGATGTATTTAGCTACATGTTGGCCTTCAGGAACCAGACTCGGCGTTTCAGAAATATTGCTGAGGCAAATCTGGAAGCCAGCCAGGAGGAAATGAAACGTTGGTACGACCAGAACACCACTCTGGTTGAATTTCAACCTGGTCAGAAGGTTTGGGTACTGGCCCCAGTGGAGCCTTGTGCGCTCCAAGATAAGTGGACCAGTCCATTTGAGGTGGTGGAGCACAAAAGTCCAGTTACCTACTTGGTGGACTTTAAGTCTCACAGAAACCCCTTGCGGGTCCTGCATGTGAACCGCCTGAAGCCCCACTTTGAGAGGTCTGAAGTGGGCATGCTTCTTGCCACAGATGCTGGAACGGAGGAGGAGAGCGATCCTCTTCTTGACCTCCTGTGCGCAGGAGAGAAGGATGGGTCAGTGGAGGGTGTGGTCCTCTCCACTACACTGACCCCGGAGCAGCAGAGAGATTGTCGCCAGCTGTTGGGGCAATTCCCTGATTTGTTTTCCCTGGTGCCTGGTGTCACTGAATGGTGCATCCATGAAGTGGACACTGGGGACAGTCCTCCTGTCAAGCACAAGGCTTACAGAATGACTGACCGGGTCAGGGCCTACATTAAGGAGGAGGTCTCCAAAATGTTTACCCTCGGGGTGATTGAGTCCTCTAGCAGCCCCTGGTCCAGCCCCGTGGTCTTGGTACCAAAAGCTGCAGCGCCGGGTGAC
This sequence comes from Triturus cristatus, assembly GCF_964204655.1. Taxonomy (NCBI): domain Eukaryota; kingdom Metazoa; phylum Chordata; class Amphibia; order Caudata; family Salamandridae; genus Triturus; species Triturus cristatus. The sequence continues at coordinate 799,820,307 of NC_140581.1, forward strand.
ACTCCTGAACTTAGGATCTGTGTGGACTACCGAGGTCTCAATTCGGTCACGAAGACTGACGCGCACCCCATCCCCCGAGCTGATGAGCTCATAGATCGGTTAGGGGCTGCCCGTTACCTCAGCACGTTTGATCTAACATTTGGGTACTGGCAGATCGCCTTAACTGATGAGGCAAAGGAGAGGTCAGCATTCTCCACACCAGATGGGCACTACCAGTTCTGTGTGATGCCCTTTGGGATGAAGAATGCCCCTGCCACCTTCCAGAGGTTGGTCAACCAGGTGTTGGTTGGGCTGGAGGATTTCAGTGCCGCCTACCTGGATGACATTGCAGTGTTTAGTTCCTCCTGGGAGGACCACTTGCGCCACCTCTGGGAAGTGTTGATGGCGCTGCGCAGAGCATACCTCACAATCAAGGCCAGAAAGTGCCAGATTTGGCAGGGTTCTGTGGTGTACTTGGGACACCAGGTGGGGAGTGGCCAGGTGGCACCCCTACAGCCCAAGATTGAAACCATCCTGGCTTGGCAACCCCCAAGGACCCAGACCCAGGTGAGGGCCTTCTTAGGACTCACGGGTTACTACAGGAGGTTTGTCAAGGGGTATGGCACCATTGTTGCACCCTTGACTGAGCTGACTTCCAAGAAGCAGCCAAAGATTGTGAACTAGACTGACACCTGTCAGAAAGCTTTTGATGCCCTCAAGACTGCCATGTGTACAGTACCGGTACTCCAGGCCACTGTTCCCGTTAAGGTGCGCGCGCGCACCTCTGTTATCGAGAGCGCGCACTGCCGTATGGGCAGCGCGCACACACCCACGACATCCAGCAATTGAATTGTGCCGCTGCTCTAAAAAAGCGAGCGGCGCGAAAATCACTCACTTCCTGGATGCGGTATCGGGACTGGGAGTGAAGGTAAGGCGGGGGTTGGGGGCTTGCGGCTGTCTGCACCTGCGGGGAATATTGTGGGCTTTTAAGTATTCATGTTAATCACAGCCCCTTCACGAGCTGTGATTAACATAAATACTTATATAAAAGCCCACACTCTTCCCCACCAGGCCCGGTTCCAGCCAAACAGGAGCCCTGGCCCTCGCAGTGAGGGCTTGAAGGCATGCGCGCAACGCCATGGGGCTCAAAGTGCTCCAACTCCCCCCTCGTGTGTGTCAGCCCGGGACGAGACAGCTTCCCGGGTGCACACAGACAGCATTAGAGATTATCGCAGCCGCACCCGAGTACTTAACAGGTCTTTAAAAGACCATTTACATGTTAACCTGGCTTTGTTTATTGTTTCACCCCTTCATCTTCACATGGCGAAAGGCGACAAATCCTTTCTTTGACAATGGTAACCATTGCCTACTGTTCTGCTGCGTGGATTTTTCTTTTTCTATGCAGCGCAGGAGAGAAGAAGTTTATTCACAAACATGAATGGTATAGTTAGAACTTGGCTTTTTTTGTTTTGTGATATAGTTAGAACTTCCGCAGTCTTTCATTATTCTAATGTTGCTAAAATGAGTATGTTCGGGCAGATATACATTATTATCAGTAAAGCTGACCCCCATGGAATACTCTTTAAATCCTAAGGTTGTGTTTCCCCAGACCAAACCCTCTTAAAATATACTGCCCACCAGTATGGATGACATGTGATTCCTACACCTTGTAATCCTCATTGGCTTATGTGACATTCCCTGTAGACTGATTTACATACTTGTATGATTCATTGTCTCTGTATAATGTGTGCGTGGTGTAAAGTACTGACACACACTACACTATGAGTAGCGCTATACAACAAATGAAATGCATATGAGAGAGGGGCTAAGTAAACATGAGGGGTACTGTTGGAGGGTGGCAGTGAGGGAATCCGAGGAGGAGGTCAATAGAGGGGGCCATGGAGGGATGAGGGGCACTGTTGGAAGGTGGTAGAAAAGGTATTTACAGAGAAAGAGGTTATTGGTGTGGCACCAAAAAATACTTTTGTATCAGCGCTGAAGCCGGCCCTGTCATGGCCTTTCTGTTTTTGTTTATTTAATTAGCAGTCGGGTCATAAGGGCTACTGTGGAACATACTTTAAAGTGCGTGCTAATTATATTTACTGCTATATTCAATGTTTTAAGTTTGTAGGCGATTTTACTAATGTTTTTACCGGGAAAAATGAAAGTGGAGTCCTATGGTGCCTGATATGGGGCTGGGGCCCAAGGTCAGCTGTGAGATAAGGCACACTAGAGAGGAGTAGTGGATAATCAAGCCTGTACATATCTTTTTAGCTGTGTGTGTTGTTTAATCCTGTGTAACTTTCTATGGCATTTTATATATATATGTATGTATGTGTGTTTGAATTTAAATAGTGTTATTCTGCTACTTGTGGGTAAATAGTATTTATGTATTATGTGCGATACAAAACTTACAGTGGTCAACTACTGTACTTAGAAAGGGGACTTTTATCTGACATGAGGGGGGATTTTCTGGTGTTAAAATCCACGCAGTCTGGGCCCTTTTGGAACTTTCAACCAATAGCTGCATTATTTTCCCACTGTGAGAAGAAAGTGGCAGATGTTTTTTCTTATGTGACATCCCTTTGATAATTTTCTTATAAACACTATTTGTATTGCACTAAGTGTATTATGCAAACACAGCAGTGAAGCCTAATTTGGGACCCATTTATTTATTTATTCTTTTAAAAAGGTAAACGTATAAATATTTGTTTAAGTGTCCGACATATTGGCTGGCTGTCCTGTCTAATTTCCAAGACAAAACACATTACTCATAAATATTATTCTGTGGAGTTATTTCAAGTCTCTAGCAAATTACCTTTGCTCACCAAGGACTTCAGCAGCCAGTGAGTGCCATTTCCACCACAGCAAATAAATAAATATGATCTACATCAAGTTACAATTCTTCTACCTGGGGAGCCAAGTTGTTTTTTGTAATTCCTCTCACCTCCACTCTGATTTCCTCACATACCACATGCAAAGGTTTGTAATGATATTATTTAATTGAACCCAGACTATCTGAAATAGTTTTTTGGGTGTGAATCATTCTGCTTATCGTAAAATACATTGTTCTCTTTAACACTGGTCTTGTCATAAAGATATGGCCATTGTTGAGGTTTTAGAGATTTTTCAGCTTGGAATAAGTAAAACCCTAAATTTATTTTACAGGTACTGTATATTTGTTGACCATGATTGTTATGGGTGAACCTCAAATTGATGACTCACTGTATACAATGTATGCACTAAGAGGTGGCAGTATGGAAGAAAATGTGTAAAGATTCTTTGAGCGAGGATGATCCACCGCATGGTTTGGTCTGCCTTTGTTACTTGAGGGGGATGAACCATAAACGTGGCTTTGTGGCATATGGCCACATTAAAAACATGAGAAATATGGATTATGCAAAGTCAGCAGTTGCATTGTGGGTTGTTTCAGATTCTCATTCACTCATTTTTATATGTTATTTTATGATGCTTGTATATCGTGGCAGCTACCCACTAGGGGTACCCCTGCGCTTTAGCAGCAGGTAAGGTTACTCAGGCTCAACTAGTTCAGAATAACCTGGCGTGCTGTGGGTGAGGTAGTAATGAAGAGGGATTCTCCCTGAAGGCTCACACAGAGGGAGCCTGAGAAGTGTCACTTGCCTGATACTGCCACCTCAGAAACCTCCTCTTCCCAATAAAGGAACATTACATGGAAAAAGCACTTTTTGAGAGTGATAATATTTAGAAAGAGATTTGGAAAAAAGTGCGTTTTACTGGGCCGTGTAAGACTAAGAAGAGATAAAGGAGGGGCCGGAAGCAGGCCTGCCTAGACATATATACGACAAATCAAGCCCGCAGTGGCCCACCCAAATGCACCCTTGGCCCACCCAAATAAAAATTCCTGGAGCCGGGCCTGTTCCCCACATGGCGCTTTACAAACAAAAGAGTAGAGCAAGTTTAAAAACCCAGCGTGTACTTTCAGGAAGTACACGCTGTGTTTTTAAAGTTGTTCTTCTCTTTGCAAGCTGCAGCCCCTCTCCCTTGTGGTACCTACTGCATAGCAGGAGGTATGGGGTCAAAAATGCAGAGCTTGAATTCTAGCTAGTCACTTCGTGGTTTGAGACGTACAGAGATTGGCTGTTATTTAGGCATCTATTTTAATATTTGAAGAACTCCCTTGAATCGGCAGCCCTACTGTGCCTTGTTCTGTGTTTTGTTTAAACGTATCTTCAAGTAAAACATGATTGAAGGTTATTCCTCTTGATGCTGATTTTTAAATTTCAGGCTGAATTTTTCTATTAACTGTTCAAAAACACCCTTACGTTCTTACAATCAAAAGCTATATTACTCTTCCGCTCGGGTGGTCTGTCGCAGGTTTTTTGCCATTGCAATGAATGGAAATGCAGCTCTTTGATAGTTAATAGCTTACTGTTCTATATTAGGATTCAAACTTCTAAACTGCAAGTAACAAAAGGGGCAACATTTCCCCACCCAATGAACAGTGCTCCAGTTAAGAATCTTTAGTAAAATCTTATGATGGTACCACCGTTGGGGGCATATTATCAAGAATGGCGTTAAAATTATCGTCGCTTTAGCAGCAGGAAACTGCTGCTAAAGCGGCGATAATGGGCTTGATATTATGCCCTTGAGTATTCCAATAGAAGCCCATGTTCACACCAGAACATGGGCTTCTATTGGAATTCTCAAGGGCATATTATCAAGCCCATTATCGCCGCTTTAGCGGTAGTTTCCTGCCGCTAAAGCGGCGATAATTTTAGCGCCTTTCTTGATAATATGCCCCTTGGAGTCTTGTGCTTTTCTAAACCTGAAGTGTACTTGCCTGTGTAACCAATTAATGTCATGGAGTGTTTATCCAATTTGCAAACCGACCTTAAGACCCTTAACGTGGCGCTGTATGTGTAAAAATGCATCATCTTTTCACTTTTTAAAGTAAACGTTTGGAGTGACATTTGGCGCTGCACACGCGCGCGGTCTGGTTCCTGGCGCACATAGCCAAGGTTGCAGCGCACAGAGACCCTCCACTGTCGCACACGGAGGTAAAAAATTAGAGGGAACATTGCTACAGGCGCCCAATTTTACCAAGGAATTTATTGTCCAGACAGACGCTTCAGAGCATGGGTTGGGGGCCGTTCTGTCACAGATAAATGAGGAGGGACTAGACCAATCTGTAGCCTTCATCAGTAGGAGGTTACTTCCACAGGAACAGAGGTGGAGTGCAATTGAGCGTGAGGCATTTGCTGTGGTCTGGGCACTAAAGAAGCTGAGACCATACCTGTTTGGGACTCACTTCCGGGTTCAGACAGACCACAGGCACCTCAGATGGCTGATGTAGATGAGGGGTGAGAATCCCACGTTGTTGAGGTGGTCCATTTCCCTACAGGGTATGGATTTCACGGTGGAACACCGCCCTGGTACAGAACACGCCAATGCTGATGGCCTGTCCAGATTTTTCCACCTTAGTGATGAGAACTTCCAAGGGGATGGGTAGTTCTCCCCACATTTCAGCTGGAGGGGACACGTGTTAGACCTGGCACCATTGGCGTGGGTCTCCATTCCATTCCATTTTTCGCTGTTATCTCCTATGTTTTTGCTGGTATTAGCAGGGCCGTTTCTAGGTGTTTTGCCGCCCTAGGCGAGAATTGAAAAATGCCGCCCCCTCCCTTTTACTACCACCACTCTCTACCCCTGCCATCCAGGCTAGAGAGGCACACCCTCTACTGCCGAACCCTTCTATGTTACTCTCATTTACTGTTAGAAATGGGATTTCTGGTTGGCTGAGGCTTGCGCCAAAGCCAGGCAGAAACCACCACTCTAGTCAGGGCTGGGGAGTTACACGCCAAAGATAACCCCTGCTCACCCCCTTGGTATCTTGGCACGAGCAGACAGGCTTATCCCTGAGGCGATGTGTAAAGCGTTTGCGCGCGCACCCAGCAACAACACCCAAGGCCCACCACAAAGGAAACTCCACACAAGGTATTCTATAAAAATAGCCTTTGTATTATACACAACACATTAGATAAAGACACACACTCTACAATGTGCCAACAGGCACGGGCAGAATTTACAAGGGATTATAAATACAGGGGACAGGGCCACCTGGACCACTGTCTGGAATTAGCACTTTTTAGAACATAGGAATAATACTGTAGTACAAAATAACATATGTAGCACACAACCAGTAACTACTGGTATCAGGTAAGTACCACCTACGCAACCCTAACCACCTTAGGAAAATATTGCGCAGGGAATCAGGACCTCACTAGCACCACCTATACTAGGAGAAAACAACCACCTAAGTATCACAATACCTGTAGGGGTCTAAGCACATAAACACATGATGCATAACATTCAGAGGCGTAAACACAAGGGAAAATACAATTGCGCAAGAACTCACATTAGCCACCACCTGTGGCAGTCCCTAGGCCAACTGGCCGTGAAGGGGCAAGGGCGCCCTGTGTCCAAATGTTAGGGCAAGGCTGCGCAAGCTGCGCCAGCCAACACACAGAGGCCACAACCTAAACGTTGCAGCTGCCCACTAAGTGCTGGGCAGCTGTAGGACAAGGATGGGGCCAACACTGGAGCCTGGCAGGCTCTGTCCACGGACTTTCCCCTGTGCCCCTCTGGGCTCTACACAAAGGACTGGCCCCTTGGAGCCTCGCTGGGCTCAAACACAAGCAATGCCCCTGAGCCTCGCAGGCTCTATACAAACAATGAGCCGTCGTGTTGTAGTGCTACTCGCACTCGAGACCAGTCATGCCCACGTTGGAGCCTTCACGGCTCTTTAACCACAGAAAATGCCCCCTCGAGCCTCGCAGGCTCTCTCCACAAAGATTGCCCCTCTCGTTGGAGCCTCGGGGCTCGGGAACACGTTGGGGCGGCCCGCTGCCTTCCGGGGCCGCCCGACACTCGCACTGCCCTGGTGCCTGGGGCAGGCACGACAGAAATGCCCCCACTGCCGTTAGAGTCCCACACGAGGGACTCTTTCACACTGCTGCCCCCGTAACGAGGCGTCCCGCACTTAGAGCCTTGGCGCTTTCCCCACTCGGCCCCCACTCACCGGGACGGCTGCTCCGGTCTCGGCAGCGCTGCTCTTCCTTTCGCCCGGGCCCCCTCCTGGGACCCGGGACTTGGGGAGCGGAGCCTGCCGGGCTCCGAGCTTCCGGATTCCTCTCTCCTCCGGCCAGTGCAGGAGCGCGAGGTGAGCTCTCGTCGCTTCCTGCTTCCAGGTCCCGCCCACGTCCCAGTCAGCGTTGCCTGACTTCCTGGGCTGCGGCGGTGAGTTGCGATCGTGGTGACGCGGGGTGGGCACCCGCGAGGGGGGTGAAATTCACTACGGCAAGGTCCCTGGCGGGGTGGGCACCCGCTAGGGATATTAATTTACCAATAAGCGGGGTAGGCTCCCGCAAGCACCACAATGCGGGGTGGGCACCCGCTTTGAAGAGGACGGAAATAGCAGGGAATCCCTACATCGGGGTTCCCTCGCCGATCATTGCAGCGCCGCGCTGCTTGGCCGCAAATAAAGCGCTCCCGGCGCTAGAGGTGAAACCCAGAGCGCTTCCAGGCGCGCAGGAGAAAGAAAAGCGCTTCCAGGCGCTTAGGGGTGCAAATAAAGCGCTCCCAGCGCTTTAAAGCGGATAACAGCAAAGTCCAGGACAGTCCTCCCTTGCAGGCAGCAAGGCAGGGGTGGGGGGGGCAAGGCTGGACCCAGAGCCAGCTCACTGGGCCTCCAGGCAGGGAGGTAATCCAGGTGGCGGTCCTCTGGTCCAGCAGCAGCAGCAGCCCCCCTCAGGTAAGATCCTGGCAGAGAACAAATTCTGTGGGGACACAGCCCCATTTTTATACAGTCAAACCCTTTGTTCTGGGTTCAGGGTGAGGGGGAAAACCAGTCGCAGCTGGTTGGGGAGCACCCTTGATGTGCTCAGCCCCTCACTCTATTCACTGGCAGGGCTAGGGTCATCAGTCGCACCACAGGGGGCGGAGCCAGCATTGTGGGGAAAACCCTGCCCTATTCAAGACCCAGGTGTACTCCTCCCACCCATCTAGCTGCTGATCTCCCCATTCACCACTGGGTGACTCATCCTGACTCTGGGGAATCCCTAGCCCGTCACATGACATGACCAGCCAATCACGCGACAAGGCACACATTTCACACTGCACACCGAAGTGCCCACTTCTAGAAGTGGCACTTCCACACTAGGTACATGCACGCCGCACACATCATCGCGCAGCATTCACTCCCACGAGTCCGCACATACCAAACTCGGGCCTGCACACCCCACGCATCAGGAACTACTAGGGACACATACATTCCCCATGCATTCCTATGGGAGGGCTGGCCTATCTCACCACATGCACTCAGAGCACGCACGCACTTTACCCTGGGACACAGGGAAAGTGCGCAGAAACCAAAAAATCACCACACCAAGTCACCAGTAAAAAGCAAAAAAAGTTCAGGGGTGAACCTGCCAGAAGGGCCAAGTCCAACACAACCCCCTTCCAGCCAAAACGCAGGGCAGACCAATCACCACCATGATGGACTTCCCTGCTTGGGGCGATAGAACACGGACGCGGGCCCGCAACTGCATGGACACCCTCCGGTTCTACGCCACGGTGAACCCATGGAATTCTTTCTAACACCACTGTCTGGACCAACTGGGCTACCCCACTGGTACTCCCAAGCTGTCCGCGGCCAAGACCAGGCCCTAGGCCACCCAGGTGCCACCGGTCCTTGCCTAATCACAGAGTGGGGGGTAGTAACCCCTGGCACATAGCGGCCATTCTCCACTCTTCCTCTCTGCAAGACAGGACTAGACTGCCACTGGTTCTCCAGCCTAGGGTCTACACCCTCAGGCGGACCAGGAGTCTCAGGGAAGGCTCTCCTCCCCCCACCTCTTCTCCTAGGGTTCCTCCTCCTCCCGCGAGGGGTACACCTAGAACGCCATTCCAACCCAGGGTTTAACCCCTCAGGTTGTACCGGGGCCAGAGGTGGGCTCTCCCACCCTCTGCACCCCCTTCCCGAGCCCTGCTCCCTACCAACTGGGGCGGTACCTCTGGAAGAAGAACTGGTCGGGACGCTGGTTACAGACGTCCCACCCTTCAGGTCAGGCTGATCCCGAACCTGGCCTTCCAACCTCCGGCCTAGAACCTTTGGTGGAATAATTGCCTGGCACTCCAGGACTTCTGGGGATTTCCACTCCATCCCCCTGAGGCTATCAAATGACACATATGTCGAGCGACTGTCTGTCTGGCGCTGATCTCCCGTCCCCTGTCCACCTGACAGTGCGCGGAGATCCCCCAGAACAGAAGTGGTGCCACCCTGGCCACTACACGGGATCCTAGCCCAACTGGGTAGTCCCTGACCCACAGGCTCTTCCACTGGGGAACTCATCCCCCAATCACTCCTCACGCTGGACTCCTGTACCATCCCTACCGGAGCAGTACTGCCAGACACTAGAACCACAGGAGCCCTGTTTACAGGCGCTCCAGGTCCTCCACTCACTAAGAGATCTTCCTCAAGTGGACTAACAGGACAGCCTAGGTCCCCAACTTGGTGTTCCCTCATGAAACCATCCAAGTCCTGAGGCAGGGTTTCGGGCGTCTGGGGACCCTCGGTCACCCCCTCACTCCTGCTCCACTGAGCCAGGCAGTGAGCCCCTACACCCTCCTCGCTATCCTGGGACCTAGCTGGGCTACACTGAGCCTCCTCCACCACGCTGGGCTGGAGGATCTCTGACCCACTATTGTTGGAATCACTCACTAATGACACTAGAGGACCTCTAGCACTTTCCCAGCGCTCTGCTTCATCTCCAAGCTCAAATGGCTCAGACAATCCACACCCCAACAGGTGTTGGCGCAACCCCGGCACACAACAACTGAGCAGGTGTTCTTTGAGAACCAGGTCACACAGTTTATCATAATCAGTTCCTGTGGGATCTCCTATCCACGCAAACAGTGCATTCTCACATCCATCACCAAACTCCTCCCAAGACTGGTGAGACAGTTTCCTACTGCCCCTGAATTTTAACCTTAACTCCTCCTCCTGGGGAACAGGTACCAGACTGGGGGAACTGGGACTGGGATTTCCTGCAGTGGAATCTATATGGCTACTACAACTGTACTCAACCCTCCCTGGGGAGCCCAGAAAACTAAGACTGCGCGCAGGGGACAGTCTACCCCCCAGAGCTACTTTGCCTCTGGTGGATGCCCTCTCAGCCTTCTCTATCCTCTCCTGCGCCAAGACCCTCTCAGTCTCTAGCTGTTGCTTCTTGACCTCCAGCTGCGCCATAGCCTGAGCATGCTCTAACCTGAGCTTTTCTAACGCCAGCTGGTGCTCCCTTTCTTTCCTCCTATCTTCCCACTCCTCTGGGGACAGGGAAAGGGATGAGGCGCTGCCTCCTACGCTGTACCCAGTAAGGGACGCCCTACCTATGGGGTCCTCACTCTCTACGGGCGTCCAGGTACTGTCATCTTCTTCCTCCTCTTCGGAATTTTCAGGGCTTCCCACAGACCCACCACCCTCCAGGTGTGAGGCCCGGGCCCTTTCTCTACTGCGCTCAAGATCCCTTTGCCTCTTAACCCACTGGATCATGTGGCTCCTAAGTTCGTACACAGTGTCTGACTCTCTCACCCCTATGTCTCTCTCTCTACAGAACATTTCCAACTCCTGCCTACTGTAATAAATTAGATCACTGAGATCAAAAGCAGGCTCCATTCTGGCGGACGTTCTGGTGAAAGATTACACAGGGAACCTAGGGGTCTGAGCCTAACAGGAGCACACAATTCACAAAAAGATTCAGCAAGCTCTCTAACCCAGAGAACTCACACTCACTTGCCTAGTGCCACACACCATTCATCCACACACACAACCCTCCCCTCGGACTGGTAAGGCAGTTTCTACCACCCCTGATTCCTCAACCTGACCACCACGTGACACAGGTACCAACTCTGGGCGCAGGGCGGGGGACAAATGTACTGGACACTATTACGCTGCCACCACTGGATCCCACCCTCTGGTGAATCCAGAAAACACAATGCACTAAGGGGGATGATCTACCCTCCCGAGCTAGGGACACCTAACTCACAGTGCACAAAAACACATTTCCAAAGAAATGACAATTAAAAACAAACTTAGAACAATAATCCCTATACCATGTGATTTATCTAAATGCAGAGTTTTGTAGTGCAGCCAGTTGCTGCTGCGGTACAGCGCAAACGCAAGTCCAAATCCCACCGCTGATCACCAATGTTAGAAATGGGATTTCTGGTTGGCTGAGGCTTGCGCCAAAGCCAGGCAGAAACCACCACTCTAGTCAGGGCTGGGGAGTTACACGCCAAAGATAACCCCTGCTCACCCCCTTGGTAGCTTGGCACGAGCAGACAGGCTTATCCCTGAGGCGATGTGTAAAGCGTTTGCGCGCGCACCCAGCAACAACACCCAAGGCCCACCACAAAGGAAACTCCACACAAGGTATTCTATAAAAATAGCCTTTGTATTATACACAACACATTAGATAAAGACACACACTCTACAATGTGCCAACAGGCACGGGCAGAATTTACAAGGGATTATATATACAGGGGACAGGGCCACCTGGACCACTGTCAGGAATTTGCACTTTTTAGAACATAGGAATAATACTGTAGTACAAAATAACATATGTAGCACACAACCAGTAACTACTGGTATCAGGTAAGTACCACCTACGCAACCCTAACCACCTTAGGAAAATATTGCGCAGGGAATCAGGACCTCACTAGCACCACCTGTACTAGGAGAAAACAACCACCTAAGTATCACAATACCTGTAGGGGTCTAAGCACATAAACACATGATGCATAACATTCAGAGGCGTAAACACAAGGGAAAATACAATTGCGCAAGAACTCACATTAGCCACCACCTGTGGCAGTCCCTAGGCCAACTGGCCGTGAAGGGGCAAGGGCGCCCTGTGTCCAAATGTTAGGGCAAGGCTGCGCAAGCTGCGCCAGCCAACACACAGAGGCCACAACCTAAACGTTGCAGCTGCCCACTAAGTGCTGGGCAGCTGTAGGACAAGGATGGGGCCAACACTGGAGCCTGGCAGGCTCTGTCCACGGACTTTCCCCTGAGCCCCTCTGGGCTCTACACAAAGGACTGGCCCCTTGGAGCCTCGCTGGGCTCAAACACAAGCAATGCCCCTGAGCCTCGCAGGCTCTATACAAACAATGAGCCGTCGTGTTGTAGTGCTACTCGCACTCGAGACCAGTCATGCCCACGTTGGAGCCTTCACGGCTCTTTAACCAAAGAAAATGCCCCCTCGAGCCTCGCAGGCTCTCTCCACAAAGATTGCCCCTCTCGTTGGAGCCTCGGGGCTCGGGAACACGTTGGGGCGGCCCGCTGCCTTCCGGGGCCGCCCGACACTCGCACTGCCCTGGTGCCTGGGGCAGGCACGACAGAAATGCCCCCACTGCCGTTAGAGTCCCACACGGGGGACTCTTTCACACTGCTGCCCCCGTAACGAGGCGTCCCGCACTTAGAGCGTTGGCGCTTTCCCCACTCGGCCCCCACTCACCGGGACGGCTGCTCCGGTCTCGGCAGCGCTGCTCTTCCTTTCGCCCGGGCCCCCTCCTGGGACCCGGGACTTGGGGAGCGCAGCCTGCCAGGCTCCGAGCTTCCGGATTCCTCTCTCCTCCGGCCAGTGCAGGAGCGCGAGGTGAGCTCTCGTCGCTTCCTGCTTCCAGGTCCCGCCCACGTCCCAGTCAGCGTTGCCTGACTTCCTGGGCTGCGGCGGTGAGTTGAGATCGTGGTGACGCGGGGTGGGCACCCGCGAGGGGGGTGAAATTCACTACGGCAAGGTCCCTGGCGGGGTGGGCACCCGCTAGGGATATTAATTTACCAATAAGCGGGGTAGGCTCCCGCAAGCACCACAATGCGGGGTGGGCACCCGCTTTGAAGAGGACGGAAATAGCAGGGAATCCCTACATCGGGGTTCCCTCGCCGATCATTGCAGCGCCGCGCTGCTTGGCCACAAATAAAGCGCTCCCGGCGCTAGAGGTGAAACCCAGAGCGCTTCCAGGCGCGCAGGAGAAAGAAAAGCGCTTCCAGGCGCTTAGGGGTGCAAATAAAGCGCTCCCAGCGCTTTAAAGCGGATAACAGCAAAGTCCAGGACAGTCCTCCCTTGCAGGCAGCAAGGCAGGGGTGGGGGGGGCAAGGCTGGACCCAGAGCCAGCTCACTGGGCCTCCAGGCAGGGAGGTAATCCAGGTGGCGGTCCTCTGGTCCAGCAGCAGCAGCAGCCCCCCTCAGGTAAGATCCTGGCAGAGAACAACTTCTGTGGGGACACAGCCCCATTTTTATACAGTCAACCCCTTTGTTCTGGGTTCAGGGTGAGGGGGAAAACCAGTCGCAGCTGGTTGGGGAGCACCCTTGATGTGCTCAGCCCCTCACTCTATTCACTGGCAGGGCTAGGGTCGTCAGTCGCACCACAGGGGGCGGAGCCAGCATTGTGGGGAAAACCCTGCCCTATTCAGGACCCAGGTGTACTCCTCCCACCCATCTAGCTGCTGATCTCCCCATTCACCACTGGGTGACTCATCCTGACTCTGGGGAATCCCTAGCCCGTCACATGACATGACCAGCCAATCACGCGACAAGGCACACATTTCACACTGCACACCGAAGTGCCAACTTCTAGAAGTGGCACTTCCACACTAGGTACATGCACGCCGCACACATCATCGCGCATCATTCACTCCCACGAGTCCGCACATACCAAACTCGGGCCTGCACACCCCACGCATCAGGAACTACTAGGGACACATACATTCCCCATGCATTTCTATGGGAGGGCAGGCCTATCTCACCACATGCACTCAGAGCACGCACGCACTTTACCCTGGGACACAGGGAAAGTGTGCAGAAACCAAAAAAATCACCACACCAAGTCACCAGTAAAAAGCAAAAAAAGTTCAGGGGTGAACCTGCCAGAAGGGCCAAGTCCAACATTTACTATTAGGAAACACGATCACAACAGTCAGTCCTGCAAAAGACCTCAACGAAAGGCCCAGGCCAGCCCGTTACGGTAGCCATACACTCACAGAACTATGTACACGGATGCCTAATAGAGCCTTGTGTTTAAATACCACTGAGGCGTCAAGTGCACCTCGTTTTCAAAACCAGAAACAACAAAAATAGTAACTCGCACCATCTTCCAAGGTCAGACCTAGTGGTTTTGCCAATGCTTGTTTTTTTCACTGAGGCACCTGAAATAGTTATATTCTACCATTGTATCCATTTAATAGAGGCAGATTACAACAATTAAAAGATTTCCACGTCAGGGAGATTATAGTTCATGATGCTCAAATCTGCGCTAATCAGACACTATGGCAAGACGTTAATAAGTTTGGCATACAACACAGAACGAACTGCTTCTTGGCGCTTTGAATAGAAGTTATTGACAAGCTTGTGCATGGTACCACTATGAGAGTCATCCTGACCAGAATTTGAGCCGGTGCAAGGCAGAATGCACATTAAACCATAGTTGACAAGTAGTTCCATGTTGTGGAACACCTTCAACCAATCCCGGGTTTGCGGCCACCTGTGCATTGCATTCTGGGATTTGTAGTCTTACTTTTAACAGGGTAAGCAGTGGCTCAAAAATCCCAGCGTGGACAGTGAAGTTGGCCTAAACAGTCACCACTGGATGACGGTATCATGCATGACACTAGGCTAGTGTTCAGTTCTTTTTCTTTTTTACGGAGTTTTATATAGCGCGATCTTGACCCGAAAGTATCGGGTATCAGAGCGCTTTACACAAGCACAAGTTGCGTTACATCATGAGGACACATTCATTTTTGTTAGGCACGAAGAGCCTTTTATTATGACAACAGGCACAAAGTTCATTGAGCTGCCAATATTACAGCCCAGAATTCCGAAAGAGAACAATAACCATTTTTAATAGTTCAAGGCATGTTAAAGACGAAGCCAATTTAAGTGCAAATCTCTAATCATTCAGTTGTTAAGCCATTAACCAGTTACCAGTAATAAACTGCGTAAAGGTTATATGTGATACCTACATAAGAGGCAATCGCCACGCAGTTACTCTGCTCAACCTTCCAGCAATGTCTTCAAAAAGGTAACAAGCTGTTAAAAAACAATATGAATACAGGTTAAAAATGGCGCCGGCGCAGACCTAGTGCTGTGATAACTTCAACAGGTGAGTAGCCAAGCATGTGGAGGTGCTCGCCTTCTCCTCCGGGATGGAACTCTGCGCAGATCTGATGAGAAGTTCCTCCATAACTTTTTAAACCAAGTTGATCAACTCAATTTTATTGCCGCACCTTGGGGAAAAAAAATCGAAAGTTCTCACACCGACAACGGGACTTCCCAAGCACCACAAAACCCAACCCAGCGCTCCGTGAAAGGAGCCAAGGAAATCCAAAATATTAGAGTCTAACTGAAAGCAGGAACTGCCGCCCAGCAGAGAAAGAAGAGAGCAAAGTTTGGTTGGCAGAGTCCGCTCTTGCGCTTTTTTCAGCAACAAAGGAGCCGGTTAAAGCGACAGTACTGCAATGAGCACACAATGCCCCGAAGGGCCCGGGTGCGGCCGGCGGCTTGGCATCATTCCTAGACCCCGGGGCTGTGTTCATTGCTGGGCACTGGGGTCGCAGTCTAGGGGTGGTCTAGGGGCTGAACAAAGGGAGGTGTGGGACGGAAAGACAAAGCAGGTTTTCATTAAACTCCGCAGTGAATTGTTGCAGGACGAGCAGGCTCAGCTTGAAATTAGATAAATATATTTTTTTTCAAGAAGGAATAGTTCAAAATAACTGAGAGTTAGAGAAAAGCGGAACAACACGGAAATGCTCATGGTTTTGCATGAAGTGTGATAGTGAGCATACCGATCTTTACTGCAGAGAAGACACAGCACATAAAAATGCGTTCGGGGCACACCCATCCACCTGAGAATGAGTCTGTTTATTCCCATTCATTGCTAGGTCTACAGGAACACTACATGCTGAGCGTCGGAAATAAAACGTACGTTAGTTAAAGAGATGTCAGAAAAGAAAAATGTTCTATTTAAAAAGTGTTGTTTCCCAAGCAGGGCGGTTTCTACCATTAGGCAAGACTAGGCGGCTGCCTAACTTTACTTTCGTAGGTTCAAATTAAACAAAAATCCCCCTTTTGCCACCCTAGCCCTTTTGTCGCCCTAGGCGGCCGCCTAGTCTTGCCTAATGGTAGAAATGGCCCTGGGTATTAGATGCTCTGGGCGCTGTGCCACTGCCTTTCAGTGCCACAGCGTGAATGCTCCCTGTGTAAATATGACATGTGAATTGGTATATCCATGATTGGCTTATTTGGTTTACCTGTTAGTCCCTAGTAGCGTGGCCTGTGTGTGCCCAGGGCTGGTAAACCAAATGCTGCTGGTGGGCCTGCAGCGCTGGTTTGCGCCACCCACAGAAGCAGCTTGTAAGGTGTGTCCCCGACCTGCCACTGCAGAGTCTGCGTGCAGTCCAGAACTGCCATCATGGCTGTGAAGTGCACCCAGGCCCTGAACCTTCCCTTGGCATCATGTTAGTCACCCCTATGGTAGGGTGCATTGTATGTGTAAGGTAGGACATGCTCTGTTTAGCATGTCCTGGTAGTGAATTACACCCAATTTCGTTTTTCACGACTGTAAGGCTACCTGTTCTCCATAGGCCAGAATGGGCAGTTTGACTATTACATTCTATAGTCCTAACTGACCCAAAGAACATGGTAGAAAAACGAATTTAGTATGCCTGAGCTCAGAATATTAAAATACATCTTTTAGTGAAGTTTATTTTTATATTCTGTGTTTGGAAATACCACTTTTAGAAAGTAGGTATTTTCTTGCCTAATCCTTCCAGTGTGCTCTGCTGTTATGTGCAATGGCTGTCTGGTTTTGGAGGGACAGGGCAGGCTGAGTCAGACCTGGGTTGAATAGAGAGATCTGCATTGGAGTATGGGGAGGGGTAGCTCCTTGACCTGAATAGGGCTGTGCCTGGCAAGGTGAATGCTGGATCCACCTCCTACTGTGCGTCCGATGGTAGAACCCCTCTTTCTGAAAGGAAGGATGCAGCCTGGTAAACAAAGTGCTCTAGGACTGGGCAGAACTTGTTCTGGCTGGGTTCTTTGACTTGTAGCTTCTGAGAACAAAGACTTTTGGGGTATAAATATCTGTGCTGAAACCCCTACAATTTGTATTGCTCCAGGAGAACAAGAAGAACCTCTGTCCGTGTAACTGAAGGTATCTGCAGGAGGTGACTGTCCTTGTGCTTGTGTGCTGTTTCTTGGATTGGCCTGCAGTAGTTTTCACTGGACTTGGAAGAAGAGGAAAAGGACTTTGAAGAGAACTTTTATTTCAACTTGCTAAAGCAATCACCCAAGGGCTAGAAGAGAGCTAGCCTTCTGCTGGAGTCTCAGGCACATCAGACTCCAACACCAGCCTCCTGTTTCCTCCCAGCGAGGATTTCTATCTGCAGGTGAGGCTCCTGTGAGTTCCAGCGCCTCTAGTTCTACTACAGAGAAGAGAGTGCTTAAAATCATCGCTAACACCTGTTTGCGAGCCGCCGCAGCTGAAGCGCGTACGAAAAATCATCGCGCTGCTGCCGCTGATTGCTCGCTACCGGAGATCATCGCATCACATGTTTGCGGGCTGCCAAATGCTCGCTGACCTCAAGATTATCGCATCGCACGTTTGCGGGCTGCCAAAGGCTCACTAACCCGAAGATCATCGCATCGCACGTTTGTGGGCCTCCAAGTGCTCACTAACCAAAGATCATCGCAACGAAATCATCGCTTCACGACATCGCAGCGCGGATGCCGGGCATCCGCCATTTTCATCGCATCGCACCCGGATCGTCGCTCCCTCGCGGAGCGCCATTTCTTCTCATCGCAACAGGGTCACACACGCAACAGGCTCGTCGCATGATCCTCCCTTGCGGCATGGATTTCAACGCATCGACGGCTTAGTGTGGAGAAGTTTGTCGCTTTGTCCTGCACACAGGTCAGCGCATCATCCTCCCTTGCGGCAAGGATTCAACGCATCGCTGGTCTCGCATGAGGAAAATCATCGCTACAGCTCCTTAGCGACATTTTTGTTGTTTTGCTATAGAATCCAGGTACTTTGTAAGTAAAAGGGTCGTAGAGACCACTGCTTTGAACTGAACTCCTCTTTGCACACTTGAACTATTTTTGCAGCATTTTAAGAGTAACCCTATTTTTCTAGTATTGTGGCTTTTCACTGTTATTGGTCTTGTGTTAAGTCTATATATAAAGATACTTATTTTTTATAACTACTTGTGTGGTGTCCCTTTGTAGTGTTCATCACTGTGTTACTGTGTATGGTCATAAATGCTTCACACACTGCCTCTGAGATAAGCCTAGCTGCTCGTGCTACGTTACCACAGGGTTGAGCTGGGGTTATCAAAGGGTGTAGCCCTCTTACTCTGACTTAGGAAGAAGGGTCCCTACTTGGACAGTGGCCAGCCATTGCCAACTAGAGACCCCCATTTCTAACAAGTACCCACACTCATCTACACTATAAAAAGCACACCCCCAACATAGGGCAGACACAAAATCATTGGAGTTAAGCAAAGACTGTAGCTTGTCGTGTAGAGACAAAATCATTGGAGTTAAGCAAATGCTGTAGCTTGGCGTGTATCGAAAATAGCATTAACAAAATCAAAATCACACCACATACAACATCAAACTTAAAGCACTGTGGAAGTACAAAGGGAAAACCATGTGATAGGTATGTAGGATTCAACTTACAAAACTGGTGTATACATTGTCTGGGGCATGGCAAGTGCGTCGTACGTTTCAGATCAGAGAAGCAAACAGTTTAACATAGTGCCAACACACAGTAGAAAGAGAAATTATGAAAACGAAAAAAGAAAAAGAAACAGAATGAAAGAAAGAAAGAAAGGCAGAAATTAAAATCAAGAAAGATAAAAAGTCTGAGATAGACACCAAGAGAGAGCATGATGCAGACACAGAGAGGAAATAATATAACAACATAAGGTTAGAAATGCAGATGAAAAGAACGAACAAACACAGAACAGAAGCGTGAATAGAAGGAATTGGTGGTGACTGATAGGACGTAGACAAAGGAATACAAAAACAGTATTAAAAGAAATTAAGATAGGCAAGGATTGGGGAGATAGGTGCGAAACATATGCACATACAAAAAGATAGGCATTTAAAGGTGCCTGAACACTGGTAAAATGGGTGTAGAAAAGACATTGGAAAATGGAAGCAGCTGTCTGTAAGAGGGGCAGGGACACTCAGAGCTAGAAAGGAATGAATGACAGAGGCAAGGGTTAGAGAAATTAGAAGAAAAAAGGCAAGAGAATGACAATGGTAGAAGTGGGAAGGAAAGACCTGAGAACGTTAGAGAAATAAACATGCAGTTAAAGTATTACCAGCTACAGGGGAAAGAAGGAAAGCAGGAAACGAGCATACAGAGAGAGAAGGACCAACCAGAGGTAGGGATGGGTGGAAAGAGAGAGCAGAATACAGAGAGCTGACCGAACAGCAGCTATTGAGGTGGGTAGGGACCTGTGATCGATGTATGTGAGAGAAACAGAAATGGAGGTGAGGTGGAAATTGGAGAAAAAGGCTGGCAAAAGAATGAGAACTAACAATGGAAGGAAAAGGGGAACTATGCAGTTAAAAGGAAAACTGAGAGAGTCGGAGGAACAATGAGAGAGGTTGAGTTGAGGGAGTAATTAATATAATGACAAACATATCTGGAGGAATGAAAGAGACACTGATGACAGTGAGAACAGGTGATTTGAGAATGAGTCGAGTGGAGATGGAGGTGAAAGGAAAAGCTTGGGAAACAGTAGTGACCATGGGACGTGGAAAATGTAAATTACAGGGAAAGGATAACTGAGAGAGGCTTAATTGAAACATTGAGCAAGGTTGAGAGTGAGAGTAACTGATATAGCTGAAATTAGGGGACTTATAGAGGTGGGTGTGAGAGGGAAAGGAAGAGAGATGTGGCCGGTAGGCAGACATGAAGAGACATAGGAAACCAGCTACAGAGGAGTGTTTGATTGAGCAGTAAGTGAAAGTGAGATTGAGAAAGGTGGTGGTGAGAAAAAAATCATGGCAGAAGTGGATATGAGCGAGAAACTGGCATAGAAGTAGGTGAGGGAAAAAGAAAGGCAATATTGGACAGGGGCGAATGAGAAAGGTGAACTGTGCGAGATTAGGTATGACGATAACAACGGGGCTGTGAGTAAATGACAGACATTGAGGATAGGGGCAGAAATGGAGGTAAGGAGAGATGCTGGTAGAGGTGGAGGTGAAAAGATGCAATGGGAATAAATGAACTGTCACTGAATCAGTGCAAAGGTACCACTGTCGCTCAGTGCATCTGTTGGTGGGTAGTGGCCCAGAGTCGAGCTCATATCACTAAGGGTTGCTCCTCTGCATACTTGACCCATCACATTTATTTGCTAAGTGGCATCCTGTTCCCTCTTTTAATCGCATGAATTCTTTCATGTGTATTTCTCACGTTCTTAGTTCAGCTCTCTTCTGATGTTTCTGGCAGGCTCCTCTGCACTGGGAAGCCCCCTGAGGCAGCCATACGCTTTATACATCACCAAAAGAAACATCAGAGGTTGCTTGTCTTCCCTCCTCTCGTATGATAGGAGGTGTGCAGCACCCCACTGCCTTCTGATGCTAGGTCCATGATACAGAAATATCCACAATAAAATACAATGATAGAATAGATGTCCTAAGCCCTTCCACAATGTTAACACTGCCCTACCTACTGTGGAGTGACATAGAAATTCGGTAACGAGCAGAGGTTTTTGATTTTTGAAAAAATATATCTTATTAAAGACATATATACGCTAGAATGAGTACATTCGCTATTGCAAAAGAGCCTTTGAAAGGCATGCACACAGCCCGGCAGGTATGAATTTGGTGACCCAATCAGTCATCCAAGTTGAAGATCATTCTGAATGAATGGATGACAGCTTTTTTAAAGCCCAGCGAATGTATCTACTAATCATCTCCAGATGCTGATAATGTGAGTACCAAGGACCCATGCATTTAGGAGATGGAAGCTTTTAGATTTGTCTTGAAGGATGTAACGTTTGAGGTTATTAGAAGCTTGGCAGCCTGGACGAGATTATTTGTTTCATCTTTGGACAACATTTTAAAAGCTGAAATCAAAAGAAGACTCTTAACAGCCACACACAATTCGAGGATAGAAACGAAGGACCTTTTTTTCACACGCACAGTACTGATGAATGGCCAAATTAAGGCGTTTGAATGTGTATTAAGGCGTTTGAAGGTGTATTAATGCGTTTAAATGTGTATACATTAGCTTGATCCGCACCTTCGTCTTATTACAAAGCCAGTGATGCAAGATTCGTCTAAGAAAGGTTTCCTAAGACCCTGGACCATCCTTACAGCTGCCTTTTGGTGCATTTAGAGAGGACGAGGGTGCATTTCAGGAAGAGGGAGCATAAGTGAATACATATATCTTACATTATGTATATCTTCATGGCAACATGGCAGAGGGAACAGCGGCATGAGAGATGGGATTGTCACGAATGATTAGTTGGTTTTTCCTTCTAGTTTGAGAAAGTATATTTTTGGAGCAGCCTTAAAAGAGGACACCGGGAGGAGGGAGAGAAGAGAGAACACATATCGGTAGGGAGTCATTTCCAGTGTTGGGGTACATGCAAGTTAAACTACTGAAACCCTGAAGTCTGCAGGGAGGTTTGGGGGTGGCTAGAAGATACAAGCTTGCTGAGCACAGGTTGCAAGTGGGGATATGTAACTGGCAAGGGTTTTGGTTAGGTAGTTCATTCGAATTTTGAAAACTAGTGCAAGGAGTTAACAGAGGGCCCTATTTTTTAGCAGTTAGACATCAAGCCTTGTGATGATTGTGCGAGTAAAGGGTATGCCTGGGGAAGTTATAGTAGGGGAGTGAAGACAATTAATGCAGCTGTGACCTAATAAAATACAGTTGCATTTGCCCAGCTTGTTGATACCAGGGTTTTGGGAGTGTGAAAGGAGATGCAAATCAAACCAAATCAAATAAGAAATGTATTGTTTTCAGCCATGACGGCCATAACAATTAACAATACAGATTAACCCACAACGGTTATGATAAAATTCACAATTGACTCTTAAGATCATGTGAGATATAAATACAGATAGTCCATTAGATTCAGTCATTTTGAAAATTACGGTTGCAATTGAACATGTAGCCAGGTTATAGTTTCACAATATCTTTTACTAAAAATCTTCAACTAAGCAATAGCCCAAACTTATATACTACCCTTAGGTGTTCTAAGTGTGTGGTCCGGGTAAAAAGAGGGTAGTTAAAAAGCTGTTAAGATTGTGAAATAAAACTGTATGGTACGTACTTAATTTATCCCTCTGTCGTTCTTCCCTTGAGTTTCACTGGGTTGCCAGTACAGGCGATTTCCGCCATTAAAGTGTCAATGGAAAGAACTCTTATTATGTTTTGCAATGTCAATATGGGAGAAAAATTGCTTGATTCAAAGCCAATTAATGCTAAGGGGCAGCTTAAACGACTCTAGTCGTAAAGTGCAAGTGCGTGTGCTCTATCCTCGAGACAATAGCCCCCCAAAGTCTGCCACAGAACTGTTAAGTTCGTGATAGATTCTTGATGTGAGTTTAATAAGAGCATTAGGCAATGCTGGTTTCTGGCTAGTAGCTTTTTGAGAATCGTTCAGATAGCCAGCCCATCAGAGCCTTTATGTTCAAGAGTTGTCTTTCGAAGAACACAGTTTTTTGTGGGCTCAGGCTCTTGATTTCCAGGCTGTATAGATGTAGGATGAAGCAGCCAACACTATGTTTTTGTCATTTTATCTCACACTTATTCTGACACTCTCTTACACTTCCTAATGGTTGACTTGATTAAAAGTGGACATATATAATATTTCCATATACTTATCGTATGATGACACAGAGGTAGAACATGAGTTAGTGTTTCCCTGACTCTCAACGAGCACAGTCAAAAGTCTGATCCCTCATCAGAATTTGATGACCACCTTTTAGTTACTGATGCCACCAGCAATGTGCCCAATTGAAATTTTAAGCAGCCATGCTTCAATATTTATCGCCATATAGTCAATGGTACTTCACCTATGGCCAGCTCTAAAGGGGGGTTTTGGGGTGTTGTCTGATGATGTTTAGCCATTCAATGGGCGCATGCCTTCCTAAACTAGAGTTCTGAATGTAAATGCAACGTTCTTTGTGCTCGTACAATGTTCTTTAGATGGTAAGGGTATGTTCCATGTGCTGTCTTAGTCAATTAGTGACTTATTCAGCATTTGGGGGTGCCTTTTTCGTGTCAAAGCAGTACAGACCAAAATACAATTGTTCTGATGTGAGTAAGCCCTGGAAACATCCTTTTGGGTATCGGCTTCGACACCTCTTCCAATTTTTTCACCAAAAGTTGGTCTTTAAGGAGCAGAATGTCGGACTTGACCAGGGTCCAGTCACCTGGTGGAAAATAGACATTCAGGATCTCAAATGACCATGCCTTACTTCTTAGAGCAATGATCTTTATATTCTAAGGAGATAAAATATTAGGGCAGATTTTATGGATGGTCAGTAGTTGGAATCTAGCAGCAGTAGTTGTAATGGAAGACACAAAGCACATAGTAGGATTCAAAACAACAAAAAGGTTTTTAGATATATGAGAGGTCATCAATTATGACATCTGAGATGTCATCAAAAATGTAATCAATTATGCCATTGCACTTCATGAGTGAATTAAAATATGAGATTACAAGCAGGGCTTCTGATTTTATGGTATTTTTTTGATTTCCATTTCCATCTGTATGTATCTATATTTATTTTGGGGATTATCTTATCTGCATTTATCCATATTTATTTGTTGTTTAGTGTAAAAAATGAAGTTGCAGTGGGTATATTTCCACATTTATTTAACCAACATAGGTTTACTAATGTTTGAGTGGCCAATGGCTTAACCCATTTACATTACAATACAGTTATTTGAAACCTTCATATCTCGGGATAACTTAAACAACTAGACTGCTAAAGATATTTAAGCTTCATTCAGAAATCTATTTACATTTTAACTCTCCTACCTGTCAACTGCATAGCCATTGATATAACACTCATAATTGAGATAAGTGCAAATCATCTAAGAAAAAACTTAGTCCTAAAGCAGGTTTTCCCCATACAATTTCCTATAGGGATTTTAGACACAACTACAGCCTGAACCGCTGAATGGAAGTACACCAAATTTGGCAGAAAGCTAGGTCTTGGCCCAAAAAGAGTGATTTTTATAATGTGATGTAAATCTGCTCACTAGTTTTGGATGTATTAAAGAAAAAAGATTTCTGTATGTCTAGAGACGCGGACCCACTGCGGTGAATTGACAGATTGCAACCTGAGAGAAAAGTTGAGCCTGCTGTTTTGTGATTTGGGACAGAGTTAATTGGGGCCAAATAAAAATAGGATATAAGGGATCAGGATACAGGTATCCTGAACCCATAGAACTAATGGAGGAGTCTCTGAAGGGCCCCTCATAGGCAAGAAAATGTGGGCAAGGGTCTGCGGATCCACTGCAATGTTCAGTGGCGGATCTGCCAAGGGAATTTGCAGCAGATCTGTGGATCCATCAGACACTTAAAAAATACTTCCATTCACAGACCTACTCACACACTCTCTCACACCCCTACACAACCACTCACACATCACTATATCTACCCACATACCCTCTTACATATCGATACAGTCACTCACATACCCTTTCACACACCCACAAAATAACTCATACATCCACTCACAGGGAGCCACTCACAGACCCACACAGGAACTCACATATCCACATAAACACACATACAGCCACTCACAGACCCACACAGTCATTTACATATCCACTCACATACCCATACAGCAAAACAACTGACACACCAACTCACAGACCCATACAGCCACTCACACACCAGTCACAGACCCACACAGGCACTTACACACCCTCTAATATAACCACCCATTGCACACTTACATGCTCACTTATATACCCCTACAAGCACTCACACACCTACTCCCACACCCATACAGCCACTCACACACTCAGTCAGAGACCCAGAAAATCACTCACATACCCATACAGCCCCACACACCCAGTCAGAGACCCAGAAGCCACTCATATACTGATTTATGTACACATACACTCACTCACACACCCACTTACATACCTAGAGAAGCAGTCATACATCCACTGACAAATCAACACAGACACTCGCACACACCCTCACACACACAAGTATACAGCCAATCCCATTGCTACTCATAGACCCACACAACCACTTACACACCCACACACACAACACACACACACACATTTACAGAACCACTAAGACACCCACTCACACAGCCATAGTCAGTCTTACAGGCATGTATACATCCAGACAGCCACTTACACACATACTCAGAGACACACACAGCTACTGACACACCTACTCACACACCCATACAGTCACTCACACACCTACCCAGACATTCACATACCCACTAACATACCCTAATCACTCATACACTCACCCAAACACCCACTCACACACCCACACATACACTCACACACCACTCACTCCCCCCCAAACACCCACTTATACACCCACTTAAATACCACACAACAACTCACCCTGACCCCCACACACACCCATACAATCATTCACAGATCCTCTCACAGATCCACAAAACCACTTACACATCCACTCATAGACCCAGAGTCACTCACACACTGACTTACTGACCTACACCCTGACTTACGCACTCACACAACCACTCACATACCCACTCACACACCCATGCAGCTACTCATACACCCACCCACTCACACACCCACAAAACCACTCACACACCTACTCACAGACCCATGCAGCCACTCACACACCTACTCACACACTCACTTACACATCCACACAACCACTCACAGACCCACAAGACCACCCACACCCACTCAGAGACCCACATAGTCACTCACATGCCCACACACTCACCCATACAGTCACTCACACACCCACACAGACATTCACACCCCCACTAACATATCATTAGTCACTCACACAGCTACTGACACACCCACACAGTCACTCAGACACACACCCCCACACCCATTCACACACCCACTCATACACCCACTTATATACCCACTTAAACACCCACATAAAAACTCACCCTAACCCACACACACACCCATACAATCACTCACAGATCCTCTCACAGACTCACAAATCCACCTACGCATCTACTCTTAGACCCACACAGTCACTCACACAGCCACTCACACACCCACTCACTGACCTACACACCCACTTATACACTCACACAACCACTCACATACCCACTGGCACACTCATGCAGCTACTCATAAACCTACCCACAAACCCACAAAACCCCTCATACACCCACTCACAGATACATACATCCACTTACACATCTACACATCCACTCACACACACTCACAGACCCACAAGACCACACATACCCACTCAGTCACTCACACACATATTCACACACCCACTCAAACACACTCATATATCCACTTACACACCCACACAACCACTTACACACCCACACAGCCAATCACAGATCCTCTCACAGACCCACAAAACCACTTACACATCCAATCACAGACTCACACAGTCCCTCACACAGTACTCACACACCTACTCACCACTTACACACCCACTTACACACTCACACAACCACACACAAACCCACTCACACACCCATGCAGCCACTTATACACCCACTCACAGATCCACAAAACCACTCACATACCAACTCACAGACCCATGCAGCCACTCACACACCCACTCACACACTCACTCACACACCCACACAAGTACCCACATACCCACTCACAGACACACAAGACCACTCACACACCCGCTCACAGACCCACACAACCACTCACACACCAGTTCACACACCCACTCACACACACACTCATAGATCCACTCACACATCCACACAATCACTCACAAACCCATACATCCACTCACACACCCTCTCACAGACACACAGCACCAGTCACACACCCACCCAGCCACTCACACACCTACTCACACACCAAAACAGCTGCCCCACACCCATTTACATACTCACACAGCCACTCACATACAAACACAGTCACTCACACACTCACATAGCCACTCACATACAAACACAGTCACTCACACAGCCACTCACACACCCACACACAGGCAGTGATACATTCATAGACATTTCAATAGCATATGTTTGTATTAATGTATTGTTGTTTTAGTATTGAATGTGCATCTCCCACCTGTGTCATCATCCTATTTAAAAAAAAATTGAAATGGCACTTTATGAAGTATATTTACTTTGCTGGATGATGTTGCCAGTGATGTTATTTGAGATGTCATGAATGATGTCACTGACCATGTCATGAGTGATGTAATATGTGATGTCATAAACAGTGCATTGCAGGGGTGTAAGTTACTAACTATTAGTGCTGAATTTCTCTGGTTTTGTGTGTGTAAAATCTGAGCCGAACTATAACGTCCCTGTAACCTTTGGGCTCTTCAGTGAATATATATATATAATATATATATATATATATATATATATATATATGTTTCCAAGAGTTCGCTGTGAAATCCCCGCTCTCCTCCCTCGCGACGCCGGTGCCAGCAACGGTCACAACTCCGCCTCAATATGTAAACACAGGACAACATCCGGGTGTAACTCCGAAATAAATCCAGCGGCACGCCAAGGACAACACAATATACCTTTATTGTGTCACACAAACAGAACTACGCGTTTCGGCGAAGCCTTTGTCAAGTTACACCCGGATGTTGTCCTGTGTTTACATATATATATATATATATATCCAAAAACAAAGCTGCTCCCAGCATTGAGGCGCCACACACTTCATGTTTGAATATCCTTTATTGGAGCTTTCACAGGGATGGAGCAGCGTGCAGCAAAACTTCTTCTTCAGCCTTTTAATCCATACGCGTTTAGTAATGTTGCCGTGAATCTCCGCTTTGTTTTTGGATATAAATCGGTCTTGCTCGGACCGAGAGGTGCCCCGCGGCGGAAGAGCCGGTCCGCAACGTAAAAGAGGAAGAGACGTTGCAGGAACTCCGTGTCCAGTTGGAGCTTGGAAATTTCAGGGCTGTGAATGGGGTGTCAGTATTAACTACCCACTGTGGAATTTTAATAAATTACGGAGATTCACGGCAACATTACTAAAAAAGAACTCCAGGTACCAGCATGCACCTGCTGCCCACGCCCACAGGGCGGAAACATTTAAAATCAGCGCAGCTGCGCTGTGAACATTGCTGCCGCGCTCCGATATTGCCTGTGCCAGTGACCAAGGGAGATGGCTCCCGAAACGCGTATGGATTAAAAGGCTGAAGAAGAAGTTTTGCTGCACGCTGCTCCATCCCTGTGAAAGCTCCAATAAAGGATATTCAAACATGAAGTGTGTGGCGCCTCAATGCTGGGAGCAGCTTTGTTTTTGGATATAAATCGGTCTTGCTCGGACCGAGAGGTGCCCCGCGGCGGAAGAGCCGGTCCGCAACGTAAAAGAGGAAGAGACGTTGCAGGAACTCCGTGTCCAGTTGGAGCTTGGAAATTTCAGGGCTGTGAATGGGGTGTCAGTATTAACTACCCACTGTGGAATTTTAATAAATTACGGAGATTCACGGCAACATTACTAAAAAAGAACTCCAGGTACCAGCATGCACCTGCTGCCCACGCCCACAGGGCGGAAACATTTAAAATCAGCGCAGCTGCGCTGTGAACATTGCTGCCGCGCTCCGATATTGCCTGTGCCAGTGACCAAGGGAGATGGCTCCCGAAACGCGTATGGATTAAAAGGCTGAAGAAGAAGTTTTGCTGCACGCTGCTCCATCCCTGTGAAAGCTCCAATAAAGGATATTCAAACATGAAGTGTGTGGCGCCTCAATGCTGGGAGCAGCTTTGTTTTTGGATATAAATCGGTCTTGCTCGGACCGAGAGGTGCCCCGCGGCGGAAGAGCCGGTCCGCAACGTAAAAGAGGAAGAGACGTTGCAGGAACTCCGTGTCCAGTTGGAGCTTGGAAATTTCAGGGCTGTGAATGGGGTGTCAGTATTAACTACCCACTGTGGAATTTTAATAAATTACGGAGATTCACGGCAACATTACTAAAAAAGAACTCCAGGTACCAGCATGCACCTGCTGCCCACGCCCACAGGGCGGAAACATTTAAAATCAGCGCAGCTGCGCTGTGAACATTGCTGCCGCGCTCCGATATTGCCTGTGCCAGTGACCAAGGGAGATGGCTCCCGAAACGCGTATGGATTAAAAGGCTGAAGAAGAAGTTTTGCTGCACGCTGCTCCATCCCTGTGAAAGCTCCAATAAAGGATATTCAAACATGAAGTGTGTGGCGCCTCAATGCTGGGAGCAGCTTTGTTTTTGGATATATATATATATATATATATATATATATATATATATATATATATATATATATATATATACATATACATACATACACACACACACACACACACACGCATACATAATCAGTAGGTTAACAGTGCATCATGGTACTTATAGTAAGCATCGTCCCCTCAGTGGGTCCTTGTAAATGCCATCATTTTTAATGCCATTATTCAGCCCACAGTGGGCCCTGGGCAGTATTCCGGTTCTTCTTAATGAAGTCTGTTTGTGCTGATGAGAAACCGCAAAGTTCCCAGCTCCTCCAGCCCCACACTGCAGTTGCGTGGTGGTGCAGCCCTTCACGGTCGGAGCCACTGCGTATATTTTTTTCATCAAATTTGCTCAGAGGCAAAGACGCACTCAACAAACATACAGTTTCCAGAACATTTTATTTCTCCCAAACCGGCAAATGCATTCCAAGATTCTTGCCGCCTGACGCGTTTCAAAGCATTACACTTCTTTCTCAAAGGCAAGGCAGATGGATTTACAGCACTGTTAACATGTTTCTTTTTATGTCCTCTCGTACTCAATATATATATATATATATATATACTTATATATATACTCATAAAGTGATCAATAATGGAGACTCTCTATGGCTGCTGGTGCTGTCGTGGAAGGTAGACCAGCCTTCCCATTTATTCCCATATGTTTACAACAAAAGGAAAATGCTATACTCCAAGAACTCAAAATTTTCAAGTTATTTAAATCAGATTTTCAGACAGATGCCAACCTGATTATATGTGAGCATATTTTGAGTTGGCTGTCCTGTACCCTTTTTATGGAGGTGATCCCATCATGAAAAGGGTGGCAGAGAAGAAACAAAGAGGTCCCTTACGCATCTGGGCCTGAGGGTGCATGCGGGGGGCATTTGTTGTGCCTGCCTCAATTTTCACCCTCAGTTCCTGCACGGTGTTGCATGTATGCCACACCGTGAAGGAAGGTGCAGGTGGCACTCTTAGAGCAGTGGTCTGCATGGTAGGCTCTTCTATGAGCCTACAGACCACTGCTGTCAGATCACCGCAGGACCGCCTACCAGGAATAATCTCCTGATATGGCGAACGGTCGCACCACGATTTAGGCGGTTCAACTACTACTAATAGAGATTCCTACAGAGTTGAAATCGCAATTAGGAAATCGATATTAGGAAATACTACTTAATTTGTTCCTATGGGCCTAAAGGCCCATAGATGCGAATGGCTTTGCATTACCTAATGTTTGATTCCCTAACTGGTATTCGCAAATTAGGAAATACAAAACCATGGGTGCCCGGGGGCTTAAGGCCCACCTGAAACACATGGTCACCATTGGCTTGGAGTCGATGGAGATTGCATTTCCTAAATGCCCAGTTTGCATTTAGGAAATGCTTGGTACATGTGCTTAGGAAATCACAAATTGCGATTCCGTATTTGGAGTCGCAATTTTAGGTCATCGCAAAAAATTGCGAGTACCTATAATGCACTGTCAAAGCCTTCCATAAATCTTTGAAGGCTATTTTGCATTAGCAAACTTTCAAATTTAGCGATTTGCACTATTTGCGAATGCAAAATAGGTTGATACATGTAGCTCTTGGTCTTTTCTATTGAGCTCAAAATCCTCCAGCAGGACAAATCTGGAGCTTTATCCTTTAAAGCCACTTCAAAATAGGACACATTTGCTATGAGGACCCACTGTGGCTGTGCCACTAAAATACTGTGTCAAGAATATCGTGAAAATAGCACAACCAGCGAGGTCATATACACAACGCACTGTTCCGGTGAGCATTTGTAGTTTACTTAATTGAGCCAGTTCCCTTTCTTGAAAGTATATAAGACGTGGCTGTGATTGCTTATTGCTTATTTTTTCCCACAGTTTCTACTCATTTCCCAATGAGAAAGTTATGATTCCTCACCCTCACGATCGGTGAGCCCATATTCTGTGTTCCTCTTCAATTACATGTGCCTTCACAGTTTTTTTCACTTCTATCTTCTTTCACCAATATGCCTTCCAGCTCACCCTACTGCTGATCACTGGATATTCATGCAACTTTAACTGGCTAACCACAATTACATGTTATCCTAAGCTTTACACATAGGTGCCTTCTTGGTGTCTGCTAGACATTTACACATACGTTTCAATAAATTTGATATCTCTAGTTCATAGGTTGCCCCTGATGAAGGGACGCGCCAGTCCCGAAATGCATCGGGCATGAATTTTAAACCTTCAACTGTGACCTCAAGTGTTGATCATGACACAATGGCCACTTGTTATGCTATGTTAAGACTGTACCACTGATGTCTTTATAAACCATGCGTTCATCTACATTGGATCATTACATATGTTTAAATATGTCAATGCTACTAAAATGCTATGTTTGAATTATAATTCTGTGCTTTAATTTTTTGACGAGGGAATTTGCATGTTTATGTACATTGTCAAAGGGTTGTCAACCCTCAGGAACAGTGCGTAGTATACATGACCTCTCTGGTTGTGCTATTTTCATTTCTACTTTAAACGCTTGGCTTGGCAGCAAGCGTTACGCTGCAGCACCCCTGTCATTAATTAGAACAGTTAGTATATAGGTTCAAATAGGTGTGCGCCTCCTAATATATCTACCAAGAATATTGTGAGACACAAATCTTGGGTCTTAAATATCATGATTGCAAAAATACTGGGAGACAGGATGTAACAGGGAAACATATACTTTTTAATATTGTCGCCAAAATATCATTGTATGTTATAACATATTTTTTGCACTCAATGCTGTATTTAAAAAAAATGTATTTTAGAATAACTTTGGGAGTGGAATGTTTGGTTTCTAGAGGATTAGGGTGAGGAGTAAATGTAAATATATTTTTCATAACTTCTTTCTATCCTATTTAAATTCTTGTTGTGTTGGTTATCTTTGTATTTAAAATCACATTTTGTAATTGATGAATATTGTTTATATTCAATCGAATTTTGTTATTCAGTGATACATTTTAAAATCAATATTTTTATTTTCATGTTCACATTTTCAAAATGATATTTTTGTTTTTTAAATTGTGTTTAAGTAGTTAAAAACGTAATGACTATGGGCCTGATTATGAGTTTACCGGTAAGGAAACCATAGTCGAAACGGCATCAGAAATCCCACCGCCTTGTTGGCGGTCCGCCTGACATATTACGATGTTGGCGGTTTCAGAATGAAAGACCACCAGAGCACTGCCACCAGCCATTCGCCGACCGCTGCGATGGTGGTAGGGGGAAAGCAGCTGTCAGAGGCTGGTACGGAGCTACGACGTGACGAGAAGTCCGCCTGCTTCGAGTCTGTGGAATCGAAGTAATGGGGATGTATACTCACCCATTTCCTTTTTTTCCCTTCAGTCTCCCACAAACCCTTCCTCCAGGGCCACCCTTCTCAGCAGCATCTTGAAACTGAAGAAAACAATCCTGTTGATACTGAAATAGTTTTTTGCACTAGCTACCCATTGACTGGACTGGGCACATATGGTCTGGACTCCAGCAATGGGAAGGTACTTGTAGTCAGTATTTTTCCACATCACATGCATATGTGTACATTTAACACTTGTGCGGTCTAAATATACACACCTGCATTGACACATATGAAAAAATATTCCCACCGTCAGAAACGCTGCGGCAGTACAGCGGTGAGACCGCCAAACTCATAATCAGGCCCTATGTTTTCATTAATGCATTTTTAAAATCACTTTTTTTTTATTGTTATTTTGTTAAATAAAATTATTATTACATTTTCTTGATAATTACGTTGATTTCACAGATTTATATATTGTTTTGGTTTCAAATTAATTATACTTGTGTAATATGTTTTTGAAATTTTATTTCACATTTACATGTTATGCAATTTTTTTACATTGATTATTGTGAAAATACATTACATTTTTAGTTGTACGTTTTGGTTGATATGTTTTTACATTTTTAAATATATTTATTTTTTAATATATACAACTTATTTTTATTTGCATTTATGGTTTCTTAAATTATTTTTAAACCTTTTTGAGTATTGTTTTGTCAGTGCTCCAAATTTAGCATATTTCACTAATGAGTTTTTTGGATGAGTAAAATTGATTCCACTAAAGTCTTTTAAGTAGAATGTGTATTAGAAGTTTATGGACATAGTAAATTACAAACATTCAAAGTCCAACTTTTTCCTAAATGTGGTTAACTTTGTGCTGGGCATAGTAAATATGACCCCCTCAAGGACCAATATATTTCCCAATGTGGTTAAGTTTGGAATGGAAATAGTAAGTTCCCTCTGCCCCCAAAGTCCAAAATGTTCCCCCAATACAGTTAAGTTTGAAGTGGAAGTAGTATATCTATCCCCCCCTAAGTCCAACATTTCCCCCAATGTATTTTTTTATGGTAGTGGAAATAGTAAAACTCACCCCCCTCCTCAAATCCAACACTTTGTTCATTGTGCATAAATTTGGAGTGGAAGTAGTAAATATCACCACATCCCTCCCCCCAAAGTGCAAAATCTGATTACCCACCCCACCCCTCCAAAGTCCAACAATGTGGTCAGGTTTGGAGTGGGAATAGTAAAACACATCTCCTCCCTCAGAAGTCCAACACATTCCCCAATGTGATTATGTTTGGAATAGGAATAGTACATTTTAAGCCCCAAGGTACACTTCTCTAATATAGTTAAGTTTGTAATGTTAATAGGATATCTGATCCCCCTGAAGTCCAATACTTTCCCCAATGTGGTTATGTTGGAGGTGGGAATAGTAAATTATACCTTCCCCAAAGTACAATACTTTCTCCACTGTGGATAAGCTTTTAGTTGGAATAGTAATTGTGATATCCATAAAGTTTTACCATTTGTTTATATTTTTCCTTTGTACCATAAAAAGCTACATCAACTGACAGTATAAATTGTATGTTTATTTATCAATATATCTTTTGCTACAGATACGTTTTTATTTTTGGTCTTATATACTTTTTCTAATCATCTCTTTTAAAAATCACCATTTTTACTGTATATTATTTTATAATGATTACAAATTTTCTGTACAATTTTTATTAACAGCAAAAGTATTTTTTAAAATTCATTAATAATTAACACAAGTATGATATTTGTAGTAAGCATACATTTTTGCTTTTAGATATACTATTGTTTACACACTGTATAGTAATAATTTGTAATTATATTTTTTTAAACATTGTCACAGATTTAAAAATACTCAAAAAATTGGTATTAGTTTTATCAGTCTTTTATAATGTATTTAAAATAAATGGCTTTGCAGATTTTTTAGTAAACAATTTTTTTTTACATTTTTAATCTGTTATTTTATAAATTAGCTTAGTATCCTTATCTTGTTTTCATTTCCCCACCATTTTTCTTTTAGTTTCTTTGGTTTTGAAGTCTCTCATTGTCCTTTTGAGCTGTTCGCACAGTTTGTGGCTGTGATTTTCAATTGCTGATTTCTGGAAAAGGTAGGACAATGTTACACTTATTTTCTGAGGGCCTCATTTATGAGAAACTGACGCATCGGCATCGATGCGTCAGTTTCTCTGCGCCGTCCTTGGGACACGATGGATGCGCCATATTTAATGTAAGTCGTTCCATGTCGCAAGGAAAGACAGATGCGTCAGAAATCCTGACGCATCTGTCGGCTCGAAACCCACGCAATGCTAGAGTGGTGTCGTAAGAATGACGCAACTCCAGCAATGCATGTAGTAGGCCTGTGCCTATGGCACTGCATCACCCATATGCCTGCCATGAGGCAGGCGTAAGGTTTTGGCACATTGGCGCCCTAGAAGTCTTCTATGATGCATACTTGTGGGGGAACGCCCACCTTGCATACATTATATCTGATGCAGGTATAATGTGGCGCAGGGCTTTACAAAGTGATGAATCTGCCTACATGCCTCACTTTGTAAATAGGGTGCAACATGGCCCATATTTTACGCCACTGCTGCATCACAAAAAGTGATGCAACAGCAGCGCAAA
Organism: Triturus cristatus; assembly: GCF_964204655.1. Lineage (NCBI taxonomy): Eukaryota > Metazoa > Chordata > Amphibia > Caudata > Salamandridae > Triturus > Triturus cristatus. The sequence goes on from NC_140581.1 coordinate 799,855,727, forward strand.
AGTGACGCAGGGGCTCATAAATAAGCCATTAAGGGCTTAGTGCTAGAAGGAGGTGTTAAGAGTTAGTTAGGTTGGTCTTTATTTGTAAATGCTATTTTAGTATGTTGTTAGGTTAGCAGTGTAGGGCAGTGTAAAAATTAATATGCAAGTTGTTCTTTTGTGGTGTGTTTTATATGTGTGATGTAAATGTTGCTTGAATGGGTTTATGTTTTTAATTTACAGATAAGTGTTGACTTCAGAATTTTTAACCTGGGTATTTTTGTCGATGGAAAATACTTGACTATTTTTAACCAACATTTTTTCTACTATTTTGTTGATTTGTTTGAGTTTTCGCGTATTTATATATTTTTTACTTTGCATGTTTTGGAGGGATTCTCTGGATTATTGGACTAGTACTGAATGTTTAGTTTTTGTCTGAATTATTTTGCATTTTGTGGTTCTTTTTTATCAATATTGTTTTTGAGGATTGTATTTTGGATCATCCTTTTCCATACTTTGACTTCAGCTAAGACATTGTGTAATTGTAATAAAATATATATTTATGCTATTGGTTGTGCAAAGATAATTGGTTGATGTTATATATGTAGATCTACTATGTATATTTATCAGTTTTTCTTGTTTTAGAGTATGTGCACAGGTGAGAGAAAAATGTTTGGATATTTAAAACAATGCACATTATTTTAGCTCTGACATTTATTTATTTTAAATTATTTATTAAATTTTCAATCTGAATATTTGTCTTTTAAATAATTTATTTTTTCTGATTAGTATTTTAAAGGTGTTTTAATTGTATTTAGAAATAAAGATTAATAAAGTGTAAATATTCAATTTTTAGGGACGTTAAAAGGTGTTCTTGTATAATATGGCACTTTTAAAAGTATGGTGGTGGCAGTTGAGTCTAATAAGGTAGGCCTTGGTTGTAAACAAAGAGTGTAACTTTGCATGCTTGGAGTTCATGCATTTCTTTAGTTTGTTAGTACATTTGTTATTTGTGTTATGTATTGTTCAATTCCTAGAGCTAGAATCACAAACTTAACTTACATGTTTGAGTAACTTCATTACTTATGGCTATTCACAAAGTTCTTGATTCACAAACATAACTTACACTTTGGTGTAATTTACACTTCCGAGTAAGTTTGCTACCTTTTGCTTATTCACAAAATCTGAGTGTAATAATAATAATAATTTATATATGGTAAGCGCAAACATATCACCCACTAAAGGGTTTCAAGCAGCTGGCGGCCATCCGGGAGATTTTGCCCATGGTCACATGATGCTGAGCTGTGTTGCCATAGGTGATCGAACCATGAGCTCCGTGCTCCAGAGTCAGCAGATCTGGCAAAGACTAGAGTAGCATCTTGTGCCGGTACAGTGGAGTGGCGTGTCATAGAGTGGCGTGTTTTACAGTGTGTTACAGTGGAGTGGAATACAGTAGAGTGGCTTAGAGTGGGGTGGTGGATTAGAGTGCAGTAGAGATGTGCAGTGTGTCATAGAGTACAGTGGAGTAAAGCTGTGTAGAGTGGCATAGAGGGAGTTGCATGGATTGTTTTACCGTGGATTATAGTGCTGTAGACTGGTGTATAGTGGAGTAGAGTGTTGTAGAGTAGAGGGGCATAGAGTGGAGTTCAGTAGAGTGCCATAGAGTAGAGTAGAATGACTTAGATGGAGTGGTGTGTCATGGAGTAGAATGGAATGGCTTGCAATAGAGAGGCGTGTCATACAGTGTCTTAGAGTAGAGGGGTGTAAAGTGGAGTGGCGTGCAATGTACTGGCATGTAGTTTAGTGGAGTGGTATGTCGTAATGTGGAGTGGAGTGAAATGTCACAGAATGGAGCGGAGTATTGTGTCATACAGTGTTGTAGAGTCGAGCAGATTTGCATAGAGTGCAGGGCCATAGAGTGAAGTACAGTGTTGTATAATGCAATGGCATAGAGTGGAGTGGCACATTGTAGAGTTGAATCAAGTGGCGTGTCATAGAGTGGTGTGTCATACAGTCTCATAGAGGGGAGTAGACTTGTTTACAGTGCAAGGGCATAGAGTGGACTAGAGTGTTGTATAGAGGAATGGAAAGGCGCAGGGTGGAATGGTGTGTTGTGGGGTAGAGTGGAATGGTGTGCCATAGAGTGGCATTTTATACAATGTGTTAGAGTGGGATGGTGAACAGTGGACTGGCATGGAGTGGAATAGTTGCATAGAATGGACGAGAGTAGAGTAGTGTGTCATATAGTCGAGTGGAGTAAAGTGGCATGGAGTGGCGTAGAGGGAGTTTCACAGGGTGTTGTAGACTGCAGTACAGTTTTGTAGAATGGCATTGAGTGGAGTAGAGTGTCATAGAGTAGAGGGGCATAGAGTGGAGTCAATTTGAGTGTCGTAATGTGGAGTGCCGTAGAGTGGAGTGTTGTAGAGTTTTATGTCATAGAGGGTTGTGGCATACAGTGTTGTGGAGTACAGTGTCATAGCATATAGTGGAGAGGTGTAGAGTGGAGTGGTGTAAAGTGGAGTCAAGTAGAGTGGAGTGTGCTAGAGAGGAGTACAGTGCGGTGGCATGTTGTAAATTAGACTGGCGTGGCACAGAGTGGGGTGGAGTGCCATAGAGGGGCATGTCTTTGAGTATCTTAGTGTAGAGGTGTGTAAAATGGAGTACAATAGAGTAGAATGGCATGTCGCAGACTGGAGTGGAGTGAAGTAGAGTGGAGTGGAGTGGTATGTTGCAGAGTGCACTGGTGTAGATTGTTAGTGAGTGGAGGGCCATGTCATACCATGCAGTGGCATATGCTACAGTAGAGTGGTGTATGATAGTGTGGTATGGTGTAGCATTAACTGTCATACAGTTGAGTGTCATACAATGGAGTGTCGTGTGTCATACATTTTTGTGTCACTGAGTGTCATGGTGTAGAATGTCATTGGGTAGAGTGGCACGGTGTAGAGTAGAGTGGAGTGGTGTGAAGTGGAGTGGAGTACACCAGAGTGGCATAGAGTTAAGTGGTGTACAGTTGAGTGGAGTGTCGTAGAGTGGAGTGGCATGTCATAGAGTGAAGGGTTGTGTCGTACAGTGTTGTACAGTGGAGTAGAGTGGCATGTAGTCGAAGGCCATAGAGTGGAGTAGAGTATTGTACAGTGGAGTTTCATAGAGTTGAGTGGTGTGTTGTGAAGTATGTTAGAGTGGAGTGGCATACAGTGGTGTGGCATACAGTGGAGTGGTGTAGTACAGTTAATCGAAATGCAGTTGGGTGCCATTGAGTAGAGGAGAGTAAAGTGGTGTAAAGTGGCTTAGAGGGAGATGTGTAGTTGAGTGGAGTAGAGTGTCGCTGAGTGGCATGGAGTGGAATAAAGTGTCACAGAGAGGGATAGAGTGGAATACAGTGTCTTAGAGTGGAGGAGCATAGATTGTCATACAGTGGAGTAGAGTGTCATGCAGTGGCATAGAGTGGCGCGTAGCAGAGTGGAGTTGCATGTCAGAGTGGAGTCGTGCGGCATATGGTGTCAAAGTGTATAGTGGTTTGGAAATTCATATGATGGATTGGTGTGTTGTAGACTGTAGTGGGTTTCGTACAGTGGAGTGGTGTGTCATAGAGTGGAGTAGGGTATGTAGAGTGGAGTGGCATGTCATAAAGTGTCAAAAAGTGGACTAGACTGGTGTACAGTGGAGGGACATACAGTGGAGTACGGTGTTGCAGAGTGGCGTAGAGTGGTGTAGAGTGGACTGGTGTATCGTAGAGTGGAGTGGCATGAAGTGTCAGGAGTGGAGTGAAAGAGTGTCGAGTCATAGAGTGTAGTCACATGTCGAAGAGTGAAGTGGCGTGTTGCACACTGGAGAGGTGTGCGGTATAGTGGGGTAGAGTGGTATACAGATGAGTGACATAGAGAGGAATTGCGTGTTGTACAGTGTGTCAGAGTGGAGTGGCATAGGGTATCGGAGAGTGGAGTGGCATACAGTGGTGTAGAGTGGTGTGGCATAGAGTGAAGTAGTGTAATACAGTGGAGTATAGTCCAATAGGGTGTCACAGAGTAGAGTGGCATAGAGTGGAGTACAGTGTCATAAAGTGGAGGAGCATAACGCATCATAGAGTAGAATAGAATATCGTGCAGTGGCATAGAGTGGAGTGCCATGTCGTAGAGTGAAGTGGAGTTTAGTGTAGTGGCCGTATTCCATAAATGTTTTAAAAAAAGATAGATTAAATATGTAAAAAATTGAAAATACACTTTAGTACACTATATATGTGAAATATAGTGTAGTACATTGTATTTTTAGTTTTTTATACATATTTATGTATTTTTTCAATCTTTTTTAAGTCTCAATACCTTCTATATAGTACCACGGTACTCAAGTGCCTTTTTAAAAAACTATGACAATTTCAGTAAAGCGGTAATTGGTAGGGAAAAACAAATAAAACCTACTACTTGCCTATATCTAAGAACCTAACACAAGGCACAGACAAATGATGGTGAAAACAACATAGCTGCCTTTTACTTTTGTAAAAGCAGCCATCAGCCAATCGTATACTGTCTTGGCATTGGCTTGTACTGCGATATACCATAAAATTACCGAAGTATACTGCAGCTCAATATATCACTAAGTCTTAGTGCCGTATAAGTACAAACCTATTGAATGAATTATTTGAAATAGCAAAAGTGATCCTTTCCACACCCTAATCTATATTCCTGCCAAATTGCATGAAAATCCATTCAGCCATTTTGCTACAACATCTGTCGAAAAAGTCTATGTAAAATGCATGTTTGGAAAACAAATTTTGGGAGCCTACCTTTTTTGTTTTGCACACCCTTAATGAACCACCACGAAACTTTGCATAACCTGTCGCCAGTAGGTAGTTATAGTTAGGACCAAGTTTCCAGAGGAAGAGCATTTTTTGTTTTGCTTATAACTTTGGCGTCGTTTGATGAATCTTCATGAAATTTTCCAAACTAATTCTTTGTTCATATCAACTCCTATGTTGAAAGTGTGGGGGTGATTCATCAAGGGATCAAGGGAGGGCCGAGAAAAAAAGGGGGTCCCAAAACGTGTTTTCTCCATGTTAATTTACATAGGAAACTTTAGACAAGGCTACAGGTCGAACGGGTGAATGGAATTACCCCAAATTTGGCAGGGAGAAGGGTCTTGGTCTAGAAAGCACGCTTTTGTTTATTTGGTGTAAATCCATTCAGTAGTTTTGGAGAAATATCGAAATTTGCAGATATCGATATTTGGGAATTCTGCCATCTGATTGGCTGAGGCGTTACGAGCATGAGCTTGATGCTTATTGGCTGCAAGCGGTGCGAGCGGTTGCAACTAGGAAGTGTTGGCAGCCATTTTGTGATTCCGTTGAAACGAGTAAGGGGGAAAAAGGGCAAAAAGGAGTAGGAAACAGGAGGATAGGAGCACTGTAACCTCTGTGGGCGAGTGCGAAGCGAAGTAGTCACTTCTACCGGACTGAAAGTGCGGTGTTGCTCAGAGTGACATGGTACTGAGATGAAATGCTGCTACACTCGGGTATGAAACCGAGAGCCTAAACCGTGAGGTCATTGCTATAAAGTGATGTGCTCTGGTCTTTGTAGCATACCTGTGGAAGTAGTGTTAGTAGGCGTTTATACCATACAGGGAGTGGGAAGCGAACCACTGACCTCTACCGTGCGTTTATACTATACCAGAAGTGGGAAGCAAAGCACTCATGCCTACCGGTGTGAAGACTCGGGGATCAAACCGAGCTGATTGTTGTAAAGTGATAGGCTCTGGGCGCTGTAGCATACTGGCCGCTGTTGTATAACTGTATAAGTAGTGTTAGTATGCGTTTATACTATACAGGGAGTGGGAAGCGAACTACTCACCCCTACTGGTCTGAAGACTCGGGCATTAAACCGTGAGCTCATTGCTGTAAAGTGATGGGCTATGGGCGCTGTAGCATACCTGTGGAAGTAGTGTTAGTTTGCGTTTATAAAATACAGGGAGTGGGAAGCGAACTACTCACCCCTACCGGTCTCAAGACTCGTGGATGATACCATGAGCTCATTGCTGTAAAGTCATGTGCTCTGTGTAGTATTCCAATGTAAGTCATAGTAGAATGTTAGGATGTAATGCTACTATAATGTAAGTATGTAATGTTAGAATGTAGGGCTGTCATGAGGGGAATCTTGGGGAGTTTGTACACGGTGCTGGAGAAGACGGTTGCCTTGCTGTCTGGTCCTGTTGGTGGCTGTTTAAGCTGTCTTCTTTTCCTGCAATAAATCTACTTATCGGATCCACTGCTGTCTTCCTCTTCACTACATAAATTTGGCGATGAGTGGGAGAAGGTAAAAAGAAGGCAGCACTCACCAAGATTTTGAGCTTGCTTGCGTTCTGCTGAAGACCCGTTTTCTTGGTGAAGCTGTTTCTACTCATCCCAGGGTCATCGGCTGATCAAACTATGTGATCCTACCTCTAGTACGATTTATATTTTTTGATTTTGGGCTTCCTCTGCCTCTTCACTACACTCTGGTTTCTGTACTACACGTGTGCAAGTAGTGTTAGTATGCGTTTATACTAATTCTGTAGTTATGCATTAACCAATGCATCATGGCCCTATGGCGTGCCACCTCCCAGGTGCAGGTCATACAATGTCCCAGGGTGTGCATCCGTGGGACATTTATGTTTGCTATTTCAGGGTGGGAGCATTGCTTCCACCCTGTGATAGTAAATTCTTGTTTGCCTCGTTGAAGCAAGAGGAGAAAAACCTCGTATCGCTTCAATAAAGTGGATCCAGATGGTAAAAATTGAGAAAAAAAATGAAGCGGGGTCTCACTCGTTCATTTAAATGAGCCCACTGGTGGGTAATGTTCCGGGGACAATCCTATGGTTATATTGCGGGGTCTCTGCAGCACTGGGGACCTTAATCACACATGTAAATTAGGCACAGGAGGGCACAGAGACTTTTCGCAGACTAGGGGATCAACACCTCCCCGGGTATTGTTTACGAATTGTTCAGGGGGCTTCGAGGTCAACTCAAGACCGGGGATCGCAAACCTCCGGGGCTTTACTTAAATATGCAGGGTGGGCCTCGTCAGTCCTTGAAGCCTCGGTGGTCCTAGGCAGTGCCTTATTGGTTCTGTAATCAAACGGGCAGTACTCATAGTGTTATAAAGTAATACACTCATAGAACCCTTGCCATTGTAGAATTACCCAGGCTTCATTTATGTAATAGTCTGTTGGTTTATATTTGGTAGGTGCACCGCAAAATTACAAATGTTTTCCCTCATCACCTTCTATCAACTGCCGATTTTCACAATAAACTACAGACAAGTGTTGTCAGAAAAAGAAGACCCATGCACTCACTTATTTATTGGTAAAAAAAATTACTTTTATTAAAACAACACAAATAAATGGAAACATAACTTTATTCGAACAACAGTAAAACATGAAAGAAGTGGGTGGGACTCCTCCGGAAGCAGCGTACAAAACCTGCAAGAGAAAAAAGAAACATAAGTATGTGTGCCAGGTCCAACCGAAAAAGAAAGCTAGTCAGAATGAAAGGAAGAAAGTGAGAATGGGACAGTGAGCGAGTGGGTGGAAGGGAGAAGGGGAGGGAGAGTCAAAAGAACAGAGAGAGGAGGAGACAGAGCTTCGGCCTACTGCACCCAGCCCTCACTGTTCACCTCCCGTCACCCGTGTGTCTGGGATGCTGGGGTCCGCGAGAAACAGTGCGGTCCAGAAAGTCTTTAAAATGAAATAGAGATATGAATGAGGCCAGAGATTATATTATCTACGGCAACATCGCTTGCCTGCACCTGTGCACTCAGGCTGCTGGACCCCAAGCCCTTCCCCCGCACTGTGCTCAAATGCAGCTCCTGCATACCGAGTCTTCACTGCTCACCTGCCACAACCAGTGTGTCCAACGACGTGCCGGTGCGAGCTCCGACTCCGGGGTGCCTCTCAGGGTGGCACAGCAGATCTCCGGTCTGGGACAGTGTCTTGATACCACGATGGAAGGCATCAGAAATGCCAGAGCATCAGCACCGGTTGAGCACCTGCTGCGTGCTTTTTTCGTGCTACTAACTAAGGGGCATATCACCAACAACCAGTGATAATTATCGCTAAGCGCACTTAGCGCTAGGATAATTATCGCCGGCTATCGCTGGTTTCTATCGCTGAGATAGTGCTCTATCAGCGACGCTTATCTCAAAAGCGATAGAAATACCAGCGATAGCTACGTATTGTGCGATTATCGCTGGAAATCCAGCGATAATCGCACAACGATCGGCGAAACATTGGTGATAGGGGAGAGCAGACTTAACCATTATATCCACCTTCCATTGGATATAATGGATAAGTCAGCAGGCGCAAGAAAAGTAGCGATAAGCGCGGTTAGCGCTACTTTTCTTATCGCCATGCCAGTTAGCGGGAGGTTTGATAATAGGAGAAATGTCGGTTAGCGACATTTCTCCCGTTATTTGGGGGAGGAATGCCCACTTTGCATCTCATTAGAGATGCATAGCTGGGCGTTCAGGAAAAGGGTGAAAATGCATGGAAACACGCGCTAACGTGTCCATGCTGATAGGGCGTTAAGATAATCGCCGCTTTAGCGGCAAAAAGTGCTGCTAAAGCGGTGATAATGCCCTTGATGATATGCCCCTCAGTGTCTGAAAAGGGAGAAATAATATAATGGTGGAAACGTCTTAAGGTAAATGAAGGTTTATTTCAAGCTTAAGAGAGAACACCAGTTGAGTGCATCCTTCCTTATTGAAGTACGATATACCAACTGTTAGTGGTAATCGTGGTTCAAAGAGGAGTTGGAGTGCACAAGAATAGACAAGGGTAAATAATAATATGTTATGCCAACGTTCACATACAAAGGAACAGAGCGCATGCTAGAAGCATAATGTGCGCGTGCAATGCAGTGGCGCAAGCCTGTGTGCATGTTCACTTAGTAATCAGCTCACTACAGTGCCCCAAAAGCCAACGCCAAGTCTCTGTAGGGCAGTGCTGACCGCTGGCTCAGGCCTACAGTACGGTCCAGCAGGTTCTTAAAATGAGACAGAGATGTGACAGAATGAAGTCGGAGATCACATCATTACGCATGGCAACATCGCTTGTTTGCACCTGTGCACCCAGGCTGATGCACCCATCCCTCCCGATGCACCACGCTCAATTGCAGCCCTGTGCACCCAGGCCCCACTGCTCACCTGCTGTCATTGGTTTGTGTCCAAACACGACGGCCAGCAGGGTTCACAATTCAGATGTAGTTTTGATTGCCAGGATGATGTACACCTCATGGATCCCTTTTTTTTTATTGGGGATTGTGATAGGCGAGGTGGATGCGGCCATATCACCTGAAGCAGTGTGGAAGAACTGGGACATGTGGCGTCGTCGTTATCCTATTTATACATACGCAAAGTGGGCTGGGCTTGCGTACGGCAGGCCAGCGTAGGGGTGTGATCAATTATTCCGGGGACCTGGGCGTTGTTCAGTTCCTGCCTGGCCAGGAAGTGTACTTTTGTGTGTGTTCCTGTTGCAGTTTTGATGTCGCACAATCCGCAATTTACATTAATGTAGCATGTGGCAACTATCGCTAATGAGATGCTGTCCGAAAACATTGAATGGACAACATCACATGTCATTGTCAAGCTTGTGGATATGCGCAGACACGCATGTCAATGGTGTGCGGTATTATTGAAAGTGTTGCTATCGCGAAGCACACACGTGAATGTGCTCGGATGGAGGGAGGATCAGCAGTGAGGCTACGTCATACACAGTGATAACGCTCATTACAGTCAAGAAATGCATGTCAAACGTGAATCTGAAAGTCTCACATATGACACACTACTATACTGGTAAAGCCTGACAACAGAGCATAATGCAACACAAATCTACACATTACTCTTTACTGTTTGTCACATGTGATCTAGGATGTGCACTCTGCCCGTGGCTGATGATACCCCTTCATACCACCAATATCCAGGCCGAAAGGCAACACATTAATGCATGCACACACACACCAGGGGCATTGTGTAACACACATTTGTTTTTTGATGTAACGTTTCAGATGCATGGCTATCACACGTGGAAGGCTACTGTAAAGAGCATAATTATTGATCAAGATGATCGCTGCATGTTGTGTGTACTATAAGATATGTGTACACCTCAAAAAAGCTCTGTAAGCACAAGGGGTGTGTCTCATCAAACGCTGTAGAGAGAATGACTAAAACAGGTGGGGTCCTCCAACTGTTACAATGGGAAATGTTCTGAACCAATCAAAAGCTTTTTTTTAAGGTCACATGGCAATCGCACACCGAGCGCGGAAGGAGGCCACACCCCAAATATATTTACCATAATATAAGTTTATTACAGTTAGAAATATATATATGTGCAAAATATTTTAGATTATCGCTTGCTCTCATATACACTTTAAACTTATTTGGATATAGTTTTGAGACATAAAAAAATAAATGAGGGAATGGCATACCCGGCGCAATACCATACGTCTATGATGTAACACAGGGCCTGGCAATGTGCACTCGTCGCATACGGAACGCGCAGCCGGCACGACCCTATACGTAGATGACATAACACACGTATTGGTACCAAGCAGCCGTCGCATACCAAACTAGGAGCTGGCGCGACCTTATACATATATGATGTTAGGCGGGACACAGTGCTACTAAGCCGTTGGATACGAAATGCGCATCCTTAACGAGTTTCGTAATATCGCGGATAGGATTCGCATGGTGATGGAGCTTGGTACACTACCGGTACGGGAGTCTAGTGTAGTTTTCTATATAAAAAAAAAAAAATACATACTTTCTTTTGAAGATATAAAAAATTACATAATTTTTCAAATTAAAAAAAAAAGGATAGAGTTCCAAAATATTACAATAAAAATAGAAAAAATATAGGTTCTATAAACATTAAAATATGAAATTGACATTTAAAAAACCTTTGAAATTCACTGAAAAAACCATAGGTTTTACAGACATTATAGTTAGGAATTAGCATTTAAAAAACCTTTGAAATTCACTGAAAAAACCATAGGTTTCTGGAACGTTATAGTTAGTTGGACATTTGACTCATATAAAACCAGAGAAATTCACCCGTTATAGTTAGTTGAGCTAACTATAACTCGCGCGCCCGCAATGCACTGATGATGACGTCACATATTACATCACTCATGACATGGTAAGTGACATCACTGATGACATCACTGATGACATCTCAAATGACATCACTGATGACATCACTGATGACATCATCCACGTGATAATCTGATGCACATACTGATGGCCTAATATAAACTTTGATACACGCACTCTAAAATACAGACTACTATTTTTGAAACCATACACACAACAATGCCAGATACTACATACCACCCACTATTTCCTAGGTCTACACTCACACCCACTCACTTATACATGCAGTTACTCATCAATACAGTACTATAATATGCACTCATACACCTATACATACAGTCACAGTCCGCCACTCATCCATAGAGTTACTCACACACCTAGTAAGTCATGCAAAGAATCAATCACATAGGCATTTACTCATGTTTACAGTTATACACACCAACTGTGTTATTTATACACACACCACATCACTTATTTATGCAGATACTAACACATACTTACTGTCTTATACAATCACTGATACAAGCAGACACTCTTTTATACACCCACTCTTCAAATAACTTACTCTCACGTATAGTCATTTATATACTCCAACACTCACATATACTGCCTTAAAACATATGTAGTTACTCACACATATACCAGTGAGGCACTTATTCACTCACCAAAACACCCATACACATACTAACTCACCCACACAGCCCTTCCCAGATGCACTTTTTAATCCATACAACCAGTGAATCGCCACGTTTTTTTAAATGCTAATTTCTAACTATACCGTCCCTGAAACCTATGGTTTTTTCAGTGAATATATATATATATATATATATATATTCACTGAAAAAACCATAGGTTTCAGACATGTTATAGTTAGCGGAAATTTTACTGATAAAAAACCAATGAAATTCCCCCGTTATAGTTAGTGCAGGCAACTATAACTCACGCGACCGCAATCCTCTGCTGATGCTAATACTGTATTTAGACACTTATTTGCCCATGTCTTCTTCCATAAATTTTTAGCTATACATATATTACAAATATTTTTTTTTCATAAAGACACATATGTCATCAGCAGAAGATTGCGGTCGCGTGAGTTATAGTTGCCTGCACTAACTATAACGGGGGAATTTCATTGGTTTTTTATCAGTAAAATTTCCGCTAACTATAACATGTCTGAAACCTATGGTTTTTTTCAGTGAATTTGCAAGGTTTTTTAAATGCTAATTCCTAACTATAACGTGTGTGAAACCTATGGTTTTTTCAGTGAATTTGTACGGTTTTTTAAATGCTAAGTTACTTTACGCCATTTGTGGCGTGCACGCCCACTTAACGCAGTTCGTTCCGTGCGCACTGCGCGCCCACTTTACGCAGTTAGTGCCGTACACGCAAGGTGGGCACGCAGTGCGCTACGCGCACCGCGTGCCCACGTTACGCACCGTGCGCACCTGGAGGACATATTATGCGCTTCCTTGTGATAGGTAATCTGTTAAATTTAATTTGTAAGTGATGACAATAATATGCCATGCACAGAGAGTGTTTTTTTTTTTTTTTATTAAAATTTTTAGCGTAAGCGCACCGTACGCGTACAGTAAGCGTAATCGGCGAAATTTTCAAAAAAAAAATATTTACCGTTTTTGGCCTTGGGGGATCTTTGAGGACTCAACTAACATGGCTATGTGCATGGGCGCTGTCTAAACAGCCCCTTTATATGTTTTTTGCCTTTGTTTACAGCCCCCCCATCAGAGTGCGAGAGAGAAAATGGCGGCCGCCGCTTCCTGGTTTCGACCGATTCGAATGTTTACTTAGATGTAACAGCCAATCAGAATCGCGCTCGCGCACGCCACCGTACGCGTACGGTAAGCTTACGGTAAGCGTACCGTAAGCTGGCTCAGATATATATATTGATTTAAAGGCTATTTTCTCAGAATCTACTGAACAGATTTACACCAAACCTACAAAAGGCACTTCCTTGACCTGAGGACTACCTCTCTGCCAAATTTCTAGTAATTCTGTTCAGCCGTTCGGGCTGTAGCCCTGTCTAAAGGTCCTATGGAAAAATGCATGGGAAAAACGCGTTTTGGGTCCCCCCTTTTATCTCAGCCCCCGCTTGACGAATCCCCCCGAGACATTCAGGGTAGGAGCGGAGCGTAGCGCCCCACCTATTTTGAGAAATTCGCGTGGATTCGTCGACCAGCGCCAAAGTTATTCAAAATAGAATGTTGCGGATTTCCTATGGAAAAGGGGTCCTAACTATAACTACCTACTGGCGACCGCCAGTAGGTAATATATATATATATATATATATATATATATATATATATATATATATATATATATATATATATATATATATATATATATATATATATATATATATATATATAAAATTCACTGAAAAAAATAGGTTTCAGTCCCATGGAAAATGGAAGGTTATATTAGGGTGTACGGATGTGCATCAGATTGTCACGTGGATGATGTAATCAGTGATGTCATTTGAGATGTCATCAGTGATGTCACTGACCATGTCATGAATGATGTAATATGTAACATCATCAGCAGTGCATTGAGGGGGCGCGAGTTATAGTTAGCTCAACTAACTATAACGGGGGAATTTCTATGGTTTTGTATGAGTGAAATTTCCAACTAACTATGACGTCCCTGAAACCTATGGTTTGTTCAGTGAATTTCTAAGGTTTTTTAAATGCTAATTTCTAACTATAACGTCCCTGAAACCTATGGTTTTTTCAGTGAATTTCAATGGTTTTTTAAATGCTAAATTCTAATTATAATATATTAAACCTATCTTTTTTTCTGTGTTTGAAAATTATCATTCCATTCTCAACCTGGTAAAAACTGCAAATCTCACCACTTTTCCATCGATACCGTCCATCAAAAAAATTGCCACAAATGAGAGCGACAACTAACATTAATGATATACAGAGTAGGCGTTCCCGTGCAAAAAAAACACGCAAACACCACTTCCCCATATTTTCAACGAGCAGCCAAATCTGCAATGCGATCCAAAAATCATGCGATCAGCCGAGTAAGCAGTAAGAATTTAACATCAGCCTTTAACTGGTGTAAAGCAGGACGAGTATCTACAGTGTGAATTGGAGCCCAACTCAGAGCCACATGTAAAGACCAACACGTTATAGAGCTTCTGATCATACAGCTCTGACACCCAAGAAGGCCACAACACCCACTGTCACCACCCCCAGGACCTTTTCCCTGACCACAGCCTCCGACTACCACCGAGGCAGTGCAGAACAGGACAATGGACCTTCTCAAAACACCATGGCCACTCAGCCGCACAATAGCTGAATGTTGGGAGAGGTGGGAACCAAGTATGTGTGAAGGACACAAGTCACCTATCAATAATATGCACACAATGCCAAGTGTAGCGGTGATGTGCTGGACAGACCTCACTATGCAAAGCACAAACCTCTCCATGTGGACATATACTACTGATACTGTAGTGCTGTGCACAGTGGACGCAACCATGTTACCTCAGGCAGTGGGGAAGATCTCGGTCATGTAGCTGTGTTGTCCCCCCCTCAAAGCTGAAGCGGAGTGCGCTGGTCCAACGTACGCCATTCCAGCGTAGAAGTATGAATAAATAGGCTGGGTCTCAGGGCGTGGTTCACTTGTGGGAAGGCCAACGCGTCTACCAGAGCGGCGGACCTCACCGGGCCATGTGGCTGCCACCATGAACGCAGGCCTCCTCGACACAGGCCCCCAGCAAACCCAGAGGCACAGCACCGCGGACTTATGTCTGTGCCGACTACTGCCTTCCATCTACAGTGCGCACAGCAGGCTCACAATTCAGATGCAGTGCTGATTGCAGATGACGCAGTCCAGTATGCAAGACACAATCTGTGCAGCTCAAGTCAACGCCACATGACTTTGGGCCTTTGCTGACCGCTGCCTCCTGCCTACACTGCGGACAGCAGGGCTCACAATTCTGGTGGAGTGGCTATTCCAGATGATGCAGTCCAGTAGCCAAGACACATTGCTCCCCGTGCCGCCCCACGGACCACGCATCATCGCAGAGTGTGCACACGCTGAGCGCCAGAGGTACCACTAATTTAGTGCACCACAAGTCAACACCATATGGACTTAATAAGGCAGAATTCATTAGACAAAAGACATTGCGCCCAGTGCGGCCCCCTCGGACCATGCATCATAACAGAGTGGGCACACGTTGAGTGCCAATGGTATCACTTACTCAGTGCACCACAAGTCAGCGCCTGGTGGACTTAATAAGGCAGAATTCATTAGACAAAAGACATTGCTACCAGTGCGGCCCCCTCGGATGACGCATCATCGCAGAGTGTGCACATGCTGAGCGCCAGAGGTACCACTAACTCAGTGCACCATAAGTCATCGCCATGTGGACTTAATAAGGCAGAATTCAGTAGGCAAAAGACATTGCTACCAGTGCAGCCCGATCGCACCACGCATCATCGCAGGCTCTACACAAGCTGGTTCCTTCACGTGCCACTAACTCAGTGCACCACTTATCATCGCTGGCTGCACACACACTGAATTGCCAATGCCTGTGCACCTGTACTCAACACCACGTGCCTGTAGGCTCTTGATGACCACTGCCTCCTGCCTACACTGCGGTCATCAGAGCTCACAATTAAATTGACTCTTCATTCATTAATTAAAGGTGCAGTACGCAACTAAGTAGAACATCCCTCAAATCTTACACAATATCCTTTTAGCATCCTTGCTTCAAGAACTTGTTTCATATCAGTTATAGCTTTAGTACAATAACCAAATTCATCTTGCAAGCCCAAACGAACACTGAATGGCACTCTACACTGCAGACACACAGCTCACAATTTGAAATATAATGTCACTGAAACCTCCATGTTTCGAGAATGTATTCCATAGATGTTTCATCTCTTGTTTGAGTCGCAATTGACTTCGCTTGTGTAACTTTGTCTCGCTCATTGTACAAGTACGTATGTAGAGACTGGATCATTAGAGTACTGCAAGGAGAGTGTATAGTCAATTTATAAGTTCGTGGGGATTGGCAGAGTTTTTTTTTTTTTTTTTGCATATTTATGTAGCGCAAACTCCACCCGAAGGTATTGGAGTGCTTTACATGAGCACCGTATTTACATTACACATTGAAGCACGCAGAGAATAAATGATTTGCCTACAATCACAGGATGTGTACGCGACCCCAAGGCTCGAACGCTGGTTTCCACCACCAAGGTTGGCAGTCTAGCCGACAGACCACATAAGTACATATGTTGGTGCAGCCTAGCTCCGAACACGAGCTTCGCTCTAATTGGCTGCCCTCCATGTCCTAAAAACTGCAACCTGAATTTCCCATGGCCCTGTATTGCTACAGCTACAACACTGCAGTGAATGTGCAATAAACATTCATATCCACAGAAATGCGTCATGTCCACCATCTTTCATGTGTGGAACTATGGATGAATGTAGGGTCAGTGATTCCCCCTACCTTCCATGTTGGCCATGTTGTGAGACTTCACTCACAGAATGACACATTTGCGGTTACGACCCAGGTGACGGCAGCACTACAACACGGACACCCGCATCAGTTAATTCCTCATATACCTCACGATGGAGCCACGCCCATAGCTCCACAGTCGTTCTTCACAGTCTCACGCAGCACTGGCATACGCCATGCCAGCCCACTCCGCTTACGCTTACAAAAAAGGACAACAACACTACATGGCCCACATTTTCATTATAGTGATCTGCTGGTCACAGGTCTAGTTCTCAGCACGCCACAGCCATTCCCTCATGGCTGCTATACACCCACACCACACCCATCCAGCACAGGCATCACAGGACACATGACCCTGCCAATAAAAAGACCGGGAGCACGTGCTCGACGCCATTTTAGAGTTGCTCGCAGCAGATGCACTGTGGCCAGCACAGGCACACAGCCACGAAACTGTGAATTTTGCTCCACTGAGGTAAGGGCATTGTAAGTGCTGAGCGGGTGTGGAACGTGCAGTGATGGCCTGTCCCGGTGGTCCGTACACCTCATCTATTGTGTGCCCTGCTCAACCGCAGTGTAGGTCTGAGTCAAGCACCAGGGGGGCGAACCGCCACATGCATGCCCTAACTAGTCACTGAGTTAGTGGTACCGCAAGCACTGAGCGGGTGAGCAACCTGCGATGATGATGGTTGCACGAGTATGCCATCTGCCATGGCGATATCAAGACTCAGCACCAATTGTGAGACTTCTGGCTTGCAGAGCGGGGCTGCATGATGTGGAGGGTGCCCTGTCCGTGAAAAGGTGAGCAGTGAGGCCTGTGTGCGCAGCGGCGGGCAGAGACCTCTGTGTGACGGGAGTGGATGAGGTGCAGCAGCTTGGATACAAAAACGCATCACAGCGATTTAGGCGTACCTAGTCGTATATACCCTGGCTTTACCCCATCTTATTACACTTTGATAAAAAAAATTCAATAGCAGGACAGTTTTTAGAGTCGGTCAACTATCCGTCGTTCCGACATCTGTAGCAAACTAGTTGACTATACATTTTTTCATACTTTGTACCCTTAAATTTACCATCAAAGTTTGACAACCTTTCCTTTCTCTATTTTTTTATAAGGAGGTAAGGTGTATTATCAGCATCGAAGCATGCAGACACGAGGGTGACATTATTCTCACAGCTTGTGGCAGCCTTGCGTCGCTTTGGGAATTTTTTGTTTTAAATGTGAGACGGTTGGGACGTAGAAGTTAACGGGGGTTCACTCATTCTTCCTTTATACTTGCTGCTTAAAAGACATGTTCTGCCTTTTTATTCCTGCATAATGGACTTTCCTACACTTACTAATTCTCTACTATCTTTCAGATGTGGACCTTAAGGGTGCACTATGTCCCTGCACGTGCTTGGAGACACACCGGTGACAGAAAGGTGAGCTGCAAAGGTTTTCTCCAGTGTCACTCTCACTCTTTCACTCTCTCTCTTCCTCTACCCTTTGATGGATGCATGACACTCAATCTTATCTTCGTTTTTATCTAACAGGCTGTGTTTCACGAATTGGCGCCCCCCCTCAACACCACCAGAGCTGAACGCCTGTTGAACCTGCGATGATGCTTGGCCATCCTCAATGCCTGAGAAGGTTGCTTTGAAGGGGATACCTTGTTTGCCTGGACTTCGCCGTGGGCTGTTCCCTGCACCTGTGGTGTTTTTCTTCTGCCGCAGCTCCTCGCCGGACCCGCTTCGCGGGTCCCGCTTCGCGGTGTGGAGAGAGGCGCCTTGAGCATAGAGGGGCTCTGATCTTGGACACCGGACTCTGGGCTTTGGCAGGCAAGTACAGGGCTGCGAGCGGACCCGCAGGGACTCCAACTCCCAGGAGCCCCTGCGTGAGGTCAACCCACAACACCTGGGTCGCTCTCCCTGACTGCCACACCCCCGCCCTAGCACTTGAAAGCAGCCCCCTTCCTGATCGACGTGGGATACCTTGTTTGCCTGGACTTCGCCGTGGGCTGTTCCCTGCACCTGTGGTGTTTTTCTTCTGCCGCAGCTCCTCGCCGGACCCGCTTCGCGGGTCCCACTTCGCGGTGTGGAGAGAGGCGCCTTGAGCATAGAGGGGCTCTGATCTTGGACACCGGACTCTGGGCTTTGGCAGGCAAGTACAGGGCTGCGAGCGGACCCGCAGGGACTCCAACTCCCAGGAGCCCCTGCGTGAGGTCAACCCACAACACCTGGGTCGCTCTCCCTGACTGCCACGCCCCCGCCCTAGCACTTGAAAGCAGCCCCCTTCCTGATCGACGTGGGATACCTTGTTTGCCTGGACTTCGCCGTGGGCTGTTCCCTGCACCTGTGGTGTTTTTCTTCTGCCGCAGCTCCTCGCCGGACCCGCTTCGCAGGTCCCGCTTCGCGGTGTGGAGAGAGGCGCCTTGAGCATAGAGGGGCTCTGATCTTGGACACCGGACTCTGGGCTTTGGCAGGCAAGTACAGGGCTGCGAGCGGACCCGCAGGGACTCCAACTCCCAGGAGCCCCTGCGTGAGGTCAACCCACAACACCTGGGTCGCTCTCCCTGACTGCCACGCCCCCCGCCCCACCTCCTTCTCTTTTATTTTTGCACTGGGATCCCGCTGCGCGGGAGCGTGCGGGAGGGCGCCGGGAGAAGCCCGGGACAAGGGCGGGGCCGTCTGTGGCCGTCGTAGGCCGGGCTGGGCCTACCCTCTTGGTTCTGCCGTTTGCCATCAAGTCCCTAGCACAACAAGCTGATAAATTGCCCCATAGCTATCATCACACTCTAAGATACCATGCCGTCCCCGGTAAAGGAAAGTACCCCCATAAGGCAGGCAGGAACAAAAAATATGACCTTAGAGAATTACTTTCCTCGGGCGGGGGGAGATGGGGACAAGGAGAACACATTAAGCCGGCTCAGAGCTGAGCGGAGACGCTCTATAGATAATTTGAAAGGTAGACCTCTAGGAGACTATCCTCCCACACCTAGCGAAGACTTGACACTAAATGAAGATGTTCCGATCCTGCTTAGGGATGTTACAAAAACGCCCCCAGTGGTACTTATGAGCTCAACCCCAGTGAGTAGCACAAGCCCAAGTAGGGGGACGATTGACTTAATTTCTCAACCGCCCCCAGCATCAAAGTCTAGGAAAGCCAAACCTAAAATAGCTGTAGCACAAGGGGTTTTTGGGCCCCCACCAAACAAACGTAGGAGGAAGTCGAGGGGTGCCCAGGCTAAAAACAAACCAAAGATCCCTCATTCTGATTTTGGGAAGTCATCCAAACCCTCCATATCAACTGTGACAACGGTGGCTGACTTACATTCTAAACCCGCTGCACAGGATGGTGTGGCTCCCGTCCTGACTAAAGAGACGGCTAGCAACATTGTTAATGCCCCCCTCTCTGTTGCTCCGCTGGGTAATTTGGAATTCCTGCTTAGGTCACTTTTGTTACCAATTAGTGAAAGCATCAAAAAAGTGGAAATCAGACTAACCATTCTTGAGGCTACACTAAGCAGTATGAAAAATCCGGCCAATTCTCATGAGAGGGCTCCTAAACCTATTGCCACCCCAACAGCTCCAAAAAGTGTTATGCATCTTGCTCCCTCACAGGTTGCAACTGCGGCCGCCCCACCACAAACCCAGAGGAATAACCCTGCCCCAAATAAGCTACCTAACCCCATAGGACCTATACCCCCTGCAAATGCTGTTCCCCCGGTACAGCCCCCAGATAGTGTTGCACCGACTCCACTAATGAAGCTTCCCCCCAGGCCACGTAGACCCAATTTACCACCAGAGGCGAATGACTTTAAGGTAGTCATGGCGGGCGTCCCACCACTAGAGGCAGGTGAAGCCGAGGATTTCTGTGCTATGAAAAGTAGGGTGATTAAGTGGCTAAATTTGAATAGACCCTTACCCGTACACTTAAGCAATGAGATCATAATGGTCAGAAGGGTGCCTTGGATAGGGAGAACACGCAAATCCATCATAGGGGATTGCATATTGGTGAGCTTCAGGGATGCTGGAACAGTTGCTCACATATGCCAGGGAAAGAATAGATCACAGGTAACAACAATTCAAACACTTCATGTGTCTTTCTTCTTTCCCCCCACCCCAGCCCCTGTACACGTGACCCGTTCATATGACAACTGGGAAAGGGTGGGTCGAAGGGGTGTTCATCACGAGTTCAATCCCAGGCCATTATTTAGCCGCCCAGAGCTACCCTTCCATACATTCAATCGGTTCCACTGCCTGGATGGTCTTGAGGGGGTAGATTGACAAAGAGATAATGGTATATGGGGTATAGGGGGTAGAGGGGTTCCAAATGCTGAGTGGGAGAAGCACAGCCCCGAGGCAAAACAAAAGTCATCAAGTTGCGCCCGGAGTTATGTGCTGGATGAACCTAGGGTTGTAGATATTGCATGTATAGGTGACGCACAGGGACCGGAATTGGGAAAACAAGTGCGAGAATCACCTGGTGGGTCACAGGGAGGAGGGGTCCAGGGGGGTGAGGCACTAAAAATCATCTCATGGAATATAGCTGGCCTGGCTGGGAAATTTAATAACAAAGAGTGGCTTGACTATATCAGAAAATTCCATGTAATTTGTCTGCAGGAGACCTGGGCCCAGGAGAATAATTTCCACCTGCAAGGGTATAAGTGTTTTTTTGTTCCTGCTCAAAAATCAAGATCAGGGAGAGCCATGGGAGGTTTAGCTATTTATATAGATCTGAGCCTTCCGGGAAGTTACACTTGCCTTGATTGGAATTCCCACAGGATTCAGGCAGTCAGGTTCACTGGGAAAGGTCTTAGATTTGTTGCAGTAAACCTTTATAACAACGAGATAGCGGGATCTAACATCTCTCTTGTTACTGAATTAGATAATAGGTTGGGCCAGGTCATAACAGGCCAAAAAAATGGGCAGCCACATGGGTTGGTGGTTATGGGAGATTATAATTGCCACTTGTGCCCGGTACTGGTCCAAATAAGCACAGATTGGTCCCGATGCCCTATGGAGAAGGGACCGCATTTCTCTCATACGCCGTTGGGCTCAGCTTTCAGAATGTTACGGTTTAAATATGACCTTGAACACACCATTAATATGGTAGGGATGCAGGAGGATGGCACACTCCCCCCCACATTTAAGGGTAGAGGATGCTCTTCCTTCATAGATTACATTCTGGTCTCAAGGTCCTTAATTAATAAGACAACTAGTGTAGGGATCGAATGGAGTGGCTTTAGTGACCATAACCCTCTTGTTTTGGAGCTGCAGTATATGGTGGGTCTAAGTATTAGAGTTCAACGCACCTTCACTGAGAGAGCAACAGACCAAGGCAGGAGACTAAAATGGGCTAAAATAGACGGGGAAAAGTTCTACAAGGGCCTGGTGGACGCAGGCATACTTGCTATTAATGATTGTTTGGACACAGAAGTCCGCGGACCGAGGATAATGGAAGCTTTCGACCAGATCGCTAATCTCGATGGTTTGCTAAAGACTAGTGTCCCATTTAAGAACCACGGGAATCCCCGATGGTTCGACAAAGACTGCTCTAAAGCTTTGAGGGAGCTGAAAAGCTGCCTTAAAACTAAACCAAGGGTCCCCCACAAAGTTAAGGTGTGCAGAGAAATTTATAAAAAGGAAATTAAGAGGAGGAAACTTGCCTTGCAGGCGGAAGCATGGGCAGATTTACGAGAAGCGGGGGAAAGAAAGGACCTAGCAGGCTTTTGGAAAATAATTAATAACCCAACTTTCCAGGAAAAAGATACCCCGGATATAGGGGCCAATATTCTCCCAGAGCAGTGGGTCAACCACTATAGGGGCCTGTACAATCATGAGCCTGGTTCTACTGTAGACCTACCGGCCATTCCAACTGAGGCTCCACTGGCAGAATTCTCCATTAAGGAGATCATTGCAGGGATTGAGGGCCTGACCAAAAATAAAGCTCCGGGGCCTGATGGAATCCCCCCTGATCTGTTTTTGAGTAACATCGAACTCTGGGCTCCCCTAATGACAAGGGTTATTAATACTGCTATCATCTGTGGCCTGCCCCCGTCTTGGTCCACGGCAGTAATTGTGCCGATTTTCAAAAAGGGCAACAGGGATGACCCAAAGTGCTACCGCCCGATCTCCCTGATTGATGTGTCAGCAAAACTTTTGGGGAGGGCAATTCTTAATAGACTGTCCGAGTGGACCGAGGAAAAAAACATCTTCTCGGACACTCAATACGGATTTAGGGCAGGGAGGTCCACTAGTGACCAGTGCCTGAACCTTTATTTGCTGACTGCCAAGTATACCATGGCTAGTGCTGAATCCATTTACATGGGTTTCATGGATCTGGCAGCAGCATTCGATCACGTCAATAGGGAAAAATTGTGGGGCATGATGCTTAGTATGGGGATAGAGAGTGGTCTAATTAATATATTGAGGGAACTGCACAGTGACACCACCGCCAAAGTCCGCTTTAATAGGGAGGGGGGGCTGACTAGTTCTTTTTCCTGTAAGAGTGGAGTCCGACAAGGCTGCATTCTTGCTCCCTTTTTGTTTTCCCTTTATATTAATAATTTGGAGCAGTTTCTGTTGGGTCTGAAGGCAGAATGCACAAGGGTTGGGTCGCGTCATATTCCTGTTCTGCTTTATGCAGATGACGCGGTACTGATCGCACGGACACCAAGGAGCCTACAAATCCTGATTGATGGTTTTGTTAGGTTCATGAGTGCCTTGGACCTTTCTGTAAATCTGAGTAAATCCTATGTGCTCCTGGCGGGGAAAAAAACCACCTCTAAATTTACATATAAAATAGGGAGCCACATTGTGGAAGAGGTCAAAACGTTTCCATACCTTGGTGTAACATTCGATGGTGCCCTGCGGTTTGATACCCTGGTGGAGGAACGTTGTGGTAAAATGATTGCATCTAACGGGGCAATTGCTAGCTATGGCAGGAGGCTAGGAAGATGGTCCCCGGAACAGGTGATAAATCTGTACAGCTCAGTATCATGCTCCAAGGTAATTTACGGGGCAGAAGTATGGGGCTTTGTCAATACCACTAGTATCCAACGTGAAGAAAATAAATATCTGAAATCACTCTTGAGGGTACCACAAAGTACTGCTGGTTTGATTGCCCATAGGGAGCTAGGGAGACCATATATAGAAGATTTGATAAAATTGAGGCCTATTATCGCTTGGTTAAAAATCTGGTACAATCCTGACGCGACACTTAGTAGAGAAATCTTATTGGACTGCCTAAAAAGGGACAAGTGTATGCGCATCCCCTGGCTCCTTTATGTGAAGAATACCCTGGAGGAGCTATGTTTTGGGAACCTCTTTACTCATCCTGTAACTATTGTAGCCCAGAATAAACTGCATGTAGGGAGAATTTTTCTAGAGCGGAAAAACCTACGCAGAGATGAGGCAGAAGGGTGTAAAAAGACAGTGAGGGCCCATCACCTAGTGAAGAGCGTGGAAGGTATGGAGCCATACTTGTTCCTCATGTACAATGCACAGGATAGGTTCCTGATGTGCCGTTTCAGATTGAACCTTCTCCCATTTATGTTGGCATCACCAGCGGGGTTTGCTACATCAATAGAACAGAAGGGGCCCTGCGGCTGCGACAACAGGTCTCCGCAAGACTCCCTTCATTTTGTTCTACTCTGCCCCTTTTACTCAATGCCCAGACGCAGATACCTTGTAAATATTTTGAAAAATGCTAATTTGGTCCACGCTAGGGAGGCACTTGTATTCTTACAGAAAGCTGAGGAACCCCAAACACTGTGTAGTATTATGAACTTTATCAAGGTAGCACTTCGTTTAAGGCTTACTAGAGGAGAAGACTGAAATGTTTTTACTTTAACTTTTAAGTGTTAAATATGGCTATATTGTTGTATTTATGTTTTGTTAATTCACTGTACAAAGAACCCTGAAATGTTTAATGACTTTTTAACATGTAAATATGAGTGTGCTTTTATGGTGTTTTTTTAATCACCGAATAAAGATTCTTTGACTTGAGAAGGTTGCTTTGGCACGTGGTGGACCCTCTTACGCACACGCCGGTGGTGGAAGGTGAGCAGAGAGGCTTCTTTCCGCAGCAGCGAGCAGTCACCTCTAGGTGCTGGCAGTGGATAGTGTGCAACAGCCTGGCTGCACAAGAGCGGGCAAACACCTCTGGGCAGTGGGAGTGGATGGGATACAACAGTCTGGGTGCGCAGGAACGGGAAGTCACATTTTGGCAGTGGGAGTGGAAGGGGTACAGCACCCTGAGTGCAAAAGAGTGCACATACACCTTCTTGCAGTGGGAGTGGATGGGGACACAGAGAATTACACATGTGAAGTTGTATGTACTCTACAATGACTAATTCTATACTATCTTTCAGATCACTAAACTTGGGGGTACACTATGACTCGGCACCTCGTTGGACACACACCGATGGCACAAAGGTGAGCTGTGAAGATTTTCTCCAGTGCCAACACTCACTCTCCATCTCTTTCTTTCTCTCTCTCACACTTTCTCTCTCTCTCTGGGGCATATTATCAAGCCCCGTATCGCCACCTTATCGGCACTTTTCTGCCAATAACTCTGCAATATGTGCATCGCTCTATTATCACGTTAATTGTCTTAGTGCTGCCTTGGTAATAGGGACCCTTTCACGATAAACCTATCCTGAAAGTGGCGTGCAGTGGGTGTTGCGGCGTACACCGCAACACCCATTCACTTCGACGCTGCCACCTATTATCAAGCTTGGCGATCATAGGTGGCAGTGCCAAACTTAAGACCTGAAAAATCCTGGTCTTAAGGTAGCGAAACAAGGAGAAATGCTTCATTTGTCCTCGTTTTTGCTTTTTGCATGTGTGCTGCCTTATGCAGTACACATGGAAAAAGCAAAATCCCATAGGAAGTGTCCCTTCCTATACATAAACAAACCTCTTTTTGAAAATGCCAATTTGTAACTTACATGTGTACTGCATGAAGCAGCACACATGTAAGTTACAAAATGGCATTTACAGTTTGTTTATGTGCAGGAAGAAACTCCTTCTTCTACATAAAGAAACCTTCCCTCCTCGCAGGCACCTGCGCTGGCGGTAACTTGTAAAACTTATCGCCATCGCAAGGGGAAACGCTAGCCTGCACCATATCCTTGGTAATATGGTGCAGCCTAGCGTTTCTGAAGTGGCGAAGAGAGGCATTAAGCCAAGACGGCTAACGCCTCTCTTCGCCACTTTGTTGATTATATGCCCCTCTGTCTCTTCCTCTCTCTCTCATTCTTTCTTTCTCTCACTTGCTCTCTCTCTCTCACACTGTTTCTCTCTCTTTTCTCTCCCACACTGTTTCTCTCTTTCTCTCTTCCTTGTATCTCACTCTTTCTTTCTTTCTTTCTCTCACTTTCTCTTTCTCTCCCTTCCTCTCTCTCACTCTTTCTCTCTCTGTCTTCCTCTCTCTCACCCTTTCTCTGAGTCTTCCTCTCTCACACTGTTTCACTCTTTCTCCCTTCCTCTATCTCTCTTCCTCTCTCTCACTCTTTCTCTCTTCTCTCTCACACTCTTTCTTTCTTCCTTGTATCTCTCTTCCTTGTATCTCTCTCTCACTCTATCTCTGTCTTACTCTTTCTTTCTCTATCTTCCTCTCTCACACTGTTTTTCTCTTTCTATCTTCCTTGAATCTCACTCTTCCTCTCTTTCCCTCTTTTTCTCTCTCCTTTGCTGGACGCATGACGCACCATCTTATCTTTCTTTTTGTCTTGCAGGCTGTGATTCACAAATTGTCGAGGGATGACATGTCATCGCTGTACATAGTTTTATTTGTTGTTGTTTTGTTTTAATAAAAAGTTTTACACACAGTTTTATTTGTTGTATTAAAATATTTTATATGTAAATCCATACATGACTAAGATTCTTATTTGTCCAACCTCACAAGTATCTCTTTTAATAAACTACAACACCAGCTGATTTGTTAGGCTCAAGATTTAAAAACGTTCCTGTCACATTTCTTTGTGGGGGGTGAACGGGGATGGCAGACAAGGAGCTGCTTCGCAGAGGGAGACTTGATGGCCTAAGAAGGTTGTTGAGGGTATGCTGGTGATGTGGGAAGAGAGTGCGTTACCTGCTGATGTGGGGAGAAGCAGCGTGAAAGGAATATCTCTCACAGACAGACCTACGGTATGGTCTCAGAATTGCCTCAGACAGATGCGAGCTGACGGACTCAATCACAAAATGGTTTTTTAATGTTCATACAGTGTGACGTATCAACAGTCTGCACCCAGGCTCGCAGAGGAACAGCTGCAGCCCCTGGGCTCGATTCGCAGAGGGAGAACTACGGGCCGTCAGCTCCCAAAGGAACAGCAGCGTAGTAGCTCGAAGACGAAGAGGCATAGCAGCGGCATAGCTCGCAAAGGTAGAGAGCTGCGAGCCGACACAGTGGCTTCTAAAAGCATAGCTGCGAAGTGGTCATGTTGGTCAGAGGGAGCGTAAAGGGGGTTTCTCGCAGAGAGAGACCTGCGGTATATTTCCAGTCTTGGCTTCTCAGATACAACTGCAGCCCTGAGAAGTCCCACCGGAACAGCTGCGAGCCCACCAGTGGTTCGCAAAGGGAGACTTGCGGGCCCAATAAGGTTGTTGGGGTATGCTGGTAATATAGGAACAGGGTGCGTTACCTGCTGATGAAAGGGGTATCTCGCACAGACAGACCTCTGGTTTGTTTTCAGAGTTGCCTCGGACAGATGCGAGCTGACGGACCCAATCACAAAATGGCTTTTCAATGCTCATATAGTGTGACTTATCAACAATTCGCACCCAGTCTCGCAAAGGGACACCTGCGCCTCACAGCAGCGTACCAGCTTGCAAACGTAGAGAGGTGGGAGCCGACGAAAGGGCTTCTAAAGCCATAGTCGCAACCTAGTAATATAAGGAGAGGCAGCGTGAAAGGTACATCTCACACAGATGCCAGTGTTGCCTAGCAGAGGTAAAACTGTGGACGGAGTAAATCAAAAAATGGCTGCCAACACTTCCTGATTTCAACAGTTCACAGCCAATGAGCCGCACACTGGTGCTTGTAACCCCTCAGCCAATCACATGTCAAAATTCTCAAATATCGATATCTGTAAAATGTGATATTTCTCAAAACCTACTGAACAGATTTACACCATTTAAACAAAAGAGTACTTTCTGGACCATCACCTTTCTCCCTGCCAAATATGCCGTAATTCCGTTCATCATTTTCACCTATAGTCTTCAGTAAAGTTTCCTATCGAAACTACATGGAGAAAACACGTTTTGGGACCCCCTTTTTTCTCAGCCCCTCCTACACCCTTCACCCCCAAACTTAAATATAAGAGCCAATCAAAAAAAGAGAAACTTTTTGGATAATTTCATGAAGATTCATCAAACGACGCCAAAGTTACAAGAACATAGAAGGCTCTAGAAGGGGGGCCACGCAACCCCCCTCCCAACATGAGTGAAGCCCCGGGGCTGCGCGGAACCCAGCGCACCCCCGCAACCTCTGCGAGCCCTTGCTATTATTTTTTAAGAAATACCCCCGGAACCTAGCCCACCCAAGGACCTCATCAAAATGAAACACGAGAACCCATGACCCCAGCACAAATTTTTGCCGATTTTGTATTTAAAAAAATGATTTGTTGTGCCCTGGGGATCCTTCTGGGACCCCCTGAGCAGGCCCAGGGGGTCCGGGTTTTCCTACCCTGCCCCCTTCTCTTGTTTTATACCTTTATTTCTCTCTTTTCGGGTTACTCACTTCTACCGAGCCACAAGATGGCTGCCAACACTTCCTGGTTTGGATTACTAGCAGCCAATCACAGTGAAGCTCGCGCACACGACTTAGGCTCCCCCCAGATATTTAAACTTTTATTTTTCTAATTTCTCAGTAGCTACTGAACGGATTTACACCATTTTTAAAAGGGTCGCTTTCTGACCCAACCACTACCTTTCTGCCAAATTTGGGGTAATTCTATTCAGTAGTTTCGGCTGTAGCCTTGCACTGAGATTCCTATGGGAAATTGATTTTTTAACTCTTATTTTTTTAATTTCTCAAAAACTACTGAACGGATATACACCGTTTAAAAAAAAGGTCGCTTTCTGAACCAAGCTCTACCATTTTGCCACATTTGGGGTAATTCCGTTCAGCAGTTCGGGCTGTACCTCGTCGCAAAATTTCCTATGGAAATTAACATGGAGAATTCGAGTTTTGGGACCCCCTTTTTCTCAGCCCCCACTTGACGAATCACCCCCAAACTTTCAGGATAAGAGCTGACCTGGATAGACTTTTTTTTAGAGAATTTCAGGAAGATTCGTCAAACAACGTCAAAGTTATTAGCAAATCAAAAAATGCTTTTCTTTTGGAAACTAGGTTGTAACTATAACTACCTACTGGCAACCGCCAGTAGGTAATATATTACCTACAGGCGGTCGCCAGTCGGTAGTTCCTATCTTTGGGAATCCTAAATATACATATGTATATATATATATGTATATACATATATATATATATATATATATATATATATATATATATATATATATATATATCTATATATATGTATTCTCCATCAAAGCCACTTCTTTGCCGACCAGCTTGCGGGCGGGTGTCGTTGGTTTCAGGCACGATATAGTTAGAAATTAGCATTTAAAAAACCTTAGAAATTCACAGAAAAAAACATAGGTTTCAGAGGTGTTATAGTTAACTGGACATTTCACTTGAACAAAACCATTGAAATTCCACCGTTATAGTTAGTTCAGCTAACTATAACTCGCGCGCAAGCAATGCACTGCTGATGATGTCACATATTACATCACTCATGACATGGTCAGTGACATCACTCATGACATCACTGATGACATCTCAAATGACATCACTGATGACATCACTGATGACATCATCCAGTGAATGTGTGTCTTTCTGCAAATTAAATATTTTTTATATATGTATATCTCAAGGTCGATGGAAGAATAAATGGGTAAATAAGTGTCTAAATGGATGTTTTTTTTTGTAAAATTGTTTGTATAACTGACTGATTAAGTGTATCTTATTGAATACATGGGTTAGCGAGTAATGTTTAAATATGTAAATATCTGTATCAGTCTCTCACTTTGTGTATAAGTGGCTGCATGGGTTGGTGAGTAGCTACAATAGTGTCTATATGGGTTATTAGTTGGTTTTTTGAGTATCAGTATGAGTGTCTGAGTGTCTGTATGGTTCGGTGGGGGTATTACTTAGCGCATAGATGCATGAAAGAGTGACTCACTGTTTGTATGTTTTGAAGACAGCATGTGTGCAGGACTGTATGGGTGGATCTGTGTGTGTATGGGTGTGTTAGTGACTGAATGACTCTCAATAGTGTTTTTATGAGTAACTACATATGTTTTAAACTAGTATATGTGAGTATTGGTGTATATAAGTGAGTATATGTGAGAGTGAGAGATTGAAAGAGTTCCTGCATAAATAATTATGTGTTTCTGTAAGTGATTGTTTAAGAGCGTAAGTTTGTGTACGTTTCTGTAGAAGTAAGTGTAGTGGTGTGTGTATAACTGTATATGCAAGTAAATGGATGTTTGATTCTTTTTTTAGCATGAGTGACTATGTGTGTGAGTAACTATGAATGAGTGGCGGTGTGTAACAGGATGTATAGGTGTATGAGTACATATGAAGAGTGAGTACATGTATGAGTGACTATATAGGACTGTTGGTGAATGAGTGGATGTGTATATAGATCTTGGAATTACTGAATAGGTTTTTGTAAATGGTATTGGTATGTCCATATTTTTGAACATTTTAGTTTCTATTTTTGAATGTGTTTAACAAAGGTTATATTAGGGTGAGAGGAGGTCTGCCACTCTATCACAGGATGATGTCACCATTGATGTCATCAGTGATGTCATTTGAGATGTCATCAGTGATGTCATCTCAAAGCTCCGTGGCGCTTACTGGAGGTACCTGGTGGGCTAGTTGGCCCGCAGGGACCCTCAGGATTGAAGAGGAATTAATTTCCCAACTTAAACCACGCCACAGGGTGTGTTTGCACACATGTCAACTCAGGCCCGCCCCCTCCCTTCACCACTGTGCAAACGCACCCCGTGGTGCATTTTAAGTTGGGGGATTAACTCCCCTTGAATACTGAGGGTCCCTGGGGTGCAACTAGCCCACCAGCTACCTCCATTAAGCGCCACCTCTCTGCAACGCAGCCCCCTGGCGCATACTGGAGGTTTCCTGGTGGGCTAGTTGGCCCCAAGGGACCCCCAGTATTCAAGGGGAATTCGTTCTGCATCTGCAAACGTGCCAGGGGGTGCGTTTGCAGAGTGCTCAAAGGAGGGGGCGTGGCCTCCAGCGTGATGTCAGCCTTTTTTTTTTTTTAAGAAGGGGGGCTGTGTGCCCCCCCCCTTCTTTTCCAAATATTTTTGACCCTTAGGACCCCATCCCCCAGGCCCTGTCCCCACATTTTTATTTTATTTGTAATTCTGGGAAGGGGGCTGCGTGGCCCCCTTCCCGAGGCCAAAATCTGCCCGGGGACCCCATCCCCCGGGATATGGCCATATTGCGTAATATTTTTTTTTGAGGGGGGCTGCCTTGCCCCCCCTCTTTAGAACATTTATGGCCCTGGGCCGGACTTAGTTCTTTTTTTAAAAAAACTATTTTTTTTAAATTTTGGGGAGGGGGCCGCCCGGCACCCCTCCCGGGCCACTTGTAGCCCCAGGGACCCCATCCCCTGGGGTGGGCCCTCTCCGTTGGGGACCATGGGGGGATCCCCAATCCCCCCGCAGTCCCGCCGGCTCCCCGCATCCTTCGGTAGCCGGCATTGCTTTTCCACATGGGGAGCTGCTCAGATGCAGCTCCCCGTTTGGAAAAGCAATTTGATTTGAATTTTGAAAGAGAGAGCAGGCTTTCCTGCTCTCTCTTTCAAAATTCAAATCAAGTGAGGCTCCCGCCCTGCCATAGCAAACTACAGTTTCCTGGGGGTGGGCACCCCGGGACACTGCAGGAGCTAGCCTTGGGGGGTGGTGGTCCCCAGGGCCCTGACAAGGCTACAGGAGGGGGGCCGCGTGGCCCCCTCACACAATCTACAAAGCCCTGGGGGTGGTGGTCCCCGGGGCTTGGGGGTCCGTCCCGGACCCCCAATTTAAATATTTAGAGCCCAGGGAGGTGGCGGTCCCCGGGGCCTGTGGGGGGATTTAGCCCCCCCCACACAGGGTATTTTTTTTTAAAGCCCTGGTGGTGGCGGTACCCGGGGTTGCAGGGGGGCCATGAGCCCCCGCCAATCTTTTCTTAAAGCCCTGGGGGGTGGCGGTCCCCTGGACTTTGGGGGGCCTCCAGCGTGATGCCGGCTTTTTTTTTTTTTAAGAAGGGAGGCTGTGTGGCCCCCCCTTCTTTTCCAAATATTCTTGACCCTGGGGACCCCATTCCCCAGGCCCTGTCCCCACATTTTTATTTTATTTTTAATTCTGGGAAGGGGGCTGCGTGGCGCCCTTACCGAGGCCAAAATCTGCCCCGGGGACCCCATCCCCCGGGATATGGCCATATTGTTTAATATTTTTTTTGAGGGGGGCTGCCTTGCCCCCCCTCTTTAGGCCATTTATGGCCCCGGGCCGGACTTTGTTCTTTTTTTTTAAAAACTATTTTTTTTTAATTTTGGGGAGGGGGCAGCCCGGCACCCCTCCCGGGCCACTTGTAGCCCCAGGGACCCCATCCTCTGGGGCGGGCCCTCTCCGTTGGGGACCATGGGGGGATCCCCAATCCCCCCACAGTCCCGCCGGCTCCCCGCATCCTTCGGGAGCCGGCATTGCTTTTCCACATGGGGAGCTGCTCAGATGCAGCTCCCCGTTTGGAAAAGCAATTTGATTTGAATTTTGAAAGAGAGAGCAGGGTTTCCTGCTCTCTCTTTCAAAATTCAAATCAAGTGAGGCTCCCACCCTGCCATAGCAAACTACAGTTTCCTGGGGGTGGGCACCCCGGGACACTGCAGGAGCTGGCCTTGGGGGGTGGCGGTCCCCAGGGCCCTGACAAGGCTACGGGAGGGGGGCCGCGTGGCCCCCCTCACACAATCTACAAAGCCCTGGGGGTGGTGGTCCCCGGGGCTTGGGGATCCGTCCCGGACCCCCAATTTAAATATTTAGAGCCCAGGGAGGTGGCGGTCCCCAGGGCCTGTGGGGGGATTTAGCCCCCCCACACAGGGTATTTTTTTTTTAAAGCCCTGGGGGTGGCGGTACCCGGGGTTGCGGGGGGGGCCATGAGCCCCCGCCAATCTTTTCTTAAAGCCCCGAGGGGTGGCGGTCCCCTGGACTTTGGGGGGCCTTTGAGCCCCCCACCCATATATTTATAAGCCCGGGGGTGGCGGTCCCCGGGCTGGAGGGGGGCATTTGAGCCCCCAACCCATTACTTTTCGAAGCCCAGGGGTGGCGGTCTCCGGGGCTGGGGCCCCTCTGGGCCCCCCTTTACATAAACAATATTGCCTCTGGGATTTGACCCCCCGGGGGCTAATTACCAACGAAGCGCGGGAGCCGGCGCTTCGTTCTTTTTTTTATCGGCAGGATCTGCGCATCCTGCGTGGATTTTGCCGATTTTTGAAAAAAAGAAACAAATGTTTTGGGGACCCCCTAAGCAGGCCTAAGGGGTCAGGGTGTTTCTACTCTGCACCCTTTTTGCGTTTTTCGCGTTTTTTTCTGCTTTCTTGTGCCTCGGTTCTACCGAGGAACAAGATGGCTGCCAACACTTTGAATTTGCCAAATTTGCCAAATTTGGCAGAAAGGTAGTGGTTTGGAGTGTTGACAGCCAATTAGCATACAGCTGGATATCGGGAGGGTGCGCGGATCCTGCGCGGCCATATATATATATATGATTTTACTTTTGATTTTCTCAGCAACTACTGAACGGATTTACACCATTTAACTTAAAGGCATCACTCTGAACCAAAGGCTACCTTTTTGCCAAATTCGGTGTAATTCCGTTCAGCAGTTCGGGCTGTAGCTGCGACTAAAGGTTCCTATGGAAAATTAGATGGGGAAAACACGGTTTGGGACCCCCCTTTTTTTCGGCCCCCTCTTGATGAATCAGCCCGAGACTTTCAGGATAGGAGCGGACCAGAGCGCCCCACCAGTTTTGAAAATTTCGCGAAGATTCGTCAGCCGGCGCAATAGTTATTGGGAATAGAATGTTGCGAATTTCCTATGGAAAATAGATCCTAACTATAACTACCCACTGGCGACTGCCAGTAGGTAATATACATATATACATATATATATATATATATATATATATATATATATATATATATATATATATATATATATATATATATATATATATATATATATAGATAGATAGATAGATAGATAGATAGATAGATAGATAGATAGATAGATAGATAGATAGATAGATAGATAGATATAACATACTGGCGGTCACCAGTGGGTAGTCGGTAGTTATAGTTAGAACCTAGTTTCCATAGGAAAAGCATTTTTTGATTTGCTAATAGCTTTGGCGCCGTTTGACGAACCTTCCAGAAATTTCCAAAACTAATTGTTCACTCAGGTCAGCTCCTGTCTTGAAAGTTTCGGGGTGATTCGTCAAGAGCGGGCCGAGAAAAAAGGGAGGTACAAAAACATGTTTTCTCCATGTTAATTTCCATAGGAAACTTTAGAAACGGCTACAGCCAGAACTGCTGAATGGAATTACACCAAATTTGGCAGAGCGATAGGTCTTGGTCCAGAAAGCACACTGTTTTAAAAAAAAGTGTAATTCCATTCAGTAGTTTCTTAGATATTTAAAGATTTACAGATATCGATATTTGAGAATTGTGAGATCTGATTGGCTGAGCTCTCCCGAGCACGAGTTTGGCTCTGATTGACTGCCAACCCTTCAAACCAGGAAATGTTGGCAGCCATCTTGTGCCTCTGACCGAGTGAGAGGGGAAAAAAGGTAAGAAAAACATTACATTAAAAAAAGGGGGGCAGGGTAGGAACACCCTGACCCCCCAGGCCTGCTTAGGGGGTTCCACAGGGAACCCCAGGCCCAAAAAAGCATATTTTTTTATTTTCGGCTGGGTCGCGTGCGCAAACCCCGTCAAAAATGAAAAAAAACCAAAGCGCGGGCTCCAACGCTTGTTTTTCAAAGCCCCAGGAGAGCCATGTCCCGGGGGCATTCCTTAATTGTGTAGCATGGGCCCACGGGGGCCGCCGCAGCCCCGGGGACTGCAACCTCCCCGGGGCTTTATAATATATGCACGGGGCACGTGGCCCACTTGCAGCCGCAGGGACCGCCACCTCCCTGGGGCTTTATAATTATAGGGTGAGGAGCCTCTCGGGCCCCACCAAGTCCCGGGGACTGCCACCTCCCCGGGGCTTAATTAAAAGAATTAAAGTGTGGGGGAAGGCTCTTGCCCCCCCACACTGCCAAGTGGACCACCACCTCCCCGGGGCACTAATCAATTGAATGCAGGGATCCGTTGCAGAACCCTGGGCCCTGGGGACCACCACCTCCCCGTGGCTTTGAAAATGCTGGGAGGGGGGCTGTGATGTCATCAGTGATGTCATTTGAGATGTCAGCAGTGATGTCATCAGTGATGTCACTGAGCATGTCATGAATGATGTAATATATGACGTCATCAGTGGTGCATTGCGGGGGCGCGAGTTATAGTTAGCTCTACTAACTATAACAAATTTCTCTGGTTTTATACGAGTGAAATGTGCAACTAACTATAACGTTCCTGAAACCTTCAGTTTTTTTCATACTATATATATATATATATATATATGTATATGTAAAATCTAATAGTACACTACATTGGTGTGGAATAATAACTGTTACCACTGTATTACCAACTATCATACTGGATTTTTAATTGGGTAACAAGCCTTACAAGCCATTACTAAAATCAATAAACATGCTTCATTGTTGATGGTAAAAATCATGAAATAGTTTTTTTTCATGGGGTCCTCACTAATGTTGGATTAGATTACTAAGACATTGCTTAGTTGCTGCATGATCGCTATAAAGTAATGGTGTCTGCCCAGCATCATTTGCGAACATTGATCCAATGATGATATGGATTATATTGAATTCGGTGAATGAGGTCACTAAAGACAAGTGTATAAATGAACTAAAATGTGCCATATGGCTACCAATTCCCAATGTCACCAATAGGATCGAACTTATAGGTAAACTATCCACTGAGGGAGAGTTATTTTGAGTTGAACGTTCCACTTGGTCCACCATTTTTCAGTACATCATGTAATGTTTTGGCATTGATTTACATATTGGTATGCTAATTGTGACAACTTGATTGTGTTTTAGTAGCTTAAAGATTTGTCTCAGAGTGTCTTGTTTATTTCAATGCATACTGTGAAGGTCGAAATGCGTCGTTGGAGCTGTGGTACTGAGAATAAAGTCTGCAAACTTCGATCCCAGGAGTACAGTGATTTTGTAAGGTTTCTTTAGTTTTAATGTATTGACTAAATTAGCCTTTTTTTGTTTTCGATATTGATATATTTTAGTTTTTTTTCAGCGATATAGTTGATATTCATATTTCTGTTGTTACTGTTTACGTATAAGGTTAGAATATTTTGGATGCAAATATTTTTGACAATGTTTGTGCATATCAATATTACTTTTCTTGATATAGTGTCATACAAACCCTGTTGGCACTCCAGAGGTCTTGGAAGTTCAAACAATTTCTAAATCCCATCTTTTCAGAGTTTCTGGAGCAGCCCCCCTGTGCACTTCTAAGGCTCTCAGGACCGTGAGAGTAGCAATTACGGGTCATGACTCACTTCAGCGGAGACCACCAGCTGGGCCGTTAGCCACTTCAGAATAAAGGCTTCTTCTAATGTTTTGTGACTATGTAGCCACAAAAGTGGTCACCCAACTGACCCTTGAAGTCCATTCATAAGTCCTGGGTACAAGTGATAGCAGGTTCAGCCCATCAGGTCTCAAACAGGTTCAGTCCTCTTCTGTTCTTCCACACATCCATAAAGTGAGCTGATGAGTTGCGAGAGATGTTCTAGTTTTGTAGTATTCATTAGCCAATGGGTGATGGTGACACCTGGACAGTCCTTACTGATGAGTTCCAAAGAGCATACTTTTACACCTTTGTAGTACATCCTGTTTGCCTTATTGCATGTATTTGATTTTTGAGTCATTTGTCCCATTGTATTGAATATTAATTTGAATACACTACAACCAATATATAATTAAGTCTTTGTTGGACATACTATATGTGCACAAGAAATAAATAATCTTTGTTTGTCTATAATAGTTGTGTTTTAGATTACGTGAAATTGGTAATTGTTTGGTTTAAAGGTGTCAAGTGTATATATTTTCTTTTTGTGCAGGTAAAGGTGTGTGATGATCCTTAAATAACTTTTAAATAATCTGAAAAGTTTTTTCATAAGAGCAGGCACGAAATGTTAACGTAGCCTAAGTGACTTGAATACATGTTGGTTTAGGGGGTTCCTCCTTTCTTGTATTGACTGAATCCTAATGTTGGCAGTATGATTAAGTTTACAGCAAAATCATTTTTTTAAAATTTTGAATCTTCCAGTACCGTGCTTACTGCCCTCGACATATTGTTTACCCACAGCTTCAGCTAACACTTAAACTCCCTTCCCTAGAAGCTTGGTATGCATATACCCCACCGAGGAGACAAATTCAGGGGATTCCGAAACACATGCATTGGCCAGAAGGGCTTTCCTTCCCTTTTCCCCTTTATAGGTGTCCAAACAGTTGCTTATCGTC
Source organism: Triturus cristatus (assembly GCF_964204655.1). Lineage (NCBI taxonomy): Eukaryota > Metazoa > Chordata > Amphibia > Caudata > Salamandridae > Triturus > Triturus cristatus. The sequence goes on from NC_140581.1 coordinate 799,893,015, forward strand.
TACTGCTAATAGACTGTACCGTGCCGAGCGTTACATAGAGATGAACTTTGAGCCAGCAAGTAAAATGGAAAAGAAATGCTACATTCCAGGCTTGCGGCTGGATGGACTATAAATCCAGACCTTTTACTACTGGCTGGATTAAAATGCGGTTCAGGGTTTTGTACTGACTGTGAAGAGATCCTGTACTTGTTTGAGTTCTACTTTATTTGCCCTGATTTGCCCCTTTAATTCAGTATTGTAAAACTGAGATAGTCCCAAAGTATTTTTGAATGGTATTGTACTCAAAGGGGCATATTCTCAAGGATCTATCGCCGAGTTATCAGCCCTTTATCGCAGCCAAAGTCGAGATAAATTCATCGCCCCATTCACAAGCTGGTGCTAACAGCCCATATCACCAGTTTACCTGCGATAGCAGTCGCAAAAAACATCGCCACAGATGACCCCGGCAACTAACGCTAATGATATGCAGAGTAGGCGTTCCCGTGCAAAAAGCCGCGACAACACCACTTCGCAACATTCTCAACGACCAGCCAGATCGGTGAAAAAAATCACAAAACATGCGATAAGGCGCGTTAGCAGCAGGATTTTAACACCTTCTTTACCTGGTGTAAAGTCGGACGACAACCGGCACCAGACAAGGGAGCACAGCCTAGACCCACACATGAAGAACAACAGATGCCCTGCAGCAACTGAACATGCAGCCCGGAGCCCCAATAGGGCAACAACACCCACCGCCACCAACCCCAGGGCCCCCCCCTTCCGGGGCCCTACCCCGAGCACCTCCCACCCCGACCCTTTGGACAAAGATATGGCAGATCAACTTTACGAAATCATGAACTAAACAATTCGCCTGAAGTCGCACAATCACAACACCTAACATACATGTGTGGTCAGAAAAAGGAGAATCATACATTCATTTTAGAATATCCAAATCATTTGTTTATTACAGAATAAACCCAAAACAACAATTCTGAAGAGTCATGACGGGTCTTCTCAGGACATTCTGTAAGTCACAGCCTGCAAGACAAAAATCTAGATAAGAAGGTGTGTCATGCGCTCATCAAAGTACGGAGAGAGAGAGTGAAAGAGAGATAGAGATAGAGATGAAGAGAGAAAGAGAGGGAGGGAGAGAGAGGGAGAGAGAAAGAGAGGGAGAGAAAAAGAGAGAGAGAGAAAGAAAGAAAGAGAGAGAGAGAGAGAGAGGGAGAGAGAAAGAGAGAGAGAGAGAGAGAGAGGGAGAGAGAAAGAGAGAAAGAGAGAGAGAGGGTCCACCACGTGCCGGTGGGAGCTCCAAGCCTAGGCCCCGCGACCATTGCACCCTCCACATCATGCAGCCCCGCACCGCGGGCCACCAGGTCACACACTTGAATCTGGGTCTTGATTTCGCAATGGCAGAGATCATATCAGTGCACACGGCATCATCGCAGGCTTCACACCCGCTCAGCTCTTGAGGTGCCACTATCTCTGTGAACTGAGAGGCAACGCCACGTGGTGGTAGGCCCGCACTGCACGCTGACTCAGGCCTACACTGCGGTCCAGCAGGGCTCACACTAATCCTTACCAGTCCGGACCGCAGGACGGCGCATCATCGCAGGCTGCACACCTGCTCAGCACTTTAGGTGCCCCTACCTCAGTGCACCGAAACACACCATCCAGTGGTGGTGTGCCTGTGCCTGCTGCAGTGTATCCGGTGCCACCAAGTCTGTGCACCGCAAGCCATGGACCCTTTATGATTGAGTCTCATGGTGCGGACACTATCATGTCAACCCCGGCACTGGGCAATGTGAGGTGGCAGGGCCCTAGGCCCTCATGCATAAATGATAACCACACAGAGTCACCCAGTTAGAGAGTGGAAATGGTGTGCAGCACGTGTGCCAGGCCCTTTTTATTGGCAGAGTCACATGTCCTGTGATGGCTGTGCTGGATGGGTGTGGTGTGGGTGTAAGTCAACCGTGAGGGTGTGGCTGTGGCATGCTGACAACTAGACCTGTGAGCAGCAGATCCCTACAGGGAAGACCTGGGACATGTAGCATTGTCGTACCCCCCTGTGAGCGTAAGTGGAGTGGGCTGGCCTGGCGTATGCTAGTCCAGCGTAAGGGTGTGAACAATGACCCCAGGACACTGAGCGTGGTTCCGTCCTGGGCTGGACAAGGAAGTAAATAATGCATGTGTCTCCGTTGTAGTGTCGGTGCCACCCAGACCGCAATCGGCAATGTGCCACCCTGTGACCCAGGTCCCACAACATGAGCAACATGGACGTAAGGAGGAATCACTGACCCTACATTCATCCATACTTCCACACTTGAAAGATCATAGACATGACATATCTGTGTGAATATGGGTATTTATTGCACATTCAGTGGAGTGGTAAAGCTGGAGCAGTACAGGGCCACGCAAACCCACTTTACATTGTTGGCCCATGGAGGGCCAGCCAGAGTCCTTCAGGGAATGACAAGTACATCAGAAGAGGAGGAGTTCAGTCCGCAGTCTGATAGCTGTGTCATTGGTGACCAAACAGAATATGTCAGTCCATGTCGAGGTCCAAGGTGAGTGTCGCAGAGTGCATCGGGGACAGTGGAAGGTGATGATGCAGAGGGCAGAACCAAGCAGAAACAGGCCATATGGCAGAGATGAATGTTACTGTGCCTTCTGACCACGAAGGCAGATTCATCCGTATTTTCATCCTCTGCTGTTGCATGTGGCTCACATGTGGGTGGTGGTGTTCTGTCTCCAGCACTGTTTGGCAGTGACACCTCAGGGGCCGGAGGTGGAATGTCTGCTAGAATGTTCTACCATTTCCGTTATCAGGATCCTGTTTTCTTGTGGACTGAACCGCTTCTTCCTACTCTTCTTGTCCTTGCCCTTCCCTGACCCCGAGGTCCCAGGTTGGTCCTCCAGGGGGCTCTTTCTTTAAACACTTATGGGAATGGTCAATGCTGCCTTTTCAAGATGCTTCAATACAGTGCGGTACCTATAAATGCCATGTACTCTGTGGCCATTTTCCCTCACAGAAACTCACAGAAGCAACGGGTGCCTCCTCTGTTCCAGTAATTGCACATAATGACTGACAGGCATTTAGTTTCCCTCTCTATTAGTGAGCCAAATATAAGAAGATGCCTAAAAATTGGACTGCTTTTGAACTTTTTGGATTTTTTATCATTTTGTGAAGAATGCCTACTAATGCTGTAATCCTCAGCGCAAGTTCCAACACCACAGCAAGTCATTTAAGGTATTCCTAGTATTTTACCTTGAACAGCGCCCTCAGGGCAGCGCTTTTAGCAACGCAAAATTACAATTTTTCATCCTTTCCTAATATACTTTTAACTTTCCCCAAAATATTCTACGACTCGAGTTAGAATAGCAAATAAGACTCTTGTTTTGTTTAGGGAAAAGTGACACTTTCCCTAAACATTCTACGATTGGAGATGGACTAGTAAACCTGACCTGCCAGTGTGTGTTGCACATTCACTGCTGTCCTGAATTGTGTCCCTAGCATCACCAAACCAACATCAATCAATCAATCAAAAACAATTTTATTCGGTTTTCAGTAAAAACCATAAAAGTTACAACATATCCGCACCTCATTAAAACTGTTGCTTAGAGATTTTGCAATTTACAACAAGAGATAAAAACAGGTGATTACGTATAATTAAAAAAGAGATATTTACAATTCATATCAATAAATACTGTACAATACAGAACACATGGTTCATAATCTGAAACAAGGGATACCTTCACCCTCTAATTTGGCTAACATTCAAGACAAGCCCTTGTTCTCACCACTGATTTCAAATATCCCACAATAAAAAAAATACAGTCTGGTTTTAGCATCTGCAAATACAAACGAGCTGAGCGTACCTGGTTAAAATTTAAAAGGGGGAGCAAAAAATGTCTCCGTGGTATATCATAAAAATTGCAGAGGAACAAAAAGTGTAACAAGTCCTGAGGGGACACTTGGTCGCAGCCACAGGGTGCTAACACCTGTCCTCTGCTGCACCCTTTTGGAACGGCAAGTAACAAATGAAAAAGATCAAAGCGGAACCTGGACAATAAAAACCGCTGTTCCCAAAAGATATGACTCAGTTGATGGATTGGTTTTAAGGGCCAGAAATTTGCGAACACTGGGTTTTCGTAGTTCCAGCTCATCTCTTTCAAGCTTCCTGATGCAAATGAAAGCTTTCTTAACCAGTTCCACATCCTTTTTTACTATAACAGAAGGTTTTAAATAAAGATCAGGGCGGCACAGCAAAACAACCACCAATGTATTTCAACCATGGGATTCGAGACATGTGGTCAAGGCTCATACAGTCAGTTATAATCTGCTGGGTGAGCTCTAGTTCCTTATTTAACCAATACTTAAGCCAAAACACCAGAGGATGCAGTGCTAGTGTATCACGTAAGAATGGAACCCCCAATTCCTCATGGACTCCCAAGTTTGATAGGCATTTTGGCACGCCCAGCAGGCATTTTAAGAAGTTATTCTCAACCACCTGCAGTGCGTCTGTGGTGGTATATCCCCAAATCTTGCTGCCGTAACAGGCAGTTGCTACCCCTTTGGCCTGATATATTTTCAGCATGGCTGCAATTGGGCGCCTGCCCATCTTAGCAGCAAAGTTGAAGATAGCGGCGGATATTCATGTGAACTCCCCTTTTTTCTTTTGTATAAGGGGCCCCCACTTTAAGCGGTCATCCAACAAAACCCCCTGGTATTGAAACACTGTTGTCAGGGGAACCTTCTCGGGGCCCACCACAAATGAATACTTTCTGGTGGGCCGAGCCCCTACCTGCATGATATAAGATTTGGCGTTTTAAATTGCCAGATCTCGGGACCCCATGAAGGTCAGAAAGGAATCCAATAAGGATTGGAGTCCCCTGGCTGTTCTGGCTATAAGGACCGCATCATTCGCATATAGTAGGACCGGGCGACCCCATCGCCCTATATGCGGATAATCAGCCCCCGTTGCGGCCAAGACACCTTCAAGGTTGTTTATATACAGATTGAACAGGAAAGGGGCCAAAATGCAGGGGGCCAAAATGCAGCCCTGGCGTACCCCCTTCCGATTTTAAAGTCCATGGAAACCCGAAGATCCTGGGCAAATCTAACGTTCGCCATTGTTTCCCTATGCAGATCTATTAGGAAGTCCACGATATTGGCCTCCAACCCCATGGCCCTCATGGACTGCCACAGTTTGACCCGGTTAACACAGTCAAACTCGGACGAAAGGTCCATAAATGCCACGTAGATCGTACCTGGGTGGGCCATTGTGTACTTACCAAGGATCAGGTAGAGGTTTAAACATTGGGCCACCGTTGACCATCCCGGGCGAAACCCAATTGGATGTCGGAGATGATGTTATGCTCCTCGGCCCAAGAGGGTAATCTTTGCAATAACACACCTCCCACCACCTTTGCTATTGAATCAATGAGGAAGATCGGCTGATAGCAAAACTTGCTAATGCGATCCCCCTTTTTGAACACTGGTACAATGGTAGAAACAGCCCAAGATTCAAGGCAGCCATCCCTGGCTGCCGGATTGAGCAAGGTCCGGCAGGATTCCATCCGGGCCGTGAGCCTTGTTACACGTTAGATCGGCAATCCCCGCCTCCACCTCTGTCGGCTCAAAGAACAAGCTATCAGTTTTAGTTTCCCAAGGTGGCTGTCCAGAAAGGGCCGTAGACCCCTTAAATATGGACTGAAAATGGGCCACCCATTCTTCCTCCGTGATGTGGGAGGCTATATCACTGACTGTATCTATAGCAAACAGGAGTCTGCTGACGATGCCCCAGAATCTTGAACTGTTCCTTAAAGTTCTAGACTCTAGCATCTCCTTCCATGCCGCCTCCTTGAGAGATCCCTTGCGGGTAGCTAAAACCTGTTTATATGCTAGGCGACAAGAGCGTATGAGTTGTTGGTTTCTCGGGACAGCTTTCAGAGCCTCTTTCAGCCTTCGTGCCACCTGAGTGCAGGAAGAATCAAACCGTCTTGGGTTTGAATTGGATACTGTACATGCTGATGCACATAAAAGTTCCCCTGCCTTAAGAGAGATGACATTGAAGGCGCTAAGGACATCCCTTGGTAAACTATCCGGCAGGACACAGAGAGCAAATTCAGCGGCACATGAATCTCTCACTTCTCTATAAAAAGCATCTGGGTCAATCTGAGACTATTTGAGGCGACGCCCACCGTCCGTAGGTCTTGATATTCCTGGTGCCCTCTCCCCACGTTTTCTGGGTAAAAATAGATGCTCAGGTTGAAACATAGGGGATTGTGGTCACTATAAGCGCTGTCCCTGATAATGAACCCTTTGAATGCTGACTGAATGGTGGAAGAAATTAAAACATAGTCAATAAAAGACCCACTGCCTCTCCCTTTAAACGTGGGAATTGTTGCTTTACTGTTAGAAGCCACAAGGGACATTAATGTCAATAAATCAAATTCATTAGTCAGTTTATTCAATTCGTCCCTCTGAATAGAATGCTCAAAATGGAACACCCCCATTCTGTGGCATCCCAGGTCAGACATTATTGTAAGCATTGGGTCGCCACATTGATGAGTGTTAAAATCTCCTCGCACCATTATTGAGTGCAAAATGTGTCCACAACACTTCCTTAAGTGGTGGCCCAGCTGGGTGATATTACAATCCCCCTGCTTACTATTCGCTGAGTTATAAAAATTAAACAGGCCCAGTATATTGTTCCCCTTCTTGAGAGTGATAGCTTGAAGGGCCTGGCTAAAAAAGTGGTGGATCTGTACCTGGCAATCAACTGACAGGGAGATATAGGTAACCAAACCACCCTTAGCTCTACCACTAGGTGATGGAGAGGCATGGCCCGAAAAAGCTTTAAATCCCTCCAAAAACAAGCTACATTCCACCAGCCATGTTTCCTGTAGGCGGATGACAGAAAATTCCCTTACAAACTGCTGCCATGTGGGGTCCTGAAACTTGTTGGCCAAGCCTGCTATGTTCCAGGATATGACATTGCTATCCGTGATATGGGTTATCACCTCTTTCTGTGTAACTGGGAGCTGAGCCGTCTGCTGTATCTCTATCTCGGCTACCATTGAGGAATAAACCCATTGCTGAAGCTTGGACTCTACTACAGGCTCAGTAGGGGTAAGCAGTCAATCGCATTCCTTCATCCCCGATAGCATATATAATCTGTTTGTTAGTGCTGGAGGAGGAGGCAAGGTAGGGGCTTGATAATGAGCTCTTGAATGTGTCATGTATGGTGCTTGTGGATACCATTGGTCATTAGTCACAAACGTTTTTGCACACTGCCTATCTCAGGGTATTTCCATAGCGCTATACTCTGTTTTATCCCCTCGGAAAGCAGCTCTGTAAAAAAAAACCAATGGAAGTACTTGAATTGTGGAACCATGAATTAACGAACCAACATGAAAGTCACCAGACAGAATTCTTTCCGCTTGAGGAAATATGAATTTTGTGATCAGTTATGTCCCCTATCGTAGACCCCAACGGCTCCATGTGCATGCTATAAGTACATGTATGTTCCCTCCAGTTCCAGTTATGAAGACGCAAATACATGTGCGTCCACCGTCAACATGTCCTCTTTCAGATCCGCCATGAATGGGTCAGATATTCCATTCCTAAGTATGAAAGGCCACCGACTTTATGTGGTTCACTTTCCACATTTTACAGATTCAGGCGAGTAGGCCCTGAATTCTGCCATCAAGCCTTTTCCTGCCTTCTGCCTCTGAAAGCTCCAGTCCGAGCCCGCATCTGTATCCATGAACTTTGTCCTACTCCCTGCGCGGCTAACGGTGCCTGATCCAGCCTGTTGCCTGCCAAAAACTGTATTTCACCTTCAAGATTATCTGCTCCGCTCCTCATCCGATGCATTCCTGTCTAGTAGTTTAGGTAAACATTCTTCCAGCTACAGTGCAAAGGGCCAGGCCTCACTGTCCTCATGCAAGTAATTCATAGCCCCTGTTACCATGGAAGATTCCTGCCCCCTCGCATCTCATGTAGACACTTAGACGCTTGTACACGCACTAACAGTCAGTATAGAATAGACTCCGTCCGAGAGACCTTTCCTTTTGGATAATACAGTTCTTTAAACATAAGATATTAGATATGATTTGGGATTAGGTTGACATGACCCCTCAGACTTCTGTCTCCACATGTAGAGCTAAATGTCAAGTCCCCTTCACCCTCTAGTTGCACGTCAATCACACGTCATGCGGCTGCGCGCGCATCTCTGCCAAATATTTCTGCTGACATTGCAGGATTCTCTTATGGATCCACCCACTTGTGACATCATGTTTAATGACGTTTTTAGTTACGCCTATGTATACGCCTTTTTTCATTACGTATGTGTGTCATTATCTGTATTATCAGTTGTTACGCCTCTTGCATCTGTCTTAATGTAAACCTTTTCATATAAATACCATTACTTGTCAATAATGTATTGCCTTCCCTTCCTGAACCTTCGTGGTGATGGAATTTGAAGCCTGCAGTTCGAACTGTAATTCCTTTGTAGAGGAATAAAGCCTTTTAGAACCTCTAATACCACGGATTCTGCCTCTTATATTTACTGAGTTATTCTTACTAGACTTTACCGCATAAAAAATAGTACCGGTAATGAAATATTTACCACATAAATTGGCGCCCGAACAGGGACACTTTCTCATCTCACGCGCCGGAGGTGCGTTGCAGGCCCGGTCTCCTGCCACAGCTGAACGGACAAAAACGCGTACCTGCAGGATTTCCTGTATCTCCCTCCGGCCAAGCGGGGGCGACTGAGGCTGCGATCAACACCCAGACGAGGCGGTGAGAAGTGCGAAGTATCCCGACCAGAGCCTAGCTGAGAGAGCAAGATCCGAGTTATATAGAGGCCCACCAGGTTCCGAAGTTCCGAGTCCAGTCGAGTCGAGTCCAGTCCGGTCCAGTTTCAGTTCAGTTCTGAGGCCTTCCGTTCCGAGCTACCCGGTGAGTACCATTGCCGGGGAGGCATTTAAACGTGCACATAGTCTGTGCCGGTCAGGACGGGTTTGGGTACACAAATCCGGTCTGCACTGTTTCAGCAGTGTATCTGTACTGTTTAGCAGTATATCTAGTATGTCTTGCATATAATTAAGTATTATCTAGTGTTAGTATTATGTCAGTAACTAGTTTTCTATTAGTTATCATCGTTCGTTAAAACTGTTAAATGTTAAATGTTTTAATACGTTCTACATATTGTGGTGTGAATGATTGTTCATTATTGTGTTCATTGTATTAAGTGTGCTCAAGTAATAAGGTCTAAAAATGCCGCTCTTTTCAAAATTAAGACAGATCAAAACCAGAAAAGGGGTACTCGAAGAAGCTGTTCCCATTCCACCTAGGGACACTCCAGGGTACTTTATGTATCATAAGCATGGCCTAGATGCCGTACTATTTCTTGATTTATGGGTGGACTACACCAAGGATTTACCAGAGAGTCAGAGATGGCCCGCAGCGGGGACCTGGGATGCAGATTGCATCATGAGAGTAGAAGAAGAATTATGGAAAAAGAAAGCCAGACAGTCACAGAAAGATGCCATTGAATTATGGCGTAAAGAATCATATAGACGTACAGAAAAAGCGCTCAGACAGGAAGAGAAAGGTAGGGAGAATTCAAATAAAGCCCGAGAAAATCTATTAATTGAGGAAGGTACCCGAGTAAAATCAGAACAAGTAGATAGACAAAGAAATACCCTTATGAATGGTATGTATCCTCTTTTGGCCGAAGGGTTACCTCAGGCCACCCCGGAAATACCGAAAAACTTGACACCCCCATTACTCCCGATAAAAGCACATCCTAAAACAGCAAAAGACGTTTTCCTTTCCTCCTATTTAGATGACGTAGCTCCCGAGTATGCTAATACCATACCACACACACCGCTTGCTGATGGTGTTCAACGTCAAGATCATCCGTCTGTATCCCCGCAACAACAAAGTCCTACGCCCATTCCCGCAGGTCCGTCCGTTTCTACTGTCTTTCCCGCAACTACAATTTCTATCTTACGTCCAACGAATCCTTTCTTGCCCAGCACCTCAGATGGTGCTACAGGAGGTACGACAGACATGTTTGCCACACCGCCGCGAAATAAACAGACCCTTAGAGATTTACCACTCCAACGTACACCCCAACTAGCGACATCCGACATGTTTAAAGAACATCTTGTGGATTGTAGATACGATCCAGTGCCAGGTAAACAGGATAGATTGCTACTATCATCACTACGTATACGACGAGCTACATTGTATTTAATGACGATACCAGGAATGGTTGAACACCTAGACAATATATATCACTTTGTCCAAACAGGGCGAGGCCCAGAAAGTATTAACGAAGCTATGGAATACCAGAAAGTGGATGTACAAAGACAACTACTACGTTTTTTCATAAACTGCGTGATCAGGAACCAAGACAGGCCTGGGGCAGATCATGATACCATGCAAAAACTTGCCAAATGGGGTCAGAACATATCAGACGAGAAACATGATAGACAGGCGTGTATAATCGCCATGTATCGAAAGATCCGCAAGGAAGTAGAACGAATACATAAAGAAAGACGAGAAGCAGACAGAATTGAATCAGAGGAAGAGGAGGAGCAAGAATCAGAACAATTAGAAACGATAGCTTACGTAGGTAGAGGAAGACCCCATAATAATACTAGAGGCTTGAATGATCCGATACGTCCGATACGTCCAGAATGTAACAGACATTTTCAAACCCCTATGTTAAATACAAGGTCCCCTGAACACCTATTCCAAGCCGCTGATAAATTACTCTGAGATCGAAGGGGGTACCATATGCTCGATTCCATGGATGAACAAGAATTAGCCAGGTCAGCAGTACAATGGGCTGACAGTCCCAGTAAATACAGTGATGATGCACTAGCGCACACGTTTCTGAATCTTGCCCCAGACGAACAGCGTTTAGCTAGTATATACATGATTCAACACCTCCTTATATTATATAAAAGCCAACACTCCGATCCTGGACCCTTACCTGACATATTGACCGAATTACTCACGAATAAATGGAGAGGGTCAGGTACTGATTTGATTAAAGAAATTCTAGAATTTCGAAATCAGTATATAATTTTCGAATGCCCAGAACACGTTCCAATTCCCACTATGGGAAGAAAAATGTATCACATAGATAGACAGAATCCGTTACGCGAAGTACACCCAATCAGAGGTGAAGATAATAACTTTACACGCGTGTTTGTGTACACGCCTATAACTAAAATTGAATTATTAGAAATGAAGAAAGTAGTACCCAGCCATGACAAAGATCCAGCAGGTTTCCACCGTGAGATAAAAGACATGTTACTCATGGGAGAGTATACCTACCCCGACATTATGAAAATATTGAAAGTGTTAATGCCTGCCGGTGTTTACGAGAAACTCAAAGAAAAAGAATGGGAGGTGGGAGACCAAAAGATAGATTGGACAGCATTAGAAAACGAAGAAAAGGCCCGAGCTGCAGGATCAGGGCTCGGGGAAAAGACTACAGCACTACCAGGATTACTAGTGCAGGTACTGCCACGTTTATTAACTACGAAAAAGGAGGACTGGGGTGCAATCTCAGCCTGTAAACAAAAGCAAGATGAAGACACTAGTGATTTCTATTCCCGATTTGAAAAATGTTTTGGTATTAATAGTGGCATAAAAGCAAGTAGCGAGTCATATCCACATCTGTTTGTGACAAAATTAGTTGAAAATTCCCTGCCGCAAGTTAAGAATAGAGTATTGAAATTTGAGAGTACCTGGCAAGGTAACACCCCGTCACAGATGTTACAGATGTTACAATATCACCACAATAGAATTAGAGAAGAACAAGAACATGAACAAAGACGTATGAAAGATACGAAAATGAAAATGCTTGTTGCTCAGTCAGTTCCAGCTGATGGTCATAAAAAGGGTGATGCCACAGGTCCGGCGAAAGGGACATGTAACTATTGTAAACAACAAGGTCATTATATACACGATTGTCCAGTTCTGAAACATAATATCGCCACAGGTAGAACCCAGGAAAGACCACGTCCACCTAGACAGGATCAGAATCAACAACAAATCCCTCAGCATGCACAACCTAGGTCAGCTCCGCAACAACTAGCTCCGCAACAGGCAGCTCCACAACAGACTGTAGCACCACCACAAGCGCAGCCTATTGCTGCCACACAGGCAACAACGCAACAGATGTACCAGTATGCACAAAATGACTATCCCGATTATCAGCGATACACATGAAATAGCCTAGAGAGGGAAGTTGGCTTACCCCTTATCGAGGTTCCTGTAGATCAAGAGGGACCTTATGTACATAGTGAACTATTAGGGGAAGACAGAAAGTTTTTACTTGATACAGGGGCAAGCAGAACAACTATACGACGCAGTGAAGTTCCAGGGGCACCCCTCTCAGGCTCACAGAATATTTCCCTTGGATTCTCAGGAAAGCCTATCATTAATGAAGTAACGCAACCCCTTCCACTTACGGTTGGTCCATTGACACGAACTACAGATTTATTGCTTACTAAATCATGTCCAGAAAACTTGTTAGGTATAAAAACATTGAAAGCTCTAGGAGCCATAATATGTTGTTCTCCGGAAGGAGTACGACTATTTTTACGTGACTTCAAAGGTCACTACGTGTCCAGAGACATGGATCACCGGCTGCAGAATTTACCTACACATCTATGGGCACAAGGCCCCACTGATGTTGGTTGCATGAACATTACACCATATCGAGTCACACTAAAAACAGGAGTAATACTCCCACGAATGCGACAATACAAGTTACCACCAGATGCTGTTGTGGCTTTGCTGCAAATCATTGACGAGCTCATTGCACAAGGAGTGGTTGTAGAAACCGACTCCAATGTATGTAATTCCCCGATAATTCCGATTCTTAAAAGAACGGATCCAAAAGCATCACCAGTATATCGATTAGTTATTGATCTGCGCGAATTAAATAAATGTATTGTACCACAATACCCTGTGGTTCCAGATATCTCTTCATTACTAACAGCTATTGACTCAGAAGCAACGTTCTTCACTGTAATTGATCTCAAGAATGCTTTCTTTAGCGTCCCAATAGATCCGGAAAGTCAATATTTGTTCGGATTCAGTTTAAATGGACGAAGTTTTAAATTCACACGCGCACCTCAAGGATTTACAGAAAGCCCCAGCATCTATAGCCAAGCACTGAAACGAGAACTTGACAGTATCCACATGCCAGTTAACACTGCCTTGCTTCAATATGTCGATGATCTGCTGATCACCGCCCGAAGCGAACCTGAATGTGAAACAGCGTCACTGACGGTTTTAAAATTTCTGGCCGATAAGGGGCACAAGGTGTCCCCTTCTAAGCTGCAATTCTGTGTCCAGCAAGTTGTTTACCTTGGGCACTCGCTGTCCAAGGAGGGAAGACAGCTTACACCTGATCGCATCCAGTTAATTGCTAACATATCACCACCCAAGACACAAAAGGAGGTGCGGGCTTTTATAGGTCTCACTTCATACTGTAGGCAGTGGATCCCTCAATATGCATTTCTAGCAAAACCACTCATCCAGTTAACAACACAGGAGGCAGCCACATCGACTGTCCTCCCTTCGACTCAAGAACATACACATGCCTTTGAAAGCTTAAAGAAAGCTTTATGCCAAGCACCTGTTTTAGCAACACCATGTTATAGTAAACAGTTTACACTCTTTGTTACAGAACGCGAAGGTACTGCCTTGTCAGTACTCACTCAGGAACAAGCAGGATCACACAAACCATGTGCTTATTTCTCTAGTACATTAGATCCAGTAGCTCAGGCTCTTCCTGCGTGCCTGAAATCGGTGGCAGCAACAGCTTTAGCAATCAGACAAAGCGATGCCATAGTGTTAGGACATCAATTAACAGTACAAGTACCACATGCAGTAGAGGTTCTCTTGAACCGCACACAAACACAACACTTGACTATAGCGAGACTCACCGGTTATGAATTAACATTGTTTCAGCCACATATAGAAATCAGACGTTGTAATACGTTAAATCCTGCCACACTTTTGCCAGTAAATGGAACAGATCCATTAGCAGATGATTGTATTGAAGTCATTACTATCACGACAAAACCCAGACAAGACTTGACAGATATCCCTTTATCAGATCCAGACCTGACATTGTATGTAGATGGTTCATGTATGAGAACAAGTACAGGAGAGTTAGTGGCCGCTTACGCAGTCACAACAGACACTGAAGTCATTGAAACAAATTGTATTAACACTTTGTCAGCTCAAGCAGCAGAGCTCATCGCTCTGACACAAGCCTGTATTCAAGCCAAAAATAAGAAAGTCAACATATACACAGATTCACGTTATGCATTCGGAGTCGTCCATGACTTCGGCGTACTGTGGCGAGAGAGAGGTTATTTAACTTCTCACGGTGCCCACATCCAACACGGACCCCTCATTCAAGCTCTATTAGACGCGATTCATCTACCTACTGCAATATCGATCATGAAATGCAAAGCTCATACAAAAGTTACCGATATCATTTCTCAGGGTAATGACCTAGCTGACAGAACAGCTAAACAGACTGCTCAGAATCAGACTCATACAACTGACACGAAAAAGACAATAGTTCCGATACCAACACATTGCATGACAGTTAAGGATCCCGCCCTAGATGTAATTGACATACAGACACATGCTACACCAGAAGAAATAAAGAAATGGACTGAATTAGGAGGGATCCAAACGGATCAAGGATGGATGACGAAGGAAAAATCTATATGGTTTCTTCCCGACTCCATGGTTCAAGTCATCATTAACACAATACATAGTCCAGCGCACCTAGGAGAAAAAGCTATGCTAGACAGCATTCAACACATTTGGTTTAACAAACATTTGCGAGCAGCAGCCAAACAGAAAGTACGTACCTGTATGATATGTTGTCAGTTTAACCCAGGTAAAAGCATCCCCGTAGAGCAGGGTGGATTTCAACCTCCCGATCATGCTTTTGAAGTCCTCCAGATGGATTATATCCAGATGGAACGATGTCGAGGATTCAAATATGTTCTCGTAGTTGTTTGTGCTCTTTCCCGTTGGACAGAAGCCTACCCGGTTTCAGATTACACTGCCCCGACTACTGCCAAACAGCTAGTTCGAGAATTCTTCCCACGATTCGGTTTGCCACGTGTTGTATACTCAGATAACGGCCAGCCATTCTCATCCGAACTGATGAAACACGTTTCACTTCTGTTAGGTTACCAATGGAAATTCCACTGTGTCCGACATCCCGAGGCAGCAGGTCTCGTGGAACGCCATAATCAAACTCTGAAAATTAGATTGTCCAAAATATGTAGAGAAAAAGGTGTCGATTGGATAGTAGCCTTACCAGTTGCGCTCTTTTACATGAGAATGGTAGCACATTCTCGAACAGGGCTATCCCCGTACGAGGTGATCTTCGGTAGACCACCAAATATGTGGGGGACGCCTATACCTCGCAAAATCACTGATGTTGACTGTAATATGCTGACAGATTACCTGGCTTCCTTGATGTCTGCACTACAATCTTGTCGTTCACAGGTAGCTGCAGCTTTTCCCGATAACACTGAGGTGAAGCCCCATGACGTGGTTCCAGGTGATCTGGTTCTGGTGCGGAATTTCGACCGGAAGACCCAACTGGAGCCTAGGTGGAAATCGCCTAAACTCGTTCTGCTAACAACAAGGACAGCCGTGAAGATTGAGGGACGTAAAGGGTGGTTGCACTCGAGTCATATCAAGAAATTTTATGGACTACCGTCCGACGTGAACACTCAGCCCTGCATTCCCTCACAGACAGACTCAAAGCTCCCCTTGGTTGAACAAACAAAAACCGAACTTTATAAACTGAAGCTAAGGTCTAGCAAGTCAGACAATTTGATTGTTTAAGTCCTCTCCAAGGTGAATCGGTTGAATTTGTCTCTGACATGTATCCTCTAGACCGGAATAGAGAAAGAAATCGACAGATGCAGCTTAAAAAGCATGCGTATTGTAAATCACTTCGTAGTCACTGCACAGTAACATTATTAATTTTGTTTTCTCTAAGTTTTCTGATCATTATAACTAGTGTATTGCTTCATATGTATTACCCTATTTCTAAGCGTGTTTACAATGTTACTGCAGAACATTCTTTTAGCGAATTACCTCCGCATGAGTTGTCCTATAGATTTGCGCTGCGCAACAACACTTTTATTAGTATGTTACATCATTCCCATCAGACCAGCAATGCTACCAATTGTTGGATATGTGGCCGACTCCCTCCCTATCAGAACTATAAGGGAGTTTTGCCCCTCTTTCCGTATCCGTTCACACACAATGGCTCCTGTGGAGCATGGTTTAGTTTAATTAATTCCCTAGATTCAAAGTCCGTAGTTTATCAAGACAACTGGGTATGGGGAAACCTGAACCTAGTTTTGCTTAAAGTCTGCTACCCTAACAAGGAGGGACTTCCCAAAAGAACAGGAACTGATCTAGAAAATGAAGTATATGGATTAGGTAATTTTACACTTAACCTCCTGATTCTGAATGTTGAATCCGAAGCTACGCCAATCTTGCCCGCTATGTCAGTATTCCCAGTTAAAGGGGAATTATGTGTAAGAAAGAATGGTTCCATACACATGGGCCATAGTAAATGCACCACTGTAATAAAATTCAGTGATCAAGGCAAGTCTACATTTAGAGCTTCCCGTCATTCCTACTTCATATGTGGCCAGACCGCATATATACGTCTACCTCTAGATTGGGATGGTACCTGTTACATAGCATTCCTTCTGCCACCTGTTTTCCTAGCCCCTCCTGACTATCACAGAAATACCCATTTAGTACACAATAGACAGCAGAGAGATCTCCCGATTGTCGATTACACTGAAACGGCATGGTAGCAATACACAGATTTCAATAAAGGTTTCTTTCCCTATATAGGTACAGTCACTAATAGTAAGCTGATACGTAGATTAACTAGAACCCTTGAAGCAGTAGTGAACAAGACTACTTCCGCCTTAGGCAATTTAACAGAAGAGCAGTCTGCTATGCGGATTGTTGTGCTTCAAAATCGTCTTGTCCTTGACGTCATCCTGGCCGATAGGGGCGGAGCTTGTAGGGTCATCGGATCAAGTTGCTGTGTTTTCATACCAGAAAACTCGCCGTCAGTATATAAAGCCATAACTCGCCTTCATAAGATTATAAGCCAGATACACCAGAGTCCAGGCACCTGGACTTGGTCCGGTTGGTTCTGGAGCGTGTTGTCAGCCTGGGGATGGAGGATCCTATCCTTCCTAGGTATTGGCTTTCTCATACTATTCAGTTGCTGCTTATGTCTACAATGTGGGCCAGCGATTTGTGGTCTGTGTGCCACATCGTGTATCCCGCATCCAAGTTTTCGTTCAAGATCCCGGAAGAAGAAAGAAGAACAAATGATGCTATATGAACAGATCGATGGATTGATGAAGATCGATATCTCCTGAGGGTCCGTAGGGGACAAGGAGGGAATGAGGAAATATGAATTTTGTGATCAGTTATGTCCCCTATCGTAGACCCCAACGGCTCCATGTGCATGCTATAAGTACATGTATGTTCCCTCCAGTTCCAGTTATGAAGACGCAAATACATGTGCGTCCACCGTCAACATGTCCTCTTTCAGATCCGCCATGAATGGGTCAGATATTCCATTCCTAAGTATGAAAGGCCACCGACTTTATGTGGTTCACTTTCCACATTTTACAGATTCAGGCGAGTAGGCCCTGAATTCTGCCATCAAGCCTTTTCCTGCCTTCTGCCTCTGAAAGCTCCAGTCCGAGCCCGCATCTGTATCCATGAACTTTGTCCTACTCCCTGCGCGGCTAACGGTGCCTGATCCAGCCTGTTGCCTGCCAAAAACTGTATTTCACCTTCAAGATTATCTGCTCCGCTCCTCATCCGATGCATTCCTGTCTAGTAGTTTAGGTAAACATTCTTCCAGCTACAGTGCAAAGGGCCAGGCCTCACTGTCCTCATGCAAGTAATTCATAGCCCCTGTTACCATGGAAGATTCCTGCCCCCTCGCATCTCATGTAGACACTTAGACGCTTGTACACGCACTAACAGTCAGTATAGAATAGACTCCGTCCGAGAGACCTTTCCTTTTGGATAATACAGTTCTTTAAACATAAGATATTAGATATGATTTGGGATTAGGTTGACATGACCCCTCAGACTTCTGTCTCCACATGTAGAGCTAAATGTCAAGTCCCCTTCACCCTCTAGTTGCACGTCAATCACACGTCATGCGGCTGCGCGCGCATCTCTGCCAAATATTTCTGCTGACATTGCAGGATTCTCTTATGGATCCACCCACTTGTGACATCATGTTTAATGACGTTTTTAGTTACGCCTATGTATACGCCTTTTTTCATTACGTATGTGTGTCATTATCTGTATTATCAGTTGTTACGCCTCTTGCATCTGTCTTAATGTAAACCTTTTCATATAAATACCATTACTTGTCAATAATGTATTGCCTTCCCTTCCTGAACCTTCGTGGTGATGGAATTTGAAGCCTGCAGTTCGAACTGTAATTCCTTTGTAGAGGAATAAAGCCTTTTAGAACCTCTAATACCACGGATTCTGCCTCTTATATTTACTGAGTTATTCTTACTAGACTTTACCGCATAAAAAATAGTACCGGTAATGAAATATTTACCACACGCTGGAGAGGTTCTGTTAAAATTTACGATTACACAGTCACCTCCTACCGGTTTCCGCGAGTTGCCAATCCATTCCACTCGACGTACCATGATGATGTTATGTTCCACGCCGAGGCCCGCAGGTGTATTGTTTGATAGCCAGTGATGTCCCTTTTTATTAGCTGGCTAAAATCCTCTTTTGTGCCAGGGGGAAGAGGTGGCACGTTCCCCAGAACCACTACATAAGGTGTAGATTCGGGGGGAAGATGGATAATGGGCAAACGCTGACTTAGATCCCCTTGTTGCACCGCGGGGTCCTCCAACCGGCCTGAAGGGGGTTGTATTTCCCGCCTAGAGGGCGGGGCAGCCGGAGACCTACTAAAAGTCTGCCCTCCCCTTGGACCGTCTCCCCCGTGTTACACCTGGCACCTTGGCGTGAGTTTCCCTTCCACTTTTTGCTGATGTGCCTCATGTGTTTTGTTGGTGTTGGTGTTGGCTGCTCAGGGCACTGTGCCACTGCCAATCAGTGCCACAGTGCAAGTGCTCCCTATGAAAAGTGTATACATTGATTGGTGTCCATGTTTGGCTTATTTGGTTTACTATCAGCCCCTAGTAAAGTGCACCAGGAGTGCCAGGGCTTGTAAATGCAAATGCTGCTGGTGGGCTTGCAGCACTGGTTGTGCCACCCACAGAAGCGGCCTAGTAAAATGTGTCTAAGGTCTGCCATTGCAGAACCTGCGTGCAGTCTGGTACTGTCATGCTGATTGCGCAAGTGCACCTACTTGCCAGTCCTTAAACCTTCCCTTAACTACATATTAGTCACCCCTATGGTCGGCCCAAGGGCAGGGTGCATTGTAGGCATAAGGTAGGACATGCCCTGATGTGTGCGGCATGTCCTAATAGTGAATTACAGCCATTTTCGTTTTTCACTATTGAAAGGCTACCTGCTCTCCATAGGCCAGAATGGGCTGCTGGAATTATTACACTCTATAATCCCAGCGGACTCAGAGAGCATGGTAGAAAGTCAAGTTTAGTATGCCTGAACTCAGAATAATAAAATACTTCTTTTAGTAAAGTTTATTTCAATATCCTGTGTTTGTAAATACTACTTTTAGAAAGTTAGTATTTACTTGCTTAGCCATTTCAGTCCGCCTCTGCTTTGTGTGTGTGTGTGCTGCCTAGTTTCAGTGAGGGGCAGGGCTGGGGAATTCCAGGAGACAGGCTGGCTGCCAGGTGGTGGGTAGAGAGATTACACCAGGATGGGTGGGAGGAGTACACCTTGACTCTGAATAGACCTGTGCTCTGCCACCACAATGCTGGCTCCGCCCCCTGCGGAGCGGCTGATGTCTCTGCCCTGTGCAATGAAAGGAAAGAGCAGAGTCACCACAACAAAGTGCTCCAAAACCGGACTGAGCCAGGCACAGGCCCCCTGGCGACAAAGAACAAAAGAAACTGTGTATAAAAGAAGGAGCCCTGCTCCTAAGAAATCAGATCCTGTTTACGCCAAGAAGAAACTCTGCCTGAAGAGGAGGACCTGGGAAAGCTACATGGAGGACTGCTGTCTCTAAGCCTGAGAGACTGGCCTGTGGTGGGTGCCTTGCTGCAAGAAGGAGAGGAAAAGACAGAGAAAGACTTTGCAATCAACTTGTGCTTTGTGAACAATCTCCAAGGGCTTGCTGGTGAACTTGCCCCCTGAACTGCGCCCCAGGAACAGTGGGCGCTACCCCTCCCAAGAGAAAAAGGAAGCTGCTGCGAGTGAATTGCCTTCTGACTCCAAAGAATATGTGCGCCCCATCCTGCCGAGCACCGCGACCCCTGCTTGATTGTGCTGCTGTGAGCACCGTGATGGCCTGCCCTGACTGGCCTGATCAAAGTAAACTGCTGCCCCCTTGAGCCGGAGCTCGCATCGTAAGACAGGCTTGTCTCCCTCTGAGCACCGAGGCTCCGTGGCCCCCGAGCCATAGAGCCCATCGCAAGGACTGACGCCGCTAAGGTTCGCCATCGCTGGACGAAGTTGCAGCGCCTCGCGCTGAAATCACCCCTGAGCCGCCCCTCCTTCCTCGCCCCTCGAGTGAGCTGTGGAAGTCCTGAGGCGCCACACCAAGCATCGCCGTCCTCTGACCAAGCGGGACTGCAACGCGATGCGGGACGCCCCTCTGATGACTGCTGAGGCCGCCTCGAACTCCCCATGAAGAATTAAGGTACTGTTCGCCCTGGTACGCAGCGTACCATCTCCGGTACGGCCCGTACTCCCCTGTACGCACCATCCCCGTCTGCCGGCTCACGCAGGAAGCGTGGGTCATCAAAGGGAGCGTCCGGAAGAACGTCCGTCCCGGTACGAAGCGTACCAACCTCTGTACGGCCTGTACTGTGTAAACCTCCGTACGCCTGCTCACGCGGGAAGCGTGAGGCATAGGAGGAACCGTACCAACACCGTACGACGTGTACCAATGCCGGTACGGCACATACGGACAGCGCTACGGCGCGCACGGGCCCCAAAGAAGTGAAATTTGCACCAAACTTTGCTTTTTAACGAACTGTGGCCTCCTGAACTCTGAAATACAAGTAACTGGAACCCTATTTAAAAGTTGAATACTGTATTTGAAGCCTGCTTGAAGAAACCTATATAAAGAGCTTTATTTTGATAAATACAGTCATGTGTCTCTGTGTGGTGGGTTGGTGGTTATTGTGGGACACCCTAAATGCTTAACCTCATGCCCTCTGGAATCTAGCCTGACTGCTCGCGCCACGTTACCTAGAGGGTGAGCAGTGGTTATTTTTCAAGAGTAATCCTTTGCCCTGACTTAGAGGAAAGGGTCCCTGCTTGTCACAAGTGCATACCTGCGCCAACCAGAGACCCCGGATTCTAACATTGGTGGCAGCGGTGAGGATCTACGGATTTGCATTTGTGGTGTCTGCGCAGTGATTACTAGCCATTGCACAGTGAGGACAGTCCAGTAGCTTAAGCCACAGACTTTTAATTTTTGCTTGCCAAGAAAGAAGATCCCTTGTGTTTGGAGTCATGCCGGGCCCAAACAGCATAGAGAAAACGATCTCTGAAACCTCTGAAATAGAAGGGCTTGAATGGTATGAGTCAAAACTGGACAGCTACAAGAAAACTGAACTCAAGTACTTCTGCAGGAAGCTCAAGGTTCCACATGCAGGATGCAAGAACAAATCAGATCTCTACAAGGCGCTGAAAGCCTGGATTGAATCAAGGGGTGCAACTGAAGGAGTTGTACCTCTGGAACCAGCAGAGAGCGTTCATAGTTTTGGCAGAGGCCTGTCGCCAGAGGAGCTGGCAGACAGACAGGCCACCAGGGATCATGAAATGAAGTTGGCAGAGCTGAAATTAAATGGCCAATTGGAGCTAGAAAGCAAGAAGATGGCTCTGGAGGAAAGAAAAATTCAGATGGAGCACGAAATGAAAATGAGGGAGCTGTAGCTGAAAGCCAAAAGTTTGGAAAACCCCCCCTCTGGTGGCAGCGCAACGCCAGTGCAGGTAGAGTCAAGGGTGTACATGCCAAAAGATCTAGTTAAAGAGTATTTTAAGAATGATGACATAGGGCAATGGTTCAAGGCCTATGAGATAGCCATGTCTTCCCACCGGGTCCCTGAGGGGGATTGGGGAGCGGGGTTGTGGGGGCAGTTCCTCAGTGAGGGGCGGGACACACTCTTAGATTTGCCCTCTGAAGTCTATAACTCTTACCCCCACATGAAGGAAGCTTTAATGACCAGATATGGGCTAACTCCTGAATTATATAGACAGAGGTTCAGGGGGTGTACCAAGATTGTTGGGAGTACCTATGTGGAGTATGTAACCTTTTTCTGCAGAGCACTGGATGGCTGGGTGAAGGGTAGCAAAGTGAATGATTACCAAGGTCTCTTTGATTTAATTGCATGGGAGCACTTGTCCCTTAATTGTTTTCCTGAGCTACGCCAACACCTGATCGATAGCAAGCTGACTAACCCTAGGAAGCTTGCTGAAGAGGCGGACCGCTGGATCAGCACCAGGGTCCACAATGGTCAAGTGGGAGACTTTGCCAAGGGTGGGCAGGGTCCCCAGCAGAAAGGGTTCCCAAAAGGCCCCCAAAGTAATACCCAAGGGAACCAGCAGAAAGGTTCTCAGCCTCCCCCACCCCCGAAGCAGACAGGGGCACCGACAGTTAAGCCTGTTCCCAAGGGGCCCCCTCAATGTTATAAATGTGGTGAGCTGGGTCACTTTGGCAGTGATCCCAAGTGTCGCCAGTATGTGAAACCAGCACCCACTGGTGCTCTACCCAAGCATGATTTGGAGAGCTCCTGTTGGACCTGTCAGCCCTTTGGGTGGTCCCTCCTCATCATTATTTATTTTGTCCCACTTTTGCCTCAAACCCTGTTTGAATTTTTCCTTTTTGGGAACCACCAGACTTTTTCGTGTTGCTGCAGATTCAGGGAGCCATTTTATCTACCCCTGAAACTTCTGTCTGAGGGCCTGGAGCACAAAATGGTGGCCACCTGTGACATCACCAGCATCCACTGGAACCTACCAGCACCTTCCAGAACATTCCAGGAGATTCCAGAACCCTGTGACCGTTGGAGGCGGTTTAGAATGTTGGGAGGTTAAGACAGAGTGTTGGCAGTTGGAGCTGGCAGTTGGCACCTGACTGGTGAAGAGAGAGGAGCACAACAGTGAAGGAGGAAGGAGTGAAGCAGCAGGGGTGGAAACTTGTGCCTGGAGTGGGGTCCATAAACCCACCCTTGATACTTGTCCCTACTGATGGATCCCAGCCTATAGCCCTGTGTGGGAAGAAGACAGAAGAAACTTATCCTAAGGACCTGGACAGCAGGAACAGGCCTTAGAACCAAGAAAGCAGCAAGATCCTGACCTGGAAACTGGTTTCCCTGGAGTCCGGCGTCGAGTAGCCTGAGACCTGGAGCCCGAGGTGGAGAAGCGGCGCTGACTGAAGTAGCAGACGTCGTACCCGGAGCCGCCTGAGGTCGTGAGAGGGCGCCGACGGAGGTCGTGAGGAATACCAGAGGTCGAGGAGGGAGTGAACCGAGGTCGAGCGAGCGGCGTCATCGGAGGAGTGAAGTCCGCCCTCCGGAGTCGTCGGAGACCGAGGTAGAGGAGCACCGGAGGTCGGGAGTGAGGATCGCACTCCGGAGTCGCCCGGAACCTGAGAGGAGGAGCACCGGAGGTCGGGGGTGAGGATCGCACCCCGGAGTCGCCGGAAGTCGACATCGAGGCCAGGCCGGCCGACGTCATCGGAGCCGAGAGCGCCATCGGACCGGAGCCGCCCGAAGTCGACACCGAGTAGAGACTGCCCGACGCCGTCGAATCGGAGGTCGAGATTGAACCGAGGCCGCCGACATCGGACCGGAACCGCCTACCGGCGTCGTCAAAGAACTGACATTGTGCCGAGGCCGCCGAGACCGAACCGGAACCGCCTCACGGCGTCGACACGACTCCAGCGGCGTCGGAACATCAGAAAAAGGGCAGTAAGTGGAGTAGAGGGCGCCTAAGGCCCTGTGGAGACCTGAGAGACTGCTCTAAGGGGCTAGGGAGGTGCTGAAACCAACCTGACTGTGCCTGGGGTGAACTGGGACTAACCTAGAGAGGTGGTGTGGAGAGAGACAGCCAGGGCACTGGTATTCCCCCCCTTTGATCTACCTCAGTTTAGGCCTCAGCCTTGTCTCAGCCAGGGAGTAGCCCCCCCTCAAGCCTTCCACAACCCTACAAGCTGTGC
This sequence comes from Triturus cristatus, assembly GCF_964204655.1. Taxonomy (NCBI): domain Eukaryota; kingdom Metazoa; phylum Chordata; class Amphibia; order Caudata; family Salamandridae; genus Triturus; species Triturus cristatus. Next base: position 799,917,425 of record NC_140581.1, read on the forward strand.
CTGGGCCAAATCAGCCCTTAGGAATTGAAATGTCAACTGATTACATGAGTGTTGCTGTATACTTTTAATTATTTATTGGGGGTACTGTATTTATTGAGTTTTTACCTATTTATTGCTTCACTATATTTATAGGTCCACAGGACTTGATGGTGTACAATATTTATTGGTACAGTATTTATTGCCTCAGAATATTTAATTGCCTGTATTACCTGCACTGATATTGATGTCCCTTGTATTTATGATCACCCCTATTTATTGAATCTTCAGATAATATTTATTTAACCTGCACTATTTAAAATTGTATATGGTGATTGACCTATTTATTTTTCCAATCAGCAACTAAGAGAAAAAGATAAAGAAGAATATTTTCATAATTTTTACGGTGTAGAGTCGTTTTTGGAACGGATGCACGCATGGTTATTGTATGGGTATATTGTAGGGGTGGGCGGAATTTGCGGAATTAACCTTCGCAAATTATCGCGAGAATGTTTAAAATTATCGCAAACAAGCAGAAATATCGCGAAGATGCGGAAGTTTTTTTCCGGCATGTTCGCGAGATTTTCTGCATGGTTGCGGGTCGCCAACTTACCCATGTGGTTGCTTGCGGGCGCGGCCATCTTGTTTTGAGTTGTTCTCGCGGTGCATGATCGCGAGAAGAAAGACGTGATCGCGCGACGCATGACGTCACTGCGGGCGCGAACTGTCGCGAGACAGCGCAAATGGCTAAAAACAATACAACATCTCATGGAGAACGCGACCGGATCAAGAAAACTTGTCGGCGAACGCAGGGATTCAGGTAAGGCGATCGCGCGCGCGCGAGAATGTATCATTTTACAGCGCGAGCAAGAAACAAATTATCGCCAAGCTGCGGAAACCGGAATTTTTGACATTTTCGCGCTCTCCGCGGAACGCAAAAATGTCAAATTATCGCAATTTCCGCGAACGGAACGAAATTTTTGCCCAGGCCTAGTATATTGTATGCTTAGCACGGTGCCTGTTTCCTGACCACTCGAGCCAAGCTACCACAGTGTGTTCGGGGAGTCCATCACCACCCTGCGGAGTGGGAGTGGGCTGTTTCCAACATAAATTGGTGTTCAGTGGTGGGATAGAGCTGTGCCTACATATACTCAACAATAACTGTGGGTAGTCCATAGGCCTACACCGGGAGTTTTCTCAAGAGCGGCCTTCCTAATTGTGGGTTTTTGTTTTTTCCAAATTTACTCTGGTGGTGGGAGGAGGTATTATTAAAGGTACCCCCCAGCATTGTTACTGCACAAAACCTGTCCTCTAACCTGAGTGGGCAAGATGGAGTTTGTACTAGAAAATCTAGAAACGTACACTGTGGCCCAACTCAGGGAGTTTTGCCAGCGGGAGGGGGTGTACTGTCCCCCAGGAGCAAAGAAGGGTGCACTCCAAACCAGCTTAAGGGCTTGGGGGGAGGCACGCCGAGAAAGCAAGGCTGAGGAGGAAGACAGGGATGGAGAGCCTGACCCCGAGGGGGCTGAGATGTACCAACCTGAGGTGGGGAACCTGTCAGCAGGGCCCAGGACACTTTCTAGGAAGGGCAGCACTGTCTCTAGTGGGGGCTTATCCGAAGTGGAGTTAGCAGACCGGAGGGAGAAAAGACAGCTCACATGGGACTTAGCAAGGCTGGAGAAGGAGAAGGAGGAGCAGAGGATGGCCCATGAATTGCGACTGAAAGAAATAGATCTTCAGATCTTGAGAATCGGGGCACAACCTGTTCCTAATGGTGGCAGCCAAACCCAAGAGATCACCAGGGAATCCAAACCTTACCTGCCAAAGGACATAGTAGCTAGCTATGGGGCGGGTGACGACATCGCCAAGTGGCTAGCAGCCTATGAGGTCTCGTTGAGGGCCCATGGGGTTCCAGTGAAGTATTGGGGAGGAGGATTGTATAGGTACATGCCTCCAGCTGGTAGGGATGCTTTATTGGCCCTCGAAGAGGATGAGCAGACCCACTACCCCACCATGAAACTGGCGCTCATCAGAAAGTTTGGACTAACACCTGAAAAGTACAGACAGAAGTTCAGGGGTAGTCACAAACTGGGCACACAGAATTGGGTGGACTTCCTGGACTATGCAAAGAAGGCACTGGAAGGTTGGATTCAGGGCAGTGAAGTAAGGAACTACGAGGAGCTGTTTGACCTAGTACTGAAGGAACACCTACTCGAGAAATGTTTCCCTGAACTGCGGCAACACCTGGTGGATAGCAAGCTGACCAGTCCCCGGAAGCTTGCTGAGGAGGCGGACATTTGGGCTAGTACCCGGGTGTCCACAAGGGGGACTGGAGGGGATACTCAAAAGGCCGGACAGGGCGCCCCCCAGAAGAAAGAGGGAGGGGAAAAGAAAAAGGAGTTCTCCAAAGGCCCCCAAAATAACTTCCAAGGGAAGGGAACAGGATTCACCTCTAAGGCTAACCCACCCAGAAACCCTAATCCTGGCCAGAGTCAGCAGCCAAGGGTTGTCCATTGCTACGAGTGCGGTGGCGTTGGACACTATAAAGGAGATCCGAAGTGTCAGAAACGATCACCCCCTCCCACTGGAGGAAAGACCCCCGGAGTAGCTAGTGCAGTGCTCGGGGAGGAGATGCCCTTAACTAAGGGAAGGGAGTGGGCGGGTGTCACTTTAGTGTCCCTGGGAGAACGGGAGATGGTTCCTAAGATCCAGGTGCCCGCAAATACCGCAAAGTATGGGCAGTGGGTCACCATCAACGGCCAAAGAGGGGAGGCTCTGAGAGACACAGGAGCCAGTATGACTATGGTGCGTAGTCAACTGGTGTCTCCAGAGCAGGTAATTCCCGATGTACTCCACCCAGCCGCGATGGCTGACGGCAGAACAGGTCACTATCCCGTGGCCGAGGTTCCCTTTGAATGGGGGGGGGTTGCAGGTTCACTTCGAGTTGCCGTAAGCCCTGCCGTGCCAGTCGATTGTCTGCTGGGGAATGATATGGAGCACAACGCTTGGAAGGAGGTGGAATACCGGACTCACACCGAGATGCTGGGTACACCTGACTGGGCCTGTGTTAGCACAAGGTCCGCGACTACCCGAAGAGGGAGTTCATTTCGGCTGGAGCCTGGAACAAAGGCCCAGCCAGCTGCCAGTCAAGGGAAGAACCGAGGACAGGAGGAGCCTGCCTCGGCGTCTCCACCCCGTAGGACGGATAGGCCACCGGAGGTGGTGGACCAGGAGTCTGCGGAGGGGGACGTTACCAACCTGGAGGACCTACCCATCCCGGCCGAGTGGCACGTGGAGGGAGGCCCGTCCAGGGAGGAATTCTGCCAGGGCCAAAGGGAGTGCCCTACCCTTGAGGGGCTGAGGCGACAGGCCGAAGCCCAGGCAGCAGGGAACGTTGAAGGGAACTACAGTGTTTACTGGGAGGATGGCCTCCTCTACAGTGAACCCAAGGCACCCCTACATGGATCGTCACGAGCCTTGGTAGTTCCTCAACGTTATCGAGCCTTCCTTCTGGAGTTGGCTCACGAGATACCATTGGCAGGACACCTGGGGCAAGACAAGACCTTCGCCCGTCTTGTCCCACACTTTTATTGGCCTCAGATGAAAGTGTCGTCCGATACCTACTGCCGGACATGTGTGTCTTGCCAAGCCAGTGGGAAAACAGGGGTGAAGCTGAAAGCTCCCCTGGAACCACTTCCTGTCGTTAGCACCCCCTTTGAAAGGGTGGGCATCGACATTGTGGGTCCATTAGATCCGCCGACTACAGCTGGTCACAGGTTTATCCTGGTTCTGGTGGATCATGCCACACGGTACCCAGAGGCAATACCTCTGAGGACCATAACAGCACCTGTTGTGGCTAGGGCCCTGATGGGAATCTTTACCCGAGTGGGTTTTCCCAAGGAAGTTGTGTCCGACAGGGGGACCAACTTCATGTCAGCGTACATGCGGGCGATGTGGAAGGAGTGTGGAGTGACCTACCGGTTCACAACTCCTTACCACCCCCAGACAAATGGTCTGGTGGAGAGGTTTAACAAAACCTTGAAGGGCATGATCAGAAGTCTGCCTGAAAGCCTGCGGAGGAAATGGGACGTCCTCCTACCCTGTCTACTTTTTTCCTACAGGGAAGTGCCACAGAAGGGAGTGGGCTTCAGCCCCTTCGAGCTTCTGTATGGGCACCCTGTACGTGGACCTCTCAACCTGGTGAGAGACGGATGGGAAAGAACTCCCAGAAAGCTTCCCCAGGATGTGGTGAGCTACATGCTGGCCTTCCGGAGCCAAATGGCTAAGTTGTGGAAGCAAGCTTCTGACAACTTGGAAGCCAGCCAAGCAGTGATGAAGGCGTGGTATGACCACAATGCTCACCCGGTGGAGTTGGAGCCTGGCCAGAAGGTGTGGGTGATCGAACCCGGAGAGCTTAGCGCCCTCCAGGATCGCTGGTCAGGACCCTTTGAGGTGTTGGAGAGGAAGGGTAAGGCTACCTACTTGGTGGACCTGAAGACCCCTCGTCAGCCCCTGCGGGTGCTGCATGCCAACCGCCTCAAACCCCACCACGAGAGGCCCGAAGTCATCTTGATGATGGTGACTGACGGAGGAGAGGACGTGGAAAGCGAGCCTCTCCCTGATCTGTTTGCGTCTCAAGAAAAGGATGGGTCGGTGGAGGGAGTGATTCTCTCCCCATCTCTAACTCCTGAACAGCAGGAGGACTGTCGCCAGGTCCTGGGGCAGTACTCTTCGTTGTTCTCCCTTGTCCCGGGTAGGACTCACCTGTGCGTCCATGACGTGGACACAGGAGACAGCCCACCTGTGAAGTCCAAGATCTACCGGATGTCAGACAAGGTGAAGGCCAGCATTCATAGTGAAGTCACTAAGATGCTGGAGCTAGGAGTGATTGAACCTTCTAGCAGCCCCTGGTCCAGTCCGGTGGTGTTAGTACCAAAAGCTGCACCACCGGGTGCCCAACCAGAACTGAGGTTCTGTGTGGACTACCGGGGACTGAATTCAGTGACAAAAACTGATGCTCATCCGATCCCTAGGGCGGATGAATTGATTGACCGGCTGGGAGCTGCCCAATATCTAAGTACCTTTGACCTTACTTCGGGGTACTGTCAGATCTCTTTGACTGATGGAGCAAGGGAAAAGTCAGCCTTCTCCACGCCCAATGGCCACTACCAGTTCTGTGTGATGCCCTTTGGGCTCAAGAACGCACCTGCCACGTTCCAGCGCCTGGTAAACCAGATCCTCACCGGAATGGAGAGTTTCTCTGCTGCTTATCTGGATGACATAGCCGTCTTCAGTAACAGCTGGGAGGATCACTTGCGTCACCTGCAAGCTGTTCTCCAGGCCCTGAGACAAGCTGGATTGACGATCAAGGCCAGCAAGTGCCAGATCAGGCAGGGGTCGGTAGTGTACCTTGGACACTTGGTGGGTAGGGGAACGGTGCAACCCCTCCAGGCGAAGATCGAGGCCATCATGGCCTGGGAACCCCCCAAGACACAGACTGAGGTCCGAGCATTTTTGGGCCTCACGGGATACTATCGCCGCTTCGTGAAGGGGTACGGTACCATCGTAGCCCCCCTCACGGAGCTCACGTCCAAGAAACAACCTCGACGGGTAGTCTGGACGGAGGCTTGTCAGCAAGCCTTTGAGAGATTGAAGAAAGCCATGTGCGAGGCCCCGGTCTTAAGGGCCCCAGACTTTTCCAAGAAGTTCATTGTCCAGACAGATGCATCAGAACATGGCATTGGGGCAGTGTTATCGCAACTCAACGAAGAGGGTCTGGATCAACCCGTGGTCTTCCTATCCCGGAGACTACTTCCCAGGGAACAGAAGTGGAGTGCAATAGAGCGTGAAGCCTTTGCAGTGGTATGGGCTCTGAAGAAGCTGCGGCCATACCTGTTTGGCTCGCACTTCCTTGTTCAGACCGACCACAGACCCCTTCGTTGGCTGATGCAAATGAAGGGGGAGAATCCCAAGTTGTTGAGGTGGTCTATTTCCCTACAGGGGATGGACTTTCAGGTGGAACATCGGCCTGGAGTGGACCACGCCAATGCAGACGGTCTCTCAAGGTATTTCCGCCTTAGTGATGAGAACTCCCAAGGGGTTGGGTAGCTCTCCCCACTTTCAGCTGGGGGGGACGCGTGTTGGACCTGTCAGCCCTTTGGGTGGTCCCTCCTCATCATTATTTATTTTGTCCCACTTTTGCCTCAAACCCTGTTTGAATTTTTCCTTTTTGGGAACCACCAGACTTTTTCGTGTTGCTGCAGATTCAGGGAGCCATTTTATCTACCCCTGAAACTTCTGTCTGAGGGCCTGGAGCACAAAATGGTGGCCACCTGTGACATCACCAGCATCCACTGGAACCTACCAGCACCTTCCAGAACATTCCAGGAGATTCCAGAACCCTGTGACCGTTGGAGGCGGTTTAGAATGTTGGGAGGTTAAGACAGAGTGTTGGCAGTTGGAGCTGGCAGTTGGCACCTGACTGGTGAAGAGAGAGGAGCACAACAGTGAAGGAGGAAGGAGTGAAGCAGCAGGGGTGGAAACTTGTGCCTGGAGTGGGGTCCATAAACCCACCCTTGATACTTGTCCCTACTGATGGATCCCAGCCTATAGCCCTGTGTGGGAAGAAGACAGAAGAAACTTATCCTAAGGACCTGGACAGCAGGAACAGGCCTTAGAACCAAGAAAGCAGCAAGATCCTGACCTGGAAACTGGTTTCCCTGGAGTCCGGCGTCGAGTAGCCTGAGACCTGGAGCCCGAGGTGGAGAAGCGGCGCTGACTGAAGTAGCAGACGTCGTACCCGGAGCCGCCTGAGGTCGTGAGAGGGCGCCGACGGAGGTCGTGAGGAATACCAGAGGTCGAGGAGGGAGTGAACCGAGGTCGAGCGAGCGGCGTCATCGGAGGAGTGAAGTCCGCCCTCCGGAGTCGTCGGAGACCGAGGTAGAGGAGCACCGGAGGTCGGGAGTGAGGATCGCACTCCGGAGTCGCCCGGAACCTGAGAGGAGGAGCACCGGAGGTCGGGGGTGAGGATCGCACCCCGGAGTCGCCGGAAGTCGACATCGAGGCCAGGCCGGCCGACGTCATCGGAGCCGAGAGTGCCATCGGACCGGAGCCGCCCGAAGTCGACACCGAGTAGAGACTGCCCGACGCCGTCGAATCGGAGGTCGAGATTGAACCGAGGCCGCCGACATCGGACCGGAACCGCCTACCGGCGTCGTCAAAGAACTGACATTGTGCCGAGGCCGCCGAGACCGAACCGGAACCGCCTCACGGCGTCGACACGACTCCAGCGGCGTCGGAACATCAGAAAAAGGGCAGTAAGTGGAGTAGAGGGCGCCTAAGGCCCTGTGGAGACCTGAGAGACTGCTCTAAGGGGCTAGGGAGGTGCTGAAACCAACCTGACTGTGCCTGGGGTGAACTGGGACTAACCTAGAGAGGTGGTGTGGAGAGAGACAGCCAGGGCACTGGTATTCCCCCCCTTTGATCTACCTCAGTTTAGGCCTCAGCCTTGTCTCAGCCAGGGAGTAGCCCCCCCTCAAGCCTTCCACAACCCTACAAGCTGTGCCTGGGCCAAATCAGCCCTTAGGAATTGAAATGTCAACTGATTACATGAGTGTTGCTGTATACTTTTAATTATTTATTGGGGGTACTGTATTTATTGAGTTTTTACCTATTTATTGCTTCACTATATTTATAGGTCCACAGGACTTGATGGTGTACAATATTTATTGGTACAGTATTTATTGCCTCAGAATATTTAATTGCCTGTATTACCTGCACTGATATTGATGTCCCTTGTATTTATGATCACCCCTATTTATTGAATCTTCAGATAATATTTATTTAACCTGCACTATTTAAAATTGTATATGGTGATTGACCTATTTATTTTTCCAATCAGCAACTAAGAGAAAAAGATAAAGAAGAATATTTTCATAATTTTTACGGTGTAGAGTCGTTTTTGGAACGGATGCACGCATGGTTATTGTATGGGTATATTGTATGCTTAGCACGGTGCCTGTTTCCTGACCACTCGAGCCAAGCTACCACAGTGTGTTCGGGGAGTCCATCACCACCCTGCGGAGTGGGAGTGGGCTGTTTCCAACAGCTCCCCTTGGGAAAAGGTGGAGAAGACAGCTCACCTGCGGATGGTGGGTTTACCTGACTGGGCGTGCGTGACCACCCAGTCAATGACAGCCAGTAGGGGTGGTCAAGAGATTCTGGAGCCTGAGGGAGAGGCCCAGGAACCGGCCTTAGGGAGAGGGCGCAGGAGGCGTGGGAAACCGGCCCCTAAAGTTCCCACGGCCCAGGAGGAAGCTGACCTTGAGGGGGATGCCCTGGAGCCTACCGGGGAACAGATAGCCGAACTGGGGGACCTGCCTGAGCTGACCCATTGGCAACAAGAAGGAGGCCCCTCCAGGGAGGAATTCTGCAGGGAGCAGAAAGAATGCCCCTCTCTCGTGTGTATGCGGCAGCAGGCTGCAGCCCAGGCCAATGGTGATCAGTCCGGTACACATTTCATCTACTGGGAGAATGACCTCCTATACTCAGAGCCTAAGGTTGCTGAACCTGGGTCAGCCCATGCGCTGGTGGTACCCCAAAAGTTCAGAGCCTTCCTACTGGGGCTGGCTCACGATGTGCCATTAGCAGGGCATTTGGGGCAGGACAAGACCTATGAGAGGCTTGTCACCCACTTTTATTGGCCTCAAATGCACAAGAGCTCGGATGCTCATTGTAGGACCTGCCAGGCAAGTGGTAAGAGTGGAAGGAAGCAAAAGGCTCCACTCCAACCTTTCCCTGTGGTCAGTACCCCATTCCAGCGAGTGGGGATTGACATTGTGGGGCCACTGGACCCCAAGACATGGGCAACAGGTTCATCCTGGTCTTGGTGGACCATGCCACCCGCTACCCTGAAGCCATCCCTCTGAGGACAGTGACGGCCCCCGTGGTGGGACGGGCACTGATGGGAATTTTTTCACGAGTGGGATTCCCTCTAGAGGTGGTGTCTGACAGGGGCACCAATTTCATATCAAAATATATGAAATCCCTTTGGCAAGAGTGTGGTGTAACCTACAAGTTCACCACCCCTTACCATCCCCAAGGAAACGGGTTGGTTGAGAGATTCAACCGAACCCTAAAGGGCATGATTATGGGTCTTGAGGAACCCATGAGGCGTAAGTGGGACGTCCTCTTACCATGCCTTCTCTTTGCATACCGTGAAGTGCCACAGAAGTCTCTAGGGTTCAGTCCCTTTGAGCTTCTGTATGGCCACCCAGTACGAGGACCTCTTAGTCTGGTCAAGGAAGGCTGGGAGCAATCTCCCAGGAAACCTCCCCAGAATGTATATAGTTAAATGCTGGCCTTCAGGAACCAGACTAGGCGATTCAGGCAACTTGCTGAGGCAATTCTGGAAGCCAGCCAGGAGGAAATGAAGCGGTGGTACGACCAGAATGCCACTCTGGTTGAGCTTCAACCTGGACAAAAGGTATGGGTCCTGGCCCCTGTGGAGCCTTGTGCACTCCAAAACAAGTGGACCGGACCCTTTGAGATTGTGGAGCGCAAGAGTTCTGTCACCTATTTGGTGGACTTGCAGTCTCCCAGGAACCCCTTGATGGTCCTACATGTCAATCGACTAAAGCCCCACTTAGAGAGGTCCGAAGTGGGCATGCTCTTGGACACAGATGATGGGGCGGAAGAGGAGTCCGAGCCTCTTCCTGACCTCCTGGTAGCCTCAGAGCGAGACGGGTCAGTGGATGGAGTTAACCTCTCACCCACCCTGACCCCTGAGCAACAGGATGACTGCCGCCAGCTGCTGGGGCAGTTTCCTGACCTGTTCTCCCTGGTTCCTGGTGTCACAGATTGGTGCGTCCATGAGGTGGACACAGGAGACAGCTTGCCTGTGAAGCACAAGGCTTACAGAGTGACTGACAGGGTCAGAGCCTGCATCAAAGAGGAGGTCTCAAAGATGCTTGCTCTAGGGGTGGTTGAGACCTCCAGCAGTCCTTGGGCCAGCCCAGTGATCTTGGTCCCAAAGGTTGCAGCGCAGGGTGCCACACCCGAACTCCGGTTCTGTGTGGACTACAGAGGACTCAATTCAGTTACCAAGATTGACGCGCACCCCATCCCCAGAGCTGATGAGCTCATCGATCGGTTAGGGGCTGCACGGTACCTCAGCACGTTTGATTTGACGTCTGGGTACTGGCAGGACGCCTTGACTGATGGGGTCAAAGAGAGGTCCGCATTCTCCACACCAGATGGGCATTTCCAGTTCCGGATTATGCCATTTGGGATGAAGAATGCCCCTGCCACCTTCCAGAGGTTGGTCAACCAGGTGTTGGCTGGGCTGACCGAGTTCAGCGCCGCCTACCTGGATGATATCGCAGTGTTCAGTGGCACATGGAAAGAACACCTGCACCACCTCTGGGAAGTGTTGATGGCACTGCGCAAGACAGGCCTCACGATCAAGGCAAGCAAGTGTCAGATCGGGCAGGGTTCCGTGGTGTACTTGGGACACCAGGTGGGGAGTGGCCAGGTGGCGCCCCTCCAACCCAAGATTGAAACCATCCTGGATTGGGAGCCCCCAAAGACCCAGACAGAGGTGAGGGCCTTTTTAGGACTCACAGGGTACTACAGGAGGTTTGTCAAGGGGTATGGCAGCATTGTTGCTCCCTTGACAGAGCTGACTTCGAAGAAGCAGCCCAGAAAAGTGATCTGGACTGACACCTGTCAGAAGGCTTTTGACACCCTGAAGACTGCCATGTGCACGGCGCCCGTGCTCTTGGCTCCTGACTTCTCCAAAGAATTCCTAGTGCAGACAGACGCATCAGAGCATGGTGTAGGGGCTGTTCTCTCGCAGATGACTGAGGAGGGCTGGGACCAACCTGTAGCCTTCATTAGTAGGAGGTTACTTCCACGGGAACAAAGGTGGAGTGCAATCGAGCGAGAAGCATTTGCTGTGGTCTGGGCGCTGAAGAAGCTAAGACCCTACTTGTTTGGGTCTCACTTCCGGGTTCAGACCGACCACAGGCCCCTCAGATGGTTGATGCAAATGAGGGGTGAGAACCCAAAACTGTTGAGGTGGTCCATCTCCCTACAGGGTAAGGACTTTACGGTGGAGCATCGCCCTGGCACAGATCACGCCAATGCTGACGGTCTGTCCAGGTTTTTCCGACTTAGTGAAGAGGAACTCCCTGGGGTAGGGTAGTTCCCCCCACATTTCAGCTGGAGGGGACACGTGTTAGACCTGGCACCTTGGCGTGAGATTCCCTTCCACTTTTTGCTGATGTGCCTCATGTGTTTTGTTGGTGTTGGCTGCTCAGGACACTGTGCCACTACCAATCAGTGCCACAGTGCAAGTGCTCCCTATGAAAAGTGTATACATTGATTGGTGTCCATGTTTGGCTTATTTGGTTTACTATCAGCCCCTAGTAAAGTGCAGCAGGAGTGCCAGGGCTTGTAAATGCAAATGCTGCTGGTGGGCTTGCAGCACTGGTTGTGCCACCCACAGTAAAATGTGTCTAAGGTCTGCCATTGCAGAACCTGCGTGCAGTCTGGTACTGTCATGCTGATTGCGCAAGTGCACCTACTTGCCAGTCCTTAAACCTTCCCTTAACTACATATTAGTCACCCCTATGGTAGTCCCAAGGGCAGGGTGCATTGTAGGCATAAGGTAGGACATGCCCTGATGTGTGTGGCATGTCCTAATAGTGAATTACAGCCATTTTCGTTTTTCACTATTGATAGGCTACCTGCTCTCCATAGGCCAGAATGGGCTGCTGGAATTATTACACTCTATAATCCCAGCGGACTCAGAGAGCATGGTAGAAAGTCAAGATTAGTATGCCTGAACTCAGAATAATAAAATACTTCTTTTAGTAAAGTTTATTTTAATATCCTGTGTTTGTAAATACTACTTTTAGAAAGTTAGTATTTACTTGCTTAGCCATTTCAGTCCGCCTTTGCTTTGTGTGTGTGTGTGTGTTCTGCCTAGTTTCAGTGAGGGGCAGGGCTGGGGAATTCCAGGAGACAGGCTGGCTGCCAGGTGGTGGGTAGAGAGATTACACCAGGAAGGGTCGGAGGAGTACACCTTGACTCTGAATAGACCTGTGCTCTGCCACCACAATGCTGGCTCTGCCCCCTGCGGAGCGGCTGATGTCTCTGCCCTGTGCACTGAAAGGAAAGAGCAGAGTCACCACAACAAAGTGCTCCAAAACCGGACTGAGCCAGGCACAGGCCCCCTGGCGACCAAGAACAAAAGAAACTGTGTATAAAAGAAGGAGCCCTGCTCCTAAGAAATCAGATCCTGTTTACGCCAAGAAGAAACTCTGCCTGAAGAGGAGGACCTGGGAAAGCTACATGGAGGACTACTGTCTCTAAGCCTGAGAGACTGGCCTGTGGTGGGTGCCTTGCTGCAAGAAGGAGAGGAAAAGACTGAGAAAGACTTTGCAATCAACTTGTGCTTTGTGAACAATCTCCAAGGGCTTGCTGGTGAACTTGCCCCCTGAACTGCGCCCCAGGAACAGTGGGCACTACCCCTCCCAAGAGGAAAAGGAAGCTGCTGCCGGTGAATTGCCTCTTGACTCCAAAGAACCTGTGCGCCCCATCCTGCCGAGCACCGCGACCCCTGCTTGACTGTGCTGCTGTGAGCACCGTGACGGCCTGCCCTGACTCGCCTGATCAAAATAAACTGCTGCCCCCTCGAGCCAGAGCTCACATCGTAAGACAGGCTTGTCTCCCTCTGAGCACCGAGGCTCTGTGGCCCCCGAGCAGTAGAGCCCATCGCAAGGACTGAAGCCGCTAAGGTTCGCCATCGCTGGACGAAGTAGCAGCACCTCACGCTGAAATCACCCCCGAGCCGCCCCTCTTTCCTCGCCCCTCGAGTGAGCTGTGGAAGTCCTAAGGCGCCCCACCAAGCATCGTGGTCCTCTGACCAAGCGGGACTGCAACGCGACGCGGGACGCCCCTCTGATGACTGCTGAGGCCGCCTCGAACTCCCCATGAAGAATTAAGGTACTGTGCGCCCCGGTATGCAGCGTACCATCTCCGGTACGGACCGTACTCCCCTGTACGCACCATCCCCGTCTGCCGGCTCACGCGGGAAGCGTGGGTTATCAAAGGGAGCGTCCGGAAGAACGTCCGTCCCGGTACGAAGCGTACCAACCTCTGTACGGCCCGTACTGTGTAAACCTCCGTATGCCTGCTCACGCGAGAAGCGTGAGGCGTAGGAGGAATCGTACCAACACCGTACGACGCGTACCAACGCCGGTACTGCATGTTCGGACAGCGCTACGGCGCGCACGGGCCCCAAAGAAGTGAAATTTGCACCAAACTTTGCTTTTTAACGAACTGTGGCCTCCTGAACTCTGAAATACAAGTAACTGGAACCCTATTTAAAAGTTGAATACTGTATTTGAAGCCTGCTTGAAGAAACCTATATAAAGAGCTTTATTTTGATAAATACAGTCATGTGTCTCTGTGTGGTGGGTTGGTGGTTATTGTGGGACACCCTAAATGCTTAACCTCATGCCCTCTGGAATCTAGCCTGACTGCTCGCGCCACGTTACCTAGAGGGTGAGCAGGGGTTATTTTTCAAGAGTAATCCTTTGCCCTGACTTAGAGGAAAGGGTCCCTGCTTGTCGCAAGTGCATACCTGCACCAACCAGAGACCCCGGATTCTAACACCCCCCCTTGGGCTAAGTGCGGCGTGTGACTTTGTATGCACCGCTGGTCCCTATAAGTGTTGCTAGAAATTATGGCTAAGCCTGGGTCAGTAGCAATACTTGGGTTTACGATTTCGCTCGTGACCCCGCGGGTTACAAGTACGTCTTGCTATGCCCCCCTGCTAGGCCCTTCTCGATCGCTGTCAGCCTGTCTAAGATTGGGCTCAATTTAGCTTCCAAGAGGGTGGAGATTATATCCTTAAAGGCCGTGATGACTAATGGGCGTATCTAGGGGGGGGCGGTGGGGGCGGACCGCCCCAGGCGGCACTATTTAGGGGCGGCAGCCGCGCAGCACTGCACGGCCGGCGTTATAATTAATTAAAAGGTGCGCATGTCCGCCGGACCCGCGACGGGCCTCTCTGAGCCAGGCCGCTCTTTATTAATTATGGTGCGCGGTGCGCGCCGGGCGCCGCGCGCGCAAGTGTCTCCGCGAGTGCGTGTGGGGCATAGGGTGGGGCTGGTGTCGACTATACACATTGTCATGCGCAGAAGCGCAATTTAAAGTGCGCGTCGGCGTGCCGCGACGAGGCGAGGTTAGACATCCCACCAAGAGTCACTACTGAGAAAGAGACCGACTGTCACCATGCGGCGGCACCGGCCCCGGCCCGGCCATAATTAATTATTACTAGACCCCTGCTGTCTGGCTAGCCAGTCTTGCCCTGTCTTCGGCTGCCTGCTCGCGCCTGCCTCTGAAGCTGCTGCAGGCTGCCCAGGCCTCAGGTGAGCCTGTGTGTTCTTTTTCAGTGTTTATTCCTGTCAGGATTGTGTTATTTGGCAATGGGCTGTTAATAATAAGCTGCAGGCACTGATTAATGCCACTCAGTTACCTCCAATCACGGCGGAAATGTTTCAGGGATCCGCGTGCGTTGACGGGCCCTCTAAGGTGAGTGCCGATCAATTTCAGTGTATTTTGCCACAAAACCTTTTACTGTTTAAAATGCAACCTCGCCAGGATGGGAGGCAGGGACTTAATCATTCAGGTGACTTACCCGGGGATAGGAAGGGCCTTTCTTCTTTACAAGACTCGAATATGGAGCAGGCTCGGTGGCGTCAGCTCTTTGTGCCTGTGTGTTGACCGGCCTTCATTTAACCAGAGCTGTGCAGGTTGCAAAGCTTGCTTTTTGTTTTAACTTGCGCAAAGGCGTATAGAAAACTTTGCACCTTTCTGTCACGATTGAAACCTTTTTCAGGACGAGTCAAAAAAGTTCTGCTTCAGGCGCACTCTTTACAAAGTCGTGTTCTTTCCCCGAATAATACATTATTGAGCATAGAAAGAACTCCTCAGCAAAGGGTGAACTTGCAGAGAGGAATGCAGCGTGCCCTTCCTAGCTTGGCTGGGTTCAGTTAGGCAGTTATCACACAAATTGCGTTTAAAATTATTTGGGAATTTACAATAAAACTTTGCACGGGCAAAAGTGAATAGGGAAACTTCACAGAGCAACAACTTTGATAAAAGTTCACCAGTATAAAGCAAACTTTCCTCACCTCTACATAGACCTCTATTTCATTTCAACCTCACAGCCCTGCACAGGATACGGGCTCATAAACCGGGTCTGGTGGCTTAGTAGACTAATGCATCCATTCACTCTAGGGGCCTGTGTTTGACCTCATAGACACAGGTTCAAATCCTGGCGGGTGCACTCATCCTTCTGAGGTTGATAAAATGAGTATTATTGAGTTGGGTAACAACAAACATCTGTTATTCAGTGCCAACATGCCTGTGTGGGTGAACGTGTGCTTTACAAATAAACATGCAATGTTTTATGAACCGACTGGCATTGCACCCTAAGAACTTCTCTTCTGAGCGGTGCTGTCACTGCCTGTCTTGAGCTAAGGCGGGTTTGCTGAAAAGTGCTGGTCCTGTTCAGATAAACGTTATGTTATATACTGAGTTGTATTATTTACAGCACATATCCAATGATGTTTATATAGGGTTTGCCTTCCAAATATTGGCCTCTTGACACCAGGTTTTATACCATCTCCTGACCTGAGATGGTCCATGGTTGTCTGATTGGTGTGGACCAAAGAGTTACACAGTTTCGAGGCACAGACTAAGACCACACACTTTCCAATCTCTGTGGAAGGAAGAAACTACTACCAGACAATTGTCAGCCAAGTGCAAATAATGGCCTAGAACATAATGGAACGATTTGGAAATAAGGTCTGGTGAATCTAAGTGAAGGAGGTGTAAGGATTTGAACTCAGTCCTTGTGCAACGTCAAGGCAAACAGACCAACACCTGCAGTTTGGAGAATGTAGAGTAGAACTCGTGTAGGACTCTTGTACTTACTCTTACATGCCTGTGTATATTGGCACAAAACAATTACAACTGGAATAAAGTGACCATATCCAGGGAATATGTTTATACAATTCTTACAAATAGAAATGTATTTTGCCCTCTTTCAGTGGCAGCTGGCATCTATTTGGGGGGAATATGTGTGAAAACATTATTTAAAAAAACACTAACGTGACGGCCTCCGCTCCGGACCTCTGCTTCCAGGTACTGTATGCTGCAACTCCCTTGACCAATCCTGGCACTGCTCTCATGCAGCATGAGAGCAGTGCCCTGATTAGAGGGAGCAGCCTCTCTCTGCACACCACACCGCTCTGGAGGCCTGCACTTGCTCTTATTTAGCTGTTCAGACAGCTGAGTTATAGATGTTTAAAGCACGCATGTGTGGTTGGCCATCGCAAGCTGGCCGGCCAAACAGATATGCACACTTTAAACAGTGCAGACAGCCCACACTCCTCCCTGCTGATGTCACTCAGCAGGCCCCGCCCCATCATGAAGTTCTGTTTGGGACGGGAATGAAAAATAAAAGGGTAATGAATTACCATTTTATTTTTCATCTCTGGGGCTTTGGGTGTGATTAAGTGGGGCGACAGAGGAGCCGCCCCTACCCTCTTTGCACTCCTACCAATCAGAGACATCTTAAGGATTTGGGGGGCCCTAGGCCAAGCATATGTTGGGGGCCCCTGTGAGGAACAGTTTTGAATTTATGATCCTATTTCAGCTCTTTCATGCCCTCTTTGGCCAAGCCACTGACAGTGCACAGAGACACTCATCTAAATTCTAAATATGTTTACATCTAATATTCAGGGATAGTGACCTGTGTTTTCAATGTTGTAACACAGAAGCAGCGCACAAATATCACTGCGAATAATCTCTGTGACACCCTCCCATTTCTCATATGAGAGGTCCTGTTTTGATCTAAAAGAAACTATTTTATGGATGTTGCATGAAACACACATTTCTCTATAAAATGTCTGCTATAGACACACATATCACCCGCATTTAAAATAAAGGAAAGTCGTATTTAAAACAATATGTTTAAGAATCATTCAGTGCCATCAAGCCAAGACCCTGCAGAACAGAGGTGGTTCTATCAGGCGCCCCCCTTAAAGGCTGGGGTCCTGGGCCAGAGCCCACTTTTTCCATGCCTTAAAAACGTCTCCTCTACCAATAGGGAGTTGGATGTTTTAGAGCTGATTCATAATGTGGGGTCAGAGTTTGTAAAAGAGTACTCCTGCTGTACTACTTCAAGTGGAGTAACAAAGGCCCCGCAGTGAAGGGGGGGGGGGGTCCTCGAGCACCAGGGTCCCCCTCAGCATAGTAACCTGGCCTGAGAGCTTCTGAGTGAGTCCTTAGGGGGCCCCTTCATGTTCTTTGCAGGGGGGCTCCCTCGAGTTTCGTTACGCCACTGATCCTGCCATGCGCGTTGTGACACGCACCGGCATCTCTTAGCCTGTTAAGTTCTTCTGCTACCCGTTACCCTTGTTGTACGTTGACTCCTGTGACATGTGGTGTGGAGGGAAAGCTCGCACTTTCATTACGTTATGTTGATTGAATGGCGAACGTGGAACTAACATGGTTGACGATGAGTGAGGGGAGGTTACGTGGTACTCTACTTTTGCTTTTCCCTTATTCAATCCATCTGTGATTTATAACACTACGAATTCATGTCCTGTCCATGGCTCATCGCAGAACCCACAATGCCTGTGCTTTCTCAAACGTATGTGTAGCTGTTCTTGTTCTACTGACCATACCACAATGTATGATAATGTCCATGGCAAAAGGATTTATGTTTACTAAAATCCAATCAAATACATAAAAAAATAAAATAATGATATGGAAAGAGTTAAACAAATCGATAGGGCACACTGTGAAAAAAGGAACTGGGGTTCCAAAACACAAAAAAGGAACTTGTCTGTTTTATCACTGAATCTAAAACACTATCATAGAAAGAAATTTGCTAAATATTTTCATTTGTGTAAGGCTGGAGACTTAAAGTAATAGATTGTCGTTCAGTAACATTACTTGTCACGTAACAGGATACATTGGTCATGTAAACCTTATTTTTAACCCAAAAACCAGGTGTAAAATGCTGTATTAAAAACAAGCACTGTCAAAACCATTAGGTCTCTAGCTGGCTACCAGCTTTTGACTTTGTCAGTGCTGGCCAACCCCTGCCATAGACACCCTGGCTGCTGGAGTACAGGAGGCTGTGTAAGGTATGAGCTAAACGGGTTTCAGAGGGGAAGAAAGGATCTTTAGTGAGTGGCAGAGTGGCAGACAGTTCACAGACAAGTCCTATAAAACGAGCATTTGCAATGCAATAGGTCTCGCATTTACGCGAGTTTGAGCTATTGACATTGCAAATAACAAAGCTTTTTATTTGTGTTTTAGGTTTTAAAACAGAAATAAAAGGCATTGTCATTTACAATGCCAATAGCTTAAACTCGCGTAAATGCAAGACCTATTGCATTGCAAATGCTTATTTATATAATTTCAAAATACTGTAGGGGTTAAGCCCAAAGGACCGGGGCCAGCTAGGCCTATTCAAATTTCAAAACAAAAAACGGAAACCTGGCTCCGTGCTGTCTTAGACTCCTATTACTAATGGAGTAACGAGCAGATGATGTTTCTGTTTTTGTAATTTGTTGTAAGTAATTTTTTATTGTGTGTATGTCCATTTATGTCCATGATTGTAGGTCATTGTGAATTGTTTTACATATGTGTTGTGTTTTGTGTGTTAATTTGAGGAAATGGTGTTCTTTTACAGTCATTTAAAAAACGTTTTCCGATCAATCTAAAGACTATTTAATGGTTTATTAAAAATTCACTTCGCACAGATAAAAAAGTAGTCTGTTTGTTACTCCATTAGTAATAGGAGTCTAAGACAGCACAGAGCCAGGTTTCCATTTTGTGTTTTGAATGTTTATATAATTTAGCAGAAACTGAAGCCATTTTGTGTTGAGTCTGAAGCAGAACTAGTTTGGACTCTGGAGCAGAAGAGAACGGTTGCGTATTCACAATAGGCAACAGATTTCATTTAAATACCAATCAATAGCAGTATATTAATGTGCGTTTGCGCTTGTGATGTGTACATATGTATGTGTATAAGTAAAGAGAAAGGGTATTTGGGTATATATCTATGGGCATCTATGTTAGTGGAACAATATATAGATCTATGCTATGACAGTGAAAATTAATGTGGCTAAATTAAATATGCTTCTGGGGAGAATGTATACTAATGCATGTATGCCCTCCCCCCACTCCCATTTTATACCACAGAACAAATGTCAGATTTTATGTTATTGCCATAGAGCAACCCATCTAATGTGGAAAGAACACTCTTCTTCCTCAGAGATTATTTGCTACTATGTCTTTAGAGTATACTATCTCTGCTGATGCTCACAAGGCCTATTCAGTGTGCCTGCATCTCACTGTACAGATTTAATCCACTATCTCCTCTTAAATTTTTATTATAAATGTATTTGTTTATAACTACTAAATAAGTCATGTTATGTACTACCAATTTTGAGTTAGGGAATAGTCCTCATGACACACTTGAGGCTTTGCTTCTTGCTTCTTGTAAATCACTTCCCCTCCTATCCAGAACATTGCTGACAAATAATAGATTACACTTTGCCTATAGATAGATCGATAGTTAGTTAGATAGATGGATATATTGCGTTTAGTCGTTGTTTTCTTTCATGCAATTGAAAAGCTTTCGATCAACTATTAGATAACTAATAGATACAGAAGCTAAAATGAAGCCAGTTAATTGGGGGGACCATGATATTTGGTCATTTAATGTCAGCTGTAGATGATGGATCCCCGAACAGTGTCATGTATGTGCATGTTTGTATTGTGCTGAGGAGATTACCAGGTATTCGTTCACGCAGCTCTCTGATGGATGTCACACGTGGTTTTTCTGAGTCCCCTGATCTATCATGCAATCTGTGTTTTCTCCTTTGTACTGCCGGTCACCGGCTACGCCTCTGGTCTATGTTTGTAACTACCGGCTTAGGAGCCAATATCTTGGTGGCCGATTTGGGTGGCAGGGTAGGTTTAAGTTTTCTTGCTTTACCCCCTATAGTTTGGAGTTTGCGTTTGGTTCTCCCCCCAGGGTTAAGACCCCCCAAAACAGGGGGTTGGGTAGTCTCCCTGTGGAAAAGCGGGTGGGTAACCCACTGATTATGTATATTGGTACTATCCTTCCCTTGCAGCCGAACAATACTTTGTCTTCTTTCAATTGTGATTGTTGGAGAAAGGGACCTATGCGGGGCCAGGGAAGGAGCCAGGAAAAGTGCTTCGTGCACAGATGGTGACCCTTCAATAATAAGAGAACCCACAGGTGACCCCTGATAAGAGCCTAGACGGGTAGGTGAAGGTGGAGGCGGGGACTCGACTAAAACGTCAGCCAGCGGCACACTGCGGCCGGCTAGGGGTGGATTCGAGCTATTAGGGGGTGATCTGGAGAGACGTATGTTCACTAGTTCAATCTCCATATCAATAACAGCAGCTGCCCTCTGCAAAAAATAATCCATAGTCACAACTGTGGTGGTGAAGCTGGGTGCTGCCTTGGCCCCAGCTAGCTCCCTCTGGATCTTACACCTCCCCATAACTTGTGGTGACTTAAAATGATTACAATGCAAAACACAAATGAAATAATAAGTGAATGTAAACAGTAGACGGTAAACACAAACACAGTAAAAACACCTTATATGCAAATGTTCGTGATATGTGATCAATACTAGTCCAGGAAGACCCTCGCCCTGTCGCAACCTACTGTTACCAGAGCTCATAATATGTGTCCAAGTGGAGGTTAAATGTTAGTTGTAGAAACATGTCTACCTCCATCCACGAACACAGTGACTTGAAAACTGCATATCAGGGTGACAACAGATAAGTTAAACGACGAACCAGCAACCTGCAGCCAAGGGGTATGGCCCAGCCCAGCCTCTACCCGTCTCGGACGGGAGCAGACGGGTCCGCCCTTGGCCCTGCACTGCGGGGGCCCTGTTCCTACTTAAAGCGCCTCCCTGGCGCTGCTTGCTGGCATGGGTGGTGTGCGCGCCGCCTGGGGTTGTGGAAGTTGTGGTCTCTGGTCTCTACCCTCCTCTTTGCGTGACCAGAGAGACCAGCGCTTCACCCCCAGTGATTCCGGCGGCAGTGGCGGCAGGAAAACAAACACGCAACTGCTCCAGGTAAAACAATGAAATGGGCGTCCCCCAAACCAACATAAAAAACAGAGAGAATGTTAACAAAGTGCTTCCAGACTGAAAGCGGTACTTACCGAGGCTTAGTTTCATTACGTCGTTTCTTTGTGTTTTATTCCCATCGTTAGCCTCATGCTTTCCTCCAAACAGATAGATATCCTGTAGGGACAGTGTTTGCTTATTATTGTTTTTCAGAGCTGCCATGCAACGTTGAAAAATTCATATATAATTGAAATAAATATTTCTAGAGTTTGTGTTTTCCTTTTTCAATGAAAATGGGCTTTCAGAAACTAAATGAATGGTGTTGTAGAAAAGGCTGGAAGGTAGTTGTTTCATACTGTGTAACATTCACACCATTTTAATTTTGCTACATTTACCCAAAGACGGTGACATATTCAGAAGGTGCAGACAAAGCAGTGATCACACTTCACAAACAAAGGGCTCCAAAGAACAATGCGTACAAAACATCAGGAAAATACAAGAAAATACAGGAAAAAGGGTGAAGCAGCAGATGTAAGGGATGTACTTTTATTGTGAGGAGGAAGGGACTCACATCTAGCTGTGAGGTGAAAGAAGCGGGTCATGCTTTGAGGCTGTCCATGCTTAGTACTGCTGTGTTTCTTGCTGCTGCTTTCTCTTTGTGCAGAGTTTAGCGCACAAAGCGAGAAATTCTTCCTTAAACTCTGACGCCAGTCAGGGCATGCAAGCATGGGCCCGTTCCCCGAAGTTCTCAGAGAACTTCATCGTTCCTGGCTACGCTAACAGCTACAAGTGGATTATGTTTCTGTATAGTTTTCACGGGTTGTGCCTGTTCTGCAATGCGTTCAAAGAACATGATTTCACCCAGTAGCGGCTCGTGGAGGGAGTTCGGTAGGGCAGTGAGGCGGGGTGGGGGAGGGGCAGGGTGGGGAAATGTAAACACCGGAATATGGATGAACGGAGGTAAGTACACATTTAAATAAATAAAACGAATTTCGTTGCGCGCGCTGCATCGTAAATTGCGATGCAGCGCGCGCAAAGGAATTCGCTTTACCCGAGTTTTGAAGGGGCTGAGGGGTTAGGGGTTCCTCAATGATAAGGTATGGGGCAAGGAGAAAGAAATCAGATGTAATATAAATGTTCTTTTTCTTCATATGTTCAAATACAAATACATTGCAAGTAAATGGAAAAAAACAAATATGGAAAAACAGACATATTTTTAGATAAAACTTTGCTTCACAAGATATGTAAACATTTTATATTGTTTTTATGAATGTTTATAGAATCAATTATGTTGGGTTGGGGCAGGGCTCCAGAGGGGTTTTTATGTGAAGAATAAAGCAATACAAAGTGGGAATCTATCACAAGCAAGAGCTTTAAAAGACAATGAAGAAGCATAAATATAAATAAAAGGCAGCACAACTGAAACAGCACCCATCCTTACCACAGCTCTGAACTTCACAACCAACTGGAAATAGCTCTCTGTTATTGGCACTGTGCACGGTTGGTGTCACTGGTGTATGCATGTGTGTAAGCTAGTATGAGAACAAAAAGTAACCTAGTGGCATGTATGATACATAACATCTTCTCCCAGTGGATTAGAATTGGTTCATAGGTAGTTAAGTAAATTCACAAAACAAATGGACCTGGTTTCCTAAGGTGGAGGTAGGAACAGGGTACGAGAGGAAAAATGGGTTGTCCACGTTTGCATCCTCCCTAGCTAGACATTAGAAAAACAAAGGGAAACGTGACTGGCCTCGTAGAGACCAAATAAGGGTATTTCCCATCTTCCAGGAGCCCTTCTAATCCATGTTGTATTCCTAGTATATGTAGGACCAGTTGCATTCACTAAATATTGATAGGTGTGGCCTCACACACCCCTCTGGGGGGACACGTTTCATCACTGGCCATGCCGCAATCACCAAATTAAATTTTAGTGGTGCTTTGGCTCCAAATTGATGCGGAGAGTGCTTTTGAGGATGGGTATCTATGGAACCTGGACCTAGAGAGCATAAAAGTCCCTATGCCCTAAACACAG
Source organism: Triturus cristatus (assembly GCF_964204655.1). Classification (NCBI taxonomy): domain Eukaryota; kingdom Metazoa; phylum Chordata; class Amphibia; order Caudata; family Salamandridae; genus Triturus; species Triturus cristatus. The sequence continues at coordinate 799,940,642 of NC_140581.1, forward strand.
TGATTGCGATTTATTGAGGGCAGGCCTAAGGGATGAATAAAAACTATAGCGGTGCATAGGACTTAGAATGGGTCAACATGTTCCAGCCATTAGAACTGCCCTACAAAGGGTTCCAGGCTTTTGTAAGGACCCAGATACTTATTTTCCTGATTTCTTACTACAGAGGTTTCCATTCATATCATCAGCAAGCATCCACACTATATCTATGAGTATGGTCCTGCTGGACAGTTTTCGCTGAGTCTGCAGTATTTTGATTGTCCCTAACTTAAACTAGTGAGGGTCCCATATAGGAAACACTTGTAGTAAAACATTTGTTAAAGTGTTTCCCTCTGGGGGGTGTGGCTTCGACTACAAAGCAACCAGACGTGCCTGCCTGAGCTCCTGCGGCATGGCCCCAACTGCCTAGTAATCCTGCTTCATCTGGCCCCCTGTGTCCTCCTGGTAGCATGTGGGGGTGCATCGTCAACCAGGGTGACTTTGGAACAGTCCTCAGAGATTGGAGAGAACACCTGATGCCTGGGTATGGCAGGAGGGCCTGGAAATGGCACCTTGAGTGAGCACTGTACCTTGGAATGGCACACCCATATCCATCGGACTGGGAGTGGGGCTCAGCGCTTCACCTCGCACCCGAGGACCAACAGTGAAGGAGAGCCCTTATGACAGATGGTGCCCCATGTAGGGCTGATGCCCATGCTCACTGGGACTGCTGCCCAGGACATGGGCGCCCAGGCTCCTTTATTTGGAGGGGGATACTGCCGGCGGCTGATACAGGTGCAGTGGGACAATGGACATCCCCTGCAGGCAAGCGGTGAGGCAGCATGGGGTGGGTGAGGTGCTTTCTCTGCCCTGGAGCCCAGCTGTTTTGCCCCTCCTCTCTAGCCTTGGGGAAAGGAGGAGGGTCAGAAACCACGGATGGGCTGAGCTCTGGGAGGCTGAACTGTGTGCTAGGAAGCTGCAGGGCTCTCTTGCCAATTGACACTGTGCCCTGGAAGATCTGGGATCTCCACCCTCGATGAATCCCTCTTCTACTGTCAGCGCTCCTGAAGATCGATCCTCAGGTCTCCAGAGGACCTTCCCCAGCAGCTGGATGAGGGTCACTATGGATGATCCTGACCGCACCATATGGACCATACGGGTTGCTCACCAGTGAGGGCCCATACAATGAAGAGTACTATGCCAACGCAGGAACCTCACCAGGGGGGAAGTGAAGAGCTGACAGGCTTGCATCGCGTCCTTGGCCCAGGCACCCTAAATGTGCAGATGCCCCTGGAGAACCTACTCTTTGGTTGCTGGAGGCAGTCCTTTGTGGTCAAGGGAAGAAGTTTGGCAAAATACTAGGTGCGATCTCTGATCTGAAAGGTACTCTTGAAGCAAAGATCGACTGGATAGCTGTGGATATGGGTCGCCTCCGGATGAATCATAGAAAATTGGAGGACAGGGCGAAGATGGAGTGCATGGATCCAGCCATTGAAGATATATAGGTCTGGCTCCAGGAGGATGTGAAGGGCTGTTTCTGGCAAAATAATATTCACATCATAGGCCTACCGGAACATGCAGAGGGCTCATATGCTGAGCCGTACATGGAGCAATGGCTCATTCAACACATCTACGATGGCACACCTACAGCTTTTTTCACTGGTCCCCGGGGCTTTGGTCGCACGGCTCTTGAACTACAGAGACAGAGATCAAACTCTCCAGACCCCAGGCACACGGCCCATGGACGGTGGAAGGCCACAAAGTGAACCTGTTCCCGGACTTCACAATTCTGGTCCAGAGAAAGAGAAACTCATTCCTCTGGGTTAAGGCGAAGCTTCACCAGCTGGACCTCCGTTATGCCCTTCTCTTCCCTACAAAGGTAGGTGTGGAAAAAGACAACATCATCTTCTACTTTCTGACACCAGAGGAGGTGTGGCAATGGCCGGAGTGGCATGGCGTCCTTCAAACAGAACTGGACGAGTGGCGGGTGGAAGGGTAAGGGAGACGCAGGAGGTTGGCTCGTCAGACAGGATGTTGGGGAAGCCCACAAAGCAACAGCCCGAACAGGGGCACAGCTGGTGGCAGAGATGGCGACCTACAGGGATTTGCAGTGAACGGAATCAAGGAGCAGCCTGTAGCATGATAATGTTGACCTGGACTTTTGGACACGGACGCAGAGCTGATCCTGTGGGAGGGAATAGTGGTAACATCAATGACGGTGAATGTGGTGGGCTTAGGGGGTGCTTGCGCACAGGACCGTTTGGTATGAGCTGGCCAAGGGGCCCCAGTTAGTTGAGCCGTTGCTCGGTCTGGGTCAATGAGGACAGCACGTAATGGCAGTTGGGACCTGGGGCCCACACAGAGAGCACTGTAAGACCTTTTACTCTTATTACAAGACTTTTGAGGCCAGGGTGAACGGGCCTAAGCCCACAAGATTCGTGGACTAATAGCTTGTTGCATTGTTTCTTTATACCTATCGTTAGGGGAACTGAGAAGAGTGGGCGACAAACATTTCTTAAGTTGGGGGTAAGCATAGTTGACATGGCTAGGAAACGTGGGGAGGTTGTGGGTATGGGTATTGTTTTCAGTGAGTGAACGCATACACCATAAGATGTGTGCACGAGGGGGGGAGGGGGTGACTGGGGCAAGGGAGGGCTCCTGGAGGACGACCTGTGAAATGCTTATAGCCCATGGCTGATGTTGGGTAGAGTGGCCTCAAAATCCTCACAGGGAATGTGAACGATTGGGGAGCAAAATCAAGCGAGAAGTGGTGGCACAATACATTAAACGCATAGCCCCAGATATTGTCTTCCTGCAGGAGACCCACTTGCTGGGGATGGAATGCAAATTCCTTTGACAGGGACAATATGTGTCCCTCAGGCACTCAGGGCTTTCATGGGGATCCTTCCATATGGCCATACTAGTAAAGAAGACCAATCCTTTCAGTGTCATCAGAATATAAACGGACACAGCTGTGACCGTCCTTGGGATCCAGGGCTATAAAGACACATAGGGGAATACCCTCATTAACGTCTAAACTCCTCCTCCACTACATTGAGATACCCTAAACACAATAGGCCCAATACTCTTGGAGGTGGGCAACACATTGCCAATACTGAGTGGGGACTTTAATGACTCCATGGCTACAGACTTAGACAGGTCAACGACAACATAAAACACAGATCCCCAGCATACCCCACTATGACAGTTTGTATGGTCTGTGGGATTAGTTGATACGTGGAGACTTCTATTCCGGGGCCTAAGGGACGTTCTCTGGGCTAGACTACTTGTTCACACCCATGGGTGATCATCCAGGTATACAGGGGCCAAGTATCTCACCAGGGGTATCTTAGACTACTTGCCAGTTCTGGTCACTATGGGCGAAAGTGGTTGTCATGGAAGGGAGTTCTGGAGATTTAATGCCTGGAGTTACAGAACCCAGAGACTGTCAAGCACCTCAGAATGGATTCTGACACCTACTTTGAGGACAACAACGACTCAGTAGGCCCCCCCGCCATTGTGTGGGAAGCATAAAAAACTGTCCTATGGATGCAATGCAAACCTTGGTCGCAATAAAGAAGTGAGCCGCAATAGATAGACTACTCACTCTTGAACACCGTTTCCTAGACCTAGAGCGTAGTGTTACTGCGCTGACTGATGCAGCTGCCCTCTGACAGCTGCATGATGCCAGTGAGGAATACCACAATATGGTGGAATCAGCGGCCCATGGCCATTACCTGGCAACTCGGAGGAAACTCTGTGATATGAGGGATAAGGAAAGTCATCTCTTGGCCTGGCTGAGTCATAGACAAGAAGAGGAGAGATGGGTAGGAGAAATCATTACCCCTGCAGGGGAGACGACAAACAACAGAAGGGACATAGCCCAAGAACTCCATGGGCACTACCATGCACTATCCACTGCATTCTCACAGGTGACTGACCAGGAGGTCGAACCCCTCTTGGCTACACTACGTCTCCCATCCCTGCTGCAGGATGATGTGGAACTGTTAAAGGCTGACTTCACTTTCGAGGAGCTGACAGGGCGCTCACAGCAATGCAGAGTGGGAAGGCACCAGGGCCCAATGGGCTACCCATGGATCTGTTTAAAAGACTGGCTGGGCTGGTGGGTTCGCACCTATTATGAATGTTTGAGGACTTGTGCATGTAGAGGTGACTACCTCCTGACCTTTGTCATGCACTTATCTCATTAATATATAAAGACGGTAAGCCCAGGACAGTTTGTGGATCTTACCGCCTAATCTCACTCCTCAATGTTGAGACCAAACTGCTAGCAGCTATGCTGGCTTGCAGGCTCAACATAGTTATCACGTCTCTCATTCATCCTGATCAAAATGGGTTTATGCCTCGCAGGTCTACCCAGCTGAATTTATGGAGGTTGTTTAATTGGCTCGACACAGTAAGGAAGGTCGTAATTCCCCTAGCCATAGTCTCCACAGATGCAGAGAGAGCATTTGACTCCATCCACTGGTCCTGTTTGAACTTGGCCTTGAGGCGCTTTGGTTTCGCAACCAGCTTTTATAGCTGGGTTTCCATACTATGTAAGGACCTACGGTGGCTGGACAAGTCCGGACATCCGATTTGATTACCTCATTCCTTATTGTTCATTCTAAGCACTCCTTAAGCAGAAACAAACACAAAAATTTAATTTGCAAAGATCAGAGCTTCTGATGCCTTTATTGTGTGAGCACCATAGGACTCATGAATGCTCCTCTGTTGAATCATGGCTATGATGGTTAGTCCCTGAATGTATGTCTGGCACGTGGGGTGGGCCTGGCAAATATGCTATCCCTCTCTGAAAAATTGCAATTACATGAAACTACTCAACTGTTTCTTCTCAAAACTTCCAGGTGACACACGTCTTTTCGGCCCAACCAGTGGGACAGCCAATCCTCATTAGCTCGCTTACAGCTGCTTCTGCACTTGCCTTGGTCATGCATACTTACAAAGTGATTTTCCTTGCTGATGTTTGAGCCTCTCCTCACGTGGTGGGCCTGACTTCTTAATGTGTCAGTTTGCCTTCCCAGTAATCACAATTCGTCAGCCTGTGTGGATTTTTGAATTTCAGCCCCAGCCTTAAAGGGTCTTTTTGTATATAATTTTGTCCGCTTACTCCAATAGGTGCCAATGCTGCATTGATGTGGGCAGTCTTTTCATGTTGCAGTTTCAGCCTAACTGAAGACTAAAAATGCTTGCGGTTTGAACTTAGTCTCTTTTGGGAGGATAAGCACCCCATAACTACTATTTCCTCTTTGAGGTTTGCAGTGGTGCACATGCTCACATATATATCACATGTGAAAGATGCCCAGTAACTCACCAGCTCCTAATATGTTAATATTTCAATAAATATTTCTAGTTAGCCATTGTTTAGTCATAATTTGGAATCAAGTTCGACAGTATTGGAAAAATGTTCAATATGCCCCTGTCCCCTTCATAGCATCATAATAGTGAGCTCTTCACTGCAACATTGCTTTCTCTGCTGGTGGCCAACATGATGGCGCATCTTCCATCAGAAAAAGAAAAAGAAGACATTTAAAATAAGATGGGGATAATATCAATTAAAATTTCTGACATAATATCTGAAATCACCTGTATCTCGCTCTTTGACAAGAGTCAACATACAGTTCAGTTGTGCTGTCAAGTATGGGATGTGATGGGATACTGCAACTGTTAGTGGGGTAGACATAGACTGCTATCACAAGAAGAAACAATGTGGATAAAAAATTACAATCACTGGCGGGAAAAGGAATGAATGAGAGTGGCATCTAAAGTCCTTTTATGACTACAATATCCAGCAAAATATCTGTGAAGATATTAAAGAGTAGACACTATAAAGGAACACATGTACAGTATTACTTGTGTTTAATCACAGTGTGAAGCAAGGGAACATTCTCTTGATGCAGATATGCACACATTATTTGACTTATGCGAACGTATTAAAAATACATCTTTATAATGTCACGAATGAGAGATTAATTTTCTTAAGTCGTGTGGGGATCATGGAATGGTAAATGGCCCATCTGAATGTAAATTAAGTATCCATTAGATGTCATAGAGGTCCTGCATAGGCGAATCTTTGAAGAATTATAAGGCAGCATAAAAATGCTACTAGTACTTAATCTAGGAAAGAACGTGCAGCACTACTAAAGTAGAATAAATATACCTAAATGCACACCGGTAGTGCTGCTGGAGCCGTGGATGTCCCCAAGAGCTGCATGGATCACAGTGCAATATTTATCTCGTTTGAGTATAATTGTGGTCTTGTCTCACACACTTGCTTTCTGACTGTGCTGTTACCCCAACTAGTGACCACCTCATCAACAGCTATCGTGCTAAGCTCTGGTCCTGTGGAGAGTTCATAAGACTGGGATAGATGCAGCAGGAAAGCCAGCCACTTCCGGCATCCCGGGTTCAAACATGCTTCTGAGTGAGCTGGTGCAAGAGCAGCATTAAAGCAAGCAATGCGTCTGCCTGCGATATCACGATAACGCCTATCTCAATGTCATCGGGCTGCCTCCTGGTGCTTCTGATGAGAACAAGACCCAGCACTTCAATCCCAAAGGACAAGCAGGAGGCTTCAAGAGAGGTGCTACTAAAAGTCCTTAAGGATGACTAACAGAAATAGGCAATGGGTTACGGAAAGAAGTTGAGAACAGTTTTAAGTGTATTCTTTGTTATCTAGTCAGAGAGGAGACCACAAAAGTGCACAGACACATATTGAACAGAATACAAAATTGTGTGATCTTTCTAGATTAATAAAATTAATCCACAGGTTTGATAAAAGGGATTTTACCAACAGGGAGAGGTTACATAGGGAGAGCTTGTGTGTGAACGGTCTAGGGGGCATATCAACAACAACCGGCGATAATTATCGCTCAGCGCTCTTAGCGTGAGGATAATTATCGCCGGCTAGCGTGAATTTTTATCGCGACATGCTATTAGCAACGCTTATCTCAATAGCGATAAAAATCTACACGCTAACAGGCTAACGTGAGATTATCGCTGGAAACCCAGCGATAATCACACGTTACCTTGTTGATAGGGACAGGCAAACTTAGCCATGATATCCTCCTTCCATAGGATATCATGGCTAAGTCTGAAAATTAGCAGACGTAAAAAAGCAGCGTTAACCGCGGTTAGCGCTGCTTTTTTTGTCTCTAACAGGGTTAGCGACATTCTTGATAATAGGAGAAATGTCGCTTAGCGACATTTCTCCTATTATTTTACTCTGGAACGCCCCCTTTGCATCTCATTAGAGATGCAAGGGGAAGCGTAGAGTAAAAGGGTGCTAACATGCAAATTTGCATGTTAGCACCTTGTTGTTGATAGGGCGCTAGTTTTATCTCTGCTTTTTTGGCTTTTAAAGCCAAAAAAGCAGAGATAAAGCCCTTGTTGATATGCCCCTTGGTTCCTTTACCTTGTCATAGTGCGCTGTGAATGAATGCTGTATTCTTCCAGTTGGTGTCTCTCCCTTGACGTCACATTGTTGCCACATCAAAGTACCTGAAAGAAACACAAATTACAAGCATGCCCGTTTTTGTTTGAACAGTTATTGAATATTTAAAGGGTCTACCACATAATAGTGGCCCAGGCAAGAGTTGATGAAAGCACCCACGTTTAGAGCATTATGCACAGCTATTTTAGAAAGCGAAGATATAGCAAAATGTAAAACACTGAAGAATGAGGTGTGTGCATGTCTGCCACCCTGATTTGGGGTCCCTGAGACACAGCAATTCTGATTTTGATAAGGACCTGTGTATTGGGATCATAGAACTGCATATCAGCGTGTACTTTTCCCAGATTAAACAAGGGGAAAATCTATGCATCAGTTATTACTGTAAACCGGAGAATCCTGAGGTGCTCTGAAAGTGAGGTATACCCACTGTGGTCAGTGAGTGGCATATTTTACACAGCGTAAATGGTTTGTCAATAAAGCTTAAACCCAGCCCAACTATAAGGGGCTGTGCTTTCTGTCCACCCAGCTCAGCATTTCTTTGAAACAAAACCAGTAAGGCGTTTCTGGCCCGACCCTAAGTGAGAAGCCTAACAGCTTGGGTGAAAGGCATAGAGCCTGATTACGATCTTCGTGGACAGGGTTACTCCACGTCCGCCTTAATACAAGTCCAATATATCCTATAGAACACGTAATACGGTGGATGGGACATCTGTCACGTTTGTGAGGGAGCATCCCATCCGCCAAGATCGTAATCAGGCCAAAGTTTGCAGTGGGGTTACAGCAGCTTTCCCTGTCATCTTGGCCTGTAATAGGTGAGTCATGGGGCTGACGTTATCCACAATAATGGCATTTTCTCGTTTTTTAAGAGACAGGATTCCACCTTATATGGACATAGGAGGCAAAGATACTGTAATTGTTAGGGTTGACTTTACAGGAGGGTAGCACCATTTACAGTAAAATCACATAGCTGAGTTTAATGAAACAATTTTGGGTTGACGCAAACAGCTGATGCAGACCATTACTGGAGAAAGAAAAGTACTACAGTCAACTATGGAAAAGGAAATCCTTCAGCAGGCAATGGTCGTACACAAAAAAATCACACTGTCGCAGCCCTCTTCTGTGAAACATCTATTATCGAAATTCACAGCTCATCCTTTAGAATACACATATTTGTATTGAGGGCCGTGTTCTTGCCACAGCCAAAACATTGTCCTTTCAAATATATTATTTCGTTTGGAAAGGCTGAGGGCCTTATTTTGAGTTCAGCAGAAGGCATACTCCATCATAAACTTGGCATATGTCCTACAAGTCTTTTACAAGTGCATTGTAGCCTATGGCATGTGTAATAGGGGGCAAGATATCCACCACGTTTTGACGAAGTATCCCATCTGCCAAATTCTAAATAAAACCTTAAGGGCCATATGTACAAAAAGTATGGATTGCGATTTTCCTAATTGCGATTCTTACCGAATCTCATTTAGGAAATTGCAATTCCTAATGTGCATGTATTAAATATTGATGCCTACTGGGTCGCTAATCAACCTACCTTATGAATATGCATGAGGTAGGTCACCATTTGTGACACATTACGAATTGCAGCCACAGGGATAGTGGCCTGCTGGAGTTAGCAAACCACTGAGTCTGTGACTGCTTTTTAATGAAGCAATCTTTTTTTGTTGTTGTTTTATTATTTAAATGCAGGGATGCGTTCCAAAAAATAAAGTGAAATGTTTAAGTTTCATTGTGAAAGTGTAGGCAGTGGACCAATGCCAGCTCTTAAACAATATTTGTTTCAATATGCACAAAGGGAAAGGGGTCCATTCTGGAACACTTCCCATTTACAAATGGTTACCAACTCCTTTGAGGTGTGAGTAAAATATGAATGTTTTGCAATCATAATTCAGTCGCAAACCATTTATACATACCACTGTGATTCTGTATTTGGAAGAAAAAGCCTAAACACGCCCCTTCCAAATACTGAACTTCTAATCACAAAGTGCGATTCGGTAACATGCTAGAAAATTGCAGTTTGTGCTTAGCAGCATGTGAAAAGGCATTGGTCTTAGAGGAAAGACCCCTCTATTTTACGAACAAAATACAAAATTCAAAAAACTCTTCTAAATAACTTTTTAGTACAGTAAAAATAGTTGCCAACCTGCCTGAGACAAGACTTTACAACTGTAGTCAAGCCTTTTGTAACACTCTGGCTGGCTTCTTTCTGGCCAAAGTGAGTCATGTTTTCGATATGTTTGCGGCTAACAAATATTTAACCCCTTATTTTCAGGATGAGAAGGGTTTCCCCTCCAGCCTGGAAATATTAAATAAGTTTTCCTTGCCTAATATGGAGCAAGTATTAGGTCTAATTAAATCTATTTAGTCAGGCTCTCCTCTGGACCCGTGTTCACCAAAGAATATACATCTGGCCCTGGAGATCATAGGCTTGTATCGTGTGGAAATCTTTAATGAGATGATCAATACAGGCAACTTTCCTTTAGGATGGAAAAAAGCTTTCATTCATCTACGGTTAAAGAAACCAAGCCTCAATCCCAGTGGCGGCTCGCCGAGGGAGTGCTGCAGGGCGGTGGGAGGGGCAGGGTGGGGGGGTTAGTGGACTCGGGCATACGACAGACAGCACTCAGAGTCAGCCTTACTCTGAGTTCTGTCCATTGTATGTCCGAGTCCACTAGCCCCCCACCCCACTGCCCCACCACCCCACAGCACTCCCTCGGCGAGCCGCCACTGCTCAATACACAAGACCCAAGTAGTTAAAGACCAATATCCCATTTGCCTTTTTTTACGGCCAACATTTTCTAAAGGCAAGAAATCTTCAATTAACTTCATTCATAGATGCTAACAATCTTTTGGACTCCACATGATGAGGTTTCAGAGGTGTTCACAGTACCGAATCAGCACTAATTGAAGCCTCAGAAGAATTAATGGCCACACTGGTTAAGGGAGGAAAGGTCGTCCTTATGGTATTATATCTTTCAGAGGCCTTCAATGCAATCACTCTTGATTTACTGATTGACCATCTTTCTAAACTAGCCATCAGGGAAACTGTTCTCACTCTCTTGGAATCGTTTCTTTCTGAGAGGGGACAATTTGGCGCCATGAGTGAATTTGTTTCAGATGTACTCCATCTGCCATGTAGGGTGCCCCTTAGGGCTCTCCTTGAGCCCTTCCCTTTTCCCTTTTCAACCTGTATGTCACCCCACTGGCCTGGCTCATTAAATCCTTCAGCTTTTCAGTCGTCTCTTACGCTGACAATAGACAAAGAGTGATTTCAGTATCCAGCAACCCAGACAGCACAGCAATCAAATTTAACAGCGGTATGAAACAGATAGATAATTGGATTAATGACACTTCCTTCTGGACACCTATCTAGAGGCCTCATGTACTGGGATCTCTGTCAATTCCAGTGAAGAAGGTTAGAGATTTAGGAATATTAGGTGACAACAATTTAGCTCTTGGAGATCAGGCCAATGCAGTGAGTAACAAAACTTGAGAGGGATCCCCAGGGAGACATCGTTTAGAACAAATGCGCTACAACGCATTCCATTACAACGTGGTCGTTACAATGACCGCGTTGTTACTATGCGAACCATTACTTCGCAAGTTGGTACAACGACGTGCTGTAGGGGGCAGAAGGTGTTGGATTTACAATCCAACATCTTCCCTGCTGTTGCACAAACTGGAGTAGGAATAGTAAATTATACTATTCCTAGGTCCAGCACGCCCCCTACAGTAAGTCGTTGTAAAACGACTTGCGATGTAATGGTTCACGTTGTAACAACGCAGTCGTTGTAACGACCGTGTTGTAATGGAATTCGTTGTAACGCATTCATTGTAAAGAGATATATTTGGAACCCCTACAAAGTACCAGGAGGGCCCCCCCCATGCTCTGGACCCAGTCAGGAGCTCTAAGCCCCCAACCGTGCACTGTGCTGAGGTGGCCCCCTGGAGCTCAGGGGCCGTCTGCACAGCAGGGGCTTTTGCTATGCCACTTGGTCAATGCCCGAACTTCCTCAGTCTTTTTCACCCTGAAGATCATGAAAGTCTGTGGGCCCGATTCACAGAACTAACTTAAGACAAAATCCTAAACTTACTACTTTTGGTATTCACAGAAGTTAGGATTTTGTCTTAAGTTTGTCTTAAGACAGACTTAAGACAGACTTAAGACAGACTTAAGACAAACTTAAAACAGACTTAAGACAGACTTAAGTTGGGATTTTGTCTTAAGTTTGTCTTAAGTCTGTCTTAAGTCTGTCTTAAGTCTGTCTTAAGTTTGTCTTAAGTCTGTCTTAAGTTTGTCTTAAGTCTGTCTTAAGTCTGTCTTAAGTCTGTCTTAAGTTTGTCTTAAGACAAATTTAAGACAAAATCCTAACTTCTGTGAATACCAAAAGGTATTGGGTTTGGGGGCCCGTTGCGGGCCCCCTCAGTGTGGGGGAAGGGTGGTTGTGCACTGGGGGGGTACCCATGGTACCCCCTGCATTTCCAAGCACAGAGTGGCAGGCACCGCGTGGTGCCTGCCACGTAGTGCAGGGAAATGCACTACGTGACATTGTTTGCATTGCGAATGGTGCAGCAGCCAGCAGGACCATCAGCAATGTTCAGGGCCCTGGATACGCCCGCCAAAGTGGCGGGCACATCGTATTGAGCTTAGCGGAACCACCGCCTTACCGGTGCCCAGTCCCCAGCACCGCAATGATGGCGGACGGACTGATATCCGCCCGCCATCGTAATGAGCCCCTAAGATTCTAGTGGTGCAATTCAACAAGTGGGCAATGGTTGGTAGCAACGGACAGCAGTGGGGTTAACCCTGCAATAGGGGTACACCGACAGCAAGGAGAAAGCAGAATTATATGGGTTATAGGCCAGAGATGACTGCTGTTAGACCTGGCACCATTGGCGTGGGTCTCCCTTCCATTTGTTGCTGTTGCCTCATGTGTTTTTGCTGGTTATAGATGATTTGGGCACTGTGCCACTGCTGTTCAGTGCCACAGTGCAAGTGCTTCCTATGGTAAATTGATATATGGATTAGTGACTCCATGATTGGCTTGATTGGTTTACTTGTCAGACCCTAGTACAGTGCACTGTGGGTGCCCAGGGCTTGTAACCAATGCTGCTGGTGAGCTTGCAGCACTGATTGTGCCACCCCCGGAGCAGCTTGTAAAGTGTGTCTAAGGTCTGCCATTTCAAAGCCTGTGTGTGTGGCATGTCCTAATAGTGAATTACAGCCCTTTTCGTTTTTCACTATTGCAAGGCTACCTGTTCTCCATAGGCCAGAATGGGCAGTTTGGGTATTACATTTTATAATCCTAACTGACTCGGGGAACATGGTAGAAATTCGAGTTTAGTATGCCTGAACTCAGAATGATAAAATACATATTTTAGTGAAGTTGGTTTTAACATTCTGTGTTTGAAAATGCCACTTTTAGAAAGTAGGCATTTTCTTGTCTAACCATCCAAACCTGCCTCTGCTAGTTTGTGTATTCCTTGTCTGGAGTTTGAGTGACAGGGCTGGGGGATTCCAGGAGACAGGGTGGGTCAGCCCAGTGGTGAATAGAGAGATTTGCATCTAGATGGGAGGGAGGAGTTGCACCTGGGACCTGAATAGGGCTGGGCCTTCCCTCCACAATGCTGGCTCCACCTCCTGTGGTGTGTCTGATGTCCCTGCCCTGCACTGTGAAAGGAAAGAAGGAGATATGTCAACAAAGTGCTCCAGGACTGACCAGAACTGGTTTGGACTAGGCAAAGGCTTCTCTGCCTTCAGAGAACAAAGGCAAAAGGAGTATAAATATTGGGAACCAGACCCAAGAACTTTAGATCACTTCTGGGAATCAAGACAAACCTTTGCTGAGGAGAACAACCAGGAAGCTGAAGGAGGAGACTACCCCTGTGCTGTGTGTTTGGGGGTTGGCCTGCAGTGGTTGCTTCATTGCCAAAGAGAGGAGAAAAGGACTGAGTGTGCTTTCTATCAACTTGAAGAAGAATCTCCAAGGGCTTGAACTAGAGCTTTCCTCCTAACTGAAGTCTCAAGGATACAAGACTTCACCAACCAGCTCCCCCCTGAATTCTCTTGCTGGGAATTGAAGTGCCTGCTGTTGTGCTGGGCCTTCTGAAAGACTGCGTGTCGCTGGGAGCTGGAAGCGCGACGCAACAATGAGAAGCGTGTCGCCGCCACAGCTGCTGTCATCACATCACCGAGGAAGCAAGCCGCCGCTGCCTCTGTCATCATCGCATCGCCGAAGCGCTGCGCATCTCCGGAGAAGCGGGACGCTGCCACAGAGGTCATCGTCGCATCACCGGAAAAGCACGTCGCAGGGCCTGTCGCGGCTCCAAAGATCATCGAGTAGCCGCACGGCCGTCGGGCGTGTCGCATCACACCAACGTTGTCGCATCGCAACCAAGACGCCATTTTGACGCATTGCACCGGAGAAGAGTATTGCATCGAGGAGACAGCGTGTTGCATCGCACCGGAGAGCAGTAAGAAACCGATGCATCAACTCCCCACACAATAAGGAAGCGAGCCCCAACTCCCCTGCGCAGCAGTAAGGAACCGACGCATCCACTCTCCTGCGTGTAAGGAACTGACGCATCACCTTCCCTGCAACCTTTTGGTTTTCTTTGCGCTACGCATCTAAATTACATTGAGAGTAAAGTGTCGCGTTTACAACTTGAGAGAACTGAGCTATTTTTATAATACAACCTGTGTGGTGTTCATTTGTAGTGTTGTCACTGTATTAATGTATGTGTTCACAAATGCTTTACACACTGCCTCTGAGATAAGCCTGCCTGCTCGTGCCAAGCTACCAAGGGGGTAAGCAGGGGTTATTTTGGGAGTGTAGCCCCTTACCCTGACTAGACGCAAGGGTCCCTATTTGTCACAGGTACCTACATATGGCAACTAGAGACCCTTAAATCTAACATTGGTGGTCAGCGGTGAGGATTTAGACTTGCATTTGTGATTCTTATACAGTGATTGGTGTACACTACCAGTGAGTGCAGACCATAACGCAACCACATACTTTGAGAGAATTTTCCTTGGAACTTCTTTTCTATTTTTGATTCCTGAGAACTGCCAGTCTTTTTGCTACCATGAGAAAGTCAGCATCCATAGTATCTGTAGACATTGTGTTGGAATAAGAGAGAATTGATACTTACACTGTGCCTAATCTCAAAGCTTTGTGCAAGAAATTTAAAATCTCTGTGAAGGGCCTCACCAAGAAGGAGGAATTCCAAAAGGCGCTGAGGGCCTGGGTGGAATCTAGGAATGCCCCTGAGCATCCTGAAGAGCCAACAGTGGAGGCAGGGGATTTAAATGGGCAGCTTGAGAGGCAAGTGGGCCTAGCTGGAGGGAAAGCACCTTCAGGGGCGGGCAGCAGTGTTTCTTCCAAAGGATTGTCCCCAGGAGAGCTGGAGGACAGAGCAAAGGAGAGGATGCATACGTTGGAGCTGGCTAGGCTCAAAATGAATGGGCAGAAAGACAGAGAGAGCAAGAAAATAGAGTTTGAGATGGAGGTAGAAATGTAGAAGTTAGCCTTAGAGGAAAAGAGGATGCATTTTGAGCATGAGAGAGGATTGAGGGAATTGGAACTCAAGGCCAAAAGTTTAGAGGTTCCTCCCTCTGGTGGTGGCATACCGCCAGTGCAGGTAGAAGCAAGAGCTTACATCCCCAAAGATGTAGTGAAAGATTTCCACAAGAATGAGGATATTGGTCAATGGTTTAGGGCTTATGAAGCTGCAATGTTGGCCCACCGGGTCCCTGAGAAGGATTGGGGAGCGGAGTTGTGGGGCCGCTTTGTTAGTGATGGGAGGGACACTTTGTTAGATTTGCCTACAGAGGAGCAGATGTCCTATACCACATGAAGGGAGCCCTAATGTTCAGGTTTGGTTTGACCCCAGAGTTATACAGACGAAGGTTTAGAAATTGCAGAAAACTGGAGTCTACCACTTGGGTGGAATATGTGTCTTTCTTTTGCAGAGCATTGGATGGTTGGGTGAAGGGTAGCAAAGTGGATAAGTTTGAAGCGCTCTATGATTTGTTAGGATGGGAGCACTTGTCTAATAACTGTTTTCCAGAGCTACGCCAGCATCTTATTGATAGCAAGCTAACTAACCCTAGGAAGTTTGCGGAGGAGGCAGACCGCTGGGTGAGCACCCGGGTCCAGAAGGGTCATGTGGGAGACTTTGCCAAAGGTGGGCAGGGTCCCCAGCAGAAGAGTGGGGGGGCAAGGGTAAACAGAGGGAGTTCCAGAAAGGGCCCCAAAGTAATCCCCAAGGGGACCAAGGGAAAGGTTCCCAGCCTCCCCCTAAAAAAAAGGCAGTGGCCCCGACAGATAAACCTGTTCACCAGGGGCCCAAGACCTGTTTTAAGTGTGGTAAGGTAGGCCACTGTTCTTATGATGCTAGATGTCCCTTGTATGGGAAGACAGCACCCATTGGTGCACCACCCCGGCAGTTGGCTAGTGTAGCCCTGGGGGAAGAGATGGGTGCCCAAGGTGGGTGGGGTCCTGCAGAGATGTCCCTTGTCTCTTTAGGAGACAGTGAAGTGGTCCCCAGGACCCAGCTGCCTGATAACACTAAGAAATACAGTGTGAGAAGTTGGCCTGGCATATGCTGGTCACTAGTTATAGTGGCCACCTTGCACTAGTCCAATTCGACTCTTATGGTAGATAGGTTTAAGACAACCTTTTAAAGAAAGCTATCCTAGTGGTAGCTGTGGAGAGCAGCCTTCAGGCTAAGTCTCAGAGGAATGTAAAGCAGCTTGTTTTACCTTATAATCTCTTGAATTACCAAATGAAAGGACACCACACAGGTATATATATCAAATATATATGTATTTATTTCTAGATACACTCTACTAATCTCTTTATGAGATTAGAAGCCAGGAACACATTCAAATATAAACGTTTCACAATAAGTTAAGCACAAATATGGCTGGGGCCCTAGGGGCGTACCAGATCATATACTAAAAAAGAGGTTTAGGAAAGTCGACTTGCAAGGGGACAAGGCCTAGGGCCTGTAGAATTGCTGGGGCTTCACTAATCTACCCAAGGTAGGTAAGTAAAAGACCCACGGGAGACGCGTGCAGTGTGAGAACACAGCTGCGGGTTCCCTATTGATTTCAATGGAGCAAGTCGCGGTTGTATTTTTAAAGTTTTAGGGTACTTTGAGGAAGTCTACAAGCAAGCCACTTACAAGGTAAGTAATTCGAGGGCCAACACACACTAGGACACCGGAGTGCACGAGTTACCTCACCCAGGGAAGCCGGGTGCATAGGTGTCTTTTGATGTTGGGTCGCGTCGCTATTTTCTATGGAAGCTAAAGAAGATTTGCTGCTTGCGAAGACTGGAGAAGTGTCCGGTGGAATCCAAGGCTGGATTCAAGATGAAGAAGACCTGAAAGCAGAAGGGACAGTGTTCACAGTCACTTGCCAGTGACCCGGGGCCAGGAAGATGGATGCCCACGGATGTCGGGTGATTTCAGGTGATCAAGGGTGTTTTGACTCTTCGCCCACGAGGTCCAGGAGAGATCGACGATGACCAGCAGCTGGATTCCAAGTGTCCCACAACGTATGCAGCTGACTGATGTGTCGGCAACCGGATTGGAGCCAACAAGTCTTGGCAACAGCAAGTCTTGTAAAAAGTGAATAAAGTTAATGGTGCAGACCAGCAAGGTCTGAGGGACTCACCCAGCAAGGATGAATGAGGGCAGGCCTGGAGCAACCAGAGGAGCCCTTTGGTTTGATAAGAAAGTCTTCAGGGGACCCACAAGCCAATCAGCAAGAGATCGTGAAGATGCCTCATGAGGAAATGCTTCACAGGAGCCCACGGTCACTCGGGACAGGGTAGACCTCTGATTTTCGGTGCACAGCCTGCTGGAGGCTTGGGTCACAAATGGTCCAAAGCACAGATTCGTAGAATGTCGTGAAAGGGTTGCACTTGACAATAGTGTGCGGTACCTGGGTATTGCTGTTCCTCATCACTTGTGGGGTCCACTCGCCACAGCTCTGCTGGGGACTCCCAATGGCCATCAAGAAGTCAGGAAATCTACTTCCAGGGCTGCAGGGACTTCGAACTCCAGCGAGAGCGGGAAAGTTTGCGACCGTTGATTCAAGTTTTTGGTGCCTGCCAAGAAGGGGAGTCATTCCTTGACTCCAAGGGAGATTCTTCCATCTTCCAAAGGTAGTGGAACGTCGAAGGACCAGGATTCTTCTTGTAAAGCGTCATCCAGGGATATCTAACTTGTAATGGCAAGGGTTCCCTAACTTATACTAAAAGGAAGGAAGGGACTAGCTCTATGACCACTCCTCTGGGAGGGTCAGGGGAGTGGGTGGTTACACCCACTTCCCTTTGTCCAGTTTCACGCCAGAGCAGGGGCAGGTAGCCCCTGAACGGGTTTGAGCTGGCATATGCACAGAGAAGCCTACTGCTCCCCCAGTGCAGGACTTCAAAGCACTCTAGGAGTGCACCCACCCAGCCCCATTACACTAAATCCTGTCTGGAAGGTGGTGACACCTCCCTGTGATAGAATGCCTATTGTTGGGCCTCCTCCACTGCGAGTTTCAGTCAGCAGCAGGAGGGCAGCTCAGTGTCTGTGCTGGTGGCATCCATTTTGTGATGCCAGGGCTCTTTCAGATTTCTACCGTGTTTCCACAGTGGGTACATGTCGTCCCCTCTAGAAGGGTGGGATCATACTCCCACACCAGTTACTGGTGTGGGGGTATGATTCCAAGTTGTTTGACACCAAACACGACATGTTTTGATGCAGTCATTCCAAAGTTAGCATTTACCGGTAGGTTATAATGCACTTAAGAGTATATGGTTTAACCGCATCCACAAACAGCCACAGAGAATAGACCCTGCTAGCTGCAGAGGGGCCCTGCTTATGCATTGGCACCCCCTCACATTGTAAACCAAGCACCCTGCCCTCAGGATTGATAGGGCCTGCCTTAGGTGTGACTGATAGGTTTATACGTGTGTGTAAGGGGAGATATAGGAACCTATACCTCAATGAGGAGTGCTAACACTACCTCACCCAGGCTGCAGTAGCAGGCCTGTGGTATCCGATTTAGTCTGCTTCCCAGGGGTGGCATAATACATGCTTCAGCCCCTGGTAGGCCTGTGAAGTACCTATGCCCTTGGTACCTAAGGTACCATATATTAGGGGCTCATAAGGTACCACAGTATCCAATCACTAGTGCATCCAATATGCACACCAGTCGTTTAAGGGAGCAAGCAGATAGGCTGGGGTCCTGGATAGCTGAATCCCAGCCAGACTAGTCAAAAACCATTCAAACGCCAGGAAAAAAGTGGGGGCAACCATGCAGTCAGATTCCACCTTCCTACATACAGGCAGTGGGTGACCATAAATGGCAAGAGGGTGGAAGCTCTTAGAGACACCGGAGCCAGTGTGACGGCTGTCAGTTGTCGGCTGGTATCTGAAGAGCAGGTAGTCTCAAATGCATTCTACCCAGTTATTGCCGCTGACAATACAGAGAGCCACTGCAAGGTGGCACAGGTTCCCTTTGAGTGGGGGGGGGGGGGTCTCAGGGACTCTTCAAGTAGCTGTGAGGCCAGCCATGCCTGTTGAATGTCTGTTAGGTAATGATCTGGAGAGCTCCCCTTGGGCTAAGGTGGAGCGGAGAGCTCATTTAGAGATGTTGGGTTTGCGTGAGTGGGCCTACGTGACCACTCAGTCTATGGCAGCCAGTAAGGGCATTCAAGAGGACCTGGAGCCTGAGAAAATGGCCGAGGTGCCTGCCTTTAAGAGAAGAGGCAGGGGGCGTGGGAAACCGGCCCCTGAGGTTCCCACAGCCCAGGAGGAGGCGGACCCTGAGGGGGATGCCCTGGAGCCTACCGAGGAAGAGATTGCTGAACAGCGAGACCTGCCTGAGCTGACCCATTGGCAGCAGGAAGCAGGTCCCTTCAGGGAAGAGTTCTGTGAGGAGCAGAACAAGTGCCCTTCTCTTGTAGGTTTGCGGCAGCAGGCTGCAAACCAGGCAGCAGGTGATCAGTCTGGATCACATTGGATATACTGGGAGAATGGTCTCCTGTATAGTGAGACTAAGGTTGCTGAGCCTGGAAACCTCCCTAGGATGTATATAGCTACATGCTGGCCTTCAGGAACCAAACTAGGCGTTTCAGAAAACTCGCTGAGGCGAATCTGGAAGCCAGCCAGGAGGAGATGAAGCGATGGTACGACCAGAATACCACTCTGGTACAGCTTCAGCCTCAATGAAAAAAGGGGGGACCCCTCGATAACTGATAGCGGTAGAGAATCAGGGGGAATCAGACTAAATACAGAAAACGTACTCTACCGTTTACATTTTTACATGTACAGTGTATCATGCGTTTAAATTCAAGCAAAAAACTCTGACTGGACCAAAGGGAAAAACACATATATTGTTAATGGGAACAAAAAAAAGAAGAAAAATAATATGAACTTTTATTTTTTAATTAATTCTTTTTTAACAAAGATAAATACATTTTTATATACATCGCATTTTTAATTAATCCAAAAGAACAGTTCCAAAAAGACATACATTAACAATTATATAAATACAATAACAATATATGTGTTTTTCCCTTTGGTCCAGTCAGAGTTTTTTGCTTGAATTTAAACGCATGATACACTTTCCATGTAAAAATATAAACCCTGTGCTCTCCAGGATAAGTGGACCGGACCATTTGAGGTGGTGGAGTGCAAGAGTACGGTTACCTACTTGGTGGACTTGCGGTCTCCCAGGAACCCCTTGCAGGTCCTGCATGTTAACCACCTGAAGCCCCACTTAGAGAGGTCCGAAGTGGGCATGCTCCTAGCAACAGATGCTGGAATGGAGGAGGAGACTGAGCCTCTTCCTCACCTCCTGTCTGCAACAGAGCAAGATGGGTCAGTGGATGGAGTAAACCTCTCTGCGACCATGACCCCTGAGCAACAGAATGACTGTCACCAGTTGCTGAGACAGTTTTCTGACCTGTTCTCCCTAATTCCCGGTGTCACTGATTGGTGCGTCCATGATGTAGACACCGGGGACAGTCCTGCTGTCAAGCACAAAACTTACAGGGTGACTAACAGGGTGAGAGCTTGCATCAAGGAGGAGGTCTCCAAGATGCTTGCGTTAGTGGTGATTGAGTCCTCTAACAGTCCTTGGGCCAGACCAGTGGTCCTGGTCCCAAAGGCTGCCGCACCGGGTGTCACGCCAGAACTGCGGTTCTGTGTGGACTACCGAGGGCTCAATTCAGTCACCAGGACCGACGTGCACGCCATCCCCAGAGCTGATGAGCTCATTGATCTGCTAGGGGCTGCCCGGTACCTCAGCACGTTTGACTTAACGTCTGGGTACTGGCAGATCGCCTTGACTGATGGGGCAAGAGAGAGGTCAGCATTCTCCATACCAGACGGGCACTACCAATTCCGGGTTATGCCCTTTGGGATGAAGAATGCCCCTGCCACCTTTCAGAGGTTGGTCAACCAGGTGTTGGTTGGGCTGGAAGAGTTCAGTGCCGCCTACCTGGATGACATTGCAGTGTTCAGCGCCAGTTGGGAAGAACATCTGAGCCACCTCTGGGAAGTGTTGATGGCACTGCGGAGAGCAGGCCTCACGATCAAGGCGAGCAAGTGCCAGATCGGGCAGGGTTCCGTGGTGTACTTGGGACACCAGGTTGGGAGCGGCCAGGTGGCGCCCCTACAGCCCAAGATTGAAACCATCCTGGCTTGGGAACCCCCAAAACCCAGACAGAGGTGAGAGCCTTTTTACGACTCACCGGGTATTACAGGAGGTTTGTCAATGGGTATGGCAGCATTGTTGCACCCTTGACAGAGCTGACTTCCAGGAAGCAGCCCAAGAGAGTGATATGGACTGACACCTGTCAGAGAGCTTTTGATGCCCTGAAGACTGCCATGTGCACGGCGCCCGTGCTCCTGGCACCCAACTTCTCAAAAGAGTTTATTGTGCAAAAGACGCTTCAGAGCATGGTGTGGGGGCTGTTCTATCACAGATTAATGAGGAGGGCCTAGATCAACCTGTAGCCTTCATCAGTAGGAGGTTACTTCCATGGGAACAGAGGTGGAGTGCAATTGAGTGTGAATCATTTGCTGTGGTCTGGGCACTGAAGAAGTTGAGACCATACTTGTTTGGGACTCACTTCCAGGTTCAGACAGTCCACAGCCCCCTCAGATGGTTGAAGCAGATGAGGGGTGAGAATCCAAAGCTGTTGAGGTGGTCCATTTCCTTACAGGGGATGGATTTCACGGTGGAGCACTGCCCTGGTACAGAACATGCCAACGCTGATGGTCTGTCCAGAATTTTCCGCCTTAGTGATGAGAACTCCCCGGAGGTAGGGGAGTTCTCCCTTACATTTCAGCTGGAGGGGACACGTGTTAGACCTGGCACCAGTGGCGTGGGTCTCCCTTCCATTTTTTGCTGTTGCCTCATGAGGTCATCGTTGTATCACCGGAGAAGCGCGTCACAGGGCCTGTCGCGGCTCCAAAGATCATCGAGTCACCGCACGGCCGTCGGGCGTGTCTCATCACACCAACGTTGTCGCATCGCAACCAAGACGCCATTTTGTCGCATCGCCCCGGAGAAGAGTATCACATCGAGATGCCAGCGTGTCGCATCGCACCTGAGAGTAGTAAGAAACCGACGCATCAACTCCCCACACAGTAAGGAAGCGAGCATCAACTCCCCTGCGCAGCAGTAAGGAACCGACGCATCCACTCTCCTGCGTGTAAGGAACCGACGCATCACCTTCCCTGCAACCCTTTTGTTTTCTTTGCGCTACGCATCTAAGGTACATTGAGACTAAAGTGTCGCATTTACAACTTGAGAGAACTGAGCTATTTTTAACCCTGAGCGTAGTTCGCGAAGTAGCGCTACGCATAGCTACGCAAAGTGCACTTCCCACTATGCGAGATATGCGTAGCACTTCACGAACTGCGTAGTACCCTGTTCGCACTGTGCAAGATGCTATTTTTAATGATTGCACAGTGCGGACAAGCATCCGGCACTGTGCAATCATTGAAAACCGCATCGTGCACAGTGCGAGCTGTAGTTTTCTGCTGCTCGAGAAGATTTTTACTCGAGCAGCAGCTTTCTCAACGCGGACTGGTAGTTTCTCATCGCGAGCGGTAGCGAGCATACGCGACCACTCGCAATGAGAAACCTGACCTCCCCGCTTTGAGAATCTCGCCGGGAGGTTTATTTTCCACGCTCGCGATCGCCAACTTGATGTTGCTGATCGGGAACGAGGAAAAAGTCTCGCCGGGATGTCATTTTGCTTGCTCGCGGTCGCCAACTTGACGTTGAGGACCGCGAGCAAGCAAAAATTGACCGCTGCACTACGCAACGCTACGCTACGCGTGTTTGCACTGTGCTACATGCAATTCGCATAGTGCGAAGTAGCGCAAACTTCGCAAACTACGTGAGCATAGCGTAGTGCTTTGCCAAGGCTTAGCTATTTTATAACATTTAAGAGACTATTTTTGAGCACAGTATTGTCGATTTTTGTCGTCTGGTCTTGTGTTAAGTCTATATAAAAATACCTATTTTTATAATACAACCTGTGTGGTGTCCATTTGTAGTGTTGTCACTGTATTACTGTATGTGTTCACAAATGCTTTACACACTGCCTCTGAGATAAGCCTGCCTGCTCGTGCCAAGCCACCAAAGGGGTGAGCACGGGTTATTTTGGGAGTGTAGCTCCTTACCCTGACTAGACGCAAGGGTCCCTATTTGTCACAGGTACCTACCTATGCCAACTAGAGACCCCCAAATCTAACAACTGCCATACTCACAGGAGACTACAGACAGAAAGTGTTTCCCTATCAGAAAAGTCACAGGGGGAAAATGGCATAGTAACTTTCCGCAAAATGCCATGGCTTTAAGGTCAGGTCACCCGATCAATGAAAGTCAAAAAGGGGGACTGACCAAAAGCCCACTCAGTAACATATGTTTTTTTATTTCCAGTATTGTATTGACTACGTGGCGTCACCAACAGACAGTTGTAGCTGCCTGTATGTGAGTCCTAAAAAAGCTAAATGAGTCCATCTGAAAATGTCAGACTTGACAATGTTTAATGTATTCGTAAAACACCAGCAAATGTTCTTGTGAATTTAATATGCCTTTAAATTTTTTGATATTGCAGAATGTTTGCTTCACTAATTTCAAATAAAGCCCCCAATTTCAATGAAGATGTCAAATCTTCTAGTAAGTGACCTACTTACATCAAAACCTCTCTGAGATGCGTACAAAATATGCTGAGAAGCAGAGCTCCATGCTCTGCCATAAGCAATGAAAATCAGGTACACGTTTTCTATTCTGCTAAACACGAGAAGTAATTTTTTAGGTTTGATCTTAGTGGATAGTGTTGGTGGTTTCATTGAAATGACGTATATCAAGGTGAACAGCTGATCCAGGTAATTACCAGAGAAATTAATTACTGGGAAAATCCTCTGTCGGCATTGAATGTCAAAAAATATAATCCCTGTTTTTGGCACTTACACCCCTTGCTGCAGTTGGCAAGAATCTATCTAATGTCACTTACTATCACCACCTTAGTTCATGCTCTTGCCACCATCAAGCTGGCTCTTAGACAGAGGGGGCCTTATACTGCAGCCAACCCAAGGCCTAATTACTGCATTATCACTCAGCTGGCTCAGCTCGCCAATGAGTGCCCTACAGCTGCCCAGAACAGGTCTGACCCCCTCCACCCAGTCCCACTGTGAGACTTCAGCTCCAGGCTCCTCTGGTCTTTTCATCAATGATGACCAGAGGATGCCTGCACTGTGTGTATGTTCTGTGTGGCTGTGCTAACCAACATTGGCGGTAAGAGCTGGTGATCAAAGCACGCAATATGAGGCCATTAATGCTCAATACTGCCCCTATCTAGTAATTTTGTTGGATAATATTCTAAAGTTACCATATCTGCCACTTTGGTAAATCTACTCCCTGTGTGCAAAGGTTTTCCATAGCTTTACAAAGTGCAGATAGGGGCAGAGGAGGGAATGAAAAACTTTACCCACTTGTACCTTAAAGCGTATCATGTTTAGGAAGTGGTTTTTTTCCCACAGCCCAGCTGCAGATCTTTTCCAAATGATAAAACATTAACACTTAACTACAATAACTTTCAAGAGGAAAATTCTATACTTTGGGGTTGAGATGTCCGCAAGGGTATTTTGCAGGGTCCTGGGCATACCACAAAGGTTAAAATCAGAATTCCAGACGTAGACATATAGCTCTGAGCCATGAACCAGGTTTAACAGGGCAAACTGTTGCAAAGGCTCAGAGCAGAGGTACAGGGGGGTTTCACCATCTAAGTGAATCTAGATGTTGCCATTTAGTTGAATCAACGTGTGAGAGCAGCTATTTTGGAACAAGCCTGTCCATGTTGTTGCTGATGGGCTCACTCACCGAGGTTTGAATGACCATCACGTGATCAATGGCCATTTTGTTTATGTTGGCTATCTCGTGATTGGCTGCCATATGGTTTGGTTGGTTATCATGTGATCAGTGACCATTATGGCTGAATGTATTTGTCCCTCTGCCTCCAGGGAGGCAGACCTATTACTTGCCAGCAGCAGCTACAAACAACAAGGAAAGAAACCTCACCCTGCACGATTTTGTGGGACTTGACGCTGTTGGTGCTGTGGCATCACCATGCGCCAGCTACAGGTAAAGCAAAAGCAGGTTGGGTAGATGTGTATCTTCCTGACACCAGGACCAATGATGTCTGACAATCCAGTATGTGAGTTTTGAAGCCTGGCGGGAGTTAGGCATCAGAGTGGTCTGCAAGGGATGGGGAGGTGTCAAAAGCCTCCCTGGAAAAGGCAGAACTTCAGTAACTTCATCTTAGCTATTTTTCCGCTCTCAGCTTTTTATCATGAAATGTGGCTACAGTGTGCCCACTAACGCCACCTATCAAACCACGTGTGGTACTGGTCGAAAAAAGCTTGCAGCCTTTCCTCATTGAAGTGTTTTGGCCTCCAGAAAGGTTTCAAAGTCTGAATATAAAACTTTTACCTGGGAAGAAACTTGGGTGAAAAGGCAGCTCACCTGCCCACATTTTACTCACTGCTTAGGTCTCTTTCAACTAACTTGGTTTGGAAATATTATTTTCTCTATAATTTACTATATTGTTTTTGTTAGTTATTACTCAAGTGCCACATGCAATATCTCTGACTAAGGCCTTGAAGTTACTGCTAATCCACTAAGGATGAAGCGAGGGTTCCTCACAGAGCCCAGTTTTAGTGGTCTGATGGGTTGATCTTTTTGGAGCTCAGTCAAGGCTCACATCAAGTCTGTGAACTTTCCCTCCTGTAGTTCAGCAATCTGATCTTCTACAAAGGCCATTTCATAACATAGGGTAGAAAACAAAAACTTTAACAACTTTATACTGTTTAAAAACTGCCATGCGCTGCTGTGGTGCTGCTGTGGTTCAGCGTCACGTGCAGCAGCAGAAAGCTGTCCAAATAATTTGAACAACTTTCTGCATTCATTTTTGAGTTCAGATACAAAGGGCAAGTTGTCTATAAAAGGCCTCTTCATGTGCTTCCTTATGACTTTCAGATGTGTTTTAATAGGGTCCAGGGTTATCTTTTTAGCGCACATCTTTCATCGTCATTAAACGTTACACAAATACTCATTGTTTCTGCCTTTTGTCTGAGATAAATTAGAAAAGAAGGAAATAGTTTTACTTGCGAACCTACGGGTTTTTCTGAATGGTAAATAATGCATACACATTTAAGAGGCTCTCACAGCACTTTGGACTTTCAAAGGCAACTGACTTCTGAGATATGTTACAGTTTCCCAAAAGTAATAAAACACTGTAAAACAGTTTGCACTCCAGACCCCGGGCCCATGATTGGAGTACAAGGTCTGCTGCCTCCCAGTCAGACCTCCACGGGACACCGCCATTCACCCCTTACCTGCCTCTAAATCTGAAGATCAGAGGGCAGGTCTGGGAGTCACTGCCTCTTCCAACCATACCCTGTGCTGGGGGCCTTGGTAAGGCACATGCAGACCGGATCAAGATAGGTCCATGGAGATTTAAAATACAGGCTGCGAGAAGGACATGCCAACATCCCTTCCACAGAAAGCAGAGTGTAGACCTAATCGATGAATTTAAGGGGAAGTACACACAAATATTCATTACAGGGAAATCCAACCATGCTTTCTTCCCTTTTTTCTTCAACTTCCTCCTACTACATACACTATCTATAGCAGTAACCTGTTTGTCACTGGATGGGTGATATTTTAAAGTTCTGTTCAATATTACTGATGTGACTTTCCTTCAATGCCAAGCCTGTGTTTATGTAATACACAGGCAAAGGAGCAGTGGTGAAACGAAACCAAACGTAAATACTAATGAAAGAAGAGAGTTTTAAAAACAATGTAAACTTTTAAATGTACATTTATATAGAACTTGATTATTAAGTAACTTATTTCAGATGCTAAAGACAGTTCACATTAAATATTTTGCAAATGCCCATATATAAAATGTATATTTTTTTTATCGACAAAATGGTTGTTATAGCTATTGTTAAGTACAATGTGCTAAGTGTTAAATTTGCAAATTAAAAATAAGTAATAATGACATTTACCGGTATCTAAAACATAAACTGTGATGCAGTACGTGTTTTCTGCAGAACAACCTCCAAACAAGTACATCTGTTCCCCGACTACAGCAACTGCATGCCCGTACCTGTAAGACAAAATATTCCATATCGGTATGATTTAGTGATCAATAAAATGTTGTTGTGCGGTTACACCCAGTTACAGTGCTCGCTAGTTGAATAAATGGCACATTCGACGGAACCGCATCACACAAATACTTTTTTACTCAGAAATCAAGGAAATGTTTCAGTATTACATAATGTTTACACAGCAAATTCCCCTAAAATGAGAAAACGAAAATCCATGCGATTGAAACCAGATGAAACACGGATAACTGACACGAAGAACCTGCAGAAAAGCTGGCCCAAAAAAGAGCGATTATAGGCAAAAAAACATAACCTTTTTAGTTTACAAATGTGCCAGACTTTGGGCATCACCAAAAACTATTCTCCCTTAGGCTACGCTTAACCCATCAATGCAAGCCACACTCTTTGCTATGCGTGTCGTATTTAAGGGCACAGAGCGAAGTGTTCAATTTACAAGGAGACAGAGAAGGCAGAGTGGAACCCCGTACAAGGAGGACCCTGTTTCCTGTTCCACGTAAACCTCTCAAATGCTTGCCACGGTTCACACAGAGACACTCGCTTCCAGTGGGTTATTATTTAGACACCATCATCTTCTTTGCTGTTTATGTTTTTTCATTATTTTAACAGGTCCCATTCTGTGGGGTTGTTTGTCACGCCCTGAAGAAGGTGGTACTCCTGACTTGGAGTTGTCTCACCGAAACGCACGTCGGCGTTGTTGTTTAGGCCCCCTCCACTCCTACTGATTATATCTATGTGCCTTAGATAAGTGTTTCCATATGTATCTTGACTAACCATCAGAGCACCCTGGGATCATCCATTCCATCTTTTTGAGTTGGGCCTACAATTGTTTTTTGATCTGTTGTTGAATGAATTATGTGTTTTTGTGATGTTGTATGAATGTGAGCTGTTCGAATTCTAATGTATGTTTGATCAAAAACATTTCTTTTCTCTCCCCTGATTGGGAACCTGTTTTTTCCTTTGTTTTTTCTTTTATTTTGTGATGTATCTTATTTTGTAATAAT
Source organism: Triturus cristatus (assembly GCF_964204655.1). Classification (NCBI taxonomy): domain Eukaryota; kingdom Metazoa; phylum Chordata; class Amphibia; order Caudata; family Salamandridae; genus Triturus; species Triturus cristatus. The sequence continues at coordinate 799,968,818 of NC_140581.1, forward strand.
TTTTGACTTATACTGTGTGTGTTGAACATTTTCATTATTGTATCAATGTACTACATGATTTATTTATTGTGATTATTTCTGTAAAGAATTTAACTAAACTTATTTATGTATTATAAAAAAGCGATATTTATAATGAAATAATAAAAGAAAAAATATATTTGCTATATTGATTGTTTTTCTGTCCTTCTACCTATGTATTCTTTTTTGGGTGCCTTTATGTGTTTGTATGCCACATTACCTTAATCCAATCTGAGTGTCATTTTGTCTGCATTTAAACATTTGATACATTGTACATTTTTCAATCATAGGGGTAGAGTATACTTTGTTGTTTTCTTACTTGGTTTAATTTTCCCCTGCTTCTCTACCCGTATTACTTGATTAGGGGTTGCCCTTTGTTCTTTGGTTATGTTTTTTCATTAACAGTACATTGCAAAGCAAAGTTTGCAGGACACTCAAATCTACAGTTGCAACAGTACATGCAGTTAGTGCAAACTTCAACGGACTGCAGCTGGTTTTTTGACTTTGAAGATAAAGTGATTTTGCTAGCGTTATATTTAAGGGTATAAACACGACACTCTGGAAGAAATCAAAAAGAGAGAGCCAGTTAGATCATAGGAAAATGAGTCGAGTGACTTAATTTGACCCAGTCTTTTGAAGAGGTTTGCGCCATATAACAAATACGAACATAAAAAATAAGTTTCATGAATAAATACATTATGTTCTGTTCCACAATTGACTTTCTTACCAAACTCCACAAACGGCCCTCTAGTTAAGCTATGCAGACTAGGGGACGGCAAATAATTCAGCTCTGCTGGTGGATTTTGCGGGGTTTTGCCCACTTTACGCATCAACGGTAAGTTCACAAGCGCTTGAGAGAAAAAATAACGCGCTAGACCTCCTCCTGGAGAGATTTCTCAATGCAAAGGTCGCGGCAAGTCGCAACCGCACACGACCGCTCGCATTGAGAAATCTGCCATTCGCGTTGAGGAAGCTGCCGCTCAAGTAGAATGTCTACTCGAGTGGCAGAAAGCAGCGACGCCCCCTGGCGTGACACATAGTGCCATTTGCGCAGATTTTACAGCACGGGACAAACTCCTGGCACTAAAAATCAGTGCAAGACACACAACTTAACAGACTCCGGGGAGCGCAGCAGGGTTTTTTCTGGCACTTCGCACAGTTACGCGGAGTAAAACTATGTGAACTCCACCCAGGCTTAATGCAGACATCACAGCCCAATAAATAAGTCTGCTGGAGATGGCGTCTTTGGCTAACCAAGCACAGGAGATGCTGTAACAGTAGATGTAGAAATATTTAGTCAGCAGATGTGGCTCTTGGAGAATGCACCATAGAGAAGGGGAGCTCTGGGCTCGAAGCTTCCATTGACAGCGTTCACACAGGCATTCACTCACATGCAAAACCAGGAATACACCTAACCTGCTCTGCTGTGTTTAGAATCTCTATTTGAAAATGGTTACCGGGCTGTATGGAATATGGAAAAAAGCTTTTGAGGTCATCAACAGAACTGTCACTATTCGAAGTGCCTAGTGCTGAGACTGAATGCTGGTGAATATCTGAGCTATTCGGGCTTCAATTCACTTTCAATATAATGTGCAGTGGTTCCTTTCCTGATTCAGATCATTGCTTCCTAGAACATTACAGCCTGACCTAGGTCATATTCATGGACTTTGACTCCTCCTTCTTGGGGCCCTCTCTTCCTTCATTAAATTCAACCTTGCAGGATCTTCACCGTGAATGCTGTATCCAGGGCCAGAGTGGCTATTTATTGCACCAGACATATCTCAGGTGGGCTGGAGCCACTGAAGGCCGTTTTCTTGAAGTCCGAGGGCCACCACTGGTTGGTTCCTCTGTCTCTCGCAGGTTTTCTTTGCAGCAGGCACAGTGGGAAAAAGAGCGAGAGGAAGAGACAGGGAGAGAGAGAGAGAGAGAGAGAGAGAGAGAAAGAGAGAGATAAAGGTGTGGGAAGGAAAGCAAAGGTGAGAGAATAAGGATGTAGAGTGACCCAAAAGAGAGTGAGTGTGATAGTGAGAGAGAGGAGAGAAGGACAGAGAATGGATGGATTGAAAGAGAGAGAAAAACGGAAGGAAGGGAGCAGGCTGATTTGACCATTTTTGTCAGGGTTGCTTTTGGTTCCCAGTCTGACATTGCATGTGTCCAGCACCCAAATCTCCTAGGAGATCCTGGATTGCTGGTTTGACACTCCACTCTGACCGTGAACAGGCACACTAATTTGACTCACAGCTAATATAAGTTTAAGGGAGTTTAGGCTGTTTAACTAGGTAATTATTCAATTTTTTTCCTTTTATCTCCCTGGGTTCCTTTCCTCTATCAAGGTTTGGGTATTGACAACACATCTGTCAAACAGATCTACTGCTAACAGCATGCATAGAGTGGGTTTTGATTCTGCCTTTTGCAACCATTGGCTTTATTGAACCAACCTCTTTCAGCCACTGGTTTTGAGAATTTGCCAAACAAGTCTTGGCTCAGTCCCATAAAGTATTCATCCCTCACACAACACTGCTGGCTGTTTAGATGTAATTGACAGAGAATTTTATTTGAATGAAAATAATATAAAAAAATAGTTAAATCATATGTGCAGTAATAATGTGCAATTTATATTGAACCAAAAAGACATTTAACAATGTGCAATTTGTACTAGAAAGTTATACTCATTTCTACTAGACCTCAAAAACACCTAAAGCAGCTCTGCTTTGCTAGTAGCTTCTCTAGATCTGCTGAAACAAGTATAACATGTTTAAAAAGTTGACCTTTCCATGACTATGCCTTTAATGAAAAGCTTCGCATAACTCTGCAAAATGTTTACGATTAATAATAATAATGTTTTGAAATGATTGCTGAGAAAGTTTATCTTTAGTTTGAATTATGAAAATAATCAGATAAGATTGTAATGTTTGAATAGAGATGCTGACCTTTTAACATATTTTTCCTTATATTATAACGGAAGATGTAGTGCTAAATAATTTCTTACTGCTGTTGAAATTTCGAGTTTACAGAAATCATTGAAAGACTCCAGGCTCATCATCATCACTAAGGTACCTATTATTGAGCCTTATGGAGCAGCTATATTTCAATGGTATGGGTGCTCTCCCCACACTAATTGTGAATGTTCAGTCTGAATTGATGCCACTGTTTTATTGTCCACACCTTTGTTGGTACTTTTCCCTCTATTTTCACCTTCTGCTCCCACATAATGTATCCTACTGCTTCCCTTGACTGCCTAACTCCTCTGCCCAAAATAATTTCTATACTATATTGAAGTGCATATATTGTTTTTTGGACTGCATTAAGGAAAATCTTTCCAGTAGTTTTGGATACAACTATATCTAGCTAATTTCATTTCCCTTTCTGTTGCATTGATATGGAACAAGTATAGTAGAGGCAACTTCTTTTAATATCACTCAGGATCTTGCTCCAACTAAGTGTTACTCAAATGGCTTATCTTGTGCCCACATCTGTTGCTGAAGTCATAGTTTGAGCTCCCTGGTCCTCACCACTAAACCTTCTCTGAATACACTACCTCAAATGTGAATATTCCATTAGCACTGGACTCTTGCTCTTAACCTGTTGCACTTTTCAATAGTTTATTTTCTGTCCTTCAGTACTGTATCTGTCGCCACAATGGAGTTAAATATCTTAAGTCCTAGTGACAGCCTGATATCATTGGAAGGCCGCAATGTGCTCAAGATTATATACCCTCTAACCTCAGCCAAAAACATCAAACATAAAATACTTAAAAGAAACCCTGAACCTCCTCTTACATTTATAACTGCGGAGTTTACAGAGCTCACCTGCCCAACATATCTGAGGGTTCTACGGCGTGCAGATCCACCCACTCTTAAAAGGCCGGCCAGCCACACCCCTCCTTAGATTTTCTTACTCTGCGACATCCTGTGATAGTGGGCCCAGGACACTTTTGCCTTAGGTTGTTTTGCTTGGGGGTTGGAGGAGGGTGGTGGGGAGAGGGGGTTCTTTTTTGTTGTTCTTCCTTATGTGTTTAGTTGTTCTTAGGGGCCTTCGAGATTGTCCGCCTTCTGGGCTATATTGCGATATATATTGCTGCTGCTGGACATGTATGTTGTCTCCTGGTGTTGAAATCAATAAAAGAAATTTAAACAGAAAAGAAACCCTGAAACACTGATCTGATGTCTAAATTTGATCTAATAAAGGTTCTTTGTTTGCTGATTACATTTTCATCACTAACAAAACAGCACAATCGAGGAGAACCTTTGCTTCAATGCTCAGGATTAACACATCCAGGAAAACACCACATGGCCTTCGAATCTCCATAACAGCCTCACTGTTCCTCATGGCAGAAGTCACCATCTCTCTTTACAACAATAGCAATTTTCTCATTCAATCATCGGACCAAAATCTCGTCCTCTGTCCCCATGCCACACGCCACTCCCATAGGCACTGACCACCACCCTTCACTAGAGAACAAACTTGCTGATATCAGCCAAGACCTTCAGCTAATTTAACCATTCTTTAGAATCTTCTTCAAACCACCTCGAAGCTCGAGAAGTTCATGAAACTCAACTTGACCACTTGGGATAATGAAACCCCACACACCAAAAATCTTATCTCGCCCCAACTTGAATGGCTAAACTTCACCTGGCATGGGACAACCTCCTTCGGAAACTCTCCAAACTTGACCTGGAAAACTCAACCACATCTCAATCCCATCTCCATACCTCAGAGAGTTACTGACCACCTATCGGATGATGACATTCACTCACTTTTGCTATCCTATACCTCCATTAATCCGTTATCCATGCTAATCACTATCCAACCTATCACCTCCAAACCTCTTAGAGAACCTAGTCACAACTTCTAAATCTTGAATAATTACAACTATTACAAGTCCCCATAACACATCTTGAAGTTTCAGAAACCAAATCACGCATCAGATCCATGCTTCTCAATAGCAGAACGGCTGTAAAACACGCTGCAGACATTGCGGATCTCATCCTCACGCATGACCTTAACCTCCTGATATTAACTGAAATGTGGCTGAATGAGACCCCATCTCCTTGGACATTCTTGTTCCACCCAACTATAACATCATCAGACTGGATAGATAGGGAAGAGCTGGAAGAGCTGGGGGTGGCTTAGCTTTCATTTATCGCACCTTGCTTCCACTGAAACATTCACAAACCATGCAAATGACCTCCTGTGAATACCTAGGCATCAACATATGGAGCAATGACAAGATTGTATTCAAACTTCATTCCATTTGCCACCCCTCAGAAAACAATCTACCTTTCATTGAACAAATAGTGGAGACCATCTCTTTCAACTCGGATCAGCACAACAACCCTATCTTCCTCGAGGACTTTAACATACACTGGAATGATTCTAATCACCCTTTAATGAACTCCTTCAAGGCCTTCCTCACAGACCTCAACCTTACCCAGTCTTGTAATGGCCCAACTCATGACAAAGGCTCTACCCTCGACCTAATCATCTCAAAAGCCAATGCCATTCAACTTGAATACATAACCCCCTGTGACTGGTCAGACCACTACCTAATCTCCTTCCTCATCCTGGAAAAGGAGATGACTAGAAAGGGTCAGCCGCTAAAAACCAAACGGTGGTCCCGAGACTTGAGAAATATTAATCTATTCGCCTTCACCTATAATAGCAATAACATCCTACAAATTCCCACAAACATGCTGAATGTGAATGATGTCACTGTTTATTGCACAAAATCTATGTCAAACATACTTGATACTTTTGCTCCAAAGCAGCTAAAAATAATTCAGATCTGACACTGCAAACCCTGGTTCGACGGTAGCCTCAAGGAGGAAAGACGCAAATTAAGGCTTGCGGAGAGATCTTGGAGAAGCTCTCCCTCTTTCGCACACCTCAAGCACCTGAGGTCGACAAGAAGCTCCTACAACAAACTCATTTGAACCTCCAAAGCAGAATACTTCAGGGAGCAATTAGACAATGCCAAAAATAGACCCAAAAAACTATTCGAAATCATCAAGCAAGTACAGTGTAAATCTAGTCAACACTCGGTAGAAACCGGTCCCTTGCCAAGGGCGATGAGTTCTCCACCAATTTCATTGAAAAGACAAAGAGGATTGAATCTTATTTGCATCGCTCCTCACAGGTTCTTTCTACTCACACCCAGTACAGTCTCCTACTGGTAAAGCACCTGGCTAGAACCCCTTCTTCTAGCTATACAACTAAAAACAATACTACTTGGCGCTCCTTCAAAATCCCTGATGAAGCCGCTTTATTCACAATGTTAACAACAATTAAACCCTCGAACCACTTAAATGATCACTTGCCTGCCAAGCATGCCAAACAGTTTAACCCCTCCCATCTAGCTCTTTGATCAAAGATTGCCAATGCAATTCTCTTTCAGAGCACTTTTCCCAACTGCTTAGAGACGCTTCAGATCATCCTTATTCCAAAGAAATCATATGCAGACCTGTCTGACCTTAACAACTACTGCCCAATCACCAACATCCCAACTTTAGCAAAGGTTTTAGAGAAATACGTACACCTGCAACATTGCAACCACATTGATCAATTCCAATTCCATGATTGTCATCAATCAGGTTTCAGAATAACGCATAGAACTGAAACGGCCCTGACACACATTGTTGATGATGCAATGAGAATGCTAGATGAGACCAAACCCTGCCTGCTTATATTACTTGATCTCTCCTCCGCTTTTGATGCATTCAAATGTGAAAGTATGATTGACCTTCTCGAGAAGAGGACGAGGCTATCGGGTCACATCTTAAAATGGTTTGCCTCCTTCCTTCAGAACAGAACACAAAGAATTAAGGTCAATTAAACACTATCTGACAGCACACCAGTCACAATCTAAGTTCCCCAAGGATCTATGCTCTCTCCCACTTTATTCAACTTGTTCACTGAAACTCTTACCGATCTTATGAATCTCTCTAACATTCACTACCACTTGTATGCTGATGACACACAATTGTATTTAAAAAGGACCTCCCCTGAGGACATAAAACTGCTCAAGTGCACTCTGCAGAAAACCCAACAATGGCTGACCCGGAGAATAGCTCAAGTAACTCACTGCACTAAACCACATCCCACATTTGATCGATTCAACTAGGTCACATGGTATAACTTTGGACAAACACCTGAATATACAAGACCATATCCGTGCCACCACAAGGGGAACCAACTATCTTCTAAACATATTAAGGAAAATCAAACCGTTCTTGCCCCAGATGACTTTCAGTTAGTAGTCCAATCCCTCGTTATCTCCTGTTTGGATATGGCAGCATTATCCTTGCTGGTTGACCCAAAGCAAAGCTAGCTCCTCTAAGAGTCACTCTGAACTTTGCTGCTAGGCTCTTCACAGGAACCAGAAGTTTCAACCATACTACACCTGACTTCATTCACCTAAAATGGCTCCTGTTTGAAGTCAGAATCCAGTTGAAGATAGCCTGCATGACAAACAAGTCCCTTCACCACAACACACCTGTTTAGCTGGTGAACAAACTTGAACTATCCGGTGGTTGCCACTCCTCAAGAAGATCTAACTTCCTATTGCTAGAGCCACAGAAGTTAAAAAAAAGACTTACAATTGTTCTCTCTCGGATCTAGCCCCTAGAATATGGAACACACTTCCACCAGAACCTAGGACAAACCCTTCCTTCACCTTTTTCAAAAAAGAATTGTCCTGCTTCGCACTCCTAAATAAGAGAAATGCAGCACTTCCACATAGAGGCACACACACAGCGAAGCAAGAAAACACCTGGCAAGGGGTTTCACTCTCATAAAATGAAGCACATCAAAAGACAGTTTTCAGAATAAAGCGTGGATTTTTATTTGTGCAACAGAAAGACTTTCCCAGATGTCAAATGAAACAATATGCAAATGTGTGTGTGTGTATATATATATGTATATATATATATATTATATATATATATATATATATATATATATATATATATATATATATATATATATATATATATGTATAGATATATATTATCTACTGGCGGTCGCCAGTAGATAGTTATAGTTAGGACCGAGTTTCCATAGGAAATCTCAAAATTCTATTTTGAATAACTTTGGCGCCGATTGACGAATCCTCGCGAAATTTTCAAAACTAATGGGGCGCTCCGCTCCGCTCCTACCCTGAAAGTCTCGGGGTGATTCGTCAAGCGGGGGCCGAGAAAAAGGGGGGGTCCCAAAACGCGTTTTCCCCATGGGTTTTTCCATAGGGACTTTAGTCGCAGCTGCAGCCCGAACGGCTGAACAGAATTACGGGAAATTTGGCAGAGAGGTAGCCATAAGGTCCATGAAGTGCCTTTTGCAGGTTTGGTGTAAATCTGCTCAGTATTTCCAGAGAAAATAGCATTTAAATCAATATATATATCTGTACGCGTGCAATTCTGATGGGTTGTTAGATCTTAGTAAACATTCGAATCGGACGAAACCAGGAAGTGTCGGCCGCCATTTTGTCTCTCGCACTCTGAGGGGGTGAAAAACAAATGTGGAGAACGTGAAAAGGGGGCAGGGTGGACAGTTTTTTTTCGAAAAATCGCCGAGTGCGCGCACCGTGCGCGCACCACCCAAACGGAAGAAATTCTGCGAAGTTCGCGCAGCGTGCGCACACTCCATGATTTTTCAAAAAAAAAAAAAATTTATTTGGCCCTTGGGGGCGATGCGCTCTGTGCCCACCGCGCGTGCACGGCACTAACTGCGAAAAGTGGGCGCGAGGTGCGCGAAGCGCACCGCGAGCCCACTGTGTGCGCACGGTGCGCGAACCGCACTGAGTGCGCACGGCACGAACTGCGTAAAGTGGGCGCACGGTGCGCGAATCGCACCGTGTGCCCACTGCGCGCGCACAAAGCGCGAAGCGCACCGTGCGCGCGCCGAGAAAAAGTTTTGTTTAAAAAAATATATTAATAAATACATAACTTAGCATTTAAAAAACCGTACAAATTCACTGAAAAAACCATAGGTTTCACACACGTTATAGTTAGGAATTAGCATTTAAAAAACCTTGCAAATTCACTTAAAAAACCATAGGTTTCACACATGTTATAGTTAGCTGGGCATTTCCCTCGTAAAAAACCAATGAAATTCCCCGTTATAGTTAGTGCAGGCAACTATAACTCACGCAACCGCAATCCGCTGCTGATGACGTCAGATATTACATCACTGATGACATATGTGTCTTTCTGAAAAAAAAAAAAAATGAAATATATGTATAGCTAAAGATGAATGGAAGAAGACATGGGTAAATAAGTGTCTAAATACAGTGATGTGATATCTGACGTCATCAGCAGCGGATTGCGGTCGCGTGAGTTATAGTTGCCTGCACTAACTATAACGGGGAATTTCATTGGTTTTTTACGAGGGAAATGCCCAGCTAACTATACCATGTGTGAAACCTATGGTTTTTTAAGTGAATATATATGTGTGTGTGAAAGTAATAATAACACTTCAAATGAAAGATATGTAAATTTATATAGAGAGATATATATATGTAAACGTGCAAGCAATAATAACACACTTACAAGTCAAATGCAACTGTTAAATGCATGTGATAAAATACAAGCAGATAATAATGATAATAATACTGGACATCCACAGCAAGAAATAAGCACTGTTAAATGCAAGTAATCAGACAGAAAGAATAACCCCTGTCAAAGGAAAGCATGAATGATATATAGACAGAATACATCAAATGATTATGTCCACTGGAGACTTAAGTGTGCACACAGACACACTCACACATCACAATGCCAATAATCAGAGAAAATACATCACCGGCTGCAATAACTTCATCTTAGACCACACCAGACTGGGGGATTCACAGCCGGGGTCAAGAGACTCAGCAAGCTGGGAGTTGCCACACTGAATAAGATGCATCCATCCCTTCAGGTCAAAACAAAATCCCGCTTTCCATGCCAAGAAACCCCAGTTTTTTAATCTCAATGCACTAGAGGTTTCAGAGAAGACCTCCTCTGCGCCAAGGAAACTTACCGGATTTGGCTAATTTCCCACAAGCATTCCAAAGGCAAAAGAGTTCTCACATAGTCTTCTGCGCTCCCACACGTTCAGGCCCCTTATCTTAGTGGAGCTTGAGAAAGTAGAAAACACCTCCAAAAGTACAGAAAACAATCTTGAATGTGAATAACCTAAATAACGTGAGTAACCTGGGGGCCGGCTTGTGTGTGCAAAGCTCAAGCTAGACAGAGTCAGAATTCAAGATGGCATGCGGGCATGTCAAAGCCAATAGTACAAACTTCATAAAACTTCCCAATGTACAACATAATGCACATTTGTGCACCACTGCCTATAGCATCACACACTTAATTTCCCAATGTACAACATAATGCACATTTGGGCACCACTGCATATAACACTACACTCCGAGACAGAGAAGTACATTTTACATCTTTCTCTCATGCTTTCAAATGCACATTCCACGTGTTCTATTCCTGGCAAGGCTGTTCTACTCTGTGAAACACTCCCACTCTGAAGCCACAAGGAGACACAAAAAGCAAATGCAAAGTGGATTAAAACACATAAAATCAATTAAAACAATGGTAGTCAAAGGTCATCACATGGTCCCAATATATGGGTGGGCCTCTGGCACTACAAGAAGTAAAAAAGATTCTGATGAATAGATTCATTCACTTGTCATCTTAGTCATTCAACCTAATCTTTGTTATTTGGACTCCTCTGGATCTTGGATCCTCCAAGCCGTTTTTGATATAATGTATCTGTTCTTTTATCCGTATTTATATGTGGTTTTGACCCTTGCAAGGACCTGACTGTGATTTGTACAGCGGTATGACATCCTGTAGGGTATGTTTGCTCTATATAAAACTGCAAATAAATAAATAAACATAGTTCATTATTTAGCTAACATACAATTGTTTTATTAGAATGTTAGAAATATGGTCATGTTCGTGGGAAAAGAGGCTTGTAATCAAAAGGACTCATATGTAGCTATAGAAATTAACTTATTTTCACACTTCATGTTAACTGTCTGCAGTTCATTGTCTCGTATGTGGGAAAGGAAGGAGCAAGCCTGTTCTCAGGAGAATACAGAGAGCTGATTGGACAAGAGTAGAAGATGCAACATGGAGTGCAACATCTCTTTCATCCGTTTATATTAGTGCTTGTTCCTAGAGTAGAGTATCTTAGAAGGGAGACGGAAACACCTTTGGCTCATAAGCTTACCCTTATGCTTTTTTCATACACCATTCCTTATCCACTCCTGAAGCTAAATGCTAAAGGCTTAATGCTGAAAGCAGGAAGCTGATTTTGTCACCTTTTAAAACCTTATTGTTGATTGCAGTTGCTATTGCTTCTGAATAATTATTTTGCCCTTTTTGCTTTGAGACTTTACTGAGTTTCATGAACCTCTCTATATGAGAGTTTGCTGTTATTAATTAACTGTTTTTGAGCTTTATGCTCAATATCTCTCTTATGTCTCGAACTGGAACTCTTTACAGGTTCATTCTGCTACCTTTTTGCCCCAGTCTTAGAATAGGCATTCTCTCCTTGATTTCGTTCAATGTTAAGATTTTTATCAAACCATATCTTATTATCAATTCTGTTAACTAATTGCGATATTGAACCTATCAGAAAAATTGAGATTTTTCTAAGCAATGAATGGAAATAATACCCTAAAACTAACTCAAACTCTCATTATTGACAAGACATTGGGATTATGTTTTATTTGATAATTACTCCTCATTCTCAAACACAATGGCCAAGGTCTGTCACATATTCTGACCAAGTACAAGGAAAACGGGAAAGACAAGAGAATATCCGGAGCGGGGATCAGCCCTGTGAAAGAGAGACGATAAACCATATTATTTGAACTGATTCGCATTCCAGCATATCCTTCCATTGCCACTCAAATGTTTGCAATGAACTGCATGAGGAACTACTTTAGAACCTCTGTTTGGTCCTGCTGGGTCTCTTCCATGTGGCTCACTCTAATGTGATGATGCTGAATGTGTTAGCATGTTAAACCTAGAACTATTGGCTTTGCCAATGCTTATTGTCCCAGATGTTTCCAGTTTATTATGCTTTCTTACTAGTGCTCTCAGTAAGTAGTGCAGGGCACAGAGGAGCAATGGGTCATGGGGTTGTTGTCAGCCTGCAGTAACACACCACCTGCGAGAATTTTGCTATACACTTAAAGTAAAGAATATTTAGCCATTACACTTATCGCTCAGCAGTCTTCAATCAGAGTGGAATATTTTGCTCCGATATTCAACTACAACTACTAAAGAATACCTAGTAGAGATTTTTTTCTCTAAAGCGCACCTTTTTAGATCTGATCTAGAGACTGCTTTATATATTTCAGCAGCCTTGATCATAAAAATAAAAACCTAAATTAAAAAGCAAACATATACATATAGATACACAGAGGGGCTTTGGGTCAGCCCTCTTCATCTATTGGTCTATTGCACTGCCATTCACATTTTGCTCCCACCCACCATAGCGTATCCCATGGGGGAATGGGTCTGCCCTTTCAATCACTGGCTTTATTGTACTCTAAGTGATGGCACTGCATTTGATCTCATGTGCAAGTCACCCCTGCTCTCATTCAAAAAACAAGCATTGGCATAGCCAATAGGTCTCGCCTTTGGGACCTTATAAGTGTTTAGCCATGCAACTGTTGATGTTGTTGCACCAAGGATATTGTGCTGCATAACTAACTACTTATAAGGTCCCAAAAGCGAGACCTATTGGCTATGCCAATGCTTGTTCCAATATATGTGTTGTTTGAATAGGTTGCAGTGCTGCTGCTTTTGCTATACTTATCTTGTCTGTTATTGAAGAAAGATAAAACATGTTCTCTATGCACTATTCAAATGTCAAAACAAATGGCCTTATCAATGCTTGTTTTCATGCATGATGTGTTACTGAAATAGTACATTTGAATAAGATAGGACTAAAGGGTTTACATTTCGTTTCACTTTCAGATCAAGCACTTTTTTAAATGGACAAGACACTGTAAAATCTAAAAGTTCAAGTGATTTTATGCCATGATCCGCGGCTCCTTGAGGCCAATCTGACGTTTTAGACAGCAGCGTTTAGCATACTGGCAATTTCAACTCCTTTGTAAATTTTTTTTTTAAACTGTCAGAAAATGAAACAGTGCGGCGCCAGAAATGTCACAACTGGCTGAAGGTGCCATACATGGCAGTGAGCCGCTTAGCAACTTCTGTAATGTTCAAAAAAGTATTTTTATTCGCGATTTTCCACTTTTATTCTCTGAAGCAGTCACATATTAATTAGTGATGCGGTGAATTCACGAAGATTACATTTCACGTACAGATTATATAATCCCAGAGCTGACGTGTGAACATTTACACTCCACTGGGTCGGGGCTTTGTATCCTAGTACCACTTGCAACCCCCAGCCCTCCTGTGGTCACGGTGTGTACCAGCAGCAGAAACCGAATATGCTCTGACTTGAGATGATGAGAGCAAAGCCTCACTGCTGGGGTATCCCCGAATCCTGTCTCTGGTGCTTTTTCACAATCCCCGCCCCCTGCTAAACTTTTTCTGGAGCGTATCCCCTGTGCCCCACAGAAGTTGGTGCCCAAGCACGTTTGAACCTAGCAGGGCCTCCCTACTTGGTAATTGTTTATTGAGTTTTGAAAAAGGAAGTATGACGCATGTCCTTAGAAGTTCATTAAGAGCTATTGGCCTTGGTGTGAAGAATGAAAGTCCACGCAGGTGTCCATCTAGCGCTTCCGAATTTCACCCCAATACGCAAACATCCCGCGCGTACTTCTTGGTGCCTGGCATCGGGAGCAGTGCTTGCCTTGTGGGCTCCCCATTGTGGATTTCACATCTGTATCGCATTATGGCGAAGTTCAAGTAGGGAAATGTACACCGGCGCCGGCGGGTAAAGGTTTGATGAGAGAATGTGCGGCGCCTACATTAGTCTAAGTGGGTCGACATTGTTTGCATTCATCAGGGCCCCTGGATTCTCCGTTCTGTTGTATCCCCCGGTGCCCTTTACAGACCCACGTGTTTGCCATAAAGCGCGTACAGAAATCGTGGCACACCACTGATTTAAGTTTCTTCATGTTGGGCGCGTTTTTATTTCACTGAATGGGTGGCTGGGTGTCCACGAGATCTTTCCGGCAGCTGCATCCTGCCATTGTCAGCGCGGCACTCAAGAAGACTGCACCAGCACACACATGGCTAAGAAGACGCGCGGGAGCTGGCTACTGAACAGCCTCGTGATGACGAATGGTAAATATAACAAGCAGGAAGTGGGATAAGGGAGGGGGTGGCAAATGGTGATCACTTTCGCGGTCGCTTTGATGTTCTCAGTGGCCGCGCGGCTCACTGAGAACATCAAAGCGGCCGCGAAAGTGATCAGGCAGGCTGCCAAATGGTGCGCGCGTCCGGCGCACATGCACTGTAGTTGGCGGCCTGAAAAGCACTAGTTTGCACTTCCAAATCCCGCTTTCTATAGCTCTCGCCAGAGTAGCGCTAAACCGCTGGCTCAGGCGAGACCGAACCAGTTGAGCATTAAATGCTAAAATGCAAGCATTTCTGGATGGTTTTTATATTCTTTTCTCTCAGTGCAAGTCTATAGAGCATAAACATGTGACAGAAACTGATACTTAAACGAAACTAATGAGCTGGAGGCAGGATGTTATCACAGAAAAAATGCAAGAAGTCCTTGAAAATGAAGATAGAGAACATATAAACATTCTGCTGAATTCACTGCTTTCCTAAAATCATGCTTCTGTTTGCTAACATCAAGTAAAGTGACTTCTAGCCCTATGGGAGTCACTTCACCCCTTCATTTCACAAGCACCCACCCCCTCCCCGCTCTTACCTACACGCACGGCTGTCACTGGGCAGCAAACTGCGGGACCGCCCTGGGCGGCAAAACCGCTAGCTGCGCCACTGGCAGAATCTCGCACTCTTCTTAAATTACCCTTTCCCTTTTGTCACAGGCTGGGGTAGGGCTCATGATGCTTCCTGATGCCACCCCAACCTATGACAAAATGGGAAAGGGTGTGGAAATTGTTCTTGAGTGATGTTCTGCCTTCTACAGCCTGGGCTGAAGAATGAAACACCCGAGGCTAATGTATTCGGTGGCTGACAGAAAGATGAGGCTAGGAAACGGTAACACCTGAGATCCGAGGCAACGTATGCACATACTACCTATTTATGCTACAGCATCAGACACACACTCAGACATGAGCAGTGCAGCTACTGGAAGTGCCTTATAGCCTGTCCCTCTGTCTCCCAGTAAGGCAGAAAAGCATGAGCCTTATTTACGATGTACAGTCTAACTTTGTTTATTTATGGTAGAAGATTGAGACTCTTAGGTATAGAGGCCACAAATGTGATGAGTGGAGCCCCAAAGCTCTTAAGCACCTGACGCTACTGCATGCCTACCAGCCAACAGCAGGGTCAGTATTGTTTTTCAGAAATAATTACCCCAAGCGTGAGCTTGTTTATGACAAAACAAGACAATGTTTCTGAAATAAGTGGGATCTTTCTCCAGCATGTGCTGAACATTGTTTGTGAACACTGTAACTTTCATGCTAATCACACATACAACATAAAAAAGCATCTGAGGGACCACCTTCGATACCGTGGGCCTTCCAAAGCCGTGGTATTTAAAATCCTGTGGGGGCTAGCCAATCATAAAGGGATTTCTGAAGCCAAAGCCAGATGCCATCAGACCCAAACAGCACCCAACACTAAACTGATCAATGCAATTGGGCATTCACTGACTTTAAGCAGATGCCCCATTACCTCCCATACTTAAATGTCCCCCGGGTAATCATGCCCATTGCCTGTTTCTGTTCTTTTTAGGCGTACTTTTAAGATTACTGAGTTATAGGTTTTTCACCTTAAAATATTATATTTTACACATACCACTAGATTGTATTGTTGCCTTCCCACTTAAACAAACTTTAATATTTGATCAAGGGGATGCTAATTCCCATCTCCAAAAAACCATGCCAGCAAAGCAAAAAGAGAAGCAGAACTGAAGTAGAAAATGTTAGCTGGATCCAACAATGGATATTTCTTCAGACGATCAGAGGCAGTGTATATTTTCAACAAAAAGTAAACGTTTAGCCAGGACAGACTTGGATTTACATAAAAAACAGATGCGTAATTGCTAAAAGGATAATTAAGCAGCGGGGACTCCACCTGATTAAAGTGTATTCAATTATGTTAGGGCTATTTCATTAATCAATAAACCTTCACAAGGCGTAGTTAATTGCCACTGTAAAGGTATCTAGATCTTTACGGCTTGATGTATCAAACGTTTTCCAGTTCGCAAATGGGCCGAATTGCAGAATAGGGCCGTTTGCGAATGGAAAAAAGCCTTTTGAGATGCACCATGCCAAAGGCATACACAAAATAGGGAATCACAATTTTTGCGATTACCTATTTTGCGAATGCATTTAGAGAATCGCTATTTGCGATTCTCTAAATGCAATACAGGAAGCGCTTTTCAAATTGCGACCCTGCTTTAAGGAGTCGCAATTTACCACCAACTTCAAGTTGCACATTTTTGCATTTTTCTAAGTGCCATGTGGCGCACGTACATGCCCTTAGGGCATGTACGTGCACTACATGTGCACACATGCATATTTCAGGGGTGCAACAGGGTGTCCTTTTGGCACACTTGCACCCTTGAAATTGCATGCGCAATTTGTACGTACCTATTGGGTACTCGCAAATTGCACATGCAATTCCCATTCATTCCTATGGGCCTCTAGACCCATAGAAATGAATGGGAAGCCAGTCCTTATTTGTGACTCACAAGTTGCGAGTCGCAAATAAGGAATGCATAGGATTTGCAATTTTATTTGCGAATCCTACATACATTGCATTTTGCAAGTCCATAATAGCGAATCGGTAAAATTTGCTATTAGGGACTCGCAAAATACAATGTGAATACATCTGGCCCCGAGTTCTATAACAGATCTACTACTGGATTGAGGCTGGGTTTCAAAGACAACAGATGCTAAAAATAGAGGAACCTGAGAAGAGCCTAAAAAGAATCTAAGCCACACATTCATCACAGCTGATAAACCCTACAACTCGTCATTACAGTTTTTGCTTGGAGTACCTAAATCAGACTCACAAGTATTTTATTTCTTACTCAGAAAGGCATTGACAAGGAAAACAATAGCGACAAGAATTGGTAAAAATATGTTGTCAACCATGGTACATTCGAGGTACACATGGACCACCACACAACGAGGCTTAAAATCAAAACACCTGGAGGCTTGGACAATTTGTTTACCCAGACAGCGAGATATGTGAAGCTATAAGGAAATACAAAACAAGCTTCAGATTAAGAATTTAGGCACAGTTGCCGGAATGAATAAGTGTGCAACAATAAAACAGTAGATAATGTCTTATACTATCATGAGACAAAGAGATAATCAATGGTCGACCACCAACAAATTGTGAAGAAACTCAAAGTCAGTCAATTTGACGAGAATTTAATTCCATAAGCAATTACGGCAAAATACACTGTCAAAGATTACGAGACCAGAAAAGCAAACCATGCCAAGGAGCTCAAGTCATGGAACATGATCCTTGAATTTGAGAATACCTGGAAGATAGTTTTTACTCATTGTAACAAGCTCTGGGGATATCCCCCAATCCGATTCAAGTGTGCCCTTAAATACCCATTCGATTTCAGGGATGGGAGCACAGCTCACATTCCTGCCTCCTAGCCATTCACACCTGTGGTGTCTCCTCTGCACCATTAAACAAATATTTAATATAGTCAACCTCCCATCTGTCAGTGTTTTTATGTACCGCTGCCTACGTCATTTAGCATGAAATGCTTTTGCTCAAAATAAACACTGATATAGAGCTTTATTCACAAAAGAATCTGCACAACGAGGTGACACTTGGTTGTGCAAGTGTATAATTTAGGAGTGCAGATTCATGTCATAAGCTCACAAAACACGAATTTGCATTTGTAATTGAATTTCCACAAAATTAAAGTTCTGAAAGCACTGCAAAATTGTCAGGATGAGTCAGTTTACTTAAAGGGTGGGTTTTTGAAATCTAGGGTGTGGACATCTGCAAACACTGGTGAACATCCACAGACATATATAGTGAGTAATCACAGACGTTTGACGTGCACATTTACATTCTGGATATGGGATAACTTACTCCTGTCAATGACAAGAGTAAATCAGAATCCAGGATAGGTGTTTGGAGGGAAAGGATCCAAATTTGGTGGGGGTATGGAGGAAAGTTTTTGTCCATGAGGAAACCATATTCCCCTTAAAGACTCAGAAAAACCGTTGAAAATGACAAATTCGCATTGGTGGTTCATTCCCACATTCAGAAATGCTATATTTCCGTTAGCAGAAGTCTTTAGGCATTTGAGAACTCCTGGGAATAAGTGACAATCACAGAATCTGAGGGGTTTTCATACAATTCCTAGAGAAATCGATGACTATCTGAAAGGTACACGAAACTGCAGGAGTAAACCTACAAGTGTGAATTTCTGACTTTCTAACGTGGACTTAAAATTACAGGCCTCTACGTATGTAAACGTTACGTACTGTCATTGCCAGGATCACATGAAGTCTGATTTTCCAACCATATAAACATCTGCTTAGTTAGGCATTTACACCTTGATTCATCATCTGCTCCAGAGTCTGTTTACTTTGGAGATAAATAATGTGGTTCCAGTTTAAGCAGATTTCAGAAGGGTTCCATGCTAAGCCCTGGAAAACAACAAACGTGAAGATAAACGATAGAAGATGTATAAACTCAACATCAGACAATGAAAGAATCAGCACTCAGAGATGTACCTCCTCTGGACTCTGGGTCCACAAGAAGGGGTATATCAATTTCATACAAGTTGCTCAGAAACGTGTGTCAAACTCTGACACCTTTATATATAGCCACCTGAGAAATTTAACTTAATCCACAAATAGGGGAGAACAAACACCTGGCTTACCATTTGGACACATGCACCTAAAACTTTTATTTGTACACAACGAAAAGAAAATAGCTACATAATAATCCTTTGTTGGTACCTAACCCAAACTCATCATTAGGCAATGTATGGGTTGCCGGACGGGTCATGGAGAAATTGAAGAGAAAAAGGAACTATAGCACATATCTGGTGGTCTTGTACATTAGTTCAGTCATTCTTAAGAAAGGTTTTTGACCAAATTAAATTAATAAAGGCTATTGATTTTGTCCCTGAATCTTCTGACCCTATCAAGTTATCATTCACATTCTTTAGGCTGCATAACTGAGGATAGTGCATTCATGGAAGCAATCTAATGCCACCCTCCCCCATCTATGGTGCATTAAATTAAGGTAAATTTATGTGATGGAAAACATTACGGTGCTTGTGAAAGATAAGATGAGTACATTTTTAAAAAGCTGGGCTCCATTTTTGTACTTTTATTAAAAACGTTGTTCGTCAAGGGGGGGATCTGGGACACATGTCAATATTATTACACTGATCAAGGATCTGCTGACCTAGTTCACCATCCTCGAACACTAGCAGTGAAATTAATAATAAGCAGGCACATAAGCGCAGTGTAACTATAATTATTCAGCTTCTTGCCATTCGGTATTTGATATAATGGTGTTAAGATTTTTGTTCGCATGAACGATGCAGACATAATGTGCCTTAAGTGACTTGATACATTACAAGATTGCAGGTTTTGAGTCCTTTATGTTGAATAAAAATGCTTTAAAAAAAGTGTATCGATGTAAGGAGTCTCACATTGGGACTTTACAGTGATATCAGGTCTTAAAACTATATAGAGATTCTTGAACAGATTATATTGTTATAATGCTCTGCATATACCATGATATGACTCAAAACTGTTGCCTTCAATTTTCCATGGTCAGTTGAAACTTTATAAAATGAGTACTGCTCTTGTTCCTGTAACCAAACTTTCAGTATGTATCAACTAACTCCTGTTCAGATAAATGCTCCAAATATCGGATTGATGGGATATTATCTTTCTATTATGCTATGCTTTATTGACCCTAAAAATGTTTTAGATGCTGGAGACATCTTTGTGTAATTTGCTAGCATATAATTGCCAGAATAATTTACCAATCGCTTCTTAGATATCTCATTGGCGTATCGAAAGTTGAAGGGACCCCCCTGCAAGGTACACAGAGGGGCCCCGCTCCTGATTTAATCCGGATCTCTCCGGCGTGAGTACAGTGCTCAGGGGCCCCCCCGCACTGCGGGGAATGCGGGGGACTGTGTTACGCCCCTGAGATTTCTGCATATATGTGGAGTACACTGCTGACTATTCTGGAAGTCACATTTGCATCTGTTACTTGGGGTACTCACAAGAATAAAGAAAGAAATGTGTATGTATTTTCACATGCAGATATGTGACCCAAAAGTGAATTTGCACTTTATTTTTTTTACACAGATTTTTTTCCTTCTGAAGAACTTACTTCTACTACGCTCTCATTAATCTTATGCATTTATTCTTTTTCTTGAGACAAATGGATATACAAGCATACTCAGAAATAGGAGTGTTTATGGTTAATCATAAATATTTGCTAGAAGACCAACAACAAAACATACACAAACACAAATTATTTTTGTTGTTGTTATTTCTAAGTAAATTCATTTTGAGCGCAAAACTCCACAATTCATAATTCTGTGAATCGGAAATTTAAATATATTACCTATTGGCAGTCACCTGTAGGTAGTTATAATTAAGATGTAGTTTCCATAGGAAGAGTGTTTTTTTATTTGCCAATAACTTTTGTGTCATTTGATCAATCCCCGTGAAATTTTCAAAACTAGTTTGCCACTCGCTTCAGCTGCTGTTTTGATAGTTTTGTGGTGATCCGTCAAGTGGGGGAAGAGAAAAAGGGGGGTCCCGAAACAAGTTTTCCCAATGTTAATTCCCATAGGAACTTTAGACACGGCTACAGTCTGAACTGCTGAACAGAATTACATCAAATTTGGAAGAAAGGTAGTTGTTGGTCCAGAAATTGACCATTTTGTAAATTGGTGTAAATCTATTCAGTAGTTGCCACGTTATTTAAATAAATTTTTTAACTGTATATCTAGGGACGTGGAGGATCCGCGACCCCTTCCGATCTCGTGCTGAGGTCTGATTGACTGCCAACACTCCAAACCAGGAAATGTTGGAAGCCATTTAGGGACTCAGCTTGAGCCGAGTCCCAGAAAAAGCATTAAAAAAAGAAAAGGGGGCAGGGCAGAAATACCCCACAGGGACCCCAAAGAGCCCCCCAAAAATGTTTTAAAAAAATGTGGCTGGATCCACGGCCCCCCCTGAAATGATTTTAGAAAAATTAAGCGCGGCTCCCATGCTTCATTAGTTATCAGCCCACGGGTGGTCCAGCTCACAGGGGCATTTTGATAATAAGGGAGCGGGTGCATGGGTCCCCTTACTCTGGCTTATTAATGACCCAGGGACCACTACCTCCCCAGGGCTAATATATTATTATGAGGACAGCCTCTCAGAATACCCTTGACAGTGGGGACCACCAACTCCCTGGGGCCAAAATGAATTTGTATTTGGCTGCTTCAGGGAACCCCAGGGCCCACCACCTCCCAGGGGCCAACTTCTTTTAAATTGATTGGAAGGGGGGTATTCTCGGCCCCAGGCACTGTCCCCTCCCCGGGTCAAGCCCTGCAAATTAGAATGGAGGGGTGCCCCCCTTCTGGACCCACAAATTGCCCTGGGGACTGCCACCCCCAGGGCTGTGTCCTGCAATGTCCCAGGGTGCCCACCCCAGGGACACCCCTAGGACATAGCGGTTTGCTGTGCCTTGGTGGGAGCTTTGCAGCAGCAAATTCTCCACCTCCACCAAGTGGGGGTATTAAATATGCTCTTGCTCGCTGGAAATGGGGCAGAATTGCTTTTAGACACAGGGAGCTGCCTTTCCAGCAGCTCCCTATGTCCAAAAGCAATTCCAGCTCCCGCAGGAGGTGGGGAGCCAGCAGGGACCATGGGGCCTTCAGGCTCTCCCCGCAGTCCCCAACGAAAGTGACAGGGTGCCCTGGGTGGGACCAGAGAACCCAGAACACAGGCCGGGCCCCAGGGTAGGGGGTCCCAGGAGTTGAAACTGGCCTGGGAGGGAGGCCACTCAGCCCTCTCCCTTTAATTAAAATAAATAAAAAAATTAAAAGGCTGGGCCACAAGTGATGGGGTCCCCAGGGCAGAAATCACCCCCCTTCCCTAAAAAAAAACCTATTTTTTTAAAGGCCAGACCCCTTTCCCCACCACTCTGCAAACGTGTCTCCTGGTACACAAAAGGTTGGTGCATTAAGTCTCCTTGGCTGCAGAGGGTCCTTGGGGGCCAATAACCACTCCTGTTACCTCCAGTAAGTCCAACACAGGGGGACTGATGAGAGGTGATCGGGGCCCTGCTCCCTTTCTCCATCACTCTGCAAACATGCCTCCTGGTGCACTACTGGTTGGAGGATGAAGTCCCATTGGATGCTGAGGGTCCTTGTGGACCAGGAACCCCTTCTGTTACTGCCAGAAAGCCCAACACAGATGCTTTTCTGACAGGTCTTTGGAGACCACTCCCCCTTTCTCCACCACTCTGCAATTGTACCTCCTGGCACACTACTGGTTAGGGGATGAAGTCCACTTTACTTCTGAGGGTCCTTGGGGGCCACGTACCCCTCCTGCTACCTCCAGTACGTCCCACAGAGCAGGATTGCTAATAGGGTAGTTGGAGGCCATGCCCTATTTCCTCCACCACTCTGCAAAGTGCCTCCTGGTGCACTATTAGTTGGGGATTAAGTCCACTTGGCTCTTGAGGGTCCTTAGGGGCCAACTACTCCTCCTGTTACCACCAGTAAGTCCCACACAGCTGGACTGCTGAGAGGTTGTCAGAGGCCATGCAGCTTTCTCCCCCACTCTGAAAACGCGCCTCCTGGTGCACAACTGGTGAGGAGATGAACTCCCCTTGGCTGCTGAGAGTCCTTGGGGGCCAACTACCTCCCCTGTTACCTCCAGTAAGTTCTCACAGAGCAGGATTGCTGAAAAGTCTTTGGAGGCCCCGCCCCCTGTCACCACCACTCTCCAAACACACCTCCTGGCACACTACTGGTTGGGGGATGAAGTCCTTTTGGATGCTGAGGGACCTTGGGGACCAGAAGCCCTCCTGCTACCATCAGTAAGTCCCATACAGCGGGATTCCTGAAAGCTGGTTGGAGGCCCCCCTTTCTCCACCACTCTACAAACGTGCCTACTAGTTAAAAACACCACCGAAATTTACTCAAAAAACCAAAGGTTACAGGGTCGTTATAGTTAGAAAATAGAATTTGAAAAACCATAGAAATTTAATGAAAAAACCAAAGGTTACAGAGACGTTATAGTTAGAAAATATAAATAAAAAAACCTTAGAAATTCACTGAAAAAAACAAAGGTTACAGGGACCTCACAGTTGGGCCAGATTTCACTTGTACAAAACCGGTGAAATTAAGCAGCTATAGTTATCTGAGCTAACTATACCTTTCGCCCCCACAATGCACTGCTTATGACCTCACATATTACATCAACCATGATATGGTCAGTGACATCTCAAATGACATTACTGATGACATCACTTATGACATCATCCAGTGATTGAGTGTTTTTTAAAAGTTACTGAGTGTTAAACATATATAAAGAGGTAATTGGCTGTGGGAGTGCCTGTATGGGTGAGTGAGTGGGTGTGTAAGTTGCGTATTGAAGAGTGGGTGGGTAAATGAGAGACTGCATACATGAATGAGTGTGTGTGTGAGTTCTTTTATGGGTGAGTGAGTGGTTGTCAGTGGGTGTATGAGTATGGGTGAGTGAATGAGTATGTAAGTGGCTGTAAATAGTGAATGAGATGGTGCATGAGTGGATGAATGGGTGACTGAGCAGGTATATATGTATGGGTGAGTGACAAGGTATGTAAGTGGATGTATGGGTGAGTGAGTGAGTGAGTGAGTGTGTGAGTGGCTGTACTGATGAGTGAATGGGTGTGTGAGTGACTGTATGAGCGAGTAAGTGAGTGTGAGAGAGAATGTATGGGACAGTATGTGCTTGTCTCAGTGACTGTATAGGTGAGTGAGCATATGTGTTAGTATATGTATGAGTAAGTAAGTGGATGGGTGTGTGAGTAACTGTATGGGTGAGTGTGTGGTTGTGTGAGTGACTGTATAGGTGATTGAGTATATGTCTTTGTACATGTAGGAGTAAGTGAGTGTTTGGGTGTGTGAGTAACTATATGGGTGAGTGTGTGGCTGTGTGAATGGCTGTATGGGTGTATGACTAGGTATGTAAGTGTCTGTATGCCTGTATGACTTGATATGTAAGGGGATGTATTGGTCAGTGAGAAGGTGCATGATCGGCTGTATATTTGTGTTAGTTGATACATTAGTGGCTGTATGGGTGAGTTGATGTGGGAGTGGCTGTTTGGATCAGTGAGTAGGTGTGTGAGTGTTTGTATGGGTCTGTCAATGGGTATGTCAGTTGTTATGTGGGAGTAGGTGTATGAGATGTTGTATAGGGTGTAAGTGGGTGTGTGAGTGCTTATGTGGATGAGGTCATCAGTGACGTCATTAGTGATGTCATTTGAGATGTCACCGACCATGTCATGAGTGATGTAATATGTGAGGTCATAAGCAGTGCATTGCAGGAGTGTAAGTTACAGTTAGCTCAACTGTAACTGCAGAATTTCTCTGGTTTTGTATGAGTAAAATGTGAGCCTAACTATAACGTCCCTGTAACCTTTTTTTAGTGAATACATATTTATACATATATATTAAAGTGCAGTTATGGTTATGAGTGAAAAAACGAAAATACAGAATTTTGCCAATTACAGTTAGGTCCACAATCCATAACGTGCACAACAGCCATGAAAACCATGATTCCCACCTCAAATGCATTGCTCACGATCTCACCCTTATTGAAAAGGATGAAATCACCAATGTTGTCAACTTGCCAGTTTGATAGATGAGATTACATATCACATTACTCTTTTCTTACCACTTTGACAGACACGACTAAGCATGTAGTATAGTTTATTGCTTCAATTATGTGTTGTTGTTTAACTACCTTTTGCTTTAAGGTGTTCTCATTTATTTGCATAAATATTGTGAGTTTATAAGCATTATGATTGGTGTGCGGGTTATAGTTTGCATGGCTGTTGTGTGTATATAGGTATGTTTTCAGTCAGCTATCTTTCTTCTTCATTCGGGGGTTTGTCAATCGCACTTTTTTTTAGCCCACTTCAGCATACAGCAAGGAGCAACAAGTCAACCACCTTCAGCCACTGGCTGTCTTCACTGTGAGTGATAGCATTTTGCTTACATCCACCTGAAAAATAGCCCACTAAGGTGCCAATGCTGGTGGCCCATTCTTTGGCTTCATTTAATGTTTTTATGTTTTTACAATGGGTCTTTTTCTTTTTGTCTTTTGAAAGCATATGCATGCAAACTTTAGATTGTGGCATTTTTACTTCTGTACCATTTTTAATGTACATTGAATATGCTTGCAAAACTAAAATAAAAATTAAGGCTTTTCCAATACTTGCACCTAGTTACATTTGCAAAGCTATTTATACATCTCAGTCACTTTTAATTGTGCTAATACTAGCACTTATGAGTGTAAATTCAGATAAAAAATACACAAAATGTGTGCAAATTCACACTACCAGTTCATAGAATGTGTTTTTAACTCATAAATGGATTCACACACACTAACAATCTACTTGTTCTGCAGACTTTTTCACATGAGTAAATCTGCTCAACAGGGTGTTGGACCTGGCCCTCTCTGCAGTGTCATCCCAAAACATTTAGCCTTTTT
Source organism: Triturus cristatus (assembly GCF_964204655.1). Lineage (NCBI taxonomy): Eukaryota > Metazoa > Chordata > Amphibia > Caudata > Salamandridae > Triturus > Triturus cristatus. The sequence goes on from NC_140581.1 coordinate 799,994,667, forward strand.
CCCTCCACTTTTTGCTGAATTTGCTTTTGTTGGCCTTAGGACTCCGTGCACTTTACCTTTGTTAACCAGTGCTAAAGTGCTTGTGCCCACTCCCCTAAAACAAGTTCAGATTGGTTTATACACTTGTTTATACCTTGTGGAGTGGTATACCATTCACACTGGGCATGTAAATTGAATGCTCCTAGTGGGCCTGCAGCACTTATTGTGCCACCCACTTAAGTAGCCCTTTAAAATGTTTCCCAGGCCTGACATTGTAGTTTGAATGCAGTGTTAAGCTGCATTGCTGGTTTGGTGTTTAAACCCCCTTTCCAGGCCTTAAACTCTCATTTTATTATATATATGTTACTCTTAAGGTAAGCCTTATATAGCCGATAGGGCAGGATGCTGTGTAATGAAACTGTGAGATATGTACTTTAAAGCTTTACATGTTCTGGTAGTGAAAACCTCTACATTTGTTTTTCATTCCTGTGATGTCTTCCCCTCCCATAGGATAACATTGGGGATTCTGTATTACATTCAATGAGCTGTAATGCCTAATTGGGAGCAGGCAGTTATATCATGTTTGATATCTATGAAATGTTAATGATAAACCTTCTTTAATGGTAAAGTTTGATTTTCATTACAATTTTGAAAATGTCACTTTTAGAAAGGTGGCATTTGCCTGCCCTTAGCTCTTAGTGCCTGCAGAATGGCTTGGGTCACATGACTATGTGTAGCTGACAGACTTTGTGAATTACTCCCAGACAATGATAGAATAGAGAGATTAGGTGTGACTCAATGGGCAGTCTCCTGGCCGGATGGGCGATAGAGCTGAGTACAGCCCTACTTGCAACTGAATAGGGTGTGCTCTGCCTTCACACAAATGGCCTAACAACTTCATATTGTCACAGCAGCCAGCTTGGACCCAGAGCAGGGGACTTAGGAAAATCCATGCACTTCGAAGAACCTTTCCAGAAGCTTATACCACCTTCTGGAAAAAGGGCACAGGGTATTAAAATAGGACCTTCAGACTGACTCTTCAGTACGCTTCTGGACTTGTGGATACTCTGCCAGGAAGGATTGCTGTGCTGCTGAAAGGACTGCCACTCTGCTGGACTGTTGACCCTCGGTTGCCTTACTAAATTGCTGCTTTTCTGCCTGGCTGCCCTGTTTGTTGCCTGGGGAAGTAGAACTGGAACTGCAACTTAATCTTAAATCCAGGGCTACCAGAGTGACTCCAAGGGCTAGTCTGTTGGTCTCCTGATCTAAGCCTGGGGGACATACAAGGCTACCCAACATACTACACCAGCACCTGGACCCAGCTGTAGTAAGTTCCTGACCCCTAAGTGGTACTTTTCATGTCCTGGACCCTTGGTGTGGCTTAGAGAGCTGTAAACAAGCATTTGGGCTGTTTACAATCGCGGTGAGGCCGTTCACACCGAGTCCTCGCTGCTCGTACCACAAATCAACACGAAGCTCTGTCAGCCTGACCTTGTCATGGTACAGCATTGACCTCTTGCAGAAATCACTGACGCAAAGCTCCAGCAATGCCAGTCCACGACGCCTGGCTAGTTCTTTGAGCTACACCAGCAGCCTCCTCTGATGCTTTCCCTGCACCTTGCAGCCCCTGCATCATGAGCAGGACTCTTGGCACTGATTTCAGAATGTGAAATTTCAGCGGTCCTAACCTGGAGACTGTAGCCGACCTGTGCTCCATCACGGTCGGCCTGAACTTCTGGCTTTGATCCATTCCAGTGCTACCAGATATCCCGAGTTGGCTCTTTATGCTTTTAGTGCTATTTTCACTAAGAATTCCTAATTCTGCTTCTACTGATTGGATTTTTGGCGTTTTGGTGTCAAATGATCTATTAAAATGTACTCTATTTTTCTAAATTGGTTTGGGATGTTTCTTGTGTTATGTTTTCACTTTATTGCTGTTTATGTGTTGCATAAATACTTTACACATTGCTTCTAAGTTAAATCTGACTGCTTTTTGTGCCAACCTACCCAGTGTTCAGCATAGGTTAGTTTAGTGGCTTTTTGTGGATGTGGTCATCCTGCAAAGGACTGTGGCTTTTGCTAGACCAGGGCTCACACCCCAGTAAACCAGCAACCCAATTTCTCACAGGGGTATGCTTTGGTCTTGCAAACCTTTAGCAGGCACCTTCCAACCCTGTACAAGGACAGAGATTTACTTCTGCTGAAGTCTATAGTCAGTGTGGGAAAGGGAAGGAAACATCACAAATGTGGAAAAATATTTACACATTGAGAAACACAAAAAAGGGGATGAGCACATGCACTTGAGCATGATATTTATGTGTGCACATGCTTGTTCTTACTGTGCATTTCTGCATGAATAAATATTAAACCCCTGATTACCTCTGGTGAGACATTGCCCTTGGTTAAAGGGGTGGATTTTATGCCTGGTAACACTGCTGATTACAGCCCAAACTAGCTTCTTGTAGTTTTCTTCCACAAGTTACCAGTGACCTTAATGCTTTAAACACTAAACACTTTCATGTCTTGACTGAGACCTAATAATTAGGGGTGGGCGGAATTTGCGAAAGCGACTTTCGCAAATTATCGGGAAAATGTTTAAAATCTCCACAAACACGCGGAAATATCGCGAAGATGCAGAAGTTTTTTTCCCGCCCGTTCGCGGTATTTTCTGCGTGTTCGCGGCTCGCCAACTTACCCATGCGGTTGCTTGCGGGTGCGGCTATCTTGTTTTCACTCTTCTCGCGGTGCATGATCGCGAGAAGAAAGACGTGATCGCGCGACGCATGACGTTACTGCGGGCGCGAACTGTTGCGAGACAGCGCAAATGGCTACCAACAATCCAACATCTCGTGGAGAACGCGACCGGATCGGGGAAACTTGTCGGCGAACGCGGGGATTCAGGTAAGGCGATCGCACGCGCGCGAGAATGTATTATTTTACAGCGCGAGCAAGAACCAAATTATCGCTAAGCTGCGGAATGCGGAAATTTTGACATTTTCACGCTCTCCGCGGAACGCGAAAATGTCAAATTATCGCAATTTCCGCGAGCGGAACGGAAATTTAGCCCAGGACTACTAATAATAAACAACAGGAGCATAAACCCATAAACCTCGTTGAGACAGGGGTAATAATGTAAAGAACAACAAGTAATCTCAACTGGTTTCATTCAATGTAGACAAGTGAAAAGCATGTATACAACATTACAGTTGGGATAAGGAAGACTCTGAATAAGAAAGTTGTAGAGAAAATATATTGTATTGGATGAATCAATTACAGAAGGACATACAACAACTTAGTTAAAAGGAATAATAGAACAGTTGTAACAGCACTGCACGAAAATTCAATGTAACATAAAGACAACCCGAACTTGTACTTGGTGCTTAAAGTGTATGTGACACGAAAACGGCGACGCAAGTGACAAGGTGCGAACAGCAGGGGACGGCGCAAAGTGAAGTGAAAGTGAAAGGTTGAACACTGAATTCGCCATTACTTAACGAAGGACGCTCTATTTACTAGACTGTCTGGCCCTTGGCGCCGTGTTCGCCATTAATTAAGTAAGGACCCTTTAATTGTCCTCCTGCACCCTTCACGCCGGTTCATTCTTGACACTGGACCCCCTATGACTGCGATACTTCCATTCATTAGAATTGCGCAAACACTGTGCCTTGTCCACCCCCATGATTACGAGTAATCCTCGTTTCCTTCAGAAATTTCTACTATTACAAATTGCCCTCTCCCGGAATAGGACTTTACTTACCTTCTCCAGCACCGTTTGAATTTTGCAACCCAGTCCTGATGATGATCCCAATTCAACCGGATCGAAACGCCGTCGACACCTCAGCTCAATTGATGGCCTTATGGTTCTCTAAAATGAATATGTAATCATTATTATTTGCCACAAATTGAATTAGAACCCTTGAATTCAGTGTTCAACCTTTCACTTTCACTTCACTTTGCGCCGTCCCCTGCTGTTCGCACCTTGTCACTTGCGTCGCCGTTTTCGTGTCACATACACTTTAAGCACCAAGTACAAGTTCGGGTTGTCTTTATGTTACATTGAATTTTCGTGCAGTGCTGTGACAACTGTTCTATTATTCCTTTTCACTGAGTTGTTGTATGTCCTTCTGTAATTGATTCATCCAATACAATATATTTTCTCTACAACTTTCTTATTCAGAGTCTTCCTTATCCCAACTGTAATGTTGTATACATGCATTTCACTTGTCTACATTGAATGAAACCAGTTGAGATTACTTGTTGTTCTTTACATTGACTGAGACCTAAACACTTTAATGTCTTGACATTTAACCTAAACACTTTCATGTCTTGACTGAGACCGCGCAAGAGCTTCTTGTAGTTTTCTTCCACAAGTTACCAGTGACCTTAGTGCTTTAAACACTAAAGACGTTCATGTCTTGACTGAGACCTAAACACTTTAATGTCTTGATATTTAACCTAAACACTTTTATGTCTTGCCTGAGACCGCGCATGAGCTGTCGCTTGCAAGATATTTTGTTAGCTTATACTGGGCATAGAGGCCGCCCACTGCTTATAATTGGTTGGCTTCATGGTCACTCTCATTTACCTACTTCTCTTTGGTCAGCGTGTGCCAGCTGCATGTGTCTGTGGCTTATCTACCTTATGTGCTACCCGTATGCTTTTGCTATGAACATCTGCTCATGTTCCCCCCTCTCTCCCATGTGCTTCTGCCTTTTCATTGTTTGCCCCGCACACCCTCCTGTTCTGCTCTGTGTTTTTGCTTGCCACCACCATCCCATCCTGCTCCTCTCAGTGTTGGTGCTTGTCCCCACTCTCTAGGCCCACTCCCCTCTGTGTTGTTGCTTGGTGCCATGCTCCCTTCTGTCCCGCTTGGTGTTGTTGCTTGCCCCACACTCCCGTGCTGCTCCACTCCATGCTGTTGCTTGCCCCATCCACCCTCCTGTCCTGCTTAGCTTCTCCAGCTCCGTGTTGTTTTGTCCCCACCCACAATCCCATCCTGCTTAATGTTGTTGTTCACCCCCACCCACTCGTCTGTCTCTGTGTGTGCTATTAATTGACAAAACCCAACCTCCGGCCTACTCCATGTTGTTTTTTACCCCCACCCACCTTCCTTTCCTGCTCTGTGTTGTTGATTGCCACATCCACCCCCGCGTCCCATTCTGTGTTTGTTTGCCCCATGCTTCTTCCCATCAAGCTCCATGTGGATGCTTGCCACACCCACTCTCCATATCCTGCTCTGTAATTTCACTATAAATAGATGTGACAATCTAATTATAGATCAGACAAAATAATCTATTTTTTCAAATCATGATGGTATCATTTATTTAATGCATCAAAACATGCCCAGATACAACAAATATCTGCCAAGTTTCCAAGAGATAGAACCATTTTCCCCGGAAGACTTTGATGCATCATTTTAACCCAAACTGAGAAGAGGTCTTGATTTATAACTCAGCCTTATCAGTGAACCTACAATCAACATAACAACAAAATCAATTTCCTCCCTTAATTAGTAAACATACAAATCTTATAAGTAGCTGAGAGGGGTCCTTTAGGTGGCAGTTTAAGTGGCACCCGCAACAATGGCCAAAATGCCAGTTCAAAAGCACCATCAACAATGGCCAAAATGCCAGTTCAAGTCCACCATCAACAATGGCCAAAATGCATGACATTCTTCGTAGTACAGTGAAATAAAAATACGTCTTACTATTATCACAAGAGTGCACTACAACCTAGCCAACACTTCAAATAATTAAATTAACAAAACAAACTACTACTCAAGGAGATTTAAAGCTTAAAACATACAGCCATTAAAACTAACACTCACACAACCTTCAATAACACACACACACACACACATATACTATCACATCACAATTCAATATAATAACAACTACGCAATTTACACATATTAAAGGCGAGACCTGTTGGCTTTACCAATGCTTTCTTTATTTGTGTCTCCTGTGTTTTCTGTTTTCCCATCCTCCCTTGCGCTCAACTCTCCCTTAAACAGGAGTTACAGTCATGGACTGCTTTAGATATTTTCTCTGCATCAGCTTTGCTAGATGCAGAGAATAAATGCAGTTAGAATAAAGCTAGATGCAGTTAGAATAAAGCATGGTGGAAATATATTTAAAGAACTTTCGAATACATTTTACCAATTTTGCTTTTGCCTGCCAAGTACACTGCTGAGTTTTAGCAAAGAAGTCAACCCATCTGGCCGGGAGCCAATGGAGGAGTGTGTAATATGTTGATACCTCTTGAACTTCGCTTCCTCTCTTTTGTTTATGATACAATAAACATGCATGAAATCCTGTGCTTGGCAGCTGGGGCCCAACCCTGAAATCCATCCTAGAGTGGATGCGCTACTATAAACATAGGTGGAGCAGGACAGTTTCTCTTTAACGGTTATCAAAACGCTGCAGTTATAAATGTTTCACATCCAATTGGACATTTAAAAGCACAGAAAGGTACATATCTTTTTTGATAAATTGATCGCTCTTGTGAAAAACAGTAAGGCAATGTCGCAAAGTGAGATTTATGAAATGAGCACACGCAAAATGTCAAGCAATTCACAAAAGGAGTGTGCAAATGTGGGAGCGGTCTGCTCCAATATTATCGTATCCCATCCCAGCTGGTATCCCATCCCCAGACTCCAGGCATCAAACGTTGAAGTGGAATAACCTGCGAGACCCAGAATTACCAGATCGAAAAACACAGGTTTTGCTAAATTCCAGGGATTTTCTAATCTGATTTACGACCTGCTTGTAACAACAAAGTGATGACGGCTAATGCGGGTCAGAGGTGGGGGCATGAACGACAGGATTTTGGGGTCAGGCTGATTGGGGCAGCTGTGCCTGCCCCCTGCTGCTGTGAGACAGGGTCGCATGGGGGCCAGGCAGTGCCACTGCACTATCCCACTGGACCGGAAGTCCAGTGGTTTCAGCACTCAATGAATCCAGGCTCAGAGTTCCTACACCAGGTAAACCCGAGTGTGTGAAAAACAAGACCCATTAGAATCTCCCAGTGCAGTATCCTCTGTAGATGCACATTGTGTGCAGTACATTATATACAGAATAGCGCTCAGTTCTGAACCTAGTATGATGCATGCCCCCAATGGAAAGGAGAGTCTACCACATTTATTTTCACCCTTCCAGCAGCTGTAAAACATTTATACAGTTTAGGCAGGTGGGTATGTGTGCCTGTTTGGGCTTTTTTGCATTAGGATATCATGGCTATTCAACCTAGCTCTCCGACACATGTACCTCTAACCCCCTACCCCGAACCCAAAGGAACAACCCATGCAAACATTTGTCTATCTGTGACTTTCGATCAGGATTCAGAAAGACTTTATGTTCTAGCCTTCTGTGGCTGAAGAGCTTGTCGTAGTCCCTAGAGACCAGGAGAGAAGTGGATGACTAAGGTATCAAACACAATCACAGATTCTGGGGACAGCCAGGCAGGGGCTTTGGCCCGAATATCGCCAAAACTGCCTCACATCCTTGGCGAGATAATCACTGCAAGATCCTGTATAGATTATTAGGGCTTGGCAACATGGTAAAGTAGTATTGGGTATGATCATCAGCACTAATACCCCTCTCATAAGCCCTTGAGCATTTGGGAAGATGAGAGGCTATGTATGTGGCAGTCTTCCCATCCAGCCTCTCCCTATACCCTAAGCAGTCTTTCCCAGCAGTGTATTCTGTATGGGATAACATCTCTGTTGCAGGGGTAGGAAGAGAGAAAGATGGCTGCTGCAGAGGATCTATGTGAAAAGGAGTGGGTTGTGAAAATGAAATGAAAGAGAATAAAAGTACCCTGCTTCCCTCCTCATTCACTGTCTGGGTGGGGGATCTATTTTTCTAGACTTTCCTGCGCTTTCACATTTAAATTCTTTCAGCAAGCACAGCATTTCATAATCTACTGACCCTGTGTCACATTCTGAGGACTTGAGTCCTACTTTTTTCTCTATGACACCCTGGGCTACAATCCCTGATCTAGAATGAATGAAGCATCAATCGGGTCTGCAGGTCGCCACCTCCTGTGTAACATGAACTCCAATCCTCCTAGCACTACACCACCTGTAATGTGATAATACCCTGACAATGCTGGAGAAAGGTACACAATGCGAAAACTTTGCCCAAGGAAACATTGGTTACCATGGGTCCAAGCCATATCACTTAATAAACCATTCTTATAGAGCAATACAAATGAGGATATCTTGAAAAACTATATGCTTATGAAATTGAGACTAATTTGGTTTGGGATTTTTCATTTGTTGTGTTTTCACTTTGTTACTGTTTGGGTGCTGCATAAAAACTTTACACATTGCCTCTAAGTTAAACATGACTGCTTTAGTACTAAGTTTTCAGAGGGTTAAGCATGGGTTTATTTAGTGACTTTGTGGTTCTCCCTGACAAGGATTGTCTTTGTCACTGCAGTGGAGCTCTCACCCCTATCAACTAATTACCCAATTTCTTACAGGAACACTGGCCTATCTCACACAGCCAATAAAGCCTCAGACCAACGGATGACATTTCTGTTGACAATTTGCACCTCAGTCTTCCCAGGATTGAGGTTTAACCAATTCATCCTCATCCAGTCATTCACCTTCCAAAGAAAAGGTTGAAATGCAACAGGGGAGGATTCATTAACCCCAATTCTACCTAGAGACTGGATGCTGTTGGCAAAAGGGTAGATATGAGATTTGTATAGTGTTGGTGATTATGACTTCTAGTGCTGCTCTTTATTTCAATATTGAGCAGATAGGCCAATGGAAGGACACAATTATTGACCAGCCTGTACCTTCTGCAATTGCCACAGATAGTAGAGGTTTGGACTCCGAGGATAATGCACAAGATAATTTAGCCTAGGTTTTTCTCTGCTAGTGGAACATCAACAATGTTGAAAAGGGAGTACAAAAAAACTGCAAACCCAACCCAGACACATACATTCAATTGAGGTAAGGCATAGAGACAATGCTTAATTTGTAAGAGAATGAGTGTTAGTACCCAAGATTTTGCCCGCGACCGATCTTATTAAATATTGGCAGCCTGAATACCAAGACTGGTAGACTTGAATCCACCTCATGCCTCTTTAATCTACTACCAGACTCACACTGCCCCTTTAACCACTCTTGCAAGTTCCTGCTGTCTACCTTTGTGGCAGTTTTTCATCTTGCTCTTCCTCTATCCTCCCCTTTTGTTTGTTTTTCCCTCTCTTGCTTTCTGTGAATATATGATTCTGAAAAATAAGTGGCAGTTTCCAGAAATGAGTGCCTGTGACTCCAACCAACAACCACCAGCTCAAATTAAGCACTGCGTAGAGGTTACCTGTACTTCACCCTTCAATTCTGCAGACAATGCAGTCTTCTGCAGTTTTAAGTCATATTATATTGCAGTTTCATTCAGATCCACTCAGACCCAGAGAGATTCTTCTTTGAATATACTACATTCCAATTCTTTGAAGCCACAGTGCCAATTTAGCTTTCTTTGCCAAACCTCCGGTTTTTGGTTGACCAATCCAAAGTTGTTTTCATTTTATCTTCGTTTATGGTGGAATGCTGTGCAAAGTCCATTCATTACCTTGGCTGCACTGTGATTCTATGTCATATAAATGTAAATTATTCCAGGTTGCATTGAGCAAATTGTTTCATCTTAAACAGTCAACATGTCAGCTGTAGAATATCACTGATTTGAGAGATAGATATATGAAGCAGATTGTTGTGAAGAATAAGGGGTTTTAATCACCAGAGATGACATCGTGGATGCCTACATCAGATAATAGACCTTAATAGTTTCTGTAAGAAATTGGGTTATTGGTTGAGAAAGGTGGAAGCCCCACTCATACAATAACCACAATCCTTGTTAAGGTGAACCACAAAAGTCTCTTAATTAACCTGTGTCTAACATCTACTGTTCTTTAACATGGAGGGAAAGTAAGCACCAAACTGCGTGACACGCCAGGTATGGGAACACATGGAGAGAAATATTGTCTTTTATCGGGAAGTGGTATAGTCCAAAGCTCTGTTTTTAATATAAAAGCAGGGCCTTCGGTGGTCATATCACTGAAAATACAAGATTTGAAAAAAATATTATTGTCTACGGGTTCTTGTGGAAGTCAATTTCTATGGACTGGAATCTAGAGAATGCTAAAGTGATTCCGGTATTTTACTAACCTCTGCTGGTCGTTATCTATCAAGAAAGTTAAATAGAGGCAGTTGCCAGAAAAATTTAAAAAAGAAAGTCCCTCAGCAGAAAGCAATTCTGGTATTTCACTGACCTCTGCTGGTCGTTTTCTATAGAGACAGTTAAATAGAGGCAGTTGAACAGAAAAAAAAGTCCCTAAGCGGAAGCAGACAAGTCCTAGGGCTCATCTCCAGAGACCACAAAGTACATACACATTTACGTATATACTAAAGTATATACTGAAGTGTATATACTAAAGTATATACAAGAGGTCTCGAATGCTCGACCTGAAAATAGAGTAAAATGTTATAAATAAAATGATACCAGAACAAGAAAAATGCAATCAGTAGAACTGGAAATATTGAACTTTTTACAGGTTTAGTGAAAATAGCGCGAAGAAGCAGAAAGAGACACTTGAGGTTATCTGGTCTAGCTAGACCAGGTAAAAGTCATAAGTTCAAGCCGACCACAATGGAGCATATGCTGGATACAGGAACCAGGTTAGAACCGCTGAAGAGTTACCTTCTCAAGTCTGGTGTGAAGAGTAGGTTGAGCGCATTGGCTGGTCGTCACTGTAACACGAACATCCGGTCATCGCTGGATCTTTGCAGTGGAGGATTGTCATCGATGGTCACTTTCGGCATGAAGTGCAGGCTTTGCATTGCCAATTGTTACCGACGGTCGCTGTCCGCACGAAGAGCAGGTTTCATCAGAACTTTGCATTGGAAGTCATTGTGGGTGATAGAGTCTTGGCCCATTCACAGTCATGATGAGCCCAAATGACAGGCTTTTCACCTTTTCCTCAGAAGAAGTAAACTCTGATGACAAACTAGGGTCCAGGACATGGTGGGCACTTTATGGGGATCAGGACTCACTCCAGGCAGAGGCCAAAAGTAGGGCTCAGGCAGGTCCAGATGGTGTCGGGTCAGCTTGGCAGTTGCATGGAGGGCTCTGAAATCTTTTTGTGTCCCTGTAGCTCACACAGGAGGCTAGCCAACTAGCCCTTGGAGTCACTCTGGTGCGACTGGGTTCAAGGGAGTAGGTCCAGTCTTCCTTCCTGAGATAGCAGGACAGCAAGGCAGTCCTTCTAGCAGCTGGGCAACCCGTCTTCTGAATGTCCCACAGGTCCAGGAGTGATCTGATTTGGGGTCTGAGAGTGCAACCTTGTATCCCCTGTGCCCACTTACTAACTAGTTCTAACCAGTTCCCCTGTCCTTCCTAAGTTTGGTTTCTAATTGCCTATTGGGTCAAAAGCAAGGACAGGCTTAGTGTCAGGTTCCTTTGTGTGTGTTGCAGGCATGGTCCTTTGAAATGTAACCACCTGGCTTCAGTCTTTCTTAGATGGCAGAACGTTCCAGATTTTCAAAGGAGGTAATATCTCCAAGACTCTGCCGCTCAACTGCGGAGTGCCCCAAGGCTCGTCACTGAGCCCCACATTTTTTAATGTGTATATGAGACCTCTCACAGAGATTGTCCTGCCATTCAGGATAAACATCGTCACATATGCTGACAATACGCAACTGGTGGTCGCCCTTAACCACTCCCAGAACTTCACATATGACCTGTAATCTGTCTAGAGAAAGTAGCTAATTGGATGGAATACTCTTATCTTAAGCTTAATGGAGATAAAACAGAGTTAATGGTCCTGGCCAACCCTTCTATCTCTAATCTTGGACTGGCATGGCCAAACTGTCTTGGCCCTGCTCCAACCCCTAAAACAAAGATTAAAAGTTTAGGTGTTTGGCTGGACAAATCCCTTAAGTTCGACCACCAAGCGGTGGTTGATATGCCAACTCAAAACTGTACTTTAGGTTGCAGTGATAGGCCTGAGATGTTTTAAAGTGCTACCTTAGTGGGTGGCACAATAAGTGCTGCAGACCCACTGGTGGCATTTAATTTACAGGACCTGGGTGCATGTAATAACATTTACTTGGGACTCACAAGTAAATTAAAAGTGCAAATTAGGTGTAAACTTACTGTACCATGTTTTAAGGTGAGAGCACAAGCACGTCAGCACTGGTTAGCAGTGGTAACGTGCACAGAGTCCTGAAGCCAACAAAAACAAATTCAGCATATAAGAGGGATGAAGGCTACAAAAATGTTTGGGAGACTGCAACCCAAGGGTATCAGGTCTAACAATTGCACTGACCCGATTGACCTAACAGGTAAAATAGACAATCATGGGGACCATAAAACCGGTAACTGATATCATTTACATCTGCATGTACAAAGGATCTTCAGACTGCAGAAAAACTAATGATGGCCAGGTAGTGCAGAAGATCTTCACTGTACATGACTCCATGGGACATTGAGGAGACAGTAAAGTAAAGAAAGAGCAAACAATGTTCGTACAGTGGAAAAACTGCACATTTTGTTTGTGAGAATCCCACAAACCCTAAGGGCCTTATGTAGGTAAATTACATTTACCGATTCTTAAATACCGAATTTTACCGATTCGGTATTTATGAATCGGTAAATGTAATGTAGGTAAAAAAATACCGATTCGGTAAGTGTCGGTATTTTAGAATCGGTATTTACCAATTCGTTAATGGTAACCTGTATCTCATTGATTCCTATGGGCCAGGAGGCCCATAGGAATCAATGGGAAGCCAGTTACCATTATCGAATCGGTAAATACCGAATCGGTAATGAGAGGAGCTCAATCAAGGGTGGCAGGGTGTCACATTGACACCCTGTTGCACCCCTGATTCCTGCATGTGTGCACATATGGCACACATTCATGCCCTGAGGGCATGTGTGTCTGCCACATTGCACACATCTAAGGGCCAAATAATGCATTTACAGAGACATTCGTCATTTACCACCAACTTTCAGTTGGTGGTAAATAACGAATCCCCACACCCACCACACACTCCCCCTACATCTCATTTCTGTATTCGGTGTTTACCGAATCGGTAAAATTACCGATTCGGTAATTTTACCGATTTGGTAACTTACCGAATACAGAAATGATCCCCCTACATCTCAAAAGCCTAAATACCGGTCGGTAACGGTATATTTACCGAAAATCGGCCGTTACCGACCGGTATTGGGCTACCTACATATGGCCCTAAGTCTCAAAAGGGATAAGAGGGCGCTTGACAGTGAAAGACATTGATCTGTTGAGATGTACCTCTTCTGAGGCCTCTCATGTCCTATCAATCACAGGTAACCATTATCTTTCGCAGCTTTGCATCCATGAATATGTATGTGTTTACTGTGGGGGAACCATCATTTTTAGTAATAACTTCAATGCCCAGAAAAAAAGGTTGAGAGCTTGTTTGCAGAGCTAAGCGCACAGCAGTAAACGAGGAAGAGGGTACCAAACTGACTTGTAGCCCCTTAATCCTTGGACCATAGTTAACTGGGGGCTAAAGATGGGTATTCCCAGACCTAGGGCCTGATTAGGACGGTGGGTAGACGTAACAGAGATCGGGGGTCCCACAGGCCAAATAACAATGCAACCGCCACGGTGGCGGTCGCATTGTACATGTTTTCCATTGCGGCGGGTGCTGCTGGCTGAAGCACCCGCCGCAATGGAAAAAAGTGATGTGTAACACATCCCTGTACTACGTGACAGGCACCATGCCTGTCACTTGGTACAGGGATATGGTGCCCCACCCCACCCAAAAAAATGGCCCACGGGGATGGGAGGCCCACTACGGGCCCCCAATGTCTATCTACGCCAGCCTTTCCATGGCGGGTGAACCGCCATGGAAAGGCTGGTGGGTAGGGACCATCCTAATCCCTACAGCGGTGTGGCACCATTTTAAGGATTGGGAGGCCCTCCACAGCACTGGCAGGTTCAAGGAGCCCGTTGGATGCGTGGTGGTCGGGCTTTCCTCCTGCCTGCACACCGCCCACCATCAAGATCTAGCGGGCAGAAAAGCTGCTTAGTATGGCGGGGAGACCGCCACCGACAGCCTGTTAGTCACAGTCTCTCCGCCATCCTAATCAGCCCCCTAGTTTTTTGACGTGATTTGAAAATTCCAATTTTGCTACTGTTATTTGTTGCTATTTAATTGAGGTTATCACTGGTTAGTACTGATCAAAGTAAACTATATAAACTTCATTGATAACCTCCATCAGCATCAATATCACATCATATATCAGCTTATCAAAATTAACAGGAAACTAGTCCAATACATTACATCCATTTGCCTAGAATACATGTATATTATGGACTAGTAGCGTCACATTTTCCTCAAGCGCCATCCAAACCTTCAACACTGCTCAGATGACATTAACATAATATGAATCTAAAAGTGACTCCCATACTCTTTTTCATTCCATTTAATGATAGCACATATTCACAATGACCCCTCACTAATAATTTAAAAATAGTGCATTCATATTTGCAATTGAGTTTCAATTATGTCCTGGCAGCCAAACAGACATAAGAGACAATCTCCATGCATGCTGTTACATATCTTCATAGATTTGCACATATAGTCTACACAAGTCCTTCCAAACTAATTACAGAATGAGTACTTGGGTCAGGTGTGAAAACACTACAGGTTCCGCATATCCTACAGTACAAAGAAACACACCAGACTGATATCAAATCCAACTCTTTACGTGCCCCTTCCAATGGACTGGCAGAAATGAAACTGTTTCATATAGCTTGCAACTCCAACGCATAATGTCGGTAACATAGGTATTAACAAATGATGGCACTTTAAAGGGTGGGCACAAATGTAAAAATTAATAATTCTGTGCTTAAAATTAACTTTAATTAAACACAATTAAAATGTTTACACTGTATTTTAACATGACAATATTAAAAAATGTGACATAAGTAGGCCCGGTTGTTTATTTGAAACCTTGTACATCACAGGCATTTCAAACTGTCATGTTGTTCTCTTTCACTGCCTATGCACTGAGAGCTTCAGATATGACTTTCAGAATTTATTTTAAAGTGCGAAATCAGTTTGCTCTATAGTACTGCTTGCACTGTATCAACCAAATTTTTCTCTTATGACCATGATGTCCCCGTAGGAAGGAAAACCTTTGGCTGTATACAATTAAAGTCCATTTTCTTTGGCCAAACGGAAGTGCTGATTATATTTTGAAAATGCTTTTGTTTTCAATTGTAGAGCAAAACGCAGACTTAGGGGCTCATTACGAGCGGATGCTTCAGTCGTAGTCTTCGCTTCCGCGTTCGAGCCCTTCCGATCAACTCGATCAGTTTACAGTCCGATCACCCGATTACGATGTTCGTGGTCGGAACGTAAACCGGTTGGTCATTCCGACTCATTTCTGACAAACTCACGGAGTATTCCTGTCGGTCGGAACCGCACTGTAACCCCCTATGGATGGCATTTCTACCGTTGGGATTACGATGTCACTTTCCAACCGCTTTCTGCGTCGGCCTGTCTGACACAGAAACACTGTCGGAAAGTGACTTTTGGGGTTCCCTGGCAAGACTCGCGGCCTACAGTTGCTGGCCAAGGGGGTACCTAAGGTATCCCCCTGTAAAACCCTGCACTGTGTGGCAGGCACCATGGGGTGCCTGCAAAAGGGTGCAGGGTTTTCCTCACACACCCCAATTCCCCACAGGAGCCTGTGTTACAGCCTGTTCTCGTGCATAACACAAGCTCCAATAGGAAACAATGGGAATCTGACCAGACATTGTTTGGTCGCATCGTAATCCGGCGGTCAGAACCTCCGACCGCAAGTCGGTCAGACCCGAATCCAAGACGGTGTAGAGCGGAGGCTTTCCGCCCAACATCATGATGAGCCCCTGTTAGAAGGTCGTTCTGACATCTGAGCCGTCCGGATGTTTCGCTTTTTGAACCAATAATTTTTTTGCTTTTACTGTGGGAGAGCCTCATAAGCTGAGACTCACCCACAGTGAACCCATGATGAAACAGACTGCATGTGGATTGCACTGGTGAACCCCTTGTGAGAGAAGGCT
The DNA here is from genome assembly GCF_964204655.1 of Triturus cristatus. Lineage (NCBI taxonomy): Eukaryota > Metazoa > Chordata > Amphibia > Caudata > Salamandridae > Triturus > Triturus cristatus. The sequence goes on from NC_140581.1 coordinate 800,010,750, forward strand.
GTTGCGCTGCAGACGGGGTAAGAGGCACCGGACTGGTTACATGTAGACACGTGTGCACAAGCATATAGAATGGTGTGGCGGGAATTATGCAGAGTTGGGTGGTCACATGGAATAGGCTTTATAATATGTGAAGATACATGTAAGGGAAAGTCAGTGTGCTTTACTGGTTTCACTGTAGGACCACTCCATTACTCTCCTATGAAGATGGGGACCTAGAGCCTACAAATTCCAGGCATGCACCAAAGTATAATGTAAGTCGTGTAAAAAGAAGTATTCTACTGAGTCCAAAGCCATATCTGTACTGCTTTTGGGTCATCTAGAAATGTCATATTCCTCTGACTCAGCTCATAACCAGAGCCTGGCTGGGTGTGACCCTGCCAGGTTGGATTAAGTACCTTCCTCCCCAAGCTGTGGCATCAGAGGCCTAGCCCTTCACTGCAGGAAGTCCAAGGGTGAAGGTCTTCTCTCCAAGAGGGAGCAATGAGGGTGGAGCTGTCAGTTATCCATCAGCAGCTGTCACCCGGTGCCAAGCACCAGGTCTGCGGCCATGAGGGCAGCAAGAGGGGAAGGGGGAGTTTCAGAGACCATGTGGCATGAGACCCCTGGACGATGTGATTTTGAACTATCCCAGAGGTTTGTGCAGTAGGGAGGGAGCAAGGGCAGAGAGGTGATGAGTCGCAGCAGAATAGAGCAGAAGGGCCTTCCTGCCAGCCCCCTCCAAATTCTTTTAACAGGTCTAGCACAGGAAGAGGAGCTCTCTCTAGTGTGTGGTCTGCTGTGGAAGACTGCCACTGGAGCCTGGTGCAATGGGCAGTTGGAAGGAGGAACCCCCTGACTGTCCAAGGACCCTGGAATGCACCTGTGGGGAAGCCCAGGACCAATGAGGATAAGCCTGCGCCTCTGCACAAGGAGAAGAGAGGCCCAGGAGGAGAGCCAGGTAAAAGGCTGGTGCAGGGAGCCAGTGAAGACAGCTCCCTGATGAGTTCACACTCTTGGAGGCCAGGAGGGCAGCGAAAAGTGCTCCAGATGGCTAGGGCTGGCCAAAAAGACGCCAAATTGGGGCAGATCTGTCCCTTGAGGGCTGAGATATGCCCCCCAGAAGGTATTCAACCCATGACCTCTAATGGGACAGACGACGAAGCGCCCGGGGCTCCACCACCGGTCTTAGATGTGCCCCCAGGGTGAATCAGGACCCAGGGCCTGCCCCCAGAAGAAGAGAAAGTCAGGGAGCGCCGTCACGCTCCCCGTGAAGGTGCCCAAGAAAGGGACAGGAGCCTACCCTGGCCCCCTACGAAGAAGAAGTGGGGGAGCGCCATCACGCTCCCTGTGAAGGTGCCTATGGGGGTGCCAGGAGCCTACCCTGGCTCCCAAAGAAGTGAAAGTCAGGGAGCTCCGTCGTGCTTCCGGTGTTGTATACCCCTGGGGCCCAGGACCCCAACTCCGGACCCCGGTGGCTGGTGGAAGGAGGGGGGAGTGCCGTCACACTTCCCCACGGCCAATGCCGTTGCACTCTTCCGAGGTCCCGCCAGTCCAGGCACAGGAGCGGGCAGACTAGAATGGAAGTGCCAGCTCCTGCTGCAGCACGCGAGAGTGCTGGCCAGTCCAGGAGCCAGTGGCAGCCGCCAGGGGTGGACTTTCCGAGCGGCTCTCCAACATTTTGGGAATGCAGGGTGCCCGGGTGGGACCGGGCACCTGAGAGCCAGCAGGAGCAGCCGGCGGTGGGCTCCCTGAGCTGCCATCAACCTTACTTGCCATGTACAGGGTCCGGGTGGGACCGGGCCCCCAACAAAAGAGATGTCACAGCGTGAGGTTGCCCATGATGGCAGCGCGGTTCTCCCAGAGCAGCAGGGGAGCCGCTGCTCTGTTATTCATGGGCAAGAGGGAAGAGCCCCATAATGCCTTGCAGGCCCAGACCAGCTTGCTAGGAAAAGCGGCTTGTTATCTGTGTGAGGTGACCCCAGGAGGAAGTCGGGGTCACCACTAAGTGGTAGCAAAGGTTCAGGGGGAGCTGCAGGAGCACAAAGACTGTCCCAGCATGACATTTGGAAGTCCCTACCCTTAGTCACTGGGGGACTCAAAAGAAAGAACACCTCAAGGGTTTGCTGGAACTTTTGTTCTGCAGCTGGAAGCTGAAGCTTGGGACTGCACTGAAGGGTGCAGGGTCAACCCTGGATGGTCATGGAAAGGAAATCCCCTAGAGGGAGAAAGGTGAAATTGTACAGTGGTGCACTTACATGATATTGTTTCCTTTTTGAGACTAGAAGTCACACATGATTTGTGCAATCATAAGCAAAGTGGGTTAAGTTGGCAGGCATTCCTGCTAGGGTGCCTATTGGCATATGCTTAATTCTGTGATTATAACTGTGATGCCTCTTAGAGGCTATAATTGCAATGCATTATAATTGCTATCAGATAGGATAAGTACTGTCATTCTAACTGATGCCTAAACATGTATTCTTGCTACTGCGTTAGGTGAAGAACAACCCACACTGTTAGCCACTAAGATGTAGAGGTGTCTACTGCATGGTCAGTATGAGATGCTCAGTCAGGGTTATGTATCACCATATGGCAGGTGTGCCCATTTTAAATGCTTGTTGAAATAATGGGTTGGGTCGCCACTGGGATGGTGCCAGTAGGCAGGGCCCTCATTCCAGGTTATGGTCAACCTACTGCATTGGGGGGCAAGATGATGTGCATACATGGGAATGGTGGTACCAGAACCACCCCCCCCCCCCCCGGAGTGGTGGGAATGTTATGCAATGTCACAAAGTAATATCCATCAGCTTATGTACATTTGTAAATGATGTATAGTATTGAGTAGTGTGTGTGTGTAATAAATATACTCTTCCTTTTTATATAGAAAAGTATAGACTGGACAATCAATTATTGAGTGTTTTTTCTACGTACTGGTAAATGGCGATTACTAGCCCGCCCCACCTCCCTTGAGTAAGCCTTAGACTGCTCTGCAACGCTACCCTCTGAGAGTCCAGTGCTACAATAGGGTGTTTGGTTCCCAGTGAAGGACAAATGTGGCCATGTTATTTGTGCAGGCCTCGCAGATACTGCCTCGTTTCCCAACAGAACTTTAGTCGTTAGATGTAGAGCAAAAGACATTTTACCACATGAAGTGTTTTTTTGTTTTACTATTGGGTTATGTGATTTATCTTCTCTTTCACCATGGTGTCTGTACCTTTTCTTTGTCTGAAAAAGTATAAAAACTCTCAATTTGGGATGCGATCCAGGTCTCTTTCTCTCCCCCTTGGAGAGCAGACTCCACGTTAACCTGTTTTATCAATCTGTACTTAGAGTGTTTTCATGTTCTCTCCTGTCGTGAACTGAGCAGTCCATATGAAGAAATGCTCATTATTTACTTTGTGCTAGCACAAATTCAGTTCAGGTTATTGACTAGGGCTCATGTTCCGCTGACAATGATATCTTACATTTGTTTTGCATATCTTGAATTGATTGACTAATCATATAGCTTTTTTGCCTTCTGGAATGATTTTACAATTTTAAATAAACCTTCATGATTTGACTTGAATCCGGTCTCATGTGGCTTTCCTATGTGGGTTCTTAGGGTTTTTCTTGTAGTTTATGTTTAGAGCTCTCGTCTTTAAAGATGCACACATGGCCCCGCACCATCAACCAGCTTTTTTAATGCTAAAAGAGCAGACAATAGGCACCGTATACATCGTCTAAGAGTCAATTTTCACCACAGTTTAACTCTTCAGATTGGTGAATTAGGCACAAATTAGATACCAGATCACTTGTTCTGGCCCCCAGAATTCTGCTAGGATTTATATGCTGCAAATCGGTTGTTAAACACCTTTGTCAGTTGTAATTAACTCCTACACTGTAATCCAATATAAATTACAAACAGTGGTTTGAATCCGAATTGGTATCTGCAATCCAAAGGGGAACAGCATTCAGAGCATTAACAAATGTTTTTGTTGCTGAATTTATTTTGCTTCATTACTTTCGTGACTGTTAAGGTTGTTCGTAATTGATGTCATACAGGAACTACAAACAAGACTACCACTCATACACAGACCTGGTACCTGAAAACAGACCAGAAGCCACTTTCATACCCTTAGTGTAGGCTGCGAGTTTGTTAGGCATTCTCAGGGTCTTAGATTTTGGTTGATTCAGGAACTTTACCAAATATTGGGGGAAGTTCTATCCTACCTATGCTGAGTGCATAGGGTTTCTACGCACTCTAAATAGGGAAGACAAAACATCTGCCACTATTGGGGGCTGTTCAGTATCTGCCAAGCTCTAAACAAGTTATTAAGTCTTTTGTGTGTTTGCTTCTATTTTTTTGTGGACGAAAAGGGAGTCAGACTACAAAGTGAGTATCACGCAATCAATCAAGTTACTGTAAAGAATTGCTACACGATTTCGTTACTTGGTGAAAGGTCCAGCTGGATACAAACTTTTCTACTATCAAGGAAGGCCCTTTGGCTTGTGCAAGGCCCCTGTTGCATTCCATTTCTTTGTCAATGATATAAAATCTTTGTCGGGGGAATCAATGAAGTTTACATGCAGGTCTGCTTCGACTATATTTTCATTAACATCATCTGAAACAGAGCATTTCGAGCAGTTATTTGCAATTCTCTTAGGTTTGTGTTTTGAAGCGGAAGTGCAAAATCTCGGGGACTACGAAATTGCTGGGTTTTGCGCTTTAACCAGCTGATATGACCTTGGACCCCAGAGAAAGAGCTACAGTGAGAAATTGGTAGGAGGGTGCGCTGCGTGGAAGAGTCCGCGGTCTGGCCCATCCGTTGGGCAGAGAGGCCTGGCTAGGAGCTTGATCTGCCCTATTTCGGAATTCTAGTGAAAGTGCAATTTAACATCAATCTGGTTCTTACATATAGCAAAACTACATTATGACGCTACGCTGCTTGTGGGGCCCTTGGACTGCCTAACACAACGGGACTGCGAGGACCTGGGAGCATTGCGCTCCGTTAATCCAGCTCACCTGCTCCTCTTCCCGCTGGTCACTCCGACGCCACGCCTCGCGGCCCCCGCTGCGCGGGAGCCGCTCGCAGGCCCTACCACCACTATTTAAAAACTTGGCTGGCGTATTAAAGGTTGGGTCTTCCTTTTGCTCTCTCTGCCCAGGATGCTACGCTGCTTGTGGGGCACTTGGACTGCCTAACACAACGGGACTGCGAGGACCTGGGAGCATTGCGCTCCGTTAATCCAGCTCACCTGCTCCTCTTCCCGCTGGTCACTCCGACGCCACGCCTCGCGGCCCCCGCTGCGCGGGAGCCGCTCGCAGGCTCTACCACCTGCTCCTCTTCCTGAAGCCCCGCCCTCCTCACTACTTAGTCCCGTCCACGTGAATCCGCAGCGCGGATCGCAGCGCGGATCGCAGCGCGGGCGAAGCCCGGGCCAAGGGCGGGCCCGTTGTAGCCCGTTCGAGCCCGCAAGAGTCCGGACCGGGCCACGTCCCTTTCATTCACGGACTTGGGTGCAGGTTTGATTTGGGCTTTACATCCATACTGTTGTACTGTTCGCGGGTTGTTAGAGTTTAGTGGGTACAGTGGGTGTTAGGCATTGCTTGTCATAGCTGCGGGTACTCTAACGTTCCAACGCAATTGTTTCCCCCATATTCCGAGCTTAGCGCAATGGCCTCTAAAACGGGCAGGATTCCTGCTCGCAATGATAATCTCACGGGCACCCTAGATAACTTCATCATCAGAGATAACTCAGTGACAGACCAGGGCATAGTCCTTATGGAACGAAGGGTTTCGCAAGAACTTGCTCAGGCCAGACGATCTTCTCTGGGTCCCATAGCTTCTGTTTGTACTCCCCGAGCCATTGAGGGTATTCCTAATTGTACAGGCGCCAAATCATCTGCACTCCCACTGACCCAATTTATTGATGACACTCCACAAAGTGACACCATGAGTTGCGATGAACTAACAACTTCACCGAAAATTAGTTCCCCTCCACCGCCGTGCTCAGGCCCTATCCTGCGCAACAAGAAGGATAAAACTCTGATAGTGCCTTCGAAGAATAAATCTAAAGCTCCTAGTGGGAAAAGAATTCATTTTGGGGGTAAGAAAACTTCAAAGCGCCGGGATAATCCAACCACCGAAGTTCCAATCAGGTTAAGTGAAGATCTTGAGCTATGCTCCCCGCACTTAGTTCCCCCCACTGATATGGTCGATGCAAGCACTTCATCCAACATCCCGCTACAAACTGAAGGGGTTGTAGCATCGTTGCAACTTAACTCAATGTTGCACACCCTACTCGATCCTATTCTTAGTAGGTTAGATAGGATAACAACTCACCTGGCACAGCTTGAGATTATTATCAATGGAGCACAGGGAAACGTCCATAATAATACACAATTGCAATGCTCCTGCAAATGCAACCACAATAACAGGCCGGATGGGTTAACCCCAGCTGCACCCTTAAACAATTTAAATAATTTAAACACTCAGCAACTGTCTAACCACCCTACTACAGATCAGGCAGCTTCTGCCCATATTGTCAACCCAGCACCCCTCCAAACTGAAGCCAGGGCCATTAACATCCAACCTTCTGCTCCTATTATTCCAGCATCCGCTCTGGTGGCAAAAGGCAGTGTCAGTGGAAGTTTGACAAGAAGGGGAGATCTGGGAGAGGTACTTGGGCCTCTTTTGACAATTGATTTACCTCCCGAATCTTGCCCCCTTGTGGTGGTTCTCACTGGTGTCCCTGAAATAAGTGAAGCCACCACAGAAGATCACATCTCCCTAAAGAATAAGACGATGCAATGGCTGTGTACCCACAGGCCTTTGCCCCCCCATGTCAACAGTGAGATTATTATGGTCAGAAGGGTGGGCTGGACAGGGCATACCCGTAAAACTATACAAGGTGACTGTGTCTTAGTCAACTTTAGGGACCCCAAAACAGTGGAGTACATTTGCAGGGGTGGATTTTCCCACCATGAAACTAAAATTGCAACATGCCCTCTTTCTTCCTTCTATCCTAGTCAATCTGCAGATAGCCAAGAAACTGAATGGTCCCTCGTACCCCATTCCAGAAGGGGGCGTGTCGGGCAACCAAGGCAAGAAGCTCACACCTTGTCCCGCACTTTTATCCCCCTTTACAACAGATATAGCCAGTTAGATCAGGTGGACTGACTGATATGGTCGCTAGACGGGACGCAGGCTTCCGACCAGATTGAGTCAATTCATGAAGGCAACATACTTCCCTGTAGCAGGGAGGTACCTTCTCCCCCAGGAGGGATTAGCTCTGGTCACTCCCTAGAGAGTATTGGTTGCAGTCTCAATGAGCAACACCCCACAGAAAATCTAGCCAATGACACCATTGCTCCGGAGGACCCCATCGAACACAACCCATCGCAGAGTCTACCCCATTCGACTGTCTTTCCATCTCTACCCAATAGCCACGTCCAGCACATGTCCATAATATCATGGAACGTGGCGGGAATAAGCACCAAACTTAAGTGCCCTGAATGGGGCTCCTTTGTAGACACCTACGATGTGATTTTATTTCAAGAGACTTGGGCTAGGGAGGGAGCCCACAGACTGGGGTTCGTGGCCTTTAATACCATGGCACGTTGGGGAGGCATTGGGAGGCCGTCTGGCGGCCTGTCCACGTGGGTTGGTATCCATCTGGGTTGCAAAGCAGAATTAATAGAGACCAACTCGGTTGACATTTTATGTGTCTTACTGACATGGCAATCCTCTTTTAAACTAGCCCTAATCAATGTTTATTCCCGCCCCACAGCACTGGCTAGGGAATCTCAAACCATCAGAGAACTTTCAGCTTTTCTCGACTCCTTGAATCGGGAGATTCAGTTTATAATTGCAGGTGATTTCAACTGCCATTATGAGCCCCTACCAGGGATGGATGAGGGAGCCCTGTTGGAAGAGGATGAGTTCTGGGGAATTCCTCCATGCAACTCTGCTCCTGCTAAGGCTTGGTCCCCACTAGCTACACAGATTACGTCTCTTACCCTTCACAATTCAGTTAGGGTGGTCAACGGTGGGAAACCCTCGGACATTCCGTCTAGATGCACGTACAATAAAAAAGATCACGAATCTCATCTAGACTATGTTATGGTCGAGACAAGGCTTTGGCCAAAGATCGTGGATCTGGAGGTACTGCCCAGGATTGATAGCGATCATAATGCTCTGGCGCTAAAGATGATATCTCCTCTTGTTTTAAAGCGACAACCCGAACTGCCATCTGACCCTGGCTTTGTTTTATCTAATAATAGGCGGCGTGTCAAATGGGCGAAACTGCAAGATAAGAGGGATGCCCTCCCTAGATTATATTTAACTATTCTCCCCTTCCTCACCAAGGCAAGGGACATCCTGATCGCGGAAGAGCATTCTGTTCCCTCTGTGAACATGCTTACTCTTCATCAGGACTTGGTGGACACATTATCCGATATTTTTAATCCAGTTGTAACCCCCAATAAACCTATGGTGCCCCGCCCTTCCTCCTGGTATAATGCTGCGTGCAGGAAGTCAAAAACCAATTTGGTAAACGCAATTAAGGATGGTACGGATAGTTTAACTATTCGCGCCCTCAGACGCTCCTATAAGGAAGTAATGGAACAGGCAAAAATTGCCTGGGACTGGGAGCACTGGCACGATCTTGCCTCTGCACTTACTAGCAAGGATTCGCGGAGATTCTGGGCAATTTTAAATAATGGGACTGCTGAACCCCGCAATGCTTTAGAAGTAAATCTAGACCCAGGGGTTTGGGAATGCCATTTTAAGTCTCTCTATGCAGGATCTTCCGACTTAGATGTTCTGCATTTTTATCCTCTTGTACCTGGAGATGATGAGGTTGAGACCTTGGCCTTCACCCACGATGATATTATCATTGCCCTGGGAAAAATGATGTGGGGCAAAGCCCCAGGTTTAGATAAACTACCAGGAGATATGTTTAAGGACCAGCCCCTGATTTGGGCACCGTATCTGTGCGCTCTATTTAATAATATCTTGCGAGGCGCAGAAGTCCCCGGGTCGTGGCTGGGAGCAGAAATTATACCTATCTACAAAAAGGGGTCACCTCTGCTCCCAGCAAATTACAGACCTATCAGTCTCATTGATGTCCCCCAAAAAATATTTGCGCGACTTATTTTAGATCGCCTGCAAGAGTGGATCAATGAGAATAATATTTTGTCACCCTATCAGGCTGGTTTTAGGAGTAAAACATCCACCACGGATCAGCTATTCCGCCTAGCTATGCTATACTGGAAGACCGTCACTATAGAGGGTGGCAGCCTCTATATGGTGTTCGTTGATCTCCGTTCAGCATTTGACACCGTGCCTAGCGGGAAATTGTGGGCTGTTCTTCGGGACCTGGGAGTACCTAATGCTCTGTTGAACATATTAGTGAGATTGCATACACAGAATTTTGCGCAGGTCAGGTGTGCGAGGGGAGGAGTTTTGTCCGCAAGGTTCCCGGTAGACAAGGGAGTTAGGCAAGGGTGTGTCCTTGCCCCCACCTTGTTCTGCCTGTACGTGAATGGGTTGATCTCTCGCCTGGATGCAGTCCTAAACAACGATGCACCCAGGCTGGCAGGTAAGAAAATCGCGGCAATAATGTTCGCCGACGATACTCTCTTATTAGCTAAGTCACCCATGGGGATACAGCGCACATTGGTTGGGTTTCATGAATTCTGTATTGATCATGGTCTACAAATCAACGTAGACAAAACTAAATTCATGATTTTTAATCCCCCACGACGCACCAGACCCCCTCCTATATTGGACACAGTTTCGCTTGAGAGAGTGCAGACCTTTCAATATCTAGGTGTCACGCTGAGCGAAAACCTTTCCTGGGTGCCTCATCTCTTAAAATCCCAGCTTAAACTGACTCAAACAGCGGGTGGAATTTTGAAAATGAACAATGCCTAATCATATAGGCCCATAAGCCCAGGTTTAGAAATGTATAAAACCAGGGCAAGATCAGCGGCCCTGTATGGGGGGGGACTATGGGGGTATGTTGTGAGTCCCGAATTAACTAAAGCGGAGAATAGATTCTTGAGGCAGCTGCTAATGCTCCCGCAGAGTACCCCCCTTATTCCTCTTCGGCTTGACCTGGGCCTACTCCCAATCCAGGAGGAACTGTCTCTTAAACCCCTCAGATTCTGGAGGAGATTATGGCTAACCCCTGAACTCACACAATATAGAACTGAACTGCAGGAAGTATTAAATCTGAGCAAAGCTGTGCACATCCCCTGGCTCTCCTATGTCAAACAGGAATTAACGCTAATGGGTCTTGCGGATTTGTGGCATCAGCCAACGATTGCCTGCAGTGAGATCTCAGGAAAACAGCTTACCTAGTCACATAGAGCTAGATGCACCAGTGCATGGCTGCATAACTCACGTATCGGTGCTATGGTAAATTCATTTTTAGAGTTTAAATCTGTATACTCCTTTGAGGACTATTTAAATGTAATTTATCCTGTACTGGCCAGAAAGTTATACATCCAATGGAGGTTTGGCTGCCTCCCCCTTGCATGCTTCACAAACAAGTGGTCTAGCTCCGGGGTTTCCAAATGCCCTGGCTGTGGCACGGATTTAGAGAATGAATGCCACATCCTTTTCTTCTGCCCCATGTACAGCAGAGCCCGGAAGCATTGGATTATACCTGTATGTAGGAACCTGGGTTTTCGTAAATATGCAGATGCACTTAGAGTCTTTAAATCTAATACAGCAGCTTACATTGTGTTTGCACTTTCTAAGTATTTCCATGCATTCTGGATAAAAAGGAGTTTTTTAATTCGAAACAGTGCCTAGACTAATCTGGGGTGTTAGCTGTAAAAAAAAATTTCTTTTTTAACTGATGATGCTCTTATTGTGTATTTTCTTGTATTGTGTTTTAACTGCTACTTTTATGGCCGAAACAGGTCGAAATAAAGTATTATTGAATTGAAATTGGTAGGCACCAATATTTGAATAGGAGGTGCAAAGTTTTCTTGCATTTTACCTGGTTTAAAACGTATTTTATCCAGAACTTCTACAACCTCATCATGCCAAGCGGTTAGACAAGAAAGAAAACACCTTTGTTATTCAGATCATGCTTTCTGAACATTAAGGGGCAGAGCTACGAGTTGCACATTACTACCTGCACAAAGCTAATGGAATTCCCAATTCTGTGGGGTTTAACAAATATATTTAGCACCTGCGCAGAGCAGGTGGTAAATACATGCGAGGACCTCTGTGTGGGTAAAGGTGGTAGGTGTGGGATTAGGGAAAGGACAGAAAAGGTGTTTTCTGACAGAATAAATACAAGGACTGGTGCCTGGCTGCAGTTGGAGCCGAAACCTAAGACTAGTTTTCTGGCTGGAAGTATTGGATCTGGTTCTCTCACAGCCGGAAAAGCCTGGTGTGGAAACACTCTCCCACTTGGAATCAGGTGGAGCAAAAGTACATTTAATTCTGCCCAGCTGACTTGTAATCAGCCTCTCGAAGGTGCCTTTTCCATCACTCTGGTATTGTTGTGCTCCAACAAAGAGGGCTTGTTGTATGTTGAAGCCGATGCATCTGGTGTTGAAATAAGGGTTGTTTTGTCCCAACAATAAATACAGGCAATACGGTACTTATTAAGGAAGCTGAATCCTATACCACAAAGCCTATCCATTAAGCAAGCTTTTACCAAATATCTGCTATATATGTTGGCCAGAGAGCACTCTCTTAGTGCTAACTGATCATAGTAATCAACAATTTAAAAAAATAGTGAAAGCATTATCTGTACAACAGTAACAACAATTGGTCTCTTCGGCTTATTATAATTTCGTAGTTACACACTGCTGCGGGAATAAGAACCAAAAATATAATTGATCGAGGCTGATCATTCTCATCAGACCTTGGAGTCCACTCAATTTGATGACCGTGTGCATAAAACTATGTCAGGCCCTTAGAAAAAGATTGGGGTTTAACCACGACCTAACCGCACATTGATGGTTTACATTGACTTATCTACGGGGCGTGTACAACAAAAGGAATTAGATGGGTGGCATCACCTCAAGGGCCTCTGCAGTGAACTTAAAACTCTGAATGACGTCCAACAATATCTCTGATGTACATCTTTCATGCACGATGCACATTACTATGTAAACACTTCTGCAATATGAATGAGTAACTACATGACACAAAAGGGTTTACTATGCCATGTGCCTATCCATACAGCAATTTGGACAGGGATCTCTTTGGACTTCTTTACAGAAACGCCCCCATGCCATGAACATAATGTTATCTGGGTGAGAGTGGATCATTTCCTCAAGATGGTCCATTTGTGTCAATGAAGGTGTCATCCACTCCTTCACATGTAACTGATCTCTTTTGCAACACAGTGTATGGGTGCATTAGTTACCTTCCAGAACCATCTCGGTCTAGAGTCCTCAATTCATTTCCCAATCTTGACCAGCCTTCAGTAAATTGTTTGGACTATCTATAGTTTCCATACACAGATAGATGGTAAAATCTACCTGGAAATGCAGTTGGTGGAATAATATTAAAGTTGTTATGGTCTGTCAAATAAGAACTGCGCAACTTCTTTGAAGATGACAGAATTTGATAAACATTCTATTGCTTGCATGTCCCTTTTGTTAGATTGAAGACATTCAAGCATGAATTTTGTGCCATCAAACACTCTGCCGACAGTGGCTGCCTGTGTTGAATCTTTACAAGAGTGTTAAACACCTACAAAAATCGAAGAATGGTTCATGGAATAGGTTTTCACTTGTCACATCGGGTGAGTGCAGGGCATGGCTGCAGAAGATCACATGCAGCCATATCACACTATGCATGGAAGAGTGACAGTCCAGCGGACTCGGGCCACAGCTGGGTGTATGCCATGGCTGGAGACTAGGTCAGGGTATTTCCAAGGCCAAAACCTACAGTCAAATCCTACTGCCCACACACCGCGGTAATGCACTGTGCGTTCTTGTTTTTGCCAGAAGACAAAACATATAATATTTTTTTTAAAATCATTGAATACACTTTTGTCACAGGGATGTTTTGGTTCCTTACTCAGAAAAAACGAATAGCATTTAAATTGAAGTTGCCCCAAAACATCAGTAGATAGGATATTATGGCCATGATGAAGAACCTAAATATCGCTAGAATTCACCAGTTATGATGAGAAATCCAACCGTAATGGCCACCCAATGCTCTGCTCATGACGTCCCACACAATGCCACATCTGACATCTTATGTCATGTTATGCTACATTAACACAGACATGTATAATGCTGTATTTTCCTCACTGTCATTTTAGAGCACTATTGTGTTTGGGTGCCTTCTCATCCTGGTCTGAAGAATTCAATCACTGACTGGATTCTGGATTCTCTTAGGTAGAATCATCATTCGTGTGGTGCAGTTAGAATTGGTTGAGTTTGTTTGGTTGTAAGTGTACTGTAATTGTTAGTCGTCTTTGATGGGTGTGTGTGGGCAGCCAGAGATCCTTACTAATTTGAATATGTGCCATCTGATGAGTAGTATGTGCATTACCAAGTGAGGTATGTGTATGAGGTAACAGAGACCACAATATTGTGTTAGGGTTAACAGTATCCCATTGAATTAGTCGAACAGGGAGTGTTTGGTTGGTGTTCATGTGGTGAGGAGTGTAGTTCTGTGAGAACTCGATGAGGTTAACTATATAGTGCCTCAGAACTATATTGGGTGCCTGTATGTTGTTCAGACTATTGTGTTCAATTGGAGGTCGTGACTAATTGGAGGTCGTGACTGTTTAGCAGTAAGATTGGTACTCTTTTGAGTTTGGTGATACTAAATGGAATATCTGAGATGTGTTCCATGTATGCTTGTGAACTGTCTCATGTTCTGTTGAATGTTATCTGAAATCTAGTGGAAAGTACACAGCAACTTTTACGTGTAAGTCACATTCATATGGCTCTGCAACACTAAATGCAGTTAATAAGATGTGCACTATTCTCTATATTAAGAATTTTCATACGATGGTGTGAGCTAGTTGATATAATGTCTGAGCTGCGTTGGAGGGTTGTACAGTCTAAGGTCTATTGTGTTGTGCTGAGTAATTGCTCCTAGTGGAGAAGTGCGGTGATAGATACCCACCACTTGTATAGTATATCAGTTCTGTGTTGAATGCATGCTCAATGTTTTCTCCACAGATTCTTGAATGATACATGGTTGATGTGACAAATGATGTGACAGATAACGCCAAAAATGACATAGGCAACATTTAATGAAACTGCTATTTTTTCAGAGACTTTCCTGATTACTAGTTTCCTAAAAGCACTCTTAGGATATTGAGGCATGTTAAAATAAATCATAATAATGCAGTACCAAACCAAGAAATTTGAAAAGGAGGTGAGCAGTTACAGCACTTTGTGTATTAAATGTTGTGTCAGACATCTGTCGAACCTAATGGTTGGACCTTTCACTTTATGCATTAGACGTAGATCTTCCTAATTTGCCAGAATATTTTAGGATCCTCAGTGTTGGCCTGAGAGATTAAGATCTCACAAGCGAGTAAGGCCCTTGTTCTTATTCCATCCAACTATAAGATTGATAAAAGGTGACCATGATGAAGAGAGCTTTCATATCAGTGCTCCATCTGTATTGGTGAAATAGAAATGTATTCATAACGGTGAATGATTGCAAAGTACCAGTTGCCTGGTCAGTCCTTCAGATTGAATAATTGCTACATTTCTGTCCAGCCCAACGGCAATATTGTAGAATCATTGTCACAGGGGGACGAGTTTCAAGAAGACCCTGTCTTGGAATGTTTACTGATGGATGGGGCACTCTCAATGAACCTGCTTCACTCCCCATTATCAAATAATACCTCTTTATTGAACACTGCTCCATTAATAACATTTCTGTTTTCACTGTGCTTGACCTCTCAATGTGTGAATGTGTGGCGGAAGAGGTGATGGAATTCATCACCTGAATAGGCTTCCAGAGCACCATCACTACCATGTTTATATCTTCATTTCAGGAATTACATTGATCATCACCGAATGTTGTTATATGATGCTAGAGAAAGTTATGTCAGCAGCATCAGGAACTGCATTTCCCATCAGCCATAGAAGCCCTCTGATGTCACAGGACGTTCGGTTAGCAGGCTGTATATAAATGCTCCGTCATGCCTCTGCTGTTTTGCTGGCACTACCTGTTCTATGCTCTTTTTGTGTGATGACTCTACCTTCTGCTGGCTTCTGTACCAGAATTTGAATCATTGCTTTAGCTGTGGTATCTAGTAGGAATTGCTATGTAGATTTGTGAACACTGACGGCTTGCTTATTTTCCATTATTTTCTTTGAACTGGACACCAGTTTGTTGCATTCCCATTCTTCATCCATTGAAACTTTGACTCCACACATTTTGGAACTGCGATCATCTGGCGGGACCAAGGAGGGTTCTTGGTCTCTGGAGACTGCACAACTGCTATGCAACAGAGATATCAGAGTATATATTTTCCTGTATTTTACCAGGTGTCGTATTTGTTTCATTCTATGGTGTTACTGAGATTCTAATGATCACGTTTTCATTTCAGTGACTTGGTATATAATTCCTTGGAGATGCAAGGATGTCCTGGTGTGTGTCACTGACTCCCATCTTGTCAGTAATTCTGTAAGCCTTGTGTTGCTGTTATTCATTGGCTGTGGTGTGGTGGAGCTGGCCCTGACTCTTTTATCTTATTTTATTTATGAGTTCCTGACACATTCATTTGAAAAACCCTGTGGCTGAGAGATACCAAATTATGAGAAATTGGCCCTCAGGTCTCTGTAAGCGTCATAATTTCATCCTATCCCATAAGGGGGATTTATTGTGTTTAATTACAGAGTAAATCCACTTCACAAGAAGAGATGAAACCGTAATGTCTGTCCTGTGCTTAATGGAAGCTCGGATCTAGATGGGGGTCGTTTTGAGTGATCATCAAATTAAATAACAGCGAAGGGTCTAGTTGCTCAGCACATATTACTTAAAATCAGACAAGCTATATGAACGTTAAAACTCATTACTAACCTGGCATCAGGGGCAGGACCCGTGGTTTTGACAGGAATCCAGTTGTGAGATACTGAAAGAAAAGTATGATATGTATTGCTCAATCATAAAATAGCATTTCTCTGTATCCATATTTTCCAAACTATAGTAAGAAATGTGCACTAAAAGCGCTCTGTTTTACAAAAACAGCATTCCTTAATGAAATAACAAATGTTGTAAAACCGTTGACCTGCTTGTTGATATATAACAACAGCATATATTAGCAAATTTGAATTCATAAACATGTTAAAATCGGTGCACATGATTAATAATTTTGAAAGGGAATTTATTCCATATAAAATACTTTACACACAGTATAAATGCTGTATAGTGCTTTCTACCTCCTTTCTTGCACAGATAAAGACTAGGGGCCGATTTTCGATGTCATCAGTCGGACCGCCGACAGCTTGTGGGTGGCAGTCCGACCACTGACAGCTCTTTGGTCCGACCAACGTATTATGATACTGGTGGTCGAAGCCACAGCTTCCAGACACAACACTGCCGCCTCCGCCAGGATCATTGATCCCGATGCTGTGACGGTCAGAAGGGTGTCCCAGGTTGGCGGCGGTTCTGATGCAGGCCCCGCCATCGTGCTTACGGTTGTTGTTTCTGGCAACCTTTTCATGGCAGGCACCCCGCCATGAAAACTTTGCTGAAAAGGCAACAGGGTGGTCCCCAGGCAATTTGGACCATAGCAACATGGTCCTGGGGGCACATGCAGTGACCCCCTACCTTAGCATTGTCATGTGTGCACTGTGTGCCATGCATGACATGGTGCATGGCACACAGTGCACTGACATGCTGAAGGCGCTGCACAGCAGAGGCATCTGATTTGGCATATTCCTATGGCCTCAACGTTCCCGCACCTGGTACTGGCAACTTCTGACCACTAGCCCGGCAGTCAAATTGAAATACGGCAGCCGGACGCCTCATGCTTGTTGGCGGTCTCCTGACTGCCGCAATAGCAGCCGGTGGTCTGACCGCCCGGTATCGTAATCTGGCCCTAGGTGGCCAACTCACAAAGAAAAGCAGTAAATCTGCACCCAAAGAAGTATTCCTACAACCGGGTGCGGATTTACTACTTTTGGGATGTCACAAACATTCTCAGAGTCCCTGGAAAGCTGAGCAGGCACAGATCTTCAGGTGCGCCATTAGAAATATCATGTGAAGTTCCCCAGGCTCCCATTTTACTAATGCATAATTGTACATAATGTAAAGGTCTGCACTGGGGAAATGCAGCCAATATGGAATTGTGCAATCTTTCTTTTCTTCTTTGTGAAAATATTGATTTCTTCCGAGAATCTCATTCTTTTCATTCCCCTCAAGTTTTAAGGTGATCCACCCTCCCCCAACCCTTGGATGGAGTAAAACTTTGATAATTCCCAGATCGGAAAAGAGTCAGATCATAGTTTGTGAAAACTGATTAACTCTCAGTAGGCATTCACAGACTTTCAGGGCAAACTATGCCTTCATCTGCTCCTCCCACCATGTGCATGGGGTTTACTTTTGCAGACTTTTCTGAACTAAGTCCTCTCAGGAATCATTTTCTGAACTCCTGACAGGTGAAAATGAAGCCATTTTGAAGCCATAAATGTACACAGGATTATCATTTCTTTCAGGCTGTCCTGTCTCCATGACACCTCTTGCTCTCTTTACTCCTCTCTACTTTAGCAAGACCTTCATGAGACTATCCTCTGTAAGTACTGAAAAGGAGAATATGCCTTCTGACTTACTTCTTCTCTATGCAGGCAAATGGCCTACTCCCATAATCTGTGTGTTTATCCTCTTACATCCACACTCACAGGCAGTTCCCAAAACCTAAATTTAAAGGAATTCTTCTAGTATTCTAATGCTTGGTCTGGAAACCAATGCAAGTAATATTTGTACTTAATGAAGATAATTGTTTCAAAGAAGAGCATGACAGGCAGCTTGAAGATACCTTACTCATGATCATTTAAGATTAACTGTGTTAAGCCTTTCTTTAATTATTGCAAGATCCCCTCAGTTCGGGCTGGACTGTTCCCACGAGGCACAGAGTCAAGATTGATTTGCATTTAGCTGGGTCTGAACTGGGGTGGCGAAGTGAGCTAAAGAAAGATGATGGATTCAACCCAGATCTGTGACTGGGGGTGAGTGTCTGAAAAGTTTCAGCCCTCCGTCCGTCATTTCCTTGTGTTTGCTTTGTTCGCCCTAAGTTGGCAAGGCATGCCTAGACGTGGGTCCCTTGCTCACTTTGCCACTGGATTAAAGCTAGCCTGGCTGATAAGGGGTGTTAACCTGAATCCGGTCCCAGGATGCATGTTTCCGGTCCAGGGTGGACCTGGCTTGGCAGTTCGGGCTGGACTGTTCACATGAGGCACAGGGTCCAGACTGATTTGCATATCACATCGCTAGGTCTGAACTGGAGTGGCGAAGTGAACTAAGGACCAATGATGGATTCAAACCAGATCTGTATCTGGGAGTGAGTGTCTGAAAGGTTTCAGCGCTCCCTCCATCATCTCCTTGTGTTTACCATAATAAACTCAGCAGCTTACCCACCTCTTGATAAGGTGGGGGAAACCGAGAGCTGGTTGGTCAGGAAACCCACATTATTTTTATTTGGTTTCCCATTACAGCTTGCCTTTAAATGAGATGCTGGATCATTAAATAGAGTAGAAAATGTAGACTATTGGGAGGGAGCCCAAAAATGTGCCAATCTTGGAACTCCTAGGTTATCATCAGTTTTGTTGTGCATTTTAGTACCCATACTCTAGGAGATGAAGGGTATGTACTAGACAGAGCATTATAATATATATTGTAGACAATTATATACCTGCCCTTGTCCTATTTTCTCACAAGATAGGGCTACAGGGAAGGTAATTTACTAGGTCTTAACCAAAATTATAATATCTGCAACCAAGCCATAAAGCGTATTATATTCCCAAAACCACTTAGTAAAACGCCTTAAGTTTCAAGTCATATCAATGGAACCTCGTGGTTTTAGTGTTGGGTCAATGAACACAATCCAGGGAGTATCAATTTGATCTCAGTTCATTTCACCGTGAACAGTGTTTTTAGTCCTGGCCTTTTATTTGATAACATAATGTAATTTGTATACTGTAGTCTTGGTTTTACAATATTTAACTAATTAGACTAGAACACCTGAAAGCAATGGATTATGGTTAAAAGCCCAGGACAGGAACCAGTTTATGTGATGACAAGGAGAGCAGTAGTTGCCCTAGTTGGACCTCAGTCTGATCCTAGGCAGTTTCACAGCGTCAAGGCATGCAGTTCAGGGAAATTAATGTAACCACAGTTGACATCCAAGATTGTTCACAAACTGCAAAGGCTTGCAGCATAGCAGTAGGATGTCGGGCAAGATTTTCAGCGTCAATGTTACCAATGGAAGCAAAGCACCAACTGAAGAGAGTAGCAAACAGTGTAACTAGGGCCATCCCACTTTTAAGACGGCACGAAAATGTGAATCTCGTGAATTATAAGGCGTAGGATAGCTGCACTTGCTTCAATTTCAGTGGAGCAACACACTTACAAGGCTTTGGGATACCCAGTAGTTTTTCTGGAGTTGCAAAAAAGGATATACAGGAACCCACAAAAGCCTGTCCTGTCTCAGGATCCTGCCAGAGTTCGTCCGACTCCTGCCTCTACAGAGTCACCAAAGTTCACCTTGCTCCTGTCTGTGGGTCGGCCATGGTGTAAGGCAAGTAAAAGGAAGAGAAACAATACATGTAGAGGCCCGTAAAAAACAGGGGAAGAACAATTAGGTCCACCACTCTCGAATCTACCAAAGAAATGGTTTTATGACGGTGATAAGGAGAAATTCCACATGGCTGATAGTAACAGTCAACAATCACTATGATTCGAAGCAGGCAGGCAGGCAGGCACCAGACAAATGAGGTTGTGGGGCATAATATAGCAGTTTGTATTATTCCCTTTCACACTTTTCGTTACATTAGTAAACATGCATCTTCTCTGTAAAGAACACATCTAGCTTACATGATAAAACCCCAACCAAGTTGTAGCTATCGGCTGTGCCGTAGACTGACAACAGGACTATCAGTGAATTGCTCCTTTAATTTGGTAAACTTGTGTTGTGGAACCCCACACTTTGGGGCATATTCTCAAGAACTTGTGATAATCATTGCAAAATTTGCTTAACACAACTCTACAGATCGCAGTCTATTGTGACAAAATAACACCCTGTTAACGTCTTATTCCCAACCCAGCGGCACCATGCGATAGTAGCAGGATAACGCGCTAAATGACCGCCTAAAAATGAACGAGACGCCGAAAAAATGCGAAGCACGAACTGGAAAAAACCTGAGATGCCCCAAATCGCGATACAAAAATCAGCGACAGGCCTTCAATTGCCACGCGTTATGCAGGAAAATGCACTATAAAAGCAAAAAAAAAAACACACCAAAACCAAATCAAACTGCGTAGCACCATGGATGCACCCGGACCGAGTGCAGAGGACAACTCGAACCACACAAGCCCCACAGAAGACCAGCCAGGAACCTCGTATTCGGGGTAGGGCAAGGAGAAGAGGAAGACGAAGACGGGGTTCAGTCCGCAGGACGACCGGATTATCGTCATGGAGGTGATAGAACACTACCAACAACTGTTCGTCACCTCCACTGCGTCATTGGCAACACAATCAGAAAAATGTCAGTCCATCGTCACCAAAGTGAATGCAGTCGGAGTGTCGAGGAAGTCCATGGAGGAGGTCAAGAGGCGCTGGCATGAAGTGAACAGCTAAACCAAACTGAAACTCGCTGCCAACAGGAAGGCAGCAAAGGCGACTGGAGATGGGAGTCCTGTGCCACAGGAGGAGCTGGATGCGCTGGAGAAAATGGTGGCTACAGTCATCAGTGTGGAGACGGTGCAAGGAGTTGGGGGTCTGGACACAGCTCGATATGACCTGACCCAACAGCAACAGGGTAACGACCAGGGACAGGGGGGACGGAGGGAGATGGGCACAATGGCACACATGCACAATAATGTGCAGCACACTGCACACCCACAATTAGTGTGGAACATGTCCCTGATACCCTTGGCACACTGCAGCACACATAGAAACACCAAGTAGGACCCCGTCCACAATGTGCACAAATGGGCCCCCCTCCACATCACCAATGCCACAACCTACCCATGCACATGTGCTGAATACAGAAAAGCAGCGGCTCTGTGAAACACTGACAATGCAAGTGACACTGCATGACAGATAGCATGGCTGCAGTCACAATACATGACATGGTGCACGAGACAATATTGAGGTGGCTGAGTGAGGACCACATCCGTAAAGGAGCAGGTCACACTCTGACACATCCACGTGCACCTACAACCCATGATGTCAAAAACACATCTGCAGACAAACAATGCACAAGAGTACAAAATTTGTCCAAGAGCACAAATGACACAAGTCGCAAACATCCCAGCACCCGAAAAGCACACAAGTCAAAGGCACACCAACTCAAAGGGATAAGGGGCCACTAAATCAGAGCTGCAGGTGTGAGTCGCCAACAATGCAGCACACACACAGAGCAATCATAGTACATCAACATTGACGACAATGTGGTACAAAGTGCAACCCTTACACCACAGGACAGAGGACACAACTGGTGCCGCTCGTGCGTAGAAACTGGCCAATCACATCTGGCATTGCACGACACTGTGAGATGATAATGTACGAGTACAACCACACATCCGTCATGTAGTCAAAATGTACACTGTCTCCCATCAAACAGCCAGCTTCACCAAAACAGTCACAATGTACATTGTCGTGCACTCTGAATGTAAACATCTACAATGCGTCAACATACATGGAACACACTGTTAACCTGCATCTCCCCTTTACATTGCAGAGGGACAATCAACACTTCCTGCAGAGCAGACCACACATCTCTACAGTGATGACGAAGAGGACACCCTGCACACTTGCTCAGACACCCTCCAACGGCTAATGGACAGCCTCCGCAACCCACCCCCAGGAGCAGGGCAGCCCAGCTGCATCGCGGTGACCCCACACCCTGCACAGACCACACAGCAGGAAACACACCATCTCAGCTAGCTCCCAGGACCCCCACGACCAGCACATGGAATTCCAATGCCATGTGTTAGGGTGCCAGGAGAAGATGGCTGATCAGCTGCGGGTGGGGTTCGACCTCATGGCAGCCAAACCCGATGCCATACGTGGGTGTCTGAGTCCCATCAGGGACCACTTATAGTCTCTAATGGACACCCACTGTCCCCACCATGCTCATCAACAATCCTTGACTGACCTCGCTGGGGCCATTACTCGGATACAAGAACTGTCTAGTCAGACAGGCTCCAGCGATGACAGCACAGAGTTGGCACAGATGCGGAGGACAATGGAGACCATGGAGCCGATGCAGCCTGGAAGTATGGCTGCCACGGCTGAACACCAGCGAGATGTAGCTGGGATCTTCTATGCCTTGCAGATCCTCATCTTGCCATTTCTGCGACTGAGCCTGTACCAGATGACTTTGCAGGAACCTCAACACACACATCTCCGCCCCCTGACATGTCATTGGCACACAGTGATGCAGCCCTGTCACCTTCGCACCCTGATGTGTCAGTGGCACACAGTGATGCAGCCATAACACCACCACACACAACTGACACACCAGACACAGAAGAAGTCTCAGAAGAGTAAGATGTGTAGGGTAATGACTGTGTGAGGAAGGAGGTAGTAGCATCCGTCCCCGCCACGTGGCCTGTCCCTGCCTGGTTCAGCCCTATGCATCATGCCCTGGAACAACACCTCCCACTGTCCCCCGAAACACTCTGTGGCATTCACCCAGACCCCGACATGGCCTGCCATATCTGCTCTGGTACCAAGGACACAGCAATCCGGCTGCGGACTGAACTCTTCCTCTTCAGATTAACTTTGCATTCCCCCAAGGACTCTGGTTGGCCCACCACTGGGCAACCATGTTATGTGGGCTTGAAATGGCCATGTACTGCTCCAGCTCTGACACTCCCCATAATAACATTCCAAATCACACAGATGTGTCATGTCTATGTTCACTCACGTATAAAAGTATGGATGAATGTAGGGACATTGATTGCACTAAAAGGTACACCCTGGTAAATGTCATCAATGCGCATGTTTGACCCTGACCCACATGGCCAATTAGATGACTGTGAAGGTGTGAACTAGCTGTGGCCTCATGGCACATGAACAACAATCTCGTTACCCCCCAACGTAGCCCCACGTCCATGTATTAAATAGGGCTGTGTGTAGAAATGTCAAATTCGGTAGCACTCCTGAAGTGGTGTCCCCAATCACATGTGACAACAGAACGTCTATTTGCATACCTACACACAGACATCTGTGTTTTCACAGTCGGTTTTGCAGGATAACCTTGATCTACATGGCAAGAAGTTGGACACCATACTCACATTGCTGGAGACACGTAAAAGAAAAGGTCTGCCAGCAACTATCCCAACCACAATGTCTGGCTCACAAAGGTGGAGCTGTCAATAGGGACTCACCCTCAGTTTACAAGCATCACTCAATCCCTCCCTGTGTACGGACAATGCTCATGGAGGCACACGATTTGTCATTATAATCAACACTCATCACAGTTGTACACTAGTGAAATTGCGTAGACTTTATTAGCATGTGCGTGTCAGTACGGGCAAGGCAAGGGCCTCAACATGCAGACCAATGTTTAAGACACTCACAGACAGCTTAGGGACATGTCGAGGTGCAAGACGTAGGTTGGCAAAAATGAACACAAATCATTACGGATGTCAATGGTCTCAGCCCACCTTGCCTTGCTGGACGAGTCATGTGATGTTTGGCATCTGCTCATTACCCCGTGTCAGGGGACACGACTCACAGCCCATGGGATCTGCATAGTGCTGTACCACCGGACTGCGCCGACTGTGTGCTCTGCTGACAGTGAGCAGGTGAAAGGGGACTACAAGGTCTCATGTCGTACTACATTGCCATATGTGTACCCTCCCCCCCAGCTGTTTCTCCGATTTTGGAACATTGCCAAACGACGCTGTGCAGCCCCGCCCATGAAACTGCATCACTTTGCACAGGTGTGTGTACACACGCGTAGGTCCACGCACATGCATTCTGAGTCCAGGCGAAGGCAGACATGTCCACTGTTGTGGTGGCATATGTGACCATTCCTCCAAGATGCTACAAGGTGTGGGGACCTGTGCTGTGGGTGACAATCAGTTGTGGTGGCAGGAACGTAATTATTCGTCCATGAATGCGAGCACAGCTTCATGGGCAATCTGTTCCAAGAGTACATCGTTGTAGAGTTCAAGGAACACGAGGGCAAGCCAATCCATTTAACTGGTCTGGGCAGCTGTGCTTCGTCCACTCTGTTTCACCGATCCGCAACACAGCCCAATAGGGGAGCGCCTCGATGTGGTCACTGCAAGAGGAGTTGTGCAATCTCCCATGCCCAACTGCCTGCACATATGCCAAATATCAAGGCATCCTATGCACGGGTATCACGGTTACACTCCTGTTCGTGGGCCAACAGGGGACGCACACACAAGTCAAAATCCAGTTCAGCTACCGTTGTGTTGGATAGGCCGACATCCATGGGCCACTGGAATGTGCATGATCGACAGTGGAACCAGGGCTGGACGCAGGTGACGTACGCAAGACGGAAACTCAGACGGTAACTGATGCGCAACACTGCCAGTGGCAGTGATCCCAACAGATGCAGCATTTGTGCATGGTACAGTTCCATGTGACAGGGGTTGTGCATGTGCCCGGTACTGCCAGTCATTGCCTTTGTTGGTCTCGTAGCACCGGCACTCTTCTGACAGGCGGCAGTTATGTGGATGATATGCCACTGCTCAGAGCAATGAGTCGTATTTGTGTTCAATGTTTGGACGTATGGGTTGTTTTTTTTACTTATGTGTCAAGAGCATCCCATGCAGGTGTACCTCAAGCAGGGACAAGTGTGTGTGGGGTGTGGACACGTTGGTCTTTCATTCGTGCAGTTCGTGGTGTGGGAGTCGTCAAGATCTGGTATGGTATCTCTCGAAGGGAGTGCCAGCCGCATTCAAGACCAAGGTCGGGGGTTCAGATGTCCTTCCGCTTTGTGTATTGAGACAAAGGAGCTTTCATACCTAATGTTAGTCTGATTGCTGCTTGCATATTTTAAACGTGATGTGGCCTTCGCATTGCAATTGATGCCAGGCCTTTGACTTAGTGTGCACCAATAGCGATACACACACAACAGTTGGCATGTACGGGCCAAGAGCCCGATTGGCCTTGCACTCCTTGTACAATCTCTCTCTTTCTCTCTCTCTCTTTCTCTCTCTTTCTCTCTCTCCCTCTCCCTCGCTTTCTCTCAATCTCTCTATCTTTCTCTATCTCTCTCTCTTTTGCTCACTCTCTCTGGATGAGCGCATGACACAATTTCTTATCTAGGATTTTGTTTTACAGGCTGTGACTTACAGATTGTCCTGAGAGGACCCGCCATGACTCTTCAAAATGGTTGTTTTGTGTTTATTCTGAATTAAATGAATTATTTGGAAATTCTAGAATGAATGTATGATTCTCATTTTTCTGACCACACATGTATGTTAGGTTGTAATTGTGCGACATCAGGCACATTGTTTTGTTCATGATTTCGTAACGTTGATGTGACATATCTTTGTCCGGCGGTGGGTGGGGGGGTGCCCGGAGTGGGGCCCCGGGTTGGGGGATCCTGGGAGTGGTGGCAGTGGGTGTTGTTGCCCTCTTGGGGCTCTGGGATTCATGGTCAGTGGCCCCATGGCATCTGTTTTTCTTCAGGTGTGGCTCTTGGCTGGGCTCCCTTTGATGGTGCAGGTTGTCGTCCGACTTTGCACCAAGTCAGAGCTGGTGTTAGATTCCTGCTGCTAACACACCTTATCGCATGCTTTGAGATCTTATTGCCGATCTGGCTGGTCGTTGCGGAGTGGTGTTGTCACTGCTTTTTGCTCGGGAACACCTTCTCTGCATCTTATTAGCGATAGCTGCCAGGCTCATCTATGGCAATGTTTTTTGTGGCTGCTATTGCAGGTAAACTGGTGATATCGGCTGTTTGCACCAGCTTGTGAAGGGGGTGATAAATTTATCGTGACTTTGGATGCGATAAAGTGCCGATAACTCGGCGATAGATCCTTGAGAATATGCCCCATAGTTTTCTTTTAGTACTAACTGTAATTTGGTTCAAGAAGGAAGTATTGTCTCCTCCTGATTTAATCCGTTCCTAGAGAAATTGACATCTGCAATTCTCTAGTGAATTAAATGGTATTTTAGACAACTTTGTTTTTGTGTATTGTGTGTCTTGCAATCAACCTGGTGCTGATGTAGGTGGCCTGATAATGTGCGACTACACAACAATCTGTGGTTGTGGGAGTCTGACCGTTGCCCCTCTCTGTACAGACTCTGTAAACTCTCTCAAGACTGCTAACATCATCTCTAGTCAAACCCAAGAATGTCCAGAGCCTCTGCTATGAACATCACATGGTGGTGCAACACAAAACAGATAATTATCTGCATGGTATGTACACTATAATACTTTGCATACATGAGGCATGTGATATCGTATACACTGTACCACACCACTGTAACCATAGATGAACTGCTGGGGTCATCAGTGCAGGATCGCACAAGGAATTCACACGTGAGTCCCCACAAATGCAAACAGGGTAGACTTAACCAATGTCTCATATGCAGAACGGCTGTAGCATCAAGAATAGCAAATACACAATAAATACGTCAAGCTGCATTGTGTAGACACATGACAGGCTCGTCCATATCAACCCCATAAGTAGGTAATGGCCACAGCAGACAATGTCACATGGCACCGCAATATGCGACCAACATACCACTGCTGCACTGCCACGGAATGTGGTTATCAATACCAATGTACCTGGCTATGCCACCTATCAGGCAAAAGTGAAAAGCTTGCCAGGCCGCATGAGAAAGGGCACATTATGGCAGGATACCACAAATGCAAAAGCCACAGGCATGTTAGCGCTGTGGCCAAACTCATTTCTTTCATGCTGCTCCCACTGACCAGCAGTAGTAACATGGCATGCACGCAAACGTGTCAGCAAGTGTTGCAGACAGTTGTGAGCACAGCATACTCACTCTGTGTAGCACAAAGTCTAAATTTTCAAAAACATTGTGTCAAGCCATTCATAGTAAAGAGTGATTCACCCATAGTTACCTGTTGTAAAATCTCTCTTTGTGACTCGAAATAAGTCAACATTTCAGTCATGTTTTGAATAATGATGTTCAGATCAGGAGCCTTTGGAATCTGATTCTCAATCAAGAAGATCGTTAGGCTTCTTAGATTGACATGATCTCAACAACCAGCCACACAAACATATGTCAAACAGACATTCCATGGGTTAAACAGCAACTTCCTCATTTATGATTGACTCATCCCTGGCTCTAGCGGATCAGATTTCTTCAGCAGTGAATTCATGTTTCTGCACTGCACCTTCTTCCCTTGTCTTACATCTCAAAATAATCTAATATCATCCGACTCCATCCTTCAACAGTAGATGTTTCCTGGATGACCCTAAACCACTGAGTAGTGTGTACTGTAGGGCAGGCCCTAACATTATCCGTTGAACCATCATCCTAGTCAGGCTAGCAGAATGACAATGTTTGGGCAGGTTACTCAATGCGTCTCTTCATTAACACTGGCCAACTGTACATTATGTTTATTAACAGTAAGAAGGGCAGACCTTCTATGTTCATGTTTCAAGACTGCTTGTTGACGTACGTACCTGTATTAAACATAAACAGATCATCGAAAACCTTGCCATGTCGAATTCCACCAAAAACAAATATATTTTCACCCAGGACTGCAGAACTGTGTTTGAGGGTGCGAGGAGCAATGCCGCTGGTGCCTAATTTCTGCCATGTTAAGCTACCTATTATTGAGAGAAAATGCAAAAATAAGTATCAAGTGCTGAAGAAATTTCTTTTTTTATACAAGTTTACTAATCAAATTCACATCTGAGGTTCAGATCTCTTTCTATTTAAGAAG
Source organism: Triturus cristatus (assembly GCF_964204655.1). Classification (NCBI taxonomy): domain Eukaryota; kingdom Metazoa; phylum Chordata; class Amphibia; order Caudata; family Salamandridae; genus Triturus; species Triturus cristatus. The sequence goes on from NC_140581.1 coordinate 800,038,792, forward strand.
CTGTGCATATTAGTTTACTCGTCCTTATACCTCATATTATTGCTTGCTTAATATGAAAACGTTCCTCCCGCTGTGCATTAAAACACGTTTGTTGCATTCTAGATGAAGACACTAAGGGTCTGATCATGATTTTGGCGGTGCAGGAGTGGGGCTGCATGCCACACCACCACCCTGCTCTCACACTGCCAAACCTCACTGCCGGCCGCTGACCAGATTACGAGTTTTCTCATGGTTTGGGGGGCGGGGTCCTTTGGCATTCCCATAGCAGTGCCTATTTAAAAGATACTGCAATGGGAACGCCAAAACCCATTCCTGTACGGCATGGACTGTGCAGTCCATACCGTGCAGGAAAGGGGGTGCATGCAGACAGGGGGACACACCATGTGCCCCCTGCATGCATTCTCAGGGCACGAGGAAACAGGGGGTGTTGTAGGGCGCCTTTATTTTCCTCACTGCAGCAGGTTTCAATGCGGGCTCACCGCCATAAATCTGTGGCAGTGAGGAAACTCGTAACCTGCTTGGTGGTGCTGCGGTGGCACCGCCAGCATATTGTATCCTTCAGACTGCCACACCACCTCCAGGGATCAGAGATCCCTGGCGGTTGTGGCGGCCCTATAGGGCCTGACAGCTGTAGTTGTAATACGGCAGTCGGAACACTGGTGCAGCAGTCACTGACCGCCACCGCACCTCCACTACGAGTCTGGCAGTCCTATGGACTGCCAAACTCGTAATTAGGCCCTTTGTATCCTAGCAACACAAAGGTAAGAGCCAAATACAATGTGACTAACTTAGGCAGAAATTATTTTCTGAAGAGATAAGTACATATACAAATGAGATGTAAACATTATTTAATTTTTTTTAGTTTATCAAAACACCAAGAGCATATAACTCTGATTTACAGATAAGAAACTTTGTCCACATAACTTGTCCCTTGATATCAGTTAGAAGGCCCACTATCTTAGGAAACCCACTACCATATCATTACCTTCTTTAAAGACCACCTCAAACAAACAAAACCAACGGACATTAGTTCATGCTGAGATAGGTGCGTGAAACAACGAGGGAACAAATAAAGGCAAAAAGGATGTATGCCAGTACACAAGGTTTCCATTATTTGTCAGTATATTGTGCATTAGGGATTCGTTTCATTCTCAGCTCTGTCTCTGACACTCAGGGTTAAAAACTAAAGGTACCCCTTTCTAGAAGAAATGCTGGTGAGCAAGAGAATAAGGATGAACGGTGTATGTATGCCATCCAATGTCACAGGGACGTGCATATCCTGCTGGTCCTGTAGGTGGGAGTACACCTATTTAGCAGTGGGATAGCATCAGGTGCCTGCTTATTTTTCTATCCCTGTTGCTTTTTGCCTCATTGTTTGTATGTATGTGTTTATGCACACAGTATTTTAAAAACACAAACCTAGCCAAAAGTGAGTGAAGCACTGTAGAATGTCAAAGAACATAAAGTCAAGTGAGTCATAGGAGAGGTAGCTGGTTTGTGGACTATCAATGCATTGTGATGTAGTCTTCTTTAAAAAGGTGTGTCTTAAACTCTTTCCTGAATTGGATCAGTGTTGGGGAGGGTCCTGATGGGTTCAAAGATGTTGTTCCAGATCCTGGGTGCATAGATGGAAAAGGACTCCTGCCCTGTTTTTACACTTCTTAGTCTGCAGTCTGATTGGGTGCTGGCTGCAAGTGCAACAAGACTCCCAGAGATGGGGAGCTTATCTGTGGGATAATCAGGGGTGCTGGTCATAATGGCTTTGTAAATGTTGCAGCTGTGTTTTTTTTAAGATGTTGAAGGAAGGCAAGGGAAGCCAAGAAAGTCCCATCAGGATAGGGGTGATGTGATTTATTTAGCAGTACACAACTAACTGCACATGGATGAGAATCCTAGAGAGCACAACTGATGCTACAACCAACCCCAAGTCATCTACAACCCTTTTCATTCCGCATGTCCCTCAAGAGCAATTCTGTTATCTAAGGCAAGGGTACGAGCGCTGGACATTAAAGTTGAAGCTAACTCTACTAACTCTATGCTGTTCCCAAGGTGACAAATTAAGGTTGATGGCTGGCATTTCAACATTATATAAATATTATATTACAGCTTACTTTATATTCTTGCTCTATCTGCATTAGGAAACACATGCGTACTGCTGCAATGTCGAAGCTCATTCCCATTATTAATTGGTAGCCACATTTAAGGTAATGGGATTTTCAAGGGTGGTAATTAGACAGGTTGAGTGACAAAGTAAGTGTAACATAACAACATCCTATTTCTTTCAGTGTGTATTAGGTAAAACTGTCTGCTTTTAAAATAAGACTTAATTCATAAGAAGCTGTCTGCCTTTAGTTATTTTATTCTGTCACACCTCGGTCTCCTGCCTTGGCCTTGGAGATCATGTTCACAATCATCATAGAAGAATAGAGCACTAAGTGGGCCTGCTTCACTATTGTCTTCAAATGTCTTAAAAATGTACCTATGGTTGTTAGAAATGGGGCCTCTAATTTGCAGTGGTTTGCACCCTGTCCAAATTGGGACCCTCACTCTAGTCAAGGTAAGGGAGACACACAGCTAAGATAACCCCTGCTCACCCCCTTGGTAGCTTGGCACGAACAGTCAGGCCTATCATAGAGGAAATGTGTAAAGTATTTGTACATACATACACAGTAACACCGTCAAAAAATTACAGAATGAGTGCACACCAGTTTAGAACAATAGCCAATATTTATTTGAACAAAACAAGACCAAAAAGACAAAAATCCAAAATACACAAATAAAGATATCAGTTTTAGAAAGATTACTGTGAAAATATAGCTCCTGGAAAATAATTGTTCCAACCAGGGCTATCTCGACATCTGAGGTGTCGCTGGTACCAGCACAGCATTGATTCCTTACTGCTGAACAGGGGAGGTAACGCTGCATTGGATGCAGGTCGTTGGTTACTTACAACAGTGCGGTGTTGAGGAGTTTGGGGGGTCACCTACATCGGTTATTGACTCCGCACTGATGCAGTTGAGGCACTGGTGTCGACAGGCGTCAGGGCTGTGGTGTAAGTCGAGGTGGTGCACCGTGTTCTTCACGAGTGGTGCCCTCGGTTCCGGTGCAGGCAGCGGTACGGCGTCAGTGTGAAGCACTATCATTGGAGAGGTTGGGGCTGTGGTGTGAGTTGGGGGTGTGTGTCATGCTCCTCAGGAGCGGTGCCCTTGGTTCCGGTTCAGGCAGCAGCCTCGATGATGAAGTGGGTGTCGATAAGTTGCTGTCATTGCCAACACCAGGGCTGTGGTGTAAGTCGGGGCGGTGCACCGTCATCTTCATGAGCAGTGCCCTTGGCTCCGGTGCAGGCAGTGGCATCACTGATGGCGTCGATCGTGCTCTTTTCTTGAAATGCAACACCAGCCACATGATTCCAAGTGCCCAGGAACTGGATTTGGCACCACTTGGCAATCAGGACTCCCAGCAGAGAAGTCTAGGTGCTGTTAGCAAGATGCAGGTGAAATCTTTGATGACCCTGAGACTTCTTAACAGGAGGCAAGCACGCACAAGCCCCTAGAGAACCTTGGAAACAGAATTCAGAAAGCAAAGTCCAGCCCTTTCCCTCCCAGGACAGAAGCAGAAAGCAGCAGGCCAGCAGAACAAAGCAACGTGCAGAGTGTCAGCTTCTTCCTAACAGAATGTTCCCAGTCCAGAAGTGTTCTGATTAAAAGTGTCAGAGGTCCAATACTTATACCCCTTTCAAGTTAGCAAACTTCAAAGGAATGTCTTTGTAGTGCACAAGACCCTGTCTTTCCCTGACACTTGGCTCCAGACACACTATAGGGTGGTGGAGACAGCTTTGTGTGAGGGCAGGCATAGTAGCCCTATTCAGGTATCAGTGACAACCCCTCACCCACCCTACCTCAGGAAGGCCTATCAGCCTGGTGATGGCCCAGTAGGGTATGCAAGGCACAACTCAGCTCCCTTTGCGTGACAGTCTAGATAGGGTCTCCAACCTTTTCTGTAATGAGAGCTACTTATGTTCAATGAAGCTCATTGAGAGTTCCTAATATTATTAACATTGTAATAGTGGCCATCATATGCAAGGTTTCTAGCAGTTTTCTACCAGCAATCACCTCAGTGCATCAGGCATGGTTGCCAGCAGTAATGTAAAGAAGGCTTTGTCAGTATGAAATGCCTGTAAATGGGTAAGCCATAGCTGCAATGCCTCTACTACCAAGGTAATACCATTTACAAAATTTCTCCTAAATGCCACATGATTTATAACTCAGATGTCAGCGTTAAGTATATTTTGTAAATTCAGCCATTTCCTTAAAATATCAGTTTATGAGTTCTGAAAATAAACACATTTTCATCTTAAATACACACTCTCAATTTTGAAATACATAAATTATTTCAGTCAAGCAATAGCTTCTCAGTTAGTAGGGTTGGCTACAGTAAGGAGAGCTACTTCCAGGTAGCCGGAGAGCTACCAGTAGCTCACAAGATGCTCGTTGCAGAAGCCAGGTCTAGAGTAAATGCACAAGAGCCCAGCTGTCATCCTAACCCAGACGTGGATTCTACAGACAGGCAGAAGCACAAAATGGTTAAGTAAGAAAATGCCCATTTTCTCCAAAGTGCCATTTTCAAGCACACAATTTAAAAAATGGGAAATTACACTTACAAGATATTTCAAGGCAATCCCAATGTTATCCTATGGGAGAGATAGTCCTTGTAATAGTAAAAAAACTAAATTAGCAGTATTTTAGTATTAGGAGATGTAAAACACACGACTACATGTCCTACCTTTTAAATACACTGCACACTGCCCATGGGGCGGCTTTGGACCTACCTTAGGGGTAACTTAATTGTAATAAAATGGAACGCATGGGCCTGGAAAGTGGGTGCACTTGCCAGGTCGAAATGGCAGTTTAAAACTGCACAGACAGACACTGCAGTGGCAGGTCTAAGGCATTTTTGCATGGCAACTCATGTGGGTGGTACAATCAGTGCTGCAGGCCCACTAGTTGTACTTGATGTACATGTACAGGCCCTGGGCACACCAAGTGCACTTTACCAGGGTCTTACTAGTAAATCAAATCTTCCGATCATGTATAAACCAATCACCAATACATTTTACACAGGGAGCACTTGCACTCAAGCACTGGTCAGCAGTGATAAAGTGTTCAGCGTTCTAAAACCAGCTAAACAGAATGCAGCACACAGTCAAAAATAAGAGGTAGAAGCAAAAAGAAGGGAAACCACAACAAAAGATGCCAGTTCTAACAATGGAGGTAGCCTATCATGTATCGCCTACTGCCTTGCTAGGAGACCCGTTTTCATTTGATGGATTCTTGATTATTTCCATTCCCATCTCTGTCTGGGGCTGCAGAGATGTTTCAGAACCAAGAGGGCACAGGGAAGATGTCAGCTGGGGACTCGGGTGAGACTATTACTGGCTAATAAGAACCACAGTAGATCCCTTATGGTCTTAATCTGTCTCCTGTTAGCTCCTCACCAAGACTAGGGCCCCTCCAGAAGAAACATCCCTAAGCCCAACTACTTAGATCCAATCTGTTTTACCGCTTCTCATGATCCAAGTAATATCAACACTACTTAGAGCATACTCTCATCTAGCACATTCAGCCATACCACCGCAGGCCCATATCAGTCGACTGGAGGCACTGTGACTCAAATCAGACTCAGTACATATACGATGTGAACACATCTCCTATCACTCAAAGGGGTAGAGGTGCATCTAACTCCGTCTTAGTGCTCTTACTCTGGCAACCACTGGATGGCTTGCTCAAACACAAAACTCCTGTCAACATGCAAAAACATGAGCCATGGCATCCAGAAGCTTTCTGGAACAGGTTCTTACACGAATTGTGCAAGTTTGGATGGCTGTTGTAACTGTGTTTCAAATAAATTATTTGGAGCGTCTCTGCCTTGCATGAAATGCAGATTTTCCAAAATAACAGATATATGCATATACTGAGTTAAAAAATGTCCCACTAACCATTGGTCCTCATACTAAGGGGATTAAGAGCCATTTATTCCTGATTCTACTCCATACAAAGTTTCCTGTTGCATTCAAAATACTGCATTTACCGCTAGCCATGCCTACACAGACATTTAATCAGCTTTAGAGCTGGTGTCATTTGCAGGTCGATAGTGGCTCTAAAACAGAGAATTACCATAATAATCAGGTGTATAATTATTGCAGTAATTCCAAATTTTTCAGGGCATTTTCAGAGGACAACTAAGAATACTACATTATGCCTAAATCCTTAAATGATAATCGTGGCATTGGTGATATTTGGAGTGGGAATAACAATACAGTATTAATAGGCAAGTTGTAATGGAGCTCTTTATTCATATTGTTTTTATTAAATGTTATATTTGAGGGTAGAAGGTGTATATTCAATCGACATATATGTCAACATTACTGCCACAGTGCAGTCATGAGCAAATACAAGGAGGGCTTTATTGGAGCCATGACCCCATCCATTAGCTCACTAGAGCCAAGAACCTTTATACATCATCTTCCATACTCATCTTTGAGTATAACACCTAGGTAATATACTGCAGCAGGATAAAAAATAAACTACCCTATAACAAACTCAAATACGTCTTGCTCACACTAAGTTTTGTAACCCAGATTAATTTCTTCTGACATGTTCCAACCTAATAGTTATTCCAGTGACAGGCACTGTATACCTATTAATCGGTGACTTCCAATTATATTTGGTGTGTTGAGTAAAAACCTATAATGTTTAGTCCTTATGTCTGTGGCACCAGCTCAAGGGGCCTCCACCTCCATTAAGTATCACATATAGAGAATCATACTTCCTTGGCTCTACATCCCCGAGGATCTGACAATACTATAATTTCTGTGTATGACTACTTCAATATGTCCATCCACCAGTCTTAAATCAGAGGCACCATCACTGCCTTCGAAGACAGTGATGCAGATGCATCTCTTTACTAAGATAAACACCAAGTCAATGAAGGAACATACATGTTTGGATGACTTTGTATGGGTCATCAAACCTGAAAGACAAGCTGCAGGGGGTTTCGGTATTAACCTCCCCATCACCTCCATCAGACTCTTAATCACTCCGTCCCAGTTTCTTTTTTTCAAAGGAAGTTTGCCACCTCTAAGCAGGCGCGTCCTCGATGCCACCAGCTTTGTGGGTTCGGAAATCTCACAGACAGCCCACCCGTAACCCGATTAGTTTCCCCATACCAATCTGCTTCTACTCAGCGTGCAGGGAGTGCAAAACAAAAGTGAGTAAAAACCCTAGTAAAACAGCAATCAGTTTTAAAACACAATTCCCCTCAGCTCTATGTTCAAAATGTGCTATCTGGGCAATGCAGTTTCTTTTTTTCAAAATAAGTTTGTCACCTCTAAGCCCGCATGTCCTCGAGGCCGCCAGCTTTTGAGGGCTCGGAACCTCACAGACTCTGCCCACCAGTAACCCAATTGGTTCCCCCAACCCAATCTGCTTCTACCCAGCGTGTAGGGATCACAATACAAAAGTGATTAAAAACCGTACTAAAACAGCAATGAGTTTTAAAAAACAATTCCCCCCAGTTCTATGTGCAAAATTAGCTATCTGTGCAATGTGGTTTCTTTTTTTTTAAAAAGAAGTTTGTTGCCTCTACACCATTATAAGCTACTGTAAACCAAAAGAGATGTCCTTAAAAATATGGTAACTCCCAATGCCCATAGGACACATTCGCAGACAGAAACCTACAATTTATACAAGAAAACCTCTCCTGCAAAACACATTACATTCCCAAAACTACACATATATTACACATAATCATCAAAAAATAAGTAACATAGCACAATATAACATAACATAACAATACATTACTAAAACAGTATGCGAAAACCCTGAACTACACAGTAGTCAAAAACCCTACTACTGTTAGACCTGACAGCCTTAGGGGGGTGGCCTTTCCCCAACATTTTGCCTGCCTCTCTCTAGTTTACTGTACTCTTTTTGCTGGTTTTAGGGCTCTGAGCACTTTACTTCTGCTAAACAGTGCTAAGAGCAGATACATGCCCACTCTTAAACATGTTATTATTGACTTGCACCACTTTGGGATACTACTTAATTTACCTGTAAGTCCCTTGTACAGTGGTAAACCATATACCCAGCGCCTGTAAATGTAATGCTACAAGTGGGCCTGCTGCACTGATTGTGCCACCCTCACAAGTGGGCTTTCAAACCTGTCTCAGGCCGGCCATTGCAGGACTTGGGTGTGCAGTTTTCTGCAATTTCAACTCTACATTTAAAATTACTTTTCAAGCCTTAAACTCCCCTTTTATTACATATAAGTCACCCCTTAGGAAGGTCCTTGTCAAACTAAAGAGCAGACTACTATGTAAGTAAAAGGTATGTTTTACATGTCCTGGATGCAACAAATAGACTACTTCGTTTTTAACTGCTGGGAGGCCTACTCCTCTCATGGGCTAACATGGGAATTCCTTAATACACTTTTAAACGGTAATTCCTGATGAGAGAGGAGTAGTTTTTTTTAATGTTTCATATGTTTGGAATGCTCTTGATACATCCTCTTTACTGGTGAAGTTGGATTTAACATTACTGTTTTAGAAATGCCACTTTTAGAAAGAGGGCATGTATCTGCTCTTAGCTCTTCTATGCCTTACAGCTTGTCTCTAATACATGTCTAGGTTGGGTGACAGCTACACTTTGTGCATTTCCTCTAGACATCCATAAACACAGGAAGATGAGGTTCATCTGCATTCTGATCACTCATCTGCATTCATCTTCATTCTGATGAGTCTACCTGGGCAGGGAGGAAAGGGAGGGGCTGACACTTACACTTCACTAGGTAGTGTACTGTCCACACAAAAAGCACTTATTTATCCCACAGAGTTAGCCTGGCAGACAGGTGTGGGCTGAAAGGGATTGCTTGCACTTCAGAGCCCAGTCTTCGTTGTCAAATCCACTTCAAAGGCACTTTTGAGAACGAGTACTGGGTCCTTGACCCACACAAATCAGACACTTTTGGATCTTGAACTGAGCCTCTGTCAGAAGGACTGCTGTGCTGCTCAAAGGACTCAACGGGACAGCGTTTCTGGAAGGACTGCTTTTCTGCTTGTTGCTCTGCTGCCTGCTGCTCCCTGACTCTGCTGAAGGAGAGCTGGACTTTGTCTTCCCTCTAATTGATCTCCAAGGGCTTGCTGGGTTTCTTCCTGTTTTCTTAAGTCTCAGGGACACAAAAGACTGCTGATATGGCTGGACTCTGCCTCCTGTGAGACCTACCCTTGCCTGAAGAGACCTTCCAAGTTGTGGGCCTCAGAAGTGGATTCTGCAGCTGTTTTGCTACAAAATCAACGCATTCTCACCACTGCTTCGATCGGAACGGACGCAGTGCTGATACGGAGACAGCCCCGCACGGTTCGACGAATATGCAGGATCTAAATGGGAGGTTCGATGAAGATGCAGTGCCAATCCGAGGTTCTGACACCAAGGCTCAACTGCGACGCATTGACCTACAAGCATGAATCGCAACCAACACATTGCCTTCGCTGCGTGGAGAAGATCGACACATTTCGTTGTTTGCGACCAGGAAAGGTACTTTGTTTACAGAGTCATGTATGGGTCCTGTAGCCGGCCTGCACTTCCATGAGGTCGACCCGAACTTTGACTGTGCCCTGCTCCAGAGACACCTAAAGTAACTATTTTAGCACTACTTGCTTCTAAGCGCTTTACTGAATTTATTTCTTCAAAATTCAATATCTCTACTTCTACTGATTGGATTTTTGTCATTGTGGGCTTATTTCACTCAAATAAATATTCTTTGTGGAGTCTTTTTGTAGTGTATTCACTGTGCTGTTATATGAGTTATTGCACAAATACTTTACACATTGTCTTCTAAGTTAAGCCTGCCTGCTCTGTGCCAAGCTACCAGAGGGTGAACACAAGGATTGTGATGTGACTTACCCTGACTAGGATCGTGGTACCTACTCAGACAGGGTGCATACCACTGGCAACTAGAGAACCACTTTCTAAAATGGTGATCAGCGGTGAAGATAGGACTTGTGTTTGTGCAATGCCATACAATAGCTAAATGTACACTACCCATTAACATCTAAGACCACTTCAAAGTTTTCGTAATTTTTCCCTGCTTTTGCATCTTTGATCCATCCTATACAATCATGTCTCTGGCTGGCTGCAAGTGGAGCCATGGAGTTTGGGCTGGCCAAGCTGGAGGATTATACAGTAAACCAGTTAAAAAGCTTCTGCAAAGAGATGCCATTAGTGAACCAAGAGTCAAGTCATTTTTCAGGTGCATCTCGTGCGTAGCCTTGGTTATTAAATAATTGAAACAACATTATAGTTTATTAAATAAAACATTCAATAGAAGAGAAGGGTTTGTACAGCACACATCCTGAACACGTATATTTTAAGGGGCTCTCATATGTGGTAATGAAGAAATAGGAGGCAAAGTGAAATTAACTAATTACCTAGGATCACACAAGTTTGGCAACTAGAGAAGCCAGGACTGATAACAGATTTTCTGGTTTCACATTTTGCAATTCAGTCACCAGATGAGTATCTCTTTCCCGTCTCACATTTTACATTAGAAGTTAATGCTTTGACTTTAATTCTTGGTCCATGAGAATAGAGCGTTGATGGTAGACAGATGTCAAGTGAAGGCTTGGTTTGTTGTCTACACTATGCATCTGCCTCTCCCCCCCTACGCCCACCTTTCATCACCCCGTCCCTCGTATTGCTGGCCCTGGGGCATGCCACAGACAGTACTCTTTAGCCCCTGGGGAAATGTTTACGAGTACCCATGCTGTAGATTGTCTGTTAGGCAATGACCTGCTGCAGAGAGGTAGAGCTCACGTCTCACTTGGAGATGATGGGATTGCCTGAGTAGATGTGCACAACCACACAAGCCATGGCTAGGTGGAAAGGGAATCAAGTGAGTCTGGAGCCTAGAACAATGGTCGAGACAGCTGCCAAGGAGAGGGGTAAGGCGCGTCGGAAACTGGGCCCTAAAGTTCCCGCGTTGTAAGTTAATGGGGTCCCTGAGGAGGTGGCCCCCAAGCGCACCAGCTTGGCAGGTTGAGGGTGGGCCTACCAGGGAGGTATTCTGCTGCCAAGCGCAGAAAGAGTGTCCCACTCTTGAGGGTCTGAGGTGCCAGGTCTCAGACCATACAGCAGGTGAAGCCTTTAGGGATCACCTGAACTACTGGGAGAACAATCTCTTTTATAGTGAGCCTAAGGTTCCTGATGCTGGGAAAGCCAGTGTGCTGGTGGTCCCCCAGAGTTACCAGTCCTTTCTACTGGATTTGGCTCATGGCATCCCCCTGGCAGGACATTTGGGGCAAGACAAGACCTTCACCAGGCATGTCTTCCACTTCTATTGGCCCCAAATGAAGACAGCTTCAGACACATTCTGCAGGACCTGTCCCATCTGTCAGGCCATTGGAAAATCAGGGAAAAAGCACAAAGCTCCCCTGATCCCACTTCCCATCATCGTCACCCCCTTTGAAAGGTTGCCATCGATGTCATTGGACATTTGGACGCCAAGACACCCCTAGACAACAGGTTTGTCCTGGTCTTTGTGGACCACACCAACCGCTATCCAGAGGTCATCCCTCTCAGCACAGTGACTGTGTCCTTGATGGCAAGAGCTCTGATGGGGATCTTTACCCGAGTTGGGTTTCCAAGAAGGTAGTGTCAGACAGAGGCACTAACTTCATGTCAGCATACATAAAGTCCATGTGGGAAGAGTGGGAAAATACAAGTTTCCCTCACCCTATCACACGCAAAACAATAGTCTGGTTGAAAGATTCAATAACACCTTAAAGGGCATGATTATGGGCCTTCCTGAGCCCATAAGGCGTACATGGGACATCCTATTTCCATTCCTTCTATGTACCTATTGGGCGATGCCACAGAGGGGAGTACGGTTCAGCTCCTTTGAACTCCCTGTTAGGGCACCTCTAAGCCTTGTCAAGGACGGGTGGGAGCAAGCTCCCAGGAACACCCCCAGAAGGTGGTCAGCTACATGCTGGCCCTTTGGAACCTCATGTATCTCTTCTGGAAGAAGGCTAAAAGTAATCTCGAGGCCAGCGAAGAGGTGATGAAACTCTGGTATAACCAGAAGGCCAAACTAGTAGAGTTTCAACCTGGCCAAAAGGTATGGGCCATGGAACCAGTAGAGGCTAGAGCTCTTCAGGACTGCTGGACTAGTCCATATGATTGCAAGGAGCGGAAGGGGGAGGTCCCCTACCTGGTGGAACTCCAGACCCCTAGGAACCCCCTAAGGGTGCTCCATGTGAACAAGTTAAAGCCTCAATTCAAGAGGTCCGAAGAGAGCATTCTCCTAGTGACAAATGATGGAGTGGAAGAGGAGAATGAACCACGCCCTGATCTCCTCTCTGTACAGGAATTTGATGAGTCAGTGCAGGGTGTCACTCTCTCTGCCAACCCTGACTCCAGAGTAGATAGTTGACTGTTACCAGTTGCTGTGACAGTTCGCCCCACTGTTCTCACTCACCCCTGGACTTACACATCTGTGCCTCCATGATGATGACACAGGAAACAGTGTCCCTGTAAAGAACACATTTTATAGATTGTCAGACAGGCTGAGAGCCAGCATTAAAGAGGAAGTATCCAAGATGTTAGCGTTAGGTGTTATTTAGCCCTCTAACAGTCTCTGGTCCAGCCCTGTGGTATTGGTACCAAAGGCAGCCCTACCTGGTGCCAAACCAGAACTCTGGTTCTGCGTGGGCTACTGAGATGTCAATTCCATCACCAGGACTGACGCACACCCCATCCCCAGAGCTGATGAGCTCATTGATTGGCTGAGCACTGCCAAATTTGTCAGTACCTTTGATTTGATGTCTGGCAGATCGCCTTCACTGAGGGGGGGCAAAGAAAGGCCACCATCTCATTGATCCACAACTTGATGCCAGGACTGTCTGCTTTATTTCCACTCCATCCTGCTAGGCCGCTGATAATAACGAATGATGCAAACATCTTTCCACCTTACCTTTTCCTACCAGTGCTTTTGAAGCCTCTGTGAGTTCAGTGCTACTCACGTATGTACTTTCAGATAAAGTCACATTGCAACTGAGCTTCTTGTGACACTCAACATATTACTGCTCTCTTTAAACTCCTTATCTTCTTTTGAAAAATTGTGGCTCCTTAGATACAACTCCATAATTCAAGGTCCTAAAATGCCATATTCGTTAAGTCATTGTTTCCTCCTTAACTGTCAGAAAGGCTTGCTCTTTAGTTCCAGAGGGTGACACTCTGCTGCTTGGCAGCTATGGTTCTAGTTAGTTTTCTGCATGCATTGGAGTGGTCTGGTGTCCATAAAACTAATCTCCTAGCAGCAGTTCAAACCATGACTCTGAAGTAGGTCTCTATTTCTGCTACTGTTTCCACTGCTACACTGCTTCTAAGCTCTTACATTCCACTTTTAAGGGAGTGTCAGAGAGCTCCAGCAGTGTAGTCACAGAATGAAGGACTGGGCTGCATCACCAGTTCAATGCCCTGGATTGGATCTTTAAGAGACACCGCTCCAACATCCTCATTTATGGCGTTGGCTGCCAGACTAGAGACAGCCACAGTTCCTATGATCGCAGTCACACCACCGATTTCTTGTGCAGTTAGCCTTAACAACTTGGCCATATGGACATTACGGCAGAGCCCCATCACACCTTTATCCTGTCACTCTGAGCATAATTCCAGGATTTAAAAAACACCCATCAAACTGTGCATGTTTGATAGGCCGAGCAATTAATCATGCATGCAGTAAACATGTTGGTGGAGCTGAAGAGTGAACCAGGCTTGACAGTGAGGTGAGGCTGAAGGAAGATAATCCACCTAGAGAGCCACATGGTTATGCTACAAAGCCAGAAAAAACATTCAGCATAGCCCTTTTCCACACTGTAGGTCCATGTCATTAAAATAAATTAATTCAAACTTTTAAGGTAAACACCATTTATTACATCTGGAGTGAACCAAGGCCTTTAGATTTTACTAACATTAAATAAAATATTCTTATGTATACGGTCATTTTTAGCTAAGACTCTTAATCCATTTTTCTGTTGTTGTGCAATTCACATTTATCTTCTGCCCAGTATGGCACATAGCATGAAGCAATGAGTCAGCTCACTTCAGCCATTTGGTAAACTCACTGCCAGTGATGGAATTCCGCCCTTTCACAAGGAGCACATCCACACAAAGTAGACCTATTCAGTTCCACGGGCACCTATAGTGATGCAAGCTTATTGAGATTTTAAACAAAACATTTTGCCTTTAGCCAATGTTTTTTTAGACTGTTGATAGCCAAGCACCTCTTCCAATGATAACGTTTTACAAAAACCATGACAAAACAAGCATTCACACAGCTCAAAAGGGCTTGCAACCAGGGCCAGATAGAAAAGGCTTTGTCAATTGTTGTTTTTTTGTGGGGGGGGGGGAGTTATTACTACATCCAACGTTCACCTTTATTGATCAAATGCACTTAGCTACTGTGAATAGTCACGTAATGTTAATTAAAGCAAGACACTATGCAGACGTGACTTTTTTCATGTTGACCAAGTTGGTGTGTTTTGAAAACAAAAATGGCACCCTTCAAAACTACTGAAGTTGTTGCCAGGAACAATATCAAGATCCCTTTTCCACATAGAGTCTGGAAGTGATGGCTTTTGTATTATCTGCTAAGAAATAGCCTCCACTTACCTAAATCAAAGCAGTACATCCCTGGTAAACATTCCTCAGCTTCAGGACTTCCACTTCCTCCAAATAGAAACATTTTTCTTTTCACAACACTGAAATGAATAAGAATATTTGATGGTGTCATATAATCTTAAGTCATAGTTTCCATGAAACGTTTAAACTGTGAACATTTTGTTTTAATGTACGATGCAGGCTGGTGCGAACAGAATTAACACGCATAAAAGAGGGACATAGGGAAATCTGAACTGCAGAACATATGAGCTGAGCTGTAACCTTCCACTAAGTGTCTTCTGACATGTGAAAGTGCACTATGCATATAATTATTGCTATCTTTATGAACATACGAAATTATATGACTTTGTCACGTCCCCCTCATAGGTTCTCCTCGTCCCAGTCATTATATTATGATAGGGCGGTCCCGCCTCCCAACAGGCACCCTAAAACATGAGTATTATTTGGATTTTTATTTTATAAAAGCCCGTCCTACCCACGTCCATGCCTGCTTGTTGTTCCTGTCTGATAGCATTACCAGCGGTCGGATGGGGGGTTGGTCAAGTGCTGAGTAGCTCCCGCAGCATTTGGTCCCCAGGGCTGTCTCTTCTGTGTACACGGTTGCAGAAGGAGGCAGCATCCCGTTTTTGGTGGCTTTCAGAGTCTCGTTACATTATTGCTTCTAATCGAGTGTTACTGTGGAAGTTGTGCTTTTAGCACAGATCACTTACTGTTTGGTGTGTCGGCTGCCTGGGTTGTTCCTCTGGGGCCTTGCTGGTGGTTCTGCGCTTGCGCCTGGGTAGACTGCTTCTACATGGAAGCATTGCAGGTGCTGGAGATAGACCATCTGCTTTCTGGATCTTCTTTTTAATGCCGTTCAAGTTGCTTGAATGAACCTCAGACCACCAAGCATAATGGGGCAGTAGATGTATTTTGTTTGACTCCCATGAGGGCCAATATAGGACGCATATTCTCGAGGTGTTGCGATTTGGTTCACATTGTTTGGGTGTTTTGCCTCAGTGTGACATTCTCCAGGACATCCTGGCTGAAGATTGGAGGGATGTCAATGACTATGATATTTTTTGAGGGACAGTTATCTTCTGGTTCACATTGATGATCATTACCTAGGGGGTCCTAGGGTCATCTTTGTTTTGTCATCAATTACTTTTTTCCTCCGCATTATCCTGGTTAGGAGGTGTTCTGATTTGGATCCTGTTGTGATGCAGTTTGGGGATGATCTGTAGCATGAATCCTAGCTCCCGCATAATGGTTCAAGGGAGTCTGTGGATATGACTATCCCAGAATCGTACAGAACTGCATTTCTAGGGTCAGTCGTTCCTGTTGCTTCTGACCTGGGGGTGTTGCCATTCAGACAGGGTTGTCAGATCCCTTGTTTTCAGTACCCTCTTATTGGATCCCCTCGTTTCGGGCAATCCCATTATCATTAGGCCTCCACTACTGAGTTGTTTTGGTATCAGGTGGCAGTAATGGGGAGATGGGCTGACTGATGTTGCTATGGTTGCTTTTAAGTTTGTTGGTTAAGAGCCATCAAATATCACATCTGGATTTCAGGCATTGTTGTCCTCTTCACATCCTTTTCGTGGCGGACTTATGGTCTGGGAGCTGCATTTGCTAATGGATCCCCGAACCAGGATCAACTGTCCCGGGGATCAAGCTTGGACCGATATTCCCAGAGTTGGGCCAGATTTCGGGTTTTCTGCGATCAGGTCCTCCTGTTTCCAACCAGTGGAGGTTGTCATTCTATTACAAGGGCTTTTGGTCGCTTTTTGTTGGTCTTCCTCCAATAGGTCGGTGTCAGACTCCCCAGTGATAAGGAGATCTCCACATACGAGATGCTGTGCTGTAAGGGGTGGAGCCACTGCTCACCACCAAGGCGGTTGTCTGAGTACTGCATGCAGTGGAGGGGCTGAGGCTTTCTTCATTCTCTTCTTGGTCCACAAGCCTGATGATTCCTTTCACTCCATCTTGGGCTTTATGGCCCTCAGTCCTTCGGTCTGTCACCTGTTCCTCATACCTTCACCGGGGTCTTGGTTCCAGTGATTGGTGTTTGGGGCTTCGGGGGTTTTCTGGATTTCCTTTCCTTGACAGTTGTTTGCTATGGGTTTCCTCTCTTCTTAGGTCTCTGTTGGCAGTAGAGGTATCATTTGCTCTGCTTCTGCAGTTGCATTTCTGGCTGACCCTTGCATATTTGGCCACTAGTTTGGCAGTTGCTTTTCTTGCAGCACTATTCATCAATCAGGAGGGGCGGTTTCTGCCTTCTTCTCGGAGTGGAGCTCGACAAGGTCTCTTGAGGGTTCTCTTGTCACTGCAGTCGGCTCCAGCTCAGGATGGATGAGTGTCCTGGGATTGGGGGCATCCACCACTGCGGTCTGTCCTTGGGCTTGTTTCCATTTCTGTCCTCTCACCCATTATCTGTTGTCCCACTGGGCTTGTGCTCTTGCGTGTTTTATCTCTTCAGTTCATTTTCTCCTGCTCTGTTTTGGGACTCGAGTTGGGGATTACTCGTTCCCTTGATGGGGGATCAGTTTCAATTTCCTCCTCCATTTCTCTTGCCAACAGCTGCTGGTCTGTGGGATTAGGGGGACACACTGGGATCTTTTGAAGCAGGTGGTCCATGGTCTCAGAGGGTATGAGCTCATTGGTCCATTTGGCAGGAGTTGGCTGCAGTTTGTAAGGTGTTCCGGTGTTTCTGTCCCAGTTACGGGGGGAGCAATTCTGATGATGCATCCTGAATTCCGGCAGCTAGTTGCTCTCTGCATCACCAGGTTGGTCCTCCAGGCACCCGAGTGATCATCGGGCATCCCTGCTTGCTCCTGTATGGAGTCTCATCTTATAGCACTGTGTGCTGTTTCCTTCCAAAGGGGTTGTTCTTGGCTGGTGATTTGGGTCACAATCTACCCTCCTTTGCCCTTTATCCTCTGTAAAGGCCCCTTTTTCATGGTCCTTTGGCTCCCGTTTGGGGTTTCTTGGCTCATTCTCTTTGCCTCTCTCCACGCAGCCCTACTTCTGTGGTTCTGCTCGGAGTTGGTCTGTTCACAGGGTTGGTCAGGTGGCTGCTCTTTCGTTTCCTTGGCCCTCATGACTTCTGTATACCTCCCTTCTACTTCTTCCTCCTGTGGTTGCGGTAGAGGATTTGGGTGGAAATGATGTTGCTGCTCTTGTTCGCCATTTTTGGCCTCATTGTTTTTGGTTTTCTTTGTTGCTCCAGTTTTTCCATGGGGTTCTTTGTCAGGTTGCCAGTGATCTTGTCTCCACTTTGGTTTGCATTGATGTCCTTGACTCATTTCAGATACCTTTGTTTGATGGCTTGAAACTTAGGTGCATAGTGTTGGGGCCGTTAGGGTGCTCTTTCCTGTTGATAGCCGTTGTTCGGAAGTACTGTGGGATTCTACTTTTTCCTCTTGCTTACGGACTGGGGTCCCTTTATGAAGTTGTGTACAGTTCATGGGCTTCGGTACCGATTTTGTCAGTTTTTGTTGCTTTGGCCCACTCTACTTTGGCTGCTCAGTAGGATGCTGTATTACCTTCTAGGGGTCTGGTACTGCTCTGGCTTGGATTTCTCCTTTGGTGGGGCATTTGTTACAGAGTTTGCGACTATATCGTTCAGTTTCTCTGGTCAATGTTCCAGTCTAGGTCTTACCTTCTGTCCTTTGGGTCTTCTCTTGCCCTTTTTTAGCCCTTTGGTTGAGGCTGCATTGCTGTGTTTCTTTGCTGAGGTGGCTTTTCGGTTGGCCTTTCTTCAGTTCAGAATTTGTGGGAGTTGGGGGCTTTACTGGTGTCCTCTCCCTCTACTGTTTCTGCCTGATGGAAGGGTTTTGTGGTTGGCTTCGGTTTTTGCTCCTGCATTAACTTTACAGTTATTTTTGTAACAGGAGGTTTTTTCTGGTGTTGGTGATGTTGTCTTTCAGATTTATTTTCTGCACACTAAAGGTTTTGCCTTTCTCCTGGTCTTGTCTCTTTTGGAGGTGTTGCTCTAGGTTACTTGGCTGCTACCTCTTCTCTTAATAGGTGGGTGCAGTGGGCAGTTTGTTCATCTTATACTTCCTTGAGCCTGGTTACTCCTGCTCCAGATGAGGGGTGCTCTGCCTACTCTGTTTCTGCTCTTGAACTGAGGCCGCAAGGGTTTCTGACCAGGATTTCTGTGGGACTACCACCTGGTGGTTGCTTCAAGCATGGTGAATGTGTTGCACGCTTTCATGATTCATTCGGCTATTGAGGCATCTTTGTCATAAGCTTGAATGTTACAGTTAGGTTTCCTGCTGTCTTTGTGTCAATCTTATTACTTGTTTGGGCTTGTGAAGTCCTCATGCTGTAATGACGGGGACGAGGAGGACCTATGACATTACTTACCAGTAATCTTCATTACCGCAACTAAGGTCTTCCTCATGCCAGGCATGTCCCCTCCCTCCCTCTGTTGTTATGTCTGGTTTTGTTACTAGCAGGTATCAAGAAAGGTGGGAGGGGCCTTTATTCACCAAAAATAAGAATAAATACTAGTATGTTAGGGTGCCTGTTGCTAGGTGGGACCGCCTCATCATACTGTAATCACTGAGACTAGGGGAATCTTAATCGGGGTAATGAAGATTTCCGGTAAGCAAGGTCCTATTACTTCTGTCTTTTATCAACATTTGTTCTCACCATTCCTTAGTAAGTTTGCATTTTTAGCCTTTTTAACATTCATGTCTAGAATTTCCAGAGATTTTCTTGTTGCCGATAATTCTGCTAACACTGGGGTCATAGGTCCAATGAACAACCAAATAACAAAATTCTGTCGTGTTGCCTTCTTGGCATAAAATGCGGAAATTATGAGTCATCATTTTGACATATTTCTTATACAGAGACACTGTCGGTATCCTGAAACATGGGCTTTACTGTCTGCCATCTATGACCCTAAGTCATTCTCCCTTTCATTCTGTATGTTATGCCGTGAACTCTGCTTTCCTATGTGCTTGCGGGAAATGGTAGAATCCTGCAGCATATTAGGATTTTTCCCTTGATTCTCATTACCCAAGAATCTGAAAAGAAATCCTTCTTTCCCCAGGAGCTGAATCAATCATTGGGACAACTGCCAAGACCATTCTTGAAAAAGTAAGTTTTCTTTTCAGCCCTCAAAGCACCCTTCCAGCCACCAGCATACAAAGCCTGAGAATAATACTGGGTGTTAATCTCTCCTTGACCCTGCACATAAACTCAGTTAGGGTATTCCGGTTATTTGGATCATAAGAACGTGTTTAGGCAATCGCTTCACATATTATTTACAGAACAAATTATGCCTATGTATCACCCCTGAAGGCGTACGAGCACAGCCTTTAAAAGATGCAGAACTCTGGGGCTAGATTACTTCTGAATTTGGACCCTTAAGACTGAATCTGATAGAGCAGGAAAATCAAGACTGAAATTTATTAAGTGGATTGATAATTTGTCTTAGACCTCAATGGAAAAAAACACACAATGAAAAAAAACACACAATAGAGAGTTGTATTTAGATAGTTTAGCTTTCATATACTCCTAAAATGCTGAATAGTGAATAGTATATAAATTAATGAAAAGTTGTATAAAGCGCATGAATGAATGGCAGCTTAGCGCTGGGACTGCCATTGTGATGGTACAGTGAGGGCAGGCACAGGCTTAGAACCTGGGTAGGAACAGCCATGTTTTTAGGGATTTTCTAAACATCTGTCTATTGTTTTGGGTCCTCAATGTAAAAGGTAACATGTTCCATAATTTACAGGCCAGATGAAAGAAGTTTCTAACCCTCCCCCATTTTACAATCTGTGCCCCAGGGATGTACAGGATGTAAGCAGTAGATGATCTAAGGTTAAGTCGAGGGATGTACCATCTGATGAATTTGTTAAAATGAGCAGCACTGATGCCATAGAGGGCCTTGTGAACAATGCACAAGGAATTAAATTGAACCCTCACCTGAACCAGCAGCCAATGCAAATCCCTAATACTTTATGACGCTAGACAGAACTTAGGGATTTTAAGCAGTAAGCACGCTGCTGCATTTTGAAGTGACTGTAGCTACTGAGGTTCTGGACTTTTAAGAGTCGAGAGGTGTCAGGGAAACAACACCCGAAGACCCCTGAGTTCCCCCTGTCCCGGTGCACAAATAAACAGAGACACGGGCTTCTCGATGGCGGCGTCAAAGACCAAGGTTTATTTACTGCAGGGACACAGAAATCATAGGAACCACACAGAGGCAGAATCTAGGAGACTGTTCGAATTGCATTAAGTGGGTTGTTTCTTAAATACAAGAAAAATGTCTTGGGGCAACATTACACGAATATTGATCATGCCCAACCCGGTATCCCACATAGATAATAAATAAATATCAAACAATGATTAGTTGTAGGTTTTCGGTATTCGATCAGGCTCTCTTGTCAGTTCTTCATTCTCTACTTGATCCTCCCCGTCATAAAAATCGTAACCTTCCCATTGTAAAAGCCCAGAAAGAAAAGAGCAGAGCCAGGTGCAAAGGATTGAAATGTAGGATAAGAGGTGTTTATGGATCATAAACGGGCAGGGCAATCGTCTTCGGCCTTTCAGTCAGGACAACGGACACGAGAACCAGTATAGCAGGACTGGCCTCAGGCAAGGGAGGCAGCTTGATTCTGCCTAGTCATGTAGCGTCAGCCTTTCTCGGGGCTCGAGCTTACGTGTCCTTAACAAGGTGATCCTGCCGGGGTCATCGTCCGTTCATTGACTATGTGAGGGCAAGAAACAAAATGGATGCCGTAACTAAAATGGGTGCCATGACTTTAGTGACAGAATGCCCTATTTTCCAGTGAATTCATGCTAGTTGCGCAGCGAAAACACTGTCATGTATATAATGGATCATTTGCGGTTCATTGGTACCAAAATCGTGTCAGTACTACGATACCGAATTCACGGGTTCGGATCGCTACAGAACCTCACTACCACAGAATCAATTTTTTTCTCCCAGGTAAAGGGTGTTGCAGTAATCTATCTTTGATGGTATCAAAGCTACGATCAGTGTTTTCTGTAGATCCATTGGATGAACGAAAAAATCTTTTTTATAATCTTCAGAGTATGGAAGCAAGATAATGTAATGAGATTAACCTGGTGCGTGAAAGTTAGTTGATCATCTAGCATGACTCCCAGACTTTTTACGTTCCTTACTGGGGATGGACATAGTCCAGCGACATCTGTCCACCAAGAGTCGTTCCAAAATGAGGTATTTTTACCAAATAGTAGTACCTCAGTTTTTTCTGTATTTAATTTTAGGCAGTTGTCCTGCATCCATCTAATGATGTGGGCCACACAGTTATTCAAATTCTTCTCCACATCATCTGGCTTTGATGATAATGACACCACTATTTGCGTATCATTCGCAGTGAATCCATGTGAACAGATGAGTTTGACCAGTGGGGTAGCAAAGATATTGAACAGGGTTGGGGATAAAGAAGATGTCTGGGGGCACCCCACATGACAGAGCATAGGAATGTGATTTATGTCGTGGACATCAAGCACAAGGGGGGCAAGATGGCGGCCGCCTAGGAGGCCGGTAGCAGCGCTAGCAGGCCATGGCGGGTTGAGGCTACGAATCAACATCTATACGACTATTCAGAGACTAAAAATAACGGAGAAGACCACCCGATTTGACTATTGAATTCCTCCCTCCCTCCCTATTCCCTCATGCGATACCCCCGAAAAAAACTCTTTCTATTATTTTGCTCAAGAATCGTGCGCTTGGTTAGGCGATCGATAGAAGAGTATATTACCGTGCTGCTGTTCCAGAAGGTGGGTGGCAGCTGTGCGATGGCTCCCAAAGTTGCGTCAAGCTCCGTTGCTGGTAGAGCGGCGGCGGCCGCTCGAAAAGCACGGGGCGATCCTTCGGCGGACCCGGCGGCCTCGGTGAACTCTTCCGGCAGCCTGCGGTCGATCCTCTCGCCCGACCCGTCGGCATCAAAGCGAGGAGGCGGAGCCAGCAACAAGTGCCGCCCCGCAGGCTCGACTGTGGTGGAGCTCTTTCGGCGCACGAAGGAGACGCGGGCTGGAGCAGCGGCTGGGGCTGCAGCAGGAACAGCGGCTGGAGACAACGATGGCGCCTGGGGGCAGAATGGGGAGGTGAGTCGGGCAGATGCTCGGGCGGTGGTGCAGGATACCCCTGGCACAGACGACAGTATTCTAACATGTGTTTATGAGGGGGAGACTGAGAAAGAGATACCCCCCACCACCTCAGCTGAAATCGGAAGAGGAGAGACTGCCGGAGTAGATGCATTTGAAGAGAAACGCGCTGTCTCTGCTGCTGCTGGAATAGATAACTTGCCCTCAGCCCCCCCTGAAGGATCAGTGGGGTTAGAGGCTGTAAAGATCGTAGAGTCAATATCTAAAATAGGCAAAGGAGGGTACTTGGATGGCAATAATGGCGATGATGGCAGTGGGAAAAAAAATGAAAAAGAAGGTAAAACAGGAAGGGCACAGAATTATGAGAGCCAAAAAAGAGGCAAAATTACGTCATCTATTCCGGAGATGAATGAAGTGACTAAATCAACAGAATCATTAGATAAGTTCAGAGGTGAGAAAGACAAGGAAACCAGCGACTGTTTTTTTTCGGTCTCAGAGGGGGCAGAATGGTCAGACGACGCCCTGAGCACGTCACCAGGGGCTAGTAGCTTGGAATCAGATTCTGCAGATAGCGATGTCGATCACCCCCCGACTGCAAAAAAAAAATCTTCTATAAAAAACGCTACACAAAGTAGGGGGAAGAAAGATTTGAAATGGGACTACTCAGCAGATGCCCCTTTTTCTGGCCCACCAGTGGACACATCACCAGTAGTGTCGAATGGGATTAATGGGATTAGTGATACCTCACCTACCCTGGACACAATTTATCAAGCTATTTTGGCGCATAGGGAGGAAACACGTCAAGATACCCGGAAAAGTCAGGCAACAATGAGGAAAATGCAGGGGGTCGTCAGAAAGCTCACTAAAACCTGTTTCAATATGGGAGAAAGAGTTACGAACCTTGAAGACAGAATTGTTGCAACAGAATCGGAAACCGCAAGCGCCACGGCCCTGGTGATGGCCCAAGGATCACAGATTCAAGATATCCAGTGGAAGCTGGAAGATTTCGAAAATAGGCAAAGAAGGAATAACCTGAGGGTGCTGGGGGTACAGGAAGGTTTGGAGGGGTCCGATGCCAGGGCATATATAATTGATCTTTTTAGGGCTGCATTCCCCGAATTATCCGAGTGGAACTGGGCAGCAGAAATTCAAAGAGCGCATCGCACCCCGTTTAAACTACGTGTGCCAGCAAAAGAGGGGGACAGACCACGTGCCATATTAGTATTTTTCGGTAACTTCCTCCTCCGCCAAACAATCTCAGATAAAGCCAGGCCAGATGCGAAAAGATCTAGCGGGCGGGTCTCATTTTTTGTGCGGCCAGACTTTTGCCATTCAACGGTAGAAAGGTGCTGGAGACTGAGACAACTCATAAAACCTTTTCAGGAAATCAATCTCCAGGCCTATCTTGTTAACCCTGCTCAACTTAAGGTCATTAACCAGGGGCTCACGCGGTATTTCACTTCCGAAGTAAAAGCTAAGGAATATTTGGACTCTTTGGACAAATAAAGGGGTTCTGGTATATTTAATATTGGTTAACTGAGTGGAATAGTTTATGGTGGGGGGGAACAAGAAAAACTGTCAGGTTGTAGGGGGGAAAGGTGTGGCATCTTTTGGTACTTCATATTTGGCGGTTCTGGATTTAGGATACTTGAGTATGTTTGGGTGAAATGTTAATTTTTGATGTTGGGCTTTATAGGACCTGGGCCTCTGGCGCTGTGCGCATCATATGCACAGACTAAGGTCTGAGCGCCTCAATTGGGCGGTGGGACGATGTCAGGGCAGGGAGGGAGGGATGGAGGCCCCTTGGGGGAGTCTGGGGGGGGGGAAGGTCAGGATGGGGGAAAACGGGGGCGGGAAAATTGAAAAAGGAAAATACCTGGTGCTATGTTTTTTTAAAAATTTTTTATTTTATGGTGTAAGTTTCTTAGCGTAAAATATATGATTGGATTCAGACAAAGAAGATTGTTTTATTCAGCAAATATTAATGGGGAAGCTTAAGATCTGCTCAGTTAATATCGGGGGTTTGAATGATTGGAATAAGAGACAAAGGCTTGGACAATTTGTCGGATCAAACCAGATAGACTTAATTTGTCTTCAGGAGACTCATATACCTTGGGCCAGGAAGCATATGTTAAATATAAGAGGCTTTGATTTGTTGGTTTGCTCCGCACAGACATCAACCACGAGAGGTGTGGCAATATTGGCTAAATCAATGATGGGAGGGGCTAGACGCCTTCAGTCAGATGCTTTAGGTAGGTGGGCACTGGCGGAACTCGAGATGGGATTCACAATATGTACAATTTATGGCTCCAACCAGGATGAGACAGAGCTATTTGATCAACTGGAGATAGAATTGGCGAATTGGCCTGGCCCTGTTGTGGTCTGTGGGGATTTTAATATCTCCGCAGACTTTACTGATGTAGGTAATAATGTCTGCTATACGGGTCGTAAGCCCAAGGTATTTCGAGCATTGAGTTCCCTAATTACATCACATGGGCTATCGGACGTCTGGGGGGCTAAAGTACCGAGCAAACCAGGATTTACATATTTCTCATTTCCCTTTAAGAGATATACTAAATTGGATTATTTTCTTATTTCATCAACCGAACTGAATAGAGTGGGTATGAAAAAACTACCAAAAGTGATTTCTGATCATAATCCGTTAATTATGGAGTATGATATAGACATCTTTAGTAAGGGCCATTCGAGTTGGACTTTCGAGAGGAGATTTTTAGCAGACCCTAAATTTGTTGAGTATATAAGGATTTGGTCTCAATTTTTTTTTTATATGAACCGATATAGTACATCTAGAAATATGGTCTGGGACACTTTTAAATCTGCTTTGAGAGGTGAAATTATTAGAGATGAGAGATTAGTGGTTCGTTTGACAGAAGCAGAAGAAGTACATATGATGGATATAATTCATAGGAGGGAGGCCGATGAAAGTCAACAGAAAATTTTAATCATTAAAGCTGAATTACATAAATGGATAGCTCTAAAAACTGCGGAGGAATATCAGATCTTCAGGGGTAAGATGTATGAGACAGGAGAGCAGGCAGGTAAACTTCTAGCATTTAGGATTAGGCAGGGGCAGAGTAGGAATGTGATAACCAATATTCGAGAGGGGGACCAGGATTACTCCGAGCCAGAGGACATTCTTAAGGTATTTAAAAATTACTATCAAAATTTATATAGCGAGGTGAGTAGAACAGATATCTCTAGTCTAGAGTTCGAGGACATAGGCCCACAGTTAGTTAATGACGATATAGTAATGTTGGAGAAGGATTTGGCAATAGGGGAAGTGGTCGAAGCACTGCAGGAATTATCAACAGGGAAAGCCGCAGGGCCGGATAGTATCCCGCTTGAGCTATATAAATGCTTACAGGATGTAATAGCTCCTCTACTGCTGGATTTATTTATTGGCATAATTATCTCTGGGGTAATCCCAGAGTCCTGGAAAGAACCTAATATTGTGGTATTCCATAAGAAAGGTAAGCCTAAAGAAAATCCTGGGTCTTATCGACCAATATCCCTCATAAATGCGGACACTAAGATCTACGCCAAGGTCCTGGCTAAAAGGCTTGGGAGGGTCATTGGTAGTCTGGTTTCCCCGTGGCAGCATGGATTTATCCCAGGTCGAGGAACAACAGATCACATCAGGCGGGCTATTACTTTGTTTGATGTGCAGGCTGTCACGGGGGGCGGATGGCCATGATCCTCCTAGATGCAGAAAAGGCTTTTGATCGCGTTACATGGAAGTATCTGTGGGGGATATTGGATCGAAGGGGCTTTGGCCTTAAAATGGTGCAAGCTATCAAAGCCATGTACTCAGACCCCAAGGCCAGAATTAAGATGATGGGAGAAAGCTCGGAAAAAATTGATATCTCACGTGGAACACGGCAGGACTAATATCATCACACCTTAGTATTCTACGTACAAGTGGATCGATATACAGGGCAAAGAGGATTGGTGAACATGGCCATGTTCACCAATCCTCTTTGCCCTGTATATCGATCCACTTGTACGTAGAATACTAAGGTGTGATGATATTAAGCCAATAGTCTGTAACAGGTACGAAACCAAACTACTGGCTTATGCAGACGATTTGGCCATAATTACCCCAGATTCAGTGGCGTCTTTGATCGCTATTACAGGTATAGCGCTGGAATTTGGACAGTGCTCAGGGTGCCTGCTTAACGAAAATAAAACCCAGATAATATGTACTAATAATATAGATAGGCCTGATCAAAGATATTCAGATTCAGCGGTCTATTTGGGGGTTAGGATAAGCTCCGCAATTGATAGAATTATCAAAGACAATTTTACCCCGCTAATTATATCAATCGCGACAGATCTAAAAAGAATAGATGCCATACATCTGTCTTTAATAGGAAGAGCTAATGTCCTTAAAATGACAATGCTACCTAAAGTACTGTATCTCTTCCGCTCTATCCCATACACGATTGGAGAGGATATGCTAAAATCTCTTGAAGCACTATTTAGTAACTTTATGTGGCAATATGGCAAAATTAGGCGGTCTATTAAATATTTGTCCCTCCCATATGAAAGGGGAGGATTGTCAATCCCTAACATTAGATTTTATCAATGGGCTTGTCTAATTAGTCAGATGGCAATACTATTCGATTCTGCTACAAATTTGACGGATACTCCTTTTGGCAACATGAATCCGCCGTCTATTTTTGAATTATTATTGGGGAGTGAAGCCTTGGGGTTGCTTTTACGTAAGACTGACAGACGCTATTATAATAAATAACGATATAAGGATTTAGATAGTGTGTGGGGAGTCTGGAAATCAGTCCAGAGAATAATGGCAATCCCTAGAATTAATTATTATACACCTCTCTGGAACTCTAGTATTTTTCCTCATTTTAGTAATGATAGGATGGGAAGAATATGGCTACAGCAAGGAGTTAGAAGAATGGGTGATTTATTTGTAGGGGACAATCTGTTGAGCTTTGATGATATCCAACGTAAATATGAAATATCGGATAATCAAGGGTATAAATTTGTACAGATATATCTAACCTTGAAAGGTATCAGACCACGGTTATCTCCAGGGGGGAAAATTAATATCATTGAGTATTTATTAGGAGGTGGAACTAAAATTAAAATGATTTACAGAACTCTATTGTCTACAATACCAGATGATTTGGACAAATTTGAGTCCTCCTGGATGTCGAAACTACAAAGCCCTGAAGTTGACTTAGATAAAGCATTGCAACTAGCTGGGAAACTGTTTCGCTCAACGAATCTGAGAGCCCAACATTACAAAACATTGTTCAATCTGTATTTTACACCAGCTAAATTATATGATTGGGGTAAAAGAGGCGATGATACATGCCCAAGGTGTTTGGAAGGGCCCGCCAACCTTATACATATGTTTCATCAATGTGATAAATTAATTGGAATCCAGGGAGAGATAGAGAAGTTTTGGGAGGGGCTGTTAGATGTTAAGATTAATTTATCCCCCACTCTCATGATATTAGGAGTCAATAGTAAACTGGGTCTCAGTAAGGAGCATCAAGCTTTTGTTTTTATATCGGTGGCTGTTCTCCGGATATTATTAGCGGCAGGCTGGAAGGATACTGTAGCACCAACCTTCCAGTTGTGGCTGGCTAGACTCCTGGGGATTCATAACATCGAATCCTCCTTATATACTAGGAAGGGCAGGAAGCTGAACAAGATGGGGATTAGCATTTGGGCCCCTCTCAAGAGCTGGAGAGATTCTCGACTATAAATTGTTTATGGTGAAATATTTCACATTATGATGAATTTGTCCCCTTAATTCTTCAGCTGTTTGTTATTTTTTCTTTTTGAACATTTTTTTGAATCTTTGTAAAGAAAGTTGGATTTTAGTTGGAACTCTGTATAAATTGAAGTATAAAATGTAATATTTATTGATTGTACCAGGTATATAATAGAAAAAAACAAAAAAAAAAAGGAATGTGATTTATGTCCTCCCAACATTAAAGTTTGCTCTCTGTTTGCTAGTATATATTCGATGCCCCGCCTGTAATCCCTATTACAGATAATCACTGCATGAGTACTTGCGGTTCACCGTGTCAAACGCGGCTGAGAGGTCTAGCAAAATAAGTATTGCTTTTCCTTCACTATCTGCTAGAATGCGGATCTACTCAGTGGCTGTAATTAGTGCTGTGTAGAGGTTAAAAGCCGTGTTGTGTGGAGACCAGTTTATGATTTGACTCTAAGAAATGTACCGGGTCTTCATTTAAGCCTTTTTCTAGGACTTTGGATGGGAATGGAAGGCAAGAGATTGGCCGGTAATTCTTTACCTCCGTAAGGTCCTGCAAGGGTTTTCACAGAATAGGGCATACTATTGACTTTTTCCAGCTGTCTGGAAAATACCCTGAGTCAAGGATATTATTTAGGAGGGGTACAAGATGGGTCGCAATAGGGACCATGTGAAGTACCGATGCCGGACAAGTGTCCAATGGGGATCGCTACTCTTTCAAACGTCAACTGATTGAACTTTTCTAGACAAGCCTGTGTAGTTTCAGTATTATGCTCCAGGGACGCCTGCTCATCTGAACCAGAATCATTTTGGTGGTTTGAGAACTCTTTGTATACATTATTTACTTTGTTGTAAAAGACATCTGCCAGTTTATTACAGAAAGCTAAGTCCGGGATGAACTGTTTACTTTCATCAAATTTTGAAAGTGCGCTAACTGTTTTGAAAATTTATCTAGCTGAGTTTTTAGCTGAACTAATTTTTTGGGTAAAAAAGTGCGATTTTGCAAAAAGCGATTGCCTTTTTATATTTTTCAATAATTCTTTTGTAGATATTTTTTTCCTCAAAGGAGTAATCTTTTCCCCATCTTCGTTATTGCACCCTACACTTCTTTTTTAGATCATTTAGCTCTGCCGTATACCACGGAGCTGATGGTTGATTCCTGCAATTTCGTATATATTATTCAGGAGCAAGCTTGGTGACTGCTGAAATCATCCAGCCTGCAAAATTCAGGGCTGCCGAATCAGAGTCTGTGTCTAGGCATGGTGTATGGGAGTGTAAGGCTGTATCTAAATCAAGTGCATTTATCATTCACCAAGGGCGTATTGGGACCATATTCTCCCTGAGCAGTGCTTTGGTGGTCTCCCCTGGGATGGTTAGCTCAAAAAACACTGCACTATGATATGTCCATGTCAGAGGTAGGACTCTTTTGAAAGAGATCCAAGGATTATTGGTAAAAGTGCCATAGAAAGTATGATTACCTGTGTGGTTTGGCTCGGTGACAATCTGGCCTAGGTCAGAGCTCTCATAACAATCATTCGTTGCTGGAATCTCTGCTATCCTTGGACTCCAGATGGTAATTAAGATCACCCAACACAGTAAAGTTAGGGAATTCCATACAGGATTCTAAGAAGGTCTGTACAGAGGAAATTAATCTATTCCTTGGACCAGGTGGTCGGTAAATTAGTGCCCCATTAAAAGCTACCTTGTTGTTAAATTTAAAATAAAAACATAATAGCTTCTTCCGCTAACTGAGGAAAAACTGTCAGCTCGAAAAAGCTCTTACCCTTCTGGGATAGCAATTGTTAGGTCTGGTTCAGAGGAGCTGTTGGTTCAAGTTTCTGTCAGAAAAATTAAATCAGGTTTATAATGATCCATAAATTCAGCAAATTCACATTTGTGTTTGGGGAATTGCCTAGTATTTAGTAACACGCATGTAAGTGTGGAAACCAATGATTCATCATTTACGGAACGCTGAGAGTTAATGTCCCTATTGTGATGGATTGAGGCATCCATCTGATTGATATATATATATATAGTTGCACGTGGAGCAGCATCATTTGGTAGTGTTAACCTGCGTATTCATCAGTGTACACTTAGTTTGCTTACTTATGTGTCTAATATTCATTAAAGCCTATCTTGTATAGGTTAAATTCGTAATTTGAGCAGGGGTTCTGGCACATGGCGCATTCCGACCACAGATGGGAGCAGATGGGCTTGCCTTTGGTGCACCAATGGCACGCACGGGCACACCCGCTCTGTGCATCGGGTGCGTGGCCGCATCAGCTTGCACATTTATAGCATAAGGGCGAAACACTGGTACGCTAACTAAGATGGCGGCCCGCTCTGACTTGCGGGAACCGGCCAAGCGTACAAGGCTAAGGAAGATAAGCTAACCTGTAAGTAAAAACAACGGAATATTCAATAGAAATCCTGCTACCCCCTGAGCTATAGCACAGCTCTGTGCTCAAATTCAAGCAGCGCTGCACGGTTGTGTCAGCATACACATTTATAGCATAAGGAAGAAACAATAGTACGCTAACTAAGATAGCAGCCCTGTTCTAACTTGCGTGATCCAGCCAAGCATACAAGGCTAAGGAAGATCAGCAAACCAGTAAGTAAAATCAACAGAATATGCAATTGTTAAAAATCCTGCTACCCCCCGGAGCTATAACATAGCTCTGTGCTCAAATTCAAGCAGCGCTGCTCGGTCGCGTCAGCGTGCACATTTATAGCATAAGGGAGAAACACTAGTATGCTAACCAAGATGGGGGCCCATTATTAAATCAATAATGCTCACACAGAGACATGAAACCCATAATTTAACCAGGGCGTTGCAAAACAAATGTTTCTGTCTTTAAAGTATTTCATTATTAAATAGTGGAACACTGAATAGCTAATAGTTAGGCATTGCTAACATTTCCCATGGGAACCAAAGGAAAATTTTTCATCAATGTCTAGTAACTAACTAATACTTTTAAGTAGTACCCTGTAAACATTGTGTGCTTCTCGTGGGAAACGAAGGAAAAAGCTGCAGACCAATGGATGATTTCTCTTCATTGGCTCAAGATGATCTAACACCAAAATGAATTGATACATGTTTTTAGTGCTATATAATAGTGCATGTTTCCTAGTTAGGCTGAACACTCTTTTGAGCGAAGTCTCTTTTGACTTTCTTTTAGAATTGGTCTTACTACTGAGAGAATTGCTGTAAGCTACTGCTAACAGCTTTTTGTTGCAGGCCATTTCAGCAGGTACCTTTTCTGATTTATTTCTCTTCTCATGCCTTTATGGGTGCAGCTACCGCCGCACCTGTTGTTCACATACGTAGGCTCGGCTCAGTCTTCTTGAACTGTTCTTTATGGGGAGTTCGATTTCTTACAATGTTCCACTGATCTCACTCTTTTCAAGAACTCTTCATGGGCGCTTCCAAAATTCTAATCTGATCAACATAGAATAGGCACTAAATTACTTTATGGAACATGCTTGTCATCTGCTGCATTATTTTGACTTTAACCATACCATTTTTAATTCATATGTATGCAAATGGATTTATCTGACTAACTCATTGAATACATTTGAGGAAACATCTACGAATCTCTTAACGAGAAATAAAGATTTTAAACCGTTCCTAAACTGTCATCGTTGACTGAACTAATCAGCGGTAGTGAAGATGTTTGTTAAGATATTTTCGATTTATGCTCCATTCTAAAACTGTGTCAAAGATTAAGTCGCCTGAAGAAGAACATAGTGCCCACTTTGTAAGTGACGGGTTAACATGGTTAAATTAATTTGATTTCCATGCCATCAAATCTCACCAGCACTGCAAGACTTACACTGCATCTCACATGAAAGATGGATCTCATTCAAAGAGTGTATTACCCATAAACAGAATTTTAGATGGGTAACAGTGAATTATGGGCATGTTTTTCACCAAGGGGTTCTGAGTGACATCAAATGCACAAAGAGAGTGAAGCTCGAATTGTCTATGATGTCACTTAGACCCTCGAGGAGAAATACATCTCCGTAATTCCCTTTTTACCCATTTAAAATGTTTTGTCATGTATGTCCTTCAAAATCATTTTCCTGTGCTTTCAACTGCTACGTAGGGGCAGAGGGTTAGTGGCAGAGCCGTACATAACACCACCTCTTCTCCCTGTCCCAAATGTTTTAAAAAAACACCTTACATGCAATCCATCACCAACTACCACCACCTTCCCTGATTTCTTTTCCCTGTCTGTGGCTGTGCCTTCTGCTTTCATTCAAAGCAGACAAGCAGAGCTGTGCTAACAGAGAGCACTTTCTTATTAACCTAGAAGATCTTTGTGACGTAGAAACAGTGAGTAATGAGTTTTGTAATCAACTATTGCTG
Organism: Triturus cristatus; assembly: GCF_964204655.1. Classification (NCBI taxonomy): domain Eukaryota; kingdom Metazoa; phylum Chordata; class Amphibia; order Caudata; family Salamandridae; genus Triturus; species Triturus cristatus. The sequence goes on from NC_140581.1 coordinate 800,071,760, forward strand.
CATCTTAGCAGTGAGTTATGACATTTAGAAACTGAAATAAATGATAGAGTCTCTCTATAAGAGCCATAATTAACAGAGCCATAACAGTGTCCCTTACTTTCTGCAGAATACATTCAGAGTATCAAGGCTTGGAAAGCAAAGCCCCTGAAATAAGTTGCAAGTTGATTGCCTTATCTTCAAAAAACGTTGCTTTGCTACTTTGGCATTCTCACTACTTTTAATAAGGCTGCATGTTTCATTCCAAGTGCATATTTGGAAGCTAACATACTACTTTGCTTTCTTATGTGTCATCAAATCCTGGCTCTTCCACCACCTTAATTACATCACATTCATAATGGACAGAGTAAACAAAGATTCTATCACCTGATGTCTTCAGACCTATCTATAATTTATTTCAGTTATGAGAGTGTTGTAGCTCTAAAATACTAGGAAACACCAGACTTATAACACTCTGGGCATTGACCTGACACCACTTAGAAACTAGGTAAAGTTTAGGATTGCTGACTGCCTTTCCTAATTTGAATAGGTTTGATGCAGCGTATACAACCATGGACATGAGTCAGTACAACTCATAGCTATAAACAAACATCATCACTAAAAATTATCTTATAGGAGGTTGAAGACCCAGAGAGACAAAAAAGAAGGGAGAGGAGGAAGTTGACTCTTGTAACTTAAACTGGAATAAAAATGGGACCATGAAACAACTTTCCGGTGCACAGATTGAAAGATCAAGCTATGCTTATATCTACCAAGCTTGCCACATTCACCACTCTAATAATCCCTTTCATAACATGCCTAGACATCAAATCCAACGCCTGTCACACTCAAAAAACATAGAGCATGAATATTGGTAAAGGGGCCTAGACTTCTTCTATCTGATGTTATCCAACAGCAGGGTGTGGGAACGAAGCAGTTCATTCACCTGGATGGTGGAATAAGGCTGAAACAGCTGCCAAGCTCATTAGCCTGTTACATAGCTAGCGTTTATGGCCACTGTCCATTTCATTCTGCTTTCTGAACAGTTAAACACCAAAGGTGGGATTGGAGTTTCAGGAACCCTGCCTTTTTGGTCTACAGCTCACCATTGGCTACAAGGGACTGAACACACACCACATAAACTCTAAGATTTATCCTAACTGGATGTATCCAAGTTACACTTAGAATTATGTGACAACTTTATTAAGCTATGAGCTGAAGCTTCTATGTAACTTACATTTTATTAGACACTAGCTCTCTTAATTGCAGCATCTTTGTACACAATTACAAGAGGCACCTTATAGCCTCACACATGACCTAAAATTGTTCCCACTGATATCACTTTGTATCCACTCATGCTCCAGCTATGCATGCATCTATATATTCAACCTGACAAGGCAAGTTTACTCCCAGTGCACGCACTGCATAATTCCTCACTGTACAGATAACAAGCAACAACAGCACCTGCATCCTGATCTATCAGCATGAAAAAACATATATCCTCTAGGACCATAAATGAGAATGTGCTATTAAAAATTAAGATATTCCATATCATTTAGTTCTGCTATGTTATCACTTTTTAGGACACATGTACCAAATGATGGAGACAAAGCACTGTGGCTACAGCTTCAGGTTGCATGGGGCCAGGAGAATAGACATTCAAGAAGCTCTTGCACTTTCCTGTGTTGTTATCTGCATTCAACCATATCTTTACCGATGTACTCTATAATTATCCTGAACATGTGGGATTGGATAGCAAAGATTTTTGGGAGAAGCAAGTTTGCATTCGATTAATCAATAATAGTCAAAGAGTGATTCAGAGGCATTAATCCGACACAACATTCCCCAATATCGCATACCTCCAGTAACAATGGTCATGCAATCACAGGTCTTTGACTATGCCTTGTGACCCAGCCCCTCAGTAACTCAACTACAAAAGCCAATGATACATGTTAGCCCTGTTGGTGTCACGTTGATTAGATTGTCGGAACCACCTAAAATGTAAAGAAGCAGTTACTTATTTTCTTCCATCTGGATTAAACCTCTAGGTGCCCAGTGGCACCTGCACAAGTGCAGGATTGCTATACCCCCGCTTACAAAAGGTTGGGGCCCAGGAAGCAGGCATGCTTCCAAATCTCTCAGGTGGTAGCATGAGCTTCCGCTGCTACTGACAGCCAGCCACAGGTGCCCGCATGGCACAACGTATCCCCTCGGGCCCCATCACGATGTTTTCCACAACAAAGTACCATGTGGTTTGGGTCCAGGGAGAGAGAGACAGCAACCTCGGACAGAGGCTGCATTGTCAGGCACTGTAATCCTCCCGATCTAGAGGTCAAGGACAGTCTCAGCTCAGGTCCTCCAAAACCCCTCGTACACCACATGTTCCGGAGTGTAAGCTGGCACAGGTCCCTTGGTTGTAAGCACAGGTCCCTTGGACTTTGCAAGCTTCCCCTGCACTCCTTGAACTCCTCACGTCCTGGCACCTCACCTGGCTACTGATCTTTAAGAGCACACTCCTCTGCACAGTGTGATGATGGTATATGTCAGAACGCTCATTGTCCCAATCGAGGATCACGTCCACCCGTTTCCGTCACACCCTGAGTGGCCCTTATGATATCGTGGAAACAGGGAGATCCTTTGTGTCCCTGGGATCTTGTGGACAGGAGGCCAGCCAACTGTAATGCTACAAGCAGTTATTCATTGAGAGATCATATATTGACCATTGACTCAATTTTACTACAACTACATTTTATGAGCACAGTTTCATCTTGTTTCTGTCTGACCATGCCTTTCAGCTATGAATGCAGGCAGACCCAGGTTACTTGTGTGCACAGGTTGCTTATGTTTCTCACTTCACCAAGTGAGAGAGATAAGTTGCTACAACATAAGGTGTGGTATGCGTACAGTGTCCAAGGAATGAGAATGTGAAGAATGCTGCCTGAGAACTCTCATCGGAGTCTGACTAGCTCTGTTGAGTGACCTCGATGCAGAGTGTAGCCAGCACCTACAGCGCAGATGAAGGGAGTGGGAAATTCTAGAAGTCTCTCTCCATGTTAATAAAAAGTATAAAGACGGAAACCTCTTGGTGCTTTGACACAACTCTCCTGCAGAGCAGACGCACTACACAGGGCCTTCTTTATGTACCCGGTTGAGATCTCCGTCCAGTGGTGCTGGCGAGGATGATGCCAAACAGACAGAGGGTGAAGTATTCCAAGTTTTAATTACTTATTCTTGTGTATATACATTAATTACATGCATTTATTTTACATATATATTATTGCCATTTGATATATGGGAACTTGCTGCAATAAATATTTCCCTTTTACTTTGCAAATGAGTGTTGAGCTTTGTTCATGTTCTATTTTGGTATTCTAAAGTGTGTAGAGTCCTATTTTGAAGAGAGTTCACATTGTGCCCAGGTATTTTGAAGTCTTGCCCAGGTGCTCTGAAGAAAAAAACAGCAAGACACCAACTGGCCGCTAGAGAGTACTTAGGGAACCAGGCCATGACAGTTGGCACTCAACTGCAGGCCAGCAACGTCCAGGCAACTTCCACCAAGTAATAGTTTTCTTCCTGGAGCATGAAAAGCTCCAGACCACCACAAGTCTGCGGATAATCCAGGTGAAGTCCCTCTTGACCTAATGATTCCTCTTGTTGATGTCCCAGCATCGAACCAGCATAGTATGGTTCCAAATCTAAAAGCGCCTCGACTTTTGGAGGCCAGAGCCCCAGTAGTTATTCCCACAATGGCATTTGCAGATAAGATCAGTTCAAAAGTCCACCTTTGAAATGCACAGGCCCTCTCTACGTTTTGTCCTGTCTACCATCCTAACCTGGGAGGTTTGATCACTATATTTAGTGAGGCCAAAACCCTGCCCCTAGGAATGCAGGTGGCAATTCCACCCCCACGTAATCGTCCCAGAAAGGCTTCTCAGAGTAAGAGGTCTGCAGTTTCCCTTGAGGCCCTAGTTTATGGCCTTCTATCAGGAATACACAAATGTAGCTGTCCCCACTGCACCCAGATGTGAATTGGAGTCAGGCACACAGAGCTATTATCATCGAAATGCCCACTTTCCCAAAGTGACATTTCCGCATATGTAATGTTAGATCCACTTGCACTACCGGAGACGATTCACCATTACAACCTCATCGGTATTAAACACTATACTGCACTATTCTGCACGTAGGAAATACTGCTCAATAGACTTTCCCGACATTCCCCCATACTAATCCAATGCAAGAAGCAGGCCCCATCGTACTGAACACAGTTTAAGATCTATGCATTACCCTACGAATAGTGTTTTGTACGGCTTGGGTTTGACAAAGAAAAAGATGCATAATTTCAAGAAATTATTCTATGTAACAACTCATGATTAGTTGGTTTATCTGCTGAGTGGATTCCAGATGTATACTTCTTATCAGTAAAACACATCCCGGGTTGCATGAAGACGTTTTCTCATGTAGCACAGAGTGTGAACTAAGAACAGTATTTCTTAGCCCCAGATTGGGACTTCGATGATTTTACATTGCACATAGGTGCTCCCTGTGATTAGGCTGTGATCATCATATTGCATGGCAAGAATTTTAATATCACAAGGTAGCCAGTTTTCAGAGTATTTTTTACTTTAAAGGTGGTTTTATGTTTGTACCTTAATACAGAGCGGTGCCTCACTTCCTGAGCGGATGCCAGGGGAGGTGAGGAGCACACCTGCAAAAAGCCGGGTAAGTGCAATAACTTGTTTAAAAATGTGGCTGATGATTTACACCAGTGGGTAAATGATACATTGACGAAATATCAGACATCATCATAGCATTGCCTATATTAAGTTTCTCTAACAACAACAGTATATTGAACGGTTTTTAGGAGGACTTTTATATTTTTTTCTTTTTTAGGATTGCATCCAACATTCCTGTGACAGTCAACCCTACTTTATACGCACAGGAGTATACAGGTTGTATTGAACCAACCATTTTTGTTTGTGATCTTACCTGTTTTGCACATATAGCACACTATTTGCAGTAGCGTTTTCTTTCTTAAGGTCCTGATGAAAGCCAGGATCATAGTATCCTCAGGCTGAAACATGTAGACCTGCCATCCTTGTGGACTTTGTACAGTTATTTGTTTAAAACTGTACACGCACTGGTTTTAGGTTTGACACTAGGATAGCGCCTATTAAAATTTGAGTATCCTGGTAGCCAATTTTAAAATCACTTTCTTCACACACACTATAGTCAAATGCACTGCAACCATCACCCCAAAACAAAAATCTAAGGCAACTCATCTAAGGACTATTGCAGTTTCCATCTTATGCGACTCCCTGAAACATCTGTTAGCTCCCCTCTATAGTTGAGAAGGTTGTAGCGCTCAGATGAACTAGGGTTTGCAACCCAGTGGAATCCCAAATGATGAAGCATGCCACTCCGGTGGGTGATGGGATTCTATCCTTTTTATAAGGATTCCCCTAACTAATTCAGTTTGATCAGTTGTTGTTAGAGTTCATTATTATTTCAGACCAACAGTTTTTCTTGTTTTTGTTGAGGCTAAGTTCGGGGACTAAAATCTGTTTGGTCTTTAAACATTTTCCCTAGGACCCCTTGTTTTAATGACTTTGTGATATGAGATCTATGGCTATCCTAATTTTCTGGACTTTTTCTATGAAAAAGGAGATTGGAATTTCACACTGTTTCTAAGGGGTTGTGGCAATACTGTATTGGAGAGCAATGCTATTGCTCACCACTTTGAACAGTTTACAGAGGCTGTTACTGGCTGCCAAAACTCTTCCTGAGAAGCAGTGTTTTTTGCGTAAAATATAGTGTTCTGGTATGTTGTTATTGACTATTTGAAGTCAAATGCTGCATTGGAGATGGGTGTTTGATGCCAAGCCAACTACAGTTAGTAACACTATTTCCTGAGCCAACTGATGGAGACCAAGATCCAGGGGTTCTGTTGTGGTTTGCTTTTGACTTTCAGAAAGGGACGGCAGATATTCTGAATGATTGACGGCCTGAGTGTGTCGCACAGGGATCAGGGCATGTTGAGGTTGACTTGGGAAGGATTGTCTGCTAGCTTGCCTTTGAATGTTTTATGGTCGATACATTCTTTGATCAGAAGTGGTAGAGTTTGTTTTGTGACTTGTTGATCTTGTTAGGGAAGGGGTGCATGATGGAGAGGGACAAAGTTTTGTGGTTTGACCATATAACTCGTTGGGGGGGGGGGGGGAGCACTTGACTTGCTTCCATATTGGAGGGTGCTGTAGAGGCAGGGGCATTTGATCTGGGAGCTGCTTTTGGATAAGACTTTTAAATTAAGGCTGTCACCTAAGCACAGGGTTTCTTTGTAGGAATGAATTGAGCTGCCCTATAACAAGAAGCTTAAGTTCCTAGCTACTTAGAGGTGGTTGGGGAAGAAGAATTCTGAAAGTAGTGTGCAGAAGAGCACCTGGAATGCTTTGGTGGGACTAAATGGGATGTGGTGTAGCTGTTGCTAGGGATATCTAGAAGTGGGATGTGGCGATGTTGTTTTTGTGCCATTCATAGCCACACTGCCTCACCTCAAATGTCTGTCAGTAAGAGTATGGATGCAACTATGGGGAACTAAGAGAGAAATGCTATGGAAAAGATATCTGTGTACCAGGTCTCTTGATGATAAACAGGTTCAAGATAGTTTCACTGATGAAGTCATGGACAACAAAGGAATGTTGAATGCAGAAATAATAGAAATAGCAAAGGACTGTGCTCATTTTTAGGTTTCCTTGTTTGTTGTATTCACGGTGTATGCATTAAACGGAATCAGTATGGATATGGGTAGAAGGTCCCAGATAGAGTGTCTGAAAATCTACAATTTGCACCTGAACAGTGATATTCAGATGCCTTGTCTCTGGGCTAAGCTCATTCCTAGCGCTAACAAGCCCTAACAGGAGTCACCACACAAGTCACCCTCAGCTCTTCAGACCCTTTTCAATGATTTCCAGACTGACAGGGGTCTGGTCTTATACGAGAACCACAATTCAATTGGGGGCATCAAGGCACAGGTGTGGTCTGCAGATGCCCACCATAAGTAGTGAAGGGGAGATAAAGACAAAGGACCTCTATGGGCAACTTTCTTCAGGATTGCTTTTATGATCAATGATTTTTTTTAACACCTGTTGCCTGTGTACTGTTTCAAACAATCTGCTTAAAGTAGTATGGGCTGAAAATACTGTTTGTAGTATGAATTCCAACTTTAGCCTCATTTCTTCTGATTGATAACCTTTCCTGAACATACCCCCTCGAACAAATTGGAAAATGTAACAATAAAACTTCCTGGATGTTAATGTGAACAAATCGACCCTGGCTAAGTGCTGGTAATTGCTCGTGACAACGACGCAAAACATTGCGTCAAAGTGAATTGTTTTACCTTGGCACAGAGATATATTTTTACTTTAACAGAGGGATACGCGCATGTCATTAAAATGTCCATACCATTTCGGAATGTGTTTTGGTTTGGAAATAATTAGAAACCGAAAAGCATCTGCCACAACTGGAGTTTCTCCTTTCCTATTTAAGGCCGAATTTTAAGTTGCAGTCCTGTGTATGAATTTATACAATGCAACACGAAAAAATTTGAATGCCAGTGACCCAAGAATCTTCACTTTCAAACTAAGCATGAGGAAATGTATGTTTCCAGCAGCGGGCTGGTTTCTTGTGTCTCAATTCACGCGGGTACTCTCCCTGATAGCGTCATACGATTTCATTTTTAGCAAACGAAGTTTTCAAATGCGTGAAGATATCTGATCCTATGCCACGTTGCACCTGCATGCCCCTACCTCACAGTAAAATACTGCAGCTCGAGGCTGAGGAAGCGTCTCCATTGCTAATAAGTGCTCACACTTACCAAAGGTTATGCCCTCCTCTCGCACACGGAATGTGTCCAGTCTGAGGTATCATTTCCCATGTCAAATCGCCTGGGGTAACTGTTTAAGATCAAACAAGCAGAGCAATCAATTATTACTAACACTTAAAGCATAAAATCATGCATTTCTGTCAATCACTGAATAAAGGTGACGAGTGCGTGACACTCAATTCACATGCACACACGGGCGTGGTTTTCAGTGCAAGAATGCGGTTTACCGTCCTTTATCTTTCGAAAAACACTTGCACTCTCTTATTGAAGGTGTTTTCCTCTCTTTCGTGAGTTAGCTTTGTATACACAGCAGGCAAACAAACCCCTTTAGAATTCACTCTAAAAACCCCAAGTGAATCTGTCATTTTGATCATTTGCTTCCTACTATGGCTCCATGACATTGAGAATAGGGGAGACCTGGCCATAAAAAGCAGTAATAGGGAAAACATGGAAGAAATACAAAAGAAAAACTGATAAAACAAAAAACATTAGAAAAAGAGCCCATCTATCTCTCTGGGAGATACATTAAACTAGCAGAACAGGAGAGTCTTTAAAGCTCTTCTAAAAGACTTATGACTTGAGAAATGCCTGTGTTACAATCAAGATACCTTCCTGTAAGTAGGCTTCAGGTCACGTAGAATATAAGTTATAGGTTTATTGAAGAAGCTGTAGTTACGTCACAGGTTATAAGTTAGACGGTAAAATGCCCCACCAGGAGCAGCATCCTCACTGCTGAGCCCACTCTCTTCAACTGACACTCTTACAACTCAGGCAATCATTAACATTTCATTATATAGCATATACATTGGCTGAGGAGCAGGGAACTGAGGAACCATGGGGAGGGTGCATTATAACAACATCAGGTTACACCAGCCTGGCTACCTGGGGCAGGGGTTTCACAGCTTTGGAGGTAACAGACGAAAGGAGCAGCTTCCCATGTGCACTTTCTTAACCCTAGGAACGCAGCATTGCAGGGCCCGGGCTAAACTCAGGGCGCGTCCAGGAATGTAATGCGGCAGAAGAAGTGATCTGTAATCTCTTACCCAAGAAAATGTTATCGTCAGAAAGAGAAAGCAACACATGGCTTCTTCAGTAGCTGGTGTCAGGTCATATCTCGTAGCTTACAATCCACCGATTCCATATTCACCTCAGAGCGTCTCTAACCATAATCTCCTCCAATCGTGTCAACCTCAAAAACCATAACCAACACTTCACTCTAAACCTATCCGTTGTCAATCAAGGAATCAAGTAATTCATCTTAAACACATATTTCAGTAGAATGCAGCTCCAGTCCACAGATGAAGAATGGAGTTCTTGGATAGGCCGCTGTCCTGGTGTTCAAATGTTATGAGAAAGCTGAAGCTGCACCTTAGTCCATTCATTTTTCTTCCCACTGCTGTCGTTGAATGGTAACAAATAAACACTTCTGCTCCCCAATCAATAACTCATCCAGTTGTCCTTTAATCCCTAAATGTCCAAGAATAGGGGAACAATAAAACATTCCTCATCACCTCTAAATGTTTTCATGTTTTCCCAATATGTGCTGGCTGGAGTAGCTGAATATGTGCTGTACATTCTCAATGTCCATCTATCCCTTTTAGACTTAGAGTAGGCCTTCTCTGTGGTGCATTTTATGTCTTATGAATCATAAAGGAAGTTCTGACACCTGCTTCTAAATTCCATAATTGCTTGGAAATGGTTAACTAAAGTTAACAGCAAAACACACAAGATGATGGACGGAATGTCTTCCCTGGACCGGAATCAAGCATCCTAGGACCGGATTCGGGGTTTCACCACTCTTCAGCCAGGATAGCTTGACTCCAGTGGCATAGTGACCACGGGACCCACGTCAGGGCATACCCTTCCCACGTAGGGCGAACAGCAAAACACACAAGATGATGGACGGAATGTCTTCCCTGGACCGGAATCAAGCATCCTAGGACCGGTTTCGGGGTTTCACCACTCTTCAGCCAGGATAGCTTGACTCCAGTGGCATAGTGAGCACGGGACCCACGTCTGGGCATACCCTTCCCACGTAGGGCGAACAGCAAAACACACAAGATGATGGACGGAATGTTGCACATTGGCAAAACATTCACCCACAGTCACAGATCTGGGTTTAATCCATCGTTATTTTGCTCACCACGCCACCCCAGTTCAGACATGGCCATATGCAAATCAGTCTTGACCCTGTGCCTCGTGGGAACAGTCCAGCCCAAACTGCTAAGCCATGTCTTCCCTGGACCGGAATCAAGCATCCTAGGACCGGTTTCTGGCATTTCAGCCGACTTCAGCCAGGCTTGCTCGAATCCAGTGGCAAAGTGAGCAAGGGACTTACGTCTGAGCATACCCTGCCAACTTATGGCGAACAAAGCAGTACAAAAGGGGTGGTGATGGACGGCGCATCAGAGCCAATCAAACACTCACACCCAGTCAACAGATCTGGGTTTGATCCATCACCGTTCTTTAGCCCACTCTGCCACCCCAGTTCAGACATGGCCATATGCAAATCAGTCTGACCCTGTGCCTCATGGGAACAGTCCAGCCCGAACTGCCAAGCCATGCCTTCCCTGGACCGGAAACAAGCTTCCTAGGACCGGTTTCCGGCATTTCAGCCGTCTTCAGCCAGGCTTGCTTGAATCCAGTGGCAAAGTGAGCAAGGGACTCACGTCTGAGCATACCCTGCCAACTTATGGCGAACAAAGTGGTACAAAAGGGGGTGGTGATGGACGGAGCATCAGAGCCAATCAAACACTCACACCCAGTCAACAGATCTGGGTTTGATCCATCACCGTTCTTTAGCCCACTCTGCCACCCCAGTTCAGACATGGCCATATGCAAATCAGTCTGACCCTGTACCTCATGGGAACAGTCCAGCCCGAACTGCCAAGCCATGCCTTCCCTGGACCGGAAACAAGCTTCCTAGGACCGGTTTCTGGCATTTCAGCCGTCTTCAGCCAGGCTTGCTTGAATCCAGTGGCAAAGTGAGCAAGGGACTCACATCTGAGCATACCCTGCCAACTTATGGCGAACAAAGCGGTACAAAAGGGGGTGGTGATGGACGGAGCATCAGAGCCAATCAAGCACTCACAACCAGTCAACAGATCTGGGTTTGATCCATCACTGTTCTTTAGCCCACTCTGCCACCCCAGTTCAGACATGGCCATATGCAAATCAGTCTGACCCTGTGCCTCATGGGAACAGTCCAGCCCGAACTGCCAAGCCATGCCTTCCCTGGACCGGAAACAAGCTTCCTAGGACCGGTTTCTGGCATTTCAGCCGTCTTCAGCCAGGCTTGCTTGAATCCAGTGGCAAAGTGAGCAAGGGACTCACGTCTGAGCATACCCTGCCAACTTATGGCGAACAAAGCGGTACAAAAGGGGGTGGTGATGGACGGAGCATCAGAGCCAATCAAACACTCACACCCAGTCAACAGATCTGGGTTTGATCCATCACCGTTCTTTAGCCCACTCTGCCACCCCAGTTCAGACATGGCCATATGCAAATCAGTCTGACCCTGTACCTCATGGGAACAGTCCAGCCCGAACTGCCAAGCCATGCCTTCCCTGGACCGGAAACAAGCTTCCTAGGACCGGTTTCTGGCATTTCAGCCGTCTTCGGCCAGGCTTGCTTGAATCCAGTGGCAAAGTGAGCAAGGGACTCACGTCTGAGCATACCCTGCCAACTTATGGCGAACAAAGCGGTACAAAAGGGGGTGGTGATGGACGGAGCATCAGAGCCAATCAAACACTCACACCCAATCAACAGATCTGGGTTTGATCCATCACCGTTCTTTAGCCCACTCTGCCACCCCAGTTCAGACATGGCCATATGCAAATCAGTCTGACCCTGTGCCTCATGGGAACAGTCCAGCCCGAACTGCCAAGCCATGCCTTCCCTGGACCGGAAACAAGCTTCCTAGGACCGGTTTCTGGCATTTGAGCCGTCTTCAGCCAGGCTTGCTTGAATCCAGTGGCAAAGTGAGCAAGGGACTCACATCTGAGCATACCCTGCCAACTTATGGCGAACAAAGCGGTACAAAAGGGGGTGGTGATGGACGGAGCATCAGAGCCAATCAAACACTCACACCCAGTCAACAGATCTGGGTTTGATCCATCACCGTTCTTTAGCCCACTCTGCCACTCCAGTTCAGACATGGCCATATGCAAATCAGTCTGACCCTGTGCCTCTTGGGAACAGTCCAGCCCGAACTGCCAAGCCATGCCTTCCCTGGACCGGAAACAAGCTTCCTAGGACCGGAAAACAACAGCAAAACCTCAAGGGTAGGTTTGCAGCACTAGGGTTGCTGTTGGCTAAAAGAAGCTGTTGAAAGCTGCTGGCTTTCCTCCAGGGCACCTAGGATTCAGTCTGGGTAGTTGGCATGTCAGAGTGGGCAACTGCTGAAGAGCAACACATGAGAGAGCTGTGGCTGAACAAGAAAGCTGAGGCAGACTGGGAAGTATGGTCGGAAATGATTAACCTCCTGAAAACAGAACCAGAAAATGGCCTTTCACAGGCAAGTGATCAAACAGTTAAGCGATTCATGACCGGAGATAGTCCATGATACGTGAGCGTGGTGGAGGTATTTGGGAGGGTATGCACTCTTAGTGCTGGATAGGGTCAAGCCCGCTACAGGAGGGGTAAGTGCATGTGTTAGCTAATGGTCTTCAGGTCTCTTGAAGGAAATGTATTGTATATCATCTATGAGTAGAGATGCTGGAGCCGGCAGGATTATTATACTGCTGTGTTGCTGCATTTGTAAATACCAGGCTTCTCCAATGAGTAGCTTGTTAGCTACTGGTAGCTCTCCAGTTAAGAACAAGTAGCTCTGTGTGTGCGGGCCAGCCTACTACATTAAAAGCTTTTGCTTAGTTGACTATATGTGCACAAAAATTAAACATGTGTAATCGAGGAGATGAAAATGTGCATTTTTCAGAACTCATACAATAGTGTTTTGTGAAAAATGGTTGAATTTCCAAAATGTATTTTAAAGCCAGATTTTTTGAGTGATAAATCATGTGGCATTGCGGATACTTATTACAAATATTATTAATGTGATACCAAGAGCTATGGCTTTACCAATGGAGAAGCATTCCACATTGACAAAGTCTTTTTTCATATTACCGCTGTCAACCTCGCTCAATGCACTGGGGTGATCACTGCTGGTAATCTTAGACGAAGTGATCACTAATGTAATTTTGCCTGATGTGGTCACTATTACAACACAAATGATATTAGTAGCGCGCTATGATTTTCATTGAACATAAGCAGCACTTATTATAGAAAAGGTTGGAGACTCCTGGTATATACCTTTGGTGTTACCTTTTTAATTCTGTAAAATGATAAATAAGGAAGTTAAAAAAAAACAGTTCCCAGGTGTATGATTTTTGTTATGTTTCTTTTGTAGTTTTTATTCAAGTGTATGTTTGCTGTGTTTCTAGCAATATCTCTGACTACTGGAGTATCAGATTAGTAAAGGTTCTTGTCTCAATTTACACATCATGCACGTGATATTCTCAGTAAATCGATTGCAGTGGACGCCACGGTCCACAGCTCAGGAGACTATCACCGCTCTTGTTCAAAAACCCGGGAGATGGTGTACGACTTAATTGCCGCCTCAGAGGCATTGAGACTGACTCAGCCTTTGTGTATATCTGCAACGCAAGATTAGCTGCCGTATTGTAGCCGCTCCTACCTCATTCTGTGCACCATGGTTCTGGATTGATCGCTCTTTCTCTTATAGAGGATATCTGCTCAAGCGGTGGACATAGCTCTTTGGATAGAGTTCCACCCTATCCATAAACATATAGGGGAGCCTCCCGTGTATTCGGAGTGCCTTTGGGACCAAAAGCCAGAAGCTAGATACTGTACAGGATGTACCCTTTATCACGCTACTATAGATTATGCTAGCACCCTGAAGAAGGTCATCGAAACGCGTGTCGGCACATTTCTAGACAACAAGACTTGATTATTAGGATATCTGAGACTTCAACAATGATTTTTTAAGAAACAATTTATTACACATTTGTATGTAAAATAATTGAATATTATTATTTTTCTTTTTGTCATATATATTTTTTACTATTTTATTTTGTTAGTATTGGTCTTTGAATTATTGTTCTCTTGCTTGTTTGTGGGTTTTTTGATTTGTGGACGTATGTCTGTTGAATGAATGTGGTGAGATTGGTAGGGGTGACGTATCTGAGTATCAGTTGGGGTGACTCTATGGTGCCTAAATGTATGCTACTATAGATTATGCTAGCACCCTGAAGAAGGTCATCGAAACGCGTGTCGGCACATTTCTAGACAACAAGACTTGATTATTAGGATATCTGAGACTTCAACAATGATTTTTTAAGAAACAATTTATTACACATTTGTATGTAAAATAATTGAATATTATTATTTTTCTTTTTGTCATATATATTTTTTACTATTTTATTTTGTTAGTATTGGTCTTTGAATTATTGTTCTCTTGCTTGTTTGTGGGTTTTTTGATTTGTGGACGTATGTCTGTTGAATGAATGTGGTGAGATTGGTAGGGGTGACGTATCTGAGTATCAGTTGGGGTGACTCTATGGTGCCTAAATGTATGGTATACTTTTTTCTGTTATGTATGGACTTTTAGATTGCCTTGTATTGTTGTAAATTGGCAGCGATTGGGTTAGCATTAGCGGAAGCCATCTTGTATTTAGAGGCTTTCTTGTCCATTCTGTGGAATCCATTTTGTATTTCTGGCAGCCATTTTGTTTGCCATGTGCTGCCACGTGCTCACCATGTGCTCTGTCCTCCCTCAGTGTTGACTGCTCTTGTAATCTGCCTAGAAACTAACTATATTTAGCATCTTCCACCTTCGCACATGCCCAGTTGAGTTTGAAGCTGTCCTTGCAGCTGTTAGTAGTATGTAACCGTCAGGATGTGTTTACTAGCATTGGCAAACTGTTAACTCCTCCTACTTGTCGACTGTGCATTTCTATATGACCTTATATGTACCTAAAACCTTCTTCTGTACTTGTACCGCCTTCTTTTGAGCTCCTGTGTGGGTATAAAAGGACCATGCTCCTTCTGATTCAGTGTGCTACTTTATACATTACCGAAGGGTGCTGTGTGAATGTAGTTCCACCTCATGAGGTTTATTAAACTTTGTATTTTCTATTCCAGTTTCTGTGCCAACTTCTTCCTATTGGTCTGAGCACTCTGTGCAGAGAAGGGCGAACCCCTTGCACTGGTAGGCCTTGCTGAGGCTTACTACTACAGTATGTTGATATGTATAGATATTTGTATATTTATATGGTAACAATAACAATAAACAATTTATATTTTTGCTAAAAACTTTGGATGATGACATTGATGATTTTCTATATTCCTGATCAACTTTATTGTGGAAAATATAGACAATACACTAGGACTCCGAGATGACTTGGTAAGCATCCTTGTAAGTATGGTGAGATACTCCGCCAACTGAACCCCTCAGGCAGTCTTTTTATGTATTTGTTCCCCTATCTCCTCTGCCTGCTTATTTGATTACTCAGGGACCCTCTTTTTTGTTCGATTCTCAGTACCCTCACCACAGTTTACCACCAGCGACCCAATTGCATAGCTGGCACCACTCTCAGTAAGATTAATACCAGTACTGTTGAAACCTCGTCTACCGAATGATGCACAAAATGACAGCTGCACTGACTGACTGGTACAAAATGTTCTTTTAGCACTGGCCAATTGCAAAAAATGCCACTGGCACATTTTCAGTTGATAAAAATGATGGTGTAGCATGTCAGCAGTGCAAGATTAAAATTATAATTAACATGGGAACTAACAGTAGTCTCTCAAGCGTGGTGGATCAAAAAATATGTGATAAATTCCAATTTTGCAATGGTCTTTCTAGCATTTGGAACGGACTACATTCAGGTTCTAAATAGTTATCCCATCACTTTGTGAGGCAGATAGAAGAAAGTTTCAATAGCAGAGATATGGATATCCCAATTACCCTTTCGTAACTATGGCCCTCATTTAAGCGTGGTGAATATACAATCTCAGTTTAACCGCAGATACATACCACAGCTGTATATTTTTTTAGATTTGCCTAAATATTTGCAAGAATGCCATCTGCAGTATTTAAACATGCAGTACATGATGTGATTTGAAGTCAGTTACACATTGGCAAAATAACAAAAGTCACCACTATTAACAGTCACATTTAATAACTTGTGGTAACAATACGACCACACCTATACAAGGTAGTATTACCTTGAAAAAAAACGTATCTACAGGAAACGTCATCTCAGCCACTCCACACCAAACAGCCTGAGTAGGAAAAAAGAGTGAGTGGGACAGCTCTTGGAAACAGGAGGACTAGAAGGAGAAGGAGCAGGAGCAGAAGCACTGTGTTGTATATTTGTGCTTACTTCATTATGGCTACTTAGTGTCAGTAGTCCCTCCTTTGTAATTCTACCTTCTCAACCTCCCATAGTACCTATGAGTGTTCTAACTGGTATGTGAAACTTCCAGTCTTGGCAGTTGACGGTCTGGTCAGCTGGCGAGGTGTATTGCTCTGCTGTGCTATCTTAATAAATCTATCTTGTAACTTGAAGGCGTGTCCTGCTGCCTACCTAACTTACTTACAACACACTGTAAGAGTGTACCCCACCAGCTTAAGCCATTACACATTACTCCCTACAAAAACTTACCGTCTGTCATATCAACATGAACACCACCTTCACAATCACTGACAAAGACATCTAACTATAATATAAAGATATTGACAGCCATTCCATTGCTTCTGAAATTCTTGTGGCAAAAGTTCAGATTCATCATATTTTATTTGTTTTGTTTGTATTTATATTTCAGTACAAACCGTACTAACAAGCAAGGCGTATGCTTCAAAGAGTTTTTGGGGCCCTGGGCTACATGTTTTTGGGGGTCCCTGTTCGGAACAGCTTTGATTTTTTATCTGGTTTCAGCTCTTTCATGCCCTCTTTCGTCAAATTCTAAATGTGTTTACATCTGATATTCAGGGATATTAACGTGTCTTATCAATATTGTAACCCAGCAGCAGATCACTGATATTACTGCAAATAATCTCTGGGACACCCTCCCGCTTCTCATATGTGAGGACCTGTTTTGATCTTAAAGAAACTTTTCATATGGATGTTGCATGAAACAAAAACACATTTTGTCTGCAAAATGTCTGTAATAGACTCTCACACATTAAAAATAAATGATAGATAAACGCTATTTACAACAATTGGTTGAAAAAATATTCAAGGTCATCAGGGCAAGACTCTCTGCAGAACAGAGCTCACTCTATCAGGGGGCCCCGGACCAGAGCCCACTATGCCCCTGCCTTAAAACGTCTCTGGATGCTTCCAACTAGTCTACAAAAAGGGAAGGTAGGGTGTATAGAAAACCTGGAACAAGTCCAAATGCTTGAACGTCAAAAACATGGGTGCGGTTGGGCCGAATCAATGTATTTTTGTACGAATGAAGGTCCTTAAGTCATTGACCTAGTGAGACATGGAATACCTTGTTCAACACTTTCAGACATTTAGTCAACATAGAAAGAAATTGATACATAGGACATAGTAACTTGATATACTGACTCAACCTCATTCTCATCGAACACCCCAGAACACTGCATGAACTGCTCACAACACTTTGCATGTCACTGCATGTACGTGCATGACACACCACAACATATAACTTCACAATCGTATGTATGATAGGAATTGGCGTAATCTGTGTCTCGCTGGCATACAGATGATGTTTGTACACTGATAGAGCTCCATACAGTCGCCCAGCAGCACTACCTATCACAGGAACCGCTACATTTCTTCCAGATATCACCATTCATGATGCTCTATCCATAGGTAATAGCACGCATAGGTCCATCTAACCAATGTGTAATATACAATAACACTTTTTGCAAGTGATTTTAGATATTAATTGTACTGATGCATGGTGGCCCAGAGTAGCAACACGCAACACAACAAGAGAGAAAGTTTAACGATAGACACATGCAACAAAACAAACAGGCATTACACCTTTCAGATGAAGTCACTACAAGTTAATTTCTCATTGTATTGTGCTCCATCTACCAGCCAACCCAATGAATCAGCTACCAACATCTCCCTAACAGTCGTCAGCTTCTTCATATTCAACTCAGAGGGTCTTTCTGGGCCTGGCAGTAGTAAACACAATTACACTGAGCCTGTATGGTGAGTGTACCTTGCTAATGTCAGGAAAAGGCACAAGGCTTTATGGTTCCTCGGGTATCAGATACTGTTGCACAGTGATACTGATTTCTGTCCATCTATAATTTTCAAGAGAATATAACCTTTAGATGACCCATTGGTTTACAACATCAAAAATACATCAAAAGAAAATGATGATAGCAATATAGCACTTATGTTTGTATTGAAAATTAATTGCCAGTCATCCCACTGTTAAAATATTTTGGTAATGTGAAAGGTACAATAAATGCGATTCATGTATAATCACGGGGAAACTTGGTAAATAAAAAAGGTGCTCACTTGTCAGCATGTAGAAATCGTTGAAGTGTGTTAGTTCATTCTCCTTGTGGGAAAAAAATTGAGAGAAATTAATTTAAAAAAAAACATATCAGTTGATATAATACAACCAGCAGTGCCTTGAATGATCTAATTCATCATCATTTATCATTTCCATCACCTTATAAAGTGGTAACGTTCGGCAGAACACACAGTTTTTTGTACTGGTTTACATTCAATGGGCCTGATTTACAAAGACAATCTGAGACAAAAGTCTAACTTTACAACTTTTGGTATTCACAGAGGAAATTTACAAATTGTATCTTTACGTCCGCAGTCGGGCCGAAAACTCCGCACCTGGGCTGTACTCTCTGGCTGGGGCCGTACTCTCCGGCTCTGGCTGGACGAAGTGTAATCAATGGGCCGGAATACAATATTTTACAAAAAGGAACATTAGGAACGTGTGATAAATGGTAGAGGAGGTCATTAAAAAACAGTTTTGGCAGGGAAAAGGGTATGGCCGGAGACTACATTATATCCCAGAAAAGTCTGCTCCTTTGCATCATGGTACATGCAGTCCACGATTTGCACTCCCCTCAGTGAACACACTGAGGGGAGTGCAAATCGTGGACTGCATGTACCATGCACACTGAGGGGAGTGTAAAACGTGGACTGCATGTACCAAGATGGAAAGGAGCAAACCATTCTGAAGCAAACTTTTCTGGAATATGATGCAGTGTCCAGCCACACCCTTTTCCCTGCCCAAACTGATTTTCATGACTTCCTCTACCATTTATCGCACATTCCTAATGTTTCTTTTCGTAAAAAATTGTATTCCGGCTCATTGATTGATTTGATCCAGCCTGAGTCGGAGAGTACGGCTCCAGCCGGAGAGTATTGCCCGGTTGCGAAAAGTACGGCATGGGTGCAGCGATTCTGGCCTGACTGTGGACGTAAAGATACAATTCGTAAATGACCTGGGTGAATATCAAAAGTTGTAAAGTTAACTTTTGTCTCAGATTGCCTTTGAGAATTGGCCCCATTGAGAAATATGGAAATCCCAAATACTAATTATTTATTAGCAAAAATAGAATACAGTAAATTTGAGAATATCAAAGAAATTAAATAGAAGTCTCAGTGTTATGGTAATAAGAAACCTAGGAAGCAATGAATTCCCATATGAATTGGACACAAAGGACAGCTGTAACTCTAGCAAAATGTCTAGGATCTCTTAACCTCCTCATTAAACGGAACAATATTCAGATGCACTGATCTGCACGACTTGGCAGAGGAACGTTCCTTTTCCCAGTACCTAAGTCAAGGAAAGAACCAACACCAGAGGACACATCAGACGTAATAATTACGAACCGATGATGCAAACCCCTTCTCTTCAGAAAATTAAGGACTTGAATGAAACACTGGAATGACAAGCTCCTGATGCAAATGGAAATCCAATATTACCCTTGAAACTAAAAGGATGAGGGGAGCAGTGCCAGGACCTCTTGAAAACATAGAAGATAGATCTAGGAAGAAAGTAGAATGTCTAATTCACTCACGGAACGAACCAAGATGATGCAGAATAGGGGCAACATTTAATCAAAAGAAGATGTACAAAATCCCAGAAGGCTCTGCTCTGAATGATATATAGAGAAGAACTCCGATCAATGAAGGACCTAGCACTGTTCCACAGAAGACTGTCAAGGACTGTTAACAGTGAGTGCGTGACAGATTGCATACTATGGATTTAGGCCCAGATCTCTGTACTGGGGCAAATGTATGACATTGTTCTGCATGTTGTCCATCAATTGTTCTTTTTGCATTTGTCACCCGAGTGGAACGGGTATGCCCAGACGTGGGACCCGTGCTCTCCATGCCACTGGAGTCAAGCTATCCTGGCTGATGAGGGCTGAAAGCCCGAAACCGGTCCTAGGATGCTTGTTTCCAGTCCAGGGAGAACCTGGCCTGGCATTTCGGGCTGGACTGTTCCCATTGGGGTGCAGGGTCAAGACTGATTTGCATATGGCTGGGTCAAAAGTGGAATGGCATGGTGAGCAAAAAATACGATGGATTTAGGCCCAGATCTCTGTACTGGGGTGAATGTATGACATTGTTCTGCATTCCGTCCATCAATTGTTCTTTTTGCATTTGTCACCTGGAGTGGGACAGGCATGCCCAGACGTGGGTCTCGTGCTCTCCATGCCAGTGGAGTCAAGCTATCCTGGCTGATGTGGGCTGAAAGCCCGAAACCGGTCCTAGGATGCTTATTTCCAGTCTAGGGAGGACCTGGCCTGGCAGTTCGGGCTGGACTGTTCCCATTGGGGCACAGGGTCAAGACTGATTTTCATATGGCTGGGTCCAAAGTGGAATGGCATGGTGAGCAAATAAACGATGGATTTAGGCCCAGATCTCTGTACTGGGGTGAACATATGACATTGTTCTGCATTCTGTCCATCAATTGTTCTTTTTGCATTTGTCACCCCGAGTGGGACGGGCATGCCCAGACGTGGGTCCCGTGCTCTCCATGCCAGTGGAGTCAAGCTATCCTGGCTGATGTGGGCTGAAAGCCCGAAACCGGTCCTAGGATGCTTATTTCCAGTCCAGGGAGGACCTGGCCTGGCAGTTCGGGCTGGACTGTTCACAATGGGGTGCAGGGTCAAGACTGATTTGCATATGGCTGGGTCCAAAGTGGAATGGCATGGTGAACAAAAAAGCGATGGATTTAGGCCCAGATCTCTGTACTGAGGTGAATGTATGACATTGTTCTGCATTCTGTCCATCAATTGTTCTTTTTGCAGATTGCATACTATCCACATTTCTTCCTGGACATTATAGAATGACGGGATGAAGAAAGGATGGTCAGTAATACAAAGATAAAACTATATACCTCTTGCACACAGGAATGCCAACAGCAGAGCACGATTTTTGGAGAAGAAATGATGACTTTTATTACACCCAAATGGGAGCACCATGAATTGGTAGAGTCCACCTGCCACTGTACAATCCTGTCATGTCCAGCCTAGATTGGAATGTATCTCTACAGACCCTCAAGGTCCATAGAGAACATAAAAACTCTAATAGCTTCTTTGTTATAGAAATGTAATACTCCAGAGCAGCTGCTATCACTTTCTCTACCAGATTCTGGAAGAGTGCAGTTGTGGTATAATCAGTAGAGACGGCTGTAAGGGGCATGGGTGCTTGGAATATTTGTTCACTTCATATGATGCCACAGGTGTTTACTGTTAAGTTTGAGCTTATAAAAATAATGACACCCAAAGGGGGAGGAAGGCACAATATCATGATTCCTTTTCTTCCTATGTTGTCTGTGCAGGTCTACCAAAGTTGACACGGTGGACTTCCAACAACATTCAAAGGGGTGTGTGTTGTTTGGTCACCTTCCTGATTTACAGGTGTCAATGACCATACAAGGATGGGCCAAACAACCTAAAATTGACAGCTCTTTGACCAATCCAACTAACAACCCGAGAAAGTAATTGTGCTTCAAATTCACAAACAATCTTTTTGATCATTTTGGCCCTAACTCCTTCCAGCCATCTGAATGGACCAGCGCTCCAATACATGTACTAGTCTGTGGGTGGCCTGCTCCTCTTCACAGGAACAGTGCATGCAAGTGTCTCGGGCAGAATGATAACATACATGCTGTGAAACAGCTACAAATCCAGACGTCTACCCATGGAATAGAGAGAGAGAGAGAGACAAAGAGTGACATCAGGGCAAAGGTCTTGTTTGTAAAGGAGTCTGCTGCATAGCCCTCCAATCTGGCCAGTTATTGTTTAGACCAGGAGAAATCAGTAGCCAGTGGAACCTGACACGTTCCATCATGTTTCTCGTCACAACTGGAGCTGCACTGGTGAAACATCCCTTGCTGCAGTATAGCCACTTCACACATGTCTACAAGATCAGGTGGACACCACAACAACATCTGACTCACACCGGTGGGGTGGCTTTCATTACTGTAATGGTGAGGAAACAGCATCTTCCAGTATGGATGCAGAGGACAGGCACTCTGTTTTAGAGGAAGGGATCACATAAAATGCTCAACAGTCTCTTGCCTGAAGGGCGCTGCCACAGCAGGGTTCTCTTCATGACATAGGGCAGAGTCACATATTTAAGGGGAGGGGAATAGGAGGGCAGAAGATACAAAATGACCAATTCCTAGGCAGCTCAGTGACAGGTTCTTTCCCTTAGGCATCCCATGACCAATCCAAACTGGAAGAGAGAAGCCGCATCCAAACAATCCCTCCCTGGCTAACCATATTAGCCACAAAATTTAGCCAGGTGGGGAAAGAAAGGCAGGAGAGCAGAAGGAGATTGTGACCCGCTGGCTTGTCCCTTACCCCAAGCAAGTGCTCTACCCGAGTGTCTAGGTGGAGTTACTGTGGGTGGCGAGGAAGAGAAACCCAGGACACTGTGACTGGTGGTTTTAGTCTTTACCAAGGTCCTGAATAAACAGCTCTATAGCGGAAGGAATTCTATTCCAGGAAAAAAGATTATTGTAACAACCTTAATAAAGGGCTCTTGGGGGAATTAAATTATATCCATTGTTGATAAAGACCTTGTGTTGGACTTGGCCCTTTTTGCAGGTTTATCCTCAAACTATTTGCTTCTTCCTCCTATTTTTTTCCTGACCTGTTGTTGCTGGTTTTAGGACTCTGGGCGCTTTACCACTGCTAATCAGTGCTAAAGTGCATATGCTCTCTGCGTAAATTATGAACATGTTTGGTTAGCCATGATTGGCATATTTGACTTACTGGTCAGTCCCTAGTAAAGTGCACTAAGTGCACCAGGGCTGGTAAATCAAATACTACTAGTGGGCCTGCAGCACTGATTGTGCCACCCACATGAGTAGCTCTGACCTGCCACTGCAATGTCTGTGCGCAGTTGTTAACTGTCATGGTGACTTGGCAAGTGCACCCACTTGCCAGGCCCTAACCTTATTTATTTATTTGAAAAGTTTTATATAGCGCTGGCTAGACCCGGAGGTATCAGAGCGCTTTACATGAGGTAGGACATTGTTTCAGAACATTGTTACATAGTTACATCAGTTTCTGTAGCGTCGCATAACATAGAAAGGGAAACAGTATAACATAGTTACATGAGAATGAATAAAGCATAGCATATCATAAAGTACTTCAGGGAACACAGAAAGGTCAGGCTGGAAAAGGGGAGGCAGACAAAGAATCACGGAGGGAGGAGGCAGGGGAGGCAAAAAGAGACACAATGGGGGGACAAGGTAAACAATGTCCGAAGTTCAGCAGGGTAGGTGACGGCCGAGGGGTGAGCCAGAGCCAAATTTCTCTATAGCTGCATAGGACAGCTCCACCGGGCATTGGCCAAGGTTGCACGGGCACCGCGGTACGTACAGACAATTAAGGTTTCCGCCTGGGGGGTCAGGCATGATAGTATGGATAATTTTGGATGATAGAGATCGGAAAAACTGCTAAGTTTGTAGGGCCAAGTTCTGAAGCCAGGAGTGTTCGATATCACGGGTGGGCTACTACCCTTTTCTTACATGTAGGACACCCCTATGGTAGGCCCAAGGTACCCTCCTGAGCAGAGTGCAGTGTATGTGAAAGGTGGGACATGTACTGATGTGTGTAACATGTCCTGATAGTGAAATACTGCCAATTTCGTTTTTCACTATTGAAAGGCTATCTTGCCCCATAGGACTGAATGGGGAATGCTTTGTAACATTTTACAAGCATATCTTCCCATAGGGATAAGATGGAAAAATAAAGTTAAGCTCTCTGAATTCAGAATTTAATAACACATCTTTTACTAAAGATGTTTTTAAATTGTGTGTGCCGCTTTTAGAAAGTAGGCATTTTCCTGTTTAAACATTCTGTGTGTCTCTGCCTGTTTGTGTATTGACTGTCTGGTTTTGGAGTGACAGGGGCTAGGGAGGTGCATTCTCTCAGACAGCCACCGGGGGGGGGGGGGGGTTGATGTGTGTCCTGCCTTTCCTGAATGAGTCAGCACTAGATTGAATAGGCCTGATCTGCATTTGGAGTGATGGGAGGAGTAGCACCTGTACCTGAATAGGGCTGTGCCTGCCTTCCACAATGCTGGTTTCGCCCCCCTGTGGAGTGTCTGGAGCCAAGGCTCACACTGACAATGGATGTTGTTGTGCACTTGCAGAGTGCCCCCCCATAACTGATTTGAACTGGGCTCAGAGCCCATTGCACAAAGAGAACAAAGACATTTTGGGGTATAAGTATCAGACCCAAAACCCCTGAACTTTAGACTACTTCTGGATTCAAGAGGAACCTTTTCTGAGGAGAAGAGCTGGAGAAACTGAGGAGAAGTACTGCCCTTGCTGTGTGTCTGGGGTTGGCCTGCAGTTGCTGTTTCTGCCAAAGACAGGAGAAGGACTTTGCTGTGTGCTGTGTCCCCTGATTGAGGAAAGTCTCCAAGGGCTTGAGTAGAGCTTGCCTCCTATTGTGAAGTCTCAGGAACACAAAGACTTCACCACCAGCTCCCCTGAACTTCCTTGCTGGCAGTTCTGACCTGCCAGGAGTGCCTGTGACTGTGTGGGGCCTCTGGAGGTTGGTTCTGGTGACGGGAGCTGGAAAGCAATGCAACACCAAGGAAATGGATGCATCGCTGTTCTTGCGACAGTTTACTAACGCAACGCCGTGGTGCAAGAAGAATCTTCCAGCACCGCTGCACTGCTGCTGAAACTGACACAGCGTCTGTTGCCACAGCAAGAATTGACGCATTGAGGGATCACAGCTGAAAAGGTCGACATTGTTTCCTCCTAGAGCTTGTGGTTAGCTCCTGATTAGGTTGAAACGAAACGGGAGCTACCCGCGAGCTCTAGGAGGAAGCAATTTATTAGCCCTCCTATCAACTATTTGATTTCTTCCGGGACCATAAAAACCAAAAGGCTATACACAGACTATTATTTTCTTGTCCTGAGGAAGACCCTACCTAGTTTGATGCTTTTCAGATTGCACAATAATATAAGGGTCGAAACGTCAACGCCCAATCAGAAGCACTAGTCCACTCTGACCTTTACAAATAAGAAGGAATAGAAATCTAGGTCATCTTGAGATTAATATTATGTCTTCACGCTATGTTCAGATGTATTTGTTTGTCATGGAAATAATGTATGTATCTAATGTGTTGTGTTGTGATAGATGCACAATTCACTTAATTTTCTATGTCACTTATTCTGTGTATATGGCCTGTCCGGCTTTCGACACGGTCTGCCACCGCACCCTAGTGCAGCGCCTCAGCAACGTCGGAATCCAGGAGAAGGCGCTGGAATGGATCGTCTCCTTTCTCGACGGAAGAACACAAAGAGTCCGCCTACCACCATACAAGTCAGAGGCCACCAAAGTCATCTGCGGCGTCCCACAAGGATCCTCACTGAGCCCGACTCTCTTCAACGTCTACATGAGCCCCCTCGCGGCCATCGCACGCCAACACAACCTCAACATAATCTCCTACGCCGACGACACCCAGCTGATCCTCTCCCTGACCAACGAACCCGCCACCGCCAGAGCCAACCTGCACGAGGGGATGAGAGAGGTAGCCGAGTGGATGACGACGAGCCGCCTGAAACTGAACTCAGATAAGACGGAGGTCCTCATCCTGGGCTCCTCGCCCTCCGCCTGGGACGACTCCTGGTGGCCCCCCGCCCTGGGCACCGCACCCAAACCGACGGACCACGCACGCAACCTGGGTTTCATCTTGGACTCCTCCCTCTCCATGACCAAGCAAGTCAACGCCGTCTCCTCGTCATGCTTCAACATCCTGCGCATGCTGCGGAAGATCTTCTGGTGGATCCCCACAGAGACCAGGAAGACCGCCACCCAGGCCCTCGTCACCAGCCGACTGGACTACGGCAACGCACTCTATGCCGGAACCACCGCCAAGATCCAGAAGAGGCTCCAGCGCATCCAGAACGCCTCAGCCAGACTCATCCTCGACATCCCACGACACAGCCACATCTCCGGACACCTAAGAGACCTGCACTGGCTCCCGGTCAACAAGAGAATCACCTTCCGCCTCCTTACCCACGCACACAGAGCTCTCCACGACCAAGGCCCGAGCTACCTCAACAACCGAATCAACTTCTACGCTCCCAAACGCCACCTCCGATCCACGCCCTCGCCGCCGTCCCACGCATCCGCAGAGCCACCACAGGAGGAAGGTCCTTCTCCTACCTGGCCGCCAAGACCTGGAACTCCCTCCCGGCAGACCTGCGCCTGACCCAAGACCACCTCTCCTTCAGGAAGAAGCTCAAGACCTGGCTGTTCGAGCAGTAGCGGCACCCCCCCCCCATAGCGCCTCGAGACCCTACGGGTAGGTAGCGCGCTCTATAAATGTCTTTGATTGATTGATTGGTTTTAAAATGATATATGATTTTCTGGTATATAAAGTTTGAATTTGTTTCATATAAAACAATTAATTTTTCTGGAATATATGTTTATTTTAAAAACATTTAGTGAAATCCCACGGTAGAAGGGGATAAAAAGTTTAAGTATAAAAAGTGTGTTGTAGCTTTTGGGTGAGTCATCTGGAATTAAGAGCAGTAAACAACAGAGGAAAAGTCTCCAGAGGTTATCTTCAATTCACTAATTATAGAAATGTGAGGAGGAAAATTGACAAAACTAAAACTCCTTTGGTCCATATTTCTTCTTGCATTGGGCTTCATTCATACACATCTTGTGGGCATCAAGTGTGTCAATTTTTACCAATGTTAATTTGCAGCTCAAGTTCAAACACTGTGCTAGGAATTATCCTGGCTAGCCACCTCTGGGGGAACTTTATGATACGTTAGGAGTGAATGAATTCCTGAAGTGCATGACACCAGTAAAATATCAACATTCTTCCAGCGAACTGAAGTTTATGAATTGGTGCCCGGTGTGCTAATGATTTTTCAAATGATGAAAAAAACACCAAACCCTAATGGGGCAAAGAAAGAGCTCAAAATGATGCAAGGTAGCAAAATGCAGAGAATAATTAAGAACAAGATGAGGAACACGTTATTGCAGCTGAAAGTTCTACCCTGTCACAAGAACTTACAAGCAATGGCAATGCCAACAGGCCTGGTTTTAAAGGAATGTATGGTAATGCGAAGCATTACAAGTAAATAGCATGGGAATAGATATGTATTTGTGTGGAAGCAAAGAACTGTAGAATAATGTTGGTGTAGGTTACAAGGTCAGGTAACAGTTGCACTGTCAAGCCAGACCTGAAAATCCATATAGGTTAATGACTGTCCTCCTTCCATCTGTGCTGCTGCCAGAGAAAAACAACATAAATTATTTAATTAACAAAGACATTTTTGTAGCATTACAATGTCATGTGTGCGCCCCTGAAAGTTCAACCTCATGTAGCAGGAAATAACAAAATGATCACAGCTGCATGCGGGCTAGAACTTTTTTTGGTGGAAGCACACAACTTCTGCTGCATCAAAACATGTACTCCTGACTCCCAACATATTCTCACATAATTGTCTGGCGACAACTACACTATCAAGCCAGCCCATGAAAACTTGGCTGTTTCCGAAAGTCTAATCCTTAAACCACTTCAGTTCCATTCTGCTCTGTGCACTCCAGCTCCAGTGCCAGCAAAGTCTATAAGTAACCATGTGCTTTATAAAAACCCATCATAATAACATAACATAATGGAATATCATCGCACACAGAATCTTAGATAGTATTAATACTCCCTGTTACCAAATTCAGCCAGAGGAGTGAGTTAGCCACTTCTCCACGCTTTATGGTAGGGATGAGGATATTAGCTCTACGGAGATTATGGGTGCTAATTTTTATAATTCAGACGCTCATTTTTCTTCTACTACTAGCATTGAGCTGGTTTTTAGTCTTAATGATACTATATCATCAATTAATAAATTGTAAGCAGCAAAGGCTTCTGGACCAGAAAGTATACTTGGCGACCTGTATAAATCCGAACCTGTGGTATGGTCTCCCTATATAAACCTTCTGTCAAATTTCATATCAGGTGGGGGAGATATCCCAGAAACTTGGAAAAGGGCTGAGATAATTACTATATATAAGAAAGAAGATGCTTCAATCTCGGCCAAATTACAGACTGATCAGTTTGAACGATAATCTGCAAAAGGTTTTTGCGAGGCAAGTTTTAGATAAATTGCAAGCCTGGATAGATGAAAATGCGATTTTGTCCCCCTACCAGGCGGGCTTCCGAACCAAGATAAATAATTGCGATCAGGCCTTCAGGTTTGCATAACACACGTGGAAGTACGTGTTGTTATAGAAACAAAAATTATTCATAGCATTTGTTGATCTGAGGGTTGCGTCTGATCTTGTCCCCCGTAAAAAGCTATGGAGAATCATGTTAGGTATGGGAGTTCCGACTAATTTGGTAAACTTGATAGCAAGAATGCATGAGGACAATTATGCGCAGGTATGATGTGGCAAACACGGTGAACTAACTAGCAACATCCCAATATACCGTGGGGTGCACCATGGTGCATGCTTGCGCCTACTTTGTTTTCCCTGTATATCAACAAAGTGGCCAATATGCTCATGGACTGTAAAAAATACTTCCCCCTTCTGAACGGCAAGAAAATACCGGTCCTGCTCTTCGCAGATGAGTCTTTACTTATTTCCACAACTCCAATAGCCCTACAAAACCTAGTAGATTCATTTCTGGTTTTCTGCAAGCAAAGGGGCCTGGAACTTAATGTTACAAAACCAAAATGTATGGCTTTTGGGAAGGGAAAGGGAACATCGGGAGTAGATAGGACCACTGCTGAATCACTTGAGATGGTAAAAAGCTTTGACTACTTGGGGATAAGGTTGATCAACTCACTCGGATGGGAGCGGCAACTTGAAAAAAGCTATCTTACTTTATGCCATAGGTCAAAGTCAATATTGAGATTCCAGAGACAGTCACGAATACGGACGCTGACCCCTGCATTGGAGGTATACCGTGCCAAAGCCCAAAGCACTGCTCTTCATGGCTCTGAGATCTGGGGCTACACTAATACCCACAACCTGACGGTGTGTGAAAATGTTTTTGTCAGATCCCTTGTCTCTGTACCAGTTGCGACCCCTCTGATTCCATTATTTTTTTACTTGGGGATGTGGCTTCGCTCAAACCCTTAATGTACTGGCTACAGTTGTGGACCAGGCCTGAACTAAATGATTACAGCGAGTCACCAAGGGAGATCCTAATGATTAGTGGTGCTAAAAAATTACCATGTTTTAAAGACATTGTCAATTGGTGTAAATTAGTGGAAATGCCGAGTTTGTGGGATTGTCCAGACAGGGTAATGGGCCAAGTACTGGGCATATGTAGCAGAACGTTATGCAGTGAGAACAACTAACGATCACCTAACAACCCAGTTTTTATGTTTTTAGCTCTGTCCCAAGTTTGAACCCTTTTTGTGGATCTGATCTCATCACATTTAGAAAAAAGCCTGTTTGTTAGGTTTCGGCAGGGCAGCCTATTCTTAATGATTCCTAACCACCAGGCCATTGATCTAGCAACAGAAATATGCCCTACATGTGGCCTAGCACAAGAATCTGAGAAACATATTTTGTTTTTTTGCATTAAATATCATTCAATCCGTAGGAGGTGGATACAGCCAATATGCTTGAATTGAGGAATCAGACAATATCGGGTTGCCCATAGAATCCTGAAGACCGAAACGTCTGACCCAATCGTCTTTGCGGTAAGCCGCTTTCTGTTTAACTTCTGGATTCGGCGCCAGAGGTTTGTAACTTAGGCTGACTAGGATGGTTATGTGCCTTGGTGTATCAGTAAATTTTGTCACTACAGTCATGGAGTCACAGTATATTTTGGGAAGTTTGTGTTCAGGAAAAATGGTGAATTGTCTGCAGCACCTTAAAATGTACTCTTTTTCATTTTTACTTGGCTATGGATCTACTTAATGAAATCTTTGTGTTTTTAGTTTATCTTCCATTTTTATAGATTTATGATGCTATTTATATGGACCTTATTTTTTTTAACGAATATTTTAGCGAGATCATTCAAATGTATGGATTTTGAATACTTTGATGGTTTCATAAAAAAGAAAAACAAAGAAAGTTTTTTGATAATGATGATGAACATAACAATGCATATGCATATATTATTCCCAAAAAACACAAAGATGTTCATAATTGTTGTGCAGTGGTCATTGTTTATTTATGGTGGATGCTACGCCTAAATATTGGTCATTTCAAATTAAGGTCAATGTCACTTGATGGTAGCAAATATCCCTACATTTAGGTCAAGTCTAAACTACTCACAAAATAAATAAACACAACACTGATATTCTTGAATACAATCAATTTGATTTAACTTTAAACTTCACAAATTGTGATCTGTAAGCTGCCATTGGCCTCTGTTTTTTTAAGCACCAGGGTGCTCCAACTGGGTAACAATTGCCCTTTGAATGTTGTATAATGCAACAAGAACATGAATGATGCCTGTACATATTGTAAGACAGAAAGAATTTCCGCTGAGGGAGCTTGACAAAGAGAACAAAGCTCATGGTTTTGATGACAACATTCAAAACCCTGAGGTGTTTATATAAGTATGTGTTGGTATTTGAAAAGTGCAAACGGAGCTGGAGAGTAATGGAGTAATGAATGGGGACATTGATCTCAGCAAGATACAATCACTGAGGGAAGTTCAAATGTGACCTATTGGCTCAGGAATAGTGCTCCTTGAAGAGATGTGCCTTCAGCTTTTTTCTGAATTGCTGGAGAGGTAAAGTTGATGTGACGTCAAAACCAAACAGTGACACACTCCCTGCCTCTGAACCTTATCCACGGATTAGCAATTCAGAGCGAGGTTTGAAGTCATAAGAGACCCATACGAAATATCCTTTCCTAGTTAAATAATACCTGACCTCCTTCAAGGCACCTCTTAGATTCCTTGTATATGCCCTCCAATTCATCTTCGACCTGAATCATATTTCAATAGGACTAGACATCCTGCCAACCAACATCACTTTTTTAAGGAAGCCCTAGCAAAGCTTATAGGTTAGTGTTTTTTAGGGCAACATTTTGTAATAGCTGGCCACCTTGTGTGTGTGTTTTTTTCCTCAGATGTACTAAAAAGAGAATTTCGTTATTAGTAACATCATAGACAACAACAGAGTAAATGTGAGGAGTCTGCTGAACTGAATCCATTAGCAGAGGTAAGCTGTGCCTTCAAAGAAGAGTGTCATGAAAAGGAGTTAAAAGATGTAAGCAGTGAGCTTAAATGAATTCACAGCAAAATATTACATAGTACATACTTTTGACAGTGCGAGTATTTTTGGTCTATCTTTAAGAAACTCTTATGTGCGTGCACATCTTTACTTTATGAGCAAAAAAAACAGCTATGCTGTTAATCACACATTTTAGCATGATAGCAAAATAAAACAGAAAGGATGTGCAAGGGTGAATAGTGCTGTATTTTTATAACACTAAAATATCTAAACAGTGCAATGCTTAAGCAAAAAATACATATTTCAGTAATTCAAATGTAACTTGTCCACCACTCAAATCTTTTCCGATTTCACTGTGTTAATTCCACAAAAAAAGCACTTCCAACACCTCATCAGGGGTAGCAAGCAGTATACAAATGCAAACCGTTTTACCTCTTCTACCCTTTCGCTATCCTTCTCAATCCAAATAACTGACTGCCATATCCGCCACTCAAATTACTTTCAGATTTCACTATACTAATTTACCACTAACACTGTAAGGGTTGCAGAGTAGCGTGCTACTCACCGAAAAAAAAGCACTTCAAGCCTCTATAAGGGGTAGCAAGCTCTATATTAATGCAAACTCTTTTCCCTTCTCTATCCCTCCACTATCCTTCTCAATCCAAATAACTGACTAACATATCCACCACTCACATTACTCCCCTATTTTCACTATACTAATTCACCACTAATCCTTTCTGGGTTCTGAAGTAGCGTGCTACTCGCAGGAAAAGTGCTTCAACACCCCACCATGGGTAGCAAGCGCTATATAAATGTAAACCTTTTTCCCTCTGCTATCCCTCAACTATCCTTCTCAATCCAAATAACTGACTGACATATCCACCACTCAAAATACTTTCATATTTTCACTATACTAATTCACCACTAATGCTTTATGGGTTCCGGAGTAGCCTGCTACTCGCCAAAAAAGCGCTCGGACACCACGTCAGGGGTAGTAAGTGCTATATAAATGCATTTACAACACAATACTATACAATTGTGTCACAAAGTAAATATATCAAAGAACACCGTGGCTCTCTGCGACAAGCTACAAATCATGTCACATCTATAGTCTAAAAAACGACTGTTTAATGTCCCTTCACAAATACTTAAAAGGCACACAAATGGGACAATGTAACTATCCACGAACTGCCATGGCCCTGACAGACCAAGCAATGGTAAGCCATGAATAACACATGAAAGTCAATGTATGAAGGGGGCTGACCCAAACACCACTCTCTATCCGTACTTGGTCTTATTCTACATTTCACAAGCCATCTGTATCCAGGGCTAGATATACATATAGAGTTTTATCACCTTCTTTGAACTTCCTTCAAGCTGCTCTTGCTTCACTTCTCAGTATGACGTCAAATTTAGTACTTAAACTTTATCTGACTAATATGGATATTTGCATTTTTTGGTTGAAGGTTGTCCATAAAGTAAGGACTGTGATTTAGGAACACCAAAGCCTTGAGCAATGAAGAACACCAATAAACTAGTGGGTCTTTCTCAATGCGGCTCCAGAGCAGATCCTGTTTCTGGATCTTTAACATTTTGTGCTTGGCTTGCGTCTTGAAATGCGCTCACCCAAACAAAACACTGTACAGAATTTCAGTTCACTTTGAGATTCTGATCAATCAAGATATGAGTTATATAATCCTACAACATGTTTTTCAAGCAACATGAGCACTCTGGTCAAGATATTATTTTATTCACGCACAAATGCATCTGAAAACAAATCACAGAACTTACCAGGGTACCATGTGCAGCACTGCCTCCAAAGACAAATGCTATGTTTCCTGCCACTGTCAATGCATGTCCATGCCTAAAAAGAAATAAAAACCAACCTAGTTGTTCAGCGTTGAATGCTATTTTTACCCATTTTAAAACGTATCCCATTGAAGTTTACAAAAAATTAAAATGCAATTTAACTATCATGAGAGCATGAAACATTCATCACTTATAAGTAGGTGTTGTGCAAAGTCTGCTTAACTTGCTTTAATGTAATTATGTGGGATTTTGTCAAAATCACTATGTATTACACAAAAATACAAACCTGCTATTTTGTGCTATATTTTAGTTTGGAATGTGTTCTTATGTCACTTTCTGACACAGCGGTGCATTATGCTCTAAAAAAAAGTAGAAAAAACAAAAACACCGAGAACAACAGCCATCCGAGTTTTTTTTGTTCTCGTCCATTTATAGTAAATCTTTAGAGCAGGTACGTTTTTACAGTGAATGGCACATAATTCCACAAGGTGGCATAATGGCATAATTCCAGGAATTTTAGGGAACATGCATAATACAGAATTTCCTAAATTATGTGAATTATGCCAGCATAATGTAAAGTTTGCCTTGGACTAGTTATTATACCCAACTTTTTCCATCTTAATTTGTTATAACCAAGGCAGTAGAACTAACTATATCTATATTCAAGTGACAAGCCAATAGAAAATCACCAGCACTGATAGCCCATAGACAAACAACCACCCCAGATTCATTGACAGAGGGTTAACTTAAATTGTCTGCCTACCTGTTTCACCAACGAGCATCAGGGTATATCATCAAATGCAGTACCTTAAAAGGCTTTAAAGGGGTTACTCAGCATCTGGAGACCAAGGTCCAGGAGAATGTAGCTCCCACCAAGGTGGAGTGATCACTACCCACCATCCCATCTGCTAAGGTTTGAAACTGACCCAGAGGATACAGGGATTACATCATTTTCAAAGGGAACCATATCTAAATGTTTCCTATGTTATTGTGACAACTCTTTTGGACACTTTTTCTTGGTTGATTTTGAGTACCAAGCTGTTGGATCACATTGTAACTCTGGCGTGCCTCTTTGGCCGAGATCACAAAAGAAGGAAAGCCACAAATTAAAGCTGGTCAATAAATACCTATTGCCCTATCCAGGAAGTGATCTTACCATAGCAGAGACTGATCAGACCCAGTTGAACAACTCATGAAAATTCCACCATGGCAACAAGAGAGGCAGGGAGAATACAGTCCTATGGCACCACCCGCCTTCTATTTCTCTGTGTGATATGTGGGCAGCAACATTTAATTACGTTTTTCTCAAAAATGTTATTTACTTTAAAATATATTTTTTATTACATCTAACTCAAATAATTTTTCTCTTTCACAGCATTCCAAGCACACTCTTGGGAATGTTGGTGAACAACAAAAATTAAGAAAAGTATGTTTAGGGAGAGATCTTGACAAGTTCTATTCCTACTTTTTTGTGATTAAGACCCTATGTGTTGACTCATATTTTGATGTTGCTGAATGTTTAATGAAGAATTTGATTTTCTTTTTCTCTTAAACAATTTATTAGATTACAGTTTTGCTCATTTACTCTTTTGGACCGTTGTTGTTTGTTAACTTTTGAAGTGCGGAGTGTTTGAGGGCATTGGAAATGTGTTTTGCTGGCTGAGCTAGTGTCTTTCACAGAAAGCATGTGTGGTTGAGGCGTTAAGTATAAGTACCAGTGTCACCCTAGCTATTTAACTCTTGTTGAGATGATGCGTTTGCAATTGTATTCTAGATTTAGATACTTGCTTTCTAATGTGTATATGCTTTAGTGGATATGGATTTTTTAAATTGTTGATATAAACAATGTATCTGGCCTTATTATTTTTTTTCTCTAACACACTGGGTGATACAATACAAAAAGTGTGTCTGGTGTGTATATGGCTCTCAGAGTGCTAGCAGAGCAAGGGAAGCACTTCAGTGTAACAGTAGCACCCACTGGGTCCTGTTATATTCCAACTTTTGGTTGCATTACTCACTATCAACCCCTAGATTATCGTAGTTCAAGCATATCAAGGACAGAATATCGAGGAGCAAATAATCAAAATCTAAGTGCGTAAAGGGAAGTGTACATTTACTATTCCTAACTCCACATCCAGGCACCTTGAATATATGTATCACCAAGGTACATATATGTGGCGTTAGGTATAGAAAATCTAAACGTATTATTCTGTTATTATATTTTCAATATTTTGCCCTGTATATTGATGTTCTAATGTTGATATTCAGGGTGCACACCTAACTTTCTGGGTACCCTATATTAAAAATACAGAGTTTTCCATATTTGTATGGGGGCCTGATATGCATAAATCAGAAAAAGCCAACTTAGCCGGCTGTATGTTACCATAATGGAACAGGAGCCTGACTGAATCTCTGTCTTACGTGGTTCTTCTCCAAGCATCCTTTACAATGCATTCCTTTATCACGTAGATGTCTTTAACATGAGTGGTAGGTATATTTGAGGTAAGTAAAACACACACACACACACACATATATATATATGTGTGTGTGTGTGTGTGGGTGTGGGTGTGGGTGGGTGTGTAAATATATATATATATATATGTGTATATCAAAAGCAAGCTTTGAAAGAACAAAGATGCCGCACTCTTCCTGAATAGTTGAAGTTAGAGTTTTATTTTCTCTTCACCTACGCGTTTCGAACTATACGCGTTTCGAACTATGGCAGTTCTTGGTCACGGTAGTATACATAAGACCCTTTTCACTTTCAATATTTATACCAATTCTCCACTTTACCGACAATGAGGCATTATGGGTATGGTAGTTTGTTATACAAAAAATGTATAATTACATTAGGATTTAGATCGAGTGTTATACAAAAATGTGTATATATATATAAAGGGGTGTTTTAAATGACTTAAAGAAAATGAGATATGGCACAATTCCAACTTCTGATAAAAACTTGAGTTGGGGTCATATTAAAGCATTGGAGCTTTTAAAAGCAGACAATACCATCGTTATCCGTCAATCTGATAAGGGTGGTAATGTTGTGGTTCAGGACAAATCAGCCTATTTATGTGAGGGATATAGACAACTGAGTGACCAAACGTGTTATTCTATTTCTGATAGAAGGGCCATAACACTATCCAATTTGAAATTTGGGGAACTTCTAGTAGAATGGAGGGAGAAGGGGTTACTGGAGTGGGAGGAATTCAATTATTTGAGATGCCCTCACCCTAGGATACCGGTGTTATACTTACTCCCGAAACTACACAAAGACCCAGTTAACCCGCCTGGGAGACCTATAGTTTCTTCTATTGGGTCTCTGTTGGAGAATATGTCCCGTTACATTGATCATTAATTACGACCCTTTGTAGCGGGGTTACCAGCATATTTATAGGACACTACTCATTTTCTTACCATCATCGATGGGATTCACTGGGAACCAGAATACACCTTGGTCACCCTTGATGTTGGCAGTCTGTACACCAGCATACAACATCAGCTGGGTTTAAGGGCTGTACAACATTTCCTAAAGGCCCGTTCCATTTCTCTTTTGCATCATTCAGAAATGATCATTGCTATGATTGATTTCTGTTTGACGAACAATTTTTTTCTATTTGATGATGTCGTCTATCGGCAGTCACAGGGCACAGCGATGGGCACCTGCTTCGCCCCCAGTTATGCCAATCTAGTCATGGGCTGGTGGGAGGAGCAGGTGGCCTCTCAGCTGGAGGAATTTTCCAACTGTGTCTTGTGGCTCCGATATATTGACGACATCTTTTTAATTTGGAATGGTGATATAGACTCTGCCGGTGCATTTGTCAAAGAGTTGAATGATAACTCATTCAATTTGGTCTTCACGGAACATATTAGTAGGAAATCGGTTGAGTTTCTTGATGTTACCGTGGAGATCAAAGATCAATCCATGCATACACATTTATTCCGGAAACAAACCACCGGTAACAGCATTTTGAGTGCCTCAAGCTCTCATCCACGCAAATTGGTGAGCAGTATCCCGTATGGGGAATTACTGTGCGCCAAGCGAAACTGTAGCACTGAGAGCAGCTATGCAAGAGAAAAAGAAAATATGGTGCAGTGCTTCAGAGATAGGGGTTACCATCAGAGCACCATCAAAGAAGCATGCAAAAAGTGGATGAGGTTGCACGTATCGAGTTACTGCATCCTGTGCAACGAGTATAAGAAGCAGAACGTCTACGGTTCATTACCATGTATTCAGGACAGGCGCATGATGTGCGCCGTGTTCTGGAGAAACATTGGCATGTATTGCTGACCGATAGCAACCTGCATAAATATTTGACCAACCACCCACAGGTTACCTTTAAAAGGAGTAACTCGACGAATTAAGTCCTAATGTGGTTACTAAATTGACAATTCTCAAAAGTAGCGGTCGAGCCGGTTTTCGATGTTGTAAGAACTGCAAAGCTTGCAGAGATAGTGTGGATTGTACAGTGGTACAGTTTTCAAGCATGAAAAAAGAGTTTATCATTAAAAAAGCTCTTACATGCAATACTATGTACTGCGTCTATGCACTGACTTGTCCCTGCAATAAGGCATACATTGGCAGCACAATTCACCGAGCTAAAAAAAGAGTGCTGGAACATGTTAGGGCAATTCGCCATAACAATAGACAGTATCCTGTTGCACGACACTTCTTTGAACAGCATGAGCAGAATGAAAGAGTGCTGAGGATGGTGGTAATTGATGCTGTCATGGAGAATGCACGTGTAGGTAACAAACTGCTCCACCTTAGACAATTGGAGTCTAGATATATTGTTGATTTCGAAACAATGTTTCCTAAAGGGCTAAATTCGAGTGAAGAATTGTCTGTACACTTACACAATTGAGTCAAACTGTTATGTGTTGTACACATTGTTACTGTTGTGAATTAGACTTTGCACTAAAATTAGATTTTATTGTATCTTTCAGGGATTGGTATCGAGAAAAGGATTTTTTAAAGTGGCCATTGATGAACTTGACCAGTTGAGCTATGTGTAATCATATTATTTTGTTATAATTTTGTACAGTTTTGCATTATGCCCACTGGGACAAAATTAGGGGCTTGCGGCGTTTAACATTCACATGTTCTAAGTCATGAAGATCGGACATTATCATGTTTGCCCACTGGGGCATGATCATGACACACTTTTTGTGTATTTTTTGTGTATTTTACACAAGTTTGTGAATTTTTGTTCGATTACTATGATTGTGCGCAGCGAATTTTCGCTGTTATACATCGCGCATACATAGCCTCGACGAGTGTGCACATATACCGTATGCGAATATTTAAGCATTATTGTACAAATTGAAATCATGTTATTTTGCTTTTATTTTGCCTTTATTCGAGGTTTAAAAGTTATTTGCTGTTGATTATCATTCACTGCATTATAATTAGTACAGTGCTAAGATCGTCGCCACGTTAACAATCGCTTTCTCATTCATTTACGATTGAGTTTTGATGAGTCTGTTGTTTGTTTTGTGGACAATGAACTGTATTTAACTTTAACAAAAAAACTTTGCGGTAAGCGTGAACAAGGCGAAAGCTGAAACGCGTTGTGTTTGCAATTCAATAAACCAACTCTAAACTGCAAATCTCCTTGGTGTCCGTGAATACTTTTGGAACTGAAAGTGTGGTGTTTTGTATTTGGGGCTACCGAATACCCTGGAACGGACCGTCCTGGCAGACAGCCTTCACTTTATCGGAACTGTGCTGCTATATATATATATGTATTATCTACTGGCGGTCGCCAGTAGATAGTTATAGTTAGGACCATGTTTCCATAGGAAATCCGCAACATTCTATTTGGAATAACTTTGGCACCGGTCGACGAATCCTCGCGAAATTTTCAAAACTAATGGGGCGCTACGCTCCGCTCCTACCCTGAAAGTCTCAGGGGGATTCGTCAAGCGGGGGCTGAGAAAAAAGGGGGGTCTCAAAACGCGTTTTCCCCATGCATTTTTCCATAGGACCTTTAGACACAGCTACAGCCCGAACGGCTGAACAGAATTACTTGAAATTTGGCAGAGAGGTAGTCCTCAGGTCAAGGATGTGCCTTTTGTAGGTCTGGTGTAAATCTGTTCAGTAGGTCCTGAGAAAATAGCATTTAAATCAATATATATATCTGTAAGCGCGCTCCGTGCGCTTACCGTAAGCTTACCGTACGCGTACGGTGCCGTGCGCGAGCTCAATTCTGATTGGTGGTTACATGACTGTAAACATTCGAATCGGTCGAAATCAGGAAGTGTCGGCCGCCATTTTCTGTCTCTCGCACTGAGAAACAAAGGTGGGGAAAGTGAAACGGGGGCAACGAAGAGAGTTGCAGACCCCCTAGTGTTTGTCAGGGGGTCCAAGAAGGACCCAAAAGTACGAAAAATAAATGTAATAATTTTTTTTTAAAAATCGCGGGGTACGCGTACGGTAAGCTTACCGTACGCGCACGTCAAAAAAAAATAAAAAAAAAATAAAGAAGTAACAATCACATTTATTAAATAAATTAATGGACCCACAAGGGAGAAAAAAACAAATGTTACTGCGTAAAAAAAGGCGAGGCACGCACGGCATGGACTGCACAACGTGGGCGCTCAGTGCGCGTAGCGCACCGAGGGCCCACTGCACGCGCACGGTGCGTGAAGCGCACCGTGCGCGCAGGGTGTGCGCATAGTGAAAAACCAGAATTTTTTTTTTAAAATAAATACATAACTTAGCATTTAAAAAACCGTACAAATTCACTGAAAAAACCATAGGTTTCACACACGTTATAGTTAGGAATTATCATTTACAAAACCTTGCAAATTCACTTAAAAAATCATAGGTTTCACACATGTTATAGTTAGCTATACATTTCACTCGTAAAAAACCAATGAAATTCCACGTTATAGTTAGATCAGGTAACTATAACTTGCGCGACCGCAATCCACAATGTGTAATTTCAGATGTCATCATTGATGTCATGAGTGATGTCACTGACCATGTCATGAGTGATGTACTATGTGACGTCATCAGCAGTTTATTGTGGGCGCGCAAGTTATAGTTACCTGATCTAACTATAACGTGGAATTTCATAGGTTTTTTACGAGTGAAATGTATAGCTAACTATAACATGTGTGAAACCTATGGTTTTTTAAGTGAATATATATATATATATATTCACCAAACTTCTTCAAAAAAGCAATCGACGCCGTGTCTGTGCAAAATTCTTTATTGCCAGCTGAAAATGCTAGACGCATTTCGCCTGACCTGCAGGCTTGTTCACTAGCAGTTTGATAAAGTTTTCATGGCTATTTAAAACTGTGAATGTGATCAGGTCACATGGTGAACTACAATGATAAAACTGGACAACAGACTCGTAGTTTGGCATCATGCGTTATAAGCATATGGATTAAAGACAAGTGCCGCATTATTTACAAAACACAATTCATCAAAGTTGTTGCAAAATACAACAGCATTAATTGACTTTGTTAATCTTCAATTTACATGTACACGTTAACGTAGAGTTTGTTGCTCTCAAAGAGTGACGAAGTCTATTTCACCATAATGGTGCCGTCTTCATCTTTTACCCGTCATGATCAACCAAATTGTTATGTGGTTGACCAGAATAGATGTATTGATGGGTTAATCAAGTGATCAAAAACACTCAATGTAATTTTAGCAAAATAAGCTAAAATAGCAAGCAAACAAACAAACAGGTACTGCCCCAGTGGGCCAAAATGTACAGCAACAATATATGCACAACGGTCTGTATATAAATGCTCATTGTCCAAATAAGTGACAAAATCAAAACAATAAAATAAAATTTAAAACAAAACCTAAAAAACGAATTGATAAAGAGCGAGAGGATCCTATAAATGGGTATGTAAGTCTTCTTCCATATTAAGACCATGTGGGATTTTAGTATTTAGTCTGATGATATAGCAGGATTCTAGTTTGCGTAACTTCTTTTCTCGGTTGCCACCCCGGCTGCTTACTGGGATAGCATCAATAACAAAATAGAGAAGACCCTCAGCATTCTTGGTATTTATCAAAATGCCGCGCCACTGGGTAAGATTTATCCCCATTTTTAATGGCACGTAAGTGCTGTAGCACTCTCTTGTGCACAGGCAGAATGGTAGAGCCCACATACTTTAGGCCACATGGGCACTGTAGTACGTAAACTGCATAGTCCGTCTTACACGAGTATTGACCCTTAATTTGTTGTGTAGACTTATGAGAAAAGCCTGCTGGAAAACAGGTAGTATTTTTTCCAAACACACACGCCTTACATTTAAGGCATTTGATAAATCCATCTCTTCTACTCAACCAAGAGCCCGATGATTGCTTTTGAGTGCTGCTAGGTAGCACATTACTAACCAGTGCTTGTTTCAAGAATCTTGCTTTTCTAAAGGTAAATTGGGGTCTCCTTTGTACAAGTTTGCCAAGCACGGGATCATTACGAATGATGTGCCAATGTCTATTGAAAATGGTTCTTAATTCATTTTGTTGTTTGTTATAGGTGGTGATAAACCTACATTGGTTAATATCTTGTTGTGAGACTTTTGTTTCTGTTAAAGAGCATTTGTTCTCTATTAGTCTTTTTGACTTTTAAGATAGCTTGATTGAGACATACTTCTGAATATCCTCTAGCTCGAAAACGGGATTTCAGGCATGAAAGTTCTTTGTCAAAATCTTGCTCACTACAGCAGTTACGCATAGCTCTGAGACATTCCCCATAGGGGATGCTCTTAACTAATTTGTCCGGATGGAAACTCGTAGCATGTAATAACGTGTTCCCATCCGTGGGCTTGCGATACAGTTTAGTCTGCAATTTACCGTCACTCACATACACCGTAAGATCTAAAAAATTAACTTCAGAAGCACTGATTGTACTAGTAAGTTTCAGGTTCAAATCGTTAGTTTGTAATTCTTTGACAAAGTCCTGAGCACTTTTTATGGTACCTTTCCAAATAATAAAAAGGTCGTCAATGTAACGACTCCAATGCATTACATTGTTTTGCCACTCTGCATGCCAACGCGTCTGGACCACCTGCTCCTCCCACCAGCCCATATGCAAATTCGCATAGCTGGGGGCGAAGCAGGTGCCCATCGCCGTCCCGCAAATTTGATAGTATAGCTCCCCATTAAACAAAAAGAAATTGTTCTCAAGACAGATGGTAATCATTTTGAGTAACATTTGTGTATGGTGCCAAAATTTTGCCGGACGAGTACCCAAGAAATGTTTGCATGCATTTATGCCATCTTTGTGGCGAATACTAGTATACAAAGTCGTTGCATCTATGGTTAACAATAGAAAGTCTGATTCCCAAGGGACATCATATACTTTGCGTAAAAAGTCGCGCGTGTCTAAAATAAACGATGGGAGGGCTTTGACAAGAGGGCATAGAAAGGAATCAACAAATTTAGAAGTGTGCTCAAAAGCACTCCCTATGGCCGAGATGATAGGGCGGCCGGGGGGATTAGATATGTCCACCTTGAACTGCTGTACTTTTTGGGCTTGGGTAGGCTGCAGCCTGGAAAAATCTACTAGACACAGACAGTTGTGAAAACTAGATGACTGGGGGAGTCCAGGGTGGTGTGCTTTGCATGCATCCCACACTATTTTCTTACGCACGATGACCTGAAAAACTCAAACTTTACCTAAAAACACATATTTTCCTCACATTTCTATGAGGAAAACGTCTTGAATCTGTGAGGAGCCACAGATTTCCTACCACACAGCATTCCCCCTGGTCTCCTGATAATAATAGTACCTCACTTGTGTCGGTGGGCCGAGAGCCCTTGACACAAAAGACCCTCAAGTGCTACCTGGAGAGATCAGCAATAGGTGTAGCTGCGGGATTTGTGGCCGTACTCGGCCACAACCCATGGAAACTTTCCAACCACAGACCATTTTGAAAATTAGACAACCAGGGGATTCCTGGGTTGTTTGCCTTGCATGAATCTCACAAGGTTTTCCTGCCCACAGTGCCCTGCAGACCTCCAAATTTGCCTGAAATCATGCATTTGTATTACATTTCTGGTATGGAAGCTTCCTGTATCTTCAGGAATCCACAAAATTCCTGCCACCCAGCCTTACCTGACTTGTGCCAATAAACAACGCTGCACCAATTGTTTGGTTGAGCCTAGTGCCCACGACAAGAATGATTCAAACCAAAGTCAAAGGGAGTCCAGTCGCAAGGACTACCATTGACCTTGATTTGATCCGTTCTTGTCATGAGCACTAGGCCCAGTCACACAAGTGGCTCAGTGTTTTTATCAGCACAAGTGGTGTAACGCTGTGTGGTAGGAATTTTGTGGATTCCAGAAGTTTCCATCACAAAAATGTGTGTGATTTCAAGCAAAGTTAGAGGTTTACAGAGCATTGTGGGTAAGAAAACATCATGGGATCCACGCAAGGCACACCACCTTCGACTCCCCTCGTTGTTCTGTTTTAAAAAATGTGCAAGTTTGCTAGGTTTCCCTATGTGCCAGCTGAGCTAGTGCCCGAAATCCACAGCTACAGAACTTAGAAAATAAGGGTCAGTTTT
This sequence comes from Triturus cristatus, assembly GCF_964204655.1. Taxonomy (NCBI): domain Eukaryota; kingdom Metazoa; phylum Chordata; class Amphibia; order Caudata; family Salamandridae; genus Triturus; species Triturus cristatus. Next base: position 800,115,648 of record NC_140581.1, read on the forward strand.
GAGTGGGAAATAGGATGTATCCATGTTGTGTTTTGGGCTGTTTCCTATCGCGGGCACAAGGCCAACCCACACAAATGAGCTACCATTTTTATCGGGAGACTTGGGGGAATGCTGGGTAAAATGAAATTTGTGGGTCTCCACAGATTCCAGAACTTTCTTTCACAGAAATGTGTGGAAAATATGTTTTTTGTCAAAGTTTGAGGTTTGCAAGGAATTCTGGGTAACACAACCTAGTGAGAGCCATGCAAGTCACCCCACCCTCGAATCCCCTGGGTAACAATCAAAGCTGTACAGGTTTGCTAGCGTTCCCTAGGTGAGTGGAAAAATGTGATGTATCCATGTTTTGTTTTGGGCCATTTCCTTTCACGGACACAGATGAAAACGTTGCCACAAATAGCAATTTTTTCCAACTCATTTTCAGTATTTCTTTATTTCAAAAGTTAGCTTCTTTGATAAAACCTTGAGCCCGACATATGACCCCTTGCTGAACTCAGAATTTTGTCTACTTTTCAGAAATCTATAGTTTTTCTGATCACCCATGGGTTTCACACTGTTTTCTACCACAAGTGAATGTAGGTTGAGAGCACCAAAAATAGGTAAAATGAGCTACCGCTGTGAAAAATGCCAAAACTGTTTTTTTTTTAACTCTGCCTGTTCCTGAAAGCTGGGAAGATGGTGACTTTAGCACAGTAAACTGTTCATTGATGCCATTTTTAGAAAGAAAAACAGACACTTTTATCCAGAGCACTTTTTTCCTATTTTTCCTAACAAACCTCAAAATGTAGCTAGATTTTTTCTATTTTCTCCATCCCCCTCCAGGGGAATCCTCAAACCCTGGGTACTTTTAGAATCACCAGGATGTTAGAAAAAAAGGGACACATATTTGGCATGGATACCTTAGCAGGAAAAAAGTTGTGGAGCCATAAGCCTGAACTATCCCAAATAGCAAAGGAATGGGCTCAGCACTGGGGGTCAAAAGCCCCAGCAGTTAAGGGGTTACTTCGTGAGTATCACAACATAGCGTTAAAGGACAAAATGTCGGTCATTTGGATTTTGTTTATGTCAATACAAAGATGGAACACCTCTTTCAGAGTGACAATAACCGCACACAGTGGAAGCGACTGACAGTACCTAGGACTTGGCGCTTCTCCAAGGACTTCTTTCTTGGTCCAATGTCCGCTCGCCAAAGCCATCTCCTTCCTGTAAGAAGATCAAAGAAAAGCCACCATGAGGGAGAAATCTGTCACGCGCCCCCCACTCATTACAAGTCCCCCCTTCAATATTTTGCCCGAGAAACGTGCGATCTTTGTATACTGTTGGAAAGGAAATGATACAGATGTACCGACCGAGGCAATAGCAGAGAAGTCAAACAGTGAGCTATTTATGATTTAGAACATACAGAACACACCGAAAAAACGTAAACATCTGAAATATGTGCTACTGTTCTACAAATAAACGCGATGCTTTTCTTAGTATGTGTCCACGCTGTACTCACGTGCAGAGAGCTCCCTCGTGTCTGTCCCTTCAGATGTTGTGTGGGAACAAGCCAGACGCTATAATTAAAAGTTAGTCTAAAATACAGTCCTAAAGGCTTCCCCTTCGCTCTCAGAAAACTCTGACTGAGCGGTCGCTTTGCTTGGCAGCTGTTGCCATGGCTCGGTGGTACACAAAGAAGCACACCTTGTGTTGACATTTGTGATGCAGCACGCTTCCGGGTTGCCTTGGCAGGTGAAGCGGACGCAATACTTCGCACGAGCTTCGCTCGCACTGTTCCTCGGCCGCGCCATCTGTTCTTGTTTTAAATTCCCCAACGTTGACTTTTCCATCCCGGAATCGGACACCATAATATTCAAATACTAGCTTTGCAGAAACAAGATCCTTGCAAGCACTCTAAACCGTGTCGCGTCTCTACTGGCAAACGCAAACTCTGGCTGGCTGGCCTCCTAATGTATTCTCTCTCCTCTCACCTCAGCACCTCTTTTTCTCTATCTCCTCCTCCTGAATATATTTGATATATAATAGATACTTATGTTCTATCGGCTTATATGGAAATGTCTGAAAGACTTGTTTTAAAGGAAGATTTTAACTGCTGCTTCCAAAAAAGACTAGGAGTATGTTCTCTTTACAAATTTTGGGCAGCTTGTCTTCCGGATGTGACCCGAACAGTCAAATCCCCCTAAACTTCAGGTTCAATGCAGTAGATCTCCAAGCAGAATCTATATTACAGTATTTTAAGAAATGGCGACTGAGGCACCATAAGACAATGCAGACGCTCTCACTGCATCAAAGGAAATATTATAGGAGTAGAGCACAACGCAGAGCAACTGTTGCTTGCGCTACCCAAATTCACAATAAAACAGTTGTTATAGTTTCAGAATTACCCTTATCATATCAACATAAAACTGCTGCCCTCTGTCCATCCCTAGGGCTTACTGTGATGGAAACACCAGATATGGAACAGCCTCAAACACACCTGAAAGATTGCAGCAGTAAACCACATATGGCCCAAGGATGTATTGGCTAAGAAAAGAGTCAGTTGCACCCACTCATAAAGACAAACAAAAGCTCAGCAGAAGGTCTGCATTCGGCTCAAGGACATGATACCAGAGCAACTGGCCAGTTGCATTCATCAGCTAAAGCCCAAACAATGCCTAGTAGTAAGTGTCACCCTAGATCACACACGACACACCCGGCCGCTTGATCACCTCCGAATATGAGCTCCAGTCAGTGCTTACTTTGTAAAAAAATAATTAGTGCCAGGGCCCTCGTCAGGAGACCACTACAGCTTGCACCATCCGTTGCCCTTGCCAGCACTACCAATGACAGTGTGAACACAACAACTAACCATCACACTTTTACAAATGTGACAATTCATACTATTCCAAGTCCAAAGCTATACGAATGGGTTGGGAGGTTTGTATCAGTCATTGTATATGTAAGTTGAATTAATAATCAACTGTTTTTGTGCTCATACCTAAAGTAGACAGACTGCTCCACCATGTGGTAGACTTAATAAGCGCTGGTGCTGGCAATTAAGTGCCTTTTCCTAGCACTGGAAACAACTGTCTCAAATTAAGCACTGCCTCCAGTTGGTATTTAAGGTCCCTTCTATCAGGTTGAAATCAGGCATCTAACACGTAATTTATGGCCCACTGTACCAGTATTCCCTGCCCAATGGGGGATGAACTTCTCTTTATTGCACACGCTGTACAGTATAAAGAATGCCATGTACCTAATGCAAGTTGAATTTCAGCATGCAACTGTAAGAGATGTGACTGCTTTTACGGGTCGTTATTGTTTAATTAAACTTAAACTCTTCCTGATTGCCAAACCTCACTTTTCTCCTTTGTGATAGTCAGAACTTGTTTTTAACAATTTCTACACTAAGAGCCTTCCTGCAAGTCTTTAGAAACTTCCTTGGAGTTTGTTAAAAGTCTATGTGCAGTATAGGGCCCGTAAAGATGAGCGTGAAGTGCAAGGTGAGAACCAGAATACACCTTTTTGAGGGCCCTTCCACTTTCTTTTTGGCTGGCTCTCCTAGTATGTTTTCCTCTGCCATAGACAAATGTCAAACAAGGCTTGCCACCACAGAGTCCACCTGGAATATATCTGGCAATTCATCCGCCACGTCCTCTTGCGGACAGAATATTATCGCCCTAAATCTAGGAAGATTTTTCTGGTTTCTTCTAAAGACAAAAGGGTTTCCAAAATAAGCTTCTTTAGAACTGCTACAATGCAAGGAATCAATAAGCTCTAACAAAGTTGCTGCTCTCCCCTTAAATAATGATACCGGAAGTGTGGCAATCATAATGCTCATGCGCAGAAAAGGGCACTCTGACTGCATTTTGAGCATGCACAAGAAAAGGAACACTAAGAGCAGATCATGCATGAACAGGCGCGCAACTAGACCCAACTTTGGGGGGGGGGGGCAAACTCTTGAGTCAGTGGGGCGGGACAAACATTTTAAGCAATGTAGGCAGAGATAACTTTAAAGCCAATACGAGGGAAAGAAGTGCCAAACTGCAGTTTAAATGTATTAGACAAACACATTTTTATTCTGAGTGACAGGCTGGAGTCAGTATTTATCCCTAGATTTCTCACTTAGGCTGAGTTGTTTGGTGGCAAGCCTACTTGCGCAGGCCCTATTGTTGATGGGCTGTGTTTGATCCATTTACTGCACATGGATATTTCAATTTGTGACATGTTTATTTTGCTATGGTTAGATATCATCAATTATTTTACTTTGAGATATTGTCCAATTGAGTACGAGTCAATGTCAGATGAGTTTTCATACTTAAGTATTATTTGTTTCTTTATTTATTTATTTTTATTTATTTTAGCGATTTCTAGAGCGCCTGGTGACCCAAGGGCATCCCCGCGCTATGTGACTTGAAATCCTGTAGAGGGGAACGAGTGTGAGGGGAGAACAACAGAAGGAATTTATTTAGGAAATAGGTGAGTCTTTAGTTTCTTGCGGAAAACCAGATAGTTGGGTTCTAGTCTGAGGGAGCGGGGGAGTGCGTTCCAGCCCTTCGCCGCTTGAACGGAGAATTGTCGACCTTCTGTACGGGTTCTTTTGAATCTAGGGGTGCTGGCAAGGTTCTCATTCTGCGATCGTAGGGATCTGGTTGCTGTGTAGGGAGTGATCATTTTACTAAGGATCGCTGGACCAGATCCGTTGAACAACTTGTGTGTTGTACACATCGCTTTGAATTGCACCCTCTGGCGCACCGGGAGCCAGTGCAGGGCTTTGAGGGCCGGCTTGGCGGACGTTCTGGAAGGGGTGTTAGTGAGCATGCGTGCCGCCGCGTTCTGTGTCCGCTGGAGTTTCGTGATGGTGGACTCGGGGGCTCCCAGATAAACCAGGTTGCTGTAGTCCAGGCGGGACAGCACTAGTCCCTGGATGAGTAGCTTCCTGGAAGTAGGTGGCAGTAAGGGCAGGATTTTGCGGGTCGTGCGCATGAGCCCGAAGCAGGTGCCAGAGATTTTAGTAGCTTGAGTTTTCATCGTGAGCTGTGGTTCGAGCCACACCCCGAGTGTCTTGATTTCACGTTTTGGGGGGGGGATTTCTCCGAACACATCGGGCCAGAGTGTTGGAGGGATGGTCGTCCATTGCTTTCCTAGCAGCATCACTTCCGTCTTTGTCCCGTTCAGTTTTAGTGATGAGTTATTCATCCAGTTATGAATTCCTATGAGGCAGTTAGTCAAATTTTCTGGATGGTCAGTCAGCTGGGACAAGGAGACGACTAGTTGGGTATCGTCAGCGTAGCTCACCATTTTTATGTTAAATGGTGTTACCACGTCCTCGAGTGGGGCCATATAGACGTTAAAAAGCGTCGGGCTAAGGGAGGAGCCCTGGGGGACGCCGCTTGTGAGTGGGAGGGTAGATGAGTGATGATTGTCATCCCACACTTGAAAAGTGCGCCCTGAAAGGAAGGATTCAACCCATTTGATTGCTGTCCCGGTAAGTCCTGCATCGGCCAGTCTATGCAGAAGGATACGGTGGTTGACCGTATCAAAGGCTGCGCTCAGATCCAGGAGGATCACTGCCACTGATCCTCCTGAATCCAGTATGCCCCTTGCCTCCTCGATGACTGCGAGGAGTGCAGTGTCTGTTCCATGGCCCGGGTGAAATCCGGTTTGGGATTGTCGAAGCAGGTGGTTGGTTTCAAGGAACTGGGATAATTGGGTGTTTACCAGTTTCTCAGTGACTTTGCTGATACCAGGGAGTAGAGATATTGGTCTGTAGTTAGACAGGTCCGATGGGTCTAGCTGAGGTTTTTTTAAGAGTGCTTTAACCACAGCACTCTTCCAGCTGTCGGGAACGGTTCCGTGGGCGAACGAGCTGTTGATGAGATCCGTAACAGTGGGTATGATTACTGAAGCAATGGTCTTGAGGAACCTGATTGGTGCTGGGTCCAAGGGAGACCCACTTTTCATTTTCATTAGAGTTTGCTCAACCTCTAGGGGGGTGACTGGTCGGAATGTTGGTAGAGGGGGGCGTAGGTTACTTTCAGCCTGGTTGAGGAGTATACGGCTTTCCGTATGACTGGGGGGTCCGGGGGGTGGGAGGGAGACCAGGATGCGGGTGATTTTATCGTTGAAGAAGTTCGCAAGCTCATTGCTTCTATCAACTTTAGGGGTGTTCGAGGGGGAGGTGATGGGGACCTTGGTCAGCTCCTTTACGATTAAAAAGGATTCTCGGGCTGAGTTAGATGCTTCTTGTATCCTCGTATCATAGTATGAGGCTTTGGCTAGTTTGATGGCCTTTTTATAGAGTTTGACCGCAGACTGGTAGGCCTCTTTGTTGGCGTGTTGCCAGTTTTTTCTCCATAGGCGTTCGGCTTTTTTACAATTTTTACGGTGTATTCTGAGATCCGCTGTATACCATGGAGCTGAGCCAGGTTTACTGTTTTTGTCTTCCCTAGTTCTAAGTGGGAGTACTAAGTCTAGGGAGGAGGTGATCCAGTCCCTGAATCTTCTATCCGCCGTGTCCGGGTCTTCTGCGTGTGCAGGAGTGGTGCTTTCAAGGGTCTTAGCCCATTCTTCCGTGGGGAGTCTGGACCAGGTCCTGTCCTTACTGTAGGTGGGGGGTATTCGGTGTTTCCTGAAGATACCAGGTAATTGGAAGGGGACAAGGAAGTGGTCTGTCCAAGGGAGGGGAAGGGCCTCCTTCGCTAGCATCGAGGGAGAGCTGGTAAACACCGGGTCCAATAGATGGCCCTTGATGTGGGTGGTTCCGGAGTTTAGTAGGCGGATGTCGAGGGCCGCTAGGTCTTGGATCAGATCATTGGCTACCGAGTTTGTCGGGTCTTCTAGATGGATGTTCAAGTCCCCGACTATCATAAAATTTGATAGGGAATGGGCCTGGGTTGTAACTAAGTCTAGAAGGGAACAGGTGAAGGGACCTGGGAGGCCGGGAGGGCGGTAAACAAGAAGTCCTGTTAGTGAATTGGTTGGGTTGAGTTTAAAGGCGAAATGCATACTTTCTGCATCGATAATCTGCGCATCGTGGGTTTTGCAGAGGAGATGTTCTCGGTGGATAATGGCTACACCGCCACCTCTACCTAGAGGGCGGGGTAGGGACTGAATACAGTAGCCCCGTGGTGTTGCTAGAACCATGTCTGATTGAGAGTGTGGACCGAGCCACGTTTCCGTGAGGAAGAGTATATCTATCTCCTGATCTTCTAGGAGATGGGTAATCTGTGTCGCATGTTTCGGAAGTGAGCGACAGTTCAGTGAGGCAAGTTTAAGGGTGGCGGGTTTGATAGGTTTTGTATGGAGCGTGAGCTGGGCTGGCTTGCATAGAGAGCAGCGAGTGAAAGGTCCATTAAAGTCCTGAATGTAATCACAGGAAGGGGTGGGGGGTCTAAGGCTTAGTAGTTCTCTACGTGAGTAGCTTACATTAGGGTAGGATGTTACAGGCAAGGGTTCTGGCCCTGGGCCCGGTCGTGCGCGGACGGGCGCAGACGGGCTTGGCTTTGGCGCGGCTTCCGCGCAAACGGCGCTCCCGCTGCGCTCGTCCGCTGCGCTGGTATGGCCGGCACATTTAAGGAAGAGGGAGGTGGGCGTGGCCTCGAAGTGGGCGTGTCTGCCCTTCTAGCATCGATGGCGGGTGGAGGGGAGTTTCCCTGTATCAGCGTTCAATCGGCTGTGTCAGGGGGAACTCCGTGAGCCTGCAAGGCGCCAAAAGTGAGCGCTACAGTGAAGGTGAGTGCAGTTTAAAAAACAATGCAGAGTCTAGAATGACAGTTTTTAAAAATGGCACAGGGTATAACTAACACACCTCCGGCTTCCGCCTCAGAGGTCAACAAGACGAATTAAAGCCGCGCTAGTGCTCAGCGTTTATATACGGCGAGGGGGCGTGGCCTCGAAGTGGGCGTGTCTGCCCTTCTAGCGTCGATGGCGGGTGGAGGGGAGTTTCACTGTATCGGCGTTCAATCGGCTGTGTCAGGGGGAACTCCGTGAGCCTGCAAGGCGCCAAAAGTGAGCGCTACAGTGAAGGTGAGTGCAGTTTAAAAAACAATGCAGAGTCTAGAATGACAGTTTTTAAAAATGGCACAGGGTATAACTAACACACCTCCGGCTTCCGCCTCAGAGGTCAACAAGACGAATTAAAGCCGCGCTAGTGCTCAGCGTTTATATACGGCGAGGGGGCGTGGCCTCGAACTGGGCGTGTCTGCCCTTCTAGCGTCGATGGCGGGTGGAGGGGAGTTTCCCTGTATCGGCGTTCAATCGGCTGTGTCAGGGGGAACTCCGTGAGCCTGCAAGGCGCCAAAAGTGAGCGCTACAGTGAAGGTGAGTGCAGTTTAAAAAACAATGCAGAGTCTAGAATGACAGTTTTTAAAAATGGCACAGGGTATAACTAACACACCTCCGGCTTCCGCCTCAGAGGTCAACAAGACGAATTAAAGCCGCGCTAGTGCTCAGCGTTTATATACGGCGAGGGGGCGTGGCCTCGAAGTGGGCGTGTCTGCCCTTCTAGCGTCGATGGCGGGTGGAGGGGAGTTTCCCTGTATCAGCGTTCAATCGGCTGTGTCAGGGGGAACTCCGTGAGCCTGCAAGGCGCCAAAAGTGAGCGCTACAGTGAAGGTGAGTGCAGTTTAAAAAACAATGCAGAGTCTAGAATGACAGTTTTTAAAAATGGCACAGGGTATAACTAACACACCTCCGGCTTCCGCCTCAGAGGTCAACAAGACGAATTAAAGCCGCGCTAGTGCTCAGCGTTTATATACGGCGAGGGGGCGTGGCCTCGAAGTGGGCGTGTCTGCCCTTCTAGCGTCGATGGCGGGTGGAGGGGAGTTTCCCTGTATCGGCGTTCAATCGGCTGTGTCAGGGGGAACTCCGTGAGCCTGCAAGGCGCCAAAAGTGAGCGCTACAGTGAAGGTGAGTGCAGTTTAAAAAACAATGCAGAGTCTAGAATGACAGTTTTTAAAAATGGCACAGGGTATAACTAACACACCTCCGGCTTCCGCCTCAGAGGTCAACAAGACGAATATTATTTGCTTAACAGTAAATTATGAGATAGAAGGGACAGATTGGGTGCAATATAGAGCTAAGTTTAAATGCTAAAGACGGGGTAAAGCTATTTAGTACATATGATATGGAACAGCCGGTGCCCTGGGCATCCGGGAATTCTAAGGTTGTGCCCAGCTTTCGGCAGGCAGTGGAGGAGGTCGGCGGTCGAGAGGAAGCTGTCGACCCGGTGATGATGTCACCGGAGGAATCAAGAGGGGGCTGAAAAGGAGGACGGAGGAGACGGAGGGGCGTTTACAAGAGTCAAGAGGACGGAGGGCCATGAGGAAGAGCGAGCAGAATGCCAATCGGAAAGCCAAACAGCGGGAGCAGCGAAGGACGTGAGAAGAGGACAACCAGAGGAAACTGACACAGAAAATACCCAGCAGAGTCCAGAGGACGGAGGACCAACCCAGAAGAGGGAAGGTTCCCCAACGCCAAATGCTTGTGTATCCGGACGTCCCCAAGAGAGCCAGGACGCCGTGATACCCCGTGCTGCAGTCCCAGAGGACCGTAGCCCCAGGCAAGTGCCATTTTTATGCTATTGGAGGAGGTTGGCTGGGAGGGGGTTAATGGGGATCCTGCATGACTAAGGGCACAGTCTAGGAATTCTCCCTCAACCCCTTTTCCCTCACACATCAGTGATAACCCGCACAGGTGGAGGGATAGCACGATATTAGTAGCCATATAAAAAGGACTGACCAGTGGTTATTTTCTGTTTGTATCTTGGGGGCGCCGGGCCCCCCTTGTGGGGAAAGACGAGGACTAAAGGAGTGCTGACCTGATGAAGAAGGCTCACCCCACTGAAGGCTGGATACTGGAGACTTTTCCCCTTTTGTGTTTAGTTATAAACTCATGTTCTGTCATCTATCCTGCATGTGAAGACTGTAACAGACTTGTCGAACAGCCCTTTCAATGAATCCTACATTTGGTGCTTCCACGCACCTTTTCATAACCACGTGCTGTCTAGTCTTTTGCTTACATAGAGACTGCAATTCCCTGAACAGTCTTTTCCCAGCAGGGGAGTTATACCACAGTACATTGGTTGTGAATTAATGGAGCTGACATGAAGAGAGCAGTGAGATGATGATCTGTCTGATAAAAAAATGCAAACTGCTTCACTTACGCACCCTGCACTCTGATGTTGCGAGGTGTCGTAGAAGCTTGTGATGGTGAACAGTATCAAAGGCAAGTAGAGAGTTAAAGTATTAGGTGTGGTGGTACTCCAGTTTTAATTCACTGTTGTTTTAAGGCCACCCCATGTGGAAATCATTGCTGATTTGTGCCTCAGCCATACTCGAATCTGTTTTGGAAATCTGAAAGCAGGTTATTTTACTTAAATGTAGGTATATGTTTTGAGGCAGATCTTTCAATTGTTGTACAGTTTTGACTGCAAACAGTCTGTTATTGGGGAGGGGTTAGAAGGATCTCTTAGCTCAAATCCTGTTTGGCTTAGGGAGATTTTTGAGCAAGACATTTAGAGTTCCTTTGAGAAAATACTTACATTCAATGAGTTGTTGGCTGTTCTGGTTGGATTGACTGCAAAGCTATTCACAATAACATGGGTCTGCAGGAGATTATGCTGGCCCACAGGCCTTTGCAACATTGATGAAGGGTTTGATGAAGCCTTGATGAGACTAAAGGTGAGCTGTAGATGCTTTTCTGTTTTGTTATCTGGTAAACCGTGGTGAGCTTCTGGAATTGTGGTTGTGCAGGGGAAAGGGATGCAAGAGATTGGAATTGGTGAGTGAGACATAATGCAGGTTTTCCTGCCAAACACCCGAGGCCATTGGTGTGAGGACCACATCTGTACTGCTAAGGAATCAGGATGTTCGAAGGTACTACCACTTCAGGTATTATGACTGGTGACCCCTTTTCCTCTGAAATCTTCTCGAGGAGCTGTTGTTTGGGACCTTGAGGCCTCTCATAAGGTCTGAAGGCCCCTTAACAGCTCTGCATGACCTGTAGTACTTCATCCTCCATGAAGCGGGAATCTAAGTATAGGTGATGGGCGCGGTCAAGCCAGAGTAATTGTATAGTATCCATGTAAGCTATAGAGCTTCTCCGTGCTCGGTAATGTCGTGGCCTGATAGAGCTGAGAGTAGAAGGCGATCATTGTGTGTAGCAAAGTGGTGGAGGTAGATTGTCGCACCAGTTGATCATCAAGTAGTTCCTCTACATAGTCTGAAGTCCGAAGCCTGCGGAGCATGTTAGCGAGAGTTCTACAGGGGAGATCGTCCTCACCATAGCGGTGTGCCATTGCTTCACGTGTCAAGTAGTTTAACTCTCGACCTGCCTCTTTGTTATAGTCAGTGAGTTTTTTTGCAGAAGGTTGCCATGGTAGTGGTATCCTTAGAGATATAATATTATAGATCAAGTGCTCTGAGCTTGCACTCCAGCACGGTAAGGCATGTTCTGATGGCCTTGGGATTGCTTGCTTCATGATGCACAAGCCCCGGATCGCAGCCTTAAAGGCTTCCTACAAAATCAATAGGGAAGAAACTGAGCCTTCATTGGTGGAAAAGTAGTCAAAAAGGGCGGTACGGATTGCAGAGCATTCATGTGAATGCCCACGGAGTGGCCAGTGGTGGGGAAAGTTTCAGGAGTACAGGAGTGTGGTCCAAGAGTATATGGTGTAGGTGTGATATGCCAGTGGTCCATGTGAAAACTTCACGGGTGGTCAACCAATAATCTATATGCGACCACGTGCCATGTGCCGATGTAAAGCAGGTGCCCTCCCTACTGCACCCATGCATGCATCTCCAAACAGCTTCAAGGCAATTATTGCTAATTAACATATGCAACTGTGCAGCTGCTTTGGGATGGGGTCGACGGGGAGCATCTTAGTGATCCATATTTGGGAACAGTACTGCATTAAAGTCACCCCCCCATATCACTGCACCTGGTCCCAAACTAGCCATTTGTCACCATATGCCTGCAAAGAACTCCGGGCAGTCAGTGTTTAGACCATAGATGGAGGCCAGTATAACCAGGTGGTGGTGTAAAGCACCGGCTAGTAGGACCTGGTAAACAACCATTACAACAAATCTTTTACCCTGCATACCATCAACCCGCATACCATGGCAACGCAACTACCATTACTCCGCAATGCCATTACAACGCATGGCATTACATTTTATATGCTTTTACCATGCACGCTTTTACAACGAAATTCGTTGTAAATGCATGAATGGTAAAATCATATTTTTTTATATGTAAGTATAAGGTAAATATAGGGTTTTGGTTTTGTGGTGTAGGGGTATATGTTTTGGGGTTCAGGGGTAATTTTAGGGTGGATTTAGTTTTGGGGGTGCTGGGGTGTTTATAGGATTCAGGGTGAGTTTGGGTTTTGGGGTGCCCGGGGTATTTTAAGGGTTCAGGGAGGGTTTAGATTTTGGGGTATATGTCCAGGGGTAATTTTAGGCTTAAGGCAATGTTTGGGCTTTGGGGTGCTGGGGTATTTATAGGGTTCAGGGTGGGTTTAGGTTTTGGGGTCCAGGGCTATTTTTAGGGGCCAGGGGTAATTTAAGGGTTAAGGGCAGGTTTGGGTTTTGGGATGCTAGGGTATTTTTAGGGTTCAGGGTGTGTTTGGGTTTGGGGTGAAGGGGGTATTTTTATGGTTTAGGGTGGGTTTAGATTTTGGTGTGCAGGGGTATTTTTAGGGGTGAGGGGTAAATTTAGGGTTAAGGGCATGTTTGGGTTTTGGGGTGCTGGGGTATATTTAGGGTTCAGGGTGGGTTAGGGTTTTGGGGTGAAGGGGTATTTTTAGGGTCCAGGGTAAGTTTAGGTTTGCGGGTGCAAAGGGTATTTCTTAGGGTTCAGGGTGGGTTTAGGTTTTGGGGTGCAGGGGTATTTTAGGGGTCAGGGGCAATTTTAGGGTTAAGGGCATGTTTTGGTTTTGGGGTGCTGGGGTATTTTTAGGGATCAGGGTGGGTTGGGGTTTTGGGGTGCACAGGGTATTTTTAGGGTGCAGGGTGGGTTTAGGTTTTGGGGTGCAGGGGTATTTTTAGGGATCAGGGTGGGTTAGGGTTTTGGGGTGCAGAGGGTATTTTTAGGGTGCAGGGTGGGTTTAGGTTTTGGGGTGCAGGGGTATTTTTAGGGGTCGGGTAATTTTAGGGTAAAGGGCATGTTTGGGTTTTGGGGTGCTGGGGTATTTTTAGGGTTCAGGTGGGTTAGGGTTTTGGGGTGCTGGGGTATTTTTAGGGTTCAGAGGTATTTTTAGGGTTCAGGGAGAGTCTGTGTTTTGGGGTGCTGGGGCATTTCAAGGGTTGAGGGTGGGTTTGGGTTTTGGGGTGTAGAGGTATTTTTAGGGGTCAGGGTGGGTTTTGGGGTTAAGGTTGATTTTGGGGTGCCAAAGGTAATTTAAGATTTAAGTGGTATGGGTATTGGGGTGGGATGGGTAAATTAACAATGGCAGGGGTGTTTAGTTATTGGGATTAAAAAGGATTTTTATGGGTTTTAGTTTTTATATATATATATATATATATATATATGAATCCGAAATGGGCTCAGGTGTACCCGACTTCAGGCGCTACTCGACGGGTGCGTTACCTCGCGGTTGAGCCAAACCGCCAATATTCACCACAGCACTCCCACAAGGGAAGAAGAGGTCGCACTCCAACCAGCTTTCAAACTTCGTTTATTCCTTCAAAGTCGCAGAACCAACAATTTACCAACGCGTTTCGTTATACCAGATAACTTGTTCACGGTTGTTGTTTGCTCAATGCATTCAAAAAAGTGTTCATTTAAATAAAGTGAATTGAAGGAAGTTCGCTGACATCATTTCCCGACATCTTTCACCATTCACCCTGTGACTTATGGGTCATGTAGTCATTACTACATCAGTCAGTTATTTACAAATTGCCTATGCTCTCGGTAACGTATTTTCACGTTTAACAGTTTGATTTAACACCATTTTTGTCCAAGGCTTGCAATCTTTTGCTCCGGTGGAATATATTTAAAGCCTTTTGCATTACGCCATTCGTGTACATTTTAGCCCTCCAGTGGGCATACTCCTTATATTTATCCTTGAATTAATTTACTTATCAGCCCTCTGGTGGGCTAATACATTGTAGTCCATTTGAGTCACGATTGCAGTCTGGACATAATTCTTATACACTACAATTGATAACACGCAGGGCTTAAAAGCTTAAAAGCTTGTGAATATTTCCTACAAGAAAGGAATATCCACTACAAAGAACATAATGAGATGTTGCTCGACATGATGAAACTCTGCTTAACAAATAACATCTTCTCCTTTGGGGAAAGTATATACCGCCAAAAGAACGGAGCGGCGATGGGGTTTTCTTTCAGCCCCAGTTATGCATGCCTGGTAATGGGTTGGTGGGAACAAGAGGTGGCATGGAACCAGAAAAATCTCCAATACACAAACCATATTGTAAGTTGGATCCGCTTCATAGACGATCTCCTCATTATATGGAATGGACAGGAGGAATTATTTGAAGAGTACTTCACAATTTTGAACAACAGCACATCTAACCTTAGATTCACATACAACTTGAGTAAAGATCGAGTCGTCTTCCTGGATGCGGAAATTTACATACAAAATAATGGTTTAGAAACCACGTTACATCGCAAAAATACAGCGACCAATGCAACTTTGGAAGCAACCAGTTTTCACCAACCTTCATTAATATCCAGCATTCCATACGGAGAAATCCTGCGCCTGCGAAGAATTTGCAGTGAAGAACAAGAATGGCAAAAACACAGTGCAAACACGAGGAAAAGATTCATACAAAGAAAATACGCCAGGAATACAGTAAACACATGTTGGAGCAGAGCTAATCTCAAAACCAGAGCGGAATGCTTAAAGCCGAAGGATGAAAAAGATGCCACTGCTGAGGAACCTATAAGATGCATTATGGATTATAGCCAAGAATCCAAAGACATTGCAAATATTTTGAAGAAAAACTGGAAAATTTTACAACTAGATGGAACAATTGGTGAGAAAATGGGAAGTCACCCGGTGATTACTTTCAGAAGAGCAAAGAATCTAAAAGATCGCTTAGTACATAGCTTCTACAAAACAAAGAAATTGAAAGAATCTTGGCTACATACAACTGGCTTTGTCAAGTGTCACAATTGTAAAGTTTGTGAGATCGCTAAACCCACAATGGAAGTCACAATGGCCAATAAAAAAACGTGGCAAATCAAAAATTTGATAACGTGTAAAAGTCAATACACAGTGTATGTCATAGAATGTCCTTGCCCACTCAAATATGTGGGCTCAACCATCTGTGAGCTCAAGAAGCGAATTTTGGAACATGTACGAGCTACAAAGAATAAAGATAAAAACAATGCAGTAGCAAGGCACATGGAAATCCATCATAATGCCAACTGGAAACTCTTGAAATTTTATGGCATCGAATCAGTGCCTTTGAATGTGCGTGGTGGAAACAGGGAGAAAATCCTACGCCAGAAAGAATCTAGACATATTTTGAACTTGAGATCCATGATGCCATTCGGGTTAAATCAGTCAGAAGAACTGTATATACATCTTTGAATAATTGAATGTTCTTGAGTAAATACAGAATTATGTCCAGACTGCAATCGTGACTCAAATGGACTACAATGTATTAGCCCACCAGAGGGCTGATAAGTAAATTAATTCAAGGATAAATATAAGGAGTATGCCCACTGGAGGGCTAAAATGTACACGAATGGCGTAATGCAAAAGGCTTTAAATATATTCCACCGGAGCAAAAGATTGCAAGCCTTGGACAAAAATGGTGTTAAATCAAACTGTTAAACGTGAAAATACGTTACCGAGAGCATAGGCAATTTGTAAATAACTGACTGATGTAGTAATGACTACATGACCCATAAGTCACAGGGTGAATGGTGAAAGATGTCGGAAAATGATGTCAGCGAACTTCCTTCAATTCACTTTATTTAAATGAACACTTTTTTGAATGCATTGAGCAAACAACAACCGTGAACAAGTTATCTGGTATAACGAAACGCGTTGGTAAATTGTTGGTTCTGCGACTTTGAAGGAATAAACGAAGTTTGAAAGCTGGTTGGAGTGCGACCTCTTCTTCCCTTGTGGGAGTGCTGTGGTGAATATATATATATATATATATATATATATATATATATATATATATATATATATATATATTCAGGCTGTAGCTGCGACTAAAGGTCCTATGAGAAATTGCATGGGGAAAACACGTTTTGGGACCCCCTTTTTTCTCAGCCCCCGCTACATGAATCATCCCGAGACTTTCAGGATAGGGGCGGACCGGAGCTGGCCAAAAGTTTTAAAAATTTCACGAAGATTCGTCAACGGGTGCCAAAGTTATTCCAAATAGAATGTTGCGGATTTCCTATGGAAAATAGGTCCTAACGATAACTACCTACTGGCGACAGCCAGTTGGTAATATATATATATATATATATATACATATATATACTCCAAATATCCTGTGCATACAAAAATATAGTCTTAAGCCCAGTTCCATAAAGCGTGATTTATTTCATTGTCCATATTTGGAGTAATAATGAGGATCACTACCTCGCTTAAGCCCGCCGCTGGAAAATGCGTCAGGGAGACCCGCGAACTGCTTTTTTGAATATATATATATATATATGCATATATATATATATTCACTTAAAAAACCAAAGGTTTCACACATGTTATAGTTAGCTGG
This sequence comes from Triturus cristatus, assembly GCF_964204655.1. Taxonomy (NCBI): domain Eukaryota; kingdom Metazoa; phylum Chordata; class Amphibia; order Caudata; family Salamandridae; genus Triturus; species Triturus cristatus. The sequence goes on from NC_140581.1 coordinate 800,132,336, forward strand.
ACATTTCCCTCGTAAAAAAACAATGAAATTCCCCGTTATAGTTAGTGCAGGCAACTATAACTCACGCGACCGCAATCCTCTGCTGATGACGTCAGATATTACATCACTGATTACATATGTGTCTTTCTGAAAAATAAATATTTGTAATATATGTATAGCTAAAGATTAATGGAAGAAGACATGGGTAAATAGGTGTCTAAATACAGTGATGTAATATCTGACGTCATCAGCAGAGGATTGCGGTCGCGTGAGTTATAGTTGCCTGCACTAACTATAACGGGGGAATTTCATTGGTTTTTTACGAGGGAAATGTCCAGCTACCTACAACATGTGTGAAACCTATGGTTTTTTAAGTGAATTTGCAAGGTTTTTTAAATGCTAATTCCTAACTATAACGTGTGTGAAACCTATGGTTTTTTAAGTGAATTTGTACAGTTTTTTAAATGCTAAGTTATGTATTTATTAATATATTTTTTTTTCAGGTTTTTCACCGTGCGCGCACCGTGCGCGCGCTGTGGGCGCTCGGTGCGCTTCACGCACTGAGCGCCCACGATGCGTTGTGCGTGCCGTGTGCGCGCACGGTGCATGCACCCCGCGCTTTTACGTCAAAAAAATAAATGTTTTTTTCACCCTTGGGGGTCCTTCAGTGACCCCCTGACAAAGGCTAGGGGGTCAGGAACTGTCCACCCTGCCCCCTTTTCAAGTTCTCCACCTTTGTTTTTCACTGCCTCAGACTGCGAGAGACAAAATGGCGGCCGACACTTCCTGATTTCGACCGATTAGAATGTTTACTGACATCTAACAACCAATCAGAATTGCGCTCGCGCACGTCACCGTGCGCGCACCATGCACGCACGGTGCGCGCTTATAGATATATATGTACTTTTAACTGAAATTTTCTCAGGAACTACTGAACAGATTGACTCCAGATATTACCATTGTTGGTTGTGTTTGTAGAAACATTTGGTCATTTATGACGACCACAGGCCACTCTGATGTAGCGATTAGTCTGCCTTCGAGTTTCATTGATTTAGGAACAGAGTCCGTTGTTTAGCTCTATTACCTTTCAATCCGGATATATTCCCGCTTCCGCATCACGTGTTTCCTGATGCCGGAAGCGCGAGGGATTTAGACGATAAGAACTTGCACATTAAGGTGAGAGTCGCTAGAGATATTGCCCGTAACATTATTAGGGGTTTGAGTTATAAAAGTGGGTCCTTAGTGTAATTATCCGTCTCGTTATTTTGACAGAGGCGACGTCTGCGGTTTTCCGTTGTTTCTCACGGTTCTCGTGTAATGAATTAAGGCATTCACGGGTGAAAAACTGAAGATTTTTCAAGGTAGGATCTACCATTTATCCTCCATGTTTCCTTGATGTAGATAGTGGGAATAGATTGAGGCAGTTTATGTTTAGGCATCGGTTGATTTGTTTTGCAGTTATAAACAACATTGGATGGAGATTTGGAGAAATATTTTACGAACACTTTACAAGACACCTCGGCAGCACGACTTCTATTAGTAAGTTTTCAAGGTTTAAGTATCAGGGTTAAGATGGCTCTAGTAAGTTTCCGTGTATTGGATATTTAGATGACCATACCATTCCCAATTAATGAAATTGAGGATCAGGGATCCTACGGGACTATACACAATAGCCGTACGCTCCATAATACCCGCCTTGGTAAGAGATACTATACTTTGTAAGGCCATACTCCTTTTAGTTGATAGGGAGGCCTGATATGTATATACATATTGATTTAAGCCGATGCACAATATACCTCTATCAATTGTAGTAACAGAGATAACCGGTACACAGTGGTGTTAGTGCACTATTAGGTTTATGTTTATAACACTTAATTTTGATATGTTTTGCCCGCCACTTCAGTGATTCTCTTGGAATGTATTTCTGTTTGTAATGTTGGGGTCATATGACCCGGTCTTATGCTCCGATGTGTATATACTGTGTAAATAATGATATATGTTTGTATTATATTGTACATATAAAATTAGTAATACAGAAATATTGAATTTGTATCTATAGGTGAAATTTGAAGAAATTATATATACATGTACCCTAGTCCTGATGAGGCCTTAAGAGTTTTGTGGCTGAAACGCGTCGACAACGATTTGGAAGACATTCAGTTGAATTATTGATTATTTTGGATTCACGTTAGCAGAGTACTTTTATGAAAGTAGAGATCATAATTAAAAAAGATCTCAAAAGTTCTCGAATAGGTTTGATCTTCATTAGAAAGGAATGCTTGAGTAGATTAATCCTATAAGCATCCTAATTGAAATATAGGGTTTCATAGATGTATATGTTTATTGATTTCTGATTTTTTTGTAAGTAAAGATTGTAAATATTATAAATGTTTTTGTATATATGTCTGAAAGATTAATCTCTCTATATATTAATGTTGAAATACAAAACAATAAATATACTTAGACACAGATCTAAGGAAAGATATACTCATTGTTGGGTTGGATTTTCCATGTATGACTATTAAGAATAATGATAACATAGTTTACATTGAGGATAAAATAACTCAAGGGAGGAGATAATTAATCTTTCTCGTCACCAGAACGTAGAAATATTATTAATCCCTAGGCGTTAGTTTTTCCTTTATACTTGTTCAAGTACCCAGATACCAAAGGGTTATTATGGGTTCCCCCCTTCTTTTCTAAAGGTCCAGATATTCAAAAGGCACATCCCTGACCTGAGGACTACCTCTCTGCCAAATTTCAAGTAATTCTGTTCAGCAGTTCGGGCTGTACCTTGGACTAAAGGTCCCTATGGAAAAATGCATGGGGAAAACGCGTTTTGGGACCCCCCTTTTTTCTCGGCCCCCGCTTGACTAATCACCCCGAGACTTTCAGGGTAGGAGGGGAGCGGAGCGCCCCACCTATTTTGAAAAATTCGCGAGGATTCGTCAACCGGCGGCAAAGTTATTCAAAATAGAGTTTTCAGATTTCCTATGGAAACACGGTCCTAACTATAACTATCTACTGGCGACCGCCAGTAGATAATATATATATATATATATATATATATATATATATATATATATATATATATATATATATATATATATATATATATATATATATATATATAAAAATAACATATTTAAAAAAATATATACATATATTTTGCATGCAGCTGACAACACAGTGCAATGCAGTTATGTTCAGCGCAAGGCTTTCATTCACCTAACCGGACAGTTCTTTGCTTTGTTTAGTCACGAGGTAATGAGGGGAGAATCAATACGCATTGTCATGTTACAGCACCATCTGCATTTCTAGCAGTTTTCATTTATTTGTGCAATTTTATTTCTGCATGTGATCGGCAGACTTTTTTGAGAGCATTGACGCCATATTTCTAATTATTGTATATGCACCTCGGCATGTCATTATGACTTGTTTAAACCTCAGGCCAACGAGACATATTTACATTGTTATGTATACATCGGGAATTTGATCAAGTTTAATAATCAACATTACCTGCTCATTTGCGCAATATGCAGCTTTTCATATTTGTCAATGAATTATTTGCATTTTGCATCTTTGCATGTTAAAATCAGTATGTTGCACTAGCTATTTTCCCGATGACTCAGTCCACTTTCTATGTCCATTGCATGCCTGATGGCGGGAGGAGGGCTATATATTTTAAATATCCCATGGCGCCAATTAGATTGACAAAGCCTGCTGCGCAGGCGAAACGCGTCTCTTTTTATGCGGGGGTCGTGGGAGACCTGAACAACAATAAAAGAAGTTTTTCCCATGCACACATTGGGTACGTGCCTCTTCGTTTGGAGCAGGAGTGTTTTTTCGATATTTATATATATATATATATATATTCACTGTAAAAACCAAAGGTTTCAGGGGTGTTATAGTTAGGAATTGGCATTTAAAAAACCTTAGAAATTCACTGAAAAAACCATAGGTTTCAGGGGCATTATAGTTAGCTGGACATTTCCCTCATACAAAACCCGTGAAATTCCCCCGTTATAGTTAGTTCAGCTAACTATAACTCGCGCCCCCGCAATGCACTGCTGATGACGTCACATATTACATCACTCATGACATGGTCAGTGACATCACTCATGACATCACTGATGACATCTCAAATGAGATCACTGATGACATCACTGATGACGTCATCCAGTGAGTCTGTGTTTCTGTAAAATTTAAATATGTTTAATATATATAGGGAAAGGCCTATGGAAGAATGAGTGGGTGTGTAAGTATGTGAATGGATGATTTAGTAGGTGCGTGACTGACTATATAAGTGAGTCATTAAACGTATCTTACTGTAGACTAGTGACTAAACTTTGTAAATGTCTGTATCTGTCTATCAGTTGGTGTATAAGTGGCTGCATGGTTTTGTGAATAGCTATATGAGTATCTATATGGGTTATTGATTGATTGTCTGAGTAACTGTATGGGTGCCTGAGTGTTTGTGTGGGTAGGGTGTGTATGACTCTGTGCATAGATGTGTGAGTGGGTGATTCTATGGTGCATGGTTTTAAGAGTGCATATGTGATGGACTGTGTGGGTGGGTGAGTGTGTGTATGGTTGTGTTAGTGATTGAATGTATATCTCAGTGGTACATGTACAGTAACTACATATGTGAAAGGCAGTGTATATGTGTGTAAGAGTATATAACTGGCTATATGTGAGAGTGTGTGATTGCGGGAGTGGCTGTATGGATGAGTGCGCGCTTGTATCAGTAATTGTATAAGAGCATCAGAATTTGTTAGTATTGTTATGAGTAAGTGAACTTGAGTGTGTTTAACTGTATAGGTGAGTAAATTGGACTGTGATTAATTATTTGCATGACTGACTAGGTGTGTCAGTACCTCAATGGATGATTGGCGGTGTGTGAGTGTCTATATAGGTGTATAAATGCATATGATTGTCCTGTACGGAGTGACTATAAGTATGAGTGACTGTACAGGTGAGTGAGTGGAGATGTATGTACACCTAAGAGTCAATGTGTGGGTATGTAGTTATTGGTATTGAAGTATCTATGGTTTTCAAAATGGCCGTCTGAAATTTTGAGTCGGTGTATCAAAGGTTATATTAGGGTGTGAGAAGATGCACTAATTTATCACATGGATGACGTCATCAGTGATGTCATCAGTGATCTCATTTGAGATGTCATCAGTGATGTCATCAGTGAAGTCACTGACCATGTCATGAGTGATGTAATATGTGACGTCATCAGCAGTGCATTGCGGGGGCGCGAGTTATAGTTAGCTGAACTAACTATAACGGGGGAATTTCACGGGTTTTGTACGAGGGAAATGTCCAGCTAACTATAACACCCCTGAAACCTATGGTTTTCTCAGTGAATTTCTAAGGTTTTTTAAATGCCAATTCCTAACTATAACGCCCCTGAAACCTTTGGTTTTTTCAGTGAATTTCAAAGGTTTTTTAAATGCCAATTCCTAACTATAACGTGCATGAAACCTATGGTTTTTTCAGTGAATTTCAAAGGTTTTTTTAATGCTAATTCCTATCTATAACTTATCTCAAAAGATATCATGTTTAATGATTTTCATTGGATTTCTATATTTTTCAAATTCAGTGTGTCAATTTCATTAATTATGTTTTTTTGAAATTCTTTTTTAACACTATTTTTCAACCTATTTTTTATTTAAATCTTTTCAAAATTAAAAAATATTATTTGTTTTTATTGGGTTTTTCAAACATATTTTTATTAATATTTTTAAAGATATTTTTTTAACTATATGTTCAAAACTTTATTTTAAATATTTTTTCCCATGTTTTTGGATCCGCGCACCCTATGCGCACTGTTCTCGATTTCTACACGATAGCATCCGCGCATGGTATGCGTTGGGTACGTGTTTAGTGCGCAATCGCAATGCGACCGGTACGTGACTCCCAGCCTATACACGTCACGTTCGATGTACGTAACACGACGTTTACGCGTTTCCGCGATTCGTCATCTGCGTGTATGACGCGGTAGGTGCGCGGATCCCGCGAAATATTTAACATTTAAAAAAACATATATATGTATTTTATGTGAATATTAATTGAAGACAAACTCTAAACTAGTCTTAAAAGTAATATATTTTTACATCTAATCCTATATTTCTTTTTAATTCAATTTCGCGGATGCGCACTGGGTGCGTGATGCGTAAGCGCAGGGTGCGTGGATCCCATGTGACATGCAAAAAAAGAGATTTGATTGGTTCATTACACTTCCTGTTCTAACTATTGAAAGACCCCACCCAATTCAATCATTCTTCTTTCACCTTCTTTGGAGAAGAATCTCTTTGCAGAGAAGAAGATTTTTTGGACTAAGACTACACTTAGCTCTAACTTTTTTGTCCTAACAATGGCTTCAGGGCAGCAGGCATCACCTGCATCTCCTCATACATCTGAGGATGAATTTTTGAGGAGGCACCACGCACACCACGTTTTTCTTCAGTGGTGTGGACATTTTTTACTTTTCCCGAGGGGCAAACGAAGACCAATGGCACCTTGGTCACGTGCAAGATTTGCAAAAGGGTGCTGTCTCGAGGGGATCCTAGCAAGAAATACTTGTGCGGCACGGCTAGTATGATGAAGCACCTAAGGACCCTTCATCCGAACAATCTTGCACGAGAAGAGTGCCGACGGATGAGAAACACTCCTGCGCCTTCCACCTCATCGCAGCCGAGCACTTCAAGTGTGCATCCATCAGCCCAAAACTTGGACATCGTCCTCAATTTCAATTTTTAAAAGTGTTCTGCACTAAGTGCAATGCGACTTTGTGCTACGGTGAGCAGTCGATCGATCTGATCTGCCGCCGGCAAGAAAGTCACAATTGCTAGTTTTTTTTTTGTTTTGTTTTTTGTTCCCTGAAGTTCATTGTTTGGTTCCTCCTGTTTTTCTTTGTTGTTTTTTTTCCAGAAAAACCAAAAAAATCACACAATTGTTTGAAAAACCCAAAAAAAATATAAAAGAAGAAAGAAGAATAAAAAAAGTTCTTCTAAGAACTAACTTTCCTGGTTTAAAAAAAGAGCTACATTTCTTTCTTAGTGTGTGAAAGTTTAGATGAATGTATGTGTAGTACGTAATTAACTGAATGAATGCATTAGTAGCGTATGGTGTATGTATAAGTGCAGAACTATGAGGAAGTGCTGCAGCATCACACAGTAACCTCTTTAACTGCAGTGTGCTGTAGTACTTCCGAAGCACAGGGATGCAACATTTGTACATAAAAATGTTGCAAATCTATGCTTCTCGCTGCACGGCTGCTTAAACTGCAGCCATGTGGTGACACAGGCACCCTTGCACCATAGTGCAAGGATATCTGTGTCATGTGCTGTTTGTTTTTCTGCAGGAAGACACACCTTCCTGCACAAAAACAATGAGAAAATGCATTTTTCTCCTTCAATGTATGCTGAACATTTCAGCATGCATTGAAGATGTAAAAATGTGGAGAAATGAAAATAATTCTCCTTGTTGTGTTTTCCTACACCAATTTTAGAATGGTGCAGCATTAACACACATATCGAGATTTATGATTTCTAATAAATCTAGAGATGTGTCTTGTTCTATGAGTATTCAGTGCAATCATGCCCAACAACACTTATAGAACAGTCTTTCAACGCAAAGTGGTGTGTATGATGACGTTGTATTTACATGGAGTAGAAAAAGTGCACAGAGTGCCTTTTCCTCTCTTTGTAAATATGAAAGACTGTCTTGCGCAATAACTATGTTACAAAAAGTGACGTATTTCTGTTTTAAAATTGCTTGCGAATGATAGAAGGCAAGCACAGAGTTTTGTCTGCAAAGATGCTCAAAGAAGAATGATTGAAATGATTGCGGTCCTCCAATAGGTACAATGGGAAATATTATGAACCCCTCAAATCTCTTTTTTTGCAGGTCACATGATGTCTGATTATGGTCAGATTTTAAAACTACATAGGTATAAACAGAGTGTTTTTAGAAACGGGTTTCAACTTTGTAGCTTCTTGCAGACCTCCTCAGTCTGCATATTGAGACTTAGTTAAACTTACCTTCACAGTAATAGGAATAAAAAATGGTATATATTTTTTCCAGATTTTCATTGCAATCTAAATTGATATAAATTGCTTATTTTAAAATTTGGATCTGTGAAAGAAAAGAAAAAAAAAATTATAACATGTAATAATACATTTTTTACAACACAGCTCAATTTCCACAAAGTAATTTGTTTGCCTTTTTTGCTGTTCTCAGAATATATTGAATTTCACTAGAAATAGTGATTTCAATCGTACTCATCACTTAACAGCGGGCAAAAAATAGAACAATCAGAAAGATTGTTAAAAAAAACCAACATGCTATTCTCAGTAAAATACCAGAAAATACAAATCACACATATATGAAATGCTTACGGCTTACAACATTTTCTAACTTTAACTTATAAAAACTGTAAATATTGCCGCTTTAAAATATTCACCAAATCAATGACCATCAAAAAGTCCATAATTCAAAAATATACCTTTCCTTGAGGCCAAATGGTATTTTCGCTCTCCTTCATTATGTAAATTGTCCAATGGTAGTCCTATTAAATTATAATAATAAATTCCTTAGAGAATGAATTATCTTCCTAAAACTTTGACTTTAAAAATATTAGGTAGGGATTTTGTAATTTCCTAGGCAAACGTTGTTTAAAAACCAACTGAGAATCATTACAAAGTGTCCAGCCTTTGTCACATTTTAGATAGGCAGTGTAATGTCCAGATGTGGTGGAAGGACCATCATGGAAAATTATAGCAATTGCTACAAAAGTCCTTCCTGATATTGATAGTTGTGCTGCTACAAATTGCTTTATTAAAGTATCCAATTTTCTTCCGTCAGCTGTACAACGTTGCATCATTAAAATTATGTATTTTCCATATTTTGTTAAGAATAATGTGGATAACATTTCTGATTTACATTGGCTACACTCCATGTTTTGATTTGCACCTTTAACTAATTTATTGAAAGACACTGATTTACAGTCTGGTAATGTTAAATACAAAAATCTCTCAGTGTCTACATTGGTGCTACACGTATACATGCAATTTTCACAATCATGTTCCCATTTGTAAGAAAGGCCTTAAATATTTTCTATTTCTACACCTTCATTTTCAAAAATGGTAAGCATAAACATTAAAAATTCCTGAGCATCTTGTTGGATATTTTGTGAAAATTGTGTAGAACCAGAACACACATCCAAAACACTACGAACATCTGAAACAGATTGTATTTTACTTGTATCTGTTGTCAATTTTTCATAAACAGAATGCAACAGAGAACAAAATCTTTTTTGCCGATTCTGCATAATTTGTTCTCGCAAACCTTCCAGATAAAAAAGAACATTGACCACTACATTAGCATAGCAGTTGACACCTGAACTATTTTCAAACTGATAACCAACAATCTCTTCAACAGTGTCCAATTTCTTTTTACCTGCAAACACAGCATTATCTTGTTCTTTTCCCTTCTTGACACCTTCAGAACAGATATTCTCAAACCTTCTTTTTCGACCAACCACACGCTTTTCAAATACAGGATATTGACCTAAATTTGGAGCATACACCCTTCTTAACCTATTATACTCTTTTACACAGTTTACATCTGCAGTAACTTTCGTCTCATCAAAATCAATCAAAAACAAACCAGATAATGTTCTGACTCGCGACGAAGCAACATATGCCATACCCTCTTTAAATACGGTAGATCCAATGTTCACCAATGCATTGTCTACACTTACTCCTTGAGATTTATGAATAGTCACTGCATATGCCAGAAAAAATGGAAATTGTTTCCTACGGAAATTTAAATCTTTAACAAGCAAAAAAGCGAACTGAACAACGACCAATTTCTTTAACTTCATCAATCAGATCAAATTTAATTTTTAAAAATTAAATTCCTTCTTTTTTCTGATAATTCACAAAATTCACCACTTTACCCATTGCACCATTAACTAAACCTTTCTCTACATCCAAATTACGCCTTAAAATTACCCGACAGTTTACACACGCATATAGTGTCTTTTCTAAACCAGCAGGTTTAGATATTTTTTTTTCTAAACAATCCAGTTTTGATCTCAACTTTCCCGTCAAAATAATAGTGATTCCTTCATGCTGTATTTTATCGATGGCTTCCATTTTTACAATTTCTTCATTTTCCAGTTTCAATAGTTCTTCGTTGAATATGGAACACTCGCGCAGTGTTGGCATTAAGCAAATCACTGATTTATTTTTAGCAATTTCCACGTACACTTTTGCAGGAAGTACATTTTCATTTGGAAAGACATTGCAAAGTAATCGACTCTCCAAAGCTTGTTTGCCTTGTTTTGAAAGAATTCCAATTCTTATATCTTGAAGAATACTTCCATATTCAGCATCATTTGCCTGTCGCATATTTCTTGTCAGTTCTTTGTATTCAAAATGAGTCCAAATGTTTACATTACCAACACTGCCAAGAGACTTTCTGGTATCTTCCTGGGCTAGTGTTTTAAATACCGGTTGTCCTTTTACCGGAGTCAGTTGCAGTAGATCTCCAAAAACTATGACGTGTTTTCCTCCAAGTAACACGTCATACTCTGTTTTAAGAATTTGCTGCATTCTTAAATGCACAAAGGCAAGCATCAAGTTTGAGACCATGCTCACCTCATCAATAAAGAGAAGTTTCATTTTCTTCAGGACTCTTGTAACTTCACAACAAGCTTCTCCAGATAGCTTGTGGTATTCCAATTTGTTGTCATGCTCTACTGGCAGCATTAGTAAACGATGTAAAGTAATTCCTTTAATGTTATGTGCTGCCAACCCAGTTGGAGCAGTGACAACACAAGACAAATGCGAATCAGTTGTTTTCTGCAGATAACTTGTAATTTCTTTAATTAAGAAACTTTTTCCTGTTCCAGCTTGACCATTCACATACATTCGGATAGGTTGAAATGATATACATGAGCACCCTCTCTTTTCATGAAGTAATCCATGGTCAATCTGCTCTTTCACTTGCTGATATATTTGTTTCTGTTCAACATTTAGTTGTTCTTCCAAGTTTCCTAACTGTATTGCATCTTCTTGAGCTTGATACATTGCTGTTTCCACCTCATTCATGGCAATTGCTGCTTCATTTTCAACAATTGGTTGTCCTAGTGGATCTTGACTCAGTGCACCAGAACTTTGACTGTCTTGAGAACTGTCTCTAGCAATCTCAGCTGCAATTGTAGCTTCTTGATCAATTTCATCATTCAACATTTTGACATAATTTGCGAAAGCACTGCATTGTATGCTATCTTTAGAAGCATTAAATGAATCTTCATAGCTGGGAAAATCTCCAAGTAATTCCAGTTCTGAACGCCATGGGTTGAACATTTGCAAAAGGGCTAAATAGTAAAATTCACTTTTGTCTGCAGTGTCGCAACTCAGTTTCCTGTGATTAATTAAATTTCCTTTCCTTTGTTTCACCAGACATCCTTCGGAACCAATAACTGCATATTTTCCATCGTTGATGTTCTCTGTAGAATTCCGTTTAAAAGTGTAGTTTTGCAGCACTTCATAGAGACACATGTTCTCAAGATGATGACTTCTGTTTGGGTAGTATGTGTCCAACATATTCGTGTTCAAAATATCTGTACTTTCTGGTTCATTTTCTGCTAAATATTAAATTTCTTGAACAGATTTCAGTACCCGATTTCGCATTCCTGCAAGACCTAGACTCACCCAAATGATTCTTCTACTTTTGGAATATAGACTTGCAGATGATAACCGATCTGAACATTCATATGCTCCAATTTCACGATGAGATAACATCTTCAAACTGAAACTGTATAATTTCTTACTTAGAGTCTTCTCGTGAGAAATCTCTTCCCACATTTCTTTCAATTCAATCTTTTCTGATTTAGTAATGTAAGACGTTACATATCGAGCAACAGCAATGGAATTGTCCGCAACATACTGAATATCCATGTTAGCGTTCCACATGGATAAAATAACTGGATTGTAGTCATTTATGTATTTCGATTTTTCGCTTCTTCTTAAGTTGTAGGTGTTTTTCGGAGACTTTCTTGTGATGGTATGTCGCGTACTTGACATAAAACTGTTCACTCTTCCTTTGGATAATACAAGACGTGGAAATCCAAAATGACATTTGGTATAGAACTTATCCTTTGACTTGTACTTTCGTCGACAGTATTTTCCACACCTGTGGCTTTGAAATTGTAAGACTTGTTGTTTTAAGTTTTTATCTTCTCTGCTATTGGGAAGAGCACATGTAGCATAATCTTCAATAAAAGACAAAACAGTTTCATCTGAATCTGTTCCAAATTTGGGGGCGTCCTTGATCCATAACAACATATGTATGTGAGGAGCACCTCTTGCTTGATACTCCTTTCTCCAAAAGAAATCCACAACTTCTCCAAGAGGAGGATTCTTTTTATTGCAGATGAAAGACATCATAGCCTCAAATCTATGATTGAAATATCTGCATACATTGACAGGATCCAAAGAGCACAATTCTCCAGGTGTCTTGTATTCAATATTTTTTATATTAGAATTTGCCTCTCGAAGAAATTCTAGTAAATCATCCCAAGCATACTCAGCACAGCTTAGTGTAACAAACCAAGTAGGAGTTCCCAAGTTTCATTTTCTTCAGGACTCTTGTAACTTCACAACAAGCTTCTCCAGATAGCTTGTGGTATTCCAATTTGTTGTCATGCTCTACTGGCAGCATTAGTAAACGATGTAAAGTAATTCCTTTAATGTTATGTGCTGCCAACCCAGTTGGAGCAGTGACAACACAAGACAAATGCGAATCAGTTGTTTTCTGCAGATAACTTGTAATTTCTTTAATTAAGAAACTTTTTCCTGTTCCAGCTTGACCATTCACATACATTCGGATAGGTTGAAATGATATACATGAGCACCCTCTCTTTTCATGAAGTAATCCATGGTCAATCTGCTCTTTCACTTGCTGATATATTTGTTTCTGTTCAACATTTAGTTGTTCTTCCAAGTTTCCTAACTGTATTGCATCTTCTTGAGCTTGATACATTGCTGTTTCCACCTCATTCATGGCAATTGCTGCTTCATTTTCAACAATTGGTTGTCCTAGTGGATCTTGACTCAGTGCACCAGAACTTTGACTGTCTTGAGAACTGTCTCTAGCAATCTCAGCTGCAATTGTAGCTTCTTGATCAATTTCATCATTCAACATTTTGACATAATTTGCGAAAGCACTGCATTGTATGCTATCTTTAGAAGCATTAAATGAATCTTCATAGCTGGGAAAATCTCCAAGTAATTCCAGTTCTGAACGCCATGGGTTGAACATTTGCAAAAGGGCTAAATAGTAAAATTCACTTTTGTCTGCAGTGTCGCAACTCAGTTTCCTGTGATTAATTAAATTTCCTTTCCTTTGTTTCACCAGACATCCTTCGGAACCAATAACTGCATATTTTCCATCGTTGATGTTCTCTGTAGAATTCCGTTTAAAAGTGTAGTTTTGCAGCACTTCATAGAGACACATGTTCTCAAGATGATGACTTCTGTTTGGGTAGTATGTGTCCAACATATTCGTGTTCAAAATATCTGTACTTTCTGGTTCATTTTCTGCTAAATATTAAATTTCTTGAACAGATTTCAGTACCCGATTTCGCATTCCTGCAAGACCTAGACTCACCCAAATGATTCTTCTACTTTTGGAATATAGACTTGCAGATGATAACCGATCTGAACATTCATATGCTCCAATTTCACGATGAGATAACATCTTCAAACTGAAACTGTATAATTTCTTACTTAGAGTCTTCTCGTGAGAAATCTCTTCCCACATTTCTTTCAATTCAATCTTTTCTGATTTAGTAATGTAAGACGTTACATATCGAGCAACAGCAATGGAATTGTCCGCAACATACT